>NC_092712.1:205292387-207692387 GCF_047496885.1 Scyliorhinus torazame | reverse complement strand
AGTGTCACTCCAGCAGATCCTTAGCCGCTTGGAGGAGACACAGAGGCTACGGGCACAGGATATGGTGGCGGCAATGCGATGCACCGAGGTCAACACTGCGAGGATGGCGACCGCATTGGCGAGCCTGGTGTACGGCATCAGCACCATTCGTGAAGGTGTCCAAGGTGTCGCTCAGTCGGTGACTGCCATGGCTGAGGGTCTTGGCAGAATGTCTGACTCGCTGGGGAATGTATCACGATTATCCAGAGGATTGGGATAAAGGAATTCCAGTCGTACTGTTTGCAATTAGGGATGCTGTATCATGGAGTTCACCTGACCCACAACTTTTAATAGGTTGTGGTATGGGGAGCACGAGGCCCACTCTACAGGTGTGGTCGAGCAGAAATGGAAAAGTATTTTTTAAAAGCAAAACAATGTTTATTCTATGAACTAGGGGCTGATTTAGCACACTGGGCTAAATAGCTGGCTTTTAAAGCAGTCCAAGGCAGGCCAGCAGCACGGTTCAATTCCCGCACCAGCCTCCCCGAACAGGCACCGGAATGTGGCGACTAGGGGCTTTTCACAGTAACTTCATCTGAAGACTACTTATGACAGTAAGCAATTTTCATTTCAAGTTAACCTTTTTAAAACATACAGTGAACATCTTAGCAACCATTAATTCAAATACAACCCCCAAAGACTACAACACTAAGTAAACCTTTAAGCTTTCCTTTTTAACATCCATACGGCTGAAAACACCTTTTACCAGAAGCACATCAGGTTAAAGTCACTACTGTTATTAATTTTAAATCACCAGGATCGATTTACAGTATTTAGATTAGAGAGAGCGATTCATACACCTTCTGGTTGTGAGTGCAGCTATCTAGCTCTGAAAACGAAACTCAAACACACCCTGCAGCCTGCTCAAAAACAAAAGTAAAAAGCTGACAGACAGCCCAGCTCCACCCACTCTCTGATATCACTGCAGTAGTAAACACCCATTTCTTAAAGGTACTCTCACTACAGATATTTATATACACACCCATTTATAAACACCCATTTCCTAACCCATTTCCCGTACCAGCCTCCCCGAACAGGCGCCGGAATGTAGCGACTAGGGGCTTTTCACAGTAACTTCATTGAAACCTACTTGCGACAGTAAGCGATTTTCATTTTCATTTTCAGGGTACTCTCACATGACACCTCCCCCAAAGAAAAGAAAACCCATCAATTTCAAGATGGTTTCATTTTTCACCTTTTCACTGGCCTTTAAGAACTGCACACAGTAAATATCCTTTTTCGTCTCAAAAAACAACACACGCAAACAGGTATAATAATAGAGTCCATTTTTTTTTCGTTCTGCTTCCTCCAAATGAAATCCTTCTTGATTGACAGTCTATTTGAACAAGAAGGTCTCTGCACGATCCGTCCATTTCTCTACGCCTCGGCATTTCTCTTTAAATTCATCTACTTTAGTTCAATCTGATCGCAGAATCCCTTGTAATTCTCCAAGACAGGAGCATTGGTTATCACAACTTTCAGGCCATCAAATGCCTGTTGAAAGTCCCCTGTCCACTGAAATGTTCAACGTTTCTTCAGCAAGTCCATCAGTGGAGCAATCACGCTACAAACCTTTTGCACAAATGTTCGATCAAATCCATTCATACCAAGAAATCGCATTATTTCCCTTTGTCTTGAGGGTATCGGAAACTCCTCAAGGAAAGAGACTTGGACTTTTCCAAATTCACTTTTGGCTAGGTTTATCACCAAACCCGCCTCCTGAAGTCGATCGAATAATTCCATCAGATGTTTTAAATGTTCTTTCCATGTCTGGCTGAAAATTGCCAGATCGTCGATGTATACCGCACAATTGGGTAATCCTGAAACAACTTTGTTAGTTAACCTTTGAAATGTGGCTGTTTTTCATGCCAAAAGGCATAACTTTGAATTGGTATATACCATCTGGAGTCACAAAAGCTGAAATCTCCTTCGCCCTTTCGGATAAAGGTACCTGCCAATAAATTTTGGAAATAAAAGCTGATTGTCCCACTTTCTCAATGCATTCCTCTAAACGTGGGATAGGATAAGAGTCCGTTCTTGTAACTGCATTAACCTTTCTATAGTCCACACACAACCGTTGGGTACCGTCTGGGTTAGGTACCATCACTATGGGTGAGCTCCATTGGCTGCAACCCACTTCAATTATGCCATTTTTAAGCATACTCTCAATCTCTTTGTTAACCTGTGCCAATTTTAAAAGGTTAAGTCTATATGGATGTTGTTTGATTGGAACAGCATTTACCACATTTAAATCATGTATAGCCATTTTAGTACTTCCCAATTTATCTCCACAAACTTGCCCATGTGATATCAATAACGCTTTCAGGTCAGTCCGTTTTAACTCTGGAAGGTAACTCAACAATTTATCCCAATTTTTAAGAACATCTTCACTTTCCAATTTAATTTGAGGTATGTCAAATTCACAGTCATCTGGATTTGGTTCATCACTTTGAGTTAGAATCATTAAAAACTCCTTTTTCTCTCCTTCCCATTCAAAGTACCTTTTAAGCAGATTCACATGACACACTCGGTGAGTCTTCCTTCTACCTGGCGTTTTTACCACACAATTCACCTCACTTAATTTCCTTTCAATCTGATACGGTCCAGAAAACCTAGCTTTTAAAGGCTCACCTACCACTGGTAACAATACTAAAACTTATCTCCACTGGCAAAACTACAAACTTTGGATTTCTTGTCTGCTACCCGTTTCATCACATTTTGTGCAACTTTTAACTGTTGTCTAGCCAATTCACCTGCTCTATTTAATCGTTCCCTAAAATTTGACACGTAATCCAATAATGTAATTTCTGATTTCTCACTCACCAATTTTTCCTTAATTAAAGTTGTCCTCTTACCTCATGACCAATAATTAGTTCAAAAGGACTAAATTTGGTTGACTCATTAGGAGCATCCCTAATTGCAAACAGTACGAATGGAATTCCTTTATCGCAATCCTCTGGATAATCGTGACAATAAGCCATCAACATTGTCTTTAATGTCTGATGCCACCTTTCTAACGCTCGCTGCGATTCTGGATGGTACGCAGTTGATTTAAATAGTTTTATTCCTAAGCTATCCATAACTTCTTTTAATAACCCCAAGGTAAAATTTGATCCTTGATCCGATTGTATTTCTGTGGGTAGTCCATATCTAGTAAAGAATTTAAGTAATTCCTCCACAATCTTTTTAGCTGTAATATTACGTACTGGAATGGACTCTGGAAACCTAGTAGACACATCCATTATCATCAAAAGATATTGATTCCCACTTTTCGTTTTAGGAAGCGGTCCTACGCAATCAATTAGGACCCTTGTAAAAGGTTCCTCAAATGCTGGAATGGGTATTAAGGGCGCTGGTTTTATCACTGCTTGAGGTTTCCCTATCACTTGACATGTGTGACATGATTGACAAAATGTAACTACATCTTTATGTAGTCCACGCCAATAAAAATGTTTCTGGATTTTAGCTTGAGTTTTCCTTATTCCCAAATAACCTCCCACTGGTACCTCATGTGCAACTCGCAACACCTCCTTTCTATACCCTACCGGCAATACTACTTGATGAACTTCTGTCCACTTTTCATCCACTTGCATATGTAAAGGTCCCCATTTTCTCATCAAGACATTACTTTTACAGTAATAACACTCTGGTATACACTCAGATTCCTCTTCCATGTATGCTTTCTGATACATCCATTTTATTTCTACATTTTTTGTTGTAACTCCGCCAATTTTCCGGAACTAAAAATATCCGCCTCATCCTCCACCTGTTTTTGTTCCTTTTCAACCATCTGATCAAAAATCATTTCTGATAATTGCACTTCAACGTCAACTTCACTCTTTGATTTCTCCTCTTGTCTTAACCTGTGACTTTGCGACCTTGTCACTACACAATCCGGAAAAATCCCAGGATATTCGTCCTTCAACACTTCAGTTGTCTGATTTTCCACTGGCATATTAACCACAGTAGGCATTACTCCTACCTGCGATCCCTACTACCACTTCACCACTCTTCACTGGACTTTCCAACCTCACCTTATATAATGGGACACTACTCCTCTCACCCTGAATTCCACATATTACCACCTTTTCTGGCAACATTCTTCCCAAAGTACATAATTCCTCATCTCTTACCATTAAAGACTGACTAGCTCCCGTATCTCTTAAAATTGTGAATTCTTTACCTGCTCCTCCTGATACACATGAGTAAACTTTACCCACACAAGTAAATTCTTTAAAGAGATCTGGCACCTTTTTATCAATCACCTCTTGATCAGACTGTACAATCTTTTGCACCTCCTTTGCTTCACTTGGGCTTTCCTTTACACTTTAACAGATCACCTTTAGCTTTACCACTTGAGTATTCCTCATGTCCCCAGTTTCTATCTCTCACAGGCTGAAACTGGTGTTGGAAACCAAGCTTTGATTTATGAACTAATTCATAATCTGCCATTTCTAAACCTTTGTCTGTAGGCTTCAGGCACTAGTTCATAAGCACCTAAGATGGATTTTTTCACCTCCTCATACGTCCCAGATACCTCCTCCGATAGTGATGCATACACTTCACTAGCCCTACCTACCAGCTTTGTTTGAATCCATAATACCCACATCTCCTGTGGCCATTTCATTTGTTTAGCCACCTTCTCAAATGAAATGAAAAAGACTTCCACCTCCTTCTCGTCAAACCTTGGCAATGCTTGGACCTATTTAAATAGATTCCCAACAAGCCTTCGACTTTGATGCTCTTTCTCACTATCCTCATCACTATCATCCAACTGTATGTTTCCCTTTACGTCTGCCAATTTTAACTGACTGTCATGTTTCATGGCCATTTTCTGAAGTTCAAACTCTCTCTCTTTATCTTTTTCCCTGATCTATTTCTCCCTTTCTCTTTCTTTTTGTTCTGCTAGGGCTATTCTTCCTTTTCTCCTTTCTTCTCTCTCCTTTTCTTTTTCCTCTCTCTTTCTCTTTCTCTTTCTGCTCTATCTCTTTCTTTTTCCGCTCTCGCTCTCTTTCTTTTTCCTCTCTTTCCTATTCAAGCTGCTTTAATCTTTCTCATGTTCCATTTGTTTAATTTGCAACTGAGTTTTTGCTATTTTCAATGTGTCAAACTATATCTCAGGTAATTTTAAATGCTTGGCCACTGCCATAATTACCTCATCTTTTCGCATTTTGTCAGGTAATGTTAACTGCAATGTTTTTGCCAAATCTAAAAGTCTGCTTTTAGTCTCTGTCTGTAAGGTACTGCGTGTGACCATCTCCACCCCCAAAAACGTCAGAGCCTCTGAAAGAGCTATTGTCCACAACACGCTCCCTACTTAAACTGAAATACCACACCTGAAAAGCACCCACAATATGCTCACCCCTCACTGTCTTTAAGTTCACTAAGCCAATCCAATAGATAGACTTTTATCCCCCTCGAGCCCCCAATTTGTTATGGGCCAGGGATTAGAGAGCCCCAAAGTGTACCATGTTGTTCACCTGACCCACAACTTTTAATAGATTGTGGTATGGGGAGCACACGGCCCACTCTACAGGTGTGGTACAGCAGAAATGGAAAAGTATTTTTTAAAAGCAAAACAATGTTTATTCTATAAACTCAAGTTAACCTTTTTAAAACATACAGTGAACATCATAGCAACCATCAATTGAAATACAACCCCCAAAGAATACAACACTAAGTAAACCTTTAAGCTTTCCTTTTTAACATCCATACGACTTAAAACACCTTTTACCAAAAGCACATCAGGTTAAAGTCACTACTGTTATTAGTTTTAAATCACCAGGATCGATTTACAGTCTTTAGATTACAGAGAGAGATTCATACACCTTCTGGCTGTGACTGCAGCTATCCAGCTCTGAAAACGAAACTCAAACACACCCTGCAGCCTGCTCAAAAACAAAAGTAAAAAGCTGACAGAGCAGCCCAGCTCCACCCACTCTCTGACATCACTGCAGTAGTACCAGTAAAGGTACTCTCACTACAGATATTTATATGCACACCCATTTATAAACACCCATTTCTTAAAGGTACTCTCACATGACAGATGTCACACAGTACGAGGTCGACCTTGATGAGGTTCTGCCGTACATGTCCTGCTCTCAGATGGGCATGGATGAGGCGCTGCGGAGCTTGTCCCAGTCACAGGTGGACATTGCCAAGGCACTGCAGCGCATTTCCCTGTCACTGAGGAGCATTGCCGAGGACATCGATATGATGGTGCAGACATTGGGGAATCTCCTGGGTTGGCAGAGCCAGATGTTGCAGGGGCAGCTGGGTCTCTATCGGGAGACTGGGGGATTGTAAAACACATTAAACACCTTTGTGCACGACCAGTATGATGCCTCTGCCACTTTCTTCCGCAATGCTGGCTGACTTCCGAACCCTTGGCTCATTTCTCCATGTATCTCCCTCTGCCCGTGGCACCCACCCACCCTCCGGCCATGGACATGTCCCAGGAGCTGCGTCCTATCGCCTGGGTGTTTGAATGTTTGGCTGCTGAGTGTGTGGTGTTTCCTCCCGCAGTGTTCAAGCACAGTGTCCAGGCATCAAGGTGTGATTGAGATGTTGGGTAATGACTCCCACATGCTACATAGCCTGCCTACCTACGGGAATCCACTTAGGATGTGTGAAATGCTCACTTTTTAAAAATAAAGTTAGAGTACCCAATTCATTTTTTTTCCAATTAAGGGGCAATTTAGCGTGGCCAATCCACCTACCCTGCACATCTTTGGGTTGTGGGGGCGAAACTCATGCAAACACAGGGAGAATGTGCAAACTCCACGCGGACAGTGACCCAGAGCCAGGATCGAACCTGGGACCTCGGAGCCGTGAGGCAGCAGTGATAACCACTGCACCACCGAGATGCCCTTTTGTGTGAAGTGCTCACTTAACCACGATTGCCAATTCTCGATTAGCAGTAGCTGTCAGCCACATGGCCAGAGGCCTCAGCAGTCGCTGGGAGTTATGGGTGGTCAGTGGGGCAGACGGGCAAGGACAAGGGTTGCCCCTGCAACTGGTAAATGACCCAGGGGTTGGCATGGTGATGCCGTGAGCAGATGCCTCCTCCCACCCTCCTATGGTGGCCCAACCATGTGGAGGGTCCCCACCCCCAGCTGAGAGTCCCCATCCCCCTCCGAGCACTGGTGTGGCACTCCCAACGCCCCAGGCTCTTTGCCTGTGAGCAAAGATGGCTACTCACCTCCTCGGCTCCCCACAGAAGCCCTTTCGCCAGGTTCACGTTTTTCAAAAGGATTACTAATATGCGCCAGCAAGAGCACTTGTTGGGAAGGCCACTGAATGATGGGAAACCATTGGATAGGTGGGGGGGGGCTCCCGTTAATTGTATGGAAATTGGGCTTAAGTGGTAATAATTGGTTTCTCACCTTGCTACGGCAAGATCCCGATATCACTTACAGGTGAGCGCAGCTTGCATCAAAAACTGTTTGGCGCCTGCCGCAGTTCTTGTTTTTGGCCTCTCCCACTATTCACCGGTCTTGTTTGGCTTGAGCAAGAGCATAACGAGGCTGGAAGATTGTGCCCAATATTTCTTTAGAACTTAAATTCCGGACACCCATAATTGTCTTTATTGCTTCACTTTGTATTCCATAAATTTGCATTCGCCATTTTCTTAACAGATTAGTTTTTTAAAAACAGAAGGAATAAGAGCTGAAGTGGGCCATTCGGTCCTTTATACCTGCTCCACCATTTAACAAGATGATGGCTGATATTTAACCCTAACTCTACCCCTCTGCACCCTCCTCATATCCCTTAATACCCTTAGCATCGTAAGTTTATTGACCATTGCCTTTTATATGCCTAATGGCCAAACATTCACAGCTCTCTGGAATAAGGGATTCCAAAGATTCACAATTCTTTGAGTGAAGAAATGTTTCCATCTCAGTCCTGCATAGTCGTAGAATCATGGAAATTACAGTGCAGAGCGAGGCCATTTGGTCCATCGAGTCTGCACCGGCCCTTGGAAAGAGCACCCTACTTAAGCCCATGCCTCCACCATTTCCCTGTAATGCAGTAATCCCATCTAAACCTTTGGACATTAAGGGCAATTTAGCGTGGCCAATGCACCTAACCTGCACATCTTTGAATGTGGGAGGAAACTGGAGCCACCCAGATGAAACCCACACAGACACAGGGAGCAAGTGCAAACTCCACATAGACAATCACCCGAGGCAGGAATTGAACCTGGGTCCCTGAAGCTGTGAGGCAACAGTGCTAACCACTGTGCCACCGTACCTCCCTTATTCTGAGACAGTAACCGTGTGTTCTCGATTTGCCAGTCAGTTTATTTTCTTTCCCCACTTGAGTCATATTTTATTAGCAAAAACGGTCAACATTAACAAAGAAAATTAGCTCCATTATATTCCAAATATCACATTAACCATTAATCCGCAAGGAGAAGTCACTGTTCCATATCGGTACCCAATACAAAGCTACATAAGCTAATTTTCACAAAAAAACAAACACACAGTATATCCCCCGGAGGTTCCTCAACCGAAACGAAGGATAAGCCTGAGAATGTTTTATCATGTCCAGAACTTTGTCATAAATGATCAGTTCATCAATGCTTTACTTGTTGGTTGTTCCATGTATGAGTGCCATTGCCTGTCCATGAGCCACAGCTGTGCAGGCCCTCCCACACAGCCCAATCTCTTTTTGAAAAAAAAATTTTTAATACAGCACAGGAACAGGCCCTTCCACCCTCCAAGCCTGTACCAGTCATGATACCAACCTTTGTCAAAACCCTCAGCAGTTCCTTGTGCCGTATCCCTCTATATCCATCCTATCCATGTGTTTATCAAGATGCCTTTTGAACGCCATTAATGTTTCTGCTTCCACAACCTCCCCTGGCAACACGTTCCAGACACTCACCACCCTCTGTGTAAAAAGATCTGCCTCGCACATCTCTAAACTTTGCCCCATGGACCTTAAACCTATGCCCCCTGGTGACTGACCCCTTCACCCTGGGAAAGAGTGCCTGCCCCATCCACTCTATCCAAGCCCCATATAATCCTGTAGACCTCTATCAGGTCACTCCTCAACCTCCGTCTTTCAAATGAAAACAGTCCGAGTCTATTCAACCTCTCCACATAGCTAACACCCTCCAGACCAGACAACATCCTGGTAAACCTCTGCATCCTCTCCAAAGCCTCCACATCCTTCTGGTATTGTGGCGACCAAAATTGTGCGCAGTATTCCAAGTGCGGCCCTACAACGTTCTATACAACTGTAGCATGACTTGCCAGTTTTTATACTCGATGCCCTGTCCAATGAAGGCAAGCATTCTGTAAGCTTTCTTGACTACCTTGTCCTCTTGTGTTGCCACCTTGAAAAACCTGTGGACCTGCACGCCCAGATCTCTCTGACTTTCTATATTCCTAAGAGTTTTACCATTTACTGTATATTTCCCCTCTATGTTAGACCTACCAAAATGCATTACCTCTCATTTGTCCAGATTAAACTTGATTTGCTATTTCTCTGCCCAAGTCTCCAACCTATCTATGTCCTGCTGTACCTTCTGACAATCCTCAACACTATCTGCCACTCCACCAACCTTGGTGTCATCCGCAAACTTATTAATCAGACCGGCTACATTGTCCTCCAAATCGTTTATGTACACCACAAACAACAGAGGCCCAAGTACCTGTGGAACACCACTAGTCACAATCATCCTTTCAGAAAAATATCCTTCTACTGCTACCTTTTGCCTTCTGTAACCGAGCCAGTTCTGTATCCATCTTACAACCTCACCTCTGATCCCGTGTGACTTCACCTTTTGTACCAGTCTGCCATGAGCACCTTGTCAAAGGCTTTACTGAAGTCCATGTAAACAACATCCACTGCCCTGCCCTCATCAATCATCTTTGTCACCTCCTCAAAAAGCTCGATCAAGTTAGTGAGGCACGACCTCCCCTTCATAAAACTATGCTGTCTATCGCTTATGAGTCCATTTGTTTCCAAATGGGTATAAATCCTGTCCCTGAGAATTCTCTCCAATAATTTACCTACTACCAACGTGAGGCTCACCGCCCCATAGTTTCCTGGATTATCCCTGCTACCTTTCTTAAACATAGGTACCACATGAGCTATTCTCCAGTCCTCTAAGATCTCACCTGTAGGCAATGAGGATACAAAGATGTCCGTCAAGGCCCCAGCAATTTCCTCCCTTCCTTCCCTCAGTATTCTGGGATAAATCCCATATGGCCCAGGAGACTTATTTAACTTAATATCTTTTAAAAGACCCAATACCTCCTCCTTTTCGATGTTAACATGATCCAAACTGTCCACACAGCCTACCAAAGAATCAACTTCCACAAAGTCCCTTTCTTTACTGAACACTGATGCAAAGTATTCATTTAGTACCTCGCCCATTTCCTCTGGCTCAACACATAGATTCCCCCCACTGTTCTTAAGTGGTCCAATACTCTCCCTGGCCACCCTCTTGCTTTTTACATATGAATAAAAAGCTTTGGGATTCACCTCAATCCTACTTGCCAAGGACTTTTCATGACCCCTCCTAGCCCTCCTAATTTCCCGCTTTAGGACCTTCCTACTTTCATTATACTCTTCAAAGGTTTTGACTGTTCCCACCCTTCTAGATCGTACAAAAGACTCCTTTTTCTTGTTGACGAGGTTCACAATATCCCTCGTTATCCAAGTGCTCCCTAAACTTCCCATACTTATCCTTCATTCTATCAGGAACGTGACTTTCCTGAATCCTAATCAACTGTTGCTTGAAAGACTCCAACATATCCGATGTTGATTTATTATCCAAATTCTTCAACTCCTGTCTAATGTTATCGGAATTTGCCTTTCCCACATTTAGCACCTTAATGTGAGGGTTACGCTCATCCCTATCCAAAAGTACCCTAAAACCTATGGAATTGTGGCCACTACTTCCAAAATGTTCCTGTACTGAAACCTCAACCACCTGTCCAGGCTCATTCCCCAATACCAGATCCAATACTGCCCCTTCCCTAGTTGGACTATCTACATATTGCATCAAGAAGACTTCCTGTATACACATTACAAACTCTGCCCCATCCAAACCCCTAGCACTAAGTGAGTCCCAGTCAATTTTGGGGAAATTAAAATCCCCTACCACAACAACCCTGTTACTTTTGTACCTTTCCAAAATTTCACTCCCTATGTGCTCCTCTATCTCTCGCTGGCAGCTGGGGGGGCCTGTAATAAACGCCCAACATTGTGATTGCCCCTTTCCTGTTCCTAAGCTCTATCAAATTGCCTCATTGTATGAGCCCTCCAAGGTGTCCTCCCGCAATATGGCTATAATATTCTCTTTAACCAGTAATGCTACACCCCCACCCCTTTTACATCCCCCTCTATCTCTCCTAGAGCATCCATACCGTCCAAAGTTCAGCTGCCAATCCTGCCCTTCCTTAACCATATTTCTGTGATAGCCACAACATCGTAATTCCAAGTACTAATAAGTGCTCTAAGTTCATCTGCCTTACCCGCTATACTTCTGGCGTTGGAATAAATACACTTCAAACCACTGTGTTTGAGCAGGCAGGGTGATGTTGTTCTCTGATTGAACTTTTATCATTTTATACAAATCGCAATCACAGTATGACATATAATAACAATAATAACAATAGAAAAGCAAAAACAAAGGAGAGCAATACCCCCCAAATGGATCAACACACATCCCTCCCCAACTAACAGTTAACAGTGACCAGATCCTTACAGTGCAATATGAATGACCACATCTACGATAGAACCCATCGATCAACCCCATCACCGTGAATTTGACCTTCTCAAGGTACAAGAACTCTATCAAATCGCCCAGCCATGCTGCAGCGGCAGGTGATGTCGCCTGACTCCAACTCAGCAAAATCCACCACCGGGCCAGCAATGAGGCAAATGCCAGGTCATCCACCCATCCTTAGCTCCAGCTGGTCCAAAACCTCAAATACAGCTACTAATGGGCATGGCGCTAGATCCACATTCAAGATAGTCGATATGGTGCTTAAAAAAAAGACCCCCGGGCTTCCGGTGGTAGTGATGTGCTGAGCGAACACACATCAGGTGGCTCTCCTCCCAACTGGAACCAAAAGACTGAATTTTCCGAGATTTCTGGCTCAAAAAGCCACCCAAAACATTCCCAACTTAGACGGGACAAAGACCAACAGTGGGGAAGAGGATGCCGGCAAACGGTAGCTCGAAGAGCCGACGAGAAGGCAGGAAGGGCACGAGTAACGGGCGGACGGACCAACAGACCCACGAGGCGAGGTGGAAGCCCCGACTAACCTAGCGCAGGAAGACCCGTGACCCGAGCGGTGGAACCAATGTGAGTGTCGGCCTCTCCCTCCCCACCAGGGGACGGATGGAAAAGCTTATTTAAAAAAAGAACTGGCCACCATGAGGGAGGCGATTAAAAACGGAATTCCAGGTGGTGGTGAAGGAGGTGATGACGGAGGCGATGGGAACTACTGCCAAATGAGAGGAGAAATTTCAGACTTTGAAAGAACTAGTGGGTGAAAAATTCCTTTTGAGGTTGAGACCCCAGAGTCAGTTATTAACTTACAGCTGATGCCAATGAAAAGACTAAGCTGCTGTACCTGACCTGTGACAGCCAAAGGACCATGTGGCTGTCAGCATTCTGGAGTAGAATCTCCCAGGAGTATCCAGTATTGAGTCAAACAAGCATTTTGTTGCTATTGCCCTTCATGATGACCTACATGTGTGATATTGGATTTTCTGTTCTCACAAAGATGTAGACAGCACAAAGGAACTGGCTGAACTCTGCACCTGCTATGTGCATTACCCTCTCCTCCTATGAACCTTATTGGAGTGAGATCGTGAGGACCTTATGCATTAAAGGTCAGCAAACTTGGTGTGGGTCGCGAAGGTCAGCCGGCATGGGTCGCGAAGGTCAGCTGGCGTGGGTCACGAAGGTCGGCCGGTGTGGGTCGTGAAGGTAGGTCATTGTGGGTCCCGAAGGTCAGCTGGTGGGTCCCGGGGAAAAAGGTTTGAAAAACACTGCTCCGTAGTATTTTGTTTTTTGATTTTTATATTTCCTATCACTAGGTGGCGCTACAGCTACATACAAACTTTGTCAACTGTCTTTTTTTAACCCTTTCTGTTTACTGTAACAAAACTTTATAAAAGAGAGCCAAACATTACCAAATAGCAGATAATTATCAAAGCAGGCTTTTAAAGTGACCAGCTGCTACATTATGCTGTTTTTTACATTTTAGATACACCTTGTTGAAAATTGCAATTCAAAATCTAAGAATTGGTCACCGGTATGTTTTGAACTTTATTCAAATCTCTAGGTTCCACTTATTTTGTCATAAGGTTCCAGACAAGATTGTGAAAAGGCAAGATTCTAACTTGAGGATCAGCTAACAGTAAAGACACTGCAATCTAGACCTTTGTAACTGCTGCAATTGGTTACATTAGAATGTCCTAAATACATTTTATATAATGCATTTATAGTGTTGGATGACAGATAATCACCCCTTCCATTTCAAAGTTGCTCAGCTTTTGAACTACTTTCAGGCATTCCAGAATGTGAGCTTCAGTCCAGTTGTATAATGCCATAGGCCAGGGTTACCAAACCCCAAGCCACCGAGCCCTTTTGACCTCCCATGAGTACTGATGGAACACCAAAGAAACATTCATATTGTGCTAAATAGTTCAACTAAGAAAATTTATTGTTTTCACACAATAGATACAAACATACATAAGCCTAACTTATGGAAGGCTTTTCAATTTCTTATATGTATACTTTATTATAATTAAAATGTTATCTTATTAAAAGAAGTACATAAGTCTTACTCTAACCCAATATCAAGCCGGCTCCAACCTCACTCCGAGGCCGGCTCCAACCTCGCTCCTGCTCCGAGGCCGGCTCCAACCTCGTTCCGAGGCCGGCTCCAACCTCGCTCTGAGGCCGGCCCCAACCTCACACCTGCTTCGAGGCCGGCTCCAACCTCGCTCCGAGGCCGGCTCCAACCTCGCTCCGAGTCCGGCTCCAACCTTGCCCAGAGGTCAGCTCCAAACACGCCCCGAGGCCGGCTCCAACCTCGCTCATCCTCCGAGGCCGGCTCCAACCTCGCTCATCCTCCGAGGCCGGCTCCAACCACGTTCCGAGGCCGGCTCCAACCTCGCTCCGAGGCCAGCTCCAACCTCTCTCCGAGGCCGGCTCCACCCTCGCTCCGAGGCCGGCTCCAACCTCTCTCCGAGGCCGGCTCCAACCTCGCTCATCCTCCGAGGCCAGCTCCACCCTCTCTCCGAGGCCGGCTCCACCCTCGCTCCGAGGCCAGCTCCAACCTCTCTCCGAGTCCGGCTCCAACCTTGCCCCGAGGTCAGCTCCAAACACGCCCCGAGGCCGGCTCCAACCTCGCTCATCCTCCGAGGCCGGCTCCAACCTCGTTCCGAGGCCGGCTCCAACCTCGCTCCGAGGCCAGCTCCAACCTCGCTCCGAGGCCGGCTCCACCCTCGCTCCGAGGCCGGCTCCAACCTCTCTCCGAGGCCGGCTCCAACCTCTCTCCGAGGCCGGCTCCACCCTCGCTCCGAGGCCGGCTCCAACCTCTCTCTGAGGCCGGCTCCAACCTCGTTCCGAGGCCGGCTCCAACCTCGCTCCGAGGCCGGCTCCAACCTCGCTCCGAGGCCAGCTCCAACCTCTCTCCGAGGCCGGCTCCACCCTCGCTCCGAGGCCGGCTCCAACCTCGCTCCTGCTCCTAGGCCAGCTCCAACCTCGCTCCTGCTCCGAGGCCGTCTCCAACCTTGCTCCGAGGCCGGCTCCAAACTCGCTCCTGTTCCGAGGCCGGCTCCAACATCGCCCCGAGGCCGGCTCCAACCTCGCTCCGAGGCCGGCTCCAAACTCACTCCTGCTTCGAGGTCAGCTCCAGCCTCGTTCCTGCTCCGAGGCCGGCTCCAACCTTGCTCCGAGGCCGGCTCCAACCTCGCTCCGAGGCCGGCTCCAACCTCGCTCCGAGGCCAGCTCCAACCTCGCTCCGAGGCCGGCTCCAACCTCGCTCCGAGGCCGGCTCCACCCTCGCTCCGAGGCCGGCTCCAACCTCGCTCCTGCTCCGAGGCCAGCTCCAACCTCGCTCCTGCTCCGGGGCCGGCTCCAACCTCGCTCCTGCTCCGGGGCCGGCTCCAACCTCGCTCCTGCTCCGAGGCCGGCTCCAACCTCGCTCCTGCTCCGAGGCCGGCTCCAACCTCGCTCCTGCTCCGAGGCCGGCTCCTACCTCGATCCTGCTCCGAGGCCGGCTCCAACCTCACTCCTCCACCGAGGACGGCTTCAACCTCGTCCCGAGGCCATCTCCAACCTCACTCCTGCTCCGGGGCCGGCTCCAACTTCGCTCCTGCTCCGAGGCCGGCTCCAACCTCGCTCCTGCTCCGAGGCCGGCTCCAACCTCGCTCCTGCTCCGAGGCCGGCTCCAGCCTCACTCCGAGGCCGGCTCCAGCCTCACCCCGGGGCCAGCTCCAACCTCGCTCCAGGGCCGGCTCCAACCTCGCTCCTGCTCCGAGGCTGGCTCCAATCTCTCTCCTACTCCGGGGCCGGCACCAACCTCGCTCCTGCTCCGAGGCTGGCTCCAACCTCGCTCCTACTCCGGGGCCAGCTCCAACCTCGCCCCGAGGCCGGCTCCAACCTCGCTCCTGCTCCAAGCTCGGCTCCAACCTCGCCCCGAAGCTATCTCCAACCTCGCTCCGAGGTCAGCTCTCCCCAGAAATTCGCTGTCAGGGCTCGCCCCGGTATCAGAAGCCAGCCTCTGATTGGACAAATGGCTCTTCAGGATTTTTAAAATGTTACATATGAACCTGGCCTGCCATGGAACCCCTGAAAGTAATGCAGTTTGGGGAACCCTGTCATCGGCAGTATCTGCAAATGGGTGAGAATTCATTGAGGCTATAGCAACTGTTTAGCAATTTATAGAGAGAATCAGGAACTCTGTGGACCTTGTGCAAACTTATGTAATATCTTCGTCAGCTGATGTATACTGAGTTTTTTTAATTATAGAAAGTGTATCTGATAAACAGAGTTGTTATCTCTGGGTTGTTGCCCGTGCCACGTGATAGTGAGATTAGGAATAGGGAGAGAGAGAATTTAAACACGTGGCTACAGGGATGGTGCAGGCGGGAGGGATTCAGATTTCTGGATAACTGGGGCTCTTTCTGGGGAAGGTGGGACCTCTACAGACAGGATGGTCTACATCTGAACCTGAGGGACACAAATATCCTGGGGGGGAGATTTGTTAGTGCTCTTTGGGGTGTTTAAACTAATGCAGCAGGGGCATGGGAACCTGGATTGTAGTTTTAGGGTAAGGGAGAATGAGAGTATAGAGGTCAGGAGCACAGATTTGACGTCGCAGGAGGGGGCCAGTGTTCAGGTAGGTGGTTTGAAGTGTGTCTACTTCAATGCCAGGAGTATACGAAACAAGGTAGGGGAACTGGCAGCATGGGTTGGTACCTGGGACTTCGATGTTGTGGCCATTTCGGAGACATGGATAGAGCAGGGACAGGAATGGATGTTGCAGGTTCCGGGGTTTAGGTGTTTTAGTAAGCTCAGAGAAGGAGGCAAAAGAGGGGGAGGTGTGGCGCTGCTAGTTAAGAGCAGTATTACGGTGGCGGAGAGGATGCTAGATGGGGACTCTTCTTCCGAGGTAGTATGGGCTGAGGAAGGAGGCCTATGTGAAGATGAGGTGTGAAGTTTCAGTTGGGGCGATGGATAGTTACAAGGTAGCGAGGAAAGATCTAAAGAGAGAGCTAAGACGAGCAAGGAGGGGACATGAGAAGTATTTGGCAGGAAGGATCAAGGAAAACCCAAAAGCTTTCTATAGGTATGTCAGGAATAAGCGAATGACTAGGGAAAGAGTAGGACCAGTCAAGGACAGGGATGGGAAATTGTGTGTGGAGTCTGAAGAGATAGGCGAGATACTAAATGAATATTTTTCGTCAGTATTCACTCAAGAAAAAGATAATGTTGTGGAGGAGAATGCTGAGCCCCAGGCTAATAGAATAGATGGCATTGAGGTACGTAGGGAAGAGGTGTTGGCAATTCTGGACAGGCTGAAAATAGGTAAGTCCCCGGGACCTGATGGGATTTATCCTAGGATTCTCTGGGAGGCCAGGGAAGAGATTGCTGGACCTTTGGCTTTGATTTTTATGTCATCATTGGCTACAGGAATAGTGCCAGAGGACTGGAGGATAGCAAATGTGGTCCCTTTGTTCAAAAAGGGGAGCAGAGACAACCCCGGCAACTATAGACCGGTGAGCCTCACGTCTGTAGTGGGTAAAGTCTTGGAGGGGATTAAAAGAGACAAGATTTATAATCATCTAGATAGGAATAATATGATCAGGGATAGTCAGCATGGCTTTGTGAAGGGTAGGTCATGCCTCACAAACCTTATTGAGTTCTTTGAGAAGGTGACTGAACAGGTAGATGAGGGTAGAGCAGTTGATGTGGTGTATATGGATTTCAGCAAAGCATTTGATAAGGTTCCCCACGGTAGGCTATTGCAGAAAATACGGAGGCTGGGGATTGAGGGTGATTTAGAGATGTGGATCAGAAATTGGCTAGCTGAAAGAAGACAGAGGGTGGTGGTTGATGGGAAATGTTCAGAATGGAGTTCAGTCACAAGTGGAGTACCACAAGGATCTGTTCTGGGGCCGTTGCTGTTTGTCATTTTTATCAATGACCTAGAGGAAGGCGCAGAAGGGTGGGTGAGTAAATTTGCAGACGATACTAAAGTCGGTGGTGTTGTCGATAGTGTGGAAGGATGTAGCAGGTTACAGAGGGATATAGATAAGCTGCAGAGCTGGGCTGAGAGGTGGCAAATGGAGTTTAATGTAGAGAAGTGTGAGGTGATTCACTTTGGAAGGAATAACAGGAATGCGGAATATTTGGCTAATGGTAAAGTTCTTGAAAGTGTGGATGAGCAGAGGGATCTAGGTGTCCATGTACATAGATCCCTGAAAGTTGCCACCCAGGTTGATAGGGTTGTGAAGAAGGCCTATGGAGTGTTGGCCTTTATTGGTAGAGGGATTGCGTTCCGGAGTCAGGAGGTCATGTTGCAGCTGTACAGAACTCTGGTTCGGCCGCATTTGGAGTATTGCGTACAGTTCTGGTCACCGCATTATAGGAAGGACGTGGAGGCTTTGGAGCGGGTGCAGAGGAGATTTACCAGGATGTTGCCTGGTATGGAGGGAAAATCTTATGAGGAAAGGCTGATGGACTTGAGTTTGCCTTCTCCCGCGGATAGAAATGGCTGGCACGAGAGGACATAACTTTAAACTGAGGGGTAATAGATATAGGACAGAGGTCAGAGGTAGGTTCTTTACGCAAAGAGTAGTGAGGCCGTGGAATGCCCTACCTGCTACAGTAGTGAACTCGCCTACATTGAGGGCATTTAAAAGTTTATTTGATAAACATATGGATAATAATGGCATAGTGTAGGTTAGATGGCTTTTGTTTCGGTGCAACATCGTGGGCCGAAGGGCCTGTACTGCGCTGTATTGTTCTATGTTCTATGTCCTTTGAACTTAGCTGTGCGTTAGTCATTGCTTGTTACCTGATCAGGATACCACAGTCAGTCGATACCTCGCACAGTGGGCTAAACAGCTGGCTTGTAATGCAGAACAAGGCCAGCAGCGCGGGTTCAATTCCCGTACCGGCCTCCCAGAATAGACGCCGGAATGTGGCGACTAGGAGCTTTTCACGGTAACTTCATTTGAAACCTACTTGTGACAATAAGTGATTATTATTATTATTATTATTATTATTACCTCAGATTATTGACCGATACCAGAAATTCTGACCGTGTGTTCAGTCTATCATAAATATAGAGGACAGGAATCGTCTCCACCACACCATGGGCTGGGTGGTCTACTACTTAATTCTCACACTTCGTACTGCTATCCTGGATATCTCTCTCCTCCTCTTGTGGCTGACGTCGGGGTGCAAATGGATAGAACCTGGAAGATCTGTATCATAGGGAGGGATCAAAAGACGATCAGTCGCGAAAAATGTGCTGCTAGAGTGAGATTATACTATAATGTAGAAAGTAAATTTTGTACTACAACAAACTCAGGAGCCACAATCAAAAGCAGAGAATCAACAATTGTCACCCTCTCTAAATGCTACTTGTTGCTACTTCAGTTTCTATTTATTATAGAAGTGAGGGTATATGTCCAGGAACAGATCCCCTCTCTGCATGGTCCAATTAAGAATATGAACCTGTAAAAGGTAACTAACAACATTTCTTACCTCTTTCCACACAACAAATCCTAAGTACAATAATAGTTCTAAGTTGGGTCATGTCGCAGCAAGATGAGAAAACCAATCAATTGATGTTAAGAGACATCCTGATTGAATGAATATGCTTGCCATAATTCCCTAGTGTCAACAAACCTTGAAAGGAAATTTGTGTAGATACTGATGGCAAAAAGCCAAAACTTGATACTAAAATATTACAGAAATTCAAAACTAAAAGTTATCTCGCTAGTGTACAAAATGCTACATGTCTCCCAGCACTAAACCAAAATTTGTTATGATATTCATTCACAGGATGTGGGTATTGTTGATGTTAAAATGTATTGCCCTTCCCTGCTTGCTCTTGAGAAGATGGTGGTGAGCCATCTTCTTGAATACAACTAAATGGCTTGCTTGAGGCATTTCAGAAGGTAGTTAACAGTCAGTCACATGTGAGTCTAGAATCACAAACTGGCCAAGGATGGCTGACTAACTTCCTTAAAGGACATTCATGAACCAGATATCTTTGTATGACAACCCAGTAGTTTTATGGTGACTATTATTGATGCTAGTTTTTAATTTCAGATTTTATTTGTTATTAAATTAGTGTTCCCCAGTTGCCATTTCAACTCAATGTCTCAGATCATTAGTCCAAGCCTCTGAATTAGTTGTCCAGTAACATGAACATATGCTACCATAACCCTCATTATAACCACATGGGTTTGATCTACTCTTGGTCACATATTACCTTCTGAATCAGAGCTGTACACATTCTTTCCCCAGCCATGCACTGTGCTTGTTTACCACTCAGTTTGAACCTCCTTGATTAAGTGAATGAGCAGCAGGCATTTCAATTTCAGGATCTCACTGGTGGTCTTCGCTGGAAGGAGCTTGTAGAGTGCTATTTCTCAGCTTCTTCAGACATTTTCTATTAATTTAAATTAGTTTCTTTCTTGTTCAACTGTCTAAATGTACTCCATTTTTCCTACCTTATTGTCCAGCTAAATTACCTTTTAAACAGGCCCAGAATCTTTCGTTGGTGAGTGATTAAGAGTTGTTCAAATTGATTAACATTTTCATGGTGTTATGTAGTTGACTATTCGCTTTCTCTAGGGAAGAGTAAATAATGTCAAATTTGATCATTGATTTCTCTCTCCCTTATTAGCCATCTAAATTTAAGTGAATGTACATTCAACTCCAGAAGTTACAATCTATTGAACATATAGATCAAGTACAGCAAGCATGACAAAAAGTCACTTTTATTGTTAGCCATTTGTTGTTGCTGAATTATTGCTGAACAGTTATTTTTGATTCATAAGAACACAGGATCAGGAGTAGGCCATTTAGCCTCTTCAGCCATTCAATGGGATCATGGATGATCTGCAACCTAATTTGCACCTTTATACACACCTTTGCCCCATATCCCTCAATACTTTTGATTACCAAAAATCTGGCAGTCTCAGTTTTAAAATTAACAATTGAACTAGCATCAGTTGCCATTTGAAGTAGAGAATTGCATATTTTACCATCCTTTCTCTGTAGAAGTGATTTATAATTTTACTTCTTAAAGATCTGGTCTTAATTCTTAGGCTATGCCCCTAGTCCTAAATCTTCTACTTAACTTGCTTACTTACTTTACTTTTAGTTTACTGAACTTTCTAACCCGGGAACATAATTTCTATCCATACTTTCTATATGTCCCCTTAATATTTTGAAATTTTCCATCAACCATCTAAATTCTACGGGCTGCATTTTCTCAGAAATCAGCAAAGGCCAATAGGCGGAAAAAGCGGTGTTGAAGCCGCCGATAGCACTGGTGGCTTCTCTATCATATAGTGCAGGACTTACAGTAAAATATTTAAAGGGGCAAGTCCCATGACATAATACTGGTAGGCAGACTCTGATTTGTCCACCCCACCAGCAACTTAGCCCCTCAAGGATTGGGGTGCCATTTTTAAAGGCCACTCCAGCACTAAGGAGTTCACTGGGAACCCTTCTGGCACTGCCCATAGCACTTCCCCTGACACTGCCTCCTTGTATTGTCCAGGCATTGCCCCACATCTCTTTCCCCCCTGAGCGATGTACTCACCTGAGCTTCCCTGGGAGGTCTGCTAGCTAGGTGCACACCTTGGGAGGCCATTGTGATTCATTCCGTTCTGACATCATGCCAACGTGGATGGCTTTTCTGGTGGGGGTATGATTCAGACGTAGAGACTGGATAATTAGATGCTAATGCACTCAAGTGACGTTCCCAATGTTGAACTTGGGAAATTTGCCCCCTCACCGGCAGGGGGAAGCGACAATCGGGTCATGCGTTTATGTCGGCTTGAAATATGATTGGGAAGCTCTTGCGTGATTTTACGCTCTCGTCGCCGAACCCACCCAACATGATCAGGAGCGATAAATCCTGGCCCGAGTAAAATAGGCGTGGTTTGTGTAACATTTCCCTATGATTTAATGTTTGGAAGGATTTTCCAATCAGAGGTGGGAATTGGAGGTGGTTCCATTCCAGGTCACAAACTCACCTCCCTCACTAGCTGCTGGCAAACAGGATATTTTGTGCATCAGTGTCTCAGTTGGCCTGGAGACAGGTCTGTGGTCCAATTAAGTAAGCCAAAATGGCAAAGGAGGCAGGATAAACGACCCGCCTCCATTTTGTTCCAATTTGGGATGGAAGAATATGAGTCAAAAATGCTGAATACTATAATATTCGTGGTCTCGTTGTGCTAATACAGAATATTTACAGGGTCTCCTGAGGAAAAGAAAACATTAACTTTATTGGAACATCTCTTACTGTGTCTACATCTTTCCATGAGGTCGACAAGAGAAAGCAAGATGACTTCTGGTGACGGGGATGTGCTGAACAGTCGCACGTGAGATGGCTCTCCTCTGAAGGACAAGAAAATAGGCACTTTTAGTCGAAATTAGCCCGCAAAAGCAAGACTAAAACATCCCCTCACCCTCAACAACACGACGAATAACAGAAATGCTGGGAAACAGCAGCTCCAGAAGCCACAGAGAAATAAAAAACATTGGTAAAGAACAGGAGCAGCGAGCGAGCAGGTAGTGGACCCATGAGGCGGGGGGAGGCCCTGGCCATTCCCGAAAGAGGGAGACAAACAACCTGTAAAATGAGCACCCCTCCTCCCCCACACCCCCACCTCACCGCACTCCCGCCAGAGGATGGTTGGAAGATAGACATCCCTCACGAGGGAACTGAAGGAGAAGATAAAAGTCAAAATCAAGGCGATGGTCAAGGTGGCGGTGACCAAAGCGATGGTGGCCCTCGACAAAATGAAAAGAGACTGGAGCCCAGGGAAACAAAATCAAAGAACTGGAAAAAGCCTGGAAGGACCAGAGCGACCGAATCATTGCCCTGGAGGCCAAAATAAAGAGGTTGATGGTGACCCAGGGGAACCTGAAGGACCAGGAGAACGGTCAAGAGGCCAGAACATTAGAATAGTGGGCCTGCCAGAAGGACCAACGGCAGGGACCCAACAGACTACCTGGCCCAGATGCTGGGAAACCAGGTGGGGAGGGAGCACCCCTCCTCCCCCACACCCCCACCTCACCGCACTCCCGCCAGAGGATGGTTGGAAGATAGACATCCCTCACGAGGGAACTGAAGGAGAAGATAAAAGTCAAAATCAAGGCGATGGTCAAGGTGGCGGTGACCAAAGCGATGGTGGCCCTCGACAAAATGAAAAGAGACTGGAGCCCAGGGAAACAAAATCAAAGAACTGGAAAAAGCCTGGAAGGACCAGAGCGACCGAATCATTGCCCTGGAGGCCAAAATAAAGAGGTTGATGGTGACCCAGGGGAACCTGAAGGACCAGGAGAACGGTCAAGAGGCCAGAACATTAGAATAGTGGGCCTGCCAGAAGGACCAACGGCAGGGACCCAACAGACTACCTGGCCCAGATGCTGGGAAACCAGGTGGGGAGGGACAGCTTCACCAAACCATAGGTGCTCTGGCCAAAACCTAAAGCGGGGGAGCAACCGAGAGCGATTAAGGCAAGCTACATCAGTACCAGGACTGAGAAAGAATCCTATGCTTGTCTAGGCAAATGAAGGCCTGCAGCTGGGAGGGACACAGGATCAGGGTGTACCAGAACATTGGGGCAGACCTGGCAAACCGCCGGGCAGAATTTAACAGGGCATAATTGGGCCTGTACATCAAGTTTGTGATGCTGTACCCAGGCAGACTCTGGCTATCATACCAGGATGAGGGCCACCACACTGGCAATAGAGTAGTGGCAGGAGGTACGGGTGAGGGGCGTGGGACCGCGGTGCATGTCTGGCGAGAGTGGGGGGGTTATACCACTAAGTGGGGGAAATCTAAGCGGGCCAACGAAGGGGTGAACAACGGTGAGGTGGAGGGTCTAGCTGAAGGGAGAAGAAGCAAAACCACGGGGGGAATAAAGGGACGGGGTGTGGGGGGGAGAAAGACTCGGCTGGCTTCAACATGACACACATAGCAACAAGGAATAAGATGGCAGCACAAACAGCCAGTTTAGAGAGACTCTAAACAAAGGGAAACCCTGTAGTGTGGGGGCTCATGCATATGGCATTCACATAGTTGGCGGTCATGTTGGGTGGCCCCTGGACTGAGGGAAACCCCAGAGTGCAGGGGCCCAGCCTCCTGGTGAGGGGCCCAGACTCATGGTGAGGGGTCCAGCCTTATTTTGGATGGCCCCCATCAAAGGGGATAATCCACAAGGTAAGTAGGGTTGATCTCGCAGGAGGAGGGCGACAAAAACCTCCCATCAGAATAGTCACCTGGAACTTCAGGGGACTTAACGGCCCAGTGGAAAGATCCAGAGTCGTTGCAGCCACCTGAAAAGTATGAAAGCTGACATAGTTTTCCTCCAAGAGATGGGAGAAGGACCGGCCGCATGCGGGTAAGAAGTGGAGGGGGGTGGGGGAACAGCCGGAATAGACAACGGGGATTCGGAACAAGGCCACAAAGACATGGCCCTGCAGCAGGCACAAAGGGTCCCAGGCCATGGCCGAACCACCTATATACTACTTCTCCCGCCAAGTTGCTGATTCTTCTAATTATACTACGTCTCCCCCAAAAGCCTCTGACTTCAATTTCATTTTATAGGGCCAACCATTCCCAAGTCTATCCAATTGGCCCCTCTGCTTCTTTTGGAGTAGGCTAAAGATTTGAGTTCTGTGGGTGCTCTCTCAGGCCTTGTTGGGCAGAAGGAAAATTTGTAGATGATTCAACTTCATCAGTCTGGTAGTCATCTGGATCCCTTGATGAACTGACACCTTTGGTCTGTTTGGTGTGTAGGTGGCTGCTTTGACTCTGTAGGAGGTTGCTTCTATGTGGAAACCAGAGAACGTCTGTTCCATCTCTTGTATCATTATCTGTTTAGGTGAGGTAGGATCGTGGATGTGGTATCAGTTCAACCACTTCTCCTTAGCGAGCTTGGTCTTAAATTCAGACTGGTTCTCCTAGGTGGTGGTCTAGCAGGTTGTGAACACTCTGGCATTTATCATAGTCCCTCATTTGTCTGGAATGACACTCATTCTTTTTCTCCACCACGTTGTCTAACTCATCAATTTGTACTTGTGGCATGAGTTATGTGTGGTAGAGTAGGAAGTTGAGTCCTCACTTGGAGTTGACATGATGCAAAACCTATTTTGGAATGGAGTAGGATGATGGTTCAGAAGACCAAGTTGGATATCATTATTCTTATTTAACAATACTTTCACTTTTTGCACTCCTCTTTTAGCTTCATTTGTTTGAGGATATCAAAATTGGTTAGTATAGTCAAATCTATGTGATATAGTGAACTCTTTAAAGTGTTCATTGGTAAACTGTGGTTCATTGCCCGTGATTACAAGGTCTGGCATTCTGTATGTTACAAAAACCTCTTTCAGTTATATAATCATTGCTTCAGAAGTGTGACCCTGCGGTTGGTTGACTTCTAGCCATCTGGAGTAGTAGTCTAGAGCGGGTAAATGGAGTTGAAATCAGCCATGATTGAATGGCGGAGTGGACTCGATGGGCCGAATGGCCTTACTTCTGCTCCTATGTCTTATGGTCTTATGGTCTACCATGATCAAGAATGTTTTAACTCTATTTGAAGAGGTCCATCCAAGATATTCCCATCGTCTTGATGGAAAGGAAAACAATATCAGTGATTCTCTAGTCTCCTGACAATGACTAGTATAAGCAATCCGGCTTGATATGATCCCTTCCAATTACTTTGAGAGACCTGACCTCCAAACCGAATACCTCGCTCTGGTTCAACATTTTGGTGCTGTGAAGCAACAGTGATAACCATTGTGTTACTGTGCTGCCTATATAAGGTGATCCAGGTGCCAGAAGGTTTGGCTTCATCTGGGCAATGCACAACAATCGATCCATTTGAATGAGGCCAATTATCTTCCGAGGACAAGCGCATACTTGCCCTGGCTGTCTGTCTGTCTCTGTCCAGAGTATTCGAGTTTGGCTGTTTAGGGCAGCACAGTGGCGCAAGTGGTTAGCATGGTTGCCTCACGGCGCTGAGGTCCCAGGTTCGATCCCAGCTCTGGGTCACTGTCCGTGTGGAGTTCACACATTCTCCCCACGTTTGCGTGGGTTTCGCCCCCACAACCCATAAGGTGTGCAGGGTAGGTGGATTGGCCATGCTAAATTGCCCCTTAATTGGAAAAAAATGAATTGGATATTCTAATTTTTTTTTTTTAAGAGTTTGGCTGTTTGACTACCCATCAGGCTAAGGCCTGTCTGTGGTTCCAACAGTGGCTTGAATTTAAAGTGTCCAATTCTTAATTTAAAGTGTCCAGTTCTGTAATTTGGTAATTTGGTGCAGTGAGGTAATTTGGTGAAGAGTGGGAGAAGGTGCTTTTTCCCTACTGTTTTGTTCTCTCTCTCTCTTCGGGCCTAATTTCGGGAGCCGTTCGGAGGAGGAGGAGCAGTCTCTGAGTATAAAAACCTAATGGTAACTTCCTGTTTTCCAGGTTTTTTTTCCAAAAGTGATGTCAGAGGGAAGCTGTGATCTGATTGGTTGATAGCAAATCTGCCCCAAATTTGAAAAAAAACCCACAGCTAAACTCGTAAACTTAAATTAAACTAATTAATTAATTAGTGATGGCTGGTCAGGTGATGTACTTGAGCTGCTTGATGTGGGAGCTGGCAGATCCCATTGCGAGCTGCAGCAACCACATCTGCAGTAAGTGTTGGCTGCTCGAAGAGCTCCGGCTCAGAGTTGATGAGCTGGAGTCTGAGCTTCAAACACTGAGGCACATCCGGGAGGTGGAGACTTACCTGGACACTGTGTTTCAGGAGGCAGTCACACCTGTCAGAGTAAGTAGTTTAAATCCTGCCAGTGGCCAGGGACAGCAGGGTTGACTGCAAGTCAGGCAGGTAAAGGGAACCAGCAGTCAGGAACTCAGGAGCCTCAGCCCTTGACCCTGTCCAACAGGTATGAGGCACTTGCTCCCTGTGTGGATGGCGAACAGGGCTGCAGGAAGGATCAGTCAGCTGACCAAGGCACCGTGGTTCAGCAGGCCATTCAAGGGAAGGGAGTAAATAGGCAAGTTGTAATTGTAGGGGATTCTGTTATCGGGGATAGATAGTATCCTTTGTCAGCAGGATAAAGAGTCCCGCATGGTATGTTGCCTGCCCGGTGCTAGGGTGCGGGACATCTCTGACCGGCTTGAAAGGATACTGGGGAGGGAGGGGGAGGATCCAGTTGTTGTGGTCCATGTCGGTACCAACAACATGTGCAAGTCTAGGAAAGAGGACCTGTTTAGAGATTATAAAGAGCTAGGATTCAAATTAAAAAACAGGTCCTCAAGGGTCATAATCTCCGGATTACTGCCCGAGCCACGTGCAAATTGGCATAGGGAGGCAAGAATAAGGGAAGTTAACATGTGGCTGAAAGAGTGGTGTGGGAAAGAGGGGTTCCTTTTCATGGGACACTGGCATCAGTTTTGGGACGGGGGGACCTATACCGTTGGGATGGTCTCCACCTGAACCGAGCTGGGACCAGTGTTCTGGCGAAAAGAGTAAATAGGGTGGTCAATAGGACTTTAAACTAAAGATTGGGGGGAAAGGGAAAGTCAGGGAACCAAGAGGTGAAGTAATCAGTGGGAAGCGTAGCTGCTTAGGAATACAAAAAAGCACGAAAAGACAAAACTCAGGAGAGGTTATGATAGTCCCCATCCCACAAAATATGACACAGTGAATGGAAAGGCTCAGTAAACCAAGGTCCACCACACTAAGAAAACAAAAAGGGACGGTCAATAGAGAATTAAAGGTGCTATATTTAAATGCGCGCAGTGTACGGAACAAGGTAGATGAGCTTGTGGCCCAGATTGTGACTGGCAGGTATGATGTGGTAGGCATCACAGAGACATGGTTGCAGGGGGTTCAGGACTGGCATTTAAACATCCAGGGATTCACAACCTATCGAAAAGACAGAGAGGTGGGCAGAGGGGGCGGGGTTGCCTTGTTAATTAGGAATGAAATTAAATCAATAGCACTAAACGACATAGGGTCAGATGATGTGGAGTCTGTGTGGGTAGAGTTGAGGAACCACAAAGGCAAAAAAACCATAATGGGAGTTATGTACAGGCCTCCTAACAGTGGTCAGGACCGGGGGCACAAAATGCACCACGAAATAGAAAGTGCATGTCAGAAAGGCAAGGTCACAGTGATCATGGGGGCTTCAATATGCAGGTGGACTGGGTAAATAATGCTGCCAGTGGACCCAAGGATAGGGAATTCATTGAATGTTTACAAGAGGGCTTTTTGGAACAGCTTGTGATGGAGCCCACGAGGGAACAGGCCATTCTGGACTTAGTGTTATGTAATGAGCCAGACTTGATTAAAGATCTTAAAGTAAGGGAGCACTTAGGAGGCAGTGATCATAATATGGTAGAATTCAATCTCCAATTTGAAAGAAAGAAGGTAGAATCAGATGTAAAGGTGTTACAGTTAAATAAAGGTAACTACAGGGGCATGAGGGAGGAACTGACGAAAATCGACTGGGAGCAGATCCTAGTGGGAAAGACAGTAGAACAGCAATGGCAGGAGTTTCGGGGAGTAATTGAGGACACAGTACAGAGGTTCATCCCAAAGAAAAGAAAGGTTATCAGTGGGGGGATTAGGCAGCCATGGCTGACAAAGGAAGTTAGGGAATGCATCAAAGCAAAAGAGAAAGCCTATAATGTGGCAAAGAGTAGTGGGAAGTCAGAAGATTGGGAAGGCTACAAAAACAAACAGAGGATAACAAAGAGAGAAATAAGGAAAGAGAGGATCAAATATGAAGGTAGGCTAGCCAGTAACATTAGCAATGATAGTAAAAGTTTCTTTAAATACATTAAAAACAAACGGGAGGCAAAAGTTGACATTGGGCCACTCCAAAATGACGCTGGTAATCTAGTGATGGGAGACAAGGAAATTGCTGAGGAACTAAATAAGTACTTTGCGTCATTCGTCACAGTAGAAGACATGAGTAATATCCCAACAATTCCGGAGAGTCAGGGGGCAGAGTTGAATATGGTAGCCATCACAAAGGAGAAAGTGCTAGAGAAACTAAGAGGTCTAAAAATTGATAAACCTCCGGGCCCAGATGGGCTACATCCTAGAGTTCTAAAGGAGATAGCTGAAGAAATAGTGGAGGCGTTAGTTATGATCTTTCAAAAGTCACTGGAGTCAGGGAAAGTACCAGAGGATTGGAAAATCGCTGTTGTAACCCCCCTGTTCAAGAAGGGAACAAGGAAAAAGATGGAAAATTATAGGCCAATTAGCCTAACCTCGGTTGTTGGCAAGATTCTAGAATCCATTGTTAAGGATGAGATTTCTAAATTCTTGGAAGTGCAGGGTCGGATTAGGACAAGTCAGCATGGATTTAGTAAGGGGAGGTCGTGCCTGACAAACCTGTTCTTTGAAGAGATAACAAATAGGTTAGACCAAGGAGAGCCAATGGATGTTATCTATCTTGACTTCCAAAAGGCCTTTGATAAGGTGCCTCACGGGAGACTGCTGAGTAAAATAAGGGCCCATGGTATTCGAGGCAAAGCACTAACATGGATTGACGATTCGCTGTCAGGCAGAAGGCAGAGAGTTGGGATAAAAGGTTCTTTTCGGAATGGCAACCGGTGACGAGTGGTGTCCCACGGGGTTCAGTGTTGGGGCCACAGCTGTTCTCTTTATATATTAACGATCTAGATGATGGGACTGGGGGCATTCTGGCTAAGTTTGCCGATGATACAAAGATAGGTGGAGGGGCAGGTAGTATGGAGGAGGTGGGGAGGCTGCAGAAAGATTTAGACAGTTTAGGAGAGTGGTCCAAGAAATGGCTGATGAAATTCAACATGGGCAAGTGCGAGGTCTTGCACTTTGGAAAAAAGAATAGAGGCATGGACAATTTTTAAACAAGTGACAAAATTCATAATGCTGAAGTGCAAAGGGACTTGGGAGTCCTAGTCCAGGATTCTCTAAAGGTAAACTTGCAGGTTGAGTCCGTAATTAAGAAAGCAAATGCAATGTTGTCGTTCATCTCAAGAGGCTTGGAATATAAAAGTAGGGATGTACTTCTGAAGCTTTATAAAGCATTAGTTAGGCCCCATTTAGAATACTGTGAGCAATTTTGGGCCCCACACCTCATGAAGGACATACTGGCACTGGAGCGGGTCCAGCGGAGATTCACACGGATGATCCCAGGAATGGTAGGCCTAACATACGATGAACGTCTGAGGATCCTGGGATTATATTCATTAGAGTTTAGGAGGTTGAGGGGAGATCTAATAGAAACTTACAAGATAATGAATGGCTTAGATAGGGTGGATGTAGGGAAGTTGTTTCCATTAGCAGGGGAGACTAGGACCCGGGGGCACAGCCTTAGAATAAAAGGGAGTCACTTTAGAACAGAGATGAGGAGAAATTTCTTCAGCCAGAGAGTGGTGGGTCTGTGGAATTCATTGCCACAGAGGGCGGTGGAGGCCGGGACGTTGAGTGTCTTTAAGACAGAAGTTGATAAATTCTTGATTTCTCGAGGAATTAAGGGCTATGGAGAGAGAGCGGGTAAATGGAGTTGAAATCAACCATGATTGAATGGTGGAGTGGACTCGATGGGCCGAATGGCCTTACTTCCGCTCCTATGTCTTATGGCCTTATGGTAACCAGCCTAAGATTCAGCCGTTGGCCATTTTACTGCAATTGAATCATTCCTGAGTCCTATCACTGCGATTGAAACATTCGCACTAACAGTCTGGCGGAAATTGAAGGCCAGTGAGAACAACTGTGTCTCGATGGGGAGAAGCGCAATGCCACTGGAAGGAGGGTTAATGAATTGGAGGCGTCAAGGTGGTTATGAACAATAATATTTAATTCCGTGACATTTCCAAGTTTGACAGCTGACATTGTGCCCAACTATCTGTGTCTAACTTCACCCATGCCCAAGCTCTACTACAATTCCTTAGACCCACGTACCCTCCCACTACATCTAGGTGTGTTTCCAGGATGCACATCAGAGGTGGAGGTTGGCCTGCTGACTTCCATGAGTTGCAAAAAGTTGGTTTACAGGTGCAACAGGTGATTAAGAAGGCAAATGGAGTTTTGTCCTTCATTGCTAGAGGGATGGAGTTTAAGACTAGGGAGGTTATGCTGCAACTGTATAAGGTGTTAGTGAGGCCACACCTGGCGTTCAGTTTTGGTCTCCTTACCTGAGAAAGGACGTACTGGCGCTGGAGGGTTGAGGAGAGGTTGAGTAGATTACGAGGTGAGGTTGAGTAGACTGGGACTGTACTCATTGGAATTTGGAAGGATGCGGGTGGTGGATCTTATGGAAACATATAAAATTATGAAGGGAATAGATCGGATAGATGCGGGCAGGTTGTTTCCACTGGCGGGTGAAAGCAGAACTAGGAGGCATAGCCTCAAAATAAAGGGAAGTAGATTTAGGACTGAGCTTAGGAGAAACTTCTTCACCCAGAGGGTTGTGAATCTATGGAATTCCCTGCCCAGAGAAGCAGTTGAGGCTCCTTCATTATATGTTTTCAAGATAAAGATAGACGTTTTTTGGAGAATAAAGGAATAAAGGGTTATGGTATTCGGGCTGGAAAGTGGAACTGAGTCCACAAAAGATCAGCCATGATCTCATTGAATGGCGGAGCAGTCTCGAAGGGCCAGATGACCTACTCCTGCTCCTAGTTCCTATGTTCTTATGTTGCCTGAGATGTCCTTGGCGGCCATCCTGTGGAGGGCTGGAATCTGGAGGGCCTGGCCTACTTTTGAGTGACACTGGTGTTGTCACGTCACCCTGTTCTGCCCGCTGTACTTAAGTTGTGCCAGTCTCAGGAAGGAGGGATTGAATTTAGCTTGTCACTATCAGGGTCTTCTTGGTGGAAGACCCTGGAATGTGTTCCTGTGGATTCTCCTCCCTCCAGGTGCTCGTGAGTCCTTGGGTTACTCTATGGGATGCAGGGGCAACTGGACTGAGCTCCAGAGGCCTCAACATCATTTGGCACTGCCAGTCCTGAAGGCTACCATTGTCTGAATCCGACAGTTGAATCGCTCAGCCATGGTCCTCAGGGAATGAGCCATGCTTTGGAGTTCTCCCATCATAGATCTGAACTCTTGCCCCAGGCTTTCCACTGTGGATGCCACCCTTGCAGTGTTGTCCTGGGTGCCACACATTGGCAGCAACATCTCCTCAGATAGAAGGATTTGGGACTCCTCCATTCGGCTGACCCCCTCCCCCCTCCCCCCACCCCCACCCCACCCCTCTCCTGTTATTCCCGGCTCTGCCTTTGCATCTCAAGCAGCTGAGGGGCAAACGTATCCAGAGGCACAGCACCTGGCTGGGGTGCAGCTGTATTGTGGGATCCAGGTGACCTCTGACTCCTGGGATGTTCCTGCCACCACCTGATGTGCGTCACAGGAGTGTGGTCATCACCAGATGGTGACACCGAAGCCTGTGCCTGCTAAGGTTACCCACCAAAGTGTGTGTGCCTATGATGGTGGATGGTGTGGGTGATACTCGTGATGCTTCTCCAGTGTCTTCCTTGGACATATTCTCTGAGGTCATGTCGAGGGTGGATGCTGGGACACTGCTGGTGGATGGGCCAGGCTGTTCAGGTGATATTCCTGCAAGGAAAGGAAGATGGTATTAGTAAATGGTCTGGTCAAGGGTTTGGAGTACGCAGGACTCATTTGAGTTTGGTCATCTGGGTGAAGGTGCAGTGGCTCCTCACTTTTCTCTCGCAGGCCCACCTCGCTCTCAGCACAGGCCCGCTCCTTCTGCTCCCCTGTGAGCCCTAGGGCTCTCTCCTTGAAAGGAGTCTGCTTGCGCATCCCACCACCTATCTTCTCTCACTCGTGGCAATTGTGGGCAAGCTTCTCCTGCAGGAACACAAATGGGGATGATGGCGAGCTGCCTGGCAGGTCAGATATCGACGATATCTGGCATGTGTGGGTACTGCATGTCTAGATTCAAATGCAAGATTTGGGTAAATGTTTTAGTATTTTTATTTATTCTTCACACTGTTCATGGTTATTTTATTTAAGCAGGGAGGGTTTGTGATGTGAAGTAACGGGGAGTGTGATGAAGCTTGTGGGAGATCAGTTGCTGGGGGTCGACATTCTGGGCGTTTACATCAAGGTGGAGTGCAGAGAGGAGAACAGGAGCACTTACCCTGACAGAACGGAGTAGGTCATTCATTTTCTTGCTACTCTGCCCCTCTGCCCTCTTGTGCAGGCTACTGGCACTGATCAGTGCTGCTACGTCTCCTAGGCAGGATTTGTCAGCTTGCTGAAGGGTCTCCTGCCAGCCCAAGGATATATTGTTGCCTGCCTTTCCTCCATGGCCTCCAGCATACAGATGATGGCCCCCTCCATGAAACAAGGAGCAGGTACTGCCATCCTCCTGGTTTGAATGTCAGCAAGTGCTGTGGAGCAGTTTAAATGAAGCCCCCTTCATTGAAGTGCTCCGATGTCCCTCGGGTGGATAAATCAGAGGCGCCGCATTTTTCACGTGGGGAAATTTGTTTTTTCTAAGTGCATGAAAATTGCCATCCGACTCACGCCGCCGGGGCCTGCAGGAATCACACCGATTTTCAGGCTGAAAAATTACACTTTGGTGTTTTTTTTCCATAAAATTCTGCCCTTAGTTCTTATACTAAAACATTAAAACCGGAGGCCCAATATTCCTCCTTCAATCAATTCTACCCAAACCAGATAAAATTTTTTACAAATCTCATTGTTATTTGTGTGACCTTGCTGTGCCCAAAACTTCTATTAAACTTCTATTGCCTACAAAAAACTGCAACTGCACCCAAAGTAATTCATTGAGATGAACATTGGTCCACTTCTGAGACATGATGCAGTTCTCTGTAAATGGAAGCCCTTGTTTCGTTCCAACATTGAAAGGTTAATCTCAATTTCTGTCTCTGATCTCTGTGCATTTGCTCTCTATTTTTTCCTAAAAAATCATTTGAATTTTTATTGAGGAGAAAAATCAATAAAAGTCTTTGAAAAAATAAAACTTCTACAAGTATGTCTTAACTACAAACCTTTTTGATTAATTTTGCATCCTAAATAAAGGTGAAAATTTAAGATTAGAGCATAATGTTTTATGATCGAATAGATGCGGGTAGAAAGCTTTCTGTGGATATGCAGTGTACCTCAGAGGTTCTGATATTTAGTCTAAATATGTCAATGGTGTCCTTTTGCTTCATATGTAAGTACAGGCTGGAGTGGCTTACTACCATGTATGTCTGAGGTTTAAAAGAATCCCAATTTAATTTGCATTTGAACTCTTTTACGCATCAATCAAGAGTAATAATATTTTCTCCCCATACAATCACAGTACAATCTGAGTGAAGTTAGTTACTTTGTTGCTGGAGTAATCAAAGATGAATCTAAATAGAAATGGATGATCTGTTACTACTTCAATCAAGCATCTAAATTAGTGCTAATCTCTTCATTAGGGTAAATATTGAAATTAGCAAATGCATTTTAAGTTTAGTTTAAAACAATAAATTGTATTGTACATTTAAGTAGAGATCTTAAACTTTCAAAAATAAATTATTGGAAGTGCAAATGTACTTCAAACACTTTGCAGTAATTCAACTTTGGCTAGAATATTTGTATTGTAGTATAACAAAACTGATTCAGTCTGAGTTGACCATGCATTATATGAAATTCATGTTCAAGGTCACTGACAAGTTAACAGTTTACAATTGACTTGTTCTTCCAATAGATTGACTCGTGATCGTGTCTTTTGCATTCTGTACGTGGCCATCGTCATATTTCCTTCACGTTCTAGTTCAGTTGAGATATCTGCACAGGTTTCTTTGTACTTGAATACTATACTTACTAGCCTTAGGGACATAACTATTTAATTACATAGCAGTGTTCTTTACAAATGTCAGTAGAACATTGGACCTCTCTTAACCTTAGAATTACAACTCTTCAAACTCTTCCTGACTTTCCACCTTTAAGCTTAGCTAACTCAACTGCTTTCTGGCCTGATTGCTTGCCTGCCTACTATGATTAGGAGGGCCAAGGTTGGACTTTGTATCTTAACTCTCACTGAAACAAAATTCACTCCTAGAATTAAATCTTATTGTCTAAGAACAGGGTAACTAGTTCATGTGAGCCTCTTCCAATGTATTAGTTTTATGAAGTATTTGCCAGACATATGATGATCATGAGAGCTGAGATTTTCTGGCGTTGCCTTCAGCTCTGGCACAGAATGTTATTTGGGACTGTATTCAGTTCTGTCAGTGGTCACTGCTTAAGGTGCTGCTGCAACCAAGGAGTTGCCAGGCATTCAATTGGTTGGACAGCTCCTTAAGGCAGGGCTTCCTCTGAGGATGGGGACAGAAGTCCAATGTCAAGGTAATTAATGTTGCAACTGATGTTAAATTGCTGTTGGGTCGGAGATTGGGCAGAAACAGAAGATACACCTACTTCCACATCCACCCTCCACCTCCGCTTGCTGGAAGTAAAATCCTGCCCGTGGCTTAGCCCATTAGGCTACAACATGCATTTGCCTTCTGTCCTGAACTCTACTTATTGATTAAATGGCATTTAGATAAAAAATATTTATATGATTTGTTTGAAGTGGCATTGTTGTGTTGAAAGAATGCAAATTGCTAAATGCAACTGTTAAAGATAACACAGGGCTACCTTCCAAGTATTAAGTGGAATGGTATTTTGCAAGGTTTACAGTTAATTAGGAAGGCACAAAAGTTGCTCATCATTCTTCAATTAGTTATTCAGTACAAGTGAAAAAAATCCAGTGAAAGTCAATTGCTTGACCTGACCATAGTCAGAAAGCTGCCTCATTACTGCTGGAAACAAGCCAGGAAATTTGTCTACCCAAATTCACAGGTGGAAAAGAATGGGAAATGGTACTGAAGAAACATGTCAGCAATGTAATTTCTCTGTATTGGTTCTAAAACAATAGAAAATTACAGCATAAGCACAAAACGTAAAATGTACATGACCATCCATCTACATGGCAGAATATTGGTCAAATAAAGTCATTGGAACACTTCAGGAATTTTCTCCATAATAACTTAATTCGTATTCATGGATGGATGGCAGTTTCAATAGACCAAGTACTTTTTGAACCAAAACCTGCAGCTTTATTCGCTGTCATATAAAAGCTAGTATGGCCAGGTTTAACAATTAACTCCCAATCATGGTTAATAATTCACTGGAGAATACAAGAGACTCCACAGTTGCACATCACCAGGCCAATGCCCATTGGTTCAAATTATTACATAGACTAGAATTTTATGTGCCCCTTCCGGCAGATTTTTAGGCAGGGGTGAGGAGGGGAGCGTAAAATTGAAGGGACAGGATTCCATCGATTTCTAGCTTGCCCTGATCACACAGCGGTTTTACATTGGAATGGGCAAGGCCTCGGACAGGAGGCCTGCCATTGCCCCAGTTGAGGCACTTAAATAGCCAATTGCTGACAGTAGGATTGAACATTTGTGGGGGAGCGCAAAATACAACAAAGCTACATCTTGGGTGGGAAGGGAGGTGCCTCCATCAGAAGCCCCCTTCTGAAATTAGATGATTCCCCTGACCCTTAAGGTGGCCTCCGCACCTACCCCCCCACCCCAACCTCTCCCCTGAGACCCCGTGTACCCCCTCACAACCCCCCCCTCACAACCCCCCCGGCCTTCACTACCTTCCCCATCCTGGGACCCCTTGAACTTACCTGGGTCTTCTGTTCCCAGACTTAGTCTCTGACATCTTGAACTACTTCTACCCACTGCAGGGACTGGAGAACTGTCAGCCAATTAGATTGGCCAGCAACTTGCAAAGTCCCGACTGTAGCCAATCAATGCTCATTGAAACGTAACTCGGCTGCGGGACAGTCGGAGTTGCCAGGGATGTGTACCCCGATGAATCTTCAGATCAAGAGAATCAAGACCCTGTCAGCCGAAAAATTCAGGACATAGGCTTTATTTTTGGATGAACTTTAAATAGCACTAAAAGAGAAAGCAAAACAGTAGTAAAGTTCAGTAATGAACCTTGCATACTGGAGGTGCTTTTAAGTGGGGCCATTCCACAGAGACTCATTTTGACAAGAGTTGGCATAAATTGGATTGACAGGCCAGTGTGCCCTGGGCACATCAAGCCCTATCTTGCAGGAAGAAAAATGTTTGTGGATGACACGCAACTTCACTCGTAATAAAGATGGACCACTTCTTTTGACCTGACTTCCTGAAGTTGCATTCTCAAATTGAGCTTACCATTGCAAAATTTGATTGCAGTTTTTTTTGCCGTACACATTTGGTTGCACTTTGTTCCCTGCCATAATATTTTTATTGCAGTATATAATGGGCTGGATTCTCCGTTCTGGAGAGACTACATGCTGCCGCAGGTGGAGAATCTTGGAAACGGAACGGAGGCCTGAATAATCCCCATTCTCCACCACTCTCCTCCATCTGACTGAACTTGCTCTCTCACTGAATAATTTCTCCTTTAACATGTCTCACTTCCTCCAAACCAAAGGTGTGGCGATGGATACCCGCATGAGTCCCAGTTTTGCCTCTCTTTTTATGAGTTATTTGGCACATTCCTTGTTCCAGTCCTACTCCGGCCCCATCCCATAACTCTTATCGGTATCTTGGATGAATATTTCGGTGCCGCTTCATGTTCTCATCTAGACCTGAAAAAATGTATTAATTTTGCTTCCAATTTCCACCCCTCTATCACATGGTCCACCTCTGACACTTTGCTTCCCTTCCCTTCCGTGACCTTTCTATTTCAATTTCTGGAATAGAGTATCCGCTATTATCAATAACACACCCACCGACTCCCAGAGGTACCTTGACTACAGCATTTCACACCCCACATTCTGTCAGGACTCCATCCCATTCACCCAGAGCCCCCGTCGCATCTGTTCCAATGATGCCACGCTGACATGTTTTCATTCTTCCTTCATTGTGGTTTTCCACCCACTGTGATCGACAGGGCTCTCAACCATGTCCGACCCATCTCCTGCACCTCTGCTCTCACCCTCGCCCTCCCAGAACCTAGATAGAGTCCCCCTTGTCCTCACTTTTCACCCTACCAGCCACTGCATTCTAAGAATCATCCTCCACCAGTCCCGCCAACTCCAGCATTATGCCACCACCAAACACATCTCCACACTCCCCATGTCAGCATTTTGCAGGGACCATTCCCTCTGGGACACCCTGATCCACACCTCCATCACCCTAACACCTCACCCTCTTCCCACGGCACCTTCCCGTGCAATCGCAGAAGGTGTAACACCTGCCCCTTTACCTGCTCACCATTCAAGAGCCTAAACACTCTTTTCAGGTGAGGCAATGCTTCACGTGCAGCTCCTTCCATCTGGTCTATTGCTCATTGCTGCTCCACATTAGAGTGGGTGACCGCTTTGCAGAACACCTCTAGCCCATCCTCAAGCCGGACCCAGACCTTCCTATTGCTTGCCATTTCAACTCACCGTCCTGCCCACATGTCCACATGTCTGTCCTTGGCCTGCTGCAATGTTCCACTGAAGCACAGCTCGAACTGGAGGAACAGCACCTCATCTTCTGATTAGGCATGTTGCAGCCTTCCGGACTTAACATTGAGTTCAACAACTTCAGACTGTGAACTCTCTCCTCCACCTTCACCTCATTTTTATTTCTATCTATTTATTTTCATTTCTTCCATCGATCTGTTTTTCCTTCACCATTGACCCCCCCACCCTACCTGTTCCCTGTTCCTGCTTACCTTTGTTCCGCCATTCACACATTCTAATCTCTTTATGTGCCGATATCAGCACTCTTCTTAGCCTTAATCACCCCATTTACATTCCCTTTGTCTTTCTGTCTTTGACATCTTTGTCAATCTCCACCTATCTCTGTCCCTCTATCCAGCTTCACTGCTCCACGCCCCTCCACAACAGTATAAATCTCACCCTATATCCATTCTCTCCAGCTTTGACAAAGAGTCATCCAGATTCAAACCATTAGCTCCCTTCTCTCTCCACAGATGCTGTCCAAACTGCTGAGATTGTCCAGAGTTTTCTGTTTCTATTTCAGATTCCAGCATCTGCAGTCATTTGCTTTGCCCTCCTAAAATTCACCATTATCTCATTATCTCATTATGTCCTTTCTGTGTCCCCAAGGATAAAGCAAGCCATAATCGCCAGCATTAGAAGACTGGAGGGGACATCCAAGATATTTGAGTCCATACCCCCTCTGAGAAAAGGGCCCTGAAACTCATGGAGGGGGGCCAAGGATAGGGCAGTCCTGACATGGTGTTCAACATGCGCCAAACAAGTGAGAGTCCAATGCAATGCAGATGGCCCTATAGCAAGTGAGTCGCCCCTCTGTCACAGACCAGTTTTCCCCCAGGAACACATTCCATGTCTTTTGTCTTGCAGGATGCCCAACAGGCGAGGCTGGGCCATCCATGTTCGCTGTCCCCCATCCAGGTCCTCAGAACCCACCGAAGCATGACTCCGGGGAAGACACCAACATCTCAGCTCTGCTTTCACCTGCACCATCCACCATCACAGAGACTATCACCTCGGTGGGAACGTTAGTGATCAGGTCCTGGGTCATCCTCTGGTGAGCGCCACACACATGCTACAGCACATCAGGTGGAGGCAGAGACTCCCCAAGGAGTGGACGGTCGGAGGGCTGCCTGATCCCAGGAACAGCTGTCACCCAGGCAGATGTTGTGGTTCTGGAAAGATAATCCCATCGCTGGTAAAGATGCAGAATCACAGCCAGAATCTACAGGAAGGAGTGTCAGCAACATTGCAGCACCTACAATGACAGCTGGAGGAGTTCACTCTCCTTTATGTTCAGGAGATAGTGCCGACAGTGCATGGCAGCCAGGCCAACACTGAAAGGGTGGAGACCACGGTGGAAGGCATGGGGCAAGATGTAAGGGCCATGTGTCAGGACATCCAAGACTTGGGACACACTGTGCTATCCATGGCTGAGGTGCAAGGCAGGAGGGCGTAGTCACTGGCGGACATGTCCTGGTCACAGATGAACATTGCTGCGGCGCTCCAGAGCTCGACCCATTTACAAAGGGCCATGGCTGAGGGCATTGAGAGCATTGACCAGACGCTGACTGACCTTAGCCAGTCACAGAGAGCTATGTCACAGGCCCCAGAGGGACATGGCCGAGGCAATGAGGGACATGGCTCGCTCACTAAGGGACATGACACAGTCACAGAGCTCTATGGCTGAGGGCATTGACACCATGGTTCAGATCAGGGCTGGTCTCCAAGCCCCCTCTATCCCATGGAGTATCCAGGGGCCAGCGAGCATCCGGATAGAGAAGGAAGTGATGGGGCCCATGCTGGAACACCTTAGCCCTTCTAAATCACCCCCACCTGGCTGCGAAAGAGAAGAAAGATAGATGGCATTTACGTTGGCACGGGTGTAGTAGGGAGTAGATAGTTAGGAAGAAGGACACACATATTGTAAATAGTCACAATTAAACACTTTTGCACCACAAGTCCGGTCTGTCTCTAACCTGTCTCACAGGTGTGAAGGTGGACCAGAGTGGTGGAGGAAGGGGGGGAAATGGCACCCATGACACATGATCTTCCCAGATCCTCACTGAGAAGTGACAGCGCATGGGAGCAGCAGTGTAAACCTGCCTTGTGTAACAGCATCCCCAGTGATTGAGCCTAACCATTGACCCTCTCCTGCCACCCTCCTCCTCCTCTGGCTCCTTCGAGATTATACAAGATTCTTCATCCCTCTTCTCATCAGTGACTGGCACCCGGCCTGTGATGTGGGGGGCCTCTAACTTCACCACCTTCCCTGCCAACTGGAGTACCAGGGGCTGCCGCAACTGGCATAGCATGAGGCTCTGTGGCTCCTGGCCTGTTTCTCCCAGTGGGGCCTACTGTGGGTCTTCTCTCTAGGTGAGCATTTTTCACCCACTAGAAGGGTGGCAACTTGAATGGTGGAGACATCCATACTGTATGCATGCATCTCTAAGCTAAGAGATTGGTTCGCGGGCGGGTCCTACAGATGTGGACAGTCCCTATTTCTTCTTGTTTGACTGAAATGAAGCATGCTGTTGGTTTCAGTGGCAGCGTAGTTGTAATTACACCTTTCAGCATTTAACTGTCAACATGGAAGCTACTTGTGTACATCACTAAAACTATGGATCAGATTAAATGGTGAGCAAGACCCAGATGTGGGAGTTGCATCCCCATTTCTGACAGATCGAATTCTTCCTGTTACAGGAAAGGGGGTGGGACATGAATTACACGAGAGAAACCTGAATTCAGGGATATTTTATATTAGTTCTGAGTTCAAACAGGCCCCATTTAGGCTGTTGCAAGGGCCTCATGCAGTCACAAATTGATGGAATGGATATAAACACTCTTGAATTGTAGATAAATTCTGGATAACTATCATGATCTGAAGTGTTTTTACATTTCCTGCTCCTTAAACTTAAAAGAAAAAGCCTGTGCCTGTCAATGAGAGTTAAAAGGCCCTCTGCCAGATTGCTTCAATTGACAGGTGTGGGTTAGAAAAAAATAGCACCATCCATTTGTGCCGTTTCAATCAAGTCATGTGATGATAAGTGTGACAACTGGGATGGGAGGGGTGTGCAGTTGCTCTAGTCCATACACTCCACAGGTCGCACCATTAGTTTAAAAGTTTAATTAATTTGCCAAAATAGGCAATTATTTCTTAACCAGGCTTCTTTCAATCAACTCCGAATGATTGATTTATTATAAAACAAAACTTATTTTTTAAAACATGTTGCAAGAACTGGTACACTCAATTGTACTCTGCAAGTAGAATTATTTATCTGTTTTTAAAAATACCCCAACCAACAAACAGATAGGGTTTCTGGATGGGCTTTGGAGGATAAGCTTTATAAAATAAAAGATAAAGTTCACAAGGTTTTGATGCTGTCAACCTAGAGCTCCCTCATGTGAAGATGCTGATCCCAGTAGATGTCTGGAGATACTTTGGTGTGGAGGAGAATATAGAGCTGGATCAATTCTTCTTGTCTCAGCTTTTCAGGTTCCAAATGCTGTCAAGTGATACTCAGATGAGCATTCTCTGGAGGCAGGTTGATAAACACACATGGAATTTCAGGCAAAGTAGGGAAAAAGTGAGTTAGGGCAACCTTCGTTCTCAGCTTATTCCCAAAACTTACTGATTTCAAAAGCAACAGGCCCAAAACTTAAAGCTTGCCTCTGTCATGTGATTTCCAGTAAATCACTAACCTTTGTCTTTAATATACAATGCTTTTCCCCATCAATTAAAGTGATTTCAGTCCAAAACAAACAGCCCACTGTGCACCATTATGATGGGGTGATTTCTTGGAAGAGTCATGCTTGTTGAGAGTTCCAAGATGAACTTATGATCTTGTTTTAAAACATCTCTATCAGCATGCAAGTGCCAAAAAAAATGTATATTTATTATTTTAAAAGAAAAATACAGTTTGTAAAGAAAGGTTTTCTCAACACAAGGGTTATCATTATGTAATTATGAATAATTGGCTGAGTACAAAAAACTACAATCATCTCGGTAGGGGCTCGAAGTTCACAATTTGATTGAGTCTATTAAAGGTTTAGCTGTCTTTGCTGTGAGTTCTGAATAGAAGTTTGTTTTTATAAGAGATTAACCACTTCAGGATATTTAATAGCTTTGAATTTACTTTATGAATGGGTTTATCTTCACTATCAAGTGTGCAGGAGTGAGAGCTGTATTAGATTGTTAGACTTTTATTTTTTCATCCTCATTACACCCGCTGATGGTGGATACAGGGAGAGTAGTTATGGAATTTGCATGGAGAGTATGGGGGTCCTGGGAGAGTATGGGGATCATGGGAGAGGATGGGAGCCATGAGTTGGCATTGAGTTTGCATGGAGAGTATGAGGGGCCATTGGGGATGGGTGAGGAACATGAGTTGGCATGAAGGATATAAGGAACCATGGGGGCCAGCGGACATGAATTAAAATTGATTTGGCATAGAGGGTGTGAGAGACCATGGGGTCGTGGGATGCATGAGTTGGCATTGCTGGGACATTGAGAGTATGAGGGGCCATGGAGAGGTTGAGAGCTTAATTACTTCTAAAACTGAGGTGGGTCTCTTTACCAGCCTGCCTAGGCACTTGTCCATCCCTGTGGCTATCTATGGTCTGCTTCTGAGGTCGATGGACCCAAATCTAACCCACACTCTCTCACCTCAATCCCAATGGAGAAAAAATTAGATGTTTCGGGGCACTTTTTACCGCGACGGGTCAATGAGAAGGGAAATTCCCCAAATCAAACTAACCATCTTGATTGCTAAAATCCAGCCCTTTCTCATACATCTTTTCTGGCTTTAGCGTTGGTGGAAAAAGAGAATATATTTTTCCACCGGTTTAGATGCTACCTGTCAGTGGGGGCTACAGGTCATAAATTGGCTTTGTACTATATGTGCTAGACCCCAGTCTAAATGTCTGCAACCTTGAGGTGGTTATTGAAGAGTTTCTAGAATCACTTATTACTTGTGACACTTAGGTTTTAGATTCTGCCTTTATTTTCAAATTCACTTTACAAATAACTTGGACAGAACAATTTCAAAAAGGCATATGTGTTACTTACTTAGAACTTGCATTTTCACCAGCAACTTTTCCAGTAACTTCTATTAAACACAGTGATTATGATAGCATTAACAAGATTTATATTTTAAACTGCAGCATTCAATTTAACTGTTGTTGTGTACCGTGTTGTTAGTTACGTTTAATTCCTGCATGTTTTCTATTATAGCTGATTTTGGCCTTGCAAAACAAAAGCAAGAAAACAGCAAGATGACTTCAGTTGTTGGGACTATACTATATTCCTGGTGAGCATAAACCTGGAATTTAACTATAGCTTTTTCCTTTGATCTTGTTAGACTATAGGATAAATGTGCTTTATAAAAATTAATGCATTTTAAGAGTTCTCTTACTGCAAATTTAGTTTTGATATGACCTTGAAGAAGCTGCTTAATTTGGTCAAATAGCAGTGTAGTATCTATTAATTTATTCACATTAACTCAATTTTGTGTACAGCTTCAGTTATTTGGTCGGAGCAACAATTAACAGTCAAAACTGAGTGGCATTTTGTTTGGAGACCTGCTTTATAGTCCTTGATTTTAAGGTTCACATCTAACTATTCATGATCGATTTGTCAGTACTTAGTTACCCTATTTTACAGAAATCACCAAACATGTTACAGATTTGAGAGGTTTGTAAACTTATGCTTGTCTCTGAGTAAGTTGACCATCTGCTTCTTGGTCTCTGTTGCCAACTGTAATATTACAAAGGGAGAAGCATGAAGTTCAACTCGGTGTGCTGCTATATTGTAGTGATTTAAAATGTAAATAATAAAGGGGACGCTCAGTAGAATAAAATTCACAGTTAATCCATTTGTGTAATGATTCATTTGGGAAGTGGAACTGCACACAAGTGAAAGACTTCCTCAAAATATCAAATAAACAATAGAACTTGCTTTAACATATTCTGAAGATTTCCCAAAGTGCCACACAGTTAAAGGATTACATTTTGAACCGCAGTTACAATTGTTATGTGGGCTAACAGGGCAGCCAATTAGTTCACAGTAAGGTACAGCAAAAGAATGAAAAATCACATAACCTGTTATTTTTTTCTGAGGGATGTTGGCTCGAGCACCAATAAACTCCATGCTCCTTATTTATATAGGATTATTTACGTCTATCTAAATGGGCAAACTGCATTGAATCCCAAAAAATGAACTTTTAACAGAGCAGAATTTCCTTAGTACTGCATCAAATACTTAAATGTAAGCCTGAGGCAGAAATAGAGTCCAGAGTTAAAAGGTTTGTCTCTGTTCCCATAATGCCTTGGCCCAGTGCTCCTAATGCAATTAGTGACTCATCTATATACTATTCGATCTGGAACCTCACCCTGCCGTCAGTCTCACCGCCTCTCGCGGGATTTGTGATGCTCAGAGGACCTTGCAAGATCGCAAGACGTGTGATCTGGATCTCAACATCACTTAAATATGTCTGCGTCCAGTGCCCCCGAGGCCCAGGAACAAATGCCCGCGCCTGGTGTAATGGCATCTAGGGGGTATCCCGGGCCATTGAAAGCCCCGGAAGGTCAGGCTCTGGGCAGGGTGGTACCCTGTCACTCCTGCTGCCATCCTGGCACTGCCAGAGTTCCAGAGTGGCACTGACAGGGCACTGCCAGAGTGCCAGGCTGGTAGTGCCCAAGTGCCAGGTTTCCTGTGTCAGTTTATCGGGCCTGGGGGTGCCCTAATGAGCTGAGGTGCGGGGGGTGGGATCAAGAATCCTCTAACAGGTAGGTTGGGGCATTGGGGGCAGGGTCCAGAGACCACAGTGAAGGGTCAAGAGATCGGGGCAACATTTAAAAATGTCTTCCTGCACTAATGAGTTGAGCTCGTCAGTCAGGAAGTGAGGAAAGACGGCTTCAGCGGGGCATTCCTTGATGAGGCCAAAAAAGAGTCCTGTTTAATAGTGGATCCGCTCTCGATGGTACAGGCGCTGAGGAACACCCCGCTATTCACACCCAAAACGGGACTCTGGTTTTTGGGTTTTAAATCAACCCATTATCTACTTTATGAACAAAACTCACGAGCGTTATTATAGCAGTTGGAAACCATTTAATAACCCATTATATTGCCTGAATTAACAGACTCTTAACAAAATTAAGCACTTGTAAAATGGTTAAGCAGTTGGATTTCAGCAAGAGCCCATAAAACTCTTGTGTAAATAAAATACATCAGAACTGCTATCTCAACAGATGTCTAGGCTGAATAAAATAAGCAATATAAAAGATTAAACATTTGCACTTGGTTATCATACTGGGCTACCTTTTCAATAGTGTGAAATGTAGTCTACCCTTTTATCACCAGATTAACTTTTTTTTAACTCATCTGAAGAGCTTTCCACATTTTCCATGTTAATCTTTTACTTGAAAACTTGCCAGTTGGCACCTCAGTCCTAAAAGGTTTACCCTTTATCCTCAAACTATGACCCATAGTTCTAGACTCCCCACCATCGGGAACATTCTTTCTGAACCTACCCTGTCTAATCCTGTTTGAATTTTGTAAGTTTCTATGAGATCACCTCTCACTCTTCTAAACTCCAATGAATATAACCCTAATTGACTTAATCGCTCCTCATATGACAGTCCCGCCATCCCAAGCAGATTGGTATACCTTTGCTGCACTCCCTGCACAGCAAGAACATCCTTCCTCAGTCAAGGACACCAAAACGGCACACGAAACTCCAGGTGTGGTCTCACCAATGCTCTATACAATTGCAGTAAAACATCTTTACTCCTGTACTCCAATCCTCGCACTATGAAGACCAACATATGACTTGCCTTCTATCCTGTCTGCTGTACCTACGTGAGTACTTTCAGCGACTGATGCACAAGGGCACCAAAGTCTCGCTGAGTTCCACCTCTCTCAATTTACACCCATTCAAATAATAATCTGCTTCCCTATTTTTGTTACCAAAGCTGATAACCTCACATTTATCCATGTTATACTGCATATGCCCACTCACTCATCCTGTCCAAATCCTGCTGAAGCATCTCTCCATCCTCCTCACAGCTCACCGCCCACCCCCTCCACCCAACTTTGTATCATCTGCAAATTTAGAGATAATACATTTAGTTCCCTCATCCAAATCATGGAAATATAATGTGGACAGTTGGGGTCCTAGCACAAATCCCTGCAGTATCCCACTAGTCACTGCCTGCCAATCAGAAAAAGACCCATTTCTTCCAACTTTTTGCTTGCTTTCTGATTTCTAGTCTGCTTTCTATCCACCTTAAAACACTAACGTAATCCCATGCACTTTAACTTTACGTAGTAATCTACTATGTGAGACTTTGTCGAAAGCCTTCTGAAAGTCTAAATAAACCACATCCACCGCTTCTCCCTGGTGAACTCTACTAGTTAAATCTTCAAAGAATTCTAGTACATTTGTCAACCATCTCATTTGGTCCTCTTGTTCCGATTGGCATCATGACAATCCAGTCCCATATTCTTGAAATTCATCCATTAGTATCAAGTAATAATGCAGATCTAAGTTTCTTACAAATAGTAATTTGACTTCAGCTTTAGATGTCCTTAAATTTTGAAAACCTTTATAACAATGTGAAAACCTGCTAGTGTGCAGATGGGAAACGTGTTGTAAAAATAGTAATAATCCTGGCAGTAGCTGAACTGAAAAACAGAAATATTGTAGAAGAAACTGGCAAAATATGCCGATGTTGTTTTAGGGTCATGCTGGTGGAAAGTCGGCCTGCAGTTTTTTTTAATCATCAGAATTGTAATTTTTAAAAATTGAAAAATAAAACGTGGCAAGTTTTCATCTTGAGACAGTTTGGAAAATTGTGGTTTTGATGACTGGATAGGTCACAAGAATCTATTATTAATGTGACATTTACATTGTAATAGAAAAAATTGCTAAGTAACATTTTCTGACATGAATATAATCATAAACATAATTACTGAGTATATCCACACATGCATACAAAATGTACTCAGATTAAATGTCCTTTTTTGTTGACTTCAATGTAAAACGATTGAAAAGGAAAGTTATGTTAGATATCTCTCCAAAATGATTAAGGCAACTCTCAAAATGCTATTCTCTGAAATTTTTACAGATTTATTGTTGATAGTTTTATATTAAAATGTTGGTTCATTTCTTTCAAATTTATCATTATCTGCTCAGTGGAAGTTAATACAATACTTCTAACCAAAGATTCAGATTATTGCAGGAGGGTATTGATCTAACCAAAGGTCTAATTACTTCACAGTCATATCTTAAAAGGGATTTATTTAGGGGCAATAGCAAAATACAGCAGATGCTGAAAATCTGAAATAAAAACAGGAAATTCTTGAAATACTCAGCAAGTCTGTGCGAAGGAAAACAGAATTAACATTTCAAATAGCTGACTTTTCATTAGAACTGAAAAATGTTCGAGGTATCATCATTTTTAAGCAAATAGTCATTTGATAATACAGAACTTGAGTATCACCTAAAAAAGGGACATTTTGGCAACGTTTTTTGTCTTGCACTCATCAGGACTATTCACAAGAATACCAATGTACCACATAATTAGTAATGTCAGTAAATTCTCTTGTGCGCTCAAATTACCAATAGCTGTTATCACATTTAGTCCAGAAATAGTGAAGAGCGAGCCATATGGAGAGAAGGCAGATATCTGGGCTGCAGGATGCATCCTGTATCAAATGACAACTTTGAATCCTCCTTTCTACAGTAGTAACATGCTGTCCTTGGCAACAAAGGTAGGAATATTAAGTAGTTTCTCAGAGTATGACAAAAAAAAACACAAAATCAAAGCAACAAATGAAAAGTTATATTATTCTGTTAAAGCTGATGTGACTGTTAACAGACCTCATTTAGTTTATGGTTGTAAAAATTGTAAATGTATCTTTAAAATGTACAATAGACATTGGCTTTGAAGTACCTTCGTGAAAGGTTCCATATAATTACAAATTCCTTGCTTGCTTCCTTCTTTCATCCCTCCCTTCCTTATCAGCCGGAGATAGGTACTAATTAAGAAATTCTCCAGACAACCATACCCATAACAAATTCCAGAAAATCACAATTTAAAAAAGTATTTTAAATTTTCCATTTCCAATCTTACTTTTCTGACTTTGGCCTCATTTACTGTTGCAATCATGCTAAAGATTTCAGGAACGGTCATTTTGCTTCTGGACATCCTGAAGCTTGCTGATCTGAATATTAACTTCAACAACCGCATACCACAGCTATCTCTCCCATTTACCTTCCACGTCCCTCATTTATACATGCTCCTTCCTATTTTTGAGCTGTTTTATTTATCTTTTCTAAAATGCTTTTCTAGACTAACTGATAAAATCCTTCACTTTCCCACAGGTTTTTTTCTATTTATCCTTTCATGGGATGTGGGCGTCGCTGGCTGGGCAGACATATATCACCCATTCCTAATTGCCTTTGAGAAGCTGGTGGTGAACTGCCTTCTTAAACCACTGCAGTTCATGTGGTGTGGGTACACCCACAGTGCTGTTTGACTTGGCAACAGTAAAGGAATAGTGAGAAATGCTGGGATCCCCCCCCCCCGGCCAGGACCTTTCAGTCACATCCCCCTCGGCGGTGCGAGAAATTCCCGGCCATAGTTAGTGCGTGGCTTGGAAGGGAACTTGCAGGTGGTAGTGTTCCCATGCATCTGCCCTTGTCCTTCTAGGTGGTAGAGATCGCAGGTTTCCATTGTGCTGTCGAAAGGAATTGTTGCAGTGCATCTTGTAGATGGAACACACTGGGCGCAATTTAATGGAAAAAGTTCTTAGTGTAATTTCGGCCACGATTGCCAGGGTGTTTCCCAATGGCCACGTTGACGAGTTCACGGCCCATATTTAACAGCACTTAATGCCGAAAATGAGCCCCACAATTTCTGGCCCCCTCCGCTAACAAGGAGGAGCTGCTTTTAAGCACTTCCTCACTCCCAGCTAGCACACAAGCATGACACCATGCAGACCTGTTCCCTGCTTTGGCGATGCTGATCTGGCCAGGCTTCTAAACGCCGTTGATACGATATGGGACATCCTACTCCCCCAAGGGAGTTGGAGGGCCAGCAACAGTGCCACCAATACCGTCTAGGAGGCAGTGACAGCGGCCGTCAGTTCTAATAGCGTGACCAGGTGGACCGCATGCAGTGCAGGAGGAAGACCAATGACCTCCATGTCCAGATGTGGTGCACATGCCACGTTTCTCCCCAATGCACCAAGCGAGTGGCACACAATGCTCCCTATCTGTCCCCTGCAGTAGAAGTTAGCCCATAATAGGCGTGGAAGGGCCCAGCCGGGCAGTGGAATTCCAGATATCAGAGTCCTCACCCCCTATAAGGAGCGTTCCCTGGGGTTCACAGAGTTGACTGAGCAGAGAGTGGTCACCAACTGTGAGGGTGGCCTGCAAATCCAGTAGTGGTCTCCTCCCTTAGAATTTGGACACAGTTTAGATGACATTTCAAGCTCTTTTCCTGTCTTCGATGGGGCTCTATTTGCAATAATCACCTCTTCCACCTGCTGGTTTGGACTCGGTATTTTAATCTTGGGAGCTGAAGGCTCTGAAGCAGTATTTGGATATGTTCATGGGGGGCAGATTTGCCAGTTTTAGGGAGTTAGCTGAGAAATTCCAGCTGCCCATATCCAGTCCTTTTAGGTATTTCCAAGTTCGGGAGTTTTCGTGTAAAGTTTTTCCTTCCTTTCTTTTGGCACCACCCTCTTCCTTGATGAAGAAGATTTTGCCTCTGGCTAGGCTGAGGGTCAATCCTGGATATATATATCCTTTCAATGGATTCAATGGATGTGAAGGCAAAATGGGAGTCCGAATTGAGTCCCATTCTTAATGGTGAAGTGTGGAGTGAGGCCTTTCATAGGGCTCAGATGAGCCTGATTCAGTTTAAGGTTTTGCATAGGACACACTTGACCAGGACAAGAGGATGAGTGGGTTCTTGCCTGGTGTTGAGGATAGGTGTGAATGCTGTTCTCTTGGGTCGGCTAACCATACGCATATGTTCCTGTCCTGTCCCAACTTATGGAGGGACATGTAGGTTTGGATCCGTGTTGGCTGGTGGCCATATTTGGGATGTTGGATTCACTGGTGATACTGTCTGGGCTGAAGGCGGATGTCCTTGCCTTTGCCTCATTGATAGCCTGGAGGCGAATATTTCTTAGTTGGAGGTCTCCCACTCGGTTTAGTGCCTCTGCTTGGCTGGATGACTTAATGTCATTTCTGCATTTGGAGAACATCAGGTTCACCATCTGGGTGGGGTAGGGGAGTCAGTGGAGAGATTCTACCTAAGATGGCAACCATTTATTTCCTTCTTTAAGGAGTTAGTCACCATCAGTTGTTTGGGGGTTCAGATTAGTTTTTGTATTTAAGTTCATTTGGTGTTGTGTATAGTTTTTCCTTTATTTTTGACTGTGATGTTTTGCCTTTTTATTCTGTTTGATCATTTCAGGTTGTATTGATTATTATGAAAAATTTCTTAATAGACATTTAAAAAAAAAAATAGATGGTTTTAAATGCTTCAGCCTTGTCTTTTACACTGATATGCTGGGCTCCCCATCGTTGAGAATGTGGATATTTGTGGAGTTTCCTCCTCCAGTGAGTTGGTTAATTGTCCACCACCATTCATGGCTGCATGTGGCAGGACTAGAGAGCTTTGACCTGATCCATTGGTTATCAGATTGCTTAGATTTGACTATCGCATGCTTCTTAAGCTTCTTTGGCATACAGGTAGTTCTGTGTTGCAGCTTCACCAGGTTGATAGCTCATTTTTATGTATATGAGGTGCTGCTCCTAGATTTCCCTCCTGCGCTCTCCACTGAATCAAAGTTGGTGGTAATAGTAGAGCTATGCTGGACCATGAGGTTGCACAAACTACTTCTTTGTACTATCATGTAACATACTGCTCAGAGTTGGGGTGCCGGTTTCGGAACCCTATCATTGTAGCAGTGGGCCGGCCAAATCTGTTTAACTCAGACACAGAATTGGCATTATCCAACTCCATGTCTCTCGACCAATGACAAAGTGAGGCTGTGATGAGAATGTTCTGCACCTCTAAATCCAAAGATTTTGAGTTGAAAAGACCCCACCAGGAGTTAGAGTGGCCAAATCAATGTTATACCTTAATTGATATCATGATTTGCCTCCTCTGCATACATCCAGCAGATGCTCCCTGTGCCGTCATCAAAATTTATATCTGATGCAATCAACACCAGAGTGCTCATGCATGTTGTGGATGGCATTTTGCAGTGGCAAAATGGCAATGAATATTCTGAAGAAATGTTTACACTTATTCAAATTGGGTCTGGAGTGCACAGTGGAAGTTCATGTTTGAAGCAGATGGTAATTCAGTTTAAATGGCTTGGATTTTGCAGTGACAAAATGGCGAAAGTGTCAGAATTTGCGATAATTAGTCCACTGAAATTGTCAGCAATTTTGGGAGCATGTATGTGTGTGGAATAATCCAGAAGTCACTGTCAGTGATTCCATGCTTCTGAAGGGTATGCTGTTGATGCTAATTTTACATTTATGCAATGTCAAATTTCATAATTATGATTTTTTAAAAATCCACATTTTTTAAAAGTTTGTTTATATTTGTTATTTTAGTTTCTATCTAGAGCTAATTGTAATTTTGTTCGCTATCTGAAAATTTAAATTTAAAAGTGATGAATACAATACTTTTAACTTCCTGGTGTGCTGTCTGTGAGAATACATCAATGTGACTAGCTGATGAGCCTGTGTGCTGAGAGCTCTACTGCTGCATGCTTGGAGATCATCTTGAATTGTCAGTTGGTTTAAACTATCAGAAAATGGAAAAGCCACGCTAGATTTTTGTGCGCAGTTTTCTTCTAAATCAGATAGGATCCACATTGCTTCATCGCTGGTAGCTGAACCCCTTGTGTGAAAGGTAGTGTGAAAGTTCCCTGGATGATTTTTCAGTGAATTAGTGTCAATTATACCAAGTCCTACTCACTTAGTGTCCAGGGTTTCTAGCAGAAAACTTTCAGGTGTGTAGTTATATCAAGGTGCAAACTCTTAACAGTACTTTCAGGTTTGCTGGCAAGGACACCGTGCTTTCCTTCTGTATTGAAACCATTTTATGATGTTCTAATTCAAAAGTTCTGTTAAGGGATTCTGAAGGCTATTTTTGCCCTTAATTTGTTTTCCAGTGTTGACATCATTATTGGCACCTGTGGGTTTCCTAAATAGAATCATAAAAAACATGAAGAATTTACATCACAGAAGGAGGCCGCTTTTTTCCTTCATATCTGTGGCAACCAAAAGAGAATAATGCAACTGAATCTCACTTTCCTCTCTACATCCATAGCAGTATAGGTTCCAACACATCAAGTACATATCCAAGTATCCATACTTCTACCACTATTTCAGGCAGTGAGTTCCAGACCCCCACCACTTTTTAGGTGGAAAAAATAATCTCCTCAACACCCCTTTTATCATTCTGTCAATTGCTTTAAATCTATACCCTCTGATTATTTGTCTTTCTGCTGAGGGAAATCGATTATTCCTATCTACAATATCTAGGCCCCTCATATTTTTGAACATCTCAATTAAATTTCCCAATTAAATGTTCCAACAAAAACGATCCAAATAATTTTTCATGGCTAAAATTTTCCATTCCTGTTAACATCCTTGAAAATCTCCTGTATGCTCTCTAGTGTGATCACACCCTTCATTTAATGTAGTGAACAGCAATGTGCACAATACTCTAGCTGGGGTCTAACAGTGTTTGGTACAGTTCCAGTATAAACATCTTTCTTTTATGTCCTGTGCTGTGGATAATGAAGGAAAAATCCCATATGCCTTAACTGCCTCATCTACCTGTCATACTACATTCAAGCATCTGTGGACATAAGCACTCCAAGCTCCCTCTGTTCCTCTACACTTCTCAGTGTCCTGCCATTCATTATTTATTCCCATTCCTTGATAACAATTTCTAAATACTGACAGTTCTCTGGATTGCATTCTGTTTGTTGCTTTTCTGCCCACCTGACTAGTCCATTGACATGGAGTCTACAGCTTTCTAAGCAAGAGGCTGCTCCCTTGCTGGAAAGATCCCGGCTGATTACTTTACGTCCCCCTAATTATCCTCATTGTCATACCCGCTATTGCTGGGTGGGTAGTCACTGCCAATGATCACCCACCTTTGATTTGAATTCATTTATTATTGTCACATGTATTAGTATACAGTGGAAAGTATTGTTTCTTGCATGCTGTACAAACAATGCATACTGTACATAGGGAAGGAAGGAGAGTCTGCAGAATATAATGTTACAGTTATGGCAAGGTGTAGAGAAAAGATCACCTCCGACTAGATCGGCGAGAGATGAGAATGCATTAGGTCCCCAAACTGACATTGACCTTTATAATTTAGCTACTGCATCAATCTCCAAACCCACCTCATGGGCCTCATAATATTATGCCCATGGAGTACAAACGAAAGCTCATTTTTGATTTGAGAGTGCAGCAGCAGATCCCCAATATTACCAGTGTAAATGTGAACGCCTGACTAACTACTGCCCTTCCCCTCCCCCCGATCAAAGAACAAAGAAAGGTACAGCACAGGAACAGGCCCTCCAAGCCCATGCCGACCATGCTGCCCGACTAAACTACAATTGTCTCCACTTCCTGGGTCCGTATCCCTCTATTCCCATCCTATTCATGTATTTGTCAAGATGCCCCTTAAATGTCACTATCGTCCCTGCTTCCACCACCTCATCCGGCAGTGAGTTCCAGGCACCCACTACCCTTTGTGTAAAAAAACTTGCCTCATACATCTACTCTAAACCTTGCCCCTCGCACCTTAAACCTATACCCCCTAGTAATTGACCCCTCTACTCTGGGGAAAAGCCTCTGACTATCCCACATAACCAAATCTCTATTATGACACTTCATATTAATTATCCCAACTGTTTTTCATTCCCATCACTCTAGTCGTTCCTAGACATGTACCTAGAAACATTATGCAAATCAGTTTGTTATAGAGTAGAATGCAATGAGCAGTTGGTCATTGGGGGACGATTTGAGCCAGTTCTTAGCTCGAGTTAATTTTGACTGTAGACTTTTTAGGGGGGTTTTCTTGCCTATAAATAAGTTTTGAAACTTTATTTCTAACAGATTGTAGAAGCAGCATATGAACCAGTACCAGAAGGACTCTATTCTCACAAAGTATTAGAGACTATCAAAAGGTAAGAACATAAGACAGGAGTAGCCTATTCTTCCCATTGGGCCTGCTCACCATTCGAGATTATCATGGTTGATCTCTTACCTCAACTCCACCTTCCTATTCCATTCCTTAGTATCAAGAAATTGATCAATCTCTGTCTAGAATATATGACAACCACTGAAAATCTACAGCTCTCAGGGTAGAGAATTTCAAAAAGCTGTAACTCTGAGTGAAAATATATTCTCCTGATCTCAGCTCTAAATGGTCAACCCCTTATTCTGAAATTGTGACCCCCTAGTTCTAGATTTCCCAGCTCAGGAAAGCACCACTGATGCCAGGAATCGGCCTAGTGAACATCTTTGCATATCTCCAAGGCAAGTATACATTTCCTGAAGTAAGGAGACCAAAATTATACACCGTATACTCCAGGTGTGGTCTCACCAAGGCCTGTACAATTGCAGTAAGACTTTTTCACTCTTGCACACCAAACTTGTGTAATTGTTTTTCTAATTGTTGTTGTACCTGCATGTTAACTTTCTGTGGTTCATGTACAAGGACATCCAGGTCCCTCTGAGTGCTGAGTAATGAGAGCCTATTGTCAAGCTCTTATGAAAAGAGTTAGAAGCAATCACTCCCAAAGTAAATTAACATCTATCAAGGAAAAGCCTTCATAAATATTCTCACTAAAAATGAACTAGAAGTCTCTCATTGTTGCGGGAGTTTCACGTCTATTTGACTATAGTGTTTCTCACTCCTCAACTGACCAGACTTATCCGTGTGGAGTTTGCACATTCTCCCCATGTCTGCGTGGGTTTCACCCCCGCAAACCAAAGATGTGCTGGTTCGGTGGATTGGCCACGCTAAATTGCCCCTTAATTGGAAAAGAAAAATAATTGGTTACTCTAAATTTATATTTTTTAAAATGACCAGACTTAAGAGTTTCAGTTCAAGAACTTTATTCCAGCTATAGCAAGGGAGCTATATTATTCAACTTTGTTCTTAAAATTTTGAAAAAAAAATACTCAGCACCCAGGTTTTGCTTTCAATTACAATGTATCATGTGATGCTGGAACGAATATGTATTTAGACATATGTGTGTCTACCAATGAATACAAAACTTTAAAAATCATTGCATTTTTATTTAGAAACTGAATTTCATTTTGTTTTTGTTTTATAAATTAATCAATTCCTGCAGGTGCTTGACCTCTGATTCAGAAGCCCGGCCAGATGTTGTAGAAGTAAGTGCAATGATTTCAGATATTATGATGAAATACATGGACAACTTATGCACAGTGCAGATAACTATGGAGAAGAAGCTTGATCGGGAAAGAAGGCGCACACAGAGATATTTCATGGAAGCTAACAGAAATGTAATGACTTACCACCACCAGATCTCCATGATATCACATGTAAGCATCATAATATTTTTGATTCAATGTTATGGAAGTTGTAGTCTGCTGGAGTGCAGAATTAGAAAAATATTCACTCTTGACCTCTTTTTGTATGAAGGCTGTCTTTTCACTGCTTTTTACATTATTTTTTGTCATACATTTTTTTTGTCACCGGGCTTAAGTCTGTAAGATTATTGTCCAGAAGGCAGTCAAGTTGAAAGGCAATAGTATAAATTATTCTGTGCTACATTTCATAACTGCAAGCAAATATAAGCTCACATAGTGACACCCATGATGTGGAGATGCCGGCGTTGGACTGGGGTGAGCACAGTACGAAGTCTTACAGCACCAGGTTAAAGTCCAACAGGTTTGTTTCGATATCACTAGCTTTCGGAGCGCTGCTCCTTCCTCAGGTGAGTGAAGAGGTATGTTCCAGAAACAAATATGTAGACAGATTCAAAGATGCCAAACAATGCTCGGAATGCGACCATTAGCAGGTGATTAAATCTTTATAGATCCAGAGATGGCGTAACCCCAGATTAAAGAGGTGTGAATTGTATCAAGCCAGGACAGTTGGTAGGATTTTGCAGGCCAGATGGTGGGGGATGAATGTAATGCGACATGAATCCCAGGTCCCGGTTGAGGCCGCACACATGTGTGCGGAACTTGGCTATAAGTTTCTGCTCGGCGATTCTGCGTTGTCGCGCGTCCTGAAGGCCACCTTGGAGAACGCTTACCCGGAGATCAGAGGCTGAATGCCCTTGACTGCTGAAGTGTTCCCCGACTGGAAGGGAACATTCCTGCCTGGTGATTGTTGCGTGATGTCCGTTCATTCGTTGTCGCAGGGGCATCAGGGGCGGTGGTGGGGGGGGGTCAGGGGGGGTTGGGAGTGCTGGGGGGGATTGGGGCATCAGGGGTGGTGTTGGGCGTCAAGGGGGGTTGGGAGTGTTGGGGGGGATTGGAACATCAGGGGCGGTGGTGGAGGGGGGGGTCAGGGGGGGTTGGGAGTGTTGGGGGGATTGGGGCATCAGGAGCGGTGTTGGGGGGGGCTGGGAGTGTTGGGGGGGATTGGAGCATCAGGAGCGGTGTTGGGGGGTCAGGGGGGTTGGGACTGTTGGGGGGGGATTGGGGCATCAGGGGCGGTTGGGGGGTCGGGGGGGTTGGGACTGTTGGGGGGGATTGGGGAATCAGGGGCGATGTTGGGGGTCAGGGGGGGTTGGGAGTGTTGGGGGGGATTGGGGCATTGGGGCGGTGCTGGGGGGGGGTCAGGGGGGGTTGGGAGTGTTGGGGGGATTGGGGCATCAGGGGGGGTTGGTGGGGGGGTCAGGGGGGGTTGGGAGTGTTGGGGGGGATTGGGGCATCAGGGGCGGTGGTGGGGGGGTCAGGGGCGGTGGTGGGGGGGTCAGGGGGGGTTGGGAGTGTTGGGGGGATTGGGGCATCAGGGGCGGTGTTGGGGGGGGCTGGGAGTGTTGGGGGGGATTGGAGCATCAGGAGCGGTGTTGGGGGGTCAGGGGGGTTGGGACTGTTGGGGGGGATTGGGGCATCAGGGGCGGTGTTGGGGGGTCAGGGGGGGTTGGGACTGTTGGGGGGGATTGGGGAATCAGGGGCGATGTTGGGGGTCAGGGGGGGTTGGGAGTGTTGGGGGGGATTGGGGCATTGGGGCGGTGCTGGGGGGGGGTCAGGGGGGGTTGGGAGTGTTGGGGGGATTGGGGCATCAGGGGGGGTTGGTGGGGGGGTCAGGGGGGGTTGGGAATGTTGGGGGGGATTGGGGCATCAGGGGCGGTGGTGGGGGGGTCAGGGGCGGTGGTGGGGGGGTCAGGGGGGGTTGGGAGTGTTGGGGGGATTGGGGCATCAGGGGTGGTGTTGGGGGTCAAGGGGGGTTGGGAGTGTTGGGGGGATTGGAACATCAGGGGCGGTGGTGGGGGGGGGTCAGGGGGGGTTGGGAGTGTTGGGGGGATTGTGGCATCAGGGGCGGTGTTGGGGGGTCAGGGGGGGTTGGGACTGTTGGGGGGGATTGGGGCACCAGGGGCGATGTTGGGGGTCAGGGGGGGTTGGGAGTGTTGGGGGGGATTGGGGCATCAAGTGTGGTGGAGGGGTCGGGGGGCTGGGAGTGTTGGGGGGATTGGGGCAGCGGGGGCGGTGTTGGGGGTCAGGGGGGGGTTGGGAGTGTTGTGGGGGGATTGGGGCATCAGGGGCGGTGGTGGGGGAGTCAGGGGGGGTTGGGAGTGTTGGGGGGATTGGGGCATCAGGGGAGGTGTTGAGGGGGGTCAGATGGGGTTGGGAGTGTTGGGGGGGATTGGGGCATCAGGGGCGGTGTTGGGGGGGGTCAGGGGGGGTTGGGAGTGTTGGGGATTGGGGCATCAGGGGCGGTGGTGGGAGGGGTTGGGAGTGTTGGGGGGGATTGGGGCATCAGGGGCGCTGTTGGGGGTTGAGGGGGTTGGGAGTGTTGGGGATTTGGGCATCAGGGGCGGTGGTGGGGGGTCAGGGGGGGTTGGGAGTGTTGGGGGGGGATTGGGGCATCAGGGGCGGTGGTGGGGGTGTCACGGGGGGTTGTGAGTGTTGGGGGGGATTGGGGCATCAGGGGCGTGTTGGGGGTCAGGGGGTGTTGTGAGTGTTGGGGGGATTGGAACATCAGGGGCGGTGGTGGCGGTGGGTTAGGGGGGATTGGGAGTGTTGGGGGGTTTGGGGCATCGGGGCGGTGTTGGGGGGTGGTCAGGTGGGGTTGGGAGTGTTGGGGGGGATTGGGGCATCAGGGGTGGTGCTGGGGGGGTCAGGGGGGGTTGGGAGTGTTGGGGGGGATTGGGGCATCAGTTGCGGTGTTGGGGGTCAGGGGGGGTTGTGAGTGTTGGGGGGATTGGAACATCAGGGGCGGTGGTGGGGTGGGTCAGGGGGGATTGGGGGTGTTGGGGGGTTTGGGGCATCAGGGGCGGTGTTGGGGGGGGGGGTCAGGGGGGGCTGGGAGTGTTGGGGGGATTGGGGCATCAGGGGCGCTGTTGGGGTTTGAGGGGGTTGGGAGTGTTGGGGATTTGGGCATCAGGGGCGGTGGTGGGGGGGGGTCAGAGGGGGTTGGGAGTGTTGGGGGGGATTGGGTCATCAGGGGTGGTGGTGGGGGGGTCAGGGGGGGGTTGGGATTGTTGGGGATTGGGGCATCAGGGGCGGTGTTGGGGGTCAGGGGGGGTTGTGAGTGTTGGGGGGGATTGGAACATCAGGAGTGGTGGTGGGGGGGTCAGGGGGGGTTGGGAGTGTTGGGGGGGATTGGGGCATCAGGGGCGGTGCTGGGGGGGGGTTGGGAGTGTTGGGGGGATTGGGGCATCAGGGGCGGTGTTGAGGGGGTTGCCCCCTGACCCCCAACAGCGCCCCTGATGCCCCAATCCCCCCCAACACTCCCAACCCCCCCTGACCCCCCCAACACCGCCCCTGATGCCCCAATCCCCCCCAACACTCCCAACCCCCCTGACCCCCCCCCCACACTGCCCCTGATGCCCCAATCCCCCCCAACACTCCCAACCCACCCTGACCCCCCCAACACCGCCCCTGATGCCTCAATCCCCCCCAACACTACCAGCCCCCCTTGACGCCCAACATCGCCCCTGATGCCCCAATGTCCCCCAACACTCCCAACCCCCCCATGCAGATGCTGCGACAACGAATGAACGGATATCGCGCAACAATCACCAGGCAGTAATGTTCCCTTCCAGTCATGGGAACACTTCAGCAGTCAAGGGCATTCAGCCTCTGATCTCCGGGTAAGCGTTCTCCAAGGCGGCCTTCAGGTCGCGCGACAACGCAGAATCGCCGATCAGAAACCTCTAGCCAAGGTCCGCACACAAGAGTGCGGCCTCAACCGGGACCTGGGATTCATGTCGCATTACATTCATCCCCCACCATCTGGCCTGCGAAATCCTACCAACTGTCCTGGCTTGATACAATTCACACCTCTTTAACCTGGGGTTACCCCATCTCTGGATCTGTAAAGATTTAATCACCTGCTAATGGTCGCATTCCAAGCATTGTTTGGCATCTTTGAATTTGTCTATATATATGTTTCTGGAACATACCTCTTCATTCACCTGAGGAAAGAGCAGCGCTCCGAAAGCTAGTGACATCGAAACAAACCTGTTGGACGTTAACCTGGTGTTGTAAGACTTCGTAATAGTGAAACCCAATCAGGTTGCCACAGCACTTCTAAATTTCTAAGTTGGTTTAATAGTTCAATTCATTTTTTTAATACTTGCTCAATAATGGAGCTTGCAAGATCATGTCAGCATAAATGATGGGCTGAAGCTGGTAAAATAAATTTTCGTGCAGCATAAAAATACGAACTTGATATGGTACTATAGGTATTTTTGAAGTTTGGTTACTGTCACAATGGATTTATAGAAGTTAATGTCTGAAAAAGCTTTTCAATAGTGTGATTATTCAGTAAAAACTGAGAGCTTGTTGAATATAATGGCCTTACATATTATTACATTGCAATATCTGGTGGGTGGAGGTGAAGGAAGGAATCATGGAATATATTCAGAGGCTGGTTACAGCATAAAATGAATCCAATTGGTCCATCAAGCCCATGTGGATTCTCCGGAAGACCAATTTAGCTAGTCTCACTCCTCTAGTCCTTTTACCCTAACCTGCAAATGTTTTTCCCTTCACGTTCTTATTGAAAGCCATGACGGAAATAGGCAGGGCATTTCAAATTATAAACATTCACAGCATAAAAATGTTTTTCCTCATGTCACCTTTGGTTCTTTTGTCAATCACCTCAAATCTGTGTCCTCTGACACACAACCCTTTTGCCTTTGGGAATAGTTTCTCTTCATCTGCTCTGTCTGTCATAATATACACCAGTATATCATGGTGCAGACACACACACTGATGGACACACAGCAAGACCAATCAACACACACAACACCGCAGCCAATCACCAGTTAGAGCACACTCACTATAAAGACTGAGGGCATCAGTTTTCCCACTCATTCGGGATGCAACCTCTCAGAAGGACAGAGCTTACAGCTTACAGCACAGATCTTCACCATGTGCTGAGTGCATAGACTGGTTAGGACAGGCATAGGTCGTTAGTTTAATCTGACATCATGTTAACCCACAGTGAAAGTATGTTCAACAGTTTCTAACTTAATAAAAGAGTGTTGCACTATTTTAAGTGTTGGTGACCTGTATGTGTTCCACGGATCCAGAGCACCCAACATATCATGGTACCAGTAGTTGAGGGATGTTAGAACTTCTTAGACCTACCTGCAAGTGATCTGCCTTCCACCAGCATACAGCCATCCTGCAAAATGGACAGCTTCCGCCCACCGCCGCTCCGCATCACCGGTAACCTAGGGGCCAATTGGAAGATATTCAAACAACGCTTCCAGCTCTACCTTGAAGCCACAGACCGGGAAGCTGCCTCAGACACCAGGAAGATCGCTCTCTTCCTATCCACGGCCGGGGAACATGTGAACCACATTTTCAATTCTATCAACTTTGCTGATGGTGAAGATAAATCAAAATTCAAGACCGTCCTCCTTAAGTTTGACAGTCACTGCGACATCGAGGTGAATGAAAGTTTCGAGCGCTATGTATACCAACAGCATTTGCAGGGTAAGGATGAACCTTTCCAGTCCTTTCTCACCCACCTCCGCATCCTTGCGCAGTCCTGTAATTACGGGCCCACCTCCAATTCCATGATACGCGACCAGATCGTTTTCGGTGTTCAGTCAGACCCCCTACACCAGCAGCTCCTCAAGGTACATCAGCTCACCCTAGCGACTGCCATCGAGACCTGTATGCTACATGAACATGCCACTAGTCGGTATTCCCATATCCAAGTGGTTGAAACAGCGCGGCAAGGTCCCAACGAGGCAGAACGGGTCCAAGCAATCGAGCAACTCAGCCTGGATGAGGGCGGCCATTTCGCGCGCTTTTCGCGGACTCCCGCGCTTGTGCGCACTGAACGAGAGGACGGTGACATCGACGAACGTACTGCGCAGGCGTGCACCACGTATGACCGCACCGCACATGCGAGGTGGCGCAGCGAACGTACTGACGCTACAATGTGCGGCAACTGTGACTCCACCCACTTAAAGCGGCAATGTCCTGCCAAATCCCGACGATGCCTGCGATGTGGCAAACCTGGCCACTATGCTGCTTTATGCAGATCAGCTCAGCCTGCCAACTCTCGTCACTCCAGCCAGCCCCACAGGAATGTCTGGGCCATTCAACCCACGGTCACTGAGCCCGATTCGGACCTGCTACCCGATATTGACACCGAGGACCCGAAGGCGCCTTTTCGAGTCGGTATCATTACAAAAAACAAGGTATCCCTGAAGCAAAGAATCCAGCCTCTATCGGTATACAGCTTCGATCCGGACGATGAGTGGTGTGCCACCCTTAGGGTCAAACAGAAATCGTCGCCCACCTCAGAGACTTGATTTATGAACTTTTCGAATTTATGGACTCTCTGAATTGTTTTGTTGCTTTGTTTGTATATAGTGTTGATCTCGTTACTCTTGTTGCATACTGCTTCTCTGCACCAGGCATCTTCTCATGTAAATAGCTTAGTTCTCATTTACGTAGTGCTGTAAATATGTCTTCGCACCCCACACGTAGTTAGGAACATTCTCACCACACATTATTTTTTGCCATACACATACATTTTTTTATAAAAGGAGGGATGTCATAATATACAGCAGTATATCATGGTGCAGCCACACTGTGGACACAGCAAGACCAATCAACACACACAACACCACAGCCAATCACCAGTTAGAGCACACTCACTATATAGACAGAGGGCATCAGAGTTCCTGCTCATTCGGGATGCAGCTTTTCAGAAGGACAGAGCTTACAGCACAGATCTTCACCATGTGCTGAGTGCATAGACTGGTTAGGACAGGCATAGGTCTTTAGTTTAATCTAACATCGTGTTAACCCACAGTGAAAGTATGTTCAACAGTTTCTAACTTAATAAAATAGTGTTGTACTATTTTAAGTGTTGGTGGCCTGTATGTGTTCCACGAATCCAGAGCACCCAACACACCACTGTCCATAGCCCTTCATGATTTGGAACTCTTTGATCAATTCTCCTCTCAACCTTCTCTTCCTGAGGAGAACAGCCCCAGCTTCCCTAATGTATCCATGAACTGAAGTCCCTTATCCCTGGAACCATTTTTGTTAATCATTTCTGCACCGTCTCTAAGGCTTTCACACCCTTCCTAATGTGCAGTAGTAAAATTAAACACACTGCTCCATTTGTGGCCAAACCCATGTTTGGTAAAGGTTCATCACTCTGTGCCCCTATTCATAAAATTTAGCATTCCTTATGCTTTTTAAACAATTTCCTCAACCTGCTCTGGCGAATACAAATAGAAAGTGCTGGGTACAATCAGCCAGTTTGGCAACAGCTGTGGAGAAACAGAGTTAACATTTTGAATCCAAAATAACTCTTCTTTGGAACTGTCATATCTCTGACCTAATAGGCGGCAATGTATCAAATACCTTTTGGGAGTTCAAATACACATCTATCACATTACCCTCATCAAAAAAATTCAAGTTAGTGAGGTACCCTCAATAATGATGCTTAGAGATTAAACAGTAAAGAAGGCTTTATTAGACTAATAACTATGCTACAACAAATGTACGAGAGCTGACTGCTATACAGACCATGAGGCAGCCCTTTATGCATGGCTCCCAGATGGGCGGAGCCAGAGGCGGAGTCCCCAGGGTTCCAAGCCCGGTCTTAAAGGGGACATCACCTTACATGATGATAAGGCAGTAACCGTTCATCACATTCACCCCCTGTTTAATGACTTGGATGAGGGAGTTGAAGGGTGGGTCAGTAAATTTGCAGACGATACGAAGATTGGTGGAGTCGTGGATAGTACGGAGGGCTGTTGTCGGCTGCAAAGAGACATAGATAGGATGCAGAGCTGGGCTGAGAAGTGGCAGATGGAGTTTAACCCTGAAAAGTGTGAGGTTGTCCATTTTGGAAGGACAAATATGAATGCGGAATACAGGGTTAACGGTAGAGTTCTTGGCAATGTGGAGGAGCAGAGAGATCTTGGGGTCTATGTTCATACATCTTTGAAAGTTGCCACTCAAGTGGATAGAGCTGTGAAGAAGGCCTATGGTGTGCTCGCGTTCATTAACAGAGGGATTGAATTTAAGAGCCGTGAGGTGATGATGCAGCTGTACATAACTTTGGTAAGGCCACATTTGGAGTACTGTGTACAGTTCTGGTCGCCTCATTTTAGGAAGGATGTGGAAGCTTTGGAAAAGGTGCAAAGAAGATTTACCAGGATGTTGCCTAGAATGGAGAGTAGGTCTTACGAGGAAAGGTTGAGGGTGCTAGGCCTTTTCTCATTAGAACGGAGAAGGATGAGGGGCGACTTGATAGAGGTTTATAAGATGATCAGGGGAATAGATAGAGTAGATAGTCAGAGACTTTTTCCCCGGGTGGAACAAACCATTACAAGGGGACATAAATTTAAGGTGAAAGGTGGAAGATACAGGAAGGATATCAGAGGTAGGTTCTTTACCCAGAGAGTAGTGGGGGCATGGAATGCACTGCCTGTGGAAGTAGTTGAGTCGGAAACATTAGGGACCTTCAAGCAGCTATTGGATAGGTATATGGATTACAGTAAAATGATAGTGTAGATTTATTTGTTCTCAAGGGCAGCACAGTAGCATTGTGGATAGCACAATTGCTTCACAGCTCCAGGGTCCCAGGTTCGATTCCGGCTTGGGTCACTGACTGTGCGGAGTCTGCACATCCTCCCCGTGTCTGTGTGGGTTTCCGCCGGGTGCTCCGGTTTCCTCCCACAGTCCAAAGATGTGCGGGTTAGGTGAATTGGCCAATGATAAATTGCCCTTAATGTCCAAATTGCCCTTGGTGTTGGGTGGAAGTGTTGAGTTTGGGTAGGGTGCTCTTTCCAAGAGCCGGTGCAGACTCAAAGGGCCGAATGGCCTCCACCTGCACTGTAAATTCAATGTTAATCTATGATTAATCTAGGACAAAGGTTCGGCACAACATCGTGGGCCGAAGGGCCTGTTCTGTGCTGTATTTTTCTATGTTCTATGTTCTATGTTTAAAAAGGAGTCCGGCGGGGGTGAAGTGTCATCATAGGACCATCCGTCTCGGTGGCCGGATCGACCTCCTCGACCTCCTCAATTCGGGCGGTGGTGCGGCGGGCACGGACGTCCCGGTTGAGGGCACATCCGGGAGCACAGCGGTCGGAGCTTCGGTCTGGGTCGGGGCAGAGGAACTAGGCAGGGCCGGGGGTAGTGGAGCCTGCGCCGGCGGGGTGTGTAAAGGGGGGGCACAAGGTAGGATGCACGATAGGAGCTTACCAATGGGTGGTAGGGCCGGAAGGGGGGGTGTTGTAGGGGGCGACGGGTCCTGCAGGGGCGCGGGAAGGGGCGTCTGTGGTGGAGGATCCAGCGGGTGCCAGATCCCGGAGGGAAACCGTATCTTGCCTGCCGTCGGAGTACTCTACGTAGGCGTAACTGGGGTTGGCGTGGAGCAGTCGGACCTTTTCAACTAGGGGGTCCGTTTTATGGCTCCTCGCCTGCCCCCTGAGATGAACAGGTCCCGGAGCCATCAGCCAAGGTGGAAGCGAGACCCCGGAGGTAGACTTCCTGGGGAAGAGAAACAATCGGTCGTGAGGGGTCTCATTCGTGGCCATGCAGAGGAGTGACCTAATGGAGTGTAGGGCATCGGGTAGGACCTCCTGCCAGCGGGTGGTTGGGTGTCCTCTCGACCGCAGGGCCAGAAGGACAGCCTTCCACGCTGTCGCGTTCTCCCTCTCCACCTGCCCGTTTCCCCGCGGGTTATAACTGGTCGTTCTGCTCGAGGCGATGCCTTTGCTGAGCAGATACTGACGCAGTTCATCGCTCATAAACGATGTACCCCGGTCGCTGTGGATATAAGCGGGGAAACCGAACAGGGTGAAGATGCTGTGTAGTGCCTTAATCACCGTGGCTGAGGTCATGTCGGTGCAGGGAATGGCGAATGGGAAACGGGAGAACTCATCGATCACGGTGAGGAAATAGGCATAACGGTTGGTGGACGGGAGGGGCCCCTTGAAGTCCACGCTCAGTCGCTCAAAGGGGCCCGAGGCCTTCACGAGCCGAACCTTGTCTGGCCGAAAGAAGTGCGGTTTGCACTCCGCACAGACCTGCCAGGCCCTGACCATGGCCTTGACCTCCTTGGTTGAGTAAGGTAGGTTGCGGGACTAGATGAAATGGACGAGCCGGGTAACCCCCGGGTGGCAGAGGTCATTGTGGATGGCTTGCAGGCGGTCGTCCTGCACGTTGGCGCATGTGCCGCGGGACAGGGCATCTGGGGGCTCATTGAGCTCCCCTGGACGATACTTGATATCGTACGAGTAGGTGGAGAGTTCGATCCTCCACCTCAAAATTTTATCGTTTTTTATTTTGCCCCGTTGCGTGTTATCGAACATATAGGCGACCGACCGTTGGTCGGTGACGAGGGTAAACCTCCTACCGGCTAGGTAGTGTCTCCAGCGCCGTACAGCCTCCACAATGGCTTGTGCCTCCTTTTCGACTGCAGAATGTCGAACCTTGGAGGCGGTGAGGGTTCGGGAGAAGAACGCTACTGGTCTGCCTCCTTCATTGAGGGTAGCAGCCAGGGCGATGTCTGATGCATCGCTCTCTACCTGGAAAGGGATGGTTTTGTCCACCGCGTGCATGGCGGCCTTGATGATGTCGGCCTTGATGCGGTTGAAGGCCAATTGAGCCTCAGCCGAGAGGGGAAAAGTGGTGGTCTTTAGGAGTGGGCGGGCTTTGTCCGCATACTTGGGGACCCACTGGGCGTAATAGGAGAAAAGCCCGAAGCACCGTTTGAGGGCCTTGAGGCTGCGGGGGAGAGGGAGTTCCTTAAGGGGGCGCATGGGGTCGGGGTCGGGACCTAGGACCCCGTCTTCCACGACATAGCCGAGGATGGCCAGCCGGGTGGTGTGGAAAAACGCATTTGCCCTCGTTATAGGTCAGGTTAAGGGCTTGGGCGGTCTGGAGGAACATTTTGAGGTTAGCGTCATGGTCCTGCTGATCATGGCCGCAGATGGTGACATTGTCCAAGTACGGGTATGTAGCCCGCAAACCGTACTGGTCCACCATTTGGTCCATCGCCCTTTGAAAGACGGAGACCCCATTCGTGACACCAAAGGGGACCCTGAGGAAGTGGAAGAGCCGGCCGGCTGCTTCGAAGGCAGTATAGGGGCGGTCTTTTGGTCGGATGGGGAGCTGGTGGTAGGCGGATTTGAGGTCGACCGTCGAAAAGACGCGGTATTGGGCGATCCGATTTACCATTTCCGCGATGCGAGGAAGGGGGTACGCATCAAGCTGCGTGAATCGGTTTATGGTCTGGCTATAATCCACGACCATCCGTTTCTTCTCCCCGGACCTGACTACCACCACTTGCGCTCTCCAAGCGCTGTTGCTAGCCTCGATGACCCCCTCTCCCAGTAAACGCTGGACCTCTGACTTGATAAAAGCCAAATCTTGGGCACTGTAGCGCCGGCTCCTGGTGGCGACGGGCTTACAGTCAGGAGTGAGGTTAGCGAATAGCGAGGGGGGTGCAACTTTCAGTGTCGCAAGGTAGCACACCGTGAGGGGGGGCAAGGGTCCGCCGAACCTCAGCGTCAGGCTTCGGTGGCTGCACTGGAAATCCAGTCCGAGCAGCAGGGGGGCACAGAGGTGAGGGAGGATATAACATTTGAAATGGGTGTATTTGGCGCCCTGGATCGAGAGATCCACAATACAGTACCCCGTGATTTGTACCGAGTGGGACCCAGATGCGAGGGCTATGGTTTGGGATGCGGGATGGGTGCGTAGGGAGCAGCGCCTTACCGTTTCAGGGTGGATAAAGCTCTCCGTGCTCCCGGAGTCGAAGAGGCATGCAGTGTCGTGCCCGTTGACCTGGACCTGCATCATGGAGTTCTGCAGGTGTTTTGGCCGAGTTTGATAGAGGGTGATCGCACCCAGTCGCGGGTAGTCGGAGTCCTCAGCCGAGTCGGGCTCGTAAAATGGCCGCCGCAGCTGGCTGCGCGTGTCAGGTCGAGAAGATTGCCACCGACAAGATGGCCTCTCCCAGGATTCGCACGAGGCTGATGACGTGTCAGAAGAGGGCGTGTCGGGTCGGTGGGCAGCAGCATTGCGAGGCCTGCGGGCCTGAGAGCCTGATTTTTGGGCCGGCTGTTCCTTGTTTTTCTGGCCCCTGGGTCTGGCCAGGCAGACCCTCGCAAAGTGCCCTTTCTTCCCGCAGTCGCTGCAGATCGCGGAGCGGGCTGGGCAGCGTGGTCGTGGGTGCTGGCCCTGCCCGCAGAAGTAGCATGATGTGCCCCCATGGTGAGCGGGTCGCCGCGTGGCACAGGCCTGTAATACAGTTGAGTCTGAGGAAGTCCGGGGGGGGCTGGCAGAGTCCGCGGGGTACGTACCCAAGTTATGTCGGGCCACCTCCAGCGAGGAGGCGAGCGTTAGCATCTCCTGGAGGTCTTTTGCCCTGTTTTCGAGCAGCCGCTGCCGGATGTAGGTTGAGCGGATGCCAGACACGAAAGCATCTCTGATGTGCAGGTTCATATGGACTGCCCCTGTCACATCCTGATGGTCACAGTCTCTGGCAAGCGCGGTGAGTTTTTCAACAAACTCGTCGAGCGATTCCCCCAAGCGCTGCCGGCAGGTAGAGAGCAGATGCCGGGCGTGCACCTCATTGACGGGTTTGACAAACCGCTTGCGGAGCAACTCGATCGCTTTCTCATAAGTCGTCTCCTTTTCGAGCGTGGCGGAGATTCTGTGACTCACCCGGGCGTGGAGTAGACGCAGCTTGCGTGGCCCTAGGATGGGAGTCTCTGCGGAGTCCAGGTAGGCCTCGAAGCACCGCAGCCAGTATTAAAAAATTTCCTTTGCCTCCGGCGTTCGTGCTTCCAGATTGAGCTTCTCCGGTTTTAGGCCTGCGTCCATCCTGAATCTAGTTTAGTCTAATAAATTGAGGTACCCTCAATAATGATGCTTAGAGATTAAACAGTAAAGAAGGCGTTATTAGACTAATAACTATGCTACAGCTATGGACGAGAGCTGACTGCTATACAGACCATGAGGCAGCCCTTTATGTATGGCTCCCAGATGGGCGGAGCCAGAGGCGGAGTCCCCAGGGTTCCAAGCCCGGTCTTAAAGGGGACATCACCTTACATGATGATAAGGCAGTAACCGTTCATCACAGTTAGTTAAACATGATTTACCTTTAACAATTTGTTGCTGGGTTTCCTGTATAAAGGATGATGGATCATTCTAAAGGCCATATGTTTATATTCACAGTGCAATATTAACACTCATGTTTTCTCATATCATTTGTGCATGAATCATAAACACTGGACGGACTATTATTGGGTACAGACAGCTCATTGTTTCCCCCCTTCCCATCTGCCCAGAAGCAAAGACATTGTGAAGCTGACCCATTTCACGCTGGTCTGCCCCGCAGTCATAAAACAATGTGGGTGGGATAATATGGGTAGCCTGTGGAACCTCCACCCTACCTGAGGGTTTGTCAGCTAGTTGAATTGTCCAACAGCTCCATTAACCCCGGAAGTGCCTAGAGCATATTAATGGCCACCGCCAGGTTTGCAACAAGGAAGCTGAAGAAGGAGCAAGAAGCTGAAGAATGAAACAGTTAAATCTAGGATCTTGCAAAGGGAGAGCTTGTCATCTTAGGGAGACGGGGAAGCAGGTTGATGGGTTTAAGGCAACAGCTGGGTAATAAGAGGAGGGGGTTTCTATCTTGGAGGGGATCACTCCCTGATCCCCAAGGGGCTGCCCCGGATAGATAGAATTCATCCTTCTTTCCCACCCTTTGAAGAATTTGTTTAAAAAATTGGACTGCCTGCTTCCACTCCACTTCCCTTGCCAAATGTTTATCAGGCTCAATTAGCTCAATAACAAGTCATAGAATCCCTACAGTGCAGAAGGAGGCCATTTGGCCCATCGAGTCTACAACGACCCTCTGAATCTGAATCCTACCAAGGCCCTCTCTCCCACCCTAGCCCTGTAACCCCATAACCCCACCTAACCTTTTGGCAATTTAGCATGGCCAATCCACCTAATCTGCACATCTTTGGACTGTGGGAGGAAACCGGAGCACCCGGAGGAAACCCACGCAGACACGGGGAGAAAGTGAAAACTCCACACAAACAATCACCCAAGGCTGGGATTAAACCCGGATCCCTGGCGCTGTGAGGAGGTAGTGCTAACCACTGTGCTGCCCCTAATTGATTCTTGATTATTTTGTTAACTTGGTGGGCAGGCTGCATGTTTGGCCCCCACATTGTGGTGTTGGGCGTTCTGACACACAGATGAGCCAACACAGTTGTATATGGTACAACGCTATTTTATTTAAACTTTCTATGTACAGTTTTTCTTGATACTCTGCACGTAGGGATTCCCTGTTTGTGATGAGAAAACAGGTCGTGTCCGTGTCCTTGTCCCTAGACCTACTGTCCACCAGGTGTCGTGTTTGTGCTTTTATATGGTTCCTGTCTTTGTGTGTGATTTGTTGTGGTGTGTGTTCTGATTTGTCTGTTGGTGTGTCCATCATGATGTGTGTGTTTGAATATCATGACACACATGTGGGAGTGAGCTCGGGTGTGAGCAGGAAGATGGTGGGGTGAGCACTGCCCCATTTTACTTGTCTACCCCTGTCGGAAATTGGCCCAGCGGGGGCTTGTAAAAGGCATCCCACATTCTTTTTGAGCCCATTTCACTGCACTCATTGGAAAAAATATTTTGGAATGCAAGCAAAGCAATTGGGTATTAAAATGAGGACAGAGTGAGATCAGTTGCGATGGTCCCTGGAATTGAATGAGTTACTGTTGTTACCATCTAGGTACACGTGGGCAAAGACCCCGTATGTTGTGTTGGAGAGTAACTGTTACCCTTTCTGCACTTTAAAGAGAGCACTGGAAAGGGGGATGGTGGGGTTTATATTGTGATAAACAGGGAAGAACAGAAGAAACTTTTCATCGAGAAAGCAAGAGTCTTTAGAAGAAAAGTTGCTAGAAAATTGGGGTGAAATAAAGAGAGCAACACCGAGTAACTAGTTGTTGAGAAGCAACAACAATAAAATTAAACAAATAAAAAAATATTGCTTTATAAATTTGAATCAAAGTTTTTGTTGCGTATAATGGGGTAAGAAAACATCAAGGAAAGTATACAAACAATTTGTCACAGCAGCAATTAAACAATTGTCACCTTTCATTGGTGTGTTGCACATAGAGAACGACCAAACACAAAAGTGTTGCACAGAAATGATTCTTCCTGAATCAGTCCGTGCAGGAAGTTCTACTTTATTACAGAGTGTGAAAGCCACAGTTGTGTTGCACAATCATTGTATTGCAACAGAATGCAATTCTCAAAATCCAAAATACAAGATTCTTATGATTCAATCAGTTAATCATACATGGATTGCACATGGGCGATTAAGACCAAGTGTTGTCCTCAGACCAACAGGAGGTAGGAGGGGAGGGAAGTGCAGGAAGTGAGAGGCCAGCACAGGATGTTGGGAGGGAGGAGAGAAGGGTGCTAGTGGAAGGAAGGTACCTCTGAGGTGGGAAGGGGTGGAATGGAAAAGCATCTCAATGGGAGGTATACTCTGAGTATCCAAACTTAAAGGCCCCTATGCTTATTGGAGGCATTCTGAGTGTAGGTGTCATGTTCAGTTGTTTGATGTTTAATCATGTCTCTGTTAACTGCTCTCTGTGCTGTGTGCTGTTAGTATAACCTGTAGATATGATTTGAGAAACAGTGTTGCATCAAGCCACATTCACTCCTCACCCCTGTGCTCATTGACCTACGTTAGCTCCCGGATATGCAACGTCTTGGCTTTCAAATTCTCATCCTCATCTAAAATTTCCACATGGTCGCGCTCTTCCCTATCTCTTAACCTCTCCAAACCTTTGAGATATCTGTACTTTGCAAATTCTGGCCTTTGAGGACCCCCAATTTTAATTGTTCTACAAGTAACTGCTGCGCCTTTAGCTGCCTTGACACTAAGTTCTAGAATTCTCGTTCTAAATCTATCCAGTTCTTTTTTTCTACATTAATGTGTTCCTTAAACCTACCTCTGACCATCTTCCCTAAATTCCCATGTGGTTTGGCGTCAAAATTTGTTTGATACCGCTCCTTTGAAACACTTACAAATGCTGTACTAAATACATACTATATAAGAAATGCTGATAATATTGTTGCACTTCCCTCCCTCAGCTCATGAATCTGTTCTTTGCAAAGGCAAAGACTGTACTTTAGGTGGAGGACTTCAATGACTGTTTTTGAAAGTGGTTCAATAACACCACAGTTGTCCAAGTTGGCTGAGACCTGAAGCACTGGGCTGTTGTGGGCACCCATAACCTTTTCTGTGTCCTGTATATTCAATTTCTTGATATTGTGTGGATTGAACCAAATTGAAAACTGGAATCTGTTGGTTGAGTGTCTCTGGAAGAGACAGGAGATGGATCATTCACTCATCACATGGTTTCAAATACACACTTTTGACTTCTCCATTCACATGTACGAGTTCATCATAATTGAGGTTGCATATGTTCTTGTATCCTCCTCTCTCATTGATTGCTTAACTGCCCAGCCCCATTCATTACTGAATGTTGTGGGGCTGCAGAGTTTGAGGTGATCAACTAATTGTGAGATTGCATAGCTCTGTTTAAAACACGCTGCATTTACTGTTTAGCTTGTGTTGTAGCTTCACCAGATTAGCTACTGCTCTCAACATGATCTTCGACATTCTTAATTAAACCAGTAGATTTATTGTACTTTACGTGTATGTCACAATGTGGAGTGGGTAGAATATGTGAAAAGAATATGCACAGCATGTGCAAACATGAAAAACTCAATATCAGCCTAAATGAATGAGATCTGGCATGATGGTGATGAGTGTTACACTGATCCATGAGGTTAGAGATCGTAGTGTTGTGCAATTCTACTGCTGTTGACCCACAGTGCCTTATCGATGCCCAATTTTTAACTGCTAAATCTGTTCTTAATCTATCCTATTTACCATGGTGTTAGTGCCACACAACAGAATATGAGACAGAACTTGGCTTCCACAAAGACTATGTGCAGTGGTCACTCGAACGAATGTTCTCATGGACAAATGAATCTTTAACAGGTAGAGTGATGAGGACAATGTCATGATGGTTCTTCCTCCATTTTGGTTCTCTCACCAGCTGCTGCAAGTTCAATCTGGCAGCTGTGTCCTTCAGGACCCAGCATGCTTGAAGCTCACATCATATTTTCACCCATCACCACATTCTTCTTTTTTTGGTTGACCCTCTACTCTTTGCCCCCAGCAAAGTGAAACATGCAGACCAACCTTGGAATATCTTCACCGCTACTGGCAATTCTATTAATTTACTATTGCACTGAGTGGATTTCCTTTGATCCCTTTGACCAGCCAAATATAATTTACATTTTTTAATCATACATTGTACAAGGAACTTCCAAGTATCCTCCACAACACTTAGACTGCAACGTGGAATTGCTATGGTGTGTAATAAATTGTGCATGTGGTAAAATGTTAAATGATCTTTCTGCATTAATGTTTATTTTCTTGAATTAAAACAGCATAATGATAAGTCAAGTCTGGGAAGCAGCATTGGAACAGCCAGCCTGAAGAGTGAGTCATTGGAAACTAGTGATAACCCATTAGATGACACACATGCACTGCATGTTAAAGATGGGAATGAAAGATTGAATGATGCTGTATTTCATGAGAACGTTGATTCTGCAGAAAACACAGAAAAAGGTACAATTGAGGTTCTTAACAACATCGAATAGGTAGACATGATATATTGCAATAAATATTACTTAATATAAAATTAATAATACAAATAATTTGGTTACAGTATATTACATTGTAAATTATTTTTTAACATATTAAAAATATAAATGGTAAAATAATGTTGCAGAATGTTTTACACGATCTAATAATTTACAATGGCCTTTAACTTTCGGCATCATTCGTGACTTAAGTTGCTGGTGCACTGCACATGCACGGCATGTTGACCCGGAAGTGCAGACGTTCAGGCATGCGTGCAGGAAGCATGCGGCGTTTAAACGCCCTGACGTTTTTTTTTGTCTGCTTGAAGCCCTGCGCTGCTGAATAAAAAAAATCCAGCTGCAGCACTAACTTGGGCCACTTACCCGGACGTTTGGTGAGTTTTTACACCTTTTTACCTACACTGAAATCTTTCAGTCGAGCAGCGGCAGGAGATATCGGGAGACATTTTTACGGTAGGTGGTTTGTCATGCGGCTGTTAGTTCCTTAAAAAAGGGCACTTTACCGTATTAAGTGAATTTGAAGTCACAGAAGATGAAAGAATAGTTTTTTTGAAACTTTGGTTTGTCATGATAATGTTAATTCCATTAAAGGAATGCAGTGATCCCTCGCTAATGGGTATGATTGACCCTCTAAGATGATCAGTGTTATGGTCATGGGTTCTGGGGTCCTTGTGTGGCTGATGAGCCCGATCCTAGAGCCGCATCTTCATTCACTCACTGGGCAGGAGTTTCCAAAAGGTGGCATTGGTCCTTAGACGCTACGTCGTGGGTACTACTTTCTCAGGCTCCTTTTCCGGGCCTCCGCTTTCCGCCGGCTGTTCTCGAAGAATTGTGACTCTTCAATCAGGAGGTTCCTTCAACGTAGCATGGCCAATCCACCTAACCTGCACATTTTTGGACTGTGGGAGGGAACCAGAGCACCCGGAGAAAACCCACGCAGACATGGGGAGAATGTACAAAGTCCACACAGTCACCCAAGGCCGGAATTAAACCCGGATCCCTGGCACTGTGAGGCAGCAGTGCTAACCAATGTGCCACCATGCTGCTACCGTTTCCTCCAGGTGCTTCTGTTTCTCCCACAGTCCAAAGATGTGCAGGTTCGGTGGATTGGCCATGATAAATAGCTCCAAAGGTTAGGTGGAGTTATGGGGATAGGGCGGGAGCGTGGCCCTGGGTAGGGTGCTCTTTCGGAGTGTCAGTGCAGACTTGATGGGCCAAATGGCTTTCTTCTACACTGCAGTAATTCTATAAACGCTGATCAAAAAAAAATCAGATGTTACAAGGACAGTGACAGCAAAAAGCCCTTGGATGCTTTGTGACAATAATCTAAATGAAAACAAATGAACACTTTTAAGCATGCCACATGGAAAATTATGTAATAAAGTGCAGGTTTAAATAGTTTCACAGATTTTAAATAAATAACTAAACCTATGTTCATTTATAAAGAATTATCTTTAATCATTAAAAAAATTAAAAGTTACTTGAAAGTAATTAACAACAATAGTAATGCCTGTTTAAAAGAAAGAGCAAAAATCTATTCAATAAAAATGTCTACATACCTTTAAAACACTTGTTGAAAAAGTTACCTGTTGTTTTCAATCTAAATCTGCTGTTCAAATACCTGCCCTCGATGGGCATTCCCAAGCTGGCCGCAACATAAGGGGCGGGGCTGCACTCCTGCTCCGCGCTGGAGCATGCGCAGATAGGGGCGCTGGAGGCTCCAGCTGCCGCATAGAAAGGAAGGTTGGACACATCATCGGAGGGCAGATAAGTGCGCACATTTATCTTTCAAAATTGGTGGCCTGTGCCTCCCCACTGCTAGCAGGAAGTTATGGGCCAATATCAATGTATAACTGATCTATTTCCATAGAATCCGTAAGGTTAGGAGTTATTATTTTAATGATCATACTTGATCATGTAAATAATTATTCTCAGGATAAGGGGGAAGACCGTTTAAGAGTAAGATGAGGAGGAATTTCTTCACGCAGAGGGTGGTGAATCTTTGGCATTCTCTACCCTAGAGGGCTGTGGAAGCTCAATAATTGAGCATGTTCAAGACAGAAATCACTAAATTTCAGGATGCTATTAATATCAAGGGAAGTGTGGATAGTATGGGAAAGTGACATGAAGGTAGATGATCTGCCGTGAGTGGCAGTGCAGGCTCAAGGGACTGAATGGCCTACTCATGCTCCTATGTTATCTATCTACTGCTCTCTTTTGTCCTCAGTTTAAAAAGTGACACTCTTTCTTTCTGTTGTAATGCAGATGTATGTGCAGACCTGGATGATGAATTGAACATTTCAGATCACTCCAGCAGCTCCAGTCCTAGCCCCATAAAGGATTCTACCCTGAGTAAGTGTAATAGGAAAAAAACACATTTAACTACACCAGTTAGCTGTTATCGTTAAGTGCTTCCGTACTTCTAGCGATTTATCAAATAAATGGATTCTGGAATTTGTATAATTTTTGTGAAATAGAATGTGTATTTGAAACAACTAAGGAGTAATTTTACAAATTCTACTGTTGGTTCAGAGGTTCTCCTAGAAATATGTTTCTACACTATTTGGGTGCAAAATTCTGTTCTGTAGCTTTTAGCAGCATTATGGAGGTCTACTGGAGGTTTCTTTCTACATTTTGTTCCATTGGCTGCTTTAGGTGCAGCCCTTGCGGTGTTATGTAGTAGAGTGTAGTGTAAGTGCAGTGGCGGATCCAGGTACATCACCTGAGTGCAGCTAAAGACTTTGGGTCACTGACACCATGATAGCATTTAAACAAGCTAATGCAAAGTCAGTTTACACAGAGGGTAGTGGGTGTCTGGAACTCGCTGCCGGAGGTGGTGGAAGCAGGTACGATAGTGGCATTGTAGCCACTTGTAGCACCTTGACAAATACATGAATAGGATAGGAATGGACGGATACGGAAGTGTAGAATGTTTTTGGTTAGACGGGCAGCATGGTCGGCGTAGGCTTGGAGGGCCGAAGGGCCTGTTCCTGTGCTGTACTTTTCTTTGTTCTTTGATGCCATATTTGGTGAACATCTGTGCAGACAACGTCATCATTAATCACTCCTGAAGCAACAAGTGCAGACCGAGTGACCACATAAGAATGTGATGACACAGTTACAAAAGAGGTCATGTGGCGGGAGAGCGGGAGTTATCCCGGGAGCACAAGTGATGTATATAGCTGTTGAGCTCAGGAATAAACTACCTTTGTTGGAAGTCCTTGCTGTCTGTGATTTAAGGGACCCACAACTTTCTACATGGTGTCAGGAGTTGGCAGTGTGGCGCAAGAATGTTGCCACATCGACCCAATCGTCTTTGATAAAAATATTACAGATAGTTGGGAAAAGTTCCAGAAGCAGTGACATTTTTACTGCAATGCTGCACTCTGGATAAGTCAAAAAAGGTACATGCTTATATTTTATTAAACCATTTGGGCGCCAAGACCATCAAAAAATTTGAGTTATTTGTTTCCCAGACAGAGGATGAAAAAGTAGACCCCGAGATAATTCTGAAACAGTTCAAGAGTATCTGGATCTCGGTAACAAACAATCCTTAATAGACATGCGTTCACTTCAGTAAAACAAAGGGCAGATGAGTCGATCAATCTTGCACACCCATGCTACAAATATTGGCAAAGAAATGTGCATTCAGAATTCTCACTGAGGGTCAAAATTAGGGATCGAGTAGTTTGTGGAATATATAGTGATTTAGTCTGTTGTGAGAAAAAGGCGTAATGTTACAAGCAGCCATCAATATCTGTATGTTAAACCAACAATCAGGTATTCGCAGTACTGGGGGTGCCCTGCTCCAACTGCAGTGACCAGCATCCACCGAGCAAAACAGCTTGTTTCGCATATGGCAAAAGATGCAACAAATGTGGCAAATGGAACCACTTTGCCAAGTGCTGCAATACCAAAAAAACAGCAGCTCTCCTCTGTCGTCAGCAACATAGCAGCTTTCCGACCCTCCAGGGATAGGAGCGTCAATAAGGTGAATAAATTGGAGTTCAACCAAAGCAGTAAAGACATCCCCGATGAACTCAATCCATTCTATGCTTGGTTCGAGCAGGAAACCAATGATCCACTGTCGTGTGCCCCAGCAGCCCATAACACACTCATACCCACCGTCACAGCTTCCAAAGTCAGATTGGCCTTCCTGAAAGTGAACCCTCGGAAACGACGGGTCTGGACAGGATTCCTGGTCGTGCACTCAGAGCCTGCGCGGACCAGCTGGCAGATGTGTTCGCAGACATCTTTCACCTGTCCCTACTCCGCTCCAAGGTCCCCACCAGCTCCAAGAGGACCACCATCATACCGGTGCCAAAGAAGAACCAGGCAACGTGCCTCAATGACTTGTGCGGTGGCCCTGACATCAGTCATAATGAAGTGCTTCTAGAGGTTGGCCATGAAGCGCATCAACTCCATACCCCCAGAACACCTAGATCCACTGCAATTCGCATACCGCCGCAACCGGTCCACAGCAGACGCCATCTCCCTGGCCCTACATTCGTCCCTAGAGCATCCCGACAACTAGGACTCCTACCTCAGACTCCTGTTTATTGACTACAGCTACGCCTTCAACGCCATAATCCCAGCCAAGCTCATATCAAAGCTCCAAAATCTAGGACTTGGCTCCTCACTCTGCAACTGGATCATCGACTTTCTGACCCACAGACCACAATCAGTAAGAACAAACAACAACACCTCCACAATAGTCCTCAATACCGGGGCCCGCAAGGCTGCATACTTAGCCCCTACTGTACTCCCTGTACACACACGACTGCGTGGCAAAATTTGGTTCCAACTCCGTCTATAAGTTTGCTGACGACTTGACCGTAGTGGGCCAGATCTCAAATAACGACGAGTCCGAATACAGGAGGGAGATAGAAAACCTAGTGGAGTGGTACAACGACAACAATCTATCCCTCAATGCCAGCAAACCTAAAGAGCTGGTCATTGACATCAGGAAGCAAAGTATTGTACACACTCCTGTCAGCATCAACGGGGCCGAGGTGGAGGTGGTTAACAGCTTCAAATTCCTAGGGGTGCACATCACCAACAATCTGTCCTGGTCCATCCACCTCGACGCTACCACCAAGAAAGTACAACAGTGCCTATACGTCCTCAGGAAACTAAGGAAATTTGGCATGTCCACATTAACTCTTACCAACTTTTACAGATGCAGCATAGAAAGCATCCTATCTGGCTGTCTCACAGCCTGGTATGGCAACTGCTCGGCCCAAGACCGCAAGAAACTTCAGAGAGTCGTGAACTCAGCCCAGTCCGTCACACAAACCTGGCTCCCATCCATTGACTCTGTCTACACCTCCCGCTGCCTGGGGAAAGCGGGCAGCATAATCAAAGACCCCTCCCACCCGGCTTACTTACTCTTCCAACTTCTTCCATCAGGCAGGAGATACAAAAGTCTGAGAAAACAAGCAAACAGATTCAAAAAAAGCTTCTTCCCCACTGTTACCAGACTCCTAAACAACCCTCTTATGGAATGACCTGATTAATACTACATTAATACAATGCTTCACCCAATGCCGGTGTCTATGTATTTACGTTGTGTACCTTGTGTTGCACTGTTAAGTATTTCCTTTTTTATTTTATTTTACTTTATTTTCATGTACTTAATGATCTGTTTGAGCTACTCGCAGAAAAATACTTTTCACTGTACCTTGGTACACGTGACAATAAACAAATCCAAATACAGAGCCTCCAATACAGACCCTCCGCTATTGTAACAGTGTTGACAAAGTCACAGGAAAGGATGACATCTACACCATCTTCAACATAATTAGCAGTAACACCACACTTAATGTCAAGATTGACACTGATGTGATGGATAATCTACTATCCAGCCAACGGTTATGGGAAATAGACCTGTTTACAACACAGATCCCAGCACCCAGATGCACCTTGTGTCTTATGGCAGACAGACAATCCACACCAAAGGTGTCGCAACACTCCACTGCACATAGAGAAATTTCAAGTTCTATATAATTAACCAGGACATAAAGCCACTACTAGGGCTTCAGGCAGAATTGCTCATTTAATTTGGTCCAGCAGTGCATGTTCTACAATTCCAAGCCTAGAGATGAGAGCATATAGAGACTGTGATATTATTGGTAAGGTACCAGTTGTATACCACATGAGACTCAATGATTTGATATCGCAAACAGTCTGTGCTCTGGGAAGAGTACCAGTAGCCATGAAGTAGAAAGTTGTTAATGAGCTGCATCGGATGACAGCATAGGTGTCATAATTCCTATAGGCGAGGCCATGGAATGGGTTTCAGCAATGGTGGCCGCAGTAAAGAAAGATGGCACTGTCAGGGTATGTATTGACCCAGCACAATTTAACAAAGCGCTGCTCAGACCACATCACCAGACAGTGGAACAGGTAATAACAGACATGCCAAATACCAAGGTGTTTATCATTCTTGATGTGAAATGCGGATTCCGGCAGATTGTGTTACATGAGGAATCCTCAAAACTAACCACATTCATTAACGGCGTTCAAAAGGCAGCTTGACAAACACATGGATAGGATGGTATAGAGGGAAACGGCACAAGAAGTGCTGAGGGTTTTGGCAAAGGTTGGTATGACCGGTACAGGCTTGGAGGGCCAAAGGGCCTGTTCCTGTGTTGTATTGTTCTTTGTTCATTCATGTCTCCGGCAGGCAGATATTGTTTTCTTTGGATGTCCTACAGATTATCCACTGGCACTGGAAATTTACCAATTGTGCATGGAGCAACTCTTTACAGGCCAATCTCATGAGATCATTATTGATGACATCCTTCTTTGAGTCGTACTATGCAAGAACATGATGCACATCTTTGACTCACCCTTGACAGAATCAGGGCCATTCAACTAAAGTTTGGCCCTGTGAAATGCAGGTTCAGGTCTTTACATGGGCTATTTACTCACAGCCGATAGTGTAAAGCCTGATCCAGCTGAGACAATGTTGATGAGACAGATGGCCGTTCCTGTAGACAGGTGTGCCTTACAGTGCTTTCTTGGCATGACTAATTATTTTAAGTCTATCCGTATTACAGTGAGGTCACTGAACCTTTTAATCAACTTCTCCACCAGGACTTCAAATGGTGTTGGCAAGACCACCATACAACAGACTCAAAAAAGCACATGCAACCCCACCGGTTTTACAGTACTTTGATATCCAAGCACCTGTACACCTATCAGCAGGCGCCTCCCAGCATGGACTTGGTGCAATCTTCATCCAGAACGGCAGACCAATAGCCTTTGCTTTAAGGACCCTCAGTGTCACTGAGACTCATTATAATAATATTCTTTATTATTGTCACAAGTAGGCTTACATTAACACCACGATGAGGTCACTGTGAAAATCCCCTAGTCACCACACTCCGGCGCCTGTTCAGGTACATCGAGAGAAAATTCAGAATGTCCTATTCCCCTAACAGCACGTCTTTCAGGACTTGTGGGAGGGAAGCGGAGCAACCGGAGGAAACCCACGGAGACACAGGGAGAACATGCAGACTCCACACAGCCAGTGACCCAAACGAGAATCGAACCTGGGACCCTGGCACTGTGAAGCAACAGTGCTAACCACTGTGCTACTGTGCCGCCACATATTGAAAAGGAGCTTCTTCCTTTATTTAGTCTTTGCTTGTCAGAAATTTCATGACTTCATACATGGTCATCTTGCCACTGTTGAAACAGATCATCAGCCACTCATAACTATCTTAAAGAAGCCTCTCCACAATATGTCTGCATGACTGCAACACATGATGCTAAAACTACAATGCTACAGCCTCAGCGTCATCTGCAAATGTGGCAAGGATCTGTACTTGGCTGATGCCCTATCCAGTGCCTTCTTACACACCACAGGTCAGGCAGATCGTGGAGCGTTTGAATGTTTGTGGAAGGGGGAGCAATCAAGTGGGCTGCTTTGTCCTGAATGGTGTCAAGCTTCTTGACTGGTGTTGGAACTGCACTTATCCAAGCAAGTGGGGAGTATTCCAATTTACTCCTGACTTATAGGTGGTGGAAAGAGGCTTTGGTGGGGTCAGGGGGTGAGTTACTCGCTGTGGGATTCCAGGCCTTTGACCTTCCTTGGTAGCTACAGTATTAATATGACTAGTCCAAGTCAATTTCTGATCAATCTTTGGCTGTTGATTGAGGGGATTCAGCAATGGTAAAAGACATTTTGTCTTTGTTGCTGTGTATTCCGGGTGGTTTGAACTTCAGTATCTGCTAAATAATAATCGCTATTGTCACAAGTAGGCTTCAATAAATTTACTGTGAAAAGCCCCTAGTCGCCACATTCCGGTGCCTGTTCGGGGAGGCCAGTGCGGGAATTGAACCTGCGCTGCTGACATTGTTCTGCATTGCAAGCCAGCTGTTTAGCCCACTGTGCTAAACCAGCCCCAGCTAAACATGACGAGTAGAAGAGTAATCATCAAGCTTAAGAGATACTATGCCACACACGACATCCCACGAGACTCATAACAGACAACATTCTCCAATTCGTCTCTGCTGAATTTTTTTGCACACACATGGGACTTTGAGCACATCATGAGCAGACCTCTTGTACCCATAGTCAAACGGTCTGGCAAAGCGAGAGGTTCACTCAGCCAAGCATCTTCTCAAGAAATGTGCATGGGATTGCACCAACTACTATACTGCACTCTTCAACCTGCAAAATCAACCAGGCCATGGCCTGCCCTCGTCAGCACAGTGACCATTTTCCAGGCACACCAGGACCACTTTCCTCCTGCCAAGGCCTGCTGTAACCTAAACTTGAAACCAACATGAATGATGTCCTCCTGCAGTGCACATTTAGAAGCAAAACATACTATGATAGGCAGCACGGTGATGCAGTGGTTAGCATTGCAGCCGCGCGGCCGCGAGGTCCCAGAATCGATCACGGCTCTGGGTCACTGTCCGTATGGAGTTTGCACATTCTCCCCGTATTTGCGTGGGTTTCGCCCTCACAACCGAAAGATATGCAGGGTAGGTGGATTGGCCACGCTAAATTGCCCCTTAATTGGAAAAAACGAATTGGGTACTCTAAAAAATTTTTAAAAACATACTATGATCAAGATGACCACAGACACGTCCCTCTAACAGCAGGTGAAATGGTCAGGATTCAGATTGCATGTGGCCAAGACCAATTGGCAGTGGTACATGTGATGATAGGTAGATTATCATCTGGATATAATATGAGTAGATCATCATCATCTGTATGTGTATTATAAGTTATATGTTTTACTGTGGTAGTTCTAGCATCCGACTAGCAGGTGGTGCGAGTACGCAGGCATGTGACCTGGAGGCACCATGTGTTCCGGCACAAGGTGTTAGTAAGGAGTTGATAGCAGTCGCATAGTAGAGTGGCTCTGAAGTATCTTAGTGTAAGCTAGTGTTCGACCATTATTTCCAACTATATTAATCTTAGACATTATAGTAATCCTTTAGAGTAGTGTTAGTAATAATAGTTTTGTTGTAAAATAAAGTCTAGTGTTCTTTGTTAACACTACCACATTAAGACTCAACATTAGCATAATCAAAGAACATTACATGGTACCTAGGAGTGGATGGCGAAAGAGAACAGTTAAGGAAAGTTAGGTACAGCGTGAAGACACAAGAAAACAATCGGAGACTCGGAGAAAATCGGCTGCAAAACAACATACTGCCAGGATCATCGAAGCGAGATGGAAGCATCGAAGACTCCCAGCCAACTGCTCTCAACTGGTAATATAGATGCGAACTGGTGTATTTTTTGAGCAACAGTTCACTTTTTACGTGCAGGCTCTTGGTCTCCAAGATGCTTCAGGCGTGAGAAAATAGTGCTCCTAATGACAGTAGCCGGGCCCCAAGCAATTGATCTGTATAATACTTTTCAGTTCGCTTCGGACGAAGACAAGAAGAGCTACTCAAAAATAATCGAGAAATTTGATAACTATTGCCATCCGCACAAAACAAAACTTTTGAACATTATGTATTTAAGATGAGACTGCAAAAATCAGGCAAAACCTTTGACTGTTTTGTCACGGATCTACATCTCAAAGCGCAATCCTGCAAATTTGCAGACCCCCATGATTCATTGGTAAAAGACCAAATTGCATACAGTCTGCAATATGATAAATTACGCGAGCAATTGCTGAGAGAAAATTATTTAAAATGAGCAGAAACCATAAAAATACGCAAGGCCAGTGGGATTGCACAAAAGCAAATCACTGAGATCCAGACCCAAGAAAGTGATGAGAACAAAGAGGACGTGACAGGCGCCATCTTTTCTGTGTCACAGCTGGATCAGAAATGTGGTCCGGGTGGTGGCCATTTTGAGAACTCTTCAGAGAACGCCGTTTTATGTTGGAGGTGCGGTAGAATGCACGGCCCGAGAAAATGCCCTGCATATGACAAAATGTGTGCAGGATGCTCTAATCAATGTCTGTCGATTGCAAGAACGCAGCAACCTAAGAGTGTTAATATAATAATCAAGGCTAAAAAAATTAGTAATTCGTCAATTATGCAAAGTGCAGCCCTGAACAGCCAAGCTGAGTTTAATGATGCACCAGATGGCCTGGAAGGTTCTTTATTGTGGACATGATCAATGTCGGTGCTGAACGACAAAACACAAAAATAGAAGAAGAAATAGCATACCACTTGGATAATTGGACGATTCCGCTCATAATTAATCAAACTAGCACAAACATCAACTACACAGGTGGCAGAGCAAATTTAATCAACATAGAAAACCTGCTTAAAATATGGATTCAACCACGAATGGAGGATAACGATTGCAATCTCACTGACTACCATGGCACACCAATCAAGACATTGGGAACGTGTAACCTGCAACTGCAACTCGAATTGAATGCACAATTATTCACAGTTAACTTTGCAATTGTTGAAGCAGACAAGCGATCATGATGGCACAGCAGCATGTGAGTCACTGCAGCTAGTAAAGTGATTATACGATACAGACACTGACTATATACTGATGCGCACAAGTCAGACAGAGATGCAAAGTCAGTACAGATCCCAAAGGAACAATCCAAGACTCAGGCCACAGCTCCGCACACAACAAATTACAAAATAAGTTCTACTGAAAGGGTGGTGGACCTAGAAGATACTGGTGCTCTCGAGAGTGAAACAATGCATAGATATCAAGTCGGAAGTTGACAGAAACAAAGTCTTCAAAGCAAAGCCAAAGGATGCTTCAGAAGATGACTTGTGGGTTCTGGAGGCAAATGTCTCCTCGAAAAGAAACACAACAGTGATGTCAATAGCAGCTCGTCAAACATCAACTGAGTAATGTCATTGCCAGAACAAGAGAAAAAAGAACGAATGGTCCGAAGCGCACGACAAACAAAGTTTGAAAGGCACGGAAAGAAATCAAATAAGCCAAAAAAGCACTGATCTTGAGTAACAAACAAAAAACGACTGGCAAAGCAAAAATACCTCAATAAAATGTTTATTAAAAATGAAAACAACTGGCACAGTGTAGCATATCGTGGCCTCACGAAAGAAAATGTTGAACTTTTGGAATTGAAACAGCACCAGGAGCTAGAAATGAAGGAACTGGGGAGGACACAAGCTGTGCTACGGGAGGAAAATAGGGAACTAGAAACCCAGCAACTTGTGTCTCAGTTTCAACAAGCAGAAATAGCACACCAGAAACAGCTTATTGAGAAGGATCGGCAAGTCATAAACCACTGAACACAAAGATGAATTCCTTTCAGCACAGTATTGAGTCTCTAGAGAGAGAGAGAAGCCACATGAAAGGGAATTGCCTTGAATTGGAGAACAAACTTACTCGGTCGAAAAAAAACAGTTGAAGCAAGTGAAAACAACAACAGAAATGCTGGGTTTAAACTGCAGAAACTACAAACTGAGATAGGTGAATTGCATCAGGAAATCAAACAACTGAACATCCAGAAGGAAGAGCTAACTAGAAAGACAGTAGATATGGAAACCTGCCTGCAAGAGAAAAAGGCAGAGCTGCAAGTGGTGATGGATAATCTCAAGCGATACCAAAGAACAACAGCTCTGTGCAAATAACAGCACACTCAAGAAACTAGTGGAAAAGCTGAAAGGGCTGTCTGACTATGAAAAGGTTAAAAAAGAGCTGTGTATCCTTAAGTCGATGGAAGGTGTAGCACCAGAAGGATCTGGATCACCGGACACATACAAAACCCTTCTGCTGGAGAAGAACCGCTCATTGCAATCTGAAAATGCAACTCTGCGGATCACCAACAGTGACCTCAGTGAACCCCTTCCAGCATTAGATCTAGGACAACAACTCCCGCTCAAAGTCCAGCGCATGCAAGATATAGAAACCGATATGCATGATATAGAAAACTGCAGGACACACTTGAGGAATACAACAAGGAGTTTACAGAAGTCAAGAATCAGGAAGTAGCAATGAAAGCACTTAAGGAAAAAAATCAACAAGTATGAGCAGATCTTGAGCAGCAAAGCAGAAAGCCTTGCTCTTGGGAAAGAGCAGAAATTACAGAATGACTTCACGGAGAAGGAAAGGAAGTTGCAGGAGACTCAAACATTTTTGGCTTCCAAATTTGAGGAGGCTGATCACAAGGTTCAAGTGTCACAGACCACCCTGGAATCAACTCAGACTGAGCTATGTGATTTAAAAGCAAAGTGATGCAGAATGAACTGCCAAAGTGAATAAAGTTGAAGTCATCAAAACAAATCTGGAAAGAGCCAATCAGAGGGCAGAGGTGGTTCAAAGAGAGACAGAGACCTTACATGAGCAACTTTCCTGAGCTAACAAATCCCTGCAGTTGGCCATCCAGATCCAGAAAGCTCCTGGAGTGGAACAAGCTATCGGGAGTGTTGATAAGATCAAGTCAGCAAGTTGAACTGGCAGCAAAAGACCATGAAATAATACAATTAGTTGAGGATGTACAAAGGTTGCAGGCAAACCTAACCAAACTCCGTGAAACCTCAGCAAGTCAGATCTCACAACTAGACCAGTTCAAGCTCAAGAAAAATATAGATCAAGGTGCGCACGGATACCAAGCCTGTCTTGAGAGTGAAAACGGAAAAGAACAAGAGTTCTTCATGCGTCAGCAACAGATCTTTCAAGAAGCAAGAAGTCAATGGTTCTTCAAAAATAGAGCAAAGAAAACAAGAAGTCACACACATATCTCAATCCAACAAACACAGGAAAAAGACCTCTTCAGGCAACAAAGGCAGTTGAGCAGCAGGATCAGTCGGAAGCCTTATTGATTGAACTGATGAACTTTTGCATACATGAAGTTTTACATGACTAAAATCAATGTATATGTGTGTAGTTTGAATTTACATGATTATGATTCAAAATCATTTTGAAAGAAAGGAGGATGTAATTAATGATAGGCAGACTGTCATCTGGATATGATATGAGTAGATCATCATCTGTATGCATATTATAAGTTATATGTCTTACTGTGGTAGTTCTAGCATCTGACCAGCAGGTAGTGCGAGTATCCAGGCACGTGACCCGGGTGCACCATGTGTTCCAGCACAAGTTGTTAGTAAGGGGTTGATAGCAGTCGCATATTAGAATAGCTCTGTAGTATCTTACTGTAGGTTAGTGTTAGACCGTTATTTGCAACTGTATTAATCTTAGACATTATAGTAATCCTTTAGAGTAGTGTTAGCAATGAAAGGTTTTGTTGTAAAACAAAGTTTAAAGTTCTTTATTAACACAATCACATCATGGTTCAACATCAGCATAATCAAAGAACATTACAGTACACAGCCATGACCTGCACCCGACCAGATACATGGTAGCCTCAGACGGTACCCACTACGTATGCCACCTCCGTCACCTTCCGCAATTAACAGAACCAGCACCTACAGATAACACAGCACTTCAGTCATCCGGCCTATGGCACCAGCCCCCTGCACCAGTTGACATGCAGACTCCTGCAAAGGCCAACACACTGAATCCTGCGCCTGACAAAGACACAGATGAAACATTCTCAGTTGCTAACAGTGAGGACACTGGCCACAGAGAGACTATAAAATCACCAACAGTGTAATACACACTCAGCATGCCTGAGCAGGCCTAATACAAGATTCCATGACTTTGTTACCATTTAGAGATGTGACTTTTAAATTTCAAAATTTCTTTCCTACAGAAAAGGGTGGATGGGAGAAGAAGTCATAATGGTCAATGCACTGGTTGCTACAGCTTAATCCGTGCCTCAGTATACATATGTGTAAATAGTTATGCATTGGCTGTTTTTTAATTGTATGTCACCCCATGGTCTGTACATATTATGCACACTGTTACATCTTAAGCCACCGGATGTCCCAACTAAACAATGAAGATGTGGTCACATGAGAACCTGATGAAGTTGCTGCAAAAGAGACCTTGTTGTGGGAGTGCAGGAATTATCTCTGGGAGAGCACAAGTGTTGTATGTAGTGGTTGAGCTCAGGAATAAACTACCTTTGTTGGAATTCCATGTTGGTGATTGATGGAACCCACGACTTCCTACTGTTATGGGCCAGGGTTTAGAGAACTCCAAAGTGTATCATGGAGTTCACCTGACCCACAACTTTTAATAGATTGTGGTTATTGGGAGCTCAAGGGCCTACTTTACAGGTGTGATGCAACAGAGATCTAAAGTACTTTTAAAACAAACCCATGTTTATTTATGAATCCAGTTAACACTTTATAAACCCACAGTAAACATCTTAACAACTATCAACACCAATAATCCCCTCAGATACAATATTCTATAAGTAACCCTTCATAACTTTCCAAACAACATCCATATATTAAACGCTTTTCAAAGAAAGACAGCAGGTTTGAATTCTCTGCAGAAACAGGTGTTACTTTGAAATCCTCAAATGAGATGAAGACAGACTGTAGCTTGTAGAGAGAGATCATTATACAGCTGCTTGCTTTGCCTCAGCTATCCAGCTCTGAAAACGAAACTAAAACACACTGTAGCTGTCTGCTCAAAAACAAAAGTGAAAGAGAGACAGCCCAGCTCCACCCACACTCTGGCATCACTGCAGCTATTTGACGAACGCCCATTTCTTTCTTTTAAAAAAAATTTAGTATACCCAATTCATTTTTTCAAATTAAGGAGCAATTTAGCGTGGCCAATCAACCTAGCCTGCACAAGTTTGGGCTGCGGGGGCAAAATCCACGCAAACACTGGGAGAATGTCCAAACTCCATATGGACAGTGACCCAGAGCTGGAAACGAACCTGGGACCTCGGCGCCATGAGGCTGCAGGGCTAATCCACTGCGCCACCATGCTGCCCATAAACACCCACTTCTTAAAGGTACTCTCACATGACACTACATTAAGCATTATGAAGCAAAGTGGTCCCTTCTGGGACTATTTAAACTGCCACTCAACAAGCTGCAGGTGAAGATGGTAGGTATGGCGGATTGGCCCAAGGTAAAAGCATTGTACGTGCTATCGGATTAGCTAAAGCAGAGTTTGTGAAATCAGTATGCGAGTTGCTGGAGCAATTTGGAGGCTTTTGTTGACCAGAGATAGTTGCAGGGTCATTTGATCTGCAACATGAGCAGGACATCCAGAGGAGGAGGCAGTGAGGGAAGCTCTTACCTCTGCGCTGCTGCCATGTCCTGGGAGTGACACTGGTGCATTAACATCCCTTGTCATCTGCTCCTTTTTTCTTTTAAGACTGACCCTGGAACGCCTCCCGCTCCCTGATGAAAACATGACCCCCACCTGCCTGACCAGTACTTCCAGTCAACGTTGTTGAAGCAGAGTCCTTTCACTTGCTTCATACATCACCTTTGACCCTGAATGCTTCAAAGTGATTGTCTAGCAGCCTGCAGAGCATTGCTGTAGCTTCCCCTTAATGAAGATTGTGCCTTTGAAAGGAGAGAACTGTCATAACAATGGGTTAGTTCAGAATGCTACATGGCCCTCTGGAGTCAACAATGGCCACCAGCAATGCAACAGAGACCAGTTCAGCACCGGACCACTTGGGCTATGCTACAAATCTGGAAATGCAACATTGCTTATCGCTTTTGGAACTGGATGCAAATCGCAAGTCGCACCCGCAAATATACAGGGTTACCCAAAATCATGTGAATCATGAAAATCAGCAAGTAAAGCTCTGCAACATGAATTTGTAAAATTATTCCTGGAAAGTTGAATGTAGGATAATAGATAATTCATTTTAGACAGCGTTTTCAAGGTTAATGAAATACTCTAGTTTGAAAAATACCATTTCCAGGTAAACACTACCAACTCTATTGTCACTATAGTCTATGCAGCCACAGATTAGAAATATATTTCCAAGAATGATTTTGAGTAATTTCAGTCACCCTGAAATTGGAACAAAATGTTGATTTTGTAAATGCCTGTAAACTTCCACATTTTCAAATTGGCAGTACAGGAATTTCATCTGAAGCTGGCTAGTTGTGTCTAGCATCAGAATCTTCTGTCAGAATGCTAAGGTGTAATTTTTGATCCAAAAGTCTGTACTGTCTTTAGAAAAAACTAAGAGTTGCTGGCTGGAGGATTTGTGAGTGGAAAGTAGGTTTGTGCTCCACAAAGTGTTATGATACCGGATCAGACCCCAACATTTGTTAGGATACTGGCCAAGAACCCCAAGCAATTTTTTAAAAATTTGTAAAACTGTGAGGAAACCATACTTCACCCCAGGAGTGATGACTCTGACCAATAGGTATCTCTTATGTTTAAACACAGAATTAACCTATTAACATCAAAGAAATAGCTTTACAATTATCAGTTAAACAGTTCTTAAATAAAAGGAAAAACTTAAACCTATTATCTACAGCAATGGTGACCTCAATTTTGCAACACCTTAATTACAGCTTCAGTAGACACACTGCCGGTGTGTATTTTAAACCAGAGTTTTTAATAACATTACTGCTACAGTATATTAAACAAAGTAACAATTTCTACATTCATCACAAGAACTACTGCCACACCAACTGGACAGTGCCTGAGTAATTGTAATGTGTTGGAGGACATCTGGTACGAATTCCAATTAGACAACCCAATGCAGTTGAAATGCCACTTATAAATAAAGTTAACGCAACAGGTTACTTGCTTAGCTGCGTGGAAACATTTGGAGAGAGTTCATATAATCCTAAAGTGCAGAAGAAGCCATCCAGCACATCGAGTCTGTGACCCTCTGAAAGAGTACCCAACTTAGGCCCAATCTCCCGCCCTATCCTGATCACCCCACCTAACTTTTGGATAATTAGGGGCAATTTAGCATGGCCAATCCACCTAACCTGCACATCTTTGGACTGAAGGAGGAAACCAGAGTACCCAAAAGAAACTCACGCAGACGCGGGGAGAAAGTGCAAGCTCAACACAGACAGTGACTCTAGGTCGGAATTGAACCCGGGTCCCTGGTGCTGTGAGGCAGCAGTGCTAACCATTGTTCCACTATGTCGCCCCAGTTCCTTTCACGAGCAGATCCAGCACACTACTGTTCAACCTAACAACATTTGACAAAACTGCTGTTCAACTTAAAATCCTATAACGGACTGAAAAGGCTACATACAGAGCTGGCTCCTCCCATTAATTACATCACCTGTATACCACTAAGTTCCATCACCGCTTACCTCGGATGAAATATCACCCCCTCATAAATTATATACACTCCAGGGAATCTCCAGCAATCAAAAGACTATCTGTAACCAAATAAGTGGTTAGAAGCAATGGTGACCTCACTTTTACAACACCTTAATTACAGCTTTAGTAGACACACTGTGTGTGTGTATTTTAAACCAGGGTTTTTAATAACATTACTGCAACAGTATATTAAAAACTAAATAATAATTTCAAGATTCATCACAAAATCTACTGCCACACCATCTGGATGTGTTGAAGGACACTTTTAGCCCACAAGTTATGGCAGATTTCTTTCCCAGTAAGATAGTTTAAAAAGAGTAATAATAGTTAAAACAGGGCAGGCTTGTCTGAAGTCAAGGAAGAAGCTGTAACAAGCCAGTTTGAACAGCTTTTTGAGATTTCCAGCTTGAAAATGAAATTAAAATGAAAAATGAAATGAAATGATAAATTGAAAACCGCTTATTGACACAAGTAGGCTTCAAATGAAGTTACTGTGAAAAGCCCCTAGTCACCACATTCCGGCACCTGTTCGGGGAGGCTGTTACGGGAATCGAACCGTGCTGCTGGCCTGCCTTTGTCTGCTTTCAAAGCCAGCGATTTAGCCCTGTGCTAAACAGCCCCTAGTCTGCAGCTTGAGTCTGCAACGGCTCTAACCGGAGCCCAAATCTGTTCTGTAAAGCAAATATTACTCTATGCCATGCTGATTTTAAGTTGTGGAGATGCCGGCGTTGGACTGGGGTGAGCACAGTAAGAGGTTTTACAACACCAGGTTAAAGTCCAACAGGTTTGTTTCGATGTCACTAGCTTTCGGAGCGCTGCTCCTTCCTCAGGTGAATGAAGAGGTATGTTCCAGAAACATATATATAGACAGGTTCAAAGATGCCAGACAATGCTTGGAATGCGAGCATTAGCAGGTGATTAAATCTTTACAGATCCAGAGATGGGGTAACCCCAGGTTAAAGAGGTGTGAATTGTGTCAAGCCAGGACAGTTGGTAGGATTTTGCAGGCCAGATGGTGGGGGATGAATGTAATGGGACATGAATCCCAGGTCCCGGTTGAGGCCGCACTCATGTGTGCGGAACTTGGCAATAAGCTTCTGCTCGGCGATTCTGCGTTGTCGCGCGTCCTGAAGGCCGCCTTGGAGAACGCTTACCCGGAGATCAGAGGCTGAATGCCCTTGACTGCTGAAGTGTTCCCCCATCTGGAAGGGAACATTCCTGCCTGGTGATTGTCGCACAATGTCCGTTCATTCATTGTCGCAGCGTCTGCATGGTCTCGCCAATGTACCACGCTTCAGGACATCCTTTCCTGCAGCGTATGAGGTAGACAACGTTGGCCGAGTCGCACGAGTATGTACCGGGTACCTTGTGGGTGATGTTCTCACGTGTAATGGTGGTATCCATGTCGATGATCTGGCACGTCTTGCAGAGATTGCCATGGCAGGGTTGTGTGGTGTCGTGGTCACTGTTCTGAAGGATGAATAGTTTGCTGCAAACAATGGTTTGTTTGAGGTTGCGCGGTTGTTTGAAGGCAAGTAGTAGGGGTGTGGGGATGACCTTGGCAAGATGTTCATCTTCATCGATGACGTGTTGAAGGCTGTGAAGAAGATGTCGTAGTTTCTCCGTTCCGGGAAAGTACTGGACGACGAAGGGTATTCTGCCGCTTGTGTCCCATGTTTGTCTTCTGAGGAGGTCGGTGCGGTTTTTTGCTGTGGCGCATTGTAACTGTCGATCGATGAGTCGAGCGCCATATCCCGTTCGTACGAGGGCATCTTTCAACGTCTGTAGATGTCTGTTATGCTCCTCCTCGTCTGAGCAGATCCTGTGTATACGGAGAGATTGTCCATAGGGGATGGCTTCTTTAATGTGTTTAGGGTGGAAGCTGGAGAAGTGGAGCATCGTGAGGTTATCCGTGGGTTTGCGGTAAAGCGAAGTGCTGAGGTGACCGTCCTTGATGGAGACGAGTGTGTCCAAGAATGCAACTGATTTTGGAGAGTAATCCATGGTGAGTCTGATGTTGGATGGAACTTATTGATGTCATCGTGTAGTCGTTTCAGTGATTCTTCGCCGTGGGTCCAAAGGAAAAAAATGTCATCGATGTATCTGGTGTATAATGTCGGTTGAAGGTCCTGTGCGGTGAGTGGGTCTTGTTCAAACTTGTGCATGATGATGTTGGCGTATTGGGGTGCGAATTTGGTCCCCATGGCTGTTCCGTGCGTCTGGACGAAGAACTTGTTGTCGAAGGTGAAGACGTTGTGATCCAGAATGAAGCGGATGAGTTGCAGAATTGCGTCTGGAGATTGGCAGTTGTCGGTGTTGAGTACTGAGGCTGTTGCAGCAATGCCGTCGTCATGGGGGATGCTGGTATAGTGTGCCGAGAGTGCTGATTTTAAGTTGGATTGAGAGCTGTATGCTTCTTGTAGTTTAATGGGGAATTGCGTAGTAGTGTTTAAGGGGTAGCTGTAAGCTATTCCTTTCAGTTCTGAAGTTAAAGAGTTTAATATTGTATTCATAATAAAGTTTTCGTTTTAAAAATACCAAATCCCTATTTCTTCATGCAATCACTCATGGAGCGAATCATTTTTTTCGCACAGTCTTACAAAGTAAACTAAAATATTGGGGTTTCAGTCCACTATACTAGCAACTGTTGGGTTGTGGTCTGGTATTGTAATAACTGTTGCTATTTGCTTTGCCTCATCATGCCACTGCTTTTTCTACATTTTAAATTCAGTCGGTTTTACATCATCTCTAACTACTCTTAACAGTTAATTTTCAGCTGGCTGCTCCATTGTCATTTTTAAATTAGGCTGAGTTTCTGACTCAGTGAACACATTTTTAATTGCAGTATTAATTTTAGTAACATTCTTACAACAGATAGTTGGGCCTTTCATGTCACCCAGCTTTTCCTGTCCAATTTCACTTTCAACAGGCTCAATGCCCTTTCCCAAATTACTGAAGGTGGCAATATCTTATCCTCAGTCAAGTCGTTTTCTAAGAAGAAATCAATTCAACAGGTAAAGTAGGAGCAACACTCAGTAACAGGATCAGTAAATAAGCCACATTTTAAATTCATCTGATACAAAGCAATGGGTAAACAGTTTCCATCAATACCTTATTACCCTGCAAACATTTCAGAGAAGTTTCACAGCACTTGACAACATAAGTGACTGTGCTGATCCTGTATCTCTAAGATAATTGATTTACCTGCCTCACAGGATGAACATGGGAACAGCCTTCATGTGTCCTTTCTTGTGACAAAAGTAGCATGCGACTCCCATTGAACAAAACCTCCTCTGCTCTGATGAGTGCTTGAGTCTTTACCTTTCCCACCTTTCTAAGCCAGACTTGACATCACCAGGTGATCAACCTTATTCTCACTCCGGTTTCTCTGGGAGGCTCAACGTGGTGCATGTTACTAAATATTTATGTGTTAACGAATAATCACAACCACAAGCACTCACTTCAGTCACCACAGACATTTTGCACAGTGTGCTGTTCCAAGGTTCTCTGGTACGTAGGCGCTCTCGTTTTTCCATTCAAATAATTTGGCCCTCGAGTTGCACCCACCATATTCAATCTGAGATCCCTGAGATAGTCAGCATTCGAACAGCACACTACTGTAAAACTGCCTTAACTAGATTCACAACTGCCTTGATTGGAAAAACAATTCCCCAGAGTCCTCCTTTACCTTATCCCTTGAATAAACCTTGTCAAACTGTCTGGCTGGTCAACTCTGGCAAAACTGAAGCAGCAGCAGGGGAACAGCTTTCTGTACTGTTTACACACAGCTCTTTATAAATGTGCCTTCTCAGTTCTCCTCTCTGCTGTGACTCCCCTTTGTGTCTTACAGTACAACTATATGTTCACTTCCTTCCTGTTGGTACTATTTCCATAAGACCGTAAGAAGTAGGAGCAGAAGTAAGCCATTTGGTCCAGCGAATCTGCTCCACCATTCAATGAGATGACTGATCTGATATTATCCTCAACTCCACTTTCCTGCCTTATCCCCAGGTCAAGAGTCGTCTGGTCACATGGGCCAATATTTTGTATTCTTCAAGAAAATTGCAATTGAATCCTTTACAACTGATGTAAACACTTAAAAGTCATTTTTAATAAATCTTATAGATTCCACAAAGAAATTACAAAATTTCCTTACTGCATTGCTTCTGGGGCAAAGGTCATCACACCCCAAAATCAATTTTTGATAGGCTTCAGCATTTTGAATGTATTTGAGACATCAAAATACCATGAATATCATAGTTATAAGCATTTTACAATAATTAGGATTAAGTCAATATTTTTCAGCCATTTGGTGCATGTAAACTCAAACAAATAAAAATCTATTTGAAATGTCAACCTTAAAGAAGTGATTCTTTTAATTGCATTGTTGATAATAGAATGATTAATGGGCATATAGTTTTAAAACACTTCTCTTGCTAATATTCTGCTCTTCATTTTAGCCTGAAAGCCTTGATATATCATTCCATGAACAGTAGTTCACTCATAACTATTATTCATGTCTGCATTTCCTAATCAGTAGTATGTTTCAGCAGGGTATATACCTTAGGGTTGTTGGAATGGTGGAGTCAAGCCTGGTCCTATTGCCACTCAAGGAGCAAACACTCATTTTCGGCAAGGGCTGCTACATAAAAGAGTAGAAAACAGTCGCGACACCCTGGGCTAGTGCACAGTCAACTCCAGCCCCACTTGACCTGGAATCGCAACACAGGTTGAATTAGAATTTATTTAAAATACCCAGGTTCTTGGTTGAGCCCCTTAAACTAGTCACCAGGTTTGTAACTTTAAAACATAAGTAACTTTTTATTATAATTAAATGGACTGAAAATGCAATTGGCTATCGACTACCCCTTTCCCACCACCAATTCCTAACTCGCCCCATTCTCCTCACAGACAAAACAGGGGAAAAGGTGGTGGAAAGGGAAAGAAAATACAAATAAAAATAAAAGGATAAGGATCTTTCATGCACTGGGATGAGGACCAGTCAATGTCTTTCTGAAGTTCAGGCTTCCGCTTTGATACTTCTTTCTTCTAGGCTTGAGATGGTTTTCTCTGACAAAGTTGTCTACTTTCTTTGCAGATTCAGCATCATTTCAGATTCACAGTAAAGATGTGCCAGGCACTCACTGTTTTCAGAACAATAGTAAGAAGTCTTACAACACCAGGTTAAAGTCCAACAGGTTTGTTTCGAATCACTAGCTTTCGGAGCACTGCTCCTTCCTCAGGTGACAAAGTCAATGATGCAAGGCAATACTTTGAATGTGAGTCTTTAAAGAGGTGTGAATTGTCTCGAGCCAGGGCAATTGGTCGGATTTTGCAAGTCCAGGCCAGATGGTGGGGGGTGAATGAAATGCGACATGAATCCAAGGTCCTGGTTGAGGCCGTACTCATGTGTGCGCAACTTGGCTATAAGTTTCTGCTCGGCGATTCTGCGTTGTCAGGCGTCCTGACAGCTCCCTTGGAGAACACTTACCCGAACGTCAGAGGCTGAATGCCCTTGACCGCTGTAGTGTTCCTGACTGGAAGGGAACATTCCTGACTGGTGATTGTCGCGCGATGTCTGTTCATCCGTTGTTGCAGGGTCTGCATGGTCTCGCCAATGTACCACGCTTCGGGACATCCTTTCCTGCAGCGTATGAGGTAGACAACGTTGGCCGAGTCGCACGAGTATGTACCAGGTACCTGATGGGTTGTGTCCTCACGTGTAATGGTGGTACCCATGTCGATGATCTGGCACGTCTTGCAGAGGTTGCCATGGCAGGGTTGTGTGGTGTCGTGGTCGCTGTTCTGAAGTCTGAGTAGTTTGCTTCAAACAATGGTTTGTTTGAGGTTGCGCGGTTGTTTGAAGGCAAGTAGTGGGGGTGTGGGGATGACCTTGGCAAGATGTTCGTCTTCATTGATGACGTATTGAAGGCTGCGAAGAAGATGTTGTAGTTTCTCCGCCCCGGGGAAGTACGGACGACAAAGGGTACTCTGTCGGTTGTGTCCCGTGTTTGTCTTCTGAGGAGGTCAGTGCGTGTTCTTGCTGTGGAGCGCTGGAACTGTTGATTGATGAGTTGAGCGCCACATCCCGTTCGTAAGAGGGCTTCTTTCAGCGTCTGTAGATGTCTGTTATGCTCCTCCTTATCTGAACAGATCCTGTGTATACGGAGGGCTTATCCATAAGGGATGGCTTCTTTAATGTGTTTAGGGTGGAAGCTGGAGAAGTGGAGCATCGTGAGGTTGTACGTGGGCTTGCGGTAAAGCGAAGTGCTGAGGTGACCATCCTTGATGGAAATGAGTGTGTCCAAGAATGCAACCGATTCTGGAGAGTTGTCCATGGCGAGTCTGATGGTGGGATGGAACTTATTGATGTCATTGTGTAGTCGTTTCAGTGATTCTTCGCCATGGGTCCAAGGGAAAAAAATGTAATTGATGTATCTGGTGTATAACGTCGGTTGAAGGTCCTGTGCGGAGAGGAGGTCTTGTTTAAATTTGTGCATGAAAATGTTGGCATATTGAGGTGCGAATTTGGTCCCCATGGCTGTTCCGTGTTTCTGGATGAAGAACTTCTTGTCGAAGGTGAAGACGTTGTGATCCAGAATACAAAGAACAAAGAAAAGTACAGCACAGGAACAGCCCTTCGGCCCTCCAAGCCTGCGCCAACCATGCTGCCCGTCTAAACTAAAATCTTTTGCACTTCCGGGGTCCGTATCCCTTTATTCCCATCCTATTCATGTTTTTGTCAAGATGCCATTTTTTTTTAAAAATTGTTTTTATTCTCCTCCATTTTCACATTTTCTCCCACATTTACATCCATCAACGATAAACAATAATCAGCAAGATATGTCAGTCCCCATAATAACAACAACGATCCCATCTACCCACCAACCCCCAAACCTCAACCCGCATGTTTACATAAACAAATGACAAAAATAAATCAGGGATTACCCGTAGTCACCCTTAATCTTACACCAGCATCGCGGCAAAATACTCAGTCGGCTTCGGTCCTTCAACTCCTTTGGGCAGCCCCACAATCCTCAAGTTCTGTCGCCTGGATCTATTTTCCAGGTCTTCCATTTTTCCTCGCAGATCCTTGTTAGTATCCATCACCTTCCGCATCTCTTTCCCCATCGAGGCAAGTTGATCACCGTGCTGCAATAACGTCTCCTCCACTTCCTTCAGCGCCCCCCCTTGCTCTCGCACCTCCGCCACTGCGCTCGCCACCTCCATTCTCACTGGGGAAACCGCCTCCTCCACCAGCACACTCAAAGCCTCCCTCATCTCCTTCCTCACCGTCTCCATGCATTTCGCAATCTGCGCCAACTGCTTTTCAAATTCCGCAGCCATCACCTTGGTTATTTCTTCAGCCGTAAGTAGTGCGGCCTTCCCTGGTGCTCCAGCCTCCATTTTTCCTGGTGACCCCGCGGTGACCTTTCCACTCCCCGACGGACCTCCAGCTGGTTTTTTTTCGGCCGTTTTTCTGCTCACCCTCGACATTTTCCTTTGGGGTTTTTTTCCCTCCTGTGCCTCCTCCGTGCCTTCTCCCTTCTTCTACCGCCTCCGCGGACCCTGGGACCGGGCTTAAAGCCCCAAAATTGCCATTCCCGAGCGACCGCCTCCCTCCCGCCGTCACCGGAAGTCGTCAAGATGACTCTTAAACGTCACTAACGTCCCTGCTTCCACCACCTCTTCCGGCAGCGAGTTCCAGGCATCCACTACCCTCTGTGTAAAAAAACGTGCCTTGTACATCTCCCCTAAACTTGCCCCTCGCACCTTAAACCTATGCCCCCCTAGTAATCGACCCCTCTACCCTGGGAAAAAGTCTCTGACTATCCACTCTGTCTATGCTCCTCATAATTTTGTAGACCTCTATCAGATCGCCCCTCCACCTCCTTCGTTCCAGTGAGGTCAAACCAAGTTTTTTCAACCTCTCCTCATAGCTAATACCCTCCATACCAGGCAACATCCTGGTAAATCTCTTCTGCACCCTCTCTAAAGCCGCCACATCCTTCTGGTAGTGTGGCGACCAGAATTGAACACTACTCCAAGAATGAAGCGGATGAGTTGCAGAATTACGTCTGGAGATTGGCAGTTGTCGGTGTTGAGTACTAAGGCTGTTGCAGCAATGTTGTCGTCATGGGGGATGCTGGTGTAGAGTGCTGAGATGTCCATTGTGACGAGGAATGTTCCTGGTTCAACTGGTCCATGGGTGCTGAGTTTCTGTAACCCAGTCGGGGAACACTTCAGCGGTCAAGGGCATTCAGTCTCTGATCGTCGGGTAAGCGTTCTCCAATGCGGCCTTCAGGACGTGTGACAATGCAGAATCGCCGAGCAGAAACTTAGAGCCAAGTTCCGCACACAAGAGTACGGCCTCAACCGGGACCTTGTATTCATGATGCATTACATTCACCACCCCACCATCTGGCCTGGGCTTGCGAAATCCTACCAACTGTCCTGGATTGAGACAATGCACACCTCTTTAACCTGTGATTATCCCACTCTCCAGTTGCTCCATCTGGACCTGTAAAGACTTAATTACCTGCAAAGACTTGCATTCAAAGTATTGTCTTGCATTATTGACTTTGTCTACATATATGTTTCTGGAACCCACCTCCTCATTCCCCGAAGGAAGGAGCAGTGCTCCGAAAGCGAGTAACATCGAAACAAACCTGTTGGACATTAACCTGGTGTTGCAAGACTTCTTACTGTGCTCACCCCAGTCCAATGCCAGCATCTCCACTTCAGAACATTAGAGCAGTTCTTTCACTTCAGCAAGCAGGAGAGAGAGAGCGTTCCTTTCACTTCCAAGGGCTAAACACTTCTACTAACTGTGGCGACATATACATTTTTTTTTAGGGGGGCATGGTGGCACAGTGGTTTGCACTGCTGCCTCACAGCATCAGGGACCCAGGTTCGATTTTGACCTTGGATGACTGTCGGTGTGGAGTTTGCATGTTCTCCCCATGTCTGTGTGGGTTTCCTCCGTGTGCTCCGGTTTCATCCCACAGTCCAAAGATGTGCAGGTTAGGTGGATTGATCGTGATAAACAAAATTGCCTCTTAGTGTCCAGGGATGTACAGGTTAGGTGCGGTTACGGAGATAGGGTGGAGGAATGACCCTAGATAGGATGCTCTCTCAGAGGGTCAGTGCAGATTCAATGGGCCGAATGGCTTCCTTTTGCATTGCAGAGATTCTATGATTCTAAGTTCTCTCAGAAAGCATCACGAAGGAACCAATTACTGACCGTTGTCAGGCAGAACACTGTCCCTGGCTAACCTACCAGTTTCCAGTTAACCAATCACACCGACTCACTCCACAGCTGGTTCCTAAGATCTAGTCTGTGTCGAAGAGTCGAGTTCTCCCTTTTTAAAATACAAAACCTGGGAATGCAGTGCCCAGGCAAGCAGGCTGGTTCAACGAGTCTTCTGCTTAAAGCCATATCCCGATTATGAGTCCACAGACAAAAATAATAAATATAAAGTAAGAGAAATGGAACAAAGGAAATAAACAGGAAGGACTCTGACAAAACCGTGAGTTTTCCCCTTTATGGCCCTTAACATTCTAACCTATAATTTGAAGTTCTACTACAGCTGTCTTCACTAAGATCCACTGACCCGCACGCAATGTGGAACAAACCAGATCTTCCTAATTTGCATGGTCCAGCTACTCACTGAGTAAACTGGCTGAAATAATAGTCCTCGAAATTGATCTTTCACTCATCAAATTCTATTCTGTTGTTTTCTGAGGGATTTTTGAGTCCCTAATTTCTAGATGTTGTGAGTTGATTAGAGTTGTTTGCACACTGGTAATCTCAGTAGCTTCATTAGTCTGCTATCAGAAATATCATTATCGTTGTGTTTGATATGTATGTGTACTCCTAAAAAGAAATGCCTAGGTGTGAACATTAGTTAATGCAGTGAGATTGAGTTTCAATGCCTTCTTGGTTGTGTACTGTAATCAGATCTGGGTTTTACGTTTTACTTTGAAATTACTGACTTAGCACCAGCATTAGAACATAAGAACATAAGAACTAGGAGCAGGAGTAGGCCATCTGGCCCCTCGAGCCTGCTCCGCCATTCAATGAGATCATGGCTGATCTTTTGTGGACTCAGCTCCACTTTCCGGCCCGAACACCATAACCCTTAATCCCTTTATTCTTCAAAAAACTATCTATCTTTAGCTTAAAAACATTTAATGACGGAGCCTCAACTGCTTCACTGTGCAAGGAATTCCATAGATTCACAACCCTTTGGGTGAAGAAGTTCCTCCTAAACTCAGTCCTAAATCTACTTCCCCTTATTTTGAGGCTATGCCTCCTAGTTCGGCTTTCACCCGCCAGTGGAAACAATCTACCCGCATCTATCCTATCTATTCCCTTCATAATTTTATATGTTTCTATAAGATCCCCCCTCATCCTTCTAAATTCCAACAAGTACAGTCCCAGTCCACTCAACCTCTCCTCATAATCCAACCCCTTCAGCTCTGGGATTAACCTAGTGAATCTCCTCTGCACACCCTCCAGCGCTAGTATGTCCTTTCTCAGGTAAGGAGACCAAAACTGAACACAATACTCCAGGTGTGGCCTCACTAACACCTTATACAATTGCAGCATAAGCTCCCTAGTCTTAAACTCCATCCCTCTAGCAATGAAGGACAAAATTCCATTTGCCTTCTTAATCACCTGTTGCACCTGTAAACCAGCTTTTTGCGACTCATGCACTAGCACACCCAGGTCTCTGCACAGCAGCATGTTTTAATATTTTATCATTTAAATAATAATCCCTTTTCCTGCTATACCAACCAAAATGGATAACCTCACATTTGTCAACATTGTATTCCATCTGCCAAACCCTAGCCCATTCACTTAACCTATCCAAATCCCTCTGCAGACTTCCGGTATCCTCTGAACTTTTTGCTTTACCACTCATCTTAGTGTCGTCTGCAAACTTGGACACATTGCCCTTGGTCCCCAACTCCAAATCATCTATGTAAATTGTGAACAATTGTGGGCCGAACACTGATCCCTGAGGGACACCACTAGCTACTGATTGCTAACCAGAGAAACACCCATTAATCTCCACTCTTTGCTTTCTATTAATTAACCAATCCTCTATCCATGCTACTACTTTACCCTTAATGCCATGCATCTTTATCTTATGCAGCAACCTTTTGTGTGGCACCTTGTCAAAGGCTTTCTGGAAATCCAGATATACCACATCCATTGGCTCCCCGTTATTTACCGCACTGGTAATGTACTCAAAGAATTCCACTAAATTAGTTAGGCACGACCTGCCCTTTATGAACCCATGCTGTGTCTGCCCATTGGGACAATTTCCATCCAGATGCCGCGCTATTTCTTCCTTGATGATAGATTCCAGCATCTTCCCTACTACCGAAGTTAAGCTCACTGGCCTATAATTACCTGCTTTCTGCCTACCTCCTTTTTTAAACAGTGGTGTCACGTTTGCTAATTTCCAGTACGCCGGAACCACCCCAGAGTCTAGTGAATTTTGGTAAATTATCACTAGTGCATTTGCAATTTCCCTAGCCATCTCTTTTAGCACTCTGGGATGCATTCCATCAGGGCCAGAGCTGTCTACCTTTAGCCCCATTATCTTGCCCATCACTACCTTCTTAGTGAAAACAATCATCTCAAAGTCCTCACCTGTAATAGCCTCATTTCTATCAGTCACTGGCAAGTTATTTGTGTCTTCCACTGTGAAGACCGACCCAAAAAACCTGTTCAGTTCCTCAGCCATTTCCTCATCTCCTATTATTAAATCTCCCTTCTCATCCTCTAAAGGACCAATGTTTACCTTAGCCACTCTTTTTGTTTTATATATTTGTAGCAACATTTACTATCTTTTTATATTCTGAGCAAGTTTACTCTCATAATCTATCTTACTCTTCTTTATAGCTTTTTTAGTAGCTTTCTGTTGCCCCCTAAAGATTTTCCAGTCCTCTAGTCTCCCACTAATATTTGCCACTTTGTATGCTTTTTCCTTCAATTTGATACTCTCCGTTATTGCCTTAGATATCCACAGTCGATTTTCCCTCTTTCTACCGTCCTTCCTTTTTGTTGGTATAAACCTTTGCTGAGCACTGTGAAAAATCGCTTGGAAGGTTCTCCACTGTTCCTCAACTGTTTCACCATAAAGTCTTTGCTGCCAGTCTACCTTAGCTAGCTTTTCTCTCATCCCATTGTAATCTCCTTTGTTTGAGCACAAAACACTAGTGTTTGATTTTACCTTCTCATCCTCCATTGTATTTTAAATTCCACCATATTGTGATCGTTCCTTCCGAGAGTATCCCTAACTATGAGATCATTAATCAATCCTGTCTCATTACACAGGACCAGATCTAGGACCGCTTGTTCCCTCGTAGGGTCCATTACACACTGTTCTTGGAAACTATCGCGGATACATTCTATAAACACCTCCTCAAGACTGCCTTGACCGACCTGGTTAAACCAATCGACATGTAAATTAAAATCCCCCATGATAACTGCTGTACCATTTCTACATGCATCCGTTATTTCTTTGTTTATTGCCTGCCCCAACCATAATGTTACTATTTGGTGGCCTATAGATTACTCCTATCAGTGACTTTTACGACTTACCATTCCTGATTTCCACCCAAATAGATTCAACCTTATCCTCCATAGCACCGATGTCATCCATTACTATTGCCCGGATGTCATCCTTAAATAACATAGCTACACCACCTCCCCTACCATCCACTCTGTCCTTCCGAATAGTTTGATACCCTCGGATATTTAATCCCAGTCGTGACCATCCTTTAACCATGTTTCAGTAATTGCCACTAAATCATAGTCATTCACAATGTTTTGCGCCATCAACTCATTTACCTTATTCCGAATACTACGAGCATTCAGGTAAAGTACACTTTGTTGGCTTTTATACCTCTGTTTTGAATCTTAACACCTCGATCAGTAACCTCTCCTAAGTTATATTTCCTCTTAACTTTTCTCCTAATTTTCCTTGTCGTTGAACCCATATCTTCATGTAACAACCTGCCGCGTCGCTTACCATTTATGTTTTTACTTCCCGTTTTATTCCTTTTAGTATTACTGGGCCTATTCACTGAGCTCCCCTCAGTCACTTTACCTTGTACTGTCGCCCTTCTTGATTTTTGACTGTGGCTTCTCTGCCTGAGACATTCCCCCTTACTGCCTTTTGTTTCTGTCCCTGTTTTACTACCTTCCGACTTCCTGCATTGGTTCCCATCCCCCTGCCACATTAGTTTAAACCCTCCCCAACAGCTCTAGCAAACACCCCCTCTAGGACATCGGTTCCAGTCCTGCCCAGGTGCAGACCAGTCCGGTTTGTACTGGTCCCACCTCCCCCAGAACCGGTTCCAATGCCCCAGGAATTTGAATCCTTCCCTCTTGCACCATCTCTCGAGCCACGCATTCATCCTATCTATCCTGACATTCCTACTCTGACTAGCTCGTGGCACAGGTAGCAATCATGAGATTACTACCTTTGAGGTCCTACCTTTTAGTTTAACTCCTAACTCCCTGAATTCAGCTTGTAGGATCTCGTCCCGTTTTTTAACCAGTATCGTTGGTGCCTATGTGCACCACGACAGCTGGCTGTTCACCCCACCCCAGAATGTTCTGCAGCCGCTCCGTGACATCCTTGACCCTTGCACCAGGGAGGCAACATACCATCCTGGAGTCTCGTTTGCTTCCGCAGAAACTCCTGTCTATACCCTTACGATTGAGTCCCCTATCATTATAGCCCTGCCCTCTTCTTCCTGCCCTGCTGTGCAGCAGAGCCAGCCATGGTGCCATGAACCTTGCTGCTGCTGCCTTCCCCTGGTGAGCCATCTCCCTCAATAAGCGATTTTCATTTCATTTCAACTTTCACCTGCGGTGTGACCAACTCGCTAAACGTGCTATCCACGATGTCCTCAGCATCGCGGATGCTCCAAAGTGAGTCCATCCGCAGCTCCAGAGCCGTCAAGTGGTCTAACCGGAGCTGCAACTGGACACACTTCTTGCACGTGTCGGAGCCAGGGTCAGTGGACGTATCCCTGAGCTCCCACATCGCTCATGAGGAGCATGACACGGGTCTGGGATCTCCTGCCATGTCTTAAACCTTCGATTAACTTATCCAACTACAGTTCCAAAAAAAAAAGAAAAACGAAGAAAAAATAAATAAATATACCAATGAAAAGAAAAAAGAAAAACTTCTTACCCGTCACTTACCAGGGATAAAAAACACCTCCTCCCCACCAAGCTTTGAATTCCCACCTAGCTTCAAATTCCCAACTCACTCTTTGTTGTGTCTCATTCTGGCTGTGTGTTCTCTGGCTCACTGGGAGTGAGTTACAAGTGAGTTATAGAATCATAGAATTTTACAGTGCAGAAGGAGGCCATTCGGCCCATCGAGTCTGCACCGACTCTTGGAAAGAGCACCCTACCCAAGGTCAACACCTCCACCCTATCCCCATAACCCAGTAACCCCACCCAACACTAAGGGCAATTTTGGACACTAAGGGCAATTTAACATGGCCAATCCACCTAACCTGCACATCTTTGGACTGTGGGAGGAAACCGGAGCACCCGGAGGAAACCCACGCACACACGGGGAGGATGTGCAGACTCCGCACAGACAGTGACCCAAGCCGGAATCGAACCTGGGACCCTGGAGCTGTGAAGCAATTGTGCTATTCACAATGCTACTGTGCTGCCCCAGTTATACATTAATATAACAACGGTCAGCAAATTTGAAAGTAACCACTTAGGTGAAATACTGGAGCATATTGCAATATCAGTAATACTGTATAATATATCAATCCTTTTTTATAAATAACTTGTAATATCTGTTCAGTTACCTGATTTATTTGAGGCTTGTAAATCAAGTCCACAATCTTGTGTGATAGATTATTATTTTCTTTACAGGTCATAGTTCTTCCTCTAATTTATTTAGTCAGGGAAGATTACCTCAATCACCACCCAGAGCAGAAGCAGCACACCTAAACAACAGCCTTCAATCATATTCCCTTGAAAGCTCCGGCTGCCTTGACATGACAGGTGCAGTTATTTTTTTAGTTTTATAATTATTTATTGCAATGGTGAACTGTTTGGGCTTGATATGTTTGTTTGAGAGCCAAGCCTTTTGTTGAGTTCGAAGAAAGAAAAAAATGTTTAAAACTGAATGATCACCTAGAATGTGAAATACTTTGCCACACCTAGCTTGTTCTCCAAATATAACTAGCTCACCAAATATAGATATATTGTACCGAACAAATGAGACACTCTGTGTGTGTGTGTGTGTGTGTGTGTGTGTGTGTGTGTGTGCAGCACATGGGTATGAGGCAAGGGTGTCCATTGTCCTCGCTATTGTTCGTGTTGGTGATTGAGTCCTTGGTGATGGCACTTCAGACCTTGGCTGAGTGGTAGGGGATTGAGAGGGGAGGCAGGGATCACAAGGTGTTGTTGTATGCCGATGACCTGTTGCTGTTCGTAATGGACCCGTTAGAAAGCATGGCCAGAATCATGGGCTTACTGGCGAGGTTTGGGGTCTTTAAAGATTATAAATTTAAGGGCAGCACGGTAGCATTGTGGATAGCACAATTGCTTCACAGCTCCAGGGTCCCAGGTTCGATTCCGGCTTGGATCACTGTCTGTGCGGAGTCTGCACGTCCTCCCCGTGTCTGCGTGGGTTTCCTCCGGGTGCTCCGGTTTCCTCCCACAGTCCAAAGATGTGCAGGTTAGGTGGATTGGCCGCAATAAATTGCCCTTAGTGTCCAAAATTACCCTTAGTGTTGGGTGGGGTTGCTGGGTTGTGGGAATGGGGTGGAGGTGTTGTCCTTGGGTGGGGTGCTCTTTCCAATAGCCGGTGCAGACTCGATGGGCCGGGTGGCCTCCTTCTGCACTGTAAATTCTATGATTAATCTAGGACAAAGGTTCGGCACAATATCGTGGGCCGAAGGGCCTGTTCCGTGCTGTATTTTTCTATGTTCTAAATTGAATCTAGGGAAAAGGCGAGGTGTCCCAAGTGAATGCAGTGGGGTCGGGGGGCGACCCTCGGGGCACTGCCATTTAAGGTGGCAAGGGAACAGCTCGAATACTTGAGGATTCAAGTAACATATGAGTGAGCCAGAATGCATCGGTGGAATTTGATGGGATTGGTGACGGAGGTTAAGGGGGACCTTTAAAGGTTGGATGCATTGCACCTGACATTGGCAGGAGGGTGTAGGTGGTGAAAATTAATGTACTGCCAGGATTCCTGTTTATATTTATGTTTCAGTCCCTCCCAATTTGTTAATCTGAGAATTTGTATGAGTAGGGAAGGTGCCGAGGGTAAAGAGGGCTCTGTTGCAAAGGCAGAGGTGGGAAGGGGGCTGGCACTCCGGGATCTGTTGCATACTATTGGGCAGCGAATGTGGAGAAGTTGAGACAATGGTGGGAGGGGCAGGGGGCAAATTGCGTCAGGTTAGAGAGGAGTCTTGGAAGGGCACAAGTCTGAGGGCTCTGGTGACAGCCCCGCTGCCGTTCGCCCCGAGGAAGTAAACAAGGAGTCCGGTGGTGGAGGTGTCCTTAAAAATTTGGAACCAGCTGAGTAGTCACTTTAAACTGGGGCACATGTCGGTGATGACTCCACTCTGTGTGAATCATAGGTTTACACCGAGGGGGAATAAATGGGATGTATAGGAGATGGAGGAAGGAGGGATTAGTGCAGGTCAGGACATGTTTGCAGTGGGGAAGTTTGCTGGGCTACAGGAGCTGCAGGTGAGGTTTGAGCTACCAAGGGAGAGTGAGTTTAGATATTGGCAGGTGGGGGACTTTGCGCGCAAGGAGCTGCCTTCATTCCCTTGGGTGCTGGAGTATACCTTTTTGCAGAAAATGTTGCTCCTGGATAGGGGGGGGGGGGGGGGGGCGGTGAGGATGGTAGGATTGGGATATATATGGGTGGTTGGGGGAGCAGGGCACAGCTTTAGTGAAAAGGATTAAGTGGAAATGGGAGGAGGAGTTGGAAAGGGCGATAGAATGGGGACTTTGGTGCAAAGTAATGTGCCAAGTGAACTCACCCTCCTCCTACGGAAGGATGAGTCTTATACAATTTAAGGTAGTGCACAGGGTCCACATGACTCGGGGCCTGGATGAGTGGTTTTTTTCCGAAGATAGCGGATGGGTACGAGAGTTGTGGGAGGGGTCAAATGAATCATGTCCATATGCTCTGGGGGTGTGAGGAGTTGGAGAACGTTTGGGAGGCGGTGTTCGAGGCCTTATCGAGGATTGTAGGGGTTGAGATGAAGCCGGAGCCTATGGTGGTGATCTTTGGGGTGTCGGTGGTGCCAAAGTTGCTGGAAGGAAAAGGGGCCGATGTCGTGGTCTTTGCCTCTCTGATTGCGTGGTATTTGATACTTTCGGATTAGAGTTGATTGGCCACGCCTCCGGGTGTTGTGGCATAGTTGGGAGACTTGTATAGTGACCCAGCCGGGAATCGAACCTGGGACCCTGGAGCTGTGAAGCAACTGTGCTAACCACTGTGCTACTGTGCTGCCCGGATATGACTTAAAACTATCTGTTGATAGTGAAGAGGGTGTTTAGGAAAACATTTCTCCTCATGGTAGATTGGTGGAGCATGAAATATTTTGTCCCAGAAAGTAGGTGAGGCAGAGGCCATTGCATTTTCTGAGGGAATATTGGATAAATATTTAAAGCAGGGGAAAATATGGTATGGAGAGAAAACATGACAATGAGATTGATTTGCATTTCTCTGTCAAAGAACAGACATAATGGGCCATATAGCCTCCACATGTCCTACAAATTTCTCCGATTCAATATAAAATGTCATAATTTGCCATGAATGAAGAGTAGCTGAGATTGATGAGGGGATAAATAAAAGAAAACAGGCAATTATAGATCTATCAATCTCACATCAGTTATACGCAAACTCTAGAATTCATTTTTCACAAGAAAATTAGTGAGTATTTAGAAATGCTATGGTTCTATTTCCCATAGCTCCAGTCACTGAGAAGCACTCTGGAGTAGTAGCTTTAGTTGTTGATATGGAGCCACTTTCTGATTTCTGTATCTCAGCTTGGCAGCCATTTCTCCCAAGTCTTGGCAATTTTCTCCAATTTATTGGGTATTTAAAGTCTGATAACCATATAAATGAATTACCAATGAATTACGTGCTCATTTGGGACATCCTCACGCTAGTATCGCCTGGTTTTGAGCTGCAGCCTATCCAAAGCCTATCCAGTATTGTTCCATGTCTGCTTTCATTGTCCTAACCCACCATTTTAGACCAATACCTGCTGTTTCCTTAAATTTATCAATTTTCTAATGCCTTCTTCATTAATTTATCAGTTTGCTCATGACTATTTATAATATGTCAAAAATGTTCTGTATTCTACATACTGTCAGTGCAAAATCAATCTTGAATTCCTATGTTACATTTGTGGAATCATGTTTTTTAATGTCAGTTGTGCCTTGGTTACACTACTGTCAGCTCCCAGTCAGAATGCTGTGGGTTCAAGTTCCTGAGCATAAAAATTAACACTAGCATACCTATGCATTACTGGGGGAGGGTGGCACTGTTGGAAGTGTTGTCTTTTGGATTAGACATTAAACTATCTGTCTGCTCTTTCAGGTTGTTATAAAGATTCCAAGACACTTTTTTGAAGCGAAACAAGGAAGTTATCCCTGGTGCCCTTGCCAGTAATTATCCTTCATTCAACATCTCCCAAATAAACAAATTAGTTGGCCATTATCGCTCTATTGTTTGTAGTTTAGGAGCATGTTGTACTCAGATTAGCTGCATGTTTCCTACGTTACAGCAGTGACTACACTTCAGAACTATACTGGCTGTAAATCGTTTTGACATTTCTGGTGATTGTGAAAGGCGCCATACAAATGCAAATCTTTATTTCTCTCATGTCATCATTTATAGTCATGGGGACTTCTGGAACATGTAAGCTGAATAAACCAAGATACTTTAAATGATTATTTAGTCTTAAATAGTTGGGTTAATAAAAAGTAACAGAATTATGGAAATAAGCTGTGGGTAAGTTTGCGAACGTTTGATGCTATTCATAAGCACGATTATGGAATAGAACTGAGCTGGAGAGGCAGGCGGACTCACTGAGGAGCGTCCGTGATCCTGAGATTGTCATGGACAGCATGTTCAGTGAGGTAGTCACACTGAAGGTAAAGACTGAACAGGCAGTAAGGGGATGGGTGACCACCAGGCAGAGCAGAGGGAGGCAGGGAGTGCAGAAACCCCTGTGGCCGTCCCCTCTCAAACAGATATACCGTTTTAGGTACTGTTGGAGGGGGCCAGAGACAGACATTCAATGAAACACAGCGCTGCAGCAGGGCCCCGGCCCTACGACGAGGTAACAGTTGTGGTGGGAATATCTTGGTAGCTCTTCATTTGCTGATGGGCTCGATTGGTGGACTCCCTTTTATAGCGGGAAAACAGTTTGCCAGACGTTGAGAGGTGGTGGAAACCTAAAGCAGTTAAGACACAGATCTCCTGAATTGATGTGAAGGTTCTGAACTTTCATTGAGTAAAGCTGCAAAACAGAAACCAGGATTCTGGCATTTGGCCTGGCAGGCAGCCTGAAGGATAAGGGAGGTCATCAACCTAACATCAGGGTGCGAGCCTGCAAAGCTTTCAGTGAGGTGAGGAGGAGGCACTGGCCAACAGCTGTCAAGGGGAGCAGCTGGGTGACTCGACCTCCAGGCCAGGGCTGAGGAGGGCGAATGGGCAACCAACTAAAAAGAACCGGCCGCCAGACCAGATAGACAGCAGCAGCCAGGCAGCCAGCCAGGAACGCATAGGGTCATCGGGACTCGAGGCATGGCCACCCGAGCTAGAGCCGAGAGGTGAGCAGACTGGCCATTGGGAGGTGCAAAGAAAGCCCAGCAAGTGGCAGAATCATGTCTCGCGGAACTAGGGAGCAGCAGCCAGTAGGAGCAGGGCGACTCGACCAGAACCATAGGACAATAAGGCCAGGCTGAGTGAGAAGGCTGGACTAGGCAGCAACAAGACCAGAGACTGAGGGATAAAGAGCAGAGTCCAGGCCAGATAGCCAGCAGCAGATAGGCAACCAGCCAAGAGCACATGCAGTCGTTAAGGGTCATGGCTCGAGACCCAGCCACCCGATCGAGAGCCGAGGGGTGAGCAGAGCAGCAGTCGGGTACGAAGAAGGCCAAGCAAGCGCCAGCATCATGTCTCAGAGAATCGGGGAGCAGCAGCCAGCGGGATCGGGAGGATTCGGCCAGAGGCCAGCCAGGCAGCTGGGCTGAGTGTGAGAGGACTGGGCAGCGAGGGCGAGATTTGGGGTTTCTGCAACTTGCATTGTGTGAGTGAAAGTAGGAGGGGTCAAGAAGACATTGACATCATTTGGGGTGGGACTCAACATCATTGTGTGTAGGGCTCTACATCATTGGGGGCATCATGGGTGACTCAGCTGCACAAAAAGGGAGGAAGAAGAATGGCAGGGCATAGAGATAGGGGATTGAATAGTAAGGGGAATAGACAGGTGCTTCTGCGGCTGCAAAAGAGACTTCAGGATGTTGTGTTGCCTCCCTGGTGCCTTGTTCAAGGATGTCACAAAGCGGCTGCATGGGATTCTGAAGGAGGAGTGTTAACAGCCAGTGGTTGTGGTACCAATGACATAGGTAAAATAAAGTGTTGAGATCCTACAAGCAGACTATAGGGAGTTAGAACAAATTATAGCTATTAAGCAAGAAATCATAGGTGCAAGCAATAAGGATAAACTGTATTCATGTGCAAACCCCACATGGACAGTGACCCAGGGCTGGGATCGAACCCTGGTCCTCAGTGCCGTGAGGCAGCAGTGCTAACCACTGCACTACAGTGCTGCCCAGGAGATGGTTAAACATTGTGTTGTTGCCCTCCTTAGGGCCCAAGCCAGAGTTGAGTATTTCAATGGAAGCTGAGAAAGCGTTTGACAGGGTTGAGTGGAGTACCTCTTTGAAATCCTTGGAAGGCTTGGCTTTGGGCCAAATTTATATCATGGATTAGGAATTTGTGCAGAAGCCCCGTTGCAAGAATGCCCTGAGCTCAGGTTATTTTCGACTAAATAGAGGTACAAGGCAGGGTTGTCCATGGTCCCCATTTTATTTGCCTTAGTAGTTGGAATGAAAATGAAATGAAATGAAAATCGCTTATTGCCACAAGTAGGCTTCAAATGAAGTTACTGTGAAAATCCCCTAGTCGCCACATTCCGGCGCCTGTTCAGGGAGGCTGGTACGGGAATTGAACCGTACTGCTGGCCTGCCTTGGTCTGCTTTCAAAGCCAGCGAGAGCCGCTGGCCATTGTGTTGAAGTCACCCACTCGATGGAGGGGATTAAGGTGGGGGAAGGGAGCACAAGAGTGTCCTTATATGTGGATGATTTGTTATACATCACGGACCCTCTTTCCAATGTGGAGGAGATAATGAAGCTGCTGAGGAATTTTGAATCCTTCTTTGGGTACAAGCTAAATCTGGGCAAAAGTGAATATTTTCGCCTTCCCCCCACACCGGGAGGGAGCTCTTCTGTGAGATTGAGGTGGAGGATCAGCCATTGTCACATTGAATGGCAGAGCAGGCTCGAAGGGCCAAATGGCCTACTCATGTTCCGAGTATCTATGTTTCTAACTGTGTACGGGAACCAAAATAAGTCATAACATTATTGGAATGTTATAAACAGGGAAAGGAGGATTCGTATTTCTGTTCAAGTTTGGGATAATGGGTGTTTTGCAGGGACCATTGACCATCAATGGCAACTTAGACATCCAGTGTGAACCTTTGTGTTACAAGTTCCTGGTCAATATCGATATAGTAAGGGGATTAGAAGATTGAAATCTGCACAAGCAGAGATGTTGTATAAGTGACATTTCAGTATTTGTGCAATGGATTTGAGTCTAAGCCTGTGACTGGTGTAAGGCTTAGCAATCTTGAATTGTTGTAAGGGTACAATAAAGGTAAGAATGAGTTTGTATTTGAGGTCCACATGCAGTCACAAGCTGCTATGTAAAGCTCTGTACTCTGATGAATATTCAAAATTGCACTTGAAAACCATTCAATATCTTTCATGACGATGCTCCAGACACAGAGAAATCAAATCAAGAACAAATAGACCCTAGAAATGAGTGCAGGGATCACAATAGATGATTAACCTCTGCCCCTTGATTGCAATGAAACCAGTACACCAACATCATGCTACCTGCTAATTTGTATGATCTCTATATCTAGTCAGCACTAACCACATTGATTTTCACTGCAGGCAATGCCACCGAGAACGGTGGCAGCTGCCGTCAATGCATTCACCAAAGGCCCGGGAACAATGAGTGATCCAAAGCCAAAGGTGAGTGAGAGCATGTGGGTTGGAGGTTGCAGGACGGGATGTGGAGGGGTGGAGACAAGGGGTGGCTTTCAACCATCCCCCCCCCCCACCTTTCCAGATGCCAGGTCCCTTGATCAGACACTGAGTACCTTTGAATGCGGGACTCCTCCAGGAGCCCACAAGCAAATCCGATAAGGTTTTGCTTTCCAAGCTTCATATGTGTCGACTCCCCTGTCCCCTGCTGGTTGAATACTAGCGGCGGTGGGATGAGGCCCTGAAGAGGAAATGTAATTGCCACTTAGGGGCCTCATTTAGCATTCAACTGGGACGGCCATCCTCAAACGTTCTCCCTGAATTCAATCAGACAGAGTCAGGAAGGTGGTTGGCCCCCAACCTGCAGCCTCCTGTCCAATTAAACCCCTCCCCTCCAACTTGCTGCTCCACATATTAAGCGGCTTCACCTGGTGTACCAGCTCTGACTCAGGGGTACCAGCTCTGCCTGAGGGGTGACCAGGCTTTGATTCGGAGGTGACCTGGCTTTGACTTGGGGGTACCAGCTCTGACTGAGGAATGACCAGCGATTGACTCGAAGTGGGGTGGGGCGGGGGGAAGGGTGGGTACAGGTTCTGACTGGGACAAATGGGGACAGCCAGGCTTGACTCTGGGGTGACTGGGGTAACACTGGTAGGTGATTGGGGTGATACTAGAAGAGTATATGGGGGTTTACTCCAGGGTCCTGGGAGGAAAACCTTTGGTTTGCATCAATGGAAGATGCGTGGGTACCAGGGAAGAAGACATCACAAGGTACTGGGGGCGTAGTTGGGGGAGACCAAGGCAAAGGCTCTGGGATACCGGGGGCCTTCTCGGGAGAGACTGGGGGGAGGGGTTGATTCAGTGGAGCTGGGGGCCTAGTTGGGAGAGATCAGGTGGAAGACCGTAAGGTACCTGGGGCCTGGTTGGGGGAGATTGTGGGGGGAGGGGGGGGGTCATCACAGACTCATGGTTCCACTCCAATCTGGGGGAAGGGGTGGTTTTTGCAGCTGGGATGTTGAAAAGGGCAAGGCTAATAGAAAAACGTAAGTGATGCAGTACGCCATTGGAACTGAGACCGTTCAGCTGTAAGTCAATTGACATACCTGGTGTTAAACTAGTCACATAATTATACCCACTCAAGCATCACTTATGTGTGTGAGTGCACTGATTGCAGCCCAGCCCTTAATCCTTGGCGCACTTCCTTCTAAAATTGCTGACTGCCATGGTGCGCCTGTACCATTGGTCGACTGGGCAAACAACAAAATTCCCTTAGAGTGTTGGCAATGGTGCACTGCCCGAGGCGAATGCTCCTAATCCTTGGCAGTGTGCTGAGGTGTGTATTAACAAGTACCCCCATAGACCGGGTTGAGCGCAAGGCCTTGGAGTGAAGCTTTGGACAATGCCTGTGCCTGAGAGGAGAGCTTAGGATGCAGGAGAGTGATCAAAGCTGGGGCGATTTGTTCATGTGGTATGGGTCAAGGGTGGTGTAGGGTTTTGCCAAAGCAGAATGCAAAGTAAGGACTGGGCAATAATGTGGTGGCCAGGACATAAGTCAGTGGACTTTGAGAGGCAACTACAGATGATGAATGGGCAAAGTGCGGCCCTTAACGACAAATGCTGACCATCAAGTCTCTCTCTTTGATACTGCAGTGAGGAGAATATACAGAACGTGGAACCCAGGTGATCTCGCTGTCATTCTTCTTGCTTATAGAAAGGAGAAAAGCAACTGTCGACAGAGACACTTGGCATTCCAAAGGCAGGAACAGAACTGTGAAGTGAAAGGAGTGGCAGTGAGGAGAAGGATGACCCCAAGAAAGCTGGCGTTCGGAAGCACCTCGCTAGACCCAGGGTCTGCAGACGCCACCTAACATACCTGAAGGTGTCCGAAAACCAGTGTTTCCGAAGAATATGCATGTCCAGGGAACTGGTTGGTCATATATGCCACCTTCTGAAGGATTTGGTGCCGTGGGGATTGGATCGCATCCGCCACAAGTGTCGCTGAAAGTTACAGCGGCACTCAAATTTTATGCCAGTAGCTCCGTCGAGGACTCCTTAGGTGACCTATGTAGGATTTCTCAAGCCTCCACATACAAATACATCCAGAGGTGATGGGTGTAACCTTCGCAATGGCACACAATAGTCATCCATTTCGACCAGGTCATGAAAGCAAGTTGCAAGAGCAATGATCTTTTCCCAAATCCCTGACTGCACTCACGTGGCACTCAGATATCTGGGGTGTCAAGCAGTGAACTATGTGAACCTCAAGGGCTTCCACACGCCGAATCTTCAGCTAGCCTGCGGCCATGCCAAACGTGTACCTCGGGTGTATGCTCGATTCCCAGGGAGTGTGCCCTACTCCTACATTTTGAACCACTGTCAGATCCATGACATGTTTCAGCGTCTACAGGGGCTGCAGGGTTGGTTCCTCAGGGACAAAGGCAACCCACTGAAGAGGTGGCTGGCGACATCAATGTGGAGACTGCAGAGTGCAGCTAAGACAAGGTATAATAACCATAGAGATGTTGTCGATGAGATTCTGGTGCCTGGACTGTATGATAGAGCCCTGGGATAGAATCCGCAGAGAGTGTCAAACATTATGGTTGTTTGCTGTGCCTTGCATAAACTGAGCTGCAACAGGGGGGATGAACTACCTGAGGAGGAGATGGAGGAATGGCATGTTTCCTCCAATGAGGTGGGCATTGAAGGGGATGAGATTGAGGAGATCCTCGAGGGAGGGGATATTGGTCATGAGGTAATGGCAATGTCCAGATGAGGTAGATGAGCTGAGGGCATGTTCATTGCCATTAGATTCATGGAGGTGTTGAAGGCATCCAATGAGGATACCCCATTACCTTCACATGGCTCTTATGAGCATTGCTTTCCTATCCGACTGATAGAAATGCGTGCGTACTGTGATAATTCTCCTGTCATTGGATGGGAGCTGTTGCCCACAGTCCAGGAGGATGAAGACAACCTTTAATGGTGATATTGCTTAGATCCTCAGGGAATTTCTGTGAATGCCTGACTCTTGTCTAGCTGATGGCAGCTCGCTTGCTCTCAATGAGTAGGGTCATATCATGGTGATGCAGCAGGGAATGTTTTACCTCTCCTGATCTTGCGTTAACCTTTGTGAGCTGCATCCTTGAGGTCCAGTATCACCAGAGGCTGAAACAGATGGATGGGGGAACTCAACAGTGCAGAGAGCATACATTGACAATGACTAAATTGAGTCACGCTAGCCCTACACATTGTGGGAGTCATCTTCATTCCCTATGAGATGCAGGCATGACTGATGTGTTCAGTTACTGTGGAAGGATGTTACCAATGTTGTGGCAATCTTGCATAAAGAACATGGAGGAAGCCCTGGATTGAGCACCCTACCTTTTTCTTGCACAGGAATCAAGATTTCAGGTTGGGACTACAGGAACACAGCTCATCAGAACAAGGAGCCAGAGAATGGGTGAAATTAGTGAAAGTTTATTTACAGAGGTGAACATTATGTACACGTTCTTCACACCCGTTTCCACACTGCAATTGGAGTGCCTTAACCTTTTTATCCCTGCGGCTATGTCTTGGCGCATCCCCAACATCTACAGTGGAAGTAGAGGCAGCCTATTGTCAGCCATGCTCTGTTGTCTGTTATGACCTTGGTGGGCGCCCTCTGGAGGACCAAGACCTGCAGGGCCTCGGCCTGCTTTTTTGGTCCTGCTGAATGGCCGTGCTGTCCTCCTCGGCCTGTGGAGCTGGAGTTGATTTGAGGTAACTATCAGATCAGCCATGATCTTATTAAATGGCTGAGCAGGCTCGAGGGGCTGAGGAGCCTACTCCTGCTCCTTGTTCATTTGAAATGACAAAATGAAAATCGCTTATTGTCACAAGTAGGCTTCAAAGGAAGTTACTGTGAAAAGCCCCTAGTCGCCACATTCCGGCGCCTGTTCGGGGAGGCTGATACGGGAATTGAACCGTGCTACTGGCCTGCCATGGTCTGCTTTCAAAGCCAGCGATTTAGCCCTGTGCTAAACCAGCCCCTAACCAGCTAAACCCATATCCCCTTGAGATGAAGGCCAGCATACCATTTGCCTTCCTAATAGCTTGCTGCATCGACATGATAACTTTCAGTGACTCATGAACAAGGACACCCAGGACCCTTTTGGACACTGTCACACTTCCCAACCTCTCACAATTTAAGAAATAGTCTGTCTTTCTGTTTTTCTATCAAAATGATTAACTTCACACTTTTTCACATTATATTCCATTTGCCTTGTTCTACCTCATTCGCTTAGCCTGTCCAAGTCCTCTTGAAGTCTCACAATTTGCGTTCCCACCCAGTTTGGTGTCATCAGCAAATCTGGCAATATTACAGTTGATCTCCACATCCAAATCATTTATATATATTGTGAACAGCTGTGGACCAAGCACAGATCCGTGTGGTACCCCACTGGTAACAGAGTGCCATCCTGAGAATGATCTGTTTATTCCTACTCTGCTTTGTGTTTGTTACCAAATTCTCAATCTATACCAGTATATTTCCCCCAATTCTATGCGCTCTAATTTTATTTACTCACCTGTGTGAGACCTTATCAAAAGCCTTCTGAAAATCTAAATAAACCACATCCACACCTCTTTTATCAATGTTACAAATAATATCCTCAAAACCTCCAACAAGCTTGTCAATCATGATTTCCCTTTCATAAATCCATGTTGACTTTGCCTAATTTTATCATTCTTTTCTAAATATCCAATTATCACATCATTTATTACAGTGTCTTCTCCCATAAATAGTAGGGTTACATTTGCTATTTTCCAATCCAATCTTCTTTTGTGAAGACAGATGCAAAGTGCTGTTCAGTTTCTCCACCATTTCTCTTTTCTGACCACTAATGGACCTACATTTGTCCTAGCTAATCTTTTCCTCTTCATATACCTAAAGAAGCTTTTATAGTTCCTTTTTATGTTCCTCGCTAGTTTAAATTCATATTCTCTTTTCCCTTTCGTAATCAGTTTCTTGGTCCTCCTTTGCTGGGTTCTAAATTGCTCCAATCCCCAGGCCTACCCCAGGGGAGGGCATGGTAACACAGTGCTTAGCACAGTTGCTTCACAACTCCAGGGTCCCAGGTTCAATTCCCGGCTTGGGTCACTGTCTGTGCGGAGTTTCTCCCTGTGTCTGCATGGGTTTCCTTCGGGTGCTCCGCTTTCCTCCTACAGTCCAAAGATGTGCAGGTTAGGTAGATTGGCCATGTTAAATTGCCCTTAGTGCCCGATAAAGGTTAGATGGGGTTACTGGGTTACGGGGATATCGTAGAGATGTGGGCTTAGGTAGGGTGCTCTTTCCAAGGGCTGGTGCAGACTCGATGGACCAAATGGCTTTCTTCTGCACTGTAAATTCTATGATTTTCTGGTATCCTTATAAATCACTTCCTGTGATCTAATGCAATCTTTATCTTATTTTGTTAATTTACCATTCCCTTTAGGTGTCTGTGTCTTAGAGGAATGGTTATTTGTTGTAGACCATGTAGCATTTCTTTTAAATACCAGTCATTGACTGTCTCCCGTCAAATCTTGTTGTGTACTCTCCCAATTCATCATAGCCAACTTGCCCCGATACCTTCATAATTTTGTTTCTTCAGATTTAAGATCCAAGTATCAGAATGAACAATATCACATTCAAACTTAATGCAAAATTCTATCATATTGTGGTCACTAATTCCCAAAGGCCCTTTCCAGCAAGGTTATTAATTAGCCCATTCTCATTGCACAACATTGCGGCATGGTGGCACAGTGGTTAGCACTGCTGCCTCACAGTGCCAGAGACCCGAGTTTGAGTCCGACCTTGGGTGAATGTGTGGAGGTTGCACATTCTCCCGTGACTGTATGGGTTTCCTCCGGGTGCTCTAGTTTCCTCCCACAGTTCAAAGATGTGTAGGTTAGGTGGATTTGGCCTGCCAAAGTGTCCCTTATGGTGGGCTTGCAGGAATAAAAGAACAAAGAACATACAGCACAGGAACAGGCTCTTCGGCCCTCCAAGCTTGTGCCGATCGCGTGTCCTATCTACACCAACCGCCTGTATCCTCCTATACCCCGTCTGTTCATGTGCCTATCCAGATAAGTCTTAAAGGTCGCTAACGTATCTGCCTCAACCACCTCACTTGACAGTGCATTCCAGGCCACCACCACCCTCTCTGTAAAAAACTTGCCCGCACATCTCCACTGAACCTCTCCCCCCTCACCTTGAACTTGTGCTCCCTTGTTATTGTCATTTCCGCCCTGGGAAAAAGCTTCCAACTGTTCACCGTATCTATATCCCTAACAATTTTATAAACTTCTATCAGATCACCTCTCAGCCTCCATCTCTCTAGGGAGAACAATCCCAGTTTATTCAATCAAAGACAATGTCAGGAGTGGGAATAGGACGGGGAATTGGGCCTAGGTAGGGTGCTTTTTCAAAGGGTCAGTGCAGACCCGATGGGCCGAATGCCCTCCTGCACTGTAGGGATTCTATGAACATTAAATCCAAAATAGCCTGATCCCTAGTTGGACCCTCAATGTACTGTTCCAGAAACCCATCTTGTAAACACTAAGGAATTCCTCCTCCACCGCATTAGTGCTGATTTGGTTAACTCAGTCTATGTGTAAATTGAAGTCGCCCATAATTACTGTATTACTCATGAATCTCTAATTTCCTGAGTTATACTGTGCGCAACATTACCACTACAGTTTGGTGGCCTATAAACAACTCGCATCAATGTTTGCTGCCTTGCTGTTTCTTAGCTCCATTCAAACTGATTCTACATCTTGATCCTTCAATCTAAGATTCTCTTACTAAAGTACTGATCTCATCCCTTATTAAGGGTGCTACCCCACCTCCTTTTCCTTTTTGTCTATTCTTCATAAATGTCGAATATCCTTGGATATTCAGTTCCCAATCTTGGTCACCCTGTAGTCACTCACGTCTTCATATGGCAATTAAGTCATGCCCATTTACCCCAGTTTGTGCATTTAAATCATCAACTATTTTGTGAATGCTTCATGCAATCAGATAGAGTGCCTTTAATTCTTATTTTTTTAACATTATTCTCTATTGCGATCCAGTTTGATGTTTGTCTATGTTTTGTCTGTCTTCTGCTTTTTGCTTTCTAATTTTCTACTTTTCCCAGTTTTGCTTCCCTTAAAATCGGAGTTCCCTCTCAGGTTCCCATCTGCTGCCAACCTAGTTTAAACCCTTCCCTAACAGCACTCGCGAATCTCCCTGCAAGGATGTTAATCCCGGTCCTGCTAACATGAAGCCCTTCCATTTTGTACAGGACTGCACCGAAACTGGTCCCTGTGCCTCAAAATCCTGATGCCCTTCTTACACCAGCTTTCCTGTCATAGGAACATAGGAATTAGGAGCAGAAGTAGGCAATTCAGCCTGCTCCGCCATTCAATCAGATCATGGCTGATCTCTTCCTGGTCTCAAATCCACCTCCCCACCTGTTGCCCAGATACCTTTAACCCATTTAAAAAAAACTATCTCCTTGTGTTCATTTCCTTGTGTCATGTGTTCATTCACTCAATCCTCCTATTCCTATGCTCACCAGCACGCCGGACTGGAGGTAATCCTGAGATTACTGCTTTATAGGTCCTGCTTTACAATCTCCTTCCTAGCTCCGAAATCTGCTTTCAAGACCTCATCCCCCCCTTCCTGCCTTAGCCATTGGTACCAACGTGGACCATGACCTCTGGCAGTTCACCCTCCCTCAGAAGAATGTTCTGCAGCTGCTCTGTGACATCCTTGACCCTAGCATCAGGGACGCAACATACCATCCAAGAGTCACATCTACAGGCACAGAAACACCTAGTATTCCACTAACTATTGAATCCTATAGCACTGCTGCTTTTCTTCTCTTCTCCCCCCCCCCCCCCGCCCCTATACAGCCATGGTGCCGCAAACCTGGATCTGGCTGCGCCCCTCCAAGAATGGAAAACCGGTTAACGAGTGGCACCTCATGGGACTCCTGAATTACCTGTCTGGTTCTCTTGAATGCCAGGCAGTCACCCATTCCCTTTGTCCTCATGTCCAAGTCTACGATGTGACCATTTCTCTGAGGATCAGCAGCCTGCAGAGTATCAGATAGCTAGAGGAGAGGAACAAGGGGCAGGAAGGAGCAGGAGACGCCACCTGAGCACAGGATCTATAGGCAGAAGGGCGAATACCAGTATATAAAAGCAAATTACTGCGGATGCTGGAATCTGAAACAAAAAGAGAAAATAGTGGACAATCTCAGCAGGTCTGACAGCATCTGTGGAGAGAAAAGGGAGCCGACATTTCAAATCTGGATGACTCTTTGTCAAAGTTAGAGAGAACTGGAAATGGGGTGAGATTTATACTGTAGTGGGGTGGGGGTGGAGCAGTGGGGCTGGATAGGGGGCCAGCGATAGGTGGAGATCGACAAAGATCTCAAGGACAGAAGATAGAAGGAATGTAAATGGGGTGATTGAGGCTAAGAAGGGTGCTGATAGAGGCACATAAAGAGATTAAAATGTATGAATGGCAGAACAAAGGTGAGCAGTATGTAAAGGGCAACTAGGAACAGTTAGTCCAAATGGAGTGGGGGGAGGGGAGAGGAACAATAGTAAGGGATAAACAGACCAATGGAAGAAATGAAAACAAAAATAAATTGATAGAAATAAAAATGGGGTAAAGGTGGTGGAGAAAGTTCGCAGTCTGAAGTTGTTGAACTCCATGTTAAGTCCAGAAAGCTGAAAAGTGCCTAATCGGAAGATGAGGTGCTGTCCCTCCAGTTTGCGCTGGGCTTCACTGGAACATTGCAGCAGACCAAGGTCAGACATGTGGGCGTGAAAGCAGAATAGTGAGTTGAAATGGCAAGCGATAGGAAGGTCTGGGTCCTGCTTGCGGACAGACAGGAAGGGTTCTGCAAAGGATACCTGGATATGATTAAGAACCAGCACCGAAAGAAACTACAACTCTCTTGGCAGAAAGTCATCTACATCTGCACCTTCGAAAGTGCAGACCTCTGCAGCATCTCACAGGTGGCTACACACTATTGCATCACCCAAATGGAAAGTTCCTTCTTCCAAGGCTGGACGACAGATCAAATTCACAACTGATGGTGCATTGCAGGCTCAGAGGTATTGGACCTCACTCATAATCGTAGTCTCCTGTGCTTTCTAAAACATGGTAAGAAGTCTTATAACACCAGGTTAAAGTCCAACAGGTTTGTTTCGAATCACTAGCTTTCAGAGCACTGCTCCTTCCTCAGGTGAATGAAGAGGTAGGTTCCACAAACATTTATATAGACACACTCAAAGATGCAAGACGATACTTTGAATGCGAGTCTTTGCAGGTAATTAAGTCTCTACAAGTCCAAATGGAGTAACTGGAGAGAGGGATAATCACGGGTTAAAGAGGTGTGAGGCACGATCAATTTGACTGGAGACGAAGTTGAATCCAAACTGAGGCTTTATTAATATCAGCAGCTGATGAAATGGCTGTGAGCTGGAGGCCACGCATATTTATAACCCGGCTCCTGGGCGGAGCGAGCATGCAGCGGCCCAGGTGAACCTGTAGTGCAGGTTCTACCGTACAACCCTTAATATAAGAACACAGTGGTTTACCACATTCACCCCTTGTTAAAATTGAGTCCGGCGGAGGTGGTGGATAACTATCTACAATTAGCAATCTTTAATATTTACAGAGCAGTAAAAATAATGTCTCTGGTTATCCGGCGGGCCGGTCAGAGGTTCAGCCGGTCCGGCGCCTTGATAGTCCTTTGAGATCGACGAAGTGGAGCCGGCGATGTTGGTGCTGTCGTGGTCGAAGTTGACTCCCGGAGCGTGCCAAAATCCTCTTCATCAACGGGGGTGGGCAGGGGGAAGACGGATGGTCCTAGGAGGGGTGATGGGGGCGGCGGGGGAGGGAAGGGTGGCGTCGGGGGTGGTGTGGGGGTGGAACCTGTCATTATATACACCAGTATATCATGGTACAGACACACACTGATGGACACACCGTGGGACCAATCAACGTACACAACACCGCAGCCAATCACCAGTGAGAGCACACACACTATAAAGACAGGGAGCATCAGAGTTCCCGTTCAATTCGAGTTGCAGCTAGCTAGGAGGACAGAGCTCATGGCCTGCAACACAGACATTCACCATGTGCTGAGTGCATCGACTGGTTAGGTCAAGGCAGAAGTCTTTAGTTAAAGCTAGTATCGTATTAACCCACAGTCTAAGTATGTTTAAACAGTTAATGATTCAATAAAATAGTGTTGCACTATTTCAAGTGTTGGTGACCTGTATGTGATCCAGAACACCCAACACATCATGATACCAAGAGTGGTGGGATACTAGCACTTCTTAGACCTACCTGCAAGTGATCTGCCTTCCGCCAGCATTCCGTCATCCTGCAACATGGACAACATCAGCCCGCCGCCGCCTCTCCGCATCGCCGGCAACCTCGGGGCCAACTGGAAGATTTTCAAACAGCGCTTCCAGCTCTTCCTCGAAGCCACGGAAGGGAGGGCGCCTCGGACACCAGAAAGATTGCTCTTCTCCTTTCCACGGCCGGGGATCATGCCATCCACATTTTCAACTCTCTCACCTTCGCAGATGATGAAGATAAGACGAAGTTCAAGACGGTCCTCCCCAAGTTTGACACTTACTGCAGTGTAGAGGTGAATGAAAGTTTTGAACGCTACGTGTTCCAGCAGCGTTTGCAGGGTAAGGATGAAGCTTTCCAATCCTTTTCACGCACCTCCGCATCTTTGTGCAATCTTGCAGCTACGGGCCCACCTCCGACTTCATGATACGCGACCAGATCGTTTTCGGTGTTCAGTCGGATCCCCTACGTCAGCAGCTCCTCAGAGTAAAGCAACTCACCCTAGCGACCGCCATCGAGACCTGTGCCTTACATGAAAACGCCACGAGTCGGTATTCCCATATACAAGCGGCTGAAACGGCGCGGCAAGGTCCCCATGAGGCGGAACGGGTCCAAGTGATTGAGCACCTCCAGGGCCTCAGCCTGGATGAGGGTGGCCATTTTGCGCGCTTTTCGCGGACTCCCGCGCTTGTACGCACCAAACGAGGGGACGGCGACGTTGAGGAACGTAATGCGCAGGCACGCACCATGCACGACTGCACCGCGCATGCGCGTTGGTGCAGCGAACATGCTGACGTCACAATGTGCGGCAACTGTGGCTCCGCCCATTTAATGCGACAATGCCCCGCAAAATCTCGACAATGTCGACGATGTGGAAGACTTGGCCACGATGCTGCCTTCTGTCGAGCAGCTCAGCCTGCCAACTCCCATCGCTTCAGCCAGCCTCGCAGGAATGTTCGGGCAATTCAACCCACGGTCACCGAGTCCGATGCGGACCTCCCACACAGAGGTGACACCAAGGACCCGAAGGCGCCTTTTCGAGTCGGTGTCGTAACGAAAAACAGGCTGTCCCCGAAGCAAAGTCACCAGCCGCTGTCAGTATACAGCATTGATCCAGACGATGAGTGGTGTGCCACCCTGACGGTCAACCGATCCCAAATACGATTCCGCCTGGACACTGGTGCCTCCGCCAATCTCATGGTGTGGTCTGCTTTCCAAAGCCTTCGTGTCAAACCAGCCATCCTTCCATCGGCCTGCCAGCCATTGGACTACAATGGCAACATCATTCCTGCTACTGGCTCGTGCCAAGTTGAAGTGACGCACAAGTCACGGAAAGCCATCCTTCCTTTCGAGATTGTGGCTCCTCGAAGGACTCCCTGCCCTGCGCACAGGCGTACAAGCTGTTGACCCTCGTTCAAAGAGTTCACTCTCTCCCTCCTGGTGACACGCCTGCCTTCCAGGACGCTGACTTCAGGGCGCAACTCGACGCCATCATTGACCAGCAACGCAACTTCTTTGAAGGCATGGCCACGCTCCCATATACTTACAACATCCTACTCAAACAGAACGCCACGCCTGTGGTGCATGCACCTCGCAGAGTCCCAGCACCCCTCAAGGACCGCCTCAAGCAGCAGCTGCAGGACTCCAAGACCAAGGAGTGATCTCAAGCGTTACGGAACCAACCGACTGGGTCAGTTCTATGGTATGCGTAAAAAAGCCTTCCGGCGAGCTGAGAATTTGCATGAATCGCAATATCATGAGGGAGCATTATTCAATTGGCTCGCGCCAAGCTCTTCACCAAACTTGACGCCTTGAAAGGATTCTGGCAAATCCAGCTCGACAAATCCAGCAGGAAACTGTGTACCTTTAACACCCGCTTTGGCAGATATTGTTACAACAGGATGCCGTTTGGGATCATATCGGCTTCAGAAGTGTTCCACAGGATCATGGAACAAATAATGGAAGGCATTGAAGGTGTTCGCGTCTATGTCGACGACATAATCATTTGGTCCACCACCCCGCAGGAGCATGTCAGTCGCCTCCAGCGCGTGTTCAAACGCATACGGGAGCAGGGCCTACGCCTCAACAGAGCCAAATGCTCCTTTGGTCAGACGGAACTCAAGTTCCTTGGGGATCACATCTCCCAGTTGGGTGTACGGCCAGATACGGACAAGGTGGCTGCTATCACAGCCATGAAAACGCCAGAGAACAAGAAGGCGGTCCTCAGGTTTCTGGGCATGGTCAACTTTCATCCCTAACCTCGCCTCTCATACCACTGCTCTCAGGAACCTGGTCAGGAAGACGACAGACTTCCAATGGCTTCCTGCCCACGAGCGCGAATGGAGACAACTCAAAACCAAACTCACCACGACCCCGGTCTTAGCCTTTTTTGATCCAGCGAAAGAGACCAAAATTTCGACTGATGCCAGCCAATCTGGCATTGGGGCAGTGCTCCTGCAACGCGATGTGGCCTCATCATGGGCCCCCGTTGCATATGCGTCACGCGCCATGACCCCCACGGAACAGCGCTATGCGCAGGTAGAAAAGGAGTGCCTGGGCCTGTTGACCGGTGTTGTCAAGTTTCATGATTATGTGTACGGCCTTCCCCAATTCACCATCGAGACCGACCATTGCCCGCATGTCAATATAATACAGAAAGACTTGAACGACATGACACCTTGCCTCCAGCGTCTGCTCAAGCTCCGGCAATACAACTTCCAGCTGGTATACACCCCGGGCAAAGACCTAATCATTGCCGACGCTCTCTCCAGGGCAGTCAACACTCCATGTGACCCAGCGGGATTCGTCTGCCAGGTTGACGCCCATGTGGCTTTCGTGGCCTCCAATCTACCTGCCACGGATGACGCCTCATCCAAATTCGCCGCGAGACAGTGGCTAACCCTTTGCTACAGCGTGTCATGCGCCACCTAACAGACGGGTGGCTCAAGGGCCAATGCCCGCACTTCTACAACATAAAGAGGTGATCTGGTGGTCGTCGAAGGTGTTCTCCTGAAACTGGACCACATTGTCATCCCGCACAGCATGCGCCAGCTCATCTTGGAACAGCTACACGAGGGCCACCTTGGCTTGGAGAAGTGCCGCCGACGGGCCTGAGAGGCAGTGTACTGGCCCGGCATCAATGACGACATCGCCAACACAGTGCTCAACTGCCCCACTTGTCAGCGCTTCCAGCCGGCCCAACCACGTGAGACCCTACAGCCCCATGAGTTGGTCACGTCCCCTTGGTCCAAGGTCGGCATTGACCTGTTCCACGCACTGAGCAGGGACTATGTCCTGATTGTAGATTACTTTTCAAACTACTCGGAGGTGGTACGTTTACACGACATCACATCATCCGCAGTCATGCGTGCCTGTAAGGACACCTTTGCTCGACACAGCATCCCACTCACTGGGGTGTCGGACAATGGCCCCTGCTTCGCAAGCCAGGAATGGTCCAACTTTGTCAGGAGGTACAACTTTGTGCATGTGACACCCAGTCCCCTGTACCCCCAATCCAACGGCAAAGCGGAGAAGGGCGTCCACTTAGTCAATCGGCTCCTCTGCAAGGCTGCCGATGCTGGGTCCGATTTCTGCCTTGCCCTGCTGGCCTATCGCTCGGCCCCACTGTCCACTGGCCTGTCGCCAGCCCAGCTCTCATGGGTCGCACCCTGAGGATGACGGTGCCGTCCATTCATGTCCCAGACCTTGACCACATTCCGGTCCTTCAACGAATGCAACTGTCTCGTGCACAGCACAAGGCGGCTCATGACTCCCGTGCAGCTGATCTCCCTGCTCTGGCTCCAGATGACAACGTCCGCATCCATCTTCCGGATGGTGGCTGGTCTGCAACCGCTGTGGTTTTTCGGCAGGTGGCTCCCCGCTCGTTCCTGGTTCGTCTACTGGATGGCTCCATTCTGCGCCACAATCGACGTGCCCTTCATCTCGTTCCACGCTCGCTACCTGATCTTCCACCATTGCCACACCCTCCTGTTGTCCCTGACCTGGACTATGCAGAGATTCCGGTTACTCTGCATCCTCCTCACTCTGACGCAGTCCAGCCCACTCCTCAGCCGGCGGCTCCCGGCCCACCCTTGAGGCGGTCAACCAGAATTCGTCGCCTACCTCAGAGACTTAATTTGCGAACTTTGTGGACTTATGGACTATCTGATTTGTTCTGTTCTTCCGTTTAATCGTTCAAGTGGTTTGTATATAGTGTTCATCTCATTATTCTTGTGACACACTGTCTTTTTTCTGCACCAGGCACCTTCCCAGGTAAATAGCTTAGTTTTTATGTACATAGTCCTATAAATATTTCGCACACATAGTCAGGAACATTCACTATACACTATTTATTGCCACGCAGGTACATTTTTTATAAAAGGGGGGATGTCATCATATACACCAGTATATCATGGTGCAGACCCACACTAATGGACACACAGTGGGACCAATCAACATACACAACACCCCAGCCAATCACCAGTGAGAGCACACGCACTATAAAGACAGGGAGCATCAGAGTTCCCGTTCAATTCGAGTTGCAGCTAGCTAGGAGGACAGAGCTCACAGCCTGCAACACAGACATTCACCATGTGCTGAGTGCATCGACTGGTTAGGACAAGGCAGAAGTCTTTAGTTAAAGCTAGTATTGTATTAACCCACAGTTTAAGTATTTTTAAACAGTTAATGATTCAATAAAATAGTGTTGCACTATTTCAAGTGTTGGTGACCTGTATGTGATCCAGAACACCCAACACATCAGAAACTGCTGGTGCCAGGTCCCTGAGGGAGACGGTATCCTGGCGGCCGTCGGGGAACGCCACGTAGGCATACTGTGGGTTTGCATGGAGCAGGTGCACCCTCTCCACCAACGGATCCGTCTTGTGGAGCCCGCACATGTTTACGGAGAAGCACGGTTCCCTGAGCTGTGAGCCAAGTTGGGAGTGATACCCCGGATGTGGACTTCCCGGGGAAGGCAAAAAGTAGCACTGCAGAGTAATGAGCAAATGGAATGTAGTGCATCAGGGAGGACCTCTTGCCAGCGGGAGGCCGGTAGATTTCTGGAACGTAGGGCCAGCTGGATGGCCCGCCATACCGTCCCATTCTCCCTTTCTATCTGTCCGTTTCCCCGGGGGTTGTAGCTCGTCGTTCTGCTGGAGGCGATACCCCTGCTGAGCAGGAACTGACGTAGCTCATCACACATGAATGAGGACCCCCTGTCACTGTGGATGTAGGCGGGGAAGCCGAACAGAGTGAAGATAGAATTAAGGGCTTTAATGACGGTGGCAGACGTCGTGTCGGGGCATGGGATGGCGAAGGGAAACCGGGAGTATTTATCGATCACACTGAGGAAATATGTGTGTCGATCGGGGGAGGGGAGGGGGCCTTTGAAATCCATGCTGAGGCATTCAAAGGGGCGGGAGGCCTTCACCAGGTGCGCATGGTCCGGCCGGTAGAAGTGCGGATTGCACTCCGCACAGACCTGGCAGTCCTTGGTGATCGTCCTTACTTCCTCGACGGAGTAGGGCAAATTTTGTGCCTTAATGAAGTGGTGCAACCAAGTGACCCCTGGGTGACAAAGACTGCCGTGTATGGCCCGGAGTCGGTCTACCTGTGCACTGGCACATGTACCTCGGGATAGGGCGTCTGGGGACTGGTTGAGTTTGCCAGGGCGATACTTAATCTCGTAATTATAGGTGGAGAGCTCGATTCTCCACCGCAAGATTTTATCATTTTTGATCTTGCCCCGCTGTGTGTTGTTGACATGAAGGCTACCGACCGTTGGTCAGTGAGGAGAGTGAATCTCCTGCCGGCCAGGTAATGCCTCCAATGTCGCACAGCCTCAACGATAGCCTGGGCCTCCTTTTCGACAGATGAGTGCCGAATTTCAGAGGCATGGAGGGTGCGGGAAAAGAATGCCACAGGCCTGCCTGCCTGGTTGAGGGTGGCGGCAAGGGCGGCATCCGATGCGTCGCTTTCTACTTGGAAAGGAAGTGTTTCGTCTACAGCGTGCATTCCAGCTTTGGCAATATCAGCTATGATCCGGGCGAAAGCCTGTTGGGCCTCGGCCGTCAGGGGGAAATGAGTGGACTGTATGAGTGGGCGGGCCTTGTCCGCATAGTTTGGGACCCACTCTGTGTAATACGAGAAGAACCCCAGGCAGCGTTTGAGGGCCTTGGGGCAGTGGTGGAGGGGGAGCTCCATGAGGGGGCGCATGCGGTCAGGATCGGGCCCCAGATCTCTGTTCTGGACTACGTAGCCGAGGATGGCTAAGCGGTTTGTACGGAACACACACTTCTCCTTGTTGAGGTTGAGGAGAGTGGCGGTGGGGAGAAATTTAACGAGGTTGGCGTTGTGGTACTGCTGATCATGGCCGCAGATGGTCACGTTGTCTAGATACGGAAACGTGTCCCGCAAGCCTTACCGGTCGACTATTCGGTTCATCTCCCTTTGGAAGACCGAAACCCCATTGGTGACCCCAAAGGGGACCCTAAGGAAGTGATATAGCCGGCCGTCTGCCTCGAAGGCGGTGTATGGCCGGTCCGATTTACGGATGGGGAGCTGGTGGAAAGCGGATTTCAGGTCCACCGTTGAGAAGACCCGGTACTGTGCAATCTGGTTAACCATGTCAGATATGTGTGGGAGGGGGTACACGTTGAGCTGCGTGTACCTGTTGATGGTCTGGCTGTAGTCCATGGCCATTCTGTTTTTCTCCCCAGACTTAACCACTACCACTTGAGCTCTCCAGGGGCTGTTGCTGGCTTCGATGACTCCCTCCCGAAGCAACCGCTGGACCTCGGACCGGATGAAGGCCTTATCAAGGGTGCTGTACCGTCTGCTCCTGGTGGCGACGGGTTTGCAATCTGGAGTTAGATTGGCAAAGAGGGAAGGAGGATCGGCCTTTCGGGTCGCTAGGCCGCACACAGTGAGGGGTGGTCAGGGTCCGCCGAATTTAAGGGTCAGGCTCTGGAGGTTGCACTGAAAATCCAGGCCGAGGATAAGTGCAGCGCAGAGGTTAGGGAGGACGTAGAGGCGAAAACCGTAGAACTCTACGCCTTGGACTGCGAGCGTGACCGTGCAGTATCCCCGGATCGCTACGCTATGGAATCCGGAGGCCAGGGAGATACTTTCATTGGTAGGGTGTACCTTAAGGGAGCAGCGCCTTACCGTATTCGGGTGTACAAAGCTCTCGGTGCTCCCGGAGTCCAGTAGGCAGGAGGTCACATGGCCGTTGACTTTCACGCTGGTGGATGCGTTGGTCAGAGTATGTGGTCGGTCCTGGGGATCACAAAATGGCGGCGCCCATGGAACGCCGTTGCGGGGGTGGAGCAAGATGGCGGCACCCATGAAACACACGTGTTGTGCGGGGGAGAAGATGGCAGCGCCCATTGCTCGCACATGGCCTGGGGAGGAGGGGAGGATAGCGGCGCCTATTGTCCGTGACCGGGGGAGGTGGGGGCTGCCGCTGAGCGGGCCTGGCACACTGCTGCGTAGTGGCCCTTCTTCCAGCAGGCCTTACAAAGGGCAGCGCAGGCCGGGCAGCATTGGCGGGGGTGTCTTTGCTGGCCGCACAAATAGCATCGGGGCCCCCCGGAGATCACTGGCTGGCGCGTAGCGCAGGCGTATTTGGTGGGTAGCGCCCCCGCTGGGGCGACTGCCTGTGGGGCCCATGAAGCGTAGGAGGAGTGGGCCGTGCAGTTGGGGACGTAGGACTGGACATTGCGCAGGGCGACCGTCATGGAAAGCGCTAGTGTTTTAGTCTCTGCGAGGTCGCACTTGGCCCCTTCTAGGAGCCGCTGCCTGATAACATCAGACCCAATCCCAGTTACAAAAGCGTCCCGCATAAGGAGATCTGAGTGCTCCTTAGCTGTAACGTCCTGACAGTCACAGTCCCGAACTAGTGGGATCAGGGCCCTCCGAAGTCCTCAATTGACTCACCAGGTAGTTGAGTACGCGTTGCGAGCACGTGTCTGGCGAAGAGCGTGTTCGTCTTCTGCTCATAATTTTCTTTGAGTCAAGTCATGGCATCAGTGTAATTGGGCGCATCCTGGATCAGCGGGAAGACTTTGGAGCTGAGTCTGGAGTACAATATTTGAATCTTCTGAGCCTCTGGAACAGGGGTCGGCGCCGCCTTGATATACGCTTCAAAACAAGCCAGCCAGTGCTGGAAGTCCTTTCTGGCTTCGCTTGCGTGTGGATCCAGCTGCAGGAGATCTGGTTGAATCCGGAGGTCCATCTTCTGAATCTGAAACTTTAGTCAGGTCCCTCCAGAGCCCGGTTTCTGACACACAAACAGTTCCAAAAGATCCAGTCCAGAGTTTCTTCATGGTGCTTTTGGATTCTAGTACCTCCTCAATGCCAATAAAATACTCTTTTAATTACTACTGCTCAGCACAATGACCTGTTCATTTTAATCTTCTGGTTGCCATTAATAATGCACTGAAGACCTGCTAGTCATATATTAAAGATCTTGCACATAGAATACACTTCCTTGTAAGTACCATATTTATATTTCATGGCACAATTATTTTCGATGAGTTCCGTCCGGTTTACCATGAGCAATATCACAGGAGGTATAATGGTATAACTGAAAACAAAGTTCAAGATCAGTAATATTGTAGATATGCTACATCAAGTGAGCATGTAATTCTTTCACAAATGAAACTGGACAAATTTAGATCGCAGCCACATTGACATAGCATCACTCCACTTTCGGAGGTCACAATAAAATATATATGAAAACTCATGTAATTTTGGAAATTATTTTTGGATTATTTTTATGTTGAAGAGTATTGGGCTTTTATGAAATCATGCAAGTTCATAAAAATGTATTTGTAACCTCCCGTGTACCTGTAGCAAAATAACTTCTTTCCCACAGAATTTAAAACATCTTCCAGGATCTAGTGAGTTAATTGTATGAAAAATGTTTGCTATTGTAAAAAAGTGAAAAAGTATTTTTTTCCCCCTGCAGCTACTTTACCAAGAAGTATCAGTTCTATTGGCACTGAGATCCAATATCAGGCTGAGTAAGTATTCTGCACATTGTTACTTATTTGTATTGTATAAGCCTTCTCAAATTTTCATTTCAATGTGATGAAGATGTTGGTTCACAACCAGAGGACTGTAATATTAGCAAGTCATTCTCTTGGCTTCAAAAGGTGATGAGTGAATTTATCATGATCAACAACATTTCTGAAATGCCTAGTAAAATGATGTTGGACACAATGAACGCCTGCAGCATAGCCACAATAATTATTCACATTTTACATAGCAAACATGCAATAAAAATATAAACTTGGTCCTTAACCAAAAATTATAGGATCTTTTGCTGGCTCACAACCCTTCAATTTAAAATTCTTAGTCTCCTGTTTAAATCATATTATGGCCTCGCTCTTCCATGACTCTGTAACCTTCACCTGTTCTTCAAACTGTTGAGAATTTTGTGTTCCTCCAATGTGCAGCTCCCACTCTTTTCACCCATATTATTGCCAACTGTACCACCAGCTATCTACATCCTGTTCTCCATTAAAGATCCTACGTAAAATACGTATTTTTTGCCCAGCTTAAAACCACTCCTTTTAATATCACCTCCTTTAGCTTGCTGTCCATTTTTTGTCTTCTGTGAAATCTATTGCATGTTTTTCTTCATTAAATGCCCTATATGGATGCCCTATATGAATGCAAGTTTGTTATTGTTGTAAATTTCAAGGCAATCACTTACATCTATAGAATACTCTGAAATGTCCATGTCAGTTCCCTCTGAATTCATAGAAATCATAGAATTTACAGTGCAGAAGGAGGCCATTCGGCCCATCGAGTCTGCACCGGCTCTTGGAAAGAACACCTTACCCAAGCCCACACCTCCACCCCATCCCCATAACCCAGTAACCCCACCTAACACTAAGGGAAATTTGGATACTAAGGGCAATTTAGCATGGCCAATCCACCTAACCTGCACATCTTTGGATTGGGAAGATTTAAAAATGGTGGCGGAGGGGTCTTATTCTGGGATTCCAATCGCCATTCCTATTTTGAGAGATTTATTGTGCTCTTAGATGAGGCCGCACTCAGCAATCATGCACTTGCCTACTTCATTGCAAATGTGGGCATTTCAGAACCCCACAATTTTGATGAAGTCAGACAGGCTTTTGCAGGTGACGTGGTTCACAGCTCCTCCAAGTAGTCATGAAACATGGACGTGCCTAGTCTGGAACTGGAAACCTTTTGACAGCTAGGTTTAAAAGGTATTGCCAACCTCACATGTCGTATTTAGATGCTGCATGATAACTTAAGTATGTTTTAATGTAATGGTTGATGATAAGGCTTTATTCTTAAAAGGTAAATGACCGTTGTATTGATCAGCATTGTGTAAGTGTTCACCTGCATTTTTCTCCATTCAATATTATTGAGAATCTGACTTTAATGTATCACCTGGGTACAAAGCACTCATCTTGGATTGATTTAAAATCCAGAGATCTGTTGAGCTTTGAGATGGCCATCTGGTGAACCAGATGGATGACTTCTTTGATTGACAGGTTGACCGTCTGTTCACGATTTCAAACGTTTCTCTGTATTCAGTTTTAGAATCGTTGTTGACACAGCTCTGAAGGGCATTTTTAGCTTTGTTTGACAATTTAATTTTATGAGCTTGTAAGAACCTTAGACTGGATTTTACTGGGTTCCATGGTCCCCACCTCCTCGGTTATAAAGAGGGGGGGTCGCCGATGATGCCAGGAGCTTCCCCGCAGCAATTTGATTCTTGGAGCAGCATTCATTTCTTTAAGGCAAGACTTCCACCCATTTCTTGAGCAACCACATGTAGAGTATTGTGCCCCGTTGGTCCCCTTATTTGAGGAAAGATGTAGTGGCATTGAAGGCAGTTCAGAGGAGGTTCACTAGATTGATTACAGAGATGAGGGACTTTTCGTACGAAGAGAGATTGAACAGTTTAGGCCTGTACTCTCTTGAGTTTAGAAGAATAAGGGGAGATCAAATTGAGGTATACAAGATGAGGCAGCATGGTAGCACAGTGGTTAGCACAGTTGCTTCACAGCTCCAGGGTCCCCATTTTGATTCCCGGAATGGGTCACTCTCTGTGCTGAGTCTGCACATTCTCCCCGTGTCTGCGTGGGTTTCCTCCGGGTGCTCCAGTTTCCTCCCACAGTCCAAAGATGTGCAGATTAGGTGCATTGTCATGCTAGATTGCTCAGAGTGTCCAGAAACGTTAGGTGGGGTTACTGGGTTACGGGGATAGTGTGGAGGTGTGGGCTTAAATAGGGTGCTCTTTCCAAGGGCTGTTGCAGACTCGATGGGCCGAATGGCCTCCTTCTGCACTGTAAATTCTAGGATTCTATGATAAAAGGTGTGGATAAAATAGACGTGGAGCAGATGTTTCCTCTTGTGGGGCATTCTAGAACAAGAGGTCATAGCCTTAGGGTAGGAGGTAGCAAATTCAAAACTATTTCTCCCAAAAGGTTGTGAATCTGTGGAACTCGCTACCCCAGAGTGAGGTGGATGCTGGGACATTGAGTAATTTTAAGGAGGAGTTGGGGACAGATTTTTAATTGGTAATGTGTTGAAGGGTTATGGAGAACGGGCAGGACGGTGGGGTTAAAGCCAGGATGAGATTAGTCATGATCGAATGGCAGAGCAGACTCGATGGGCTAAATGGCCTAATTCTGCTCCTATATTTTATGAACTTATGAATACGGTCTTTTGGCCAATTCATTGGCCACCAGCCAACCAATCGAACCAAGTCCCACCCCATCTCTCGGGTGCCACAAAGTTTGAGCTCTGTTGCTCAAAAGTTAGCAGTGTGTTCTCTTTTGTAACTTTTGAATTCCTTTTTTCCCCTGCTCACAATTAAGGTATATGTCCATTAAACATCCATGGATCAAAATGATTACTGCAAAAAAATAAAGAAAGGGAAAATAAATGCACTAAATGAGAAAGGAAATTCCATCTGACGGCCATTAAACCTTAAAATGCGATTATTTATCTGTTTCCCCCAACTCATATTGGGGCCTCCTTCTTCATATAGGGATTTGTATATTTGTTAGACATCCTGATGTTCTTTGTGGATTTTGGATGTTAAGATTTTCTTTATCTCTGCAATACCTGAACCCTAGCTGTATCCTTCATTCAAATATTATGAGGTCAAGTTATGATCTCATGCATCATGGTGAACAGGTTTAACTTTGTCAAAGGATTATCTAATTACAGGATCAAGTTATAGGGTCATAGAGGTGTACAGCACAGAAAAGGCCCTTCGGCCCGTCGTGTCTGCACCGGTCAAAAACAACCACCTAAGTTTCTAATCCCATCTTCCAGCACTTGGTCCATAGCCTTGTCTGCCTTGGCATTGCAAGTGCACATCTAAATGCTTCTTAAATGTTATGAGGGTCTCTGCCTCTACCACCCTTTCAGGCAGTGTGTTCCAGACTCCGACCACCCTCTGTGTGAAAACGTTTATTCGCACATCCCCTCTAAACCTCCTAACCCTTACCATAAGTCTATGCCACCTGGTCATTGATCCCTCCACCAAGGGGAAACGTTTCTTCCTGTCTACTCTATCTGTGCCCCTCATAATCTTATACATCTCAATCACGTTCCCCTTAGTCGCCTCAGCTGCAATGCAAACTGTCTTGGTGGATTTACACTTGAGATTCTTTTTCATTCCATTTTTCTTTGGTTGTTAGTTGGCTGAGGAGTAAAGTATCTTTAGTATTGAGCATAATGAGTTTGGGTCTTCGCTTCAGGTTTAAGGCTTCTCTGTAGGCTGACCAAATACATCTGATTATTGTTCAGCAGCACCTTTAATAAATGAGAAATAAAGTATCAGAATAGACAGCCCACAATCAAGGCACTGTTTCTATCTTTGTCCAACCTGGAGAGCATCCAACCATGTTATATAGAATGAGTACTCAGAGTACAGATTGATTGTTCCAACTTTTCTGCTTGAGAGACAGGAACAGAACAAAACTTTTGTTGCAGTAATGTCGAGGCAGACTTACATGGAAACATATTGTGCCTAGGCACAGGGCTCTGACCAATGGGGGGGGGGGGGGGGGGGCATGCTTACCGATTGCTTTGTGGGCACCAATCAGAGCCTGACAGCTCCGAATTTGCTGAATGAGCCTATCAGCAGGCAATACAGAGCAACATTGGGTTCTGATTGGTTGAGTCCCCCTAAAGCAGAAAAACACTGTTGAGAGATTGTTGAGAGGTGATAGTGACTTGGAGGGAGAGAGAACAGTAACAGTAAATATCTGAAAAATATTTTTTTGAAAAGAAGCAGCCAGGTCTCTGACCCAGGGCTGAGGAGGCCAGATAATCAGGCAGGTAGCCTGGGCAAACAGCGAAGCAGGGCACGTTGATGAGGGCAAAGTGAGGAGGCAAGCCCTGGCTGGCAGTCATCGAAGGGAGCAGCAGGGTGCCTCTCAACCCCCAGGCCAGGATTGAGGAGGGTGGACGGGTAACTGAAATGTATAAAAAAAGCAGCAGCAACTTCTGACCCAGGGCCAGGGGGCTGACGAGGCCTGATAGCCAGGCAGGCAGTTAATGAGACAGCAAAACGTCCAAGGTCGCCGTCGAGCAGAAAGCGAGGTGAGGTGCAAAGGCCGAGGAGGTGCCGGCGGTCGCCGAGGGGAGCAACGCAGTGGGGCATCTCAGGCCAGCAGGGCTGCGGACAACTGAGAAATGAGCCAAGAATGAGACGAGGAAGCCAGATAGCCAGGCAGCCAGTGTGCCAGCACAGTTCCCGAGGTCGTTGCGAGCAGGGGTCGAGGTGAGATGCGGGGGCCAAGGCGGTTCTAGCGGTAGTTAAGGGTAGCAGCAGGGTGACACAACCCCCCCCCCCCCAGGCCATGCACAACTGAGGGCAAGATGAGGCCAGATAGCTAGGCAGGCAGCCGAAGCCATCACCGAGACAAGCCAAGATTGTCACAGTCGAGGGGAGCAGCAGGTGGGACTTGACTCACAGACCAGGGCAGCTGAGCATGAGGCCATACCATAGCCAGGCAGCCTGAGCCAGCAGCAAAGCGGGGTCATCGAGATCAGCAGAGGCAACTTGAACACCATGGCTGAGGAGCGCAAAAAAAGCATGCTCTTTCAGAAAATTCATTCAGTAAAATCAAGAAATATCAGTCAATATGAAGCGACGTTATCAATCTAGCAGTCATAAGCATAGAAAATTGAAAGCGAGGCAAGAGGATGAAGCGAGGTGAAAAGACAGTTTGCCATTTTACTTCAGAAAGTTCAAAGTATTCATTCTCATCCACCAAGGGTATGGCTAAATTATCTGATGACTTTGACTTGCCGATTTCCGGAGATACCGCCTGAAAAGTTGAACAAGAAGTGGACTCTGAAATGGCAATGCAACTACAAGATACTGCTGATTCTTCTACTGAAGTGAGGGAAGAAACCTACCCTGAAGACATTACCTTATAGCCAAAATCTGTTCCACTGGGAATGATAGAATATTTTGTACTAAATAAACCAGAAAACATAGGTAATATGGAAAATTTGAGAAAAGGTTTGAGCTTGGAGGCCAAAAACAGGTTGGAAGTCTTCATAAGCCTCGTTTTCTGAGGGTGAAGAGAAATGGAATGATGGAAACTAGAAACTGGTTGATATTTTATCGGAAACCTCTAAGGCAGTCTACTGTCACGTTTGTAAATTATTCCCTGATCTTAACAAAGAAAAACAAGTATTACTCCAACTGGAGAAATGTTGGAAGAGATCTTGCTGGTAATGAAACTTTCAAAGCACATATTAATCTATGTGCGTATTCATTTAAAGATATTAGTCAGAGGAGAAACAGCAGGATATATCGGATCAATACATGGCTGGAAAGATGGTGCAAGGGAGAGGGTTTCAGACTCCTGGGACATTGGGACCGGTTCTGGGGGAGGTGGGACCAGCACAAACTGGACGGGCAGGACTTATGTCCTCGGATTAGTGTTTGCTAGTGTGGTTGGAGAGAGTTCAAACTAGAATGGTGGGTGATGGGAACCTAAACAGGGTGACAAGGGAAAGAGAAACAAGGACAGTAATAAAAGAAAGAAAAGTGAAATGCAAAAAAGGTAGACAGGGTAATCAAGGGCAAGAGACAAATAGGGCCACAAGATAAGGAAAAGTTAGGATGATTAAAAATAGCCTGAAGCTTTGTATCTTAATGCATGAAACATTTGGAATAAGGTAGACAAACTGACGGCACAAATCGAGGTAAATGGATATTATCTCATAGCCATTTTGGAAACAAGGAGATCAAAACTGGGAACTTAATATTCAAAGACATTTGACCTTTCAGAAAGACAGGATGGAAGGAAAATATGATAGGGGATAGCACTGTTAATAAGAGATGAAATGACACCCCTACTCAAAAAAGAAGGGAGGCAAAACGCCAGTAACTGAAGGCCGATTGCACTAACATCTATTGTTGGAAAAATGTTGGAATCTATTATTAAGGAAGTAATAGCAGCACATTTGGAAAATCAAAATCTAATCAAGCAGAATCAGCATGGCTTCATGAAAGGGAAATCGTGTCTGACCAATTTATTCGAGTTTTTTGAGGAAGTCGCAACCAAAGTGGATGGAGGGAAACCAGTCGATGTGTTGTAATTGGACTTCCAGAAGGTGTTCAAAAAGGTACCTCGCAAAAGGTTATGTCACAAGATAAGAGCCCGTGTTACTCAAGGTGGTATATTGGCATGGATAGAGAATTGGCTAATGGGCAGGAAACAGCAAGTGGGTATCAGGGGTTCTTTTTCAGCTTGGCACCCTGTAACCAGTGGGGATCCACAAGGATCAGTGCTGGGACCATAACGGATTAGAATATATATTAGTGACTTGGAGGAAGGAAGTAGATGTACTGTAGCCAAATTTGCAGATGACACAAAAATAAGTGGAAAGGCAATTTGCAATAGGGTACAAACAGTTTGCAAAGAGATATTTATAGGTTAAGTAATAGGGCAAAAGGTAGGCTAATGCAGTATAATGTGGGAAAATGTGAAGTTGCTAATTTTGGACGGAAAAACAAAAGAGCAGAGTATTGTTTAAATGGAGAAAAACTGCAGAAAGCTGCAACACAAGCCTTGGGGGTACTTGTGTATGAACGCAGAAAGCAAGCACACAGGTTCAGCAGGTACTCAGGAAGGTTAATTAAATGTTGGCTCTTATTTCAAGGGAGTTGTAGCATATGATTAGGGAAGTCTTGCTGTAACTGTACAACATAGTGGTGAGACCACATCAGCAGTACTGTGAGCAGTATTGGTCCCCTTATTTAAAGAAATATATTATTTCATGGGAGGCAGTTCAGAGTTGGTTCACAAGGATGAACCCCGGTATGGAGGTGTTGGCTTGTGAGCTAAGATTAAACAGGTTGGGACTCCATTCATTGCAATTTAGAAGAATGAAAGGTGATCTCATTGAAACATAGAGAGCGAGATTCTCCAATATTGAGGCCAAGTGTTCGCACCGTCGTGACAGTCGTCACGTTTCACGACGGCGCGAACAGGGCCCGGGCACAACCTATTCTGGCCCCCATAGGGGGGCAGCACGGCGCTGGAGCAGTTTACGCCACTCCAGCCTCCTTACGCGGCGTCAAATGGGCGCCACGCCAACCTGCGCATGCGCAGTTGGGGCAACTCAATCCTGCGCATGCGCAGGGAACTTCTTACGCACGCCTGCCCCAACCCAATATGGGGTCGGTGTTCAGGGGCCGGCCGTGCCAGGAAGTAGGCCGGGGGGGGGGGGAGGCTGGCCTGCCAATTGGGCCAGACCCCATCAGAGGCCCCCCCGGTGAAGGAGCCCCCCTCTCCTCCACAGGCCACCCCCTGAGCATTCCCGCAGAGTTCCCGCTGGCAGCGACCAGGGGTGAACGACGCCGGCGGGACTGTCATTTTTTTCGTCGGCCCATTCGGGCCGGAGAATCGCCGCTCACCGTTTGCGGGAATTCTCCAAGCGGCCCGCCGCGATTCGCGCGGCGCTGGTTTCGGGGAGGAGGTGGGAGAATCACGTGCGGGGATCAGGGTGGCATGGCGCAATTCGCGCGGCGCCCCGGCGATTCTCCTACCCGGCGGGGGGTTGGAGAATCCCGCCCTTAGGATTCTTAAGGGCTTGGCAGGGTAAATGCTGAGAGGAGTTTCCCCTCATGGGAGAGTCTAGGACCACAGGGCATAGTCTCAGATTAAAAGAGTTCCAATTTAAGACTGAGAGACTGTTCCAATTTAAGACTGGCTGAAGCTGCCCCCACCATAAACTTAAATTAAACTAATTAATTAATTAGGGATGGCTGGTCAGGTGATGTGCTTGAGCTGCTTGATGTGGGAGCTGGCAGATCCCATTGCGAGCTGCAGCGACCACATCTGCAGTAAGTGTTGGCTGCTCGAAGAGCTCCGGCTCAGAGTTGATGAGCTGGAGTCTGAGCTTCAAACACTGAGGCACATCCGGGAGGGGGAGACTTACCTGGACACTGTGTTTCAGGAGGCAGTCACACCTGTCAGAGTAAGTAGTTTAAATCCTGCCAGTGGCCAGGGACAGCAGGGTGTGACTGCAAGTCAGGCAGGTAAAGCGAACCAGCAGTCAGGAACTCAGGAGCCTCAGCCCTTGACTCTGTCCAACAGGTATGAGGCACTTGCTCCCTGTGTGGATGGCGAAAAGGGTTGCAGGAAGGATGAGTCAGCTGACCAAGGCACCATGGTTCAGCAGGCCATTCAAGGGGAGGGAGTAAATAGGCAAGTTGTAGTTGTATGGGGATTCTATTATCAGGGGGATAGATAGTATCCTTTGTGAGCAGGATAAAGAGTCCCGCATGGTATGTTGCCTGCCCGGTGCGGGACATCTCTGACCGGCATGAAAGGATACTGGAGAGGGAGGGGGAGGATCCAGTTGTTGTGGTCCATGTCGGTACCAACAACATGTGCAAGTCTAGGAAAGAGGACCTGTTTAGAGATTATAAAGAGCTAGGATTCAAATTAAAAAACAGGTCCTCAAGGGTCATAATCTCCGGATTACTGCCCGAGCCACGTGCAAATTGGCATAGGGAGGCAAGAATAAGGGAAGTTAACACGTGGCTGAAAGAGTGGTGTGGGAATGAGGGGTTCCTTTTCATGGGACACTGGCATCAGTTTTGCGACAGGGGGGGACCTATACCGTTGGGATGGTCTCCACCTGAACCGAGCTGGGACCAGTGTTCTGGCGAAAAGAGTAAATAGGGTGGTCAATAGGACTTTAAACTAAAGATTGTGGGGGAAGGGAAAGTCAGGGAACCAAGAGGTGAAGTAATCAGCGGGGAGCGTAGCTGCTTAGGAATACAAAAAAACACGAACAGACAAAACTCAAGAGTGGTTACGATTGTCCCCATCCCACAAAATATGACACAGTGTATGGAAAGGCTCAGTAAACCAAGGTCCACCACACTAAGAAAACAAAAAGGGACGGTCAATAGAGAATTAAAGGTGCTATATTTAAATGCGCGCAGTGTACGGAACAAGGTAGATGAGCTTGTGGCCCAGATTGTGACTGGCAGGTATGATGTGGTAGGCATCACAGAGACATGGTTGCAGGGGGTTCAGGACTGGCATTTAAACATCCAGGGATTCACAAACTATCGAAAAGACAGAGGGGTGGGCAGAGGGGGCGGGGTTGCCTTGTTAATTAGGAATGAAATTAAATCAATAGCACAAACGACATAGGGTCAGATGATGTGGAGTCTGTGTGGGTAGAGTTGAGGAACCACAAAGGCAAAAAAACCATAATGGGAGTTATGTACAGGCCTCCTAACAGTGGTCAGGACCGGGGGCACAAAATGCACCATGAAATAGAAAGTATATGTCAGAAAGGCAAGGTCACAGTGATCATGGGGGACTTCAATATGCAGGTGGACTGGGTAAATAATGCTGCCAGTGGACCCAAGGAAAGGGAATTCATTGAATGCTTACAGGAGGGCTTTTTGGAACAGCTTGTGATGGAGCCCACGAGGGAACAGGCCATTCTGGACTTACTGTTATGTAATGAGCCAGACTTGATTAAAGATCTTAAAGTAAGGGAGCACTTAGGAGGCAGTGATCATAATATGGTCGAATTCAATCTCCAATTTGAAAGAAAGAAGGTAGAATCAGATGTAAAGGTGTTACAGTTAAATAAAGGTAACTACAGGGGCATGAGGGAAGAACTGACGAAAATCAACTGGGAGCAGAGCCTCGTGGGAAAGACAGTAGAACAGCAATGGCAGGAGTTTCTGGGAGTAATTGAGGACACAGTACAGAGGTTCATCCCAAAGAAAAGAAAGGTTATCAGAGGGGGGATTAGGCAGCCATGGCTGACAAAGGAAGTTAGGGAATGCATCAAAGCAAAAGAGAAAGCCTATAATGTGGCAAAGAGTAGTGGGAAGTCAGAAGATTGGGAAGACTACAAAAACAAACAGAGGATAACAAAGAGAGAAATAAGGAAAGAGAGGATCAAATTTGAAGGTAGGCTAGCCAGTAACATTAGAAATGATAGTAAAAGTTTCTTTAAATACATTAAAAACAAACGGGAGGCAAAAGTTGACATTGGGCCACTCCAAAATGACGCTGGTAATTTTGTGATGGGAGACAAGGAAATAGCTGAGGAACTGAATAAGTACTTTGCGTCAGTCTTCACAGTAGAAGACATGAGTAATATCCCAACAATTCCGGAGAGTCAGGGGGCAGAGTTGAATATGGTAGCCATCACAAAGGAGAAAGTGCTAGAGAAACTAAGAGGTCTAAAAATTGATAAATCCCCGGGCCCAGATGGGCTACATCCTAGAGTTCTAAAGGAGATAGCTGAAGAAATAGTGGAGGCGTTAGTTATGATCTTTCAAAAGTCACTGGAGTCAGGGAAAGTCCCAGAGGATTGGAAAATCACTGTTGTAACCCCCCTGTTCAAGAAGGGAACAAGGATAAAGATGGAAAATTATAGGCCAATTAGCCTAACCTCGGTTGTTGGCAAGATTCTAGAATTCATTGTTAAGGATGAGATTTCTAAATTCTTGGAAGTGCAGGGTCGGATTAGGACAAGTCAGCATGGATTTAGTAAGGGGAGGTCGTGCCTGACAAACCTGTTAGAGTTCTTTGAAGAGATAACAAATAGGTTAGACCAAGGAGAGCCAATGGATGTTATCTATCTTGACTTCCAAAAGGCCTTTGATAAGGTGCCTCACGGGAGACTGCTGAGTAAAATAAGGGCCCATGGTATTCGAGGCAAGGTACTAACATGGATTGACGATTGGCTGTCAGGCAGAAGGCAGAGAGTTGGGATAAAAGGTTATTTTTCGGAATGGCAACCAGTGACGAATGGTGTCCCGCAGGGTTCAGTGTTGGGGCCACAGCTGTTCCCTTTATATATTAACGATCCAGATGACGGGACTGGGGGCATTCTGGCTAAGTTTGCCGATGATACAAAGATAGGTGGAGGGGCAGGTAGTATGGAGGAGGTGGGGAGGCTGCAGAAAGATTTAGACAGTTTAGGAGAGTGGTCCAAGAAATGGCTGAAGAAATTCAACGTGGGCAAGTGTGAGGTCTTGCACTTTGGAAAAAAGAATAGAGGCATGGACTATTTTCTAAACGGTGACAAAATTCATAATGCTGAAGTGCAAAGGGACTTGGGAGTCCTAGTCCAGGATTCTCTAAAGGTAAACTTGCAGGTTGAGTCCGTAATTAAGAAAGCAAATGCAATGCTGTCATTCATCTCAAGAGGCTTGGAATATAAAAGCAGGGATGTACTTCTGAAGTTTTATAAAGCATTAGTTAGGCCCCATTTAGAATACTGTGAGCAATTTTGGGCCCCACACCTCAGGAAGGACATACTGGCACTGGAGCGGGTCCAGCGGAGATTCACACGGATGATCCCAGGAATGGTAGGCCTAACATACGATTAACGTCTGAGGATCCTGGGATTATATTCATTGGAGTTTAGGAGGTTGAGGGGAGATCTAATAGAAACTTACAAGATAATGAATGGCTTAGATAGGGTGGATGTAGGGAAGTTGTTTCCATTAGCAGGGGAGACTCGGACCCGGGCGCACAGCCTTAGAATAAAAGGGAGTCACTTTAGAACAGAGATGAGGAGAAATTTCTTCAGCCAGAGAGTGGTGGGTCTGTGGAATTCATTGCCACAGATGGCGGTGGAGGCCGGGTCGTTGAGTGTCTTTAAGACAGAAGTTGATAAATTCTTGATTTCTCAAGGAATTAAGGGCTATGGAGAGAGAGCGGGTAAATGGAGTTGAAATCAGCCATGATTGAATGGTGGAGTGGACTCGATGGGCCGAATGGACTTACTTCCACTCCTATGTCTTATGGTCTTATGGAGATGAGGAGCAATTTCTTCTTGTGGGAATGAGTCTTTGGAATTCCTTGTCACAGAGAGCTATGGGGGAAGAGTCCTTGTGTATGTTTAAGGCTGAGATAGAAAGATAATTGATCAGTAAGGGAATCAAGGGTTACGGTGAATGAGCAGGAAAATGGATGTGAGGAATGTCACATCAGCCTTGATCCTATTGAATAGCAGAGCAGGCTCGAGGGGCCAAATAGCCTTCTCCTATTCCTATTTCTTGTGATCTTATGTAAATTATCTGGAAAAACTGACTCTTTGAAAAGGAGTGTTCTTACTGGAGGAAAGTGCTGAGACATGTTGTCATAGTCAAACTGCTGTCTTCCTCGAAGAAGACATGATGAGTCATCATTGTCAACTCGAAGAGGTAACTTTTTAGCCTGCCTTTATTATCTCAGTGAAATTGACGAGCTTCTCAAAGATCATTTGAAAAGTTAGCAATATTGTGGCACAGGAAAGATCAACTTTTTAATGCACCAAACTTATGATTACTTCATTACTACAATGGCAGAGCGGCTCAGAAACCCAGTCATTAATGAAGTCAAAGATGCCAAATACTATTCCATAATAGTTGATTCAACACCAAATGTCAGTCATGTGGACCAATTAACATTAATTTTAAGATATATGACCAGTGATGGTGAAGTTGCAGAGCGATTTCTCTGTTTTGCCCAGCTATAATCCCATACTTCTGAGTGTCTGGAGACGATGGTTTTGGAAGTCATTGTAAATTTTGGTTTGGTTTTCACAAATGGTTATGGGCAGTGCTTCGATAATGCTGCAAAAATGACAGGAAAATATTCAGTTCTACAAGCAAGGCTGAACAATGTGAGCCCTTGCGCATTATTCATCCCATGTTCCAGTCACTACTTGAATTTAATCTGCAATGCTGCAGCGGAATCATGTGAGGCAGCAGTACATTTCTTTGACTTTATTCAAAACTTGTATGTTTTATTTTTGGTTTCCACACATCGGTGGAATATGTTGCAATCACGCTTGGAGCAGGCACAGGGAAAACCTTTGACAGTCAAAAGAATTTGAGACGCCAGGTAGTCCATTTGTGAAGATGCTGCTTTGGCTTTGAAACTGAACTTTATTCATATAAAGGAAACTTTATCAGACATAGCTGCATCAAATTCAGAAAAACCACATGTGAAACTGAAGCAAAATCCTTAGCAGTGAAGTTTGGAAAGTGGGGTCTTGCAATTTTTACTGTTTTGTGGATCTATTTTTTTCAACAAATTAGTGCTGTCAGCAAATCACTGAAAAATGCTAATACAACTTTATTGAATGCTGCACAATTGTTGCCTCAGTTAAAAGTTTTGTCATGAAAGTTCAAAATGATGATAGCTGGATGGAAGCAGAGGAAATAACATTGACAATAATGTTAATGGGTCCCACTGATGATGAGAAGTGTACAACACGCAGGAGGTTATTTTTCTATGAAGCTAGAGACAATGAAGTCACTTTAAAAGGGAAAGAGAAGATGATCGTTGAAACTATCAACGTTATTTGTGACACAAGTAGAAGTGAATCTCTGAAGAAAACTGTTGATTTATTTTGTGTGCTTTTCGACAAAAGTTTAGATGACAATGCTAAAAGCCACTACAGTAAAAAATTAAGTGAATTCTACCAGGGGGCACAGACACATCTTTTTGCAGATGAAGTGGAACAATCCATTCATTTCATTGATAATAATGAGCTCTGTTCTTTGGGACCACCAGCTGATTTGTACAGGCATGCACGTGATGGTTTGCAGGCAACCTTTCCAAATGTGGAAACCATTCTGAAAATATTTTTGACAATAACTGCCACTTGCTTCTGGTGAACGTAATCAAAAAGAGTGACATATTATTTGCGAAGTACACTGAATCAGGAACATTTGAAAAGTTCAGCAATATTGACGATTGTAAGTGTGTCTTTATAAGATTTTATCTCCGATGATGTAATGGATAATTTTGTGAAGGAATAGTGTCGAAGAAAAGATATCTAAATTGCCATACCAACAAGGGATGAAGCAAGAAAATATTTAAAATATGTCCCTCTTCCATATTGTCTTGTTTAAATTGTTTTCAAAAAGGACCACCAATTTGTGATCTGTTATAATGGCTGCTGGTCACATGCAGAGAGTTCTAACTGCCATCCAACATTACTTTCAAGATTGGCTTTAGAATGCTTCTTCTGGGACAAGGAATGGAATCCTGTCAGAAAAGCCACACCATTGATATTGGACTAGTTTTCAATGGACTCCACTTGATTGGAGTATTTTCTCCTGTATTGGACTTTTTTTCTGGCTCATTGTGCCCTAAATTGGCCTGTGCTCCAGTCAACTCATCAACTAATTTTTCCATCTCATTATTCATCGGCCAGTTCTATGTTTGCTCGCCTCAAGACACACGGATCACAATATTGACCATCCTTACTATTATTCTGAGATCAGATAGGCCTGGATTTCAATTCAGTAACTACAGGCGTGTTTTTATAAGTTTAAAAAGCACCAAAGCAGTTAAGCAGTGATCAATCTTTGTGGCTTTATGCCTTTGCATTCTATAGGTTGAAGGTGGATGGGGTTGGGAGGGCCATGATGTTATTGGGACGAGGTGTGATGTCATTGGGATGGGACATTACATCACGGAGGCAGGAAACAACATCACGGGGGATGGGGAGTGATGTCAAGTGCGGGGGGGGGGTGGGGTGCTGTCCAGAAATGGTGAGCATAGGGCCCTCTCCAAAAGTGTTAGTCCACCTCTGGACTCAGAAATAAATGTGATTGTGTGGGCCTGTGGGACAGGTTTATCTGCATTTGTAGTTCAATGATAGGCTGCATAGAATTGTCAAAAAGGAGTCCCTCCCCTAATTTTAGTAGTTACTGACATAGGAAAGATGATGTTTAGAATTGCCTAATATGCAATTCTTCATTATTTTGAGCACTAGACAATTTAATCATTAATTCCTTCCCTCAAAATTGCCTCTTTTGGCAAATGTGTCCACAAATTATTCCACGGTCTCCATTGACATGCTAGCACTAAGATTGTGCTTCACTTCTTTAGGTATTAATCAGCAGAATGACAATGGTCCATATCTGTACTTTCAAATAAAGCAACAGCTCATTTATAAGGTTCTTATATGTTCACTGCAGTTTATTTTTCAGATCTGAAGGAAAGTCAAGGCAGTCAAATATCAAATCTAGACCAGGTAATTAAATGTTGCTTGAAACCATAATTATTGTAATGCAAATGTATATTTATTAATAATCACTTGTTGTGATGACATATCGGTCTTTTCTTTGTCTTACTTGTGTAGATCTCCTACAACTAGGCTTACTTCTGCCATTACCTTCAGTTGGAATTAGACCTTGCTCGAAGAGAACAGGAAATTCCTTAAGCTCAGGGTGGCAGTGCCATAGTCTACCAGATATAGTGCTTCGAAGGCTGAAAGATCATGGTAGTTATGTGAAATTATAACCAAGCAAAATTGTAGAAAGAGAAAATATGCAGTGAAATTGAGAAACAAATCTAAACATATGCTAGTGAAAAGATTATCTTGACAAAACCCTGAAGATAGCTATAAAGAAATAGTAGACTTTTTGAAGGCAATTACTACTGTTAGTTTTTATTTCATCTTGATTTTCTTCCTGTGCCTAGAGATGCATGAGGAAGACAAAACTTTTCCTGGAACAGGTTGCTGAAAGCTATAGCTTGAGGGGTGCCACTCCACATCAAGCATGGCTGACCTAGAGACTGTTTCACACTTACTGCCTGCCATAGATATATTGGAAGGATTTGCAGGTTGATAATCAACCTGCTTGGTCACGTGGCCATCAAGTCCTAGAGTGGGGCTTGGACCTGGAGTTTCTGGTTTAAAGGCAGGACACTACCCATTGTACTACAAACCCTCCTCGTTTCTACTACTAGCTTTTAAATAATGTGAAAGAATTGAAAAGATTTATTAAAATTCTTTTAAAAAACTGGAGATTCAGGCCAAAACTTAGGAATGAATAAGAAATTGCCTTTAAATGGCATATAGTGGGTACTGGTTAGTGGAGTAATGTGCGTGGGCAAAGTACTGAGTAGGATGCCCCAGGGCTCAAATGTTGGAGCTAATTTCTAATTTGCGTATACTTGGATTCAGAAACTCAATGCAAAATGGTTATGTTTGCAAGCAATATCAACTTAATAAGAGCAGTGGGAGTTAAGAATGCAACTCAGAAATTACAGAATTAGTTAAACATAGTTTGTGAATGGGATAAAATAATTGCAGATGAAATTCAGCACAAATGAGCGTAAAGATGGGAAGGAAAATAGGCAACACATGTCTGCCGTGAATGCTGTTGAAATAGCAAATACCTAAGCCCTAGTAGACTCAAGACTCAACATGTCCAACCAACGCAAAGTAGCAATCAGCAAAGCAAAATAGAATGGTGAACTATGTAACTAAACAGGAGAATATAAACCAAAGGAAGATTTCCTCAAACTATGTAGTGCTCTGCATCTTCAATGCTGGCCACCAAGGAACAAATGAGACATTTAAACATTGGAGACAGTGTACAAAACAGCTACATAATAATATTTATTAGTGTCAAAATTAGGCTTACATTAACAAAGCAATGAAGTTACTGTGAAAGCCCCCTAGTCACCGCACTCCACGCCTGTTCGAGTACACTGAGGGAGAATTCAGAATGTCCAATTAATCTAACAAGCACGTCGTTCGGGACATGTGGGAGGAAATCGGAGCGGCCGGAGGGAACCCATGTAGACATGGGGAGAACGTGTAGACTCCGCACAGCCAGTGACCGAAGCTGGGAATCGAACCCTGGTCCCTGGTGCTGTGAAGCAACAGTGCTAACCACTGTTGGCTGATTGCTTGACAGTAACTTAAACCCCCTGAAAGTGGGTTTGGTTTGGCGAAAGGGAATGAATTGAGAATCTGAAACAGAAAACTAATCTGCCTAGAATCTGCCCACTTTCAGTTTCAACGGAGGTGGGATGAGGCGCAAGAAACCAAATTTCTCTCAAGAAGGTGGTCTGTCATTGAAAACTTTTAAGGAGACAGCATGCTTCTATTTTTAGAAATCTTCTTTGGAAGGTTTCAGGAAACTCGGCAGGTAAAAGGAGAGAAGGGTTTCATGTGGCTTTGCTTATGGGGCTAGTAGGAATATTTCATCCAGGCTCAGCAAACAAACCTCCAAACATTTTCCATCCCCGTACCTACACAATATCTTCCCAACAGCACCCCCATCACCGACTCCTCTCCCTCAACTCCCCCATCTCAAAATCTCCTCTCCTCAATCCCCATGGCTACCAACCCCCTCATTATCGATCCCCAACCCACTCCCACTGTGAACCTCCATGATCAACCTGACCCCCCAAATTTACCCTATTGATCAGTGACCCCCACTCCCGTGATCTCGACTTGCAATCTCCAACCTCAACAAATATGAAACATGGTCGCCACACTACCAGAAGGATGTGGAGGCTTTGAAGAGGTTAAGAAAAGATTTACCAGGATGTTGCCTGATATGGAGGACATTAGCTATGAGGAAAGGTTGGAGAAGTCTGGTTTGTTCCCACTGGAACGACGGAGGTTGAGGAGCGACCTGATAGAAGTTTACAGAATTATGAGGGGCATGGACAGAGTGGATAGTCAGAAGCTTTCTCCCAGGATGGAAGAGTCAATTGCTACCGGACATAGGTTTAAGGTATGAGGGGCAAGGTCTAAAAGAGATGTACGTGGCAAATATTTTTACACAAGAGGGTGGTGGGAACTTGGAATTCGCTGCCGGGGGAGGCAGTGGAAGCAGATACGATAGTGACTTTCAAAGGGAATCGTGACAAACAAATGAATAGGATGGGTATAACAGCTGCAGAAAGGCAGTTCGAGGAGTATCTGCCTACTGAGGTAGTATGGGTTGAAGTCAGAAATAGGAAAGGAGCAGTCACCTTGTTGGGAGTTTTCTATAGGCCCCCCAATAGTAGCAGAGATGTGGAGGAACAGATTGGGAAACAGATTTTGGAAAGGTGCAGAAGTCACAAGGTAGTAGTCATGAGTGACTTCAACTTCCCAAACATTGAGTGGAAACTCTTTAGATCAAATAGTTTGGATGGGGTGGTGTTTGTGCAGTGTGTCCAGGAAGCTTTTCTAACACAGTATGCAGATTGTCCGACCAGAGGGGAGGCCATATTGGATTTGGTACTTGGTAATGAACCAGGGCAAGTGATAAATTTGTTAGTGGGGGAGCATTTTGGAGATAGTGACCACAATTCTGTGACTTTCACTTTCGTAATGGAGAGGGATCGGTGCGTGCAACAGGGCAAGGTTTACAATTGGGGGAAGGGTAAATACGATGTTGTCAGACAAGAATTGAAGTTCATAAGTTGGGAACATAGGCTGTCAGGGAAGGACACAAGTGAAATGTGGAACTTGTTCAAGGAACAGGTACTACGTGTCCTTGATATGTATGTCCCTGTCAGGCAGGGAGGAGATGGTCGAGTGAGGGAACCATGGTTGACAAGAGAGTTGAATGTCTTGTTGAGAGGAAGAAGGAGACTTATGTAAGGCTGAGGAAACAGGGTTCAGACAGGGCGCTGGAGGGATACAAGATAGCCAGGAGGGAACTGAAGAAATGGATTAGGAGAGCTAAGAGAGGGCATGAACAATCTTTGGCGGGTAGGATCAAGGAAAACCCCAAGGCCTTTTACACATATGTGAGAAATATGAGAATGACTAGAGCGAGGATAGGTCCGATCAAGGACAGTAGCAGGAGATTGTGTATTCAGTCTGAAGAGATAGGAGAGGTCTTGATTCAGTACTTTTCTTCAGTATTTACAAATGAGAGGGGCCATATTGTTGGAGAGGACAGTGTGAAACAGACTGGTAAGCTCGAGGAAATATTTGTTAGGAAGGAAGATGTGTTGGGCATTTTGAAAAACTTGAGGATAGACAAGTCCCCCGGGCCTGACGGGATATATCCAAGGATTCTATGGGAAGCAAGAGATGAAATTGCAGAGCCGTTGGCAATGATCTTTTCGTCCTCACTGTCAACAGGGGTGGTACCAGGGGATTGGAGAGTGGCAAATGTCGTGCCCCTGTTCAAAAAAGGGAATAGGGATAACCGTGGGAATTACAGGCCAGTTAGTCTTACTTCGGTGGTAGGCAAAGTAATGGAAAGGGTACTGAGGGATAGGATTTCTGAGCATCTGGAAAGACACTGCTTGATTAGGAATAGTCAGCACGGATTTGTGAGGGCTAGGTCTTGCCTTACAAGTCTTATTGAATTCTTTGAGGTGGTGACCAAGCATGTTTGTGAAGGTAAAGTAGTGGATGTAGTGTACATGGATTTTAGTAAGGCATTTGATAACGTTCCCCATGGTAGGCTGATGCAGAAAGTAAGGAGGCATGGGCTTGTGGGAAATTTGGCCAGTTGGATAATGAACTGGCTAACCGATAGAAGTCAGAGTGTGGTGGTGGATGGCAAATATTCAGCCTGGATCCCAGTTACCAGTGGCGTACCGCAGGGATCAGTTCTGGGTCCTCTGCTGTTTGTGATTTTCATTAATGACTTGGATGAGGGAGTTGAAGGGTGGGTCAGTAAATTTGCAGACGATACGAAGATTGGTGGAGTTGTGGATAGTGAGGAGGGCTGTTGTCGGCTGCAAAGAGAAATAGATAGGATACTGGGGAGAAGTGGCAGATGGAGTTTAACCCTGAAAAGTGTGAGGTTGTTCATTTTGGAAGGACAAATATGAATGCGGAATACAGGGTTAACGGTAGGGTTCTTGGCATTGTGGAGGAGAGAGATCTTGGGGTCTATGTTCATACATCTTTGAAAGTTGTCACTCAATTGGCTAGAGCTGTGAAGAAGGCCTATGGTGTGCTAGCGTTTATTTTCACCTGAGGAAGGAGCAGCGCTCCGAAAGCTAGTGACATCGAAACAAACCTGTTGGACTTTAACCTGGTGTTGTAAGACTTCGTATTGTGCTCACCCCAGTCCAACGCCGGCATCTCCACATCATAGCGTTTATTAACAGAGGGATTGAATTTAAGAGCCGTGAGGTGATGATGTAGCTGTACAAAACCTTGGTAAGGCCACATTTGGAGTACTGTGTACAGTTCTGGTTGCCTCATTTTAGGAAGGATGTGAAAGCTTTGGAAAAGGTGCAAAGGAGATTTACCAGGATGTTGCCTGGAATGGAGAGTAGGTCTTACGAGGAAAGGTTGAGGGTGCTAGGCCTTTTCTCATTAGAACGGAGAAGGATGAGGGGCGACTTGATAGAGGTTTATAAGATGATCAGGGGAATAGATAGAGTAGACAGTCAAAGACTTTTTCCCCGGGTGGAACAAACCATTACAAGGGGACACAAATTTAAGCTGAATGGTGGAAGATATAGGGGGGATGTCAGAGGTAGGTTCTTTACCCAGAGAGTGGGGGCATGGAATGCACTGCCTGTGGAAGTAGTTGTGTCGGAAACATTAGGGACCTTCAAGCAGCTATTGGATAGATACATGGATTACGGTAGAATGATATCGTGTAGATTAATTTGTTCTTAAGGGCAGCACAGTAGCATTGTGGATAGCACAATTGCTTCACAGCTCCAGGGACCCAGGTTCGATTCCGGCTTGGGTCACTGTCTGTGCGGAGTCTGCACGTCCTCCCCGTGTGTGCGTGGGTTTCCTCCGGGTGCTCCGGTTTCCTCCCACAGTCCAAAGATGTGCAGGTTAGGTGGATTGGCCATGATAAATTGCCCTTAGTGTCCAAAATTGCCCTTAGTGTTGGGTGGGGTTACTGGGTTATGGGGATAGGGTGGAGGTGTTGACCTTGGGTAGGGTGCTCTTTGGCCGGTTCAGGCTTGGAAGGCCGAAGGGTCTGGTACTGTGCTGTAATTTTCCTTGTTCTTTGTACATCTGGTCCTTGGCTACAGCCTCTCCTGGAATGTAACCTTGCTGATAGGGAGCCAAGCCTTTCAATCTTACCATACATGTACAATCTTCCTAATTTTTTCATCAAAGTTCATTCCTTACATGAAAATATCTCTCTAATTACATACTTCACTTTCTTTATTGCATGCTGTGATTTGGAACTCTCTCTTACTGTATTTTAATGTTATACTTGTTTTATCCTACAGTTACAATCATTATTGGCAGTTGCTACAATTCTGCTGGGAATTATCTTACACCATATTTTATTGTTACTGACATATTTTAATTTACTTTTTGGTGTCAAAGTCATCATTGCTGTCTCTTCTCAGCAGAAAAGTGAGAACCACCAACAAAGAGAGGCTGTACATGAGATTGAGGAAAGAGAAAAAGATCATTTTACACCAATGGGTCATTTTTTTGTCAAGGCGTCAGTGTTGTTGCCGCCCCTCCCCCATCATGTCAGAGAGCAAGAATATTTGATTGTTTTCTTATCTGGGTTTATTTCAACTGAGGTTCAATATAACAAATCCATGGTTTCAGTTAGATTGGGTATGCTCAGAAATACATTTAGTTATGCTATAGATGCAATTGGAAAGATTCTATAATACAATATTGTTTAAAAAGTTAGCTTATGGGAAACTATCGGCTTAAAATGCTGTTTGTGGTATACTTGCAACATTTCTGGTCGGCAGAAGCTCCAATCACAAACTCATGGATATAATTCCTTTGTGCGTTGGTTGACCTGTTTTTATAAATTTCTGTGGCAATCTATTCACACCAGTTGTGGTCAGATAATTAATCAGACCTCATTTGTATGCTCATGGGCAAAGTTTAGTGTTTAATCTGATGCCGTGGTAGTATTACAGTTTAAAACCAGACCTCCTCGAAATGTAAAGCAACTCAGTTTTCCTTTCTTTTCAATTAAAATAAAGTAATAATAATCCATTATTACTTATTCAATAATAATCTTTATTATTGTCACAAGTAGGCTTACATTAACACTGCAATGAAGTTACTGTGAAGTGCCACTGCAGCCACTTAATCTCTTTTGTAACATTTCAAATGAAGCTGTATCTGGGTATTATGGTCGCATTTCCATCATGTATTTATAAAATAAAGTGGACAATTTTATGATGACATTCTCATCCATAGCATCTGCAGGAATAGCAGTGTCTCAACGAAAAGTACGTCAAATCAGTGACCCAATCCAACAGATTCTTATTCAACTGCACAAAATCATCTATATAACACAGGTATGTGTTCCAATTAATTTGATTTATTGTATTTCCTTTCTTATTAATTTCTTTTGTTCACAGGATGTGAGCATCGCTGACAAGGTCAGCATTTGTTTCCCATCTCTAATTGCCCTTAATTAGTGCTGATCTGTTTTCTCGAACCACTGCAGCCCAAGTGGTATAGGATATCCCACAATGCTATTACAAACACTTGATCCAGCCACAATGAGGGAACAGTGTTACAGTTCGAAGAAAGGATCGTGTGTGGCTTGGAGGTGTTTCTATGCAGCTATAGCTATGTCCTTCTAGATAATCTTTATTAGTGTCACAAGTAGGCTTACATTACACTGCAATGCAGTTACTGTGAAAATCCCCTAGTCGCCACACTACAGCGCCTGTTCGGGTACACTGAGGGAGAATTCAAAATGTCCAATTCATCTAACAAGCACATCTTTCGGGACTTGTGGGAGGAAACCTGAGCACCCGGAGAAAACCCACACAGACATGGGGAGAACATGCAGACTCCGCACAGACAGTGACCCAAGCCGGGAATCAAACCGAGGTTGCTTGCGCTGTGAAGCAACAGTGCTAACCACTGTGCCACCCCTGGTAGACACCATGGGGGCGATTCTCCGAGCCCCGCGCCAGCCCGGAAAATCGCCGCGCCCGCCCGGAGAATCGCCGCGCCCCGATGCCCCGACGCCGGCGCGCGATTCTCCGAGGTGTGGAGAATCGGCACCATTTGCGCAGGCGCGTTTGGCTTGGCACCGGCTGCAGGCCACTGGAATTGGCGGGGCTGCCGATTTTCCGGCCCGGATGGGCCGAGCAGCCATGCTGATATGACAGAGTCCCGCTGGCGGCGTTCACCCCTGGTCGCTGCCGGCGGGAACTCTGCGGGAACGGTCGGGGAGTGGGGAGGAGGGCTCCTTCACCGGGCGGGGCCTCTGATGGGGTCTGGCCCCTCTCCCCGCACCCCCCCCCCCATCCCGAGCCTACTTCCTGGCGCGGCCGGCCCCTGAACACCGACCCCATGTTGGGTTGGGGCCGACTCGCAGAAGACGTCCCCTGCGCAGGATGGAGCTGGTTAGGTTGGGTTGGCGCGGCGCCAGAGGCTAGAGCGGCGTGAACTGCTCCAGTACCGTGCTGGGCGCAGCAACTTAAATATTCACTTCCACCGTAGGGGGCCAGAATCATACGTAACAGGGCCCGGTTCACGCCGTCGTGAAATGCAACGGCGTTCACGATGGGGCGAACTCTTGGGCCCGATATTGGAGAATCGCACCCCATAAATTTGGAAGGTGTAGTTGGAAAAGGGTTGGTGAGTTACTGCAGTATTTTTTGTAGATGGTACACACTGTGCACTGATGGTGGAAGTGAATATTTAAGTTGCTGGATGGGGTGCTGATTGTAGGTATCACATTTCTTAGGTGTTTTTGGAGCTGTACTCATCCTGACAAGTTGAGAGTATTCCATCACTTTCCTGACTTTTTCAGTTGCTAGATTTATTTGAAATCTATCCCATCCAGAATGGTATTGCCACACGATACATATCCTCAGTATGAAGACAGGACTTCACCTCCTCAGGGACTGTATGGTAGTCACTCCTACCAAAACTGCCATGGACAGATGCACCTATGATGGGTAGATTGATGAGACAAGGTCAAGAATGTTTTTCCCTTTTGTTGGTTCCCTCACCACTTGCCACAGACCCAGTCTAGCAGCTATGTCCTTTAGGACTTGGCCAGCTTGGTCAATAGTGGTGCTCCCAAACCATTCTTGATGATGGACACTGGAATCCTCATCCAGGGTACATTCTCTGTCCTTGCCACCCTCAGTGCTTCTTCCAGTTGGTGTTCAACATGGAGGGTCATTGATTCATTAGCTGAGGGGGCATGGTAGGTGGTAGTCAACAGGAGGTTACCTTGACAATGTTTGAGATTCCATGGGGTCCCGTGTCAATGTGAGGACTCCCAGGCAACTCCCTCCCAACTGTTTGCCATCTCTGGTGTATCTCTCCTGCTCTTGGGACAGGCATACCGGGCCATTGTCTTTTGCCCAGTGTCTCACCACAAACAGATTTTGCATCTAAGCCTTAAATTATACACTGTCAGTATTGGAATGAGAAATGAACAATTATTGTTCAACATGCCATCTTTGTAGCTGAACAATTCGAATCTCATTGTTGGCTGCTCAAAAACATTTCATCACAGTATTAGCAGAGGAGACCTTCATATTATGTCTTATTTAAATTCAAACCTAGAATTAAAAAGAGCAGTATGTTAATCACTGCATCATACAGTTACATCCAATGCATTGTAAGAAGTGTTTTCTTTTATACTCTGTAAAGAGGTAAGTGAACAGAAGAATGGTCTTTGAATGTTTTGCATTGTTTCTGATGTTCCGCAATAAACACAATGGGCTGGATTCTCCGCAGCCCCGCACCGAACACGATTTTTGAATGAATTCTTTGTTTGAAATTTAGGATGCATTCTGTAATCCACAAACTGTTTGGTGATTTGGGACAGTTTAATGAGGGCACAATTTATTGTGCATTATTATGATGTATATAAATCACTGAATGCAGTAGCTTCAGACTCCAATATTGACAAACTATATCCATGTTTGTTTAATGTAAGTATGAATTAAAAAGAAGCTCTAATTTTTGAAGTATTTTTCTCCTCTTTCTTCACAGCTTCCACCTACTTTACATCACAACTTTCGAAAAAGTGTTATTGAAAGGTTTAAAAAGTCATTATTTAGTCCACAGAGCAATCCCTGCAACTTGAAAGCTGAGCTTAAAAAGGTTTGTTGCCATAACATAGATAAAATGATCTGATGTAAAAATCTGAAATTGCAATATTTAGTCAATTCAGAGATATACTTCTAAATATCATTGCAGTTTTCAAAGTGAAGGAATTGTACTAAGGGTAATTTAACAACATTAAACAATCGCAGGAAGTATCTGGTCAAATTGCTAACGTGTAAAAGATTAAATCCACATTTAACCTGAATATGTCTGTTTGTATAAATATTCAATGTGTTAAATATCAGTGACTTTTCTATTCAACCAGTTCCAAATAAATTTGAGTTTGTACATTGTAGAAAAATAATCAATCAAGTATAGATTGTAAATATCGAACAAGTTACTTTATGTTTTAATCGTTTACTAGTGCATGCCTTCATACCTTTTTGACGCACTAGGCATCAAATTTGACTGACCAAACCATGTTGCAAGCAGATCTACAACATATCCTAAAAGTATTCTTTCTGATAGCTTCTTCAAGGGTCCCCTGAATTGATTGAACTGAACTTTGTGACAGCGGGTTGCAATTTAATGCGCCAGACATCAAAAGAGAATGCAGCATTCCCTGGAGACAGGGCAGGTAATGATTGTTTAATAGATACAGTCCTGGTTTGTTCAACAAAGCATGTTGAACTCTGCAGTTTTATTTATGATTGAGGAAACCCAAACAACTTGTGAGCAAAGGTCTGTAATTACAAATGTATGCATTGACCATACCTTGGAATCATCAGGTTCAACCAACAGCTTATTTTAAGTGAAATAACTTTACATATGTAGGACCAGTTGTAACACAAGCCTCTTAGCATGGAGTTGATTGGCAGCACATGTTGATCATCCCCACCACACATCTGTGACTCGTCTGGCAATTACAAATTACTGAACTATTAAAAAATGCTTGTAAGGGAAATGAACAACTTTAATATTGTGACTAAAACTGTTTGAGGAATGTTTCAAAGGTGGGAAGAGAAAGAAGACGGCACAGGCGTTTAGGGAGGGATGGTCTATAGAATAGGACTGAGGTACAAAGACCCCTACCAAACGTATGTTGCAAAATGAGGCTACATTGTAATCACGTGACCATATAGACCAGAGATAATGAGCATATTTTTATATGGCTTTGGGATCCTGATGTTGGGACCTAATAGAAGCCCCAAGCACCAACTTGCCAGAAACTATACGGGCATTGCGATATCCCTGGAGACAACCTCATAATTGACCCCCTCTATCCTTAGCTGCTGTCCCAATCAGAGGGCTGGATTGTCTGTTTGAAACGCGTGCAATTCACGTTACATTTGGGGGCACTGTTTGATCCGAAATTCAGGAGCTGTAAATGGGCCAGTACTCTGCTGATGTGATTGGAAGCAATTCCCATCCCCGCTGATGTCGGATTCACAGGGGACAGAATTTGCTGTTTATTAGCACTCCATTCATCAGAGAATATCTGCCGCCACCCCCCCCCCCCCCCCCCCCCACCCCCCCCCCCCCCCCCTCCTCTGATTTCAGGAGTCTGAAGTGGATCCACTGCTCGATGTCATTGAGAAGAGGAGGAACACCCTCTTCCCCAGGATGGGCATCAGACTCAAGCGCCCCCCCCTCCTGAACAGCGCCTGGGAGGAGGTGGCAAAGGCAGCATCACAAGGAGGACCAGCACACAAGGCTGGGAGAAAATGAATGACATCCTTCGGTCAGGCATCCTTGTGGACCTTGTCCAGACTGAACGTGATGTAATCCGATGCCCGGGTGCTTAGGGCACCCGTCATAGCCCAGATGCTCCTATCTGGGGATGTTTGTGATACCCCACACAGGTTCCTGCTCGAGCCCTTGAATAAGGCAATGACATAAAAGTTCAGGGCAATCATCACCTTGACAACCACCGGGAGAAGGTGTCCTCCTCCATACCCTTGCAGTGCCAGGCGAGTCATAGATGTGTGGTGGGGATGGTCAACGTATGCTGCCAATCACCTCCATGCTAAGAGGCTTGTGTACCGGCTGGCCCTACGGCTGGGGTTGAGCGAGGGAGGTGTGGGTTTGCTGGGAGGTTAGCTGCAGTGTAATGTGCAGCCTGGGTGTATAAGTTGTGACAGGAAGTTTGTTAGGTTTCTTGACTGGGGGCAGGATGGATGGGAGCAGGGGCACAATGGAGAGGCACGGCTTGGAGACAGCCTGTGATCCTGAGGGATGGGCTAGCAGCTGATAGTGTCGCTGGCGAGGCCTCTACTCTGAGATGAGAAGTGTGAATGGAGAGTTCCAAAGGTTACTGTGCAGGTGTCCTTTGTTTGGGGTGAGCTCTGCTAATCCCCTGTTCCTCTGCAGTGGGGCTGCACTTCTGAGGAGTGCCAACACCTGGTGGACCAGCGACTGAGCTTGGCCACGTCCATCCCGTTGATGATACTGCTGGAGTCTTAGGGTTTCTGGGGGGGGGGGGCGGGCTGGGTGGGTTGTTTCCCACATGACTAGAGGCTGTCTGAACATTTACAGGACACAGTGAGCAGTCAGATGCAAACAGCCAGGGGCCTATAAGTTGAACCAAAGGGGTGCATTTAAATCACATACTGCAGCAATGGCAGTCTGAGCCAGGCCACCCCAATCCCGAGGGGAGAACCCCATGTGCAGGAACCTGGCACTAAGCCGCTACTCCCTGCGGCTCAGGCAGCCATCCCCAGCAACCCAGACAAGTTTACAGAGTTTTCCTACCCTTTCGTTTCACCCTCAACAGCCATGGCACCCAGGCATCGTATGTAAAAACTTGCAACAATTCACACCTACGTGACTCCAGCCTGAGGGGTGGAGCATATTGTGCCCAATCTGTTAATGACATTCAAATTGTTGCAAATGAAGGTTTTGTATGGGCCCATAGATGCAGGGCACGAACTTCACTAATGCCACCAGCAGGGGACCAGAGCATGGTGTCAGAATCGGCGCTGGGCGCAAATCGCAATTTTTGGATTTCCCAATATTCTCCGCCCGACCGTGATTCTAACTGCCGGTGCAGGATGCGGAGAATCCAGCCCGCAATCAACGTTGTCCTTTGGAAACACATAAGCAAATGTGTTCACAGCAAGCTTCCACAAATAGAGAGCAGCACCGTGGTTAGCACTGCTGCCTCAGGGCATCGAGGTCCCAGGTTCGATCCCGGCCCCGGATCACTATCCGTGTGCAGTTTGCATATTCTCCGCGTGTCTGCGTGGGTCTCACCCCCACAACCCAAAGATGTACAGGGTAGGTGGATTGGCAGTGCTAAATTGCCCCTTAATGAAATTTTTTTTAAAAATGATCCCACAAATAGTAACAATAAGTAAATAACCTGTTTCAAAGTGGGAGGAAGAGTTGGGAGAGGTTATAGAGGAGGGGTTCTGGTGTGAGGTGCTCCGGATATTAAATGCCTCCACCTCATGTGCGATAAAGCTGAAGGTGGTATACAGAGCACACCTCACGAGGGCGAGGATGAGACGATTCTTTGAAGGAGTAGCAGATGTGTGTGAGCGTTGCGGGGGGGGGGACCCCGTTAATCACGTTCATATGTTTTGGTCTTGTCAAAAGCTAGAGGATTACTGGAGGGAGGTTTATAGGGTAATTTCCAAGGTGGTGCATGTGAAACTGGACCCGGGTCCCCGGGAGGCCATATTCGGGGTGTCGGACCAGCCAGGGTTGAAAACGGGGGCGGAGGCAGATATCGTAGCCTTCTCCTCGTTGATCGCCCAAAGGCGGATCCTGTTGGGATGGAGAGCAGCCTCGTCACCCTGTGCCCTGGCGTGGTGGGGGGGGACCCTTTGGAATTCTTGACTCTTGAGAAGGTTAAGTTTGAACTGAGGGGAAGGACGAAGGGGGTTCTACAATTCATGAGCATTATTCATTATGCACTTTCAAGAACTGGTAACATTGAACATTAGTTGAGGGGATGGGTGGGAGGGTTGGGGAGAGGGTGGCTGTGTGTATTAAGGGTGACTATGGGTGATTCCTGATTCCTTTTTGTCATTTGTTTATGTAAACATGCGGGCTAATGTTTGGGGTTTGGTGGGAGGATGGGATCGTTGTTATTGTTATGGGGATTGGCATATTTGTTGCTGATTATTGTTTATTGTTGTGTGTAAATTTGGGAGAAAATGTGCAAAAGGAGAATAAAAATATTTTTTTAAAAAAGTAAATAACCTCTTTTAATATTGGGCGGGATTTTTCTCCCCCTCTGCAGTGTGTTCTGCAGCGGGAGGAGGCGGCTTGTCAGTGGCCCATGGTGGAATTTTCTGGTCCTGCCTTGTCAGCATGGTTACCCCTTGAACGCACCCTGCGCAGCCACCGAGTGGGGGGAGGGTGTCGTTGGTGTGAGCATGAAATCCCATCCATTAATTGAAAGATAAGTATTGGTTAGGACATGGAGAGTGGGGAATCATCCATCCTCCTTTTCAAAATAATGCTATGAAACCTTTTACATCCATTTTAGAGAGCAGACAGGGCCTCAGTTCAACATCAGTGAGTGCTGAACTCTCTCAATAATACGCTGGGGTTTCAGCCCAGAGTTCGCCCTCATATCTCAAAACTGGAACTGAAACCCACAACCTGCTAGCTCAGAAGTCAGGGGCTACCACTGAATCAAGGCTGACACCATAACACAGATATTTTGCAGAATATTTGAATTTAACACTTCCTATAGGCATTGATACATGAAATAAGCAAGTTTTGTCATGGGTAGAGGACTAACAGACCATGATAATGCAGAGTCTTTGGGTTAGGTTTTGAAATCATACCTAGATGGTGATCTGGCAGAAAATATTTTGCGAACCTGAAATCAATGGAGTGAAAGTGGATTGGATTCTGCAAATAGGCAATGTACTCTGCTAGATTATCATTCCAGCAATGAAGGCATAAACTGACAGGGATTTGTTCAGATAGATAGTAATTATTTAAATGGAATGTTAAATAGTCATGCATAGTGCGTCAGCAACATTTACTTTTGTTACAACAGCCTGTATTTGATGTTCCCTAATGTTTTGGTTATTATTGGTATTCTTCCTGACCAAACTCCAGTGAACACCTACAGCTATGAATATGAGGAGGGGATAACATACGAGCAGATGCAGGTTAGTGTTTTATCGTCTGCATGTTGGACTATATTTATCCATATTTAGTAACTGGTAACCACACTGCATTTTATTTGTTTTGTTTTTAAAATTTGCGCACAAAACTTGGTATCGACCCAATTCTCCTATTTCTACAATGTTCAGTACAAATTAAATTTAAAATATTTTGACAAATATTTAATATATAAAAATTATGTTTTTGAAAGACAAGGAATTAAAATGCAACTTTTTATTCTCCAATCTTTCTACTTGTTTCATATATAGACCATGATTGAAGATGTTCTGATTGAAAATGGTTATTATGACATCCTCAACACTGTTAACAGGTGAGTTTATACACAAGGGGAATAATTATAACTCCCAAAATGTGTGGCTTTGGACCAGGTGGGAAAAAAATCCAAAACCAGAACCAAGCCCATATCAAATCTGTTAAGTTTTACTTTAACGGAGGTCAGGCAGCAGTTGGGTAACCAATTGCCCCAAGAAGCATGTCATTCGTTTCTGTTTTAATAAGTTTGCGCGCCTCAGATTCTTTTCTGTTTTTCAGGCTTAGTACTGGCTGGCCGGTATTGGCAGGCCTTTGGAGGCTGGAAGGTTCAGATGTGCATCACTCCTCATTACAAAATAAACCTATTAATCTCCCAAGCGATTGTCTCTGCCCCTCAAAGCCATCACCGTTCAGCAACCCTCTCTCCCTCATGAGCACTCACCCCTCATTCCCTGACCATTATTCCCCAACCACCCCTCGCAATCACTGACTCGCCCTGTCCATGATTCGTGACTCTCTCCACCCCCTATCTCTTCATCTCTCTCAGAATCTCCAAATCTGTCCGTGGCACTCTCATTTTTCCCCCTGAATCTCCCGGTGGAGTTCTACAGGAAGTACGCAGACCTGTTGGCCCCGCTACTGGTGAGGACCTTTAATGAGGCAAGAGAGGAGGGGACCCTGCCCCCGACAGTGTCGGAAGCGACAATTTCTTTGATCCTACAGCGGGACAAGAACCCACTGCAATGTGGATCGTACAGGTCGATCTCGCTCCTCAATGTGGATGCAAAGTTGCTGGCAAAAGTGCTGGCCACGAGGATCGAGGACTGTGTCCCGGGGGTAATCCACGAGGACCAGACGGGATTTGTAAACGGCAGGCAACTAAACACCAATGTGCGGCGGCTCTTAAACGTGATAATGATGCCATCGGAGGAGGGAGAGGCAGAGATAGTGGCAGCTATGGACGCGGAGAAGGCCTTTGACCGAGTAGAGTGGGAGTACCTCTGGGAGGTGCTGCGTAGGTTTGGGTTCGGGGTAGGGTTTATCAATTGGGTTAAGCTCCTTTACAGAGCCCCGATGGCGAGTGTAGTGACGAACCGGCGGAGGTCGGAGTACTTTCGACTGTACCAAGGGACGAGGCAGGGGTGCCCCCTGTCCCCCCTGTTGTTCGCATTGGCGATCGAACCATTGGCCATGTCATTGAGGGAGTCTAATAAATGGAGGGGGGTGGTCCGAGGGGGAGAAGAGCATCGGGTGTCGCTATATGCGGATGACCTGTTGCTGTACGTGGCGGATCCAATGGAGGGGATGGTGGAGGTCATGCAGACTCTAAGGGAGTTTGGGGAGTTTTCGGGCTATAAGCTCAAAGTAGGGAAGAGTGAGCTCTTTGTATTACAGGTGGGGGACCAAGAAAGAGGGATAGGGGACCTACCGCTGAGGAGGGCGGAGGGGAGCTTTCGGTATCTGGGGATCCAGATAGCCAGGAGTTGGGGGACCCTACATAAACTGAATCTGACGAGGTTGGTGGAGAAAATGGAGGAGGATTTCAAAAGATGGGACATGTTACCGCTCTCGCTGGCGGGTAGAGTGCAGTCGATCAAAATGGTGGTCCTTCCGAGGTTTCTGTTTGTGTTTCAGTGCCTTCCCATCGTGATCACTAAGGCCCTTTTTAAGAGAGTAGGCAGGAGTATTATGGGGTTTGTGTGGGCGAATAAGACCCCAAGAGTAAGGAGAGGGTTCCTGGGACGCAGTAGGGACCGAGGAGGGTTGGCGCTGCCAAACCTGGGGAGCTACTACTGGGCAGCAAATGTGGCGATGATCCGCAAGTGGGTTATGGAGGGAGAGGGGGCAGCATGGAAGAGGATGGAGATGGCGTCCTGTAAAGGAACGAGCCTGGGGGCGTTGGTGACGGCACCGCTGCCGCTCTCGCCGACAAAGTATACCACGAGCCCGGTGGTGGCGGCAACGCTAAAGATCTGGGGCCAGTGGAGACGGCACCGGGGTGTAATGGGAGCATCGGTGTGGTCCCCGATCAGGGGTAACCACCGGTTTGTCCCGGGGAAGATGGACGGGGGGTTCCAGAGCTGGCATCGGGCGGGGATTGGAAGAATGGGGGACCTGTTCATCGATGGGACGTTTGCGAGCCGAGGGGCACTGGAGGAGAAGTTCGAGTTACCCCCGGGAAATGCCTTTAGATATATGCAGGTGAGGGCTTTTGTGAGGCGACAGGTGAGGGAATTCCCGTTGCTCCCGGCACAAGAATTTCAAGATAGGGTGATCTCGGGTGTATGGGTCGAGGAGGGCAAGATGTCGGAAATACACCAGGAGTTGAAAGAAGAGGGGGAAGCGCTGGTAGAAGAGTTGAAGGGTAAATGGGAGGGGGAGCTGGGGGAGGAGATCGAGGAAGGTCTGTGGGCTGATGCCCTAGGTAGGGTTAATTCCTCCTCCTCATGTGCCAGGCTCAGCCTGATACAATTTAAGGTGGTCCACAGAGCGCACTTGACGGGGGCGAGGTTGAGTAGGTTCTTTGGGATAGAGGACAGATGTGGAAGGTGCTCAGGGAGCCCGGCGAAACATGTCCATATGTTTTGGTCATGCCCGGCACTGGAGGGGTTCTGGAGAGGAGTGGCGGGAGCAATATCTCAGGTGGTGAAAGTCCGGGTCAAGCCAAGCTGGGGGCTAGCAATATTTGGAGTAGTGGACGAACCGGGAGTGCAGGAGGCGAAAGAGGCCGGCATTCTGGCCTTTGCGTCCTTAGTAGCCCGGCGAAGGATCTTGTTAATGTGGAAGGGGGCGAAGCCCCCCAGCCTGGAGGCCTGGATAAATGATATGGCTGGGTTCATAAAGTTCGAGAGGATTAAGTTCGCCTTGAGAGGGTCTGCGCAGGGGTTCTACAGGCGGTGGCAACCGTTCCTAGACTATCTCGCGGAGCGTTAGAGGAAGGTCGGTCACCTGCAGCAGCAACCTTGGGGGGGGGGGGACACGTCCTGGGAGGGGGGGGGGGGGGGAAGGGGGGACTGCCTGGGAGGGTGGATGAGCAAGAGATAACATGAAGGGTTGGAGAAACTGGCACGTACGGGTGAGGGCCAGTGTACAAAGCTGTGTAAATATATCATTTTGCCATGTATATACCTTGCTCTGCGCAATTTCTCGTTTTTTTTTGTTACGAGGGGGGTGGGGTGTTATTGTTTGTAAGGGAGAAAAATTGTGTTAAAAAACTTTAATAAATATATATTTTTTTTTTAAATTTCCCCTGAATCTCTCCCAACCCTGCTCATCTCTGCCCCCAATGTTTTTCCAATCCCTTGCGCAAATCCTCTGATCTTCCAAACCACATTGTACCCATAACCCCTTAAGACATCTATCCCAGCAGCAGTAAGTCTATCTGCCACTCAGTTGCGGCCTGTTCATCACATTGTGTCCCGATATGGATCAGGCTGGATTCAAGGAACATGTTAAGTCAAAAACATGCATGCATGAAGTTAAACCTCCACTGCATTGAATCAGAATTCCGCCCCACTTTTTGGAAATCTTACCCCAGCAATAATTGGGTCAAAAGCTCCACTGTGGGTGATTAGTGATTTTTAAAGCAGTATTTTGTTGCGATTTCACTTTGGTTTACAGTAATCACAGTAAGAATTTTTTTATTTCAGTCACAGTGCTAACTTTTATTACAGCTGCAGCAAGAGGCAGTGGCCTCTTCACAGTAATATTAGTCGAGAAATACCAAATATCAGACTTTGACCTCTCGGACTTACAATGTAGAAAAATCATAAACTGCTATTTATTGTGAAAGCTCTGTAAGCATGATGCATTTCAGTTATATTTGCATCATTATTTCATTTAAAAATACACCTGAGCTACTTTTCTTTGGGAGGGGGCCATCAATTAAGCATGTTTCACTTAAAAATGATTAACATGTTAGTTGTTAATTCTATGCACTTGTGGTCTTGATGCGCGCATAACTACTGTGGTAATTTAGCCAATCGTTATAAAAGGGAAGCATGCAACTGAATTGCTGAAAGAACTCTCAGTGTGTAAGGCTCCACATTGGGACCCTGATTTCATAAAATAGCCCTTATAATGTACAGAACCTGATATAGAATCCCTACAGTGCAGATGAGTCTGCACCCACCCGCTAGGGTCAGGCCGCACCCTATCCCCGTAATCCAGTAACCCCACCTAACCTTTTTTTGGATACTAAGGGCAATTTAGCATGGCCAATCCACATATCCTGCATATCTTTGGATTGTGGGAGGAAACCGGAGCACTCGGTGGTCTGTGCGGATTCTGCACGTTCTCCCCGTGTCTGCGTGGGTTTTCTCCGGGTGCTCCGGTTTTTACCCATCGTCCAAAGATGTGCAGGTTAGGTGGATTGGTCATGCTAAATTGCCCTTGGTGTCCAAAAAGTTGGATGGGATACTGGGTTACGGGGATAGGGTAGAGGTGTGGGCTTAGGTAGAGTGCTCTTTCCAAGGGTCGATGCAGACTCAATGGGCCGAATGGCCTCCTTCAGCGCTGTAAATTCACTAATTCTATTATTGGGCCACACTGTAGCACAGTGGTTAGCACTCACTTCACAGCTCCAGGGTCCCTAGTTCGATTCTGACTTGGGTCACTGTCTGTGCTGAGTCTGTACGTTTTCCCTGTGTCTGTGTGGGTGCTCCAGTGTCCTCTCACATTCCAAAAATGTGCAGGATAGGTTTGACCATGCTCAATTGTCCATAGTATCTAAAAAAAGATAGGTGGGGTTACTGGGTTACGGGGATTGGGTGGAGGTGTGGGCGTAAGTAGAGTGCTCTTTCGGCAGCCTGGTGCAGACTCGATGGGACGAATGGCCTCCCTCTGCACTGTAAATTCTATTATTCTATGAAATCCACGCAGCCACGGGGAGCAAGTGCAAACTCCACACAGCAAGTCACCCGAGGTTAGAATTGAACCTGGAATATGAAGCTGGATGTTGAGCATTGCTGTATTTGAAATGTTTTCATCTTTTTTTCTGGAAAGATTTTGGATAATATTACGGTGTTGGTTTTAAATTTAAAGTATCAAGTTTCATCCAGTGGCCTCTCTCATTCTAATAGTCCTCCAAGTTAGGAAGATGTTATAAGCGTGGCCAGAACTTTGTGCGTGGAGCCTTTTAATGTGGGGCACCTGTTGCGCTGCAGCAACCACACAGAACTGTATGGTAGCTGCAGTGCAACAGATGCCCCACATTAGCTCAACATCCAGCTTCATATTCCCTTTGCTATTCTCTTTGCTGTCAGATCAGCTGTTCACTGATAATTCCAGGACCGTGCCAATATCTAGCCCTGGCTGACAAGTGTCTGGTAAAGCTAGCACCATTTACATGACACGTAATGACAATCTCATAAACAAGGAGAAGCACAGCCATTTCTCATTGATTTTCAGTAGTTACTACCATGTTCAGGTTCCGCATTATCAAAGCGTTCATTGATCAGAAAATGAACTGGTCCAGCCATATAAACACCGTAGCTGCAAAGGAAGGGTAGAAACTGAATTCTCTGCAATAAATGTCTCAACTTCATAGTCTTCAATTCCTGTTCTCCATCTACAGGGCTAGTAAGGAGTATGATGGAATGTTAGCATTCACCTAGATCAGTGTTTTTCAAATTTTTTCCCCTGGTACCCCCTTTTACGAACCGGCGGACCTTTGGTACCCATGCCGGCTAATGGGCGTGATGGGCGTGACCCACACGGGCCGACCTTCACGATGCACTATTATTGCTTACTTTTAATGTGGCAGGTGGGCCTGCTTTGTCCTCACGATCTCTCTTGCTTCGTCATTCAGTGTTACGTTTCTGCTAAGGACTTCAGCTGACGATTGAAGTTCTTGCTTCATGCTTTGACAAAGATCAAGAGGTTTATCCTCAAACTCTCCATGCTTAGTCTTCAAATGCCTTTGAAGATTTGAGGGTTTTAAACTTAATTTGTTAGTACTTCCCTGCATATAACACATGGGCTTTGCATCCTGATTTGCATCGGCACAATTAAAGCCATACCTCAAGAAATCATCTTTATACTGCTTTGTTCCTGATTTCAGTTTCTTCTTCATTGTTCTTTCACCATGAGGTACCCTCAATAATGATGCTTAGAGATTAAACTGTAAAGAAGGCTTTATTAGGCTAATAACTATGCTACAGATTTGGACGAGAGCTGACTGCTATACAGACCATGAGGCAGGCCTTTATGTATGGCTCCCAGATGGGCGGAGCCAGAGGCGGAGTCCCCAGGGTTCCAAGCCTGGTCTTAAAGGGGACATCACCTTACATGATGATAAGGCAGTAACCGTTCATCACACACCAGAGGCCCTGCAGCTCAGGATACAGCTCACACCAGCACTGCTTTGTCCTACCGTGGACTCTCCTGATAAGCTCTTTCCATCAATTTAGTTGTGAGATCCTGGTCTGTTTGTATCTCTGGCCCTCTCTACCTTATTACAAAATGACCCACCTTCAGTTCTTTACACAGTCCTGCTGTTTGCTTGCTGGCAGCTACAAAATGGAGGAATCTCACCTCTATGATTTTGCACCCAAAGCATTGATGTGCCGGATGCGTGACACTCTCTCTGCCGCTGCCTCTGGCGGAAAGACTTATTGTTCATATTTAAAGGCCGGTCACGGCCAGCATTCTTTTTTTTAAACTTTGAAACTTTATTTTTAATACCTAGTTTTTCCAAATTTATGACTTTTTACTGCTAAAAATTAAAACAACTTCAGTTTAACATGGGCATCCTTACATTTCCACACAAACTTTGTTTTAAATATATTCCCATTCCTTTAGAAATTTAACCAATTACAGAAAAAAGTACAATCTTGTTTTTACTCTACACACTACAACTTTAGGGGAGGTGAAGTAACTTGTCAAGCACACACAATGTCAGACTATTTCTTACTGGTTCCACTGCATTGCACTATCCAAACATCCACGTCACCTTCTGCTCCACTCTCACAAAAAGTACTTACTTCCTGGTTCCCAGAGAGCGCAACACAAAGGGATGACTGTAGGTTTCTTCCAGTGTGTGGTAAACCACTGTGTTCTGATATTAGAGGTTGTACGGTAGAACCTGCACTACAGGTTCACCTGTGGCCCCTGCATGCATGCTCCGCCGAGGAGGCGGGTTATAAATATGCGTGGCCTCCAGCTCGTAGCCATTTCGCCAGCTGCTGTGGGAGGCCACACATCTGATACTAATAAAGCCTCAGTTTGGATTCATCTTCGTCTCCAGTCAAATTGATCGTGCCTCAATTTATTAGTATCAGATTCAGAAGATGGACCTCCAGATTAAACCAGATTGCCTGCAGCTGGATCCACATGCAAGTGACGCCAGAAAAGACTTCCAGCACTGGCTAGCTTGCTTTGAAGCGTATATCAACGCAGCACCGACCCCTGTTCCAGAGGCTCAGAAGATCCAAACATTGTACTCCAGACTCGGCTCCAAAGTCTTCCCGCTGATCCAGGATGCGCCCAATTACACTGATGCCATGACTTGACTCAAAGAAAATGATGAACAGAAGACGAACACGTTCTTTGCGTATTCACTCGCAACGCGTACTCAACTACCTGGTGAGTCAATCGAGGACTTCTGGAGGGCCCTGATCCCACTAGTTCGGGACTGTGATTGCCAGGCCGTTACAGCTAAGGAGCACTCTGATCTTCTTATGCGGGACGCTTTTGTAACTGGGATTGGTTCTGATGTTATCAGGCAGTGGAACCCAGAAGGTACCACGCGCGACCTCGCAGAGACTTAAACACTAGCGCTTTCCATGACGGTTGCCCTGTGCAATGTCCAGTCCTACGCCCCCCACCGCGCGGCCCACTCCTCCTACGCTTCATGGGCCCCACATGCAGCCGCCCCAGTGGGGGCGCTACCCAATACGCCTGCGCTATGCGCCAGCCAGTGATCTCCGGGGGACCCGGATGCTATTTTTGCGGCCAGCAAAAACACCCCCGCCAACGCTGCCCGGCCTTCGTAAGGCCTGCGGGAAGAAGGGCCACTTCACTGCGGTGTGCCAGGCCCACTCAGCGGCAGCGGTCCCCCCCCCCCCCCCCCGGTCACGGACAATGGACGCCGCCATCCTCCTCTCCTCCCCATGCCATGTGTGACCAATGGGCGCCGCCACCTTCTCCCCCCCCACAACACGTGCGTTTCATGGGCACCGCCATCTTGCTCCACCCCCGCAACGTGCGTTCCATGGGCGCCGCCATTTTGTAATCCCCAGGATCTCCGGGCGCCGCCATCTTGTCCACCCCGCAGCACATGGACACCAACGGCGTTCCAGGACCTCAACTCAACGGCCGCCTCACTACCCGACGATCAACCACGGCTCGCCTCCATGGCAATCGACCAGTCCCGACCACATAATCTGACCAACGCATCCACCAGCGTGAAAGTCAACGGCCATGTGACCTCCTGCCTACTGGACTCCGGGAGCACCGAGAGCTTTGTACACCCAAATACGGTAAGTGCTGCTCCCTTAAGGTACACCCTACCAATCAAAGTATCTCCCTGGCCTCCGGGTCCCATTGCGTAGCGATCCGGGGGTACTGCACGGTCACGCTCACAGTCCAAGGCGTAGAGTTCCACGGCTTTCGCCTCTACGTCCTCCCTAACCTCTGCGCTGCACTTATCCTCGGCCTGGACTACCAGTGCAACCTCCAGAGCCTGATCCTTAAATTTGGCGGACCCTTACCACCCGTCACTCTGTGCGGCCTCGCGACCCTAAAGGTCGATCCTCCTTCCCTCTTTGCCAATCTAACTCCAGATTGCAAATCCGTCGCCACCAGGAGCAGACGGTACAGCACCCAGGATAAGGCCTTCATCAGGTCCGAGGTCCAGCGGTTGCTTCGGGAGGGCGTCATCGAGGCCAGCAAAAGCCCCTGGAGAGCTCAAGTGGTAGTGGTTAAGTCTGGGGAGAAAAGCTGAATGGTCGTGGACTACAGCCAGACCATCAACAGGTACACGCAACTCGATGCGTACCCCCTCCTATGCATATCTGACATGGTTAACTAGATTGCACAGTACCGGGTCTTCTCAATGGTGGACCTGAAATCCGCTTACCACCAGCTCCCCATCCGTAAATCGGACCGGCCATACACCGCCTTCGAGGCAGACGGCCGGCTATATCACTTCCTTAGGGTCCCCTTCGGCGTCACCAATGGGGTTTCGGTCTTCCAAAGGGAGATGAACCAAATGGTCGACCGGTACGGCTTGCGGGCCACGTTTCCGTACCTAGACAATGTGACCATCTGCGGCCATGATCAGCAGGACCACGATGCCAACCTCGCTAACTTTCTCCGCACCGCCACTCTCCTCAACCTCACGTATAACAAGGAGAAGTGTGTGTTCCGCACAAACCGCTTAGCCATCCTCGGCTACGTGGTCCAGAATGGAGTTCTGGGGCCCGATCCCGACCGCATGTGCCCCCTCATGGAGCTCCCCCACCCCCACTGCCTCAAGGCCCTCAAACACTGCCTGGGGTTCTTCTCATATTACGCGCAATGGGTCCCAAACTATGCGGACAAGGCCTGCCCACTCATACAGTCCACTCATTTCCCCCTGACGGCCGAGGCCCAACAGGCTTTCGCCCGGATCAGAGCTGATATTGCCAAAGCTGGAATGCACGCTGTGGACGAAACACTTCCTTTCCAAGTAGAAAGCGACGCAGCGGACGTCGCCCTTGCCGACACCCTCAACCAGGCAAGCAGGCCCGTCGCATTCTTTTCCTGCACCCTCCATGCCTCCGAAATTCGGCACTCATCTGTCGAAAAAGAGGCCCAAGCTATCGTTGAGGAGGCTATGCGACATTGGAGGCATTACCTGGCCGGCAGGAGGTTCACTCTCCTCACTGACCAACGGTCGGTAGCCTTCATGTTCAACAACACACAGCGGGTCAAGATCAAAAATGATAAAATCTTGCAGTGGAGAATCGAGCTCTCCACCTATAATTACGAGATTAAGTATCACCCTGGCAAACTCAACGAGCCCCAGACGCCTTATCCCGAGTTACATGTGCCAGCGCACAAGTAAACCGACTCCGGACCCTGCACGACAGCCTTTGTCACCCAGGGGTCACTTGGTTGTACCATTTCATTAAGGCACAAAATTTGCCCTACTCCGTCAAGGAAGTAAGGACGATCACCAAGGACTGCCAGGTCTATGCGGAGTGCAAGCCGCACTTCTACCAGCCAGACCGCGCGCACCTGGTGAAGGCCTCCCGCCCCTTTGAACGCCTCAGCGTGGATTTCAAAGGCCCCCTCCCCTCCTCCGATCGACACATATTTCCTCAGTGTGATCGATGAATACTCCCGGTTTCCCTTCGCCATCCCATATCCCGACATGACGTCTGCCACCGTCATTGTAGCCCTTAATTCTATGTTCACTCTGTTCGGCTTCCCCGCCTACATCCACAGTGACAGGGGATCCTCATTCATGAGTGATGAGCTACGTCAGTTCCTGCTCAACAGGGGTATCGCCTCCAGCAGAACGACGAGCTACAACCCCCGGGGAAATGGACAGGTAGAAAGGGAGAATGGGACGGTATGGAGGGCCGTCCAGCTGGCCCTGCTGTCCAGAAATCTCCCGGCCTCCCGCTGGCAAGAGTTCCTCCCTGATGCACTACATTCCATTCGCTCATTACTCTGCACTGCTACGAACAGTACACCACATGAACATCTTTTTGCCTTCCCCAGGAAGTCCACATCCGGGGTATCACTCCCAACTTGGCTCACAGCTCCGGGAACCGTGCTTCCCCGTAAACATGTACGGCTCCACAAGGCGGATCCGTTGGTGGAAAGAGTGCACCTGCTCCACGCAAACCCACAGTACGCCTACGTGGCGTTCCCCGACGGCCGCCAGGATACCGTCTCCTTCAGGGACTGGCACCAGCAGGTACCACCCCCGTCGCCCCAGGCGCCACGCTGCCCTCCCCCGCCGCCCCCATCACCCCCCCTAGGACCATCCGTCCTCCCCCTGCCCACTCCCGTTGATGAAGAGGATTTCGGCACTCTCCCGGAGTCAACTTCGACCACGACAGCGCCAACATCGCCGTGACCACTTTGCCGATCTCAAAGGACCATCATAGCGCCGGACCGGCTGAACCTCTGACCGGCCCGCCGGATGACCAGACTGCTCTGTAAATATTAAAAATTGCTAATTGTATATAGTTATCCACCACCCCCGTCGGACTCAATTTTAACAGGGGGTGAATGTGGTAAACCACTGTGTTCTGATATTACAAGTTGTACGGTAGAACCTGCACTACAGGTTCACCTGTGACCCCTGCATGCTAGCTCCGCCCAGGAGGCGGGTTACAAATATGCGTGGCCTCCAGCTCGCAGCCATTTTGCCAGCTGCTGTGGGAGGCCACACATCTGATACTAATAAAACCTCAGTTTGGATTCAACTTCGTCTCCAGTCAAATTGATCGTGCCTCACAGTGTTCACTTATGTCAGCCCTATCGACTGGCCTTGTTTAATCAGTATTCCGAGAAACCTGGCCTGGCTTCCTCTCACTGTATCCACCCAGTACACAGACCACTTCCTGACCAGTACTTACCATTGTGGGAGTGCAAATGGACGTTGTGCTGGCCGTTGAATGGATTGACCAAGTAGCCGCAGATTGCATACTGCCGATCGGTGGCGGGGGCCGATCCGAGCAGCGTGCAAAGGATGAGTAATAGAGTGGAGCTCCACGCTGGGGCCGCCACTGTTAGCATCGAGTTCATGTGGCATCCCGTCAGCCCCAGTCTCTCTCTCCCCCCCCCCCCCCCAACGCTCTGCACGGGTTGACCAGCACACAACCCAGCCGCCCGCCCCCTCGTACACCGCAACCAATCGGGGACTGCCCGCGGCCGCACTCTTAAAAGCTGGTCGCGGCAGTTGGGAACTTCTTCCCGCGATCGGGACTGCCACAACCGATCGCTCCACGACCCTCCCAACACCCACCCGCGACCCACCTGGGGGTCGCGACCCTGAGTTTGGAAAACCCTGACCTCGATGGTTGCAGTTACAACAATGAAGAAGGTTGATACCATTCAGGACAGAGTAGTTTGCTTGATGCTGTTACCATTGGATTTAATGTTGTTATAATGTTATACCTGATGGGAAGATCCCAGATTGGAACCCTGGCTCAAAAGACCCTAGCTTTGTTTTATAAAATGTGGAGGAACAGAGTCACTGGACCACTAATTAGTTTCAACGACAAGAAAAAACAATTGTTGTATGTGGAAAATTTGGATTGCAATACAATAATAATAATCACTTATTATCACAAGTAGGCTTCAATGAAGTTACTGTCCGGCGCCTGTTCGGGGAGGCCGGTATGGGAATTGAACCCGCGCTGCTGGCATTGTTCTGCATTACAAGCCAGCTGTTTAGCCCACTGTACTACTTAGCTTAACAAATACACATAGATTTAAAGCTTAATATGGATTCCAAAGTACATCTTAAGCTACAGTGGTCTCATTAATTAAGAAAGTCCCTTTTAATCACTCCGCCTAGAAGCCAAGTTAGTGTCTGTAGATTCCTCCTCAGAATCTCGCTGGATGATGACCACATGAGAGTTTCCAAACTTCACTCCCAAAAACACACTTTCAAATCATCTCTCACAATAATGCTTTCCCTTAGCAGTTTGCATCCTCTAATGACACTTTTAAACAGAGCTTCTGCTCCACTTTTGACAGCTAATCCAGTCCAGGATTTTACACCAACCCTTTAGGATTTCTTTGTCGTGACTGCTGTGCAGACTGCTCACAATTGCTTTAACTCTTGATTCCCAGACTGCATTAAAATGACATCAAACATTTCATCGACCTCTGACGTCTGCTGTCCATTTTAAATCTAGTTACTGTAATTGTCTCTCTAATGCAGACCACTTTGTTTGCTCTTTTGAAAAATCTTTTTAAAATACCTTGGTCTCTGATCTTTTAACTTCAGGTGTCTTAAAAATTCTTTCTGTCCCAATTCCCTGGTTATCTGGATTGTACCTTTTTCCTTAGGCAGCCTGCATCTTTGCTACTTCCTTGTCCTGTCCAGCTTCTCCTGGCAGAGTTGAGAGAGGTTCACTCCTCAGTGTCCTGTCTCCAACTGCGCACAAATTCAGCTAAAACTAAAACTTAAAAGCTTCTTTACCTTACAAAGTCCCAGTTGCTGAGCAACACACACATGTGCATGTCTTTTATGTATTCTTTATGTCTAAGCACTTAGAAACACAATTGGAACTTAACCAACCCCCAGACATACAAACACCTTTCCCAGCATGAATCTAACTATAGGTTTCACCATTTCGGGCACAAAAACATTAAATTAAATCCAATTAAAACTATACCGTCTAATGTTTACCAATGCAAATATGAATCCTTTAAAATTACTTTTATTTTCCTAACAATATCCATATCGTCGCCATTAAAATATTGTGGCTGCAGTCTACATAATGATGCACAAAAGGTAACTCACAGGTTTTCTACAGTAGCAACACCCTGTGAATTATAGCATTGCCTATGAATACAGAAAGTGTTGAGGGAACACAAGCACCTCTGAGCTCCCCTCCAGGTTACGTACCATTCCAATATTTCTGTTTCAGGAATTATACTTACCCATGGGCAATCAAGAACCATTTGACTGCAAGACGATAGTCTACTTTTCAGAGTTTCATGAGAAATCATCAAGAGCTGCACAACAGAACTGCCTGCAGAAAGGATTATAGGAAGGAATAATTGGATGCACATTAATTGCTGGAAATGCAAACATGGAGTGAAAGCGAAACTGTATTGACAAATACAATGCAGTGTAAACCATTAATATTTCCTATCCAATATTTTCTTTACATAACAAACTCTATTGCTTCAAAGGGATTTCTGCATTTATTGCTTAAAATGCACAAGAATTTGATTCATTTATTATTGTTACGAGGCGTTCTTGTTTATTCAACGTGATAAAAAGTTTAAGATTGATATGCAACTAAATATTGTGGATATGGACTCAGACTAGCACTGATGCCACAGCTAAATAACAATGTTTTCTTCTCCTGACTTTTTGCTATTTAATAGACTCATTATAGAGAGTGAGTTTTTATAGTTTATCATGTTGTCTTTAAATGAAACAATCTGATAAGCTGTGAGGACCCATCTTAAGGGATTGATTTTCATCATGTTTAGTAATGGGCAACATCTGGTAAATGTTCTGTTTAATATGCATATTGTTGGCATGATTGTTTCTATGCTTGAGAGTATAGAAAATTAGAGTGTAAAATTATTAAGAAGTGACTGTTTATGCAAGAAAGGCGGCATAAAGCATTGTTCAAGTTTATTGTGCTGATTTGAAACCACCAATCAATTAGTCAATGTTTCATTTTCATGTTATAATACATTTCCATGCAATTGACATTTTTTAATCAGACCTTCAAAATTTTGAAATAATGAAGAAACTAGTTATATTTTGTGTTTAAAAGCAGTAGCAATTTCCCTGCCAGTGAGTACAGAATAAGACACTGGCGTAGTTTGTTTCATGAAGCAATCTCAGCTGTTTTGATGTATTCCCAATGAAGATCGCAATGATAGTTATGAACCCATTAGAACACCAATTTCTCCACCAATTTGATTAGATATTCAATGTATTAGACCAGTATTGATTGATCAGATTTTTGTAACACTATCCTTATATTGCTTTCTAATTCAGCTGGGGGAGAAAGAAAACCAGCTACAGATAATTCCAACTGAAAATGAAAAATATTAATATTTTTCAATTTATATTTATCTAATTGTTGTTTGTTAGTACAGAACTTGAGTATTGCTGATAAAGAGAAATGCTGTCAAAGCTTTTTGTCTTGTACTCATCAGGACACATATGCAAGAATACTAATTATAACGGGAACAACAATTTATACTGCATAAGAAAAGAATGTTGATTGGTTGGCAAATTAACTCTTATTGGTAGCATTGCCATGAAGAATGTACCAGGGAACAGTTAACTACCTTTTTTAAAAATTCAAATCAGACAAGGTGAAGGCATTGTTAGGAGAAATGAATCAGGAAATGGCTCCCCCAAGCTTTTGTTTAGTTGAAAATAGTGCAATGTATGAACATGCTCCTTCTGTTTGCAAAGGACAGGGCTTATGTGTGAATACATGTAGTTTCCAGCACACAAAGCGAGCGACATTACAACTCTGATTGATAATCTTAAATTCTTAGTACAGTCTGGATTGTTTAGCAATTGCTGTCCAAGTGTGGAATCACAGTCCTTTACTTGTTATGAACAGCTGTTTAATACAATCTACCAGTAGTTGAGATGTACAGCCCATCACATACCTGGCATCACACCAGTTCTGAAATTCATATACCACATTACTCATTTCTATGATAGGTAGAGTGTTTTTTTGGTTTAATGGCAATATCCTGTTAGTGGAGAATGCCACGTGTGTTGCTACTGCTTAGTAGCAGCATGATACAACTTGTTTTACCTGTTGCTCAATTTTTTTGAGACACCTTACTTTCTATGGTAGTTGGAGGTAAGCTGGACACTTTTCAGGACAGAAGGTGGAGGGCGTAGGCCCATTCATGAGTTTGTGAGACAATGACTGCCCTGATGATATCATCACTCACTGTATAATCGTGCAGTATATTTACCATACCAGGTATGTAGGCCACATGTTCCAATGACTGGCGGATCATATCAAACAGCACCTCCCTTCAGCTGTTCATGTCAGGCAAAGTACTTACCGTACCGAACCAGCGCATGCTTGCAAAACTCAAAACATAATGTCCAACATTAACTTTGATTCCGCAATTGGACAACGATTGCTAAAGAATCCTGATTGTGCTAAGAATTCCACTGATAACCAATTTAGGATTATCCGTCTGGCTCATGGCTCACTTATGCATTCTAGAAGCTACATATTTGCACGTAGGGCCTTGCCCTTTGCAGACAGAAGGAGCATGTACACGTAGTGTGCCTTTTTCAACCAGTCATTCCCTTGTTTATTCCCCATGGCACTACCTTGACCAGAGTTGACCATGACAATGCCCTGACTAATTAGAGTCGACCTGCTTGGTTTGAATCTCAACAACAACTCAGCAGTTAACTGTTCCCTGGTGCATTCTACATTGCATTATCTCTACCAACCAGAGCCCACTTGCCAACCAATCAGCACTTTCTTCTCATGCAATATAAATTGTTGTTCCCTTTATAATTTGGTCTTCTTGCGCATCTATCCTTTTAAAACAATAAATTTAGAGTACCAATTCATGTTTTCCAATTAAGGGGCAATTTAGCATGGCCAATCCACCTACCCTGCACATCTTTGGGTTGTGGAGGCGAAACCCACCCAAACATGGAGAGTGTGCAAACTCCACACGGCAGTGACCCAGAGCCGGGATCGAACCTGGGACCTCGGCGCCATGAGGCAGCAGTGCTAACCACTATGCCACAGTCCTGCCCTTCTTGCGTATCTATCCTGATGAGTGCAAGATGAAAAGTTTTAACAGCCTGTCTCTTTTTTCAGAAATAGTTGTATTTATCACCTGCTTTATTAGTAGGGTTATCCAGCCTGATTTAATTGTGTAATTAAGATCTTGTTATGCTGCTGTCTTATGAGTATCTACCATAGCATATACAATGAATGGTTTCAATGTTTAGAAGCATTAACCATTTCTTCATTCGAGTTTATCTAGAAGTGTCAGCACATTAATCAAACCAAAGTGTAAGAAAAGTTATTGGAGGAAAGGGGCTACTTATATAATTTTCTGGCATGGTACACTATATTACTCAACATAATGTAGCTGTAAATGTTGCTTCAATTATAAAACCAGTACTGGCTCTGGCTATATCTGCATCCCTAAAGAAAGTAGCTATAGATGGTGACTCTTTCCTCATTTTATGAGATCTAATGTAATTCAAACACAAAAGTACAACTCTTTAGTTTCAAATTACTTTTGCTACTTTGTAATGTGGCGAAATGGATTGAGCTCACATCATGAGATGCACTAATATTACTGAATGTTCTTAGTAATGGCTGCTCATATGTGACTCATTTTCTGATTAAGCTGTACTGTATCTCATTGCGAATTTACCAGTATTACGAGTGCACAAAGGATTCTGGTAGATTCCTAGATCTGTGATCTCTATAATTCTGTCACCATTTACAATTTGTAATAATTCTTCAAAGTCTAATGCCTCCTAGGATTTAATAGTCTACATAGAAAATTGTGACTCAGGTACATAATTTTAAGCAACAAAAAACTAGAAAAGTGTCACTCATTATTAACTGTTTGATTGTTCATGTAACAATAATGGCATAGTATTGCACTTAAGTGGTCTTCAAAAAAATAAATTTTTATGCAAACATACAATTTAAATATTATTTGTCTGCGCTGTGCAAATTGAGTGATTAAGTGTATTTAAATATAAGTTTCTGTTCATATTTGCAAGTTGTACAGTAAAATGTTAAGAGGCATTTACAAAAGTTGATATGTTCTATTTTTGTTATACCTGAAAATTCTCTATATTATACTGAGTGGTTAAAATAAAATCTACAATGAACATTTCCTGTTTAGCACAATTTTCATTTTTAGTTAAATTAATTAAAGCAAATAGTCATCAGTTGGTCAACTCCCCATTTAAATTGAAGGATATTAAATTCAGAGTGCTGAGATATATATTAACGGACACCATTTTGCTCCTGATCCTGTGAATGCAGAAGGAAGTATGACATAAAACAGTTTTAAAATAAATAACAATTAATATTTTTCAAAACTGAAACCGAATTTTCAATATGACAGCTAGTGTGACCATGGCTGTGGTTGCGGACGTGCTTACATTAAATCAGATATCAATTAATTAAAATATACTTTGATTTGGGTAAATTGAATGTCTTTGTGTAAAATGGGAAAACCTTGCCCATAAGCATGACTGACTTTTTCATTCTTCGAGGTGAAAATGACTCTGTTTATCATCTGGGTATGGAGGTTGCTCCTGGTAGGTTCTGCTGCAAATAGGACAGGATACCGCAGATGATTGAATTTTGAATGAGTTGCGAGCTTGATATTTTCTCACTATGCATTTTCTCTTTGCCTCTGATATGTGCTTGCTTCTGAAGGAGGCTGCATCATTTTTTAGTTGGTTGCGCCAGGTATAGCAATCCTGGGAGAACTTTGCCTAGGACTCAAAGTTGATATCAAACTCCTAAGTGAAGCTTTCAAAGTATCTTTGTAGCCCAGCCTTTGACTGACAGAAGAGTGCACCCCAGATTCAAGGTTGCCATAGAAGATTCGCTTTGGTAAATGGGTGCCAAGCATTCTGACAATATAACCAACCTTTCTCAGTTGTGACTGTCACAATACAATATGGATGTCTGGCATGTCAGCTTGGGTGAGCACCTCAGTGATTGGTATTTTGGCCTACCATCCAATTTTCAGGAGCTTCCAAAGGCACCTTAAGTGAAAATAGTTGAACTTCTTGGCATGACCCTGGTACACACTCAAAGACATGCATGCGGAGAGCAGATTGTGCATATTATTGCACTATAGCCGTTAGTTTGGTAGGCAGATTTGCTCCTTTTCATTCCCAGACTCATGTTTGAAGTGTGCTGAAGACTACACTGAGAAAGATTGAGATTATGCCGCAGAGATATGGGGTTGGATTCTCCATCGGCAGGGTCCTCTGCAGGCAGCGCACTCACACTTGCGGATTTCCCGACAGCATGGGGATGCCCACAATGGGAAGCCCCGTTGGCCGGCTGGCAAGAGAGAGGATCCCACTGCCGGCGGGGATGAGCAGCACCAGAAAATGGGTGCGACGGATGGAGAAACCCACCCATGAACTTTTCCATTGTCAACGGGTTCTGCTCATGGACAGAAAGCTTGGATTTGAGATAAGATTTCCCTGGAGCAGTCTGGTACATTATTTCTGTTTTCTTCTTACTATTCTAAGGCCAAAATTGTTGCATGCATTGGAGAACAAGCTCGAGATACATTGTATGTCCACCTCTGAACCAACAGCTAATTCACAATCATCAACAAAAAGGAAATCACAAAGAATGACCTTGGGAACCTTGGTCTTTGCATCTCAGATTGAAAAGCTTCCGATCCATGTGATATCCAATTTTGATGTCAGATCACCTTCGTGGAAGGCATCAGAGCATGGCAGAGAAAAGCACGACGAGGGTTGGTGTGAACACATTATTGTGTTTAACTTCATTATTGCCTGGGATGGGTCAGGAGACTCACCATCATCCAGGATCCATACAGCATGCCTTCAAGGAACCTTCAGATAATTGTGATTAAATTCCTCAATGCAGCCAAATTTCTCCATTATCTTCCAGGCACCCTCATGACTGACTGTGTCAAATGGCTTGGTCAGGTCAACAAATGTAAGGGCGGCATGATGATGCAGTGGTTACTACTACTGCCTCACGGCACCGAGGACTAGGGTTCGGTCCCGGGTCACTGTCCGTGCAGAGTTTGCACATTCTCCCCTTGTCTGGGAGTATCTCACCCCACAATCCAAAGATTAGCAGGGTGGTTGCCCCTTAATTGGAAAACTTTTTAAAAAGTCAACAAATGTAGTGTAGAGGTCCATGTTCTGTTCTCGGCATTTTTACTGGAAATATTTCTTAAACTTTTCTGACACCCTAGCTTCAGAGATGTTGTGCTAAATGGTTTAGAAGGCTTCTGATGAAAACTTTGCTGGTGATGGAGAGTGGTAAGATTACACTTTGATTGTCGCACGATTGGCAAGTTCCTTTCTGCTTCTACAGGTGGACAATGGAGGCAACGCTGTATTCTTGCAGGATGGTTTCAAGCTTTTATACTGTAAAGAGATGGGAACTAATTATAAAGTAAGATATATCTCGGGGGTGCCACATTTTACAGCTGCACTGGAGATGTGCTACGTAATCTTTAATTTTATTCAATTCATTTACGGGACGTGGGCGTCGCTGTTAGGCCAGCATTTATTGCCCATACCTAATTGCCCTTCAGAAGGTGGTGGTGAGTTGCCTTCTTGAAGTGCTGCAGTCTCTGACTGTACATACATCCCAGTGCTGTTAGGGAGGGAGTTCTAGGATTTTTACCCAGCGACAGTGAAGGAACAGAGCTATATTTCCACATCTGGGTGGTGAGTGACTTGGCGATGAACCTCCAGGTGGCTGCTCATGTCCTTTTAGATTGTTGTGTTGTGGGTTTGGAAGATGCTGCCTAAGGAACCTTGGCAAGTTCCTGCAGTGCACCTTGTAGATGGCACACACGGCTGCCACTTCGTTGGTGGTGGAGCGATTGAATGTTTGTGGAAGGGGAAGCAATCAAGCAGGCTGCTTTGTCCTGGATGGTGGTGAGCTTCTTGAGTGTTGTTGGAGCTGCACCCATCCAGGCAAATGGAGAGTATTCCATTACATTCCTCTGCCTTGTAGATATATTTTAGGGGGAGGGGGGGTCAGGAGGTGAGTTATTCGCCATAGAATCCTAGCCTCTGAACTGCTCTGGTACCCAAAATATTAATATGGCTAGTTCAGTACAGTTTCTGATCAATGGCAACCCACAGGATGTTGATTGTAGGGGATTCAGCGATTGTAATGCCATTATATGTCAAGGGGCGATGGTTAGATCTTCTCTTGTAGGAAAAGGTATTTGTCTGGCACTTGTGTGGCATGAATGTAACTTGCCACTTGTCAGCCCAAGCCTGGATATTCTCCAGGTCTTGCTACATCTGGACATGGACTGCTTCATTATCTGAGGAGTCGCGAATGGTGCTGAACATTGTGCAGTTATCTGCAAGCATCCCAACTTCTGACCTTATGATGGAAGGGAGGTCATTGATGAAGCAGCTGAAGATGGCTGGGCCTTGGACACTATCCTGAGGAACTTCTGAAGTGATGTCCTGGAGCTGAGATGATTAACCTCCAAACACAGCAACCATCTTCTGTTGTGGTAGGTATGACTCCAACCAGCAGAGAGTTTTCCCCTTGATTCCTATTGACTCCAGTTTTGCTTGGGTTCCTTAATACCATGCTCGGCCGGTCAAATGCTGCCTTGATGTGAGGGGCAGTCACTCACCTCATCTCTGGGATCTAGCTCTTTTGTCCATGTTTTAACCAAGTGTAACGAGATCAGAAGCTGAATGACCCTGGTGTAATGTTATTGTCGGATGTCCTGATTTATATTACAAGAACACCTGTAACTAAAGCCATAAACGATTTATTAACATTAACTGTGGGTTAAATATATGCAACAACAGATGAATATTAGTATGAATGTGCACAAGCAACCTCTCAGCTCCCCAGTCAGTCTGAGGTCACCTGACTCTAGCATTCACTTATATAATGAGACTCCTAGTGGTCAGCCAGTGAATTACAATACAACCATGATATAACCACTCCTTTTCCTTTGAAAGAATAAATTAATACATTATCATCAAATATTTACATGTGATATCATTAGCTTTGTAAGTCTAACAGTATTAATTAAAAAAAAATTTTTTTTTAACTAGTTTAACAAATGCACAAGATCAACAAGCATAGTATGTACAAATAGTCCAAATCTACAAATTGAGCCGATCAGGTTTTCTTCTGACTCTTGTTAACCTGCTGCTCAGAACTTGTGGATTCAATGTTCTCCATGTCATTTACAAGCTCAGGAACTATCTGACTCTGCAGCTTGATTCTAACGTAGATTCGTCAACCATCACGTTGTTATGAAAGTCCTCTCTGGTTTTCAAGAGAGCGCGACGATTTCGTCTTAAAACCAACCTTTCCTCTGTCTGTAGATTGTAGGAGGGAGATGCTACTTCTTCAAGTACAATGGCTTTTCTAACAAATTGCCTGAGTCTTCTATTGTCATCTTCAGTGTCATCACTACTCAGAGGTGACAAAATCCTGGACACTCTATCATAGAACTGCTTTTGTTTTGCTTTAATGTTTTGCATTTCCAGCAGTACCACCGCATTCTCCTCCTTTTCCACATATGGACGTGTGGTACGCAACTTTCTAATCATGAGTAACTCTGCTGCCGATCTATCATGTGACAATGGTAATGTTTTGTAACGTGAGTTTGTGAGATATGGATCAGATTGGCTGTCCATTGCTTTCTGTAATGATTGTTTTACAATATGTACACTTTTTTTCATTAAGATATTTGGGATCCATGCCTATACGAGCATCACAATTTTTTTGTTTTGCACATATGATGGAATTTACCCCATTGGTAGGTCCTTCTATCTTCTTGAAACTTGTGGTTTCGTATCTGATAGGGGCGGTAGGGTATAAGTGAGATTGACGTGCAAATTTACATCTTCAGCAATTTCACAACTAATAGTTTGTATCGGTGCTTTAGATAATACATCTTAACAGGCGCCGGAATGTGACGACTCGGGGCTTTTCACAGTAACTTCATTGAAGCCTAATTGTGACAATAAGTGATTATTATTATCATTCTTTTAAGTTGTATCTCATTGGCGAATGGTAGTGCACTAAAATCAGTGAACAAATCGCTGAATTTGTGGATAATGTTCTCAGAATCATTGGAGTGTTGATCCAATCCTTTGTAGAACATAGAACATGACAGCGCAGTACAGGCCCTTCGGCCCTCAATGTTGCGCTGACCTGTGAAACCACTCTAAAGCCCATCTACACTATTCCCTTATCGTCCATATGTCTATCCAATGACCATTTGAATGCCCTTAGTGTTGGCGAGTCCACTACTGTTGCAGGCAGGGCATTCCACGCCCTTACTACTCTCTGAGTAAAGAACCTACCTCTGACATCTGTCTTATATCTATCTCCCCTCAATTTAAAGCTATGTCCCCTCGTGCTAGACATCACCATCCGATATGCTGTGCCATGAGGTAGCAGCTTGTGGTTGAAAACAATTCTGCTGCTGGTGATGGCCCACAGCACCTCATGGATACCCAGTCTTGAGTTGCTAGACCTGTTTGAAGTCTATCCCATTTAGCACAGTGGTGATGGCACACAACAGGATGTGAAGACGGTACTTTGTCTCCACAAGGACTGTCTGGTGGTCACTTCTACTAATACTGTCATGGACAGATGCATCTGCAGCAGGCAGGTTGGTGAGGATGAGGTCAAGTACCTGCTGTATTCCCAGTCTAGCAGCTATGTCCTTTAGGACCTGACCAGCTTAGTCTGTGGTGGTACTACTGAGCCATACGTGGTGATGGATATTGAAGTCCCCCACCCAGAGTACATTTTGCGCTCTTGTCACCCTCAGTGCTTCCTCCAAGTACAAGTGGTGTTCATGTTGGAGGCTTACTGATTCATCAGCTGATGGTGGACAGTACGTGGTAATCAATAGGAAGTTTCCTTGCCCATGTTTAATCTGATGGGGTCCAGAGTTAATGTTGAGGACTCCCAGGGCAATTCCGTCCTGACGGTATACCACTGTGCCGATTCGTCTTCTAGGTCTGTCTTCCCGCTGAGACAGGACATACCCAGGAATGATGACGGTGCTGTCTGGGACATTGTCTGTAAGGTATGATTCTGTAAGTATGATTATGATAGTAAGGAGGGCCTTACAGGGTCAACATTGCGATTGCCATTTCCGGTGCCTGGGTCAATGCCAGGTGGTCTGTCCGGTTTCATTTCTTTTTCGTGTTTTTGTTGCGGTTGAATACAATGTAGTGGCCTGCCAGATCATTTCAGAGGGGACTTCAAAATCAACCATATTGCTGTGGGTCTGGAGTCACATGTAGGCCAGACCAGGTAAGGATGGCAGATTTCCTTCCCTAAAGGACATTAGTGAACCAGATGGGTTTTTATGACAATGGTTACATGGTCATCATTAGACTTTTAAATCCAGATATTTTATTGAGGTTAAATTCCACCACCTGCCATGGTGGGATTTAAACCCGGATCCCCAGATCATTATCCTGGGTCTCTGGATTACTATTCCAGTGACAATACCACTGTACCGCCACCTCCCTGCATCAATAATAATGCATTAATTCATCAGTCCACATGGAGGGCAGCAAGAAATACACTTTTTAAATTCATTAATGGGATGTGTGTGGCACTGGATAGGCCAGCATTATTGACCATCCCGAATTGCCCTTGAGAAGGTGGTGGTTAGCGGCCCTCTTAAACTGGTGCAGTCCATGTGGTGTAGGTACATGTACAGTGCTGGCAGAGAGAGAGTTTCAGGATTGTGACCCCGTGACATTGAAGGAACAATGATATATTTCCAAGTCACGATACTGAGTGGCTTGGAGGGAAACTTCCAGGTGATGATGTTCCCAGGTATCTGTTGCCTTTGTCCTTTTAGGCGGTAACGGTCGTGGGTTCTGAAGATACTGTCTAAAGAGCCTTGGTGTGTTCCTGCAGTGCACATCTTGTTGATGGTACACACTGCTGCCAGTGTGCATTGGTGATGGAGGGAGCCAATGTTTGTGGAATGGGTGCCAATCAAGTGTGCTGCTTTGTCCTGAACAGTGTTGAACTTCTTGAGTGCCATTGGAGCTCATCCAGCAAGTGGAAAGTATTCCATCACACTCCAGACTTGTGTCTTGCAGATGACTTTGGGGAGTCAGGAAGTGAGTTACTCAACATAGGATTCCTACCATCTGACCTACACCTGTAGGCACAGTATTTACATGGCTAGTCCAGTTTAGTTTCTGGTCAATGGTAACCCACAAGAAGTTGATAGTGGAGGATACAGTGATGGCAATGCCATTGAATATAAAGGGCGATGAATAGATTCCCTCAATTATGGTAATTGCCTGGCACCTCTGTGGCATAAATGTTACTTTCCACTTGTGAGCCCTAGGCTAGATATTGTGCAGGTCTCACTGCATTTGGACATGAACTGCCTCAGTCATGAATGGTGCTGAGCATTGTGCAACCATCAATCAACATACCTACTTATGGTGGAAGCAAGGTCATTGATGAAGCAGCTTAAGATGGTTGGGCCTAGGACACTACTCTGAGGAATTCCTACAGCGGTGTCCTGGAGCTGAGATGATTGATCTCCAACCACCACAACCATCTCCTTTTGGGCTAATTATAATTTCAACCAGCAGAGAGTTTTCCCCCCGATTTCCATTGACTCCAGTTTTGCAGGGCTCCTTGATGCCATACTCGGTCAAATGCTGCCTTGATGTCAAGGACAGTCACTCTCACCTCACCTCTGGAGTTCAACACTATTTTCCATGTTTGAACCAATGTTAAAAAGAGGTTAGGCGATGAGTAATGCTGGCAGAACCCAAAGTGAGTGTCAATGAGAAGGTGCCAGTTGATACCACTGTTGATGACATCTTCCAACACTTTACTGATAATCGAGAGTGGACTGAAGGGGCGGTACTTGACCAGGTTTGATTTGTTCAGTTTTTGTGCACAGGACATGCTGAGCAATTTTCCACATTGCTGGGTAGAATCCAGTGTTTTAGCTGCACTGGGTACAGGTTGGTTAGGGGCGTGGTAAGTTCTGGTGTGCAAGTTTCCACTATTATTGCTAGAATACTACCAGGGCCCATAGCCTTCGCAGTATCCAGTCTCTTCAGCGTTTTCTTGATATCACATGGTGTGAATCGAATTGGCTGAAGACTGACATCTGTGATGTTTGGACCTCTGCAGGAGGTTGAGATGGATCACCTACTTGGCAATTCCGGATGAAGACCGGGCTACTGATGGCCCACAGTACCTCTTGGATGTCCACTCTTGAGTTAGAGCCATAGGAATGATATACAGCACATTTGGCCCATCTTGTCTATGCCAATTCAAAGACAAGTGCCCTTTCTAATCCCATCTTCCTGCACACGACCCTGCAGCTTAAAGCACTTAAGGTGCAGATGCAGGTACTTTTTGAAAGAGTTTCGGGTCTCTGCCTCCACCACCAGGCTGTGAGTTCCCGACACCCACCACCCGCTACTTAAAAAGGTTTTTCCTCATGTCTCCTCCAATTCTTCAGCCACTTAGCTTGAATCTCTGACCACTGGTTTTTGTACTCTTTGCCAAAGGAAACAGGTTCGTCCTCTCTACTCTATTTCTACCCTCACAATTTTATATACCTCTATCATGTCACCCCTCAGCCTTCTCAGTTTCAAGGAAAAGAACCCTAACCTCTCCAATCTCAAGGAAAACCCCAAGGCTTTTTACTCTTATGTGAGAAATAAAAGAATGACCAGGGTGAGGGTAGGGCCGGTCAAGGACAGTAGTGGCAACTTGTGCATGTATCAGAAGAAATAGGAGAGGCGTTGAATGAATACTTTTCTTCAGTGTTCACAAAGGAGAGGGGCTATGTTTTTGAGGATGTGAGTGTGATACAGGCAGGTAGGCTGGAGGAGGTAGATGTTCTGAGGAAGGATGTATTAGAAATTTTGAAAAACCTGAGGGTCGACAAGTCCCCTGGGCCAGATGGGATATATCCAAGGATTCTTTGGGAGGCAAGGGATGACATTGCAGAGCCTTTGGCTTTGATCTTTGGGTCCTCGCTGTCCACGGGGATAGTGCCAGAGGACTGGAGAGTGGGGAATGTTGTTCCTCTGTTCAAGAAAGGGAATAGGAATGACCCTGGTAATTATAGGCCAGTTAGTCTTACTTCGGTGGTCGGTAAGTTAATGGAAAAGATCCTGAAGGATAGGATTTATGACCATTTGGAAAGATGCAGCTCAATCCGGGATAGTCAACACGGATTCGTGAAGGGTAGGTCTTGCCTCACAAATTTGATTGAATTCTTTGAGGAGGTAACTAAGTGTGTAGATGAAGGTAGAGCAGTTGATGTCGTATACATGGATTTTAGTAAGGCGTTTGATAAGGTTCCCCATGGTCGGCTCATGAAGAAAGTAAGGAGGTGTGGGATAGAGGGACATTTGGCCAATTGGATAAGTAACTGGCTATCACAAAGAAGATAGAGGGTGGTGGTGGATGGAAAATTTTCAGACTGGAGCCCAGTTACCAGCGGTGTACCACAGGGATCAGTGCTAGGTCCTCTGCTATTTGTGATTTTTATCAATGACTTGGAGAAGGGGGCTAAAGGGTGGGTCAGTAAATTTGCTGATGACACCAAGATTGGTGGAGTAGTGGATGAGGTGGAGGGCTGTTGTAGGCTGCAAAGAGACATTGATAGAATGTAGAGCTGGGCCGAAAAATGGCAGATGAAGTTTAACCCTGATAAGTGCGAGGTGATTCATTTTGATAGAAAAAATTTGAATGCGGATTACAGGGTCAACGGCAGGGTTCTGAGGAATGTGGAGGAACAGAGAGATCTTGGGGTTCATGTCCACAGATCTCTGAAGGTTGCCACTCAAGTGGATAGAGCCGTGAAGAAGACTTATAGTGTGTTAGCGTTTATTATCAGGGGGCTTGAGTTTAAGAACCGCGGGGTTATGCTGCAACTATACATGACCCTAGTGAGACCACATTTGGAGTATTGTGTGCAGTTCTGGTCACCTCATTGTAGGAAGGATGTGGAAGCATTGGAAAGGGTGCAAAGGAGATTTATCAGGATGCTGCCTGGTTTGCAGGATAGGTCTTGTGAGAAAAGGTTGAGGGAGCTAGGGCTTTTCTCTTTGGAGCGGAGGAGGATGAGAGGTGACTTAATAGAGGTTTATAAGGTAATGAGGGGGATAGATAGAGTGGACGTTCAGAGACTATTTCCTCGGGTGGATGTAGCTGTTACAAGAGGGCATAACTATAAGATTAAGGGTGGGAGATATAGGCGGGATGTCCGAGGTAGGTTCTTTACTCAGAGAGTGGTTAGGGTGTGGAATGGACTTCCTGCTGTGATATAGTGGAGTCGGACACTTTAGGAACTTTCAAGCGGTTATTGGATAGGCACATGGAGCACACCAGAATGACAGGGAGTGGGATAGCTTGATCTTGGTTTCGGACAATGCTCGGCACAACATCGAGGGCCGAAGGGCCTGTTCTGTGCTGTACTGTTCTGTGTCTATGTTCTATGTTCTCCCTCTGTAACGGCAATTCTCCAGCCCTGGCAACATTCTAGTAAATCTTCTCGGCACTCTCTCCTGAGCAATCACGTCCTCCCTGTAATGTGGTGACCAGAACTGCACACAATACTCCAGTTGTGGCCTCACCAGTGTCTTATACAGTTCCATAATCATATTCCTACTTTTGTATTCTATACCTCTGTCAATGAATGAGAGCATTCCATATGCCTTCTTTACTACCTTATCTACCTGTACAACAGGCCAAGATCTCCCACTTCATATACCCCTTCCACTTCATTTACCCCTTTCAGTTTATTCCCGTTTATTCTATGTTTGACCTCCCTAAATGCACTACCTCACACTTGTCAGAGTTGAACTCCATCTGCCACTTTCCTTCCCACTCCACCAACCTATCTATATCATTTTAGAGTTTACAGCCATCCTCTACACGATCCACTACAGAATCAATTTTTGTGTCATCTGCAAATTTCCCAATCGAGCCCCCCATGTTCAAGTCCAAATTGTTAATATATAAACAAACCTTAGGAGTCCTAACACCAAGCCTTGTGGAACACTACTTGAAAAAGCTGTACATTCACAAGGTCAGTCATCGACCATGACCCTTTGTTTCCTGTTGCTAAGCCAACTTTGGATCTAATTCGTCGCATTACCCTGTATCCCATGGGCTTTTATTTTTTTGACCAGTCTGCCATGTGGGACTTTGTCAAATGCCTTACTAAAATCCATGTAGTCAACATCCATTACACTACCCTCATCGATCCTCCTTATCACTTCCTCAAATAATTCAATCAAATTTGTATGGCATGACCTTGCCTTAACAAAACCATGCTGACTATCCTTGTCTCGTCCATGCCTTTCTAAGTGAAGGTTTATCCAATCTCCCAGGATTGATTTTAACGATTTGCCCACTACCGAAGAAACTCTATCCGGCCTATGAATGTTCGGCATTTCCTTCATATCCTTTTTAAACAAAGGAACCATATTTGCATTCCTCCAGTCATCCACTACCTCCCCGTGTCCAGTGAAGATTAGAAAATAACCTTGGAGGAACTGCTATTTCCGCCCTGACCCCCTTCAACGTTCTGGGAAACAATTCACCCAGCCTTAGTGACGTACATACTTTCAACGATTCCAACTCTTCTAACACTTCCTCTCTCGTCATGATTATTTTATCCAATATTTCACACTGCTCTTCTTGGATTACTATACTTGCATCATCCCTTTCTTTGTGAATACAGAGACAGAAAATTTGTTTAAAACTCTTCCCATATCTTCTGCATCTTGACACAAGTTCGCTTCTTCATCTCTAATAGGTTTAACTTAACTATTTTTGCTCTTTACATATTTGTAAAGTATACTGCTAATATTTTTTTCATGCCCTCACTTTGATTTCCTTAGTTCTTTTTTTACTTGATCCCTGCACTTTCTGTACTCCTCTAGGCTATCCGCAGTGTTGTCGAATCTATTCAAAATCTTATCTATTTTGCACAGTGCCACACAACACAATGGAGTGTATCCTGCAAGATGCAGAAGATGTGGGAAGAGTTTTAAACAAATGGTAGTAGTCAAGGCTTTGGAAGGTGCTGTCTAAGGAACCTGGTGAGTTCCTGCAGTGCATCTTGTAGATGGTACACACGGCTGCCACTGTTCGTCGGTGGTGGAGGGTTTGAATGTTTGTGGAAGGGGAAGCAATCAAGCAGGTTGCTTTGTCCTGGATGGTGTCGGGCTTCTTGACTGTTGTTGGAACTGCATTCATCCAGGCAAGTGGGGAGTATTCCATTACACTGTGCCTTGTAGATAGATTTGGGGGCTCAGAAGGTGAGTTACTTGCCATGGAATTCCTCGCCTTTGACCTGCTCTGGTGGCCAAAGTATTAATATGGCTAGTCCAGTTAAGTTTCTAATCAATGGTAACCCCCAGAATGTTGACTGTGGGGGTTTCAGTGATGGTAAGCCATTAAAGTCAAGGGGCAATGGTTAGATCCTCCCTTGTAGGAGATGGTCATTGCCTGGCAAAAGTAATTTGCCACTTGTCAGCCCAAGCCCGTATATTGTTCAGGTCTTGCTGCATTTGGATATTATCTGCTTCATTACCTGAAGAGTCACGAATGATGCTGAGCATTGTGCAGTCATCTGCAAACATCCTCACTTCTGACCTTATGATGGAAGGTAGGTCTTTGATGAAGCAGCTGAAGATGGTTGGGCCTAGGACACTACCCAGAGGAACTGCTGCAGTAATGTCCTGGAGTTAATAGTTACTTACTGTTGAACTGCCTAAGACTACAAATATCTTATTAAGACCTATCAAACTACACTCAACACCTTACAATAAGATTTAGATGTTGTACCTAACTAGCTCTCTACCAAGAAGGGCAATTCTTGTCTCAGAGCTGTAAGCTCCCTCCCCTCACTTCCCTCCCACATTTTCCTCCCCCACCTTTCCTCCTCACTTCCAAACTCCTCTTCCCCCCACCCACCCCCCATCATCTTACACTGCACCCCATCTCAACTCCTCCCTTCCCTGCCCCTCTTCCAACTCCTCTTGCCTCTTCTTCCAACATTCTCCCCTCTTATGTCCACCTCTTTTCTCCCCCTCTCCACTCCTCTTCCCTGTGTCCCCTCACTGCACTCCTCTAGCCTGCTCCCATTCCCTTCCTCCTCTTCCTCCCCCCTCCTTCCAGACAACTATACAATATTTTGGACATGTAATTGACAGTAAGGGTCTGCATAAAGCATCCAAAAAATGGAAGCCATTATGGAGGCTCCAAGACCAATGAACATCATTCAATCCAGGTCATTCCTAGGGTTAATCAACTACAATGGAAAATACATCTGTAATCTGGCAACCCTATTGACACCGTTATGTACCTTGTTGTGCGCAAACCAGGCATGGCAATGGACACCAGAATGTGAAAAAGTATATCAATCTGCAAAAGAAGCATTGAAGAAGTTAGAAGTGTTGGTGCATTTCAACCTGAAGTTACCATTACACCTTGCCTGCGATGCTTCACTATTTGGTGTTGGAGCTGTGGTGTCACATAGGGCGTGATCTTCCGGCCTCGTTATACTCGTGGTCAAGCGTAACGAGGCCGGTGAATAGCGGGAGAAACCTAAAACGGGAACCATGCCAGGTGCCAAACAGTTTGCGATGCAACCAGCCTGCTCCCGTAGACGAATTCGGAATCTCGCTGTAGCATAGCGGGAAACCATTTATCACCAATTAAGCCCCATTTCTATACAAGTAACGAAAGCCACACTTCATCCAACGGCTTCCTGTCATTCACCGGCCTCCCCAGCAAGTTTCACGCTGGCACACCAGACAGGGCGGCACGGCACGGCAGTGCATGTGCCATCGACAAGTGAGCCGGGGCCCTCCGGCCCCAGAGGATGCCCTCCAGGAGCATCGAAGGCCATGGGACGAGGTAAGCAGCTGGCTGTTTCCACCTTAAATGTACTCTTTTTTTAAGAATGTGAACCTGATGGAAGGACTTCTATGGGGAGCTGAGGAGGTGAGTAGCAATCTTCACTCACAGGCAAAGAGACCGGGGGCGCTGGGCTTTCTGCCCCAGTGCTTGGCGGGAGTTTGGGGACCTTCCCCAGGGGTGGGCCGCCATTGGAGGGTTTGAGGGGGGGGGGGGAGGCGCTGGGGGTCAACTGGGGGGGAAATCGCTCACGGCACCACCATGCCAACTCTTTGATCCCAACCCCATTCCGGGAGCAACCCCTGTTCCTGCCCATCTGCCCACCGATCATCCATAACCCCCACCAACCGCTGAGAACTCTGGCTGCGCGGCTGAAGGCTATCGCTAATAGGGAATTGTCACTCATGGTTAAGTGAGCACTTGACACATGCCAAGTGGGTTCCCTTGGGTGCCGGGCCATGTCGCATGTGGGAGTCATTGCCGAGCATTCCAATCGCACCTTGATGCTTGGACACTGTGGGAGTCAACACCACACATGCAGCAGCCAACATCCGAACACCCAGGGGATGGGGCACAGCTCCTGGGACATGTCCACGGCCGGGGGGGGCTGGTGGGTGCCATGGGGAGGGGGTTGCCTGGAGAGACAGGCAAAGGGTCCGGGGGTCAGCCCACATTACGGGAGAAAGTGACAGAGGCATCATAATGGTTGTACGAAGATTTGTTTAATGTGCTGTTCAATACCCATTTCCGATAGTCCCCCCCCCCCCCAACACCTCGGTCCCCAACCCCACCCCCTTCCCACCCCCTACCTAACCCCACCCCCCTACCCCAGTGCCCTCAGTGATGCTCAATGTGCCTGGCCCTCCTAGCTCTACCACTACATCTCGGTGTTTCCCCAGGATGCACATCTGAGGTGGAGGCAGCCAGCTGCTTACCTCGTCCCATGGCCTTCGATGCCCCTGGCGGGCGTCCTCTGGGGCCGCAGGGCCCCGGCTCACTTGTCGATGGCACATGCACAGCCGTCCACCCTGTCCCATGTGCTGACCCCAAGATGCGGCCTCAATTGGGGGGTGGAACCCGGGAGTGTTGATGGCCACCATTGCCATCCCATGGGACGGTCCCGGGTTGGCACTCAGCGCCACCTCCTCCTGGTCGATGCCCGTAAGGCCCTGTTTACCTTGGGACGGAGGGGCATCTGGTTCGAGTCCCGGCTGTCCCTGCATCATTTGGCTCTGCCAGCTGTGGTGGTTCCTCATAGTCCGCACCATTGTGTTAAAGCCCTCGGCGATGCTCCTCAGTGACTGAGACACATCCCCCAGTGACTGGGCCATGCTCTACAGTGCCTCAGCATTGCCCACCTGTGACTGGAACAAGCTCCGGAATGCACCTCGGACATGTCCCGCAGAACCCCATCAAGGTCGGTTTAGTACTGGGTGACAACCTCCAGTGAGGCAGGCATACTGCCGAGACCCTCAGCCATGGCCGTCACCAACTGCGCAACGCCTTGGACACCTTCACTCATGGTGCAGACGTCGTGCACCAGGCTCTTCACTGCTGCCGCCACTTCGTCCCAGGCAGCATTGGCTGCCTTGTGGCTCACCCTCCGGGACCCTCGGAGGAACAGGACATCTCTCCTGGTCTCCATGGCATCCCGGAGCCTCCCCAGGTCAACATCCCTGAATCTTGGGGCTGGTCTCCACAGTGCCATTGTTGTGAGCTGGCTGGGGCTGGCTGAGCAAGTGCAGCTTAAGTGCTGCTCGACGTTTTTAGTGGGGGGCTGGCGAGCACGGTCATGGTGAATCTTCTGGCGAGCCGGAATTTGGGGCGGGAAGCTCGTGAGGCCTCATTAAGTGGACCAAGTAACGTTGATTAGCATTGCTGGCCTTGCTGGGCCAAGTGCCGGGGAACCCGCGCCATTCCCGCTCGCTACAGCACTTGGAAATTTTTCAAGCGAATCCCGTCCATACACTACCTTCAGGGGAAGAAAGGCCAATAGCATTTGCGTCCCGTATGTTAATAAGTCCAGAATCTAATTACCCTCAGTTGGAGAAAGGGGCACTATCATATGTGGCATTTTTACCAATATCTGTCTGGTCGTCACTTCACAGTACTCATGGACCATAGGCCCTTAACAGCTGGCTTTGAGCCATACAAAGGTACCCCTTAGCTGCAAGTAAGCTCCAATGATGGTCATTAATCCTATTGCCACATTCTTATGAAATCGAATACCGTCATTTTGAAAATTGCATTATCACACTTACCTTTATCACCTGGTCAAATATCACCCAGTCATGATCATATTTTCTACTGTGCACAGAATGAGAATGTTCCAGTGTCTGCAGCTCAAATCCAAAGACATCCAGAAATGATCCTGTGATGGAGAAGGTGCTGGAAATGGCATTAATGGTGAGGATAGCAGGAAAACATCCTGAATTAAAACAGTACATTTCTAAGAAATTCGAATTAACAGCACAGGGCGGATGTCTGTTGTGGAGGATGAGAGTAATTACTCCACCAAATTTATGACAGAAAGTTTTGGAGCAGTCACATGAAGGACACCCAGGCATTGTGCAAATGAAGAAACTAGCACAAGGTTACTTTTCATGGCCAGGAATTGATGCTCAAAAAGAAGAAAAAGCAGAACTGTGCCAGTCAGGTGCGCGGGTAGTAAACGCAACGCCATTGCCCTCATTGCACCCATGGGAGTGGCCTAAAATGCCGTGGCAATGTCTGCGCATTGACTTTGCTGATCCAGTCAAGGGGCACATGTTCATGGTCGTTGTAGGCGCTCACTCAAAGTGGCCTGATGTGGTCATAATGAAGTCAACTACTGCAGAACAAGTCATTGAGAAACTCGGCAAGATCTTTGGGATATTCGGAAAACCAGAGCAGATTGTGAGTGACAACGGGCCACAGTTTACAGCCCAAGAGTGTGAAGATGACTTAAAGATGTGTGGAGTTCAACATATTAAGTCAGCACCTTACCAGCCACCCACAAATGGTTTAGCCGAAAGGTTTGTGTATACACTACTCAAGGTTTACCAGCTTTTCTCTTAATGAAAAGGGAGCTGGGGACTACCTTTGACTTTCTCTTGCCGGAGGTGACATCTGACATAGGAGAGAAAAACCAACAGTCACAAATCTTGAGGCGAGAAAGTAACTCAAGGAAGCTCTTATTCTAAAAAGGAGAAATAATGTTAGCTCGCAGCTACACCACTAGTGAGAAGTGGGTCCCTGCGACACTATTGACTCAGGCTGGTCCAACATTCTGCATGGTCTAAACTACCTCAAGAGGTAACTGTCCCCGTTTCATCTGACTGTGTAACTTCTCGTTCATCTACAGAGGAAGAGGTTGCATCAGAAGTACCTGCTACTACTAATCTCCCCTCAGAAAAAGAGACTGTAATGCCATCCGGGGTAGAAACATCTACTAGAGAATTTCAAAATACACCTGAGGTCGGGAATGAGAAAGTCCCAGAAGTGCACAGACAACCTGCAAGAAATAAACAGTCACCTAATCATCTATCTTATTGACTGTGTTATTACAATGTAATAATGGGGCTGGTTTAGCACAGTGGGCTAAACAGCTGGCTTGTAATGCAGAACAATGTCAAACAATGCCAGCAGCGCGGGTTCAATTCCCGTACCGGCCTCCCCGAACAGGTGACGGAATGTGGTGACTAGGGGCTTTTCACAGTAACTTCATTGAAGCCTCCTTATGACAACAAGCAATTATTATTATTAATATGATACCTGCACTAGTATATAGAAGGAAATTACTTTAATATACTGGTTATTAGTTGTGTCGGGCCTTAGAAGAAAAGGGGAGGGATGCTATATGTGTGAGATATTGCGATTATGTGCAATGTCTCTTTAAGAACCGAGTCACGTGACTTGCGTGACATCATTGGCTACTTTGCTGGCTTTTTGGCTGTCTGGTGTCAAACCTTGTACAGTGGAGACCTATTCTTTCTTTTAAATAAATTTAGAGTACCCAATTCATTTTTTCCAATTAAGGGGCAATTTAGTGTGTTCAATCCACCTACACTGCATATCTTTGGGTTGTGGGGATGAGACTCATGCAGACATGGGGAGAATTTGCAAACTACACACAGACAGTGACCCAGGGCCTGGATCAAACCTGGGACCTTAGCGCCGTGAGGCAGCAGTGCCTCTATGCCACCATGCTGCCCTCAGTGGAGACCTATTCAATAAGCCTCTGTTAGTCTTGCATCAAACCCACATGCTTTTGCAATCCTATTTCTTTTGTACTATTCGTCTGAAGATACAACCGAAAGACTTGTTTTGTGATGAAAGATTGAGCAAATTGGGCTTAAACTCGCTGGAGTTTAGAAGATCTTATTGAAGCATATAAGATTCTGAGGGGTTTGGCAGGGTAAATGCTGAGAGAATGTAGAAGGGACACAATTTACAAATAAGGAGTCTTTCAGTTAAGATGGAGATGAGGGTGATTTTTTCTCTGAGGATCATAAGTCTTTGGACTCTCTTCTGCATAGAGCAATGGCGACTCAGTCATTAAATATATTCAAGGCTGAGTTGGACTGATTTTTGGCCAACGAGTCGAAGGTGATGGGGGACAGGCAGGAAAATGGAGTTAAGGCCACAATCAGATCAACTATTATCTTATTGAATGGCAGAACAGGCTCAATGGGCCGAATGACCTATTCCTGCTCCTATTTCTCACAGAACTATTGCAGACTTCCATTTTCTGGATTTACGGTTCAATGATAATTTTCCCTAACCAGATGAAAAGTAACCTCTCCAGTGATGATGAGTTCATAGTTAGAAGTCTTACAACACCAGGTTAAAGTCCAACAGGTTTGTTTTGATGTCACTAGCTTCCGGAGCGCTGCTCCTTCCTCACCTGAGGAAGGAGCAGCGCTCCGGAAGCTAGTGACATCGAAACAAACCTGTTGGACCTTAACCTGGTGTTGTAAGACTTCTTACTGTGCTCACCCCAGTCCAACACCGGCATCTCCACATCATGAGTTCATAGTTAGCAGCATGTTTTGCTCATATTTTTAAATAAAGTTGAATGCTTACAGAAGTGTGTCTGAAAAAGTGGTTTTGGCAAAGACGAGGCAGAATGAACTATATTAGAGACGAGCATGACGTGAGGCCTGGTTGCATTGGGTTATTTTTCCTAGACCAAAACATTCACTCATATGACCCACTGTGACACTTTGTCCCCAAAAAGCACTTCCAGGAAAGGATTTCCTGCAATTATACACAACATTGTTTTTCTCTTCGTGTTTGACTTTATTTTATTGTTTCTCGTATGGGAGTCAAGGGCTGTTGATGTTTCTCAGTGCAAGTCTTTGACTGAAATCACACAGTTGTAAATAGCATATTCACTTGATTCAAGTGTTCCATTAAGCAAATGCTGCTGTTTGTCCACAGCAGATCCGTGATGTTTCTCATGGGAGTCGGAAGTGATGTGATCATAAGGGTGTGGGTGGGGAGTGGGAGTTGGAAGCACTTTTCCAATAAAACAATCTGGAAAGGTTTTTTGACAAATAACCTCAGTAAGTAACCTGTAAGTAAATAAGTAATTTGTTCTTTCATTGGTTCTTTAATCATAAATATTATTTCCTGTACTCACTATAGAGAAGTAGATAAATATTTGCCAGTTGTGTAAATGAGTCTACTTTTAACACTTAGTATAAACAAACAAAAGAAAGACATCCGCTATGGTATTATCATAACTATCAACATTACAAGCATTAATGCAGTATTTTTTAAAATACATTTAGTGCACCCAATTCATTTTTTCCAATTAAGGGGCAATTTAGCATGGCCAATCCACCTATCCTGTACATCTTTGGGTTGTGGGGGCGAAACCCATGCAAACATGGAGAGAATGTGCAAACTCCACATGGACAGTGACCCAGAGCCAGGATCGAACGTGGGACCTCGGCGCCATGAGGCAGCAATGTAACCACTGTGCCACCGTGCTGCCCGTTCATGTAGTGTTGAGAGTAGCCACTGGAGGGAGCTACAGATACAGCTATATAAGGCAGTGATGCTAGATCTTAGGGGAGGAGTGTATGCAGTAAATAGCTAGTGAAGGTCATAAGAGCAGATAGAAGGTTAGATTATAGTTGATACCAGTAGTGAGATCAGCAGTAGATGAGTGTAGTTAGATGTTATTGATCGGTTCCGTATTCTTAAGGACTAAGTGTTGAATCCCAGTTTTAGTAGTGTAAATAAAATCATAGCTTTGTTTAAGTAAAAGCTATTCTGTGGCCTTTGTGCACACTATGCCAGCCATCCTTAAATAAGCAACACAAAGAACACCACAGTGCCCAGAACTGTACACAATAGTCCAAGTTGAGGTCTAACTAGTGTATTGTAGAAGTTCTGTATAACCTCCTTGCTCTTGGACGCTATGCCCCTCTAAATAATGCCCAGAGTACTAGATGCTTTATTAACTACTCTCTCACCTGTCCTGCCACCTTCACTGTTCTATGCACATATACACCCAGGTCCCTCTGTTTCTGCACCCCTTTTTGTGTTTACTGATAACACATAGCTTGGGCTGTGCCTTATATATAGTTATGAGCTAATTCCATGCTTGCTTCTACACAGGCCTCTGCTGTACTGGTCATGTCATGTGTCGGGTCATGTGCCTCTTTACATCACACCATGGTTTTCCTCATATGTGAGTCATGCCCCTCCCCCTTTCCCCTACCGGCAAAAATGGTATCTGCTGGAAATGGGGGCAGGACTTCCGGATCCGGGAGCTATCCACCATTTTGGAAGGTCTGCGGAATCTCCACGACTCCGTGAAACTCTGGGTCACCATCTGCATGCATTTATCAATAGCTTGATTTGGTAACTCTTAAACTTGGCAATGGGTTTCTGCATGTGTCAGACACTTTAACGTAAAGCCAGTGTCAGAATCCCTACAGGTGTAGCACTATGCTATTTTAGACATAAGTCAAGTTTTTACCATGATTCTTCCTTCTTGAGCTTTATGAAATGCAAAGTCAATGGTTTGACATTGTCTGAAAGTTCCAAAGACTGGAAGTTGCTTTTCTGACCTTTTGTGTTTGACCTGAAAGAAGGCAACAGCCAGCATATGCTGATGCGTTCAACCAACAGAGTTAAATTTTTGTTCAAAGACTTTGTTTCCCAATGCCACACCACCTGGGGGGAGATTACCAGTTTGAGTTGTACGTGTTTTGGTAAACTGATGTACACAAATGCTGAGAAAAGCTGAAAAGGCTGCCAAGGTTAAGTTTAGGGAAGAAAGCAAAAAGGGTAGAAGATAAATCAATACACTGCACAGGGCTAAATATCTGGCTTTTAAAGCAGACCAAGGCAGGCCAGCAGCACGGTTCAATTCCTGTACCAGGAATGTGGTGACTAGGGGGCTTTTCACAGTAACTTCATGATGAACGTCTGAGGATCCTGGGATTATATTCATTGGAGTTTAGGAGGTTGAGTGGAGATCTAATAGAAACTTACAAGATAATGAATGGCTTAGATAGGGTGGATGTAGGGAAGTTGTTTCCATTAGCAGGGGAGACTAGGACCCGGGGGCACAGCCTTAGAATAAAAGGGAGTCACTTTAGAACAGAGATGAGGAGAAATTTCTTCAGCCAGAGAGTGGTGGGTCTGTGGAATTCATTGCCACAGAGGGCGGTGGAGGCCGGGACATTGAGTGTCTTTAAGACAGAAGTTGATAAATTCTTGATTTCTCGAGGAATTAAGGGCTATGGAGAGAGAGCGGGTAAATGGAGTTGAAATCAGCCATGATTGAATGGTGGAGTGGACTCGATGGGCCGACTGGCCTTACTTCCGCTCCTAGGTCTTATGGAAGCCTACTTGTGACAATAAGCGATTTCCATTTCATTTTTCATTTTCAAAACAAATTCTCTTACCATTCATTTTCCTTTGAAAACTTAGGCTGGGATTTTGCGCCCGCATTCTATGGAATTCCCTGCCCAGTGAAGCAGTTGAGGCCCCTTCATTAAATGTTTTCAAGATAAAGATAGATAGTTTTTTGAAGAATAATGGGATTAAGGGTTATGGTGTTTGGGCCGGAAAGTGGAGCTGAGTCCACAAAAGATCAGCCATGATCTCATTGAATGGCGGAGCAGGCTCGAAGGGCCAGATGGCCTACTCCTGCTCCTAGTTCTTATGTTCTTATGTTCATTCGCCGAACACAAAGAGCAATTTGGGGACAAAATATAACAAGAGTCAGAAAACAAGAATCTTGTTGGCGAAATGTCGTTTTTGGAATGTCCCCGCCCCTTGCCAGTGACGTAATGAGGTTCCTACCCCAAAAGATCTGGAAACTCATTTCAATAAATAAACATCTCATTAAAGGACTTCCCCATCGTATCAACTCTGACATTATGAATTCACCCCTCGCTGGCATGATGTTTACAACAGGTGTTGCAAAACATAAACCAGGCAAAGGGAACCCACTGGGGGCTCACAGGTAAATATAGCCACCAGGGAGAGAGGGACATGCAGGGGCAGTGCCTAGGGTGGCACTTATCTGTAGGGGCATTTCCCCATGTTTGCATAGGGTGGGGGAAATGCTCCCATGTTTGGGGGAGGCCTCTCCACCACCCAAAGCTGGGAAGGGCGAACCCTGCTTGTGCCAAAAACCTCCTAACTTGTGTGGCATCAAATAGTCCGCACCATCTCTTTGATGCTCCACAAATAAGCTTGGCCCACACAGGTTTATTTAACATTGTTTTGCCACTCCCCCCAGAATAGCGCACAGCTATTCTGGAGTATATGTTACCCAGCTACTCACTCTGGATGATTGGCCTGTGGTGATGATGGGCCAAATATTAAGGGGGGCAGCTGGCTTGACCAACCCCCCCCCGGGGAGCATAGCTCCATGCCAGCCCGTCCACAACCATAACATGCTGCGGGTGGGCTAACTAGGGCAGTGTAGGATGTCACTTCTCACTGTTGGCTCCATCAGTCCTACCACCATCAAGAGCACATTAGTGGCCTAATGAATCCCAGAGACAAGAAGGCCCGAGATCTTTAGCAGGGAGGGTTGCTTTGTGAGGCTGGTGTGTATAATGCATCAGGAAGAGAGGGGGAGATTCTATCTGAGGGTGAGCCGCCTCTCCCCCCATCCCCACCTCCATCTGCAATGGGCAGCCTCCAGAGATACTGCCCTCCCTTCTTTCCCCCCTTTGAAAAAGTTCTCTTTTAAATTGGGCGACCCACTCCAGCCCGACAGCCCCCGGCAACCATTTTATGGTTTGGACAGCATATTATTGGGGTCAGCTGTCTTGATAACAAGCTCAATTAACCCTTGATTACCTATTTAAATATGGTGGACAGGCTGTCAATTACGGCACCCACCTATCCCCAGATTATGTGAGGTGAGCCCAGGGACGGGATGGAAGATAGTGGAATTGGTACGTGTCCCACCCGGTGGGGACACATAAATGTGGTCTAATAATTCTTGTGCATCTAGTAATCTCACACATTACCAACATCCAGTCCTTGATCCATTATATTCTGTTCCTCAGGGCCTTCATCACAAAACAGAAGCATTTGAGGTATTTGCCTTGTTTACTTCTATCACCTGCTCAGAGTCTGAGATTTTATAATTCATTCTGATTACTCATGAGGAAAGAAATATATCAATTTGATGACCATGTTTGATAAACCATCATGATCTATCAAATCTCCTGAATTAGCTCAGCTCGTGCTATATGATGCATCCTCCGATGCGTTACACAGATTTTACACTTCTCACTAATCACTTCCAGTGGCCTTGAATACTCTCCACCAGTCACACCTGCAGCTTTTATCAGCATTTTAACAAGCAGGCTGAACAAATTCCCTTTGTAACTTAAAGACAAGGGGCGGGATTCTCCGTTTCTGAGACTAAGTGTTGACGCTGGAGTAGAATTTGTGGACATTCACGACAGCAAAATTGCCGCTGAACCTGGATCAATTCGGCAACTGTGCAAGGGCTAGCTCCGGCGTCACATGGAACACAATCGATTGCAATGAAAATCAGTGCGCGATTTGCCGGGTCCGTGATTGACATTCGGGAGGCTGACAAGCTGCAGCCGCATATACACATTACAATCCCCACACACGCTCATCCCAGCCAACAAGATAGCACCCAGACAGCTGATAGTTCGGCTGGGGCAAACGGACACCTAGGGGACTACCCTGGAGGGACACCTATATGGCCCCTGGCTCTATGTTCACAGTGGGCAGTCAGCAGCGTGCGCAGCAGCATAGCTGCCTTGCTGGCTGTGGCAATAGTGTTCTGTGTCCGTCCACCCCGCCACCACAGCCCACCTCCTGACCACCCCCCACTACTCCCCCTAGCCCCCCAGCCAGTGGCACAACTGTCAGCAAACTATGGCGATGTGGAACACTTTCCGTGCCCCCTCTCCCTCCGCAGCCACGACGCCGATTTCACAATTTTTAAAAGCAAAAGTGAACTGCGCCGTCAGGAACTCGGCCCATTGGAGGCGGAGCATCACGGAGGCCCCAGAGAATATCCGGTCGGGCCTGCTAATGACATGCAAATGGTGTTTACTGTCCATGCGTCCCAGACAGCATTGATGCTTCTGTCGAGGTGACGTAAAATTGCGATTTGGCGTCAAATCGGCACCCGCTGCAAATTTGGTGTCAGAACCTATTTACCACTTGAGTGAGACACATCACATTTTAAACGTCCTAACTTGGTAAACTGCAGATCTCCTGACTTTCCAAAAGTAATTGCCTTACCATGCTCCATGTCAAGTTTCATTTCTACCTTTTTTCACAGAAGGTTTACTTAACACCATTGATATATATCTCACTTAGCGACAGGTCGTAGGAGGTCAAGAGAACAATAAAAGCCAGGCCAATCTTTTGAGTAAGGGCAATAAGTTGACGTGGAAGGAGGCCGGTGATGAGGTCAAAGCCAGAGAAATGGCAGAAAGAGACAGCTGCAGATTACCGAACCTGCAGGGTATGTCCACCAGACATCAGCGAGATCCACATCCAGGCCACAGGAGCCACGTTCACAGTCTCAGACAGAAATGTAGATGTTACCATTGCCACGGTAGCCACCAACCATCTAAATGCCCCATTTCCAGTCAAAATGGTATGCCTGTGCGAAAGTTAGTCATACCCAAATAGCATGCAAGAGTAGAGGAAAGAGTAATGTTCCAGGTTGTAGCCATGCATCAGATCGAGGTTGTGACAACTCTAAAGCTAGTTCAGGAATTACTTAAATGTGCAAATAATCAAGATGCAAACAGAAGTTGATGTTCTCTAGCAGGAAGATCAAGAGTTGTGCTCCATCAGGGAACAAGAAAAACAGCACAGGGCAGATGAGAGTAATGGGACTGAAAATATAATTCCAGTGTGCACAGTAGAAATGATTCACAACTTACTTTGATCTTTGATGCAGCTATAGCAGTTTGTCTTATCTCGGAAGGAGAGTAAAAGAAATCCCTAAGTCATTCCGTTATGTAAAACTGGTGAGAAATGGACCATTTATTCCAGAATTAGATTAGTTGGTGTTGGGTGGAATATGATGATGCATTTTATTAATTTCAATTAGTAGTAAACAGAGGCAACAAAGTCTCACTGATAGAAAGAAATTAGCTACGAAGATATGGGGTGGAACCTGCCAGGCTCAAACTGAAAACTGGCGTGTAGTTCACCAGCTGCACGGACCACTTTCCACTCCAGGTCTTGAACGTCTTTAAACAAAAAAAATGAGTGGACGTGGTTTAGGCTGCCACCCTGGCGGGTCCTGAAAGAGCTGGCACCCCGCTCCAAAGAAATCGGGATGCTTAGCAGAAACGAAGTGTTCATTTGCCCCCCTCCCTTACCAAGGAGGTATTGGACTTGCCCACCTCCCGACGCTCATCTGCGATTCGGCACCATAGCTGGTCTGCCACAGCTGCAGGGGGCGATTGACTGCACTCATACAACATACAGTGCAGAAGGAGGCCATTCGGCCCATCGAGTCTGCGCTGACCTGTGGTGATACGCATCACTGTAAATACACAAGGGGTTAATGCAAATACACTACGACTAAATAAACACTAGAGGGAGCACCAGAGACATCATGACAAGCAGACAGACAGTTAATGAACACATAGAATAGGACACGACCAATGGGCAGTCAAGACACCCAGAGGTGACACTAGCACCAGGGGGCAACCCATGTAAAAGGACAGGGCACACATGCTCTTCCTCTTTCCACAGGCGACACCAAGAGAGAATGACAGGGACAGATCGGAAGCATCACACCCACCACATGGTTTAAAGCAGACTGGTTAGTTAGACTGAGTTACTATAGCAAGGTTAGCAGGAGAGTCAAACTCAAGTAGGAGAATTGTTAACTGTTCAATAAATGTGTTAAACCTATCTCCAAGTCTGGACCTTCCTTTGTCAGAGTATGCATCAAGGAAGCAGCTTATGCTACATGAAGAAGCATAACACAACATGGTACCAGTGAATGCTTGTTAAATCTATATAGTTCAACTCAACAGATCCGTGACTACCAGCAACAGCACCCAGGCAAGATGTTCAAGATTCCGGTTCCTCAGCGGCTCAGGTGCCACGGCAATGTCAGTGCCAACTGGCATGCATTCAAACAGAGATTTGAGATCTACCTGGTAGCGTCTGACCTAGATGGTGTGGCGGATGCAGCGAAAATAAAGCTGCTGCTCACCATTGCGGGTGGAAGTGCAGCAGAAATCTTCAAGACCTTCAAGTCCTGGCTTGGGTCACTGTCTGTGCAGAGTCTGCATGTTCTGCACGTGTGTGCGTGGGTTCCTCCGGGTGCTCCAGTTTCCTCCCACAGTGCAAAGATGTGGTGAGGTGGATTGGCCATGCTAAATTGCCCTTAGTGTCCAAAATTGCCCTTAGTGTTGGGTGGGGTTACTGGGTTATGGGGATAGGGTGGAGGTGTGGGAATGGGTAGGGTGCTCTTATCAAGAGCCGGTGCAGACTCGATGGGCCAAATGGCCGCCTTCTGCACTGTAAATTCTATGAAAAACAAAGTACTCTAAAGGGCAAGACAAGAGGGACTTCCAGACAGTCCTGGACAAGTTTGAAACATTCTGCGAGGAACACACAAGAGAGAACGGTAAAAGAGGCGCCAGTACTCACCACGAGGCGAAGGTCGGCCTGCAAATGCAGAAAACGACAGTTTTGATTGGCAGCCATCTTGAGAAAGGAGCCGCACACGCGCAGTTCCCCAGAAGACGAGAACCTTCGAAACAGCGTTTTGCGCATGTGCGAGAAGCCGCGCATGTAAAGTAAAGGAAAAGCGATCTGCGCAATCCATTCCTACGCTCTACGTCACAAGCGTCATGACATCAGAGGCCCCGGACCAGGCCCAATTAAAGGGGAAATGTCCCAAAACAGTAAAACAAAATTTTAAAGCCGGAAAACACAATTCTTTCACCTGGAACGACAGCACAATGCCTGAACTTCGACCAGTCGCTGAAAGTAACCTCCGCAGAACACCGCAACAAGCAGTTAGCACCGCCCAAAGAAATGATTTGGTCCTTGAACACTACGACTCAGACGTTGATTTCTTCCTTGACATAGCGAGCACAATGACAGCTCCGACACAGAAAGTGATTATATGGTTCTTGAAAACTATAACTCGGAAGATGATTTCATCATTGGACGTGGCGACCTCAGGTACCAAATCCGAACCGCAACGAGATGTGTTGTACAGTGAAGAATCCGACACTGACATGGGCGTGTTCTTCGGATTTGAGGATCTTCAGCCCAGCACAGACGACATCCCGACCCATGAGTCCAGGATTCTGCTGCGGCATAACACCAAGAGACAGAGAGAGGTACAAGCCCACAGAGAGCGGCCTGATGCCAAACCAGTGGTCCACGCACCACGAACAGTGCTCCATACACCACGGAGAGTCCCCGACTCCACATAGAGGGTGGTCCATGCACCATGAAAAGTCCTCGACTCCACACACAGGGTGGTCCACGCACCACGAAGAGTCCCCGATTCCGCACAGAAAGCGATGACAGACTCCACAGCGAGACAACTGCACGTCTCCACACAGAGAACACAGAACAACTCCACAGCGAGATCACTGCACGACTCCGTTGAGATCGCACAGATCTACTCCACAGCGAGACCACTGCATGACTCCACACAGGGAACGATGCCAGACTCCACAGAGAGAGTGATACAAGCCTCCACAGTGAGCTTGTTGACAGACTCCACGATGGAAGCAACGCAAGACTCCAGAGCGCAGTCCTTGCATGAACAAGACCAAGAAGGTCTAGCAACCTTATCTGAACAACCAGCAGCAGACAATGCAAGTCTGCCAGGCTCAAGTGCATAGCAAGACGACCAAGACAGTCTACCACGCTCACGTGAACAACAAAAAGACTATGACAGTCTATCCAGATTACTTGAGCCACCAGAAGAAGACTCTGACAGTCTACCCAGCTCATCTAACCAACAAGAAGACACTGAAGGTCTACCCACTGCATGTGCGACAAATGACAAAGGCTTCACAATTCCCATACAAGATGTGCAACATGACAGCGAGACTGACTGTTCTCCGCTAGTATGTACAGAGGCACTCGACAATCAAAGTGAGGTTACCAGTGACTCCAGTGACACCACGTTAATTCAAACCTCATCCAACAAAGAACAAAGAACAAAGAAATGTACAGCACAGGAACAGGCCCTTCGGCCCTCCAAGCCCGTGCCGACCATGCTGCCCGACTAAACTACAATCTTCTACACTCCCTGGGTCCGTATCCTTCTATTCCCATCCTATTCATTTATTTGTCAAGATGCCCCTTAAATGTCACTACCGTCCCTGCTTCCACCACCTCCTCCGGTAGCGAGTTCCAGGCACCCACTACCCTTTGCGTAAAAAACTTGCCTCGTACATCTACTCTAAACCTTGCCCCTCTCACCTTAAACCTATGCCCCCTAGTAATTGACCCCTGTACCCTGGAGAAAAGCCTCTGACTATCCACCCTGTCTATGCCCCTCATAATTTTGTATACCTCTATCAGGTCTCCCCTCAACCTCCTTCGTTCCAGTGAGAACAAACCGAGTTTATTCAACCGCTCCTCATAGCTAATGCCCTCCATACCAGGCAACATTCTGGTAAATCTCTTCTGCACCCTCTCTAAAGCCTCCACATCCTTCTGGTAGTGTGGCGACCAGAATTGAACACTATACTCCAAGTGTGGCCTAACTAATGTTCTATACAGCTGCAACATGACTTGCCAATTCTTATACTAAATGCCCCGGCCAATGAAGGCAAGCATGCCGTATGCCTTCTTGACTACCTTCTCCACCTGTGTTGCCCCTTTCAATGACCTGTGGACCTGTACTCCTAGATCTCTTTGACTTTCAATACTCTTGAGGGTTCTACCATTCACTGTATATTCCCTACCTGCATTAGACCTTCCAAAATGCATTACCTCACATTTGTCCGGATTAAACTCCATCTGCCATCTCTCCGCCCAAGTCTCCAAACAATCTAAATCCTGCTGTATCCTCTGACAGTCCTCATCGCTATCCGCAATTCCACCAACCTTTGTGTCGTCTGCAAACTTACTAATCAGACCGGTTACATTTTCCTCCAAATCATTTATATATACTACAAACAGCAAAGGTCCCAGCACTGATCCCTGTGGAACACCACTGGTCACAGCCCTCCAATTAGGAAAGCATCCTTCCATTGCTACTCTCTGCCTTCTATGACCAAGCCAGTTCTGTATCCACCTTGCCAGCTCACCCCTGATCCTGTGTGACTTCACCTTTTGTACTAGTCTACCATGAGGGACCTTGTCAAAGGCATAACTGAAGTCCATATAGACAACATCCACTGCCCTACCTGCATCAATCATCTTAGTGACCTCCTCGAAAAACTCTATCAAGTTAGTGAGACACGACCTCCCCTTCACAAATCCGTGCTGCCTCTCACTAATACGTCCGTGTGCTTCCAAATGGGAGTAGATCCTGTCTCGAAGAATTCTCTCCAGTAATTTCCCTACCACTGAAGTAAGGCTCACCGGCCTGTAGATCCCGGGATTATCCTTGCTACCCTTCTTAAACAGAGGAACAACATTGGCTATTCTCCAGTCCTCCGGGACATCCCCTGAAGACAGCGAGGATCCAAAGATTTCTGTCAAGGCCCCAGCAATTTCCTCTCCAGCCTCCTTCAGTATTCTGGGGTAGATCCCATCAGGCTCTGGGGACTTATCTACCTTAATATTTTTTAAGACACCCAACACCTCGTCTTTTTGGATCACAATGTGACCCAGGCTATCTACACCCCCTTCTCCAGACTCAACATCTACCAATTCCTTCTCTTTGGTGAATACTGATGCAAAGTATTCATTTAGTACCCCGCCCATTTCCTCTGGCTCCACATATAGATTCCCTTGCCTATCCTTCAGTGGGCCAACCCTTTCCCTGGCTACCCTCTTGCTTTTTGTGTACGTGTAAAAAGCCTTGGGATTTTCCTTAACCCTATTTGCCAATGACTTTTCGTGACCCCTTCTAGCCTTCCTGACTCCTTGCTTAAGTTCCTTCCTACTTTCCTTATATGCCACACAGGCTTCGTCTGTTCCCAGCCTTTTAGCCCTGACAAATGCCTCCTTTTTCTTTTTGACGAGGCCTACAATATCACTCGTCATCCAAGGTTCCCGAAAATTGCCATATTTATCCTTCTTCCTCACAGGAACATGCCGGTCCTGTATTCCTTTCAACTGCCACTTGAAAGCCTCCCACATGTCAGATGTTGATTTGCCCTCAAACATCCGCCCCCAATCTATGTTCTTCAGTTCCCGCCTAATATTGTTATAATTAGCTTTCCCCCAATTTAGCACATTCATCCTAGGACCACTCTTATCCTTGTCCACCAGTACTTTAAAACTTACTGAATTGTGGTCACTGTTACCGAAATGCTCCCCTACTGAAACATCTACCACCTGGCCGGGCTCATTCCCCAATACCAGGTCCAGTACCGCCCCTTCCCTAGTTGGACTGTCTACATATTGTTTTAAGAAGCTCTCCTGGATGCTCCTTACAAACTCCGCCCCGTCTAAGCCCCTGGCACTAAGTGATTCCCAGTCAATATTGGGGAAGTTGAAGTCTCCCATCACCACAACCCTGTTGTTTTTACTCTTTTCCAAAATCTGTCTACCTGTCTGCTCCTCTATCTCCCGCTGGCTGTTGGGAGGCCTGTAGTATACCCCCAACATTGTGACTGCACCCTTCTTATTCCTGATCTCTACCCATATAGCCTCACCGCCCTCTGAGGTGTCCTCTCGCTGTACAGCTGTGATATTCTCCCGAACCAGTAGCGCAACTCCGCCTCCCCTTTTGCATCCCCCTCTATCCCGCCTGAAACATCTAAATCCTGGAACATGTTTAGCTGCCAATCCTGCCCTTCCCTCAACCAGGTCTCTGTAATGGCAACAACATCATAGTTCCAAGTACTAATCCAAGCTCTAAGTTCATCTGCCTTACCCGTAATACTTCTTGCATTAAAACATATGCACTTCAGGCCACCAGACTCGCTGTGTTCAGCAACTTCTCCCTGTCTGCTCTGCCTCAGAGCCTATTGCTGACCTATTGCTCCCGTGCCCACCCCCCTGCCATACTAGTTTAAACCCACCCGTGTGACACTAGCAAACCACTCGAGCCTCTCCACCAGAACATGCATTCCTGAGCATTTTGACCTCGAATGGGGAGCATCAAGACACCTCAGATGATTCAAGTGACACCTCAGATGATTCAAGTGCACCTAAAATGACTCCGGACGGGAAGCGTCAACAAACCAAAGCTGATTCAGGTGAACCAGAAAGGGCTCCAGACGGGGAGCATCGACAAGCCAAAGATGATTCCAGTGAACCGGACATGACTCCAGACGGGGAGCACCGAGGAATCAGAGACAGCACGCTCAATGAAACAGCAGATGCCACAATGGACACTGACACAAGTAACTTTGTGAAGGATTCGAATTCTCCACTCGGTGGGGTCATTGAACACAACAAAAAAACAACAACAAAGACAACAACAAGACGCGTACCAAAGGCACCAACATCAACAACAAGCACAACAAAAACAACAACACTGGAACAATGACTGGTATGACATGGTACAACTCTGCAAATGCAGGACAATGTAATGGCACAGCTCCTAACACTGGCAAGAGTACAGACTTACCATGGCATGACAGCAAATCTCACCGATTCAAGTTTGCTCCACTACAAACAAGCAAACCAACTTTCACGGCAGATGAGTTTGCTCCACTACAAACAAGCAAACCAGCTTTCAAGGCGGATGACATACTGCATCACTATCACAATCACAAGAAACAGTCCAGGTTAGACAACACAGATGTCATACTGCATCGCTACCACAAGCATAGAGAAAAAGAGTCCAAATCAGACAACAAAGTGCTTTGACCATTTACACACCTCCTGATGATGTCTTGGTTCCTTAAGCACAGGAACACTGACGGCGTTCACAAAGCAATGACAATATTGACATCGCCACTTCATCAACGAAAGAAGAAAGCCACTCGACCATGCCAATTCATGAACTTTGGACTCATACATTTTACTTGGTATTGTGTAATCATCAGTGTCATCATGATTTGTACATGTCATCACTTATCCACCTATTTTGGTCAATTTTCTTTAACACTGTACAGAAAATATGTAACACGAAAAAAGGGGGATGTGGCGATATGCATCACCGTAAATATACAAGGGGTGAATGCAAATACACTACGACTGAACAAACACTAGAGGGAGCACCAGAGACATCATGACATGCAGACATACAGCTAATGAACACATAGAATAGGACACGACCAATGGGCAGTCAAGACACCCAGAGGTGACACTACCACCAGGGGGCAACCCATATAAAAGACAGGGCACACATGCCTCTTTCCACAGGCAACACCAAGAGAGAATGACTGGGGCAGATCAGAAGCATTACACCCACCGCATGGCTTAGAGCAGACTGGTTAGTTAGACTGAGTTACTATAGCAAGATTAGCAGGAGAGTCAAACTCAAGTAGGAGAATTGTTAACTGTTCAATAAATGTGTTAAACCTATCTCCAAGTCTGAACCTTCCTTTGTCAGAGTATACATCAAGGAAGCAGCTTATGCTACATGAAGAAGCATAATACAACACGACCCACTTAAGCCCTCACTTCCACCCTATCCCCGTAACCCAATAAATAACCCCTCCTAACCTTTTTGGACACTAAGGGCAATTTAGCATGGCCAATCCACGTAGCCTGCACGTCTTTGGACTGTGGGAAGAAACCGGAGCACCCGGAGGAAACCCACGCAGACACTGGGAGAACGTGCAGACTCCATAGAGACAGTGACCCAGCGGAGAATCGAACCTGGGACCCTGGCGCTGTGAAGCCACAGTGCTTTCCACGTGTGCTACCGTGCTGCCCTAATGTTGCTCTACTTGCCCTGTGGCATCAACGAGTCCACTTCATCAACAGAATGGATTCCAACCCTTCTATGTCCAGCTGGTGTGTGACCGCCAGGTGGAGGTTCATGCTTGCGTGTGCATGTTTTCCAGGGAGCGTGCATGACAGATTCATCCTTGGGCAATCGCAAATCCCTGTAATTTTTGAGGGTCACCCCAGGCTGCAGGGATGGCTTGTTGGGGACAAGGGTTATCCACTGAGGTCTTGACTGCTGATAGCATTTCGGAGGCCTGAGACCAAAGCAGCGGCCCGATACGAGGTTTACAGTGCCATCAAGTCTCTGTTTGAGCGGTGCATGGGTGACCCAGAAGCCTGCCTGCTACATTCTCCCACTGAGGTGTGTGTCTCTGTGATGGCAGTTGGTGTGCATATTAGCTGTGATGCCTCATCTGCATCCTCCTCCGAGATCTCCTCCGAGGTGTTTTTGAGGGTTGTAGTGGGACACTGCTTGTAGACAGGCCAGGCTCTTTGGTTGATGTTCCTGCAAGGCAAGGGATGTGGTTTCAGTACATGGCCTGGTCAAAGGTTTGGACTACACAGAACTCACTTGTTCATCTGGATGACAGTGCAGGGACTCCTCATTTTTCTCTCGCAGGCCCACCTCACTCTCAGAGCAAGCCTGCTCCTCCCCATCGATCTCTGTGACCCACCCCTCATACGGAGTCAGGTTCCTCACCTCAGGCCTCCCACCGCCTGTTTTCTCTCTCACCGGCTGTTGTGGGTGATCTTCTCCTGCTGGAATACAATTGGGGATAATGTGAGCTGGACGTGAGGCAGGTCAGAGGTCGATGACAACTGGCACGTGTGGACACTGCTCCTTGGCAGGGAGGGGAGTGCCTGGGGTTGGGGGGGGGGGATGGTTTGAGCATGGTGCTGGGAGGTTGGGTGCTGTAGACCTGCGAGGTGGTGGCATGTGGGTTCCAAGTGGTGATGGAAGGGTGGAGTGCCACAAGTAGACCAGAAGCACTTGCTGTTCATAATCAGTCATTCATCTTTTTCCCACATTGCACACCCGTCCTCTCGGTCAAGCTGCTGGCATTGACCAGTGCTGCCACCACCCCCCAGACAGGATCCATGACCTTGCTGGATAGCCTTTTGCCAGCCTGACGGTATATTGTGGCCCCCCCTCTCATCCATGGCATCCAGTAAATGGCTGAGGGCCCCCTCTGTAAATCTAGGAGCTGTTTCCTTGCTGTTATCAGATGAAGTGTTGTGGAACCGTTTAAATGCAGTGCCCCCTTCATTTAGGTGCACAAATTACCCTTGGGCTGGGCGAATCAGATGCTTTGCACCTCAGGTTCAGTGCGCCTCACCTGAGGGAAAAAATGATTTCAAAGTGCCTGAAGATTGCAATACGATCACATCACTGGGGTGATTAGCTCTCCAAATGTGACACTGGGGGCGGATCTTTGCTTCCCCAGAGCGTTTTTCTTGGCGGCAGGATCTTCTGGTCCTGCCGCTGTCAATGAGATTTCCCTTTAAATCCACCCCGCTGCCACCACAGAACCCAAGACGGGGGTTTGCCATTGGCGAGACTGGAAAATTGCCCCCCCCCCCCCCCCCCCCGCCACCTCCCCAGGACTGTCATTTTTTGTGAAGGTTCCGCCCGTTATGAATGGACTAGGTGCATCCACATATCTAATGATGATTGCAGAGAGGATCTCTCAGTACCATGTCGGTCATTTGCTTGAAAGTGGAAATCTGACAAAGGGTGAGCTTGATAAACCTTCTACACTTCTACAGTCTTCCTACATTCCAAAGTGGAAGTCAGAGAGTAACCGGGGGTGGAATTCTCCCTTTCCACGGGCAGCAGGTTTGATGGCGACGGGAGCGGAGAATCTGGTGAGAGCCAAAAAGTTGGAAAGCCAGCAGCGCAATGATTACAATTCTCCCAATGGCTGGCTAATGGTGGGGCGGTCTTCCTCCTGGCAGGTGGTGCAAATGTCAGGTGTATTCAATTGCACCTCTTCAATGCTCATCAAAATGGCTGCCCACTGGCATCCCATCAGGAACACCCAACTTGCGTCACACCAGCATGAAATTACATTGGTCTAAGACCCAATTGATAAGGAGTGGTGTGTACAAGGCGGTCCTCAGTTATCAAAAGACTTCAAGGTGAGTACAACAGATTTTCTGCCGTAATGCTGCGCTGCTCTTGGGGCACTGTTCACTACTCTGCCGAAGCAGACTTGTTCCTACCCTATATCTCCAGTCAAACATGTTGTGAGAGCAGGGTCAAGCTAATGGATTTGGAAGAAGATATATAAACAGAAATAAAAAGACGCCAGATAGGTTAATTGAAAGCATGTAGCAAGGACGAAGGAAATAATTGTGGTTTTGTTGAACACACACTAAGGAAAAACACTTTTTCAACATGCAAATTATCATTGAAGTATTGTTTGAATGTGTTTTGGTTGTGATTACAGTAAAGACGGTGTGTAACACAATCTGTTAAATGTTAGATATTGTTGATGTTGGTTTAGTCATATTGTATTCTGTGAAAGTATGCACCATCTACCATTTCACATTTTAATGTAGAAGTTGTTTATTTAAAATGGGGAGCTAGGGAGTGTAGTATATTATACAGCTGCCTCTCTACTGCCTTCTCTCTTTCTGTTGAGGAGGTGCATATAAAGCTGGTTCAATAATGGTTGCTTACAGTTGAGCATATATTAACCTTCTCTCAGTATAGTATACAACACCTGGTCCTCCAACCAGACAAATATCTGCTCTGCCTAGCTGCTCTCCCCAATCCCACAAGCTTTAGCATGGTCAGCCAGAGTTGGCGCAAAGCTGCAAATTTGCCAAAATTGTATCCTTGAGGAATTACCAGGCTAAACTCTGCCTGCACCTTCCCCGTTCTAAACTGGAGTTTATATTCTCTGCTTCTAGAATTTGTTGCAATCTCAAATATATGATTGGGATTCAATTTTCTGTTCCTTCAACTATCTTGAATTGTTATGGGTCAGGGTTTAGAGAACCCCAAAGTGTATCATAGAGTTCACCTGACCCACAACTTTTACTAGATTGTGGTATGGGGAGCACACGGCCCACTCTACAGGTGTGGTACAGCAGAAATCGAAAAGTATTTTTTAAAGCCAAACAATGTTTATTATATGAACTTAAGTTAACCTTTTTAAAACATACAGTGAACATCTTAGCAACCATTAGCAAGCATCAAATACAACCCCCAAAGAATTCAACACTAAGTAATCCTTAAGCTTTCCTTTTAACATCCATAAGACATAAGAAAAATAACCTTTTAACAGAAGCACATCAGGTTTAAATTCACTACTGAGAACAGTTATCACTCTGAATTCACCAAATGATCAAGAGATAGTCTTTACATGGCAGAGGGAACAACATTACACCATCTGTGGCTGACTGCAGCTCCAACACTGAAACAAAACCAAAAGAACACAGACACACCCAAGCTTTTCTCAAAGTGAAACCAAAAAGCAGAGCCAGAGCTCAGCTCCACCCACACTCTGACATCACTGCAGTAACTTTAGCAAAATACCATTTCTTAAAGTGACATTCTCATGACACCTCCCCCCAAGAAAAAATAAACCATCAACTTCAAGATGGTTTCATTTTTCACCTTTTCACTATCCTTTAAGAAATGCACACAGTAAATATACTTTTTTGTTTCAAAAAACAACACATGCAAACAGGTACAATAATATAGTCCATTTTTTTTTTGTTCTTCCTCCAACTGGAATCTGCTTCTGTTCATCACATTCGTGACAAAACATCGACTATCACGTTTTCTCATCCTGCCACATGTACTATTTTTAAATGAAATGGCTGTAACAATAAACTCCAGAGAAACAGCCTTGCATTGTTATTCTGGAATCGCTCCAAAAACCTCAATGGATTTTGATTAGTATATATAACGGTGTCAGACGGATTGCTGGTCACATAAATGTGAAAATGTTGCAAAGCCAGCACCAAACCCAAAGGCTCCTTCTCAATCGTTGAATACCTTTTCTGGTGAGAATTCAATTTCTTTGAAAAATAACCAATAGGCCGCTCTAGCCCTTCATCGTCGTCTTGTACAAGCACCGCACCTACACTCACATCACTTGCATCAACCGTCACTTTGAATGGTTTCGTATAATTTGGGATGGCTAACACAGGAGCAGTGGTTAACACAGCCTTCAGGCCGTCAAATGCCTGTTGACACTCTGCTGTCCACTGGAATATGTTACGCTTCTTGAGCAAATCCCTCAGTGGAGCGACCATACTGCTAAAATTTGGTACATATTTCCGGTAAAATCCACTTATACCAAGAAATCACATTATTTCCCGTCATGTCGAGGGTATCGGAAACTCCCCAATAACTTTTGTTTTCACATCCCGAGGGACCATTCGACCCTATCCGATTATATGGCCAAGGAAAGTGACTTGGACTTTTCCAAATTCACTTTTGGCTAGGTTTACCACAAAACCCGCCTCATGAAGTCGATCGAATAACCCCATCAGATGTTTTAAATATTCTTTCCATGTCTGGCTGAAAATGACCAGATCGTCGATGTATACCGCACAATTGGGTAATCCTGAAACAACTTTGTTAGTTAACCGTTGAAATGTGGCTGGGGCGTTTTTCATGCCAAAAGGCATAACTTGGAATTGGTATATACAATCTGGAGTCACAAAAGCTGAAATCTCCTTCACCCTTTTGGACAAAGGTACCTGCCAGCAACCTTTAAGTAAATCCAATTTGGAAATAAAAACTGATTGTCCCACTTTCTCAACGCAATCCTCCAATCGTGGGATAGGATAAGTGTCCGTTCTTGTAACTGCATTAACCTGTCTATAGTCCACACATAACCGTTAGGTGCCGTCTGGTTTAGGTACCATCACTATGGATGAGCTCCATTGGCTGCAACCCACTTCAATTATGCCATTTTTAAGCATACTCTCAATCACTTTGTTAACCTGTGCAAATAGATGTTGTTTAATTGGAACAGCATTTCCCACATCTACATCATGTATAGCCATTTTAGTAGTTCCTAATTTATCTCTACAAACTTGTCTGTGTGATATCAATAACTCTTTCAAGTCAGTCCACTTTTCCTCTGGAAGGTAACTCAACAATTTATCCCAATTTTTAAGAACATCTTCATTTTCCAATTTAATCTGAGGTATGTCAAATTCAAAGTCATGTGGATTTGGTTCATCACTTTGAGTTAGAATTATTAAAACCTCCTCCTTTTTCTCTCCTTCCCTTTCGAAGTACCTTTTAAGCATATTCACATGACACACTCGGTGAGATTTCCTTCTATCTGGCATTTTTACCACATAATTCACCTCACTTAATTTCCTTTGAATCTGATAAGGTCCACAAAACCTTGCTTTTAAAGGTTCACCTACTACTGGTAACAATACTAAAACTTTATCTCCACTGGAAAAACTACAAACTTTGGATTTCTTGTCCACTACCCGTTTCATCACATGTTGTGCAACTTTAAAATGTTGTCTAGCCAATTCACCTGCTCAATTTAATCGTTCCCTAAAATTTGACACGTAATCCAATAATGTAATTTCCGATTTCTCACACACCAATTTTTCCTGAATCAATTTAAGCAGACCAAAAATTAGTTCAAAAGGACTGCATTTGGTTGACTCATTAGGTGCATCCCTAATTGCAAACAGTACGAAGGGAATTCCTTTATCCCAATCGTCTGGATAATCTTGACAATAAGCCCTCAACATTGTCTTTAATGTCTGATGCCACCTTTCTGACGCTCCCTGTGATTCTGGATGGTATGCAGTTGATTTAAATTGTTTTATTCCTAAGCTATCCATAACTTCTTTGAACAATCTTGAGGTAAAATTTGATCCTTGATCCGATTGTATTTCTGTGGGTAGTCCATATCTAGTAAAGAATTTAAGTAACTCCTCCACAATCTTTTTACCTGTAATATTACATACTGGAATGGCCTCTGGAAACCTAGTAGACACATCCATTAGAGTCAAAATATATTGATTCCCACTTTTTGTTTTAGGAAGCGGTCCTACGCAATCAATTAGGACCCTTGTAAAAGGTTCCTCAAATGCTGGCATTGGTATTAAGGGCACTGGTTTTATCACTGCTTGAGGTTTCCCTATCACTTGATATGTGTGACATAATTGACAAAATTTAACTACATCTTTATGTAGTCCAGGCCAATAAAAATGTTTTTATATTTTAGCTTGAGTTTTCCTTATTCCCAAATGACCTCTCATTGGTACCTCATGTGCACCTTTCAACACCTTCTTTCTATACCCTACCGGCAATACTAGTTGATGAACTTCTGCCCACTTATCATCTGCCTGCATATGTACAGGTCTCCATTTTCTCATCAAGACATCACTTTTACGGTAATAACACTCTGATATACACTCAGATTCCTCTTCCGTATATGCTTTCTGATACATCCGTTTTATTTCTGCATCTTTCTGTTGTAACTCCGCCACTTTTCCTGAACTAAAAATATCCGCCTCATCCTCCCCCTGTTCTTGTTATTTTCAACCATCCGATCAAAAATTGTTTCTGATAATTGCATTTCCATTTCATCTTCACTTTTTGATTTCTCCTCTTGTCTTAACCTGTGACTTTGCGACCTTGTTACTACACAATCCGGAAAAATCCCAGGATATTCGTCCTTCAACACTTCAGTTGTCTGATTTTTCATTGACTTATCAACCACAATAGGCATCACTCCCACCTGTGATCCAGCTATATCATTACCCAAGATAAACTGTATTCCTGGACAAGATAGTTTCTCTGTTACTCCAACTACCAGTTCACCACTCTTCACTGGACTTTCCAACCTTACCTTATATAATGGAACACTACTCCTCTCACCCTGAATTCCACATATTACCACCTTTTCTGGCACTATTCTTCCCAAACTACATAACTCCTCATCTCTTACCATTAAAGATTGACTAGCTCCCGTATCTCTTAAAATTGTGACTTCTTTACCTGCTCCTCCTGATACACATGAGGGAACTTTACCCACACAAGTAAATTCTTCAACGAGATCCGGCACCTTCTTATCAATCACCTCTTGATCAGAGTGTACAATCTTTTTGCACTTCCTTCATTTCACTTGGGCTTTCCTTTACCACTTTAACAAACCCCACTGTCTTATCCTGTTTTACCACATCAGCCTTCCCAGTGCTTTTCTTCAACCACCAACATTGTGACTTTACATGGCCTAGTTTATTACAGTGAAAACATTTGAAACTTTTCATTTCTTTTCCACCCTCCTGGATTTCTTTTTTAATCTGAGATACACTCTCCTTATTATCTCCCATCAGATCACCTTTGCCTCTACCACTTGAGCATTTCTCATGTCCCCAGTTTCTATCCCTAATAGGCTGAAACTGATGTCGGAAACCAAGCCTTGATTTCTGAACTAATTCATAATCATCTGCCATTTCTGCTGCTAATCTCGCAGTTTTAACCCTCTGCTCTTCCACATGAGTTCTCACTACATCAGGAATTGAATTTTTAAACTCCTCCAAAAGTATAATTTCTCTGAGAGCTTCATACGTTTGGTCTATTTTCAAAGCCCTTATCCACCTATCAAAATTATTCTGTTTGATCCTTTCAAACTCCATGTATGTTTGGCCAAATTCTTTCCTTAAATTTCTAAATCTTTGTCTGTAGGCTTCAGACACTAGTTCATATGCACCTGAGATGGATTTTTTCATCTCCTCATACGTCCCAGATACCTCCTGCGGTAGTGATGCAGACACTTAACTAGCCCTACCTACCAGCTTTGTTTAAATCAGTAATACCCACATGTCCTGTGGCCATTTCATTTGTTTAGCCACCTTCTCAAATGAAATGAAAAAGGCTTCTACCCCCTTCTCGACAAACCTTGGCAATGCTTGGACATATTTAAATAGATCCCCACCAAGCCTTCGACTTTGATGCTCTTTCTCTTTATCCTCAACATGATCCTCAAACTGTATGTTTCCCTTTAAATCCGCCAATTTTAACTGACTCATGTTTCATGGCCATTTTCCGAAGTTCAAACTCTCTCTCACTTTCTTTTTCCTCTCTCTCTCTTTCGTATTCAAGCTGCTTTACTTCTTTCTCATGTTCCATTTGTTTAATTTGTAACTGAATTTTTGCCATTTCCAATGAGTCAAACTGTATTTCAGGCAATTTTAAATACTTAGCCACCGCCATAATTACCTCATCTTTTCGCATTTTGTCAGGTAAGGTTAACTGCAATGTTTTTGCCAAATCTAACAGTCTGCTTTTAGTCTCTGTCCGTAAGGTACTGCGTGTGACCGTCTCCACCCCCAGAAACTTCAGAGCCTCTGAAAGAGCCATTGTCCACAACACACTCCCTACTTAAACTGAAATACCACACCTGAAAAGCAACCACAATATGCTCACCCCTCACTGTCTTTAATTTCACTAAACCAATCCAATAGATAGACTTTTATCCCCCTCGAGCCCCCAGTTTGTTATTGGCCAGGGTTTAGTGAACCCCAAAGTGTATCATGGCGTTCACCTGATCCACAACTTTTACTAGATTGTGGTATGGGGAACACACACTCTGCAGGTGTGGTACAGCAGAAATCAAAAAGTATTTTTTTAAAGCAAAACAATGTTTATTCTATGAACTCATGTTAACCTTTTTAAAACATACAGTGAACATCTTAGCAACCATTAATTTAAATACAACTCCCAAAGAATACAACACTAAGTAAGTGGGCAGCACGGTAGCCTTGTGGATAGCACAATTGCTTCACAGCTCCTGGGTCCCAGGATCGATTCTGGCTTGGGTCACTGTCTGTGCGGAGTCTGCACATCCTCCCCGTGTGTGCGTGGGTTTCCTCCGGGTGCTCCGGTTTCCTCCCATAGTCCAAAGATGTGCGGATTAGGTGGATTGGCCATGATAAATTAGCCTTAGTGTCCAAGATTGCCATTAGTGTTGGGTGGGGTTACTGGGTTATGGGGATAGGGTGGCGGTGTTGACCTTGGGTGGGGTGCTCTTTCCAAGAGCCGGTGCAGACTCGATGGGCCAAATGGCCTCCTTCTGCACTGTAAATTCTATGATAATCATTAAGCTTTCCTTTTAACATCCATAAGACATAAGAAAAATAACCTTTTAACAGAAGCACATCAGGTTTAAATTCACTACTGAGAACAGTTATCACTCTGAATTCGCCAAATGATCAAGAGATAGTCTTTACATGGCAGAGAGAGCAACAGTACAGCTTCTTGGCTGACTGCAGCTCCAACACTGAAACAAAACAAAGCAACACAGACACACCCAAGCTTTTCTCAAAGTGAAACTAAAAGCAGGGCCAGCGCTCAGCTCCACCCAAACTCTGACATCACTGCAATATCTTTAGCATAATACCATTTCTTAAAGTGACATTCTCATGACAGAATATTGACTTGGATTTACTTGCAGTGGCAAGTTTGGCGATGTATACTGTCAAGTGTGCAGCCTAGTTCATTAGTCTTGATGTTGCTAACTTGCCCCTAATTTTGCTGGTCTTCTGCAGCAAGCATAACAGGAAAACAGGCACACAGGACAATTTGAAAGCTGAAGTGATGAGACACTCATCCTCCAGCAATGCTGGAAAATTGAGTGAAATCTTAATTAAATTTTAATTAGCGATTAATTGAAGCTGCAGTGTTACACTCGGATTCGGATATATTTGTCAATTGAACTTTTAATATAAATTAGGAGTACCCAATTCCTTTTTTTCAATTAAAGGGGCAATTTAGCATGGACAATACACCGACCCTGCACATCTTTTTAGTTGTGGGGGTAAGACCCACGCAGACAAGGGGAAAATGTGTGAGCTCCACACGGACACTTACCTGTGGTCGGGATTGAACCTGTGTCCTCGGCGCTGTGAGGCAGCAGTGCTAACCACTGAAGCACCATGCTGCCCCTCAATTGAACTGCTTTGTGTGATCTATGAATTAAGACTATATCAAGTCACTATATTATGAATTAATAATTTAGGAAGAAAGTAATTATTAACTTTGATTTTCATGGCATGAAAGGATATAAAAAGAACTAAGCAAACTCGCCTTGAATTATTAATTTGTTAGAAAGTTCTGGGATTGAATGAGACTGAAGTTCACAAATCTTTGCAGACAGCAAATGTTTGCATGGTGGCATGCTGTCCTACCTCAGAGTAGAAGGAATGAAATGTTTTTGAGGTATATATATGTATCAATTTACCCATAAATGATTGATACGTTTGTTGTGCTATTAGCTTTCGTAATACCGTGGGCAAACAGAGGGGGAGACATTTAAATTCTGAATATAATTATCAAATTGAATGGGCTCCAGACATGTGGCATTACCAAATTAAAATTAAAATTCCCTGCTGCAGTAAGATATTTGATTAACGTTTGTTACAGTTATACATTTTTAATATGTTGGAACAATCATATCATTGCCAGGTCACCTCAGGACTACACAGCAGGCATTGTTCGTGAGAGCAATTTGCTCCCACTGACTTCGCAGTACCAGCCAGTACACCCTCATGGTCCCACGTGGATAGCGGACCTGTCTTCTCTTGTCCAACTGTGCACCAAACCCTAGAGTGTTGCATCAAGGAACCTTGGAACATGTTCTCTACCATATGGTACCATTCTTGTGTCTTTCCCAGAGCAAACGCACTTTTAAAATGATTTCCAGCACCTCCTCCATTCAAACTACACCTCCCCTTCACATAGGTTAGCTTGAACTTATGGTGGCCTCTCACAATTTTACCTCCATGCTCAGTGGTGCAGCCACTCAATAGCACACTTAATACTTTTAACATGCTACTTTCATGCAAATGAACAGGCAACACAAATTGTACTGTATATAGTGAGTCCATTTCAAAAGAATCCATTGCATGTGAAGATGTGGCAAGACATACCAAATATGTACATTTTCTTGTATGTCATTGTCATGTGCGAGTACCTTTAAGAAATGGATGTTTATAAATGGGTGTGTATATAAATATCTGTAGTGAGAGTACCTTTAAGAAATGGGTGTTTATTATTGCAGTGATGTCAGAGAGTGGGTGGAGCTGGGCTGCCTGTCAGCTTTTTATTTTTGTTTTTGAGCAGGTTGCAGGGTGTTTTTTAGTTTCGTTTTCAGTGTTGGAGCTGAAGCCAGACCAAGCAGGTGTACTGCTGTTCTCTCTGTCATGAAAAGACTATCTCTTGATCATTTGGTGAATTCAGAATTATAAATGTTCTCAGTAGTGAATGTAAACCGAATGTGCCTCTGTTGAAAGGTGTTTCTTCTGTCTTCTGGATGTTATTTGGGAAGTTATTAAGCGTTACTTAGTGTTGCATTCTTTGGGGGTTGTATTTGAATTACTGGTTGCTGAGATGTTCACTGTATGTTTTGAAAAGGTTAACTTGAGTTCATAGAATAAACATTATTTTGCTTTAAAAAATACTTTTCCATTTCTGCTGTACCGCACCTGTAGAGTGGGCCGTGTGCTCCCCATACCACAATCTATTAAAAGTTGTGGGTCAGGTGAACTCCATGATACACTCTGGGGTTCTGTAAACCCTGGCCCATAACAGTCATGTCTAACTGTATTGCAGACAATTGGGAAATCTGAACACACTGCATCTGAACTTTCCAATGTCCACCTCAGGTTTGAGGCATAATCACTCCTTTGGGAATTGGGCTTGTTGCCATTTTCTAGATACGTTTCACATGAATAATCCTCTTCTTTTTCCAAATTATCAATTCCATTTTACTTGTAGATATTAGGGCTAATTTCATGAGTGTCAACTCCAGTTGCAAGCCTCTGCAACAACTGGATTGGAGCAAAAAGCCTCTCCACCATTAAAAATGATGGAAAATCAGGGAGGGCAAGCAGCATCAGGCCAATGTCTGGTGGACAGGACTCTGAGAAACTCAGAAAATTACACCTATTAATATCTTGCCTTAAAATATTGTACTCGCACCATGGCCTTAAACATACATTGTGAGATGACCTTACTAAGGCTTAATGTATGTGAACACTAGTATTGATCTTTTTTAAAAATTGGGTTAATACTCTGTTCAAACAGCAGAGATATTTCACACATTTATTAAGCATTTGTATGCTAGTATGGCACAGTACCATTAAGGCTGGGATTTAAAAATATTAAGAAAAATTGTAACAATTTCTGAGTGTGGACATTTTGAGAGAGAAAACAACCTCCATTGTCCCCAAATGACATAAATAATACTGCAGTCACAAAAGGTTAAGCAAACAAGCATTTGTTTACAGAAAAGGCTGACATTTCTGTCAGAAATATATCTCAAACAATTTTCAAATGCCTCGAGGACCCATTTTAAATTAGTTTTCTTATTAATCTTATTTAACAATGACACGCACAATTGCAAGATTTAATTTGGTCATTAGAGTTCGTAGTTTATTGGATGCTTCTAATGATTTCACTGGGATGACATCTATTTGCAGGGGTTTAATGGAGAGCATTAAATACAACATTGAGGGATTGAATGAACAAGATAAAATAAAACTGTAACATGATTCTGCAGAATGACCTTGACAATTTTAGCATTGTGCCTCTACCTCAAGAAAATATTTTCGTCCATTTCATTACTGTACACTCAATTTCAGGCCATTTCTTAAAAATATTCAATTTTCATATGTTATTTGATCAGGGGGTAAAAGAAAATTCACTGCAAGAATGACAAGAGGACCTTATTGCTTCAATTCAAGTTATTTGGTGCTCAACCTCTCAAATCCCCATCAGTGATCTAAATTTAACACAAGTGCAAGTTTGTAATCAACAACATGTCAGGATAATCAGATGAAGTGACAGATAGGTGCTTGCTTCAATTGCAAATATTTTGTATTGCTTCAGGCCCGGAATAAATACTAAGGGATACATTTATTGTAACCTAAATTTTATTCTGGAAGTGTCAACAAAGCAATTTTCACAATGTTATCAAAGTATTTTTTAGAACAAGAAACAGCTTAATCGGCTTCAATGCTCAAAATTCAAAACAAGTTATGGTAATTGACGAATTTAAATTTAGTTTGTGTACACACGGATTCTGGGGCTATAAATAGCTCTCTGGATTGGAGGTTCCAGGAAACAGTTCAATCATGATATAAAGCAACAGTGAAGTCTCATGTGGCGTATTGTTAGTCACTGTACTTACAAAAATATGTATTCCTGGACAGTCCCATATACTTTTAAACCAAGTTGGAATGGGATATTATATATCAGATAAATTACAGTCACACTAATGATATTAAACTGGAAGTTGTTCGTGCGCTAAATATTTATCTTGCAGTAAAATAAAAGAGCCGATCGAAATGTATGAAGCCTCAAGTCACCAAGTGTTTGCTCAGATTATCTTCATAAAAATGGAAAAGGCACTTCAACATCAAAAACTACTTTTATTTCTGCGGCATTTTTAACATAATAAACCTCCCAAAGTGCTTCACTGTGATATTATAAAGCAAAATTAGACACCCCAAGCCACAAAAGATGCCATTAGGGTAGATGACTAAATCCATGGTTAAAGAGGCATAATTTAAGAAGCATCTTAAAGTAACAAAGAGAGGTTGAGAGGCGGAAGAGTGGAGAGAAGGAATTCCTGAATTTTGGGCCTCAGGAGCAGAAGGTACCAATAATTGAACAATTAAAATCAGACTTGTAAAAGACACAATATCAAGTTCAGATGTATGTAAGTAGATCATAGGATGGAGCTCAAGTCAAGCCCTATAAAATCCTGAGGAGTGCGTATGGGAAAGTCAGACCGCACTGTACCTGAAAAGGAATTTAGGGATAACTTATTGCTGAGCAATATTAAAAACAAGAGTGTTAAACTGCCGATATGCCGCTATCAATTTCCTATTTGTTACTTCAATTAAATTGTTTAAAATAAAATAAACAGGAATAGCATTGTGAATATACCAACCAATTTTGGTTGAATGTGTTACCATGATCTATCTCAACATCTTCAATCCTCATTTCTCCCTATTTTGAAGTTCGGAACAACACTCTAAAAGCATGAATTCTGAGGAGCGGGAGCAGGTCTGAACGGAGGCTCAGCAATTAAAAATAGCAAAGAAATAAAGAAATGGTGTTGACCATTTTGTGTGAAGACTTTCCCACCTATGTTTGCTATGCTGGAATGTGTTGTGGGGGGGTGGGGGGTTGGGGGGGGGGGGGGTGGTCGGGAGGATGGGCCTTCAAACTCACCCTCGCCGCTGTTACGGCTCTTTCCTGTTTCGACTGGTTGTGGAGGTGGCTGGCCTTCAGGAGTGGTTAGCCTCAGATTAACAGAAGGCGTGTGTGGATCAATGAGGCAAGTGATGCACGATCAATTACACTCAAGACGAAGTGATTTCATAACTGAAGGCTTTCATCGACTAGAACTTGTTCCCCAGCAGCTTCGGTACAGAAAGTGAAAGCTGCTGGGACGGCACCGGTTCTTATACTCCGCCTGTCAGGGCGGAGCTACGTATCAACAGTCAATGGTAAACTCCTAGATTTAACCAATGGTCATCAGCCTTTTTAGGTACCGCAATACCTGATAATACCACATTCACCCCCGGTTAAAAAAGAGTCCAGCGGGGGTGGTGGCCAGTGGTAACAGTCGCCTTTAACATGGTATGATCAGCTATGGAGGTACCGTGATACCTCCTTACAGGGCTGTCGAGAATATTTACAAAGTGTTTGTTCAAGGTTAAAGTCACAGCGAAGCAATTAGTCGATCGGGTGGCCTGGTCGTCCTTCTCGATCGTCTGGGCTTCGGTGGTGATTCTGGTGGGGGTCCAGGTGGTTGCGACTCCGGGAGCATGGTTTCGGCCTCCCTGGCAGCTTCACCACCCTTAGACGGCACTGTTGGGGCAAACGGTTGACACGGGGTGGGCGCCTGTAGGGGGAGGCTGTGGGTGGGCCGGCCTAGGCAGGAGCGGCAGGAGTACTGACCCTCCGGTGAGGTGCTGTGGTGGGGGGGGGGGTAATGATTCGGGTGCGCGTGGGGTTCCAGCGGGCGCCAGGTCCCGTAGGGAGACCGTATCTTGCCGGCCGTCAGGGAACGCCACGTAGGCGTACTGGGGGATAGCGTGCAGCAGGTGGACCCTCTCGACCAACGGGTCCGATTTGTGCGCCCGCACGTGCTTCCGAAGCAGTATGGGTCCTGGTGTCGCTAGCCCGGTTGGGAGCGAGGTCCCGGAGGAGGACTTCCTGGGGAAAACAAGGAGACGTTCATGAGGTGTCTGATTGGTAGCTATACAGAGCAGCGACCGGATGGCGTGGAGGGCCACCGGGAGGACTTCTTGCCAGCGGGAGACTGGGAGATTCCTGGACCGTAGGGCCAGTAGAACAGTCTTCCAGACCGTTCCGTTCTCCCTCCCCACCTGTCCGTTTCCCCGGGGGTTCTAACTGGTCGTCCTGCTTGAGGCAATGCCCCTGCTGAGCAGGAATTGACGCAGTTCGTCGCTCATAAAGGAGGACCCCCTATCACTGTGTATGTACGCGGGGAAACCGAACAGTGTAAAGATACCCTGGAGGGCCTTGATGACGGTGGTTGCGATCATGTCTGGGCAGGGGATGGCGAATGGGAACCGGGAGTACTCGTCAATCACGTTCAGGAAATACGTGTTGCGGTCGGTGGAGGGGAGGGGGCCTTTGAAATCCATGCTGAGGCGTTCAAAGGGACAGGAAGCCTTTATCAGGTGCGCCCTCTCTGGCCGGTAGAAGTGCAGTTTGCACTCCGCGCAGATTTGGCAGTCCCTGGTGACTGTCCTGACCTCCTCGATGGAGTAGGGCAGGTTGCGGGTCTTGATGAAGTGGAAGAAACGAGTGACCCCCGGGTGGCAGAGGTCCTCGTGGAGGGCACGGAGGCGGTCCACTTGTGCAGTGGCACAAGTGCCGCAGGACAGGGCATCAGGAAGCTCGTTTAGCTTCCCCGGACAGTACAAGATCTCATAGTTGAAGGTGGAGAGTTCTATCCTCCACCGCAAGATCTTGTCATTTTTAATCTTGCCCCGCTGTGCATTATCGAACATGGAAGCAACCAACCGTTGGGAGAAGAAGGCCACGGGCCTGCCCGCTTGGTTGAGGGTGGCGGCCAGAGCTACGTAGGACGCATCGCTCTTGACCTGGAAGGGGAGGGACTCGTCGATGGCGCGCATCGTGGCCTTTGCAATGTCTGCTTTGATGCGGCTGAAGGCCTGGCGGGTCTCTGTTGAAAGGGGGAAGGTTGTGGACTGGATTAGGGGTCGGGCTTTGTCTGCGTAGTTAGGGACCCATTGTGCATAGTAGCTAAAAAACCCGAGGCAGCGCTTCAGGGCCTTGGGTCAGTGAGGGTGGGGGAACTCCATAAGGGGGCGCATGCGCTCAGGGCCGGGGCCTATAACTCCATTTTGCACTACGTAGCCTAGAATGGCTAGACGTCGGTGCTAAATACGCATTTATCCTTATTATACCTTAAGTTAAGGATTTTTGCCATCTGGAGAAATTTGCGGAGGTTGGTGTCGTGGTCCTGCTGGTCATGGCCGCAGATGGTGACGTTATCCAGATATGGGAACGTTGCGCGTAAGCCGTACCGGTCAACCATTCGGTCCATCTCTCGCTGGAAGACCGAGACCCCATTAGTGACACCAAAGGGAACTCTTAAAAATTGATTGAGCCCCCCATCTGCTTCGTACTTGCAGTCACTATTACGGAGGGGTAGCTGGTGGTAGGCGGACTTGAGATCCACCATGGAGAAGACCTTGTATTGCGCGATCCTGTTTACCAGGTCGGCTATACGGGGAGAGGGTACGCGTCCAACTGCGTAAACCTGTTGATGGTCTGACTGTAGTCAATGACCATCCTATGCAGCCTGGCAGACCCCCACAAAGTGGCCCTTCTTGCCGCACCCTTTGCAGGTGGCGGTGCGGGCCGGGCAGCGCAGGCGGGGATGATTCGCCTGCCTACAGAAGAAACAGTGGGGCCCGGCGGCGTTAGCGGGCCGTCTCGCCGCGCAGGCCTGCGGGGTCAGGGGGAAGGTCTGTGGGGCTGCCGCTGTGGGGTGCCACGCAGCCCAGGGGGCCGCCGCGCGGTCGGGCGCATAGGACTGCGCGTTTTGGGAGGCTACGTCCATGGACCCTGCCAGGGCCCGTGCCTCTCTAAGTCCCAGGGTGTCCTTTTCTAGGAGTCTTTGGCAGATCACTGAGGAGGTCATACCTGCTACGAAGGCATCCCTGATTGAACGTTCCGTGTGCTCGCTCCCCGAAACTTGCGGGCAGCCACAGTTTCGGCCCAGCACCAGTAGCACCCGGTAGAAATCCTCCAACGATTCCCCGAGACTTTGCCGTCTAGTTGCAAGCAGGTGATGTGCGTAGACCTGATTTACGGGGCGGATATAATGTCCTTTTAATAGTTCGATCGCGGCATCATAGTCCTCCGCCTCCTCGATAAGGGTGTAGATCCCAGTGCTGACCCTTGAGCGCAGGAGGTGCATTTTCTGTCCTTCTGAGGGGGTGCCTCCGGCAGTCTCGAGGTAGCCTTTAAAGCACGTCAGCCAGTGTTTTAATATTGCAGCCGTGTTCTCCGCGTGGGGGCTAAGTTGTAGGCACTCCGTTTTGATTCGGAGATCCATCCTTCCAGCTTAAGTCTAGTCGATTAAATTGATGCACGATCAATTACACTCAAGACAAAGTGATTTCATAACTGAAGGCTTTCATCGACTAGAACTTGTTCCCCAGCAGCTTCGGTACAGAAAGTGAAGGCTGCTGGGACGGCACCGGTTCATATACTCCGCCTGTCAGGGTGGAGCTACGTATCAACAGCCAATGGTAAACTCCTAGGTTTAACCAATGGTCATCAACCTCTTAGGTACCGCAATATCTGATAATACCACAGCAAGGAAGGTTTTTTATTGCAGGTACATGTCTGAGGACTGATCAGAACTGAAAGTGCATACCTTATTGAAGGATAGGTTGCAGCAGCCCATCACAATTGAGGGGAGGAATTAGCATAAGTATTTGACCAATTCAGGGGGTTGTCAGCTTCCTGTGCTCCTCTCGGAGCAGTGGACAAGGCTGTTCAGACTCCACCCATACACCAGGAATGCTGCAGCACCCTCAGGAGTCAAGGTGAATGGATTTCGTGCCCGATAGGCATTGCAAGGATTGGACTGCTTCATCGACCCTTTTAATCGTACTTTGTTTTGATGTTTGGCAAGTTTCCTTTGCTCTTTGTTTTATTTGGGCAGTGCCCCTATCAGGAGCAGCCCCTTTTAATTTGCCCCTGAGTTTGTTTCTTTTAGTACATTACGTTGTTGGGCTCCAAAATAGCTCAAGGTGAATGGATAGTTGATTGACCTCAAAAGAGTTCAAGGTGAATGGAGATGAACAATTTCAAAGTTCATGAAAAACAATTCCTGTTTAAATCTGGCCCATTCTGAAGGTGACTTCCGTACAATTCCACCACCTCAGCCACTAATTGGTCATCAGACCAGACCCCTGGTTCAATTTGGGGGCAGGTTGGCAATCAGGATATGAATCTGCTTCCTGAATCACGCCTCTTCCACCAAAGGCCGCCCCATATGTCAAACTGGGAATGTTATGGTCAAATAGTCAACCCGTCTATAGCCCCCAGAGTAACAGCTTTCTCAGGTAAGTATAACTGACTTTGGAATACTACTAAAAGGGAGTGTCAAATATAACAATGATACAGCAAAGTTCTCAATGCAGATATTAAGGAATTTAGTGTGAAAAATGTTAAAGGTTGCCATGTGTACTGGCACATTTTAAAGCTTTTAAAAAATGTATTTTTACGGGATGTGGGCTTCGCTGGTTCGACCATTGTTTGTTGCCCATCTCTACTTGCCTTTGAGAAGGTGGTGGTGAGTGGCCTTCTTGAACCACTGCAATTCTTGAGCTGTAGGTACACCCACTGTGCTGTCAAGGGGGGAGTTCCACAGGATTTTGACCCAGCGACAGTGAAGGGACGACGATACATTTCCAAGTCAGGATGGTGAGTGACTTGGTGGGAAACTTCCAGGTGGTGGTGTTCCCATGTATCTGTTGCCCTTGTCCTTCTAGATGGTCGCGGACATGGGTTGGAAGGTGCTGCTTAAGGAGCCTTGGTGAGTTCTTGCAGTGCATCTTGTAGATGGTAAACACTGCTGCTACTGTACATTGGTGTTGGAGGGAATGAATGTTTATGGAAGGGGTGCCAATCAATCGGGCTGATTTTCCTTGGATGGTGTTGAGCTTCTTCAGTGTTGTTGGAACTGCACTCATCCAGGCAAGTGGGCGGTATTCTAGCACACGCCTTACTTGGGTAGTGTAGATGGTGGACAGGCTTTAAGGAGTCAGGAGGTGAGTTACACCATAAGACCATAAGACATAGGAGCAGAATTAGGCCACTTGGCCCATCGAGTCAGCTCCGTCATTCAATCATGGCTGATATTTCACATCCCCATTCTCCTGCCTTCTCCCCATAACCCCTGATCCCCTTATTAATCAAGAACCTATCCATCTAAAGACACTCAGTGACTTGGCCTCCACAGCCTTCTGCGTCAAAGAGTTCCACAGATTCATCATCCTCTGGCGGAAGAAATTCCTCCTTTCTCTGTTTTAAAGGATCAGTGTAAGGCTGTGCTCTTGAGTTCTAGTTTCTCCCACCAGCCTTATACAGCCACAGAAGTACATCCCTGGTCTTCTATTTGTGCCCTCTCGACATGAATGCTAGCATTGCATTTGCCTTCCTAACTGCCGACTGAGCCTGCATGTTGACATTAAGATAATCCTGAATTAGGACTCCTACATCCCTTCTGATGTCTGAAGCCTTTTCCCATTTAGAAAATAGTCTATGGCTCTATTCTTCCGACCAAAGTGCACAACTTGACGCTTCCACATTGTATTTCATTTGCCACCTCTTTGCCCACTCTCCTAGCCTGCCCACATCCTTCTGCAGCTTCCCTGCTTCCTCAATGCTACCTGTCCCTCTACATATCTCTATATCATCTGCAAACTTAGCAACAGTGCCTTCAGTTCCTTCTTCCATATCGTTAATGTATATTGTGAAAAGTTGTGGTCCCAGCACAGACCCCTGAGGTACACCATTAGTCACCGGCTGCCATCCTGAAAAAGACCCCTTTATCCCCACTCTCTGCCAGTCAGCCAATCTTCTGTCCATGCCAGGATCTTACCCTTAACACCATGGGCTCTTAACTTATTTAACAATCTCCTATCTGGCACCTTGTCAAAGGCTTTCTGGAAATCTAAATAAATCACGTCCACTGGTTCTCCTTTGTCTAACTTCCTTGTTACCTCCTCAAAGAACCCTAACAGATTTGTCAACATGACCTCCCCTTGACGAAGCCGTGCTGACTCAGTCCTATTTTACCATGCACTTCCAAGTACTCTGCAATTTCATCTTTAATAATGGACTCTAAAATCTTACCAATGACCGAAGTCAGGCTACCTGGCAAATAATTTCCCGTCTTCTGCTTCCCTCCCTTCTTAAACAGGGGTGTTACATTAGCCACTTTCCAGTCCCTTGGGAGCCTTCCTGCCTCCAGTGACTCCTAAAGATCACCACCAATGCCTCAATAATCTCCTGAGCTATCTCTTTTAGAACCCTGGGGTGTAGTCCATCCGGTCCAGATGATTTATCCACCTTCAGAACTTTCAGTTTCCCCAGAACTTTCTCCTTCGTGATGGCTACTGCACGCAATTCTGTCCCCTGATTCTACAGGAGCTCTGGCATCTCACTGGTGTCTTCCACCGTGAAGACTGATGCAAAGTAACTATTCAGTTCCTCTGCCATTTCTTTGTTTCCTATTATTACTTCTCCAGCCACATTTTTAAGGGGTCCAATGTATATTCTGCCTCTCTCTTACCTTATATATATTGCAAAAAACTCTTCCTATATTCCTTTATATTACTAGCTAACTTACACTCATACTTCATCTTCTCCCCCCTTATTGCTTTTTTAGTTGTCCTCTGCTTGCTTTTAAAGGCTTCCCAAAGCTCTGGCTTCCCACTAATCCTCGCCACTTTATATGCTTTTTCTTATGCTTTTATGCTGTCCTTGTATCCCTTTGAGAGCCATGGATGCCTTGTTCTCCCCTTAGCTAGTTTCCTCCTCCTTGGGAAGAATTTCTGTTGTGCCTCCCGAATACCCCCCAAAAACCCTGCCATTGCTGTTCCACTGTCTTCCCTGCTAGGCTCCTTTTCCAATCAACTCTGGCCAGCTCCTCCCTCATATCTTTGTAATTACCCTTATTTAATTGTAATACCGTTACATCTGATTCCAGCTTCTCCCTCTCTCAAACTGCAGGGTAAATTCTATCATATTGTGGTCATTGCTCCCCAAGGGTTTCTTCAACTTAAGATCCCTAATCAAGTCTGCCTCATTACACATCACTAAATCCATAATTTCCTGTTCCCTAGTGGGCTCTGTCGCAAGCTGCTTCAAAAAACATCTCTCAGACATTCCACAAATTCCTTTTCTTGGGATCCACTACCAACCTGATTTTCCCAGTCCATCTGCATATTGAAGTCCCCCATGATTGTTGTGATATTGCCTTTTTTACATGCTTTCTCTATCTCCTGATTTATTTTCTGCCCTACATCCTGACTACTGCTAGGGGGCCTGTACATAACTCCCAACAGGATCTTACCTTTGCGATTCCTCAACTCTACGCACCGAGATTCTATGCCTTCTGATCCTATATCGCTCCTTGCTATCGATTTAACTTCATTCCTTACTAACAATGCAACCCCACCCCCTTTGCCCATCTGCCTGTCCTTTTGATAGGACACATATCCTTGTGTATTTAGATCCCAGCCCTGATCCACTTGCAGCCACGTCTCTGTATGCCCACAACATCGTACCGACCAATTTCAATGTGTGCAACAAGCTCATTTACCTTGTTCCGTATACTGCGCACATTGAGGTACAATATCCCTCACTCCTGCATTCACCACCTCACTCTTGCAGTGGTCCAATGTCCATTATTGCCTCTCTCTTATCTTTTATACATCAAAAAAAACTCTTGCAATCTTCTTTCTAGCTAGCTTACACTCATATTTCATCTCCTCCCCCCTTATTGCTTTTTTAGTTGTTCTCTGCTTGCTTTTAAAGGCTTCCCAATCCTCTATCTTTCCACCAATCATCACCACCTTGTATGATCTTTCTTTTTCTTTTATGCTGTCCTTGACTTCCCTTGTCAGCCATGGATGCCTTATCCTCCTCTTGGCATGTTTTCTCCTCCTTGGGATAAATTTCTGTTGTGCCTCCTAAAAAGCTGTTCCACTGTCTTACCTGCTCGGCTCCCCTTCCAAACAACTCTGGCCAGCTCCTCCCTCGTCTTTGTAGTTACCTTTACTCAATTATAAAACGGTTACCCATAGGGCCCTGGGTTCACCTCAGGAAAGGGGGGAGGTCAGCTGGTTCGAGCCCCGGCTGCCCCTGCGCTATCTGGCTATGCCAACACCTGCAGCTCTCCGATGTCTGCATTATGGTGTCAATGCCCTCGGCAATGCTCCACAGTGATTGGGACGTGCTCCGCAGTGACTTGGCAATACCGACCTGTGACTGGGATATGCTCCCCAATGTCACAGCCATTCCCACCTGAGAGCGGGACTTGTCCTGCAGAACCTCATCAAGGTCAGCCTGATACTGGGTGATGTCCCCCAGTGAGTCGGACATTCTGCCAAGACCCTCAGCCATAGCCGTTCTGACTGCACGACACCTTGGATGCCTTCAGTAATGCACCAGGCTCTCCACTGCGGACCCTAGCAGTGTTGGCCTCGGTGCCATGCATTGCCGGTGACACCTCCTGCACCCGTAGCCTCTGGGACTCCTCCAATCGGCTATGGACCTGCTGGAGTGCCTTTGACATCCCTCTCTGAATGTCCTGGCCACCCCCTATCATCTCCATCAGCTCCGGGTAACCCTGTGCCAGAGGCTCGGCAGAGGATCCAGCTGGGTCCTGGGATCCAGCAGTCCTCCGACTGCTGTCTCGCCTGGGGGTTCCTGCCTCCATCTGATGTACATCAGCAGCAGTGTGGTGCTCACCAGATTGTGCCCCCAAAGCCTGACAAACATTTCCCACCGAGGTGTGTGTACCTGTGCTGGCGGAGGGTGGGGATAACAGCTGTGGCGCTTCGATCGTGGCTTCCTCGGAGCTCTCCTCCGAGGTGTTCTCCTGGGAGGCTGGAGAGGGTGCCGCCCAGCTTGGACCAGCGCAATCAGCTTGAGGACCTGCAGGAGAATGGACATGTGGTCAATGGGAAGGATGGGTCAGTCAGTAAGGCAATAACAACTCACTTTTGACAGGTCCTCCGGATGGAGCCCGGTGGATCTTCACCTCCGCGTTGGTTACTTTGTCCTCAGCCACCCCGTCACCTCCAGTGTACATTCCTCGATTCTTAAGTCCGACATCCCACCCCTGGCCTGGACCCTCTCCTGGTGATTGTGCAAAAGCTTCTCCTGCGGAGACACAGAGAGGGCACCATTAGACACACGCGTGGTTCACAGTGGTGGGAGGGTTTGTGTGAAGGAAGGGTTGGAGGGATTGAAGGGAGCGGGGGATGAAGGGAGGGTTGGGGGCCTCATGGAGATTGGGGGGGGTGGATGCTCGTGTGGGTGCTGAAAAGTCTCGGGGGGGGGTAGATGGGGGCTGGAGGGCATTGGTGTTAACTCACCCATGCTGCCTGGTGTAGGACGTTGACCTTACGGCACTGGAAACCAGTCCTCTTGGTCACACTCCCGGCGCTCACAGCTGCCGCCACCTCGTCCCAGGCAGCACTGGCTAACCTATGGCTAACCCTCCAGGACTCTCGATGGAACAGGACATTCCTCCTGGCCTCCACTGTGTGAAGCAGCCTCCCCAGGTCTGCATCTCCAAACCGTGGGCCCGGATGTCTCAGTGCCATGGTTGCGAGCTGAGTGGGTCTGGCTGTGCAGGTGCTGTTTAAATGCTGCTCAACCTTGTTAGTGGGGGGCTGATGAGCACGGTCCCGGCGAATCTGCTGGCGAGCCTTCATTTGTAACGAGAAGCCAGTGGGGCCTCATTAAGTGGACCAATTAACATTGAATAGTGCTGCCGGCCTCGCTGGGCTGAGGGCCAGGAAGCTCGCTGCAGTTCCCACTCGCTACCACACTTAGAACTCTTTCTGGAGAGTCCCGCGAATGTGTTGCAAATTGATATTGAGGATTGGATTGGATTTGTTTATTGTCACGTGTACCGAGGTACAGTGAAAAGTATTTTTCTGCGAGCAGCTCAACAGATCATTCAATACATGACAAGAAATGGGAATAAAAGAAAATACATAATAGGCAACACAACATATACAATGTAACTACATAAGCACTGGCATCGGATGAAGCATACAGGGTGTAGTGTTAATGAGGTCAGTCCATAAGAGGGTCATTTAGGAGTCTGGTGACAGTGGGGACGAAGCTGTTTTTGAGTCTGTTCGTGCGTGTTCTCAGACTTCTGTATCTCCTTCCCGATGGAAGAAGTTGGAAGAGTGAGTAAACCGGGTGGGAGGGATCTTTGATTATACTGCCCGCTTTCCCCAGGCAACGGGAGGTGTAGATGGAGTCAATGGATGGGAGGCAGGTTCGTGTGATGGACTGGGCGGTGTTCACGACTCTCTGAAGTTTCTTGCGGTCCTGGGCCGAGCAGTTATCATACCAGGCTGTGATGCAGCCTGATAGGATGCTTTCTATGGTGCATCTGTAAAAGTTGGTAAGAGTCAATTGGACATGCCGAATTTCCTTAGATTCCTGAGGAAGTATAGGCGCTGTTGTGCTTTCTTGGTGGTAGCGTCGATGTGGGTGGACCAGGACAGATTTTTGGAGATGTGCACCCTTAGGAATTTGAAACTGCTAACCATCTCCACCTCGGCCCCGTTGATGCTGACAGGGGTGTGTACAGTACTTTGCTTCCTGATGTCAATGACCAGCTCTTTAGTTTTGCTGGCATTGAGAGAGAGATTGTTGTCACTACACCACTCCACTAGGTTCTCTATCTCCCTCCTGTATTCGGACTCATCGTTATTCGAGATCTGGCCCACTATGGTCGTATCGTCAGCAAACTTGTAGATGGAGTTGGAACCAAGTTTTGCCACGCAGTCGTGTGTGTACAGGGGGTAGAGTAGGGGGCTAAGTACGCAGCCTTGCAGGGCCCTGGTGTTGAGGACTATTGTGGAGGAGGTGTTGTTGTTCATTCTTACTGATTGTGGTCTGTTGGTCAGAAAATCGAGGATCCAGTTGCAGTGTGGGGAGCCAAGTCCTAGGTTTTGGAGCTTTGATATGAGCTTGGCTGGGATTATGGTGTTGAAGGCGGAGCTGTAGTCAATAAATAGGAGTCTGATGTAGGAAAACAACAACAATGTAACACCATAAACATAATAATATGTTCCAAGGTGCTTCGTATGAGCATAATGAAACAAATTTGACTCTGCAAAAAGATATAAGGTCAGGTGTTCAAATATTTGATCAAAGATGTAGGTTTTGAACAATGCCATATAAGAGCAAAGTTGGGGAGAGGGATATATGGAGAGTAATCCTGGGCTTGTGGCCATCAATGATAGAAGATTAAAATTGTGGATGTCAGAATTGTCGGAGTGCAAATACCTTAGTGAGAGTGGGGCTAGAGGAGGTTACAGTGTTAGGGAGGGAAGGTCATGGAGGGATTTGAAAGCAAGGCTGAGAATTTTAAAGTCAAGACATCGCTTGACCAGGAGCCAATATATGCCAGCGAGTACAGGGGTGATAGGTTAATAGGACATAGTGTGACACCGGCAGCAGAATGTGGATGACCTCAAGTTTATGGAAGGTGGAATGTGGGAGATCAGCCAAAGATGTATTGGGATTATCAAATCTAGAGCAATGAAGCCATGAATGAGGGCATTAGCAGAAGATGAGCGGAAACAAGGGTTAAGTCCAGTGATGCAGGCTGGAAACAGGCTGTGTTAGTGATGGTGCAAATCTGAGGTCAGAGCTCACCTTGGGATCAGATTCTCCCCTACCCGGCGTGGCGGGGGGTCCCGGTGGGATAGAGTAGCGTGACCCACTCCGGTGTCGGGCCACCCCAAAGGTGCGGATTTCTCCATACCTTTAGGGGGCCAAGCCCTTACCTTTAAGGGCTAGGCCTGCGCAGGAGTGGTTGCCATCCCGCTGGCTGGCGTGGAAGGCCTTTGGCGCCACACCAGCCGGGGCCGAAGGGACTACGCCGGCCGGCGGAAGTCCGCGCATGCGTGGGAGCATCAGCGGCTGCTGACGCCATCCCCGTGCATGCGCAGGGGGGGTCACCTCCGCGTCGGCCATCATGGAGGCTATGGCCGATGCAGAAGGGAAAGGGTGCCCCCACGGTACAGGCCCGCCCGCGGATCGGTGGGCCCCAATCGCACCCCCCAGGGCCAGATCGACCCGCGCCCCCCCCCCCCCAGGACCGCGGAGCCTGCCCGCGACGCCAGTCCCATCGGTCAGGTAAGTGGTTTGATTCACACCGGCGGGACCGGCATTACAGCAGCGGGACTTCGGCCCATCGAGGGCCGGAGAATCGCCGGGGGGGGCCCGCTGACCGGCGCGGCGTGATTCCCGCCCCCACCAAATCTCCGGTGCCAGAGAATTCGACAGCCGGTGGGGGTGGGATTCACGCCGCCCCCGGCGATTCTCTGACCCAGCGGGGCGTTGGAGAATCCCGCCCGATTGGCTTAATCTCAGACCGTTGCCACGGAGAAATGAAATGAAATGAAAATGAAATGAAATGAAAATCACTTATTGTCACAAGTAGGCTTCAATGAAGTTACTGTGAAAAGCCCCTAGTCGCCACATTCCAGCGCCTGTTCGGGTAGGCTGTTACGGGAATCGAACTGTGCTGTTGGCCTGCCTTGGTCTGCTTTCAAAGCCAGCGATTTAGATCTGTGCTAAACAGCCCCAGAGAGATGACTCAGAGCAGAAGGGATGCAAAATATTGAATCAAAAAAACATTAAAAAGAAATTAAGTTGCTGCAACTTGGTTAAAATATAAATGACTAAATACATAACAAATTAATCGATATAATAATGAGTACCTAGGCAGTACTCTAGGCACTTGATGAATTTCCACAAGTTTTGCCTCTAAACTGCCCATTTATCATATCCTATAAAAAGTGATAGCCAAGCCTTGCATGATAATCTATGCTCCATTGCAGATAATTCCCCTGGAATTCATTTAGCGAAGCTCCACACAATGCACACATATATTTACACCCTTCAGTTGTGCTCTTGAGATAATCCATTTGGTTGAGTAGAATAATCTTCCTAATTTTCTGTCTAATATTGATGGAGAGTGCATGTCTACTCTGGCTTGCAAAGAGGTTTGTACTTATGCAAAATTGAAAAGATTAAGTAATAGGTGATAGACCTAATCTTTGCATTTCAACTGAGCAAGGTAGAAATCACAAGTAAATAGAAAATGGCAGAAGCACATGCTATATAGAACTGTTCTGTATGCATTTGTTGCCTTCACCGTTATTGCTATTTTGCAGTTGTCTTCTGTGATTAAATGTGAGCTGCTTGTTGGTGACTACACAATTTTGCATTATCAGAAACAAAATTAAGTTAACCAAGTATATTGAAAGACTTTACAGCAGATTCTGATTTCAGTGAGGCTCTCTTGAGATCAACCACGTTTCACCTATAACGTGTAGGAATGTTTTGTGGGATAAGCAGCAAGGATTTACCGTAATGCAGTTAGACCAAAGAAAGCAAGACTTGATTCTTGCTATTGCAGGCCTGTAGAATTCTTTTTTTAAAAAAATATAAATTTAGAGTACCCAATTCATTTTTGTTTTCCAATTAAGAGGCAATTTAGCGTGGTCAATCCACCTACCCTGCACATCTTTGGGTTGTGGGGGCGAAACCCATGCAAACACGGGGAGAATGTGCAAATTCCACACAGATAGTGACCCAGAGCCAGGATCGAACCTGGGACCTCAGCGTTGTGAGGCAGCAGGGCTAACCCACTGCGCCACCGTGCTGCCCTGACTTGTAGAATTCTGATACATGCCAAGGATGTACAATTGAACAATCTTGATTGTGATAGAGAGCTGCTATAGCCTAATGGTCATATTGCTGTACTAATAACTAATTCCCAAATGGACTACTTGCGTTTGTAAATTAAAGAACGGAATATGACAGCAAAGACACTGGACAAAATTTACTCGCCTCCCCGCGACATGTTTATTGGCGGTGGGAGGCAGCCCACCATTGGCTGACATGGGATGGTCTAGTTCCACCATTGTCAATGGAATTTCCACCCCACACTACTAGGAAACCGCAGCAGGGATGTGCCGTCAGCTAGGCTGGAAGATCCTGACGGCATGAACAGTCACAGTTGGAGAGTAGGAAAATAGAATCAGTGCAGTAGACTTCTGGTTCGACCCTTGAGCCATTAGTCAGGACAAACAGGTTAGGGAAGTCCTGCAGCAACACAAAGCAGCATTTGCACAGCACAAGCACGACTGTGGCAAGATCGCTGGCTTAGTGTATATTACAGGTCCTGACCCCAAAAGCAGTACGGTTTTCCCCAAGAAGCAGAGGGAGAAATCTCAAAGGCATTACAGAGTTTGCTTGATCAAGGCGTACTCCGATCAGGAGCCTCCACAAATAACGCACCAATTTGGCCCGTCAGGAAACCCGATGGATCATGGCGACTGACCATTGATTACCGGGAACTGAACAAAGTAACCCCAGTAGCAGCCCCCACCATAGCCACGAGTCCTGAGACCATGCTCAAAAAGGGACTACAGTCAAAACAATTTCGGTTTTGGACATTAGCAACGGCTTTTAGTCCATTCCATTGCTTAAAACGTACCAATATAAATTCGCATTCACATTCCAGGGACAATAATATACGTGGACATGCCTTCCACAAGGCTTCCACAACTCCCCCTCCATTTTCCACCGACTGCTGGCAAATGGATTAGCAAAGTTTTCCCGACCCGATTGTCTGGTCCAATATGTAGATGATAAGCTACTACAGATGGACACAAAGGGAGAGCACATTTCACTTCTTGCCGAACTTTTAGGACTCCTACAACAGATTGGATGTAAAGTGAACCCTAAGAAGGCCCAGATTCTGCAGGGAAAAGTGATTTACTTGGGTACAGTAATCAGACATGGTAAACGCGAGATCGAGCAAAAGAGAATTGACTCGATTGTCAAATTGCCCCTTCTCCATAACGTAACAGCCCTCCGGTCATTTCTAGGACTGGTTGGCTCCTGTAGAAACCATATCGACGGTTTTGCCAAAAAAGCAGCGCCTCTATCAGAACTTCTCAAGAAACAAGCACCTTGGGAATGGCATCCACAGCACACGGGTGCCGTGGATGCATTAAAAAGAGCCCTCAGCACAGCCCCCATGTTACAGGTCCCAGATCCACTTTTCCCGTACGCAATTGAAGTTGCAAGCACCGACCGTACCGACCGCCATGACCGATTAGGCCCCGTGGCATACGCCTCACGTGTGTTAGATCCTGTCGAGCAAGGATTTTCTGCCTGCGAAAGGCACCTGCTTGCAGTTTTTTGGGCAGTACAATACTTCACCTACATTACAGGACTCAACCCCATCACCATTCTCACTGAACACACACCAACACAGCTATTGTTAGATGGTCGACTTAAGGATGGCACAGTCAGCCAAATCCACACAGCCCGTTGGGACACTTCTTTTACAGGGACGGGACATAACAGTTAAGAGAACCACGACCCACACTTTCCTAGCCGATAATTTACAATATGCAGGTACCCCACACGAATGTGACATCATCTCCACTCAATATATTACAGGATCCTTTATACCTAAGTCAGCTCCCAGGGAAGCAGGTACTACACCCCAGAGACCCCAGCCCACAGACACGTGCGCACCCCTTAGAATCTATGTGGATGGCTCCTCCACAGTTTTAAATGGGAAAAGAATTATCGGTTGCGGTATTTATGTAGAGGACGCGCAAGGACGTGCCGTAGAAGAGATTTTGTTAAAATTGCCAGGACACTTAGGCTCGCAGGTAGCAGAACTGACAGCCATAGTGTACATTGTAGATCATTCCGCCTTGTTTCCGACCCCAGCCGACTTATATTCGGACAGTTTATATGTCTGCAACAGTTTAACCGAATTCCTACCCCTGTGGGAAACTAGAGGATTTGTTTCCGCAGACGGTAAGCCCCTACCCTCAGCCCCATTACTCCGGCTTATCCTAGAGACAGCTAAAGATAGGAAATATGGCATTATTAAAGTTCGCAGTCATCATCGTTCTTCCCCCCCTGGTAACGTTAAAGCAGACGCCCTAGCGAAGGCAGGTTCCAGACATGGTTACTTTTGGGGACCCCCCCCGAAAGTAGCCCAGTACACCCGGTTCAGGTCTCACAGACCAACATTCAAGATTTGGCAAAGGCTCAAAAAGAAGATGAGAAGCTCAGGGAAGTTTTAAAAGGCAACTTCCCAGTCCCTTATGATAAGTTTAAAAACGCGATAACCACACACGACGGTGTGATTTTAAAAGACGGCATTTATGTAGTCCCCAGCCAGGACAGGAACCAAATTATTTGTCAGTTACATGTCAATCACGGACACCAGGGCATTGAACCCACCCTAACCCACCTCAGACCTCTCTGCTGGTGGTCTGATTTAAAAGCCAATGTTACCCATTACATTGAGAATTGCTTAATCTGTGCCCAGAACAATCCGGACAGATATGTAAGAAAGGCTCAGCTTCGTCACACTCGCCCCATTAATGGCCCCTGGACGAATTTGCAAATAGATTATATAGGACCCCTACCCCCCTGCGGAAACGATTTTAAGTATGTGTTGGTGGTCATCGACACCTTCACAAAATGGGTGGAAGCTTTTGCATCCAGAACAAACACGGCCAAAGCGACAGCTAAAATCCTAACACAGCACATCTTTACAAGATGGGGCCTCCCACGCAGTATAGAGTCCAATCAAGGCTCCCATTTTACAGGACGAGTAATGAAAAACGTCCTCACAATTTTCAGAATAAAGCAAAAGTTTCATATTGCATACCACCCCCAATCAAGCGGCATTGTAGAAAGGATGAACAGAACTCTAAAAGCCAGCCTCAGGAAAATGGTACAACAGCACAATAGCACCTGGGACTCAGTTCTCCCATTTGCACTGATGTTCATAAGAAACACGGTATCCACGTCGACAGGATACACCCCCCACACTCTCATGACCGGACGCCCCATGAAAGGGACAGAGTATTTATTAGGACTGGATTTGGCCAGCCCCACAGTCACTGCCCTCACGCATGAAAAAGCAGTACAGCAGATTATTGATAATGTAAAGGCAGCCCAGCTCGCAGCAGCTGTCAGACTTGGGACACGGAAGAAGCAAAGCAAGGCTTGCTTTGATAAAACAGTACACGCCACCGGGTTTGCAGTAGGGCAGCAAGTGATGCTATCCCTATACAACCCCAGTTCATTCCTTTCCCCCAAATTTTCTGGACCGTACTCCATCTCTGACAGAGTCAGCCCCTCTGTATACAAGATCACATATCCTATTGGCAAGTCTGCGTGGTTTCACATAAACCAGCTTAAGGCTTATGGCTCACAGAACAACCATGCACACCACATCTCGCTTGCAGCAGCAGATGAACACGCCCCGCCCACGAGTGATGTATTCCTACCCTCCCCCAACCAGTCCAGCCCGTCCTCAGACATGACTTTGACTCCACCCACAGAGGCACGACTCCGCCTCTCCCTTCAACCAGCAGCGACAGCGATAGCAACAGCCCCAGCACACCACGCTACGATTACACCCCTGCACCAGGCCCCACTCCCAGCGATTGCCAACATGATTCCAGTGACCCCTTCGAGATAACGTACATTAAAGCCCCTGACCCAGACCCACCGCCCGACGATTATGGATTAAAACCTAGCAGCTCCAACCTCGACACAAGATTCTGGCACCGAGACAATTCGTTCAGGCTCATCCGGAATGATGAGATGGACCCCAATTCGCCCCACGCAGCTTTAGCAAACCTACTCTAGTCAAGAGTATGGCAGTCGGGAGAAGATGATGACATAGAGTCTGACTCCCACCAAACGAATCCCTTTGCGACTCTGTTCACTACTAAGCAATGAGGTGTCCAGATGATGGTAAAAAGGAACCGATGGAGAGATACGCTGTCCTTTCTGATGGAACCTGCACCATGTTTGTAATGAATGTTTGTTCGTTATTGTGAACGTTAAATGTTGTTTGTTAATTTAAAGTTTTCATGGCCCCACGCCACGTCTTGATGCAGGCAGAACTACCCTTCTGATGCCCAATGGCTGTTAGAGGAACTAGTTTGCCGGCAGACAACCAATCATAACTACTCTCCTGATTTGAAGGTAAACACGAGAGGCAGCCCCCATGACGACCACATATTCGTTCCGTTCTTGCCGGTCGCTCAGGCAGTGGAGAAACGGCACTGGTCCTCGCACCCCATTTTGGCTGCCTAAGTTCAAAACTCTTTTCTTTGTTTATGGCAACCCTTAGGTTGCTTCCAAATGCTACTTACATCCTCAAACACTGGGATGGTAGATCATACAGGCTGCGAGATGGCTCGCACTGTCAGTTTTCTCGGATGTCTTGTCCAAAATATTTGTTTTTTTTTTAAAATGAGAGAGTCACAGATGGTGACCAATTATAATGGGTAATTGGCAATAAGAAGACAGACAGACAGACATACGAGATCTTAAGCAAGATAATAACAGATATTATGCATGTGTCCATAGGACTTCGAAACCTCAGGAACCTCAGAAGAAGAAAAGAAGAAGACAGAAAGAAGGAAAGATGAAGATAACCATCATGCTCTACAGTTGGATCCTAGCGGGATCCCTTCAGTTGCGCGCGGACGCTACTCCCCTGACCCCACCACGCAGGCCATGAATGTTTCCCACTCCTGCCATACAATAAACCCCGAGATTGTTACCAGTACACCGGCCTGGTGTGACCGGTTCATCACCTGGTAATAGTGTGGAATCACTATTAGTACTTGCGATACTCTGCAGTGTCGTTCAGACTCTAAGACTGAGGAAATGGCGGAGGAAAGCCTCCCGCACTCGCACTCCGATATACACCCTCAGATCCCCTATTTTCGGACTTCAACAAACCCCCCAACCCCTTTAAATGAATTAAAGTGCATCCATTTTTTTGTGTGTGTTTTGTTCGTTCCAATAAAAAGAAATGTAAAACTCTGTGCTTGACTGCCAAGCCAGAGAGACCTGTGCTGCTGCTATTTGTACAGTTTAAAATGTGGTAAATTCTTTTGATTGTTTGAGTCAGGATAGTTTAGTTAAGGATAGTTAGAGGTTCCAGTTTTTTATTTTGTAATGCATGCCTGAATGTTATAGCACCCCGTAGAATTTTATAATGATGTATGTACATAAATAATTTAGGTAAAAGTTGCAATTCATAGGACAGAGCAGTGTAGAGCCTATGAAGTGCTTACGGGTGCCCAACTTGGGAGGAGAACGAAGACGACGCTGTTATTTGATCCTTCACGCTTCGCGTACAGGATCGCAAGGAGGGATGTAGCCATCTGGGATGGCCACTTCCAGAATACAAAATGGGCATTTGCAAAGATTGCAGGGAAAAATGGACAATGTTAAGAAAGCAAGCAGGCACAGAACCTGTCTGAATATTGGAGCTGTAGCTCCCAGTCAAGACTGAAACTGTAGGCCCATTAGCATATGGATGGCCCATCTCCGGGAACAAAGGAAGATACTTAAGTAACCGATCTGGCCTCAGACCTCGCAGCGCCAGTTCCCCAAACCGAAAGCAGAAAACAAGGCAGGCCAACAGCCACCTAGGACACGCCCAGCCATCAGGGCACCCACCCCTTTATTGGTCAAGGTCAATACGAGTGATCAAGATACGGCCCAATTGATTGGGGCCAAGTTCAAGGCCCGCCCAAAAGTGCGCAAAGCCCCCTTCAGGTATAAGAAGAAGGCCCCAAGAGAGAATCACTGTCTTGGACTTGGCTCTCGCAGTGGACAGTGGACTTGGCTCTCACCAGCTGCACCAGAAGCAAGTAAGTCCAAGGTCAATACTCGCTACCAGACGGATGACCTTAGCTGTTACCCCTCTACCACTTCAACCCCAGCTGTCTCAGAACCGAACAACGGCCATTGTTCCTCTGACTGAGTGGACGCCCGAAGCTAAGTCTAGGCTTTAGCAGTAGTGATAGTTTAGTTTGTAGTATTTCGTGCATGAGTAGATATTACTGTATGTGTAAATAAATAGTATTGACTTTGAACTAACTAACTGGTGTACCGACTCTTTGATCAGTATTCGGGTTTAAACCTTGTGGAGGTATCGAAAGATACCTGGCGACTCCAGAGCAAACATAATTAGGATTAAGGAAGGCGACCATATTGACCGCCATATTCAGAGCCAACCAAAGAGAGCAACAGTCCCTACCTGCGGGACCCAGCTCCGTGAGCGACCTCGGGGTCTTCGGGGGGTGCCTCCTCGGTGGCCTGGCCCTCGATCGGGGCCCACCGATCCGCGGGCGAGCCTGTGCCGTGGGGCACTCTATTCCTCCGCGTCAGCCTTGTACCGATCCGCGATGGTCGACGCGGAGATGAACCCCCCCAGCGCATGCGCAGAGCCAACTCGCGCCGTCTGGTGGAGGCCCTGCGGTGCCGGTTGGCATGGCGCCAAGCCCCTTCCCCGCCAGCCGGCACGGCGCAAACCACTCCGGCGTCGTCCTAGGTGGAAAGGATCCCTCACCTTTGGGGAGGCTCGACGCCAGGGTTTGCGCCGGTTTTTCCCGCCCCAACGATTTGCGCAGAATCCCGCCCCTGGAATTAAAAGTATAATGTTGACCAATGAAACCATTGTCGATTGTCATAAAAATCCATCTGGTTTACTCATGTCCTGCAGGGAAGGAAACCTGCCATCCTTACCCGGTCTGGCCTACATGTGACTCCAGACCTATGTGGTTGACTCTTAACTGCCCCCCACCAAAATGGCCTAGCAAGCCACCCTGTTCAAGGGAAATTAGAGATGGACAACAAATGTTGGCTCAGCGACGCCCACATTCCAACAACGGATCTGTTTGTGCTGAAGGTTTTCGCCTATTGCCTCATGCTGCCCTGAAGAAACTGATAGCCATGGGGCCACAAAGCCAAATCTTGGATTTTACATAGATGCACTCCAACATGAAGATCATGCAAAGTGTAGATAAGAATTGATGGGATAGATGTTCATCTTCACTGCATCTGGAATGGCTGTCCTTTTATAACCTGGCTGGCAGTCAAATAGCTCCTATATTGTCTGGGAGATCAGTTTCAGATTAGCAGCCAGGCAATAAAGGTGAAAATCAGTTGTGATCTCTACTATAAGTGTTGTGAGACCAGATTGTCAGTTCTTTATTGCTAATACTACACTAACGAATGACTAAAATGTCTAAGGTGAATGCAGTTGGAAATAAATGCCTAATACTAACTTACACTAAGCCACTTAAGAGGGGGGGGGGGTGTCCCCTCACCTAAAAGCATATTGGAGGCAGTCTAAAGGAGATTCACCAGGCTAATTCCTGGGATGAGATGGTTGTCCTCTCAAGAGAGACTAAATAGTTTGGGTCTGTACTTCTTGGAGTTTAGAAGAGTGAGGGGTGACCTTATTCAAATATATAAAATTTTGAGGAGGCCTGACATGGTACATGGTGAGATGTTTTCACTAGTGGGAGGGTCTTGAACAAGGGGACACAGCTACGAGATAAAGGGCCGGTCATTTAAAACTGAGGTGCTTAGAAATATCTGCTCGCTGGCACTGCTGCCTCACGGCGCCGTGGACCCGGGTTCGATCCTGGCCCTGGGTCCCTGTCCTTGTAGAGTTTGCACATTCTCCCCATGTCTGCGTGGGTCTCACCCCTACAAAGTGTGCAGGGCAGATGGATTGGCCATGCTAAAATTGCCCCATAATTGGAAAAAGAATTAGTACTCTAAATTTATTTTAAAATTTACGACAAAAAAAAAAATGTCTTCTGCCAGAGGGTAGTGAATCTCTGGAATTCTCTGTCCCGGAGGGTGGTGGAGGCTGGATCATATGGAGGTGGATAAAAATCTGATGGATCATGAGAAGTATTGACTGAGGAAAAGGCGTTGGGGAAATGGTACAGAAAAGGAGCTGATGCCAGCATAGATCAGTCATGATCATATTAAATGGCAGGGCAGGCTTGAAGGACCTGGTGGCCTACCCTTGCTTCTATTTATTGTGTTCTTGTGCTATTATATTAGGGGCTGTTTAGCACAGGGCTAAATCGCTGGCTTTGAAAGCAGACCAAGGCAGGCAAGCAGCAGGGTTCAATTCCCGTAACAGCCTCCCTGAACAGGCGCCGGAATGTGGCGACTATGGGGCTTTTCACTGTAACTTCATTGAAGCCTACTTGTGACAATAAGCGATTTTCATTTCATTTCATTTCATATTCTGTACCTTGTATAATAATAGCAAGTATCCTATATGCCTTCTTAACCCCCTTGCTACCTGTCCTGCTGCCTTCAGGGATCTTTGATCATGCACTCAAGACCCCTCTGGTCCTCTGTACTTCCTAAAGCCTGACGGTTCATTATGCATTCGCTTGTCCTATTAGTCCTCCCAAAATGCATAACCTCAGATTTTTCAGCGTTAATTTCCATTTGTCACTTCTGCCCATCTGACCAGCCCATCTATATTATCTTGTGATTTTCAAACACAGAGTCCGAACTCGCGGCTGTGTTGCGGGCGGTGTCGCAGCGTTCCCGATGAAGTGCCCAATGGCTTTTAAAAATTGCCCACTGCGACCGGCTTTCAAGAGTGCCCGCCTACCCCTCAGTTGGACCTAGCAGTGTGGAGGCCTAGAGCCCAGCGGGTCCCAGGACCAGATTTTTAAAAGAATAGATGGCATCTTCCCACTAGGAGCGGTGGCAGGGAGCAGATCACGTGCCCCGTACACTGGTACCAGGTGCTCTGGGCACAAAATTACGGATGAGAGATTGCTCCATTTTGTAGTTGCCAGCAAGCAAGCAACAGGACTATGTGTGAGGCACAAACAGGCCAGGATCTCACACCAGATCGCCCTGCAACCCCCGAGGGCTCCGTGGCCGCCCACGGAGCTGGGTCCCGCCGGTAGGGACTGTTGCTCTCTTTGGTTGGCTCTGAATATGGCCGTCAATATGGTCACCTTCCTTAATCCTAATTATGTTTGCTCTGGAGTCGCCAGGTATCTCTCGATACCGCCACAAGGTTCAAACCCGAATACTGATCAAAGAGTCGGTACACCAGTTAGTTAGCTCAAAGTCAATACTATTTATGCTGGAGAGAGCATCTCAGGAGAAGAAGGCAAGACAAAGCAGTGGTGGTGTGAACTCTAGGATCTCTAATGAACAACCCATTAAGAAGAAGTTGAAATCAGGAACAAAGCTATAAAGATCATTTCTTGAGATATGGCTTTATTAATTATGCCGATGCAAATCAGGATGCAAAGCCCATGTGTGTTATATGCAGGGAAGTACTGGCAAAATGAAAGTTTAAAACCCTCAAAACTTCAAAGGCATTTGAAGACTAAGCATGGTGAGTTTGAGGACAAACCTCTTGACTTTTTTCAAAGGAAGACTTAAATTGTCAGCTGAAGTTCTTAGCAGAAATGTAACATTGAATGACAGAACAAGTGAGATTGTGAGGACCAAGCAGGCTCACCTGCTGCATTAAAGGTAAGCAATTATGGTGGGTCGCGAAGGTCGGCCGTCATGGGTTGTGAAGGTCGGTTGGTGTGGGTTGCGAAGGTCTGCCAGCGTGGGTCGATAAGGTTGGCCGGCATGTATCATGACGTTCGGCCGGTGTGAGGTGCGAAGTTCGGCCAATGTGGGCCGTGAAGGTCGGCCTGTTGATAAAGGTGGATCCTGGGAAAAAAATTTGAAAAACACTGATCTAAGGCTTTCCTCCTCAATCTTTACCACACCACCAATTTTCGTGTCATCTGCAAACTTACTGATCATACCTCCCACATTCACATCTAGATCATGAATGTACAATACAAACAGCAAGGGACCCAGCACCAATCTCTCTGGTACCATTGGACACAGTCACAAAAACAGCCTTCGACCATCATTCCTTGTCTCCTGCCATGAAGACAATTTCGGATCCAATTTTCCAAATTGCCACGGATCTCATGGGCATTTATCTTCTTGACCATTCTCCAATTTAAGACACTGTCAAGAAACTTACTGAAGTCCATGTAGACTACATCATCTGCACTTCCCTCATCTGCCCATCTAATCACCTCCTCAAAAAATTCAATCAAATTTGTTAGACCCTGGTCTCACCTGAAAAAGCCATGCTGACAATCCTTGATTAATCCTTGCCCCTACAAGTGCAGATTCATTCGGCCCCTCAGAATGTTTTTCCAGTGATTTCCCTATCATTGATGTTAGACTCACTGGCCTGCCATTTCCTGGTTTATCCCTACTTCCCTTCTTAATAATTGTACCACATTAGTTTCCCCTACTCCTCTGGCACCTCTTCTGTGGCCAGAGAGGATTTGAAAATTGGTGTCAGAGCCCCTGTAATCTCCTTCCTTGCCTCCCACAGCAGCCTGGATTACATCTTGTCTGGGGCTAGGGATTTATACACTTTTAAGCCGGCTAAAACCGTTAGTACCTCCTCCCTCCCAACACAGTCCCCCTCCCTGAACATTACATCTAAACTGTCTTTCTCCATAGTGAAGACAGATGCAAAAACAAATTAAAAACCTCCCCCATGTTTTTTGGCTTCACAGACAGGTTGCCACTATGGTCCATAATGGGTTCTACTCTTTCCCTGGCTACCCTTTGCCCTTAATATACTTACAAAATACCTTGGAATTTTCTTTAACTTTGCCCACCATTGTTTTATATGATCCCTCTTTGCTCTGTTAATTTATTTTTAAGTACCCTCCGCACTTTGTATACTTCTAAGATATCCACTGTTCTGAGTTCCTTGTATCTGCCATAAGCCTCCTTTTTTTCCCTTACCAAATCCTGAATATCCCTTGACATCCAGGGTTTTCTTGACTTGTTGGTCCCATCCTTTACCTTTACAAGGACATGGTGGCTCTGTACTCTCTCGATTTCCTTTTTGAATGACCCCACTGTTCTGATGTGGATTTTCCGACAAGTAGCAGCTCCCAGTCCATTTTGGCCAGATTCTGTCTCATCATACTAAAATCACTTTCCCCCAATTCAAAACTTTTCTTTCCAGTCCATCTTTGTCCTTTTCCATAACTACCGAGTTATGGTCACTATCTTCGAAATGCTCCCTCACTGATACTTCTACTCCCTGCCCAGCTTCAGTCCCTAAAATTAGGTCCGCTGCCCTCTCATTTGCAGGACTTTCTACGTGCTGGCTCATGATGTTCTCCTGGATGCACCTTAAGAATTCCGCTCCCTTCTGGGCCTTTCACACTTGACTACCCCAATTCATATTGAAGAAGTTGAAATCCCCTACTATTGTTACCCTATTAGTTTTACACTTCTTTGAGATTTACTTCAATATCTGCTCTTCTATCTCTCCCTGACATTTGGGGGCACTTATGTACACTCCCAGAAAAGTGATTGCCCCCTTTTTGTTTTGCTATGACATTATAGCTGGGAGCACGAATGTGAAGATTAATCCATATTTTTCTGGAATACAATCGGCCATTCACCGTAAGTAACAAATTATGGCAATGTTTTGGAATGTTACATATGATATCTTGATGTTAAGACATGAAATAGCAGTATTACACTACCGAGTGCAAGTGCATATTATTCACTTGTTGTCACTCACAATAACAGAGCACTACTATGCGAGATATGTGAGATGAATGGGCCAGTTTTCAATGGGAGCAGGTCAATACTTGGGATTGCACGTTGTACTGCTTGGGCCACTTCTAGCTGGGATAAAGCCAAGTAGAAAATGGTTCTTTCTCTGCCATGACAGTGAGAACAAATTTCTTGCTTGGCGGACAAACCTCAACTGCTAAGTGGTGCTGAATTCCAGCTCTACTGCTATGATATTACTTTTGTCCAACATAAGGTGAAAAAAATATTTGCAAGTCTAATAAGGGCTACAAACCCCCTTGGCATCGATGCTGGCCATTACATGTTGGCAGTGATGGATGAAATTGGCTACTGCAATACATGAAATCTAATGACCAGCCATCTGAATGTTTCTGGTGCATTGCCACAATGCCAGAATTGGCCCTTACCAGATTTTTCTATTAATGTTTACCCTTGGAAGTACATTTGTATTTTTCTATTACAAGTTTGACACACTGTGTTCTCTCCATAGCTGTGAACTACAGTTCATTGTCTCTTCAGTCACTGGTCAGTTACCTTCTTGGTATTTCCCTCTCTTAAATCTTTAGATTTGATTTTAACAATGACAGCCTGAGTCTGTGCATAATGGATGGATTGAAAGGGAAATCCTTACTACTTGTCATAATCATATAACCAATACAGTAATGGTATTATGATTATCTGTGTAACATTCAGGTTTAAAATATATACTGCATTTTTTAAGAAATTGCATTGAGTCACAAAGCTATAACTTTATCCTTACTCTGGAATTTAATGGTGGAAAGTATTTTTTTTTGCTGAGATTTATGTTAGTTAATCTCATCTGTTTATGGCTTTGGAAGAAGCAAATGAATGAAAAATGAAAATTGCTTATTGTCACGAGTAGGCTTCAAATGAAGTTACTGTGAAAAGCCCCTAGTCGCCACATTCCGGCGCCTGTTCGGGGAGGCTGGTACGGGAATCGAACCATGCTGCTGGCCTGGTCTGCTTTCAAAGCCAGCAATTTAGCCCTGTGCTAAACAGCCCCATTAAGGTCATTAAGGTATTACAGTCTGAAAAACTGGACTCATCTGCATGAAAAAGAAAAGTTAAAATTAATTATTATAATACAATGCAGCTATGTGAATTATCATCTGGTCAGGAGCATTATTATTATATAGAATAATAATTAAAAATCAATATCACACCTAAATCAGTGTGCTTTTGCACAGATTATAATTCTACACAGCAGCTGTCAGATATACTGACAATCTCTAGGTCATGAGGAACAATCAGGGCTACTTCACTTTTGATATAAAGAGCTGGATTTTCATTGTAGAAGTAGGAATTGGGAGCTGGGGAATCTTTAATATTGTTATCAGCAGTGACCACTCTGCTATTTTCATGGCAGGGAGGCTGGCATCAAGCCTGCCACTTCCTGCGGCAGGCTCAAGGTAGGCCGATACCTAGACGGCCAGGTTAAAAGGCCTGCCTCTGTTGTTTGAGACATCAGTCCAGTTCTTGAGGGAAATATAAGGCTCCCTTATCCCCACCTACCCTAACCTTTCACTCTGCATATTTCCCAAAACTGCCCTTGTCCCCCCCATATTGCCCTTGCTTTCCCCTCATTCCTGTATCCTCCAAGCCCACTCATACAGTGTCCAGTATACACAGAACTCACAAGAACTATAATATCATTAATTGCTGCATTAAAAACATACATAACATTTGATGCAGCATTTCATTATGACATCAAGTTGGCACTACCTTTGGAACCAACGTTTCCGACTCCAGATCATGGTTCACGACACCTCTTGGGTTAGTGAGAACCACGTCGCCTTCAAAAACTGTCTGACTCCATGAAAATTGTGGATTTCTGAAATGCTCATTTCTACAATGGAGCTGGTAATGTTGGGACAGCTAAAATGGGTATCGGCATGGGAACCCAGGAATCGGGTCCCACCTGCATTCTGAAAGCCCAACTGATGGCAAATCAGAACTGCATCAGGATGAGAAAATCCAATCAATATCCGTGCAACCCTGTCCTCAAAGGAAAATAAAGCTTCCCAAAAGAGCATTTAATTACCATTAATTCTAGTTCATGAAGTCATTGTCATGTGTTTTTGGATTGTTGTGGGTGTTCTGGTCGGCACTTATTCCAGTGATCCCAGTGTGAGTCTCTTTGTTTGGGGGTTTTTGATGCCTCACTCTTTCGTCAAATTACTAGCTACAATCTTTTACTCTGCTGTGCTCTTTTTGTAAGGGCCCCGAAGAATCCAGCACGAGTTTTAAGGATACAAAATAATAACGTTTATTTACTATAACAATATATACATAACAGTAGCAGTAACTTCCCTTGCTACCTTCTCCTTCCTGCTGGTTCCTGGACTGGCCAGCTTATTTATAGTAGGAGTTTCTCCGCCCCCCTCATTGGGGAAGTTCATACTCCCATAGGATTGTGGGATAGTCATTAGTCCCCAGCCAATCATCAGTCGGCAGGTTATAACATCCCTCCCCCCCAAAGTCCAAGGAATCCACCGTAGGCCCTGGCGAAGGAAGGCGTCAAACTCGTTTGGCTGCAGGCCGGATGCCATTTGCACGCGGCGCTGGATCAGGCGGTGTATAACGAGACGGAGACCGGCGCTTCCGTGATGAATGGCGCGGTTGTACATCCACGGCCTGTGGACCCGAGGATTCCCCCTCTGATTCATCCTGTGTCTCCATCTCGGAGTCAGAGTCTGCTGCCTCCGTCATGTCAGCGTCTCTATCCCCATTTGGTCCCGTCACGACCTGCGCAGGCTTCGAGTGAGGCACCAGTGGAAGATTTGGAGGACTACCTTCTCTTGTTTCTGGTCTTTGCCGCTGTTGAACTGAGCTCCGGGGGCGGGGAATCTTTTGCGGGGATGATCTTCTGGACCTGACGTGGTCTACATGTTTTCGCTGGAGACGACGATGGGCTTGCACTTGGTACGATATAGGGCCCGTTTGGCGAAAGATTACACCAGGAACCCATTGGGCACCACCAGCAAAATTCCGCACGAATACTGGGTCACCGGGCGCAAACTGCCGAATCGGATGATGCCGAGACAATCCCGGTCCCTGCCGTTCTTGTGTGCAGCGTACCTTTGCACCAATGTCCGGGAAGACCATACTAAGGCGGGTGCGAAGTCTCTGGCCCATTAGGAGTTCTGCGGGAGCTACCCCAGTCACTGTATGGGGGGGTGGTCCTGTACGTAAACAAAAACCGAGCCAGTCTCGTGTCCATTGATCCGGAAGATTGCTTCTTTAGGCCTCTTTTGAACGTTTGCACTGCACGCTCTGCCAACCCATTTGAAGCCGGGTGGTAAGGGGCAGTGCGGATATGGCGGATGCTGTTCGTCTTTGTAAACCTAGCAAACTCCTCACTCGTGAATGGAGTGCCATTATCCGTGACCAGCACCTCGGGGAGGCCATGCGTGCTAAATGATAAACGCATCTTTTCAATTGTTGCGCAGGACGTTGTCCCCTGCATCTTATGCACCTCCAGCCATTTGGACTGGGCGTCAATTAGTAGAAGGAACGTGGATCCCTGAAAAGGGCCTGCGAAATCTGCATGTAAGCGTGCCAAAGGCCGCCCTGGCCATTCCCAGTGATGTAGGGGCGCAGCCGGTGGAAGCTTCTGATGCTCCTGGCAAATGGAGCAGTTTTGGGCCACCTTCTCAATGTCGGTGTCGAGGCCTGGCCACCAGACATAACTCCGGGCCAACATTTTCATCTTGGTCACGCCCGGATGCCCATTGTGCAAGTCTGATAATATCAGCTCCTGGCCTTTTTCCGGGACAATCACACGCGTCCCCCACAAGAGGATGCCGTCTTCCACGCTGAACTCTGACAGCTTGGAGGAAAATGCCCGCAACTCGCCTGGGAGCTGTCTATGCTGCCCACCATACAGGACTATGTGCCGAACCTTTGACAGGACTGGCTCCGTCTGGGTCCACTCACGGATCTGTGATGCCGTGACAGGCAAGGTGTCCATAAAATTTAGGGTTGCGACCACCTCACCGGTCGTGGGGGTCGACATGGGGCCGGTCGATAAAGGCAATCGGCTCAGTGCGTCGGCATTTGCTATCTGCGTACCTGGTTTGTGCTCCAGAGAATACTCATATGCAGCAAGCAACAAAGCCCAGCGCTGTATCCGTGCAGAAGCAATGGGCGGTATTGGCTTATCCTCTCTGAAGAGTCCCAGCAGGGGCTTATGATCAGTCACGATAGTGAAATGGCGGCCGTACACATACTGGTGGAAGCGTTTCACCGCAAAAACCACTGCCAGGCCCTCCTTCTCGATCTGCGCGTACTTTTTCTCCGCTGCAGTCAATGTGCGGGAGGCGAAAGCTATCGGTCGCTCGGCCCCGTTCTCCATCTTGTGGGACAGGACAGCCCCAATACCATACGTGGATGCATCACATGTGACGAGCAAAGGCTTTCCCGGGTCATAGTGGGTTAGTAACCCAGACGACAACAATTGTTGCTTTACCCGCCGGAAAGCGGTTTCTTGCGGCTGACCCCAAACCCAGGTGTGATTTTTCTTTAGCAGCAGGTGTAAGGGGGCCAGCGTAGTTGCCAGATTGGGGAGGAACTTCCCGTAATAGTTTACGAGACCGAGAAAAGAACGAAGATGCGAAGTGTCAGTCGGGGTGGGGGCATGTTGAATTGCACGCACCTTCTCTGCGACGGGGTGCAGGCCCTCGTGGTCCACCCGATAACCTAGGTAGACTACTTCTTTTGCCTGAAATACGCACTGTGTGTGACGTAAACGGACTCCAGCCTCCGAAAGGCATTTAAGGACAGCCTCCAGATTTTCCAAATGCTCTTGCTCCGACGTCCCTGTAATCAACACGTCATCTAGGTAGACAGCCACACGTGGTAAACCTCTCAAAATGCCCTCCATAACACGTTGAAAAATTGCGCAGGCAGAGGATACTCCAAAGGGCAACCGTGTATATTCATACAGGCCCCGGTGTGTGTTAATTGTTACATATGGTCGGGAGGCAGGGTCCAGCTCCAACTGCAGGTAGGCGTGACTCATATCTAATTTTGTGAATGAGAGTCCGCCTGCAAGTTTCGCGTAGAGATCCTCTATGCGAGGCATTGGGTATCGGTCGAGTCGGGAAACTGTATTCACTGTAAGTTTATAGTCGCCACACAAGCGAACTGTGGCATCTGGCTTCATTACTGGTACAATTGGTGCTGCCCAGTCAGCAAAACGGACGGGCCTGATAATACCCAAACTCTCCAAACGAGTGAGCTCCCCTTCTACCTTCTAGAGCAAAGCGTAAGGCACTGGGCGCGCCCGGAAATAGTGCGGCGTGGCTCCTGGTTCAACTTGGATACGGGCTACGGCCCCTTTTATTTTCCCCAAACCAGGCTGGAATACCTCTGGGTATCGTCCTAGCACCTCAGTCAACCCTCCAGAAACTGTTTGGAGGATGTGCTGCCATTGCAACCGCAAATGGCGCAACCAGTCCCGACCCAACAGGCTGGGCCCATGGCCACGCACTACGATAAGTGGGAAACGCCCCTCCTGGCGTCCATAGACAACAGGGGTCATTGTAGTTCCTGCAATGTCCAGTGGTTCCCCCGTGTAGGTGGCCAACCTGGCCTGTGAGTCAGTTAATGTAAGGGTCTGTATACCCTGCTTGATGCGGTCGAATGTCCTCTGGGCGATCACGGAGACCGCTGCGCCAGTATCCAACTCCATCTCCAGCGGGTGGCCATTGACCCGTACTGTCACCTTAATGGGGGCCACACGGGGAGCTGCCACACAATGCAGCTGCAGGCAGTCGTCCTCCGTCTCCACGTCCTCAGGAGTGGTCGCCGCTGGTTCATCCACATGGAAGGTACGGCCTCTGGGCTGGTCCCAGTTACGGCCCCTGGGCTGGTCCCAGTTTCGGTCGGAACGACGGCGCCTCTGGCGTCCCCAGGACCGCCGTCCGCGACGGGGTCGGCGCATACAAGTCTGACACGGACATGGCTCCTCATCCATTGGCTCTGGAGAAGGCTCCCTTCGGGGAGGAATGTCCGATGGCCACTGGCGTCGGTCTGGTCGTTGCCTCGCCCAAGGTACCGCAGGAGTGCGGGGGGACGTTTTTGGGCGGAAAGGGTTGCGCCCCAAGGCATGCACTTCCATTCCCTGTAGCTCCTGTACTCCTCGCTCTGCGCTCTCTCGGGACAAGACTATTTGTATTGCCTGTTGAAAAGTCAATGTTGGCACCGCTAACAACTTTCTCTGGGTGGCCGCATTGTTAATACCGCAAACCAAACGGTCACGTACCATTTCTGACAAGGTCTCACCATAGTCACAGTATTCCGCAATCCCGCGTAGCCTGGATAAAAAAATCGGCAAGGGATTCTCCAGGGGTCCTCTCAGCGGTATTAAACCGGTAACGCTGGACTATCGTGGACGGGGTTGGGTTAAAGTGTTGCCCCACTATATTCACAAGTTCGTCAAACGTTCTGGTGTCCGGCGCAGCTGGGTACGTAAGGCTCCTAATCACCCCAAACGTATGCGGCCCGCAGGCGGTGAGCAATATGACCACCTGGCGCTCGTTTTCAGTGATATTGTTTGCCCGGAAATAGTAACGCATCCGTTGTGTGTACTGGTTCCAGCTTTCCAGCGCAGCATCAAAAACATCCAAACGTCCGTACAGAGGCATGGTATAATAGAAAACAACTTCCAACCTGTATCCAACAAAAATTCAGGGAGGTGGCTTCAGCAGTGTAGACAGCTATTCACTTTAACCTTCGTCGCCAGTTTTGTGAGGGCCCCGAAGAATCCAGCACGAGTTTTAAGGATACAAAGTAATAACGTTTATTTACTATAACAATATATACATAACAGTAGCAGTAACTTCCCTTGCTACCTTCTCCTTCCTGCTGGTTCCTGGACTGGCCAGCTTATTTATAGTAGGAGTTTCTCCGCCCCCCTCATTGGGGAAGTTCATACTCCCATAGGATTGTGGGATAGTCATTAGTCCCCAGCCAATCGTCAGTTGGCAGGTTATAACAGCTCTGTTGTTTTGGTTTTGTGACTGTTGTCTGTCTGGATAGACCTGCTTGCATTATGGGATGTGTAATCTGATTCTGAGGCCTTGCTGCACTGTTTATTAAATGTTTTTTTGTTCATTTTTGGCATGAATGTGTCCAACATTCACTTGGTGCTGTACTTTTCCATTTCTCCACTGACTGAATTTAGAAATTCACTTTCTTCACACTGCTAGATCGTCATTTTGTAGCACTGAGTCTGGTTTTTTTTCAGATAAAGCTTTTCTTTTACATTTCTTGCTATCCTTCGTTTCATAATTCAAAAATCATCTTGGTATAGAGAGGTATATCTTAGTCTCTCTGTCAATCCATCTTTGAGCTGGTGAACTATCCAGTATCTTGGTACACTGTACCAGTCAAGGTGGTGACGTATGCCAGCTATGTGCTCTTTTCCTGAAGTACAAATGAAATTTGAACATTATCCTCTGCCTCTGCCTAGCCATTGGATTATTACATCCTGCAGAGCTGATAACATGAGCTCATTTTCTCAGTATGCCAATGTCAAAGGGATCAAAATAGTATTGACAATATTGGGGATAATCTCTTCCACTTGTTTCAAACAGATTGTATCTGGTTTTGTTCCATGAACCCTCAGGTATTTTGTAGTAATGTTGAAGCTGCTTGAATATATCATCCTTGCTGTCTATCCCTTTAGAATTTGCCTTTCAGATAACAATAAATCACTCTCCAGATCTCATATCATAGAATCATAGAATCATAGAATTTACAGTGCAGGAGGAGGCCATTCATCCCATCGAGTCTGCACCGGCCCTTGGAAAGAGCACCCTACTTAAGCTCCACACCTCCACCCTATCCCCGTAACCCCATAACCCAATAACTCCACCTAACCTTTTTGAACACTAAGGGCAATTTAGAGTAGCCAATCCATCTAACTTGCACATCTTTGGACATCTCCAAAAACTCCATGGGATTGCAGTGTGACTGGAATGATTCTCCACTTCATCTCCCAAATATTGTGATATAACTACAGACCCTCCTTTGTATTCAGTTAATTTATAATACCAATGTTCACATCCCTATTGTCTTCCTCCACATCCTTATCTTACCTACTGCCCTTGTCTGTCATCCCATCTGGTCAATGGTGGTCCCCTCACTCCCCACCTCACCCAATTAATGAGTGACACTGGCGAAGCGACTGTTCACCAATAATACACAAATCAGGGGCAGCCCTATTTCTAGGCTTGCTATTGTTCCTGCTTGATGGATCAATAAAGAGTACTCATTTGCCTTCACATGAATCCCTTATACATTACATTGCACGGTTCCAAAGATCATCCAAATTATTTTGACAGTCATCAGAACACAAATCTTAATCCTGTCTTTCATTGCAGTCTATGATTGCTATGTCAATAATGAAATACAAATACAGGGTAACCAGAGTTCTAACCATTACTTGAAGCCTGATCTAACCTGCCCACAATCCATGAGGTAAATTGTTAATTATTCGCCACATGGTAGTAAATTGGCAGGAGTGGATCTCAAACCTCTTAAAGAGGCACAGTAGCACATGGCTACCGCTGTTGCTTCACAGGACCAGGGAACCGGGTTCGATTCCCAGCTTGCATCACTGTCTGTGCGGAGTCTGCACATTCTTCCTGTGTTTGGGTGGGTTTCCTTCGGGTGCTCCGGTTTCCTCCCACAGTCCGAAAATGTGAGGGTTAGGTGGATTGGTCACACTAAATTGCTCTGTAGTGTCTAAAACATTAGGTGGCGGTTACAGGGATAGGGTGGAGGTGTGGGCTTAGGTGGGGTTCTCTTTCAGGGGCAGGTGTAGACTTGATGGGTCGAATGGCCTCCTTCTGCACTGTAAATTGTATGAAATCTATGAAACCGATCCAATGTTCGTTACATCGTGCATTGAAGATGAAGTATTTGCCCAAAATTCTACAGTGTGCAGAGTCACCGTGTTACATGAAATGCTTGTTGCCACAAACATCACAGTTAGCATGCTTTGAGTTGGGTTAAAATTGCCTTTAATGGAGTGGAATGGTATAAGGGATGAGAACACAGTTCTTTGTCCTTTAAGAACTGGGTTGAAATCCAGCTGAGAGACCAAAACATGGGTTTGTAATTACATTGCGCAGGTAGAGTAAGGAGAATTCTCCAAAGGTTGCATGAAGACACAATTTTGGGCAGAGTAGAGGAAGCTTAGCCATGCGTCTCAACATGCTGCACCTTTATCAGAGCACTGACACTAATTGTGAGTGTAAAGAATTTACAAATATTGTACTGTTCAGCATCAACTCAGTGATCAAACAAAAACATTTTCTCCTTCTTACAGAATAATATTAAATTATATTAGGTGCTGGCTCATTGGTCTAGGAACATGATACTCGCCTACTGATTATTAAATTCATGGATGACACCAAGGCTGGTTGTGTGGCAGATAGTGTTGAGGATCGTCACAGCAAGACTTAGATAGGTTGGAGACTTGGGCAGAGAAATAGCAAATGGAGTTTAATCCGGACAAATGTGAGGTAATGCATTTTGTAGGTCTAACAGAGAGGGAAATATACAATAAATGGCAAAACTCTTGGGAATATAGAAAGTCAGAGAGATCTGGACATACAGGTCCACAGATCTTTGAAAATGGCAACACAAGTGGACAGGGTAGTCAAGAAAGCATACGGAATGCTTGCCTTCATTGGACGGGGCATCGAGTATAAAAGCTGGCAAGTTTTGCTACAGTTGTAGAGAACATTGGTAAGGCCACACTGGAATATTCCGCACAATTCTGGTCGCCACTCTACCAGAAGGATGTGGAGGCTTTGGAGAGGATGCAGAGGAGATTTACTAGGATGTTGCCTGGTCTGGAGGGTGTTCGCTATGCGGAGAGGCTGAATAGACTTGGACTGTTTTCATTAAGACGACGGAGGTTGAGGGGCGACCTGATAGATGTCTACAAGATTGTGAGAGGCATGGATAGAGTGGATGGGCAGGCACTCTTTCCGAGGGTGGAGGGGTCAGTCACTAGAGGGCATAGGTTTAAGATCTGTGGGGCAAAGTTTAGAGGAGATGTGCGAGGCAAGTTTTTTACACAGAGGGTGGTGAGTGCCTGAAAGGCGCTGCCAGGGGAGGTTGTGGAAGCAGACACATTAACGACGTTCAAAAGGCATCTCGGCAAATACATGGATATGATGGGTATAGAGGGATTTGGCACTAGGAAGTGCTGAGGGTTTTGGCCATGGGTGGTATCATGACTGGTACAGGCTTGGAGGGCCGAAGAGCCTGTTCCTGTGCTGTTTTGTTCTTTGTAATCTTAGTTTTGAAATGAGTCTAAGAAGCAGTTGATTCACCACAGCTACCAGAATTCTTACAGAGGAAGTGTAAAATATAATTTATTCCCAGATAGGGGTGCAACTCAATACAATTATAGCATGTTTTCAGTGTTGACCTTTTGGGACTGAGTGGACCAATGTGTTTTGTGAAAACCTAAAATATATTTAGATTTTAAAAAGCGACATAGAAGAGCATATATGTTTTGACGTGTGAATATGACACAGCAGCAAAGATACATTGCAAGAGGCATCTGACATGTGAAAAATTCATAACACACCAATGTTAGAATTAACTATGGTGCTTCGCATCAAATTTATGTAATCGTGCCATCCAATATTTGGAGTGTTAAGTGATATCAATTGCAATTTGTCATTGATGTAATTTTTACTGCAACTACCTGTTGTTCATGTGGTTGAAATTATAGCCAGAGAATTTTTTTAAATCTCTCATTAAATGATCATCTGTTAGCTTTTGTAGTGAGGTTTGTGCCAGCAAAATAGGCCCCAAATTTGCTAGGATTCGGTCCTGCCACATCAATATGTCTGCTTCTTGCAGGCATCAAAGAAGGTGGCAAGAAAAGTAAACTGGCAGGACTCCTAGTGAATTAAGTTCTAGTGAATTAAGTTATGTCGGCAGTTGGGCCTCCAACATCATCTGCATGCAGGAGGATGAAGACAAGGTACTCCTGAATCAAAAAATTGGGAAGCGGTTTGAGAGCTACCAATTAGAAGCCACTATGGATATATAAAAATGAACCAATCCCAAATGATTAGTTAGGAGAACATAACATAAAAAGCTAAAGCAAATCAAATTGCTTTGTTTCAATTACTAGAGTAGATTTTAATTTGTGTTATGGCCTCAAAGTGTGCATAAACAGAGCACGCAGAGTGTACAAAAGGCCAGAGGTCCTTCATGCCATCTCAGCTGCTATTTCTCATGCCAGTGGAACATTTTAGTGCGGTTTAGAATGCAGAACTGAACCAAAATAGGCAGAAGCGTAAAATATTTTGATGTTGCAGGAATTACATCTTCACTCTTCCCACATCATTGTCCAGTTAAAGAAAACTCCCTTGCTCAGCCACAAAAATTGCCAATGGATCTTCTATGTCGACCCAAGAAGACAGGCAGACAGAGCTTTGACTTAATGACTCATCCTAAAGACTGCACTGCTGATGGTGCAGTACCCCCTCAGTGCTGCATTGAAGTGCCAGCATAGATTATCTGCTCAAATCATTGGAATGGAACTTGAACTCACATCCTTCTGACTCAGGAATGAGAGGTTCATGTGTAGAAACTCAACAAGAGCTCCCTCCAATAAAGAGCTTCAAAGAAAAATCTGGGAACCAATTTTATGGGTAGCGAAATTAACTGGAATTGTATTTAAATAAAACATCAAAGAAAGTAAGACATGAATTGTTCTAACTTTTGGAGCTAACTTTGACATCAATAAAACATACTTTAGGAATCCTTTTCTCCTGGTTCTTTATAGAAATCTCTCCATCAGGAGGGAATATTAGAAATTCAAGCACCCATTGCACAATTTATAGTTGGAAAGTCATAAGTCTGCATTTCTGACATATTCTTCCACCGGATGTGACATCTGCTGGCTTCGTAATGTTGAATGATCTTTTATCTACTAGTTGCTTTTCACTTTCAAATCTATCATTACAGCCATAACAGATGATGTTCAATACAGAAGAAAGTCAGTAAAAGAAAGCAGCATGCAATGTCGCACAACAGACTTGTGAGCAAAGTTATATCTCATGGAATAAAAGGGACAGTAGCAACATAGATAGGAAATTGGCTGATCAGGGTGACAGAAAATGGGGAATAGTGGTTAATGGTTCTTTTCAGACTGGAGGCATTCTCCAGAGATCAGTGTAGGGATCCTTGCTCTTCCTGATACATATTAATAATCTGAATCTAGGGTGTTCAATTTCAAAAATTGTGAATGATAGGAAACTTGGAGGCATTGTAAATTGTGAGGTGGATAGAGTAGAACTTCACAGGGGCAGAGGCACGTTGGTGAAATGAGCAGACAGATGGTAGGTGAAGTTCAATGTGAAGGAATATGAAGTCATTCATTTTGGTTGGAAGAACATGAAGAGACAATGTAAAGCAAACAGTACAACTTTGAAGGGGTGCAGGAGCAGAGGGACCTGTGTATATATGTGAATAAGTCAGTGAAGGTGTGAGAATGGATGGAGGGAGCAGTTAATGAAGCATACAGCATTCTAGGCTTTATTAACAGGGACATAGAGTATAAGAACAAGGAGGTTATGTTGAACTTGTATACAACACTAGTTGGACCTCAGCTGAAGTGTTGTGTCCAGTTTTGGGTGTCGCATTTTAGGAATGATGTGAAAATGTTAGTGAGAGTGCAGAAACAATTCACGAGGACAGTTCCCAGAATGAGAAACTTCAGCCACAAAGATAGATTGGAGAAGTTGAGAGTGTTTACTTTGGTGAAGAAAAGGCTGAAAGGAGATTTGATAGAGGTGTTGAAAATCATGAGCGATCTGGATGAAGTAGATAAGGAGAAACTGTTTGCACGTGAACAAGAGGCCACTGGTTTAAAGGAATTGGCAAAAGATGCAAAAGTGATATGAGAAAAATCTTTGCAGGCAGTGAGTGGTTGAGGTATGGAATACACTGCCTGAGAGTGTGGTGGATGCAGATTCAATCAAGGCTTTCAAAGGGAAAGGCTTATCCTTACATGGAAAGTAACAAGGGTTATGGAGAGAAGACAGGAGAATGGCACTTGATGAACTGCTTATTTGGTGAGCCAATCCAGACTCAATGGCCTGAATGGTCTCCTTATGCTCTGTAATAATTATTTTATTCTCTGATTCAGAAGATACACTAGGGTGTGATCCATCATCTCCCAACACCGATCAATGTCAATGTGATATTCCTAACCTTGGTTGGTGATGCACGATCAATTGCACAGAGATGAGAGTTGAATACAACTGAGGCTTTATTACTCTAAGATGCGTGGCCTCCTACAGCAGCTGGTGAAATGGCTGCTGTATAGGGAGCGCACATATTTATACTCCGCCTACTGGGCGGAGCCAGCAGGCAGGGACTACCCCCGTACCTGTAGTACAGGGTTTTACCACACATCTTCTAATATGTACAACAGTGATGATTACCACATTCACCCCCTGTTAAAATTGAGTCCGGCCGGGGTGGTGGAGAACTATATACAGAGCAAGTTTAATATACAGAAGCAAAAAAAATAATAATTCTTTCTGAAGTCCAGTACAAGGTGGTTTGATAGTCCTGAACCAATTATAGATTTAGCCCGTCCGGGGCCTTGATGTGGTGTTGGGAGCAGTGGTAGCAAGGACGCAGTGGTGGCGGTGATTCCAGTGTTGGTCTGGTCCTCGGTGACTCCGGGAGCATGCCGAAATCCTCTTTGTCCTCGGGCGTGGGCAGGGGGGAGGATGGATGGTCCTGGGGGGGTTGCTGTTGGGTGCGCTGAGGGAGGGGGGGGTGAAGCCGGGCCGGAGGGGTGTGTATGTGTGGACCCTGCTGGTGTCAGGTCCCTGAGGGAGACAGTATCCTGGCGGCTGTATGCTGTAGGCATACTGGGGGTTAGCGTGGAGTAACTGCACCCTTTCAACCAACGGGTCCGCCTTGTGGAGTCGGACGTGCCTACAGAGGAGTACGGGTCCTGGAGCTGAGAGCCAAGTCGGGAGCGACACCCCGGATGTGGACTTCCTGGGGAAGGCAAAGAGAATTTCATGGGGTGTGTCGTTAGTGGCGGTGCACAGCAGTGACCGAATGGAGTGCAGTGCATCGGGGAGCACCTCCTGCCAGCGGGAGGCCGAGGGATTTCTGGACCGTAGGGCCAGTTGGATGGCCCTCCAGACCGTCCCGTTCTCCCTCTCCACCTGCCCGTTTCCCCGGGGGTTATAGCTGGTCGTCCTGCTGGAGGCTATACCCCTGCTGAACAGGAACTGACGCAGCTCATCACTCATGAATGAGGATCCCCTGTCACTGTGGATGTAGGCGGGGAAGCCGAACAGAGTGAAGATCGAATTGAGGGCTTTGATGACGGTGGCAGACGTCATGTCTGGGGCAGCACGGTAGCCTTGTGGATAGCACAATTGCTTCACAGCTCCAGGGTCCCAGGTTCGATTCCGGCTTGGGTCACTGTCTGTGCGGAGCCTGCACACCCTCCCCGTGTGTGCGTGGGTTTCCTCCGGGTGGTCCGGTTTCCTCCCACAGTCCAAAGATGTGCAGGTTAGGTGGATTGGCCATGATAAATTGCCCTTAGTGTCCAGAATTGCCCTTAGTGTTGGGTGGGGTTACTGGGTTATGGGGATAGGGTGGAGGTGTTGACCTTGGGTAGGGTACTCTTTCCAAGAGCCGGTGCAGACTCGATGGGCTGAATGGTCTCCTTCTGCACTGTAAATTCTATGATAATGATGTCGGGGCATGGGATGGCGAAGGGGAATCTGGAGTATTCATCGACCACTGAGGAAATACGTGTTACAGTCGGTGGAGGGGAGGGGCCCTTTGAAATCCACGCTGAGGCGTTCAAAGGGGCGGGAGGCCTTCACCAGGTGCGCACGGTCTGGCTGGTAGAAGTGCAGTTTGCACTCCGCACAGACCTGGCTGTCCCTGGTGATTGCCCTGACTTCCTCGACGGAGTAGGGCAGATTGCGGGCCTTTATAAAATGGTACAACCGTGTGACTCCTGGGTGACAAAGGTTGTCGAGCAGGGTCCGGCGTCGGTCTACTTGTGCACTGGCACATGTACCTCGGGATAGGCCATCTGGGGGCTCGTTGAGCTTGCCGGGGCGATACAAAATCTCGTAGTTGTAGGTGGAGAGCTCGAACCTCCACCTCAAGATTTTATCATTTTTGATCTTACCCCGCTGTGTGTTATTGAACATGAAGGCTACCGACCGTTGGTCAGTGAGGCGAGTGAATCTCCTGCCGGCCAGGTAATGCCTCCAATGCCGCACAGCTTCAACGATGGCTTGGGTCTCTTTTTCAACGGAGGAGTGCCGAATTTCAGAGGCATGAAGGGTTCGTAAAAAGAATGCCACGGGTCTGCCTCCCTGATTGAGGGTGGCGGCTAGGGAGACGTATGATGCGTCGCTCTCCACTTGAAAGGGCAGTGTCTCGTCTACTGCGTGCATCGCGGCCTTGGCGATATCGGCTCTAATACGGTTGAAGGCATGTTGAGCCTCGGCCGTCGGGGGAAAAGGGTGGACTGGATGAGTGGGCGGACTTTGTCCGCATAGTTTGGGACCCACTGGGCGTAGTATGAAAAGAACCCCAGGCAGCGTTTGAGGGCCTTGGGGCAGTGGGGAAGGGGGAGCTCCATGAGGGGGCGCATGTGATCGGGATTGGGCCCCAGAACTCCGTTCTGGACCATATAGCCGAGGATGGCTAAGCGGTTTGTGCTTAATACGCACTTCTCCTTGTTGTAGGTGAGGTTTAGGAGAGTGGCGGTGTGGAGAAATTTGGCAAGGTTGGCATCGTGGTCCTGCTGATCGTGGCCGCAGATGGTAACATTGTCTAGGTACGGGAAGGTGGCCCGCAACCCGTACCGGTCGACCATTCGGTCCATCTCCCTTTGGAAGACCGAGGGATGGTGACGCCGAAGGGAACCCTGAGAAAATGGTGGAGGCGGCCATCTGCCTTGAAGGCAGTGTATGGGCGGTCCGTCCGCCTTATGGATGGGGAGCTGGTGGTAGACGGATTTGAGGTCTACAGTTGAGAAGACCCGGTACTGTGCAATCTGATTGACCATATCAGATATGCGTGGGAGGGGATACGCGTCGAGCTGCGTGTACCTATTGATGGTCTGGCTGTAGTCCACGACCATTCTGTGTTTCCCCCCAGTTTTCACCACTACCACTTGGGCTCTCCAGGGGCTGTTGCTGGCCTCGATGATGCCTTCCCGAAGCAGCCGCTGGACCTCGGACCTGACGAAGATCCTGTCCTGGGCGCTGTACCATCTGCTCCTGGTGGCGACGGGTTTGCAATCCGGGGTTAGGTTTGTGAATAGGTAAGGTGGGTCGACCTTTAGGGTCACGAGGCCGCACACAGTAAGGGGTGGTAGGGGCCCGCCGAATTTCAAGGTTAGGCTCTAGAGGTTACACTGGAAGTCCAGGCCGAGTAGTAGGGCAGCACAGAGGTTGGGGAGGACGTAGAGGCGAAAGCCGCTGAATTCTACGCCCTGGACCGTGAGTGTGACTATACAGTACCCCCGGATCGCCACGGAGTGGGATCCGGAGGCCAGGGCGATTCTTTGATTGGCGGGGTGTACCGCAAGGGAGCAGCGCCTTACCGTATCTGGATGGATGAAGCTTTCGGTGCTCCCGGAGTCCAGCAGGCAAGAGGTCACGTGCCCATCGATCTTCATCTTGTCGAGGCGGTGGCTCGATTGTGCGGGCGAGACTGGTCGATCGTGACCGAAGCGAGTCGTGGCTGGTCGTCGCTGGTGTCGAACAATGGGGTGCCCGGGGGGCATGTGTCTTGAAACAATGGTAGTGCCCATGTGCCGTGTTGAAGACAAGATGGCGGTGCCTGATGATCTTGGGGTGGACAAAATGGCGGCGCGCACGGGCTGCATGTGGTAGGCGTTGAAAAAGATGGCGGCGCCCAAGGGCCGCACGTGGTCCGAGAATGGGAAGACGGCGGTGCCCACTGGCCATGCATGGTCTGAGGGGGAGAAGATGGTGGCACCCACTGGTGCGCGTGGTCGGGGGGAAGAAGATGGCGGCGCCCACTGGCCGCGCGTGGTCTGGGGAGGTGAAGATGGCGGCGCCTGTTGTCCGTATGCGAGGGGGGTCGGGACAATTGCGCCGACTGAGAGGGCCTGGCACACGGCAGCAAAGTGCCCCTTCTTGCCGCAGGCCTTGCAAAGGGCGGTGTGGGCCGGGCAGCAATGGCGGGGTTGTTTCTGTTGCTCGCAGAAGTAACATCGGGGCCCCCGGGGTTGGCTGGCTGGCACATGGCACAGGCGTATTGGCTGGGTGAGACCCCCGGTGGGGCGGCCGTCTGCGGAGCCCACGATGTGTAGGAGGGGTGGGCCGCGCGGCTGGGGGTGTAGGCCTGAATATTGCACGAGGCGACCATCATCGACAGCGGCAGTTGTTCTGTTGCTGCGAGGTCGAGCGTGGCCCCCTCTAAAAGACGCTGGCGTATGAGGTCTGACCCTATCCCCGTAACGAAGGCGTCCCGCATGAGGAGGTTCGAATGTTCCTTGGCCGTGACGGATGACAGTCACAGTCTCTGACCAGGGGAATTAAAGCACGCCAGAAATCTTCTACGGACTCACCAGGGAGTTGACTGCGAGTAGAGAGTACGTGTCTGGCGAAGAGTGTGTTCGGCTGCTGGGCGTAATTCTCTTTCAGTAGTGCCATGGCTTAGTTCGGCGCGTTCTGGATAAGAGGAAAGCTGTGAGTAGAGTATCTGCATCTTCTGAGCTTCCAGGTTTGGGTCTGGTGCAAGCCTGACGTAAGCTTCGAAACAAGCTAGCCGGTGTTGAAAGTCCTTTTTGGCGTCGCTTGATTGTGGATCCAGATGCAGGCGATCCGGCTTGATGCGGAGGTCCATCTTCTGAAAATCTTAGAGTAATAAATTGATGCACGATCAATTGCACAGAGACAAGAGTTGAATACAACTGAGGCTTTATTACTCTAAGATGTGTGGTCTCCTACAGCAGCTGGCGAAATTGCTGCTGTAGAGGGAGCACACATATTTATACTCCGCCTACTGGGCGGAGCCAGCAGGCAGGGACTACCCCCGTACCTGTAGTACAGGGTCTTACCACACAGCTTCTAATATGTACAACAGTGGTGATTACCACAGTTGGTAAACACAGTAATATGAGAAAAGCAGTAAGGTTCTAGCTGCTCTTTTTCATGTTTATACTTTAATCTAAAAAATAACCTTATTTGAATTGGTGTCAATCTGATTTTCCACTTTTTAAATTGAATGTTGTTGCGACCCCAGTAGGTGTTACTACCCAACAGGAAGATTCTAGACTGAAAAGACAGTGGGCGGGATCATCTGACCCCCCACCGGGTCGGAGAATCGTTGGAGGGCGACGCGAATCCCGCCCCGCCGCTCCGACGCCGGCTGCCGAATTCTCCGGCGTGTTTTTTTGGCGGGGGCGAGGATCGCGCCGGTTGGGGCCCGTTGGCAGTGGCGCCCCCGGCGATTCTCCGGTCCCCGATGGGCCGAGCGGCCGCCCGTTTTCGGCCAGTCCCGCCGGCGTGCATTACACAAGGTTTGTACCGGCGGGACCTGGCTCTGAGGGCGACCTGCGGAGTCCTCGTGGGTGCGCGGGGGGATCCGGTCCCAGGGGGATGCCTCCATGGTGGCCTGGCCCGCAATCGAGGCCCACCGATCTGCGGGCGGGCCTGTGCCGTGGGGGCACACTTTCCCTCCATCCAGGCCTCTGTAAAGCTCCGCCATGGCCGGCGCAGAGAAGAAACCCACTGTGCATGCGCAGGAATCACGCCAGCGATTCTGGGAACACGCTGGCACTCCTGTGCATGCGCCAACTCGCGCCGGCCGGCGGAGGCCCTTCGGCGCTGGTTGGCGTGGCGCCAATCACTTCAGCACGGGCCTAGCCCCCGAAGGTGCAGAGGATTCCGCACCTTCCGGGCGGCCTGACACCGGAGTGGTTCACGCCACTCCTCGGCGCCGGTACAGCCCGCCCGCCGGATACCGGAGAATCCCGCCCCATAACATTTACTTTTTTTAGAAAACGTGGAGGAACAGAGTCACAGGGCTGCTAATTAATTTCAGCAACAAGAAAAACAAAATTTATTAAACCTGAGAAGTTTGATTATAATAAAATGCTCCTTTACTTCCCCCCCTTAGCTTCAAAAATTGATACAGTTCTCAATGGATAGAAGTTTCACTCTAAAACCAAATGGCCAATGCTCTTCAACCAATCTTCCATAGATTTCTTCTCAAAATCTGCCCAGATGATTGTCACGTGTGTGTTTCCAATCTCCACTCCCAAAAAGACACGCCTTAAGATATTCTTTCAAACAATGCTTTCCATCAGGTGTTTTCGTTGAGAATCCAGCTCCTGGTTTTCCATCTCTCCTTTCGGGCTTGCTTTGTCTTAAATGCTTTTACCCAAACTCCGAGATTCAGCCACCAATTTTCACAGTTATTCCAAATCATATTTCACAGGCTGCAGTAAAACCTCACAAACCTTAGAATCATTTCAGATACCTTTCTGGCTTCTCACTAGCCAACTTCTTCTCAGCTCTCTCTGTCTTCACTGAACAATACTCTGTTCTAGGTCTAGTCACTCCATGTTCCCTTAACTTCAGACATATGGGAAACTTCATTCATTTCTTTAGTTTCCTTAACTAGATGCTCTTTATAATAATAATAATCTTTAGTATTGTCACAAATAGCCATTACATTAACACTGCAATGAAGTTACTGCGAAAATCCCCCAGTTGCCACACTTTGGTGCCTGTTTGGGTAAACATAGGGAGAATTCAGAATGTCCAATTCACCTAACAAGCACGTCTTTCGGGACTTGTGGGAGGAAACCGGGGCACCCAGAGGAAACCTACTCGAACTCGGGGAGAACATGCAGACTCCGCACAGACAGGGACCTAAGCGGGAATCGAATTTGGGACTCTGGCACTGTGAAGCAACAGTGCTAAACACTGTGCTACCGTGACGCTAGATTTATGGCACTGGTTTTCTTGACCATTACACTATTGTATGGTTTTTCTTTCAGCGAAGCTGAGAGATGTTCCCTCTCTAGATTCCTATGAATTCAGTCAAAGCACAATCCATAAAACCTCACTGCCCGAAAGGTGCCCCTGGTAACTAAGAAACCATTTTTACTTATTCAAGCTTATTTACTTTTCACACCATAGCCCTCTCTAACAACAGAAGTACAGTTTAAACTGACCAAGACCCCATAAAGGCAAACACTTTTGTCTAACATGAATCTAACTATAGTTTTAATCTTTTTACACCGAACCACTAAATTAAACCTACTTATTTCTAAACTTTAACAGCACAAATATAGCTCATCTAAAACTACCTCTGCTTTCCTGAAAATGATGTGGAGATGGGGTGAGCACAGTAAGAAGTCGTACAACACCAGGTTAAAGTCCAACAGGTTTGTTTCAAATCACTAGCTTTCGGAGCGCTGCTCCTTCCTCACCTTGAAACAAACCTGTTGGACTTTAACCTGGTGTTCCTGAAAATGTTTTTAAAGGGCAGTGATATAAGAATTGAACAGGACTTGGTATTGAATCTGTAACCTAATACTACTAAGAGGGGATTGAATAGACAAATGTAAATTAGTCTTAATGAGTTACCATTCACATAGTGAACATGTTTGTTATTGCAGTCAGTGCTCAGTAGTGCAGGTTGTTACCTGATAAAACTTTGAAGTGATTAAATGTACAAAGGAATTACAACCTAATGGGGTGTGATATATATCTGTAACTGTCTAAAATACATGGGGCAGATTACACATCTGTAAATAATTGACTAAAATGGAAATGGGAAATGGTTCACATCTTTGTCAATTTGAACAATTATCTAATTTAAACTTGGGCAGATAAAACTATGGTGTCTGTATTTCACATTTTGAGCAGGATTGGAATTTAGCATTAGGAAATTCCACAGGAGCTGTGTGTGTCTAGGTAAGTCACCTATATTTAGCCCAAAGCCTGAATTTTACTTGTATGGGCTGTGCGTGTGCCCCACACATAAGTGCGTATAATCTCACAAGAAGGCGTTGGGAGCGTTCCCCAATGTCATTTGATGCACATAATTTTGACGTTGGCAGACATGCGTGAATTGGATGTGTGAGCGCCGACAATTAATTAGTTTTTTGAAAAATATTTTTATTTGTCAACATTTTAACATTTTTACACCAACAGTACCCAATGACCATCTTCAGATTATTTCCATTTATAAGTTTCATTATCAGGATGACCATCTCAGCAGGTCATGCCTGGTTTAGCTAGCGTTACCCATGTAAATGCTGTCAAAATACGGATATTAGTATGTTAAGCCGACACAACTTCAAGTAAGAGAAAGCAGAAGCACTTCTACTGAATATACAGCAAACGAGAGGGAAATTGGCAGAAATTCACCTCCAAAATTTCTAAGATAATATGATTAAACCTATTTAGAAATAATATTATTAAATGTACTTGTAAAATTGCTGGCGTGTTTTAGAATATTTTTTTCCCCTCCCTCAGAACCTATTTCAGCAACCGGGCATTTGATCTGATGACCTGCCCAGAGTGAACTCTGTTTGCTGAAGACAATTGCCAATTATGCCCGTGTTTGAAGTTGTAGCATGTGCAAAATCAAGCTGAATCGTGAACTTTAGAATTGTTTTGTGGTGATGTTAAATTGAACTTGCATGTATATTATACCTTACCACTGTCTCAGGATGCCTCAGTGACATCCCATTTCATATCTAATTAATGTTTCTACAGTGCAGACAAACATAGCAGCCAATTTGCACATTTTCCAGGATCCACTCAAGAAAACCTTTGCTTCATTGGCCATTTGCCAAATTATTTCCTTTGCAACATGCACTCCTCCATGGTTTCCAAATAAGTACAATTTTACTGAATGTAGCTGACTACTTTTGCATGGTCAGCACCAAAGCTCCAATGAAAATACAATTTCCCCTTAAAAATGCAAACCAGCTCCAAGCATACAGTCAAATTATCTTACAGATTGATCAGTGTATCTCGTAAATCAAAATCTGTATCATGATGATATAAATTCTGACTTCAACATGTTTTCATGATAAGCCATAAAAGCTTTGTCTATTTCCTGAGCTAGGTTCTTTGGGGTGCAAGTTGTTTTAATTGGTGCGAATAGCAAATTATCAGCTTCGCTGTTTTAAACTACACATTCAAACGAATGGAAGAGGAACATAATATCCTGAATGTCACTGAAGCTGCTGATTGTCTCTGCCACTATTGTTCACCAGCCAAGGCACATTTCACCCCAATTGTACCTGAATTAATCACCTTAGGCAGAGTTGGTGCCTTCAGAAGGCTGATTATTTTCAGAATATTTTATTCTTGTTTTTTAATCTACCCACTGTTGTTATTGTTCATTTAGCATAAAATTGAAGAATTTACCTATTAATACAATAGGGCAATATTTAATACTGTGGAATATGAGTTTCAGGATGTAGTATAATTACTTGTGCTGCTCTGGTTATTCCTTTAAACTATTGTCTATGTTTCTGAGAACCCCATTGCTTCAGCTTTCTTCCTGTTAAATGTGTAAGTTCCTAAGGCTTTCGGTTTAATGAAAAAGGGCAACATTAACATTGACTCAGAATTATCATTGCAGCAGTAAAGGAAATGTGACCTGACACATTCTAAGAAAGGCAGTGGGAAGCTGGGACAAATGGCAAGGAGTGTGGAAAGTACCACCGGCAAAATAACCAGGGATGAAAAATGGACAAAAATGTTTTTATGTAATAAATTGTTATGATCTGGGGTGCAATGCTTGACACAATGGTGGAAGGAGATTCAATAGTAATTTTCAAAAGGGAATTGAATAAATATTTGAAGGGAACAATTTTCAGAATTATGGGGAAAGAACAAGGAGTGAGCCTAATTTAAAAGCTCTTTCAAAGAGACATTGAATGGCTTAAGACCATAATAAATCGGAGCAAGAATAGGCCTTACAGTCCCTTGAGCATTCTCCACCATTCAATAAAATCATGGCTGACTTTCAATCTCAACTACACCTTCCTGTCCTACACCTATATTCTTTGATTTCCTATCTATCGATTTCTGACTTGGATACATTCGATGTTGGATCATCACAGGGCCTTACCACCTGACTCTATAAGTCATACTGTGGACTATGCTATTCTCTAGTTCCATGTTAACCCATGCTCCCTCGAGCAGCTTTACATTATAATGGTATGCACATAACATCACAGCATCCCCCTTTCTTCTCTGAACAAACTATGCTCCTTTAAAATGGAGTATTAGTATAGAATCTTGACTTGATATCCATTCTCCCCCACCTCAAGTCTCTGACTTTATTAACTCAGACATTCTTGAGTCTTGACAGCTCTTCCACATCTTGATTTGTCACGTTTTAATGAATACTAGCAGGTTTCTATACTTCTGGCACATGGTTTTCTCCATTTGATTTGCTTTTTGCAGTCCTTTGAGTTGTGTTTCTCTTTATTGTCAAATTGTCTGCTTTTATCAGACACCTTGGGTTTATCCTGTTCCTCCAAAGGGGGTATGCACTCCATTTGTTCCGAGAGTGGTCTCCATGGTGTTCTTGCTGGGGGTATATGTTTTGCCAATGTAACCTTCATTTTCACTTGTTTCACAATTTCAGACAAACAATTGTTAACTGTTTTATTTTCTCTCTTTTTTTTTGCAGCCTGGGAAGTTCTACGGCCTTTCCTTTCAAAGCCTCCTCTTTGCCATTCAGCTGCTTCTTCAGCTTTTCAGTTTGTTTCTGGTAGTTTTTGGCTTCCTCCTGCAATATTGAACATTGCTGAGTCTTTTCTGCTAACTGGTTCTTCAATTTGTTCAGAATGATGTTAAATTTGTTTTGCTTGTCTTCGTAATCTTGACGAAGAACAAAACTTTGCCCTGAAGTATTCTTGTAGCGTGTGAAGGTCCATCAACTGGTTTTCCTTTTCTTTGTGAAGTTTGCTTGCTTCATCTTGTGTTTTCCTTTAATTCAATAGAGTCTCCTCACTTCTTCTGCCATTTTTCCATTCTGCTGTTTATGATGGTCTTCATTTCTTCAAGTTGCTGAATGGTTACGCATTCCTTTTCCATTTGATCTTGAAGGACAATTAACTGTTCTATCAACTTTATTTTCTTGTTGACCTCTTGCCAACTCACTCTGGGTTTCAGTTCATCATCTCATTGACTCAGCTGAAATATTGCACTTTGGATCTTCCAGTTCAGCTCCGATGTGAGCATTTCCCTTAGAACAGTTTAATTTACCTTGTGCACTTTTTGCTTCTTTTGAGTTACCTCAGATAGCTTTCCTTCATTCACAGCCATCTGTTCACTGTGCACTGCCATCTGCTGTTGCAGCATTTTCAAGAAACTCTATTTTTGAGTCTTCCAGCTGCTTTGTTAAATTCATTCATGGGACGTGAGCATCGCAGGCTGTGCTACAGCTCATCCCTAATTGCCCTTGAGGGGGCAGTTAAGAGTGAACCACATTGATGTGGGTCTGGAGTCACATGTAAGCCAGACCAAGAAAGGACAGCAGATTTCCTTCCCTGAAGGAAGCGAGGAAGGATCTAAAGAGAGAGCTAAGACGAGCAAGGAGGGGACATGAGAAGTATTTGGCAGGGAGGATCAAGGAAAACCCAAAAGCTTTCTATAGGTATGTCAGGAATAAGCGAATGACTAGGGAAAGAGTAGGACCAGTCAAGGACAGAGATGGGAAATTGTGTGTGGAGTCTGAAGAGATAGGCGAGATACTAAATGAATATTTTTCGTCAGTATTCACTCAGGAAAAAGTTAATGATGGAAAGGGATAAGTATACACTGCAGGGCAAGAGTTATAGCTGGGGGAAGGGCAATTATGATGCCATTAGACGTGACTTGGGGGGGGATAAGGTGGAGAAGTAGGCTGCAAGTGTTGGGCACACTGGATAAGTGGAGCTTGTTCAAGGATCAGCTACTGCGTATTCTTGATAAGTATGTACCGGTCAGGCAGGGAGGAAGGTGTCGAGCGAGTGAACCGTGGTTTACCAAAGAAGTGGAATCTCTTGTTAAGAGGAAGAAGGAGGCCTATGTGAAGATGAGGTGTGAAGTTTCAGTTGGGGCGATGGATAGTTACAAGGTAGCGAGGAAGGATCTAAAGAGAGAGCTAAGACGAGCAAAGAGGGGACATGAGAAGTATTTGGCAGGTAGGATCAAGGAAAATCCAAAAGCTTTCTATAGGTATGTCAGGAATAAGCGAATGACTAGGGAAAGAGTAGGACCAGTCAAGGACAGGGATGGGAAGTTGTGTGTGGAGTCTGAAGAGATAGGCGAGATACTAAATGAATATTTTTCGTCAGCATTCACTCAGGAAAAAGATAATGTTGTGGAGGAGAATGCTGAGACCCAGGCTAATAGAATAGATGGCATTGAGGTACGTAGGGAAGAGGTGTTGGCAATTCTGGACAGGCTGAAAATAGATAAGTCCCCGGGACCTGATGGGATTTATCCTAGGATTCTCTGGGAGGCCAGGGAAGAGATTGCTGGACCTTTGGCTTTGATTTTTATGTCATCATTGGCTACAGGAATAGTGCCAGAGGACTGGAGGATAGCAAATGTGGTCCCTTTGTTCAAAAAGGAGAGCAGAGACAACCCCGGCAACTATAGACCGGTGAGCCTTACGTCTGTAGTGGGTAAAGTCTTGGAGGGGATTATAAGAGACAAGATTTATAATCATCTAGATAGGAATAATATGATCAGGGATAGTCAGCATGGCTTTGTGAAGGGGTAGGTCATGCCTCACAAACCTTATTGAGTTCTTTGAGAAGGTGACTGAACAGGTAGATGAGGGTAGAGCAGTTGATGTGATGTATATGGATTTCAGCAAAGCGTTTGATAAGGTTCCCCACGGTAGGCTATTGCAGAAAATACGGAGGCTGGGGATTGAGGGTGATTTAGAGATGTGGATCAGAAATTGGCTAGCTGAAAGAAGACAGAGGGTGGTGGTTGATGGGAAATGTTCAGAATGGAGTACAGTCACAAGTGGAGTACCACAAGGATCTGTTCTGGGGCTGTTGCTGTTTGTCATTTTTATCAATGACCTAGAGGAAGGCGCAGAAGGGTGGGTGAGTAAATTTGCAGACGATACTAAAGTCGGTGGTGTTGTCGATAGTGTGGAAGGATGTAGCAGGTTACAGAGGATATAGATAAGCTGCAGAGCTGGGCTGAGATGTGGCAAATGGAGTTTAATGTAGAGAAGTGTGAGGTGATTCACTTTGGAAGGAATAACAGGAATGCGGAATATTTGGCTAATGGTAAAGTTCTTGAAAGTGTGGATGAGCAGAGGGATCTAGGTGTCCATGTACATAGATCCCTGAAAGTCTGAAGCTGTCAATTTTCCTTGATGTGAGTTTTCTTTTGCTTTTTTGGGTTCTGTGGGCTCCCCGGTGATCGTAGGACCCGCTTTTAAACTTTTCAAAACTTTTGGGACTGCAGCAACTAAATTCTGAGTGATTAATTAGGTGTTTTTTTAACCCTGCAGGTCCTTTGAACTTTGTACTTTGGATGTTTCGGTGGGCATGTTTCAGTTTAGTAATTTAAAGCAACAGCTTCTTTCTGTTTGCTCTATTTGCTATTTCTTCAAAATCTTCCGAACAACAGTAATTCTTTTTGGTGTTAAACTCTGCAGGCATTTTTCCCTTTTTTCTTTTCTGTGCTCTGCAGTTTGTCCGCTGCTCTGTCTGCCTGACTTGTTTTGAACAGTTTTTCTGAAACTTGCAGATGCCTTCCAGCTTCTTTATGGATAAGTCCCGAAAGACCTGGGGCGGGATTCTCCCTTACCCAGCGGGGCGGGCCATAACGACGCCGAGGAGTGGCATGAACCACTCCGGCGTCGGGCCGCCTGTAAGGCGCGGAATCCTCCGCACCATCAGGGGCTAGGCTGGCGGCGGCGGGGTTGGTGCCGCGCCAGCCGTCGCCGAAGGGCTTCGCGCCGCGTCGAAGGGCCTCCGCCGGCCTTCGCAAGTTGGCACATGCGCGGGAGCGCCAGCGTGTGCTGTGGCATCATCCCAGCGCATGCGCAGGGGCGTTCTTCATGCGGCGGCCATGGTGGACTGTTACAGCAGCCGGTGCGGAGGGAAAGAGTGCCCCCACGGCACAGGCCCGCCCGCGGATCGGTGGGCCCCGATCGCGGGCGAGACCACCGTCGGGGCCCCCTGGGGCCAGATCCCCACGCGCTCCCCCTAGGATTCCGCAGGCCGCCCACAGAGGCAGGTCCCGCCGGTATGGACCTGGTATATTTTACGCCAGCGGGACACGCTGAAAACGGGTGGCCACTTGGCCCATCGCAGGCCGGAGAATCGCCGGGGGGGGAGCTGCTACCAACGGCCCTCGACCGGCGCAGCTCGATTCCCACCCCCGCCGAAAAACTGGCGCCGGAGAATCCAGCAGCTGGCGTTGGGGCGTCGGGGCGGGATTCACGCTGCCCTCCGGCGATTCTCCGGCCCGGCGGGGGGTCGGAGAATCCCACCCCAGCTGTTAGGTGAATTGGACATTCTGAATTCTCCCTCAGTGTAACTATTTACAGATCCCAGGTTGCTATGGCTTCCAATGTTCTCTCGGAGCCTGTTACCATGTGACTGTCTACATCATACTGTAGGCAGTGCTGTTAGAGTCATATAGCCTTAGAGGTCGACAGCACAGAAAGGGCCTTCGGTCCATAATGTCTACGCCGGTCAAAAACAACCACCAAAATATTCTAATCCCATTTTTCAGCACTTGGTACGTATCCTTGTGTGCCTTGGCATCACAAGTGCACAGCTAAATACTTCTTGAATGTTATGAGGGTCTCTGCCTCCACCACCCCTTTTCGGAAGTGAGTTCCATACTCCCACCCTATTGGGTGAAAATGTTCTTCCTTACATCCCCTCTAAGCCTCCTGCCCCTTACTTTAAATCTCTTCCTCCGGGTCCTTGATTCCTCAACCACCAGGAAATGTTTCTTCCTGTTTACTCTATCTGTGTCCCTCATAACTTCAGACATCTCAATCATGTCCTCCCCCTCAGACTCCTCTGCTCCAAGGAAAACACTCCAAATCTACCTCGGACATCCCTCCTATATCTCCCACCCTGAATCTTATAGTTATGCCCCCTTGTGACAGCTACATCCACCCGAGGAAATAGTCTCTGAACGTCCACTCTATCTATCCCCCTCATCATCTTAGAAACCTCTAATAAGTCACCTCTCATCCTCCTCCGCTCCAAAGAGAAAAGCCCTAGCTCCCTCAACCTATCCTCATAAGACCTATCCTGCAAACCAGGCAGCATCCTGGTAAATCTCCTTTACACCCGTTCCAATGCTTCCACATCCTTCCTATAATGAGGTGACCAGAACTGCACACAATACTCCAAATGTGATCTCACCAGTGTCATGTACAGTTGCAGCATAACCCCACGGCTCTTAAACTCAAGCCCCCTGTTAATAAACGCTAACACACTATAAGCCTTCTTCATGGCTCTATCCACTTGAGTGGCAACCTTCAGAGATCTACGGACATCATAGAATCATAGAAGTTTACAGCATGGAAACAGGCCCTTTGGCCCAACCAGTCCATGCCGCCCAGTTTTTACCATTAAGCTAGTCCCAGTTGCCCGCACTTGGCCCATAACCCTCTATACCCATCTTACCCATGTAACTATCTAAATGCTTTTTAAAAGACTCAATTGTACCCGCCTCTACTACTACCTCTGGCAGCACATTCCAGACACTCACTACCCTCTGAGTGAAGAAATTGCCCCTCTGGGCCCTTCTGAATCTCTCCCCTCTCACCTTAAACCTATGCCCTCTAGTTTTAGACTCCCCTACCTTTGGGAAAAGATGTTGACTATCTACCTTATCTATGCCCCTCATTATTTTATAGACCTCTATAAGATCACCCCTAAGCCTCCTACGCTCCAGGGAAAAAAGTCCCAGTCTATCCAGCCTCTCCTTATAACTCAAACCATCAAGTCCTGGTAACATCCTAGTAAATCTTTTCTGCACTCTTTCTAGTTTAATAATATCCTTTCTATAATAGGGTGACCAGAACTGCACACGGTATTCCAAGTGTGGCCGTACCAATGTCTTGTACAACTTCAACAAGACGTCCCAACTCCTGTATTCAATGTTCTGTCCAATGAAACCAAGCATGCCGAATGCCTTCTTCACCACCCTGTCCACCTGTGACTCCACCTTCAAGGAGCTATGAACCTGTACTCCTAGATCTCTTTGTTCTATAACTCTCCCCAAAGCCATACCATTAACTGAGTAGGTCCTGGCCTGATTCGATCAGCCAAAATGCATCACCTCACATTTATCTAAATTAAACTCCATCTGCCATTCGTCGGCCCACTGGCCTAATTGATCAAGATCCCTTTGCAATCCTAGATAACCTTCTTCACTATCCACTGTGCCACTTATCTTGGTGTCATCTGCAAACTTACTAACCATGCCTCCTAAATTCTCATCCAAATCATTAATATAAATCACAAATAATAGTGGACCCAGCACCGATCCCTGAGGCACACCACTGGTCACAGGCCTCCAGTTTGAAAAACAACCCCCTACAACCACCCTCTGTCTTCTGTCGTCCAGCCAATTTTGAATCCAATTGGCACCCTCACCCTGGATCCCGTGAGATTTAACTTTCTGCAACAACCTACCATGCGGTACCTTGTCAAAGGCTTTGCTAAAGTCCATGTAGACAACGTCTACTGCACTGCCCTCATCTACCTTCTTGGTCACCACCTCAAAAAACTCAATCAAATTTGTGAGACATGATTTTCCACGCACAAAGCCATGCTGACTGCCCCGAATCAGTCCTTGCCTCTCTAAATGCTTGTAGATCCTGTCTCTCAGAATACCTTCTCGCAACTTACCTACTACAGACGTTAGGCTCACCGGTCTGTAGTTCCCAGGCTTTTCCCTGCTGCCCTTCTTAAACAAGGGCACAACATTCGCTACTCTCCAATCTTCAGGCACCTCACCTGTGGCTGCCGATGATTCAAATATCTCTGTTAGGGGACCCGCAATTTCCTCCCTAGCCTCCCACAACATCCTGGGATACATTTCATCAGGTCCCGGGGATTTATCTATCTTGATGCGCTTTAAGACTTCCAGCACCTCCTCCTCTGTAATATGCACACTTCTCAAGACATCACTATTTATTTCCCTTAGTTTCCTAACATCCATGCCTTTCTCCACCGTGAATACCGATGAGAAATATTCATTCAGGATCTCACCCAACTCTTGTGGCTCTGCACATAGATGTCCTTGTTGATCCTTAAGAGGCCCTACTCTGTCCCTCGTTACTCTTTTTCCCTTTATGTATCTGTAGAAGCTCTTTGGATTCTCCTCTGCATTATTTGCCAAAGCAATTTCATGTCCCCTTTTTGCCCTCCTGATTTCCCTCTTAACTCTATTTCGACAATTTCTATACTCTTCAAGGGATCCACTTGATCCCAGTTGTTTATGTACGTCATATGCCTCCTTCTTCTTTTTGACCAGTGTCTCAATATCTCGAGTCATCCAGGGTTCCCTACTTCTACCAGCCTTGCCCTTCACTCTAAAGGGAATGTGCTTACCCTGAACCCTGGTTAACACATTTGTAAACGCCTCCCATTTACCAGCCATCCCTTTGCCTGCCAACAGTCTCCCCCAATCTACCTCTGAAAGTTCCTGTCTGATACCATCAAAATTGGCCTTGCCCCAGTTAAGAATTTTAACTCTTGGGCCAGACCTATCATTCTCCATAGCTATCTTAAAACTAATGGAGTTATGGTCACTTGTCCCAAAGTGATCCCTCACTAACACTTCTGTCACTTGCCCTTCCTTATTTCCCAAGACGAGGTCAAGTTTTGCCCCCTCTCTAGTCGGTCCATCCACATACTGAATGAGAAATTCCTCCTGAATACACTCAACAAATTTCCCTCCATCCAAGCCCCTAATGCTATGGCTGTCCCAGTCAATGTTGGGAAAGTTAAAGTCCCCTACTATTACCAACCTATTTTTCTTGCAGCTATCTGTAATCTCCTTACATATTTGCTCCTCAATTTCCCGCTGACTATTTGGGGGCCTGTAGTACAGTCCTATCAAGGTGATCTCTCCCTTCTTATTTTTCAGTTCCACCCATATAGACTCAGTGGGCGAACACTCGGATATATCCCCTCTAAGTACTGCCGTGATGTTCTCCCTAATCAAAAATGCCACTCCCCCTCCTCTCTTACCTCCTGTTCTATCCTTTCTATAGCATCTGTACCCCGGAACATTGAGCTGCCAGTCCTGCCTCTCCCTTAACCATGTTTCAGTCATAGCTATAATATCCCAGTCCCATGTGCCCATCCATGCCCTGAGTTCATCCGCTTTGCCCGTCAGGCCCCTTGCATTGAAACAAATGCAGTTTAATGTAGACTTTCCTTGCTCTCTGCCCTGCTTTCTCTGGTCATGCTTTACACACTCTCCCTTCCTGCCTTTTGTTTCCGTCCCCACTGACTTCCTACATTGGTTCCCATCCCCCTGCCACATTAGTTTAAACCCTCCCCAACTGCACTAGCAAACACCCCCCCGAGAACATTGGTTCCGGTCCCACTCAGATGCAGACCGTCCGATTTGTACAGGTCTCACCTCCCCCAGAACCGGTTCCAATGTCCCAGGGATTTGAAACCCTCCCTCTTGCACCATCTCTCAAGCCACGTATTCATCCTAGCTATCCTGTCATTCCTACTCTATCACGTGGCACTGGTAGCAATCCTGAGATTACTACCTTTGAGGTCCTACTTTTTAGTTTAACTCCGAACTCCCTAAATTCAGCTTGTAGGACCTCATCCCGTTTTTTACCTATATCGTTGGTGCCTATATGCACCACGACAGCTGGCTGTTCACCCTCTCCCTCCAGAACCCCAAGATCTCTCTGTTCCTCCACATTCCTTAGAACCCTGCCGTTGACCCTGTTATCCGCATTCAAATTTTTTCTACCAGAATGAATCACCTCACACTTATCAGGGTTAAACTTCATCTGCCATTTTTCAGCCCAGCTCTGCATCCTATCAATGTCTCTTTGCAGCCTACAACAGCCCTCCACCTCATCCACTACTCCATCAATCTTGGAGTCGTCAGCAAATGTACTGACCCACCCTTCAGCCCCCTCCTCCAAGTCATTGTTAAAAATCACAAATAGCAGAGGACCCAGCACTGATCCCTGTGGTACACCGCTGGTAACTGGTCTCCAGCCTGAAAATTTTCCATCCACCACTGTTGTAGTCAATATTTTCCTGCTTCTGTAGTAGAACGATTCAACAACGCTCGTTGAGACAAAATAACAAGGCTTTATTTTCAAAACGACTGCATGCAGTAATGGCTGAAACTTGAGGTCAGAGAGCAGTTAGTGAAACTTGCTGATTCCTTCTCAAGTCCGCGCTTTTACAGAAAATCAGTTCAGTATTTATACATTATCATTATCAAGATTGCGTGACTACAGCTTAGCCAGGAATTCGATCGGAAGTAGAGACGGAAACAATGCCTGCTGACCTTATTGTGCTCTTTGTCGCGTCACTCATACAATTATTTTGTCCTTGGAGGGAAAATTGAGAGGTCGGAGGAGACTTATTTCTTCCTGACCTTATCTTGTCTTATTCCTACGGCCCTTGGTTATGACGAGTTAGTCTTATCAGGAGTTGCCGAGGTCCGGTATTTTGGAATGGCTTGACCTTCTCTGATCTTATTCATACTTCAAGTTATGCAGAGTTGGCCTTATTAGTCTTACAGGGGTCTGAAATGGTTAGGGCAGCATTTCTTACATTGCATCAAATATTTTGACCAGTCTTCCCATTGACCAGGTTTCCCATCATGCCATTACTTTACTCGTACCATATCACACCACCACCCTCTGTCTTCTATGCGATGGCCAGATACTTATCCAATTGGCCAAATTTCCCTCTATCCCACACCTCTTTACTTCCTTCATGGGCCGACCATGGGGAACCTTATCAAATGCCTTACTAAAATCCATGTATACGACATCAACTGCCCTACCTTCATCTACACACTTAGTTACTTCCTCAAAGAATTCAATAAAATTTGTGAGGCAAGACTTACCCTTCACGAGTCCATGTTGACTATCCCAGATTAAGCTGCATCTTTCCAAATGGTCATAAATCCTATCCTTCAGGACCTTTTCCATTAACTTACCGATCACCGAAGTAAGACTAACTGGCCTATAATTACCAGGGTCATTCCTATTCCCTTTCTTGAACAGAGGAACAACATTCCCCACTCTCCAGTCCTCTGGCACTATCCCTGTGGACAGTGAGGATCCAAAGATCAAAGCCAAAGGCTCTGCAATCTCATCCCTTGCCTCCCAAAGAATCTTTGGATATATCCCATCTGGCCCAGGGGACTTGTCAACCCTCAGGTTTTTCAAAATTGCTAATACATCCTTCCTCAGAACAGCTACCTCCTCCAGTCTACCCGCCTGAATCACACTCTCATCCGCAAAAACATGGTCCCTCTCCTTGGTGAACACTGAAGAAAAGTATTCATTCAACGCGTCTCCTATTTCTTCTGACTCCATGCACATGTTCCCACTACTGTCCTTGACCGGCCCTACCCGCACCCTGGTCATTCTTTTATTTCTCACATAAGAGTAAAAAGCCTTGGGGTTTTCCTTGATCCGACCCGCCAAGGACTTCTCATGCCCCATCCTCGCTCTCCTAAGCCCTTCTTTTAGCTCATTCCTTGCTACCTTATAACCCTCAAGCGACCCAACTGTACCTTGTTTTCTCATCCTTACCTACTCTTCCTTTTTCCTCTTGACAAGACATTCAACCTCTTTTGTGAACCATGGTTCCCTCACACGGCCATTTCCTCCCTGCCTGACAGGGACATGCCTACCAAGGACATGCAGTATTTGTTCCTTGAACAAGCTCCACTTTTCATTTGTACCTTTCCCTGACAGTTTCTGTTCTCATCCGATGCTCCCTAATTCTTGCCTAATCGCATCATAATTACCCCTCCCCCAATTATAAACCTTGCCCTGCCGTATGGCCCTATCCCTCTCCATTGCAATAGTGAAAGACGCCGAATTGTCGTCACTATCTCCAAAGTGCTCTCCCACAAACAAATCTAACACTTGGCCCGGTTCATTACCCAGTACCAAATCCAATGTCCCCCCCCCCTCTTGTCGGCCTATCCACATATTGTATCAGGAAACCCTCCTGCACACACGGTACAAAAGCTGCCCCATCCGAACTGTTCGACCTATAGAGGTTCCAATCACTATTTGGAAAGTTAAAGTCACCCATGACGACTACCCTGAGACCTCCACACCTAGCCATAATCTGTTTTGCAATTTCTTCCTCCACATCTCTATTACTATTTGGGGGCCTATAGAAAACACCTAACAATGTGACCGCTCCTTTCCTATTTATAACTCCGGCCCATATTACATCAGTAGGCAGATCCCCTTCGAACTGCCTTTCTGCAGCCGTTAAACTATCCTTGATTAACAATGCGACTCCTCCACCTCTTTTACCACCTTCCCTACTCTTACTAAAACATCTATACCCCGGAACTTCCAACAAACATTCCTGTCCCTGTTCTAACCATGTCTCCGTAATGGCCACAACATCATAGTCCCCAAGTACCAATCCACGCTCCAAGTTCACCTACCTTATTCCGGATGCTCCTTGCATTGAAGTAGACACACTTCAACCCACCTTTCTGTCTGCCGGTACACTCCTGCGACCTTGATACCCTCCTCAGTACCTCACTACTCTCAACACTGGCTTCTGGGCTACAGCTCGTTTTCCCAGCCCCCTGACAAATTAGTTTAAACCCCCCCGAAGAGCTGCAGCAAATTTCCCTCCCAGGATATTGGTGCCCCTCTGGTTCAGATGCAAACCGTCCTGTCTGTACAGGTTCCACCTTACCCAGAACGTGCTCCAATTATCCACGTACCTGAAACCCTCCCTCCTACACCATCCCTGCAGCCACATGTTTATCTGCACTCTCTCCCTGTTCCTCACCTCACTAGCACGTGGCACCGGCAACAAACCAGAGATGACAACATGGTTTGTCCTGGCTCTCAGCTTCCACCCTAGCTCCCTAAATTCCTGTTTTAAATCCCCGTCCCTTCTCTTATCTATGTCGTTGGTACCCATGTGTACCACGACTTGTGACTGTACCCCTCCCCCTTAAGGATTCTGAAAACACGGTCCGAGAGGTCACGGACCCGGGCACCCGGGAGGCAACATACCATCTGTGAGCCTCTTGCGCTGCCACAGAACTGTCTATCTGTCGCTCTAACTATCGAGTCCCCAATAACTATTGCTCTCCTGCTCTCCCTCCTTCCCTTCTGAGCCAAAGGGACGGACTCAGTGCTGGAGATCCGTTCATCGTGGCTTACCCCTCATAGGTCGTCCCCCTCAACAGTATCCAAAACGGTATACTTGTTACTGAGGGGAATGACCACAGAGGATCCCTGCACTGACTGCTTCCTCCCAGCCCCTCTCACCGTCACCCATCTATCTTGATTCTTCGGAGTAACTACATCCCCGAAGCTACTATCTGTGACCACCTCTGCCTCCCGAATGATCCGAAGTTCATCCAGCTCCAGCTCCAGTTCCCTAACGCAGTTTCTGAGGAGCTGGAGATACGTGCACTTCCCACAGGTGAAATCAGCAGGGACACTGACAGCGTCCCTCACCTCAAACATGCCTACCAAGGACATGCAGTATTTGTTCCTTCTGCAGGAGGAACATTTCACTGCCTTCCCTGCCATCCCCTCCAGATTAAAAAAAAGAAAAAGAAAGAAAGAGCTTACCTGTTATTCACTCTACCCCTTAGGTTAAAGGAGGTGGAAGGGTGGGGTCACTACAAGTGTAGTGTCTAGGGTTTAGGAACTGCCCAATTTTGCTAACTTGCTGTTGTCTCTTAATTTGGCTCTGTTTAATTACGTTTGCTCAAGAGTCGCCAGGTATCTTTCGACACCGCCACAAGGTTCAGAACCAAATACTGATCAATGACTCGACACACCAGTTAGTAAGTTCAAAAGCAATGTTCATTTATTTACACACAGTCAAATCTACTCATGCATAAAACTCTACAACCTAAACTATCACTATTACTAAAAGCCTATACTTAGTTTTGGGTGCCCACTCAGTCAGAGGAAGAATGGCCGTTGCTCGGTTCTGAGGCTGCTGGGTTGAGCTGTTTACAGGGTAGCAACTAGGAGCGTCTATCTCGTAGCGTGCGTTGACTTGGAGCTTATTTGGTCTGGCGTAGCTTTGGCAGGTCTCTCCTCGCTGAGAGCCAAGGCCAAGAGAGAGATTCTCTCTTGGGGAATCCTTTTTATACCCAAAAGGGCTTCGTGCACTTTTGGGCGGGCCTTGAACTTGGCCCCAATTAATTGGGCCGTTTCCCAATCGTTCCTATCGATTTTCCTCCAATATAGGGTGGGTTCCCTGGCTGCTGGGCGTGTCCTAGGTGGCCGTTGGTTTGCTTTGTTTTAGTCTCCTCTGGCGCCGGGGTGTCTGTCTCAGCATTGTTTACCTAAATGTTGCCTTTAGTCCCCGGGGTTGGCTCATTAGTTTGTAGATGGTTTTGCAGTACCGGTCTTGTCTGAGAGCTACTGCTCTAATCAACAGATAGACCTTGCACCTGCTTGCTTTTTCAGTATTGTCCAATTTTCCCTGCATTCTTAGCAAAGTGTCCATTTTGTAATTGGGGCATGGCCATCCCAGATGGCTACACCCCCTCCTTGTGATCCGCAACGCGAAGCGTGAAGCATCTCATTACTGCGTCGTCTTCGTCCTCTGATCAAACGGGGCACCCATAATCAGGCTCTACTCTGCCCTATCCTATGAAACACAATTTTACCTAAATCATTTTAAATACATACATTATTATAAAACTCTATGGGGCGCTATGACATTAATGCATGCATTACAGAAAAATAAAAAAACTGGAACCTCTAACTATCCTCAATAAACTATTCTTACTCAAACAATCAAAAATAATCTACAACATTTTAAATGTACAAAATAGCAGCACACAAATTTCTCTGGCCTGGCAGTCAGGCACAAAGGTTTACATTTCTTTATTTAACAGAATACATAAAGAGAAATGGATGCACTTTAATTCATGTCAAGGGGTTCGGGGGTTTGGTGAAATCCGAAAATAGGGGACCTAATCCTGTACACAGGGGTGCGAGAGTGGTAGGCTCTCTTTCGCCATTTCTTGACTGTTAAGTGTCTGCATGACACTGCAAAGTATCGCCAGTACTAAGAGGGCTTCTATTACATACGATAGTGAGTACCAGGTGATAAACCTATCACACCAGGTCGGGGTATTGTTAGCTGTGGTGGAGCTAGCTATCTCGGGGTTCTGTGTATTGCAGGGGTGGGAATCATTCACGGCTTGCATGGTAGGGGTCAGGGGGTAGTGTCCATGTGCAACTGAAGGGATCCCGCTAAGATCCAGGTGAACAAGATGGAGGTCGTCTTCATCTTTCCGTTTTTCTGCCTTCTTCTTTGTCTTCCTCTGGAGTTCCTGAGGTTCCGGAGTTCTGTGAACACAATCATAATATCTGTTATTATCTTGCTTAAGATCTCCTATGCCTGTCTGTCTGTCCTTTGTTGCCAATTTCCCTTTATAATTGGTCACCATCTGTGACTCCCTCATTTTTTTAAAAACCAAATATTTAGACAAGACATCGAGAAAAATACTGACATAGTGCGAGCTGTCTCGCCGACTGTGCGATCTACCATCTTAGTGTTTTAGGATGTAAATAGCATACAGAAGCAACCTAAGGATTGCCAAAACCAAACCAAACAATTTCAAACTGAAAGTGCCAAAATGGGGTGCGTATGGGCTGCGGCGGGTAAGAAATGGGTGGAATCCCCGGGTAGGACGGTGATCAATGCCGTTTGTGCTCTACCCGAGCGTGGCTGACCAGAGGGGGGTCCTCAGGCAGGGCGGGGACCAGTGCCGTTTCTCCACTGCCTGAGCAACTGGTAAGAACGGGTAAGAATGTGGTCATCGTGGGGGTTGCCTTGTTGTCTGCTGACAAACTTGTACCTCTAAACTGGTTTCTGTTGACAAACTAGTTCCTCTGAACTGGTTTCTGTTGACAAACTAGTTCCTCTGAACGGTTGTCTGGGGACAAACTTGTTCCTCGAACAAGCATTGGGCGTCAAAGGAGTGGTGACATGGGGCCGTGAAAAACTTTCGAGTTTACGAACAACACTTAACATTAACACTAACGAACAAACATACAACAAACATGGTGCAGGTTCCATCAGAAAGGACACCGTATCTCTCCATCGGTTCCTTTTTCTGCATCATCTGGACACCTCACTGCTCAATAGCGAACAGGGCCGCAAAGGGATTTGTTTGGTGGGAGTCAGACTTTAAGTCATCATCTTCTCCCGGCTGCCAAACTCTTGACTGTAGTAATCGTGCTGAAGCTGCCTGGGGCGAATTGGGTTCCATCTCATCATTCCGGATGAGCCTGAACGAATTGTCTTGGTGCCAGAATCGTGTGTCGAGGTTGGAGCTACTAGGTTTCAATTCGTAATCATCGGGCGGTGGACCTGGGTCAGGGGCTTTGATATATGTAATCTCGAAGGGGTCAGTAGAATCATGCTCGGAATCGCTGGGAGTGGGGCCTGATACAGGGGGATAATCGTAACGTGGTGTGCTGTGGCTATCGTCATCGTGATCGCTATCACTGACGCTGTCGCTGCTGGTTGAAGGGAGGGAGAGGCGGAGTCGTTCCTTCTGGGGGTGGAGTTGAAGTCGTGTCTGAGGACGGGCTGGACTTGGGGGAGGGTAGGAAAACATCGTCTGTGGCAGGGCTTGTTCGTCTGCTGCTGTGCGCAGGATGTGGTGTGCATGGTTATTCTCCGAGCCATAAGCCTTGAGCTGGTTTATGTGAAACCACGCAGACTTACCATTGGGATATGTAATCTTGTATACAGAGGGGCTGACTTTGTCTGAAATGGAGTACGGTCCGGAGAATTTAGGGGAAAGGAATGAACTGGGGTTGTATAGGGAAAGCATCACTTGCTGCCCTACTGCAAACTCAGTGGCGTGTACTGTTTTGACGAAACAAGCCTTGCTCTGTTTCTTCCTGGTTCCAGGTTTCACAACTGATGCGAGTTGAGCTGCCTTTATGTTCTATATCAGTTGTTGTACAGCATTTTCATATGTGAGGGCTGTGACTGCGGGGCTGGCCAAATCCAGTCCTAATAAATACTCAGTGCCTTTCATGGGGTGCCCGGTCATGAGGGTGGGGGGGTGTATCCTGTGGACGTGGATACCATGTTCCTTATATACATTAAAGGAAATGGGAGAACTGAATCCCAGGTGCTGTTATTCTGCTGAACCATTTTCCTGAGGGTGGCTTTTAATGTCTATTCATCCTCTATACAATACCACTTGACTGGGGGTGGTATGCAATGTGAAACTTTTGTCGAATGCCGAGAATCGTGAGGACGTTTTTCATTACACGTCCTGTGAAATGGGAACCTTTATCGGATTCTATACTGCAGGGGAGTCCCCATCTTGTAAATATGTGATGTGTTAATATTTTAGACATTGTGTTGGCCGTATTAGTTCGCGATGGAAAAGCTTCCACCCATTTTGTGAAGGTGTCGATGACCACCAACACATACGTATAACCATTTCTGTTAGTGGGTAGGGGTCCTATATAATCTATCTGGGGATTTGTCCAGGGTCCATTAACAGGGCGGGTATGACTAAGTTGAGCCTATTTCGCATATCTGTCCGGATTGTTCTGGGCACAGATTAAGCAATTCTCTATGTAGTGGGTAACATCGGCTTTTAAATCAGGCCACCAGCAGAGCGGTCTGAGGTGGGCTAGGGTGGGTTCAATACCTTGGTGTCCATGATTGTCATGGAACTGACAAATGATCTGGTTCCTGTCCTGGCTGGGAACTATATAAATGCCATCCTTTAAAATCACACCGTCATGTGTGGTTATTGCATTCTTGTATTTATCATCCGGGGCTGGGAAGGTACCCTTTAAAACTTCCCTGAGTTTCTCGTCCTCTTTCTGTGCCTTTGCTAGATCCTGAATATTGGTCTGTGAGACCTGAACTGCGTGTACTGGGGTGCTTTCGGGGGGGGTTCCAAAAATAACCATGCCTGGAGCCTGCCTTCGCTCGGGCGTCTGCTTTACCATTACCAGGGGGGAAGAACGGTGGTGACTGCGAATCTTAATTATTCCGTATTTTCTATCCTTCACTGCTTCTAAGATATGGCGGAGTAGTGGGGCTGAGGGTAGGGGCTTTCCGTCTGCGGAAACAAATCCCCTCGTTTCCCACAGGGGTAGGAATTCCGTCAAACTATTGCAGACATACAAGCTGTCCGAATAGATGTCTGCTGGGGTTGGGAACGAGTCGGAGTGGTCTACAATATAAGCGATCGCTGCCAATTCTGCTGCCTGCGAGCCTAAGTGCCCTGGCAACTTTAATGCAATCTCATCTAGGGCGCGTCCCTGCGCGTCCTCTACGTAAATACCGCAACCGGTAATTCTCTTCCCATTTAACACTGTAGAGGAGCCATCCACATAAATCTTCAGGGGTGCGCACGTGTCTGTGGGCTGGGGTCTCTGGGGTGTACAACCTGTTTTCCTGGGAGGTGTTTTAGGAATAAATGGGCCTGTGTTGTGTTTTGTGGTGATGATCTCACACTCATGAGGGGTGCCTGCATACTGCAAATTATCAGCAAGGAAGATGTGGGTCTTGGTTCTTTTTACTGTAATGTCCCGTCCCTGTAAAAGAAGGGTCCAATGGGCTGCGCGGATTTGGCTGACTGTGCCATCCTTAAGTCGGCCATCTAACAATAGCTGTGTTGGGGTGTGTCTGTGAGGATGGTGATGGGGTTGAGTCCTGTAATGTGGGCAAAGTACTGTACTGCCCAAAAAACTGCGAGCAGGTGCCTTTCACAGGCAGAAAATCATTGCTCCACATGGCCTAACACGCGTGAGGTCTGTGCTATGGGGCGTAATTGGTCATGGCATTCCTGGAGGAGCACGGCCGAAAGGGTTCGGTCGGTGCTTGCTACTTTGATAGCATACGGGGAAAGTGGATCTGGGACCTGTAGTGCAGGGGCTGTGCTGAGTGCTCTTTTTAAAGCATCCACGGCATCTGTATGCTGTGGAAGCCATTCCGAAGGTGCCTGCTTCTTGAGTAGCTCAGATAGTGGCGCTGCTTTCGTGGCGAAACCGTCAATATGGTTTCAGCAGTAGCCAACCAGTCCTAAAAATGACCGGAGGGCTGAGACATTGTGGGGAAGGGGCAATTTGATGATCGAGTCAATTATCCATTTGCTCAATCTCGCGTTTACCATGAGTGATCACTGTTCCCAAGTAAATCACTTTCTCTTTCAAAATCTGGGCCTTCTTGAGGGTGACTTTACATCCAATTTCTTTGAGGAGTCCTAGGAGTTTGGCGAGAAGCGAAATGTGCTCTCCCTTTGTGTCTGTCTGTAGTAACAAGTCGTCTACATATTGGACCAGACAATCGGGGCGGGACAATTTTGCTAATCCATTTGCCAGCTGTCGGTGGAAAATGGAGGGGGAGTTGTGGAAGCCTTGTGGAAGGCACGTCCACGTGTACTGTTGCCCTTGGAATGTAAAGGCGAATTTGTACTGGCGCGCTTTAGCCAATGGAATGGACCAAAAGCCGTTACTAATGTCCAAAACCAAAAACAAATTTGACTGGAGTCCCTGTTTGAGCATGGTCTCGGGACTCGTGGTTATGGTGGGGGCTGCTGCTGGGGTTACTTTGTTCAGTTCCCGGTAATCAATGGTCAGTCGCCATGATCCATCTGGTTTCCTGATGAGCCAAATTGGTGCGTTGTTTGTGGAGGCTACTGAACTGAGTACGCCTTCATCCAACAAACTCTCTATTACTTTGGAGATTTCTCCCTCTGCTTCCTGGGGAAATCCGTACTGCTTCTGGGGTTTTTCGGTATTGTCCAATTTTCCCTGCATTCTTTGCAAAGTGTCCATTTTGTAATCGGGACGTGGCCATCCCAGATGGCTACACCAACTTAAATACAGGTAAAAAGAAAACACTTAACCAGCAACCACTACGCCCCAGACAAGAACAGCAATCAGCTGTTATGGGTCTGCATAAACAATTTAAATCTTTACTACTTACCCAGCAGTCACTCTGTCCTTACTCCGACCGGATTCAGCTGGAAACTCCCAACAGTAAGATTTTTAAAAATTTACTCCCATTCTCAGCAAGCACTCACTCAGCAACCACTGCGCCCTGCACGATAACACCTCAGGGAAACGAAAATCTACTTACCAGTCACCACCCAATCACTTACCTGCAGGCTGTGATGTCACGGTTCAACTTCTTTCTACTTCTCCCTATCCTCGAGTCTCCCACTTTATCTTTACTCGGCTGGGATCCTTACAGTGATTGTTTTGGGTTTTTTTGGTTAGAGGAGGAGGTAGGGAGGGAAACACTGAAGAAGTGTTTGGGGTTTAACTGTCACTTGACAACAGCTCCTCCACAAACCACCTTCATGGTACAGTGACCGCAATGCACTGATGCAAATCAGCAGCTCCACTCTACTGCCCTCTGCTTCCTGACACTCAGCCACTCATTCTGGATCCAATGTGACAAATTTCCTTGGATCCCATGAGCTCTTACCTTCGCTATTGATCTCCCACATTAACCCCTTCCTTGCCTAGTATCTTTACAGTACAACGGTCTGCACACAATGGGCGTGATCTACCGGCCACACTGTGTCCAAAAAGCAGTGCGCCGCTGTGCTACATGGCCGGTAACTGCTGGGAGACCCCGCTCCTGGGATCATACTGGCTCATTAGGCATTACGAAATCTAAAGCGATCTCGCGAGACGGCCCAGCATGGGCAGGGTCACCTTTTGGCAAATCTGCATATTTGAGCGAGACATCTAGTCTCACTCGAATATGCAGTTCTTTGAGGTAACCAAGGAGTTGGGATCTATCCTCTTTGCATTGGAGACCTCAGGCAAGCGCCCTTCAGTGCTGGTCTCCACAAACAGGGACCAGATGGAACGCCATTCATGGGGTTTCCCAGGGGATCGGAAGCTCCCAGGTATATGCTCCTGGGCAGGGTGATACCCTGGCATTGCCAGCCTGGCACCCTGGCAGTGCCACATAGGCACCAACCTGGTACTGCCAAATTGTCCAGATGGAATTGCCAGCCAGCAGGGGCGGTGCCAGCACACTGGACTGGCATTGCCAAGGTGCCAAGCTGGCATTTTCCATGCAGCGGTGAAATGGCTGGGGGGGGGGGGCTGCACTGTGCGGGGGGCCCCTTACAGCGAGTTGGGGCTGGAGGAGGTCAGGTGTCGTATCGGGACTCGAGGCCGGGGCACCATTTTAAAATGGCGTCCCAATCTCTAGCTGCACTGAGGAGTTCCACGAGCAGAGCTCCTCAGTGTAGAAAACGGGGCTGAGTGCGGTCTCGGGCATGCGTTCCTCACTGAGCTCTCATATCTAACCGGGTGGCTGTTAGATAGCGGGGGTTTCTCAGCTGTGAGTGCTGGGAAGCGCACGGCAAAACACACTCGCTGTAGGACTCGTTTCCCATTTGGCTAGAATTAGAATGTAATGAAAGGGGACTTATTACAGTGAGTTTGGGAAGGGGAGTGGGACTGACTACAATGTGTATGCATGGGGGTCAAGGACTGATTATAGTGCATGGGGTAGGGGAGAGGGACTGAGTACAGTGGTGGGGATGGAGAGTGCTACTGGTTACAGTGTGGGTATAGGGCAGAGGGGCATGTTACATTGTGGAGAGGTCGTTCGGGGGTAAGAGGGACTTCACTGTGCTCTGTCACTGAGGAAAAGAAAACTTTGTTGAAACCGACATGGGTGCATAAATCGATTTTTACAAAAGTACTTTTAAAAAGTACTTTGGGCAGCACGGTAGCATTGTGGATAGCACAATTGCTTCACAGCTCCAGGGTCCCAGGTTCTATTCCGGCTTGGGTCACTGTCTGTGCGGAGTCTGCACATCCTCCCCGTGTGTGCGTGGGTTTCCTCCGGGTGCTCCGGTTTCCTCCCACAGTCCAAAGATGCAGGTTAGGTGGATTGGGCATGATAAATTGCCCTTAGTGTCCAAAATTGCCCTTAGTGTTGGTGAGGTTACTGGGTTATGGGGATAGGGTGGAGGTGTCGACCTTGGGTGGGGTGCTCTTTCCAAGAGCCGGTGCAGACTCGATGGGCCGAATGGCCTCCTTCTGCACTGTAAATTCTATGAAAAACACTATTTCATATTTATATGATGTATTATGTGTAGATCATAATACAGGCATTTTCAGAACTATACACTGAATGTTACTATGCTGGGTTACTGATGCTTTGCTGGCAGTGGTGTCAAGTTAATTTTCAACTGTTAAAATGGGGTCCGGTTGGAAAATATTTTGGGAAGTACCACCTTAGAATATTATATTTCAGTGCGGCCCCCTTCTACTAAACTCTAGAAAATATGGGTCTATTCTACTCAATATCTGTTTATCGAACAACTCTCTCATCCTAGGAATCAATATAGTGAACTTTCATTGTACCCCCTTTTAGGCAAATATGTTCTTCCTTGGGTCTGGAGAGCACAACAGTACACAGTACTATAGATGTGGTCTCACCAGAGTCCAATTGGAGAAAGAATTCCTTACTAACCTGTTCACTCTCCTTGCAATATAGGCCGATATACCATTTGACTTTGAATTGCTTGATGTATTTGCATATTAGCTTTTGATGCTTCATGTACAAGGGCACCCAAATATTTCTGCACACCACAATTTAATGGTGTCCCATCTTTTAAGAAAATATCCATTTTTTCTAGTCTTCCATCACAGTGGATCATTTCACACTTTTTTGGACTATACTCCATCTGACAACTAGTCGCCCACTCATTTAACCTGTCTCCGATTCCATAGGCCATTCTGATGACAATGCATTCCATATGATGTAAATGTCCTCAAGTGGGTGCCCCGAGTGCACGTTAACATTGATAGCAAGGTCATCAACATATTTGCACTTGTAGGGCTAGAAAAACCATAGGACAAAATTCTGCTCTGGTCTGAATTTTGCATTATGAATGATTATGTGCTCAGGAGGCAGGTTAATAACAAACATTCGTCACCTGCATGGTGACGTTCAGCTGGCTATTAAAATTGTATGATTGAAATTTAATTTTCCCTATAGTATGAACAGTCAAATTGGAAACGAGCTGTGTTCAGACAGGCAGATTTATATGTTGCAATAGAAATCTTTGAACTAAAGTCCAGGACTTGGTTACTGCTACTTTCCCAGTACCAATTTAAACCGATGTCATGTTTATAAACATTATCGCTGGGGATTTCCTTCTGATTGCACCCAACGTAGCTTCAGCGGAAAGCGTGTTTACATCTGTTTTTCTGCTGATCTTCCACTGGAGTTACGGAGGAAATCCGTAGAATCCCTGAGGAAATTCCTAACACTTGAATATGTAAAACACCCTCATAGGGTAGCTGCTAATAAACTCCAGTATAAATAGAAGCAGAAAGTGCTGAAAATAAATAAGAAGTTCCTCAACATCTGAAATGAGAAACTTTAGGTTGCCATCATGGGCAGATCATTTTTCAGAAGATCTCGATGCAAAAGGGGAGAAAGACTTTCAGAAGAAGGCTGTATCAGTCCAGGGTTTTCAGGAAACGATTGGAGGTGCTCACAGAAAGCTATCAGCTGGCGCAGTCAGATATGTAGCTTCGGAGAAGGATGAGAATGGGATTGTCAGTGGCTGTGAAGGTGGTCATGGCCATGGAATTTTATGGGTCAGGCTCTTTCCAGACTGGAGAAAATAATGTCCATAACCGTAGGAATCCTACAATGCAGAAGAAGGCAGCACGGTTGCACAAGTGGCTAACACTGTGGCTTCACAGCTACCAGGGTCCCAGGTTCGATTCCCCGCTGGGTCACTGTCTGTGCGGAGTCTGCACGTTCTCCCCGTGTGTGCGTGGGTTTCCTCCGGGTGCTCCGGTTTCCTCCCACAGTCCAATGAAGTACAGATTAGGTGGATTGCCCATGATAAATTGCCCTTAGTGTCCAAAACGTTTAGGAGGGGTTATTGGGTTACGTGGATTGGGTGGAAGTGAGGGCTTAAGTGGGTCGGTGCAGACTCGATGGACCAAATGGCCTCCTTCTGCACTGTATGTTCCATAGAACATGTTCTATGTAAGGGCCACTCCCCACCCTATGCCCATAACCTCATTTGCCCATCCCTGGACACTTAAGGGGCAACTGTAACATGGCCAATCCACCTAACCTGCATATCTTTGGACTGTGGGAGGAAACATTGTACATGTTGTGTTGCCCTATTATGTATTTTCTTTTATTCCCTTTTCTTCTCATGTACTTAATGATCTGTTGAGCTGCTCGCAGAAAATACTTTTCACTGTACCTCGGTACACATGACAATAAACAAATCCAATCCAATCCAATCCAAACCGGATCACCAGGAGGAAATTCACGCAGACAAGGGGAGAAAGTGCAAACTCCACATAGCCAGTCGCCCGAGGCCAGAATTGAACCTGGCTCCCTGGCGCTGTGATGCTAACCACTGTGCCACCATGCCTTCTTCTAATTTGCTGCCTGTTGTTACAGAAAGGAATTCACTGAGCCTCTGTATTCCGAGGGGGCTGAATATACAGGCTTCTTGCCTGGGAGAAGATAGCTTTGCAAGGATTGCATGTTTTTCCATGGTGCAGAACACAATTGACTTCATGCCTGTTGCTTTGATGGTGACACATGTAAATTCCGAGATGTACAGTGAGGGGATGGGCTTCCATACACTTAAGGTCCAGCTTGTGTGTGACCAAACTCAGCATACTAAAGAGGTCAGAGCCCAGTATCTTGTCAGAAACCATGATGCCTTCATCTCCGACAGCCCACAAAGAACTGGAGGATGGCCAATGAGTGACGAGAACTAACTGCTGACTGCAGCTTGTTAGGTGTGCAACCCCGGTGGACAACGTGCAGATAAAAAGAGTGTTCCTCCACATGGAATATCATTGAGCAGCTACCTTCCCTCTGTGATAGAACATTTTGACCACAATGCTGAAATAAAAGCCACCACCACTCAAACAATTCAAACCAACTTCATAAATCAAATTATCCAATTCTCCATGTAGCAGTCAACTCATTACTATTGTGTCTTCCCTTTGCGCCTGAATGACGTGCCTCAGCCTGCATTGTAGTGCTACTCCAGTATTGCTGCTGGAAGGCTGCTGACTTTCAGTGGGGGCCAGCGTGGGGGGTGGGGGGGGTGCAAGTAGCATTGAGGCCACCCTGGAGAAGCTAGCTCAAGAAGGTCAGGCCAATTTGGACTGCATCACCTTGGCTTGGGCAGCAGCAGTCTGGGCTGGCTGTTTGACAGGCAACAGAAAGGGCACTAGTGGAGGATGAATGTATCCTGAAAGAGATCAGCAGCTTTGTCCCCCTCAGAGCCTCAGCTATCCTAGAAATGTATTGGAGAAGACATCATTGCTGTGTTTGCACTCTAATAGGTGCAAGGGCCCTTCCTGTTGATTCCCTTATTTCCTATTTCTTTGTCGTCATCATTTTGATCCATGGATATTTAATGGGCCTGTACCTTTATGTCAAGCAGAGGAAGTGAGGAACTCAAAAGTTGCAAAATAGTACACTGTGTTATTGGAGATTTAGCTTTTGAACAGCAGAACTTAAACTTTCTGACATCCAATGAATTGGCCAAAGGCCGTATTCTGACTGGCAACAGGTGATGATTGAGTCCGACCTGTGTGGGTGGTTTTCAGAGAACCCAGGAAGTGACAGTCGGGTCGTAGACTCAGAGAAAAAGCTGTGAGCTGTTGTCTCTCTCTCTCTCTCTCTCTCGCTCTCTCTCACTCTCTCTCACCAGGAATGTTGTCTACCTGCTGTTTTCTGAACCTGCAAAGAAACTTTGAGACCTGGATGAATCTACAGTGAAAACCATTGCAGATTGAATGCAAAAAAACTCTAACTGAAGGCCTAGACTGAAGAAAGGTTTGCTGCAAGACATCCATCTGAAAAGAGATTTTTATCCTTTTTACTTTTTGTATTATTTTTTTCTTTACACTTACACTTTACACTCATCCTTCCCCTCTGTGCTTGTCTGTCTTGTTTGTGTATGTGTGTGTGTGTGGGGGGGGTGAGTTAAAGAGGCGTTAGGAACTAGATAACAGTTAATCAGTTGTGTATTTACTCACAGTTATTGTTAGTAATAAAAATTAATTGTGCTTAAATTTACAAACCTGGTGACCGTAGTTATTGGGTAGCCAAAGACTTGGGATATTTTCTAAGAAATTAATTGTTAATTTCAATTGTGTTGCGACTCTGGGTCAAGTGGGGCTGGAATTGATATCACATAATCTGAGTCTACATGACTTCAGTCTGAGCTTCCACTGCAGCACTCAGTCATTGGGTAACTTCCACTTGCGCAGCAACCAAAGATAAAACATTGGCCATCAGACAATGCCCAATGATTGGCCCCACAAGTGTACTCGTGGAGTTGGATACCACTTCTGCTCTGGAAAGGATGGGCTCCAAGCTCTGTACAAAGGTGTGGGCAAGTTTGGGGCAGGAATCCTCCATGTCCACCGAGAGTGACTGCAGACTTTCCAGCAGGTCTGCCAATGCACCAAGATTCAGTAATATACACACCTCACTGTATACCCCTGCAGGCTGTACCACCAAAATCCTCATCTCACTCCTCTGCTACCAGTTTGTGGACAGTCTCGATTTCTGCTAAGCTGGCACTTATGTTACCCTACCCTGGCGGCAAACCACTCACTCTGTACAGATCCTGCCTCGAAGCTTCTGTCTAAAGGGGCTGTTTAGCACAGGGCTAAATCGCTGGCTTTGAAAGCAGATCAAGGCAGGCCAGCAGCACGGTTCAATTCCCGTACCTGCCTCCCCGAACAGGCGCCAGAATGTGGCGACTAGGGGCTTTTCACAGTAACTTCATTTGAAGCCTACTTGTGACAATAAGCGATTTTCATTTCATTTCATTTTCATAAAGTATGCACAGTATTTGAGCTGGTAGCTGCAAATATGACAGTGAGTGACAATATTTCTTCACTATTACAACTTCCTGCTCTTCCACCCCCTTCTCTTCTACCTGGCTAGATTGCATGCCTTGAAAAGCGAAAGGCACAGGGTAAAGTTTGTGATGAATGGAGGGACTGAGGTGAGTAAGAGGTGCACCCTTACATACTCTACAGCAATAAGTCAGAAGAGATTATGGGATAAAAGGGAAGTGGGATGTGGAAAAAGGAATTGGGAATGAGCGCACTGGCATTTTCAAAGTTTTCAATGATATCACTGAGCACTGTCATGTCCATTCACATGAGGGTGAGCACCATATCTTCCATCAGTGGAAGGACATGCAGACATTATTGTCCCCGATGGTTAGGTGCTGCTGCATGTAGTGTGCATTACCTTGTCCTGCAGAGAGAGAGAGTAGTGTGTTAGTGTTTGGACGATGTGGCTGTCACAGTAGAATAGCCAACAGGCTGTGTAGGCTGTCGGTGTGAGACTTGCAGCAGTGCTAAGTGTTTTGTCGTTAGATGAAGCTATGAATGTTAGATTTGAGGAGTGATTGATAGAAATTGTTGGTAAGTGTGTGATGGAGGTGTGATAAATTAAGCAGTGTTTGAGGCTAGTGGTACAGTTAGTGAGGTAAGGTGTTTGAAGACTAATTCACTGACCTTGGGCAGCACGGTGGCGCAGTGGGTTAGCCCTGCTACCTCACGGCACCGAGGTCCCAGGTTCGATCCTGGCTCTGGGTCACTGTCCGTGTGGAGTTTGCACATTCTCCCAGTGTTTGTGTGGGTTTCGCCCCCACAACCCAGTCGATTTCAGCGGGAGCGGAGCAGGCTAGTCAATTTCAGCGGGAGCAGTGCGCAAGTGATTTCTGGGAGGTAAGTCTCTCCTTTAAAACACTTGTCTTTGCAGGAGCAGGCCAGTTGATTTCAGCGGGAGCGGAGCAGGCTAGTCAATTTCAGCGGGAGCAGTGCGCAAGTGATTTCTGGGAGGTAAGTCTCTCCTTTAAAAACACTTGTCTTTGCAGGAGCAGGCCAGTCGATTTCAGCGGGAGCGGTGCGTTAGTGATTTCTGGGAGACCTTCACAGGAGCAGGCTAGTCAATTTCAGCGGGAGCAGTGCGCAAGTGGTTTCTGGGAGGTAAGTCTCTCCTTTAAAAACACTTGTCTTTGCAGGAGCAGGCCAGTCGATTTCAGCGGGAGCGGTGCGTTAGTGATTTCTGGGAGACCTTCACAGGAGCAGGCTAGTCAATTTCAGCGGGAGCAGTGCGCAAGTGATTTCTGGGAGGTAAGTCTCTCCTTTAAAAACACTTGTCTTTGCAGGAGCAGGCCAGTCGATTTCAGCGGGAGAGGTGCGTTAGTGATTTCTGGGAGACCTTCACAGGAGCAGGCTAGTCAATTTCAGCGGGAGCAGTGCGCAAGTGATTTCTGGGAGGTAAGTCTCTCCTTTAAAAACACTTGTCTTTGCAGGAGCAGGCCAGTCGATTTCAGCGGGAGCGGTGCGTTAGTGATTTCTGGGAGACATTCACAGGAGCAGGCTAGTCAATTTCAGCGGTAAACACTTACCTGGTCCCGTTTTCGGTCCCTCTTTGCTGTTTTAAAAAAAAAAAATTAGTGTTTAAGGCGGGAACAGGAAGTTCGACCCGCGGACTTCTGGGAAGACACTCACCAATAAATTCTGGTGGAGAGGAAACCCGAGACACTACACGTGTAGTGTCTCCCACCCACCCTCCTCCTCTAACCTAATAATAAAACCCATTGGTGTGAGGTAAGTACCATATTTTATTATTATTATTTTTTTTTTTTTAATTTAATTTAGTTGTTAGCCAGATCTTGGTAGAAAGTTAGAGGGATGGCAGGGAAGGGAGTGCAATGTTCCTCCTGCAGGATGTTTGAGGTGAGGGATGCCGTTAGTGTCCCTGCTGATTTTACCTGCAGGAAGTGCTGCCATCTCCAGCTCCTCCAAGACCGAGTTAGGGAACTGGAGCTGGAGTTGGAAGAACTTCGGATCATTCGGGAGGCAGAGGGGGTCATAGATAGCAGCTTCAGGGAATTAGTTACACCAAAGATTGGAGATAGATGGGTAACTGTAAGAGGGACTGGGAAGAAGCAGTCAGTGCAGGGATCCCCTGCGGTCGTTCCCCTGAGAAACAAGTATACCGCTTTGGATACTTGTGGGGGGGGGACTTACCAGGGGTAAGCCATGGGGTACGGGCCTCTGGCACGGAATCTGTCCCTGTTGCTCAGAAGGGAAGGGGGGAGAGCAGCAGAGCATTAGTAATTGGGGACTCGATAGTCAGGGGCACAGATAGGAGATTTTGTGGGAGCGTGAGAGACTCACGTTTGGTATGTTGCCTCCCAGGTGCAAGGGTACGTGATGTCTCGGATCGTGTTTTCCGGGTCCTTAGGGGGGAGGGGGAGCAGCCCCAAGTCGTGGTCCACATTGGCACGAACGACATAGGTAGGAAAGGGGACAAGGATGTCAGGCAGGCTTTCAGGGAGCTAGGATGGAAGCTCAGAACTAGAACAAACAGAGTTGTTATCTCTGGGTTGTTGCCTGTGCCACGTGATAGTGAGATGAGGAATAGGGAGAGAGAGCAATTAAACACGTGGCTACAGGGATGGTGCAGGCGGGAGGGATTCAGATTTCTGGATAACTGGGGCTCTTTCTGGGGAAGGTGGGACCTCTACAGACAGGATGGTCTACATCTGAACCTGAGGGGCACAAATATCCTGGGGGGGAGATTTGTTGGTGCTCTTTGGGGGGGTTTAAACTAATGCAGCAGGGGCATGGGAACCTGGATTGTAGTTTTAGGGTAAGGGAGAATGAGAGTATAGAGGTCAGGAGCACAGATTTGACATTGCAGGAGGGATCCAGTGTTCAGGTAGGTGGTTTGAAGTGTGTCTACTTCAATGCCAGGAGTATACGAAATAAGGTAGGGGAACTGGCAGCAGGAGTATACGAAATAAGGTAGGGGAACTGGCAGCATGGGTTGGTACCTGGGACTTCGATGTTGTGGCCATTTCGGAGACATGGATAGAGCAGGGACAGGAATGGATGTTGCAGGTTCCGGGGTTTAGGTGTTTTAGTAAGCTCAGAGAAGGGGGCAAAAGAGGGGGAGGTGTGGCGCTGCTAGTCAAGAGCAGTATTACGGTGGCGGAGAGGATGCTAGATGGGGACTCATCTTCCGAGGTAGTATGGGCTGAGGTTAGAAACATGAAAGGAGAGGTCACACTGTTGGGAGTCTTCTATAGGCCTCCAAATAGTTCTAGGGATGTAGAGGAAAGGATGGCGAGGATGATCCTGGATAAGAGCGAAAGTAACAGGGTAGTTATTATGGGAGACTTTAACTTTCCAAATATTGACTGGAAAAGATATAGTTCGAGTACATTAGATGGGTCATTTTTTGTACAGTGTGTGCAGGAGGGTTCCCTGACACAATATGTTGACAGGCCAACAAGAGGCGAGGCCACGTTGGATTTGGTTTTGGGTAATGAAACAGGCCAGGTGTTGGATTTGGAGGTAGGAGAGCACTTTGGGGACAGTGACCACAATTTGGTGACGTTTACGTTAATGATGGAAAGGGATAAGTATACGCCGCAGAGCAAGAGTTATAGCTGGGGGAAGGGCAATTATGATGCCATTAGACGTGACTTGGGGGGGGATAAGGTGGAGAAGTAGGCTGCAAGTGTTGGGCACACTGGATAAGTGGAGCTTGTTCAAGGATCAGCTACTGCGTGTTCTTGATAAGTATGTACCGGTCAGGCAGGGAGGAAGGCGTCGAGCGAGGGAACCGTGGTTTACCAAAGAAGTGGAATCTCTTGTTAAGAGGAAGAAGGAGGCCTATGTGAAGATGAGGTGTGAAGTTTCAGTTGGGGCGATGGATAGTTACAAGGTAGCGAGGAAGGATCTAAAGAGAGAGCTAAGACGAGCAAGGAGGGGACATGAGAAGTATTTGGCAGGTAGGATCAAGGAAAATCCAAAAGCTTTCTATAGGTATGTCAGGAATAAGCGAATGACTAGGGAAAGAGTAGGACCAGTCAAGGACAGGGATGGGAAGTTGTGTGTGGAGTCTGAAGAGATAGGCGAGATACTAAATGAATATTTTTCGTCAGCATTCACTCAGGAAAAAGATAATGTTGTGGAGGAGAATGCTGAGACCCAGGCTAATAGAATAGATGGCATTGAGGTACGTAGGGAAGAGGTGTTGGCAATTCTGGACAGGCTGAAAATAGATAAGTCCCCGGGTCCTGATGGGATTTATCCTAGGATTCTCTGGGAGGCCAGGGAAGAGATTGCTGGACCTTTGGCTTTGATTTTTATGTCATCATTGGCTACAGGAATAGTGCCAGAGGACTGGAGGATAGCAAATGTGGTCCCTTTGTTCAAAAAGGGGAGCAGAGACAACCCCGGCAACTATAGACCGGTGAGCCTCACGTCTGTAGTGGGTAAAGTCTTGGAGGGGATTATAAGAGACAAGATTTATAATCATCTAGATAGGAATAATATGATCAGGGATAGTCAGCATGGCTTTGTGAAGGGTAGGTCATGCCTCACAAACCTTATCGAGTTCTTTGAGAAGGTGACTGAACAGCTAGACGAGGGTAGAGCAGTTGATGTGGTGTATATGGATTTCAGCAAAGCGTTTGATAAGGTTCCCCACGGTAGGCTATTGCAGAAAATACGGAGGCTGGGGATTGAGGGTGATTTAGAGATGTGGATCAGAAATTGGCTAGCTGAAAGAAGACAGAGGGTGGTGGTTGATGGGAAATGTTCAGAATGGAGTTCAGTTACAAGTGGAGTACCACAAGGATCTGTTCTGGGGCCGTTGCTGTTTGTCATTTTTATCAATGACCTAGAGGAAGGCGCAGAAGGGTGGGTGAGTAAATTTGCAGACGATACTAAAGTCGGTGGTGTTGTCGATAGTGTGGAAGGATGTAGCAGGTTACAGAGGGCTATAGATAAGCTGCAGAGCTGGGCTGAGAGGTGGCAAATGGAGTTTAATGTAGAGAAGTGTGAGGTGATTCACTTTGGAAGGAATAACAGGAATGCGGAATATTTGGCTAATGGTAAAGTTCTTGAAAGTGTGGATGAGCAGAGGGATCTAGGTGTCCATGTTCATAGATCCCTGAAAGTTGCCACCCAGGTTGATAGGGTTGTGAAGAAGGCCTATGGAGTGTTGGCCTTTATTGGTAGAGGGATTGAGTTCCGGAGTCAGGAGGTCATGTTGCAGCTGTACAGAACTCTGGTACGGCCGCATTTGGAGTATTGCGTACAGTTCTGGTCACCGCATTATAGGAAGGACGTGGAGGCTTTGGAGCGGGTGCAGAGGAGATTTACCAGGGTGTTGCCTGGTATGGAGGGAAAATCTTATGAGGAAAGGCTGATGGACTTGAGGTTGTTTTCGTTGGAGAGAAGAAGGTTAAGAGGAGACTTAATAGAGGCATACAAAATGATCAGGGGGTTGGATAGGGTGGACAGTGAGAGCCTTCTCCCGCGGATGGAAATGGCTGGCACGAGGGGACATAGCTTTAAACTGAGGGGTAATAGATATAGGACAGATGTCAGAGGTAGGTTCTTTACGCAAAGAGTAGTGAGGCCGTGGAATGCCCTACCTGCTACAGTAGTGAACTCGCCAACATTGAGGGCATTTAAAAGTTTATTGGATAAACATATGGATGATAATGGCATAGTGTAGGTTAGATGGCTTTTGTTTCGGTGCAACATCGTGGGCCGAAGGGCCTGTACTGCGCTGTATCGTTCTATGTTCTATGTTCTATGTGCAGGATAGGTGGTTTGACCACGCTAAATTGCCCCTTAATTGGAAAAAATTAATTGGGCACTCTCATTTAAAAAAAAAAATTCACTTACCTTAATCACTCATGAGAGGACATTGAACATTTAGCAGCACCACATCTGGTACCTCAACACTAAACTTCTGGCATTGACTGCCCCGTCTTCTGAGAGTTTGTGTTGGTGCCCCTTGCAGATCGATGACACCTTTATCTCCGCTCATTGCTGCACCAAGGCTCCCAGTTGAGCACAGAAAATCTAGGAGCCCAGTTTCTGCCATGATGTGCCATCATTCTGTGGTCTTATTGCTCAATCTACTGATGAACCTATATGAAAACCATAAGATATAGGAGCAGAATTAGGCCATTCAGCCAATTGAGTCTGCTCCGCCATTCAATCCTAGCTGATGTGTTTCTCATCCCCTTCTCCCCCATAATCCCTGATCCCCTCATTAATCAAGAACCTATCTAGCGCTAGTACAGTGGTTAGCACAATTGCTCCACAGCTCCAGGGTCCCAGGTTCGATTCCCGGCTTGGGTCACTGTCTCTGTGGCGTCTGCACGTTCTCCCCATGTCTGCGTGGGTTTCCTCTGGGTGCTCCGGTTTCCTCCCACAGACCAAAGATGTGCAGGTTAGGTGGATTGGCCATGCTAAATTGCCCTTAGTGGGGTTACTGGTTTACGGGGATAGGGTGGAGATGTGGGCTTAAGTAGGTTGCTCTTTCTAAGAGCTGGTGCAGACTCGATGGGTTGAATGGCCTCCTTCTGCACTGTAAATTTTATGATTCTATGATCTCTGTCTTAAAGACACTCAGTGATTTGGCCTCCACAGCCTACTGGAACAATGAGTTCCACAGATTCACCACCCTCTGGCTGAAGAAATTTCTCATCTGTTTTAGAGTATTGTCCCTTCAGTCTGAGGCTGTGCCCTCGGGTTCTAGTCTTTCCTACTTGTGGAAACATCCTCTCCATGTCCACTCTATCCAGGCCCCTCAGTATTCTGAAAGTTTCAGTATGATCCCACCCTCACAAACTCCATTCCATTGTGAGGCACTGTTTTACCTTCTTTAAATCTGAAAGATTTTCACATTTCTACCAGCAATTTGTAATCCAGTAAAATTACCGGCAATTTATGTTAGATTTGAAAAGAGTAGAAAAAAGATTAAGGTTAATTCTCTAAAGCTCCCACTCTTACCGGTTTAGCTCACTTGGCTAGACAACGGGGGCGAGATTCTCCGACCCCCCGCTGGGTCGGAAAATCGCTGGGGGCTGGCGTGAATCCCGCCCCCGCCGGTTGCTGAATTCTCCGGCACCGGAGATTCGGCGGGGGCGGGAATCGCGCCGCGCCGGTTGGCGGGCCCACCCGCCGCGATTCTCCGGCCCCACTGCTAGGATGCCTGTCCCGCCGGCGTGGATTAAACCACCTCTCTTAACGGCGGGACAAGGCGGCGCGGGCGGGCTCTGGGGTCCTGGGGGGGGGCGCGGGGCGATCTGGCCCCGGGGGGTGCCCCCACGGTGGCCTGGCCCGTGATCGGGGCCCACCGATCCACGGGCGGGCCTGTGCCGTGGCGGCACTCTTTTCCTTCCGCCTTCGCCGCGGTCTCCACTATGGCGGAGGCGGAAGAGACTCCCTCCACAGCGCATGCGCGGGGATGCCGTGAGCGGCCGCTAACGCTCCCGCGCATGCACCGCCCGGCAATGTCATTTCCGCGCCAGCTGGCGGGGCACCAAAGGCCTTTTTTCCGCCAGCTGGTGGGGCGGAAATTAGTCCGGCGCGGGCCTAGCCCCTCAAAGTTGGGGCTCGGCCCCCCAAGATGCGGAGGATTCCACACCTTTGGGGAGACACGATGCCCGACTGATTTGCGCCGTTTTTGGCGCCGGTCGGCGGACATCGCGCCGACACCGGAGAATTTCGCCCCTGGTTCATGATGCAGGGCAAGGCCAGTAATGTGCATTTGTCATGTGAGAGTACCTTTAAGGAATGGGTGTTTATAAATGGGTGTGTATATAAATATCTGTAGTGAGAGTACCTTTAAAAAATGGGTATTTACAACTGCAGTGATGTCAGAGAATGGGTGGAGCTGGGCTGTCTGTCAGCTTTTTACTTTCGTTTTTGAGCAGGCTGCAGTGTGTCTTTTAGTTTCGTTTTCAGTGTTGGAGCTAAAGTCAGACAGAGCAGGTGTACTGTTGATCTCTCTGCCATGAAAAGACTATCTCTTGATCATTTGGTGAATTCAGAATTCTAAATGTTTTCAGTAGTGACTTTAACCTGTTGTGCTTCTGGTAAAAGGTGTTTTAAGTCTTATAGCTGTTAAAATGAAAGCTTAAAGGATTACTTAGTGTTGTAGTCTTTGGGGGTTGTATTTGAATTAATGGTTGCTAAGATGTTCACTGTATGTTTTAAAAAGGTTAACTTGAGTTCATAGAATAAACATTGTTTTGCTTTAAAAATTACTTTTCCATTTCTGCTGATACCACACCTGTAGAGTGGGCCGTGTGCTCCCCATACCACAATCTATTAAAATTTGTGGGTCAGGCAAACTTCATGATACACTTTGGTGTTCTCTAAACCCTGGTCCATAACAGGTTCAGTTCCTGTACTGGCTGAGGTTATTCATGGAGGCCCCGCCTTCTCAACATTTACCTGAGGTGTGGTGATCCTCGGATTAAATCACCACCAGTCAGCTCTCCCCCCCAAAGGGGAAAGCAGCAAATGATCATCTGGGACTATGGCAACTTTACCTCTTATCTTAACTCCAGGTGCTCAGAGCAAAAATGGCTCAGAGCAAAAAAGAGCTCCTGTAAATAATTACAAATCAACACAAACCTATAATTTTTAATAAGCAATGTTTGTCATTATGAGCATTGAGTTTCCTGCACATTTACCCGAACTCATTAATAAAAAATCTGATATAAAGATGCACTGAGGAATTTGGCAGCCAAAGCAGGTTTAGACTAATTAAGTGCAAGATTTTCACTTGTATGTTGAATACATTACCTTACTGTATCCTCTCTTGACTCCTTCACTATTGCTAAATTATCAGACTCTCTCTCTGATTTCCAGTATTGGATGAGCAGAAATGTATTTCCATTAAATATTAGACAGGCTGAAGCCACTGTCTTTGGTCCCCACTCCAAACCCTATTCTCTAGCTGCTTACTCCATCCCTCTCCCTGGCAACAGACTGAGATGAAGCCAGAATGTTCACAACCGTTGTGCCACATTTAATCCTAAAATGCACTTTCAACTTTATATCAGTGCCATCGTTATGATCACCCGTTTCCACCTCCATCATACAACCTGACTTTACCCCTCTTCAGTTCAGCTGAAACTCTAATTCATGCCTTTGTTACCTTTAGACTTGATTATTCCAAACATTCCTATCTGGTCTCCCACATTCGACCCTTCATAGACTTGAGGACATCCAAAACTCTGTGCCTGTGTCTTACCATGCACCAACGCAGGGTCGAACCTTCTCTTGAAATCAATACCCTGGAGGCAGAAATCTCACCACCAAGAGCTGCTGACCGATCAGAGGCCGGCAGCTCTTGTACTCAGCAGTGTCACTGATGGCACCGGGGTTGCTGTTGGAATGACAGGCAACCAGATGGAATCCTGTGGTCACTGAGCAACTCAGGTCACAAGTAAGCAATGCCTTTTGAGTGGTGGGGCGGTGGGATGATACTGGTGGATCTCAGCAGCATCCCTCTTACTGCTGTCAAGTCCCTTAATCAAGCCTTGAATGCCTTTGAAGATGGACCCCACCCACCCCCACCCACCAGAGGTGACAAGCTGGCCTTGGTCATACAGTTTTCCTTGTCACGCAAGCCCATTGATGACAGGTCTGCCTGCTGCTCGGTTAATACCAGTGGTGGCAGGATGAGGTCCGTAAGTGATCGGTAATTGGCCACTTAAGGGTCTAACTTGGTGGCAGGGTGGGAAGGTCAATCATAAGCCTTCCCACCCAGAACTTAATTCTGGTGGAGGTAGGAAAGTGGTAAGGTTCTGGTATGTACCAGTCCGCCTAAGTAAATGCCCTTCCCATGTCCAAGCTCACCACCAGTGACAGCACAAGATTCCATTTTAGACATAGCACCATTCAATCCAGAAACCCAAAGGTCATCAAATGTTTCCGCTTATTTTCATTTTAGCTGCTTACTTCCTTCTCATAGACCCAGTCTTGCTTCCAATTTCATTCGTTTTTGGTTACCATGGGCAATAAGAAATAAATGTCATAACCCCAACAGATTACAAAATATCTGAGAATTATTTGCATTAATTATTCCAAAACCCTTTAAAAGGCTTTATATTTTCATGTTCGTCTTGAGACCACGGAATCTTTTTCACTATTTAAAGCATGAATCATAGATGCCTTTTGTTACATGAGGAATGGGGTGTTATTTATGTCTGAGGTGTGAAAACTTATACGTGATATATTTTCTACGTTCTGGTTTGTCTGCTTGTGGTTTTCATTGTTGAGTTCACAGGTTCATTGTTTCAGTCTTTTCCCACACACAGCCTCCAATAATTGATCCGGTGGGTATACTTGGCTGTGTGGTAAAACTTGTAAGAAAATCCTAACTACCAAGGAAACCAATTAAGCCAACATTGTAGGATTAGTCATTATAGCATGCACCTCACCAATAACAGAAATTACATACTGTCAAGAAAGCCCTCTGACCTCCCCTAGTTCCACATCCCATAAAGGGCTGATACCCAAGCCTTTCAACTTTCCAACTAATGTCAATAAAAAGTACCAAGTTTGTAACATTTTCATGCATTCATCTGCAAATACCACAAGATAATAACTGGTGAGGACAAACATTAGTTTCCACCCACACCACGCAGCAATCAGACTCCCTTTCATTTGTAACAGTACCACGTAGAGTGCAGGCTAGTGTGAGGGAATGGGATGGGGGAAGTGAGTGATGGTGAAGAAAAGAAGGAAAGAGATAGCAAAAGCAATGAAAGGAAAAAGGAAGCATCGGAAATGAATGAATGAAGAAAGAGGACAACAATTGGGAGTGATGATGGGAAAGGATAGGAGCAGAATCAAGTGACGATGGAGGGTGCCCAATTAATCAAGGAGGAAGGAATGCAGGCATGAACTGTGGGGAGTGGCAGACTAGTACAAAGAGGTGGGAGAGTGCAGGCTGGGACTAAGACTGGACTTCTCCGGCCATTGGGATTATCTATTCTTGCTTACAGGGCACCTACACCCATGGGTTTCCCGGTGGCGTGGGGTGGCTTCAACGGAAATTCCCATTGACAAATGGCGGGAAGAGAGAATCCCGCCACCAGCATACCGCCGAGAAAAGCATAGCTGGGGGAAACCAGACAATTCAGTCCTAAGGCTGGAGAGGCTTTAACTGTAGAGTTGAAGGATGAAGAAAATGCCAACTTGAATTGAGGGAGGAAAAGAGAGCAGACAGCCAGATGAACTGGGTATAATTGGAGCAGGAGTTAATGGCCAGAAGCTGGACTGTGCTCGACTGAATGCTGCAAATCATTCAAACGAAGAGATGGTATAATGTTTGCATGCTGCTGCTTGACTCAACAAGACCTGGCACAGGAAAATTGGAAATTGTGATTCTTGTGTCTGAAGAGTTTTCAGTTATTAGAGGTAGTGGTTGGAAAATCGCAGACTGCGCGCTTGTAATTCAATGATTTGCATTCCTTCCGAGTTAAGCCTTGTACTCGGAATGCACATGCAGAAGAATTAGTCCTGCAGTATTTCCATAACAGGAATGTACAGGTCAAATGATAATCTACTCAATGTGAAGATGACCCCATGAATAAACTTCTACTGTTCTCTTATCTTGGGCTCCATAAAGTCCAGCACATTTGCACATTTTTTCCCAGACTAAGGTTATACTGAGGCCTTCACATTGAATTAAAGGTTTACTTTATCAGATAATACTATAGAGGAAGTCTAGTGTATTTGTAAATGGACACTATATATAGCTCTGGTATAACCTCTATGCATTAGCGTTCACATTCCAATTGGTGCTCATATCATTGATGAGGGTAAATTTTCCTCTTGAGCAGTGTTCGGGCTGGTAGCAAGCAGGGTCCTTTATGCAGCACAGGAGTCCAAATTGCATAGGAAAAGGGCCAAACTCAGCCACTACTCTAGCTGTCCAGTTTTAGGTCTTTGGGAAGATGGGTTCATCATAATGTCGATGGACATGGGAATTAGCCATTTCCCCATCGTTTCTGTGTTTCTTCTACCCTGTTTTCCCCACATGGGAGGCCCCAAAGTTTCCCCATTGTTCCTGCAAAGAGGATTATGCAGTAAGTACAGCAAGAGATGTGGATGGAAGGTTATTTCTAACTTTAGGGAAATAAAACTCATTGTCCAAATGGAAATGTGTGACGAACACGCAATAATACCACTACACTATTTGCAGCAATGAAATATTCATTTTCCCTCAGGGATTCATTATATTCATTATTATCAAAAAGTGGGTGAAATAAAGCAGATGCCTAAAGTCTGATGAGCCGGATATGTGGATGGTAATAGAGGGCAAGTTGTCAGATCTCCACCATCCTGAGATCAATCATATTGCTGTTCTCCTGTTGCATTGAAGACGGCCTCAGTTCTCAATTTCTCACTGGAAGCAATGTGTGGAAGACGTCTGATATGTGGTGAATCTCTGTACTTTTGCTATTGGGTGTCACATTTATTTACCTTGACCTATCAAGCTCACTGTGTGTCTCATTAATGGAAGGTGTCCCACAGTTTGCGTAGCTTACTTTCAATTCTTTGTCTTGCCCTGGTTCTCTTCCTGCTATTTTAACCTCATGTTTGGAGAGGGGGGGGGAGAGAGAGAGAGAGAGAGAGAGGGGGTGGGGTCGGGGGGTGGGAGGGGGATGGCAGAGAGGATGCTGGCGTTAAGTTGGATCCTGTGGAACATTCCATCAATTGGTGAACTTAGACTGTAGTTACAATCAATGACACTGACCATGGGTTTTATTTTCACTGAGTTTGGGTCAGCAGAGATATAAATCAAAAGTCGTGCCATCTGGCTTAAGCTACCTACAACGTAGGCGAGACATATTCTGTAATGACCAGTTGCAACTTGAAACTAGGCTCCACCACCTCTCAGATGGGCAGCCATACTGCAGTTGGGTTGTTGCACTGAATTTGCACAATGCATGACCTGGGACTGATCCAAGGTTTTGGAAGATCAAGTTTGGGTAAGCAATAGTGTGATGACTTCTTTTTTCAACCGAGTGAGGATGCAAATGTGCTGATGAAATATTTTTAATTTGCTTCATCATTTTAATTATTCATATTCTTTTACAGAATACAACATTATCTGGAATTGTCCAGTGGGGGCAGCTGCAATGATGCTCTGAAAAGTGGTAAAAATTGTAGACGTACAGAAATTACAACACTGAAGAAGACTGACTGGTCCAGTGACTGTGTTACTGTTCAACTTCATTACAGCAGTCGACTAGAGTCCCATTTCCTGCCCTTGCTACATTTACTCCAGTCTCCTGAAACCATCATCTCATTTCTGACTCGCTCCATCTGAGGGAAAGCTTACATTAAAAAAAATAAGCAAAACTGTGCTCACAGTGAGGTCACTGTATTGACAATAACATAATTACCAATGCAACTCTCCCCTCAAGATTGTGAAAAATGTTGCCCAGTGTTGAGCTTCGAGGCAGAATTTACTGTTCTGGTTCGTTGAGATTTGTATTCAAGTGTTGCTCCAGTTTATTACATAATCAGCAGTTTTGCATCGTTTACCAGCTGTCCTGTGTCCTCTGTAGTAGAAAGGGTTAAGAGAGGGTATATGCTAACATATGACATCAGCCAGTCGTGTGCTAGAATCTCTAGAGAGAGAGAGAGAGGTTGGAATCATGTCTACTCTGAAACTTGTTTAGATGTAATACTAATAAACAAATGTTAAGCAGCCACCAGAGTATGAAAACAGTCTGTCTAAGAACCAAGTCCCACGCCTAGAGACCAAGGTAAACGGACCCTTCCAAAGACGTATGACTACTTACAATAACTGTTCATGTTTAGCTGCCTTACAGAACTGCACAGAACTAATTAATGCATGAGTCTATAAAGTGTAAAGTGTGCTTGCTAGTGCACCCATATCTTGCAATGGTAACCTCGTCTGGGGGTTTCTAGAATTGCTCATCATGATCTGTGGGATTTTCATTCTTAGATTTTGTGCCTTCTGTGTTTGAGATGCAATAGGACTGTACAATGATTGAGGAGTTGGAACTGATCTGATTTGTCCTCAGTTATATCTCACTATTGCACCTTTGTGTGTAATAACTTCATAAGTCCTGGTTCTGAACAAATCCTTGTCACCCTGGCTGGCTGTCGCGTACCTTCTGTGGGATCTTGAATGTGAACTTACTGTCCCAATTGTAAACTTAGCAATTCTGTACCTGCATGTTTATCAGGGACATTGGTCATCTTCGCTTATAATTTGAAAAGTTGTTCTCTAGTTTGTGAGGGAGTAGTATGGATAAGAGTGGGTAAATTGACACGTTTTAGTTTGCCAAAGATTTTTTTTGAGAAGTATTTTTATTGGAGTTTTAGCACTTTATATCAAAATGACAAACCAGAATAAAAACAACAACATATGTATCACAGGTTGCCATAGCGTCTGTGACCGTAGTCCCAATAGTAGAGTTTCCTTATTTACAAATGCATGCATACTAAAGAGAATATATTGTTTTATCTACAGTGACAGGAGTCATATCAAACCATTGATTACAAAGAATGAGATGAGTGCTCTGTCTCCCTGATCTCTTACGTGTGGGAGGGGCCTGTGTCCCTCCAGGTGTAGGGCCTTCCTCCCCATTTCTCCGCTCCCCCCCTCCCCAATTGCTGGTTGCGAACAGGTCTTTGAAGGGGTTGGTAAATTTTTTACAAGTGTCGTAGAATCTTTCCTCCGATCCTCTGATTGAGAATTTTATTTTCTCTAATTTCAGGAATTCAGCCAGGTCTGAGAGCCACTCCGAGGCTCTGGGTGGCGCTACCGACTTCCACCCCAGCAGAAGTCTCCGCCAGGTGATCAGGGAAACCAAGGCCAGGGTGCCGGCTCCTTTCCCTACGAAGAGCTTTGGGTTCTCTGACACCCCGAAGAATGCCACAAATGGGCATGACTCCATCTTAACCCCCACAACCTTTGACATGGCTTCAAACAATGCTGTCCAGAACCTATTATGTCTGGAGCAGGACCAGATCATGTGGGCGTGGTTGGCCGGGCCCCCCTGACACCGCTTGCACTTGTCCTCCACGTCCGGGAAAAATCCGCTCATCCGCATCTTGGTTAGTTGTGCTCTGCAATGCACCACCTTGAGTTGCATTAGGTTCAGCCCTGCGCAACAGGAGGTGGAGTTGATCCTGTGCAGCACCTCGATCCAGAGTCCTTCCCCTATCTCCATGCCCAGTTCCTCCCCTCATTTCCATCGCGTTTGGTCCAGCGGGGTCGTGACCTTTTCTACAAGTCCCACCATCCCTGGAATCAGTCTGGTAAACCTTTGCCGCTCTCCCTCCATACAAGAACATCCTTCCTCAGATAAGGACCCCAAAACTGCACCCAATACTCCAGGTGTGGCCTCACCAATGCCCTATACAATTATATTCAAACATCCCGATTCCTTTACTCAAAACCTCTCGCTATGAAGGCCAACATACCATTTGCCTTCTTTACTGCCTGCTGTACCTGCGCTTACTTTCAGCGACTGATGCACGAGGACAACAAGGTTTCACTGATTATACACCTGAAAGACGTGTTGCTAGGTGAATTGGACATCCTGAATAGCAGGGTTATATTAGCTACCGTCCAATTTGTAGGAACCATTCCAGAGTCCAACAAATTTTGGAAAATGACCACCATTGGACGTACTATTTCTAAGGTCGCTTCCTTAAGTACTCTAGGATGAAGCACGGTAGGGGCAGTACGGTAGCATAGTGGTTAGCACAGTTGCTTCACAGCTCCAGGGTCCCAGGTTCGATTCCCAGCTTGGCTCACTGTTTGTGCGGAGTCTGCACGTTCTCCCCGTGTCTGCGTGTGTTTCCTCCGGGTGCTCTGGTTTCCACCCACAGTCCAAAGATGTGCAGGTTAGGTGGATTGGCCACGCTAAATTGCCCATAGCTAAGGTGGGGTTACTGGTTTGCGGGGATAGATAAGTGTGGGCGTAAGTGGGGTGCTCTTTCCAAGAGCCGGTGCAGACTCGATGGGCTGAATGGCCTCCTTCTGCACTGTAAATTCTATGATGGTTCTATGATGATTAAGATTATCAAGCTCTGGAGATTTGTCTGTCTTCAAACCCATTAATTTCCCCAAATCATTTCTTTACTTATACTAATTTTCTTCAGCTCCTCACTAAAACCTGTTTCTCAGAACTTCCAATACATTATTCATGTCTTCCTTTGCGATGGGACAGTTGCACTTAGAGGTGTCGCTCTCAGATGTAACATTGCAATGTGTAGGTCTTGTTTGGTCTGCCTACATTCGAGAATTAGGGATTTCACTGTGTGAATCATTCGTTTAGATAGGTGAGTAATCGATATTCCACTTCACACCCTCATCCTGAAATGACTTACCAATAAATTACCCATAATGATCTCCCTGGGAACATGGAAACAGGAGTGTGTCATTCAACCCATTAAGCTTGCTCCACCGGTCCATTAAACCATAGCTGATCATCTCCATATCCCTTGAAGTCATCAGTCTCCAGAAATCTATTGATTACTGTTTTGAACATGCTCAATGATTAAGCTTCCACAGATCTCTGAGGTAGAGAATTCCAGAGATTCACTACGCTCTGAGTGAAGAAATTCCTCCTCATCTCAGTCTTAAATGACCTACCCCTTATCCTGAGATTAAATCCACTAGTTTTAGACCCACCAGTCAAGGGAAACATCTTATCCACATCCAGCTTGTCACACCCTGTAAGAATTTTGTAAGTTACAATGAGGTCACCGTTCATTCTTCGAAACTCGAGGGAATACAGACCCAGTCTTCTCAAACTCTCTTCAGAAGACAATCTTGCCATCCCAGAGATTAATCTGCTGAACAACCATTGCACTCTCTTGATGGCAAGCATATTCCTCCTCAGATAAGGGGACCAAAACTGGAGGCTATATTGCAGGTAACATCCCACCAAGGCTCTATACAACAGCAGAAAGACAGCTTTATTCCTGTACTCAAATCCCTTTGTGATGAAGGCCAACATAACATGGTAGCAGAGTGGTTAGCACTATTGCTTCACAGCGCCAGGGTTCCAGGTTCGATTCCTGCTTGGGTCACTGTCTGTGCGATCTACACGTTCTTCCTGTATCTGCGTGGGTTTCCTCCGGGTGCTCCGGTTTCCTCCCACAAGTCCCGAAAGACGTGTTAGGTGAATTGGACATTCTTAATTCTCTCTCTGTGTACCCGAACAGGCTCCGGAGTGTGGCTAATAGTTAATTTTCACAGTGGCTTCATTGCAGTGTTAACGTAAGTTTACTTGTGACAGTAATAAAGATTATTATTATTAGCCTTCCTAATTGCTTGCTGCACCTGCAAGATAACTTTTCGTGACTCATGAACAAGGACACCCAGGTTCCTTTGGACACTGTCACACTTCCCAACCTCTCACTATTTAAGAATAATACATAATATTCTATTTGCCATGTTCTAGGGTAGCACAGTGGGTGAGGAAGTGAGAACATGCTGAGTTTTCATTCCCTGTGACACGTGTGCCACACCCCTGCCCGCACCCCACCACCCTCACAACACCATCTGCACACCACACCCCCAGCACCCCTTCAACGCTGCTCCATAACCCCCCCCCCCCCCCCACCACCCCTACTCCCCATCCGCCCGCGGTCTAATCATGCTTTATGTCTTGTGTCTCGCAGGACCTGCTGGTGATGGGGTGGGCCTTTCTAGTATCCCCTGCCCTCAGACACAGCCTCAGCCAGAGCCCCAGGTGCCGAGCTGCTCCAGCTCATACAGCCGTAGTGCATCTCCCAGTGTTGCGGCGACTAGGAGGAAGGTCACCATTGCTCGTTTAATTCAATATCCATTGTCTGAAGGGGGTGAAAGGCCGATATGTTAGAATGATGCATGCCCTGTGCCCAACCAGGTCCATCGGGCTACATGGTGGCCCTGGTTTGCACTGCAGGCTGTGCCCCCATATGTTACCCCCCTTTCCACTTCCCTATCCCCATCAGTGGCCATGGCAGCCGGTAAAGGTGCCAGCATGTGTTGCAGGGAAGTGGTTCAGCCGCCCTCTGGTCGGGGAGTGGGATAGGATTACAGGTGAATGAGACGGGGATTGGTGCCAGGGGCACAGTGCTGGCTACTCACCCCAGCTGCCCTGAGGAGGTTGTGCAGTTTTTTCCAACACTGCTGGTTGGTCCAGATGGTGTTGCTCGTGGCGCTTATGGCCTCGGCCACCTGTGCCCAGGCACGGCGAATGGTGGTGGCTGCCAACCTCCTTCCCGGGTGTGGGTACAGGTTCGCCCGCCTCTCCTCCATGGCCTCCAGCAAGCTCTCCAGCTCAGCATCCGCAAAACAGGTTGTGGCTCTCCTCGCTGCCATCTTGTTGTCTGGGATGGTATGTGTGTGGGGAGTGAAGTGTGTATTTGTGGCTGCAGCTTGTCAACCTCCTGAATGTCAATCACGAACCTGGCAAATCCCGCACCGTTTCTCATTGGAATCGATTGTGTGCCATGTGGTGCCAGTGCTAGCCCCTCAATGGTTGCTGAATCTGCCCAGGTGCGGCCCCAGTTTTGCTGTTGTAGAAGTCCATGAACCCTGCCCCAGCGTCAACACTTAGTCTCAGGAACGGAGAATTCCGTCAAATGCCTTTGAATCCAGCAGCAGATGTGCCCCACGGCCACTGGCAGGGTTTAGGGTTAGAATGATCTCTTGGGGTAGCGGTGGCAGCGCAATGCTCTCAGGTAGCAGATGGTGACTTAATGCATCCGCATTAGTAATTTGTGCCCCAGGCCAGGCCTGGAAAACATAACTGTAAGCTGCCAACAGCAGACCCTAATGCTGTAACCACACCGAGGCTATGGGCAGTATGGGCTTGTCTTTCCTTAACAAGCCCAGCCAAGGCTTGTGGTCAGTCACTGTTCCTGTCGACCATACATATACTTGTGGAATTTCTTCACCCTGAATATGACCGCCATATCTGGGAGTTCCATAGAATCCCTACAGTGGTGAAGGAGGCTAATTCAGTCAAATTCTTCATGGAAGATGTCTTCATACTTCCTCAAGACATCTTGGAGGATGCTGTCAGATATTTTGAAGATCTCCAGCTAGTTGACTCTAATCTTCTCTAACCAGTCTCTTCCCAACAGACTGGGTCTATGTCCTTGCACAATGACCAAAGGCAGATTGGCCTCCTCTCCTATCTATGCCACTGGGGTATTGGATGTTCCGAGGATCTTCAAAATCTCCCCAAGGTGTGTCGAAAGTTTAGCTGTAGTATTCTTAAAGACTGTGTTCCTGCACACAGCTATTAGAAGGTCTGTTTACCCACACCGTTCACCGACACCCTGATACTGACCTTTCAATCTTAAGACAATTTCAACCAGAGTTGTTTTACTTAGTTGGACTGCAATCAATGATTGCATCAAATTCTCTTCTCCAGAATTCTTCTCCACTATGTTCAATGGTGCTGTGGACTGCTGCTGCTTTCCTTTTTTTTGTAATGATGCTTTGCCTCACGTGGCAACATGCTTGTATGTGCTCCCTTTGGTTGCAACGGAATCACACAAACCCCTAAACATAGCAGGTCTCGGACAACAGCAGTCCACTTCGGATTCAGTTTGACGCCCTGATTCCTTCCTGCTCTGTGGGTTCCGGTCCTGTTCGGAGGGCCATGTCTGATTCTGAGCTGTGCCTCTGGTCCAGCTGCAGACCTCACAGCCATACCGCCCTATACTTGGTTAATCTCACCTTCAGCCATGCTTTCTTCAGTGGTGCATTTTCAGTGCACTCCATCACCTGAGCAATCTCAATCACTTTTTCAAACGTAAATTGTGATCTCTGCCAGAAGCCTCTTTTGGATATTGAGTTTATGGATCCCACAAACCGGCCGGTTGTGCAACATTTCACTGGACACATTCTCAAACACCCAGTGCTCAGCAAGCTGGCAAAGTCTGGCTATGAAGGTTGAGACAGACTCTTCATGCTCCCTCACTGCAGAGTTGAAGAGATAACGTTGCAAGATAATTGAGGGCCTTGGGTTGTTCTCTAATCAATTTCACTATCTAGTCAAAGATCATAAAGTTGGGCGCCACCCCGGTCATGAGGTTCCTCATCAAATTGTTGCTCCAAGGCCTGCAAACTGTCAGAAGTATCACTTTCAGCTTGCCCTCACCTGTGATCTCGTTCACGGTAAAGAAGAACAGGAGCTGTTCAATGTAATGACTCCATGACTCAACCCCTTGGTCACATAGATCTAGTTTCCCAATGACACACATTTACACTCATGGTTTAAATGATTCCAACTCTTGCTGGAAGATCTCTGCTTTCTCAAATGTTCCTTCCTTCCCCCCTCAATTCACGAAGACTGTCAGCTGTGATCAAAAAATATTTTCCTTATCGTCAATGTGGTGGCTTGAGACATACACTGGAGACTTCCAGTATTAAACAAAATGGTTTATTGATGAAAGGCCAAGGCAGTTAGATAACACAGAACACTAAACACAGGTCTTTGCTCTTCAGCTCCCTGGTCCACACCGTCCGGGGTCGTGATCCCAGAGCCCTGCACAAACTCCCCATCGGCCGTAGTTAATGCGCTCGCATGTGATTGGCTTTGAGCCAATCAGGTGTTCCGTGGAGCTCGCTCCCTTAAAGGGGCCACACTACCAAACAGAGGATGCATTTTTTTTAATGTGCTTTTGATTTTTCTCATGGGTTGCTTGTGACAGTGTCCTGGGAATAAATCTTCAATTTCAAAAGAATTCAGGTCAATCTGAGTGTTATTCCGCAGGTTCATGTAGGTCATGTCCCATTTCTCAGGTGAGTTGTTGGACAAGCAAACACCTACCCGGTTGTATTTCTCTATATAACTTGTGACGGCAAGTCAGACAAGAATGCCCCAAGTTTAGGGAACTGCATCCTTCATTCTATTTGCTTTTTTCATTCTGAGAAATGATTAGATTTTGCTTGCTGCTCTTCTCAGCTGAAATCAAGAACATTTGACATGGGAATTTGCAAGTCCAAACCTTCCACTCTTTCATGCCGAAGTAAGTCAAGCCTGTACATGTCTCGTGTGTAAGATTTACTGGCCCAGATTTCACAGTCAGTGGTTAAGTGACAGCGCTCACTGCTGCCTTTGAAGAAAACTGTCCAACAAAGGTATAATGAATGCTATTGCATGAATTTCCCCTTATCATTGGTAGTTTGAATCTGGCACAAAGTCAAGGGAATTTTCAGGCATCCCGCAACAGTGTTATCTTCAAATAGGGTTAGCAGCCAATCTGATTGAAGAATTCAATCCAGAATGGAAAATGTGCTGATTGTTCTTCAATTTTAATTACATTTTACAAACAATGAAATAATTATTCAGTACACACATTTCGGACAAGGTAAGTGAAATGTCATAAATAAACTTTAAGAAAACTGTGGATTTTTTTTATCATCAGAGAGAAATTTGAAATTCCACAAATTTAAAATTAAATTCAATGTTTCAGGGCAACTGAAACTGTTTAGCAGTAATTATGAACTTAAGACACTGTTCAAAATCCAGTTAGGTCTCAATCAACAAGGCTTAACTATTTTTAAGGGTTTTTACATCAAGATTGTGAGCGCAAAAGGGCAAGTTCTCATCAGCCCAGTGATTTTTAATATAGTCAGCAGGAACTTTAGCAGCCCATTAATATTTAGTGAAAATAAGTTTAGCCCCCATACATTCAGTGGGTGTAACATTTATAATACTTAAAGGAAAAATATTTTTTGGTAAATTTCATTTACAGAATTCGCAAAGCCATTTTCATTGCATTTTATCTACAGAGCTGAAAAATGTTGGACGCGATCTTCCCAAAAGGGATTAAAGACCCCGAGCGAGCGCGTTTAGCCACGTGTTTCCCGGCACTCGCAGTGCCGAGAAACACATGACTATTCAACGCGACTCATGTTGAATAAGGTGCATGAATGGGGAACACGCAGCCGGGTTCGCACATAGCCCCGTTTTGTACAATGGGGAGCTCTGCTCGCTGGAACTCCCCGTTGTAACGAGAAATCGGGACACCTTTTTTTAAAAATGGCATCCCGGTCTCCAAGGCCCCCAAAAGAATCCCAGACCTCGTCCCCAAACGCAATATGGGAGGGTCCCCTGGCCCGATTGTGCGGGCACACAAAATGCCAGCTTGGCACCTTGGCAGTGCCAGGTTGTCACCCAGGTGGCACTGCCAGGGTGCCAGGATGGCACTGCCAGGGTACTCAGGTGGCACCAGCTGGGGGCCTCTGATCCGCTTGGATACCCCCACCAGTGCCGTTCCATCGGGTCCATGTGTGTGGGGACCAGTACCAAACAGCACTTGCCCAAGGTCCCCAAGGCAAAGGGGTTGAATCCCAAAGCCTAGGTACCTCGGGAATCTGCGCATTAGAATAAGGCTTACTGCCTCTATCTAATATGCATATTTGCCAAAAAGTGATCCATCCATTGTGGGCAGGATTCACCTTGTAACGTTGAGTCTCGCGAGGAGTTGCGAGGCAGGTAGGTTCTGGGAGCAGGGTCTCTCGGCTTTCAACGGCCCCACTGTACTACAGCGGGCTGCTTTTCCGGTGCAGCGTGGCCGGAGGATCGTGCCCGTTATTGGTTAAAATAAAACCCATTCTAATAGCACCAAATGCATTTATTTTAAATCATTATGACCATTATTGTAACTTATCGTCATTAATTTAACATTGATCTTCCTTCAGTTTTCAATATTTCAAATTGACACAGTAGTAAAGGCCTCAGAGCCTATTTTCTTGTTATAACAGTTTATCCCAAAGAGGGGAATTTCTCTGATGTATAAATGGCCATGGATAAAAGAAATGAGCAAACTTAGTTTAATTCTGGAGTTCAGAAACATAACATAGCTGCTGATGGTGATGAAGCCATACAATGTACAGACAAAATACCAAATGAAATGAAAATTGCTTATTGTCACAAGTAGGCTTCAAATGAAATTGCTGTGAAAAGCCCCTAGTCGCCACATTCCGGCTGGTACGGGAATTGAACCGTGCTGCTGGCCTGCCTGGGTCTGCTTTAAAAGCCAGCTATTTAGTTTATCGACTGCAGACATATGGAAATCAAAGGGAAATCCCCATTGTTTCATAGTGTGTTCAGAGTTGCTGCTCAGATCATGGTAAAATGTAATAGTGGGTGTCACCATTTGGGGAAGAAGTATTCAATTTTCTTCCTTTTTTGCTTGCTGTGTTTCCCTTGCCTGTCTGTTTCCCATTGCCTGTAGATATTTATAAAGAGTCAATTGGCTTGTTAATTGGAGAGCTCAAATCTAGCTTTTTTAAACAAAGATATATTGGATTTTATTTTGCCTAATGGAACGATAGGATGAAAGTGCATGCCCACAATTACCCACATCTTAGAATCTGTTCATATGAAACTCTGGGCGGGATTTACCGACCACCCCGTCGTGTGTTTCCTGGCATCCCGCCAGCCGGATCTACTGGTCTCTCAGCTGCCAACGGGATTTCCCGGTGACAGCAGGACTGGAATTGCCCGCCGCCGTGAACAGCTGATACATCCCGCCCAGCTAAATGGGAAAAATGTTAGAAGTGAGGTTTATGACACAAAAAAATCCAAAACATTAAAAGGTATAGCATGTGCTTTTTTAAAAGCAAGTTACATCAATATAGATAGCATTTTGTAACAAACATGGATTTTCACTCCAAGAAAGTCAGAGGTGGCAGGTGTAGCAACTATGTTCTGCAGCAATCTTACAAAGCAATCTGCTCCAAAGAAATCAAAGCATTTCTTCTGGAAGACAAATGTTAGTTCATCCATCAAATTCACAGCTGCTGCACTTAGTTCACTACAATCTGACATTATGTGACTGCTACAAAATAAGTAATCGAGTTGTACTGTACAAATGTGAGAATTTTTATTTGTAGCTCTGAGTTAGGGCTTGGCCTGCTAATCAGACTAGAAGTAATAGAAGCAGAGCCTACAGTTTAAAATAATAAAACTAATTGCACCATAGGCTTTGTTTTACCAGCTTACATAAAATGTTGGATACAATTTACAACATCAAATCAATTATCAGAATATATCACTTCTTCCCACTCCCTCCACACTTGGGTGTGCGGTGCTGGATCATTTAGGTATGATTTGAGTCTCACCAGGTGCCAAGCTGGGAGGCCACAGTTAGGGGTGGGGGTGGGGGAAGGTTGCAAGGGTCGTAGACTAGAGTTTCAGAGGCCATGTGAGGATGGCAACCTCTGGTGGGGCGGGGGTGGGGGGGATGTTCTTTGATTGTCCCATTAAGGAGGGCCTTTCCACCTGTCATTAACCGACAGAAGGTAATCTGCCAGGCAAGCCACTTGGGGTGAGCCTCTCCAACGACCCATTCAATCCCACCTGTGGCCTTTAAGCCTACATTAATTGCCCCCTTAATGATCTCAATTGGCAGTGATGGGTGGACTGCCCGATGCCACGACTGCCACTGATATAATTGTGAAGGGGCAGGGGTGGGCAGGTGGATGATGGGCCCAATGGATTAAACAAGCCCCCCTGCCTTCAAACCTGCTAGTGTGGGTGAGATATCCAGCCCTTGGCTTTTCTTCATATCCCTTGATATTCCCGCTTCCAAACCGCTTCTGTCACATACAGCGACTGGCTATTTTTAGCCTAAGAACCCATCTCCTGATAAAATACTGCAATTGATTTTGCATCTGTGACCTTCCAGGGAATTGTTTTTCATATCCTCACAGTTGTTAATGTGAGGATTTTTCCTCCTGAATTTGCTATTAACTGGCTTAGTTTCAAATTGAAGGTGATGTTCCCTTGCCCTGGGTTTCTCTACTGGAGAAAATATCTTGACTTTTTTATCTTGTCAGTTCTCATAATTATTTCAAGCACCTTAATTTCGAAAATATAATCCAAGTTTAGTAAGTGTCTTATCATAGCTAAGAATCTTTGGTCGGGATTGTCCAGAATCGGCGCGATGGCCCGACGGCGGCGTCAAGACCGGCGCGAACTACTCCGGCATTGGGCCGACCGGAAGTAGCGGAATCTTCCACACTTCCGGGGCTAGGTGGATGCTGGAGGGGTTGGCGTCACGCCAGCTGGCGCCGAAGGGACTGCGCGAGTCCCGCATGCGCCAAAGGGCCAACGTGATCCCGCGCATGCGTGGAATCGCCGGCGTATTCCGCCGCATGTGCAGGGGGGGTGCCTTCTCCGTGCCGGCCATGGCGGAGCCCTCCAGGGGCCGGCGCGGAAGGAAGGAGTGCCCCCATGGCACAGGCCTGCCCGCAGATCGGTAGGCCCCGATCGCGGGCCAGGCCCGCGCCCCCCCCCGAGGACCGCCCCCACCGACTTACCTGCCAGGTCCCGCCGTGTGGGACCATGTCTAATCCACGCCAGCGGGACTGGCCAAAAACGGGCGGCCACTCGGGCCATCGGGGCCCGGAGAATTGCCGGGGGGCCGCTGCCTGTGGCCCCCGACCGGCATGGTGTGTTCCAAAAACTGGCACCGGAGAATACGGCAGCCGCCGTCGTAGCGGCGGGGCTGGATTTGTGTCGTCCCCCGGGTATTCTCCGACCTGGCGGGGTGTTGGAGAATCCCGCCCGTTGCTACAATGTTGTCCTGGTCAATCATTGATGGATTTCCTTCAAGGGCAGCATTTATTTCCTCGGATGAAGTGTTGATAATTTAAAACACTGCCCCATATGATATATCAACACTGGTATGTATGGCTGCTTTTATACTGCTTTTATAGTTGTTTTTGTACTGGCATTCAGTTAGTTAAAATTCTGCAAAACAAACATTTATAAATTAGTTTCTGGAACATAATTGTGTATCCAGGCACTCATGAATCTATGGCATAATTTATGAGTCTAAATGCAAGCATCCAGCTTCCTGTACTAAACAGACACCAAAATAATAGTGGGTTACTCAATGTAGTGCAGCATTCTTTGAAAGAAAGAATGTACAATTTATGTAACTCCTTTCATAATCTCATGACATTCCAAAGTGTTGTAAATACAGAACTACTTGATGAGGTGGTTGGAAAGTACCTGACTGAGATGAGGGGAAGTACCTCAGTACAGTCAGTTTGAAAAAGTACCTCAGGATTTGGAGCAATCCTCGCTGCAGTGGGAAGAGTCTCCAATTTTTAGCGAGTGAAGAGGGCCCATAAAGATCTTGTGGTGCAGTGGTGGTGACCCTACTTCTCGGTCAGAAGTTCTGGCTTCATGTCCCATGTCAGGATTGATGGCCAGGGAAGGTGTGCTCATAATGTGGCCTGTCAATCCTTTCAATATGCTTGATGGCAGGTGGCAAGAGTGGGGGAGTTTGCCATCCTGCAGAAGGCAATGGGGGACCACTGCAGTACTTTGTGAACTATAATCATGGGCCAATCCATTGGATGCCCATCATTGCAAATGCCCCTTTTAGGGCATGGTACCTGAAGGAGGAAAGGGGCCATAGTTTTCTAATGGACATAATAGTTACAAGATTGTACAAACCTTAATCTGACTTACTTTTAATAGGCTGACTTAAAAACGTCCCAGATCTTTCAAACGCTCAGGAGCTTACGATATTTCAAGTTGGAACAAGCATGAAACTTTTATTTAAAAACACATATCATAGAATCATAGACTTTACAGTGCAGAAGGAAGCCATTCGGCCCATTGAGTCTGCACTGGCCCTCGGAAAGAGCACCCTACTCAAACCCACACCTCCACCCTATCCCAGTAACCCCACCTAACCTTTTTGGAAACTAAGAGCATTTCTGAACAAATTGTTTTTTCTGAAATACTGTGGTGTTATTAATGAAAAAAAAATGCTAACAAAGCTTAAAATTGAAACCCTCTATCACAGTACCAGTTATAGACCTAACAGGTATTTCCAGTAAATGTGGACACAATTACATTGGGATTATCCTCCAGGGGTTCAATAGATTTTGAAATGGAGTGTTGTGGCCCACATACCATTTTTAAAGTGTGATGGATTAGACTCATTAATGCGTGACAAGCCCCAATTACTCATTATTCTTTGCTCGGGGCTACTGATTTATTCTGTTTTTGTTTCTCAAATCATAGATTTATTTAATGGGTTTTAACATCTGGCACTTTTTTATTCAATTTTTCTGTTGGATATAGTCACACTGTAAGCTGCTAGGAACATTTATTAATTGATCAGATTGTACAATTTAACATTTGTAAAGGAAAAGAGGTACTAACTGTGCTTGAATTTGCATGTTATAGGTATGATATCCTCGATGTACGACCTTAATGGTCATGCTGATAAATGTATATGCAGAGAATCCATAGGGCTATACATCACAGACAGAGGCCATTGTGCTTGTTCTGGCTCTTTGAAGGAATTGTCCAATTTAGTGTCACAGGCCACCCCATTCTCCATGACCCTGCCAATTAGTTCTGTTCTTGTTTATTGACTTTTGAAAGTCCCTGTGAAATATGATCCTACCACCCTCCCAGGTAGTGAAATTTCAAACTTAGAAACCCTCTTGATGAAAAAGTGCCTGCTCAGTTCCCCTTTATTTCTTTTTTTGCCAATTATTTTATAGTTTTCTCCCTGCTTGTTCTAACAAAACCCTTAAAATTTTGAATACCTCAATTGCGCCTCTCTTAACTTTCTCCTTTCGAAGAAGAACAATTCAGGCTTCCCCATTCTCACTACATAGCTGATGTCACTTATCCCTGGTATCAGTATGGTAAACCTCATCTGCACCCTCTCCAGTGCTCTCACAGCTTCCTGAAGTGTGGTGCCCAGAATGGTACACAATATACCAGCCGACAGATAGCCAGAGATTTGTAAATGTTTCGCACGAGTGTCTTGTTTTTTAATTCAATGCCACTATTTGCAAAGCAGTATCCCATTCACTTTCTTAACTGCTTTGTCACTTTACCCTACTATCTTCAAGGATTGTTAAATATGCACCCCTTCCAAATAGTACCAATCAGTTGTGGCATACTTCCTTCAATCTGTTTCAGAATAATGTTTCAGAGAGATGCACTAAATAGGTATTTGTATTTTAACATTTCCTTAAACAAAATCCTTTAATTGATTGTAAAATACCACCGTGTTCATCTTTCACTGCTGATAAACAGAGTCCTTAGACATTGTACCCCATATTTTCATTTGTTTATTGATTAAAAGATCAAGTCCAAATGTTAACTGACTAGCTGAGTGTAAGCAGGTTTAGACCTTAGCCTGCTTTAAGTATCTCACTGGAATACGGTCCATCGGAAAATAACCAAAACCACAGATATTCATCACAATGGATAGATTATAATTGAATAATTATAGAATCATTGGTCTAGATCTTCTCATCCCATTGGTGGTTTTTTGTTATGCTCTTGACGTAGCATAAGCTGCTTCCTTGATGTGCACTCTGACAAAGGAAGATTCAGACTTGGAGATAGCTTTAGCACGTTTATTAAACTATTAACAATTCTCCTACTTGAATTCGACTCTACTGTTAATCCTTCTATAGCTACTCAGACTGATGAACCAGTCTGCTACAATCCACGTGGTGGGTGTGATGTTCAATCAACCCTGTGTCTGTACTCACTCAGTGTCTCCACTGGAAAGAGGAAGAGCATGTGTGTTGTGTCCTTTTTATATGTGTTGGTGTAATGCCCTCCTGTGGTGGTGTCACCCCTGTGTATCTTGAATGCCCATTGGTCGTGTCCTATCTGACTGACCTATTGGTTGACTGTCTGTGTGTCATGTCTCTGGTGCTCCCTCTAGTGTCTAGCTAGGTGTAGTGTATGTACATTAACCCTTTGTGTACTTACAGTGACGTATATCACCACATCCCCCCCTTTTTTGTGTTACATATTTTCTGTACAGTGTTAAACTGTATAGGGGCTGTTTAGCACAGGGCTAAATCACTGGCTTTGAAAGCAGACCAAGGCAGGCCAGCAGCACGGTTCAATTCCCGTAACAGCCTCCCCGAACAGGCGCCGGAATGTGGTGACTAGGGGCTTTCCACAGTACTTGTGACAATAAGCGATTTACATTTTCATTTCATTTCATTTTTTCATAAAGAAAATTGAACAAACTAGGCAGATGAGTGATGCTACTTACAAGTTATGATAACGGTGATGACTATCCAATATGATACAAGACCAAATCATAGTTGCGATGACTTTGAGGATAAGACAATACAAAATAAAAGTTATGAGTCCAAAGTTCATGAATTTATATGGTCTGGTATGGAAATGTCAATGGTGACGTTGTCATTCCCTTGTGAACGCCATCAGTGTCCTGGTGTTTGGTCATCAGGAGGTGTTCAAGTGTTCAAATCACCCCATTGACTGATTTGGAGTCTGTTTCTTTTTTTTCCCGATGCTTATGGTAGCAATGCTTGATGGCATCTGTCCTGAAAGCTGGGTTGCCTGTTGGCAGTGTAGCAAACGTGAATTAGTAAGATGCATTGTCCTACCATGGTATGTCATTGTACTGAGCTGAGCAGTAATAGTGTCCCTCAATGGCAGAGTTGTCGTACCAGTCGTAGTTCCATTGTTGTTGTTTTTGTCGTGCTTGTTGTCGACGTTGTTTTCTTTAAAGGAAATCCTACCTTCTCCTCGTGGTGAGTTCTGGCGCCTCTTTTACTGTTTTTTCTTGTATGTTCCTCGCAGAATTCTTGGACTTTGTCCAGGTCTGCCTGGAAATCGCTCTTGTTTTGCCCCTTTGAGTATTTGAAGGTCTGGAAGAGTTCAGCTGCTTCTGGACCCGTGATGGTAAGTAGAAGCTTTATTTTATTCTGCATCCGCCCCGCCATCTAAGTCGGACGCTACCAGGTAGATCTCAAATCTCTGCCTGAACCTACGCCAGTTTTCACTGAGATTGCCGTGGTACCTGAGCTGCTGTGGAACCGGAATCCCGAACATCATCTTGCCTCGGTGTTGTTGCTGGTTGTCACTGTTCACTGAGTTGTAACTATATGGATTTACCAGTCACTCCTGAGTACCATGTTTTGTTATGCTCTTGACGTAGCATAAGCTGCTTCCTTGATGTGCACTCTGACAAAGGAAGGTTCAGACTTGGAGATAGCTTTAACACGTTTATTAAACTATTAACAATTCTCCTACTTGGATTCGACTCTACTGTTAATCCTTCTATAGCTACTCAGACTAATGAACCAGTCTCCTACAATCCATGTGGTGGGTTTGATGTTCAACCAACCCTGTGTCTGTACTCACTGAGTGTCTCCACTGGAAAGAGGAAGATCATGTGTGTTGTGTCCTTTTTATATGGGTTGGTGTAATGCCGTCCTGTATGTATCTTGAATGCCCATTGGTCGTGTCCTATCTTACTGACCTATTGGTTGACTGTCTGTGTATCATGTCTCTGGTGCTCCCTCTAGTGTCTAGCTAGGTGTAGTGTATGTACATTAACCCTTTGTGTACTTACAGTGATGTTTATCACCACAGGTGGTAAACCCTGAGACTTTAGTTGGGTTGAGGGTTGCAATGATAGCCAAGGTTCTCAGGAGACAATTAACATTGGAACAAGGGACTTCTGATACCTCAGAAATGGCTCAGTGTGGGTCCTTGCTGATGGTTGACTGGGACCTGCCGTTTGCCATATTTGTGGTAGAGGCTAGAGGGATATAGGTTGGCATGGATGGAGTATGGGGAGTATGTGAAGGGTGTGAATCATGAGGGTTGATTTTTGTTAAACCATCTTGGATCGCCAATGCAGTCCTTCTGCCCAACCTGTCTCTGCACCTGGCAGCCTCTGAGTGCTTTCTGGGGTCATGCACCGTGCTCCCATTTTCATCCACCCCCTCCGCACACCAAAGGTTCACGGAGCCAGGAATTATACCAACTCTGTGCTCAAAATCTAGGAGCAAAAATCCAGCCCTGTTTTATTCTCATTCAGGTGGAGGAATGGTCAGATTTTTCCCAGGGTGGAGGGGCCAATTACTAGGGGGCAAAGGTTTAAGGTGCGAGGGGCAAGGTTTAAAGGAGATGTACAAGGCAGTTTTTTTACAAAGAGGGTGATGGGAGCCTGTAATTCGCGACCAGGGAAAGAAGTGGAAGTAGATATGATAGTGTCTTTTAAGGGGCGTCTTGACAAATACATGAATAGGATGGGAAGAGAGGAATATGGTCCCCGTGAGAGTAGGAGGTTTTATGGGTGGCACGGTAGCACAGTGGTTAGCACTGTTGCTTCACAACTACAGAGTTCCAGGTTCGATTCCCGGCTTGGGTCACTGACTGTGCAGAGTCTGCACGTTCCTCCTGTGTCTGCGTGGGCTTCTTCCGGGTGCTCCGGTTTCCTCCCAAAGAACCCGAAAGACGTGCTGTTAGGTAATTTGGACATTCTGAATTCTCCCTCTGTGTACCCAAACAGGTGCCGGAATGTGGCGACTATGGACTTTTCACAGTAACTTCATTGCAGTGTTAATGTAGACCTACCTCTGACAATAAAGATTATAGGCAGGTTTCTCCGACCTCCCGCCGGGTCGGAGAATCGCCAGGGGGGCGGCGTGAATCCCGCCCTGCCGCTCCGATGCCGGCTGCTGAATCCCCCGCCGCGGGTTTTCGGGCGGGGGCGGGGATCGAGCCGGTCGAGGGCCTTTGGCAGCAGCCCCCCTGGCAATTCTCCGGGCCCCGATGGGCTGAACGGCCGCCTGTTTTCAGCCGGTCCTGCCAGCGTGAAATGGACATGGTGCATCCCGGCGGGACCTGGCTTGGAGGGTGGATAGCGGAGTCCTTCAGGGGGTGGGCGTGGGGGGTTCCGGCCCCGGGGTGGGGGCCCCACAGTGGCCTGGCCCACGATCGGGGCCCACCTATCTGCGGGCAGGCCTGTGCCGTGAGGGCACTCTTTCCCTCCACGCCGGCCTCTGTAAGGCTCTGTCATGGCCGGCACGGAGAAGAAACCCCCTGCGCATGCGCAGGAAACACGCCAGGGGTTCCCCAGAATGCGCTGCGGTTCTGCGCATACGCCAACTCGCGCCGACCCACGGTGGCCCTTCGGCGCCAATTGGCACGGCGCCAACCCCGCCGGCGCCCACCTAGCCTCCGGAAGTACGGAGGATTCCGCAACTTCCGGGTGGCCCGACGCCGGAGTGGTTTGCGCCGCTCTTGGCACCGGCGTCGGGCCATCCGGCCAGTTGCGGGAGAATCCCGCCCTATATCTTATTATTAGTTCGGACAGGCAGCATGGTTGGTGCAGGTTTGGAGGACTGAAGGGCCTGTTCCTGTGCTGTAATTTTCTTTGTTCTATTATTCTGGGAGAATTGAGAGTGTTATTTAAGCAATGTTTATACAGGAACTAGAAAATAATATCCACTGCACTCTCCAAGTAATTCATGCCTAAAGTATTACCAATGTTTTCAGTGTGACAGAGAAATATATAAACACAATTATTCATGTTATTATTTTCACTTGGCAGCACAGTCAGAAAGATGATATTTGGTAGACCATAAGACATAAGAACAGAAGTAGGGCATTCGGCCCGTGAAGTCTTTACTGCCATTCAATGAGATCATGATAGATCTAATGTAATAATCCTCAACTCCACTTTCCCCCCTTATCCCCAAAACCCTTGTTTCCCTTACTGATGAAAAATTTGTGCATCTCAGACTTGAACTTACTTAATAACCCAGCCTCTGCAGCTCTCTGTGGTAAAGAATTCCACTACCCTCTGAGAGGGGAAATTCTTCCTCATCTCTGTCTTAAATGGGTGACCCCTTACTCTGAAATTCTGTCCTCTGGTCCTAGATTCTTCCACAAGGGGAAACATTTCTCAGCAACTACCCTGTCAAGCCCCCTGTGAATCCCTCTGATCAAGAGTCATCCTGACTCGAAATGTGTTCTCTCTCCATTGATACTGTCAGACCTGTTGAGATTTTTCAGCATGTTTTATTTTTGTTTCAGGTTCCAGCATCTGCAAGAATTTGCTTTTATCCCCTGAGAATCCTATATGTCTCAATAAGGTCACATCTCATTCTTCTAAACTCCAATGAGTACAGACCCAACCTACTCAACCTCTCCTCATAAGAAAATCCCTCCATATAATAATAATCGCTTATTGTCACAAGTAGGCTTCAATAAAGTTACTGTGAAAAGCCTGGGATCAGCACAGTGAACCTTCTCTGGACTACCTCCAATGTCAGTATATCTGTCCTTAGATAAGGAGATCAAAACTGTTCACAGTATCCTAGGGTGGTCTAACTAGGTGCTTTATATAGTTTTAGCAAGTCATCCCTATTTTTAGCTTATTGGTAGCTGTTGAATTGTCTTTTAAATATTAAAGCACCGAGTTGCATATTTGTGAGAATTGTTTGAATATTTACATTATAGACATTATATAAATGTAAGTTATTATGTTGAACCCTACCTCCAATGGGTCACATCATACCATTGTATGTATTTGATGTAAATATATGAGATTGAAGAAAAAATCCAAACCCTGAATTTATGCGTGGGATATTGGTGCATTTATCCAATATTTTTCTTCATTTGACAGAAGGTGTTAACCAATTTAAGATAGGTTTCTCTGCTCAGTAGTAGAAGGGAGGAATTTCAGACGAATCAGTATACTGTGCGATCATTTAAGGGCCTGAGTTTCAGTACTCCAGTATGAGCGATCCGTAGTCTGTTTAATTTTCGCTCAGTTTCCTACTGCAGCTCTTATGTATTTGACACTTCTGAAAAACTTGTCTTTCAGAATCGCAGGCTGAAGATAATATTAGAATACCCAAGCTTGATTTCACTGTTAAAATTGGATGAATATGTGCGATAATGAGCTAACACTGTGTAAGAATACAGATGCAAGGGAACAAAACTTAAAAAGAAAGCCTTTCAAAACAATTCTTTGCTCTTGTCTTCATTGTGAAATCATGTTGAACCCTGTATTTGGTTTATTTATTTCCTCTTGCACATATTCAGAAATGAATAGTTCTCCAGTCTCGATTTACAGTATGCAGAGCTTGCTGTGCTGGCAAATATGTCATGAATATTCTTGTTTATTTTTATGTAACTACACGTAGCTCACAGAGACAAGCACGGACCAGAGAACATGCCATTTGTCTTCATATTTCACTGAAATCCAACTGCCATCATGTATGTCAAATGCTGAAGGAAGGCTCCATCTGCTTGTCAATGTTAGACTAATGGTCTGATAACACACATCAATGCCCCAGCGGCAACTCTTTCTCTTGCTCGGTGTCTGGCAGATAAATGCTGCATTAAATTAGCATAGGGCAACGGATCTAAACCCTGCACATGGCACTAACATCTGATATTTTTGTCAATGTAATCTCGCATTTTCGGAATGGTGATTGGTAACACTTGAGGGAGGGGGTGTACCAGAAAATATTTATCCTTGGATGGTTAAGATGCTTAATTTCAGCAAAAAAGTAAAAAAGCAAAAGGATTACAGCCTTCTGATACTCGATTTCTCTCTCAAATTGAAAAGATCTGGAAACTCCACAAGGAGGGAGGGGTGGGGGGGGGGGGGGGGGGGGGGCAGTTTCCTGCTGCAACTTCAGTGGAACCTCCGGAAAAATGAACATTTTCAGCCATTTATAGCGATTTTCCAGGACTTCGGGTTTCCCAACCAACTTGAGATACTTGAATCTAGGTTTATCAATGAAGCTAAATTTATTTACACTACTTAAACTAAAGTTCAACACTTATTCCTATAGTAAACAGTTTATATTAAATTACACTCACTAACACTATCTCTATACTCTAACTATAACTATATTCTATCCTCTCTAGCTCTACTATGCACTTCACTACAGTCTCCTCTCCTCTACGACACTCTCTCCCTGAAGCCTAAGAACAAAGAACAAAGAAAATTACAGCACAGGAACAGGCCCTTCGGCCCTCCCAGCCTGCGCCGATCCAGATGATTTATCTAAACCTGTCACCTATTTTCCTTCTGTTCCCCGCCCGTTCATATATCTGCCTAGATGCATCTTGAATGATGCTATCGTGCCCGCCTCTCCCACCTCCGCTGGCAAAGCATTCCAGGCACCCACCACCCTCTGTGTAAAAAAGCTTTCCACGCACATCTCCCTTAAACTTTCCCCCTCTCACCTTGAAATCATGACCCCTTGTAATTGACACCCCCACTCTTGGAAAAACCTTGTTGCTATCCACCCTGTCCATACCTCTCATAATTTTGTAGACCTCAATCAGGTCCCCCCTCAACCTCCGTCTTTCCAATGAAAACAATCCTAACCTACTCAACCTTTCTTCATAGCTAGCACCCTCCATACCAGGCAACATCTTGGTGACCTCCTCTGCACCCTCTCTAAAGCATCCACATCCTTCTGGTAATGTGGCGACCAGAACTGCATGCAGTATTCCAAATGTGGCCTAACCAAAGTCCTATACAACTGTAACATTACCTGCAGACTCTTGTACTCAATACCCCATCCGATGAAGGCAAGCATGCTGTATGCCTTCTTGACCACTCTATCGACCTGCATTGCCACCTTCAGGGTACAATGGACCTGAACTCCTAGATCTCTCTGTACATCAATTTTCCCCAGGACTCTTCCATTGACCGTATAGTCCGCTCTTGAATTAGATCTTCCAAAATGCATCAACTCGCATTTGCCTGGATTGAACTCCATCTGCCATTTCTCTGCCCAACTCGCCAATCTATCTATAATTTGCTGTATTCTTTGACAGTCCTCCTCGCTATCTGTAACTCCACCAATCTTAGTTTCATCTGCAAACTTGCTAATCAGACCACCTATACCTTCGTCCAGATCATTTATGTATATCACAAACAACAGTGGTCCGAGCACGGATCCCTGTGGAACACCACTAGTCACCTTTCTCCATTTTGAGATACTCCCTTCCACCACTACTCTCTGTCTCCTGTTTCCCAGCCAGTTCTTTATCCATCTAGCTAGTACACCCTGAACCCCATACGACTTCAGTTTTTCCATCAACCTGCCATGGGAAACTTTATCAAACGCCTTACTGAAGTCCATGTATATGACATCTACAGCCCTTCCCTCATCAATTAACTTTGTCACTTCCTCAAAGAATTCTATTTGGTTTGTAAGACATGACCTTCCCTGCACAAAACAATGCTGCCTATCACTGATAAGTCTATTTTCTTCCAAATGTGAATAGATCCTATCCCTCAGTATCTTCTCCAACAGTTTGCTTATCACTGCCGTCAAGCTCACAGGTCTATAATTCCCTGGATTATCCCTGCTACCCTTCTTGAACAAAGGGACAACATTAGCAATTCTCCAGTACTCCGGGACCTCACCCGTGCTCAAGGATGCTGCAAAGATATCTGTTAAGGCCCCAGCTATTTCGTCCCTCACTTCCCTCAGTAACCTGGGATAGATCCCATCCGGACCTGGGGAGTTGTACCTTTTATAGTACTGTCTCTAGCTCCACCTAGTGGCTAACTGTAACATGACATTAACTCTTCACATGCTGTACATTTCTATAGTGTCACACACTCCATCATATTTTCATGTTTCATTATTGATTTTTCTGTCCAAGAAACATCATAATGACTCATTGGACGGATTTTTCTCTTTTTTTGGTAATGTGTCAAGTCAGGCAGGAAAAGTGGAGTATAGCCCATCAGCCGCCCTGCGAGCTTTTCCTGCCATATTTTATAACACAATATCATAGGGAATCCTGGAGACAGGTCCCACGACAAGAGCCCAACTCGCCAGTGACCCCTGAATGATCAGATGTCATTTTTAAAAGGTGCATCGATCAGAAAACAATAAAAATAAAAAAAGGAAACACACATTCCCATTGAAATACCACCCACCCACCACCACAGACTTGAGATGCCTCCCCCCAGTGCCAGGGGGCAGTGCCAGGGTACTGTCTGGGCATGACCTCCCTACCCCTGGGGTCTGTACTTTTCTCTGCACCACTGGCGGGAACCCTCCGAGATTCCGTGCCGCAATCGCGCCCGGCGCGGGGGCGGAGAATGGGGCGTCGCCCCACGATGCCTTCGCGTGAATCTCTGCTGACCAAAATATCGCCCGCCACGCAGTCGACGCTGTGCCGGTCACGATTCTCCGCGTTCGACCGGGCGAGTTCCCGCCGCCGTGGTTCTCGCATGGTACAACCCGGCGGGAGCTCGGCGTCGCGGCTGTAGTGGCCGCCCTGGTGGGGGAACGGGGAGATCAGTCTCCGGGGGGGGGAGGGGCCTCTACGATGGCCAGGCCCGCGATCGGGCCACCGATTGGCGGGCGCGTGCAATCTGGGGAAGGCCTACTTTCTTCTGCGCTGGCCTGCTCTGTGGGTCCGCCATGTTGCGCGGGGCCGGTGCCGCAGGCGGCCGCTGCACACATGCACTGACCCGCAGCCAGAAATGCAGGGCCCCGTATCAGCAGCAGGAGCTGCGTGGAGCACGCCAGTGCCCTGCAAGCCCCCTTAAAAATGGAGAATCACCCCGGACTTTTTAGAAAAAAGTCCGGACTGATTTGCGCCCGTTTTCTGGCGGACATAGCCCCATTATTGGAGAATCCCGGCCATTTCCAGGTCCCTGTTTTCCAGAACCTGTTGTAAACCCTGCCAACGTGATGCCACACCAGTGGTGGGTAAAATCCTGATGTGGTGAGTTGATACAACAGGGAGGCTGGCTAATGATATTGAAGGGCGCGATTCACCCAAAAAATGACTTGGGCGGATTTATCTGGGTGATTCCCGCCTGGTATTGGGGCACGATCTAGATCTGTATTCAACCACACTTGGGGCACGATCTACCTGAATGGGAACAGAGTCCCGTAGCGAGCAGGTTTAGGGGTTACTGGGTTACGGGGATAGGGTGGAAGCGAGGGCTTAAGTGGGTCGGTGCAGACTCGATGGGCCGAATGGCCTCCTTCTGCACTGGATGTTCTATGTTATGATATTAAGGGGGCAGCACGGTGGCGCAGTGGGTTAGCCCTGCTGCCTCACGGCGTTGAGGTCCCAGGTTTGATCCTGGCTTTGGGTCACTGTCCGTGTGGAGTTTGCACATTCTCTCCATGTTTTTTTCAAATATAAATTTAGAGTACCCAATTCATTTTTTCCAATTAAGGGGCAATTTAGCATGTTCAATCCACCTACCTTGCACATCTTTGGGTTGTGGGGGCGAAACCCACGCAAACACGGGGAAAATGTGCAAACTCCACACAGACAGTGACCCAGTGCCGGGATCGAACCTGGGACCTTGGCGCCATGAGACTGCAGTGCTACCACTGCGCCACTGTGCTGCCACTATTCTCTCCATGTTTGCGTGGGTTTCACCCCCATAACCCAAAGATGTGCAGGTTAGGTGGATTGGCCACGCTAAATTGCCCCTTAATTGGAAAAAAATGAATTGGGCACTCTAAATTTATTAAAAAATGATAATAATAATGATACTGGTATTCTGAATAAAATCAAATATTGAGCCGCAAACTGTGTTTCTCTGTATGCAACAATATATTTCAATGATTGCCTAAAATCACAGCTTCATGTGTTCCAAATAAATTTCTCAATAGATTGTTATTGTGTTAAAGGGCACCATTTTTACTTGCTCTACCCAGCAGAAATTGAGCAGAAGGTAGTTAAAATTGAGTTAAAATTGCAGGTGCCAGGACCCCTGCCCAGAGCCAACAGGGTCTTTCTTCAAGCACACAGTAGCAAGTTCCGATGACGACATCTGATCCCTGGATCTGTGTGAGAAAACAGTGAAAAAACAGGTCAGAAAGTGAACCCAGTTTAAATTTAGAATTGCAATTGGCCAGAATGTGGAGGGAGGCAAGCAGATCAGCCACCTGCATTGTTTTCATCGAATGTTTGCCACTCTTAATTTCTCCTTCTTTATTCTTTCTGTGTTAAAGGAGCTTTGCAAATATGAGTTGTTGCCGATACTGTTATATGTCATCTGGCTGTTGATTAATGGTATTTTAATATGAATATAGTTGAAATGTTGTGCATGCACTAAGTTCAATTACTTCTAGCTTCAATACTAATTATGCCAAGCAATTTAAGGTGGCAATTGATGCGAGTGATGTACTTGTTGGTGCTGTACTGTTGCAAGAAGACGATGAAAGAGTCAAAAGACCTGTTGGTTAGTTTTCTTGGAAACTGAATATTCATAAAAAGAAATATTCAACCATCGAGAAGTAGACATTGAGTTTGGTCTGGTGTTGCATAGTTTTGACATTTATGTTGCCAACAATTCATTGGAGACAATTATATATACAGACCATATCCATTAAATATTTGGAGAAGCTTAAAGATCGAAATGCAATACTGTTTCAATGGAATTTATTTCTACAACCATTTAACTTAAAAATTATACATGTAGCAGGAAGAGGAAATGTGCTTGCAGATGTTTGTTCGTGACTTTGAGAGGACTGAAATGTTCGAAGGTGGAAAAGAAAGAGTGAAGAGCTATACTCCTGTTTAAATGTGCTTTCTCCCGGATTCTCCCGGAATTGGTAGGGCGGCCCATACAGGCACCAAAGAGTGGCATGACCCACTCCGGCATCGGGCTGCCCTGAAGTTGTGGAATCTTCCGCACCTCCAGCGCTGGAGGGGTTGGCGCCGCGCCAACAAGCGGTGAAGGGCCTCCGCCGACCGGCGCGAGTTGGCGCATGCGCAGGACTGCCAGCATGTTCTGGTGCATGCGCAGAACCGCTGGTGTGTTTCTTGCGCATGCGCAGGGGGTTTCTTCTCCGCGTCGGCCATGGCGGAACCTTACACAAGCCAGCACGGAGGGAAAGAATGCCCCCACGGCACAGGTCTGCCCGCAGATCAGTGGGCCCCGATCATGGGCCAGGCCACCGTGGGGGCCCCCCCGGGGCCAGAACCCCCTGCGCTCCCCAAGGGCTCTGCTAGCCGCCCTCCAAGCCAGGCCCGCCGGTATGGACCATGTCTAATCCACGCCGGCAGGACTGGTCAAAAACAGGCGGCTGCTCGGCCTATCTGGGCCCGGAGAATTACCGGGGGGTGGGGGGGGGGGGGGGCGCTGCCAATGTCCCCCGACTGGCGCGACATGATCCCCTCCCCCGCCTGAAAACCAGCGCCGGACAATTCGGCAGCCAGCGTCGGAGCAGCGTGGTGGGATTCACGTCGCCCACCCCGGCGATTCTCCGGCCCGGCAGGGGGTTGCAGAATCCCGCCCGTAATATGATATGTATCTGATAGAGTATTAGTAGGTTTAGTCATGACAAATGTTTAGAGTTGACTGGTTTTGGAAAATGAAGCTATCTTTTTATATTGTTGGTTAATTTTTTTACGGAAAGGGTATGATCAATGTAGGAATTTCAGATATAATATATTATGTGTAGTTAGTTCAGTAAAGGCTAAACGCATGGGATAGTTTGTGACTGCTGCAGTGATGTTTATGAAAATCCTGGTTTGAAAGGCAGCAGACATGTTTTGGAGTCACAGGTGCAAGTAAAGCATCATAAAAGTAAGATCATTATTCATTCCAGCCATGGATATTATATTCTGAAGTTGGGTTAATGAAATTTTGTTCATATTAAGAGATTGGGCGCAATTCAACCAAAATATTTTGAATTGTCATTTTAGGCATGTTTGGCGGGGTCGTTTGCATCAGCTGCAATGGCGGGATTGTGACCTGTATTCAACCTCACCTAATGCAAAAATTGGACCCCCACGTGAATCTCATCATGTCAGGCACCCTTGCCGTCAGATTCGTCCAACTAGCACCTCAGCTTTTTGCTGCTAACAAGGGGGTACTGCTTTTAAATGCTCCCTCAGCACTCACTCCCAATCAAGAAAAGAGAATGGCAGTCCATAGGTCTGCTCCTTGCTTTGGGGATGCCGACCTGGCAAAGCTTCATGGTGCCTTGCATTGGAGGTTGGGCACCCTGTTCCCCCGAGGGGCTCGGATGACCATCAGCAAGGTCAGCAATGCAAACTGGGAGGCAGTGGCAGTGGCTGTCTGAGCGGACAGCATGACCAGGAGGACCACCACCCAATGTCGGAAGAAGTCGGATGACGTCCAACGATCTGCAAGGGTAAGTTAACACCTCTGTCTTGGCATCAGAGACTCCCCCACCCCTCCCGCCCCGCCCCGCCACAGATCACTGGCCGAAACCTTGCATTCTCCCGTGATTCGATCTTCAAGTTTGTTCCTCAGCTCCCCCTGATGTGGCACACAATCTGAAAAGTCAGGGTGTGGAACCCCTTCCTGTTAATATAGTGTCATGTGAATGTCACTTGAAGAAATGTTTGTCTTCTGAGGTGACTGCAGTGATGTCATTGTGTGGGTGGAGCTGAGCTCTGTCTCTGCTTTTTATTTTCATTTTGAGCTGGAAGCTGTTTTGGTTCTGTGTTTTAGTTTCGTTTTCAGTTGGAGAGCTGCATTCAAACCAAGGAGATGTATATTGGTCTATCTCTCTGTATGGTAAACAAAGTATTTAGATCACTTGGTAATTTAACTGTGATAACAGTTCTCTGTGGAGAATTCAAACCTACTGTCTTTGTTAAAAGTGTTTTGGCTTATGGATGTTGTGAGGAAAGTTACTAAGGGTTATCTATAGAGTACTGTATCTTTTTGGGGGGGTTACCAGTGTTGGTAGTTGGTAAGATGTTTACTGTGTGTTTATAAAATGTTAACTGGATTCATAAAATAAACATTGTTTTTGTTTAAAAATACTTTAGATCTCTGTTGCATCACACCTGTAAAGTGGGCCCTTGTGCTCCCCATAACCAAAATCTATTACAAGTTGTGGGTCAGGTGAACTCCATGATATACTTTGGTGTTATCTAAATCCTGGCCATAATAATAGGGCACTCCCTGATGCCCCAGTGCTCGCAGCGTGAAATGCGTGCCATCGATGGCCCCCCGCATCTGGGGCATCCTGGCGATGGCAGCGAATACTGCAGCCTGGATGTCTTGGTGGGCCTGGTCCAGGTCGAAGGTGATATAATCTGATGTATGGCAATACAGAGCAACCGTCACTTCCTGGATCACCTGTGATATAGAGGTTCAGGGCTGCGGTGACCTTCACGGGTCACTGGGAGCAGGTGTCCTCCTCCTCCATGGGGTGCCATGTCTCTCTGTTGAGATGGAGTCTTCTGCAGCATCTGCTGTCCGTTAGTTCATAGAACGACCAATGACTCCTATACACTTTGGCATCTCGCTGGCCTCCCCTTCTGGCGCCCTCCTCAGCCTGATGGATGGTCGGGTCTTCACGGTGTGTGTCAGCCCCCTGCACATGTGGTGCAGCGTCCAGCTTGAAATGGCCTTGCTGCCTTCTTTGGCATTTGCCTGCCTCAGCTCCGACAAGCACAGCGAGGACTGCCTCTGCAGAATCCACACCAGCAAACATATTTGTATCTGTAAGGAATTGGAGAAGGAGTGAGATGCTAATTATCCCAGGAGCCTCAAATCCCCCAGGCCTCACCCATGCATACCATGACTGTCCCACCTTCTCTCAGAATGCCATTCAGCAAGCCAGTGTTGCTGGCAAACCTTGCTCTGCATTTCCACCCCATCCAGATGAGGAGTCCCCTAGACCACAGACCTCTGCCAGCAACATCAGGGAGGTTGTGCTCAGCTGTCCTCTGCTCATCCAGACACTTACTCTTTGACTGCAAGTGGGTCCTCAGTGGTAAAGCCCTGTTCTTTAGTGTTTGATTGTTGGCAACTGCCTCTTTAGTGCTGATGCTCCAAGAGCACAGGTGCACTCAGGCATCAAAGGTTGCAGGACATCCAGTCCATTAATCATCCTCTCAGACACGGCACCTGTTCTTTCGAGGAGGCACTTGAGAGTTCAGGAGCATGAAGTGCTGTCACAACTAACAAGGCTAATCCCTCCTGTGAAATAGCCTTCAGCTGCGAAGCTCGAGGCTGTTCACAGTCAAAGGGAGTGAAATTGACTTTCATGAGGGTAGCCGCAGCAGGGCTCTATCCTGGAGAGTTTGGTAGATCAGACAAGCTGCAGTTGTGGTTGCCCCTGGCATTTTGTAGGAAAAGCAGGTTAGTTTTGTTCTGGACAAAGCTGCGACCACAAGTCAGATTTTGCTCTCTGCAGTTTGGTTAAAAATAATCATGAAAGAAGTTGTCTGAGAACAGGCGGGGTTAATTGTAAGATATTTTCTGGTGTGATTTTAAAGATTTTAATACGTTTTAGTAATAAAGTTTATTTTAATATATCATATCCCTTTTTCTTCATGAAATCACTCTTACAAAACTAAAATAAAGTATTGGGGTTTCTGACCAGTATCCTAGCCATTGTTGGGGTCTGGTCTAGAATTGTAATACTGCGTTGAGCAGAAATATCAATAGGTTAAACAAGCCGATTCACACCGCTACCAGACAATTGTGATATGAATGGTATTTTCCACTAATAGGATGTTGCCAGTAGTCCAAAGAGACATTATTTCTGTCACACAACTTGGCTACATTTGTCCTAATGAGTATAAGATAAAACGCTTTGGCAATGTATCTCTCTTTTCAGCAATATTCAAGTTCTTTACTAACAATTGACTGTAAATTATTATTTCTGTGAGCTGTTTCTATCAATCTCTGTGTGATTATTTGGACATAATTTAGAGGTGTGAAGTGAGGTAAAGCTTCTGTTATTGATACTAATTTAGTTTGACTGGCAGTATGAGAGGGTTATAAATGCAGATTTTTGAATAGTTTTCTTGAAGTGCATTTCAAAACTTGCAATTGTTCTAATATGGTTCATTGGTTCTATAGTGCATACTGGGAGAGTGGGCATGGAGGTGGCATGGGGGCAGGGTGATGGACTGAGGTACAAGGGATGTGAGGGTGAGAGGACCTAGCCTTTCATGCAACAGGGACTTGGAGAGCCTAAACAGGCCTTAGCACTCACCCACCTCTGTGGCTGTGTCCAATCTGCTTCCTGGATCGAATGGCCTGACTCCCTACTTCTCCAGATCGGAAATAGTGTGTGCTGTGGCCAGTTATATGGAGATGGGTCTGCAAGTTGAGAAATCTACCGACTCGAGCTTCCTGGCTCAATGACAAAAATCCGCCCAAAGAGTCATTCACAGCACGGAAGGAGGCTATTTAACCCATCAAATACATACTAGATCTCTGTGAAGCAATCCAGCCAGCCCCATTTCATCGCTCTATCCTCAGAGCCCTGCAAGGTTGTTTTCCATTAAGTGTTTATCCTGTTTCAGTTTGAAATCATTCATTGTCTCTGATTCCACCAGCCATGTGAGCAGCTAGTTCCAAGTCATTGCCACTTGCTGTATAAACACGTTCTTCCTCATATGGCCTCTTACCACTAAGCCAATGTTGGGTCCAAGTTTTTTAATTGCCCTGGATTGTATGGGCTCTTGATCAGTCTCCCATGCGGGACCTTATCAAAAGCCTTACTGAAGTTCCTGTACATTACCTGCACTCCCCTCATCTGCACACCTTGAAAAATTCAATCAAATCTGTTGGACATGATCTCCCCTTGACAAAGCCATGCTGACTATCCTTGATTAATCCTTGCCCATCCAAGTGGAAATTAATTATGTCCCTCATAATTTTTTCCAATAATTTCCCTGCCACTGATGTTAGACTCTTGTACAGAATGCCTCACCTCACACTTCTCAGTATCAAATTCTATCTGCCACTTATCTTCCAATTCTGCTAGCTTGTTGCAGTTGACTAGTATCACCGTCTCTTTGCAATGGTGCCATGGGATCTTTTACATGCATCTGAGCAGATAGGGCCTTGGTTGAACATCTCCATAGTACTGTAATGAGACTTCAAGGGGCCCACATTACTACTGACCATATTCCAAATATAATGGTGTTTATTTTAATATCCATTGCAAGTTTTTTATCGTGCTGACTTTGTAGCTCTTGATATCTCTTTTGCCATCCGTGCCGTTCTTTGTATCTTTCCCATTCACCAGTATCAGTGTCTTTTTCACCATTTTTGTATGCAGTTTCTTTTGGTTTTTGCTGTCCCTTTTCTTTGGAATGAATTTAGAGTACCCGATTCATATTTTCCAATTAAGGGGCAATTTAGCATGGTCAATCCACCTAATTTGCACATCTTTTGGGTTGAGGGGATGAAACCCATGAAAACACGGGGAGAATGTGCAAACTCCACACGGACAGTGACCCAGAGCCGGGATCGAACCTGGGACATCGGCGCTGTGAGGCAGCAGCACTAACCACTGCGTCACCGTCACCGTGCTGCCCTTGCTGTCACTTGACTCTTAAGTCATCATGGCCTTTTTTAATATAACAAGTAGAACTATTGCTCCTTGGGAACATAAACTCGTTCGCTTTCATATTAAATTATTTTTGGACCACTCTCACTCTCACTCTTCGCATTTTACCTATGATCTAAGTCTAGATTCTTAGTAGCTGTTTCACATTTAACCGTTCAAACACTCTATTGAACTCGATCATATTATGGTCATTATTTGAGAAATATTCATGTGCCATTATGATGTTAATTAATACTTTCTCTTTACTCATTGCTAAATCTAATATGGCAAACTCTTGACAGAAGCCAAACAGGATAGCTTCAGTCTTGCTGATGTTTAGGTTGATAACGTTTTTTCTCATTTACGACTTTATATCTGATGATTAGTCAGAAGGCATGGCAACAATTATGGAATCAGAATCGATGACTAAAATTTAAGTTGGATATCATTAGTGTAAATATGGAAAATTACCATGTTACCGGTTTCCATACTCATTTTGTATTATTAATAAAATGAATAAGAATAGATTGGCCCACTAATGCATTCTTGCGTCTAATTATTTTGAAATGTTGAATAGTTTCAAAACAGACTCGCATGCTATAAAATGAAATTGGGCTTTATTGGAAATAAGAGTCACCAACAATGTAACCTATTCTCATTTTAATTTTTAATGTGCATTGACGAGAAATTTTAGACACAATAAGAATTTGTATTTCAAGTCATTTTCAGTTATAATGTTTTTATTTCCTGAAATAAGTGTTTCAGCCTATAAAGTATTTTAATTGGAACAACAATTTCAAAGGAAGCATAATTACATTGTTTAAGTGTTATCATTTAAATACTCTTTAATGATGTTGACAATTATAGTTATTTTGCTCCAGTTCATTAATGCACTTGCAAGTTTAATTGCAGTATGAATTCTGTTGAATAGAATGTGTTACAATCCCAAATTCGTCTCAAAGCAACAATAATTAAAATCTCGACTTGTTTAAGGAATGACAAAACAATTTGATTGAAATTCATAGTTTGCAATTATGAATCTTTTCCACTCCACTGACACTCTCCCCAGGGCAGAGAGGTAACCTGCTCTCAAACCTCAGGCAGTGCAGCTTTTAAACCAGCTGTTACACACCAGTGTGAACTGTCTTGCTATTGAATTTTCCTTTTGATTTGCCAACAAATTGGGTGTATCAGAACTGATTAGAGATCACCTGTTGGAATAAAGAAGACTGTCTTAATGTATCCATTCAGAAAGACCCTTTCGTTTATTATTTTCTAGGTTTGTGGGCTTTGTTGGCTCGGCCACATTTATTGCTCATCCTGAATTGCCCTTAAGAAGGTTGTGATGAGCCGTCTTCTTGAACTGCTGCAGTCCATGCGGCGATAGTCCACCCACAGTACTGTTGGGAAGGGAGTTCCGGAATTGTGACCCAGCAACAATGAAGGAACAGTGATATAGTTTGATGTTGGGATTGTGTGCGGCTTAGAGGAGAACTTGCAGGAGGTGGTGTTCCCTTGCATCTGCTGTCCTTGGCCTTCCAGGTGGTAGTGGTCACATGTTTGGAAGATGTTATCAAAGGAGCTTTGGTGAGTTGCTGCAGTGCATTGGTACACATGGCTGCCACTGTGCATTGGTGTTGGGGGGAGTCAATATTGAAGGTGATGGATGGGGACCAGTCAACAGCTCGCTCTTTCCTGTATGATGTCCAGGCTCTTGAGTGCACACATCCAGCCGAGTGAAGAGTATTTCATCAAACTCCTAACTTGTGCCTTGTAGCTGGTGGACAGGATTTGGGGAGTCAGGAGGTGAGTTACTCAGCATATAATTCCCAGCCTTTGACCTGCTCTTGCAGCCGGTATTTCTATAGTTCTGAAGAAGAATCATACGGACATGAAATGTTCACTCTGTTTATCTCTCCACAGATGCTGCCAGACTTGCTGAGTTTTTCCAGCATTTTCTGTTTTTATTTCAGATTTCCAGAATCTGCAGTATTTTGCTTTTATCTATATGGCCAGTCCAGTTGAGTTTCTGGTCATGGTAATGTCATTGAATGTCTAAGATAGATGGTTGGATTCTGTCATTTTGAAGATAGTCATTTCCTGACACTTGTGAGGTGTGAATGCTACTTGCCATTCATCAGTCCAAGCCTGGAATATTTTTCAGGTCTTGACCTGGATGGACACGGACTGCTTCACTATCTGAGGAGTCGCAATTGATGCTGAACATTGTGCAGTCATCAGCGATATCCCAACTTCTGCACTTATGATGGAAGGAGGGAAGACCATTTATTGCTTTTTTCTAAAACTTTTTAAAAAAATTTCACGTACCCAATTCATTTTTTCCAATTAAGGGGCAATTTAGCGTGGCCAATCCACCTAGCCTGCACATCTTTGGGCTGTGGGGATGAAACCCACGCAAACACGGGGAGAATGTGCAAACTCCACAAGGACAATGACCCAGAGCCAAGATCGAACCTGGAACCTCGGCGCCGTGAGGCTGCAGGGCTAATCCACTGCGCCACCGTGCTGCCCTGAGGGAAGACCATTCATGAAGCAGCTGAATATGGTTGGACCTTGGATGTCCAGTGATGTCCTGGGACTGAGAGGATTGACCTCCAACCACCACAAACATCTTCTTTTGTGCTAGGTATGACTCCAACCAGTGGAGGGTTTTTCCCTGATTACCATTGACTTCAGTTCTGGTAGACCTCCTTGGTGCCACACTTGGTAAAATGCTGCCTTGACGCCACTCTTACCTCACCTCAAGCATTCAGCTCTTCTGTCCATATTTGGGCCAAGGCTGTAATGAGGTCAGGAGCTGGGTAACCCTGGCAGAACCCAAACTGAACATCACTGGGCATGTTATTGCTGAGTTAGTGGCTCTTGATAGCACTGTTGATGAGAGTAGAATGATGGGCAATAATTGGCTAGGGTGGATTTGTCCTGGTTTTTGAGTACAGGGCAATTTTGTGTATTGGGCAATTTTCCACATTCATAGAATCATAGAATCATAGAATTTACAGTGCAGAAGGAGGCCATTGGGCCCATCGAGTCTGCACCGGCTCTTGGAAAGAGCACCCTACCCAAGGTCCACACCTCCACCCTATCCCCATAACCCAGTAACCCCACCCAACACTAAGGGCAATTTTGGCCACTATGGGCAATTTAGCATAGCCAATCCACCTAACCCGCACATCTTTGGACTGTGGGAGGAAACCGGAGCACCCGGAGGAAACCCACGCACACACAGGGAGGATGTGCAGACTCCGCACAGACAGTGACCCAAGCCGGAATCGAACCTGGGACCCTGGAGCTGTGAAGCATTTGTGCTATCCACAATGCTACCGTGCTGTGTAGATGCCAGTGTTGAGCTGTACGCGAACAGTTTGGCTAGATACAGCTAAATCTGGAGCAGAAGCCTGCAGTACTATTGCTGGAATACTGTCAGGGTCCTTTGCAGTATACAGGGTTTTCAGAACCATTTCTTGATATCACGTGGGGTGAATCGCATTGGCTGAAGACTGAAATCTGTGATGCTGGGGACCTCCGGAGGAAGCTGAGATGGATCATCACTCGGCACTTACTGGCTGAATACTGTTGCAAATGCTTGTTTTTTGCACTGATATTCAAGGCTCCCCATCATTGAGGATGGGGATATTTGTGGTGCATCCTCCTCCAGTTTGTTGTTTAATTGGCTATCACCAATCATGACTGGATGTGGCAGGACTGCAGAGATTGGGTCTAATCCCTTAGTTGTAGAATCGCTAAACTCTGTTTCTTGCATTCTACTGTCGCTGTTTGGCACGCAAGTGGTCCTCTGTTTTAGCTTCACCAGGTTGACATCTCATTTTTAGGTATACCTGGTACTTCTCCTGACATGCCCTCCTGCACACTTCATTGAACCAGGGTTCATCCCCTGGCTTGTTGGTAATGGTAGAGTGGGGATATGAGTTTACAGATTATGGTTGAATACAATTCTGCTGCCGCTGATGGTCAACATGCATGCTCAGTTTTCATTTCTATATGTGTTTGAAGTCTACCCCATTTAGCACAGCAGTAGAACCAAAGAACAAAGAAAAGTACAGCACAGGAACAGGCCCTTCGGACCTCCAAGCCTGTGCCGACCATGCTGCCCGTCTAAACTAACATTTTCTACACTTCCGGGGTTCGTATCCCTCTATTCCCATCCTATTCATGTATTTGTCAAGATGCCCCTAAAACGTCACTATCGTCCCTGCTTCCACCACCTCCTCCGGCAGCGAGTTCCAGGCACCCACTACCCTCTGTGTGAAAAACTTGCCTCGTACATCTCCTCTAAACCTTGCCCCTCGCACCTTAAACCTATGCCCCCTAGTAATTAACCCCTCTACCCTGGGAAAAAGCCTCTGACCATCCACTCTGTCTATGCCCCTCATAATTTTGTAGACCTCTAACAGGTCGCCCCTCAACCTCCGTCGTTCCAGTGAGAACAAACCGAGTTTATTCAACCGCTCCTCATAGCGAATGCCCTCCATACCAGGCAACATTCTGGTAAATCTCTTCTGCACCCTCTCTAAAACTTCCACATGCTTCTGGTAGTGTGGCGACCAGAATTGAACACTAAACTCCAAGTGTGGCCTAACTAAGGTTCTATACAGCTGCAACATGACTTGCCAATTCTTATACTCAATGCCCCGGCCAATGAAGGCAAGCATGCCGTATGCCTTCTTGACTACCTTCTCCACCTGTGTTGCCCCTTTCAGTGACCTGTGGACCTGTACCCCTAGATCTCTCTGACTTTCAATACTCTTGAGGGTTCTACTATTCACTGTATATTCCCTACCTGCATTAGACCTTCCAAAATGCATTAACTCACATTTTTCCGGATTAAACTCCAGCTGCCATCTCTCCGCCCAAGTCTCCAAACAATCTAAATCCTGCTGTATCCTCTGACAGTCCTCATCGCTATCCGCAATTCCACTAACCTTTGTGTCGTCTGCAAACTTACTAATTAGACCAGTTACATTTTCCTCCAAATCATTGAAATATGCTACGAACAGCAAAGGTCCCATCACTGATCCCTGTGGAACACCACTAGTCACAGCCCTCCAATTAGAAAAGCACCATTCCATTGCTGCTCTCTGCCTTCTATGACCTAGCCAGTTCTGTATCTATCTTGCCACCTCAACCCTGATCCCGTGTGAGTTCACCTTTTGTACCAGTCTACCATGAGGCCTTGTGAAAGGCCTTACTGAAGTCCATATAGACAACATCCACTGCCCTACCTGCATCAATCATCTTTGCGACCTCTTCGAAAAACTCTATCAAGTTAGTGAGACATGACCTCCCCTTCACAAATCCATGCTGCCTCTCGCTGATATGTCCATTTGCTTCCAAATGGGAGTAGATTCTGTCTCAAAGAGTTCTCTCCAGTAATTTTCCTACCACTGACGTAAAGCTCACCGGCCTGTAGTTCCCTGGATTATCCTTACTACCCTTCTTAAACAAAGGAACAACATTAGCTATTTTCCAGTCCTCCGGGACATCACCTGAAGACAGTGAGGATCCAAAGATTTCTGTCAAGGCCTCAGCAATTTCCTCTCTAGCCTCCTTCAGTATTCTGGGGTAGATCCCATCAAGCCCTGGGGACTTATCTACCATAATATTTTTCAAGACGCCAAACACCTCGTCTTTTTGGATCTCAATGTGACCCAGGCTATCTACACAGCCTTCTCCACACTCAACATCCACCAATTCCTTCTCTTTGGTGAATACTGATGTAAAGTATTCATTTAGTACCTCGCCCATTTCCTCTGGCTACACACATAGATTCCCTCCCCTGTCTTTCAGTGGCCCAACCCTTTCCCTGGCTACCTTCTTGCTTTTTATGTGCGTGTAGAAAGCCTTGGGATTTTCCTTAACCCTATTAGCCAATGACTTTGTGTGACCCCTTCTAGCCCTCCTGACTCCTTGCTTAAGTTCCTTCCTACTTTCCTTATATTCTACACAGGCTTCGTCTGTTCCCAGCCTTCTAGCCCTGACAAATGCCTCCTTTTTCTTTTTGACGAGGCCTACAATATCTCTCATTATCCAAGGTTCCCGAAATTTGCTGTATTTATCCTTCTTCCTCACAGGAACATGCCAGTCCTGAATTCCTTTCAACTGACATTTGAAAGCCTCCCACATGTCAGATGTTGTGTTACCCTCAAATACCCACCCCCAATCTAGGTTCTTCAGTTCCCACCAAATATTGTTATAATTAGCCTGCCCCCAATTTAGCACATTCACCCTAGAACCACTCTTATCCTTGTCCACCAGCAATTTAAAATTTACTGAATTGTGGTCACTGTTCCCGAAATGCTCCCCTACTGAAACTTCCACCACCTGGCCGGGCTCATTCCCCAATACCAGGTCCAGTACAGCCCTTCCCCAGTTGGACTATCTACATATTGTTTTAAGAAGCCCTCCTGAACGCTCCTTACAATCTCTGCCCCGTCTAAGCCCCTAGCACGAAGTGAGTCCCAGTCAATCTTGGGGAAGTTGAAGTCTCCCATCACAACAACCCTGTTGTTTTTACTCTTTTCCAAAATCTGTCTACCTATCTGCTCCTTTATCTCCCGCTGGCTGTTGGGAGGCCTGTAGTAAACCCCCAACATTGTGACTGCACCCTTCTTATTCCTGATCTCTACCCATATAGCCTCGCTGCCCTCTGAGGTGTCCTCCCATAGTACAGCTGCAAAATTCTCCCTAACCAGTAGCGCAACTCCGCCACCCCTTTTACATCCCCCTCTATCCCACCTGAAACATCTAAATCCTGGAACGTTTAGCTGCCAATCCTGTCCTTCCCTCAACCAGGTCTCTCTGTACTGGCAACAACATCATAGTTCCAAGTACTAATCCAAGCTCTAAGTTCATCTGCCTTACCCGTAATACTTCTTGCATTAAAACATATGCACTTCAGGCCACCAGACCCGCTGTTTTCAGCAACATCTCCCTGTCTGCTCTTCCTCAGAGCCATCCTGGCCCTATTCCCTAGTTCTCCCTCAATGCTTTCACCTTCTGACCTATTGCTCCGGTACCCAACCCCCTGCCATACTTGTTTAAACCCTCCCGTGTGACACTAGCAAACCTCGCGGCCAGGATATGTATGCCTCTCCAGTTTAGATGCAACCCGTCCTTCTTACACAGGTCACACCTGCCCCGGAAGAGCTCCCAGTGATCCAGATAACAGAAACCATCCCTCCTACACCAGCTGTTTAGCCACGTGTTTAGCTGCTCTATCTTCCTATTTCTAGCCTCACTGGCATGTGGCACAGGGAGTAATCCCGAGATTACAACCCTAGATGTCCTGTCTTTTAACTTTCTGCCTAGCTCCCAGAACACAACATGATGGAGGGTATCCTCAATGTGAAGACTGGATTTTGTCTCCACAGGGACTGTCAGTCCTACTGATACTGTCATGGACTGATGCATCTGCAGCAGGTGCGTTGGTGAGGATAAGGTCAAGTATGCTTTCCCTCTGATTGGTTCCCTCACCATCTGATGCAGACCCAGTCTAGCAGCTATGTCATTTAGGGCTTGACCAGCTCAGTCTGCAGTGGTACGACTGAGTCACTCATGGTGATGGATATTGAAGTCCCCCACCCAGAGTACATTCTGTGCTCTTGCCATCCTCAGTGCTTCTTCCATGTGAGGTTCGATCTGGAGGAGCACTGATTCATCAGCAGAGTTGGGGGGAGGAGAAGGCAGGTGGATGGAGGGTTAGGTAGGGAGGGATGGGGTGGAGAAGGTAGGAGGTAACCCGCAAGAGATTTTCTTGCCCAAGTTTGACCTGATGCCACAGGACTTCATAGGGTTCAGAATCGATATTGAGTACACCCAATGTAACTCCACACCACTGTGATGCCACCACTGGTGTTTCTGCCCTGTTAGTGAGGCAGGATATACCCAGGTATGGTGATGGTGGTGTCTGGGACATTGTCTAAGGTATGATTCCCTTGACTATGTCAGGCTGCTGCTTGACTAGTCTGTGGGATAGCTCTACCAATTTGGGAAAAATCCCCCAAAAGTTAGTAAGGAGGACGTTCCATGTTCGACAGAGCTGGGTCTGCCATTGTCATTTTTGGTGCCTAGTTCAATGCCGGGTGGTCTGAACTGTTTCATTCCTTTTGGACATGTCGGGCAGAATAGATAAGGAGAGTAGATTTTCCTAAAGGACATTAGTAAATCGGATGGGTTTCTCTGGCAATCAACAGTGATTTCATGGTCACTATTGCAGAGACTAGTTTTTAACTCCAGGTTTATTCATAAATTTATATTTCACCAGCTGCTGTGATAGGATGAACCCTAGTCAACAAAGCATTAGGCTGGGCATCTGAATTGCTAGTCCACTGACATTAGCACTACATCACTGCCTAATTTAAAATCATTCCTTTTGTCATTTCATAACTTTGTAAAATATTATTGCGACTAATCACAATGGGCAGAATTTTCAGCTCCAGAAACGTAAGCACAGTGGCAGGCAGGATAAGTGGCACGTTTCCCACTAGGCAGCAGGGCAGGATATTGGGCCTACTTTTACGCTTGGAAGCTCATGAATTATGCATTAGGAGAGGCGGCAGTGACGCCATGGTTAGCACAACGCCAGGGACCCAGGTTCGATCCCGGCCCCAGGTCACTGTCCCCAGGTTATTTCCTCGTGCCTGCGTGGGTCTCACCCCCGCAACCCCAAAAATGCTCAGGGGAGGTGGATTGGCCACGCTAAATTGCTGCTTAATTGGAAAAAACTAATTGGGTAATTTAAATTTATTATTTTTAAATGAACTATGCATCAGCAAGTAGCTCACCAAATCACATGGTGGGGCGGGCACTGATTTATCCACCCCGCCATCACCTATTGTTGTCAAAGGTCCCTCCAGTCCTCAGCCCTCCACAGGATGTGTGCCAAAGACATCGCAGATAACAGATTGCTGCAGTCACCAAGTTGCATCTATCTCTGCTGTGGATGTCGGGGATGCACCAACATACAGCTTTGGCTGCTGACCTTTCCAAAGATGAGGGCCTCATGATCCTTGTGTGTTGCTGGTTCAAGGTGGAATTTAAAAAAAATTAATTTAGAGTACCTAATTCATTTTTTCCAATTAAGGGGAACCCCCCCCCCCCTTCCTTTCTCTTCTGTTGGTACAGAGGCGAGGGTATCTGGCCTCTCCAGCGCAAAGTTTAGTGCTTGTACGGTTTAATTTTTGTGCATTGAATTGTGAACTGTTTTAACAATCAGAGTATCCTATCCCCTCTCCCCGTACGTTGGTACAGAGGGGAGGGTACCCTGTTTCTCCAACGCAAAATTAATGTTTGTACCGTTTGGCCTTGTATAAATTTTTTACTTTTTTAATAAAAAGATATGGCCAATCCACCTAATCTGCGCATCTTTGAGATGTGCAAGCGAAACCCACGCAAACATGGGGAGAATGTGCAAACTCCACACAGACAGTGACCCAGAGCCGGGATCGAACCTGGGACCTTGGCGCCAAGGTGGAATGTTGACTTTATTTGTGATGTCACTGGATGCAAACATCTTTCTGAGCAATGGCACAAAGAGATAGGAGAGATGCACTTGTTTCCCCTTATCTGGATCTCACTTGTCCTGGGATCATGGGCTAACAGTATGTACAGGCACATCTTCCACTTGCTGCTTCAAGGACATATCATGTCGAAGAGGATCCTCATCGCTTTCTTCAGGTTCAGGCCATTACAGATTTTCGTTGTCTTGGGAGTTCTCAGCCTCTTCCATGTCTCCCTCTCGCAAATGATCTCCCTTTTAAAGTCCCAGGTTGTGCAGTGTGCAGCACAATGATGCTGAAGGACACCCTCTGTGGAGAGTATTGCAGAGTCCCATTTTTGAACTATATCATTGCTTTGGGGTCTCAAGCTGATGGTGCTGCATTTCTACTTCCAGACCAGCTTCATCCCTCCTCCTGTCATCATTCACTTCCCTGCGATCATCCTAGCATCCCACAATGTGCAGGCAGACCTTCCTCCAGTCAGTCTTCAGCCTCCTCCAGTAACCCTCTGTGTTAGTCTGTCTTGTGTGTGAGTAGAGGGTGGGGCAAGTTAAAGAGCGGGCTTAAAATTAGATAGCAGTTAACCAGTTGCATTTGTTGCCTATTTATAGTTATTGTTATTAATAAAAGTTAATTGTGTTTAAATTTACAAACCTGGTGACTGTAGTTATTGGGCGACCAAAGACTTAGGATATTTTTAATATTAAGAGTTAATTTCAATTGTTTTGCTGCTCTGGGTCAAGTGAGGCTGGAATTGACCTTGCACTAGCCCAGGGTGTCAGAACATCAAACCTGCTTCAGTGGAGGCTGCCACACAAGAGATATGTTTTGACTTCATTTTCTACTTATTTAATTCACCACATTAAATCCACTGGTTGCTGCCAGCTACAACTCACCCATCACCCCCCCCCCCCCCCCCCACCACCACTACCACCATCATCCACCCGCACCCCACATTCTGCTCCTTCTCACTTTCATATCACTCCCAGGTCACCTCTCATGACTCAGCCAGAGACCTAAGCACAATTAGCCTGAGACCACCATGTTGCCCCTGGGACCCTTACTGACATCCATAGCTCGCCAGTAATATGAAGTTGGTAGAAGACCTTGCCATGGTTCTGCCACCAGCCTCCTTGGTTCTTTTCATTGGTTGAATGCGTTGAGCACTTCGCCAACATAGACACCTCTGTCTTTTCCAGTTACATCTTTAGTTATTCCAACACTATCATGGTTCAACTTCAGCATCATCCACAAAATTCAGCTCTGGGTCATTTCTGTGAATTAAAAATAATAATGGTTCTAACACCCATCTCAGGGAGCATCCAGATCCATGCTTCATTATTCTCAGACATAACTCCTCAAACTCTTTAATGTCGGGCGGGCTTCTCCGGCAACAGAGGGAATCCTGAAGACCTGGTGAATTGGGCGTCAGCCCAGAAACGGATCTCACAACAGTTGTGAAAACCATTGCAAGTCTCCCAGCCTGCTCTGCTGGCCTCGGCGAGCTTCTCGACGTCACCGACGATGTTCAAACCCAGAGCTGGCGGGAACATGCAAATTGCTCATTAGAGCAGTTTGTTTAGCATATTGTTGGTGGGCAGGACACCTGATTCAGGTACCTCCTAGAATGCTCCAGCCCCCCCTTCCCCTCCAGCCACGAGTCCCGCTGGCGTGAATTGGTGCAAGTCCAGAGAAATGGGGCTTGCAGGCTGAGGGGTAGAAAGGGGGTGAGCACCCTCCTTACAATTGTGGGAAGCACGGTAGCATAGTGGTTAGCATAATTGCTTCACAGCTCCAGGGTCCCAGGTTCGATTCCCGGCTGGGTCACTGTCTGTGCGGAATCTGCACGTTCTCCCCATGTGTGCGTGGGTTTCCTCCGGGTGCTCCGGTTTCCTCCCACAGTCTAAAGATGTGCAGGTTAGGTGGATTGGCCATGCTAAATTGCCCTTAGTGTTGGTTGAGTGGGGATATTGGGTTATGGGGATAGGGTGGTGTGGGCTTGGGTAGGGTGTTCTTTCCAAGAGCCGGTGCAGACTCGGTGGGCCGAATGGCCTCCTTCTGCACTAAATTCTATGAATTGCTTCCAGGGTGCCAAAGGAGGTCCTTCATGGCAGGTGGGAGTTAGGGAGGCTTGTGCTGGGCTGGAGAGGCTGAGGTCAGGGATCTGTCATATGCCAAGTTCAAAGATCTGTGCAATAAAGGTAAAATTATTCCCTTTAATGTTGTGGAAACCTTTAGAACCACTTTAACTTTTTCTAGCCTGTTTGTTTGCCTCGAAGCCTAAAAGCTTTGAACTGCATTGTTTACATTCAATTTCACAGACTTTACCTTTGACAAGCTTTGTGATTGACATGTCCAAGCAATTTCAATGGGCAGATTAAGATTGTTTATTGATATAGCTCTGCAGGGATCTATTAACTCAATGGATCAACTGTTTTTCTTACCATTTTCTCAAAGAGGCAGTCTCTTTGTTCTTGGGGTGAAATGGAGGGGGATGAAGGGGGTTGGGCAAGGCTGAAGGGGGATGGGCAGTGCTGATGAGGGAGATGGGTGGGGCTGAAGGGCTGGAGGAGTGGCCCTTTCCAGTGTTCCGGGGGGTGGGGGGGGGGGGGAAGTGCGTGCTGCTGCAAGATTTTGAGATTGGGGCACCCTTTAAAAAGGTATCTCTGAGGAGCGGGACCATGTCAGAGGGACTAGATCCACTCTCGAGACCAGCGCGAACCCCAGTTTCCCATTGAATGGCATATTGGGTTTGCTCCTGGCACCAGCGGGAATCACTGCAGTTTTCCCGCTGGCGACACTTAGTCTCCGATCGGGAGAATCACGCCATCTTATCCATTCTTAAGATACGCCTTAAATCCTCTATTTAACATTTTGAGTGCAACTTTGTTAAATACCTTTTGTGAATCTAATTGTAAGGTTTTCCAGAATAATTTATTCAGTTTGTTGTTGTGGTGTGGACTTGATTGAATTGAGCACAATTGTCTTTGGAATCTAAGCACTGGTACGGTTGAAATAAAATGAACATTTTGGAAACATAACATGGATTAATGGATTTTCCCCAACCAAACTGGCACTTTAAATGAATCAATCATTTACAAATTAATTTTCAAATTATTATTCATTCTCAGGATGCCAAGGTCAGTTTTACTTGCTCATCTCCAGAAGGGCTGAATCCCTAGTCTGAGACTAATGTTTGCCAGATCAGGTAAGCAATCCAGGTTTCATACCAGTTTATTTCAAGATTCTTTCAAAACTGGATTCAAAGTCTCAAACTGACATGCTGGATTTTAACTCACCTTCTCTGGATTACTAGTCAGTGATTCTACACTTTATCAGTTGTCCTGTTGAAGCCTCATGGACTGCTGTCAATTATAAATCACTCCACCGATGAGAACATCCCTTAGACTGTAATATTGCTATTAAATACCCCCATGTCAATGAGGTGTAACTGGTTTATAACGGTGTACTGAGTCACTACTAGTGCTGACCAACTTCACTGGCTATGGGAAATTAATTTTATCTTTGTGCAATGTCCTTTTTTTCTGTAAATGATAAATCTATAATATTTAATTTAAAAAAAATATTAATGACGTTTCAGCTTTTAATCTCCATGTTCCAATCATTTATTTCACGCTTGGTAAATTGTAGTTTTAAAATTGAAGGGTAATCAGGACAGTTTGTTTCTTAGTTTCCAGTCTTGAGAATTCTTCAGTGTGATTGGCTGCTTACCTGCTTGACGCTATCACTGCAGGGGGCTGGTTTAGCTTAGGTGGCTGGATGGCTGGTTCTTGATGCAGAGCAAAGCCAACAGCGTGGGTTCAATTCCTGTACCGGCTGAGGTTATTCATGAAGTCCCCGTCTTCTCAACCTTGCCCCTGGCCTTAGGTTAAATCCCCTCAAAGGGGAAAGCAGCCTATGGGACTATTATTTTGCTATCACTGGTACTGAACACCTGGAGATCCTCTTGACTTGGTGCCAAATTCAAACTGACACCATGAATGGGGAAGTCCATGCCACAGAGGTGGTTAGATCTTTATTGAGCAGCTTTCTTCAAGGTTAGGATGAGCATTGTTGCTTCAACGCTGACCGCAAAATCCAGGCCATTGTTTCTTTACGAGTATGATTCTATTTATAAAAGCTTCCACTATATGTACAGTGCCATCAAAGAGCAGGTGTTCTGTGTTTCCTTAATTCCATCGGTCTTGCTGAAACCAATCACTTGAAATTACAATGTTGGGTATTTTAAAAATTCTAATGTTTATCATTTCAACTGATTTCAAAGAGGATCTGCAGCTCATTGGAAACGATTTTATCAAAGGAGGAGAAAAAATTACTTTATTGATCCAAAAGACAAAGATGGGATGAAACAAACAGCAAGAGTTAATTGTCTGGCATTTATTTTCTTCTGAGACCAAAACGTGTATGACAAATATCCTTATGTTAGCTGGATAACATTAATAGCATATTTCCAAATGCAATTGCTATAGATGTCAGACGGACAGATAATAAAACACATTTTCTTATAGAAATCATGTAAGTTTTAATGCATAAACAGGCAACACAGATGTTCAGGCACTTAATTGGGGATCAGAATTATTCTGTGCTAGATTGTGCTTGTTCTTAAGGTCAGTCACTTCTATTTGGAAAGCCAAAATGGTCAGAATGCCCAGATATTGAGAGCCGTCAGCTGCTACTCTCCTAATTGCCTCAGCAACTTTCATATTTAATTAACTATTTCTGAGAATGACCCAGATATCACGCTCATGTTTTACATTTGTGTTTTACACAGGAGCCCATTTAACGGACGATCTTTTGTACTTTTCTCACCAATTTCTTTCAAGCAACTTTATTTTCTGAAAGTGCAGACATTTTATTAGGATACATTGTGCGAGGTGTTCTACGGTACCTTGTTTAATTGTTTATTTTCCATCTATTAACTGAGACGATGGATTTGGACAGGTCACTTTTGCATCAGATGTATCACATTCAAACTTGATTCTATCCTCAGCCAATATTGGTAAAAATTATTCTTCCAGCAGAATATATAGAATCCAGAACAAATGCAAAATCTTAAAATGAAAGCCATTTTGGAGTGAGAGCAGGAAGCCCTATTTCTCACAAAGAATTATTGAAATTTTGAATTATTTTCCCAAAAGTCTGTTGATACTGGATCAATTGAATTTTTTAAGACTGAGATGAATCAATGTTTGTAAGGGAATCAAGTAATATGGAGGAAAGATGAGGAAATGGATTTGAGGTACAAATCAGCCATGACATAGTGGAATAGCAGAAAAGATTAAAGAGCAAAATGACCTGTCCCATGTCTCCAAATTCAAGCGGGGACACTTTGCAAGACACCTCAGTGAAGAATATTTTCACTTTGCATTGTCTGGTAAGAAAAAGGCAGACATTCAGAATGTTATTACCCCTTGTCACTACCAAAGACCTGCACTCATATTACCCTATATTTACAGGTACTGCTGGAGAATTGCCTGCCTGTAGGAAAGACTGATAGGCAAACGTACAATTTAATTCTGATACTGACAGTGGCAGGTATTTGGGCTGTCTGAGAGTTTTATGTTCTCACAGTGTGGGGCAGACTGTTGATATGTAAAGGTTGACCATGTTTCTGATTAATCTGAAAGGTTCTATATCCTCTTTGATAGATACCTTACATTCCTTTTTGGTCCTGTCTACATATTCAACCAAAGTTTATTATGTGGTAGATAACCAGAAGTTTTGTAATTTGTATTAATTTTAATACAGGTGATGAGACTGACACCATTGGAAATTATTTCTGTTGTGACTGTAAATAGTTACCACAAAAATAATTTCAATTACTGACTGTGTAAAGATTAGAAATTGTGACCTATCACCTTTGTTAGCTGTGGCTGCTGACCCTATGGTTCAGTTTGTTATAGATATCCAGCAAATGAAGTCGTGGATCTTGCTATTCTCTGCTGTATGGTTGTAACTCAAAATTTGGCAGAAATATTTCTCCAAACAGTTTTCTGACACTTCTCTTCCTTATTTATCCTTTTTCCTTCTCCATGCGATTCTTATTTGACCACCCATAGGTTGGCTGGGCTGCTTCAAGCACCAATCTGCCGACACATGTGCCTTAGTCAGCTGCAACTGGAAAGAGGCATTATATCCACGTTCTTTACCCTGTCCTGATACACAAACCTATCAGAAGATGCAGACAATCTGCCATGTCTGCAATGACTGGAAGAGTAACTTCTCTCGAGTTTATTAAGCGGATCTGTCACTTTAATTTTTTTTATCCTTTGCTGTTTCAGGTCTTATGTAACATGATGTACTGTCAACCTGGAAAAGAAAACATTGTGTCTTGTGTACAAAGAGGCAGAAGGGAGGTTTACCATCCACATCATAGAGTCACCTCAAAATTACCTTTCGAATTAAGGGGGTGATTCTCCAGCCTCATTGCGCCTGATGCACATTCCACTAAGTCGGAAGAATAGCAGGAGAGCCCCTAAACGGGGATCACACCAGGCGCTGATCAGTGGGTGATCCTCCAGCTCGCTGCATCAGTCGCAATCTGGTTCACACCCTCGCTGGGCATTAACCATATTAGCATATTTAATTCAAAATTTAACTATGCGGGGTTGGTTTTGAGCTGGATTCTTCTTGCTCCTGAGTTCTTCCCCCGGCCGGCACAGTATGAGGCAGGCAAAAATCACAACTGGTCTCCACCACCGGAGACCAGATGTGATGATAACGCTGGGGTACTGAGCACATTGGAGCCCCGGGTGGTTTGGGACATGGCAGGTTGGCACTGCCAAGATGGCGGGACCTGAAAGGGGATGAGACCTGAAAGGGGGCGGGGAGGGCGGTGGATTCTGAACATGGGTCTTGAAGGGCGGGTCATAACGGGTGCACGAAGGGGGCAGCCTTTGTCGACCCTGTAGCGGGGTGTTGCTCATCTGGGGGAGCCACTTTTACTGCCGATTGCAAGGGGTGTGGTGGGGGGGTGCCTGATGCCAGCGAGATGGGAGGCATCTGAAGGGATACTCATTGGGAGGGCCCTGATGCCAGTGGTCCTTAGCAGTGGCGGGGGTAGGGGGATTGTTGGTTGGGGGAGATCCTAAATTGTAACTTTGAGATTGCGATGCCCTTTCAAAAGGGCACCCCAATCTCAGTGAACTTGAGTTTACCGGCGTGTTTAGGCCCTGCCACTCTCAGTGCTAGTGCAAATCGTGCCCCCCTCCAAACAAAAGGCTAAGTGTGGGACGATCACAATGCAAATCGTGCCAGAACAGCTGGTGCGATTCGCACAGATTTTCTCACCCGAAATGACACTTAGGGCGTGACCGTAGGAACGCGACAAGACATTTAAATCTCACAAGAGGCCTGTTGGGAGATTTGCGATGCTAGGGAATCCTTGCGAGATCTAATGAGATCTGGCGATCTGGATCTTGCCCTCACTTAAATATGCCTCACTTAAATATGCCTGCACCGGAGTCATCCAAGCCCAGGACCAACCTCGCCATGGCGCCATTTAGCACTGATCCACACAAACATGGACCAGGGATAATGGCATCTGGGGGGTCTCCCAGGCCATTGGAGGCATCCAGGTGGTCTGATCTGGGTAGGGTGGTACCCTGAGACTTCTGCTGCCAATCTGGCACCTTGGCAGTGCCACTGGGCATCCTGACAGTGCCACCCTGTGCCAAGGTGCCTGGTTTTCAGGCTGCCCATGCTGTGGATCGGGCCCGGGTTGCCCTTCCCTTCTGAAGTGGGGTGAGGGGACTCGAGGACCCCCAAACAAGTACGTTGGGATGTTGGGGGGGGGGGGGGGGGTCCAGAGGCCATGGTGGGGTGTTGAGAGATCAGGGTGACATTTAAAAATGGCGCCCCAATCACTTCCTGTACTGACGAGTTGAGCTCATCAGTACAGGAAATGAATGTAAGTACGGCATTGACGGGGCCTTATTCGCTAAGACCAGAAAAAAAGAGTTCCGTTTGACAGCGCAATCGTTCTTGGTGCTGCAGGTGACGAGAAACACCCTGCTAAACATGTCCAAAATGGACTGTTTTTTTCCAGTTAAATCGCACCCTTAATCATTTTTTGGTAGAATGCCGCCCTGTGATTATCCTCGGGTCTACAGGGCCATTTTAAAATACATGCAGGACAATGATTTGATAATCAAAGTTTTCAAAAAGTGAAATCATACTAATCCACCATGAACTGATTAGAATCTATAAATGACTGTCAGCGACATTGACAGCTGGATGGTTACCATGTTTGTATGTCATTCCTTTGTTTGTTATTTTAATGGAGGTGTTAATTTGTACAGTTTTAAAATACCAGGCAGAGGAACACCATATGAATACCTGAAGCTTACAAAATCCTCAATTGCTTTATACTTAGGATCTGACTCTTGATTTTCATTGTTCTAATTAACACCACTGTAACGATGCTAAAAGAACCTCTCAATCTTTTTTTTCACACACACCGTGGATTTACGACCACCTTGAAGCAGTTGAGCTCCACTACCTTCTACTTCATTGCAGTTAGATTATCGAGCCACTTTGCTGCAAAATGGCGATGAATTAAATATACACTTAAACTCCATTTCAAAACCTTTTTCTTTAATTGAACAAATTACAGTACAGTACTAATGTCATCCGATTCTTCTGGCTTCTTCTGCTTGCTCGGAAGTGATTTTAAATATTCAAGATGCCTTCTTGCATCTTCTTGGTTCTGACGTACGTAATAGACCACGTAAGAGATCACCATGGTGAACCAACCAAACATAGTTACCAGCATGGCCACATCGGTTGTTTTTTTAGACAGGTTACAGAGGTCAGCTTCATTGGCAGCGCTGATAAAAGATTTCCCAGTATGTTCCTTCAAAGCTGCAGTCTCACAGATGATGTTGCTGGCCATCTCATGGTTAGAGGGCATGCCATGCAGCACCTGCTGGAGGGTGCAGTCACAGTGCCATGGGTTGTCAGAAAACTGAGCCCTGCCTTTGAGTTTGCTGAATGTGTCTTTATGTACGCTTTTAATCTTGTTGTTCGAAAGATCAAGTGTCTGCAAGGTATCAGCCACCCCTTTGAAGGCCTGTTCTTCTATGGACTCAATAACATTTTTGGACAAATTAAGCACTTTGAGCTGGTGCAGGTCCTTGAAGATCTCATTAGGAACAGACCTTATTTGATTTGAATCTAAGTAAAGTAAAGCAGTTTCAGGAGGAAGGTCTTTCGGAATCTCTTTAAGATTCGCATTACTGCAGCTTACATTTAAGCTACTGATGTGAGAACACAGACAGCCTTTGGGGCACATGCTGGCTGAGTGAAAGCACAGTATCAGGAGCACAAAACTCTGCAGCAGAAAATACATAGAGAGGGGGCGAGCTAGGAATAGGTCCATCAGCTTCATGCTGGGGTGTCTGCATAATCACATGGCCAATTACTTCATCCAACAATGAATGTAGAGTCTGCAATAATAAAAACAATTCTCTTCAGTGAGCAATTTAGACACCATGGTAAGGTTGCACATGTTGTCTTGATGATGTTAATGATGTTCAGAAGTATTATACCTGGAAGAGAAATATACATATTTTATACACAAATTTCAGGAAGTTTGCAGACTATTCAATACAAATGAATCAAAAACAGAAAATAGTGGACAATCTCAGCAGGTCTGACAGCATCTGTGGAGAGAGAAGGGAGCTCATGTTTTGAGTCTGGATGACACTTTGTCAAAGCTGGGTAGAACTGGCAATAGGCAGATTTATACTGTAGTGGGGGCGGGGGGGGGGGGGGGGGTGGAGCAGTGGGGCTGGAAAGAGAGCCAGCGATAGGTGGAGATTGACAAAGTTGTTGACAGAGCAATAAGGGGAATGTAAATGGGGGTGATTAAGGCTAAGAAGGTGCTGATCATGGCACATTAAGAGATCGGAATTAATGGTAGAACAAAAGTGAGTGGTGTGTCAAAGGATAACTAAGAACAGGGAGCAGGTGGGTTGGGGGGGGGGGGGGGACAATGGTGAGGGAAGAACAGATCGATGGAAGAAATGAAAATAAATTGATAGGAATAAAAATAGGGTGAAGGTGGAGGAGAGAGTTCACAGTCTGAAGTTGTTGAACTCAATGTTAAGTCCAGAAAGCTATAACATGTCTCATCTGAAGATGAGGTGTTGTTCTTCCAGTTTGCGCTGGGCTTCACTGGAACACTGCAGCAGGCCAAGGACGGACATATGGTCGTGAGAGCAGGACGGTGAGTTGAAATGGCAAGCGACAGGAAGGTCTGGGTCCTGCTTATGGACGGACCGAAAGTGTTCTGAAAAGCGGTTACCCAATCTCTGTTTAGTCTCTCCAATGTAGAATGAACCACACCGGGAGGAGTGAATGCAATGGACCAGATTGAAGGAGGTGTAGGTGAAGCACTGCCTCACTTGACAAGAGTGTTTGTGGCCTTGGATGGTGAGCTGGGAGGAGGTAAAGGGGCAGGTGTTATACCTTCCGCGATTGGATGGGATGGTATTGTGGGAAGAGGGTGACGTGTTGGGGATGATGGAGAAGTGGACCAGGGTATTCCAGAGGGAATGCTCCCTGTGAAATGCTGTCAATGGGAATGAGGGAAAGATGTGTTTGGTGGTGGCATAATGTTGGAGTTCGCAGAGCTGGCGGTGGATGATTCTTTGAATGCAGAGACTGTTGGCGTGAAAAGTGAGGACAAGGGGAACCCTATCTAGGTTCTGGGAGGGAGGGGAAGGGGTGAGAGCGGAGATGCAGGATATGGGTCGGACACAGTGGAGGGCCCTGTCGATCTCCACGGGTGGGAATCTACGATTAAGGGAGAATGAAGACATGTCAGCAGCATCGTTTTGGAAAGTGGCATCTTTGGAACAGATGCGACGGAGGCAAAGGAACTGGGAGAATGGGATGGAGTCCTTACAGGAATTGGGGTGTGACGTGCTGTAGCCAAGGTAGCTGTGGGAGTCAGTGTTTTGTAATGGATATTAGTGGACAGCCTATCTCCAGAAATTGAAAGAGAATGGTTAAGGAAGAGAGGGGAAGTGTCGAAGATGAACCATGTGAAGGTGATGGAGTGGTGGAAATTGAAGACAAAATTAATAAAGCTTTTCAGATCCAGACAGAAACATAAGCAGCACCGCAACAGTTGTTGACGTACCGATAAAAGAGTTGTGGGATGGGACCAAATTAGGACTGGAACAAGGAATGTTCCACATACCTCATAAAGAGACAGGCAAAACTGAGACCCATGCAGGTACTCATAGCCACGTCTTTGGTTTGGAGGAAGTTAGACATGTTAAAGGAGAAATTGTTGAGGGAGAGGACAAGTTCAGCCAGACGTGGATGAGGATGCTCAGGCCTCTGAGGAAGAAGCGGAGAGCCCTCAGACTATTCTGGTGGGGAATGGAGGTTTAGAGGGATTAGACATCCATGGTAAAGAGGAGTTGGTTAGGGCCGGGGAACTGGAAGTTGTTGATGTTATATAGGGCATCAGAGGAATCACGGATGTAGATGGGAAGAGACTGGACAAGAGGAGAGAGCATGGAGTCAAGATAGGAGGAAATGGGTTCGGTGGTGACATGATGGGCCTGACAGTCCTGTTTGTGGATTGTGGGCTGTCCGGGGCTGGGACTGTATGAGCTTGGAAACTGTGGAGGGAAGATCTCCCGAGGAGATAAGGTCAGTGACAGTCCTGGAAACAATGGCTTGATGCTCGGTGGTGGGGTCATGTCTGAGAGTTGCCGTTCAGCCTCTGTAAGGTAGAGGTCAGTATGCCAGAGAACAACTGCCCCACCCTTGTTGGCGGGTTTGATGACAAAGTCAGGGTTGGACCTGAGAGAGAGGAGTGCAGCAAGGTCAGATGGCGACATATTAGAGTGGGTGAGAGGAGCAGAGAAATTGAGACTACAAATAAATGTAGATTTAATGAACTTAGTCATTGTTCCTGTCTTCTGCTGAAACATAGCGAAAGCCATATTGTCATGTTACACCTCGGAAACATCAATTCCTTGTCTCCTATTCAATGCATTCTGCATATGCTTGTTACAATTGCAATTTTGTGATATATTTACTGCTGTAAATGAGAAAAACAACTCTGCTGTGAAAAACTCTGACTGGACTTAATTTTCATCAGAAGTGTTGCTACATCAGGATTCTTGCCAGTTTTGCTATGTATTTTCAGGCTCCATCTGTTTTGTTTTCTCCAAATGCTCCATTTTATTAAAACATTATTTTAAAATCTTCTTTATCGTTTTTATATTTGCAAGGGAGGGTGCAGCAGAGAGACTCCATTCAGAAACCATGCTCTCTTTTTACTGCACTAGCTGTCATATTCTGGTAAGTAAAGAGTTTAAATGACCCAAATCTTCTTTGAAAAGTGACTAATAAAAGGTATGCGTGTAAGGGTGTGGATTAAGGATAAGGTAAGTGGGTAAGGTTCTCGGGTAGGTGAGGTGGGTGGGTAAGGAAGGAGTGGGTGAGATAAGTGGGTAAGGGGTAGGCTGGGTAAGGGGAGTGGTTAAGGATAGGGTGGATAAGGAGCGAGAATGGGTGAAGCAAGTGGGTAAAGGGGTAGCATGGGTAAGGGAGTAGGGTGAGTGAGGAAGTGGGTTAGAGGTGCGAGATGAGTAAGAGGATAGGGTAAGTGAGGTAAATGGATAACGGATGTGTAAGGATATAGGGTGGCAGCTGGATCAGGTGATAGGTGGGATGGTTGATGAGTTTGAGTCAGGTCTGGTTAGCAGAAAGTCAGGAAGTCAAGCGGGGAGATGGAGGATTGGTGGGAGAATCGTGAGCTGAGGGCTAGTCATGTTGAATCAGGGAGTTGGGTTGGGAGGGTCAAGGGGGGATTTGGGGAGTCAGTGTGAGCGATTGGGGGTTCAATTCAGTAGTTACCCAGATGTTAGACGACATTTAATCTGCCTAACATTTCCAGTAAGTAAGTCGGAACCTTACAAAGCCTATGACATAATTCAGATTTTCAGACCTTTTTGGGGGGGAATTGCCCATCAAAGATCCTTTGTTACAAGGTTTCCAATGGCCCAACTTTATCTTTCTCTGCAAGCTCTTGGAGTCCTCTCTCCCAGCCTGCGGAGTCTGCTACTGACTCTAGTTTATTGTCCATCCAACTCCCCACCTCTTTTTTACCATTCAGTGCACACCCTGCAGCTGAAATTTTCTTTCTAAACTCTTCTGTTTTTCTCCATATGCCACCAACCTTGAAAGCCTCCTCAAATCTTAACCTTCAGCCATTCCTTTGCTTGCCTCCCTTTGTTCTTCTAAACCTTACTTGCTGATGTTTTCCGCCTATAAAGCATGTTGAGAAATATTGTAGTGCTAAAAAGGTGTGACGAAATGCACATTATTGGATATTAACAAAATGGGTTTTCAGGGCGCGATTCTCTCGAAAGATTTCTAAGTGGGATAGCAAGCAGAAACACTATTCAAAGTTAATTGGTCCACTTAACGAGACTTCACAGGCTTCTCGCCGATAATGAAGGCTCGCCAGCTGATTCACCGGCACCGCGCTCGCCAGCCCCCCCCCCCCCCCTGCTAAAAGAGTTGAGCAACACTTAAGTTGCACTTGTTCAGCCAACCCCAGCCAGCTCGCAACAATGGCGCCGAGGAGACCAGACCCAAAGATTCGAGGAAGCTGACCTGGGAGGCTGGTAGACACGGTCCCCGAGGCTCCTGGAAGGTTAGCTATAGGGCAGCCAGTGCTGCCTGGGACGAGATGTGTGACCAGGAGAACTGGCCTTCAGTGCAGGAAGAAAGTCAATGACCTAAACCGGGCAGCACGAGTGATTAGACACCATAGCCCCGCCCCCATGGGAGCATCAATCCCCCATAGCCCCGCCCCCATGGGAGCATCAATCCCCCAACTCTTCCTCCATCACTTGCCCCTTCAACCCCCCAATCCCTCCTTGACGCCCCCACCCCTCCACACACCCACCTTCCACCACTGTGTACCATGCGTGTGGCTGATGATTCCCTCTCTGTGGCTCCTCAGGAAAAACTCTCCCACATTCGCCAGGAGAGGGTCCAGACTGGCAGTGGCGTACTGGACATAAGTATCCACACTCCTTCGAGCAGCGTGCCCTGGAGGTGACTGGTGTGGCCGAGGGCAGAGCAGTCACCAATGCGGAGGCTGGCGGACGCCTCAGAGGTGAGGAACCACCGGGCTCCACCGAAGGCAGCACGGTAGCATAGTGGTTAGCACCATGGCTCAACAGCGCCAGGGTCCCAGCTTCGATTCTTGGCTTGAGTCACTGTCTGTGCAGAGTCTGCGCGTTCTCCCCGCGTTTGCGTGGGTTTCCTCCGGGTGCTCCGGTTTCCTCCCACAAGTCCCGACTGACGCGCTGTTAGGTGAATTGGACATTCTGAATTCTCCCTCTGTGTACCCGAACATGCGCTGGAATATGGCGACTAGGGGCTTTTCCCAATAACTTCATTGCACTGTTAATGTAAGCCTACTTGTGATAATAAAGATTATTATGTTACAAGGACCTGTCAAACGTGAGTTGTTATTCCCTTACTGACTGACCCATCCATCCCACTCACCAGATGTCCATTCTCCCTCTGGTCGCCCAGCCGACGGCACTGGCCCATCCTGGGTGGTATCCTCCCATGAGACCCCCCTCAGAGGAGAGCTCCGAGGATGCCATCATGATAGTCGCAGCACATCTATCATCCCCACCCTTCACCAGCGCAGATATACACACCTCGGTGGGAAACGTTAGTGATCAGGCCTCTGGGGCACAATCTGATGAGCACCACACAGCTGATGATGTACATCAGGGGAGGCAGGAACCCCCAGGCGAGACAGCAGTCGGAGGGCTGCTGGATCCCAGGACCCAGCTGGGTCCCAGCCTGATGCTGAGCCTATGGAACAGGATTACTCGGAGCTGATGAAGACGTTTGGGAGCACCCAGGACATTCAAAGGGAGATGTGAGGGACACTCTAGCAGGTCCATAGCCGCTTGGAGGAGTCCCAGATGTAATATGTGCAGGTGATGTCGCCGGCAATGTGTGGCACTGAGGCCAACACTGCTAGGGTGGCGAACGCAGTGAAGACGTTGGCACCATTAGTGAAGGTGTCCAAGTCATCACACAGTTGGTAATGGCCATGGCTGAGGATCTCGGCAGAATGTCCGACTCGCTGGGGGATGTCACCCGGTACCGGGCCGACCTTGATGAGGTTCTGTGGGACATGTCATGCTCTCAGATGGGCATGGTCGAGGCGCTGCGGAGCATGTCCCAGTCACAGGTGGACATTGCCGAGGGTGTCGACATGATGGTGCAGACCATGGGGAATAACCAGGGCTGGCAGAGCCAGATGATGCAGGGGCAATCGCGGCTTGAACCAGCTGCCCCTCCATCCCAAGGTGAACCGCAGGGCCCTATGGGCACTGAGTGGGAAGAGATTGTAGCCATCTGGGATGGCCACTTCCAACTAGGTGCAGAGGAACTCGCAAAGACTGGTGGGTAAAATGGACAAGCCAAGAAGCAGGCAGGCTCAGAGCCTGAAATGCATATTTGTCAGCAAATGTCCAGACGGTATCGAAACTCCATCCCATTAGCATGTTAATCAGGCCGATTAGCATTTGATGGCCCATCTTCCCCAAACAAAGGACTGGTACTCAAACAACCGGGACAGTCCCAGACATTTCGGCGCCATTCCCTGTTCAAGGGAAACGCAAACAACGGGTTCAGTGACTGCTTGGGACACGCCCAGCCATCCAGATCCCCGCCCACTTATTGGCTAAGGAATCGAACAGAGTGATCAGGGATCACCCAATTAGTAAGGCCCAAATCGAAGGACAGCCCAAAAGAGTGCGAAAAAAACCCTGAGTATAAGAAGAAGAGTTTGCCATATGTTCGCTCTCTTTTGGCCTTGGTACCCCGGTCACGGTCATCGCCAATCATAGCAACACCAGAAGCAAGTCCAAGTTCAATGCCCGCTACCAGATGGATGAGCCCAGCTGAGCAGCAGTTACTCCTTCGAACCCAAGAGATCCATAATTGAACAGCGACCATTGTTTTCTGACCTAAGCCGGGTGCCCGAAGTTAAGAACAGGTTGTCTTAGTCGATAGGTGTAGTTAACTAGTAGTGTTTATGTTGCATGACTAATTGTGTGTAAATAAAGTACTCTTGACCTTGAACTAACTAACTGGTGTTTGGCTCTTTGATCGATAGCCGGTTGAAACTTGTGGTGGTATCATTCGATACCTGGCGACTCTAAGCATTCGGACATAGATAGCATAGAAAGAAAGGCAAATTCACTGATTGCCCTAATTGGAACAGAGCCACAGAAAAGACGAAATAGAAAAAGAATCGGCAACAGTTATTGGCGACATCAGACGGGACTCGACCCAGAAGTGACTGTGTCACTCCGAGACAACCCAGAAAAGCATTTGAATTAGAATCCAAATTGGCAAAATAAAAGAAACCACAAGCGAAACCAGTATCGATCAAACCTCCAGAATTCGGAAGTGTGTAATTTGCATGCGTACTAACAAAGGGATATAAGGTAAACTCAATAGTTTTTGTTGCGTGAAACTTTCGGGAGTTGCGTAAACCGGAAAATAGCTTGAACCGTACCCGTGTTTGCACCACCGCTTTATTCTCCCTTGTTCCAAATTTCCAGTAAGAGACAGAAGTATTTGTAGGGATGGCGATGAAGGCAATGGAACGCCTTCTGCATCCACAAGAGCCCAAGGTCGCAGCGACCAATAGATCAGAACAGTGTCCCGTATGGGAAGAAGAGATCAGGAAGTACCTAAAGGGGAAAGGATGGCCCCTATGGTCTGAGTTTTGTGCGAATGAAGAGGCAGGTCCTGGCAGCAGAGGACAGACTTGGTGGGACAGCCTGACCGAGATCCATAAGAAGAGTGTGACTAAGGTTCGTAAGCCGATGGCAATCGTCTCCTGTCTGGCACAATTGCGAGGCACAGAGGAGGTCATCAGGATACTCCGCAAGCAGCTAGAGGAGAAGGAGAAAAGTAGACAGGGAGATTTAAGTGAAAGCGAGAAATTAAATGTACAGCTCTGGGAGCAGTTAGCAACGAAGGACAAGGAAATGGATGATGTCAAGCGGCACATCAATCCTGTCTCGCCCACCTCAGCAGCTTCCAAATCCAATATGATGAGATCTACCAGGATACTCCACGTGCTCTACTGGTAAGAGAAGAGACAGAGAATCAGGTACAGAAGTTAAAGAAACAATGCGATGATTTAAAAGCAGCCCTCCGAGCACTCCACAGTTCCACCACGGAACAGAGACAGAGCTCGGTAGACCATGCCAAATGCAGGCAGCAAATTGCAAGGTTGCAATCCCTGCTATCAGTTCAAAATGGGTTTAGGGACACCTTTGGCCCACAACTAGACCAGGAAGACGGCCCTGATTGGCAGGAACTCGGTGAAACGGCCTAACGGTACGTAAGCGAGACCGAGAATCAAAATAGAGCTCCCCAGGCCCCGAAAAGAAAAGCACCCCCACCACCGACTCCACAGGCAGCACCCAATCCAATGAACCCCATTACCACGCAGCGCAGGGTTACCACGGAAGGTCAACCCGATTTTGTGTACACCACCCCATTATCGATCACCCAGTTACGAGATGCCCGCGAAAAGATAGATACTTTCCACCCCACATCGGACCCACATCACTTTTTTGAGTTAGTGAAACAACAAACCCTCATGTATGGTTTAGACGAGCCAGAGCAGGTCAAGCTCATAGTTATGTGCTTGGACCCCTCAGTTAGTTCAGCCCTTCCCGACCCACAAAATGTAGGAGGATGTAGCCACCATGAAATGAAAACGGCCATTTTAGACGCCATAGGACATAACAGAGGAGATCCGGTAGACGGACGCAACCGGTGCAGGCAGAAAAAGGGAGAGCATCCAACAGTAGTTGCTGGACGCCTTTGGGTCTATTTTACTGCGGTATTTGGTGAGTTAGCCCACGCCCATTTATCGGCAGACAATACGGCCAAATGGACCCGTACGTTAGTGCCCCATGCAACAGAGGCAGGACAGAAGGCATGCGCCAGTTATGACCCCTCAAAGCCAGCACACAATGAAGTGTGAGTTCTGAAACAATTGTCCAGAGCTTGGGAACAGTCAGTTCAGAAAAAGACAGAGCATGAGAGAGTAGATGCCACAATGAATCCAGTAAGGGCACACCAAGACCCCGTATGGGTAAATGAAGGCAGAGGTACAGCGCAACACCCCAAGACACAAGAATGCTATAATTGCGGACAGAAAGGACATTACACTCGAGAATGTCAAGCCCCCCCCCGAAGCAGCAAAGGAATCACCATTCAAACGCCCAGAAACAATACCCGACCCATTCACAGCGTTAGTGCCCGACCAGAAGATTAGGCCACGGGTGGCACTGATTGACGGTGTTCGGGCTCCCCAACGTGGGTCTGTGATACCCTTTGGGATAAGTCCGGAAGACCGGTAGTTGCAGGCACAGTCCGGGGACACCCCGTAGAGTTCCTTTGGGACATAGGAGGGTCCACGTTAAACTCCTCCATCATGTTCCAGAAAGAGATATGGCCCACTACGGATACCATTACCCTTAGTGGCTTTACAGGTCACCTCCAGCAAGAACACATCACAGCCCCTGTGGACATACAGCTTGGTAATATTAGGACAAAACATTTGGTTGTTTTAGTAGACTTGCCCCAGGCAGCAGAACACATCATAGGCATCAATTTCATGAGCGCACACAACCTTTCATTCGACCCAGTCAACCGATGCATATGGAAAATGGCTAGAGCAGTGCGAGCCCCTGCCACGCTCACAGTAGGAGATTATGCCCATAGAATCAGCTCAGTAGGAGAGAACTGCTTTGATCCACAAACCATTACCACAGACAAAGCAGTTAGAGAGGTCTTGAAAAGACATAAGACAGTATTTGCCCAGCACAAGCATGACTGTGGCAAAATCCCAGGTGTAGTAAACATTACAGGTCCCATTCTGAAGCCTCAGAAACAGTACGGCATCCCCCAGCAAGCCGAGGGAGAGATAACCAAGGTAATTCAAAGTTTATTGAATCAAGGCGTGATTCGACCCGTTGCATCGACAAATACTGCCCTGATTTGGTCAGTAAGAAAACCCGATGGATCATGGCGACTGACCATCGACTACAGAGAATTGAACAAAGTAACTCCCCTAGCAGCCCCCACCATTGCCACAGGTCCCGAGACCATGTTAAGACAGGGACTCCAGTCGAAATTTTTTACGTGTTAGATATCAGTAATGGCTTTTGGTCCATACCACTGGACAAAGCATGCCAGTATAAATTTGAGTTTATCTTCCAGGGGCAGCAGTACACGTGGACGTGCCTTCCACAAGACTTCCACAACTCCCCCTCCATTTTTCACAGACAATTGGCAAACGGATTATCTAAATTTCCCTGCCCTGAATGCCTTGTTCAGTATGTGGACGACTTGCTCCTACAGACTGACACCAAGGAAGAGCACATCTCGCTTCTTTCTGAATTATTAGAACTCTTACACTCCCCATACGCGATAGAGGTGGCGACCACTGACCGAACCCTTTCGGCCGTTCTCCTGCAGGAAAGGCATGATCGTCTAGGACCTGTAGCCTATGCCTCACGAGTCTTAGATCCGGTCGAACAAGGATTTTAAGCCTGGGAGAGGCACCTGTTAGCGGTTTTCTGGGCGGTACAGTACTTCTCGTACATAACCGGGCTCAACCCAGTAACCATTTTGACCGAGCACACCCCGACGCAACTTTTATTGGACGGCAGACTAAAGGACGGCACAGTAAGCCAAATTTGAGCAGAGCGATGGAACCAATTCCTACAGGGACGCGACATCACTGTAAAACGGACAGAAACGCACACATTTCTGGCCGATAATTTGCATTACGCAGGAACCTCACATGAGTGCGAGATCATAACCCCAACGCACAGCATAGGCCCCTTTGTTCCCAAGTCGGTACCAAGAAAGACAGGTATCGGACCCCAGCCCACAGACAAAGCACTGAGAATTAATGTAGATGGCTCCTCCACAGTCCTTGAGGGAAAAAGGATAACAGGCTGTGGCATTTATGTAGAGGACACGCAGGGACGCGCTTTAGAAGAGCTAGCTTTAAAATTGCCTGGACACTTAGGTTCGCAGGCAGCCGAATTAGCAGCCATTGCTTACATTGTCCAGCACCCCGATTCGTTCCCGACCCCTGCAGACATATATTTGGACAGTTTGTACGTCTGCAACAGCCTAACGGAATTCCTACCCTTGTGGGAATCGAGAGGATTTATTTCCGTGGACGGAAAACCTCTACCCTCAGCCCCACTGCTCAAACATATCCTTCAGACAGCTAAAGGCAGAAAATACGGCACGTCAAAGTAAAAAGCCACCATCGTTCCTCCCCACCCGGTTATGTGAAAGCTGACGCGCCAGCGAAGGCAGGCTCACGACATGGCCACTTTTGGCAACCCCCCGAGAGTGCCCCAGTACACGCAGTTCAGGTCTCACAGACCAACATCCAAGACCAAGCCCAGGCACAGAAAGAAGACGAAGTGTTAATAGACATTTTAAAAGGAAACTTCCCAGCTCCCTATTAAAAATTTAGAAATTCTTTGATGTCCATGAGGGAATCGTTTTAAAAGATGGAATTTATGTAGTCCCCACCCAGGACAGGAATGAGATAATTTGTCAGTTCCATGACGGACATGGACACCAAGGGATTGAATCCACCCTTGCCCACCTCAGACCCCTTTGCTGGTGGCCCGACTTGAAAACCGACGTGTCCCATTACGTCAAAAACTGTTTAATTCGCGCTCAAAATAACCCTGATAGGTATGCGAAAAAAGCCCAGCTACGACACACCCGCCCTGAAAATGGCCCGTGGACAAACCTTCAATTGGATTATATTGGTCCCCTCCCCCCCCCTGCAGAAATGGATACAAGTATGTGTTAGTGGTGATAGACACATTTACGAAATGGGTCGAAGCGTTCCCATTGAGAAAAAACACAGCCAAGGCCACCGCAAAGATCTTAACAGAACAGATTTTTACGAGATGGGGACTCCCCCGTAGTACTGAGTCGGACCAAGGTTCCCACTTTACGGGAAGGGTCATGAAAAATGTAATGACGATATTTGGAATTAAACAAAAGTTCCACATTGCCTATCACCCGCAGTCCAGCGGCATTCTGGAGCGCATCAATCGGACGTTAAAGCCACGCTTAGGAAAATGATGCAGCAGCACAATACAACATGGGACACAGTGCTCCCATTCGCATTGATGTTTATTAGGAACACAGTGTCGAGCTCATAAGGATATACCCCCCATACCCTCATGACCGGACGATCCATGAAGGGTACCGAATACTTATTCGGACTTGATTTGGCCAGCCCCGCAGTCACCGCCCTGACCCATGAGAAAGCAGTCCAGCACATGGTAGAGAATATTAAAGCAGCACAGCTCGCTGCCGCTGTTCGACTAGGCGCTAAACGAAAGCAGAGTAAGGCCTGCTTTGATAAAACAGTACACCCGACAGAGTATACAGTCGGACAGCAAGTAATGATCACCTCATACAACCCCAGCTCATTCCTCACCCCTAAATTTGCAGGACCCTGTTAAACAAATTATAAAATCACGTTTCCAAACAGAAAATCAGGATGGTTCCATGTAAATCAGCTTAAGGTTTATGGAACGCAGTGCAGTCACTCACACCACCTCTCATTGGCGATGGCAGACAATGAGAACCCGCCCACTGACAACCCAAGCTTCCCCTTCCACAGCAGCAGCAGCACGATCACAGACACGACCTTGACCACGCCCCCAGAATCAAATTTCACCCTGATGCTTGATTCGGCTGCTAACAACAGCGACAGCACTACTGAAGCCCCTGAGAGACCCAAACAGAGATCCCACAAACAGGCCCCAGTCACTACAGGCCCAGAGACCCCGACCACGATACGCTCAGCCTCTTTGAAACGATTTATTTGCCCACACCGGAACCAGACCTGCCATCCGACGATAGCGACATCCCCCTTGCAACCTCCCTACGGACCATGAAGCACTGGCACTGCGACAATTCCTGTCGCTTGACGAGAAATGACGAAATGGACCCCACATCGGCACATGCCGCGTTAGCACGCAAACTCCAGGAAAGAGTTTGGCACCCGGGAGATGGTGACAACTCCGAGTCTGACTCCCACCATGGTAACCCCTTTGGAAATCTTTTTGAAATGGAATCTTGAGGTGTCGAGATGATGAGAGTCAGGAACCGATGGAGATTTACGGTGTCCTGTACCCTGATGGAGACTGCCCACTTTTCTTTCTTTAATTTGTTATTTGTAAATGTTGAATGTTTGTTCTTCGCGCGACTATTTGTGTCGATCTCATTGAATTTCTTGATACAGTTTATTCTTTCGACCTCACACCAAAATTCTTGATGCAGCCAAAATTACTCGTCTGATGCCACATGGCAGTTAGTGAAACAAGTTTGTCTGGAGCCCATATAGTTACAAATTCTTACCGCTCGTGAAAAGTCACTCAGGCAGTGGAGTAACGGCACTTTTTCCCCGGCCTGCCTGGGGACCCCCTATACATCTGGTCAGCCAAGCTCGGGTAGTGGAGCAAAGGGACTGATCACCGCCCTACCCAGCGATCTCACCCATTCTTGCCCTGCTGCGGATCATACGCACCACCCCATTCAGATGCTTGTTTTTGAAACTCTTTTTCTGTTCTTTTCTAGTCCTGTGGTTTAAAGAATGCTCTTTGCCACTACTTTTGCCCTTCCCGGCAACCCTTCGGTTGCTATTCCCCCACATACTATTTACATGTAAGAAACACTTGGTTGGAAAAACAAGTTTGCAGAGGACGGAGAAATTGTCTGCCCACTCATCTCATCGACCACAGGCTGCAAGAGTGCTCGCGCTGTGACACTGAATTTTTTGGGATGTCTTGTCTCCGCAAATGGTTGTTTAAAAAAAAAACAAATGAGGGAGTCATATATGGTGACGATGATAATGGGAAAATTGACGTTAAGGAGACACAGACGGACATACAAAATGTTAAACAACATGATTATAACAGATACTATGCTTGTTCTCCCAGGGAGATACGAAGATACTTGATGGCGAAGGAATGCCGAATAAGATGAAGACGACCCTGATGATCGGCATCATGATTGTCGCTGGAACAGCCCAGTTGCGCGCGTTACCTACCTCTACCCCCCCTCACCACATAGGCCCCGAACACGACCACCCAACACAACTCCCCCAGCCCGGACACTACACCGCATACACCCAGCCACCGATACCCCCACATGGTGTGAGAACCTCGTCAAGTGGTATTCACTGTCCTACACAGTGGAAGCCTTCCTAGTAATAGCCATATTGTACAATGTCATTCAGACCATCAGATTGCGGAAATGGAGAAGGAGAACCTCCCGCCCCCCAGTATACACATTTAGAGCCCCTTTCCTCGGACTCCAGCAAACCCCACACTCTTTCTGAACCTCTCTCTTTAATAAATTCTGCGGTTGTTGTTTTGTTAATAAAGTTTATTTTCTGTGTATGAATGTCAGTGATAGGAAGAAATATGATGCTGCTATCAGATATTTTTTGTATTGTAAGATAAGTTCTTTGATTGTTAAATAGCAGCATGAGTGTAGTCTAGTTAGAGACAGTTAGAGGTTCCCCTTTTTCGGAATGTTAAATGGCCCCCTAGAAATTTTTAGACATGTGTTGTTTAGGGAAATTAGGTAAATGTTTTTGGACCCAGAGGACAGAGTAGAGTAGAACCTGTCCTTGGTTAAGGGTACCCGGCATCCCAAGAGAACACAGAAGACCCAGTATTGTGATCCTTCACGCTTCGTGTTGAGGATCAAGAGGACGGAGTGTAGCCATCTGGGATGGCCACTTCCAACTAGGTGCAGAGGAACTTGCAAAGACTGGCAGGTAAAATGGACAAGCCAAGAATCAGGCAGGCTCAGACCCTGAAATGCGTATTTGTCAGCAAACTTCCCGACGGTATCGAAACTCGGTCCCATTAGCGTGTTAATCAGGCCGATTAGCATTTGATGGCCCATCTTCCCCAAAACAAAGGACTGGTATTCAGCCAACCGGGACAGTCCCAGACATTTCAGCGGCACTCCCTGTTCAAGGGAAACGCAAACAACGGGATCAGTGACCGCTTGGGACACGCCCAGCCATCCACATCCCGCCCACTTATTGGCTAAGGAATCAAACAGAGTGATTAGGGATCACCCAATTAGTAAGGCCCAAATCGAAGGACCGCTTAAAAGAGTGCGAAAACCCCCTGAGTATAAGAAGAGTTCGCCATATGTTCGCTCTCTTTTGCCTTGTTACCCCGGTCACGGTCATCACCAATCGTAGGGGCAGCACAGTGGTGCAGTGGGTAAGCCATGTTGCCTCACTGCGCCGAGATCCCAGGTTCAATCCCGGCTCTGGGTCATTGTCCGTGTGGAGTTTGCACATTCTCCCCGTGTTTGCGTGGGTTTCGCCCCCACAACCCAAAAGATGTGCAGGCTCGGTGGATTGGCCAAGCTAAATTGCCCCTTAATTGGAAAAAAAAATGAATTGGGTACTCTAAAATTTTTTTTTTAAATAAAAAAAAATAAAAAGTCACCAATCGTAGCAACTCCAGAAACGATTCCAAGTTCCACGCTCGCTGCCAGACGGATGAGCCCAGCTGAGCCGCAGTTACTCCTTCGAACTCGAGAGATCCAGAACTGAACAGCGGCCACTGTTTTCTGACCTAAACCGGGTGCCTGAAGTTAAGTACAGGTTGTCTTAGTTGATAGGTGTAGTTAACTAGTAGTGTTTATGTTGCATGACTAATTGTGTGTAAATAAAGTACCCTTGACCTTGAACTAACTAACTGGTGTTTGGCTCTTTGATCGATAGCCGGTTGAAACTTGTGGTGGTATCATTCGATACCTGGCAACTCTAAGCATTCGGACATAGATAGCATAGAAAGAAAGGCAAATACACTGATTGCCCTAATTGGAACAGAGCTACAGAAAAGACCAAGTAGAAAAAGAATCGGCAACAAGATGGTGCTGGGTGACTACCCGGACCCGTCCCATGGGGTGGCAATGATGGCCACCATCTCCCCTGAGTTCCACCCCTCTGATGAGACCGCGTTTCGCAGCCAGCTCACAGGACAGGGCGGCACGGCTGTGTATGAGCTGTCTACAAGAGAGTCGGAGTCCTCCAGCCTCACAGCCCCCAGAGGACCCCGGCGGGGGCATTGAAAGTCACGGGAAGAGATAAGCAGCTGGCTGCCTCCACCTCTGATGTGCATCCTGGGGACACACCTGGACGTGGTGATAGAGCTTTGAGGGCCAAGCACATCGAGGATCACTGAGGGCACCGGATGAGGGGGTTTGGCGGGGGTAGGCAGGAGATGAGGGGGCTGGGGGTGGTGTAGGGGGCAACACCATCGGGAGGGTGCGGAATTGTCAAATACAATAAACACCTTGGTGCACAACCTGTATGATGCCTCTGTCACATTCTTCCGCAATGCGGGCTGATCTCCGAACCCTTGGTCCAGCTCTCCAGGCATCTCCCCTTCCCCGTGGCACCCACCCACCCTCCGGTCATGTGCCTGTCCCCGGAGCTGTGTCCCATACTCTGGGTGTTTGGATGTTGGCTTGTGTGTGTGTGGTGTTGCCCCCCGCAGTGTTCAAGCACAGTGTCCAGGCATCAAGGTGTGATTGGGATGCAAGGCAATAGCTACCACATGCTACATGGCCCGCCCACCCACAGGAATCCACTTGGGTTGTGTGAAGTGCTCACTTAACCACGATTGGCAATTCCTTATTCGCAATAGTCTTCAGTCGCATAGCCAGAGGCCTCTGCAATCGAAGGGGGTTATGGGTGGTCGGTGGGGCAGATGGGCAGGGACAAGGGTTGCCCCCAGAATGGGTATACAAGATCCAGGGATTGGCAAGGTGTGCCCCGAGGGGTTGCCCCCCCGGTTTCCCCCCACAGTGCACCCCCCACCCTCCCATGTCGGCCCACCCACGCGGAGGGTCCCCCAGCCGAGGGTTCCCCACCCCCCGTCGAGCACTGGGGTGGCAAGCTCTGCGGCCTCGGGCTCTTTTCCTGTGAGCAAAGATGGCTACTTCCCTCCTCGGCTCCCCACAGAAGCCCTTCTGGCATGTTCATGTTTTTCAAAATATGTGCCAGAGTGACCACTTGCTGGGGAGGCCGCTGAACAACAGGAGGCCATTGGATATGGGGTGGCTCCCATTAATTGTATGGAAATGGGCTTAAGCGGTGATAATTGGTTTCTCGCCATGCTACGGCGAGATCCCCAATTCGCCTATGGGAGCAGACCGGTTGCATCGCAAACTGTTAGGCGCTTGGCGCGGTTCTCGTTTTTGGCCCCTTCCGCTGTTCACCGCCCTCATTTAGCTTGAGCAAGAGCGTAACGAGGCCGGAGAATCATGCACTCTGTCTCCAATGACTTCTGGCAAAGATCACTCTTTTGAGAAATGGTATAAAAAAATGGAATTGAACAAGTCTAGCCCGAGTGAAACAGGACTAGTCATTCAAATTAAATGCAACCATATCAGAGGCTGCACAATCCGGAGTGTATGGAGCAGTGACCATTAAAGGATGTTGTATGTTGGTAATTTAAGTTCACCTCTGTTCTTAAAGAGGGAGGGAAAGTTGAGAAAGCAGAGAGGAAAGTAAAATGGACCTGGGGTACAATAAAATACAGAGAGCCACAAAAACAGTTCAGATGTGCAAGATATTAAAAAAGGAGTTGGATTATCAAACAATGAGTGGTAGGCTTATGAATGTGAAAATGGAAAGCATTCTGAAGCTAAATGCACATTTTGATATGGAGATGTGGTCCTGGATTCTCTGTTCTGGAAACTAAGTGCTCCCACCAGTGGAGAATTGGGACTGGTCTCTGCTGGTGTTGGGAGCGGGGGCCAGGGGCCAATCTCTCTCCTTAACCATGCAAACTGGTAGAATCTGTTGGAACCCTGGTATTGGGTTGCCAATTTGATCAGATGGCCCAATCCTGAGGTCCCGCTCCCCCCATCCACACAACGCTAATCTGGTACCCCCCTCCCCCCCCCTCCCTCCCGACAAGGAGGGGCATCCTTTACCCACCACAGGAATACCGGGGCACTGCCCCAACAGCATGCATGAGGGTGACCTGACCCCTGCAGTTTCACACACCCTTTTCTAACATCTGCTGTTTCACCCCCTGCCCCACCCCAGGCCAAGCCAGACTCAGCCCCCTCCGCCCCCATAGGACAGACACCTCTGTTGCCGAGGCCTGACCTGACTCAACCGTCCACAGGTGTGACACCCATCCCCCGAGGTCTGGACTGACACGATGACACCCCCCCTCCCCACCCCCCCCCCCCACCCCCGGCCGGGCCCAATCTGACCCCACCTCCTGTCAAAACAAACAGGCAAGAACTTTATTTAATTCTTCAACCATCTCATAATAACAGGAAATAGCAAAACAGGAAACTTTTTCGATGGCAAATGTACAAAACCATGTTGCAACACCACCTCCCCTGTGATCTCTAACATTCATTACTTTTGACAGAATAAATGTTGGTGATGGGGGCCCCATCTGTAGGCTAATGGCCCACCTCATTTAATGCCAATCAGACACTTAACTGGGAAGCAGCAGGCCTTTCCTGGGATCAATGATCCTGGGGCCCCAGAACCCTCTGGAAGTTTCTGGCCAATCAGAGGCTGGCGGCTCTTCAATGCTCAACAAGCTCCTGGTAGTGGCTGCAGTTGGTACTGCATTCACCTGGACCCAGAGTCACTGAGAAGGGACCAGACCCACAGGTGAGTCATGGCATGAGGGAGATCATAGGGTGGGGAGGGGTGCAAATCTCTCAACGGGCCTCACCCTTTCCAATATCATGTCCCTCTAATAGGCACTGAGTGCATTTGAACAAAGGACCACCCCCCTTGGAAGTCCGCAAGCAACCCTGGTAGGGTTTGCTTTTCAGGGTTACTGCATGGCAAGTCCCTCACCTGGTGTTGGGTGAATACCAGTGGCAATGGGATGAGGCCATTAAGTGGGCATTAATTGTCCACTTAAGATCCTCAATTGGTAGTAGGGTGGGTAGTCCATGGGCATAATTGGAGCAGAGATAGGAATGTGGTGGGGTCCCCAACTATCACCCCGATACCCAATTAAATGACGTTGCCTCCAAACCTCCATTAAACCCTTGCTGTTTTGTCTTCCAATAACCTTATAAGAATACATGTAATCAATTCTTCTAAAAGCCCACTATGTTGATAGAATGCTCTTTGGCTAGGTAGGGCACGATCTACCAGAATTGGTACAGAGTCGGAGTGCCGAGAAACACCCCGCTTTCTAACACCCATCTGGGTAGATGGTAGGCCTCAGCGGGGAACTCGCTGATGAGTCCCCACTTAGGCCCGTTTCCTGCACTGTGGAGCTTCGCTCGCCGGAACTCCTCAGTGCAGCGAGAGATTGGGACGCCATTTTTAAATGGTGTTCCGATCACGAGCCCCCTGCACGATCACGAACCCCCCAAGCCACACCTCACTGTAAGGGTGCCCCAGGGACCCCCCCCCAACATGACACCCCCAACCCGATCACCACCATGCAAAATATGCCAGCTTGGTAACTTGGCAGTGCCAATCTGGCATGCTGGCAGTGCCCCTGCCATCTGAAAGTGCAATCTGGGCACCTTGGCAGTGCCAGGCTGGCACCCAAGTGGCACTGCCATGGTGCTCAGGCAGCAGCAGTGCCAGGGTACCACCCTGCTCAGAGGACATGCAACTGGGGGCCTCCAAATGCCTGGGAGCCCCCACAAGTGCCATTCCATCTAGTACCCATTTCATAGAAATCATAGAGAAGTCACAGCACAGAAGGAGGCCATTTGGCCGATATTGTCCATGCCAGCCTTAGGGCACCCAGGTTCCCTTTCTAATCCCACTTTACTGCACCCAGACCATAACCCTTTGTGGAGACCAGCACTAAATGGTGTTTGCCCGAGATCTCCTTTAAGTTCCTGGGGGTCACCATCACCAACAGTCTGTCCTGGTCCACTCACCTTGGTGCAACAGTCAAGAAAGCCCAACAATGTCTCTACCTTCTACGGAAGCTGAAGAAATTTGGCATGTCTGCATTGACTCTCACAAACTTCTACAGATGTGTCACAGAGAGCTTCCTACCCGGCTGCATCACAGTTTGGTTTGGCAACTGTTCGGCCCAAGATTGCAAGAAACTGCACAGTGTGGTGAACTCAGCCCAGCACATCACACAAGCTTGCCACCCTCACATTGATTCTGTATACACCTCAGGAAGGCAGACAGCATTATCAGAGACCCTTCCCACCCAAGCTTTGCCTTCTTCCAGACTTTTCCATCAGCAGAAGGTACAGAAGTCTGAAGACTCGCACATCCAGACATAGGAACATCTTCTTCCCCACAGCTACTAGACTCCTCAATGACTCTCCCTCGGATCTGTTCCCTGTAAGAACACTATTCACGATGCCCTATGCTGTTCTTGCTCATGTATTTGCTTTGTTTGGCCCTTGATCCGCACTGTAACCAATCACTGCTTGTCGATGTACCATTTGTCAATGTTCTCTGTTGATTATTCTTTTTTGTCTACTATGTACGTACTGTGTATGTTCCCTTGGCCGCAGAAAAATACTTTTCACTGTACCTCTGTACATGTGACAATAAATCAAATCAAATCAAAAAACAAATCAAATCAAGGTGAGAGAGTGAGACCCCAATGCCTTGGTTAGATCTTGGGGATGCATTTTAGAGTGAGACTCACACGAATATACAGATTTGCCAGAAAGTGATCCCGATGCCCATAATGGGCAGGATCACAGATCTCATGAGGCGTGGCGAGCCTCTACCGGTCCTGCGCCGTGCCGCGCTGCTGTTCAGCCGCAGATCCTGCGCACAATATGAATTGTACAATCAAACTCACCTTCACATACATTTATCACGTTAAATGAACATTTTTTGGATATTGGGTGGGAATCATTATGTTTCCTCTTTCAAGAAGCTTTCTTTATCTCAGAGTTTCTAAAAATCAGTATCAACATCTCTTAAAATACCTCCAAACTGAAACGTCAGCTTGAACACAAAACATTCATCACCAAAATGTTTGTGACGTTCGGGATACCATAGAAAATATGTGCAGCGAATGAAACTTTAATCGTGTTCCACCGCAATCATCTGAATGGAAATGCTATCCACAGGATGACCAGAAGGGAAAAAAATAGGACAGGAATTCACTTTCATTTTTAGCCGCCCCTGGTAACAGTCATAACACGCTTGGACACCAGCCCCTACGACTGTTACCATGGTTTTCTGAGTCTTGTATTTTGCCAGTCCTTGGTGAAAATCCATCTCTTTTTTTGCAGTATTTTGGGTTATGCATTTTTTTTCTATTCAATTTTTTCAACTGTTTTCTAAAAAATTATCTTAATGGTATTGAAGTTCATTTTTAAATGTTGCAAATTGGTGCTAATCTTTGATAAAACCTACGGTCTTCCATCACAAACAGAATGTGACACAATGTTATCTTAGTTATATCTATCATACATCTATCAAATGATAAAACAATTCAAATATCTGTTACTTAGACATTCCTATCAGGTCAATTTTAATCTTAACTACGAATATCTCTGCAGTATTGTAAAATACTTATATTGGGTGCGATCCACCGTATGTGTTGCGTTCTCACTTGAACGTGAATGCCGGGAGAACCCTCTCGCAGGCTTCACGGAAGTCTTCATGCCTTGTTGGAGTGGATTGGATTTGTTTATTGTCACGTGTCGAGGTACAGTGAAAAGTATTTTTCTGCGAGCAGCTCAACAGATCATTAAGTACATGGGAAGAAAAGGGAATAAAAGAAAATACATAATAGGGCAACACAACATATACAATGTAACTACATAAGCACTGGCATTGGATGAAGCATACAGGGTGTAGTGTTAATGAGGTCAGTCCATAAGAGGGTCATTTAGGAGTCTGGTGACAGTGGGGAAGAAGCTGTTTTTGAGTCTGTTCGAGCGTGTTCTCAGACTTCTGTATCTCCTGCCCGATGGAAGAAGTTGGAAGAGTGAGTAAGCCGGGTGGGAGGGATCTTTGATTATGCTGCCCGCTTTCCCCAGGCAGCGAGAGGTGTAGATGGAGTCAATGGATGGGAGGCAGGTTTGTGTGATGGACTGGGCGGTGTTCACGACTCTCTGAAGTTTCTTGCAGTCCTGGGCCGAGCAGTTGCCATACCAGGCTGTGATGCAGCCCAATAGGATGCTTTCTGTGGTGCATCTGTAAAAGTTGGTAAGGGTTGATGTGGACATGCCGAATTTCCTTAGTTTCCTGAGGAAGTATAGACGCTGTTGTGCTTTCTTGGTGGTAGCATCGACGTGGGTGGACCAGGACAGATTTTTGGAGATGTGCACCCTTAGGAATTTGAAACTGCTAACCATTTCCACCTCGGCCCCCTTGATACTGACAGGGGTGTGTACAGTACTTTGCTTCCTGAAGTCAATGACCAGCTCTTTAGATTTGCTGGCATTGAGGGAGAGATTGTTGTCGCTACACCACTCCACTAGGTTCTCTATCTCCCACCTGTATTCTGACTCGTCGTTATTTGAGATCCGGCCCACTATGGTCGTATCGTCAGCAAACCTGTAGATGGAGTTGGAACCAAGTTTTGCCACGCAGTCGTGTGTGTACAGGGAGTAGAGTAGGGGGCTAAGTACGCAGCCTTGCGGGGGCCCCGGTGTTGAGGACTATTGTGGAGGAGGTGTTGTTGTTCATTCTTACTGATTGTGGTCTGTTGGTCAGAAAATCGAGGATCCAGTTGCAGAGTGGGGAGCCAAGTCCGAGGTTTTGGAGCTTTGATATGAGCTTGGCTGGGATTATGGTGTTGAAGGCGGAGCTGTAGTCAATAAATAGGAGTCTGATGTAGGAGTCCTTGTTTTTGAGATGCTCTGGGGATGAGTGTAGGGCCAGGAAAATGGCGTCTGATGTGGACCGGTTGCAGCGGTATGCGAATTGCAGTGGATCAAGGCGTTCTGGGAGTATGGAGGTGATGCGCTTCATGATCAACCTCTCAAAGCACTTCATTACGACTGAAGTCAGGGCCACTGGACGGTAGTCATTGAGGCACGTGCCTGGTTCTTCTTTGGTACCAGTATGATGGTGGTCTTCTTGAAGCAGTTGGGGACCTCGGCGTGGAGTAGGGACAGGTTAAAGATGTCTGCGAATACCTCTGCCAGCTGGTCCGCGCAGGCTCTGAGTGCACGACCAGGGATCCCGTCCGGGCCCATCGCCTTCCGAGGGTTCACTTTCAGGAAGTCAAATCTGACTTCGGAAGCTGTGATGGTGGGTATGGGTGAATTGTGGGTTTCACCCAAGTCCCGCGAGGCGTCGGAATCAGAATCCCACCCACAAGGGGCGGACCAAAAGACGCACGCTGAAGCCAGTATCTCCAGCAGCAGCGCACCCGTCCCCGATGAACTCAATGCATTCTATGCTCGGTTCGAGCAGGAAACCAACGATCTGCTGTCGAGTGTCCCAGCAGCCCAAAACACACCCATACCCACCATCACAGCTTCCGAAGTCAGATCAGCCTTCCTGAAAGTGAACCCTCGGAAGGCGACGGGTCCGGACAGGATCCCTGGTCGTGCACTCAGAGCCTGCGCGGACCAGCTGGCAGATGTGTTCGTAGAAATCTTAAACCTGTCCCTACTCCGCTCCGAGGTCCCCACCTGCTTCAAGAAGACCACCATCATACCGGTACCAAAGAAGAATCAGACAACGTGTCTCAATGACTACCGACCAGTGGCCCTGACATCAGTCATAATGAGGTGCTTCATGAGGTTGGTCATGAAGTGCATCAATCCCATACTCCCAGGACACCTAGATCCACTGCAATTCGCATACCGCCGCAACCAGTCCACAGCAGACACCATCTCCCTGGCCCTGCACTCATCCCTAGAGCATCTTGACAACGTGGACTCCTACAGCAGACTCCTATTTATTGACTTCAGCTCTGCCTTCAACACCATAATTCCAGCCAAGCTCATATCAAAGCTCCAAAGCCTAGGACTTGGCTCCTAACTTTGCAACTGGTCTCCTGTTATACGACTGCGAGGCAGAATTTGGTTCCAACTCCATCTACAAGTTTGCTGATGACAAAACCATAGTGGGTCGGATCTCGAATAACGACGAGTCAGAATACAGAAGGGAGATAGAGAACCTAGTGGAGTGGTGCAGCAACAACAATCTATCCCTCAATTCCAGCAAAACTGAAGAGCTGGTCATTGACTTCAGGAAGCAAAGCACTGTACACACCCCTGTCAGCATCAACGGAGCCGAGGTGGAGATGGTTAACAGCTTCAAATTCCTAGGGGTGGACATTACCAAAAATCTGTCCTGGTCCACCCATGTCGATGCTGCCACCAAGAAAGAACAACAGTGCCTATACTTCCTCAGGAAACTAAGGAAATTCAGCATGTCCATACTGACTCTTACTAACTTTTACAGATGCACCATAGAAAGCATCCTATCTGGCTGCATCACAGCCTGGTATGGCAACTACTCAGCCCAAGACCGCAAGAGACTTCAGAGAGTCGTGAACACAGCCCAGTCCATCACACAAACCTGCCTCCCATCCATTGACTCTGTCTACACCTCCTGCTGCCTGGGGAAAGCGGGTAGCATAATCAATGACCCTCCCACCCGGCTTACTCACTCTTCCAACTTCTTCCATCAGGCAGGAGATACAAAAGTCTGAGAACACGCACAAACAGACTCAAAAACAGCTTCTTCCCCGCTGTTACCAGACTCCTAAACGACTCTCTTATGGACTGACCTGATTAATACTATACCCTGTATGCTTCACCGATGCCGGTGTCTATGTATTTACGTTGTGTACCTTGTGTTGCCCGTTTATGTATTTTCTTTTTCCTTTCTTTTCTTTTCATGTACTAAATGATCTGTTGAGCTGCTCGCAGAAAAATACTTTTCACTGTACCTCGGTACACGTGACAATGAACAAATCCAAATCCAAACCAATCCAATCTACCCAGCATCGTGGGATCCACCGGCCTCCCAGCAAACGTGGACCAGGCGAACGCCACCTGGGGGCTCTCCAGAGCCACTGGAAATCCCTAAGTGGTCAGGGATAGTGAAGATGGCCCCCTGGCCCTTCCCCTGGAACACCATCACCTTGGCACTGTCCAGCTGGCACCTTGGTGTCAGTGTGGCACTGCCAAGGGCCAGGGGGCAATGGGGGCCATGCCCATGAAAGGAGGGTGGAGGGGGTTTTGAAGGGTGGGGCTGTGAGTGTGCAGGGCAGATCGTTAGGGGTCCCTGGGAAATTGGGGGAGGTGATGGGTGGGAGTCCTGGAAGGGAGGGGGGGCTGTAAATGGGCTTAGGAGGGGTCTGAAGAGGGGGGGACCCCCAGGGACCACATGGCTGGGTATCCTCGCTTGGGAGTTGTCTGGTAGTACCCAGGTGTGTGTGTGGGGGTGGGGGGGGGGGGGGGGGGGGCGGTGGGGGGGGGGGGGGGGGGGAGGTGGTGGGGGGGGGGTTGACACTCGCCCTGGGTGGGGGTGTGGAGGACTCACAAGCTCACTTGAAGAAGATCGGGGCACCCTTTCAAAATGGCAGTCCGATCTCTGCGATCAGCTCCCCAGTGCTAAAAAAAATTCTAAGTCTGGCCTTAACCGGTGAGAAACTTCCCAGGACCCAAAAAAGTGATTAAGTGTCATTGAATAGGGTGGAGAACATGCCGACCGAGCCGATTGGAACCTCCATGAAAAACCCGCCACAAATGAACTTCTAAATGTTTTGAGAGAATCGTGCCCATATTCTCACATTCCTGCTATTATCCTGTTGAATGTAGGTTGAATACTCTCTCTGACTTTATTGTGCTTTACATAGTGAGGAACCAAAATATAGTATTGTAACAGTGGCCTAAACATTATTTCCCACCAATTTAATATCATCTTTTTACTCATTCACTGTATCCCTTATTTATTAAACCCAAAATGCTTTATGGGCTTTTAATAGGTTTATCTGGCTGCACTTTCAAGGAACTCTGGCCTGAATGTTTTCTCACGAGTTGGGTGCGCAGAGCTTGGAAACCTAGTCTGCTGTACCTGCTTCAGGAATAATTACCCCAAATAGCGGGATCTTCTTTACAGGAAGGTACCGATGAAGGATGGAGTCAGGCCTGCTACCTCTGGACGCTGATCAGGGCTGCAGAGTGCTGCGGTAAGGCAGTTTAACAGGCCTACCTTAGTTCCCTGGGGCTTTGTATCAGCTATTATTGAACAACTTTATTTACAGCAGAGAGAGCAGCAGCGAGGACTCTACACTCCACTCCATTCCCACTTAAAAAACAAAATGGTATCTGTGCATAATTTCCCATAATATAATATGACTAAATGGACATCAACAATAGTTAAAAAATGTAATTGTTTGGATTGCTTATTTATTTTTACTGTAATCGCTAAAATGCATATATCACTGATATTGCCAGAATAGGTTAAATGTAAAAGTAATATTGTTTTTCTTTAACTCAGCGTGCATTAACAAAAATATAATCATTTGGCAAGAATGAAAAGAACAACCTATTTCTTCTTCCAATTAACCTATCCAGTTTCGTTTTGTTTCTTGGTGTCGCTTTTGCATAATAATAATAATAATAATAACCTTTTATTGTCACAAGTATGAAGTTACTGTGAAAAGCCCCTAGTGGCCACATTCCGGTGCCTGTTCGGGTTATCTGGTACGGGAATTGAACCCGCGCTGCTGGCTTTGTTCTGCATCACAAACCAGCTGCCTAGCCCACTGAGCTAAACCAACTTCCTAGGGTGCATGCCACGAGACTTTTCATGCAAGGTTCCCCTTTCTTTCAGAGCCAACACGATTCTGGTTGCAAAAAAGATAAAGCCGTGCAACTATAAACCTGTCAGTCTATAAATGAGCAGTCGGTCAGCTTCTAGAAGTCCTGGGTGCAGCACGGTGGAGCAGTGGGTAGTGCTGCTGCCTCACGGCGCCGAGGTCCCAGGTTCGATCCCGGCTCTAGGTCACTGTCCGTGTGGAGTTTGCACATTCTCCCAGTGTTTGCGTGGGTTTCGCCCCCACAACACAAAGATGTGCAGGCCACGCTAAATTGCCCCTTAATTGGAAAGAATGTGTTGGGTACTCTAAATTTATTTTTAAAAAAGAAGTCTTGGTACAGGTTAAAGTGAGTACTCCCTTCGAAAGACAAGGACAACAACTAAGGATGAGAGCTTGGATTTGTAAAAAAACAAGTCATGTCTGACATATTAAAGAGTTTTTCGAAGAAACAACAGAATGTATCATTAAAGGAAATGCAGTGGATGTGAGTCATACTTTTTCAAAAGGCATATAATAACGTGCCGCAAAGGAGGCTTCTTGATTAAGTTGAGGCACATATTAAAGGGAGGAAAGGGCGATAGTTAAAGGACATAAAACAGGCAGTAGTGGTTGCTGATCTTTTTCAGACTGAAGTAATGTTAATAGTGGTATCCCGAGGGTTAGGGTTGGAATCACTGCTTTTTCCAATTTAGATCAATAATATAGATTTTGGGGGAGAGGGGGCAGTATTATAATTTGACAATGACACAAAAATAGAGAACATCGTTAACGCAAGTAACTTCAGAAGATCGTTAGGCAGATTAGCAGATGGTGCAGATGGATGTCAGTTGAATGTTTTGCAGTGAGACGGTGGGTGATACATTGTGAGAGGAAGAACAAGGTGAAGAAATAAACACTAAATGGTGAATCCTGAGAAGAAGATAAACAAAGTCAAATTCTCCACCAAGCTTCCACTGCGATCGCTCTATCCTTAGACTCCTGGAGTTCTTCAATGAAGCTAGACTTGAGTTTGAAGAATAGCACTTCATCTTTTAATTAGGCACTTTGTAGCCTTCCAGATTCAACATTTAATTCAACAATTTCAGATAATAACCTCTGCCCCCATTTTAATTTTTTTCTCTTTCCTCATTTTCAGTTTGTATTTGGACCGCGATTGGGCGGAGAATAGCTTCCGATGCCAAAATCGCGGTAGGCGTTGGTTTGTCACCAAATCGGGATCCTCCGGCACCGCAAAAATGGCGTAAATGCGGCGTTTAAGCACCGTTGGCATATCATTAGCGGCTCTGACCTTATATTCTCTGGGGCCTCCGCGATTCACCGCCTCTGATGGGCCGAGTTCCCGACGGCACGGTTCACTTGTGGTCTCAGCGGTCGGGAACCCAGCGTGGCAGCTGCGGGCTGTGTCCTGCGCTGTCACAGTCGGCCCGGAGACATGCTGCTGGCCGGGTGGGCGTCAGCAAGGGCTGGAGGACTGGTGGGGGATGGCCAGGGGGGCAGTATTTGGCAGGTGGAGTCACCGCACGGCCGCCGCCATGTTTTACGGCACGACCGCTGCAGTTCGTCGCCGTGCACATGCGCCGTCATGGACCCGACCATTCTCCAGATGTTTTTGTTGTGGGAGCCGGGTGTTTCACTCAGTGCGGCTGCTAGCCCTTCACTTGTCGCAGGATCGGGGAGGGTTCGGCACCGATTTTCGCGTCGTAAATGCCACAGTTCCCTCACAGGCGTCGGCACTTAGTCTCCAAATTGAATCTACTCTATTAATCCTTTCATTTTTTTGAAACACATCAATTAGATCACACCTTAATCTTCTACACTCAAGGGAATACAAGCCCAGCCTGTGCAACCTGTTGTACTGAATGTAAGAAATTGGAATATATATTGTATTATATATGTCTGATGCAGTAATGGTAGGGTGGGGTTAGGGTGCTGCAGTAATATATTTTAAAAATCTTGGTTTAAAAGAAAGACAGACACTGTGGCTATAGAAGGTACAATTATGAGGTCACAAAAGGGAGATCATCATTATTCCACCCCATGCTTATGTTTAAAACGAGATGCCTAATGGATGTTTGTTATGATTTCTGGGAGTAGACAATTAGAAACATTGTGATAAAGATGAATTAGTAATGGGAGGGGCCAGGTCTGTGGCAGTCAGGTTTGCAGTAAGTTCTCTGGAAGTTGTGAACTGAATAACAGATTCTGCAAAAGGCTGTCAGGTTGAGCACTAGGCTGACACAGACAAGAATCTGCACACTGTTTTCTGACATAATCCCTCTGTCTCTCCAAGCAGTCGTTCAAAGGAATTCTTTATCCACAGTCTGGCAAGTAATCCTGTGTTTTCTAACTTTATTTAAAAGTGGGTTTTGACCTGTGATGGGTTTTGCCTGATTGGAGATAAATGAGGTAGCAATTAGGAATTAACGTGTTTCATTTTATTGTTAAGCATTGCTTAACTGGTAACTGTATGCTATATTTTGTGCTATTGAATGTAGTTTAATGCTGTGTTAATAATGAAGTTTGTTTTAATATACAATATCCCTAGTTGTGCATGGAATAACTCCTGGAGCAATGTATTCTTTCCTCGCGGTTTTACAAATTTCAAATAAAGGTGATTGGGGTTCCTGTCCGGTATCCTAGAAAACTGTTGGGATCTGGCCCGGAATCGTAGTAGGGTCCTTATAGTTTAACTCTTCTTATTACCCTCTGGGCTAGTGCGTGGTCAATTCCAGCCCGACTTGATCCGGAGTCGCAACCCAATTGAAATCAATAAATAATTCTTCGAAAAAACACCCAAAGTCTTTGGCCCATGGCTGCCCAATAACTACAGTCACCAGGTTCGTAAATTTAAACACAATTAATTTTATTAATAACAATAAGTAAAATTAAATATGTAGCAAACACAACAGGTTAACTATTATCCAATTCCTAACACCCCCCCATTTAAACTTGCCCCATCCTCTATACACACACACACACACACAAGGCAGACACACACAGGGGGGAGAAGAGGGGTGTAAAAATAACAATGAAAATAAAAAGATAAGAGTCTTTGTTTCACACGGTTGTTTTTAGCACACCTTTCCTCAATTCAGGCTTTCAGTTCAAGGTTTCTATTCCCAGTCTAATGGTTTTCACTGTAGCTTCATTCAGGTCCCTGCAGTTTCAGAAATACAGCAGTTGTACAGATTTTCTGGAGATAACAAGAGCAATATAGAGAGAAAAGAGAGTAGGTCCTTTCCTTTCTGAGTGTCTAGGACTCCAACTGCTTCCCCGGTCTTTCTGAAAATCATCCTCCTCAGGCAGGATCCAATCACTGCCTGTTACCAGGCAGAACACAGTCTTTTGGCCAGTCATTGGCCACCAGCTAACCAATCGAACCGAGTCCCACTGTTCTCTCGGGTGCCGAAAAGCCTGAGTTCTGCTGTCTGAAGGTTAGCACAATGTTCGGCTTTGAATTCCTGACTTCCTCTGCTCGACTTGAAGATATATGCCCAGTAAACATTCATGGAGCAAAATGATAACAGCAAAAATAAAGAAAGGGGAAATAAAGGAATCAACAGGAAGGGCCTTTACACTCTTTTAGCCTTGGTATTGTCTGGTGAGTCTGAATGGCAATCCCTCCAAGGCAAATATATCCTTCCAATGATGTGATGCCCAGAACTGAACACAGTACTTTATATGGGATCAATCCAGAACTTTATATAACTATAACATAACTTACATCCATTTGTATTGCAGCCTTCTTGAAATAAAGGCCAACATTCTAAAAATAATTATTTTAATTATTTTTGTGCTTGTCCACTAACTTTCGTTTGCATGTTGGTACCATTAATTAAAGTAACTTTGTTTACATAAAATCCTGAGTACCAAAATGATGGCCCCCGTAACAATACTGCTTATAATGGTTAATTAGCTGCTTTGCACTGGAATAGCTTTAACAGTATAAGCATGATGGAATATAATGGTAAATTATGCTCATAACCTGTCCATTTTTAGACACAATGAAACTAGTAACAGCACAAAAGCAAACTAGTGCAGATGCTGAAAATTTGAAATAAAACCTAAAAGTGCTAGAAACACAGGTCTAGCAGCATGTGTGGAGAAGGGAACAGAAGGCTTAATTTAACAAGGGAAGCTCAACCTGATCTCAACGGGAATACTAAATCATCGCACTATTTAGTACGGGACAGACACCCACTCCATGAACTGCTGATTATTGGCTTACAGTACCATCGGGAGATGTAACTCTAGGCAAGATGTAAGTGGTGTGGGTTGGGGACGTCCTCGTGAGAAGGGGTGGGTGTTTCAATACAAAGATCAGAGGGGGGGGCTTCTCATGAAGTCCCTCTTTCTTGATGCCAGGTCCCTCAATTGGCACACAGTGTCTGATAATGATGGACCGCGCCCCGCCACTAGGCTGTGGGAAAATCCAACAGGCTGACCCACATGAGGAAACTGCCACTGGTAGAATGTCAACAGGGGCAAGGTAAAGTCTTTAAGTGGTGACTTGACAGATTGGCATTGATGAGAAGGCCATCCTCGACCTTTCCCACCTAGAGCTGAACAGTCATCCAGCAGCAGGGAGGAATCCTCTTCGGTAATCTTTAAAGGAATCATCAATCACTTACAGTTTTGTTGTTGATTGATTTCCACTGACTGCTGTCGAATTAGTAGAAGTGTTTGGTAATTTGCACTGGTAAAATTGCTGATGTCGACAGGGAGTTGTGTTGTATGTAGAATCATAGAATGGTTACAGCACAGAAGAAGGTCATTCAGACCATCTGGCAGGATCCCCAAGGTGAGTTTGGTGGCGAGGGACATTCAATCAGCCAGGAGAGTGGTGGGTGGGCACCTCATCGCCTTCTTGCCTCCACCCTGATTAAGGCCAGGAGGTAAGGCCTGTCAATAGCCTTTCTGACCCCATTACCAAATTAGTGCTCACTTAAGGCCCCCACTTCTGTTGGTATTCACCCAGCTGTAGGTGGGGTGCGACCATTTAGGAACAATGACAAGCAAATAGTGGCTTGTTTCCTTGCAGCTGTCTAGCGGCAGTCCCTCAATTCAAAGCCAGTGCCTCATTGAGGGACCTACCATCAGGAAGGGGGTCCTGCTGGACGCGTGCCCCTGCCCTTTCTGCCAACCCCCACACACACCCTCCTCTGTGACCCTGCCCCTTAACTGCCCCCCCCCTTCCCCCCAGCACCATCACTCTCCTGGGGCCTGGGTCTCTCCTCGATCTGGGACACTGTGTAGTACCGGCAGTAGCCACCATCTCACTGGTGGCGTTACTCAGTACAGAAACACTGCAGGTTTCTGATTTTCTGATTGGCCAGAAGGTTTTGGTGGGCAGGGCTCCCACCCCTGGGGTCATTGATCCATGGAAAGCCCTGACACTGGCTTGTTAAGTGCTTTATTGGCACAAGAGGCAATGTGTGGGTCTCGCCATTTCTCTAACCAGCAGCCAAGACCCCTGTCATTTCTACAAGACTCCACCCATTGTGTGTGCGGCAGTTCTCTGCAAGAACATTCAACTAGTCTCATCTCCCTGCCCATTCCCTATAGACCAGCACACACATTTGCATCAGAAAATTATCCAATTCTCTTTCAGAATGCTCATGCAGAATAACCTCAAGCAGCGGTGGCCTTAGAAGGACCATCTTCAAACTGCACCATCTCAGCGAGGACCACAACAGTTTGGGTTCATTGGCTATCAGGCAACAGTAAGAGCACTGGAGGAGTGGCAGTGGTGGGAGGACAAATGCTGGCATCTGAGTGAGGACAACTGGTATATGCTTCACAGAGCCACTGTCATTTTTGGGCCTGATCAAAATTCAGTCTTACTGATCGGGACAATTGGTACAACCTCCTTCTAGCTGGGACATGGATTTTAATCTAAATCTAAACTCATTGAATGAAAATGCTCTTCAACCATTATGGGTTCTACACTGAGTGAACACGAAAAAGGTTCATGAACATGAACAACAGATCCGAGTGATTGTGAATCAACCTGATAAAATTAACCATAATTTAACAGTAATCAGCACAAATGTCATCCAGGCACTTCTCTTGAGGAAAATAAAATATTGAAATGAGTGCAGTAGAGTCTACATTACTGAGATTAGATTCAAGGCATGTCTTATATGAAATACCTGACCAGGGATCACCTGTGCTGACAGAGGTGCAAAAATTGAAAAAGCACTTAATTCCTCAGCATATCATTCAACTAAACCTGAACTTTGCTATTTTTGTCAATAAACCTTGCAGAATCTCAAATTGGAATATTGCTCAATTATTATGATCTACCCATCTGTGAAATGTTTTGTCACTTTGGAGAATTTATCAGTTTTAAATGATTACTAATCTGCCTAATGGGAAACCTCTGCTCATTTCTCCAGGCCATGATGTCTTGTGTTCCCCTTCAGTTGCTCACAGGAACATTCCCGTTTTTAACTTCGATGAGCAATATGACTAGAGAAAATAATAAAATCAGGGTATTTCCCATTGCCTTCCTCATGCCTGCTTTAAAGGAAACACAAGGCCTCTTCTTGAATGATCCTCTTTCTTGAAGCAACTGTTGTCCTTCGAGATTCTAGTTCTTCTCCATTCCCACCAAAAATTCACTGGTTCTGCCCTTGAATGGAATGTTGGCCTTTATTGCAAGGGGGGGGAAGAGTTTTTTTAATTAATTCATGGAATGTGATCGTCACAGCCTGTGCCAGCATTTATTGTCCATCCCTAATTGCCCATGGGGGGCAGTTAAGAGTCAACCACATTGCTGTGGGTCTGCAGTCATATGTAGGCCACACCAGGTATAGAAGGTAGATTTCCTTCCCTAAAGGACATTAATGAAGCAGATGAGTTATTACGACAATTGACAATGGTTTCATGGTCATCATTAGACTTTTAATTCCAGATTTTTATTGAATTCAAATTTCACCGTCTGCAGTGGTGGGATTTGAACCTGGGTCCCCAAGGCATTACCCTGGGTCTCTGGTTTACTAGTCCAGTGACAATACCACTACGCCACCTAAGTGTGAAACTCTTGTTATAATTGCACAGGCATTGGAGAGACTGCACCTAGTGTACCACATGCAGTTTTGGTCTCCTTACTGAAGGAGGCATTTACTGGCCTTTGATGAGATTCAGAGAAGGTTTACTCTGCTGATTCCTGGGATGAAGGGGTTGGCATACGAGGAAAGATTACTCATTGAAATTCAGAAGAATGAGAAATGATCTTATTGAAACATAAAATTTGGAGGGGACTTGACAGGATAGACATGAAGAGAACATTTTCCCTTGTGGGGAATCTAAAACTTGGGGGCACAGTTTCAAAATGAGGTGTCTACCATTTACAACAAAGACTAAGCGGAATTACTTCTCTCAGAGAGTCATTAATCTTCCACAGAGAGACGTGATGCATTTTGGTAGATCAAATCAGGGCAGGACACACTCAGTTAATGGTAGGGAGTTGGGGAGAGTTACAGAACAGAGCGATCTAGGGATACAGGTTCATAGCTCCTTGAAGATGGAGTCGCAGGTGGACAGGGTGGTGAAGAAGGCATTCAGCATGCTCGCTTTTATTAGTCAGAATATTGAATACAGGAGTTGGGACATCTTGTTGAAGTTGTACAAGACATTGGTAAGACCACACATGGAATACTGTGTTCCATTATGGTCCTATTATAGGAAGGATATTGTTAAACTCGAAAGGGTTCAGAGAGATTTATGAGGATGCTACCAGGACTTGATGGTCTGAGTTATAAGGAGAGGCTGGATAGGCTGGGACATTTTTCCCTGGAGCTCAGGAGGCTTAAGGGTGATCTTATAGAGGTCTATAAAATATTGAGGAGCAGAGATAAGGTAGATAGTCAAAAAATTTTCCCAAAGGTAGAGGAGTCTAGAACTACAGAACATATGTTTAAGGTGAGAGGGGAGAGATACAAAAGAGACCAGAGGGAAAACCTTTTCACACAAAGGGTGGTGAGCACCTGGAATGGGCTGCCAGAGGCAGTGGTAGAGGCCGATACAATTTTGTCCTTTAAAAATCTGTTCGACAGTTATATGGGCAGGATAGATATAGAGGGATATGGGCCAAATGCGGGCAAGTGGGACTAGCTTAGTGATAGAAACTGGCAGCATGGACAAGCTGGGCCGAAGGGCCTGTTTCCATGCTGTAAACATCTATGACTCTATGTGGAAGTCATTGAATATATTCACGGCTGTGTTAGATATTATGATGAGAGCAATGCAGATTGATAGGGAGACAGTTAGGAAAGGGGATGGGGTGAAGGAAAGGAGAAAGTGGGGAAGACATCGAGCTAGCAGTGGATCTAAGCTAGGAGTGTGACTAGCGTCATGGCAGTTGACAGAAATAGTACATGAAGATTCTCGATGGTCAACTTGCTAAACACAAGTAACATCAAGGAGTGGGTGGAGAATCAAGATCAATTTTCCAGGAACTATTAAGAAAAATATAAATACTTTTTAAGAAAACAAGCAATGTTGAAAAGCAACAATCGAAGCAATATTGATAGATTAGTGGATAAGCAAAATCGTGGCAAATGCATTTCAAAGTCGGCAGATGAGATCATCCAGTTTTAGGTATTAAAAGGATAGAACAGAGCACTTTCTAAAACTGAGAGATGTGGAGCTCCAAAGAGACTTGGGGTTCAGGTACATCGATCATTAAACTGTCATGAAGAGGTACTGAAAATAATTAAAAGGGCTGATAGAAATCTGGCCTTTCGATCCAGAGCAGGCGTTTTCAAACTCAGCCTCCCGACCCACGAGTGGGTGTTGGGCTGGTGTCGGGAGAGTCGTGGAACGATCGGTTGTGGCATTCCCGATCACAGGACGAAGTCCCCAACTGCTGTGACTGGTTGTTAAAATTGCCGGCCGTGGTCAGTCCCCAGTTGGTTACGCCGTTTCAAAGGCCGGATGGCGCGAGGCTGGGCTATGTGCCGGTCACCGCGTGGGCGTGGAGGGGCTAGCAACAGGGGCTGACGGGCGTCCCCATGGACACACGATGCTAATGGTTTTGGTCCCAGGCCAGGTTTGTCAGCCAGGAATACCGATCAAACGAGGCGAGTCAATATGGCTGACATATGTCAACACTGGAAGAAGCCTACACAGTCATCACTTTGTGTCGCCCTCCCTGGAAACCAGGTTGTAAGTGCTTTTGGTGAGAATGGAGAGGAGATGACTTGGATGTTAGGATAGTGCAATGCAGTGGTACCAGTAAGAAATCTTGTGACATTGTGTGTGTTTGACAAGTTACTTCATCTCGTCTAAAGTCATAGTTTGTAAAGTAAAAACAAGATTGTACTTTTTTCTATACTTGTTTAAATTTCTAAAGAAATGGGAATATATTAAAAACAAAGTTTGTGTGTAAATATAAGGATGCATATGTTCAAAAAATATGTTGGAAAAATCAGGTATTAGAAATAAAGTTTTAAAATTAAAAAAAGAATGCCAGTGGCGACCGGCCAGAGGCAGCGTCAGAGAGAAGGCATCGCGCCCAGCACATACATTGTGCATTGCGCTCTGTATATCCGTGCTTTGGGCGCAAAATCATGGAGGAGAGATTCCATTTTGTAGCTGCCTGCAACAGGACTGTGTGAAGAACTGAAGATGGATTATTTTGTAATAATGAAGAGAGGGCCAGACACAAACAGGCCAAGATCTCACAACTGAATCTGCTGGAGAGAGCTTCACAGGAGAGTCCACAGCAGGACAAAGCAGTGCTGGTGTGAGCTGTATCCAGAGTTCCAGGGCCTCTGATGAACAAACTATTAAGAAGAAACTGAAATCGGGAACAAAGCAGTATAAAGATGATTTCTTGAGGTATGGCTTTATTGTGCCAATGCAAATCAGGTTGCATAGCCCATGTGTGTTATATGCAAGGAAGTACTGGCAAATGAAAGTTTAAAATCCTCAAATCTTCAAAGGCATTTGAAGACTAAGCATGACGAGTTCAAGGATAAACCTTTTGATTTTTTTCAAAGGATGCAGCAAGAACTTAAATTGTCAGCTTAAGTCCTTAGCAGAAATGTAGGATTGAATGACGAAGCAAGTGAGATCATGAGGACCAAGCAAGTGAGATTGTGAGGACTAAGCAGGCTCACCATTAAAAGTAAGAAATAATGGGGTATTACGAGAGTCGGTGTGAGTCGCTAATGTCAGCCGGCATGGTTTGCAAACATCGGCCGGCATGGGTCCCGAAGTTCCGCTTGTTGGTAAAAGTGGGTCCCGGGGAAAAAAGTTTGAAAAACACTGATCTAGAGGTATGCTAGGAAGTTGAAGCTGTACTTCAGCAATACAAAGTCTTGGTTAGACCAAACTTGGACTACTCTGGGAAGTTCTGGGCACCACACCTCAGAAAGGATACATTGCTGAACTCCAGACGTGAGGTGAGAGTGCCTGCTCTTGACATCAAGGCATATTTGACGGAATGTGGCATCAAGGAGCCTCAGCAAAGCTGAAGTCGAAACCCACCACTGGTTGGTGTCACACTGAGCATGAAGGAAGATTGTTGTGCTTGTTGGAGGTCAATCATCTCAGACTAAGGACATCACTGCAGGAGTTCCTCAGGATAGTGTCCTAGGCTCAACCATATTCAGCTGCTTCAATTACATTCCCTCCATCATAAATTCGAAGTGGGGATGTTCCCTGATGATTGCACAATGTTCAGCACCATTTGCAACATCCCATATTGGAGCCGTTCATGTGCATATTCAACAAAACCTGGGCAACGTTCAGGTTGGGGTTGATAAGTGGCATGCAACATTTGTGCCACACAAGTGCCAGGCAATGACCATCTCAAACAGGAGAGAATTGAATCTCCCCATGACATTCAACAACATCACCATTGCTGAATTCTCCCACTATCAATATCCTGGAGGTTACCAGACACTTAATCGGACCAGCCACGTAAGTATCGTGGCTTCAAGAACATGCTAGAGGCTGGGAATTTTGCGGCAAGTAACTCATCCCCTGCCTCCCCAGAACATGTTCATCATATACAAGGCACAAGTCAAGAGTGTGATGGAATACTCTCCACTTGCCTGGATGAATCAGCACCACCAACACTCAAGAAGCTCAACACCATCCAGGACAAACCAGCCCGTTGGAATGGCACCCTATCCACCACATTAAACATTCAGTCCCTCCACCACTGATGCCCAGTTTCAACAGTGCATACCATCTCCAAGATGCAATGCACCAACACACCAAGGCTCTTCAACCTCTACCACTTAGGTCAAGGACAGCAAATTCATGGGAACATGGCCAGCCATGCTCCCCTCCAAGCCACAAAGCATCCTGACTTGAAACTATATTGCCTTTCCTTCACTGTGTCTGGGTCAAAATCCTGGAACTCCTTTCCCAACAGCACCGTGGGTGTACCTACACTACATAGACTGCAGCAGTTCAAGAGGCAGCTCACCACCATTTCCTAAGGGCAATTAAGGATGGGCAATGAATGCTGGCCTAGCCAGTGACACCCACATCCCATGAACGATTAAAAGAAACATGGGGCGTCATTCTCCGACCCCCCAGAGGGTCGGAGAATGGCCGTTGGCCGCCGTGAATCCCGCCCCCGCCGGTTGCCGAAGTCTCCGAAGGGAGAAAAGTCGGCGGGGCGTTAATGTCGCCGCTGCCGCGGAGAATGTCACGGGTTTGCGCAAGGCAGCCGATTTTCGGCCTGCCGATATTCTCCCTTCCGGATGGGCCGAAGTCCCGTCGACGTGATGACCGTTCACGTCGACGTAAATTAAACCTCCTTTTCATCGGCGTGACCCGGTGCTCCAGGCTCACGCCGACCAGCGTGGAGGTGAGTGACGGCCTGGGGGGTTGGCTCTGGGCAGGCAATGGCGTGGCCGCAGTCTGAATGCGTGAGGAGAGGTGTGTCTCGGGTTGTGTGTGTGTGTGCGGCGGGGGGTGGGGGGGTGGTTAGAGTAGGCTGGGCTCCGGGGGAGTGCCGGGAGGGGGTCCGTGCCGGGGTGGAGGTTGGGGGGGGGGGTCCGTGCCGGGGTGGAGGTTGGGGGGGGGTCCGTGCCGGGGTGGAGGTTGGGGGGGGTCCGTGCCGGGGTGGAGGTTGGGGGGGGGGTCCGTGCTGGGGTGGAGGTTGGGGGGGGGGGGTCCGTGCCGGGGTGGAGGTTGGGGGGGGGGTCCTTGCCGGGGTGGAGGTTGGGGGTTGGGGGGGGGTCCATGCTGGGGTGGAGGTGGGGGGGGGGTCCGTGCTGGGGTGGAGGTTGGGGGGGGGGTCCGTGCCGGGGTGGAGGTTGGGGGGGGTACGTGCTGGGGTGGAGGTTGGGGGGTGTCCGTGCCGTGCCGGGTTGGGGGTTGGGGGGGTCCGTGCTGGGGTGGAGGTTGGGGGGGTCCGTGCTGGGGTGGAGGTTGGGGGGGGGTGGGTACGTGCCGGGGTGGAGGTTGGGGGGGGGTCCGTGCTGGGGTGGAGGTTGGGGGGGGGGTCCGTGCTGGGGTGGAGGTTGGGGGGGGTCCGTGCCGTGCCGGGGTGGAGGTTGGGGGTTGGGGGGTCTGTGCTGGGGTGGAGGTTGGGGGGGGTCCGTGCTGGGGTGGAGGTTGGGGGGGGGTCCGTGCCGGGGTGGAGGTTGGGGGGGGGTCCGTGCTGGGGTGGATGTTGGGGGGGGGTGTCCGTGCCGGGGTGGAGGTTGGGGGGGGTCCGTGCTGGGGTGGAGGTTGGGGGGGGTCCGTGCTGGGGTGGAGGTTGGGGGGGGTCCGTGCCAGGGTGGAGGTTGGGGGGGGGGTCCGTGCCGAGGAGGGGGATGGGAGGGCAAGTGAGTTGGTCCACCTGGCCAGGTGCCAGCCTCCAACAGTTGGACCCATGCGGTCCATGCCACCTGGCTGGGAGAGGAGGGGATATGGGCAATGATGACATGTCGTCGTTCCCCTCCCCCCCACCAGGCCGTCACGTTTTCAGATCATCCAGCGATGTTGGCCGCCGCTCATGTCTATGTTGCCCTGGATGAGGAGGAGGAGGAGGAGGAGGAGGAGCGTGCCAGAGAGGCGGCGCAGGCTACCGCAGAGGGGCAGGCGGCAGCCGCCCAGGCTGGAGGGACACCTGACCGACAGGATGAGGAGGGGGAGGAGGACGTCGCGGCCCCACGGCAACGGAGGCACCCGAGGGCGCCCCGTGTGTACCGGCCCCGGCAGTCATACCAGGTCCTCACGGACTGGGAATGCAGGAGGAGACTCCGGATGAGCCGGGAAACCGTGGCACACATCTGCCACCTGCTGGCACACCTGTCACCGCGTGGCACTGGCGGGGGACACCCTCTCCCCGTGTCCGTCAAGGTTACGGTGGCACTGAACTTTTATGCAACGGCGTCATTCCAGGCACCGAGTGGGGACCTGTCCGGCATATCGCAGACATCGGTGCACCGGTGCATCCGGGCAGTGACAGATGCCCTGTATGCCATGGCGCACCGCTACATCCGCTTCCCCGTGGACCGGGCCAGCCAAGGTGCCCGGGCTGTGGGCTTCTCTGCCGTGGCCGGGTTCCCCATGGTCCAGGGCGCGATCGATGGGATGCACGTCGCCGTGCGGCCACCTGCAGATAACAGGGCCGTGTTCACTAATAGGAAGGGGTCCTATTCGATGAACGTACAGGTGGTCTGCGACCACCGCATGATGATCCTGCACGTCTGCGCCCGTCACCCAGGCAGTGTACACGACTCATTTGTGTTGTCGCGGTCATCCATCCCCGGCATGTACGAGGGACGCCATCCCCGGCAGAGGGGCTGGTTGCTGGGCGACAGGGGCTACCCATTGCGATCGTGGCTGATGACGCCTATACGGAGGCCACGCAATGAGGCGGAGAACCGCTACAATGATGCCCATGTAGCGACAAGGGGAGTGATCGAGAGGTGCTTTGGCGTGCTGAAGATGCGTTTCAGGTGCCTGGACCTATCTGGGGGCGCCCTCCAGTATCGGTCAGATAGGGTCGGCCGCATCATTGCGGTGTGCTGCGTCCTGCACAACATAGCCCAGCAGAGGAGCGATGTGACGCAGGCAGAGGAGGGCGGAGTGGAGGAGCAGCAGGACGAGGCCCAGTCCTCCCCAGATGAGGGGGATGGGGGCAATGGTCAGGGCAAACGGGGTAGACACAGGCGGGTGGCTGTCCACCGTTACCGGCTGGCCCAGCGGGCACGGGACAGACTGATAGACGCCCGCTTCACTGACTAGATGGGCGTGGGAATCGGGTAGTATGGCCACAGACCGCACACCATGGCAACAGCTGACCACCCACACCCCACACCCATCCACCCACCCAGCACCCTCACCCCCCTCCCCAACCCCACCCACCCCACCCGCATGCACCCCCCCCCCCCATTGCCGATCCACCTGCGGCACAACGGGCCGGGCTCACACAGTTGCGGGTGGACGCGTGTCTATCGCAGGCCATGGAGGATGATGACAACCCGCCCTGCGATGAGCTCCTGGCTCTACATCGTTGGACTATGTCTGACCCATGGCCACAGTACCACCATCCACCCGGACCATCCCTGCATGCGGCTGTGACACTGCAGCGCACGGTCCCGTCCTCTGCTCGGGGGATGTTGATGGCGGCCCAGGGGGAAGGGGGCAGACTAACCTGGGGCTGAGGTAAGACCACCCTTCACACACACACTTGCGCTCAACGTACATGACACCCCCGCACACTTTGGACAGAGCACAAAGGCAGCTTCGGTAGGTGTAACATTGACTTTAATAACCAAAGGAGTTCATGCACGTGCCCTAGCCCCAAAAACTCATCTGTGCCCTGCACCCGTGCCAACTTACTCAGTGTCTAATTGTTTGGCCTTACGGGCCCTTTGACTACGTCTACGTGGTTCCCCAGACGGTACAGCAGAACTGGAGGTGGACTCCTGTGATTCCTGCCCTCTGACACTGGATCTCTTTGGCGGCCGTTTCCTGGGGCGTCCTGGCCTAGATGGGCCAGGCTGCGGCCCGGGCGACTGGGATGGCGAGCTGCCAGCCTGTCCTGCCCGTTGCCCACCCGATGCACCTGGGACGGAAGGGGGGGGAGTCCGAGGTGTCGCGGTGTACCGGGACCTCCCCTACAGAGGGAGCCGGGACGGACCACACCACCTCCTCCTCCCTCGGGGTGCCCGATGGCCCCCAGGCCTCTACATGGGTGGGGGATGTGAACGGACTGGCCATCCGACACCCCCCCGACATCTGGCGCTGCCAGTCCTGGAGGCCCGTGCTGGTATCGACAGGGGTCTGCAGGTTTGCAGCCATGGAGCCCAGGGGGTTGGCAAACCCTGTATGTGACAGTGCGACGCCAGCTCGCACATGGCCACTGGCGCCGATGCCCTCAGCGGTGGCCTGCAGAGACTGGGCCATGGCCTGCTGAGACAGGGCCATGGCCTGCAGAGACTGGGCCATGGCCTGCTGAGACTGGGCTATGGCGTTGAGCGCCTCTGCCATCTGGCGCTGGCACTGGCTCATGGCCTCCTGTGAGAGGGCAGCGATTTCCTGGGCCACAGACGCCGCCTGCACGGAAGGCCCCAGGCCTCGCAAACCGTTCCCCATGTCTGACACCGTTGCACCCATTGCCTCCACTGCGGACGCCACCCGTGCGGTGTCGGCCTGGGTGGCACCCATGACCGGCACCACTCCCAGCTCCTGGACGCGGGTGGACTCCTCCACCTGCGACCGCAGCCGCCGCACGCCGCCCGTCACCCTCTTCGCTCGTCTCCGGGTCGGTGGTTGCATCGGATCTATGTGTGGGTGTGGTAGCTGCAGGAACCCGGGATCCATCTGGCCGGCAGATGGTCGCTTGGGCTGGGCTGCCCTCCGATCGCCCGGTCCCTCTGCTGCTCCTACCTCCACCTGCTGTACCGGGACGGCTGTGTTGTGCGCCAGTGAGTGTACCAGACGCCTCATCACTAAAGTGCCCAACCGTGGTGAGTGTTTCTGCAATGGTGGAGGGTGTTGGTGACAGCAGTGGCGTTGTGTCGTGCTCTTCGTCCCACTCTGAGTCCATGGCACTTTGGGGTGGGGGTTCGTCTCCACCCATCCACTCTGAGTCACTGTCCGGTATTTCGTCTTCCTGGGTAGTGCTGTCCCGGGTAGGGGTGTCCTGGGTAGTGGTGTCCTGGGTAGTGGTGTCCTGGGTAGTGGTGTCCTGGGTAGTGGTGTCCTGGCTCGGATGTGACGGGGGCCTGTGGCTGCCCCCCTCGTCGCTGGGTGGTCGCTCCCGCACGTGACGGGGGTGTCGTCTCCCTGTTGCTCCAGGTCTCTCCGTCTCCCATGGTATGCGAGGGGCATCCTGCGGGCGTCGCATGCTGGAGGGTCCGGGTCTCTCCGTCTCCCGTGGTCTCCAAGGGGCATCCTGCGGGCGTTGCATGCTGGAGGGTCCGGGTCTCTCCGTCTCCCGTGGTCTCCGAGGGGCATCCTGCGGGCGTCGCATGCTGGAGGGTGCGGGTCTCTCCGTCTCCTGTGGTCTCCGAGGGGCATCCTGCGGGCGTTGCATGCTGGAGGGTGCGGGTCTCTCCGTCTCCTGTGGTCTCCGAGGGGCATCCTGCGGGCGTCGCATGCTGGAGGGTCCGGGTCTCTCCGTCTCCCGTGGTCTCCGAGGGGCATCCTGCAGGCGTCGCATGCTGGAGGGTGCGGGTCTCTCCGTCTCCTGTGGTCTCCGAGGGGCATCCTGCGGGCGTCGCATGCTGGAGGGTGCGGGTCTCTCCGTCTCCTGTGGTCTCCGAGGGGCATCCTGCGGGCGTCGCATGCTGGAGGGTGCGGGTCTCTCCGTCTCCTGTGGTCTCCGAGGGGTATCCTGCGGGCGTCGCATGCTGGAGGGTGCGGGTCTCTCCGTCTCCTGTGGTCTCCGAGGAGCATCCTGCGGGCGTCGCATGCTGGAGGGTGCGGGTCTCTCCATCTCCTGTGGTCTCCGAGGGGCATCCTGCGGGCGGTCTGCATCTGCGGGGATGGGTGCCTGAATGTTTGGTCCTGCGATACACAATGAAGCATGCATGGTTAGACATCAGGCAGTGATCAGGTGATACGGGGGAGGGGGATATAGGGGAGGGGGGATATGGGGACGGGCTGTCGGTGGCTCACTCGCTAGTACGCCCCCGACCTCTGCATCAGCAACCTCCCGGTCCTCAGGTCCGCCAGCCAGTTCCAGGGCCCTTTCCTCGTGTACGGTCAGTGGCCTCTCATCAGCGGGCCCTCCTCCAGTCCTCACATGCTCCCTATTGTTGTGTGCGCGCTTCTCCTGTGGGGGGGGGGGCAGGGGGTAAAAGGCACCAGTGTTAGGCAGGTATATGAATGCACGCCATCGGTTGCGCGTGCATTGCAGAGGTTAAGGTTAGGGCTTGATTCACTTGGGGATATGGGGGAGGGGGGGATATGGGGGAGGGGGGATATGGGGGATATGGGGGAGGGGGGATATGGGGGAGGGGGGTATGGGGGAGGGGGGATATGGGGAGGCGGGATATCGGGGATATGGGGGAGGGGGGATATGGGGAGGGGGGATATGGGGGAGGGGGGATATGGGGGAAATGGGGGAGGGGGGATATGGGGGAGGGGGATATGGGGGGAGGGGGGATATGGGGGGAGGGGGATATGGGGAGGGGGGGTATGGGGGAGGGGGGATATGGGGGAGGGGGGATATGGGGAGGGGGATATGGGGGAGGGGGGGAAATGGGGGATATGGGGAGGGGGGATATGTGGAGGGGGGATATGGGGGAGGGGGGATATGGGGAGGGGGAGGGGGGATATGGGGAGGGGGGATATGGGCGAGGGTGGGATATGGGGGATATGGGGGAGGGGGATATGGGGGAGGGGGGATATGGGGATGGGGGGATATGGGGGAGGGGGGATATGGGGGATATGGGGGAGGTGGGGATATGGGGGAGGGGGGCTATGGTGGATATGGGGGAGGGGGATATGGGGGAGGGGGGATATGGGGGAGGGGGGATATGGGGAGGGGGATATGGGGAGGGGGGATATGGGGGAGGGGGATATGGGGGAGGGGGAATATGGGGAGGGGGGATATGGGGGAGGGGGGATATTGGGGAGGGGATATGGGGGAGGGGGGATATGGGGGAGGGGGGATATGGGGGAGGGGGGATATGGGGAGGGGATATGGGGGAGGGGGGATATGGGGGAGGGGGGATATGGGGGAGGGGGATGTGGGGGATATGGGGAGGGGGATATGGGGAGGGGGATATGGGAGAGGGAGGGATATGGGGAGGGGGGATATGGGGAGGGGGTATATGGGGGAGGGGGGATATGGGGGAGGGGGGATATGGGAGGGGGATATGGGGAGGGGGGATATGGGGAGGGGGGATATGGGGGAGGGGGTATATGGGGAGGGGGGATATGGGGATGGGGGGATATGGGGGAGGGGGGATATGGGGGATATGGGGAGGGGGATATGGGGGAGGGGGGATATGGGGGAGGGGGGATATGGGGGATATGGGAGGGGGATATGGGGAGGGGGGATATGGGGAATATGGGGGAGGGGGGATGTGGGGGAGGGGGATATGGGGGAGGGGGATATGGGGAGGGGGATATGGGGGAGGGGGGATATGGGGGATATGGGGAGGTGGGATATGGGGGAGGGGGGATATGGGGGATATGGGGAGGGGGATATGGGGGAGGGGGGATATGGGGGAGGGGGGATATGGGGGATATGGGAGGGGGATATGGGGGAGGGGGGATATGGGGGAGGGGGGATGTGGGGGGAGGGGGATATGGGGGAGGGGGATATGGGGGAGGGGGATATGGGGGAGGGGGATATGGGGGATATGGGGGAGGGGGATATGGGGGAGGGGGGATATGGGGAGGGGCGATATGGGGGAGGGGGGATATGGGGGAGGGGGATATGGGGAGGGGGGATATGGGGATATGGGGGAGGGGGTGATATGGGGAGGGGGGATATGGGGGAGGGGGGATATGGGGAGGGGGGATATGGGGGAGGGGGGATCTGGGGGATATGGGGGAGGGGGATATGGGGGAGGGGGGATATGGGGGAGGGGGGATATGGGGGAGGGGGCTATGGGGGATATGGGGGAGGGGGATATGGGGGAGGGGGGATATGGGGGAGGGGGGATATGGGGGAGGGTGGATACGGGGGAGGGGGATATGGGGAGGGGGGATATGGGGAGGCTCACCCTGCCTGCTCTGACAAGGTCGTTCACCTTCTTGTGGCACTGGGTGCCTGTCCGTGGTGTCAGGGCCACAGCGGTGACGGCCTCTGCCACTTCCCTCCACAGACGCCGACTGTGGCGTGGGGCAACTCTGCGGCCGTGCCCGGGATACAGGGCGTCCCTCCTTTGCTCCACCGCGTCCTGGAGCGCCTCCACATCGCGTGACTCGAACCTCGGGGCTGAGCGACGGCCAGCCATCCAGTCGGGTGTTGCGGTCGGGTGTTCCGGTCGGGTGGGGGGGAGCAGCGCGGCCTTATGAGCCGTCACGCCATGCAGCGCGTATGACGCTGCACGGCGTGAACCACTGCGCAAGCGCGGATCCCGTTACGTCGCTGCTAGCCCATTTCGGGCCGGAGACTATCGACCCATTTTTCCGACATGACGCAAGTCGGATTTGCGCCGTTTTTTTGCGCCGATCGGCGGACTTTCCGCCGATAAAGGAGAATTTCGCCCATGGTCTTTGAGGGAGGTCTCCTCTGCAAATGGAAATTGATGCTGGTTGAAGTGCTAACCTTAAGCATAATTTTGATAGATTTTTGTTAACCAAAGGTATTAAGAAATATGGGGCAAAGGTGGATGTATGGACTTAGGTCACATATTAGCCACGATTCACTGAATGGCTGGACAGGTTGAGGGACTAAATGATCTACTCCTGTTTCTATGTTCCTATGGTTCACAGTTCTTCATAAGTGTCAAGCTTGTTCCACATTGCCGCCTTATAGTCAAGCGCACAGAGCTACAGACAGATTCAAATCAAGCAAATAAGCAATTGTACATGATCACATGACTGAAAATGAAACCAAGTTGTCTGTTCTAAATGAGAAAAATCTACTACCATGCCACCTAATGGCACCACAGATAATTACAAATGTAACAGGAATGGGGGGACAGTTGACACCGAAATCCCCAGACAGAGTATTGATGGTTGACAGGATATAATAATAATCTTTATTATTGTCACAAGTAAGCTTACATTAACACTGCAATGAAGTTACTGTGAAAAGTCCCTCGTCGCCACATTCCGGCGCCTGTTCGGGTACACCGAGGGAGAATTCAGAATGTCCAATTCACCTAACAAGCACGTCTTTCGGAATTTGTGGCAGGAAACCGGAGCACCCGGAGGAAACCCACGCAGACATGGGGAGAATGTGCAGACTCCACACAGACAGTGACCAAAGCGGGAATCGAACCTGGGACCCTGGTGCTGTGAAGCAACAGTGCTAACCACTGTGCTACCATGCCGGCCTAGAACATAGGAATTTCAATATGTTTTTACAGCATGTTATAACTTTCTCCATTCTAATTTTGAAAGTAAACAAATTAATTTCACACGTAATTGCATGCTATAATTTCACGCTGTTATGATAATTATATAATTACTCGTTTGGTAGTACAGAACTTGAGCGTTGCTGAAAAAAGACATTGTGTCAAAACTTTTCATATTGCTCTTATCAGGACAATCGCAAGAATACCAAAGTCAGCAGAGACAGTGGGCTGGATTCTCTGAAAATGAGACTAAGTGTTGACGCTGTTGTGAAAACGATGGAGTTTCATGATGACGTCATCGGGTCCCCAGCTGCAGTGATTCAACTGCTCCCAAGGGTCTAGCACGTGCGGATCGTGAAACCCATCATATCATCAACGGACTGGCTGCCGATCCTGTGATTGACACAACGCCGCCACTGCACATAATGGATTCGCCCCCTCCCACACACAAGCGCGCAGGCAAGGTGGCCGGAATGAGAGCATGCATTGGATCGCACTGGTGCTGTTTGGTTTGCCCCCCCCTCCTCCTGCCTGGTTGCGGTTCCTCATGACAAATGTGTGCGTACCCCGACCCCCCACACCCCACACTTGCCTCACCCCACACCCCCCACCTCACACACCCCCCTCCCCACATCCCAACCCCCCACACCCCCCTCACCCCACATCCCACACCCCCCTCAGCCCCGTCCAGCTGTCTAACCATTCAAGCTGTCTTGTGTCTTACAGGACCAGCTGGGAATTGTCTCAGCGCATCCGGGGGCCCCCGCCAATGTCAGGGCCGGTGCCCACAGAAATCTGAGCACCGACAGGGAGAGCAGCCGGAGCACCAGCCCTCTGCCCGAAACAACCCAGGTGACCACGACCCAGGAAGGAGACCACGACCCAGGACACCACAACCCAGGAAGGAGACCACGGTCCAGGATACCACGGAGTTCGGGTCAGATGAGGACACTGACTTTCCATTACAGCTGTCTCCTACACCCTCCACCATCTCAGAGACTATCCCCTCGGTTGGGCAAATTAGTGAAGAGGGTTCTGGGACACTCACTGGTGCACACCATACAGTTGTTCCAGGTGGAGGTAAGAGCAGCCGAGGGGCCGGACAGTCGGAGGGCAGTCTAGCCCCAGCAACCAGCTGCCACCCAGACGGGTCCCGGGTTCCTGGAAGAGCCAGTCCCAGCCACAGTGGAGTTGCAGGCAGAGACCCAGGGATTAAGGGAGGGAATGATGGCCGGCTTCCAGCACCTGCAGGCGCAGGTGGAGGAGTCCAAGTAGTTGGTTTTCATCTTTTTGTATGAATGTACTATTGACCGTTTAATAAAAAAATATTCTCAAGTGGTGCTGCAGGTTGTGTTTGCTGCTTGTGGCTGCAAATCATAGATCATAGAATTTACAGTGCAGAAGTAGACCATTCGGCCCATCGAGTCTGCACCGGCTCTTGGAAAGAGCACCGTACCCAAGGTCAACACCTCCACCCTATCCCCATAACCCAGTAACCCCACCCAACACTAAGGGCAATTTTGGACACTAAGGGCAATTTATCATGGCCAATCTACCTAACCTGCACATCTTTGGACTGTGGGAGGAAACCGGAGCACCCGGAGGAAACCCACGCACACACGGGGAGAACGAGCAGACTCCGCACAGACAGTGACCCAAGCCGGAATGGAACCTGGGACCCTGGAGTTGTGAAGCAATTGTGCTATCCACAATGCCACTGTGCTGCCCCACATGCCTGGAGGCTGCTGCTGCTGTTTCCTTCTTTTTCAATATCATTTTTTCTCAGATACCTGTAACTTGGAATACTGGGCTCAGGGGAATGTATGAGTCCACAAGGCAATCCGGTTTGAAGGAGATGCTGCGGGACCTGTTGTGTGGCATTGATTCAAATGGGCCACCTGATGACGCTGATGAAAAAATGCTTTTGCAGTTTGTTGATGCTTTTGTTGCTGGTGTGGTGCATGCTGCATGAATATATGGATGCCAGGATGTGGTTCTGAAGGGATTGGGCTGTGTGGGAGGGACTGCATAGCTGCGATTCCTGAACGGAGAATGGCACTGATATGTGGAACAACCAACAAGTAATGCATTGATGAACACATTATTTCTACTACAAAGTTCTGGACATGATAACACATGCCCAGGCTTATCCTCCATTTCTATTGAGGAATATGTGAGGAGAGTGTTTTTTTTTTTGAAAATTAACTGATATACCTTTGTATAGGTATCAATGTGGAACGGCGATGTTTTCTTGTTGTTTAATGGTTAGTGTGTTGTGTGAAATATTACATGATTGATGTTTGAATCTTTGTTAATGTCGATCGTTTTTGCCAATAAAAATATTACTCAAGTGGCTTCTCGTGGATTCCTGTGTCAAGTGTCATGTGAGAGTCCCTTTACAAAAAGTGAGTTTTATCAAAAGGGTGCAGTGATGTCATTGTGTGGGTGGAGCTGGAATGTGAGTCTGCTTTTTACTTTCGTTTTGAGCTGGAAGCACGTTTTGGCTCTGTGTTTTAGTTTTGCTTTCAGTTGGAGAGCTGCATTCAAACCAAGCAGATGTATACCAGTCTCTCTCTGTATGTTAAACAAGGTGTTTAGATCACTTGATAATTTAAAAGTGATACATGTTCTCTGTGGAGAATTCAAACCTACTGTCTTTGTTAAAAAGTGTTTTGGCTAATGGATGTTGTTAGGAAAGCTACTAAGGGTTACCTATAGAGTACTGTATCATTTTGGGAGGTTATCAGTGTTGGTAGTTGGTAAGATGTTTACTGTGGGTTTATAACATGTTAACTGGATTCATAGAATAAACATTGTATTGTTTTAAAAATACTTCAGATCTCTGTTGCATCACACCTATAAATTGGACCCTTGTGCTCCCCATAACCAAAATCTATTCGAAGTTGTGGGTCAGGTGAACTCCATGATACACTTCGGGGTTCTGTTAACCCTGGCCCATAACAAATTGGGGGCTTGTCCAGGATAAAATTTGAACTTTCGTAATAGGGTTGGCTTAGTGAACTCAAAGACATTGAGGGGTTAGCATATTAGCATTTGCTTTTCAGGTGTGGTATACCAGTTTAAGCAGGAAGTGTGTTGTGGGCAATGGCTCTTTCAGAGTCTTTGAAGTTTTTGGGGGTGGAGAGGGTCACACACAGTACCATACGAACAGAGACTAAAAACAGGCTTTTAGGTTTGGCAAAAACATTGCAGGTAACATTACCTGACAGAATCCGAAAAGATGAGGTACTTACGGCGGTAGATGAGCATTTAAAATTGCCTGAAATACAGTTGGACTCATTGGAAATGGCAAAAGTTCAGTTACAAATCAAGCACCTTGAACATGAAAAAGAATTAAAGCAGCTTGAATATTAAATGAGAGAAAAGGTGAGAGAAGAAAGGAAAAAAGAAAAAATAGCCCTGGCAGAACAAAAAGAAAGAGAAAGGGAGATACAGATCAGGGAAAAAGACAGAGAGATAAAGAGATAGAGAAGAAAAAGGAGAGAAACGAAAGGGAAAAAGAGAGAGTTTGACTTCAGAAAATGGCCATGAAACATGACAGTCAGTTAAAATTGGCCACTTTACAAAATTGGCGGATGTAAAGGGAAACATACAGTTTGAGGAGAGCGAAGAGGATAATGAATTGAGCGTCATAGTCGAAAGCTTGGTGAGAATCTATTTAATATTTCCAAGCATTGCCAAGGTTTGATGAGAAGGAGATAGGCACCTTTTTCATTTCATTTAAGAAGGCAGCTAAACAAATGAAATGGCGAAAGGACATGGGGGTATTACTGATTCAAACAAAGCAGAGGAGGTATCTAAGACGTATGAGCAGGTGAAAAAATCCATCTTAGGTGCATCTGAACTAGTGCCTGAAGCTGACAGACAAAGGTTTAGAAATTTCAGGAAAGAACCTTGTCAAACATACATGGAGTTTGGAAGAATCAAACAGAGTAATTTTGATAGGTGGATAAGGGCTTTGAAAATAGGCCAAGCGTATGAAGCTCTCAGAGAAATTATACTTTTGGAGGAGATTAAAAATTCAATTCCTGATGTAGTGAGAACTCATGTGGATGAGCAGAGGGTTAAAACTGCGATGTTAGCAGCAGAAATGGCAGATGATTATGAATTAGTTCATAAATCAAAGCTTGGTTTCGGACATCAGTTTCAGCCTGTGAGGGACAGAAACTGGGGAAAAGAGAAATACTCAAGCTGTATAGGTAAAGGAGATCTGATGGGAGATAATAAGGAAAGTGTACCTCAGATTAAAAAATAAATCCAGGACGGTGGAAGGGAAATTAAAAGTTTCAAAGGTTTTCACTGTAATAAACTAGGACCTGTAAAGTCACAGTGTTGGTGGTGGAAGAAAAGCACTGGGAAGGCTGATGTGACAAAACAGGATAAGTCAGTGGGGTTTGTTAAAGTGGTAAAGGAAAGCCTAAGTGAAATGAAGGAGGTGCAAAAGATTGTACAGCCTGAGCCAGAGGTGATTGATAAGGTGTCAGATCTCTTTAAAGAATTTACTTGTGAGGATAAAGTTTACTCATGTGTACCAGGTGGAGTAGGTAAAGAAGTCACAATTTTAAGAGATACGGGAGCTAGTCAATCTTTGATGGTAAGAGATGAGGAGTTCTGTAGTTTTGGAGGAATAATGTCAGAAAAGGTAATAATGTGTGGAATTCAGGGTGAGAAGAGTAGTGTTCCATTATATAAGGTAAGGTTGGAAAGTCCAATGAAGAGTGGTGAAGTGGTAGTAGGAGTAATTGAGAAACTATCTTGTCCAGGAATACAGTTTATCTTGGGCAATGATATAGCTGGATCGCAGGTGGGAGTGATGCCTACTCTGGTTGATAAGCCAGTGGAAAATCCGACAACTGAAGTGTTGAAGGACGAATATCCTGGAATTTTTCCAGATTGTGCAGTAACAAGGTTGCAAAGTCACAGGTTAAGACAAGAGGAGAAATCAGAGTGGAGATAAAGTTGAAGTTCAATTAACAGAAATGATTTTTGATCAGATGGTTGGAAAAGAAGAACAGGTGGAGGATGAGGCGGATATTTTTAGTTCAGGAAAATTGGCGGAGTTACAACAGAAAGATATAGAAATAAAACGGATGTATCAGAAAACATACACGGAGGAGGAATCTGAGTGTATACCAGAGTGTTATTACCGTAAAAGTGATGTCATGATGAAAAAATGGAGACCTTGACATATGCAGGTGGATAAAAGTGGGCAGAAGTTCATCAAGTGGTATTGCTGGTAGGGTATTGAAAGGAGGTGTTGCGTGTAGCTGATGAGGTACCAGTGGGAGGTCGTTTGGGAGTAAGGAAAACTCAAGCTAAAATACAAAAACATTTTTATTGGCCTGGACTGCATAAAGATGGTGTTAAATTTTGTTGATCATGTCACATACGTCAAGTGATAGGGAAAGCTCAAGCAGTGATAAAACCAGCACCCTTAATACCCATTCCAGCATTTGAGGAACCTTTTACAAGGGTCCTAATTGATTGCATAGGACCGCTTCCTGAAACAAAAAGTGGGAATCAATATCTTTTGACTATAATTGATGTGCCTACTAGGTTTCCAGAGGCCATTCCAGTACGCAATATTACAGCTAGAAAGATTGTGGAGGAGTTACTTAAATTCTTTACTAGATATGGACTATCCACAGAAATACAATCGGATCAAGGATCAACTTTTACCTCAAGGTTATTCAAAGAAGTTATGGATAGCTTAGGAATAAAACAATTTAAATCAACTGTGTACCATCCAGAATCACAAGGAGCGTTAGAAAGGTGGCATCAGACATTAAAGACAATGTTGAGGGCTTATTGTCAAGATTATCCAGAGGATTAGGATAAAGGAATTCCATTGTACTGTTTGCAATTAGGGATGCATCTAATGAGTCAACTCAATTCAATCCTTTTGAACTAAACTTTTGGTCATGAGGTAAGAGGACCACTTAAATTGATGAAGGACAAATTGGTGAGTGAGCAGTCGGAACTTACATTATTGGATTACGTGTCAAATTTTAGGGAACAATTAAATAGGCCAGGGAAATTGGCTAGACAACATTTAAAAGTGGCACAAAATGTGATGAAACAGGTAGCAAACAAGAAAGCAATAGTTTGCAGTTTTGCCAGTGGAGATAAAGTTTTAGTATTGTTACCAGTGGTGGGTGAACCTTTAAAGCAAGGTGTTGAGGACCTTATCAGATTGAAAGGAAATTAAGTGAGGTGAATTATGTGGTAAGAACGCCAGATAGAAGGAAATTCACCAAATGTGTCATGTGAATATGCTTAAAAGGTACTTTGAAAGGGAAGGAGAGCAAAAGGAGGAGGGTTTAATAATTCTAACCCAAAGTGAAGAACCAAATCCAGATGACTGAATTTGACATCCCTCAAGTGAAATTGGAAAACGAGGATGTTCTTACAAATTGGGATAAATTGTTGATTTACCTTCCAGAGGAAAAATGAACTGACCTGAAAGAGTTATCGATATCACATGGGCAAGTTTATGGAGATAAATTGGAAAGTACTAAAATGGCTATACATGATGTAGATGTGGGAAATGCTGTTCCAATTAAACAACATCCATATAGACTTAACACTTTAAAATTGGCACAGGTTAACAACGGAATTGAAAGTATGCTTAAAAATGGCATAATTGAAATGGGTTGCAGCCAATGGAGCTCACTCATAGTGATGGTACCGAAACCGGACGGTACCCAACGGTTGTGTGTGGACTATAAACAAGTTAATGCAGTTACAAGAACGGACTCTTATCCTATCCCACGTTTGGAGGATTGTATTGAGGAGGTGGGACAATCAACTTTTATTTCCAAACTGGGTTTACTTAAAGGTTACTGGCAGGTACCCTTATCTGAAAGGGCGAAGGAAATTTCAGCTTTTTTGACTTCAGATGGTACACACCAATTCAAAGTTATGCCATTTGGCATGAAAAACGCCCCAGCCACATTTCAACGGTTAACTAACAAAGTCGTTTCAGGATTACCCAATTGTGCAGTATACATCGATGATCTGGTAATTTTCAGTCAGACATGGAAAGACATGATATCGATAACTCTTTCAGGTCAGTTCATTTTTCCTCTGGAAGGTAACTCAACAATTTATCCCAATTTTTAAGAACATCCTCGTTTTCCAATTTAATTTGAGGAACTCATGATGGAGTTATTCGATCGACTTCAGGGGGCGGGTTTGGTGGTAAACCTAGCCAAAAGTGAATTTGGAAAAGCCCAAGTCACTTTCCTTGGCCATACAATCGGACAGGGACGAATGGTCCCACGGGATGTGAAAACAAAAGTTATTGGGGAGTTTCCAATACCCTTGACACAAAGGGAAGTAATGCGATTTCTTGACATGTATGGATTTTACCGGAAATTTGTGCTGAATGTTAGCAGTGTGGTTGCTCCACTGACGGACCTGTTAAAGAAGCGTAGCAAATTTCAGTGGACAGCGGAGTGTCAACAGGCCTTTGATTGCCTTAAGGCTGTGTTGACCAATGCTCCTGTGTTGGAGAATTACAAGGGGCTCTATGATCGGATTGAACTAAAGTATCTGACTTTAAAGAGAAATGCCGAAACGCACAAATGGATGGATCGTGCAGAGACCTTCTTGTCCAAAGAGACTTTCAATCAAGAGGGATTCCAGTTGGAGGAAGAAGAACTAAAATGGACTATGTTATTATAAATGTTGGCGTGTTTTGTTTTGTTAAACAAAAAAAAAGTTTAAAAGAAAGGGAAAAGGTGAAAAATGAAACCATCATAAAGTTGATGGTTTATTTTTTTTTCTTGGGGGGAGGTGTCATGTGAGAGTCCTTTAAGAAAAGTGAGTTTTATCAAATGGCTGCAGTGATCTCATTGTGTGGATGGAGCTGGAATGTGAGTCTGCTTTTTACTTTCGTTTTCAGCTGGAAGCACGTTTTGGCTCTGTGTTTTAGTTTCGCTTTCAGTTGGAGAGCTACATTCAAACCAAGCAGATGTATGCTGGTCTCTCTCTGTATGTTAAACAAGGTGTTTAGATCACTTGATAATTTAAAAGTGATAACTGTTCTCTGTAGAGAATTCAAACCTACTGCCTTTGTTAAAAATGTGATTTGGCTAATGGCTGTTGTTAGGAAAGTTACTAAGGGTTACCTATAGACTACTGTATCTTTTTGGGGGTTATCAGTGTTGGTAGTTGGTAAGATGTTTACTGTGGGTTTATAACATGTTAATTGGATTCATAGAATAAACATTGTTTTGTTTGAAAAATACTTTAGATCTCTGTTGCATCACACCTAAAGTGGGCCCTTGTGCTCCCCGTAACCAAAATGTATTAAATGTTGTGAGTCAGGTGAACTGCATGATATACTTTGGTGTTCTCTAAACCCTGGCCTGTAACACATGTCTCAGACGATGATTATTGTCCGTATTTCAATCAAACTTTGAAGCCTGAACAGTTTGCCTAAACTTTAGAAGCATCCGCAGATTTAGATTGAGGCCCTTGCTGTTTGTGGGTGTAGCCATGTAAAATGGCTGCGTTCCGATTAATCTGGCCAAAACCCAGTTTAAAATGGCTAAACCGAAAGACTGCTGGAAAAGCAGCCAAGAAGACACAAGCAGGCAGCTGCAGACAGGTTTGCAGCTTCAGCTCTGGGAACGTAGCCCAGATCGATACTCAGGGCTATCAACAGCCCATCAACCCAGGTATCCGCAGTTTCATTCAGGACTGTTTACACCTAATCTACTCAGACATCCACAGTTAAATCGGCTATCCCCGGGAACAATTGCAACATATTAGCAATTGAAAAGCGGGCCAGACATGTCGGCGCCTGCAGTGGCCGAAACAAAGACAGGTGAGCGACCACCCCCCGATCGAGGAATCGCCTCACCATTGAACACATCGACCCCAGAGACTGGGGACAGAATCCAATCACTTGGGACTCAGGGTCAAGGGCCGCCCCGGGAGGCGGGAAGCCCCTGGGCCCTATAAAAGTAAAGGTCCAAGTTCAGATCTCTCTCTCTCTCATCTTCGCCTGCTCGAGACCTTCACAAGACCAGCCACCGGCCACTGTAAGTGTGAATCCAACGATCGCTACCCGGTAGAGACACCTAGCCACCGACCTGTAGCAGCCTTTTGAATCCCGCGGGCCAGATTTCATTGGACAAGCCATTCGTTTCCCTGACCTGGTGGGCTCTTCCTAAGTTAAGTATTGGCCAGTAGTGATAGGTTTATTATATAAATAGTAGTATTAGGGTATTAATATTGCTTGTTGTATATAATAAATGACCGTTGTTTTAATCCTTACTAAGCGGTGTGCTGTGTTATTAATCATAACCTGAACTTGAACCACGTGGCGGTATCATAAAGATACCTGGCGACTCATGAGCAAAGGTGACCGAAACAGAGCAAATAGACTAAAGCTAGAAAGAGCAACATGGGTGATATGAATGATTTAGAAATTAAGGTAGGAGGGTTGATCGGTAAATTTGTGGATGATACGAAAATTGGTGGGGTGGTAAATAGTGAGGAGGATAGCCTTAGATTACAGGAGGATATAGACGGGCTGATCAGATGGGCTGATCAGTGGCAAATGGAATTCAATCTGGTGCTGCCTGGTTCCTCTATGGTGATCTCCTCGGAGCTCTCCACCGAGGTGCTCTCTTGGGTGGCGGAGGGTGGGGATAACTACGGATTGCCTGGCCCCATCAGATGGAAATCCTGCGAGAGAATGGACATGTGGTCATTCAGAGTGAATGATCATTGTGTTTGACATGAATAACTCACTTGAGACAGGTCATCTGGGTGAAGGGACAGTGGATCCTCACCTCTGCGGTGCAGGCCAACCCCACTATTGGTGACTGATCTATCCTCGGTGAGCCCCATGATTTCCAGGATCTGTTCTCAATAGGGCACGAGTACTGGATTCGCTGGAACTCCACCCCACATCTTGGCCCTTTCCCACTTATTATGGGCTATCTTCTCCTGCCGGGACGAAGACAGCGTATTGTGAGCTGCATGCTTTATGTGTCAGTGGGGTCTATAGCAGGTGGCATGTGTGGGCATCGCACCTGTGCATGAAGGTATCAGTGGGTTCTGAGGAATAAGGATGAAGGTCGGATATGGGGACGGTGTGAGGTGTCAACCAGTGATTTTTTTTTGGGGGGGGTGCGGTTGGGAATTTGAGGGATGGCAGGCAGAACTGATGCCAGGAGGGAGGTGGTAACCTACCCTTACAGCACGGTGGAGGTCATTCGTCTTCTTCCGGTATTGGACAGCGGTCCTTCTGGTCATGATACCTGCACTGATAGCCACTGCCACCGTCTCCCAGTATTGGTGATCCTTATGCTGGTCCTCTGACCCCCTCAGGGGAACAGGATGTCCCATCTCGCATCGACAGCATCGAGACGCCTGGCCAGATTGGCATCCACAAAGCGAGGAGCAGGTCTGCGTGCTGCCATAGTTGTATGTTGACTGAGTAAGTGGTGAGGGAGCGTTTAAAAGCAACTTCCTCTTGTTAGCAGTGAGCAGCTGAGGTTCATGTCTGGCGAATCAGACAGCGAGACAGCCAGTAATGGCAAGAAGCTCATGGGGACTCATTTCTAACACTAAGTGCCATTAAATACAGACAGCGATTTCGCTAATGCAGCTGTTGGGAAACACCCAAAATCACACTGAGAAATGTTTCCATTAAGTCGCGTGTTTGTTTCCTGTGTGCCATCTCAATACATTATCCGACAATGCCATGCACTTTCATTTTACACTTTAATCACTTTCTTGGGACTTTGTCAGAAGCCTCTGAAAGTCCAAATAAATCACATCCACTGGCTCCCCCTTGTCAACTCTACTAGTTACATCCTTGAAGAATTCCAGTAGACTGGTCCAGCATGATTTTCCTTTTGTTAATCAATGCTGGCTCTATCTGACTATGCCAGGAAAACACTATTTTCCAGGTGCTATTAAATCTTTTATAATGGACTCTGGCATTTTCCCCACTGTCAACGTCAAGCTGACTGCTCTACAATTCAGTTTTCTCACTGCCTCACTTTTTAAATAGTGGGGTTACATTATCTACCCTTCAATCTGTAGGAGCTTGTCTAGAATCTATAGAATCTTGGAAGATGACCATCAATGCATCCATTATTTCTAGGGCCATCTCCTTCCATACACTGAGAGGTAGATTTATCAGGCCCTGGGGGTTTATTGGCCTTCAACCCCATCAATTTCCCCAACACCCTTTCCCTACTAATACTGATTTCCTTCAGTTTCTCCCTCTCACTAAACCCTGTGTTGTCCAACATAACTAGTATTTTATTTGTGTCCTCCTTTGTGGAGACAGTACCAAAATATGCATTTAGTTGGTCAGCCATTTCTTTGTTCCCCATTATAAATTCCTCTGTTTTTGACTGTATGGGACCTACATTTGCCTTCACCAATCTTCTTCTGTTCACATACCTATGGAAACTCTTAGTCAGTTTTTATGTTCCCCGTAAGCTTACTCTTGTACTCTATTTTGTAAGGTACGATTCTATGAGTATGACAATGTCAGGCTGTTGTTTCACTAGCCTCTGAAACAATGCTCCCATCTGTGGCACAAGTCCCCAAATGTTTGTGAGGAGGACTTTGCCAGGTTGACTGGGCTTGGTGTACCTTTTCCGTATTTTGTGCCTATGTCAATGCCAAGTTATCATCCTGGCTGTAGTCTTGTCTGCGCAGTTTGAGACAACTTTGTGGCTTGTTAGTCCATCTCAGAGGGAGTTAACCATATTATGTGGCTCTGGATAAAACGGATAAGGGCAACAGGAGTGCTTTCCTGAAGGATATTACCCAACCAGAAGTGTTTTTATGACAATCCAATAGTTTCATGGTCACTATTACTAATACTAACTTTTTATTCCAAATTTATTTCAATAACTGAATTTAAATTGCCCAGCTGCTGATTTGGGATTTAAACTTGTGTCTTTGGATCATTAATCCAAGTCTTTGGAATGCTTGTCCAGTTATTGCAATGCAGTATCCCATTAAGAGTGCCTTGTATCTACTGTTTTGGTTATGTGGTTAATTTATTGGGTTTGCTGACTTGACTTGTGGAGCATTGTAACTACCACGAATCCAATGTATTTTTAAAGTTACTTCTTATCAATTTCAACACCATTCATAAAGTATGTATGTTGTCCCTCTTTCCTTTCTCCTTGTAATATTTTACACGTAGCTGCAATAAATATTATCTTCCATTGTTCAGCCCACTTGCATTTTTGTATAATTTATTCTGGGATGCCTTCTTCAGTTTCATTGCCCCTTTGAATTAAGTCTAATCTGCACATTTGGCCAATTTACATTGAGCTTCATTAATGAAAATCAGAAAGAGTAGTGCCATTAACAGAGGTCTCACACACCAGTAAATGTTTCTCATCTTCCTGAAATTACCTGACTAACATGATATTGTTCAGTGGGTTACTCATTCAAATCCAATTGTGCCCTGAATCCCCACAGCTTTGAGCTCCATTATGAATCTTTTACTCTTTAACTTTAACAAATGCCTTTTGTAAGTCTAAGTAATAGTGTTTACCAGAATCAACTTGGGTTGTTACTTCCTTGGGAAAATCAAGGGATTTCTTTCCAATTTAAAGTCATGTTGACTGCTGTTTACTAGTTAACTGATGATCTTCAAGTTTACGCCTCATGATCAATTCCATTATTTTAACTGGATTGATGTAAATCTAATGGTTCTCTGATTGCCTGCAAGCTTTCCATTCTGACGATAACTCCAGAGACATGTTCACAATGACTGTGAATGCCTCTCCCTACTGTGTCTGTACACTGAGGTAAAAGTTAGCTAATCCAGGAAATTTTATTTTAAATTCTTCAAGCTCGTCTAGAACTTCAATCCCATTTGTGTTAAAGTTGTAAAATACACCCTTTTTTGTTGGGAAGGAAGGCATGATGTTCACTTTGATGAAGTAATCACTCAGAATATTTACCATCCTGTGCTCATTATCAGTTCCAAGTCAATTTGTATATGTTAATGTTCTCACCTGTTCCCTGATTGTGGCAAACAGAAAAAATATTTTGCTGTTACACTTTGCCTCTGCATCTGCATTTTGCAAGGTTTATCCCAGTTGCTCTGCTCACTCCACATTTGTTTCTGCTTGCTAATATCTTCATCCCGATGAACTCTTCGCTCTGAAGGATTTGTAGAGCGAGATTCTCTGGCCTCCCATTGGCGTGTTTCTCGGTGGCAGGAGGCGGCTGCCGTTGGCGGGATCTTTTGGTCCTGCCGCTAAATCCACCCCACCCCACCGGGAAATCCATGGCAATCCATGTGCCATTGGTGTGATTGGATGATCCCACTGGCGTGAACTGCCAGAAGATCTCATCTGTAGTATTTTTCCCTTTTAATTTGTTAATTCCTTTTCCTCTTATGGGTGAATCCAGATCTAGGGGACACTGTTTTAAAGTTAGGAATCAGCCTTTTAGGACAGAGATGAGAAGAATTGTTTTCTCTCGGGGGGGGGGGGCTTTGCGATTTTTGAACTCTCTGGTGGAGGCGAGGTAATTGAATATATTTGAGGCGTAGGCAGATGGATTCTTGTTAGGCAAGGAAATCAATGGTTATTGGGGGGAGATGGGTATGTGGAATTCAAAACACAAATAGATCCGCCATGATCTCAGAATGGTGCAGCAGGCACAAGGGACCGTTTGGCCTACTCATGCTCTTATTTTGTACATTCGTATTTCTTTAAAGGCTGTTTCATTTGTCTTCTATGTTGAACCATCAATGAACTTTGTTTGCCAATCTATTTGTCTCAGTTTTTCCCACATCTTTTTAAATTCAGTCAGTTTAAATTTAGAAACCTGGGTCCTGATCTTCACTAAGATAATCTTTCAGATCACGACAAAATAGTTCTGTAATCACTGTTCCTCAGGGATGCTTTGACCTTTGTGCTTTCTTGCACTTTAACTGGATCTTTGACCCGGTCAAAATGAGCAAAGTCTTTAATGGCTAGTCTGATGCACTGAGTCATGGCGCAGTCATGCACTACATTAACAACTACATTAACTCTGCATCTAAACCATTTGGATTTCTGACTCAGTACTGCTTTCTTCACTGATATTTTTAAACAACGGACAAGTGCTTAAACTGCAACTGACCCTTCTGTATACTTTCTTATGTTACAACAGTGGCACACTTCAAAAGTACTACTTGGCTATACAATATTTTGGAACATTCCAGAAGTCATAAAGGATACAATGTAAATGCTAGTCTTTCTTTTCTAATATTAACGCAGGACAATTTTCCAGTATTTGGGGGAATGTAAAGTTCTTGACAGACCTCCTTCTAAGTGTTGCCAATGGTTAATCTTGTGTTGCCCTGGATCGGTGGCAGGCTGCCACATTCTTTACTTTTAGTGTAAATTTGTAGTCCTCCACCAAATTTCAAAAGGTTATCAGTTGGAATCTCCACATTCTAAGCAGTGAAGCAAGATATTTGAATTCTTCATTCTTTTGGAATACATTTTGCACTGCATATCCATGAATACACTGTGAAAAGTTTTTTCAGCAAATCAGGATATCTTGGGCATGATTTGACGGCCAAAACAGAGTCTCATTTTGTGCGTGAATAGCATGGTGTTTCTCAGCTCCTGTAGCGCCAAAAATGACCCCGCTATGGAACGGGACGTTTTTTTAACCTCGGCGAGGAACTCCCTACCGAGGCTGCACTTAGCTAATTTCCTGCATCAATGAGCTCAGCTCATCAGCGCAGGAGAAGATCGGGGGCCATTTTAAAACCTCTTGACATGCCACTGCAAACTCCAGACCCCCTCCCCAACATCCCAACTCACTCCACCCCCAGGCCCGATCCTTGGCACAGACAACCTGACACCTGGGCACCTTAGCACTGCCAGCTTGGCATCATGGTAGTGCCATGGTGGCAGCGCCAGGGCACCAAGGTGGCAGTGCCTAGGTGTCTGGGTGGCAGCAGGAGTGGCAAGGTGCTACCCTGCCCAGAGCACAACCACTTGGGTATCTCTGATGGCCTCAGAGACCACCCCAGTGCCATTATGCCTGGTCCACGGTTGTGTGTGCCAGTGCTAAATGGCGCCATGGCGAGGTCTCCCAGGATCAGGTGTTCATTTCCGGGCACTGGGAGAATCCAGTGCAGATATATTTAAATGAGTCTAACGGCTCACTTAAATATTTAAATCTCATGAGATCTCACAAGACGTTCCAAGCATCGCAAATCCCGCAAGATGTAACGGCTTTGTCGCGTCCCCGAATCCAGCTTGATGAGGCCATTCGATCGCCACCCCCTTATGACAAGCTGAGCCAGTATCCAGATTGCATTGAGAATTTCAGATAATTTTGCTTTTTGGATATAGGAGTAGGCCTACTTATATTAAAATGGCTGATGCCGAGGCTGGTTATGGTCTAAAGTAAATAAAGTGGCTCCAAATAGGAGATGTATCACTGAATAATAAATACAGGGTACCTATAATAATTTTACCATCTGCGACCCTGCGTATAGGAGAGAGTTCGCAAAGCAAACAGTGCGGACAAAAATCGCAAGATGCACAGTGCAGACAAACAACTAGAATTCTTGTGCTAAACGTTGGGTGTGGTTGGTGAGGTTTGGGTCGGCTCGAGTCAGAGACTTCATATACGAAAGGTCAGGTGTGGTTGATGAGGTTCATGCTGGCTTGAGTCAGAGACCTCACGTACCATAGGACAGGTGTAGTCGGCGAGGATTTTGTCAGCTCGGTTCAGACTTCCTGTACTAAAAGTCAGGTGCAGTCAGCAACGTTGATGTCAGCTTGGGTAAGGGAATTCCCATGATAAAGGTCAGGTGCAGTCAGTGAAGGGTCAAGTCGGCTCGGGTCAGAGAGTTCCTGCGCTAAAAGTCGGATGCGGTCGGTGAGGTTTATGTCGGTTCAGATCAGGGAATTCCTGTGCTAAAGGTCAGGTGTGGTTGGCATGGTTCATGTGGGCTTGGATCAGGGAATAGGTATGTTAAAGGCTGGGTGTGGTTGACAAGGTATGTGTCACCTCGGGTCAGGGAATTCATGTGCTAAATGTCGGGGGCAATCAGCGACAGTCATGTTGGCTCAGGTCAAGGAATTTGGGTGCTAAAGGACAGGTACAGTCAATGAAGTTCATGGCGGTTCGGGTCAGGGAATTCCCGTGCTAAACGTTGATAACGTTAAACAAAGTGCAGTTTTTGGATATGTTCAGTTAGCAGATTTACAGGTAAAGAATACTCAACCTTTATCTGCTAATTTAACTACATTGATTTACCTCTAATATAGACTGGTGGGAAAATCACCAATCACACCACAGAAAATCAATAAAGCAGATCATTCAAATCTTTATCAATGTTACCAGCTGGGAATCAATAATACCAGTAAAAGTAATCAAATTGCTTCAAGTATAGATAGCCAGCCAGATAAGAGATCTATAAAGGTTACAGTTTATAACACAACTCAAAACAAAAGGTGTTTACCGTTATCACGAAAATTGACCAAGTCTGGTTAGAAATCTGAAAACAAGCCTTGCCTGCAAAGTTAAGTCTTTATTTTTCCTGGAAATTATATTATTCAGCTTAGATGTTGAGAATTAATATTTTTCAGGGCTCCACTCATCTGCAGCCTCACTGTCTGTCAGTTTTTCCATTCTTAATGCTTTTCTACATAAAAATAAACAGCATTCTGTGTTCCAAGGCAGCTGTCATTTCTATATTTGCTCCTCGTGTAGCTACAGACACTATTTGTTCTCCTGTTGTGGTTACAGCCATTGCATGTGCTCCAGCTGTGTCTGCAGCTGTTGCCTATATCTATACCCATGGTGTTGTTGTAATCTGTTTTCCTTCAAGGGCTGGATCACCAAACTTGTTCCTTATACACTTTTCCTCTCTGAAATGCTCTCTAAACCCAAACGTCCTCCCGAAGTGCTGCCAAACTGTATACTCTTCAGCAATCACATTATGACACCATTTCTCTTAAAGTATCTGTGTCAAGCAGTCAAGCCACCCCATTCGCAGGTAGTGCATTCACCCCAGTAAATGCTCTCAAATGTCAAACTCCCCATTGCTCCCACATCTGGAATGAACACAAATTGCAGCCTAGCACCTTGATCGATCCAAAATCTCAACACCTCGAGTACTAACAAACCCAACATCAGAAACTCAGTCATCTCTATTCATTGCATGGTCAAAGCTATCGTGTCGCTTAATATCAAGACCCACCAGTGCTGAATTCTCCCAAATGTTAAGCCTCAGACCTTCCAGAGCATCAGCACCATGGGTGCCCCAACTCCCTCATGCTACGTGCAATACCCTCCATGCCAAATCCCTGATGGAAATGGGGAAGATGCCCAAAATAGGCAGCCTTTCATCAGGGGCTCTTGCCACCTTCAGCTAAGTCTCTCTATATGTTTTCTCAGTTCTTAATCAAGGTGAATTATTGCCCCATCAGTTTACTCTTGATCGTCAGCAAAGTGATGGAAGAGATCATCAACAGTGGTATCAAGCTGCACTTGCTTAGCAGCAACCTGCTCATGGATATAAATGATTTGGAGGAAAATGTAACTGGTCTGATTAGTAAGTTTGCAGTCGACACAAAGGTTGGTGGAATTGCAGATAGCGATGAGGACTGTCAGAGGGTACAGCAGGAATTAGATCGTTTGGAGACTTGGGCGGAGAGATGGCAGATGGTGTTTAATCCGGACAAATGTGAGGTAATGCATTTTGGAACGTCTAATGCAGGTAGGGAATATACAGTGAATGGTAGAACCCTCAAGAGTATTGAAAGTCAGAGAGATCTAGGTGTACAGGTCCACAGGTCACTGAAAGGGGCAACACAGGTGGAGAAGGTAGTCAAGAAGGCATACGGCATGCTTGCCTTCATTGGCCGGGGCATTGAGTATAAGAATTGGCAAGTCATGTTGCAGCTGTATAGAACCTTAGTTAGGCCACACTTGGAGTATAGTGTTCAATTCTGGTCGCCACACTACCAGAAGGATGTGGAGGCTTTAGAGAGGGTGCAGAAGAGATTTACCAGAATGTTGCCTGGTATGGAGGGCATTAGCTATGAGGAGCGGTTGAATAAACTCGGTTTGTTCTCACTGGAAGGAAGGAGGTTGAGGGGCGACCTGTTAGAGGTCTACAAAATTATGAGGGGCATAGACAGAGTGGATAGTCAGAGGCTTTTCCCCGGGGTAGAGGGGTCAATTACTAGGGGGCATAGGTTTATGGTGAGAGGGGCAAGGTTTAGAGTAGGTGTACGAGGCAAGTTTTTTACGCAGAGGGTAGTGGGTGCCTGGAACTCGCTACCGGAGGAGGTGGTGGAAGCAGGGACGATAGTGACATTTAAGGGGCATCTTGACAAATACATGAATAGGATGGGAATAGAGGGATACGGACCCAGGAAGTGTAGAAGATTGTAGTTTAGTCGGGCAGCATGGTCGGCACGGGCTTGGAGGGCCGAAGGGCCTGTTCCTGTGCTGTACATTTCTTTGTTCTTTGTTCTTTTGAGGGCAGCACGGTGGTTAGTACTGGGACTGCGGTGCTGAGGACCCGGGTTCGAATCCCGGCTTGGGTCACTGTCTATGCGGAGTCTGTACATCCTCCCCGTGTGTGCGTGGGTTTCCTCCGGGTGCTCCGGTTTCCTCCCACAGTCCAAAGATGTGCAGGTTAGGTGGATTGGCCATGATAAATTACCCTTAGTGTCCAAAATTGCCCTTAGTGTTGGGTGGGGTTACTGGGTTATGGGGATAAGATGGAGGTGTTGACCTTGGGTAGGGTGCTCTTTCCAAGAGCCGGTGCAGACTCAATGAGCCGAATGGCCTCCTTCTGCACTGTAAATTCTATGATAAAATTCTATGATAAATTGCCCCTTGATTGGAAAAAATATATAATTGGGTACTCTAAAATTTAAAAAGAACCTAAACTATCAATGGCCTTTTGTCCATCATAAGGTCAGAAGTAAGGATGTTTGCTGATGACTACACACTATTCAGCAACATGAAGCAGTCGATGTGTATCTGCATCAAGACCTGGATAACATTCAGGTTCAATTGCTGAATCTCCCTCTATCAACATCCTGGCGGTTACCATTGACCAGAAACTGAACTGGAGTAGCTATATAAAATGCTGTAGCTGCAATAGTGGGTCAGAGGCTGGGAATTCTACAGTGGATAACTCGTCTCCTGGCACCTCAAAGCTCATGCACCATCTACAATGCTCGAATCAGGAGTGTGATGGAATACCCTCTATCTGCCTGGATGAGTAAAACTCCAACAACACTCAAGAAGCTTGACACCATCCAGGACAAAGCACACTATCCTGATTGGCACATTATCCACCACCCACCTTCGACATCCACTCCCTCCGCCACTGACGAACAGTGGCAGCAGTGTGTACTATCTCCAAAATGCACAGCAGGAACTCAAATTGAAGACTCCTTCAACAGCATCTTCCTAGTCCAAAAACTCTACCACCTGGAAGGACAAGGATAGTAGCAGCATGGGACCACCACCACCATGGGACATGTGATGAAACGATTAACTGACCTTGACCACTTATGTGAGGTCATTAAACTTTTGGCAGCATGATATTCTGATCCTTGGGGCTAAACTGCAAGCAATGGCAGCAACGGCTATCTGCTGCCACCGTCTTCTAAGCATACGCCTGACAGGGCTCCTAGCCTCCTGAGGAAAGAGAAGCTCCTTCCTACTGTCCATCTCCTGCATTAAGGCCTCCAGTATGGCATGTGCCTGCTGCACCATTTCTGTAGCTGTGTCCTGATCTTCTAAGCTTCATTAACCAGCTACTGCCAGACTGCACTTTGCAGAGATTTTTCCCAAGGTTAAATTCCATTTCTGTGAATACTCAGAATGTAAATAAACAAGCCGATCAAAATTCTTGATGGCTTAGTGGGTTTAATGTGATAATGACTCACACAAACCGGAGGTTCCAGTTTGTGGCGAGTAAACTTAGCCCAGTGACGGGATATTAAAATTGGAATCAGGACCACTAAATTAGTGAGACGAGAAAACAGCTAAGATTCACATTTTTAGTAGCTATCCAGAAACTCCCTGTTGAAAATTCATGGGTGGGGATGTTCAGTGGGAACATGATTGGATGACAAAGATGTCTCACATTCTACCCAAGATTGAATAGCTTGTCAACACTATTAGCAGCTCCATGACATAGTCTCACTCTTACTAGAATGGGACATGGGAGTTTATTCGGAATGGTAACTAACAAAAAGTATCAAGAGAGGGGGAGAAAAAGGAAACTATATTAAACAAAAATTCCAATTTCAAGGAAATAAAATGGTGTGGTGAGATTCAAATACATAAGGCGGAAACTTCCCAACAATGCACAGAGTGTTGGCTCAGGCGAGAAAACTGTCGTGAAGCTCGCAGACTGGCCAGCCGGCTTATCTCGCCATTTGAACAACACTCTGAGCATTTTAAAAGGGGAAGTTAGATTCATAACATCAGTTGGAGGGGCAGAGCCTAAAGGCACCAGAAAGGCCAGGAAGATCAAGATCAGGACGATTTAATCTCGGACTTAAATAAAAGGCCCCCTCAACCCAACTCCCCCCCCCCCCCCCCCCCCCCCCACACCCACCTCCAGGAAATTGGAACCCCTCAAGCATTGGGGCAACCCTCACCACAAAGGCAACATTGCCTCCTCCGCCTGGTTTGTAGGAATCAGGCCCCCCCTCTTTCCCCCCACCTTCATAGGCATTAGGGCTCTCCCCTCCCACCCCCATGCAGGCATCAGTTTTCCCCCCAATAACACATAAGGGGAACCATTCTCCCCCCCACCCCTCTCCCCCAACCCCCACCCCCCACAATGGGGCTCCACAGAGGGCCTACCCCCTGGCACGGCTAACTTGGCACTGGGGGAGGCACCAGTGCTGGGACAGTGACTGGCATCGCATTTTGCAGGTTGGGTCTGGCGGACTGATCCAGGTGTTAGGGAAATTCCCCATAGTTTCTCAGCTTGGTTTGGGAACCATCTACTGGGCTGTGGCCAAGATCCACGTCGATCCGGAGGCTCAACCTCGTTTTTTTAGGGCATGGTCCATGCCCTATACAATGGTGGCAGGATAAATGCGGAACTCAACCGCTTGGAGACCTTGGGCATCAGTCGACTGGTGCGTTTTTTGGATTGGGCAGCACCGGAGGTTCTGAAACTAGACGGGACCATACACCTCTGCGGCGACTTTGAACTTATGTTTAATACGGCCTCATGGTTGGATCGATACCCTATTCCCTGCATCGAGGACCTCTATGCCACGCTGGCGGGAACCATTACTTTCACCAAATTGGATATGAGAAACGCCTACTGCAGCTGTTGCTGGATGAATCCTCACGTAAATATGTTACCATCGACACACAGCACAGCCTCGGTGAGTATACATGGTTACCTTTTGGGGTTTCATCGGCTTATGTGATTTTTCAATGTGATATGGACGGTATTTTGAGAGGCCTACCGTGAGTCGCTGTATACCTAGATGATGTCTTGGTCACGGGCACAACGGACCAGGAACATTTACGGAATCTGCAGGCCGTACTCCGGTGGTTCTCGGAATTTGGCGTCCGCTTGCGCCAGAAAAAGTGGGGTTTTCACGCCGTTTCATCTACCTGATAAACTGAGCTGTGTTGAACATAATGGAAGACAAAGTGCACGCAACCAAGTTCTGCTCCTTTCTCGGTCTGGTGAATTACTGCAGGAAGTTCGCCCTTCTGCACTTCCTGCTGAAGAAACGCCAGGACAGGCTCTGCGGCAATGTCCAGTATTGGCTTTCTGTCGAGTCACACAATAACTATCCTCATCAGGTGTGTTGACCCATTATGACCAGGGTAAGGCCCTAGTCATCACTTACAACGTGTTTCTCTAAGGGATCAGGGCAGTCCTGGCCCATCGAATGCCGAGACATGGATAGAGCAGGGACAGGAATGGTTGTTGCAGGTGCCGGGATTTAGATATTTCAGTAAGCTCAGGGAAGGTGGTAAAAGAGGGGGAGGGGTGGCATTGTTAGTCAAGGACAGTATTACAGTGGCAGAAAGGACGTTTGATGAGGACTCGTCTACTGAGGTAGTATGGGCTGAGGTTAGAAACAGGAAAGGAGAGGTCACCCTGTTTTCTATAGGCCTCCGAAAAGTTCAAGAGATGTAGAGGAAAGGATTGCAAAGATGATTCTGGATAGGAGCGAAAGCAACAGGGTAGTTGTTATGGGGGACTTTAACTTTCCAAATATTGACTAGAAACGCTATAGTTCGAGTACATTAGATGGGTCCGTTTTTGTCCAATGTGTGCAGGAGGGTTTCCTGACACAGTATGTGGATAGGCCAACGAGAGGCGAGGCCTTTTTGGATTTAGTACTGGGTAATGAACCAGGACAGGTGTTAGATTTGGAGGTAGGTGAGTACTTTGGTGATAGTGACCACAATTCGATTACGTTTACTTTAGTGATGGAAAGGGATAGGTATATACCGCAGGGCAAGAGTTATATCTGGGGGAAAGGCAATTATGATGCGATGAGGCAAGACTTAGGATACATCGGATGGAGAGGAAAACTGCAGGGGATGGGCACAATGGAAATGTGGAGCTTGTTCAAGGAACAGCTACTGCGTGTCCTTGATAAGTATGTACCTGTCAGGCAGGGAGGAAGTGGTAGAGTGAGGGAACCGTGGTTTACTAAAGCAGTCGAAACACTTGTCAAGAGGAAGAAGGAGGCTTATGTAAAGACGAGACATGAGGGTTCAGTTAGGGCGCTCGAGAGTTAGCTAGAAAGGACCTAAAGAGAGAGCTAAGAAGAGCCAGGAGGGGACATGAGAAGTCTTTGGCAGGTAGGATCAAGGATAACCCTAAAACTTTCTATAGATATGCCAGGAATAAACGAATGACTCGGGTAAGAGTAGGGCCAGTCAAGGAAAGTAGTGGGAAGTTGTGCTTGGAGTCCGAGGAGATAGGAGAGGTGCTAAATGAATATTTTTCGTCAGTGTTCACACAGGAAAAAGACAATGTTGTCGAGGAGAATACTGAGATTCAGGCTACTAGACTAGAAGGGCTTGAGGTTCATAAGGAGGAGGTGTTAGCAATTCTGCAAAGGGTGAAAATAGATAAGTCACCTGGGCCGGATGGGATTTCTCCTAGGATTCTCTGGGAAGCTAGGGAGGAGATTGCTGAGCCTTTGGCCTTGATCTTTAAGTCATCTTTGTCTACAGGAATAGTGCCAGAAGACTGGACGAAAGCAAATGTTGTCCCCTTGTTCAAGAAGGAGAGTAGAGATAACCCTGGTAACTATAGACCAGTGAGCCTTACTTCTGTTGTGGGAAAAATCTTGGAAAGGTTTATAAGAGATAGGATGTATAATCATCTGGAAAGGAATAATTTGATTAGAGATAGTCAACACGGTTTTGTGAAGGGTAGGTCGTGCCTCACAAACCTTATTGAGTTCTTTGAGAAGGTGACCAAACAGGTGGATGAGGGTAAAGCAGTTGATGTGGTGTATATGGATTTCAGTAAAGCGTTTGATAAGGTTCCCCATGGTAGGCTACTGCAGAAAATACGGAGGCATGGGATTCAGGGTGATTTAGCAGTTTGGATCAGAAATTGGCTTGCTGGAAGAAGACAAAAGGGTGGTGGTTGATAGGAAATGTTCAGACTGGAGTCCAGTTACTAGTGGTGTACCACAAGGATCTGTTTTGGGCCACTGCTGTTAGTCATTTTTATAAATGACCTGGAGGAGGGCGTAGAAGGATGGGTGAGTAAATTTGCAGATGACACTAAAGTCGGTGGAGTTGTGGACAGTGCAGAGGGATGTTGCAGGTTACAGAGGGACATAGATAAGCTGCAGAGCTGGGCTGAGAGGTGGCAAATGGAGTTTAATGCAGAAAAGTGTGAGGTGATTCATTTTGGAAGGAAGAACAGGAAGACAGAGTACTGGGCAAATGGTAAGATTCTTGACAGTGTGGATGAGCAGAGAGATCTCGGTGTCCATGTACATTGATCCCTGAAAGTTGCCACCCAGGTTGAGAGGGTTGTTAAGAAGGCGTACGGTGTGTTAGCTTTTATTGGTAGAGGGATTGAGTTTAGGAGCCATGAGGTCATGTTGCAGCTATACAACACTCTGGTGCGGCCGCATTTGGAGTATTGCATGCAATTCTGGTCGCCGCATTATAGGAAGGATGTGGAAGCATTGGAAAGGGTGCAGAGGAGATTCACCAGAATGTTGCCTGGTATTGAGGGAAGATCTTATGAGGAAAGGCTGAGGGACTTGAGGCTGTTTTCGTTAGAGAGAAGAAGGTTAAGAGGTGACTTAATTGAGGCATACAAGATGATCAGAGGATTGGATAGGGTGGACAGTGAGAGCTTTTTTCCTCGGATGGTGATGTCTAGCACGAGGGGACATAGCTTTAAATTGAGGGGAGATAGACATAAGACAGATTTCAGAAGTAGGTTCTTTACTCAGAGAGTAGTAAGGGCGTGGAATGCCCTGCCTGCAACAGTAGTGGACTCGCCAACACTAAGGACATTCAAATGGTCATTGGGTAGACATATGGACAATAAGGGAATAGTGTAGATGGGCTTTAGAGTGGTTTCACAGGTCAGCACAACATCGATGGCCGAAGGGCCTGTACTGCGCTGTAATGTTCTATGTTCTATGATAGTGAAAGACTGATCTCCTTTGCGTCCAGGACACTGACCACCGCCGAGCGCAAGTGTTCACAGACAGAGAAGGAGGGTTTGGCGGTGGTCTTTGGAGTTAAGCGTTTCCACCAGTACCTCTATGGTCGCTATTGTACTCTGGTTACGGACCACAAACCCCTCCTTGGTCCTTTTTCGAGATAAGGCGATTCTGCCCATAGCATCGGCACGCATCCAATGGTGGGCTCTGTCTGCTACTCAGCGCATGCCGAAGTGATGAGCTGGCTGCCCCTGCCAGCCACGGTTATGCCTCCGCCTGCCAGCCAGCCATGGTCGCGCCCCTGCACCCCCCCCCCCCTCCTCTCTGACAGATGAGATAGTGGATGTGTTGAACTCTATGGTCTCCTTGCCGGTTACCACATCTCGAATCCCCGACTAGACCCGGACAAATCCGATCCTTACCCGGGTGAGACACCTCATCCTCGGGTGGTCAGCATTACCAATTGCCCAGGGAGAAGCAGGCTTTTTCTACCCAGATGTCAGAACTAAGTATCGAATTCGGGGTTCTATTGTGAGGTACGTGGGTCGTGATCCCGACTATAGACCAGGCACTTGTGTCATGGGACCTACACAACAGGACCCAAGGAGTGACCAGGATGAAGATGCTAGCGAGGAGCTATGCCTCGTTGCCAGGCCTCGATGCCGACATTGAGAAGTTAGAGCAGCAATGCTCCATCTGCCAGGAACACCAGCGGCTCCCCGCTGCCATACCACTCCATCCCCGGGAGTGACTGGGCCACCCGTGGGCCTGAGTCCACACAGACTTCGCTGGCCCGATTATGAGCTCAATGTTCCTTCTTTTAGTGGACACTCGTTCTAAATGGTTTGATGTCCATTGGGTGGCGGGGATCACTTCTCACACAATGAAGAAGATGCGCCTCTCTTTCTCCATACATGGCATCCAGAGGTCCTTGTGACGGACAGCGGGGTGTCCTTCACGAGTGCGGACATATTAGAGTTTCTTTGGACAAATGGCATCCCGCAAAAGAGGACAGCCCCTTATCGTCCGGCCTCCAAAGGTTGGCAGAGAGGGCCGTCCAAACCTTCAAGCAGTTGGGCACGCGTTTGGCCCGATTCTGGTTCACGCACTGACCACACCACATACCATGACCAAGGTGGCTCCAGTGGAACTGCTCATAGGCTGACGCCTCCGCATCCATTTAGGGTTCTTACTCTCCGGCATCAGGGCGAAGGTGCGATATGTCGAAGGTCAGCAGGTGCGTGCCCCTAGCCCACGTCATATGGCCTGTCATTTTGCCTTGGGGGACGAGGCTTTTGCCTGAAATTTCGCCCTTGGTGCTCCTTGGCTATCCGGCGCTGTGCTGCACAGACGGGTCCGGTGTCCTTCCCTCAGGAAGGGGCCCAGCGGTTATGACAGCTTTCAGATCATCTGCGGGTACACCGACCGCTTTTGTGTCCACAATCAGTGGCAAGTCCCATTCCTGAGGATTCAGGGCCAGGGTTCTGCGAGTTCATGATGCCGTCGTCCACCCATCCCCTGGCCCTCCCGATAGCCGTGCCCTCTTTGGATTCAGAGATGGACTCCGAACCCGCTGGGGCATCCGGGAGTGGAGCCAAAGGTACAGGCTCCGCCCGTCACTGCCCTGCCAGGGGTTTGAATCGTAAGAGATGTTCTCTGGCACAGTACACTCTGCTTCAGAGCTTCCTCCGGCACAAGAGAGGGTTCATCAGCCCTCTTCTCTCTCGATCTCTCCTCCTCCCTCTTGTCAACAGCTCATGGAGGGGTTTTTGGACTTTGAGGGGGATGGATGTCATATCCTGGGCCCGACGAAAGCCTATGGAGTCAGGGATCTGGTTTTCCCAGAAGCCCTCGGAGAATATGCGCTCCCCCACTGAAAGGGAGCAGAGCTCCCGAGGACTTCCGGTAAAAAGCTGTCCGACACAGAACCGGGCCGGAACTCTCTTAGAGGAGTAGCTTGTAGGAAAGTCTCTTTAACAAACTTCAATAAACTGCCTGTTAATCCTGCAACCCAATGTGGACTCCTGCCTTTGGGGGCGGTTACAATAGTGCAGGCAAACCAGAACTATCATAAGTATATGATAGTATATGATAAGTATGTACCGGTCAGACAGGAAGGAAGGTGTCGAGCGAGGGAACCATGGTTTACCAAGGAAGTGGAATCTCTTGTTAAGAGGAAGAAGGAGGCCTATGTGAAGATGAGGTGTGAAGTTTCGGTTGGGGCGATGGATAGTTACAAGGTAGCGAGGAAGGATCTAAAGAGAGAGCTAAGACGAGCAAGGAGGGGACATGAGAAGTATTTGGCAGGAAGGATCAAGGAAAACCCAAAAGCTTTCTATAGGTATGTCAGGAATAAGCGAATGACTAGGGAAAGAGTAGGACCAGTCAAGGACAGGGATGGGAAATTGTGTGTGGAGTCTGAAGAGATAGGCGAGATACTAAATGAATATTTTTCGTCAGTATTCACTCAGGAAAAAGATAATGTTGTGGAGGAGAATGCTGAGCCCCAGGCTAATAGAATAGATGGCATTGAGGTACGTAGGGAAGAGGTGTTGGCAATTCTGGACAGGCTGAAAATAGATAAGTCCCCGGGACCTGATAGGATTTATCTTAGGATTCTCTGGGAGGCCAGGGAAGAGATTGCTGGACCTTTGGCTTTGATTTTTATGTCATCATTGGCTACAGGAATAGTGCCAGAGGACTGGAGGACAGCAAATGTGGTCCCTTTGTTCAAAAAGGGGAGCAGAGACAACCCCGGCAACTATAGACCGGTGAGCCTCACATCTGTAGTGGGTAAAGTCTTGGAGAGGATTATAAGAGACAAGATTTATAATCATCTAGATAGGAATAATATGATCAGGGATAGTCAGCATGGCTTTGTGAAGGGTAGGTCATGCCTCACAAACCTTATCGAGTTCTTTGAGAAGGTGACTGAACAGGTAGATGAGGGTAGAGCAGTTGATGTGGTGTATATGGATTTCAGCAAAGCGTTTGATAAGGTTCCCCATGGTAGGCTATTGCAAAAAATACGGAGGCTGGGGATTGAGGGTGATTTAGAGATGTGGATCAGAAATTGGCTAGCTGAAAGAAGACAGAGGGTGGTGGTTGATGGGAAATGTTCAGAATGGAGTACAGTCACAAGTGGAGTACCACAAGGATCTGTTCTGGGGCCGTTGCTGTTTGTCATTTTTATCAATGACCTAGAGGAAGGCGCAGAAGGGTGGGTGAGTAAATTTGCAGACGATACTAAAGTCGGTGGTGTTGTCGATAGTGTGGAAGGATGTAGCAGGTTACAGAGGGATATAGATAAGCTGCAGAGCTGGGCTGAGAGGTGGCAAATGGAGTTTAATGTAGAGAAGTGTGAGGTGATTCACTTTGGAAGGAATAACAGGAATGCGGAATATTTGGCTAATGGTAAAGTTCTTGAAAGTGTGGATGAGCAGAGGGATTTAGGTGTCCATGTACATAGATCCCTGAAAGTTGCCACCCAGGTTGATAGGGTTGTGAAGAAGGCCTATGGAGTGGTGGCCTTTATTGGTAGAGGGATTGAGTTCCGGAGTCGGGAGGTCATGTTGCAGCTGTACAGAACTCTGGTACGGCCGCATTTGGAGTATTGCGTACAGTTCTGGTCACCGCATTATAGGAAGGACGTGGAGGCTTTGGAGCGGGTGCAGAGGAGATTTACCAGGATGTTGCCTGGTATGGAGGGAAAATCTTATGAGGAAAGGCTGATGGACTTGAGGTTGTTTTCGTTGGAGAGAAGAAGGTTAAGAGGAGACTTAATAGAGGCATACAAAATGATCAGGGGGTTGGATAGGGTGGGCAGTGAGAGCCTTCTCCCGCGGATGGATATGGCTGGCACGAGGGGACATAACTTTAAACTGAGGGGTAATAGATATAGGACAGAGGTCAGAGGTAGGTTCTTTACGCAAAGAGTAGTGAGGCCGTGGAATGCCCTACCTGCTACAGTAGTGAACTCGCCAACATTGAGGGCATTTAAAAGTTTATTGGATAAACATATGGATGATAATGGCATAGTGTAGGTTAGATGGCTTTTATTTCGGTGCAACATCGTGGGCCGAAGGGCCTGTACTGCGCTGTATTGTTCTATGTTCTATCACAAAACAAACATTGAAATTCATTATGCTGGAAGAGATGCTAATAACCACTTTGTTTCTTTCTTCAGGAGGAATGATAGAATTCTGAGCAGAAGCATAGAAACTGACTGTTAACCTGCAATTAACCATTAATGCGGCGTGTCACATGACCGAACCCTCTGGCCTTTTTGGACAGTTTTAACATTACATCTTTAGCCTCACAAACAGTCTGCTGTTTAACATCTGACTGGTGACCCACCAAGCAGTAGCTCTCCAGGCAGAGCAACAGTCTTCTCCTCAAGCCTGCCTCTGCTGGAAGACATCCTACTATCACTTGCAAAACTGACTCAGTCTCTGTGTGCCTACTTCACCTTGCAATATCAGCATCAATTGTAAAGCGAATTCGACAAATGCGGTCGCCAGCCAGCAGAAGTCCACTCCAAGAGAAAAAAATCTTCACTGGACTCCCGATTCTGGATTCTCAACATCACATGAACTGATGTTCATTACTGTGGTTCTTGTACTGTTACCGATGCATATTTGGAAAACTTATTTTTTTATTCCCTTTTACGGTGTGTGTGTTTGTGTGTGCGCAGGCAGTAGAGTGGGAATTTACAAACATTCCTTCCCCGGGTTTTGAATGTGAAATAAACTAACCTTCTGAGTTAATCCTAATGCGAGTTTGCTTTGGGTTATTAGTAAATTGGATCATACAAAACCTAGGGTTTGGGAAAATACTTCACCACATACATGAAAAATAATTCCAATACCTTCTGCTTACAAACAGGTGGAGAGCGGAAATAAGTATCATGGACGGGATCTCCGACCCCCCGCCGGGTAGGAGAATCGCCGGGGGATGGTGTGAATCCCGCCGGCTGCTGAATTCACCGGTGCCGGGGTTTTGGCGGAGGCGGGAATCACGCCACACCGGTTGGCAGCAGCTGGCAGCGCCCCCCCCCCGGCGATTCTCCGGCACGCGATGGGCCGAGCGGCCGCCCGTTTTAGGCCGGTTCCTCCGGCGTAAATTAGGCCTGGTACTTACCGGCGCGACCTGGCTCTGCGGGCAGCCTCCAGGGTCCTCGTGGAGGGGCGTGTGGGGATCTGGCTCCGGGGGGGGGGGTGCCCCCACGGTTGCCTGGCCCGCGATCGGAGCCCACCGATCCGCAGGCGGGCCTGTGCTGTGGGGGCACTCTTTCCCTCCGCACCGGCTGCTGTGGACCTCCGCAATGGCTGGTGCGGAGACGAACCACCCTGCGCATGCGCTGGGATGACGCCAGCACATCCTGGCGCTCCCGAGCATGCGCCAACTCGCGCCGGCCAGCAGAGGCCCTTCGGGCAGGTTGGCACAGTGCCAAGCCCCTTCCGCCCCGGTTGGCACGGCGCCAACCCTACTGGCCTCCCCCTGAAGGTGCGGAGGATTCCGCACCTTCCGGGCGGCCCGATGCCGGAGTGGTTCACGCCACTCCTCGGCGCCGGGACCGCCCACCTCGCTGGGTAGGGGAGAATCCCGCCCCATTTTCCTGTTCTCTCCTGTCTGTAACAGCTCAAAACAAGGAATCTTACATCTCCATGGCAATGTGACACATGTAGCAGAAAGGCAGGTAGAAATGCAAATTAACTACCTTTTAATTCTGACGTTATCCTTAATTCTGGGAAACCATATGAATAACTTACCCTTTACTGGAATATCTGTAGACATCATCTACGGGATTCTCGGGTCAGCCAGCCATATTTTCCTGGGCGGCGCAGGCTCGTGGGCAGCGGGATTCTCCGTTCCCATCACTAGCCAATGGGATTTCCCATTGTGAGCATCGCACGCCGCAGGGAAACCTGCCGGCACAACGGAGAATCCCACCGCCGGAGAACCCCGCTGCATGTCTCCAGTTCTTTAGCTAAGTAAACCCATGGGTGTTTATGATCTTACCTTTTCAGTTTGACGTTTGATGCATGATCAATTGCACAAAGACTAAAGTTGGGTACAACTGTAGCTTTATTACAGTCAACTGTGTGGCCTCCTGCTGCAGCTGGCGAAATGGCAGGGCACTGGAGGTCATACATATTTATACTGTTCTCCGTGGGCAGAGCCAGCCGGGAGGAGCTACCAGCGAACCTGTAGTGCAGGTCCTACCTTCCATCTCCTATTACAGTGGTTCACCACATTCACCCCCTGTTAAAAATGAGTCCGGCGGGGGTGAGTGAAACTATATACAATTAGTGCAATTATGTACAGTGGTAGGGAAACAAAAGTCCATGTTGACGATCCGGAGTCCGTCAAAGGTTCAGCCGGTCCGGTGCTTTGGTGCTTCGTTGGGAGCAGCGTAACGGTGGCGGCAAAGTCGGTGGTGGAGGTGGTGGAGGTGGCACCGATGGTGGTGCTGATGCTGGCCAGTCATCAGGGAACTCCGGGAGCGTGCTGAAGTCCTCTTTGTCCTCTTGTGCGGAAAAGGGGAGGGGGGGTTGGTCTGGTGGGGTCAATATTGGCGGCACGGTGGGAGGTGGGGGGGGCTCATTGGTGGGGCTGTGTGTTGGGGTGGAACCTGACGGTGCCAGGTCCCTGAGTGAGACAGTATCTTGGCGGCCGTCGGAGAACTCAACGTAGGCATATTGAGGGTTGGCGTGGAGTAGGTGAACCCTGTCCACCAAGGAGTCCGCCAAGGAGTCGGACGTGCCTCTGGAGAAGGACCGCTCCTGGAGCAGCGAGACAAGTCGGGAGCGACACCCCGGATGTGGACTTCCGGGGAAAGGTAAAAACATGTTCACGGGGTGTGTTATTTGTGGTGGTGCACAAATAGTGACCGGATGGAGTGCAGAGCGTCAGGGAGGACCTACTGCCAGCGAGAGGCTGGGAGGTTCCTGGACCGTAGGGCCAGCTGGATGGCCCTCCAAACAGTCCCATTCTCCCGTTCTACTTGCCCGTTTCCCCGGGGGTTGTAGCTGGTCGTCCTGCTGGAGGCTATACCCCTGCTGAGCAGGAACTGACGCAGCTCATCACTCATGGATGAGGATCCCCTGTCACTGTGGATGTAGGCGGGGAAACCGAACAGAGCGAAGATGGTGCTGAGGGCCTTGATGACGGTGGCAGACGTCATATCGGGGCATGGGATGGCGAAGGGGAATCTGGAGTACTCATCGACCACACTGAGGATGTACGTGTTACGGTCGGTGGAGGGGAGGGGCCCTTTGCAATCCACGCTGAGGCGTTCAAAGGGGCAGGAAGCCTTCAGCAGGCGTGCACGGTAGAAGTGCGGTTTGCACTCCGCACAGTCCTGGCAGTTCCTGGTGACTGTCCTTACTTCCTCGACGGAGTAGGGCAGATTGCAAGCTTTGACCAGATGGTACAATCGAGTAACGCCCGGGTGACAAAGGCTGTCTTGTAGGGCCCGGAGTTGGTCCACTTGTGCGCTGGCACATGTACCTCAGGAGAGGGCGTCTGGGGGCTCGTTGAGTTTACCGGGGCGAGACAAGATCTCGTAATTATAGGTGGAGAGCTCGATTCACCACCGCAAGATTTTATCATTTTTGATCTTGCCCCCCTGTGTGTTATTGAACATGAAGGCTACCGACCGTTGGTCCGTAAGGAGAGCGAATCTCTTACCGGCCAGGTAATGCCTCCAATGCCGTACCGCTTCAACGATAGCTTGGGCCTCCTTCTCGATGGATGAGTGTCGAAGTTCAGAGGCATGAAGGGTGCGGGAAAAGAATGCCACGAGTCTGCCTGTCTGGTTTAGAGTGACAGCAAGGGCGACGTCTGAAGCATCGCTTTCTACTTGGAAAGGCAGTGACTCGTCCACTGCACGCATCCCGGCCTTGGTGATGTCTGCTCTGATGCGGGCAAAAGCATGTTGTGCCTCGGCCGCAAGGGGCAATTGGGTGGACTGAATGAGTGGGCAGGCCTTGTCCGCATAGTTTGGGACCCACTGAGCGTAGTAGGAAAAGAACCCCAGGCAGCGTTTGAGGGCCTTGGGGCAGTGGTGGAGGGGAAGTTCCATGAGGGGGCACATGCGCTCAGGCCCGGGCCCAAGAAGAGGGGATCGACCTTGAGGGTCGCGAGGCCGCAAACGGTAAGGGGGGGGGGGGGGTAAGGGCCCGCCGAATTTGAGGGTGAGGCTCTGGAGGTTGCACTGGAAGTCCAGGCCCAACAGGAGTGCAGCGCAGAGATTAGGAAGGACATAGAGGCGGAAGTTACTAAATTCTACACCCTGGACCGTGAGGGTGACTGTACAAAAGCCTCGGATCAGGACGGAGTGGGATTCGGAGGCTCGGGAGATCCTTTGATTGGCAGTGTGGACTGCGAGGGAGCAGCGCCTTACCGTATCTGAGTAAATGAAGCTTTCGGTGCTCCCGGAGTCCAGCAGGCATGAGGTTGCGTGGCCATTGATTTTAACCGACGCTGTGGCCAGGTTGTGCGGGCAAGATTGGTCCAGCATCATCGAAGCGAGCTGCGGGTAGCCATCGGATGCTTCGGGTGGCGAGCGTGTGCGGTTCCGATGTCGGGATGTCCGGAGACCCTGTGGGGGACAAGATGGCGGCGCCCATGGTGCACACATTGTGGTGTCGGGACAAGATGGCGGCGCCCATGGTGCGCACATTGCGGGGTCAGGCCAAGTTGGCGGCGCCCGTGGTGCGCACATTGCGGGGTCGGGACAAGATGGCGGCGCCCATTGTGCGGCTGGTGTGGGGGAGGGGGCGATAGCGGGCACGATCGCAGCGACTGCGCGGGCCTGGCACACAGCCGCGAAGTGGCCCTTTTTACTGCAGGCTTTACAAACGGCAGTGCGGGCCGGGCAGTGTTGGCGGGGGTGCTTCTGCTGACCGCAGAAGTAGCAGCGGGGACCCCCGGGGTGCGCGGATCGGTGTGCGGCGCAGGCGTATTGCGAAGGCAGGGCCCCAGCTGAGAAGGTCATCGGCGGGTTCCAGGAGGGGTAGGAAGGAGCAGAAGGGTGGGCAGCACGGCGGGAGAGGTACGATTGTACGTTACGGGATGCGACCGTCATGGAGAACGCCAAGGTTTTCGTCTCCGCCAGTTCGAGCGTGGCCCCTTCCAGCAATCGTTCTCGGATGCGGTCCGACGCAATCCCCGTCACGAAGGCATCGCCACATTGATGTAGGCCTCAAAATATGCTAGCCAGTGAGTCAAGTCTTTCCTGGCGTCGGGCGAGTGCGGATCCAGCTGCAGGCGATCGGGCTTAATTCTGATATCCATTCTGTGGAAAATCTGACTGTAATAAATTGATGCACGATCAATTGCACAAAGACTAAAGTTGGGTACAACTGTGGCTTTATTACAGTCAGATGCGTGACCTCCTGCTGCAGCTGGCGAAATGGCAGGGCACTGGAGGTCATGCATATTTATACAGTTCTCCGTGGGCAGAGCCAGCCGGCAGGAGCTACCGGCGAACCTATAGTGCAGGTCCTACCTTACGTCTCCTATGATGTGGAGATGCCGGCGTTGGACTGGGGTGAGCACAGTACGAAGTCTTACAACACCAGGTTAAAGTCCAACAGGTTTGTTTCGATGTCACTAGCTTTCAGAGCGCTGCTCCTTCCTCAGGTGAATGTGATTCACCTGAGGAAGGAGCAGAGCTCTGAAAGCTAGTGACATCGAAACAAACCTGTTGGACTTTAACCTGGTGTTGCAAGACTTCGTACTGTACGTCTCCTGTGACAGTGGTTCATCACAACGTTATCCAGTAAACATAAGTTATCTTTTGAATTGTAATTATCTTTAGTCTGTGTGGTTTGCCAGCCTCCAGATGTTTACTCGCGTTTTCCCCACTGAAAAGCTACTCCTCTAATACATATAAACTGTGACATATGTAACACAAGCTTACTCTAAAGGTTGGGTGCAGTACAGTAAATCTCTTTTGTAAATAGGTAACTTTGATCAGTGCAAACTGAGCAAATGGAACAATCCCTGTGCCTAAACTGGTCGGCCTCAATATTAGTCAGTTACATATGTTCAGCAGGCTTTTAATAACAGTCACTTGGCCTCAAATTAGAAAGTCAGTTTTGGGCCACTATGAAGCTGGCAATAATTGTCAGTGAAATGCTTGTGTGCTGGTGGGGGATGCCTCAGCAGTCCTCGGGGAAGACACCACAGTAGTCCTTGGGGGGCACCTCAGATGTCCTCTGGAGTGCAATGGAGGTGGGAGTAGTATTGCATCTCCCTGGGCTTACACAAAGGCTTTTTAAACACCAGAAAACCACATTTTAGGGAGGTGACAACTTGATGTGTCATAATCATTCCTGACAAAGATGTTGGCTGCTTCACTCTGGACATCCCCTTCAGGATATGATTGTTAAGCAGGCTTTGGGCACATCATTAAAATTTGTGGCTCCTACCACTGTTAATCCAATGTCAGGGACATCTCTAAAGTATCTGATCTAAAATAGTATCCAATGTACCTCCAATGCTATTTCAGTGTGGAGGTTAGTCCCTTAAATTGAACCCACAAAATGGGGTAATAAAGTTCAATTCTAACCCTATTGTTTCTCAATGTAATTTAAAACAAATATTTACCAATGTCGGCACCTAAATTTCACTGGTTTCTTCTTTCTTGCACTATCCAAACTTCTGCAATGAGTTAATGGAGTTTTCAAACAGTCATTTTGAGAGGAGTTTAACTATTAAATATAGATAGCATTATAAGGTGTTGGATAACACTTGGTAGGTCTGATAGAAGTCTTTGTAGTCTTATGTAGGTTAACTGTATGCATTTATTAATCACATGAACTATGTAGATCTACACAGTAAAGGGTTCAAGATAGGAGTTCTCTCCATGATTGTTTGTGCACATTGGTCTGTCCAACAATAGACTGGTGCCAAGGTGTGGGTTCTCTTGTATCAATGTGTAAGTGATACTGTACTCAGTCCCACATTAACCCCATATGTGCCAGTCCCTTATATACAACTACCCTCCCCAAGTCTTCATCTAAAATATTTTCAGTTATTATACCTTACACCTTTTATTTATATTAGCATTTCGACCATCTCGCCTCTTCAATTGTTTGAGTTCACTGGTTCAGGTGATCTGGATGCCTTTATAACCTTTCTATCTCTCGTTCACCTACTGTCAGAGGAGTAGTAGGCTCTATCAATACAGGTAAACTCTGTTGATTTGCATGTTGTTCTGGCATCTGGGTATCATTTTATCCTCTATTTTCCATTCCTTGTATTGAACCACTGTTTGTCAATTCAGTAGTTGTGATGGTAGGTGGTTGTTCTTCCATCTCATTTTTCTGGGGTGCATAAACGTGCTCATCTCCATGTTATTTTATCCTTTCTTTCATCATGCGAGTTATTACTCTGTAACAGAAGCTGACCATTCCTGACTCGGAGGAAGAACAGGCAGGGAGATGTTGCTGAACACAGCATGACTGGTGGTCTGAAGTGCATTTGTTTCAATGCAAGAAGTATAACAGGTAAGACAGATGAACTTAGAGCTTTGATTTATGATGTTATTTCCATAACAGAGACTTGGTTGAGGGAGGGACAGGATTGGCAGCTAAACGTTCCAGGATTTTGACGTTTCAGGCGAGATATAGGGGGATGTAAAAGGGGTGGGAGTTGCACTACTGGGGAAGGAGAATATCACAGCTGTACTGCAGGAGGACACCTTGGAGGGTTCAGGCAGCGAGGCAATATGGGTAGAGCTCAGGAGTAGGCAGGGTGCAGTCACAATGTGGAGGGTTTACGACAGGCCTCCCAACAGTCAGCAGGAGATGGAGAAACAAATATGTAGGAACAAATATTTTGGAAAGGTGTAAAAGCAAGAGGGTTGTTGTGGTGGGTGATTTTAACTTCCCCTATATTGACTGGGACTCACTCAGTGCTAGGGGCTTGGATGGGGCAGACTTTGTAAGGAGCATATAGGAGGGCTTCTTGAAACAATATGTAGATAGTCCAACTAGGGAAGGGGCTGTACTGGACCTAGTGTGGGGAATGAGCCCGGCCAGGTGGTCGAAGTTTCAGTAGGGGTGCATTTTGGGGACAGTGACCATATTCAGTAAATTTTAAGTTACTGTTGGATAAAGTTAAGAGTAGTCCTCATTGAAAGTGTGTTGTCCACTACTTCTATTTATAGTCCTACAACTATTGTATCCCTGATAAGTTCAGATTTTAACTCTGTATGCACAGTCTTCAGCCATCCAGTACAGATCATTATTGAATGAGTTGACATGTTCCTCTGGTTGCTGGACTTTGTTACTTCTTAGGTTAAAATAAACATTGAGTGATTTTATTACTTCAAATTTTGCAGATTGTTGATTCCTTGTTTGCTGTGGATCCTATTGAGTAAAGCAGAATCCCTGCAGTGCAGAAGGAGGCCATTTGGCCAATCGAGTTTGTACCGACCCTCCAAAAGAGCTTCCTACCGAGGCCCACTCTCACGCCCTATCCCCATAACCTCACCAAAACTACACAGTTTTGGACTAAAAGGGGCAATTTGGCAAGGCCTACCTAAACTGCAGATTTTTGGACTGTAGGAGGAAACCGGAACACCCGGAGGAAACCCAAGCTGACACAAGGAGAAGTGTGTAAACTCCACACAGTCACCCAAGGCCAGATTGAATCAGGGTCCCTAGTTCCTGCGAGGTAGCAGCGCTAACCACTGTGCAACTCTTTGTTGAGCTTCTGTCTTTTTATCCAGACCTGAAGCAATCATGTTTCCGAGGAATTGTTTTTACAAAATCCCCTATTATGTGAAAGATCTCGGCTTTGGATAAGTCCAATTTGCTCTGGATGGATTTATGATTCATGGTTATAAATTTTAAACTATAAGTTCCGCTTTAAGAAGTTGCTGAAATGCAAGATGGCGCACAGTAGTTTGACGTAAAAGGTCTACCCATTCTTGCTGGTTATGGCGGGCTCCCACTGCAATGCCTCTTGTGCTCAGCCTTGAAAAGAATCTTAACAATGGATGTTTCGATCGACTGGCTGCAGAGTTCTTTGTTTCATTGTTAGGGTGGAGAATTTGTTGAATCTTGGCCTTTGCTGGACTTTGAAGTTGAATCTTCAGTTGCAATTCTTCCAAATTAATCTCTTTTTTTCTCAAAGTGAGCTTGGATGCTGCATTTTCAGTCGCTGACGAGGGAATCTTTTCCAAAAGAGTTTTTAAATGGCAATTTCTGACCACTGAATTATTTAAAACATTATCAGGACATACTGTACCCTGGAATTTAAAAGTTTTAGCTCACCCCTGCTAGGTCCATTGACTCTGCACTCTGATAACAGAAGCCAAACTTCCAAGTAATCACATGAAGTCATCTGCTGTGAGGAATTTTTAATTTTTGGCTCCAGTTTCCAAACTATTCTTTGGAATTTTTCCATGGTGATTGTCCACTGCATGTCTGCTCCCCGGGCTTTTCTTCAGGTCAGAATATTTCTGCAAATTTTTCTTCGGGTGGGATCTATCAGCTGTTCATGCCGGCAGGATATTCCGGTCCCACATCAGCGTAGGGGTTTCCCAGGGATTATGTTGTTCTCTGCTTTGCTCTAACCAGATGGCTTTGACGTGCAGTTTTGATCAGTGAACAATGAGTCTTGTAAACTAACAAAACTATTTATTTAACACTATAATTGGATTTGACACACATCCTTAAGAACCTGCAGTTGATTAAACACACATAAACTATACTCATCTAACATCTAACTCACTAACTACTCTCTTGCTCCCTCAACACCTTCAGTACTCCTGGCTCAGCTCCTGCTCCTGCTCCAACCTTCTGTCACACCAGGCTCTGCATCCTCTCTTGTATATCTCTGAGAGTAGCTCTCTCTAGTGGCTCTCTGTGTACATATATTAACCCTTAGTTTACTGGCATATTATAATACCACATCCCCCTTTTTTCTAAAGAAAGAATTATGAAAATACTTTTTTCTATCATTCACATGAGATGCAGAATAACCCACATACTCATTGTCCTGTACCAACACTAATAAGTACGCCTGACACTAACCCTCTATCTCTCTAAACCCTGTCTGTACAATAAAGATAGATGATAAGAAACATACACATAATCATCAGAGTTATGTCAGTTACATGTGTTTGATGCATGGACTAAAAATGTTCTTTTACTTTTATAAACTTTTTACGGTCCAGAATTTCTGAGTGTGGATTCAGTCTTCACTGTGTTGTCATTACAGTACCAAGTTATGAGTTCAAGCAATTAAAAGTTCTATTGCTCTGAACCATTATTTGTGTCGACCTGGTCTCTTTTTGTGCCTCCGATGTCACATTCGTGCTTTCCTTGCCCTCAAAACCTGCTTGCTGTTTGTTCTGTGTGCAAGGTCACGTGTTATTCTGTGTGCAAGATCATGTGTTGTTTTCTGTGCAACGAGCACCACTTCCCAACCATCATTATCAGTGTCCTCAGAATCCTCTGAGTTCCATGTGAACTTGCGACATTCCACAAAGTCTTCAACTTCCCGTAAGCTGTGCCTCCCGGCTGTGCTCCCACATGACCTGTTCACTGGTGCACTTTGATTCTCAGCCTTCATACAGTGCACCTGAGATCCACCAGTCTCATTTACACTCTGCATAACTTAATTGCTCCTAATGATCACTACTTCACTAGACGCAAGTGATTGACGTAGACCTTCCCAGTCTTTTTTGTGTTGTTCATCACACTTCTTCTCCTCACTGTTGCCTTTTACTACACACAGTGGTCAGACTCTCACAGTCTTCTTTTTCTTGTTCAATACATAATCTTGACAGACTTTCCCAGTCTGCTTCTTCTGTATCCGTTGACGTGTCCGTTGCATATACTCTTCGGACCGGATCCAATGCTGTACAAGCTTGCACACCTATTACTGATATCTGCACATCGTTGACCACCTCAAAGTCTAGAGGCACTTCAATGTCTCCATGGCTCACCAACAGATGACTGTACCTTCCATGATGACGGTGTCCCATTGTAGTCCACCAGTCGACACCTAGACTTCCCTGTGGTCGGTGTCTTACTTTCTTGCAACAATGACGTCCGCTAAATCATATTCGCTTCGGCACCTGTACCAATGCTAAATGGTGTTGCTATGCCATTCAGATTGCGATTCACAGTCCATCTCTGACTGTTCTTATGTCGGAGAGGCAGAGTGGATTACTCACTTGAACCCTTTGGATTAACCTCGGTGACTGTCACTATCAGGAAGGTGTCCTCTTCTCCAATCTGCTTGAGTTCGCTATCTTTCGTTGAGTTATCCAACTCTTTTTCTACTTTCTGGACACTTCTTATCTTCCAGTAGTCAGTGTGAGACTTCCTAAATCTTAAGCGTGGTGAGACTGCTTCTTCCACTCTGTAGTCTATACTGTCACTGCTGCTGCAAAAGTCTTGTAATTCAAGCATTTTCCTGCCCTTTAAACTCATTTTTTCAATTGCTGGGCACTGTCCCTTTAAGGGGGCGGAGCTACAACATCCTGCCATTATCACGTGTGACACCCACACACACTTCCAGTGCGCATGCGCAAAACGATCCTTGCCCGGTGTGCCCTCTTTTTTCAAGTGCGCATGGGCAACTTCTCGCACATGAGCAGAACGGTAATTCTTCGAATCGCTTCTTCTTTCAATGTGCACATGTGCGATCTGGTCCCGCACATGCGCAGAGCGTTCAAAGTCCAAATCGCGTGTTTTCTTCAGGTGCATTTGCGCAAATCGGCCTTCCTTTCCAGCACGCCAACCTTTGGGTTGCGCCACAGCCTCAATAGAGTTTTCGCGCCACTTTCTCGATGCATCATTTCGTTACATCTATTTTTTGTTGCTGTACTCGCACGGACCATTTTAACAGAATCTTCCAGCATAATATTTTTTTTGCTTTGGCAGTCTTTTTAGGCTTTTCCTCTGTTATAAGACCAAAATACTCATCAGATTATTCCATGACAATTTAAACAGATTTTTCTGATCCTCATTCTCAAAATAGAATGAGTTATACAGTTTCACAGCCAGTGGTCCAGCCAAATGTAAGAGGAGTGCTAGTTTCCTGTGTTCTGAGGCATTTTCAAGCGCCGCAGCATACAGAAAAATGTCAAACTTCTGCTCGAAGAATGCCCAGTTTTTAGATAGTTTACCGTCTCTTGTGAGATGAGCCTGTTTCCGCAGAGTTTCCATTGTGCATCACGGATGTTCTTTTAGATGTAGCGGCTTGATTGCTTCGTTCAATCTTCTTGTCTCTTGTTTTATGGTATCCTCATTAATCCAGCTATTCTAGTTTGTAGTGACAAACACCTGGTACCATGTGTTGTTCTCTGCCTTGCTCTAAGCAGATGGCTTTGATGTGTAGTGTTGATCAGAGAACAACGGGTCTTATAAACTAAAACTATTTATTTAACATTACAATTGGATTCGACACATATCCCAAAGAACTAACAGTTGATTAATCACACATAAACTATACTCATCTAACATCTTAACTCACTAACTCATTAACTACTCTCTTGCTCTCTCACCATCTTCAGTACTCCTAGCTCAGCTCCTGCTCCTACCTTCTGTCCCACCAGGCTCTTCATCCTCTCTTATATACCTCTGAGACTAGCTCCCTCTAGTGGCTCTCTGTGTACATATATTAACCCTTAGTTTACTGGCATATATGATAATACCACAGGGATAAGAGGTGCAGTCAAAGGGAAATCCAAAATATATTCCTGGTTTTCTTCGAAGCACAGCATCCATTTTGTTAGAATGTTTTTATAAGTGGATCTCCATAGCACTGTGTCAGGAGTATCACTGTAACAGGAGCAGGCTATTGATTGCTATTATATGATAGTTTGATTGAACAGAGAAAGAAGTAGAGTCTAGTTCTGCTAAACTAGTTATCATAATATATCGCTGCATTCTTAACACTGATTTAAATGCTCTGTAATTTGCATACTGTAAGCCTCAATTCCACTGCATATTTGCGCCAAAAACTTTCCTGCAATTATTTGCTTCTTTCCTGCATTTGAACTGGAATAAAAGTTTCTAAAAGTCAATTGAGGAGATTTATTCAACCTATAGAAATAAAAACTCATGACTAGAAGTGCTGTTTCCCAAATATTTTGTCAGTAATCACTTTCACTTATCGACTAAATAATGAAAGATCAGTACGATTATATCTCGGAGTTTGTCGCATAGAGTAAAGGTATGGAGGTGACACACTCTTGGATTCTTACAAACACGATGAGAGGTTTTATTAGGAGATGTTGCTCACACAATATAAAATGGAGAACTGAAAATCAATGCAAATCATTTTGCTGATGTCACTACAGATCATGAGATGCTTCTGATACACCTCTCCCCCTTTACTTCTTCAGTACAACAACAACGATTTAACATTTATACAGCAGATCTACTTATGTATTATCCCTATACATATATGCAACTTAATACGACAGTCTCTAAGGTGGATGTCTATTCATTTTGGATTGTATTCAATGTTTAGAAGCTTTGATACTCAAGGTCTTGGAACTGTCCTCTTTTCTTTCCTGAGGTGGTACTTCTGAGCAAGTTACTCCAGTCCATCTCTATAGGTATTGGAAAGTCCTCGAAACAGAACCTCTGTGTTTGGTCTCTGTTCAGAAGTATCACTGTCTAGATTTTCCAAGGGAAATACTTCTTGAAAAGTTTCAGCGATTTCACTTTGTGAAGCTAATATAATTGGTCAGCGTGACATCAACAAATGCTTTCATCGTCTGTCTACACGGTGTATGATATTGGTACTGTCTTTGCCAGGATTACAGTCGGTGCGTATTTCTCATTGGCGGTGTGGCTTCTGGCTAGCACTCGCTCTCCTTCACTGAATACCCACTTTTTAGAGTTTTGTTTCCTCCCAGCAATCTGCGCTTGTTGTTGCCGTTTGACAATTTCTGAAGTATCAGGTGGTATCAACAAATCAAACTACATTCGCAGTTTCCTCCTGAACTGCAGCATTGATGGTGAACTCTGTGTTGATGCGTGTGCAGTGTTTCTGGAAGACATTAGAATTTGTTTACTCTTCTTGCCAATGTACTTTGGTCCTCCGATGCCTTGATGGGATGTTTAAGTGACTGAACAAAATGTTCAGCCAGCCTTTTGTTGCAGGTTGGTAGAGAGCTGACTTAATAGGGTGCATGTTGTTTCCCTTTAGGTAGTCCTCAAACTCCTTCAAAGAGAACTGAGTATCATTGTCACTTAGACCTGCTTCAGTGTACTAAATCTTGCTGCACCTTATTCCTTTCCATTTAGTTTGATGCCCATCAAGTTTTCAAATGCCCATAAACATTGTAGATCGCCCTGAACTGACAAGATGCCTAGTTTCAGCTCCTGCAGTTGCTCTGAGTCATCTTCTGAGTGGGCTTGAACTTAGTCTACTAATTTATAGAAACTGCTAGTCTGCTTAATTATGTTATTTTTTTTGCACATCTTTTGGTGACCAACATGGTGTCCATATTGGCTATATGACCCTTTTTGACACAGTTCTTGCACTTATTTTCTCTACTCCAGCATTCCCCCGCTGTGTCTAATGTGTGTACATCAGAGACATGGTTGCCCCCTTGCAGCCTTGTCTCTCACGGTCTCCATTTTGTGGATCTTCGCTCTAGCCCCTATCTGAAACATAGAACATACAGTGCTGAAGGAGGCCATTCGGCCCATCGAGTCTGCACCGACCCATTTAAACCCTCACTTCCACCCTATCCCCGTAACCCAATAACCCCTCCTAACCTTTTTGGTCACTAAGGGCAATTTATCATGGCCAATCCACCTAACCTGCATGTCTTTGGACTGTGGGAGGGAACCGGAGCACCCGGAGGAAACTCACGCAGACACAGGGAGAACGTGCAAACTCCGCACAGACAGTGACCCAGCGGGGAATCGAACCTGGGACCCTGGCGCTGTGAAGCCACAGTGCTATCCACTTGTGCTACCGTGCTGCCCCTATCTGCAAAGCATCTTTTGTCACTAGCTCCATAGACGTGGCAACATCCACAGCAGCTTTGAGAGTTAAATAGTACTGAAGACTTGTGCTCCAGAACTTGCCCCAACCCGAGCCAAACTGTTCCAGTTCATCTATAACACTGGCATCTCCCCAGCAATGTGGAAAATTGCCCAGGTGTGGCCTGTACACAAGAAACATGACAAATCCAATGCAGCCAATTACCGCACTATCAGTCTACTCTCATCAGCAAAAATGATGGAAGGAGTCATTAACAGTGCTATCAGGCTGCACTTACTCAGCAATAACCTGCTCACAGACGCTCAGTTTGGGTTCCACTAGGGTCACTCAGCTCCTGACCTCATTACATCCTTGGTTCAAACTTGGCCAAAGAACTGAATACCAGAGGTAAGGTGGGAGTGACTGCCCTTTACATCAAGGCAGCATTTGACCGAGTATGGTATCAAGGAGCCCCAGCTCAACTGGAGTCAATGGGAATCAGGAGGGAAAACTCTCCGCTGGTTGGAGTCATACCTGGCACAAGGGAAGATAGTTGTGGTGGTTAAAGATCAATCATCTCAGCTCCAGGACATCACTGCAGGAGTTCCTCCAGGCCCAACCATCTTCAGCTGCTTCATCAATTACCTCCTTTCCATCATAAGGTCAGAAGTGGGGATGTTTGCGGATGACTGCACAATATTCAGCACCATTCGCGACTCCTCAGATAGTGAAGCTGTCCATGTCCAAATAGAGAATGACCTGGACAATATCCAGGCTTGGGCTGACAAGTGGCAAGTTACATTCACGCCACACAATGGCCAGGCAATGATCATCTCCTACAAGAGAGGATCTAACCACTGCCCCTTGACAGTCAATGGCATTACCATCGCTGAATCCCCCATAATCAACATCCTGGGAAGTTACCATTGATCAGAAACTGAACTGGACTAGCCACATTAATACTGTGGCTACCAGGGTAGGTCAAAGGCTAAGAATCCTATGGCGAGTAACACATCTCCTGACACCCCCAAAACTGACCACCATCTACAAGGCACAAGTCAGGAGTGTAATGGAATACTCTCCACTTGCTTGGGTGAGTGCAGCTCCAATAACACTCAAGAAGCTTGACATCATCCAGGACAAAGCAGCCCGCTTTCCACAAACATTCAAACCCTCCACCACCGACGAACAGTGGCAGCCATGTGTACCATCTACAAGGGCAGCACGGTAGCCTTGTGGATAGCACAATTGCTTCACAGCTCCAGGGTCCCAGGTTCGATTCCGGCTTGGGTCACTGTCTGTGCGGAGTCTGCACATCCTCCCCGTGTGTGCGTGGGTTTCCTCCGGGTGCTCCGGTTTCCTCCCACAGTCCAAAGATGTGCGGGTTAGGTGGATTGGCCATGATAAATTGCCCTTAGTGTCCAAAATTGCCATTAGTGTTGGGTGGGGTTACTGGGTTATGGGGATAGGGTAGAGGTGTGGACCTCGGATAGGGTGCTCTTTCCAAGAGCCGGCGCAGACTCGATGGGCCGAATGGCCTCCTTCTGCACTGTGAAATCTATGTATGTAAGATGCACTGCAATAACTCATCAAGGTTCCCCAGACAACACCTTCCAAACCCACGACCACTACCATCTAGAAGGACAAGAGCAGCAGATATCTGGGAACCCCACCACCTGGAGGTTGCTCTCCAAGTCACTCACCACCCGGACTTCAAAATACATCGCCATTCCTTCACTGTCGCTGGGGCAACATCCTGGGACTCACTCCCTAACAGCACAGGGAATGTACCTACACCTCAAGGACTGCAGTGGTTCAAGAAAGAAACTCACCATTACCTGAAGGGCAACTAGGGATGGCCAATAAATGCTGGCCTAACCAGCGACACCCACATCCTGTAAATGAATCAATAAATTAGCTTACAGTAATCATCTTTCTCTGAATAGCTTTACCTCATACCAGCCGATCATGAAGAGTGTCGTCTAGTGTTGCACCAAACTCACAGTATTTTGTTAACCTTCTTAAAGTTGCTACAAATTGTAAAATGCTTTCACCTTTTTCCTGACTACAGTGGTGGAACCGAAACCTTTCTGCAATTAACGACACTCTAAGTGAGAAATTCCCTTCTAAAATCTTCATTCATTCAATATAGGACTTATCTCCCGGTTTTGCTGGATGCATCAAGTTTTGTAGCAGCATAAATGTTTTACACCGTATCAAACTAAGGAATGTTGTGACCTTTAGGTCCTCTGGTGTTTGATTCACAATGAGATATAATTGGAATCTTTCCTCATATGAATTCCAAGTCTCACAACCTTCATCAAATGCATCCATGGCACCCGTTTTTCCACCATCCCGGATACCGGCTGCTCGGGTCGACCCTTCAACTAATTTACTCCTTTCCAATTCATTGGATGTTTGGCACAAGCGATCCCTTTATCCACAATGCAGCTTAGAAACTTTTCCTTTTGCCTCACTTTGATTTGACTTTTTCCCAAGTAGTGGCCTGAACGGAGTAGGAAGACTTCTGAATCCCCATTCCCACGGCCCATTTAGCTTTGCCATGTGCACGGTCCCTGCAGCCAAGGCTCTATCCACTTCAACAGCAAGCAAGTTTTTGAACTGTAGTACTTCTTACTCACTGTTAAAACAGTGAGCATTGGTGGCTTGCTTCGCCTGACATGTAAGTCCGATCCCAAGTATCTTTTCTCCGTTCTCGGTGCCATCTCCACTGTTTTTGTCAACAATTTTTTTATTTTCAGCAATGTGTTTTCATGCCTCACTCCTCGTCGCCAGTTTTCTTTTTTATTATATCTCTGAGTTTGCTACAAGAGAAAAGGTATGGAGGTGCCTTCCTCTTGGATTTTACAAACACAAAGAGGTTTTATTACATATTGCTCAATCTAGGATGGAGAACTGAAAGACCACATAAACACTCTGCTAATGTCACTGCAGATTATGTGACGCTTCACCAGCAGGGATGTATTCTCTGACACATAACAAGTAGTTAGGTTTTTTACTGTTCGTGAGTAATGGCTTTCTCTCTAGTGTGCTAAAACTTTTCAATTCCAGGATACAGCAAGTCCTGAGAAATGTTTAAAAACAAAGAACAAAGAAAGGTACAGAACAGGAACAGGCCCTTCGGCCCTCCAAGCCTGTGCCGACCATGCTGCCCGTCTAAACTAAAATCTTTTACTCTTCCTGGGTCCGTATCCCTCTATTCCCATCCTATTCATGTATTTGTCAAGATGCCCCTTAAATGTCACTATCGTCCCTGCTTCCACCACCTCCTCCGGCATCGAGTTCCAGGCACCCACTACCCTCTGTGTAAAAAAACTTGCCTCGTACATCTCCTCTAAACCTTGCCCCGTGCACCTTAAACCTATGCCCCCTAGTAATTGACCCCTCTATCCTGGGAAAAAGCCTCTGACTATCCACTCTGTCTATGCCCCTCATAATTTTGTAGACCTCTATCAGGTCGCCCCTCAACCTCCGTCGTTCCAGTGAGAACAAACCGAGTTTATTCAACCGCTCCTCATAGCTAATGCCCTCAATACCAGGCAACATCCTTGTAATCTCTTCTGCACCCTCTCTAAAGCCTCCACATCCTTCTGATAGTGTGGCAACCAGAATTGAACACTAGATTCCAAGTGTGGCCTAACAAACGTTCTATACAGCTGCAACATGACTTGCCAATTCTTATACTCAATGCCCCGGCCAATGAAGGCAAGCATTGAATAGTTCAATGGTCAGAAATTGCTGTTTAAAATCTCTGCTGGAACAAATTCCAGAGTCACTGACTGAAAATGTGGCATTGAAGCTTGGTTCATGAAGAAAAAGTTATTTATTCGGAGAAATCTCAACTAAAAAAAATCAGGTTTAAAGATTTATAATTGGATGTCTCTTTCAAAAAGCTAGCACAGGTATGAAGAATGCATGGGGGGACATGGGAAGTGAGATGCCCTCAATTACGACTCAGGAGAGGAGTTTGATAATACAAAGGCTTTAATAACCAGAAAACCAATCAGCTGCCGAGAAGTGTGCTCACTGCACGCTGCCGACTGAACGTAACCTTATATACAGCTTCCTGGGGGACTCCGCCTCCGGCTCCACCCCCAGGGTTCCAAACCCGGTCTTAAAGGGGTCTACGCATTAAAGGTACATATGTATACAGATATCATTCATCACAGGAAGCATAGGAAATATGAGGGGGCAAGGGCTGGCATAGGAGTGGGTGAGGGGTGAGGAGGGTAAGGGGTGAGGTTCAGGGGATTATCTCCTATGCTATGCCATTCAAAGGCTCGAGAGAAGGGGTGGGATTATTGCACCCAGAAAAGTGAAGAGAAATGGAGCTTGTGTGCTGAATTCTTTTTGAAATATTTTTCTCCATCTATCAGGTGCTTTGTTTCTAGCATGCATCCATCAATACATCACACTTGAAAATATACTTCACATTTGCACGTAATTGGTTCAACTATAATTTGTGAAGCATCAACAATATTGAACTGGACAGATAGGGAACATACTGATGAACTAAAATCGCCAAGGAGATGCGATGCGCCAATCAGGCATCAGCAATCATAAAATAGCTACCAATGAATTAACTAGCAAGGAGAAGATGAACCACTTGTTTGTCAGTAACTAGAAAGCACAGTACTATGGATAAAGCAGGGGAGATTGGGGTGAAATTGGTTTTGGATGGTAGCACAAAACAGGTGATAGAAAAGCCCGTTTTACTTTCTGGCAAATTTTATTTTTCACTGAAATCAATTGAAGAAATAAGTCCTGCCTGATTGCTTATTGACTGCTCCATGCTGTGGCTCAAGTCCAATTTCACCCCACGATTTCTATTGTAATAAACACAGAAAAATTGCAGAAATGCCCCTATTCCCTGCTCTCCACTTCCACTCACTGCTGTGTGCTGCTTGCTGGCTCAGATCGAGACATGTCTGAATGTTACAATTCTGCTGCAGACTTAAAAACTACCAGAAAGCAAAACGACAGGACAATAGCTAATTATTCATTTGTTGACCTGACTAAGCACACAAATTACAAAGAAGCATGTTTATGATGATCCCTCCAATGCGTCATGCTTTCCATTTCACAGCAATTCTCATCAGGCTCCGGTGATAAACAGAACACGTGACAAGATGACCTAAACTAGAAAGAGGCAGAGGACACATTTTTGTGAGACTAAATATTATAGCCTATAAATGGACCTGTGTGGCACCCACTTTTCAAGTATTAGATGGACTATTAATGCTCCTAAATGGTGGTCAGGAAGCACTTTTGGATAAAAATCACCAACCACCAATTTCGATAAGGACAGACAAAATGTTTAGCCTTTTCCTGAGGAGGTATTTGACCCTTTGTGTATGCCATTAAAATAGAGCTGACACTTGTGTACCAATACAGTGACTATAGACCGCACAGCAGAATTTGACAGCTCTGCAAAAGATGTTTCGCACCAAATCCGGGTTATTATTTCATGAACTTGGTGCAAAAGTCCTGGCTGTATGAAAGAACTGACAAAAAGACAGCTGAAAAAGACTGAAAATATGGGTGTATGGAATAGCTGAGACTGGATGTGTGAGGTCCACCAGTAACTGAAAATAGAAAAGGAATGTATTTTATACCACTGGGGTATTTCTGCCAGTGAGGAATCATTCTGACCTTTTGGGCTTGATGCAGATGTTTTGAGAAAAGTTACATCATGGAGAACTGGCTTGCGGTGGCCAAGATGTCATAACAATATCCCTTTTCGAACCTCGGGTGTTAACTCTCCCTATGATTGTGAAGCAGTTTACCAAGCGTTGGATTACCCAATAAGGAACGTGAACTGGGTTATCTGTTGTGAGACAGGTTAGCTTTATTCCACTGACGATTGTCTTGTTGCAATAGTAACTCTGCTCAGTACGAGAGGTTCAGGCATTTTGTGCATATACTTGATTGAGGAGTGAATGGTACAAAGCTAACATCTGTGGGACTATGACTGAACACTTCTGAGAAATACAAGTCTGGATTTTTGATTTATATCTCCAGAGCACCAAACTGAATAATCATTGTAAATTAAGTATTATATCCAATTTCATGACAAGGAAGTTCCATATACTTTCATGTCAAGTTGATGTGTTAAGGACTACCAATAAGTTAATGATTACTAGAAAGATTCTATTCAATTGTAACTTAATTAGATAAAACAGAAGATGAAACAAGCCATGAACATTTAAGTGGCATTCATCACCTTCAACCATGTCCCTCTACACTCAAGTGAGCAGAGCTTAACATTACCCTGCTGACAGGTATGAAGGGAAGGGGGGTTCCACAAAATTCCTTGAATGGTCTTCCTACTGGACCTCTGCAATTTTGAGTGGGCAGGCGAGACCTATGCCAACCGGCCAACACGTGTTTCAATCAAGGCCCTGAGTGACCAATTAATGACCATTTAAAGGAAACTTTCCACCCAGCTTCAATATTCAGGCTAGCGAGGGGGTTTGGGGAAAGGAAATCCAAGTAAGTGACCCTATTCAGGCCTCGAGCAGGAAGAGGTGTTGGGAGCGTGCCTCCATCAACAGCCTCCCTTCAATGTTGGGCAGCTCCCTCATGTTTGGTTCCTACAGGTGCTCTCCCCCACCCCCCAGCCTCTCCACCAACTTCCCCACACCCCCATTCTATCTAACCCCTAAGGCCTTAACCCCCCCCCCCACTGCCCTGAGATCCCCACACTGGACTCCAAGAACATAGACTCTGAGGACTGCTTGCAATCCCAGTAACATCTGTTGTGTTATGTACTCTGGGATAACACAGGCTGCAACTCAATGCAGCTTTGACCAAAAGATACCCCAGACTTTGAAGTAAGTTCAATGTGGTTTATTGAACCATTAGCACAGTTCTGTATGAGTTCGACTCTCCTGCTAATCTTGCTATAGTAACTCAGTCGAACTAACCAGTCTGCTCTAAGCCACGTGGTGGGTGTGATGCTTCTGGTCTGCCCCTGTCCTACTCTCTAAGTGTCGCCTGTGGAAAGAGACAGAGCATGTGTGCCCTGTCCTTATATATGGGTTGTGTAATGCCCCCTTGTGGTAGTGTCACCTCTGGGCATCTTGACTGCCCATTGGTCGTGTCCTATTCTATGTGTTCATTAGCTGTATGTCTGCAAGTCATGACGTCTCTGGTGCTCCCTCTAGTGTTTACTTAGTCGTAGTGTATTTACATTAACCCCTTGTATATTTACAGTGATGCATATCACCACAACATCCATTGCAGCTTGGGGTGCTGTGGGAGCTAGCAAGCTGTCAGCCAATGTGATTGGACATATCTCTGAACTGGGATTTCCTCCCAAGCAAGGAGAGAAGTCACAGCTCCAGTCAATGAACGCTTGTAGTACTATGGAGCAGCCATTAATAGTGGAGATGCATTTGATGCTGCATCTATGGATGGCGGGTAGGGAAATTTCGCCATCCTAAATATGCTGGCCATTATCCCCAACTCTAAGAAATCAAAGCGTCACATACATGCCTGTGACTGAGATCGTGGTACAGACCCCCCTCCATCCCCAATCTTCCTTGACAATTCAAAGTAGTTGCCCACACTATTTGCCTCTAACAGCTCACCTCCATCATCTATTACTGCCATGAATATCCTTACGTTCACCCATGAGGAACGTTTCGGCCTTCTTATGCAATCACTCCCATTCCAATCGTGAAATCCTTCCCCCAACCCCATGATGTAACCTAGTGACTGGGAGCGTTCCTTGAATCCCAGCCAAAGGCTCCCTTCTGCTTGACATCCTGCTCCTATACATCAGCCAGCTGCTCCATTCCTCCCCTTTCAAATGGGCAACTGACTGGGAACATGCAGATGAGGCCTTTCATGATTTTGAACAGCTTTTCTTGATAGTCTCTGCTCTAAGGAGAACAATCTCAGATTCTCTAGTCTCTCGGCAGACCTGACATCTTGCCTCTTGCCTTATGTTTGAAAATTTCTAGATTACATCTTCTCCAATGGATAATATTTACAATCTTTCATTTGCTTATCTGTATTATTCAATGTTCCATTGTTAATTGACACACAGAAGGATAGGCTCTGAATTGTGCGATAGTATAAAATGTGTGATAATGAATTGGCTGTCCAATTTGCATCTTTTTCCCCCCCCAAGGACTCCAATAGAATAAAAATGAAGAGAGATGTAAAACAGGCTGCTGATTCACTATCACTCATTTTATTCAATCGTCCAAAGTTACCATCTACCCCAGAGAGTCTGATCATTACAATTGTCAAAGGGTCCCAGAATGCAAGATCTAACTGATTGCCGGTCTCCTTCTCCAAGTCCACCCAGAATTAAAAATCTGTTGTGGAGTAGATTATGCGGAGGCTGCCCTCACGGAGTTTGTCACAACTGAGGTGGGCAGACGTCAAAGATAGCAGCAAGGCCATCACAGGCTGGAGGCGACGCGATAGGTGTGGGGGCCGCTGCACATCATGAAGACTTGCTACCCATCAGGCTGAAGAGGAGACCAGAAGGGGAGGCCAGCGACATGCCAAGGTGTACAGGAGTCATTGGTACCTCCATCAGCAAATGGACAGACAGTGCGATACGTATGCCACATGGGTTTCCTCCGGGTGCTACGGTTTCCTCCCACAAGTCCCGAAAGACGTGCTGTTAGGTGAATTGGACCTTCTGAATTCTTCCTCTGTGTACCCGAACAGGCGCCGGAATGTGGCAACTAGTGGCTTTTCACAGTAACTTCATCGCAGTATTAATGTAAGCCTACTTGTGACAATAAAGATTATTATTTTTACGTCCTCGTAGAAATGGCATCTCTTGGAGGAGGAAGACACCCACTCCCAGTGGCCGTAAAGGTCACTGCAGCATGAAATTTCGATGACACAGGGTCATTCCAGGACTCGAGTGGGGACCTGTGTGGCATTTCACAATCTTCAGCCACAGGTACATTTGGGAGGTGAAGGATGCTCAGTATGCCCGGGCATCTGATTGTATCACCTTCGACCTGGACCAGGCCTACAGAGATACCTGGGCTGCAGGATTCGCCGCCATCGTTCGGATGCCCCAGATCCAGGGGGTCATTGATAGAACGCATGTTGCCCTGCGAGTGCCGGGGCATCAGGGAGTGCCCTACATGAACAGAAAAGGTTCCACTCCCTGAATATTCAGATTGTACCCAACCATCATATGTGCCCACTATCATGGGAATGTGCATAACAGTGAAATCCTGGGGCATTCGGAAATGACTGGTGTCTTCGAGGACCACCCCAGGATGATGAGTTGGTTCCTGGGGGACAAGGGATACCTGCTGAGGCCGTGACTGATGACGCCATTGCGGAGACTTCAGACCAGGCTGGAGGCCCGAAACAATGAGGCCCACATTACCATTCGGGCTGTCATTGAGTGGTGCATTGGGCTGCTAGAAATGATGCTGCCTGGACCACTCTGGGGGGCCCTACAACACAACCCCCAGAGGGTCTTCCACTTTGTGGTAGTCTGCTGTGCCCTCTACAACTGTCACAGTAGATGGGTGACATGCTGAAGGAGGAGGAGGAAGAGGGACATGTGGCCTCGTCTGAGGAGGAGGAGGCAGAACAGGAGAGGCTGGAGAGTGAGCCCAAGGAGGTGCCGGAGAATGGAGGACAGGAGGTGAGAAGGGTTCGACATGCCAGGAGGACCAGGGAGGCCCTCATCGTCTCCTAGCACTAAGCTATGTTCATCAGCTTAACACACCCCTCCACCTGATGTGCCTCAGCGGCTGTGTAGTGCCTCCCAGGCGGCATTACTAACCCCGCTGCTGGTTCACCAAGCACCTCGGAGGAACAGGGTGCCCTGCTTCTCATCCACTGCTCCGAGAAGCCTGGCCAGGTCGGCATCCCCAAACGAAGAGAGGGCCTCCGTGCTACCATCCTCATTTCTTGGCTGGGAGCAAGTGCTGAGGAAGCGTTTAAAAGCAGTTCACTCTTGTTAGCAGTGAGCAGCTGAGGCATGAGTCAGGCAAATCAGGTGCCAAGGGAGCCAGGAATGGCGAGATTCACGTAGGGGCTAATTTATTGCACTAAGTGCCGGTGAATACAGGCCATGATCTCGCCATTACACCTGGCGTAAAAGATCCCTCCAAACCTGCCCAAAATGGGTGAATCGTGTCCATATTGTAAAAAGGGGTTTCAAAGATATCTAATTCTATTGATACACTACTCCTATTCCTGTGGTATTTTGTAATCTTTTAATATCATCTATTAAAGTCAAACATAATCACTCAACTCCATGGAAAGAACTGGATTGTGGAGGTAAGCAATTTTCAAAAATACTTGCAGCAATATTACTAGTTCAGCTTTCTTTTCTTTTTAATCAGCAGATTTTGCTGACTTCTTATACGGATCGATACATCATTAATGGTTCCTCAATAGGAGTTTTCCCATTCACACCATCCCTCCCTCCTCAGTTGTGACATTTTGCTCAGTTCTGAGTGTGTAATTTTAACCAATCAGGCCTAACTGTCAGACAGAAGTCACCATTTTTCAAGTGTGGCACCAAAATGTGTGGCCAAAGTGTGGCAGACAAAGCACACACTACATGTAGGGGGTCATTTTAGCTTAACTCTCCCCTGGCAAACCTTGGGGATCAGGTAGGCTGCTTATCTCACAATCCACTCAACTGCATTCTCTATTGGAAAGTAAAATTAGGCAGATAGGAGTGGCTAATCGGCACCCAACAACTGCCCATCAGGTGGAGTAAGGTAAATCACTCCCAACAATTTAATACTTACCAAGAGAGCACCTTAGCATTGTTGATCGTGAGTGAAATTAAGAACATGCCTCTTATTTGATTTGAATTAACTTGGTCGCCATACAACAGTTCAAATCAGATTCCTGAACTCTGCTGATCATGTTTCTTCAAAATCACTGATTTTTTTTGTGTTTTGAAAGAATAGTTATTGAAATATATTCTTTGAATTCTTCTTGAATGCTGTAGTAAACGCTATAAAAGCAGACTGCGCCCAAAACAAAATACTGTCAATGTTGGATATCTGAAATAAAAGCAGGAAATGTTAGAAATACTCAGCAGGTCTGGCAGCATCTTCCGGCAGGAAGAGCTATAAAGCAGAAACCAATGACACAACACCTTAGGCTGGATTCTCCCAAGATGGGACTATGTCCCCACGCTGGCGGAAAAACATTGGCGTTTCACTCTGGAGCTTCCTTTAAAAAAGATCAGCCAATTCACTCACCTGCAGGGGGCTATAAGGGACCCAGAGTGATTCACGCAGCTTTAGCTGCGGAAACAGGCCCCCGCACTTCCAGTTCTAAGTCCGCGCACGGCGGCAGCTTCGCCGAGCGCCATGGCGGACCCGGACAGCTGAAAAATGTAGGGCCCCCCGATCAGCCGCAAGCCCTTAGATCTAACCCTGCTGATCTGTTCCCTGCCACCTGTAAGGCCCCCACCGGTGTCCGATCCCCCCGCCCCCCATCGGGGCGACCGCAGACTGAGTCTGCAGCCGCCATGCGAGCTTCCCGGACGGCTATAGGTGGTTACTACCACGCCGTTGGGAACTCGGCCGGTCGGGAGCGGAGGATTGCTGGGTGGGCCTCTGGCAATGGCCTCCCAGCCACGCGGTGTATTCCGCAAACATACGGATTCTCAGGTCCCGGAGAATCGCCGGACTGGTGCCGGGCCCGATTTTGGCGTGAAATTGGATTCTCCGCCCCCGCGCCAAATCCGATTGCGGCCCGGGACTGCCGAGAATCCAGCCCCTTATATTTCTAAGCATTCATCACAGAAAGGGGAATATCTCAGAAGTTTATAAAAAATTGAAAAATAGGAAAGCAGGAGAAAGAGGAAAAAACATTATTGGGGTGGCACAGAATGATGAAGCGCCATTGATGAAATGATATTTAGAATCAGGCGACAGTGCAAAGAAGAAAACCCCAGAAGATGGGGCTTGTGAAGCTTCTGATGGTAAAGACGAAACAAGTAAGGATTTAGTGTTAAGGTCCCATAGGATAGAAAGAAGATTGGAGGCTTGCCATATGTTTCACAATTACTCTTCTCATGACCAAACAAAATACATTAATTTATAAATTTCCTTGAATTCATAATTATCCTTTCGGGTACCATTTTACCATACAAAAAGAGACCCTTCGGCCCATTCTGTCTGCGCCGACCATCAATTATCTATCTACTCTAATCCATTGTCCAGCACTTGGTCCGTATCTATTATGTTATGACATTTCAATTTCTCATCTAAATGCTTCTTAAATGTTGTGAGGATTCCTACCTCGACCACTCTTTCAGGCAGTGAGTTCCATATTCTCACAGACTTCTGGGTGAAAAGATTTTCCTCACATCTCCTATAAACCTCTTGCCTCCTGGTTATTGACACCTCTACTAAGGGAAAAAATTCCTTCCAATCTTTGTTCAAATCAGTCATAAATCTAGTAGCCTGGTACAGAAGAGTCCTTTCAGGGATCATTATCTACATCCCATGCTCTTTCCAGACTCTTACTTCTAATAATTTAAATGCATACACTTTTTCAAGCATTATCAGAATTAGATATAGCTATAGCTGCTGCTTACTCCCCAATTGTGATCACATTAGAAATTAAATAATCAGACCAGTTAAACATTTGCGTAGGACAAGGTCACAACCAGTTCCATAATAATAATAATCATCATCATGAGATTTACCCAACTTCTTAGCAACAAATATGTTGTCAAAATTTAGTGTTACCTTCTCAGGCTGCCTTTTCCAGGCACAGCAATCTTGCTCTCATACAAGGCAATTTGCATTTTCCTTTTATCACACCTTTATCTTTTAATCCAGAATCAGTTTTTCATTCACATGATTCTTTCCATTGCTTGTTTTTCATTCTCGTGATCTCATCACCATATTTTTGTCATCTACATCAATTTCAAATTTTATCTATTTTAGCAAGAATAATACATTTTCAATGACATTCGGAAATTCATTATTTACAAACATAGGAATTAGGAGGAGTAGGCCACTCGGCCCGTCGGATTGATCGGATTTCTCCACATTCCCGCTTATCCTCTATATTGTGTGCACATATTTTCTTATATCTATCTGACAACTTGGGAGAAATTCTCCCCAAACGGCGCGATGTCCGCCGACTGGCGTCCAAAACTGCGCCAATCAGACGGGCATCGCGCCGCCCCAAAGGTGCGGAATGCTCCGCATCTTTGGGGGCCGAGCCCCAACATTGAGGGGCTAGGCCGGCGCGGAGGAATTTCCGCCCCGCCAGCTGGCGGAAATGGCCTTTGTTGCCCCGTCAGCTGGGGCGGAAATGACATGTCGGGGCGGCGCATGCGCGGGAGCGTCAGCGGCCGCTGACAGTTTCCCGCGCATGCGCAGTGGAGAGAGTCTCTTCTGCCTCCGCCATGGTGGAGACCGTGGCGGAGGCGGAAGGGAAAGAGTGCCCCCACGGCACAGGCCCACCCGTGGATCGGTGGGCCCCGATCGCGGGCCAGGCCACCGTGGGGGCACCCCCCGGGGTCAGATCGCCCCGCGCCCCCCCCCCCAGGACCCTGGAGCCCGCCCACGCCGCCTTGTCCCGCCGGTAAATAGGTACTTTAATTTACGCCGGCGGGACAGGCAATTTATCAGCTGAACTTCGGCCCATTCGGGCCGGAGAATCGAGCGGGGGGGCCCGCCAACCGGCGCGGCCCGATTCCCGCCCCCGCCGAATATCCGGTACCGGAGACTTCAGCAACCGGCGGGGGCGGGATTCACGGCAGCCCCCGGCGATTCTCCAACCCGGCGGGGGGTCGGAGAATGACGCCCCAGATCCTTGATTAACATTCATTTGTCATGATAAAGAAACCCAGTCAGTTCTGTCTCCATTTTATTCTTTTCACTGTTGTTTTGCACAGATCCTGTCCAATATTTCACAGCTACATCCTGTTATCCTTCTACTCTCGGCAGCTCTTTCTGTGTGACAGTCCCTGATGTTCTGCATGTAAACATATGCTTACACACTCCAAGTAGAAAAGATGCAACATGTTATCCAGAAGGCTGTTTTGTACAGATTTGCATGTTGTTTTCTTTATGGAAAATATTTCTCACTGAAAATAATAAACTCAAGAGAATCCCCCAAAACGTTTTTTAAATTTAAAAAAATTGAAAGCAAGTCCAGGGGAATTACATTTGCTTAGTGGTATTAATCTTTTTGAATGCTGTCAACTTGCTTTCTCAGTGCTAAATTATTTCCTCATAATTAAACAGTTCACACGCAATCATTTTCCAACTTAATGTTTCAGTGTCTAAAGTTCATCAATATTTGCAGGTCACATCATGAATACACCCGTGTAGTATAGTTAACAAAATCAGACTGGTTTGCTTTGTTACAGAAACATGGCAAATTTTACATTTAACAAATCACTGTTTGACTATCGCCTGAGTGCATCTCACTGGCTCTCCAGATTTCTTTGTTCTTCCACCTTACTCATTCCACCTCCCCCAGTGTGTGTGTGTGTGTGTGTGTATGTGTGTCTTTCTCTTTCTATGTCCCTAAATCTCTCATCTGTTTTGCCCATTTCTTTCTCCATGATGGCCACGATTTAACGGAAATATTTCCAAGTGTCATTTTGGGTGTGATTGACAGGGTGTTTCTTGAGAGCCACGTTGGTGAGATCGTGGCCCGTATTTAACGGTACTTAGTACTGGAATTGAGCCCCCATGGGCTCCTCGCCATTACTGGCTGTCTCGCTGTCTGATTTGCCAGACTCGTGTTTCAGCATCTCGTCGCTAACAAGGGGGAGCTACTTTTAAATGCTCCCTCACCACTCTCCCAATAAACACACAAGCATGGCAGCGTGGAGACCTGCTCCTCGCTTTGGGGATGCCATCTGGCCAGGCTTCTTGACGCTTTGGGCGTGAGGCAGGACACCCTGTTCCTCCGAGGGAGTCAGACGACCAGCAACAGGGTTACCAATACTGCCTGGGAGACAATGACAGTGGCTGTCAGTGCGAGCAGCATAGCCGGGAGGATTGCATTCCAATGTCGGAAGAAGACCAATGACCTCCACTGAGCTGCAAGGGTAAGTTACCACCTCTCTCCTGGCATAGGTTCCGCCTACCACCCCTCAAACTCTCCCCTGCCTCCTGCCCGACAAAAGCACTGGTTGACTCTTGCACTCTTCCCACATCCTTCGTGCTTGCTCCTCAGAACCCACTGGCACCCAGTAGCACAACCCCTTCATGTCCAAGTGCGGTGCCCACACATTTCACTTGCTTTCGATCCCCCCGGCCCATCAAGTGTGCGGCTCAAAATGCCCTCTCTTTGTCTCCACAAGAGAAGATAGACAATAATAAGAGGGAAAGGGCTAAGATAGGGATGGAGTACCAGAAATTTGATTCCTCACCCACTATGAGGAACGGGCGCTGGATATTGTGGAGTTGACCGAGGAGAGAGCAATCACTGACAGCAAGGTTGGCCTGCTCCACAGAGCATTACCCCTTCACCCAGATGACCTGTTTCAAGTGAGGTGTTCATGAAAGGCAAAATGATCCCTCCCTCTTACTGACCACATGTATATTGTCTTGCAGCATCTTCATCTGATGGGGCTGGACCACCACCGCAACCCAAGAGACCGCCTCGGAGGAGAGCTGCAAGGAGGCCACCATCGAGGCATCACAGCTATCAGCCCCCACTTCCACACGTCGGTGGGTGACTTTAGGCTTCTGGGGCACAATCTGGGAAACAGCACACAGTTGCTGATGCACATCAGGTGGAGACAGGAACATTCAAGGGAGTCAGCATTCGAAGGTCCCCTGGATCCCAGGAATCAGCTGAATCCCAGTCAAATGCTAAGCCTCTGGGCAAGGTTATCCCAGAGTTGATGTGGATGATAGGACACAGCCATGGGATTCAGGAGGCAATGTCAGCGATATTCCAGTGAGTGCATAGCCGATTGGAGAAGTCCCAAAGGTGACGGACACAGGTGATGATGCCAACAATACATGGCACCTAAGCCAACGCTGTTAGGGTGGTGACCGCAGTTGAAAGCCTGGAGCATGATATCAGCGTCTTGAGTGGTGATGTCCAAGGCGTGTCTTTGTCTGTGACAGCCATGACTGAGGGCCTTGACATCATGTCCCAGTCGATGAAGGATATGTCCCAAATGCAGGTGGGCATTGCCGAGGTGTCCCAGAACATGGTCCAGTCACAGAGGAGCATCATAGAATCCCTACAGTGCAGAAGGAGGCCATTCGGCCGATCGAGTCTGCACCAAACCTACTTTCCCACGCTGTCCCAATCACCCCTTAACCTAACCTACACATCCCTGGACACTAAGGGCAATTTAACACAACCAATCCACCTAACCTGCACATCTTTGGACTTGTGGGAGGAAACCAGAGCACCCGGAGGAAACCCACGCAGACACGGGGAGAACGTGCAAAATCCGCACAGACAGTGACCCGAGGCCGGAATTGAACCCGGGTCCCTGGTGCTGCTGAGGGCATCGACACCATGGTGCAAACATGCAAAATGGGGAGCCGCCATGACTGGCAGAACCAGAAGATGTAGAGGCCTCTGGAGCTCACACCAGCTGCCTCTCCGTCCCAAGGAGACTCCCCAGGACCCTACGGACACCATCAAGGAGGAGGAAGTGCTGGAGGCCAACCCTGGGGCCTGCCACCAAGGAGATGGCGGCAGTCTCCAGTTCTTCCGAATTCACCCATCCTGACACTGGTGCATCTCAAGGGCAGCGGGAAAAACAGGGTGGCACAGTGACGCCAGTGACACTGGTAAGTTGGTCAGGACCCTCCAGCACCTGCCCTTCCATAGGACATCCACCAGGGGCATCAAAGGCCAAAGGGCACGGATTGCAGCAGGCTTCCTCCACCTCTGATGTGTACCCTGGGGACACACCTAGACGTAGTAGTAGACCACAATAGATCAAGAGAGAGGATCACTGAATTGGGACTGGTGGGGCGGGGGTAGGGAAATAGGTGGGAAGGAGGGGGGATTGGGGATAAGGAGGAATTGGGGATGGAGGGATTGGGAGGACTGGAGGGATTTGGGGGAAAGAATGGATGGGGGGACCGAAGGGATTTGGGGGAAGGATGGTTTGGAGTGGATTGAAGGGGAAGGATGGATTTGGGGGATGGGGACGGAGCAGGTGAGCTGACAGACAAAGCCTATGAGAATCAGATGAGTATGTGGGGTCCCTGGTCCTCTGGGCATGCCGGACCCTTGGCGTCACCTGTCCTCCATCCTCCAGCACCTCCTGCTGCTGCTCCCCGGGCTCCTCATCCAACGCCTCACGGCCCCATCCCTCCTCTTCCAGTATGTCACCCCACTGTTTTGCCACGTTGTGGAGGGCACAGCAGACCACCACAAAGCGGGAAACCCTCTCGGGGGCGTGCCGCAGTGAACCACCACAGCGATCCAGGCATCAAAATCGCATTTTGAGCAATCCGGTGCACTGCTCAATGCCAGCATGGGTGGCAACATGGGTCTCATTATACAGGGTCTCCACCTTGGTCTCAGGCCTCCCCTTGGTGTCACCAGCATGTGACCATTCAGGCAGTATAATCCATTCCTTTTAATGAAGGGCACTCCCTGATGCCCTGGTGCACGGAAGGCAATGTCAATTGCCCTCTGGACCTGGGGCATCCTGACGTTGGCGGGGAATCCTGCAGCCTGGGCACCTTGGTGGGCCTGGTCCAGATCAAAGTTGATAATGTTGGATGGCGGGATGTACAGGGCATCCGTGACCTCACGGATGCACTTGTAGGCTGTAGGATGGGAAATGCCGCACAAGTTCCCGCTCGAGTCCTGGAATGAATTGATTCCATAGAGTTTCAGGGCTGCGGTGACCTTCACGGTGACCAGGTGTGGGTGTCCTCCTCCTCCACGGGGTGCCATGTCCGTGAGGATGTGGCACTGTCTCTTTATTGAGACGCAGTTTCCTGCAGCACACGCTGTCCGTCATCTTCTCAAAAGACCAACTACACCTGTACAACTTGGACCATCGCTGGCCTCCTCCTCTGGGTTCCTCCTCAGCCTAATGGGGGGGCCAGGTCTTTAGGGTGTGTGACAGCTCCCTGCACATTGGGTGCTGACTGCAGCCTATGTCAACGCTACTGCCGTCTTCTCTGGCGCCTGGCCGCCTGGGCTGCTATCAGCACCACAGGGCAGCCTCTGTAGACTGACATAACCAGCCAGATTTTGTTTATCTGTAAGGAATTGAAGAAGGAGAGAGACTGACAATCAATTAGGGCACCCCTAGACCCTCAATTCTCCCAAGCCTCCCCCACCCTTACGTGTCCCACCTTCTCTGAGTGCCATCCAGTGAGTCAGTGCTGGAAAACCTTGTTCTGCACGCTCACCCCCTGCCACAGCAGGAGCCCCTAGACCCAGACATCTGTCGGGAACATTTGGAAGACCGCACCCAGGTACCCTCCCCTGACCCACACTCTTACCCTATGGTCCCGAGGATATCCCCAGCACTGAAGCCCAGTTCTTGAGCATTTGATTGAAATGCGATGCAATAATCGTCGTCTGAGACATGGCACATGTACACACAAGAATCCGCGTGACAATACAAGTCAACAATACCTTGCTACAAAAAGATTAAAACAAACTACTTAACAGTCCATGCATCAAACTAACCATTAACTAACAAGGAAAAGGCACCATGTCAAAAACACAAGCACCGTTTCACTACAGAATATCGGTACAAACACAAAACTACAACAGTTCATTTATACAAAGAAAACCAAATAAACAGTCAACATTACAATAAAGTCACTAGCAATCTGTAAAGGCATTTCCTCAACACCTTCATCAAGTTGGGCACAGTAAGAAGTCTCACAACACCAGGTTAAAATCACATGCTTTCAGAGTACTGCTTTTTCATCAGGTGGAGTGGAGGCAGGTTCACAATCACAGCATATATAGGAGAGACTACTAACTGTCCTGGCTCGAGACGATTCACACCTTGATTACCTGTGATTATCACTCACTCCACTCAGACTGTTGATCCTGTAAAGACTCACATTCCAACCATTCTTCACATTCCAATCTAATTATCTTGCAATTGTGTCTCTCCTATATATGCTGTGATTGTGAACCTGCCTCCACTTCACCTGATGAAGGAGCAGCACTCCAAATGCTTGTGATTTCAAATAAACCTGTTGGACTTTAACCTGGTGTAGTGAGACTTCTTCCTGTGCCCACCCCAGTCCACATCGGCATCTCCACATCATCAAGTTGCTCATTTGGATCAAGTTGCCTCTCTCTCTCTCTCCCTCCCGCAGGTCCCTGCAGTAGACTCTCAATGGTGGAAAATCACCAGAAATTCACACCAACACAGGGCACGCCAGAAGAGAGAAAGACCACCCCTACCTTCTCCAGTGCTGGCTGCAGGTCATCACACATCCTCCCTTTCCTTGCTCCAGGCCACAGAAGCAAAAGAGGCAGCAGCGAATAAACACACAGCCTCCATGCATTAAACATGAAACATTCAAAAATACAATAAATCACCAACAATCTGAAAAGGCATTTCTTCAACACCTTCATTAAGTTTCTCATTCAGATCAAGGTGCCTCTTTCTCCCCTCCCGCCGCTCCCAGCAGTAGATTCTCAACAGTGGAAAGTCACACCGGAATGTCACATTGACGCAGAGCACACCAAAAGAGATAAAGAGCACCCCTTCCCCTTCTCCAACGCTGGCAGAAGGTCATCATATATCCTCCATTTCTCTGCTACAGGCCACAGAAGCAAAAGAGGCAACAGCAAACAAACTCGTCCTCCAGGCATTATACGTGGTAACAGTCAACAATACAATAAAGTCACCAGAAATCTGCAAAATAATTTCTTCAACACCTTCGTCAAATTGCTCATACAGATCAATTCACATCTCTCCCTCTGCAGCTTCTAGGAGTAGACTCAGCAAGGGAAAAATCAACTCTGACACAGAGCACACCAGGAGAGAGAAGAGTTCCCTTTTCCCTTCTCCATGCTGGCAGCAGGTCATCTTATATCCTCCCTTTCCTTACTCCAGGCCACAAAAGCAAATGAGTGGCAGCAAAGAAACACACAGGCTCCAGGCAGCTGCAGCTGCATTCAGATCAATCCACCTCTCTCTCCCCCTCCTGCACCACCCAGCTGTACATTTGCAAAAGTGGAAAGTCACACCAGAATGTCACAATGACGCAGAGCACAACAGAACAGAGAAAAAGCACCCTTCACGCTTCTCCAGCAGTAGCAGCAGGTCATCTCATATTCTCCATTTCCTCACTCCAGATCACCGAAGCAAAAGAGGTGACAGAAAACAAACACACATCCTTCAGGCATTTGCAGCTATTAGCAGGAGCAATCAGCAAACACAACCTGCAGCACCAGTTGAGAATATTTCTGTTTATTAAACGATCAACAGTACCTTTATACAAAGAAAATTAAAACACACTACTCAACATTCATATATCCAAAGAGAAAAAGGCACCGTGCCACTCCTTTTTGCTACAGAATATTAATACAAGCACAAAGCCATAACAGTGCATTTATACAAAAGAAACCAAACACATTGTAAACACTGTAAACATTAAACAATCAACAGCAAATCCTCCCTTTCCTCACTACAGGACACAGAAGCAAAAGAGACAGCAGCAGACTAACACACGGCCTCCATTAATTAAACATTCAACAGTACAGTAAAGTCACCAGCAATCTGCCAAAGCATTTTACCAACACTGCCAGCAAGTTGCCGAATTGAATCAATCTGCCTCTTACATCCTCCCTTTCCTCACTCCAGGCCATAGAAGAAAAAGAGGCAGCAGAAAACACACACACAGCCTCCTGGCATTAAACATGAGAAAGTCAACAGTACAATAAAGTCACCAACAATCTGCATTTTCCTCAACATTTCTTCAAGTCGCTCAATCAAATCAACACAACCTCAGGAAGCTGCAGCTCCATCTGGATCAATCCGCCTCTCTCTTCCCCCTCCCACAGCTTTCAACAGTGGAAAACCATACCGAATGTCAAGCTGTTGCAGAGCGCACCAGAAGAAGAAAAAGCATCACTTCCCCTTCTCCAGCACAGATGGCGATTATCTTACATCCTCACTTTCCTTACTCCAGGCCACAGAATCAAAAGAGGTGGCAGAAAACAAACACATGACCTTCAGGCATTTGCACCTACCAGCAGGAGCAATCAACAAACACACCCTGCAGCAGCACTTGAGAATGTTATTTATTGAACGGTCAGCAGTAACAAAGATTTGAAAATCAACTATGTAATATTCCACATATTATACTAATCATTAAACAACAAGGCAATGTCACCATCCCATATTGGTACCAATACAAAGCTATATCAACTCATTTTCACAACAAACAAACACACTGTAGCAGGTTCCTCAATAGAAACGGAGGATAACCTGAGAATGTCCTGAACTTTGCTGTAGAAATTATATGCCCATCAGTGTGTGACTTGTTCCACATATCAGTGCCATTCTCCGCCAGGAGCCACAGCTGTGTAGGCCCTCTGACACGGCCCAATCTCACCGGAACCAAATCCACATATTCCACTGGTGCTCAAGGTGCAGTTGAACATCCTTGACTTCAGCGTGTTTAACCCAAGGTGACGTGCCAGTTACAAGCAGCACTCACCACACCAGCAACAAAAGTATCAACAATCTGCGAAAGCATTTCTTCAACAGTGTCATCAGGTGGTCCATTTGGATCAATGTCACACACCAGGTCCCACATCTTCTTGCTTCAAGCTGGATTGCCCTTTGGCAAATACGTCCCCCTGAGCCCAGTGTTGCAGGGCCCAGGTACCTTTGAAAAAATTGTTCTTCTTTCCGGCTACAGAAAAAGAAACAGCAACAGCAGCCTCCAGACATTTACAGCCACAAGCAGCAGCAAACACAACCTGCAGCTGTGACCTTTTCTCACAACTAACAAGACCCAATTCTTATTAGCAATAGCCTTCAGCTGTGAAGCTAGAGGCTGCTCACAGTCAAAGGCAGTTAAAGTGACCTTCAACATAGAAACAAGAGCAGGTCTCCGTCCTGCAGGCGTTTGGCAGAACAGACAGATGGCTTGAAGCTCTCACAGACGTAAAGCCTCTTCCCCCCCCCACCCCCCCCCTTTGGCCTAGGGGCAACCCTGAGCTGGAACGGTTAAGCCCTCCGATCAAGCCCAACCCCCCTGAGGGGTCCCCCAGTGCCTCCTTGAACATTGGGGCAGCAGCCCCAGTGCCCTTGAGCTGCATGTCGGAAAATGGAAATGGCTACTCGCCTCCTCAGTTCCCCTCAGCAGCCATTGCGCCAGCTTCATATTTTTATAAAGGAGTGTGATTTCTTGCTGGGGAGCTGATTAATTCCCGGAAGGCCATTGCATTCGACGTCAATCTGGTTAATGAGATGGAAATTAATGCAAATTAGAGTTAATAATATGCTCGTAATATTTGGGCCTGATCTGGAACTCACCATCGGGTGGCCCGGTTAGATAGCAAAATTTTGGCCTTTCCCGCTATTTAACCATGCACCTAGATTTGTGCTGGGTGCAACCCTTCTTTCTCCAAATCTCTCTTTCTCTCTATCTTCCTTCGCTGTGGATCTCAGCCCCTCCAATGTATTTGTGTTCCCTGAACTTTTCCTTTTCCTTCGCCCCTGCAGTCACTCCAATTTTTGTTACTCCAGTGATCCAATTTGTCTGTAACGCTACAATCACTCTCTAATAATGGGGCTCGAGAGTATTTTTGTTGGCAATGAATAGATAAGTCAAGGACATGTGTATCCTGCCATTATAGTGAATGAGACATTGCTTCACCCAAACTTGTCACTGACTCGTGCTCCGACTTGTGCTCCAAGTGACACCTACCATGTTTTAGAGACCGCTATGAAACTAGCGCTTCCCTTCACATTCCTTTCCTTCAATTTGTAGCAAAGGGCTCCTCAAAATTGCATCTATCATGTCCTAAATGCTTCTCACACAGCCTGGTGCAGACTGGCTGCCAACTAAACAGAAGCTCACTTGCATAGTATAATTAGCAAAATCTCAGAAACACAAGTAATGAGTACCTATGTTTACAGAAAAATTGTTGAAGCAAAGTCATTTTATCGTGCTCAACTGCAACCTTTTTCAGGAATGCAACATGTCAAGTGGCTTCCAGATAATAAAGACTTGTGTTCTTTTGCTTTTAAACAACGGATGTAAAGAATTTTGGGATGCCCTAAGGTCATGAAAGGAGCTGTATAAATGCAACATATTTATTTGGAACTGTTGGAATTCAATATGATAGTAGCAACAGGACATTTGGTAAGTCAAAATGCAATCTATCAGGGTCAGCATGGTTTTCTGAAGGGTAAACCATGTTTGACTAATTTGCTGGAGGGTGGATAATGGGGGTCCTGTAGATGTAGTGTATCTGGACTTCCAGAAGGCATTTGATAAGATGCCGTACAAAAGATTAATATACAAGATAAGATCCCACAGGGTTGGGGTTAATATATTAGCTTGGATAGAGGATTGGCCAACCAACAGAAGGCAGAGAGTGAGGATAAATGGGTCTTCTTCTGGTTGGCAACCTGTAACAAGTGTTGTGTCACAGGATTTGGTCCTCGGGCCCCAGCTATTTACAATCTCTATTAAAGATTTGATGCAGGGATAGATGTGTGACAGCCAGATTTGCAGATGGCACAAAAATAGCTGGAAAAACAAGTTGCAATGAGGAAATAAGAAATTTACAAATGAATATCATAGAATCCCTACAGTGCAAAAAGAGGCCATTCAGCCCACTGAGTCTGCACCAACCCCCTGAAAGAGCTACCAACCCAGGCCCAATCCCCACTCTATCCCTTTAACCCCACCTAACCGTTGGACACAAAGGGGCAATTTAGCATGGCTAATCCACATAACCTGCACATCTTTGAACTGTGGGAGGAAATTGGAGCACTCGGAGGAAATCCAGGCAGACACGGGGAGAATGTGCAAACTCCACACAATCACCCGAAGTCGGAATTGAACCCGGATCCCTGGCGCTGTGAGGCAGCAGTGCTAACCACTGTGCCACCATGCCGCATAACTGTGTAACATATAGATATGTCAGGTGAGTGGGCCAAATTTTGCCAGATGGAATCTAATGTTGAGGTCAGAAGAATAAGAAGGCAACTCATTGGTCTCGATTTTTGGGGCCAGTTCGCCGCAGACACAAATCCCCTAACGGCCGCTAACTCAACTCTCACAAGAGGACTAAAATAGAATTTGCTTCAGCAAGACCATCAAATGCTATGTTCCCGGGCCCTCAGATGTCCCCCCCCCTCCAGCATGACATCACGCTGGCAGGAATCACTACTGATTTCCAAAAAAGGCAACCAGTCATGATGACCACGACAGTGGGTCGGAGGTCAGTATCGCTCCTGGGTGATGAGGAACAAGGCCAGGCAGTAACCTGGCATTGCTCACTGGCATCCTGGAAGTGCCAACCTGGCAGTGCCAACCGATGTTGTGGGGGGGTGGTCACTGAATCCCCAATGATGCGGGGATACTGAACCCCGATGCCAACATAGATGGGGGGCACCGAAGCCCCAATGCCAACGATGGTGGGGAAGGAAGGGCCTTTACTTTCACTTTGAGATCGAGGCACCCTTTAAAAAAGGCGTCCCGATCTTTGGAGAGCTGGGCTTGGCGGATCTATAAGGCCCCGCTCCACAGGAGTGATGGTGCGAAACACGCCCCCCTGTTTTTTTTTTACAGTGTCAGAAATCTGAAATGAAAACCTGGCTCTGTTTCTGGGGAGAAACACACCAGTTTTCAGACAGAATCTGCCACTTTGCCATTTTATAGGGAAAATTCCACCCATTATCTAAATGGAGAAAATCTTCAAATTGCTTCAGTGCAGAGGGATCTGGGTGTCCTCATGCTCAAATCGCAGAACCTTAGTATGTAGGTGCAGCAGGTAATAAGGAAGTCAAATGGAGTTTTTGCATTAATTGCTAGGGGAATAAGGTATAAAAGTAGGGAAGTGCTGTTGCAACTATACAGGCACAGGTGGGACTGCATTTGGAGTACTGCGCACAGTTTTGGTCCCCTTACTTGAGGGAGGATGCAAATACATTGGAGGCACTTCAGAAAAGGTTCAATAGATTGATTCCAGGGACGAAGGACTTGCCCTATGAAGCGAAACTGAGCAATTTATGCTCAGTTGGGAGTTTAGTCGGTTGAGAGGAAATCCAGTTGAGGTATATGGATGCTAAAGGGGATTGACAGGGTAGATGTAAAGTGAATATTTCCTCTTCTTGAATATTCTAGAATGAGAAGCCAGTTTTAAGCTAAGGGGTCGCAAATTTAAAACAGAAATGAGGAGGAATTACTTCACTCAAAGGGTTGTGAATCTGTGGAATTCACCAACCCAGAGTGCAGTGGACGCTGGAACATTAAACAAATTTAAGAAATAGATGGGTTTTTAATTCGTAGCGGGATAAAGGGTTATGGGGAGTGGACAGGAAGATGGCCATGAGGTGGAGATTAGATTAATCATCATCATATTGAATGTTGGTTCAGGTTTGAGGGGCTGAATTGCTTACTCCTGCTTCCTATGTTCTTTCTGCATGCTTGATCATCATGGACAAACCAGATCAACCCAACAAGTTGACTGGGAAATCTTTTGGTTTATTAAGTAATGGATTAGTTGTCTATATTTTTGCTATATATATATTGTTATGGGCCAGGGTTTAGAGAACACCAAAGTATATCATGGAGTTCACCTGACCTACAACTTTTAATAGATTTTGGTTATCAGGAGCACAAGGACCCACTTTACAGGTGTGATGCAACAGAGACCTGAAGTATTTTTAAACAAAACTATGTTTATTCTATGAATCCTGTTAACATTTTATAAACACACAGTAAACATCTTATCAACTACCAACACAAATACCGCCCCCCCCCCCCCCGTAAGATACAGTACTCTATTAGTAAGCCTTAGTAACTCTCCTAACAAGGGCAATTTATCATGGCCAATCCACCTAATCTGCACATCTTTGGACTGTGGGAGGAAACCGGAGCATCCGGAGGAAACCCACGCACACACGGGGAGGACGTGCAGACTTCGCACAGACAGTGACCCAAGCCAGAATTGAACCTGGGACCCTGGAGCTGTGAAGCAATTGTGCTATCCACAATGCTACCGTGCTGCCCGCACGGCATATATACCATCTGAAGTCACAAAAGCTGAAATCTCCTTCGTCCTTTCAGATAAAGGTGCCTGCCAGTAAACTTTAAGTAAATCCAGTTTGGAAATAAAAGCTGATTGTCCCACCTTCTCAATGCAATCCTCCAAACATGGGATAGGATAAGAGTTCATTCGTGTAACTGCAATAACCTTTCTATAGTTCACACACAACCATTGCGTACCGTCCGGTTTCGGTACCATCACGATGGGTGAGCTCCATTGGCTGCAGCCCACTTCAACTATGTCATTTTTAAGCATACTTTCAATTTCCTTGTTAACCTGTGCCAATTTTAAAGGGTTAAGTCTGTATGGACGTTGTTTAATTGGAACAGCATTTCCCACATATACATAATGTCTACCCATTTTAGTACTTCCCAACTTATCTCCACAAACTTGCCCATGTGATATCAATAACTCTTTCAGGTCAGTTTGTTTTTCCTCTGGAAGGTAACTCAACAATTTATCCCAATTTTTAAGAACATCCTCATTTTCCAATTTAATTCGAGGGATGCCAAATTCAGTCATCTGGATTAGGTTCTTCACTTTGAGTTAGAATCATTAAAACCTCCTCCTTTTGCTATCCTTCCCGTTCAAAGTACCTTTTAAGCATATTCACATGACACACACGGTGAGTTCTCCTTCTATCTGGCATTCTTACCACATAAATCACCTCACTTAATTTCCTTTCAATCTGATAAGGTCCACAAAACCTAGCTTTTAAAGGTTCACCTATCACTGGTAACAATACTAAAACTTTTTCTCCACTGGCAAAACTATGAACTTTTGCTTTCTTGTCTGCTACCAGTTTCATCACATTTTGTGCAACATTTAAATGTTTTCTAGCCAATTCCCCTGCTCTATTCAATCGTTCCCTAAAATTTGACACGTAATCCAATAATGTAAGTTCCGACTGCTCCCTCACCAATTTTTCCTTAATCAATTTAAGTGGTCCTCTTACCTCATGACCAAAAATGAGTTCAAAAGGACTGAATTTGGTTGACTCATTAGGTGCATCCCCAATTGGCAAACAGTACGAATGGAATTCCTTTATCCCAATCCTTTGGATAATCTTGACAATAAGCCCTCAACATTGTCTTTAGTGTCTGATGTCACCTTTCTAATGCTCCCTGCAATTCTGGGTGGTACACAATTGATTTAAATTGTTTTATTCCTAAACCATCCATAACGTCTTGGAATAACCTTGAGGTAAAATTTGATCCTTGATCCGATTGTATTTCTGTGGGTAGTCCGTATCTTGTAAAAAATTTAAGTAACTCCTCCACAATCTTTCTAGCTGTAATATTGCATACTGGAATGGCCTCTGGAAATCTAGTTGACACATCCATTATAGTTAAAAGATATTGATTCCCACTTTTCGTTTTAGGAAGCGGTCCTACGCAATCAATTAAGCCCCTTGTAAAGGTTCCTCAAATGCTGGAATGAGTATTAAGGGCACTGGTTTTATCATTGCTTGAGGTTTCCCTATCACTTGACATGTGACATGATCGACAAAATTTAACCACATCTTTATGTAATCCAGGCCAATAAAAATGTTTTTGTATTTAGCTTGAGTTTTCCTTATTCTCAAATGATCTCCCACTGGTACCTCATGTGCTATTGGCAACACCTCCTTTCTATACCCTACCGGCAATACCACTTGATGAACTTCTGCCTACTTTCATCCGCCTGCATATGTCAAGGTCTCCATTTTCTCATCAAGACATCATTTTTACGGTAATAAAATGCTGGTATACACTCAGATTCCTCTTCAGTGTATGCTTTCTGATACATCTGTTTTATTTCTATATCTTTCTGTTGCAACTCCGCCAATTTTCCTGAACTAAAAATATCCACCTCATCCTCCACCTATTCTTGTTCTTTTCCAACCATCTGATCAAAAATCATTTCTGTTAATTGAACTTCAACTTTATCTTCACTCTTTGATTTCTCCTCTTTTCTGAACCTGTGACTTTGCGACCTTGTTACTACACAATGCGGAAAAATCCCAGGATATTCATCCTTCAACACTTCAGTTGTCTGATTTTCCACTGGCTTATCAACCACAGTAGGCATCACTCCCACCTGCGATCCAGCTATATCATTACCCAAGATAAACTGTATTCCTGGACAAGATAGTTTCTCTCTTACTCCTACTACCACTTCACCACGCTTCACTGGACTTTCCAACCTTACCTTATGTAATGAAACACTACTCTTCTCACCCTGAATTCCACATATTATCTCCACATTTACCACCTTTTCTGGCAATATTCCTCCCAAACTACATAACTCGCTGTGCCATTCTTACATAATTGTAAGAAGTTTTACAAAACCAGGTTAAAGTCCAACAGGTTTGTTTCGATGTCACTAGCTTTCGGAGCACTGCTCCTTCCTCAGGTGAATGAAGAGGTATGTTCCAGAAACATATATATAGACAGATTCAAAGATGCCAGACAATGCTTGGAATGCGACCATTAGCAGGTGATTAAATCTTTACAGATCCAGAGATGGGGTAACCCCAGGTTAAAGAGGTGTGAATTGTGTCAAGCCAGGACAGTTGGTAGGATTTCGCAGGCCAGATGGTGGGGGATGAATGTAATGCGACATGAATCCCAGGTCCCGGTTGAGGCCGCACTCATGTGTGCGGAACTTGGCTATAAGCTTCTGCTCGGCGACACTGTTGCGCGTCCTGAAGGCCGCCTTGGAGAACGCTTACCCGGAGATCAGAGGCTGAATGCCCTTGACTGCTGAAGTGTTCCCTGACTGGAAGGGAACATTCCTGCCTGGTGATTGTGACTTCTTTACCTACTCCTTCTGGTACACATGAGTAAACTTTACCCACACAAGTAAATTCTTTAAAGAGATCTGGCACCTTCTTATCAATCACCTCTTGATCAGAGTGTACAATCTTTTTGCACCTCCTTCATTTCACTTGGGCTTTCCTTCACCACTTCAACAAACCCCACTGACTTATCCTGTTTTACCACATCAGCCTTCCCAGTGCTTTTCTCCAACCACCAACACTGTGACTTTACATGGCCTAGTTTATTACAGTGAAAACATTTGAAAGTTTTCATTTCTCTTTCACCCTCCTGGATTTCTTTTTAAATCTGAGGTACATTCTCCTTATTATCCCCCATCAGATCTCCTTTACCTATACAGCTTGAGTATTTCTCTTTTCCCCAGTTTCTATCACTCACAGGTTGAAACTGATGTCGGAAACCAAGCTTTGATTTATGAACTAATTCATAATCATCTGCCATTTCTGCTGTCAACCTCACAGTTTTAACCTTCTGCTCTTCCACATGAGTTATCACTACATCAGGAATTGAATTTTCAAACTCGTCCAAAAGTATAATTTCTCTGAGAGTTTCATACGTTTGGTCTATTTTCAAAGCCCTTATCCACCTATCCAAATTACTCTGATCCTTTCAAACTCCATATATGTTTGACCAGGTTCTTTACTTCAATTTCTAAACCTTTGTCTGTAGGCTTCAGGCACTAGTTCATATGCACCTAAGATGGATTTTTTCACGTCCTCATACGTCCCAGATACCATCTCTGATAGTGACGCAAACACTTCACTCGCCCTACTTACCAGATTTGTTTGCATCAGTAATGCCCACATGTCCTGTGGCCATTTCATTTGTTTAGCTACCTGTTTAGCACAGGGCTAAATTGCTGGCTTTGAAAGCAGGCCAAGGCAGGCCAGCAGCACGGTTCAATTCCCGTAACAGCCTCCCCGAACAGGCACCGGAATGTGGCGACTAGGGGCTTTTCACAGTAACTTCATTGAAGCCTACTTGTGACAATAAGCGATTTTCATTCATTTTCATTTTTCAAATGAAAAAAGCTTCTACCACCTTCTCATCAAACCCTGGCAATGCTTGACATATTGAAATATGAAATAGATCCCCACCAAGCCTTCAACTATGACGATCTTTCTCTTGATCCTCATCACTATCCTCCAACTGTACGTTTCCCTACATCCACCAATTTTAACTGACTGTCATGTTTCATGGTCACTTTCTGAAGCTCAAACTCTCTCTTTTTCCCTTTCCTCTCTCTCTTTGTCTTTTTCCCTTTGTCTTTCTTGTTGTTCTGCTTTGGCTATTCTTTCTTTCCCCCTCATTTTGTATTCAAGCTGCTTTAATTCTTTTTCATGATCAAGTTGCTTAATCTGTAACTGAGTTTTTTCCATTTCTAATGAGTCGGACTGTATTCCAGGCAGTTTTAAATGCTCAGCTACCACCGTAAGTATCTCTTCTCGTTGTATGCTGTCAGGTAATGTTAACTGCAATGTTTTTGCAAATCTAAAATACTTTTTTTAGCCTCTGTTCATAAGGTACTGCGTGTGACCTTCTCCACCTCCAAAAACGTCTGAGCCTCTGAAAGAGCCATTGTCCACAACACACTCCCTACTTAAACTGGAATACCACACCTAAAAAGCGAACACAAATATGCTCACCCCTCACTGTCTTTACGTTCACTATGCCAACCCAATCACGAAAGATAGATTTGTATCCAGGACGAGCCCCCAATTTGTTATGGCCAGGGTTTAGAGAATACCAAAGTTTATCATGGAGTTCACGTGACCTACAACTTTTAATAGATTTTGATTATGAGGAGCACAAGGGCCCACTTTGCAGGTGTGATGCAACAGAGATCTTAAGTATTTTTAAACAAAACAATGTTTATTCTATGAATCCAGTTAACATTTTATAAACTGCCGGTTTCCAGTTTGTGAATTGAACCAACTTCCTCCAAAACTAGTTCCTAAGATTCACTCGGCGCCAAAGAGTCTGGCCTCTTCTCTCCAAACATAAAACCTGGAACACAATGTCCTGCCAAGCAGGCTGCTTCATCTGGAGTCTTTTGCTTAATGCCACATTCCGATTATGGGTCCTCAGATCAAAAATAATAAAATAAATGGGAACAAAGGAAAAAAACAGGAAGGACTCTTACGATACATTCTAGAGATGTGGGCATCTCTAGCAAGGCTGGCATTTATTCCCCATCCCTAATTGCCCAAAGCAATTTCTTGAGCTTTTTCTTCTTGAACTTGGTAGTGATTTTATACTGAATCTTTTGCTGGTTCACCTCAGAGGGCAGTTGTTATTGGACTAAAGCCATTTTCAGCCAGGTTGGATAAGGATAGCAAGCTTCTTTCCCTAAAGCATACTAGTGAATCAGTTATGCTTTTATCACCCTTTTACACTTTTACTGATACCAGTTTGTATCTTCAGAGGAATCCCTCCCTCCTGGAGCCAGTGAAACAAGACCCATTTGGCTGTGCCTCAATCATAAGGGCAAAGCCTTTCAGCAGAAGTGGGGATACAGCCAAATAAATTCTCTCAACTGTGACTGTTGAGAGGCATTCCTAAAGACGAAACATCGCCTATAATGCCCTCTGCTACTGGACTGATCATTGGAAAGTCTTCAATTCTTGAGTGCAGCCTACATAGAACATGGCGAAACAAGAAAAAGAAAGATTTTTTTTTAGGAAATGCAATTCAATATGGATCTACCATGGTGCGAGTTAAACTCACAATCTCTTGATTATTAGTCCTGGTCTCTGGATTACAAGCTCAGTAACATAAATACCACCCTACCATATCCAATAATATTAATTCTCGTAGTAATGTATATCATGTGCCTCACCTGACGAAAAGGTCACCAGCCACCATGACGAAAAACACAAAATGAGAATTATTCAGGGATCCATTTGCAGCCTCCTTATTTCAATTTGTCATGCAAAGTTATATTCACAGCAATATCCGGAGCCGTACTTTGGCTTTCCCGAGGCCTTATTCATGGTGCGTCAAAGGATACTCTACCTTATGAATAGGCTGCGCCTTCAGTTTCCAAAAGCTCTCATAGCCTCTCTACTTCTCGATAAGACACTCATGAAGGTGGCACAGTAGCACAGTGATTAGCACTGTGGCTTCACAGCACCAAGGACCTGGATTCGATTCCCGGCTTTGGTCACTGTCTATGCAGAGTCTGCACATTCTCCCCATGTCTGCGTGGGTTTCCTCCGGGTGCTCCGGTTTCCTCCCACAAGTTCTGAAAGACGTGCTTGTTAGGTAAATTGGACATTCTGAATTCTCCCTCAGTATACCCGAACCGATGCCATAGTGTGGCAACTATGGGATTTTCACAGTGACTTCATTGCGGTGTTAATGTAAGCCTACTTGTGACAATAATAAAGATGATTATTATTAAAACCCATCTCTTTGAACAAGTATTTGGTCATCTGATCTACCCCCTCATGTGGTTCAGTGTCAAATGTTGTTTGATAATGTGTGTAAAGACATAATTATTACATCAAAGGTGCAATATAAATGCAAGCTGTTTTATCAAAAATCACCAGTGGGCAAAATGTAATGGGGAATTTATTACATGATGTATGTGTGGAAGTACGTGTGATGGTTACAGAAATGTGCACTGTATGCCAAACGTTTAATATTACAGACATTTAAATTAGATAAAAGTTATAGTATATTTTCTTCAATAGCTGTCAGAGTAACTGCTGCATTACGTATCACTGAGAAGGAAAATTCCAGTTTGTACCTGAGTTTAAACCAAGTTAGCTGATGTAAACTTGAGCTGTCTGTGTTCGCCACAATTCATCCAATGTCTTTTACTTCAGGAAAGGAAACTGATCAGCTCTAGCTAGCTATTCAGTAACTCTTTCTGCACAGATGATTTTGGTAATGATGGGATTGTGATGCTCCCCATAGCAGAATAATCAACAGACACTTACTGTCTAAGATGATACATGAAAAGTAACGATATGAATAATGCATTTAAGGCCTGTGAGTGGCAGTATCCCAGCATATGTCATAATCTTGCAGCAAAGGGACCTCACTAATACTCAGAATTTATCCTATGATGGAGATGGGTCATAAAGGCCAGGAAGGTCCCTGGTCTGCATTAAATTATCTGATTTCATCCAGGTTAGTGGTAAGAATGGAGAATGAGAAAGGGAAATGGGACTATCATTGGCTGATTGTTATTCATTAACCCCTGCAGCAATTGCAATTGTGCTGACAGGATTGGACTGGATACGAGATCCTTTCTCATATGGGAGGATACAAAGGTATTGGAGAGGGTACAGAAGAGAACGGTTCCAGAGATGGGAAACTTCAGTTATGAGGATAGATTGGAGAGGTTGGTCTCCTTGGAGAAGAGAAGGCTAAGAGGATATTTGATAGAGGTATTAAAAATCAGCGAGGGGTCTGGATAGAGTAAATAGGGATGAAGTGTTTCCACTCGTTAAAGGATTGAGAACGAGAGCACACAGATTTTAAATAATTGGCAAAAGAAGCAAAAGCAACCAGGAAAACCTTTTTCGCACAGCAAGTGATTGGGGCCTGGTGGAGGCAGGCTCAATCAAGGCATCTGAAAGCGTATTAGATGATTATTTCCAAACAAAGAGTCTGCAGGGTTTGTGGGGAGAGGGCAGGAGAGTGGCACTGGGTGAATTGCTCATTCACAGAGCCAGCATGATGGGCCTCCTTCTGCACTGTCACAATTGTGTGACTCTTTGCAGTCAATTGTTTAGTGACACAGTGTCATCCTCTACTGCACAATGGACAGTTCCGTTATTGAACTTGACCAAGATGAAACTTCTGTTTTCTGTCATTCATCCATTTCCCGGTGCTGTGCCAGTCACACCCCATATACACTCTGGAGTAATGGTTTACATAAGCCAATAATCGAGGCTGCATACATTAAACAAACTGCATTATTATAGGATAGTTTAAAATAGTTATTGATGCACGATCAATCACTACTGAAGCGAGATTGTAGTCCAATTGAAGGCTTTAATGAACAAGTAGTTACCCCAGCAGCGCCGGTACAGAATGACTGCTGTGGGTGAAACACAGACTCTTATGCTCTGCCTGCTGGGCGGAACCAGCAGGCAGGTTCTACCACTCATACTACAGTATAAGGTACATCCCACCTAGGTACCGCGATACCCCTAATATAGCCTACCACATTCACCCCGTTTTAAAAAAAGAGTGCGGCGGAGGTGGTGGCCTTGCTTTTACAGTGGTAGAGGTTATAGCGGTACCCTTCGATGCCTTTACATGCAATACACATATTTACAGACAATTATTTACAAGTTCATTTTACAATGATACTATCAGCCGGTCGGGGGCCCTGGTCATCCTCTGCGATCGTCGCGGTCCCGGCGGTGATGCTGGCGTCAGCTCGGGCATCCGTGGCTCTGGGAGCGTGTCGTCTTCAGCTTCACCGCATCCGGATGGGGCCAGTGGGAGGACGGATCCTCCTGGGAAGGGGGCTGCGGTGGTGTGCGCCGGTGAAAAAATGGTTGGGATTGGTGGTGGTGGGGGGGGGGGGGGGGGGTGAGGGTGAGGGGGGTGAGGGTGAGGGGGGCATCCAGCGGAGGCCAGATCCCGGAGGGAGATCATGTCTTTTCGACCGTCAGGGTGTGCCACATAGGCGTACTGGGGGTTAGCAGTGGGTCCGACTTGTGGGTCCGTACGTGTTTGCGGAGTAGGACGGGTCTGGGGGCTGCCAGCCATGTTGGGAGTGAGGTCCCCGAGGAGGACGTCCTAGGGAAGGTGAGACGTTCATGAGGTGTTTCGTTGGTAGTAGTGCACAGTAGTGATTGGATGGAGTGAAGTGCAACGGGGAAGACCTCCTACCATCGGGACACTGGGAGATTCTTGGACCGTAGGGCCAGTAGGACGGCCTTCCAGACCGTCCCGTTCTCTCTCTCTACCTACCCGTTTCCCCGGGGGTTGTAACTGGTCGTCCTGCTGGAGGCAATGCCCTTGCTGAGCAGGAATTGACGCAGCTCGTCATTCATGAAGTGGACCCCCCTATCGCTATGGATGTAGGCGGGGAAACCGAACAGGGTAAAGATTCTGTGGAGGGCTTTAATGACGGTGGCAGCCATCATGTCGGGACAGGGGATGGCGAAAGGGAACCGGGAGTCATCAATCATGTTTAAGAAATGCGTGTTGCGGTCGGTGGAGGGAAGGGGCCCTTTGAAATCCACACTGAGACGTTCAAAGGGGTGGGAAGCCTTCACCAGGTGCGCTTTCTCTGGCCTGCAGAAGTGCGGCTTGCACTCCGCGCAGATTTGGCAGTTTCTGGTTACGGCCTGACCTCCTCGATGGAGTAGGGCAGATTGCGGGTTTTAACAAAGCGGAAGAACCGGGTGACCCTCGGGTGGCAGAGGATGTCTTGGAGGGTCCGGAGTCGGTCTACTTGTACACTGGCACAAGTGCCGCGGGACAGGGCATCAGGAGACTCGTTGAGCTTCCCGGGACGATACAAGATCTCGTAATTATAGGTGGAGAGTTCAATCCTCCACTGTAAGATCTTATTCTTAATTTTGCCCCGCTGTGCATTGTCAAACATGAAGGCCACCGACCGTTGGTCAGTGAGGAGAGTGAATCTACTGCTGGCTACGTAATGCCTCCAATGCCGCACAGCTTCGACGATGGCTTGGGCCTCCTTCTCGAGGGAGAAATGGTGGATTTCTGAGGCGTGGAGGGTGCATGAAATGAAGGCCACAGGTCTGCCCGCCTGATTGAGGGTGGCAGCCAGAGCTACATCTCATGCGTCGCTCTCGACCTGGAAGGGGAGGGACTCATCGATTGCGTGCATCGTCGCTCTGGCGATGTCTGCTTTGATGCGACTGAAAGCCTTGCGGGCCTCTGCCGATCGGGGAAAAAACGTGGACTGGATTAGTGGGCGGGCCTTGTCCGCATAATTGGGGTCCCACTGGGCGTAATAAGAAAAGAAGCCCAGGCCTTGTTTCAGGGCCTTGGGGCAGTGGGGGAGGGGAAACTCCATGAGGGGGCGCATGCGTTCGGGATCTGGGCCTATGACTCCATCATGCACTACGTGGCCAAGGATGGCTAGGCGATTGGTGCTAAACATGCATTTGTCCTTGTTATAGGTTAAGTTAAGGATTTTTGCGGTATGGAGGAATTTGCGGAGGTTGGTGTCGTGGACCTGCTGGTCGTGGCCGCAGATGGTGACATTGTCGAGGTACGGGAATGTGGCCCGCAGACCGTACCAGTCAACAATTCGGTCCATCTCCCGTTGGAAGACCAAGACCCCATTTGTGACACCAAAGGGAACCCTTAGAAAGTGGTTGAGCCGCCCATCTGCTTCGAATGCAGTGTACTTGCGGTCGTCCGGGCGTATGGGGAGCTGGTGGTAGGCTGATGTAAGGTCTACGGTGGAGAAAACCTCCTATTGCGCTATCTGGTTGACCATTTCAGATATGCGGGGAGAGGGTACGCGTCGAGCTGCGTATACCTGTTGATGGTCTGACTGTAGTCTATCACCATCCTATGTCTCTCCCCGGTCTTTACAACCACCACTGGAGCTCTCCAGGGACTGTTGCTGGCCTCGATAATGCCTCCTTTAGTAACCTTTGGACTTCCGACCTAATGAAGGTCCGGTCCTGGACACTGTACCGTCTGCTCCTGGTGGCGACGGGTTTGCAATTGGGGATAAGGTTTGCAAACAGGGAAGGCTGGTCGACCTCGAGGGTCGCGAGGCCGCAGACAGTGAGGGGGGTATGGGGCCATTGAATTTGAACATTAAACTTTGCAGGTTACACTGGAAGTCCAATTCCAGGAGTGTGGCAGCGCAGAGATGGGGGAGGACGTAGAGTCAGAAGTTATTGAACTCCACCCCCTGGACCGTGAGGTTAGCTATGCAGTACCCCCGGATCTCCACAGTGGGACCCAGAGGCCAGGGAGATCTTTTGTTTAATTGGGTGTACAGCGAGGGAGCAGTGTCTTACCGTATTGGGATGGATGAAACTCTCCGTGCTCCCAGAGTCGATCAAGCAGGATGTCTTGTGCCCGTTGATGAGTACCGACGTCGCAGTGATTGAAAGCGTTCGGGGCCGAGACTGGTCCAGTGTCACTGAAGCAAGTTGTGGCTGAAGCTGAGAGATCTCATCAGGCGATACACAGCCACCCAAGTCAGGGTCCTGAGACGTCATCCACGATGGCTGCCCAATGAATCGCACATGGCCTGTGAGGAGAGGAATGGCAGCGGGCCTGGTTCGCCTGTGGAGACAGCGGCGGCCGACCGGGCCTGGCATACTGCCATGAGGTGCCCCTTCTTCCCACAGCCCTTGCGGATTGGGCTGGGCAGCGTTGCCAGGGGTGTTTGCTTTGCCCGCAAAAGTAGCATCGCCCCCCCCCCCCCCCCCGCCGGGGTTTCCTGGCTGCCGCACTGCACAAGCTTGTGGGGAATTTAGGGGTGCTTTGGAATCGGCCGCAGGTGGGGTCCACCGTATCCATGCGGGTACCGCGCGGTTGGGAACGTAGGCCTGGGCGATGCGGGAGGCTACATCTAGGGAGTGCGCAAGTCTCCATGCCTCTTTAAGCCCTAGCGTGTCGTTTTCCAGCAGTCACTGGCGGATTTTAGAGGACAGCATGCCCGCAACAAAAGCATCCCGTATTAAGAGTTCGGTGTGGTCATTGACTGAGACATGTGGACAGTTTCAGTTTCTACCTAACACTAACAATGCAGTGTAAAAATCGTCCAGTGATTCCCCTTGGATCTGCCGTCTGGTAGCTAAAAGATGTCGAGCATATACTTGATTCAGAGTGCGGACGTAGTGCTCTTTCAACAAAATCATTGAGTCCTCGAAACCGTCCGCGTCTGTGATAAGCGTGTAGATTTCTGGGCTCACCCTTGAATGGAGGACTTGCATTTTCTGTTGCTCCGAGGGGGTAGTCGGGGCCGTCCTGATGTACCCGGTGAAACATGCCAGCCAATGTTTAAAAGTTGCTGCTGCATTTGCCGCGTGGGGGTTGATTTGTTAACACTCTGGCTTGATGCGGAGAAAAGCCATTCTTCAATTTTGTTCATTAAATTGATGCACGATCAATCACTACTGAAGCGAGATTGTAGTCCAATTGAAGGTTTTAATGAACAAGTCGTTACCCCAGCAGCTCAGGTACAGAATGACTGCTGTGGGTGAAACACAGACTCGTATGTACTGCCTGCTGGGTGGAACCAGCAGGCAGGTTCCACCACTCATACTACAGTATAAGGTACATCCCACCTAGGTACCACGATACCCCTAATATAGCCTACCACAATTATATCCTCACTTCTCCCCATTTCCAGTCACTTGGATGCCCCACTGCCATTCGGACACTGACTGATCAAACTAGTCTGGACCCGCTGCAATCGATTTCACTGCATAACCTTCAAGCCCAGTTGCAGATTGTGCACTGTTCCTAATATCTTCAGACTGATATCTGTTCAGCTCATCCAGCAGGACAGGCTGATCTGAATGTCATCAGCCAAGAGCGGAGTGTTTGATTTCATTTAATCCGTCTGGAAATGTGCCGTTGTTGTTGACTCCGGTGGTGAAATATTAACTCGGATCAGAATTCGAGCAAAAAAAGCTCTTTTCCCTCGATAAGATATTGAGGAGATGGCAGCGGGAGGGGGGATAGTTACAAATTCAAGGTACAGTCCTGTGAGTTGAAAGTAGCAGGGGAATTAGAGCTTTAACAGAAGCTGGCTCCGGGAATCCGCACCATGAAATCTATTGGGGTCTCTGGTGACAGAAACAGAAATCTATCTGGAGTGCTGTGAAATTGCAGAAGCTGGACGCACCGTGCGGGGGGGGGGGGGAGGCGGCACGGAGACAAAACTTTCTTTCTATGCGTCCAATAATTTCAAGAACGCAACTTTGAAGGGGTGATATTGAAAATAGCTGTTCCACTAAACTCATGCCAATGCAGCCCCTTGCAGAGTTGCTGTGCTTGCTGCCTGAGGTACAGAAGCCACACAATCCACTTTACATGTCAGTGCGAATTCAGCTAATATTAGTCTAATATTGACCATGATGAAAAATGGCCAGTTAAAGCTTCTTCACGTGAGTTACTCATTTCCAAATTACTGTTTTTGCAGAACCGTGCAATGTCCAGTTTCTGCATTCAAATATATGGAAAGCAGGTTATATCACATTGCGATCAGTGATGCTGCACTTTGTACAATTGTAATTTAGAGCTGCAGTATTTCTTTTGTTTAGTTTCCCTCCCAGGGAATGCAGCGTTTCCTCAGCGAATCCCATTTAATAACGTTTATCAAATCCCACAATTGGGGACTCGGCAGCGGATGGCGTCCCCACAAATCGCATGTTTGGGCACAGCCCCCAGCCCCGCCGTACCTGCAATAAAGTGTCGAAGCAAAATCACTCCCAGCTCATGCAAAGCCATCAGAAAATTAAAGATCAGCAACTGCGGACGCCTTCACCCCGTAACTAAAGGAGCAACAGGCAGTTCCTTCCTTACCGGGGGGTGGGGGGCCTCAGGAAGCTGCCCACCGCTCTCGGGGTTCCTCCTCAGTTCAGTCTCCTCGCATCGTCTGTCTCACCCGCGCGGAAATTAAAGCCCCATCTGCACCTGTGAGGAAGAAAATCCCCAGTCGTCACGTTTCTGCTGGCTGGGGTGAATGAAGAAAGCACAGCTCCTCTCCATGGACACACCTCGCGATGACATCTGCGGGAGGCTGGGCTCCTGGGGGGAGAGAGAGGGCTGTTTGAAACCTCAACTTGGAGAGAAAAGGCTGCGGGCTCCGTGCTGTCAGCGGCTGCTCCATCTCTCACATGGAGGGGGGGGGGGGGGTGACCACCTTTTAACAACATGCAGCAGAGTGTACGCTGACCAGCCTTAAAGCTGCCATGAAAACATAACAAATCACTCTCCGGCAAACTCGAGGTGTGACTGAATAGTCCAGCTGAGCTATCTGTGAAGGAAACATTTCCTTGAAAGGCGCTTTAACTTGGACTCGCATCTATCACCGGCAGAGGCGGGAATGGTTTCAGTAAAAGGAAGCCTTGAAACATTTGCTAACATTCCCGTTGGTTGGTGCAGGCGGCCTGCCGCCCAGGATCCCCCCCCCCCCCCCCCAAGCACTGGTTTTATGTTTCAATCCCCTCTCCAGTTATTACCTGTGGCTGCTAAAAGTCTCTTACATAAGTGAGATTGTTTTGATGAGGCTGGTTGTGAATGATTGTGAGGTATTCAACAATCGGAGATGACTCTGTTTTTAGGCACAAATTGGATTGGAAGGTGCGCCCGCAGAACGGGGCTGGGATGGGAGGTCCCGTGGGTCGGGAGTGGGTTATGTGCCGGGCATCGTGCGACAGGCTGCGGGGGTGAGGCCCTGGCGGGTGGGTGATGGGGTGGGGGGGGGGGGGGGTTGCGGATGAAGCTCTGCCTTTGGGGGAAGGGAGATGGAGCCCTGTGATTGGGTGGGGCATATGAGACCCTATGGGTAGGGCATTGGGGGTCCTGTGGGTGAGGTGGGGATGGAGGCAGGGCTTTGTGAGTTGGGGCGGGATTATGGGCAGGGCATTGTTTGACAGGGTGAGGCTGGGGGTGCGATCAGGGAATGAGGGCAAAAGTTGTGCTTTGTGTGGGAAGACCCTGTGGCTGAGGGCTGGGCCGTGTGATCAGGCCCATGGTCCCTATTGTTGCCCATGAGCCGAGGAGTGGACGGGGCCCTGTGATAGAGGCAGAGCCAAAGATGGGGTTTTTCTGACAGGCTGGTGTTGGGGAGAAGAATTGGGTTATTGTGTGGGGGTGTGGTGCGTATGATGTGAAGAAGGGGGGGGGGGGGTGCATGGGCAAGCTGCCTGACAGAGCCAGGGAGCAGGAGGCACCTATCAGATGTCAGGAGATGAGGCCCAGAGTTTTTTTAATTAATTCTTTTATGGGATGTGGGCATTGCTGACAAGGCCAGCCTTTGTTGTCCATCCCTAATTTCCCTTGAACTGAATGGCTTGCTAGGCCATTTCAGAGAGCAGCTAAAAGTCAACCACTTTTGAGAGGTCTGTTTTGCAACTGAATCTAACTGATATAATCCATTGGCTACTCATTGTATGTCCAGGTGGATTTGAAGCCGTGAACATCTTCCAATTGTAGGATTTACTGTACCTAGCTGCAGATACACTATTTATATGCAGATGCACTAATGTGACTTTTAGAAACATTGTGGAATGCCTGAAACTGCTGAAGATGTTCATGGAGAGAGGAATTCCAGTACAACTGTCGATCTTGACTGCGGAACCACTGTCGATGCTGCTTGTAGCGCACAAAGACTCCGTGAGACGAATAGAGTGAAGTCGATGAGGCTTTATTAAGCGTGTCTGTTCCCCCGCAGCTCGATAGTAAACTGGCCTGCGGGGGAAGACTCCGGCTTTTTATACTCCGCCTTCAGGGCGGAGCTAGAGGTCAACGGCCAACCAGGACCCGGGATCTGTCAGCCAATGACATTAGGGCTTCCAGTCCCACATGACCCCCAATACATACTACCACATTCACCCCTTGTCAAAAATGAACCCGGCGGGGTGATGCTTCGTATGGTGGTAAGGGTTTACAGGGCTGGTCCTGGGAGGAAAAAAACATTCACAAGGCAATACAGTATTGTACAATTTTGTCCTGTTGCAACTATTTACAGAGGGTATGGGAAGAAAAGCAAAATGTTCTTGTGAAAAGTCCATATTTAGTTTTAGATCGACGCCACGAGTCGGTCGGGTGGTCTGGTCGTCCGTGTCGATCGCCTCGGCCCCGGTGGTGGTGGTGCTTGTACCGGTTTCAGCTTGGGCTTTATTCTTGGTCAGTGCTGAGGGGAGGGGAACCGATCCTCCTGGGAAGGGGGCGGTCGCGGGGTGCGGTGGTGGCAGGAAGGGGGGGGGTTGGGTTGATGGTGCCGGGGGGGTGTGCGTGGTGCCGGCGGGCGCCAGATCCCGCAGGGAGACCGTGTCCTGTCGGCTGTCGGGGTACTCCACGTAGGCGTACTGGGGGTTCGCGTGGAGGAGGTGAACCCTTTCAACCAACGGGTCCGCCTTATGTGCCCGCACATGCTTTCGGAGCAGGATGGGTCCTGGGGCCGCCAGCCAGGTCGGCAGTGACGTTCCAGAGGAGGACCTCCTAGGGAAAACAAGGAGATGCTCATGAGGCGTTTGATTAGTGCTTGTACATAATAACGACCGGATGGAGTGGAGAGCGTCCGGGAGGACCTCCTGCCACCGTGAAACTGGGAGGTCCCTGGACCGTAGGGCCAGTAGGACGGCCTTCCAGACCGTGCCGTTCTCCCTCTCTACTTGCCCATTCCCCCGGGGGTTGTAGCTGGTCGTCCTGCTTGAGGCTATGCCCTTGCTGAGCAGGAACTGGCGCAGCTCGTCACTCATGAATGAGGACCCCCTGTCGCTGTGGACGTATGCGGGGTAACCGAACAGTGTGAAGATGCTGTTCAGGGCTTTAATGACTGTGGCCGCGGTCATGTCAGAACAGGGAATGGCAAAAGGGAAGCGGGAGTATTCGTCCACCACATTAAGAAAATATGCGTTGCGGTCGGTGGAGGGGAGGGGCCCTTTGAAATCGAGATTGAGGCGTTCAAAGGGGCGGGAAGCCTTAATCAGGTGCGCTCCATCCGGCCTGAAAAAATGCGGCTTGCATTCCGCGCAGATGTGGCAGTCCCTTGTGACTGTACGGACCTCCTCTAAAGAGTATGGGAGATTGCGGGACTTGATGAAGTGGTAAAACCGAGTGACCCCCGGGTGGCAGAGGTCCTCGTGGAGGGTTTGGAGGCGGTTAATTTGTGCGTTGGCACGTGTGCCGCAGGATAGGGCATCGGACGGCTCGTTCAGCTTTCCGGGACGATACAAAATCTCATAGTTGAAGGTGGAGAGCTCGATCCTCCACCTTAAGATCTTGTCGTTTTTGATTTTGCCCCGCTGTGCATTATCGAACATGAAGGCTACCGACCGTTGGTCCGTGAGGAGAGTGAATCTCCTGCCGGCCAGGTAATGCCTCCAATGTCGCACAGCTTCCACTATGGCTTGGGCTTCCTTTTCTACTGAAGAGTGGCGGATTTCTGAGGCGTGGAGGGTCCGGGAGAAAAAGGCCACAGGTCTGCCCGCTTGGTTAAGGGTGGCCGCTAGAGCTACGTCGGAGGCGTCGCTCTCGACCTGGAAGGGGAGGGACTCGTCGATGGCGCGCATCGTGGCCTTTGCGATATCCGCTTTGATGCGGCTGAAGGCCTGGCAAGCCTCTGTCGACAGAGGGAAGGTCGTGGTCTGTATTAGGGGGCGGGCCTTGTCTGCGTCCTGGGGGACCCACTGGGCGTAGTATGAAAAGAACCCCAGGCAGCGTTTCAGGGCTTTTGGGCAGTGCGGGAGGGGAAATTCCATGAGTGCGCGCATACGTTCGGGGTCGGGGCCTATTATCCCATTGCGCACTACGTAGCCCAGTATGGCTAGCCGATCGGTGCTAAAAACGCACTTGTCCTCGTTGTACGTGAGGTTCAAGGCTTTGGCGGTCTGGAGGAATTTTTGGAGGTTGGCGTCGTGGTCCTGCTGATCGTGGCCGCAGATGGTTACATTGTCGAGATACGGGAACGTGGCCCGCAACCCATGTTGATCAACCATTCGGTCCATCTCCCGTTGGAAGACCGAGACCCCGTTTGTGACGCCAAAAGGGACCCGTAGGAAATGGTATAATCGCCCGTCTGCCTCGAAGGCTGTGTACTTGCGGTCACTTGGGCGGATGGGTGCTGATGGTAGGCAGACTTGAGGTCCACGGTGGAGAAGATTTTATATTGGGCAATCCGGTTGACCATGTCGGATATGCGGGGGAGAGGGTACGCGTCTAGTTGTGTGTACATGTTGATGGTCTGGCTATAGTCAATGACCATCCTTTGTTTCTCCCCTGTCTTCACTACTACCACTTGCGCTCTCCAGGGACTATTGCTAGCCTGGATTATGCCCTCCTTTAGTAGCCGCTGGACTTCGGACCGAATGAAGGTCCGGTCCTGGGCGCTGTACCGTCTGCTCCTAGTGGCGACGGGTTTGCAATCCGGGGTGAGGTTCGCAAACAAGGACGGGGGTTGCACCTTGAGGGATGCGAGGCCGCAGATAGTGAGTGGGGGTATTGGGCCGCCGAATTTGAACATAAGGCTCTGTAGATTGCATTGGAAATCTAATCCCAGCAAGGTGGGGGCACAGAGTTGGGGAAGGACGTTTAGTTTGTAGTTTTTGAACTCCCTCCCCTGCACCGTTAGGGTAACTATGCAGAATCCTTGGATCTGTACGGAGTGGGATCCTGCAGCTAGGGAAATCTTTTGTGCGCTGGGATAGGTGGTCAAGGAACAGCGTCTTACCGTGTCGGGGTGTATGAAGCTCTCCGTGCTCCCGGAGTCGACTAGGCATGGCGTCTCGTGGCCGTTTATTAGCACCGTTGTCGTCGTCGTCTGGAGTGTCCGGGGCCGAGCTTGATCGAGCGTAATTGAAGCGAGACGTGGTTGTAGTGGAGTGGGGTCCGTTGTTGCCGTCCAAGATGGCGTCGGGGATGGACAAAATGGCCGCCCCCATACATCGCACGTGGCTGGGGGGTCACAAGATGGCGGCGGGGGTGGACAAAATGGCCGACCCCACGCGTCGTACAGGTCTGGGGCGGTCCAAGATGGCGGCGCCCCTCCTCCCCTCGTGGTGGCCGGGACCCAAAATGGCGGCGTCTGCGGGTCGCACATGGTGCGCTGGGGGGCTGGGGAGCGCTAGGACCGCGAGCGCTAGGACCGCGAGCGCTAGGACCGCGCGGAGCTTCCTCACCAGGGACCAGTGGTCGGGGCCCAAGTAGGTGGCGCCGGCGGTCAGGCATGGGGCTCGGGGTGGGGGATAGGGGGGCGTTAGGGACGCGCAAAACTCCCTCCTCTCCGTGGAGAGTGTTGGCCGGGACCCAAAGCGGTAGCGCCGGCGGCGGGTCATACATGGGCTGCGGGGAGGGGGGTTGGGGAGCGTAAGCGGCGTGCAGGGCTCCCTGTTCTCCCGGGACCGCGGTGGTCGGGACCCAGAGCAGCTGCGCCTGCGGGTCGTACATGGCGTGCTGGGGGGGTTGGGGCGCGTAAACGGCTTGCAGGGCTCCCTGTGCTCCCGGGACAGCGGCGACCTCGCGGGACCGGCACACAACCGCATAATGGCCCTTTTTCCCGCAGCTTTTGCAGATAGCTGCGCGGGCCGGGCAGCGCTGTCGGGGGTGTTTTGCCTGGCCGCAGAAATAACAGCGGGCGCCCCCGGTGCGACTCGGCGTTTGGACCGCGCAAGCCTGTGGGGTGTCCGGGGGGCGGGGGTAGGGGGTTTGCCGCGACGGGTACGTACGGGGCCCAATGGGCTGCCGCGCGGTCGGGGCCATAGGCGCGGGTATTACGCGCGGCCACGTCTAGGGAGGCTGCTGGGGCCCGTGCCTCTGAGAGTCCTAGCGACTCTTTTTCTAGAAGTCTTTGGCGGATTTGGGAGGATTGCATACCTGCCACAAAAGCATCGCGCATTAACATGTCCGTGTGTTGGTTTGCGTTCACCGACGGGCAGCTGCAGGCTCGTCCCAAAATCAGCAACGCGGCGTAGAATTCGTCCATCGATTCTCCGGGAGCTTGCCGTCTCGTCGCGAGCTGGTAGCGAGCATAGATTTGGTTAACTGGGCGGACATAGTGACTTTTCAGTGCTGCGAACGCCGTCTGGAAATCCTCCACGTCTTCGATGAGGGAGAAAATCTCCATGCTCACCCTCGAGTGCAGGACCTGCAGTTTTTGGTCTTCTGTGACCCGGCCGGTGGTCGTTCTGAGGTAGGCCTCGAAGCAAGTCTGCCAGTGCTTGAAGGCTGCTGCCGCGTTCACTGCGTGGGGGCTGATCCTCAGGCATTCCGGAATGACCCTGAGCTCCATAGTCCTTTTTAGGCACGCTTAATAAATTGTAGCGCACAAAGACTCCGTGAGACAAATAGAGTGAAGTCGATTAGGCTTTATTAAGCGTGTCTGTTCCCCCGCAGCTCAATAGTAAACTGGCCTGCGGGGGAAGACTCCGGCTTCTTATACTCCGCCTTCAGGGCGGAGCTAGAGGTCAACGGCCAACCAGGACCCGGGATCTGTCAGCCAATGACATTAGGGCTTCCAGCCCCACATGACCCCCAATACATACTACCACACTGCTATTGAACAAAGCCGCGTTATGACCATCCATCTTTACAATCCCCACATTCCAACCATAGATGTGCTCACTTCCTTCACTCAGTACATTGAGGTGACTGGGAACAGCACTGAGGTCATCGACCTGTTCAGGATTTGGACCAGCAAATGGCAGAGTAATGTGACCTTGGAACCATCCTGCACCCTCCCTCCAGCTTTGTTCTTGTGGGAATTTGGGGATACTTGGTCTGCACACAACAGCCCAGAGTTTATTGTACCTGTGGCAAATCTGGTGACATGCGAGTCAGCTGCAGCACAGTCATCTACAAGAACAGCAAGCAGGACTTTCACCAGATAAAGGACTACAAGCAGAGTAAGAGTTGCAACCTGTGTGGTGCGTTAGATGACCTGAACAAGAACTTCACAAAGTGCTGTATTTATGCACAGGCAGTAATAACCAAGACAGAGCATAAGATAGGAATGGCAAGCTAAAGGAATGCTACAAGAAGACCAGCAATTGTCATGTGAGAGTACCTTTAAGAAATGGGTGTTTATAAATGCGTAGGTATATAAATATCTGTAGTGAGAGTACCTTTAAGAAATGGGTGTTTACTACTGCAGTGATGTCAGAGAGTGGATGGAGCTGGGCTATCAGCTTTTTACTTTCGTTTTTGAGCAGGCGCAGGGTGTGTTTTAGTTTTGTTTTCAGAGCTGGATAGCTGCAGTCACAGCCAGAAGGTGTATGAATCTCTCTCTGTAATCTAAAGACTGTAAATCGATCCTGGTGATTTAAAACTAATAACAATAGTGACTGTAACCTGATGTGCTTCTGGTAAAAGGTGTTTTAACTCGTATGGATGTTAAAAAGAAAACTTAAAGGATTACTTAGTGTTGTAGTCTTTGGGGGGTTGTATTTGAATGAATGGTTCCTAAGATAGGTGAGCATATTGTGGTTGCTTTTCAGCTGTGGTATATCAGTTTAAATAGGGAGTGTGTTGTGGACATCGGCTCTTTCAGAGGCTCTGAAGTTTTTAGGGGTGGAGACGGTCACACGCAGTCCTTACGGACAGAGACTAAAAGCAGACTGTTAGATTTGGCAAACACATTGCAGTTAACAATACCTGACAAAATGCGAAAAGATCAGGTAATTGTGGCGGTGGCTAAGCATTTAAAGTTGCCTGAGATACAGTTTGACTCATTGGAAATATCAAAAATTCAATTGCAAATTAAACAAATGGAACATGAGAAAGAATTAAAGCAGCTTGAATACGAAAGAGAAAGAGAGAGGAAAAAGACAGAGAAAGAGAGAGAGGGGAAAAGAGAGAGAAGAAAGGAAAACAGAAAGAATAGCCCTAGCAGAACAAAAAGAAAGAGAAAGGGATATACAGATCAGGGAAAAAGATAAAGAGAGAGAGTTGAACTTCAGAAAATAGCCATGAAACATGACAGTCAATTAAAATTGGCAGACGTAAAGGGAAAAGTACCGTTGGTAGATAGTGATGAGGATAGTGAGAAAGAACGTCAAAGACGAAGGCTTGGTGGGGCTCTATTTAAATATGTCCAAGCAATGCCAAGGCTTGACGAGAAGGAGATAGAAGCCTTTTTCATTTCATTTGAGAGTGTGGCTAAACAAATTAAATGACCACAGGACATGTGGGTATTATTGATTCAAACAAAGCTGGTAGGTAGGGCTAGTGAAGTGTTTGCATCACTACCGGAGGAGGTATCTGGGACATATGAGGAGGAGAAAAAATCCATCTTAGGTGCATATGAACTAGTGCCTGAAGCCGACAGACAAAGGTTTAGAAATATAAGGAAAGAATTTGGTCAAACATACATGGAGTTTGAAAGGATCAAACAGAGTAATTTTGATAGGTGGATAAGGGCTTTGAAAATAGACCAAAGCTCTCAGAGAAATTATACTTTTGGAGGAGTTTAAAAATTCAATTCCTGATGTAATGAGAATTCATGTGGAAGAGCAGAGAGTTAAAACTGCGAGATTAGCAGCAGAAATGGCAGATAATTATGAATGGATTCATAAATCAAAGCTTGGTTTCCGACATCAGTTTCAGCCTGTGAGGGATAGAAACTGGGGACATGAGAAATACTCAAGTGGTAAAGGTAAAGGTGATCTGAAGGGAGATAATAAGGAGAGTGTAACTCAGATTAAAAAAGAAATCCAGGAGGGTGGAAAAGAAATGAAAAATTTCAAATATTTTCACTAATAAACTAAGCCATGTAAAGTCACAGTGTTGGTGGTTGAAGAAAAGCACTGGGAAGGCTGATGTGGTAAAACAGGATAAGACAGTAGGGTTTGTTAAAATGGTAAAGGAAAGCCCAAGTGAAGTGAAGGAGGTGCAAAAGATTGTGCAGCTTGATCAAGAGGTGATTGATAAGAAGGTGATGGATCTCTTTTAAAAATTTACTTGTGTGGGTAAAGTTTACTCGTGTATCAGGAGGAGCAGGTAAAGAAGTCACAATTTTAAGAGATACGGGAGCTAGTCAATCTTTAATGGTAAGAGATGAGGAGTTATGTAGTTTGGGAAGAATGTTGCCAGAAAAGGTGGTAATACGTGGAATTCAGCGTGAGAGGGGTAGTGTTCCATTATATAAGGTAAGGTTGGAAAGTCCAGTGAAGAGTGGTGAAGTGGTAGTAGGAGTAATGGAAAACTACCTTGTCCAGGAATACCGTTTATCGTGGGTAATAATATAGCTGGATTGCAGGTGGGAGTGATGCCTGCTGTGGTTGATAAGCCAGTGGAAAATCAGACAACTGAAGTGTTGAGGGACGAATATCCTGGGATGTTTCCGGATTGTGTAGTAACAAGGTCGCAAAGTCATAGGTTAAAACAAGAGGAGAAATCAAAGAGTGAAGATGACATTGAAGTGCAAGTATCAGAAATGATTTTTGATCAGATAGTTGGAAAAAAAGAGGTGGAGGATGAGGTGGATATTTTTAGTTCAGGAAAATTGGCGGAGTTACAACTGAAAGATGTAGAAATAAAATGGTGTATCAGAAAGCATACACTGAAGAGGAATGTGAGTGTATACTAGAGTGTTATTACTGTAAAAGTAATGTCTTGATGAGAAAATGGAGACCTTTACATATGCAGGTGGAGGAAAAGTGGGCAGACATTCATCAAGTAGTATTGCCGGTAGGGTATAGAAAGGAGGTGTTGCGACTTGCATATGAGGTACCAGTGGGAGGTCATTTGGGAATAAGGAAAACTCAAGCTAAAATCCAAAAACATTTTTATTGGCCTGGACTACATAAAGATGCAGTTAAATTTTGTCAATCATTGTTACACATGTTAAGTGACAGGGAAACCTCAAGCAGTGATAAAACCAGTGGGATAAAGAAATCCATTTGTACTGTTTGCAATTAGGGATGCACCTGATGAGTCAACCAAATTTAGTCCTTTTGAACTAATGTTTGGTCATGAGGTAAGAGGACCACTTAAATTGATTAAGGAAAAATTGGTGAGAGAGAAATCAGAACTTACATTATTGGATTACGTGTCAAATTTTAGGGAACGATTAAATAGAGCAGGTGAATTGGCTAGCCAACATTTGAAAGTTGCACAAAATGTGATGAAACAGGTAGCGGACAAGAAATCCAAAGTTCGTAGTTTTGTCAGTAGGGATAAAGTTTTAGTGTTGTTACCAGTGGTAGGTGAACCTTTGATAGCAATGTTTTGTGGACCTTATCAGATTGTAAGGAAATTAAATGAGGTGCATTATGTGGTAAAAAGACCAGATAGAAGGAAAACTCACCGAGTGTGGCATGTGAATATGCTTAAAAAGTACTTTAAAGGGGGAGGAGAGCAAAAGGAGGAGGTTTTAATGATTCTAACTCAAAGTGACGAACCAAGTCCAGATGACTGTGAATTTGACATACCTCAAATTAAATTGGAAAACGAGGATGTTCTTAAAAATTGGGATAAATTGCTGAGTTACTTCCCAGAGGAAAAGCGAACTGACCTGAAAGAGTTATTGATAACATGTGGGCAAGTTTGTAGAGATAAATTGGGAAGTACTAAAATGGATATACGTGATGTGGATGTAGGAAATGCTGTTCCAATCAAACAACATCCAGACAGACGCAACCCTTTAAAATTGGCACAAGTTAACAAAGAGATTGAGAGTATGCTTAAAAATGGCATAATTGGAGTGGGTTGCTGCCAATGGAGCTCACCCATAGTGATGGTACCTAAACCTGATGATACCCAACGGTTGTGTGTGGACTATAGATAGGTTGATGCAGTCACAAGAACGGATTCTTAGCCTATCCCACGTTTGGAGGATTGCATTCAGAAAGTGGGACAATCAGCTTTTATTTCTAAACTGGATTTACTTAAAGATTACTGGCAGGTACCTTTATCCGAAAGAGCGATGGAAATTTCAGCTTTTGTGACTCCAGATGGTATATACCAATTCAAAGTTATGCCATTTGGCATGAAAAACGCCCCAGCCACATTTCAACGGTTAACTAACAAAGTCGTTTCGGGATTACCCAATTGTGCGGTATACATCGGCGATCTGGTAATTTTCAGCCAGACATGGAAAAAAATTTAAAACGTCTGATGGAGTTATTTGATTGACTTCAGGATGCGGGTTTGGTGATAAACCTGGCCAAAAGGGAATTTGGAAAAGCCCAAGTCACTTTTCTTGGCCATACAATCGGACAGGGTCGAATGGTCACACGGGATGTGAACCAACAGTTGTTGAGGAGTTTCCAATGCCCTCAAGATGAAGGGAAATAATGCGATTTCTTGGCATGAGTGGATTTGATCGAACATTTGTGCAAAGGTTTTGTAGTGTGATTGCTCCACTGATGAACTTGCTGAAGAAACGTCGAAAATTTCAATGGAGAGTGGAGTTTGAACAGGCATTTGACAGCCTGAAAGCTGTGATAACCAATGCTCCTGTGTTGGAGAATTACAAGGGACTCTGTGATCAGATTGAACTAAGTATCTGACTTTAAAGAGAAATGCCGAGGCGTAGAGAAATTGATGGATTGTGCAGAGACCTTCTTGTCCAAAGAGACCTTTTCGATTGACAGTCAATCGGGAAGGATTTCAGTTGGAGGAAGAAAAACGAGAAAAAAAATGGACTATATTATTATACCTGTTGCGTGTGTTGTTTTTTGAAACGAAAAAGTATATTTACTGTGTGCATTTCTTAAAGGATAGTGAAAAGGTGAAAAATGAAACCATCTTGAAATTGATGGTTTATTTTTTTCTTGAGGGGAGCTGTCATGTGAGAGTATCTTTAAGGAATGGGTGTTTATTACTGCAGTGATGTCAGAGAGTGGGTGGGGCTGGGCTGTCTGTCAGCTTTTTACTTTCGTTTTTGAGCAGGCTACAGGTGTGTTTTAGTTTTGTTTTCAGAGCTGGATATCTGCAGTCCCAGCCAGAAGGTGTACGAATCTCTCTCTGTAATCTAAAGACTGTAAATCGATCCTGGTGATTTAAAACTAACAACAGTAGTGACTTTAACCTGATGTGCTTCTGGTAAAAGGTGTTTTAAGTCATATGGATGTTAAAAGGAAAGCCTAAAGGATTACTTAGTGTTGTAGTCTTTGGAGGGTTGTATTTGAATGAATGGTTGCTGAGATGTTCACTGTGTGTTTTAAAAAGTTTAACTTGAGTTCATAGAATAACATTGTTTTGCTTTTAAAACATACTTTTCCACTTCTGCTGTACCACACCTGTGTGGGCCGTGTGCTCCCCATACCAAAATCTATTAAAAATTGTGGGTCAGGTGAACTCCATGATACACTTTGGGGTTCTGTAAACCCTGGCCCATAACACAATCCTTCCCCCTCCAAGCTCCCCAGTGAAGAAAACATGACAAAGGACATTTGGGGGGACAGGATGAAGGATAAGGTATTGCAGCAAGAACAAACACTGTGCGCTGAGGCTCCTCCTCAGTAGATAGAGTCAATGGAAGAGGAGTCAGCAGAGGGGGAAATCTGATGTGTGGTAAGTGTTTAAGAAGAAAACTGCAAAGTAGAAGACCCAAAAAGGGAACAAACCAACCACACTAGTGGGAAGAGGTGGCTAATGTCCGAAACGGTTCTCAGCAGATGAGGAAAGACAAGATGACACCAACAAGAGAAGTGACAAAACACGAAGGAGCTAGAGGAGAGGGACTCACCCCCCCCCCCCCCCCACCCCTCACCCCCACCGCCACAACGAGCTCTCAAATACTGAAAACAGTGAAGGGCACAGCTCACCCCAGCACTGGGATGCCAGGAATAGTGAAGAGTCCAAACCCGGGAAACCAGGAGTAATGAAACAGCCAGCACACCCCAGCTCTGGGGAGCCAAGGGTAATGAAGCACCCAGCTTTGAAGCATCCCAACTTTTGGAAACCGGTGCTGCGGATGTGGTTTGAATGGACTGGGGGATATGCCAAAAGCTGGAAAGTGTGCATTCCAAGTGATACAGAGACTGGGTTTATGGAAGCGATGGTCACTCTAAATTGCTAGAAAGAATCTGGGCATCATTTTCTCTATCCTGAGTGTAGCAAAATGTTACACTGCCGACATTGCCACAGAACGCTCAATTCAGTTGAACCATGCCATATCCCCTGTCTCTCATGGAAATGTTCCAAAAAAAAACGCCTTTGACCAGAAGTCTACCAGGCAGTGGTCTACAGGTGAAATGAAAAAAAAAATGAAATGAAAATCACTTATTGTCACAAGTAGGCTTCACATGAAGTTACTGTGAAAAGCCCCTAGTCGCCACATTCCGGCGCCTGTTCGGGGAGGCTGTTCAGGAATCGAACCATACTGCTGGCCTGCCTTGGTCTGCTTTAAAAGCCAGCGATTTAGCCCAGTGTGCTAAACCAGCCCCTGGTTTATGTCTGTGAGGCCCTGTGGGAAAAGGAGATGGTGGATCCAGCAAAATGGTTTCCTGAGCAGACTGTCAACCCGATTTGGTGGACTATTGTGTCGCCAGAACATTCAAACAAGCACCAAGATATAGCTTGGCTGGTGGTGAGAAGGGTCTTTTCCATCAATCCTTCCTGCCTGGAGTCCCACCTTTGCACATTGCTCTCTTGAAAATACACAATGGGTAAAGTATTTCAAGGCAAGGCTATCTAGACACTTGAGAGGGATTATAAGTGACACAGGCAGTGTCAAGAAAGTCTTCAGCAGAGGAAGCAGGCTGAAGGTTGCTCTTCTCCCCCTTTCTCTCTTTTGGAAGTCATCTACATCTCACTGCGTAAGAAACCAGCTAACCTAAATCCACTGCAGTCTTTAAATCTGTGCTTTGAGGGTAATCGAAGTACACTTAACCATATATTCTTTTATCTTTTTTTATTGGACTCCAACTCCCCTTATTTCTGGTACTTGTGTGTCTGTTTCTGTGTGTGTATGTTTGTGGGATAAAACGGCTACATGAGGGCCAAATGCGTTGACATTTCATTTTTATTATTTTTCTTGAGTTTAATGGTTAATAAATTTGCCCTTTCTTTGACTCTGGAACACCTTTGTTTGATCGGCTTCTTATTGCTCACAGCTTAAACAGCCTGATTTGGAAAAGGCATACCCTCATGAAGAAGAAACGTAAACCTTTGTTGTGACCAAGGAGGTTGAACAGATGAGAGCCAGTTCACCCCTTCCCACCTGGTTGTAATATATTGAAACCGATCTGGATTGAACTTTGCATAATGAAAAATCTGAACTTATGCAATGTAATTTTACAAATTTCATGAATAAAGTACATTTTTTGGAAAAATGCAGAATCCAGGAGCTCATTGGTCAATATCAAAGCTGCAGGACATGCAGAGTGGACAGTAAGGGGACAGTTTGGGTTTGCAAACCCCAGAAAAAAAGAAAAATTGGGCAAGAAAGAAAGGTAAAACTGTGGAATTTCCCTGTTAAAGCAATCCTAATTTTAGGAACAAGGTGGTGGCAGTATCACTGGTTTGTTTTGTAATCCACGTTTCGTATTGATTTATGACAGTTAGAAGTAAAATTTGTTCAATAGAGTTCCTGATGTTATTATGCCCCTGAAAATTAATGATCATTTATCTGATTACTTATGGATGAGAAATAATGGTTATGCTCAGGCTGAGGTATTAAGCCGATGATATAAATAAAACACTATTAAAAGGCTAGTGGCATTCTGCAGCTGTATACAGAAGATTTGCAGTTATCTGGGTTTAGTTAACACAGCCAGCCCGCCACTGATTGGTTTATGCTGTATTCATTTTGATCTGTTCTGTTGTCTGAATTTCAAAAACTGCTGATGCACTAATTAAACCACACAGTAAAACAAAAAATAAACGAGGGGGGGTGTTTTCAGCCCACGTTAGCCGTCAGCAAGAACAGCGTCGCGGGTGCAAAATACAGGCAGAATCAGGAAACGCACCACGACATGACTACGTGGAGGATCTGTATGGGTGAATAAAGTGATTTTTAATTGAAGTGCTACATTACAACGGTGACTTATCTCTACCAGTCACTAGGCTCACCCATGCCCACTAAGTGCCGACAGTTTCTTACTGTTTCTCACCCTCCTGTTATGTCTAGGTATATCCCCAGGATCCACAGCTGGATTGAGGGGCTCTGTTGCATAAGGTGACCTTGGCGGGCGTCTCTTGGAAGGGGACCTGGACCTTGATGGACCGGGCCTACTGCGGGCTGCACGGATGTTGCAGTGCTGCCCTCCTCTGTGTGTCGAGCTGGAGGTGAGTCAGTTACAGGGAGGAGGTTGTCAGATGGGCTGGACACTCCAGGATCTCCTGGGTAGAAGGCCCCGGGCAGCGCTCCTCCTGATCTGCTTCCCTTTGGGGACCCCTGGGCTCCTCCATGGGATGGAGGGGCAGCTAGACTGAGATCCAGAAGCCACACTGTCCTCTTGTACTGACACTCATTGAATTTGCACTAGTGCCTGCACAATGCTGTTGAAGCCCTGCACCTTGGAGCGGAAATCCCCCGCCATGGAATGCATTTCCTGCACCAAGGTATCCACTGCAGACACTGCCCTGACAGTCTTTTCCTCATTGCATCTGAGTGACGGTACCATCCCCTCAGACAGAAAGCGATGGGACTCCTCCAGTTGGCCTTGGAGTCTGAGGAGGAATGCTGTCATCCTTTCCTAATGTTCGCGACTTTGTCTTTTTACTTCAAGCAGCTCTGGGATGACCGTATCCAGGGGCAGGCCATCAGCCTGGGGCTCAGCAGAGTCCTGGGCTCTGGGATCCATCTGAGTGGCAGATCCCTGGGATGTTCCTTCCTCTGCCTGCTGTGGATCTTCAGCTGTGAGGTGCTCACCAGCAAGTGACCCAGAAGCCTGCCTGCTGGTTAATCCCATCAAGGTGTGTGTATCTGCACTGGTGGAAGGTGCAGGTGACAGCTGTGGCGCCTCCTTGATGCTGATCTCCGAGATGTCCCTCTCGTAGCTGCTCGGGTCTGTGGTCTCCACAGGACACGAGGATGGTCTGGGCTGGTCGACTGATTGACCTGCAAGGGAAGCGAAATGACATCAGTAATCACAGAGGCAAATTAATGGGAGAACGTTAACTCACATGAGGCTTGCATAATGGCTTCATATGCTGAGAGTCCTCACTTTTGTCTGGTGCCCCCACCTCGCCCTTTGCACTGGTGCAGTGCTGCTCCTTGCTTGCCAATTCAAGGGCTTTCTCCTGAAAGGGCGTTAGGGCACTCATGGTGCTTGTGCTCAAGATGGCCTGCAATAAGGGAGATCGGGAAAGTGAGGGTCCTGCCACGTCAGAAGGTGATGATATCTGGAGGAGTGAATGGGAGGTGTGTGGGGGCAGGGATGTGAGGAGCAGATTATCTACTGGGGGAACATGAGAAGTGCGGTGCGGCGGGGGGTTGGGGGGGGGGGGGGTGCGGTGCGGTGGTAGTGAAGGCGGAGAGCTTCATGACAACGATTGAGAACCCATGAGGTGATAGGGAGAGAATTCACTGGCAATGTGCAATGGGTATGTTAAGGGGCGCAGCGAGAGATATGAGGAGGTTTCCTCATGTGCAGGTTAGCTAGATTGGCCATGAGCAATGTGCAGGGTCACTGGGATAGGGAGTCAGTGGGCCTAGGGAGGGTGCTTTTTCGGAGGGTCAATGCAGACTCGAGGGACCAAATGGCCTATTTCTGCATTGTAAGGTTTCTATAAGGTAGACTTGTTCTGGCTGCACGGAGAAGGTCTTTCATCCTATTTTGTCACTGTAGCCCAGCACTCTTATGGAGCCATCTGGCACTTACTGTCATGGCCACAGCCTCCCAGATGGGGTTGGTGACCTTGTTTTCTGGACGTTTATTTGATTGCGGGTGCAGGATGTTCACGTCTGCTCAACACCATCCAGAGGTTTTGTGAGGACTGCTGTAAAACTTGGTGCTGTCTTCCGAGCAGTCATTCCTCCCGACTGAACTTGGAACATATGCTGGGGAGGCGTTTAAAGGAACGGCCCACTGATTACATAAATTACATTTTCGTGGGGCGAGTGAATCAGAGACAAGCCGCCTTCAGCGTGGTGCAAATCACGTGGGGAACAAATTGTTGAAGAGGCCGAATATACGGTGAGTTTTCCTGCCTAGAGCATCAGCGGGATTCTCCACAGTTTTCTTACCGGGACTGACACTTTGAAAAAATATGGGAAAATTCCACCCTACATCTTTGGCCTGGATCAGGTGATTGTTGTATAAATCCTACTGAGGCACTCAACGAGACTTCCTATATTGATTAAATTGCAATATATCTATTGAGCAGAGAGTGAAGCTGTACATTAATAAACCTACTCAACCCAATATGACATCAACATAGATAGAATAGAACATTACAGCACAGTACAGGCCCTGCGGTCCTCGATGTTGCGCCGACCTGTGAAACCAATCTAAAGCCCATCTACACTATTCCATTATCGTCCATATGTTTATCCAATGACCATTTAAATGCCCTTAATGTTGGCGAGTCCACTACTGTTGCAGGCAGGGCATTCCACGCCCCTACTACTCTCTGAGTAAAGAACCTACCTCTGACAGCTGTCCTACATCTATCTCCCCTCAATTTAAAGCTATGTCCCCTCGTGCTAGCCATCACCATCCGAGGAAAAAGGCTCTCACTGTCCACCCTATCTAATCCTCTGATCATCTTATATGCCTCTATTAAGTCACCTCTTAACCTTCTTCTCTCTAACGAAAACAGCCACAAGTCCCTCAGCCTTTCCTCAAAAGATCTTCCCTCCATACCAGGCAATATCCTGGTAAATCTCTGCACCCTTTCCAATGCGTCCACATACTTCCTACAATGCGGCGACCAGAACTGCACGCAATACTCCAAATGCGGCCGCACCAGAGTTTTGTACAGCTGCAACATGACCTCATGGCTCCGAAACTCAATCCCTCTACCAATAAAAGCTAACACACCGTATGCCTTCTTAACAACCCTATCAACCTGGGTGGCAACTTTCAGGGATCTATGTACATTGACATCGAGATCTCTCTGCTCAACCACACTACCAAGAATCTTACCATTAGCCCAGTATTCTGTATTCCTGTTACTCCTTCCAAAATGAATCAACTCACACTTTTCTGCATTACACTCCATTTGCCACTTCTCAGCCCAACTCTGCAGCTTATCTATGTCCCTCTGTAACCTGCAACATCCTTCTGCACTGTCCACAACTCCACCGACTTTAGTGTCTTCCGCAAATTTACTCACCCATCCTTCTATGCCCTCCTCCAGGTCATTTATAAAAATAACAAACAGCAGTGGCCCCAAAACAGATCCTTGTGGTACACCACGAGTAACTGAACTCCACGCTGAACATTTCCCATCAACCACCACCCTCTGTCTTCTTACAGCTAGCGAATTTCTGATCCAAACCGCTAAAGCACCCTCAATCCCATGCCTCCGTATTTTCTGCAATAGCCTACCGTGGGGAACCTTATCAAACGCTTTACTGAAATCCATATACACCATATCAACTGCTTTACCCTCATCCACCTGTTTGGTCACCTTCTCAAAGAACTCAATAAGGTTTGTGAGGCACGACCTACCCTTCACAAAACCGTGTTGACTATCCCTAATCAAATTATTCCTTTCTAGATGATGATGCATCCTATCTCTTATAAACCTTTCCAAGATTTTTCCCACAACAGAAGTAAGGCTCACTGGTCTATAGTTACCGAGGTTGTCTCTACTCCCCTTCTTGAACAAGGGGACAACATTTGCTATCTCCAGTCTTCTGGCACTATTCCTGTAGACAATGACGACATAAAGATCAAAGCCAAAGGCTCTGCAATCTCCTCCCTAGCTTCCCAGATAATCCTAGGGGAAATCCCATCCGGCCCAGGGGACTTATCTATTTTCACACTTTCCAGAGTTGCTAACACCTCCTTATGATCCTCAATCCCATCTAGTCTAGTAGCCTGTATCTCAGTATTCTCCTCGACAACATTGTATTTTTCCTGTGTGAATACTGACGAAAAATATTCATTTAGCGCCTCTCCTATCTCCTCGGACTCCACGCACAACTTCCCACTACTGTCCTTGACTGGCCCTACTCTTACCCTAGTCATTCTTTTATTCCTGACATACTTACAGAAAGCTTTAGGGTTTTCCTTGATCCTACCTGCCAAGGACTTCTCATGTCCCCTCCTGGCTCTTCTTACCTCTATCTTTAGGTCTTTCCTGACTAACTTGTAACTCTCAAGCGCACTAACTGAACCTTCACGTCTCATATTTACATAAGCCTCCTTCTTCCTCTTGACAAGTGATTCAACTACTTTAGTAAACCACGTTTCCCTCACTCGACCACTTCCTCCCTGCCTGACAGGTACATATTTATCAAGGACACGCAGTAGCTGTTCCTTGAACAAGCTCCACATTTCAATTGTGCCCATCCCCTGCAGTTTCCTTCCCCATCCTATGCATCCTAAGTCTTGCCTAATCGCATCATAATTGCCTTTCCCCCAGCTATAACTCTTGCCCTGCAGTATATACCTATCCCTTTCCATCGCTAAAGTAAACGTAACCAAATTGTGGTCACTATCACCAATGTGCTCACCTACCTCCAAATCTAACACCTGGCCTGGTTCATTACCCAGTACCAAACCAATGTGGCCTCGCCTCTTGTTGGCCTATCCACATACTGTGTCAGGAAACCCTCCTGCACACATTGGACAAAAACTGACCCATCTAAAGTACTCGAACTATAGTGTTTCCAGTCAATATTTGGAAAGTTCAAGTCCCCCATAACAACTACCCTGTTACCTTCGCTCCTATCCAGAATCAGCTTTGCAATCCTTTCCTCTACATCTCTGAAACTTTTCGGAGGCCTATAGAAAACTCCCAACAGGGTGACCTTTCCTTTCCTGTTTCTAACCTCAGCCCATACTACCTCAGTAGACGAGTCCTCATCAAACGTGCTTTCTGCCACCAATTTACTGTCCTTGACTAACAATGCAACACCTACCCCTCTTTTACCACCTTCCCTGAGCTTACTGAGACATCTAAACCCCGGAACCTGCAAAAACCATTCCTGTCCCTGCTCTACCCATGTCTCCGAAATGGGGCTTGCTCAATGGGGAACAGATCAGGCACAACAGGTTGATGCACACTAAACTGCGATTGAAGAAGATAAATAAAGCATACACCAAATTACTCAGAATGGCAGTGACGAACATGGGCAACTTTGCTGGTTCCACAAATGGCATTGAGATGAATAACCAGTTAATCTGCTACTTGCTTTTGTTGAAGATGCTGCACCAATACCACCCACTCTTCTTTAGTTGTGACATGCGATCTTTCACATCTCTCCGAACCATTCAGAAAGATAGAAGGACATTGATCACTCAAATCTACTCATCACAGATCTGTACTCATTCGTCTAATATGGGGCACAAGATACATAGGCAACAGTTTCAGCAACTACCCTAAACTGATGGATGTATGACAATAAATTTGACATCAATATTGATAATTAAGCCTTAATTATATACTGCAGCAAGTGGATTAAAGTCTCTTTATCCATTTTTTACTTCATTATTCTGAATGGACACATTGGAAAAAGATACGTGCAACCGCCACAAATCAAGCCATCTTCTACCACTAGAATATTAAGAACCAGGACCAATAGGACATGTCAAGTGCTTATAAACACATTAAAAAACCGACTGCTTCCAAGAGCCCAAACATCTCTCAAATAAAAGAATCTAACTCTTGTAATATTTACACAGCTGTCTGAAGAGTCATACTGTTTATTTGGGGTGTTTGAAGGCTCTGAAGCAATCTAGCTTTTAGAATGAGGCTTGTGATTTCATATGTTCATAATGGGCGGCACGGTGGCACAGTGGTTAGCACTGCTGCCTCACAACGCCAGAGACCCAGGTTCAACTCTGACCTTGGCCGACTGTGTGGAGTTTGCATGTTCTCTCCATGTCTGCATGAGTTTCCTTAGGGTACTCCAGTTTCCTCACAGTCCAAAGATGTGAAGGTTAGATCATGCTAAGAAATTGCCCCTTAGTGTCCAGGAATGTATGGATTAGCTGGGGTTACCAAATTGCAGGGGATAGGGTAAGGTGGTCTTTCAGAGGGTACAGACGCAATGGGCTGTAGGGATCCTATGATTTCTATGAAAGTTGATAAGGGGAGGGGATGGGAGTTAAGGCGGGGAGTGAGGGGTTTGTGATGAGCGATAGGCAGGGAAAATATATTTAAATTTTAAAACTTTTTTGACATCCTTTTGAAATTATTTTAAGCCGATGCTTTGGTGAACAGTGGAGGTGTGCCTTTTAATTATTTCAACCTCAGGTCTGTTGATGTGACCCATCTCAAGGCCATTCTTAAGGTGACTGCAAAATTGCACCTCCTGGCAGCCTGGAGTTAGAAACAGGAACACAACTTATGTTTCCTGCCAAAACCGGTTTCCGCTTCACGTGGGAACGTTGAGCCTATGTCTCCCATACTCCATTTATCAGAGGGTTTTAATTACATAATCTCTTCAGCATCTAGTTTGAACAAAAAATGAATTTGCATTTCTTCAAATTTGTGCAAATTGATTCTCAGGTAAGCCCTCTGAGTGTTTCATCATATTCAATGCTACAATTTGACTTCAACTTGAATTTTTGTATATCTAGGATAATTACATTAAGGCACATTTAATTTTTCAGTGTCACTGAAGAGCCGACAGCGCTTATAATTGATAGAAAAAAATGTTACCTGGAAGGTGAAAGGAACTGATGATGACAGTAATAACAATAATAGCCCTAAACATCTGCAGGATTCTATTATATGGCAAGACTGCCCTATTTTTATGCTCCATCCTCTGACATAAAGTTCAGACAGAACCTTGGGGCTGTAGCCAGTTAAAATGGCTAACTCCCGATTTAGAATGGCTAACCCCCGATTTAAAATGGCGAACGGCAAAGGCTGATGGGAAAGTCAGCCAACAGGACACAAACAAGCAGCTGCGGGTTGAGTGTGTATTTACCTCTGGAAAGGCCAGACAAGATTGATACAGGCACCCATCAGCATAACAAAACACCAGCCATCTGCATATTAATGAGCAATCCCCGGGAACAATGAGCAACATTTAGATACATAAAGCCAACCCAGACTCATTGGCGCCAGCAGGAGCCTACACAAAGGGAGGTGAACGACCACCTCAAGACCGCCCATCGATAAGGAATCGCTCCAGCATTGGAGAAAATCGAACCAAGTGATTGGGACAAAGTCCAATCACTTGGAACCAGGTACAGGGTCCGCCCCGAAAGGCGGGAAGCCCTTGGGGACTATAAGAATAGAGTCCAAGTTCAAATCGTTCTTCTTGACCGGGTCACTCAGCAACGCGAACCAACTTCACAGTGACCGGTCCAGCCATCGCTGAAATCCAGTAAGTCTTACTTCAACGCTCGCTACGAGATAGGCGCTCCTAGCTACCAATCTGTACCAACTTCGAATCCCGCAGGCTCAGAACCCGAACGAAAGGCCATTTGGTTCCCTGTCCTGGTGGGCCAGTTCCGAGTTAAGTATTGGCCTGTTAGTCGTAGAAGTAGCTTAGACGTAGAATTTATGCATGAGTAGTGATTACTGTGTATAATAAATGTGCTTTGATTTAAATCTTACTAAGCGGTGTATTGGATTATTGATCATTACTCAGACTTGAACCACGTGGCGGTATCAGAAAGATACCTAGTGACTCAAGAGCAAAGGTGATAAAACAGAGCAATTAAACTAAGGCAAAAGTTAGCAACAGGGCTCTGTCCCAATTGTCGGACAGCCACCCAATTGCACTGATTTTATGGTGTTTCTGAGATTCTCCAGTCTGTCTGTAAGGCAAATGTGTCTAGAGTGGATGGAACAGGAACAGAAGTACCACTTGCTGAGTACATTTTGGACCTGGATTAGTGCTGGGGCTTCAGGACTCCAAAGAAGAGGAAGGATATGGATCCCATCCAAACAATCCACATCACTGAAGGGGCCCTCTCCCTGAAGCAGCTGGAGAGAAAATGCTGTAGTTGAATGTAGTAGGCGGGCTCCAGTGGTGCACCCAAACTGGAGCTTGTGCCTGCCTACCACATGCAATTTCTTCCACTAACCCCACAAACGCTGGCAAGGCTAACACTGCAGGGCATCATTGGGCACAAGCCCAATGTAATCTTGCAGATTCCCTCCTGTGGATTTGGTCCTAATGTTCTATGAAAGAATGACCTACAAACAATACATAAACTTCTAAATAAACATGGCGGAATGAGCATAAGCTTTCTATTGTTCGGATATCTTTGAGGTACACAGATAAGTGTGGTATTTTAAATTTAATCTGGATTAATCCCATATAATATATTGATAGGTTACAGTTTCAAAGTAATCTGTCACCAGATGAAACTGGTTTCTGTGGGCATGGTAATTAGTACACAGAATATGTTCTGCACTAGACTGTTCACATCACTATGTTCAAAAAATAAACTAAACTTTCAGCATGGATTGAATATAATATGAGTAAAATGTTTGGGAGTTAACTGTTATCAAAAAGATCGTTAACTTTGTCAGTAATTAGGGCAGCACAGTGGTTCGCATTGCTGCCGCACGGCGCCGAGGTCCCAGGTTTGATCCCGGCTCTGGGTCACTGTCCGTGTGGCGTTTGCACATTCTCCCCGTGTTTGAGTGGGTTTCGCTCCCACAACCCAAAGATGTGCAGGGTATGGATTGGCCACGCTAAATTGCCCCTTAATTGGAAAAAATGAATTGGGTACTCTAAATTTATTTTTAAAAACTTTGTCAGTAATTATCTCCAGTGCCAACTTATTCCACCTGAATTTCAATTTCTTGACATCAAGGCAACATTTGACTGAATGTGGCATCAAGGAGCTCTATCAAAACTGCGGTCACTGGGAACCAGGGGGAAAACCTTACACTGGTTGGCGTCAAACCTGGCACAAAGGAAGATGGTTGTGGTGGTTGGAGCTCAATCATTTCAGCTCCAGGACATCACTGCCGGAGTTCCTCAGGGTAGTGTCTAAGGACCAACCATCTTCAGCTGCTTCATCAATGACCTTCTTTCCATCATAAGGTCAGAAGTGGGGATGTTTGCGGATGACTGCACCATTCGCGGCTCCTCAGATAGTGAAGCTGTCCATGTCCAAATACAGCAAGACCTGGGCAATATCCAGGCTTGGGCTGAGAAATGGCACGTTACATTCGCGGCACACAAGTGCCAGGCAATGACCATCTGCAACAAGAGAGGATCTAACTCCTTGACATTCAATGGCAATACCATCACTAAATCCACCATGATCAATATCTTGGGGGTTACCATTGACCCGAAATTGAACGAGACTAGCCATATAAATATTGTGGCTATCAGAGATGATCAAAGGCTAGGAATCCTGCGGCGAGTAACTCACCTTCTTACTCCCCAAAGACTGTCAACCATCTACAAGGCACAAGTTAGGAGTATAATGGAATACTCTCCACTTGCTGGATGAGAGCAGCTTCAACGGCACTCAAGAAGCTTGACACCATCCAGAACAAAGCAGCCCACTTGATCGCTACCCCTTCCACAAAGCCCATAAAAATTAATTTAAAAAAAAAAAAATGTTTATTAAGGTATTTGAAAATTTTTCTAAAACTAACAAAGACAATGACATAACATGGTATAATAAACATTTCCACTCCCATCTCAATCTTCACACACCCCAACCATAAAACAACAATCCAACCCTCCACCGTACTCCCCACCGCACCCCCCCCCCCCCCACCCCCCCCCCACCCCCCACCCCACCCATTGGAATGCTGCATCTGCTGACATTTTAATTTTCCATGAGAAAGTCAATGAAGGGCTGCCACCTCCGGGTGAACCCGACCATTGACCCTCTTAAGGCAAACTTTATTTTGTCGAGACTGAGAAACCCAGCCATGTCACTAACCCAGGTCTCTACACTCGGGGGCTTCGATTCCCTCCACATTAACAAGATCTGTCTCCGGGCTACCAGGGAGGCAAAGGCCAAGACGTCGACCTCTTTCGACTAATGAACCCGCGGCTCTTCCGACGACACTCCAAAGATCGCCACCTCCAGACTCGGCACCACCCGTGTTTTTAGCACCGTGGACATTGCCTTAACAAAACCCTGCCAAAACCCTCTAAGCTTTGGGCATGCCCAAAACATTAGCTCGGAGATAGATCTTGTTATGGATCGTGATCCGCTTGAAAAAGGCCTTTGGGATGAAGATGGGGAGGCACTGAAAGACAAACAGAAATCTGGGGAGGACCGCCATTTTCACGGTCTGTACCCTCCCCGTCAGTGATAGTGGGAGCATATCCCATCTCTTAAAGTCCCCTTCCATTTTTTCTACCAACCGGGATACGTTAACTTGTGCAGTGCCTCCCACTCCCGGGCCACCTGGATTCGTAGATATCGAAAGCTCTTCCCTACCATTCTAAGCGGCAGCTCTCCCAGTCCCTTCTCCTGTCCTTTTGTCTGGATCGCGAACATCTCGCTTTTTCCCATGTTCAATTTATACCCCGAAAAATTGCCAAATTCCCCCAGGATTCGCATTACTTCCCCCATCCCCTTCAATGGGTCTGTAATATACAAGAGCAGGTCATCTGCATAAAGCGAGACCCGGTCCCCCCCCACCCCCGAACCAGCCCTTTCCAGTTCCTAGAGGCTCTTAACGCCATGGCCAATGGCTCTATGGCCAGAACAAACAGTAACGGGGAGAGGGGGCACCCTTGCCTTGTCCCTCGGTGTAGTTTAAAGTACCCCGACCTCAGCCGGTTCGTACGCACACTCGCTACTGGTGCCTGATAGAGCAACTGCACCCAATCAATAAAGCCCTCACAAACCCAAACCTTGCCAGCACCTCCCACAGGTAATTCCACTCCACCCGATCAAAAGCCTTCTCCGCATCCATCGCTACCACCACCTCCATCTCCTCTCCATCTGAGGGCATCATAATAACATTTAAAAGCCTTCGAACATTGGCCTTGAGTTGCCTGCCCTTTACAAATCCTGCCTGGTCTTCCCCTATCACCCCTGGGACACAGTCTTCTATCTTTGTGGCCAGTATCTTAGCCAGCAGTTTGGCGTCCACAATTAGTAGAGAAATTGGCCTGTATGACCCGCATTAATCCGGATCCTTCTCCTGTTTCAGGATCAATGAAATTGAGGCCTGCAACATTGTTGAGGGGAGGACTCCCTTCTCTCTTGCTTCATTAAATGTCCACACCAGCAGTGGGCTCAATATCTCTGAAAACTTCTTATAGAATTCCACCGGGTAGCCGTCAGGCTCCGGGGCCTTGCCCAACTGCATGTCCTCCAGCCCCTTGATTTTTCCCTCAATCTCCCAGCCCTTCCACCAGATCCTCATCTACCCTCGGGAACCTCAATTGATCCAAAAACTGCCTCATCCCCTCCACCCCAGCCGGGGTTCCGACTCATATAAATTACTATAGAAGTCCTTAAACACATTGTTCACCCCCGCTGGATCCAAGACAGTATTCCCACCTCTACTCTTTACTTTACCTATCTCCCTGAACGCCTCCCTTTTCCTGAGCTGGTGCGCCAACATTCTGTGTACTCATAAATTGCCCCCCTTGCCTTCCTCAACTGTTCCACCGCTTTCCCTGTGGTCAACAGCCCAAACTCCGCCTGTAACCTCCGCCGCTCCCTCAGTAGCCCCGCGTCCGGGGCCTCCGAGTATCCCTTGTCCACCTGGAGTATCTCCTCCACTAATCTATCCCTTTCAGCCCATTCCACCTTTTCTCTGTGGGCCCGTATCGAGATTAATTCCCCTCTGACCACTGCCTTCAGAGCTTCCCAAACTGTCGCTTCCGAGACCTCCCCCGTATCATTTGTTTCCAGGTAGTTCTGGATGGACTTGTTAACCCGCCCACAGATCGCTTCATCCGCTAGCAACCCCACATCCAGTCTCCACAGTGGGCTTTGCCCTCTCTCCACACTAACCCGTAGATCCACCCAATGCGTGGCATGATCCGATACTGCAATTGCCAGGTACTCAGTATCCACCACCTCCGGTATTAGTGGCCTGCTCAGAACAAAGAAGTCGATGCGAGAGTATACCTTGTGGACATGTGAGAAAAAGGAAAACTCCTTCGCCCTTGGCCATGCAAACCTCCACGGGTCTACTCCCCCCATCTGTTCCATAAACCCCTTCAATTCCTTTGCCGGAGCCTGCCTCCTCCCTGTCCTGGATTTTGACCGGTCCAATTCCGGATCAATGACTGTGTTAAAGTCTCCTCCCATGATCAGGTTATGTGACTCTAAGACTGGGATCTTACCTAAAACCCGCCTCATAAGTTCCACATCATCCCAATTCAGAGCATATATGTTCACGAGTACCACTCGCACCCCCTCCAGCTTCCCACACCATTATGTACCTACCCCCTTATCATAGAATTTACAGTGCAGAAGGAGGCCATTTGGCCCATCGAGTCTGCACCTGCTCTTGGAAAGAGCAACCTACCCAAGGTCAACACCTCCACCCTATCCCCATAACCCAGTAACCCCACCCAACACTAAGGGCAATTTTGGACACTAAGGGCAATTTATCATGGCCAATCCACCTAACCTGCACATCTTTGGACTGTGGGAGGAAACCGGAGCACCCGGAGGAAACCCACGCACACACGGGGAGGATGTGCAGACTCCGCACAGACAGTGACCCAAGCCGGAATCGAACCTGGGACCCTGGAGCTGTGAAGCAATTGTGCTATCCACAAGGCTACCGTGCTGCCCCTTGTCTGACACAATTGTCCCTGCCTCGAATGCCACTCATTTGTTGATCAAGATCGCTACCCCCCCTGGTCTTTGAGTCTAGCCCTGAGTGGAATACTTGGCTGACCCATCCCTTTCTCAATCTCGTCTGGTCTGTAATCTTTAGATGTGTCTCTTGAAGCATTGCCACGTCCGCCTTCAGCCCTCTCAAACGCGCAAACACGCGAGCCCTCTTGACCGGCCCATTCAACCAACTGATGTTCCATGTAAACAGCCTGGTCGGGGGGATTCCAGCCCCCCACCCCAACTCCCCCTGCTGACTAGCCATCACCCTTTTTAGGCCAGCCGCTAGCTTGCGCCCTCCACCTCCTCGAGCCCCCCCTCGGGCAGTCGCCGTTCCGACCTCCCATTTGTCCCCTAGTAACAGTTCCTCCCCTGTCAGCAAAGTAGCTCCCCACTCCTCCCTCCCCCCCTAGCAACAACACTAGAAACCCAACCCCCCAAGTCAAGCTCCAGCTTAACACCTGCTCACCCCCCACTGCGCTTCCGAGAGTCAGCTGACCCATGCTGACTTGATAGCGCCCTCCCCTGGCACCAAGCAGTCTCCCCTCCCCCCCACATGGACAAACATATTAAAAACATCACATTCCCCAGTCAACAAACATCAGTAAAAAAACAGTGAAGAAACAGCCACTTTCGAAAAATAATCGCCCAAAAAGCAGAACCAACCCCAAAGCCCATTCCCCCCTCTAACCAGCTCCCTGCAAGACAAAGTTACCTTTAGCCATCCAAACAGCCCCTTATTGCACATAGCACTACTTATATTTATACAACCCAGCACAACAAATCGCCGCCACAGTACTCTCCTAGGCTTCAGTGTCTTTTAATTCACCTCCAGCCTCTTTTCTTTTATAAAAGTCCATACTTCGTCTGGTGTTTCGAAGTAGAAGTCCCATTCCTTATGTGTGACCCACAGATGGGCTGGGTACAACATCCCAAACTTCACCCCCTTCTTATAGAGGGCCGTTATTGCCCGATTTAACCGCGCCTCTTGGCCAGATCCGCGCCCAGGTCCTGATAAATGCGCAGCTCACAGTTCTCCCATTTGCTGCTCCGTTCCTTGTTGGCCCACCGCAGAACGTGTTCCTTGTCCAGGAAACGGTGAAAGCGTACCATCATCGCCCTCGGCGGCTCGTTCGCTCGGGGCTTCTTCACGAGGCCTCTGTGCGCTCTATCCAATTCCAGGAGCCGAGGGAACGCCCCAGCCCCCACCAACTTCTCCAGCATATCCGTCACATAAGTCCTCGCATCCGATCCCTCACTGCCTTCAGGGAGCCCGACAATTCTAAGATTCTGCCTCCTGGACCTGTTCGCCAGGTTCTCCAGCCTCTCCTGCATTCTTTTCTGGCGGTCGTTCACCATCTCCACCTTGGTCTCCAGCACAGTTATGTACTCCTCGTGCTCGGACACCTTTTTCTCCATCTCCTGGATCGCTCTTCCCTGGGTCTCTTGATTCTGCACAACTTGATCAATCGAAGCCTTAGTAGGGTTCTGTGTGTCCTTCTTCAACTTGGCGAAGCAACCTTCGAAAAACTTCACCAGCTGCTCCGTCGACCACTGTGCCGTCTCCCCACGGCCCCGCTGCTCCGTCATGCTGTCCCGTGTTAGCAGCTCTGCTCGCGTCTTCCTCATAGGACTTTGTCTTCTCACACGGCCACTTCTGGTCCAATTCTCCACTCACCGGAGGGGGATTTCTCCTTACTGTCTCACTCTTCACCGATTTATCCCTCGGCAGGGGGTGGGGTGGGCCGCAAAGGAAGGAGGGGCGGAGTTGGGGGAGGGGAAGGGTGGTGCATTGTTGGGGGACAGGGGGCAACCACGCATGACTCTACCATGCCAACCCCTGGGTTGTGAGCACCAGTTCCGGGGGGGGGGCAACCCTTGTCCCTGCCCGTCTGCCCCACCGACCACCCATGGCTCCCACCGACTGATGAGGTCTCTGAACCGTGCAGCTGAAGGCTATTGCTGAATTGGCTATCATAGTTAAGTGCGCACTTCACACATCCCAAGTGGATTCCTGTGGGTGGGCAGGCCTTGTAGCATGTGCACATTATTGCCTGGCATCCCAGACCGTGATGCCTGGTCACTCTGCCTGAACACTGCGGGAGGCAACGCCACAACGCAGCAGCAGAAATGCAAATACCCAGGGGATGGGCCCCAGCACCGGGACATGTCCATGGCCAGAGGGTGGGTGAGTGCAACAGGGACGGGACCAGCGCCGGGTCCAGGCAATGTTATGTATGGGTCAGGGGACAGGGGAACAGGGTCTGGGTTCCGTTGAGGGGGGGCCGCAGCAGCCGGGTGGGCGTGGGCAGAGCGTGCCGGGTGTGGGTGAGTGGGAAGGGGGGTGAGTTCAAAGGGGGAATGGGGCGGAAGCCACTGCTATTTGTCAGTCTAACACCCTCTCCCAATTCCTTACAGATATTGAACGGTATTGACGGTATTTTTGACCCCGCAGAACAGGCCCGAGTGGTGCTGCTGGTTGGCCGTGCAGCCAGGTGCCGGAGACGGCGGCAGCAGCAGCATCTGCAGATGCTCAACATGGCGGTCCACATGCAGGGACCCACCCCACACCCTGAGGACCCGGCCATACATTATGCCAGGGCGAGGCCCAGAGGGGAAGTCCCACGATAGCCCAGGTCATTCGAGCAGATGACGGACAGCGCGTGCTGCAGGAGGTTCTGCCTCAACAAGGAGATGGTGCGGCACCTGTGCCATGACCCCACGGCCCTGGGACCACGTGGAGGAGGAGACACTTGTTTCGGTGGCCATCAAGGTCACCGAGGCTCTAAACCTTTACACCTCGGGATCATTTAAGGGCTCAAGTGGGGACCGGTGTGTCATCTCTCAGGCCACAGCCCATAGGTGCATCTGGCAGGATATCCTGTTTGCCCAGGCGGAAAACTATATCAACTTTGACACGAACCAAGTCCTACAAGATCCCCGGGCAGCAGGATTCTCCACCATCGCCGGGATTCTCCAGGTCCAGGGGCTGATAGACTGCATGCTTGTCACCTTACGCTCACTGGGCCATTTGGGAGTGCCCGACATTAACAGGAAGGGGTTCCATTCCCTGAACATCCAGCTTGCGTGTGTTCTGTAAATGCACGCTTCCCAGGGAATGTGCACAACAGCTACATCCTGGGGCAGTCATTCCCGGCCTCTTCGTGGACCATCCCCAGATGGCCGGTTGGCTCCTGGGGATTAAGGGGCACCTGCTGAGGGCCTAGCTAATGATGCCTGTACAACAGCCGAAGACCTAAGTGGGGGCCCGGTACAACAAGACCCATGTGGCCACCCGAGCTGCCATTGAGCGGTGCATTGGATTGCTTAAAATGCGCTTCCGACCCCTCCGGTGGTGCCCTGCAGTACACCCTCTAAAGGGTCACCCGCTTTGTGGTGGTCTGCTGTGTCCTCCACAAGCTTGCACATCAGTGGGGCGATGTGCTGGAGGGGTAGGGATACGGTGTGGGGTGGGGGCGGGGGTGGGGGGGGGGAACGGGACATGTGGCACCTCAGACCAGCAGACCAGCAGGGGCTGGAGGACAATCCTGGGGAGGAACGCTGGACCAGCCAGAGGCTGCAGACAGGCAGCAGTGGCGAGGGTCCGGCAAGCCCGGAGGGCTAAGAAGGCCCTCATAACCCCCTGCTTCACATAGGGCGTGATGTGGTCCACCATTGCCTCTTTCCCCACACATCCCTCCCCCAATTTCCCACCCACCCAGGGTCTCTGTTACCTCACTCCAGAATGCTGGGACTGTGTTGGTACTGTCAGTGGGTCACTGTCGAGGGCAAGGGGGGTGACGATAACCGGCAGAGAGCTGAACGCTGGTGCTGCTCAATCTGAACTCTGCCTGCCTGTTGAGTGCACACTCACAGCCATTACCTGGGGGTGGTGGTCACGTGGGGAATGCCCGGAGACAGTTTGGAGGTCAGCCCACAGTGCGGAAGAAAGTGACAGAGTCATCATACTGATTGTGGTGAAGGGTTTTTAATGTTTCACAAGTGCCCAACACCCTACTCTCCCCCCACTCCCTCACCCACCTTCACCCCCTACCTACGACCACCCACTCCCCCCTCCCAAAGTGCCCTCTCAGTGATCTTCGACTTCCTTGCTCTACTGCTAGTTCTGGGGGTAACCCCAGGATGCACATCAGAGGTGGAGGCAGCCAGCTGCTTACCACATCCCATGGCCTTCGAACCCCTTCGTCCTCTGGGGGCTCTGGGGCACCGCCGTACTTGTTGGTGGCACAGGCACAAACGTGCTGCCCTGTCCCATGTGCTGACTGTGAGAGGCGGCGTTGTCAAAGCGGTGAACTCAGCGGAGCTGCTGGCCACTATCCCACACCATGAGACAGATCCTCGTTGGCACCCATTGCCCCACCCAGTTACTGCCCATAGGGCACTGGGTTCACTTGAGCCCCAGCTGCCCCTGCATTATCAGGCTCTGCCAGCCCTGGCGGCTCCCCATTGTCTGCACCATCATGTCAATGCCCTCGGCGATGTTTGTCAGTGATTGGGCCACGCTCTGCAGAGGTGGCGAGGGAAATTGCAAATGCACTCGTGATAATTTACCAAAATTCACTAGACTCTGGGTTGGTCCCGGCGGATTGGAAATTAGCAAACGTGACACCACTGTTTAAAAAGAGGTAGGCAGTAAGCGGGTATTATAGGCCAGTTAGCTCAACTTCGGTAGTAGTGAAGATGCTGGAATCTATTATCAAGGGAGAAATAGCGAGGCATCTGGATGGAAGTTGTCCCATAGGACAGACTCAACATGGGTTCATAAAGGGCAGGTCGTGCCTAACTAATTTAGTGGAATTTTTTGAGGACATTACCAGTGCGGTAGATAACGGGGAGCCAATGGATGTGGTATATTTGGATTTCCAGAAAGCTTTGGACAAGGTGTCACACAAAAGGTTGCTGCATAAGATAAGGATGCATGGCGTTAAGGGTAAAGTAGTAGCATGGATAGAGGATTGGTTAATTAATAGAAAGCAAAGAGTGGGGATTAATAGGTGTTTCTTTGGTTGGAAATCAGTAGCTAGTGGTGTCCCTCATGCATCATTGTTGGGCCCACAATTGTTCCCAATTTACATAGATGATTTGGAGTTGGGGACCAAGTGCAATGTGTCCAAGTTTGCAGACGACACTAAGATGAGTGGTAAAGCAAAAAGTGCAGAGGAAACTGGAAGTCTGCAGAAAGATTTGGATAGTTTAAGTGAATGGGTTAGGGTCTGGCAGATGGAATACAATGTTGACAAAAGGTTATCCATTTTGGTAGGAATAACAACAAAAGGGATTACTATCTAAATGATAAAATATTAAAACATGCTGCTGTGCAGAGAGACCTGGGTGTGCTAGTGCAGGAGTCGCAAAAAGTTGGTTTACAGGTGCAACAGGTGATTAAGAAGGTGAATGGAATTTTGTCCTTCATTGCTAGAGGGATGGAGGTTAAGATTAGGGAGGTTATGCTGCAATTGTATAAGGTGCTAGTGAGGCCACACCTGGAGTATTGTATTCAGTTTTGGTCTCCTTATCTGAGAAAGGACGTACTGGCACTGGAGGGTGTGCAGAGGAGATTCACTCGGTTAATCCCAGAACTGAGGGGGTTGGGTTACGAGTAGAGGTTGAGTAGACTGGGACTGTACTCGTTGGAATTAAGAAGGATGCGGGGGATCTTCTAGAAACATATAAAATTATGAAGGGAATATATAGGATAGATGCAGGGCAGTTGTTTCCACTGGCGGGTGAAAGCAGAACTAGGGGGCATAGACTCAAAATAAGAGGAAGTAGATTTAGGACTGAGTTTAGGAGGAACTTCTTCACCCAAAGGGTTGTGAATCTATGGAATTCATTGAATATTTTCAAGATAAAGATAGATAGGTCTTTTAAGAATGAAGGAATAAAGGATTCTGGTGCTCGGGTGGGAAAGTGGAGCTGAGTCCACAAAAGATCAGCCATGATCTCAGTGAATGGCGGAGCAGGCTTGAAGGGCCAGATGGCCTACTCCTGCTCCTAGTTCTTATGTTCTTATGTCTTGGCAATGCCCACCTGCGACTGGGGCAAGCTCCACATCGCCTCATCAATGCCAGTCTGGTACTGGGTCACGTCCCCCAGTGAGTCGGACATTCTGCTGAGGCCATCAGCCCTGGCCGTCATCGACTGAGCCACGCCTTCGACGCCTCCATTAATGCTGTTGACATTGTGCACCAGGCTCTCCACTGCGGTCACCAGTCTAGCAGTGTTGGCCTCGCTGCCACGCATTGCCGGCGTCATTTCCTGTGGCCATATCCTCTGGGACTCCTCCAATCGGCTATGGACCTGCTGGAGTGTCACTGACATCTCCCTTTGAATATCCCAGCCACTTCCTAACGTCTCCATGAGCTCCGGGATATCCTCGTCCAGTGGCTCAGCATCTGGCTGGGATACAGCTGGATCCTGGGATCCAGCAGACCTCTAACTGCTGCCTCGCCTGGGGGTTCCTGCCTCCACCTGATGTGCATCTGCAACAATATAGTGCTCACCAGAATGTGCCCCAGAAGCCTGGCCACTAACGTTGCCCACCGAGGTGTGTGTCTCTGTGCTGGTGGAGGGTGGGGATGACAGCTGTGACGCGTCGATTGTGACATCCTCAGCGCTCTCCTCTGAGGTGGCCTCATGGGAGGCAGGGGAGAGGGCCACCCCAGATGGGCCGGCGCCGCTGTCTGGCGGACCTGCAGGAGAATGGACATGTGGTCAGTGGGAGTGATGGGTCAGTCTGTATGGCATTAACAAGTTACGTTTGACAGGTCCTACTGGTGGATCCCAGTGGATCCTCACTTCTGCTGCGTCCGCCAACCTCCGTCTTGGTGACCGCTCTGCCCTAGGTCACCCCCGTCACCTCCAGGGCCCGTTCTTTGAAGGTGGTGAAGATTCTAATGTCCAGCATCCCTCCGCCAGTCTGGGCCCTCTCCCGGTGATTGTGGGAGAGCTTCTCCTGTGGAGACACAGAGAGGGCATCGCTCACCGCAGGTGTGGTTCACTATGGTTGGGGGATGGTGGTGAAGGGAGTGGTTGGTGGGGAGGTGGTGAAGGAAGGGTTGGGGGGATTGGAGGGAGGGGGTGATGTTAAGGGGGGGTTGGGGGAGCACATGGAGGGGTTGGGGTCTGCTCGATTGGGGGCGGAATGGTCTTGGAGGGGGATGGCAGCAATTCACCCGTGCTGCCCAGTGGTAGGTTGTTGACCTTTATGCCGCACAAGTCCTGGTCACGCTGCCCGAGCTGACGGCCACTGGCACTTTGCCCCAAGCAGCACTGGCTGTCCTGTGGCTCACCCTCCGTGACCCTCGGGGGGACAGGACATCCCTCCTGGCCTCAACTGCATCCGGGAGCCTTTCCAGGTCCTCGTCTCCAAACCCTGAGCCCGGGCGTCTCGGCGCCATGGCTGTGAGCTGGCTTGCCCAAGTGCAGCTTAAGTGCTGCTTGACCTTTCAGTGGGGTGCTGGGGTGCGCGGTCCCAGCAAATTGGCTGGCGAGCCTTCATTTGCGGTATGAAGCCCATGGGCCTCATTAACATTAAGTGGACCAATTAGCGTTGTATTGCATTGCCAGCCGAGCGCCGGAAGTTTGCGGCAGTTCCCGTTTGCTATTACACTTAGAAATCTTTCTTTCTGGAGAATCGCGCCGTACGACTCCAAGTGCCTGAATTTAATCCCTGTCACTAGTGTGATGTCTGCCAATCTTAAAAATGCTGGAAACTTATACCATATTCTTTTAAGAAAATTCCATTATTTTGAGCAAGTTGGAAGTGGTTATAAATTGTTAAAATACATTTGATTCATATTTTGGAGTACCCATAATGATTTAATATTTTAATCCTGTATTTTTCAAAATGAATGGCACACGGATACTTCAGAAGCACAGTGTACAAAAAAATAAAATCACTTTGTCATAGACTATTCATACCCGCATTGTATTGCTACAGTAAATTACCAATTCTAAAAGAAGATTGTGTTCAGAAAGCCTGACCAATTTTCCCATTTCTTTATGCTGGACACACCTAAAAGGTATAGTGCAGCTGGCAGTTTCTGCTTTACAGACAATAAAGATCAACATTCATACAGTCGACAAGTGAGCTTGAATTGAACGTGGACTGACTAATGTTGAAGATTAGCACACTGTCATTTCACATCAGAGAAAGTAGCTTGAATCCGGTCTTAATGGATGTAATGAATGTGTTCTCTTTATGTGGACTGTCTTTATTCAAAATGGTTTTGGATTATTGAATCTGCTGTGTCAGTTTGAACTAAATAGTTTACAATCCTTGTGTCTTATTCAACGCTGAGCTGGCTTTCCAAGTCTCTAACTTACAGACCTCGGATGGCATTTTGCAGGGGGGAAGGATGTCTCGTCCTACCAACTTCCCTCCTCCCCCACCAGCTGGCTTCTTTCAAGCCCACCTGCTGCCAAAACACGCTGCAGATGGGCTAAATTGGCTCACACTGGGACTTCAGTCTAGGGAGAAAGTCCACCCTCGGGAGCTGCCAGTCAATTCAATTAGCCGGCAGATCTAGCAGCCTCACGAGAGTAAGAGCTCAGTAGTGGGCATTGCTGGGATAGCAAGTAGTCCCAAGAAGAAGTCTCAATGGATCCCAGGGTATTGGGCAGCAAAGGTTTGGCCAGCTTAGTGAAAAGGTTGGGGTGATGGAGGTGGGTTTTGGAGAGCAGGTGGATAGGAAGGAAGGGGAGGAGTCACAATCTTAGGGGGCTGCCCCAATGTGCAAAGGGTACTCCCCAATTATAGTACCCTCCCTGCTCGCCATTGTAAAAACATTTTAAAAAACATCTGCCCTTCCCCACCTGCCTACCCACATCAAGCATATTATGCCTTGGGTAGCATATTAGCAAGCTCAATTGACCTTTAATCATTTATTTACATATGGCAGGTGGGCTGCCTATTTCATGCCTGTCCATCTATTATGTTATTTGCGGTGAAAGTCAGGTGCATAGGAAGGGTGGGCACTACCCACTTTTTGTTTTTCCACCCCCCCCCCACCAGCACCCCACCAGCCCCGTTCAAAATATGCCCAGAGGGGCACATAAAATCCAGGTCCACCTTTCAGCTCCATAATGTTATACCTTCACCCCTGACTGCCTCAGTCCACATGATGCTAAATCCCTCCTTTTTGGTCTTGAGACTTTCTTATTCTGATATCAAAAGAAAATCCTGGAAATACTGAGTAGGATAACCAGCATTTATCGAAAGAGTGACGGAGTTAAAGTTTCTTAGTGGTGACCTTTCACTGGAACTGGAAAATGCTACAAATGTAATAGGTTTTGTGGAAAGACAGAGACAGAGAGAGGAGAGGTAGCAAACAGAAGAAAGAGCAAAAGGGAAGGTCTAGCAATAGTGTGGAAGGCAGGAGTGTTTAAATGAACAGCAGAATCATTACTTACAATTGCTGCTGTGAAAAAATGGGAGCAGTTGTTTTGAAGTGAAATTGTTGAGTTTGATGATAAAAACATAAAGTGCTAGAAAATCTCAGCAGGTCTGGCAGCATCTTTGGAAAGACAAAAGCAGAGTTAATGTTTCGAGTGCACTATGACTTCTTCAGAACTTAAGAGAGGCAGAACTGTGAAAGGATTTTGTCATGATATTCAAACACACACATCATGATGGACACACTAACAGGCAAATCAGAGTACACAACACCACAACCAATCACAGACAAGAACACCAACCACATAAAAAGCACGAGCACGACACCTGGTGGTCAGTAGGTCTGGGGAGAAGGGAACAAGAAAGAGCTGTTAGAACACCACAAGCAGGGAGCCCCCCACGTGCAGAGTGCAAAGACCAAACTGTAAATAGCAAGTTTAAATAAAGAAGCGTTGTACCATATGCAACTGTGTTGGCTCATCTGTGTGTCAGAACACCCAACACCACATGGTACAGGAGTGGATCGATACCTGCCTACTAACCTGCCATTCTGGACATGGACCACACCGGCAAACCGCAGCCGATGCAAGTCACGGGGAACCTAGGTACCAACTGGAAGCTCTACAGGCAGCGATTTGACCTGTACATCCGTGCCACCGAAAAACAGAATGTCTCGGATGACTCGAAGATTGCAATGCTCCTCTTCTACGCAGGTCCGCACGCAACCGATGTTTTTAACTCACTGGTGTTCGAAGAAGGCGAAAACCAGGCCAAATATGACACGGTCATCCTCAAACTGGACCAGCACTTTCAAGTTGAAGTAAATGAAAGTTTTGAAAGATACATCTTTCAGCAACGCCTGCAAGGTAAGGAGGAGCTTTTTCAACCCTTTTTGACGCACCTCCGGATTCTAGCGCAGTCCTGCGGTTACGGCACCACTACAGAGTCCATGATCAGGGACCAGATTGTTTTTGGCGTTGCCTCTAGTGGCCTACGCCAGCAGCTTCTTAAAATGAAAAGCCTCACCTTAGCGTCTGCTGTGGAAGCCTGTGTCCTCCATGAAAATGCTACCTGCCGTTTTGCCCGATTTCAGGCGTCCGAGTTGGCACGGAGGGGGTCCCCAGCCGTCGAATCGGCAAGCCAGGCCGCCCACGACGTCGAACGCATCCAGGCCGTCGATTACTTCCCGACCCACGGCCCGGACGACAGCGGCCGCTTCCCGCGCTTTTCGCGGTCTCCCGCGCAGGTGCGCGCCAAAAATAACGGCCACAACGAGGGACGCACTGCGCAGGCGCGCCCACCGCAAGATCGCACTGCGCATGCGCAGTGGCGCAACGAACGCCGTGACGTCATGACGTGCGGCAATTGTGGAGGTCTACACTTAAAAGGGCAATGTCTTGCAAAAAACCGACAGTGCCACAGATGTGCCACGATGGGCCACTACGCAGCCCACTGTCGTGCGGCTCAACCCATGGATCCGGCGCATCCTCGACAACCTCGCAGACGAGTCAGGACCGTCCAGCCCACGCATCAAGACTTCCAGTTAAGTGATGCAGATGACCAGGATGCCTTCCGAGTTTCCGTCATTGATGTCAACAAGGTCAATGCCATCAATCCAGCCGATGAGTGGTGTGCCACCCTGACGGTCAACCCAAATTCGTCGCAAGCCCATTAGACTGGACTTATAATACAGTTCATATGTTTAACAAGTTGCACAATTTTACATGATAACCTGTTGTTGTTTATCGTTCCAGATGTCGTCTGACTGGACAACTGTTCAAGTTTTTTTTTCTTCTTCTCTCGTTCGCATTTCTGTTATGTTATGGTACAACTTGATTCATGTGACGCACCCGACATCGCCCCATGTACATAGTTCCGTCATATGCACATGCTGCACACGACACACACACACACTCTTAGATGCACTCACGTCACGATCATATTTATTACCACGTAGGCACATATCTTTGTAAAAAGGGAGGATGTCATGATATTCAAACACACACATCATGATGGACACACTAACAGGCAAATCAGAGTACACAACACCACAACCAATCACAGACAAGAACACCAACCACATAAAAAGCATGAGCACGACACCTGGTGGTCAGTAGGTCTGGGGAGAAGGGAACAAGAAAGAGCTGTTAGAACACCACAAGCAGGGAGCCCCCCACGTGCAGAGTGCAAAGACCAAACTGTAAATAGCAAGTTTAAATAAAGAAGCGTTGTACCATATGCAACTGTGTTGGCTCATCTGTGTGTCAGAACACCCAACACCACAGATTTACGCTGCTGAAAAAGCAGGGAGAGTCAGGTGCAGTAGAAAGGGAACATAAGGGATAGATTTGAGGATGGCCACGAGATTAAGTTACAAAGGTGAAATGAAATGAAATGAAAATCGCTTATTGTCACAAGTAGGCTTCCAAATGAAGTTACTGTGAAAAGCCCCTAGTCGCCACATTCCGGCGCCTGTTCGGGGAGGCTGAACAAAAGGTAAAGAGAGTGGCAATGATAATAATAAAAGAACAAAGCATTGATCCGGAGGAGGTACTAATAGCGGAATAAAGACCAGTGCTGCCTGAAAGCACAACATGAAAATAAAATACAAGCTGGCACATGGGAGGGGAATCAAAATGGGGGACAAATTTCATGGTCTGAAGTTGTTGAGCTCAACATTGAGTCCAGAATGTTGTAAAATGCCTCATCGGAAGATGAGCTACTGTTCCTCCAGTTTGTGTTGGGCCTCACCGGAATATTGTAGCAGGTCAAGGACAGAAATGTAGGGCAGGACGGTAGCATGGTGGTTAGCACAATTGTTTCACAGCTCCAGGGCCCCAGGTTTGATTCCCCGCTGGGTCACTGTCTGTGCAGAGTCTGCACGTTCTCCCCGTGTCTGCGTGGGTTTCCTCCGGGTGCTCTGGTTTCCTCCCACAGTCCAAAGATGTGCAGGTTATGTGGATTGGCCATGCTAAATTGCCCTTAGTGTCCAAAATTGCCCTTAGTGCTGGGTGGGGTTACTGGGCTATAGGGATGGTGTGGACTTGGGTAGGGTGCTCTTTCCAAGAGCCGGTGCAGACTCGATGGGCCGAATGGCCTCCTTCTGCACTGTAAATTCTATGTAATTCAGATGGTGAATTGAAATGCCAAGCGACCAGAGGATCGGGGTCATCCTTGCAGACGAGTTCCGCAAAGCAGTCACCCAGCCTGTGTTTGGTCTCCTCAGTGCAGAAGAGATTGCATCATGAGCAACGAATATAATAGACTAAGTTGCAAGAAGTGTGAGTGAATCACTCCTACACCCATGAAGTGATTTTGGGAATCTGGTGAATGAGGAGGGAGGAGGTGAAGGAGCACATGGTACACCTCTTGCGATCGTGCTTGGAAGATGCCGAGGGAAAGGGGGGGATGAAGTGTTGCTGGTGAGAGAGGAATGGACCAGGATGTCATGGAGGAATTGATCCCTTTGTAATGCTGGCAGTGAGGAAAGGGAAAGATGGGGGGATAATCCTTTGCATGTGGAGGCTGCGGTGGGGGGGTGGGGGTGGGTGGAAACTGAGGTCAAGGGGACAAGGGGAAATTTATCATTGTTCTGGCATGATGGGAAGGAGTGAGTGGAAATGCGGAAAATGGGTTGGGCATAGTTGAGGGCCCTGCCAACCACAGCGGGGGGGAATCCTCAGTTGAGAAAAAAGGAAGACATTTTGAAGTGCTGTCGTGGAAGGTAGCATCATGAGAATAGATGCGATGGAGACACAGAAGTGGGAGAAGGTGACGGAGTCGTTACAAAAAGGAAGGTGTGAAGAAGTGCAATTGAGGTAGCTGTGAGATTCAGTGGTCTTTTAATGAATGTTGGTAGTCAGAAATTGAGACAGAAAAGCCAAAGAAGGGACAGGATGTTCAGAGATGGACCATGTGAAGGTGGGAGAAAGGCGTGAATGCAAAGCAAAATTGATTATTTTTTTCAGTTTCGGACAAGAGCAGGAAGAGGCACCAATGACAGCAGTCACCAATGGACCAGAAAAAGAGTTGTGGCGGGGGGCCTGAGTAGGACCGGAACAAAGAATGTTCCACTTATGCCACAAAATGTCAGGCATAACTAGGACCCATACATGTACATTTTGCATTTGGAGGAAGTGAGACAAATTAAAGGAGGAATTGTTCATTAAGAGAACAAGTTCAATCAGGTGAAGGAGGGTGGTGGTGGATGGAAATTGTTTGGGCCTTCAATCTAGGAGAAATTTTCCCCTTTAGCTGGTCATGGTGTTATAAATCACAGGCACTTTCACAATTTTGACCCAGTTGTAGAGGTATCTAAAGTGTTGATGAACCAAATGAGGGCCTTTTGTCTGTACCTCTTGCATTTCAGCTGGTTGGGCAAGCTGTGTCCACAACTCTGAGTCTAAGGGTGCATGATGGTGTAACCTCTTCAAATCCAACATGGCACATTCAATTTGGACTGCCTCCTAAGCCTCCAACTGCATAAACTCTCAACCATTAACAGCCCGCTTCAACTCTTTCCCAAAATCCACAAACATCATTTCAGCCTGTTCCTGCCCCATTGAACTTACTTCTTCCTCTCTTCATTCTTTTTTATATCCTTGTCCAGTCCCTTCCCATTTTTGTGATTCTTCTGACGCCATTTGTCATTTCAATGATTCCCACTTTCCTGGCCCAAAGCGTCGCTCTTCACTATGGATGTCCAATCCTTCCACCAAGATGGTGTGAGGGTTCTCCAATGTGACAGCGTTGCCATTGTTCCTCAGAACCACCAACTTTTATCACAAATTAATCTATCAAGTAAGCAGAGGTCACGGAAACTCTTCGGAAACTTCTGCTCAAATATGCACAATTGGGATAGGCAATTGCACAGCAAATTACATCTGTCATGTTTAAAGGCGGGGGGAATTTTCCCATATTTTTTGAGTGCCAGGCACTGACTGAAACCCCAGCATATAGCTCTCAAGCTGCACAACCGAGTTTTTAGTCCAGATTTTGAGCCGCTTTGAAAAAAGAAATTCAGGGGACGTGGTTTACGTTACTGTGGCAGGATGAGGCCTGATAGAGCTGGAAAGACTGCAAATCTTGTTACTCAAGACGAGTTGAAAGCAGAATTAACAATAGACTTCTACTGCAGAAAGTAAGCCATTGCCTAAAAACTGAGTGGCCTTGCAAAAAGAAGAATGGTGCTGTACAACAGAGACAACAGACCTGCGTTGTTTGATGACAACAGTATCACAACAGTATCACAAACTCAAGCAGTCTCCCAAAATGCATGTGTAATGCATCTTTCCCATAAAGGATACCTGGCTGTTGTTAATATAAAACACCAATCCCGTGAAGCAGTTCGGTGGCCAGCAATAGATTGCTGCTTTGAAGAGTTCCTTACACAAATATGTAGCTTATACCTTGGTGAAAAATCTGTTAATCTGCGTCCTGCTCATCTACAACTGACCCCATGGCCACAAAACCATGGCAACAGCTCCAAGTAGATGTTTTTGGAGAAGTGCAACAGCCTTCAGGAATCAACATTTTGTGCTTTGTCATTCCTGATATACATAGCAAATGGCTGGGAATCTTTACAGTAAATTACGTGACCATCACTGCGGTCATTGACATTTTAGACAAGTTGTTCACAGAATGGGGTTTGCTGGAGATTATCGCTACAGACTATAGACCGCAGTTTGGTTCAATGAGTTCATGGAATTCCAAGGAAGTTACGGATTTCACCACCATCAGACACGGCCTGCAATCTGTTATGAGAGGGAGATATTAGGGACTTGGGTCCAGAAATGGGATCAAAGATGTAATATGCAATTTAGGGGTTAACCGGACTGAGCATAAAACTGCTAGCACAGAGTCAGAGGGATATGCCCAAACCTGGCCTGATTGAGATTGTCTTATTCAGACTTAACTTTGTTAGTAGGAATACACAGGGTGCCCTTGTTCAGTCAGGATGAGTCACTCAAATTCCATTATCCTTTGGGACTCTCTTGTTTGATCAGCCATTAGCCCATTACATAATCTCACTTCTTTTGTCCGTAAAGGGGAGGTCAGTTGCATATCAACAGCATGGTTCTGTTCTTCTGTATAAATCTTTCAATTGATCTTTCAAAAGTCACTGGAGTCAGGGAAAGTCCCAGAGGATTGGAAAATCACTGTTGTAACCCCCCTGTTCAAGAAGGGAACAAGAAAAAAGATGGAAAACTATAAGCCAATTAGCCGAACCTTGGTTGTTGGCAAGATTCTAGAATCCATCGTTAAGGATGAGATTTCTAAATTCTTGGAAGTGCAGGGTCGGATTAGGACAAGTCAGCATGGATTTAGTAAGGGGAGGTCATGCCTGACAAACCTGTTAGAGTTCTTTGAAGAGATAACAAATAGGTTAGACCAAGGAGAGCCAATGGATGTTATCTATCTTGACTTCCAAAAAGCCTTTGATAAGGTGCCTCACGGGAGACTGCTGAGTAAAATAAGGGCCCATGGTATTCGAGGCAAGGTACTAACATGGATTGACAATTGGCTGTCAGGCAGAAGGCAGAGAGTTGGAATAAAAGGTTCTTTTTCGGAATGGCAACCAGTGACGAGTGGTGTCCCGCAAGGTTCAGTGTTGGGGCCACAGCTGTTCTCTTTATATATTAACGATCTAGATGACGGGACTGGGGGCATTCTAGCTAAGTTTGCCGATGATACAAAGATAGGTGGAGGGGCAGGTAGTATGGAGGAGGTGGGGAGGCTGCAGAAAGATTTAGACAGTTTAGGAGAGTGGTCCAAGAAATGGCTGATGAAATTCAACGTGGGCAAATGCGAGGTCTTGCACGTTGGAAAAAAGAATAGAGGCATGGACTATTTTCTTAACGGTGACAAAATTCATAATGCTGAATTCTCTAAAGGATTCTCTAAAGGTAAACTTGCAGGTTGAGTCCGTAATTAAGAAAGCAAATGCAATGTTGTCATTTATCTCAAGATGCTTGGAATATAAAAGCAGGGATGTACTTCTGAAGCTTTATAAAGCACTAATTAGGCCCCATGTAGAATATTGTGAGCAATTTTGGGCCCCACACCTCAGGAAGGACATACTGGCACTGGAGCGGGTCCAGCGGAGATTCACACGGACAATACCAGGAATGGTAGGCCTAACATACAATGGACGTCTGAGGATCCTGGGATTATATTCATTGGCGTTTAGGAGATTGAGGGGAGATCTAATAGAAACTTACAAGATAATGAATGGCTTAGATAGGGTGGACGTAGGGAAGTTGTTTCTATTAGCAGGGGAGACTAGGACCCAGGGGCACAGCCTTAGAATAAAAGGGAGTCACTTTAGAACAGAGATGAGGAGAAATTTCTTCAGCCAGAGAGTGGTGGGTCTGTGGAATTCATTGCCACAGAGGGCTGTGGAGGGCAGGACGTTGAGTGTCTTTAAGACAGAAGTTGATAAATTCTTGATTTCTCGAGAAATTAAGGGCTATGGAGAGAGAGCGGGTAAATGGAGTTGAAATCAGCCATGATTGAATGGTGGAGTGGACTCGATGGGCCGAATGGCCTTACTTTCGCTCCTATATCTTATGGTCTTATGGTCTTAAATGCAAGTGGGAAATCAAGCAGCTAAGGTAACAATAATGGGTTCAAGTCTGAACACCCCAAGAAAGAACCTTTGTTTGAGAAGCTGGGTGGAACTCAGAGAGAGAGAGAAAGATTCCTGTTTTGAGCAGATCAAGAGAGGGATTTGAAAAACCACAAAGAGGGAGGTCATGGAAAGCTGTTCCAAAGACCGGCATTCGAAAAGGGTGCGGCTTTGCCCTCTTCCAGACCCTTCAATCAGACAGAAGATGCAGGAGTCTGAAGACACACACATTCAGACATAGGAATAGCTTCTTCTCCACAGCTACTAGACTCCTCAACGACTCCCCCTCGGACTGATCTGTTCCCTGTAAGAACACTATTCACGATGCCCTATGCTGCTCTTTCTCATGTATTTGCTTTGTTTGGCCCCTTGTTCCGTACTGCAACCAATCATTATTTGTCGATGTACTATTTGTATTTTGTCAATTATTCTTTTTGTCTACTATGTACATACTGTGTATGTTCCCTTGGCCGCAGAAAAATGCTTTTCACTGTATTTCGGTACATGTGACAATAAATCAATCAATCAATCAATGAAGGAAACTTCATTAAGACAGCAGAATTGCTTCATAAAGACAGCAGGTTATAGATAGGCTGCAAAATTGAGCGAAGAAATGGCAGATGGAATTTAACCCGGACAAATGCGAGGTGATGCAGTTTGATAGATCCAATTCAGGTGGGAGCTATAAAATAATTGGCAGAACCATATGGAGCATAGACACACAGAGAGATGTGGGCGTGCAGGTCCACATATCCTTAAAAGTGGCAGCACAGGTGGAAATGGTGATAAAGAAAGCATATGGCATGCTTGCCTTCATCGGACGGAACATCAAGTATAAAAGTTTGTAAATTATGTTAGTTACATAGAATGTTGGCTAGGCCACATTTGGAATACTGTGTCCAATCCTGGTCACCACACTACCCGAGAACATGGAGGCTTTGGAGAGAGTACAGAAAAGGTTTACCAGGATGGTGCCTGGTATTGAGGGTATTAGCAATGAGGAAAGATTGAATAAGCTGGGATTGTTCTCCCTAGAAAGACGGAGGCTGAAGGTTGACCAAATATAAATTTATAAAATAATGAGGAGTATAGATAGGGTGTACAGTTGGAGACAGATAACCTAGTGGCGGGGTGTCACGACAACAATCTCTCCCTCAAAGTCAGCAAAATTGAAGGCTGGTCATTGACTTCAGGAAGCGAAATGCCAAACACACCCCTGTCTGCATCAATGGTGCTGAGGTGGAGATGGTTGACAGCTTCAAATTCCTAGGTGTGCACATCACCAACAATCTGTCCTCAACAGCGCCTATAGCTCCTCAGGAAACTAAGGGAATTCAGCATGTCCACATTGACTCTCACCAATTTTTACAGATGCACCATCGAAAACATCCTGGGCTGGATTTCCCGCGCCCTGACGCCGAAATTGCATTTGTTTTGGCATCGAAATCGGAAGTGGCGGCGGTTTTCAAAATCTCCACGCCCCGAAAACGGCGTACTCGTGGAGTACACCGCACCGAGTATCCACAGCCTCAGGCCATTGCCTGAGGCCCACCCCACAATGGCCCATAGCCGACCGGCCGAATTCCCGATGGCGTGGGGCTCGTGTGGTTTCACCGTCCATGATCCTCGTGTGGTGGCTGCGCACTCCGTCCGGGGTTGCCACAGTTGGGGAGGGCTGATCGGCGGGCAGGGGGGTCTTCATTCGGGGCTGGGGGCAATGTGGGTGGGCAGTTCGGGGCACTCGAGCGGCAGATGCGGGCACTATTTTGCCAGTCCAGGTCCGCGGGCTAAGTCCGCCATGGAGCATGGCACAGCCTCTGCAGGCTGCCGCCGTGGGCATGCGTGGCCTCTGACCCGGAAGTGCGGGGGGCCATATTGGCAGCTAGAGCTGCGAGCCCTATGACAGCTGCCTGCTAAGCCCCCAGCAAAACGGGGAATCTGTGGCCTTTTGACGCAATTTTCAAGGCGTACAAAAACAGTTTTCTTGACGGCATGGGGACTTAGTCCCAAAACGGAGAAACCAGCCCCCTATCTGGCTGCATCACAGCCTGTTATGGCAACTGTCGGCCCAAAATCGGAAGAAACGACAGAGTCATGAACACAGCCCAGTCCATCACACGAACCCGCCTCCCATCCATTGACTGTGTCTACACCTTCCGCTGCCTCGGGAAAGCGGGCAGCATAATCAAAGACCCCTCCCAACCAGGTTATTCTCTTTTCCAACCTCTTCCATCGGGTAGGAGTTACAAAAGTCTGAGAACACACACTAAACAGCTTCTTCCCCGCTATTATCGGAGTCCTGAATGACCCTTTTGTGGACTGAACGGATCTCTCCACACATCTTCTCTACTGCGTAGAACTACACTCCATATGCTTCACCCGATGTCTATGTCAATGTATTTACAGTGTGTATTTATCGTATGTCCTGTGTTTTTCATGTATGGAACAATCTGCCTGGACTGTACGCAGAACAATACTTCTCACTGTACCTCTGTACACGTGACAATAAATGTAAATCTAAATATTGGAAGGCACTGGAATAAGAATAAAAATCTCGGCAAGAGGTTCATTTTACCCGATTGCACTCGGCCCACCTGAGATAATGGGAGACCATCCCATCTTTGCAAGTCTGCTTTGACCTTTGCCATCAGATTTGTTTAATTCAAACCCCGGAGTTTTCTCCAGTCCCTTGCTATCTGTACACCCAAATACCAAAAATTACTCCCAACTAGCCGGAACAGCACTCTCCCCTCTCTCTGCCTTAGCAACCCAGCCACAAAGTATTCAATTTTCCCCGTATTTATCTTATAGTCAAAGAAGGCCCCAAAATGCTGCAAGATTCCCAAAATATTGTCTATTGACACTTGCAGATCCCTCACATATAATAGTAAGTCATTGGCATACAGCGAGACCCCTGTGTTCCACCCCATCTCTAATTATTCCTCCCCATGCATTTAAAGACCTCAGAGCCATGGCTAGTGGTTCTTTAGTTAGTGCAAACAGCAAAGGTGACAACAGGCATCCCTGCCTGGTACTCCGGTAAAGATGAAAGAGGTCGGGGGTCACTTTCCTAGTACAAACACTGGCAAATGGGGCAGTAGATAACAGCTGCACCCACGCTCCAAAGCCAGGCCCAAATCCAAATTATTCTAAAACAGCAAACAGATTGTCCCATTCTAACCGGTCGAACGCCTTCTCCGCGTCAAGCGAGATTACGATCTCCGGGTCCCTCCCCTCCCTCGGAGCAAGCACCACGTCTCATGGTCGCCGTCAACCTCTGCCCCTTAATGAAACCCTTTGGTCTTTCCCCACCACCTCTGGCAGACAAGGTTCCAGTCTTAACACCAAAACCTTAGTTAACAGCTTCCATCCATATTTAATAGGGAGATTGGTTGATACAACCCACAGTCTAAGGGGTCCTCGTCTTTTTGTAAGAGCAGGGAAATCAAAGCCTGCCTCAGCATCTGTGGCAAAGCACCTCTCTCCAGGGAGTCCCTGAACATCCCTAACAATAGAGGGGCTATTTGGTAACTTTTTAATAAAATTCCACCGGGAACTCCTTGGGTCCCAGTGCCTTCCCCAACTGCATCAGTTTGAGTAGCTGTTTTTCTAACTGCAGTTTTTTTAAAGAGGCTGTCTCTTTCTTCTCAAGAGCTTCCTAGAAAGAGCAGGTGCTCTGACTGAGTGCTACCCCCACAGTACTCGTCTGAGCTGGCAGGGCAGGCTGGGATGGGTTTCATGACCAGCATGAAACCAGTTTTTTGCTTGACACCCTATTCACCGGACCATCAGGATTCCCACCACTGGCTGGCAACCCCAGGGAACACGTCCCCCACCCCTGGCAAGGTCTTTAGTTTTACAAGTGGAAGTGAGGCTAGCTAATGTAAGCATGTGGACAGACATTTTAAAGAATTTTAAATATAGTTCCTGCAACATTGAAACTGGTGTGTCATCACTGCATATCTCCAAGGCATAAAACACAACGTACCCATCACTCAACAACAGTGACTTCCACTCCTCAAATGCCTCCAAATTTAGATGTTCATTTTTATTAAATCCCTTTATGGCCTCATTCCTCCCTATCCCAATAATCTCCTCCAACTCTATGCCCCCTCAGAATTCCATTTTCTCTGATTCTGTCCTATTGAGAATTTCGTCATCCTTCACCCCACAATAGGCAGCAATGACTTCAGATATCTGTGCCCCAGCTCTAGAATTCCCTCTTTACGTCTTCAGTTCTCACTCCCCATTAAAGTTCTCCTTATTAATCTTTTGGTTGTGACTCCTAATAACTCTTCCTTGTGTTCAGTGTCCATTTGCTTCAGATTATGCCACTGAGTTGCCTTGGCTACAATAAAGGCACTATGTAAATGCAAACTTATTGCTGTTGGACATGGACACTACAGGAATGATATGAAAGTTTGATTATACCAAATTAGAATGTTTGCAAAGGATACAAGAGATTGCATGGTATCATAACTTTAGCTAAAGATGGCCTGAAGAGTAAAATGGACAAAAATGGAAAATATGTGAAACTGGCTGCTATCTTACTATCACCCACCCTAGCCCAATGAAAGCTGTTCCTGTTCGTGAAGTATGGTTATCCTGTTGAAATTCCCCACACATTCCATCTCTCCCACCCCCAACAGTCCCCAGCCCATAATTACAAACAGGTTTGCTAGCACTTAGTACTATATCATGAAGTCAGTTTGCATGAAAATATAAGATGACAGAAGTGAAATTTGTGACAATATAACAGACCATTTGGCAAGGAATAACAGAATTGTTCATAATCATCTCAGTGTCTGATTATAGTTTAGTTATAAGCTAAGATCATCTGCTGAAGAAATGTTGCAACTGAAAAATCTGGGGTCGGATTCTCCATTCCTGAGATGAAGTGTTGATGGTGGGCAGGATTCGTGGACTTTCACGACAGCAAAGCTGGTGCCGAACCTGGACCGATTCAGCTACTGTGGAGGGTCTAGCACCAGTGCGATGTGGAACATGACCAATTCCAATGACAAATTGGAACGCCCAGCTTCTGTCGCGATACAACGGACTTTTTACAGAAACTCAGCACCCATGGACCAGTTGAACCAGGAACATTCCTCGTCACAATGGACGTCTCAGCACTCTACACCAGCATCCTCCATGACGACGGCATTGCTGCAACAGCCTCAGTACTCAACACCGACACCTGCCAATCTCCAGACGCAATTCTGCAACTCATCCGCTTCATTCTGGATCACAATGTCTTCACCTTCGACAACAAGTTCTTCATCCAGACACACGGAACAGCCATGGGGACCAAATTCACATCTCAGTATGCCAACATCTTCATGCACAAGTTTGAACAAGACCTCCTTACCCCACAGGACCTTCAACCGACATACACCAGATACGTCAATGACATTTTTTTCCTTTGGACCCACAGTGAAGAATCACTGAAACGACTACACGATGACATCAATAAGCTCCATCGCACCATCAGACTCACCATGGACTACTCTCCAAAATCGGTTGCATTTTTGGACACACTCATGTCCATCAAGGACGGTCACCTCACGCTTTACCGCAAGCCCACGGATAATCTCACAATGCTCCACTTCTCCAGCTTCCACCCTAAACACATTAAAGAAGCCATCCCCGATGGACAAGCCCTCCATATACACAGGATCTGCTCAGATGAGGAGGAGCATAACAGACATCTACAAATGCTGAAAGATGCCCTCGTACGAAAGGGATATGGAGTTCGACTCATCGATCGATAGTTCCAACGCGCCACAGCAAAAAACCACACCGACCTCCTCAGAGGACAAACACGGGGCACAACCGACAGAGTACCCTTCGTCGTCCAGTACTTCCCCGGAGTGGAGAAACTACGACATCTTCTTCGCAGCCTTCAACACATCATCGATGAAGACGAACATCTTGCCAAGGTCATCCCCACATTCCCACTACTTGCCTTCAAACAAGCACGCAACCTCAAACAAACCATTGTTTGCAGCAAACTACCCAGCCTTCAAAACAGCGACCACAACACCACACAACCCTGCCATGGCAATCTCTGCAAGACGTGCCAGATCATCGACATGGATACCACCATTACACGTGAAAACACCACACACCAGGTATGCGGTACATTCTCGTGCGACTCGGCCAACGTTGTCTACCTCATATGCTGCAGGAAAGGATGTCCCGAAGCGTGGTACATTGGCGAGACCATGCAGACGCTGCGACAATGACTTATAGCCAAGTTCCGCACACATGAGTGCGGCCTCAACCGGGACCTTGGATTCATGTCGCATTACATTCACCCCGCACCATCTGGCCTGGGCTTGCAAAATCCTATCAACTTTCCTGGCTTGAGACAATTCACACCTCTTTAACTTGGGGTTAACCCTATCTCTGGATCTGCAAAGACTTAATTACCTGCTAATGCTCGCATTCAAAGTATCAACTTGCATCTTTGACTTTATCTATATATATGTTTCTGGAACCTACCTCTTCATTCACCTGAGGAAGGAGCAATGCTCCGAAAGCTAGTGATTCAAAACAAACCTGTTGGACTTTAACCTGGTGTTGTAAGACTTCTTACTGTGTTCACCCCAGTCCAACACCGGCATCTCCACATAATGAAAAATGGTGCGGGATTCGCTGGGTCTGTGATTGACACTCAGGAGGCTGACATGATGCAGCCACATATACACATTACAATCCCCACACTCACTCATTCCAGCCAACAAGATGGCACTGGTTGCACTGGAGTGCACCCAGACAGCTGATGGATCAGCTGGGGCCAGAAGGCACCTATGGAGGTGGCCTGGGCAGACATCTATATGACCCATGGCCCTAAGTTCACAGTGGGCTGTCACTGGCATGTGCAACTGCATGGCTGCCTTTCCGGCTGCAGCAATGGTGTTCTGTGCCCGTCCATCCTGACCCCACAGCCCACCTCATGGCCACCCCCTGCTACTCCCTCCAGCCCTGTCAGAAGCTCCCCAGCCAGCGGCACAACTGTCAGAAAACTGGAGATGTTGGACACTTTCCGTACTCCCTCTCTCTTCCTCTGCAGCCACGACTCCGGTTTCACGATTTTTAAAAGCACAAGTGAACCGCGCCATCGGGAACTCGGCCCATCGGAGGCGGAGAATCGCAGAGGCCCCAGAGAATTCCGGGTCAGGCCCGTTAATGATATGCAAATGGTGTTTACTGTACCTGCATTCCGAACCGCAAGGCACCGGAGAATTGCGAATTGGCGTCAAAGGTAATGGGAGGGAAGGACCATTCTGTCTGGCATGGACAGGACAACACACATGTAATCTGGGGGCTGATGGGTATTCACCTCTTCGACATAGGCCAATTTCAACATCAGTGGCCGATTTGACCTCAGCCACCCCTGTACCCTCCATGTTCCACGTATGGGGTGAGGACTCTGATGTCCGGCACCCCGCCAGCCGTCTCGGCTCCGTCCCATCTGTTGTGATCCAACTTCTCCTGCGGGGACGGGGAGAGGGCATCGTGAGCAGCACACTTTGTGCATTGTGCGGGGGGGGGGGGGGGGGGGGGGGGTGCGGGGGTGCGCTATGGCGGCCGTCAAGAGTTGTCACTGCCACTGGGCACGGGTGGGGTGCGCAGGTGGGTGTCAGTGTGTGCAGGGCACAGGCCTGGCATTGTGCTGGGGGCTGGGTGGTGGTTCGGTGCCAACTGCAGGGTCATGGAGAGGGCACAGCTGTCCGGTGGGGACCGGTGCCAGGGGGGAGATGCCAACTCGCCACTGCAGACCAGTGGGGGTAATTTAGCTTCTTGCGGCAATGGGTGTGGATCCTCCTGGTGACACTCCCCGCACTGATGGCCATAGACACGTCGGGAAACACCCGGCTGGTCCCACTCACTACCACACTTAGAAATTTTTCCGTTAGATCGTTCCCAATCTCTCCTGACATCCGACGGTGGCCACGAGCTAATGGGTCGCACACAAGGTGGCTCCTACTTGGAGACTTTGATGTGGAGATGCCGCATCAGACTGGGGTGAGCACAGTAAGAAGTCTTAAAACATCAGGTTAAAGTCCAACAGGTTTATTTGGAATCACTAGCTTTCGGAGCGCAGCTCCTTCATCAGGAGACTTCGGTTTTTGGACCTTTCTACCCGGTAAAAGAAATTGAAGCTGTGGGATTTTCCTCTGATGTGGAATGTTGGTGCGTTATAATACCAGGCTTAAATCGGACAAAGCCCCCACTCAAGATTTGGAGGACCTTTGTGGCGCAGTGAAGGAAAAGATGGCAGATCTCACCGTGTCATCATCGTCCTCCTCATTTCCAACAGAGCAGTTAGTGGAGTTCATTGCTGGTGAATTGAAGAAGCACCAGCAGGACATGCGGGAGGACCTGTGCAGGGCGACTGAGGTAGCAGCAGCTCCTCCTCGCGGGGCGTTGGAAAGGGTAGAGCAGCGACTGGAGTCACAGGGCGCGATGATTCAGGAAGTGGAGTGTGTGGTCTCGGATCACAACAACCGGATTGTCTCTTTAGAGGAAGAGATATCAGTTCTGGAGGTGACTCTCAAGGTTTTGATGGCTAAGGTGGATGACCAGGAGAATCGATCCAGGTGTCAAAATCTAAGGAAAGTTGGGCTGCCGGAGGGAGTCAAAGGTATGAGCGCCACCGAATACATGGCAAAGGTGTTTGGGAAGCTGGTCGGGGATGGGGTCTTCGAGAAGGTGGATCAGGCCCACCGGTTGATGCATCAGAAGCCGAAAGCCAGAGATCCACCATGGACGGGAATTGTTTGTTTGCATAAATACTTGGAGAATGAGCGAATTTTGAGGTGGGTGAAGTCCACGCGAGACCATAGCTGGGATGGGCACTCCATACGCATATATCAGGACATTGGGGCCAACCTGGCCAAACTATGGGTCATGTTCAAGAACAAAGGACATTATTTTAATACACCAGAGGAGGCAAATATCTTTGAGAAAGAATGGTTTGGGGGAGGATTAATGGTGATGATGTAAAATTTTGATGTCATTATTATTTGAATGTCTGGAGGTGTTACATGTTCATGTGCTGGTTCTTCGCCATGGTTGATGTTGGCGTTACTTTGAGCTCTGCGATTTTCTCTTGTTAGTAGTTTGGGGCATCGTTAAGATGGGGTTTGGGTTTATTCTTCCAGTTTGCACTAATCCAGATGGGGGAGTGAGGTGAAGGGTTGCTTGGGCTACTTTCTGTGGCTTTCCAAGTGGGGATCACCATGCTAGCAGGGATGCTAGTAAATGGGAGCAGTGTGAAGGCAGGGGTTGCAGGGGGTAGCCAGGGAGGGGTGGGGGTGGTCAAGCTGGTGGGGGCAGGCAACAGGCTGATTAGGTTCTCATCGTTCGGGGGGGGGGAGGGGGTTTTTAGGGATTTGGTTGGGCGGGTTGGTGATTCGAAAGGAAGAGGGGGGAGGGGACTGGGGGAGGGGATTGGTTAGGAAGTTGAGGGGAGTAGAGGAGGGGGGAAGGTAGAATGCTGGTGATGCCGGTGTATTTGTGGTTAGTTTGGGAGAGGTCCGTGATGGCAGCCATTTTGGGTGGGCCCAAAACCGAGTGGGCCTGGATCTGGCTTGATCGCCTCACAAAGTACAGATGGCGAAACCCAATAGAGCGGGTGTTCAGACACCCCCTGTTAGGATGATCACATGGAACTTGAGGGGGTTACATGGCCTGGTCAAAAGATACTGGGTGTTTGCACACTTGAAGAACTTGAAAGCCGATGTTATCTTTTTGCAGGCGATGCATTTGAGGGTGAGGGATCAGATGAGGCTAAGGGAAGGGTGGGTGGGACAGCCTGTCCACTCAAATTTGGATTTGAAGTTTGAAAGGGGTCACGGTCCTGTTTAATATAAGGGTGGCCTTTACGGCAGCCAGTGTGGTTTTGGATCTGGCCTTTGTGTGGGCAAGTAAAATATCCGAGATCTGGACAGACTTTTTACAGAGGGAATGGCATTCGGGGAGGCTGCTGTTACCAAAATTTAATGTTATACTACATGGCAGCGAATGCAAAGAAGATGTGACGGTGGTTGGGGGAGCAGGGGTCAGTGTGGGGGCAAATGGAGGAGGCTTCCTGCATCGGGTAGTGTTTAAAGACATTGGTCACTGCCCCTCTCCTGTTATCCCCGACCAGGTTACAACGAGCCCAGTTGTGGTGGCATTCCTTACAATTTGAAATCAGTTCAGATGCCATTTCTGGTTGGGGAGCATGTCGATATTTTCGCCAATCTGATTTCGCCATCGGGGATAGACGCAACTTATACGATTTGGAAGAGGGAGGGGGTCAAGAGGATTAGGGATCTGTTTGTGGAGGGTAGGTTCCCGGGATTGGAGGAGTTGAAGGAAAATTATCAACTCTCGAGAGGGACTGAGTTTAGCTATATGCAGGTGCGGGACTTTGCAAAGAATTCCCTTTGTTCCCCCAGTTGCCGAGTCACACATTCACAGAATCACAGAATTTACAGTGCAGAAGGAGGCCATTCAGCCCATCGAGTCTACACTGGCTCTTGGAAAGAGCACCCTACCCAAAGTCAACACCTCCACCCTATCCCCATAACCCAGTAACCCCACCCAACACTAAGGGCAATTTTGGACACTAAGGGCAATTTATCATGGCCAATCCACCTAACCTGAACATCTTTGGACTGTGGGAGGAAACCGGAGCACCCGGAGGAAACCCACGCACACATGGGGAGGATGTGCAGACTCCGCACAGACAGTGACCCAAGCCGGAATCGAACCTGGGACCCTGGAGCTGTGAAGCAATTGTGCTATCCACAAGGCTACCGTGCTGCCCAATGATAGATAGGTTGTTATTGTAAGATGATCTGGGGGAAGGGAGAATCTCGGATATATGTGGGTGGTTGCTGGAGACATGGAAGGCTCCATTAGCAGCGATAAAGGGAAAGTGGGAGGAAGAACTGGGCTTGGAATTGAAGTTAGGGGCCTGGACTGAAATACTGTGTCAGTGTGAACTCGACTTCCTCTTGTGCCAGGCTGAGCCGGATACAATTTAAAGTTGTCCATGGGGCTCACGTGATTAGAGTGCGCATGAACGGGTTCTCCCTCGATGTGGAGAATAGATGCGAGAGGTGTTTAAGGGGACCAGTGAATTACTCACATATGTTCTAGTCCTGACCAAAATTGGCTGAGTTCTGGGCCTTGGCCCTTGAGACCATGTCAGCGATCATGTAGATGAGGCCCATACCAACCCTAGCCGTGCCATTGGTGGCGATTTTTGGGGAGTCGGATTTGGTGTGTCGGATTCACCTTGGGGATGGGGAGGGCAGGGTGGAGGGGAGGGGGGTTGGGGGGACTGGGGTTGTTCTTTGAGGTCATAGTCAATTTGTTTAGAACAACCAAAATGGTAAACTGTTTGTAATATATTTCAGTGTGTTTCATATATTTGTGGAATTTTCTGTATCGTTAGGAATAAAATATATTTAAAAAAAGATGATCTCTCCTCTGTCATATTTCTTCCAGCATAACTTCCACAGCCCCACCAGAAAATGTTATTGTTCTCTGGCAACTTTAATTCCTTCCAGATATTTCACCGACCATAATCTTGCTTCATCGTTAATTAAAAGAAACGTGAAGATGGTTGGAAGCTGCTGCTGGATTTTAAATTTTGTAGGAGCAACGATTTTCTGCCCTCATACTAACCCTCACCAAACTTGATAGGTGAGGCCTCATACAGAGGCATTTCTGAGTCATAGAGCTCATAGAATTACAATGAAGCTGATCCCAAAGATTATGCCACTGACAAGAATGCTGGAATTATAGACTACCCTACTTCATGTGGCCTTCTCCCAGGCAGAAAACATAACCTATGGTGCCAATAGAGGCAAAGTCAAATCAGATTTAGGATTATGATGTATAATGCAGAAGCAACATAATGAATCCTCTGTTCAGTCTTTATTTATTCAAAGAGAGTAATAGTCAGAAGAAAATTATTCAATGGTTTGGGAATAAATTTTAATTCAAATTTTTAAAGAATTTTTTTTGCTTTAGTCTCATTTACAGAATGCACGATTAGTAATCTCCAGCGATTTATCACTTCCCTGTAAATATTATTAAAAGATTCAGTTATTTTCCAAAAAACGTTTTGCTGGCTGATTGAATTCTATTTCTGCTTTGACAACCTAGAAAAATTCACATTTGTGCAAAATGGGCATCAGTGCCATCACAGAGAGAAATAGAAAGCAGAATAACATTAGCATTTCAAACTACTGATTTGCAATTTCCTATTTTTTTTAACCAAATCAAATATTCTCGCTGGAAGAACCCTGCCAGCATCAGTGGCCTGTAAATTGCCTTTAGCTAACCTTGTGACACCTTGAACATTAGTCTAGCGCAGGAAAATCAATTTTTAGCTAGGGTGACAACTGACGGGATTGCTTACATCCATTAAGCAACAATCAAAGAGTAATCACCGTCTTTTTCAGACAAAAGACAGTATTTGCAAGAACAGACAGTCAAACAGGCAAAAACATGATTTGAATGCGCTGGGCAGTCCACTGCTCAACTCGTCAGTACAGGGCCACAGAAATGTAGGTTTTTAACCCATCATTTAGTTGTCCAGATTTAACACATCTTCCGATATTAACTTCTTAGGTTGTTTTAAACTTGATTGATGTATTTAATGTGATATGGTGAGTATAATAATTGATTGAAATATGTTGAAGGGTGTTGTGCAATAATTAATTTTTTCTATGATATTGACAGTTTCATAATCCTCCTCCGGTTTGACCTTTTATTTCTATTGTACTTAACATGCCAAAAGAAAATTATTGTATTTTGTTTATCTAATAAGCAATATGTTGGTATTTCTTTGACATTTGTTTGCAACTTTTAAAATTCTTATCAAGCACTAAATAAGACAGAAAATATTTTGAAACCTGTGCATTTAAAGAAAATTTTAACAAAAAATGACTTAAAATGACTATTACCATTGTTCGAATGTTGGTGACTAGGTGACGGTGATGTGTTCTTTTTAGTATGGGTGGGTAGTTAAAGGTGAAATGAAGCAAAGCACATTCTTCTGTTTATTTGTAATCTATCACTATTTGTCAGATTTAACAGTGATTTGCTCATGGAGAATTGAATGGCACAGTCTGCTTGAACAAGATACTTTTACCTCTGGGATCTGGGTTAAATTACATTCCAAACAGAAGAAAATAATGGTCTTCATTCACTGATGGCTGTTAAGAAATGTGATTGAAAATAATTTGTACATTTATAATCCAGTTAACAGATCCACAGCACAAATAGTCCACAAATTCTGTTATTGACATGCAGTCCGCAGCTGCTTTAAGGATTAAAAGTATTGCAATGGAAGTGCTGTCACATTAGAAGCATTGAAGGCACTCTTCTGAGATGAGAACTCACACAATAATGGGGCATACATTTAGCATTATTCTTCCAGCTTTACAGGCACATTCAGCTGAATGAAAAAGTTGCATGTGCATTCAGGATGGCACTTAATTCAATGTGCTTTTTTTCAAGCATCCCTGGCACCCAGCTGATATCTAGGAAGTTCTCATTTTAATGGGCCTTTCTTAAAGTCCAGTCTTCCAGCCCTCAAGTCAAGGCCAACACTTAATTAGCTTTGTTCATTATATTTTTGTACCTTTTTTATAATCTTTCTGTCACAAAGTAGGCTTACATTAACATTGCAATGAAGGTACTGTGAAAATCCCCACATTCCGGCGCCTGTTCGGGTACACAGAGGGAGAATTCAGAATGTCCAAATTACCTAACAGCACATCTTTCGGGATTTGTGGGAGGAAACCGGAGCACCCGGAGGAAATCCACGCAGACTCAGGGAGAACGTGCAGACCCCACACAGACAGTGACCCAAGCCAGGAATCGAACCTGGGACTCTGGCGCTGTGAAGCAACAGTGTGCTAATAACCACTGTGCTACTGTGTCGCCCCTGTAGCCATTTGGGATGGCCACTTCCCGATTACAAAATAGACATTTTGCAAAGATTGCAGGGAAAATGGACAATACTGAGAAAACAAGCAGCTTCAGAGCTTGTCTGTATATTGGAGCCGCAGCTCCCTGACAAGGTCAAAGCTGTAGGCCCATTAGCATACTAATGGCCCATCTCCGGGAACAAAAGAGTAACATTTGAGTAACCGATACTAAAGCAGACACCCCAGCGCCAGAGGAGACCGAAACAATGCAGGCCAACGGCCACCAAGGACACGCCCAGCCATCAGGGCACCCACCCCTTTATTGGACGAGATCAATATGAATGATCAAGAAATGACCCAATTGATTGGGGCCAAGTTCAAGGCCCGCCCAAAAGAGCGCGAAGCCCCTTTGGGTATAAGCAGGAACCCCCAAGAGAGAATCGTTCTCTTGGACCCAGCTCTCACCGAGGAGAGACCTGTCCACCAGCTGCACCAGAAGCAAGTAAGTCCAAGGTCAACGCACGCTACCAGACAGAGGACCTTAGCTGTTCCCCATTTACCAGTTCGACCCCAGCAGCCTCAGAACTGAACAACAGCCATTGTTCCTCTGACTGAGTGGGCGCAACAAAGGACAGACAGACAGACATATGAGATCTTAAGCAAGATAATAACAGATATTATGCTTGTGTCCATAGAACTCCGGAACCTCAGGAAGAAAAAGGAGAAGACCGACAAAAGGAAAGATGAAGACAACCTTCATGTTTTTCACCTGGATCTTAGCGGGATCCGTTCAGTTGCGCACAGACGCTACCCCCCTGACCCCTACCACACAGGCCGTGAATGATTACCACCCCTGCCATACACTGTACCCTGAGATAGTTAACCCCGAGATAGTTACCCCTGAGACAGTTACCGACACCCCGAATTGGTGTGACAAGTTTCTCACCTGGTATTCACTGCCAAGCCAGAGAAACTTGTGTTGCTGCTATTTGTACAGTTTAAAATGTGATTGTTTAAGTGAGGATAGTCTATTGAGGATAGTTAAAGGTTCCAGTTTTTTTGTTTTGTAATGCGTGCCTGAATGTCATAGCGCCCCGTAGAATTTTATAATAATGTAAGTATATAAAATAATTTTAGGTAAAGCTGCAATTCATAGGACAGAGCAGTGTAGAGCCTGTGAAGTGCTTATGGGTGCCCAGCTTGGTCAGAGAACGAAGACGAGGCGGAAATGTGATCCTTCACGCTTCGCGTTGTGGATTGCAAGGAGGGAGTGTAGCCTTCTGGGATGGCCACTTACCGATTACAAAATGGACACTTTGCAAAGATTGCAGGGAAAATGGACAATGCTGAGAAAACAAGCAGGTTCAGAGCTTGTCTGTCTATTGGAGCCGCAGCTCCCAGACAAGACCAAAACTGTAGGCCCATTAGCATACTAATGGCCCATCTCCGGGAACAAAGGAGTAACATTTGAGTAACCGATACTAAGGCAGACACCCCGGCGCCAGAGGAGACCGAAACAAAGCCAGGCCAACGGCCACCTAGGACATGCCCAGCCAACAGGGCACCCACCCCTTTATTGGACGAGATCAATATGAATGATCAAGAAACGCCCCAATTGATTGGGGCCAAGTTCAAGGCCCGGCCAAAAGAGCGCGAAGCCCCTTTGGATATAAGAAGGAGCCCCCAAGAGAGAATCGCTCTCTTGGACCCGGCTCTCACCGAGGAGAGACCTGTCCACCAGCTGCACCAGAAGCAAGTAAGTCCAAGGTCAACGCTCGCTACCAGACAGATGACCTTAGTTGTTCCCCTTTACCAGTTCGACCCCAGCAGCCTCAGAACTGAACAACAGCCATTGTTCCTCTGACTGAGTGGGCGCTTGAAGCTAAGTATAGGCTTTAGCAGTAGTGATAATTTAGTCTGTAGAGTTTCGTGCATGAGTATAGTTAACTGTGTGTGTAAATAAATAAGCATTGACTTTGAACTAACTAACTGGTATACCGAGTCTTTGATCAGTATTCAGTTTTGAACCTTGTGGCAGTATCGAAAGATACCTGCCGACTCTAGAGCAAACGTAATTAGAATTAAGGAAGGCGACCATATTGACCACCATATTCAGAGCCAACCAAAGAGAGCAACACCCCTCCACTAGCTTTTAATTAATTCTTTACATGGAACCCCTAAATCTTCTGCTTCTCACTAATTAGAAATTATTCCGATTTCTCTTTCTTAAGTCTAAAGTCGATGACCTTGCACTTGCCGACATTAAAATCCACATACTACAGCTTTAATCAACCATTTAACGTAATATCCCTTTGCACATTCTGCTCCATCTACACTGTTCTATCCCTATGTTCTATCCCTACCTGCAACAGTAGTGAACTCGCCAACATTGAGGGCATTTAAAAGTTTATTGGATAAGCATATGGATGATAATGGCATAATGTAGGTTAGATGGCTTTTGTTTCGGTGCAACATCGTGGGCCGAAGGGCCTGTACTGCGCTGTATCATTCTATGTTCTATGTTCTATGTACACTACTTACTGTGCCACTTAGTATTATCGGCAAATCACTTTTTCTTCATCTAAATAATTTATAAATGAAAAGCTGAGAACTCCATGCAGATCCCAGGGTACAACACTAGCCACCTCTGGCCAATTTAAATACATACCTATTATTCTTAACCTCAGTCTCCTACCTCCTTATCACTCCCCTAACCGTGTCAGGAAACTATCTCCTATTCCGTGCACTCTCATTATTGTTTATAGTTTCCTGTGTGAAACCTTTCCAAATGCGTCCTCAAGATTATATACATACCATCCATAGAAATTCCCTTATCAATCATATTAGTTAACTCCTCAAAATCTCAACTTGGTTCTTTAGACATGTTGACCTTCTACAAATCCACGTTGAGACTAATTCATATTTGCCTAAGTGTTCGATTAGATTCAGCACTGCAGATGTTAGACTAAAAAACCTATAATTTCCTGGTTTTCCCTCCCATTCTGATTATATTATTACAATGGAGTAACGTTGGCAATTTTCCCAGGGGACAATCTGTGAATCAAGATGGTTTGGAAGATCAGGAATGTATTTTCTCTATTACCTTTTTATTATTTATATTGAATTGGAAGGCTAGTACCCATGATTTAATTTAAGTTTTCCTCACATATCTGGGGCGGGGTTCCCCATTGCCTGTTGGCAAAGGAAACAGTGATCGGGCGGGGAATCGATTCAGACCCAGGAATCGGGGCGAGCGCTGGTTTGACACCAATTTGCGATTCTCCACCCATTCCAAACCGCGTCATTGTGACGCCGCGCACAGTCGCAACGCCATTGGCGCCTCATTGGACAGCCACTCACGATACACTGGCACCGATGGGCCGAGCTCTCGATGGCGAGGGACCCGTGTGGTCCCAGCGTTTGTGAACCCAGTGTGCCGGATGCGGACTGTGTCCAGCGCCACCACACTCGGCTGGGATCCATTCCACTGTTTAGCACAGGGCTAAATCGCTGGCTTTGAAAGCCAACCAAGGCAGGCCAGCAGCACGGTTCAATTCCCGTAACAGCCTCCCCGAACAGGCGCCGGAATGTGGCGACTAGGGGCTTTCCACAGTAACTTCATTTGAAGCCTACTTGTGACAATAAGCGATTTTCATTTTCATTCATTCATTTTCATTCACTGGTGGGGGGGGGGGGTCAGTCAGGGCTGGGGAGACTGGTAGGGGTGGCCGGGGGGTGGCCAGAGGGTGGGCTGTGGAGTCGGGGTCGGCTGGTTATGTTTAGCACACGGCCGGTGCCATGTTGTACGGCGCTACAGGTGCAGGTCATCAGCTGTGTGCATGTGCGGCCCAGGACCTGGCCATTCTCCAGCCATTTTTGGTGCGGGCGGTGGATGTCCCAGACCGCGCCGGTGCTAGCCCCTCACCGGTACCGGAATCGTTGAGGGGTCGGTGCCAAATGTCCTGTCGTGAAAGTCAACCCATTCTCCGCTGGTGTCAGCACTTAGTTTCCAGGATGGAGAATCCAGCCCTTGGTATTTTATTCTCTTACTCCACTGTGAGTTGGCACTGCTGCCTCACAGCGCCAGGGGCCCGGGTTCAATTCTGACCTCGGATGACTGTGTGGGGTTTGCACTTTCTCCCCGTGTCTGTCTGGGTTCACTCCAGGTGCTCCAGTTTCCTCTCACAGTCCAAAGACTTGGTGTCCAAAGGTTGGGTGGGGTTACAGGGATAGGGCGGAAGATTGGGCCTAGGTATGTGGCTCTTTCAGAGCATCGGTGAAGACTCGACGGGTCAAATGGTCTCCTTCTGCACTGTAGGGATTCTATTCTATGAAGACGAATTGAAACAAATATTGGGCAAGTCTGTCATTTCCAATAAAAAAACACCTATGTCTGCCTTGAAGATCCTCACTTTATTCTGAAGCGGTATAAACCTTTGGTGTTGCCTTTGGCATCACCCATAGGCTTTTTTCTTGAGTTCCTTTTTGCAACTCCGATGTATCTCATTGCTGTTCTTTATATTTTTTCCAGTAAATGGGACCTCCAGTACAGTTCATTGTCTTTGTTCAAGTCCTTTCTGATGTGTTGGGTGTACTGGATCCGTGGAACACATACAGGCCACCAACACTTATAATAGTGCAACACTATTTTATTAAGTTAGAAACTGTTGAACATACTTTCACTGTGGGTTAACACGATGTTAGATTAAACTAAAGACTATGCCTGTCCGAACCAGTCAATGCACTCAGCACATGGTGAAGATCTGTGCTGTAAGCTGTAAGCTCTGTCCTTCTGAGAGGCTGCATCCCTGATGCCCTCTGTCTTTATAGTGAGTGTGCTCTAACTGGTGACTGGCTGCAGTGTTGTGTGTGTTGATTGGTCTTGCTGTGTGTCCATCAGTGTGTGTATCTGCACCATGATATACTGGTGTATATTATGACACTTTCCTTTTACTTTTGTACAATCGCTCACTTCTTTTGTTGACCAGGGTTCTTTAGTTACACGTATAGAGCTGTTGCCATTTAGTGATAAGTGCAAGCTCTGTATTGAGCCAAATACTTCTCTGAACAGCTCCCACTGCTCATCTGTATTTGTATTTTCAGTTCTACCCAGTCTACTGAAGCCAATTTCTACCTCATTTGTTCACAGTCAGGAGGACCAAAATTTAAGACCTTAGTTTGTTACTTACACTTCTCCTTCCCAAACTTTTTATCAAATTGTGGATGGCACGGTGGCACAGTGGTTAGCACTGTTACCTCATAGCATCAGGGTCACAAGTTCCACTCTGGCCTCGGGTGACTGTGTGGAGTTTGCACTTTCCCACAGTGTCCAAAAGGTTAGGTGGGGTTACTGGGTTACGGGGATAGGGTGGAGACTTGGGCTTAAGTAGGGTGCTCTTTCCAAGGGCCAGTGGGCTGAATGGCCCCCTTCTGCACTGTAATTGTTATAATTCTAAATTCAGTAATGACCATTAGGTTGCTAATTCTGGTTCATTACTCATTGTGGATCTTTGGATGTTTTTATATGAAGGTTTGAAAGCAGTTTTGATCTTTAGCTGCTTATAATGGTTGCTATTGTTGCTCCTATATTCTGGCTGGAGGAACACTTGGAGCTGTAGCAGCGGCTCCAACAACCAGCACCAGGTGTGGCTGGGCCTCTCAGAAGACACAGATAAAGAGGGGAGGGGAGTGGGGAGTGGGCATTGATCGCGTAGGAAACCCTGGTATATCTGGCTTGTACAAGTCAAGAGTTTTGTTCTTGGATTTATCCGAGCAACAGTGATGGCCTCTTCATGCTGGTAATTACAGTCCTCTGCAACCACCTGGAACAGGATCTGCTGCCTACGTGACCAGGAAAACAGGAGGCTGGATAATATGAAGAGGCGGATTGGTCACCTCTCTAAATGTAAAGTCAGTGTGGAGCCGACATGCTGTGCACCAACATGCCCCACAGCCATAAAGCACTGCTGGTGGGCAAAACGAGGGCTAAGTGGGACTTGTGCCCCCCACCGGGGAGGAACTCCCACCTTCTGGAACTGCCTGATAATCTGATTCTCTGACAGCTCCATCAGTCCCAGCAGTACAAAGGGCGCATCAATAGCCACTGTCCGGACTGAAGGTGAAGAAGGAAGAAGGCACATGGATTCCTGGGGCAGGTAAGCCTGGGTCTTGGCAAAGAGGGTTTGGGCAGGCCATGGTGGGGGAGGGGTAGTGGGCTAACGTATAAACATAGGAAATAGAAGCAGGAGGAGGCCATTCAGGCCTTTGAGCCTGCTCCACCATTCATTATGATCATGGCTAATCATCAAGTCCAATAACCTGATCCCACCTTCCCCCCATATTCCTTGATCCCTTTAGCCTCAAGCACTATATCCAATTACTTCGTGAAATTACACAACTACTTTCCGTGGTAGTGAATTCCACACATTCTTCACTCTCTGGGTGAAGAAACTTCTCCTCACCTCAATCCTAAAAGGTTCCCCCTTATCCTCAAACTATGACCCTTGGTTCTGGACTCCCCCACCATCGCGAACACTATTTCTGAATCTACCCTGTCTGATCTTGTTAGAATGTTGTAAGTTTCTATGAGATTCCCTCTCACTCTTCTAAACTCCAATGAATAAATCTTAACCAATTTAGTCTCTCCTCATATGATCCCGCCATCCCTGGAATCAGCCTGGTAAACCTTTGCTGCACTCCTTCCATAACAAGAACATCCTTCCTCAGATAAGGACACCGGAACTGCACACAACAATCCAGTTGTGGCCTCATCAATGCCTTATACAATTGCAGTAAAAATCTCTATTCCTATACTCAAAACCTCTCACTATGAAGCCAACATACCATTTGCTTTTTTACTGCCTGCTGTACCTGCACGCTTACTTTCAGCGACTGATGCACGAGGCCACCAAGGTCTCGCTGAGTACCCACCTCTCTCAATTTACACCCTCAAATAATAATCTGCCTTCCTATTTCTGCTACTGAATTGGATAACCTCACATTTATTCACATTATACTGCATCAGTCATGCATGTGCCCACTCACTCAGCCTGTCCAAATCCCGCCGAAGCATCTCGGCATCCTCCTCACAGCTCACCCTCCCAACTTTCTATCATCTGCAAATTTGGAGATAATACATTTAGTTCCTTCGTCCAAAATATTTATATAAAATGTCAACAGTTGAGGTCCAAGCACAAATCCATGTGGTACCCTTCTAGTCACTGCCTGCTAATCAGAAAAAGATACATTTATTCCAACATTTTACTTCCTGTTTGCTAACCAGCTTTTTATCCACCTCAAGACATTACTCATGCACTTTAACTCTACATATTCATCTGCTATGTGAGACCTTGTCGAAAGCCTTCGGAAAGTCAAAAAGACCACATAGACCCGTTCCCCCTGGTCAACTCTCTTGTTACATCTTCAAAGAGCTCAGGTGGATAGGAAGGACGGTGGAGCGGTTGGGTGGGTGCATTCACCTCCACTTTCCCATTTGGCTGCACTCCTGGCCTAACGGAAACTCAGGCAGAGAATCAGTCCTGGAAGATAGATGGCTGCCGATTGCAAATTTTCAGAATTTAAAGGTAGGACAGAATAACTTCTTGGCTGCCTGTGATGTCAGTTGGGGTCAGGAATACTGGTTAGAAGGAACAACCTGCTTTTTATTGAGAAAATCCTAGATGTTATGATCAGAGAGGTACCATCTCTGTGTTTGTGATTTGTAAGGAATGGGTGGAGGACCTTTTCTTATCAAAATGCAGATGCAAAAATGAAACCACTGTGATCTAACATACGCTGCACAACATGTCAACTTAATGAGAAATGAGAAAGTGATGTAAACTTCCAGTGGCGATGATGTGATGAGCGGTAGTGAAGAAGGCGACTCCCATTTAGTGATGTACTTTTGGCCCTTGTCACCCGATTTAGATTCATAGATTCATAGAACATACAGTGCAGAAGGAGGCCATTCGGCCCATCGAGTCTGCACTGACCCACTTAAGCCCTCACTTCCACCCTATCCCCATAACCCAATAACCCCTCCTAACCTTTTTTTTGGACACTAAGGGACAATTTATCACGGCCAATCCACCTAACCTGCACGTCTTTGGACTGTGGGAGGAAACCGGAGCACCCGGAGGAAACCCACGCAGACACGGGGAGAACGTGCAGACTCCGCACAGACAGTGACCCAACGGGGAATCGAACCTGGAACCCTGGCGCTGTGAAGCCACAGTGCTATCCACTTGTGCTACCGTGCTGCCCTTACATGTGCAATTTCTGAAAAAAAGAGTGACTAATAACTTACCAGTCTCTCCTCTGGTGTGGGATGACTGCACGGGGTAAAACCAGGCAGAAGTCTTACAAACGTTCCTCACCAGATTCAGCAGTCCCTCGTGGTGAGGAGAAAAAAAACATGGCGGTGCCCTCCGGATCGTTGACACCTTCCCTATGGCTGGCTGAGAAATTGAATGAATTCCTTTGGGTGAGTTCCAAAAATGAAAGCAGTCGATGGTGTAAGATCTTTCCAGGGCGATTGAGGTGGCAGTGGTCCCTCTTTGATAACTTTGGAAAGGGTAGAGCAGAGGATGGAGGCACAGGGCGCAAAGTTCCGGGAGGGAGAAGAAGTGGTTTCGGACCACAGTGACGGATTGCATCTTTGGAGGTTGAGGTAGCGTTGATGGCTGATGGCCCCAAACATTTGAAGGCCAAGGTTGATGACCAAGAGAACAGGTCCAACCAACAAAATCTGCTGATTTTCAGGCGACCAGAGGGCATCGCAGACAAGAGTGCCACAGAATGTGTGATGAAGGTGTTCCGGATGTTGGTGGTGGAGGGTGTCTTTGCTAACCCTCCAGAGGGGGACTGGGCCCACCAGTCACTATGAGAGAAGCTGAAATCCAGGCAATCATAGTCCACCTTCATAGATTACTTGATAAAGAACGGATCTTAAAATGGGCAAAAGCCACATTAATCATAGATCATAGATCATAGAATTTACTCAGCTGAAGGAGGCCATTCGACCCATCGAGTCTGCACCAACCCTTGGAAAGAGCACCCTACTTAAGTCCATTTCTCCATCCTATCCCCGCAACCCAGTAACCCCACCTAACCTTTTTGGACACTAAGGGCAATTTAGCATGGCCAATTCACCTAACCTGCACATCTTTGGACTGTGGGAGGAAACCGGAGCACCTGGAGGAAACCGGGGAGAACGTGCAGACTCTGCACAGACAGTGACCCAAGCCAGGAATCGAATGTGGGACCCTGGAGCAGTGAAGCAACTGCACTAATTACTGTGCTGCCGTGCCACCATGCGGAAAAGCTATTGGGAAGGGCACCGTATTCAAATTTACCAAGACATCAGCAAAGCGATGGGCTGGATTCAACAAGGCCAAGGCAGTATTTTACAAAAATAAGGTGCGATTCGGAATGGTATACCCAGCTCGATTGTGAGTCGCTTTTAAAAACAGGTGTGAGCGGTGTTTAAGAGGGCCAGCTAACCACTCGCACATGTTCTGGTTCTGCCCTAAATGGGTTGGGTTCTGTTTCTCGTTTTTTGAGATCATGTCGGAGATTGTTGGCGGTCAAGCTGGAGCCGTTCCTACTGGTGGCTATCTTTGGGATGTCAAACTCACCAGAACTTCTTGAGGGGAGGAGGGCATGTGTCTTGGTCTTTGCCTCTCTGGTGGCCCGAAGACGAATCCTGCTCGGATGGAGGTCGGCGGTGCCACCCTAGGCCTCAGCATGGTTGGGAGACTGAGTGGAATTCCTGAGATTGGAAAAGATTGAATGTACCTTGAGAGGGTCAGAGGAAAGGTTCTATTCCAGGTGGTGGCCATTCATCACTTTCTTTAAGGTCCTGTTCGTGGCCAGTAGTTGGGGGGAGGGGTTGGAGGTTGGGATTTTGGGAGAGGGGTGTAGGAAGGGTGGGGAAGGGAAGAGGGAGAGGGAGTGGTTGGACTGAAGGGGGGGGGGGGGGGGTTAGAGTGCTTACTGTTATTTTGTTAAAATAAAAAAAGACAAACTGTTTGTATTATATAGTTATGCCTTTGTACGTAAGAATTTGATAATGTTTGGAATAAAATATGTTTTTAATAAAAGAGAATGTGATATAATAACATTTCTGCAGTGGTTGCAACTCAAATCAAAATAAAAGCTAACAGCTGGTAGTTTCAACAGAAAATGAAATAGCTTTCAAAGCTGTGTGGACAGAAGCTGACTTTCCAAAGTAGTCGATCGTGCACATATAGGAGGAATGCCAGTCATGCATGAAAACACCAGCTGCTTTCCATGTTGCTATGCAGTCTGTCTTTCTTTACAGTAAATTGCAGTGGTTCTTTCAACATGATTGCATTTAGCACAGAACGATGCACCTCAAATTAACCTCTTTGGCCAAGAATTTTTTCTGCTTTTCACATACATCACAGTTCACCTCAGCCAATACAAAGCCTCAGTCCTTTATGTGATTCACTACACTAGAAAAAGAAATAGCGTACATGCTGCTTTTACAAAAATGTTGTACGGCTGAGGACTATAGCTGCTCATATAATCTTAGTCCAGTACAGAGGGGGGGGCTATTCGGCTTATAGAGTCCGTGCCAACTCCTTCAAGGCTCAGTCTGGTTATCCCACCCCGTCACTCTTCCCCATGTCCATAAACATCTTTTTCCATCAAATATTAATCTTGTGACGGATGTGATTAAATCTGTCCCCGCCATTTGAAAGTCAATTTTTAAGGAAATAAGTCCTTTTTATTCAAAACAATGAATGATAATAAGCCTCTATCTCTGTGAGGCGTCAGAATGATTTGGTTCAGTTTTCTGGGAAATCCAACAGCTTCTTAAGCTTAGTCAGTGAGTAGCTGAACCGCACAGGTCAATTGTGTACTGCCAGCCATGATCTGATGGCAGACTCAGTGTGAACGGCCTTGTTATAAGGGGCTGGGGGTGGTGGAAGTGGGAGGATTGGTTTGTTACAGTACAAATTAATGGGAGCCACTGCTGCTAGTTGGCCTCTCGGCCAGCTTGCTGGACTTACCTTTTCTTTCCCCTAACGAGCGGCTGGCCAAGTACTCAGACTGGCGTAGAGATTTGATGCAGGAAGTCATGAGGAGCTGAAAATATTTAATGCATATCCAGCTCCTCAACACACCACTGGAGGAGGAGTGCAAGTCAGCAGCTGAGTGGGTTTCCCCTTCAATTGCTCTTATGCAGTGTAGATAGGCGAAGAGAGATTCTCACATCCCACACATTTAAAATAAGCACTCACCCGTTTAAATTGGATGCTTCCAAAATCACTGCTCCTGCCTCCTGGAAACTATGCCAGACCACAATGTGTTAGCGTTCCAGTGGAACAGAGCTCCTGTCTATTTTCCCATTCACAACTGCCCTATTAATGTCCCTGCCGGATATGGTAGCATAATGACTACCTTATTGCACTTGCAAATCTAAGACCAGGACGAATAATCTGGAGATGTGAGTTTCAATCTCATTCTGGTAGTTAGTGAATTTTGGTTTAGTTATTTAAATAAATAAGTTAGTTAATTAAATAAATCTAGAATAAAAGGCTAGTATCAATTATAATGATGATGAAACTATTGGATTGTCATAGATTCTCAATTGGTTCTTCTTTCGGGAAGGAAACATGTCATCATTACCTGGCCAGGCCGAAATGTTACTTCAGACTCACAACAATGCTGTTGTCTCTTAATTGCCCTCTGAATTTTGCCTAGAAAATCACTCAGTTGCACAAAACAATTTGTTTTGTCTCGGTTTTTCATGATTTCCTCCATCAAACCTCTCCTCAACCTTCTCTTCTGTTAGGAAAACAATCCCAACTTCTCCAATCTATCCACATAACTGAAATTCCTCACCTTGGAACCATTTTCATAAATCTTTTCTGTGCTCTATGCTCAAGTGTGTCGCCCAGAATTGGACAAAATGTTCCAGTTTAATCTGACCCAATGCTTTATAAAGGTTAATCGTAAATTTCTTGTTTTTGTTCTCTGTGTGCCAGATATTCAAGGTCCTGACTGGCACCAAATGGAGGCAGAACTAGAAGAAAATGGCTGCCAAATGGCAGGCCCAAGTGCCTCACCTCCATTTCAACCCACGGCCATTTTGACAAGGACGTAGGAGAGGGGGAGAGGCCCTGCAACCACCCACTTCTAGTGAGGAGGTAACTGACAGCATTGTGGGCTCATTGAGAGCGTGTTTCCAGTTACGTTATTTTAATTTTCAGGGTGGTGATCAGATTAAAGTGGCTGTCAGCTTTACACCAGTTGCATGGAGGCATTGACCATGAATTGGAGGTGGTAAAGGTTTAGAAGTTAAATGATTCGCTTCCTTTACAGTTCATCATAAAATGCTGCAACATGAGGTGTGCTTGTTAAAGTGAGTCATGGAAGTGCCATGATTGGAAGATGTAACTACCCCTTAAACAAAGTGTTTGCCAGATTGTTACTTCCACCAAGTAAAAGGTCATTATTGTTACAGTGTAAAAGTTTTCAGTTGAATTAAAAAGGTTCATGAAATAGATAAAATGGTAGAGTACAATCTACAGTATTGAAAGCGTAGACGAGAATGACAACTAAGGCCAAGATTTCCATGTTGGAGGTGGAATTTGGGAGATGGGATTAATCCAACCATCGCAATCCCACCTTTGTCACCAGGCTGCCGGGCGATTTTCCTGGTGGAAGGCCCTCCTTCATGCCAGAAGCAGGTCTGCTGTCTCAAAGTTGGGATACCCTGGAATGGGCCTGCTGAGGGACCCGCCTTGGCTGCCATGTTTTTAACATGCTCCAATGATCCCTTAAAAGCGCAGGCAGAGTACTTAAAATGGGACCTCTGAGACAAGCCCCAACAAAATCAATACCTGTCTAAAATGTGGCGACACTATGCAGCCATCTTCCTCGCTCTACCCACGCCCCCTTACCGACCTCCCTTCATGTTAACATGCCTTCAATGCCACCCTCAAGCCCCCCAAAATTCTCCAACTTAAATTTTAAGCAGGTTCCTGATTTTCTCTCTTGTCTCCATGGCCATTCCCACTGCTTCTCAGTCATTGCTGTTTCAGATGTCTTCCAAAGTCCACCCCCACCCCAGTGCCTTTGGATAGGGCTGGGTGAGCTTTCTACCCTGCGCCCTTTCTCGTACCCCACAAAATAGCCACTGGCAGATATGAAGGCATGATGTCTGCCATTGTTGGCTGCTTTTTGGCCAACCCACCACTGTTCTGAAGTGCACAAAGCTTTGAAAATCTGGGCCCTAGTGTAAATATTTAGGGAGAGATTCCCCATTGGCTGACACCGTAATTGGGAAACACGATTGGGCAGAGAATCGGTTTTGATGCCAAAATCATGGCGAGCGCCGGTTTCACACCAAATCGCAATTATCTGGTGCCTCGGCAGCGGCGCCAATGCGTTCCACTCAGCATGTATAGTGAACACCATTGGTATACCATTAGCGATCCTGACCCGGTATTCTCCGGGGCCGCCGCGATTCTCCGCCTCCATTTGGGGAATTCCCGATGGCGAGATTCGCTTGTGCTTTTAAAAATAGAGAAACAGGTGCCGTGAATGATGAGGGAGGGAGAGGAGGTAGGATATGGAGAGGCTCAACCGTGAGCTGCAGGTCCTGACACTGGCCGGGCTGGCTGGGGTGGCGGGTGATGGGTGAAGGGCCGTGGGGATGGGGTGACCCCCCCACAGTACTGGGGTGGTGCCCAGGCACGGACTGCCATTTCCACGACCTGTAAGGTAGCCATCTTGCTGCGCACCCCACTGATCACACACCTTGGCCCCTGGTTCTGCTGAGTGCCACCGTCCATATGAGTGCTCCCATCCCTGAACCAAGCTCTCAGCTTCCACCCCACCGCCCCCTCACCCCTCCATCCACCATACCTTACCCACCGGCCACCAACCACTGGCAGAGCATAATGCTGCCCACCCGAGGAGGACGTCCAGAGTAGCCCCTACATTGGGGTGCCGGAGTGGGGCGTGGAGCATACCGTTGGCATGGGTAGTGCCAACCGATGGTACCCCTCACAGCAGGGTTGGGCTGCAGGGCCAGAGGCCCCTACGGTGCCAGGCACCAATGGGCCCAGCGAGGATAGGAGAGGAGGGGGAGTGACGTGCGGGAGCAGAGTCCGCCATGCCCACTGGTGGCACTGTGATGCCCGTTGGACCGGGTTGGACACAGGGGTACACACCATGCTAACATGTTAGCCTTTCATTCCCTGCAGACAATGGATATTGGAATTCAACCAGCAATGGTGGCCTTCCTCCTGGTCACCGCATCCCTAGGGGATGCCCTGCGGCTGTACGAGCTGGAGCTGCTCTCGGAGGATGAAGCTTCAGCAGCGGAGCCTGCCCCAGAGGAACACGAGTCCGCCGCTGAGGATGGAGAACTGGCCGCACAACAGGTCGAGGAGGAGGTGCAAAGGAAGCACCTCCTCCTCGTGTGTACTGGCAGCGCCTATGCTGCCCTCCTCCGTATTTGGAGATGGAGGTGTGTCCACAGGGGAGGAGATGTCAGATGGGCTGGACACCCCCAGGATCCCCTGAATGGAGGGCCCCGGGCTGCTCTTCTGCTGATCCTCTTCCCTTTGGGTACCCGTGACCCCAGTCAGGCCTCGTGTGTACTGGCAGCGCCTGTCATTCGAGGACCTGCTGGACTGAGCATGCCATCGAAGACTCCAGCTGAGCAGGGGGACAGTGCGACATATCTGCCAGATCATGGTGCACATGGCACTGCAAATGAATGGGAGAGGTCACCCACTCCCGGTGACCGTCAAGGTAACTGTCACCCTGAACTTTTCCTCACGGGCTCCTTCCAGGTGCTGAGAGGGGACCTGTTCGGGATCTCACAGTCCTCGGTGCACAGGTGTATCCGTGCCACCACTGAGGTCCTATCTGCCCAGTCGGCAAAATAGATCCATTTCAATGTGGACCGAGCCCTCCAGGATGCCTGGGCAGTGCGGTTCGCCACCTTCGCCGAGATGCCCTTGGTCCAGGGGGTACTCGACGGGATGCATGTCACCCTATGGGCATCACACAAACCGAAAGGGGTTCCACTCAATGAACGTGCAGCTGATGTTTGACCATCAGATGTGCATCTGTGATCGATATCCGAGCAGTGTGTGCGACGTCTTTATCCTGGCACATTTGACGGTTCCTGGCCTCTTCAAGGCTCACCCCTGGCTGGAGAGGTTAAATGTTCATCATTAAGATTGGCCCGGTAGCTTTGGTGCAGACCTAAGATGAACAAGTCTGAAGGATACAAGTGCGAGATTGGGCTGGTAACGGTTGATGAAAAAACCAACAAGAGGGAAAAGCCTATTTCACCTCATTCTTAACAATCTACCCTTCACAGGTTAGCACACATTACGCCTGAAAATGTGGCGCCAACGTGGCGAAGCTACAAAATAGGACTCAAAGAGCGTAATCTTACTGGCAAAGTGTTAGGCCCGGTGAGAAAAACGGTGCACATTGGTGGGACTTCTCATGGAACAAAGGTTTTTTTCCTCACGTGAATCACGCCGCCTCTTGTTGCCCTCCTGTTGATTGCTCGCCCCGGGGAAACTTAATCATGTAATCACTGGGTGGCTCCATATAAACACCTTCGTAGCACTCCCAAGCAATTGTTCTAGATTTAACCGATGAGATGGCAGCCAGGAAACATGCACCACATTTTTGAGAAGGAGCTCTCACCACGTTTTTAGATGGAGCGCACCAGAGGCGGGACGTCCTGTACCCGCACTCCAGAAAGCGACCCAACAGCAAGGTGACTGTCATATTATACATCTATGTATACAATGGAGTGCAGACAGGCAGTGATTGACACACAGGATGACCAGTAAGCACACAGAACAGAGCAGCCAATCCCCAGACAGGACACGACCACTATAAAGCCAGAGGGCACCAGTTTTCCCGCTCTCTCGGGACCCAGCCTCTGAGACAGTCAGAGTTAGTGAGCTGGCCAGTGCAAACACCATGTGGTAGCTAGTAAGTCTGGTTAGGCTAGTATCAGGTCCCCAGTCAAGTCAGCATAGTGTCAACCCATAGTTGAACATGTATAATAGTTTATATGTTAAATAAAATTGTGTTGCATCTTATTAAGTGTTGGAGGTCTGTCTCTCGCTACACTGCATCAAGGCAGTCTACATCGACCCAGCCTACCCAACACATCATGGTGCCAGTGAGAGATGCTGAAAATTGACAGACCTACCTTGAGTGAATCAGCGTTGACCAGCAAACAGACGGGCCTACCCTGAGTGAATCAGCGTTGACCAGCAAACAGCTATCCGTTGACATGGAAAACGTCCACCCTCCTCCGCAGCTCCACATCGTCGGCAGCTCGGTGCAAATTCCAAGATCTTCAAACAAAAGTTCCAACTCTATCCAGAAGCCACCTACCTCTAAGCCGCATTGGACGCCAGGAAGATCGCACTATTCCTCTCCACAGCCGGGGACCAAGCCATCCACATCTACAACTCCCTTACATTCACTGAAGGCGAAGACAAGACAAAATTTAAAACAGTCCTACTGAGGTTCAACAGCCACTGTGACATTGAGGTGAATGAGAGCTTTGAACGGTACGTTTTCCAGCAGAGGCTTCAGGGGAAGGATGAACCTTTTCAGTCCTTTCTGACCCATCTCCGCATCCTCGCGCAGTCATGTAACTATGACTCGGCCACTGATTCCATGACCGGGGATCAGATCGTTTTCAGGGTCCACTCCGATTCCCTTCGCCAGCAGCTCCTGAAAGTCAAGCAGCTCACCCTCACCATCGCCATCGAAACGTGCGTTCTCCACGAACATGCTAACAATCGGTACTCCCGCATCAGGGCGGCAGAAACGGCAAAGCTAACCTCCCACGAGGCGGAACAGGTGCAGGCCATCGCACAAATGCAGGGCCTAAGTATCGACGAGAGTGGCCATCCAGCGCGCTTTTCCCGAACCCGTGCGCATGCGCGCCACGACCAAGGGGACGGCGAGACCGGCGACCGGACTGCGCAGGTGCGTACGTCGTTCGACCGCACTGCGCATGCGAGATGGCGCACGGAACGTGCTGACGTTGGCGTCATGACGTGTCCCAATTGTGGCTCCGCCCATTTAAAGCGGCAATGTCCGGCAAAATCACGACGGTGTCTGCAGTGTGGCAAGCTTGGCCACTACGCAGCCCTTTGTAGATCTGCTCCACTGCCCAGCATCCAGTGATTCCAGCCGCGGCGCAGAAGCGTCCGGTTAATACAGCAGGCCATGCCAGACTCCGACCCCGACAGCCCAACAGATCCTGATGCTGCGTGCCTCAAATCTCCATACCGGGTGGGCATCATTACGAAGCATGCGCTGCCTTTCTCCAACACAGCGAAGCACCTCCTGATCCTCAGCGTGGATCCCGATGACGAGTAGTGTGCTGTCCTCACAGTCAACAAGGCTCGCATCCGGTTCAAACTGGACACCGGCGCATCGGCGAAACTCATCTCCAAATCCGATCTCGACACCAGCCGCGTCAGACCAAGCATTCTTCCACCGGCCTGCCAGCTCCTTGACTACAATGTCGGTGCCATAGCTGCCAGTGGCTCATGCCAACTCGGAGTTTCCGATAAGTCATTTAAAGCGACACTGCGATTTGAGATCGTGGGACGTGACAGAGCATCCCTGCTCGGTGCTCGGGCCTGCAAATTCCTGAACTTGGTTCAGCGAGTCCACATCATGTCATCCTCACCTGATGAGAACGTCCAGGCTGAAATTGATGACATCATCACGCAGTACCACAGCGTGTTCGACGGAATGGGCACACTCCCATACCGATACCAAATCCTGCTCAAACTGAACGCCACCCCTGTGATCCACGCACCACGTCGGGTGCCGGCACCGCTCAAGGACCTTCTCAAGCAGCAGTTACATGACCTCCAGGACTAGGGCATTATATCAAAGGTCACAGAACCCACGGATTGGGTCAGCTCCATGGTCTCCGTCAAGAAGCCGTCAGGGGAGTTTCGAATCTGCATCGACCCCAAGGATTTAAACCGTAACATCATGAGGGAACATTACCCGATACCAAAAGGAGAGGAGTTGACCAGTGAGATGGCTCATGCCAAACTCTTTACGAAGCTGGACGCCTCCAAGGGGTTCTGGCAAATACAGCTGGCTGCATCCAGTCGCAAGCTGTGCACATTCAATACCCCGTTCGGTCGCTACAGCTACAACCGGATGCCTTTTGGCATCATCTCTGCCTCAGAGGTATTTCACCGCATCATGGAACAGATGATGGAGGGTATCGAAGGGGTGCGCGTGTATGTTGACGATGTCATAATCTGGTCCACAACTTCTCAAGAAAACATCGATCGCCTCAAGCAGGTATTCCACAGAATCCATGAGCATGGCCTCCGACTCAACAGAGCCAAGTGCTCGTTCGGTCAATCAGAAATCAAATTCCTTGGTGACCACATCTCACAGCAAGGCGTGCGGCCAGATGTTGACAAGGTCTCGGCGATCAACGCCATGAAGACCCCAGAGGACAAGAAGGCAGTCCTCCGCTTTCTAGGGATGGTCAACTTCCTCGGGAAGTTCATTCCCAACATGGCGACACACACCACAGCCCTCCGCAATCTCGTCAAAAAGTCGACGGACTTCCAGTGGCTGCCCGCTCATGCGAACGAATGGCGTGAGCTGAGGGCAAAACTCACCACAGCCTCGGCTCTGGCGTTCTTCGACCCTACCAAAGAGACCAAAATATCCACTGATGCAAGCCAGGACGGGATTGGGGCGATGCTCCTCCAACGGGATGACTCCTCCTCATGGGCCCGAGTTGCGTATGCCTCCAGAGCTATGATGCCCACTGAGCAACGGTACGCTCAGATTGAGAAGGAATGCCTGGGCCTCCTAACGGGAATCGACAAATTTCACGACTATGTGTATGGCCTCCCAAAATTCACGGTTGAGACGGACCACAGGCCACTAATCCGCATAATCCAGAAGGATTTGAATGACATGACGCCTCGGTTACAACGAATCCTTCTCAAGCTACGCCGCTATGACTTTGAACTTGTCTACACGCCAGGCAAAGAACTCATTGTTGCAGATGCCCTTTCCAGGTCTATCACCACATCGTGTGAACAAACAGACTTTGTCTGCCAAATCGATGCGCAGGTGCAATTGTGTGCCTCCAACCTTCTGGCCACTGATGAGAGGGTCATCCAAACTCGTGAGGAAACAGCCAAGGATCCTCTGCTACAGCGTGTGATGCAGCACCTCACGGATGGCCGGTAGAAGGGACAGTGTCCCCAGTTTTACAACGTCAAGGACAACCTGACGGTGGTGGACGGCATCCTCATGAAGCTCGATAGGATTGTGATTCCGCAGAGCATGCAAGCTATGGTGCTCGGCCAACTCCATGAGGGCCACCTGGGGGTCGAGAAATGTCGACGCAGAGCTCGAGAGGCAGTCTATTGGCCGGGCATCAGCCAGGACGTTGCTAACACGGTCCCCAACTGCCCCACATGTTAGATATTTCAGCCAGCTCAACCCAAAGAAACTCTGCAGCAACATGAGATAGTGACCTCCCCATGGTCTAAAGTCGGTGTCAACCTTTTCCACGAAAAGGGGCGTGACTATGTCCTCCTGGTCGACTACTTCTCCAATTATCCTGAAGTGGTGAAACTGTCCGACCTCACGTCGAAGGCGGTGATTAAAGCCTGCAAAGAAACGTTTGCCAAGCATGGGATACCGCTCACGGTGATGAGTGACAACGGTCCCTATTTTTACAGCCAGGAATGATTTTGCCCACCTATACAAATTTTGTCACGTAACCTCCAGCCCCCACTACTTGCAGTCAAACGGGAAGGCCGAAAAAGGGCCCCCATATCGTCAAGAGATTATTATGCAAGGCTGCAGACTCAGGCTCCGACTTCAACTTGGCGCTGCTGGCATACAGAGCATCCCCGCTGTCCACTGGGTTGTCTCCCGCGCAGATGCTCATGAATCGCACTCTGCAAACCACGGTTCCAGCCATCCGTGTGCCAGACCTTGACCACCTCACAGTCATACAAAAGAATCAGCAGTCTCGGGCCCAACAGAAATCAGCATACAAAGCTATCGCGGCCCAGACCACCGTGGGGGCGCCCCACGGGGCCAGATCCCCCTCCGCGCGACCCCCCCCCCCACCCCCCCCGAGGACTCTGCAGGCCGCCCATGGAGCCAGGTCCCGCCGGTAAGGACCTGTTGTGATTTACAGCGGCGGGACCCACCGAACACGGGCGGCCACTCGGCCCATCGCGGGCTGGAGAATCGCCGGGGTGGCCGCTGTCGGCAGCCGCCGACCGGCGTGCCGCGATTCCCGCCCCTGCCAAAACCCCGACGCCGGACGCCACTCCCCGGCGATTCTCTGACCCGGCAGGGGGTCGGAGAATCCCGCCCAAGATCTCCATGAACGATGGCCCAGAGAATCCTGCACAAGTTTTTACAATGCTAGAGCAGAGTTAAGTGATGCAAAATGATTTTTGCTCAGAAATAAGAGAATAGCAACGTTATAAAAACATTAGAAGTAATGTTGTAAGTAAACATTACTTTGTTCACCAGCAGATCTGCCACGCTATCATTTCATGGGGCTCTGCTCGGTGAATGCCCACGCACACTCGGCGCTTCATCGCTGTGCAGTATGGGAGTAGCAGCGCCAAGTCTCTCCTGCCTGCCACATTGATAACTCAGCAAAGAAACACAGCTGCTGCCATCCTCTCCCACAGCCCAGCTCATTAACCTCCATGGCTGAAGGAAGGGTGCAGAGCTTAGTGCCTGTTGCAGGCACTAGTGGGAATCGATGTGTGCTTGAGCCAGAGGATGGTGGGCCTTCGGGATCGCACTCCAACTGCCCCTCATCCCATAGAGGAGCATTGGGGTCACCCGGTACCCAAATGGAAGAGGATCAGCAGGAGAGCAGACTGGGGCCCTCCACCCAGGGGATCCAGGGGGTGTCCAGCCCATCTGACACCCCCTTCCCTGTGAGTGACACACCTCCATCCCCAAACATGGAGGAGGGCAACACTCCTGCTGCCCGAAAGTAGGACCGGACCCTCAAGGTCCAGACCCCCCAGGTGATGCCCACCAAAGTCATCTCAGGAAATAGGGTGTGGAAATAGTGTCTATCACACGCTGCACTTGGGTCCTCAGGCCTCTCATTGCAACCACTCTATTCCAGTGATGAGGGGGCCAGGCCTCTCATTGCAGCCACTCTACTCCAGTGATGAGGGGGCCAGGCCTCTCATTGCAGCCACTCTACTCCAGTGATGAGGGTGCCAGGCCTCTCTCATTGCAACCACTCTACTCCAGTGATGAGGGGGCCAGGCCTCTCATTGCAGCCACTCTACTCCAGTGATGAGGGTGCCATGGGCTGGCAAAGTTTAGAGAGGCTGACCCACGCTGTAGGTTAGTTGGAGGAACACAACAGAACTCCTGACCTCAAGGGGGCTGTTGCAGATGAGAGCACATACTGCATCTCCAAACTCCACGATCAGCCCGTTCATTGCCAGGGGAGATCCACATCTCTGCCAGGCAGGAGTCAGACATATTGCTGAGGATGGGAGGAGCATCGCTCGATCCTTGATGCACAACATCATTATTCTCCTGCAGAGATGGCCAATGGCTTTTCTGCCATGGAATGGTGATATTGGGCACCATCACAACAACTTACCGCTAGCACCACACTAATAATGCCATTACAGTCCCCACAGCTGGAGATATGCTCAACCCCTAGGTGTGCTCATCCTCAAACTGAGAGGCTAGGAGTGCATCCCAACCTCGACAGCCCATGCGGGCCCTGACCAAGGCCTGAAATCCTTCCTCCTCCTCCCCTGCGGGTTTCTGCATGCCACTCTCCTCGACCTCCTCCTTATCTGAGGAGATATTACACTGCTCCATCTCCTCCTGGTCCAGCTGGTCTCCCCTCTGCAGTGCGAAGTTGTGGCGAGCACAGCAGACTACAATAATGTGGGACACCCTCTGAGGACTGTATTGCAGGGCACCCCTAATCGGTCCAGGCACCAGAACCGCATCTTCAGCAGCCTGATCGGCTATTTGACCAGCACGTGCGTTGATGCACAAGACGAATATTCCAGTCTCTGGATCCGTTTGTGGCCTCCGCACTGGCGTCATCAGCCACCTCCTTCGTAGATAGCTCTTGTCACCGAAGAGGCATCCCTCCAGACACTGCTCTCCCTCAAAAACTTCTGGGATCTGCGAGCGCCCGGTCATGGACATTTCCCTGGAAATGGGCACACACTGCATGATATTCATTGTGTGGTCACAGATGATCTGGACATTGAGGGAGTGGTATCCTTTAGGGTTCATAGATTGCACCGTATGATGCCATGGAGACAGCAGGGCCACGTGGGTGCAGTCTATTGCCAGCTACGTGGGCGGAGCCGATGGCACCGGTGTCTAGGCTCTCCCCGTCCCGGTCCAAGTTTATACACACGTGGGCCCTTGCATAAAGGGCATCTGTAGCTTCTCTAATGCATTTGTGTGTGACTAACTGGGAGATGCCACACAGATCATCGATGCTGCCCTGAAATGAGCCACTCGCAGCCTCACACCTTACCCTCTCATACTGGCATATACCCACTTGAGTCACTCTCAACTGCATCAGGATTACGTGCCTGGATCTTTGAGAATCTCACTGGCACATATCTCCCGGCCATTTCCCAAACACCAGCCCCCCATGCCCCCTTCAACATTGCATTAGATGACAGGGCTATTGAGTGGATGCATAGGACCCATGCCTGCATCCTCAAGGGGCAGTTGCAATAATGCAAACCTCCAAACCCGCTTAAAGCGAGGGGTGCCTCGTAGTGAATAGAAGCTCAGGCCTGATTGCGACCCCTTCCTCATAGATTGCGAGTTTGACAACAAGCCCTGGACCTCAGTTGAACTTCTCTGTGTCCCCCATAACCTCTACAGTGCGCCTTGAGCAGTGAAGAGCCTGGAGATTCATGGCTGCCTGAGCGCTCACCTTCGATATCCCCCTCGGAGGTGACGCCTCCAGGTTCACATTTATGAATGTTGTAAATTCGCTAGCCTGGCGACATGCCGGTGCCCGTTGAATATTCAGTAAGATGGGATGATCCGGACTGAGTGCTCGCTTATGACATGAAAATTGCAAATTCCAATCACACCGGAGAGAATCACGTTTTTCAATTCTCTCCGAATTTTGAGCCCACGTTGCGTTTCTCATGGATGGAGAGTGCGGGCACAAAATTGCCCCCAATGTATGGCAAACATCAACATGATATAGATAGAGCAAAGTGATCCCAGACAACGGATCAAATCAAAGTTGTGCCGTCCTGCCACATCCAGTTTTGAATCATGGTGGATATTAAACACTTACAAATAGAAGAACTCTCTTTTTAAAAAATATATTTTTTATTCTCCTTTTTCACATTTTCTCCCAAATTTACACCCACCAAAAATATACAATAATAAGAACATAAGAACTAGGAGCAGGAGTAGGCCACCTGGCCCCTCGAGCCTGCTCCGCCATTCAATGAGATCATGGCTGATCTTAATAACCTGTAACAAATATGTCAATCCCCATATTAATAACAACTATCCCATCCTCCCACCAAACCCCAAACATTAGCCCTCATGTTCACACAAACAAATGACAAAAAGGAATTAGGGATTACCCATAGTCGCCATTAACACACACAGCCCCCCTCCCCCAACCCTCCCACCCACACGCCCCAACTAATGTTCGTTGTTATCCAGTTCTTGAAAGTGCATAATGAATAATGCCCATGAATTGTAGAACCCCTCTATCCTTCCCCTCAGTTCAAACTTAACATTCTCAAGAGTCAAGTATTCCAACAGATCCCCCCCGCCACGCCAGGGCACAGGGTGGAGAGGTTGCTCTCCAACCTATCAGGATCCACCTTCGGGCGATCAACGAGGCAAAGGCTACAACATCTGCCACCACACCCGTTTCCAACCCTGGCTGGTCCAACACCCCGAATATGGCCTCCCGGGGGCCCGGGTCCAGTTTCACGTGCACCACTTTAGAAATTACCCTAAAAACCTCCTTCCAGTAATCCTTTAGTTTTGGACAGGACCAAAACATATGAACATGATAAGCGGGCACCCCCCCTGGGCACCACCCCGCCCCCCGCAACATTCACACACATCTTCTACTCGTTCAAAGAATCGGCCCATCCTTGCTCTCCTGAGGTGTGCTCTATATACCACCTTCAGCTGTATCAGCCCCAACCCCGCGCATGAGGTGGAGGCGTTCACTCTCTGGAGCACCTCACACCAGACCCCCTCCTCTATAACCTCTCCCAGCTCTTCCTCCCACTTTGCTTTTATCCCTTCCAGTGGTGCCTTCTCCTCTTCCAAAATAGCTCCGTAAACCGCTGATACTACCCCCTTCTCCAGTCCCCCTGTCATCAGCACCTCCTCCAGCAATGTGGAGGCCGGCTCCTCCGGGAAGCTCTGTATCTCCTTTCTGGCAAAATCTCGAACCTGCATGTATCTAAACATTTCCCCCTGCTCCAGCCCATACTTTGCTTCCACCATCCTGCAAACCGACCCCCAAGAAACAAATCTTTTAGTGTCTTAATCCCCTTTTCCTCCCATTTCCGAAAATTTCCATCCCACTTCCCTGGCTCAAATCTGTGGTTCCCCGAATCGGCTTTTCCCTTGACCCTGCCCCCAACCCGAAATGTTGGCGAAGCTGCCTCCAAATTCTCAGTGAAGCTATTATTACCGGTCTCCCTGAGTATTTCCCTGGGGCAATCGGGAGCGGCGCTGTTGCTAGTGCTTTCAATCCCGACCCCCTGCACAAACTCTCCTCCATTCTGACCCATTGGGAATCAACACCTCTTACCCAGCTCCGCACCTTCTCCACATTCGCCGCCCAGTAGTAATACATCAGGTTCGGAAGCCCCAAACCCCCCGCCTGCCTTCCCCTCTGTAGCAGCACCTTGCTAACTCTGGCCACCTTCCCTCCCCATATGAACGAAGTAATCCTTCCCTCAATCTCTCTAAAAAAAGCCTTTGGCAGGAAAATCGGCAGGCATTGAAAAATAAACAGAAATCGCGACAACACGTTCATTTTAACCGCCTGTACCCGACCCGCCAGTGACAGAGGGAGACCATCCCACCTTGCCAAATCAGCTTTCACTCTCCCCACCAAACTAGAAATGTTGTACCACCCCCCCCCCCCACTCCCAGGCAACCTGCACCCCCAGGTACCTAAAGTGAATCCCTGCCCTATGGAATGGCAGCCCGCCCCCCCCCCCCCCCCCCCCCGGCCGAGACACCACAAAATACTCACTCTTTATTTAGTCTAGATTTAGTTTGTACCCCGAGAGAGACCCAAACACTTGAAGCAGCTCCAATATTCCCCCTATCAACACACGTATAACTGCAAGTCATCGGCATATAAGGAAACCCTATGCTCTATCCCTTTCCATACCCTGAACATCTTAATGCGATGGCGAACGGCTCAATCGCGAGAGAAGAATGCTCTTCACTGTATTTTTGTGCTCAACTTTTTTAAGACTAAAGATATTAATCCTTTCTGGATTACTATATCCTCTACATTCTTAATTAGTTGGCTACTCTAAGGTCTTCTATCCCTTAGATTCCCTTGCTGATACTAGATGGGAACTAATCTATTTCAAACTATATTTCAAGTTATCATAGGATCCCAAATCTACAAGGAAGAATTTTAACTCACTTACCACTCAATGTCCTTTAAGGCTCTTGATCTATTGAGGATGTATAGGTGAGTTTTTTTTGGGTAAACCACTATTTCAGGTTTAGATTTTGAATAAACCACTATTTCAGGTAAGAGTAAATTTTAGTTTACTTCATTTGTTTCAAAAGATAAAATTACTGTTTTACAAGTAAAAAAGATCTTGCTTCTGGAATCTTGTCAAGTTGATCAGACCTTCCTGGCCCCATTGACAATCTCTCTTCCTCTTGGTGTTCTCAGTAGTAGCGGTTCTCTGTTCGACTTCTGAGTCCAGCTGTTCCCATGTAATGAAGTAGCTGCATAGCTCAATCCAGGCAACTAGCGATTCAGGGTTTTTATACTTTGTAATTACCCTTCTAGAAGCCTTACTGATTACATGATCTTTTATCCATGTATACATTTTGTCCATTTGTTAACATCATCAAGGCTTGATGTTTAATTTTACTTTATTATTCATGCACCATATAATTGCATGACAGTTATTTCTTTCATTTTAAACTAAAAGCGTCTAAAGTGGAGGTACTTGTTGCTGTGCTTTTTACATGAAGGCTGTATGTCAGAGTAATACATCTTGTTGCTGTGGTTTTAACATGACCTTGGCTTGTCTGAATCTCGGCAAGGAGGCTTGTCAGATCACTGACAGAGAAACCTCCTGCTTATTACTGTGTTGTATTTAACCCCAATCCTTTATCATTTTTAAGCATTTTATTACATTTGCGTTTATAGGATATTTTCCTATTTCTCTTACTTTGCCTTTTTCTCATGTTCCTTTTGGGTTATCATTAGAACCATGTTTCAAATGACATTCTTCCCATTATCTTTTACAGCACACATCCCTATCCTCAATAATGGCAGAGCCTAACATGTAAACGCAAAAGGCAAGGTTTAGCATTTGCAGCAATTTTCAGCCAGAAGTGTCGACTGGATGGTCTAATGTGGCTTTCTCCTCCGATCCTCACTATTAGATGACCAGTCTTCAGCCAATTTGATTCACATCACCAAGAAATGACTGAGCACACAGCACAAATGAAGTGTATAGTATGAGAGTGTTTGGGATAATAAGGGTTAATGTGAAACTGGAGAAACAAGAACAAAGAACAAAGAACAAAGAAATGTACAGCACAGGAACAGGCCCTTCGGCCCTCCAAGCCCGTGCCGACCATGCTGCCCGACTAAACTACAATCTTCTACACTTCCTGGGTCCGTATCCTTCTATTCCCATCCTATTCATATATTTGTCAAGATGCCCCTTAAATGTCCCTATCGTCCCTGCTTCCACTACCTCCTCCGGTAGCGAGTTCCAGGCACCCACTACCCTCTGCGTAAAAAACTTGCCTCGTACATCTACTCTAAACCTTGCCCTTCTCACCTTAAACCTATGCCCCCTAGTAATTGACCCCTCTACCCTGGGGAAAAGCCTCTGACTATCCACTCTGTCTATGCCCCTCATAATTTTGTATACCTCTATCAGGTCTCCCCTCAACCTCCTTCGTTCCAGTGAGAACAGACCGAGTTTATTCAACCGCTCCTCATAGCTAATGCCCTCCATACCAGGCAACATTCTGGTAAATCTCTTCTGCACCCTCTCTAAAGCCTCCACATCCTTCTGGTAGTGTGGCGACCAGAATTGAACACTATACTCCAAGTGTGGCCTAACTAAGGTTCTATACGGCTGCAACATGACTTGCCAATTCTTATACTCAATGCCCCAGCCAATGAAGGCAAGCATGCCGTATGCCTTCTTGACTACCTTCTCCACCTGTGTTGCCCCTTTCAATGACCTGTGGACCTGTACTCCTAGATCTCTTTGACTTTCAATACTCTTGAGGGTTCTACCATTCACTGTATATTCCCTACCTGCATTAGACCTTCCAAAATGCATTACCTCACATTTGTCCGGATTAAACTCCATCTGCCATCTCTCCGCCCAAGTCTCCAGACAATCTAAATCCTGCTGTATCCTCCGACAGTCCTCATCGCTATCCGCAATTCCATCAACCTTTGTGTCGTCTGCAAACTTACTAATCAGACCAGTTACATTTTCCTCCAAATCATTTATATATACTACAAAGAGCAACGGTCCCAGCACTGATCCCTGTGGAACACCACTGGTCACAGCCCTCCAATTAGAAAAGCATCCCTCCATTGCTACTCTCTGCCTTCTATGGCCTAGCCAGTTCTGTATCCACCTTGCTAGCTCACCCCTGATCCCGTGTGACTTCACCTTTTGTACTAGTCTACCATGAGGGACCTTGTCAAAGGCCTTACTGAAGTCCATATAGACAACATCTACTGCCCTACCTGCATCAATCATCTTAGTGACCTCCTCGAAAAACTCTATCAAGTTAGTGAGACACGACCTCCCCTTCACAAAACCGTGCTGCCTCTCACTAATACGTACATTTGCTTCCAAATGGGAGTAGATCCTGTCTCGAAGAATTCTCTCCAGTAATTTCCCTACCACTGAAGTAAGGCTCACCGGCCTGTAGTTCCCTGGGATTATCCTTGCTACCCTTCTTAAACAGAGGAACAACATTGGCTGTCCTCCGGGACATCCCCTGAAGACAGCGAGGATCCAAAGATTTCTGTCAAGGCCTCAGCAATTTCCTCTCCAGCCTCCTTCAGTATTCTGGGGTAGATCCCATCAGGCCCTGGGGACTTATCTACCTTAATATTTTTTAAGACACCCAACACCTCGTCTTTTTGGATCACAATGTGACCCAGGCTATCTACACCCCCTTCTCCAGACTCAACATCTACCAATTCCTTCTCTTTGGTGAATACTGATGCAAAGTATTAATTTAGTACCTCGCCCATTTCCTCTGGCTCCACACATAGATTCTCTTGCCTATCCTTCAGTGGGCCAACCCTTTCCCTGGCTACCCTCTTGCTTTTTATGTACGTGTAAAAAGCCTTGGGATTTTCCTTAACCCTATTTGCCAATGACTTTTCGCGACCCCTTCTAGCCCTCCTGACTCCTTGCTTAAGTTCCTTCCTACTTTCCTTATATTCCACGCAGGCTTCGTCTGTTCCCAGCCTTTTAGCCCTGACAAATGCCTCCTTTTTCTTTTTGACGAGGCCTACAATATCACTCATCATCCAAGGTTCCCGAAAATTGCCGTATTTATCTTTCTTCCTCACAGGAACATGCCGGTCCTGTATTCCTTTCATTTGCCACTTGAAAGCCTCCCACATGTCAGATGTTGATTTACCCTCAAACATCCGCCCCCAATCTATGTTCTCCAGTTCCCGCCTAATATTGTTATAATTAGCCTTGCCCCAATTTAGCACATTCATCCTCGGACCACTCTTATCCTTGTCCACCAGTACTTTAAAACTTACTGAATTGTGGTCACTGTTACCGAAATGCACCCCTACTGAAACATCTACCACCTGGCCGGGCTCATTCCCCAATACCAGGTCCAGTACCGCCCCTTCCCTAGTTGGACGGTCTACATATTGTTTTAAGAAGGCCTCCTGGATGCTCCTTACAAACTCCGCCCCGTCTAAGCCCCTGGCACTAAGTGAGTCCCAGTCAATATTGGGGAAGTTGAAGTCTCCCATCACCACAACCCTGTTGTTTTTACTCTTTTCCAAAATCTGTCTACCTATCTGCTCCTCTATCTCCCGCTGGCTGTTGGGAGGCCTGTAGTATACCCCCAACATTGTGACTGCACCCTTCTTATTCCTGATCTCTACCCTGTAGAGAGTCACAGGATAGTGGACTGTGTATGGAGAGAGTCTAATAGAAGTTCGCATGAAATGAGCTCCTAGTCTAGGCTATGTTTTAATCATATGTATACAATGATGTGTTTTTTGAATGGCAGTGTCTGACTTCCTGACACCTGAAGAGTTGGTGGGGAACACATCCCCACCATCACTGAGTGCCCGTAACCATTTAATGCTCGAATGAGCCTGAGTTAATTGCAGGTGGGAGTTCTGTCCCTCACTCAGAAGGAAGCCTCAGAGAGCTGCCGGCCAATTTGATTGACTGGCAGCTCCAGTCCAAGCAGCAACAGCGCTGCAGTGGACAGAAGTGGAAGTTCAGGAGGACATTGGTGCCATGCGCTATCCGTCTACTCTCAATCATCAGCAGACTGATGAGAAGGTGTCTTTGATAGTGCTTTAAAGTGGCACTTACTCAACAACAGTCGACTCATCAATGCTCAGTTGTCATTCTTCCAGGACCGCTCAGCTGCACACCTCATTACAACCATGGCCTAAATATGACCACAAGAGCTGAGTTCCAGAGTTAAAAGTCCAGGCAGAATTTAACCGAGTGTGGCATCAAGGAGCCTTAGTAAATTAACTTTAATGGGCATCGAGGAAATGTCTCCACCAGCTGGAGTCATTTCGAGCACAAAGATTGTAGTGTGGTTATTAGAGACCAATCATCTCAGCCCCAGAACATTGCTATAGGTCCTTGCGGTAGTGCTTTTGGCCTAGCATCTTAGCTTTCCTCCAATATAAGGTCAGAAGTGGTGATGTTCACTGATGTTTGCACTGGGTTCACACCCATTCACAATTCCTCAGATAATAAAGTGGTGCATGCCTGCATTCAGCAAAACTTGGACAAAATACAGGCTTGGGCTGCTAAGCCTTTTGAGCAAAGGTTAAACTCCTACTCGTTGGAATTTAGAAGAATAAGGGGTGGTCTTATTGAAACATAGATTCTTCAGGGGTTTGACAGGGTAAACACTGAGAGGATATTTCCCATGGGAGGGTCTAGGACCAGAGATGAAGGAGAATTTTTTCTCTCAGAGGGTTGTAATTGTTCGGAACCTCTTGCCACAGAGGTCTGTGGGGGCAGAGTCCTTGAGGCTGAGATAAATAGATTCTTGATCAGTAAGGGAATCAAAGGCCAGCACGGTGGCACAGTGGGTTAGCCCTGTTGCCTCACGGCGCCGAGGTCCCAGGTTCGATCCCGGCTCTGGGTCACTGTCCGGGTTGAGTTTGCACATACTCCCAGTGTTTGCGGAGTTTCACCCCCACAACCCAAAGATGTGCAGGCTAGGTGGATTGGCCACGCCAAATTGCCCCTTAATTGGGGGAAACAAATGAATTGGGCACTCTAAATTTTTTTAAAAAGTAAGGGAATCAGGAGTCACACAGAAAGGGCAGAAAGTAGACGTGAGCAATGTTGGATCAGCTGTGATCCTATTGAATGGTGGAGCATGCTTGAGGGGCTGAATGGCCTACTCCTGTTCCTTATTCATATGGTCTAATGGACTTAAATGCCAAGAAATACCTGTCTCCAACAAGAGAGAGTCTAGTCACTCCTCCTTGACATTCAACAGCATTACCATCCACAAATGCCCCAACCTCAACAATCTGGGGGGGCATGATGCACCAGAAACCTAATTGGACCAGCCATATAAATACTGTGGCTGCAAGGACTGGTGAGAGTCTGGGAATTCTCCAGTGAATGTCTCACCTCCTAATTCCCGAAAGCCTTTCCACTATACACAAGCTATACAACAGCAGATGCATGGGAACACCACCATCATTCAAGTCACGCACCATCTGACTGGGTACTATATCACCATTCCTTCTCATTGCTCTTGTCAAAATCCTTGAACTCTCTACCTAACAGTACTGCGAATGCGCCTCCACGACACAGATCATAGCAGTTCAAGAAGACAGTTCCCCACCACCTTCTCAAGGGCAATTAGGATGGGCAACATATACTGGCCTTGCCAATAATACCCATATTCTATAATAAATAATTAAAACATTTTTTAAACCAAAGGTGGCCAGCTAAAATGACATAGCATGTTACTGCACAGGAACCACCTCCCACCTTACTTCATCCCAACGGATCAAGAGATCCTTCGATTTCCTTTTCCTTCATGTACTTACTAAACTTCCCCTTAAACACATATATGCAGTTCTCATCTCAGCTAATCCATGTCATAGTGAACTCATATTCTCACCACTCTGAGTAAAGAGTTGTTCACATTTCTGAGGTGGAAAATTCACGTTTAAACCTCCGATGCATTGGACCAATTGCATGGTCTGTGCCAAGAAACTCTGAATCTTGCATGCAGACTGACTCTGACATCCATTGGGTCATGGGATACACGTCAAAACTGATAATGAAGTCATAACACAGTGGTGCCAAGTCAATGTTAGCTCATTATTATATATTTAACACTACTTCTAGCCTTTGCCGTATGATGCATTACGAGTGTGCTGAGGTGGGGGAGGATTTCCTGCGATGAAAGCTCTTAAATAGTTGCTGGATGGCATTAAAGGCATGTTTACTCTTTGCAGATGCATTGCTGTGTGTGTGGAGGGGGGGCCTCCAGCAGGCCCACAGGCAGTGGATGTCACCCTCCAGAAGGTTTTGGCTAGTGCTATTTGAAGGGGAGGAAGAGCAGTTTGTAAGGGAAAGTATTTCAAAGGGTGGCATAAGTGGAAGTAATTGAGTGCATTGATGTGATCTCAATCCTAACTTGAATCTGGGATCAGGAAAGGAAGAGATGTTATGGCCCAGACAATGTCGATAAAATACGTGTACAAGCATGAACCATAATAGGTTACCCTGCATTGCAAAGCATTTTTATTGCTCTTCAATGTGAATACGATGCACATTCATTGAAGACAAATGCCGTCAACTGCGCCAAATAGGTGTTTCTAAATTTGCTAGCTCATATTCTTGCACAAGTGTTAGCAGTTACAAACATGAGGTACTATGCAAGTTCCCCAATGCTGCATGTTCACACACACAAGATGGCTCTTTGCATTTGGGTGGCATCAATCCTCTCTCATGAATGCAGAAAAGAGGAGAAAGTTTATCAAAATGGTTATTCATGGGTGGAATTTTCCCATTTTAAAACAAAGTGCGGTGGCGGGTGACTCCAGCAGTGCCTGTCCCACTGACCAGAATGGCGAGATCCCGGTCCACATTCTGCACTTGGAACCTTATTAATTATTCACAAATGCGTTCCCCTCGATTCTCCGGGAGGCAGGCAGCTGATTCATCCACCCGCACTTTACTTAAACACCAGTCCAGCACACTCTCCGCAGTCCACCTGCCTTTACCAGGCTGGGCAGGATGTATGCAACCCAGAGGTAAAATGCTAGCAGCCTCAAGAAGAAGCCTTTTACTCAATTCAACCACCCACCCTCCCGCTGAGCCCATCACTATGAGGCTCTCAGGCCCCACTTGGACCTTTACCAACCACATTTGGAGTCTGCTTGCATTCTCTTCCAGTAAATTATGTGACATCTGTTCGGCCCCCCTCTGATGGTGAGATTTTCATGCAACCCCTGTTGGGGTCTAGCTTCCCTCTCCTCCCCTCAGTCTTCCCTGTGCCTTCCATTGTTCGTCATCCTTGTCCACCTCCTTGCCCCTTTGCTTGCCATTGTGAACCCTCACCACCCCCTGCACCCCATAGTATAGCCCTCCTTCCACATTGCCCCCCTTGTCTTCGTTACCCACCTCCTGGCCTTACCTTGTGCCCTAGCCCCAATGGAACTTCGGGCAGCACAGTGCTGTCCAGATTGACACTGATGTGTGGCACCGGGAGGAAAGGAGACCCCTGTACTCCCCAACTCCAGGCACTGTACTGATCTGACTTGATGACACAGGAGGGTCCATGGGTCCAGCAGCTCGGCATGGAGATAGAGGCAGGAACTGATCTGCCTTGGCAGAGTGATGAACAGCACATCAAGAGCAGCACAGCACTAAGGCAGAATGTTGTTGCACTCAACCCGAAATCACTGATGAACTGAAGACCACCTTGTGCGCCACTCTTTAGTAATCGGGTTTGATGCTGACATACTTCCTGCAGGCAAGATTGAGAGGCTTGAAGGGATGCCAGAGGGCAGTTGTTTTAATGAGTATTTGTGAGATGCAAATAGCATTCACACTGCCTGCTAGTGGGAAGAGGGATCCACCATTAACCCGCCATTGGGAGAATTGCAACGTAAGGCAGGATTCTGCGGCCGCGTTCGCCCGGCGACTGGAGAATCCCGCCCGAACTCAATGGGTTTTTCCATTGTCGGCGTCTCGGCCGTGGCATTCTTGCAGCGAGTGGGACGGGAGAATCCAGCCCATATATTTTGTTTCACTCTGATAAGGTTAGAGAGATAAAATAGCACTATACAAGGGTGGAATTTTAACCTGCCGAACATAAGAATCCTCTCCTCCTTCAAGGACAAAGCGATCACCGATGCAGAGGCTGACAGACGCCCCAGAGGTGAGGAACCACCGGGCCCCACCCGGGAGACCTGTCAAGCGTGCGTTGTTACTGCCTGACAGACTGACCCATCCCTCCCACAGCCCACATGTCCATTCTCCCGCAGGTCCTCCAGCCAACGGCGCCGGCCCATCCCGGGTGGCCCCCTCTCCTGACTCCGAGGAGGACACCTCAGAGGAGAACTATGAGGATTCTACTGGTATAGTCGTGGCACAGCTGTCATTCCCACCCCCCTCCAGCGCAGGTACACACACCTTGGTGGGACATGTTAGTGGTCAGGTTTCTGTGGCACAATCTGGTGAGCATCACATAGCTGATGATGTACCTCAGGTGGAGGCAGGAACCCCCAGGCGAGACAGCAGTCGGAGGGCAGCTGGGTCCCAGGTCCCAGTTGGGTCCCAGCCTGATTCTGAGCCTGTGGTACAGAATTACCTGAAGCTGATGGAGGTAATAGGGACCAACCTGAACATTCAGAGGGAGATGTCAGCATCACACCAGCAGATCTGTAGCAGCTTGGAAGAGTCCCAGAGGCGGAAGGTGGCACCGGCAATGAGTGGCACGACTGCAAAGGTGGCGATCGCAGTGGAGAGCCTGGTGCACGATGTCGGCACCATGAGAGAAGGTATCCAAGGCTTCGCGCAGTCGGTGATGGCCATGGCTGAGGGTCTCGGCAGTATGTCTGCCTCACTGAGGGATGTGACCCAGTACCAGGCTGACCTTGATGAGGTTCTGCGGAACATATCCTGCTCTCAGATGGGCATGGCCGAGGCGCTGCAGAGCATGTCCCAGGGCTCAGCCTCCAACATGCCTGTCCGCTTTCCGATCACCTTGGCCTCCAGCTGCAAAATCCAAGGAAAGAGACGCAGGAACGCACAGGAGGATAAAATGAATTGCTGGTTTATTTAGGTTTACACAATATACACTACTAACAACTCCACTCCCTGAAGGACCACCCTCCTCGATCTGCACCAAGGTCGGGGTTTTTACACAGTGAGGTTCCCCCTTGTTAATGGGACACTCTGCCCTTAATTACCGGGGACTTCATACACCGAGGTAATTACATTGAACCGGATGGAGCAGAGTCCGTGGCCCTGAGGGGATCGTAACACCAGCCATACCAATTCTTCTCATCTTTAAAATCACCCCCGAAGAATGATTAAGTGGAATTACTGTATTAACTCAGACAATTGAAGCTGATTTTCATCGCACTGGGAAATCTGCAGTTTTCTTTAATTAACCAACACATGAAGTGCACTTGTTTCAAAAGAACATAATTTATCATTCACCACAGGCATTCCAGTTATGTTCTACCAGAGGCATGATAAATGTTCATTCAAAGTTTTTCTCTGAAGGACTTCTACAGTATTCTAATGGAATAGAATTGAACAACTTGTTATCAAAATGTACAGGCATATTCATGTGTTACAGCACTCAGACCAAGGCTAGTCACTATTTTCTATGCTCAGTGGATGGACATATTTTGCATGCCATAAAATATCCCCTCACCATGTTAAACCATGATTAAAGTTCTTTCTAACCTTCATGCCCACAATGCAGCAGGGCACAATTAATTATTGCCACTTAAAACTGAAATAGTAATTGGAAAGGCAAATCCTCAAAGAGATCTCACAACCCAGCTTACCTGCAATGACATTTGTTCATTACTCACACCGAAGGTCCTCATGGGCGATTTTGCCAGGATTGTTGGGGACGGTTTAAACTAACTTTGCAGAGTGGAGAAACCAGGCTGTAACATTAGAAAGGTGAAATAAGGTTCACATCGGATTGGGAGAGGCAGAGAGCACTAGAATAAGAAATAAGAAATTTGGAATGGGCAACAAATGCTGGCCTAGCCAGTGATGGCCACAACCTGTGAATGATTTTTTTTAAAAATAGCGCAATGGTAGTTGAGTAGAATAAGGCGAAATACAGTAAGGTCTACATTAAGTTGACAGTGTATGTAAACACACACAGCCTGGTAAATAAGATTGGTGAGCTTCAGGGTCAGGTAACAATATGGGAACATGACGTTGTGAGAACTGTCCAAAACATTCCACAGTACATACTCATGGGACTCGGCCAACATTGGCTACCTCATATGCTGCAGGAAAGGCCGTACCGAGGTGTGGTACATCGGCGAGACCAGACGGACGCTACGCCAACGGATGAGCGGACACTGTGCGACAATCGCCAGGCAGGAGTGTTCCCTTCAAGTCGGGGAACACTTCAGCATCAAAGTTTCAGTCTCAGATATTTGTGTAAACATATTCCAAGGCGGCTTTCAAGACACACAACAACGCAGAGTTGCCGAGCAGAAACTGGGAGCCAAGTTCCGCACGCATGAGGAAGGCCTCAACCAGAATCTTGGGTTCATATCACATTACATGTAACCCCCACCAGACTGCCTGGGTTTGCAGAATCCTACTAACTGTCCTGGCTTGAGACGATTCACACCTTGATTACCTGTGATTATCACTCACTCCACTCACACTGTTTGTTCCTGTAAAGACTCACATTCCAACCATTCTTCACATTCCAATCTAATTATCTTGCAATTGTGTCTCTCCTATATATGCTGTGATTGTGAACCTGCCTCCACTTCACCTGATGAAGGAGTGAAACTCTGAGAGCTTGTGATTTCAAATAAACCTGTTGGACTTTAACCTGGTGTTGTGAAACTTCTTAGTGTGCCCACACAAGTCCTGCGCCAGCATCTCCACATCATGTCTGCGTGAAGATTGCACGTTCTCCCCGTGACTGCGCATGTTTCCTCCGGGTGCTCCGTTTCCTCCCACAATCCAAACATGTGCAGGTTAGGTGGATTGGCCATGATAAATTGCCTCTTAGTGTCCAAAGGTTAGGTGGAAATACGTAGATAGTGAGGGGCCGTGAGCCTGGGTAGGATGCTCTTTCGGAGGGTCTGTGGAAACTCAATAGGCCGAATGGCCTTCTTCCACACTGTAGGGGTTCTATGATTCCATGATTCTATTCTATGATCCTATGAGGTGACAGATCTCAGGCAGATAATACAAGTGAGAACTAGGTTGAGTATAGAAAGTTCAAAACGGAAGTGAAAAAGGAAATAAAAGAGGCAAAGAGGGAGTATGAGACTAGACTGGCAACTAAAATAAAAGGGAATCCAGAAACCTTCCATGTGAAGGCTTTAGAGAAGGATTATGAGAATGGTTCCAGGCATGAAGGACTTCAGTTTTATGCATTAATCTGCAGTTTTCTCCTTCAAGGAAAGAGGAAGTTGTGAGGAGCTTTGATAGAAGAGTTCAAATTAATGACGTCTAAACAATAAATGGAGAGAAACTATTGCTAATGGCAAATCCAAAGGATACAGATTTAACGTGATTGGCAAAATGGCGGCATAAGGAAGATCTTTTTTTACACATTCACTCACTCATTCATTCAGACTCAAGTTCGCCAGAATACCATTACCATACACTTTTACAATATATGCACTGCTTGAATGGTTATCTTCACTATTCTGGCATATATTCTTCCACCGTTTCTATCAGCAAGCTACAGCAATCAATCACAAGACTCAAGAAGCCAGTACCGCATCATTCTCTGTATTAGTCATTCTGCACAGCAGGCACTGAAGTGTGTATGCAGCCTGGGGAGTTTAAAGAGTCAGTCTGGGAGGGTGCACTTGGTGTTATATAGTTTTCTAGTGAGAAAAAGCTGATAGTGTTGGTAGCAATCTAGTAACAGGAACTTGATTGCCAGCTCACATCTTTCCTCAGCTGCAATGTACTAGACGTGAAACACTTCAGGATGATTTTTAAAATGTCACTAGAGCGTATGGCAAGCAAATTGCAAGATCTGGTAACAATTGAAGAGATGTTGAATACCTGCAACGAAACAACATTATACATGACCAGTTGATAGAGTTAGAATTCATTTTGGAGCATATAGTAATTCTGGGGGCATGAGGAATAAAAGGTCTTGCATTATATTTGAGTGCTTCCTGCATATTCTTAAAATGTGGCTAAAGAGGCCTTAGATTTTGCTGTACAAGCAGCTACGTTGTTGACTTAAACATGCTGAGAGTCAGATGAAGTGCCTTGAATAAAGGCAGGAGATGTGGTTCCATGTCGATGTTTAACCATGCTGAAAGAGTTTTCATTGGGGGAATGCTGGAGCAGGCAGTAATGAGGTTGCTGTCTGTCATGGTGATGCCATGTACAGCCCAGCGATAAAGACAGTTGTAAATGATTAACCAGCTATTGTCTAATTGAGCATAGTATTGCAATTACAAATCATGATCGTCACAAGGAGGTACAAGCCCACCTGAATTTTAAAAGCTACCGTTGTGTCATGATATGCAGACATACACATAATGATATACAGACAAGCAGCTAATGGACACAGAGAACAGGACATGACCAATAAGCAGGTAGGACACTCGGGTGTGTGTGTGTGTGGGGGGGGGGGGGGGATCTGACTATAAAAGACACGAGGAACTCACACTCAACCTCTTTCCACTGATGAACATCTGGAGAGTCAGTCAGGGGTGTTGTTACGATCTCACACCTCCACCAGGTGGCTAACAGCTAGTCTGGTTCAGTCAGACAGAGTAACCACACTTAAGTTAGCAGAGAGTCGAACTCACAGAGAACTGTGCTAACTGTGCTATAAGTTCAATAAACCTGATTGAACTAATTTCAAGGTCTGGAGTATCTTTCTGATCTAAGCTGCATCCAGTTGCAGCCAGTGTTAGACCGGTGTACCTAACACGACATGATACCAGGAGACTACTAATTTAAGGTGGCTTACCTCAGTCCGTTCCGTGACGACCAGCAAATGTATCCTGGCACCATGGAGAAGATTCAGGCTCCTCACCAGCTCAGGACCTCCGGCAATCTCAGTGCCAACTGGCGGATATTCAAGCAAACGTTTTTGCTGTACATCGAAGCCTCAGGCCTCGAGGGTGCGTCTGATGCAAGAACGATCGCGCTTCTCCTCTCAACAGCGGGTGATCAAGCCATCGAACTCTTCAACTCGTTTAACTTCACCGAAGGCCAGGACAAAATAAAGTTTCAGACCATAGTGACTGTGATGTGGACACCAATGAAATCTTCGAACGCTACATATTCAAGTAACGTCTTCAAGATAAAGATGAATCTTTCAATGCCTTCTTAACTAGCCTCCGCCTGCTAGCGTTGTCCTGCAACTTTGGTGATATTGCTGACTCCATGATCAGAGACCAAATCGTGTCTGGAGTTCACTCTGATCCTCTGAGAGAGCAGCTCTTAAAAATCAAGCATATGAACCTGCCAGTCGCGATTGTAACATGTGCAGGCATGAGAACGCACAAAATCGGTATTCCCAATACATATCAGTTGAAAATGAGAAACTTGACTCCCACGAGGCAGTGAGTGTGCAGGCCATCTCCCAGATGCAGCGCCTCAGCATTGAAGACAGCGGCCATCTTGCACGCTTTTCCTGGAGCCCCACACATGCGCGATGCGAACGGGATAACGAAGCGGCCGACACCCACAGTGCGCAGGTGCAGATGTCTGCCGACCGCACTGCGCATGTGCGATGGCGTACACCGCGTCACGACGCCGACATCATGACGTGCCTGAAGTGTGGCAACGCCCACTTAAAGGGACACTGCCCTGCAAGAGGCAGGCGATGTTTAAACTGCGGGCTGCCTGGACACTATGCAGCCTTGTGCAGGTCTGCACCACCAGTCAGAGGCCAGCGCTCCTAATTCCGACGACGGCGCATCCAGAATGTGCAACGATGATTATAGGATTCTGACCCTGGCAGTACAACGGATCAAAGGACGAGTGCCTGGAGTCCGCCACCGAGTGGGCATCATTACCACACGTGAACATGCCACACCTAACTCATCTCGCATTCAGTCCATCCTCGCTGTGGATTCGGAGGACGAATGATGTGCCGTGATGCAGGTCAGTCACTGCTCCATCCAGTTTAAGCTGGACACAGGTGCTTCTGCCAACTTCCTCTCACAGGCAGACTTCAAACGCATCAAGAAGCCCCCCCAAGGTCCTTCCAGCAGCCTGCCAGCTCCTGGACTATAACGGTATTGCCATCACGGCACTGGGGTCCTGCCAGCTACTCGTCTCCAACCGGAGTACCCATGCACGGCTAAGGATTGAAATTGTCAAGCCAGACAGGGCATCCCTACTGGGCGCGCATGCCTGCAAAAAGCTAAACCTGGTGCAGCGGGTTTATTCAACGACATCCTCCAACGTGGATCTTCAAGCTGGCATTGACGACATCCTCGCTCAGTATCCAGACGTGTTTGATGGGATGGGCACTTTGCCATATCGGTACAAGATCCTACTGCGACCTCATGCCAAGCCAGTGGTCCATGCACCACGCTGGGTCCCGGCTCTGCTGAAGGAGCGCCTGAAGGAACAGCTCAAGGAGCTGCAGCAGCAGGGGATCATTTCCAGGGTAACCGAACCGACTGACTGGGTCAGCTCGATGATGGTGGTTAAAAAACCCTCTGGAGACCTGCGCATCTGCATTGATCTCAAGGATCGCAACCAGAATATAATGCGTGAACACTACCCCATTCCAAAGCGGGAGGAACTCACCAGTGAGATGGCACATGCACGCGAAGTTAGATGCGACAAATGGATTCTGGCAAATCCAGCTGGATGAGTCCAGCAGAAGGCTCTGCACCTTAAACACACCGTTTGGCAGGTATTGCTATAACCGTATGCCGTTGGGCATCGTCTCGGCATCGGAGATATTTAATCGCATCATGGAGCAGATGATGGAGGGCATCGAAGGGGTTCGTGTGTACGTGGATGACGTCATCATATGGTGCACGACCCCTGAGGAGCATGTTTCCCGTCTCCAGCAGGTATTCCGCCGTGTCCACGCCAATGGCCTGAAACTGAACAGGGCCAAATGTTGCTTTGGCATGACCACACTCAAGTTCCGAGGAGACAAGATCTCTCAGCAGAGCGGGTGCCCCGACACAGACAAGGTCAAGGCCATCGCAGCCATGAAGGTCCCGGAAGACAAGAAGGCGGTATTGTGCTTCCTGGGCATGGTCAATTTTCTGGGCAAGTTCATCCCAAACATGGCCTCACACACCACGGCTCTACGAAACCTAGTGAAGAAGTCCACTGCCTTCAAGTGGAAGGTGGCCCATCAGGCAGAGTGGTTGGAGCTGAAAGCCAAGCTCGCCACTGCACCCGTATTGGCATTTTTCAACCCAGACAGGGGAACAAAAGTCTAGACAGATGCGAGCCAGGATGGCATCGGTGCGGTCCTGCTGCAACGCGATGACACTTCATCCTGGGCACCGGCTGCCTACGCATCAAGGGCAATGACGCCCACCGAACAAAGGTATGCACAAATCGAGAAAGAATGCCTGGGCCTTCTCACTGGCATTCTCAAGTTTCATGACTATGTCTACGGCCTGCCAACATTCACTGTCGAGACGGATTACAGGCCCCTGGTCCACATTATCCACAAGGACCTTAATGATATGACGCCTTGGTTGCAGCGCATCCTCCTCAAACTCAGAAGGTACACCTGGCAAGGAGCTCATCATTGCTGATACACTGTCCCGCTCCATCGCCGTGCCTAGTGAGCCACTGAATGTCATCCGGCAAATTGAGTCACAGGTTGAGTCACAGGTGCAGCTGTGTGCTAGCACCCTCCCGGCATCTGATGGTGATTCGTATCCGTGAGGAGACAGCCAAAGACCTCCTCTTGCAGCGTGTTATACAACACCTAGCCAATGGCTGGCAAAAAGGGCAGTGCCCTCAATTTTTCAATGTAAAGGTTGACCTGATGGTGATTGATGGTATCCTCCTCAAACTGGACTGGATTGTAATTCCACACAGTCTCCAGAGCATGGTGCTCCGTCAAATCCATGAGGGCCACCTGTGTGTGGAAAAGTGCAGACGCAGAGCCAGGCAGGCTGTCTACTGGCCCGGGATCAGCCAGGACATCGCGAACATGGTCTTTAACTGTGCGACCTGTCAACGCTTCCAGCCAGTGCAGAGGAAGGAGACACTTCAGCAGCATGAAATCGAAACCTCTCCGTGGTCCAAAGTTGGCATCGACCTCTTTCATGCAAATGGGCATAACTACGTGTTAATCATTCATTACTTTTCCAATTACTCTGAAGTCGTGAAGCTCTCAGACCTCACATCTCGGACCGTCATCAAGGCCTGTAAGGAGACGTTCTACAGGCATGGTATCCCACTCACTGTCATGAGTGACAATCGCCTGTGCTTCAGCAGACATGAATGGTCTCTGTTTGCCCAGTCGTATCAGTTCAAACAGTCGTGTCACTTCCAGCCCACACTATCCGCAGTCAAACGGGAAAGTTGAGAAAGGGATGCACATAGTGAAGCAGCTCATCTGCAAGGCCGCAGATTCTGCGTCTGACATTCGCCTTGCGCTGCTTGCATACAGGGCGACCCCACTGTCCACTGGCATGTCGCCGGCTCAACTCCTGATGAACAGGGACCTGCGAACGACACTTCCAGCCATACACTGGCCCAACCTGGATCACCTCCCGGTGCTGCAGAAGGTGCAGCAACTCCGAGACCGGCAAAAACAGGGCTATGAAGCTCATGCCACCGATTTGCCCATGTTATCCCCGTCAGACACTGTTCGGGTCAAGATCCCTGATGGAGGCTGGTCAGCTCCAGCTGTCGTTGTTCGACAGGCTGCCCACCCCCGCTCGTATGTTGTGTGTCTGGCTGATGGTTCTGTTGTGCGACGAAACAGATGGGCACTGCGCAAAGTTGCTTGCCCGCAACCACATTCTTCTCCATTTCCTTCTGTTGTTTTGCCACCTCCTGATACCTCGACTCACAAGGCCACCAGTCAGGCTTCAGTCCCGCCCATCAAGGCGCTGTTGTCCCCACCACCACCTCTCCGGCGGTCGACCAGCATCAGAGACAAGCCACAGAGACTGGACTTATGAACATTTGTTCTGTTTGCTATGTTCTGTGTTCTCGCATTAGACAGCTGTTTTCACATGTACATATGTTCACATCCACTGCATGTATATATGTTAATATTAGCCTATTCTTGTAAATACGTTCACATATGTCATTCAAACATTAAAAAAAAGGGGAGATGTCATGATATGCAGGCACACACATTATGATAGACAGACAAGCAGCTAATGGACACAGAGAACAGGACATGACCAATAAGCAGGCAGGACACACAGGGGTGGGAATCTGACTATAAAAGACACGAGGCACTCACACTTCACCTCTTTCCACTGATGACCATCTAGAGAGCCAGTCAAGGGTGTTGTTACAATCTCACACCTCCAGCACGTGGCTAAGAGCTAGTCTGGTTCAGTCAGACAGAGTAACCACACTTAAGTTAGCAGAGAGTCGAACTCACAGAGAACTGTGCTAACTGTGCTATTAGTTCAATAAACCTGATTGAACTAACTTCAAGGTCTGGAGTATCTTTCTGATCTAAGCTGCATCCAGTTGCAGCCAGTGTTAGACCAGTGTACCTAACACGACACTTAGTACTGTTCTTATTGGGAAGTGCCTACAAGAAGCACAATAAGATGTGCAACACTAAAAACAAGGACTTGAATTTTTTAATAATCTTTATTGTCATAAGTAGGCTTACAATGAAGTTACTGTGAAAATCCCTTAGTCACCACATTCCGGGTACAGAGGGACAATTCAGAATGTCCAAATTACCTAACAGCATTTCTTCTGGGACTCGTGGGGGGAAACCAGAGCACCTGGGTGTCATGATATTCAGGTAAACATCATGGTGCAAACAGACATACATACTGATGGACAGATCAACGGACCAATCAACACACACACAACACCACAGCCAATCACAGGCAAGAGCACACACACTAGAAAACAGGGAACACGACACTTCCCGTTCATTCCAGCAGGAGACAGCTCAGGGCACAGAGCTCACAGCAAGCCACTCAGACAGCCACCATGTGCTGAGTGCCACTCCAAGATAGTGTTAGGAATGGGTCCACAGATTCAAGGGTTATAATCGAACCTCAGTAACCAGTTTACCACTGTAAATATATGTTAGTAATAAAACTGAGTTGTACCATTCGCAACCGTGTTGGTTCGTCTGTGTAGCAGAGTACCCAACACATCATAGTATCAGGATTGGAACCCGGTAACTGTGAGACCTACCTACGAATCCTCAGGAATCTGCCATCCTGCACCATGGACACCGTCAGCACGCCGCAGCCGCTACAAGTCGCTGGAAACCTCGGCGTCAATTGGAAGCTGTTCAAACAGCGCTTCCAGCTCTTCCTGGAAGCCAACGAAAAGGAGAGCGCTTCGGACACCATAAAGATCGCCATCCTCCTCTCCACGGCAGGTCAACACGCCATCCATGTCTACAACTCCCTGGTGTTCGTGGAAGGTGAGGACAAGACCAAGTACAAGACGGTCCTTCTCAAACTCGACCAACACTTCAACGTTGAGGTCAACGAGATTTTCGAGAGGTATCTCTTCCAGCAGCGCCTGCAGGGTAAGGATGAGCCCTTTCAATCTTTCCTTACACACCTCCGTATCCTCGCGCAGTCCTGCGGTTATGACACCACCTCCGATTCCATGATTCGGGACCAGATTGTTTTTGGGGTCACCTCGGGCACCCTACGCCAGCAGCTCCTAAAAATAAAAGGCCTCACCCTAGCCTCCACAATCGAAGCCTGGGTCCTGCATGAAAACGCGACTAGCCGCAACTCCCAATTTCAGGTGGCCGAATCGGCGTGGCAGGGGTCCTACATGGCTGGATCGGCGCGGCAGGGGTCCTACATGGCTGGATCGGCGAGGCAGGAGTCCTACGAAGCCGAATGGGTCCAGGCGATCGAATTCCTCCCGGCCCGCGGCCCGGACGACGGCGGCCATTTCGCGCGCTTTCCGAGGCCTCCCGCGTTTGTGCGCGCCAAAAAAGACATTGACACAGAGGGACATGATGCGCAGGCACGCTCGACGCAAGACCGAACTGCGCATGCGCGGTGGCGCAACGAACGCCATGACGTCACGACGTGCGGCAACTGCGGAGCCACACATTTAAAGCAGCAATGTCCGGCAAGAAACCGACAATGCCTCCGCTGTGGCAAGATGGGCCACTATGCTGCCTGCTGTCGAGCAGCTCAACCTGCCAATGTTCCCCAATTCCGACAACCTCGCAGGGGCGTGCGGGCCATTCAGCCTCCTTTCTACGAGTCGTGCCCAGACGATATCCAGACCAGTGACACAGACGACCGGGACGCCTTCCGTGTTGCGGTCATTGATGGGAACCGGATGTCTCCAGCCAGGACCCACCAGCCGTTGCAAATGAACACTGTCAATCCGGGTGATGAATGGTGTGCCACCCTAACGGTCAACCGATCACCGATAACATTCCGTCTGGATACTGGCGCTTCCGCCAACCTCATAGCATGGTCAGCCTTCTACCCCATGAATGTCAGACCACCAATTCGGCCATCCCGTTGCAAGATGGTCGACTACAATGGAAACGTTATCCCGGCTATGGGATCCTGCCAGCTCCAGGTGACACACAACACACACACGGCCACACTCTCATTCGAAATAGTCGGATCATCAAAGGACTCCCTGCTAGGCGCACAGGCATGCAAGGTTCTCCACCTCCTGCAGTGGGTCCACGCTCTGTCTCCAGAAGGCACATCTGACTTCCCGGATGCAGAATTCAGGGCACAGCTCCAATCGCTCCTCGCCCACAACCAGGAGGCATTCGAGGGCATGGGAACACTGCCCTACACCTACAGAATACGGCTCAAACGGGACGCCACCCCGGTCATTCACGCACCTCGCAGGGTCCCAGCGCCACTCAAAGACCGCCTCAAGCAGCAGCTGCAGGATCTCCAGGACCAAGGGGTGCTATCCCGGGTCACGGAGCCCACGCCATGGGTCAGCTCCATGGTGTGTGTTAAGAAGCCCTCCGGCGAGCTCCGGATCTGCATTGATCCAAAAGACCTCAACAACAACATAATGAGGGAACACTAACCCATACCCAAATGGGAAGAGATCACGAGCGAAATGGCCCGGGCTAAAATCTTCACAAAACTGGATACCTCAAAGGGTTTTTGGCAGATCCAACTGGATCAGTCCAGCCGAAAGCTGTGCACCTTCAACACCCCTTTCGGCAGGTTCTGCTATAACAGAATGCCATTTGGCATCATCTCGGCATCCGAGGTCTTTCACAGGATCATGGAACAGATGATGGAGGGCATCGAAGGGGTGCGTGTCTATGTTGACGACGCCATCATCTGGTCCACCACACCACAGGAGCACATCAATCGTCTCCAGCGCGTCATTGCGCAGATACGGGAAAACGGCCTGCGCCTCAACCGAGCCAAGTGTTCTTTCGGCCAAACCGAGCTGAAGTTTCTGGGGGACCACATATCCCGGTCAGGGGTCCATCCGGATGCAGACAAGGTGAGCGCCATTACAGCCATGCCGCAGCCGGAAGACAAGAAAGCAGTGCTACGCTCCCTAGGCGTGGTCAACTTCCTGGGGAAGTTCATTCCCAACCTTGCCTCCCACACGACGGCTCTGCGCCACCTCGTCAAGAAGTCCACGGAGTTCCAGTGGCTGCCCACACACCAGAAGGAATGGGAGGAGCTCAAAATCAAGCTTACCACAGCCCCGGTATTGGTGTTTTTCGACACATCTCGTGACACTAAAATTTTGACTGATGCCAGCCAGTCCGGCATTGGGGCGGTACTCCTACAGCGGGATGACACTGCGTCATGGGCCCCGGTCGCCTATGCCTCGCGGGCCATGACCCCCACAGAACAGCGCTACGCGCAGATCGAAAAGGAGTGCCTGGGTTTGCTAACCGGAATAGACAAGTTCCATGACTACGTGTATGGTCTCCCCCAGTTTACCGTTGAGACTGACCACCGCCCCCTGGTCAGCATCATACATAAGGACCTGAACGAGATGACCCTTCGCCTCCAGCACATCCTACCTAAACTCAGGAGGTATGACTTCCAACTGGTCTACACCCCGGGAAAGGACCTTATCATTGCGGATGCCCTATCCAGAGCAGTGAGCACACCGCCCGATTCGGAGGGGTTCGTCTGTCAGGTCGAGGCGCAGGTGGCCTTCACAACGGCAAATCTGCCAGCCGATTACTCCAGTCTGGGCCGTATTCGCCGGGAGATTGCGGCTGACCCCCTTCTACAACGTGTGATGCGCCACAATTCTACAATGTCCGAGACGACTTGGCCGTCATTGATGGTATCCTCTTAAGCTGGACCGGATTGTAATTCCGCACAGCATGCACAAGCTGGTCCTCGACCAACTACACGAAAGCCATCTGGGGGTCGAGAAGTGCAGACGGAGGGCCCGAGAGGTGGTATACTGGCCGGGCATCAGTGATGACATTGCCAATATGGTGCTCAACTGCCCCACCTGCCAAATGTTTAAACCGGCGCAACCTCCTGAGACGCTTCAGCCCCATGAGCTGGTGTCGTCCCCCTGGGCGAAGGTGGGTGCGGGACACGCTCGGCAGGGACTCTGTAATCGTCATTGATTACTTTTCAAACTATCCAGAGGTCATACGCCTGCACAATTTGACATCATCCGCTGTCATAAGGGCCTGCAAAGCTCGCCACGGCATTCCGATTACTGTCATGTCGGACAATGGGACTTGTTTTGCCAGCCAGGAATGGTCGTCCTTTGCTGCTTCGTATGGCTTCACACACGTGACGTCCAGCCCTCTGCATCCCCAGTCCAATGGAAAGTTGGAGAAGGGTGTTCACATCGTCAAGCGACTCCTCTGCAAGGCTGCTGCTGCCGGATCGAATTTCTGCCTAGACCTGCTGGCCTATCGCTCGGCTCCACTAGCCACTGGCCTCTCACCAGCCCAGCTGTTGATGGGTCACGCCCTCAGGACCACTGTGCCATCCATTCTGGTCCCCACAACCAACCATGCTCTGGTACTACACAGAATGCAACAGCAACGCGTTCGCCAGAAGATGGCATATGATACACGGGCAACTGATCTTCCAGCCCTGGCGCCTGGAGACGACGTCCGCATCCACCTACCAGAAGGTGGCTGGTCAGCACCTGCCAAAGTTCTCCGACGAGTGGCTCCCCGCTCGTTCCTGGTTCGCATGCCTGATGGATCCATTCGCAGGTGCAATCGCCGGGCTCTTCAACTGCTTCCACGCTCGCTACGGGAACTTACACCGGTACCACGCCCTCCTGTTGTTCCTGATGTCGACTTCGTGGAGCTTCCTTTCCGTCGTCGCCCGTGGCCAGGCCCATTCCTCAGCCGGTGGATCCAGACCCACCCTTGAGGCGGTCAACCCGAATCCGTCGCCCACCTACTAGACTGGACTTATGAGCCTGTTTGTACATTGAACTCATAATACTACTGTGTTAATATGTTTCTGTTCTTCCTTGTTGTTACAGGAGTTCATTTTGTCGTTCAACATTTCGCCATCCTTTGTTTATGGTACAACCTCGTTGCTATGTCGCACCCAACATCGCCCCTTGTATATAGTTTAGCCCCATGTACATGCTGTAGATATTGCACACACACACATTCAGCTGCACTCAGTACACATCTCTATTTATAACCACATAGGCACATGTTCTTGTAAAAAAGGGGGGATGTCATGATATTCAGGTAAACATCATAGTGCAAACAGACATACATACTGATGGACAGATCAACGGACCAATCAACGCACACACAACACCACAGCCAATCACAGGCAAGAGCATACACACTACAAAACGGGGAACATGACACTTCCCGTTCATTCCAGCAGGAGACAGCTCAGGGCACAGAGCTCACAGCAAGCCACTCAGACAGCCACCATGTGCTGAGTGCCACTCCAAGATAGTGCTAGGAATAGGTCCACAGATTCAAGGGTTATAATCGAACCTCAGTAACCAGTTTACCATTGTAAATATATGTTAGTAATAAAACTGAGTTGTACCATTCGCAACCGTGTTGGTTCGTCTGTGTGGCAGAGCACCCAACACTTCACCGGGGAGAACGTGCAGACTCCACACAGACAGTGACCCAAGCTGGGATTTGAACCTGGGACCCTGTAGCTGTGAAGCAACAGTGCTACCTACTGTACTACCGGGCTGCCCCTTTTAAAAAATATATAGTTTTAAAATAAAATTTAAATAGTGGGCGGAATTCTCCATTAGCCGATGCCAAAATCGGGAAAGACAATTGGGCGGAGAATCGGTTCCAATGCCAAAACCACAGCATGTGCCAATTTGATGCCAAATCGCAATTCTCCGGCACCTTGACAGCGGCGTCAATGTGGCCTGGAACGCACATACAGTAGACACCGTTTGCCCGACCCATTAGTCTCTGGGGCCTCCGCGATTCTCCTCCGCCAATGGACCAAGTTGCCGATGGCGCGGTTCACTTGTGCTTTTAAAAATCGTGAAACTGGCATCGTAGATTATCATAGAATTTACAGTGTAGAAGGAGGCCATTCGGCCCATCGAGTCTGCACCGGCTCTTGGAAAGAGCACCCTATCCCAGGTCAACACCTCCACCCTATCCCCATAACCCAGTAACCCCACCCTACACTAAGGACAATTTTGGACACTAAGGGCAATTTGTCATGGCCAATCCACCTAACCTGCACATCTTTGGACAGCATCGTGGCTGCTGAGGGAGAGAGAGGGGGTGTGAAAGGTGTACAACAGCATCATAGTTTGCTGACAGTTGTGCCTCTGGCCGGGGGACTTATGCCAGGGCCGGGGGAGTAGTGGGGGTTGTCCAGAAGGTGTGCTGTGGGGTCGGGGTAGACGGGCACAGAGCACCATTGCCACAGCCGGCAAGACTGCCATGCACACCGCTAACAGCCCACTTTGAATCTAGTGCCATATATAGGTGTCCACCCAGGGCATCCCCCTGGGTGTCCTCTGGCCCGAGCCGACCCATTAGCATGCTCCAGCACAACAGTGCCATCTTGTTGGCAGGGACGTGTGTGGGTGGAGAGTGTAATGTGCATGTGCGGCACAACTTGCCAGTTTCAATAATAGATCCGGCGAATCCCGCACCGTTTTTCATTGGAATCGATTGCGTTCCACGCGGCACTGGTGCTAGCCCCTAAACAGTAGCGGAATTGGTCCAGGTGCGACACCGGTTTTTCTATCGTAAAAGTCCACGGATTCTGCGTTGGCGTGAACACTTACGGCGAAATCTCATTCGCCGATTGGGCGGAGAATCGTTTTTGATGCTGAAATCAGGGACGGCGCCTGTTTTTGAATTCTCCGCCCCCTCCAAAACGGCGTCATCGGTGAGTACACCGCATGCCGTTGGGATGGCCTCAGGACATCACCTGAAGGCCCTCCCCCGATGCTCCGCCGATGCTCCACCCCCGATGGGCCGGCTTCCCGACGGAGTGGATCACTTGTGGTCTGAGATTATGTCAACCTCATGTGGCGGCTGCGATCTGTGTCCAGCGCCGTGACAGTCGGGGTGGGGGGAACCGTTCCGTTGGCCAGGGGGGCTTCAGCGGGGGCTGAGAGAACTGGTGGGTGTTTTACGTGGCACGGCTGCTAGCCCCCCACCGGGTGGAGCAATGGTGCGGGGCGGGGGTGCGGGGGGGTGGGGGGGGCGGGGCTTTTTTGTCATAAGAATGTTCCTCCAGACATTACCTCAGAATCGGAGACTCCAGCCCTTAGTCTCAGAAACGGCGAATCCCGCCCAATGTCTTTATCATAATAAAACATCACAGCACTTCACAGTAGTGTTATCAAATAAAATTAAACACCGAGCCACAGAAGGAGATATTAAGGCCGAGAACCAAAACATTGGGTAATGTGGTAGGTTTTACGGATTATCTTAAAGGAGGAAAGAGATGTAGAAAAATTTAGGAAGGAAATTCCAGATATTCAGACCTTGACAACAGAAAGAGTAGTGTCAATGTAAAGGAGAACATACCTAAGCAGCGACACTAGCATTGATTTCCCCCCAAAATTGACACTGGAGAGACCTTCATGAACACCTCTGCTCAGTTTGCAAATGTGGCTGTGAACGTCAGATCACTTCACATATTTTAATTCTGCTAAGATAGCTTTAAAAATGAAACTCAAACTCCAATTGATAGCTGAAAGAATGACACACCAACATTTCACATCTTAACATTTTTACTGTAACAGACTAAAATCACTATTGCCTAAACACGTTTTGGGGGTAATTTATAATTTAAACTACAGAACAGAGCTTTCCCCTTTACTTTCAATACAACTGCAAAATCCATTCCACAGGTATATTTTACACTGTCCCTTAAGCACTCATCACTTTTCCCAGACTGCAGTACAAAGTAATTCTCGGTTTCCAAGGATGTTCCTTTTCTTTCTCAGCCTGGTAACTTTTAATCCAGAATTGTCTTTTAGGGTAAGGGTTTTGCCTGGTGATTCGCCCTCTACCACAAGTTAGGCAAATCTTCCAGTGTGACTTCAAATCCTCATAAATTTGTTTTTTTAAGCTGAGGATGAGCTCTAACCCAAATTTCTACACAGTGAATCAGAGACTTTCAGCTTCTAGATGTTTCTTTTCTCCCAGTCCTGGAAGACTAACTCATCGATGAGTTTCAGGGATATTTTAGAAACCCGTCCCCTCTGAAAGCCCATCTTCATGACAATGTAAATCTCATGGGCCATGTGTCTAGATAAAGTACTGATTAGCTATCCTTGAGATCCCAACTTTATTTTCATCTTGGAAGTAAATAGACAATTTAAAGAATAACTGTTTACAACTCAACAATTTCAACACTTCCTGGGACTTTGGAAAATAACCGTCTACTGACTGTAAACACAGATGTTTCTGCATTGCCAGTGTGAAAGCCTCACATTTTCTTTCCAGCAAAACACCCCAGGCCTCCCTTGAAACTTTAACAGCCATGACATCCAGACCTATTGTGAGGCCGACTTCAGAACAGTTCCTTCATTTTAGCCCAAATCAAAGCTACAGGGTGGAATTTTCCCTAAAGTTGGCAAAGACCGATAGCAGGTGGGGAAAGCGGCGATGATTTTGCCGGCACCAGTGATGGCATTTCCCAACATATCATTTGGGACACAGAAAAAATAACAACAAGGAGTGGGCCTCATGACGCCAGAGCTCTCAAGCTCTGATTGATTCTGTCCTGCCAATGGGGAAAACCGGGTTCCCATTTTTAAAGGACACTCCAAGTGCACCAAAATTTACTTGGAACCGACCTGACCATGCAATACCGCCCCCCCCACCCCCCCACCCCGGCACTGCTGGGACAGTGTCTGGGGCCAGTACTTAGGCAAATCCCGGGCATGGCCCTCTCTCCCCTGCGCTATGCACTCACCTGAGCTCCTCTGGGAGATCTGTTTGCCAGCCTCAGAGTGCTCCTAGAGATCTATCTTCATTTTCACGTGGTCCATCTTCTTTTTCAATGGTGGGTCGATGAAGTCGGATGCCTCTTCAGTATGGCACCCGTCCTTCTAAAGTCATATAAAAACAGAAGTGCTAGAAATACTCAACAGGTCTGGCAGCCTTTATAGAGAAGGACACAGAGGTAAAGTTTTAATTGAATGACAATTTGTCAGAACTCAGTGCAGGAATAGGAGACCAGCACAGATGAATGCATGGCTTAAAAGTTGGTGCAGGAGGGAGGGTTTAGATTCCTGGACCATTGGGACCAATTTTGTGGAAGGTGGAACCTGTACAAGCGGGACGGTCTACATCTGAACCAAAGTGGGAATAATGGCTGGGACTCTCCAAAAACGTGGCTAAGTATTGACGGCGGCGTAAACACCGGAGTGTTTCACGACTGAGTCAACGGGTCTCTTGGCCCAGCGATTCTGTAGCCCACAGGGGGCCAGCACGGTGCTGGAGTGCTCCACGCTGCTCCAGCAGCCGTATGCAGCCCTGCACTGCCAGCCGTGGGTTCGCGCATGCACGCGGCGGCCGTTTCTGTGCCGGCGCCACGCAAAATGGTGGAGCCACACAGCGGGCCAGTGCGGAAGAAGGTAGGCCTCCCCCAGATCGTGCGCGCCTGCTGATCGGTGGCCCCCGATTGCGGGCCTGGCCATTGTGGAGGCCCCCCCCCGGGCTGATCCCCCCTACCACCACCAGGACGGCCACCGCAGCCGCGACGCCGAGCTCCCGTCTGGTGGAACTATATGTGAACCACACCTGGTGGAACCACGCGCGCGTGACTTGCGCCGATTTTCCAGTCGCCGGAGAATCGCGTCCCTGTGTCGGACCCGATTGCGGGTCTGAGGCCCCATTCTCTGCCCCCGCGCCGAGCGCCATTTCAGCGCGGAGGCTCGGAGAATCCCGGCCAACATCTTTACTGGCAGGTTTGCTAGTGCTACTGGGAGGTGTTTAAACTAATTCGTCAGGGGGAGGGGACATAGACTGTTAGCAGAATTTGGACACGGTTTAACACAGAAAAGTAATCATGTCAGAGGGAATACAGCAGTAGTCTGTTTCAAGGGAGTAAGACCTGGCTGGATGGCCTCTACTTCAATGCCAGGAGTATTACAGGTAAAATGGATGAGTGAAGGGTGAGGATTGACACGTGGCATTGTGATAAAGTAGCCATCACGGAGAAGTGGTTCAGGGAGGGGCAGGATTGGCAGCTCAACATCCCGGGATATAGGATTTCAGGCAAGACAGAAGAGGGGGTAAAAGAGGAAGCATTGCATTATTAGTTAAGGAGTCAGTTACTGCAGCAAGGGGAGATGATATCTTGGAGTGGGTATCAAATGAAGCTTTCATGGGTAGAGCTTAGGAATAAATTATTATAGTCCCCAGATAGTCAGCAGGAAATTGAGGAGCATTTGGAATCACGACCCTGGGGACAGAAGTCTCACTTCCTGAGGGCTGCCGGTTGATCAGAGTTTCAGGAACACAGACCAATCCATGCCACAGGTAAGTAATGTTCGGGTGGGAGGGGGTGTTCCGTGGGTGGAGGTCTTAGGGTGAGGAGTGCAGGGGGTTCAGCAACAAGGGCAGGGATGTGGATCTCACAACACCCCCCTCCCAATTCCCGATGGCCAATTCCTCAATCAAGCACTGAGTGTCTTTGTTCAAGGGACCAAATCCCACCCCCCACCCGTCCCCTCACACCAGAGCTGACACAGTTTTAAGCTGTATCAGTTTTACCTGTCATTCTCACCACATGGTGACAGGCCCACTTGCTGCTGAATTGATAATTGGTCACTCATGGGTCTTGATTGGCATTGGGTTGGGAAGTTTGACCATAGGAGTTGCCATCCAGAACCTGATTCTGGCAGGGGTTCCGATTCATCATTATTCTACCTCAGTAAATGCCCTTCCTGCCTTCAAGCTCACCATCAGTGACAGCAGAAGATTCTGGCCTTCGTCATTCTATGTATTAGCAGATCAAAGGATTGGCATCCATAGTAGTTGAATTGGTGCAGAAGCCAATGTTGCTGAAAGGGTTTTGGGCTTGTATATTCTGCACAAGGGCAGTTGGGGGTGGGCAATAAATACCTGCCCAGCCAATGATGCCCAAATTCCATGAAGAAATACATTTAAAAAACATGAAAAGTGTACTCTACCTCTTGTCTCTCTACATTGTTGCTGGCAATTTTGTTTTAGCAAGGCTATCTTCTAGCTGACTGTCAATGTATTGATTTGCCATTAGTTGCGAGTGGACTTGTTCTTACTCCACATGCTCCATTGTTAAGACTCTCTATCACAATGTTAAGACTGTTCATATGCTGCAGATAATCTTGGAAACAGGGGTGCATAGAATTGTAAGATGGGACTTCTGGTTGCGGTGATGCACTGCTAAGCCGCACGTTTCGGCAGCTCCCATTCCAACGGACTTTTGGGCTCTTATTGGGAGCCCCAACGGAATTTCTTTTCGACCTAACCCAGTGTGGGGTGACGAAGGACGGAGTCCCCCCGGGTGTGTATGGAAAGGAGCGGCGGTAGTGGCCAGACTGCGAAGGATCCTTTGGAGCAGCGGCAGAGAAGAGAAGGGAGAAGCAAGATGGCGGCAGATGGAGCCCAGATGGTATGGGGCCCGGACCAGCAGGAGTTTCTCCGACGATGTGTGGAGGAGCTCAAGAAAGAGGTGCTGGCGCCGATGCTACTGGCAATCGAGGGACTGAAGGAAACACAAAAGGTCCAGGCGCTGGAGCTCCGTGGAGTGAAGGCAAAGGCAGTCGAAAATGAAGATGAGATACAGGGCCTGGTGGTAAAAACGGAGACACACGAGGCATCACACAAGAGGTGCATAGAAATGCTGGAAGCCCTGGAGAACAGCTCGAGGAGGAAGAACCTACGGATTCTAGGTCTACCCGAAGGAGCAGAGGGAGCTGATGTTGGGGCTTATGTGAGCGCGATGCTCCACACACTAACGGGAGCTGAGGCCCCAACGGGCCCCCTGGAAGTGGAGGGAGCATACCGGGTACTCGTGAGAAGACCAAAGGCAGGTGAAACACCAAGAGCAATAGTGCATACCGGGTCCTCGTGAGAAGACCAAAGGCAGGTGAAACACCAAGAGCAATAGTAGTGAAGTTCCATCGCTACAGGGACAGAGAGATGGTCCTGAGCTGGGCCAAGAAAGCACGGAGTAGCAAATGGGAGAATGCGGTGATACGTGTGTATCAGAACTGGAGTGCGGAGGTGGCGAGAAGGAGGGCGAGCTTTAACCGGGCCAAGGCAGTGCTCCACAGGAAGAAAATAAAATTTGGGATGCTGCAGCCGGCGCGATTGTGGGTCACGCACCACTATTTCGAGACGGCAGATGAGGCATGGACATTCATCCAAGAAGAGAAACTGGACTAGATTTGAGAGTTTGATGCTTGGAGAGAAGCAGCGAGGTGGTGGTACAGAAATGTAAAGTGGGGAGAAGGGAGGGCTATTGTACAGCAATGTTGGACGGGGAATTTATCTCCCCCCGACGGGGGACACACGAAGAAATGTGGGCGCCGGTGGGAAAAGGGACAGGGAAGGGGAATGAGGGAACTGCGCCATAGGGGGCTGGGCCGAGAGGAAAGCGCTATGGAAATTATAGCGGGAAAACGGGCGCAGGAAGGAAGGGAGCCCCACACGCAGGGAGGTCAAAGAGTGAACGGGGGAAGCCGAGGTCAGCCAAAGTTAGCTGACTTCCGGAAGCAATATGGGGGGAGTAAGGGTGCTTGCGCACTTAAAGAGACTGAAGGCGGACATAGTCATGCTCCAGAAGACGCACCTGAAGGTGGCGGATCAGGTTAGACTAAGAAAAGGATGGGTGGGACAGGTATTCCACTCAGGGTTGGACGCGAAAAACAGAGGGGTGGCAATATTGGTGGGGAAATGTGTATCATTCGAGGCTAAGAATATAGTGGTGGACAGCAGGGGCAGATATGTGATGGTGAGTGGCAGACTGCAGGGAGAGGCGGTTGTGCTGGTGAATGTATATGCCCCGAACTGGGATGACGCGGGATTCATGAAGCGAATGCTGGGACGTATCCCGGACCTGGAGGTGGGAAATTTGATAATGGGGGGGGATTTTAACACAGTGCTGGATCCAGGGCTGGACCGGTCCAGATCCAGGACCGGGAGAAGGCCGGCAGCGGCCAAGGTGCTTAAGGGATTTATGGGACAAATGGGGGGAGTGGATCCGTGGAGATTCGCCAGGCCGATGGCTAAAGAGTTCTCTTTCTTCTCCCACGTCCATAAGGTATACTCCCGGATAGACTTTTTCGTTTTGGGAAGGGCACTGATCCCGAAGGTGGCAGGAACGGAGTACTCGGCCATAGCTGTTTCAGACCACGCCCCGCAATGGGTGGATCTGGAACTAGGAGAGGAAAGGGAGCAGCGCCCACTGTGGCGACTAGATATGGGACTACTGGCGGACGAGGGGGTCTGCGGAAGGGTGAGGGGGTGTATTGAGCGATACCTGGAGGTCAACGACGATGGGGAGGTTCAGGTAGGGGTAGTATGGGAAGCGCTGAAGGCGGTGGTTAGAGGAGAGCTGATCTCCATCAGAGCCCACAAGGGGAAACAAGAGGGCAAAGAGAGAGATTAGTGGGGGAAATTTTAAGGGTGGATAAAAAATATGCGGAGGCCCCAGACGAAGGGCTATACAGAGAAAGACGAAGACTACAGACAGAGTTTGACCTGCTGACCACGGGAAAGGCAGAGGCACAGTGGAGGAAGGCACAGGGGATGCAATATGAGTATGGAGAAAAGGCGAGCCGGCAGTTGGCCCACCAACTTCGGAAGAGGACGGCGGCGAGAGAGATCGGGGGAGTTAGGGACGAAACGGGAAATATGGAGCAGAGAGCAGGGAAAGTGAACGAGGTGTTCAAGACCTTTTATGGGAGGCTATATAAGTCCCAACCCCCGGGGGGAAAAGAAGGAATGCTACACTTTCTGGACCAGCTAAGGTTCCCGAAGGTGAAGGGGCAGGAGGTGGCAGGTCTGGGGGTGCCAATCGAGGTGGATGAGGTGATTAAAGGACCGGGGAACATGCAGGCAGGGAAGGCCCCGGGACCAGACGGGTTTCCGGTGGAATTCTGCAGGAAGTATATGGATCTGTTGGCCCCGCTTTTGACGAGAACCTTTAATGAGGCTAAGGAAAGGGGAATGCTACCCCCGACAATGTCAGAGGCAACGATATCGCTAATCCTGAAACAAGATAAAGACCCACTGCAATGCGGGTCATACAGGCCTATCTCACTCCTAAATGTAGGTGCCAAACTGCTGGCCAAAGTGATGGCGACAAGGATAGAGGATTGCGTCCCAGGGTGGTGCATGACGATCAGACAGGGTTTGTAAAGGGGAGACAATTGAATGTTAATGTACGAAGGTTGCTGCTGGGGGTGATGATGACGCCCCCACCGGAGGGGGAGGCAGAGATAGTGGCGGCAATGGATGCAGAGAAGGCATTCGATAGGGTGGAGTGGGAATATCTGTGGGAGGTGCTGAAGAGGTTTGGGTTCGGTGAGGGGTTTATTAGATGGGTCAGACTCTTATATGGGGCCCCGATGGCAAGCGTAGTCACAAACCGGCAAAGATCGGGGTATTTTCGGCTACATAGGGGTACAAGACAAGGGTGTCCCCTGTCCCCGTTACTGTTCGCGTTGGCAATTGAACCACTGGCCATAGCGCTGAGGGATTCTAAGAAGTGGAGGGGGGTGCTTAGAGGGGGAGAGGAACACCGAGTGTCGCTCTACGTGGATGATCTACTGCTATACGTTGCGGACCCAGTAGAGGGGATGCCAGAAGTAATGCAGATACTTAGGGAGTTTGGAGAATTCTCGGGATATAAACTAAATATGGGGAAGAGCGAGCTTTTTGTAATGCACCCCGGGGAACAGGGTAGGGGGATAGATGCTCTGCCGCTGAGGAAAGTGGAAAGGAACTTCCGATACCTGGGGATCCAGGTGGCCAGGAACTGGGGAACCCTGCATAGACTTAACCTGACGCGACTGATGGAGCAGATGGAGGAGGACTTTAAGAGGTGGGATATGGTGCCGCTGTCGCTGGCGGGCAGTGTGCAGGCAGTTAAAATGGTGGTCCTCCCGAGGTTTCTTTTCGTGTTTCAGTGCCTCCCCATTCTGATCACAAAGGAACATTACGAGCTTTGTGTGGGCAGGAAAGACCCCGAGAGTAAAGAGGGGGTTCCTGCAGCGCAGTAGGGACAGAGGGGGACTGGCGCCGCCGAGTCTGAGCGACTACTATTGGGCCGCCAATGTGTCGATGGTCTGTAAGTGGATGAGGGAGGAAGAGGGAGCAGCGTGGATGAAGCTGGAGATGGCGTCCTGTAAGGGAACGAGCCTAAAAGCGCTGGTGACGGCGCCGCTGCCATTCTCCCCGAAAAGGTACACCACAAACCCAGTGGTGGTGGCGACCTTGAGGATCTGGGGGCAGTGGAGGCGACATAGGGGAGTGATGGGTGCCTCGGTGTGGTCCCCGATAAGGAATAACCACAGGTTTGTCCCAGGGAGGATGGATGGGGGGTTCCAGTGTTGGCAATGAGCAGGAATTAGGAAGCTGAGGGACCTGTATATAGACGGGACGTTTGCAAGTCTGGGAGCGCTAGAAGAAAAATATAAGTTGCCCCCAGGGAACGCCTTCAGATATATGCAAGTGAGGGCATTTACGAGGCAACAGGTGAGGGAATTTCCGCAGCTCCCGACGCAGGGGATCCAAGATAGAGTGATTTCGGGGGCATGGGTTGGAGAGGGCAAAGTGTCCGAAATATACCGGGAGATGAGGGACGAGGGGGAGGCGATGATAGAGGAGCTGAAGGGAAAATGGGAAGAAGAGCTGGGGGAAGAGATTGAGGAGGGGCTTTGGGCGGATGCCCTAAGTAGGGTAAATTCCTCGTCCTCGTGTGCCAGGCTTAGCCTGATTCAATTTAAGGTTCTAATTAGAGCACATATGACGGGAGCAAGACTGAGCAGGTTTTTTGGGGTCGAGGACAGGTGTGGGAGGTGCTCAGGAAGCTCAGCGAACCACACACACATGTTCTGGTCGTGTCCGGCACTGCAGGAGTTCTGGGGGGGTGTGGCAAGGGTAATTTCAAAGGTGGTGAAGGTCCGGGTCAAGCCAGGCTGGGGGTTAGCTATATTTGGGGTTGCAGAAGAGCCGGGAGTGCAGGAGGCGAAAGAGGCCGATATTTTGGCCTTTGCGTCCCTAGTAGCCCGGCGTAGGATTCTACTCATGTGGAAGGAAGCGAAGCCCCCGGGTGTGGAGGCCTGGATAAACGACATGGCAGGATTCATAGGATTGGAACGAATAAAATATGCGTTGAGAGGATCGGCTCAGGGGTTCTCCAGGCGGTGGCAACCGTTCCTTGACTATCTCGCGGAACGATAATGAAAAGATAGAAATGACAGCAGCAGCAACCCAGGGGGGAGGGGGGGGAGAGGGGGGAGCACTATTCTGTGTTTTTGCTATTTGTTTTTTCTTTTTAGTTTTTGTTGTAAGTTCACTATATTATTTAAGTAATGTTATCTACCAGTTAATGTATAATCTCTTGTTGAGTTGTAAAAATGGAAATATTTTTGTTTGAAAAATGTAATTAAATATATATTTTTTAAAAAAGAACTGGAAGATGGTCCCTGAACTGTCTGTGTAGCTGAAATTAGATGTTATTGGATGTTCAGTAATGATCCTGGCAGTTACATAAGCTTTACATTTCTGCTCAGCTGAAGTTCTTGACTGTTCACAGGTGTCAATGACAACCTTTGTCTCTTAGATACCATTCTTCCTGTCTGCCTTCTCCTTTGATTAGCCCAGGCTCAGATGAAATGACGAATAAATGCTGCCTGGGAATTATACACTTTCCTGCAAGATTTTGTGTTTCTGGTGTCTGATCATCTAGACACTGACTGAGTGTCAGGGACAGACCCTCTTGCTGTTTGTGTGGATCATGTGATTGCGTGTTGAGGTCTGATAATCGCATGTTTTCCAGAGGATCAAGTTGCTTTTTCCTGGCAAGCAGTACACTGAATTGGCAAAGGTTACTGAATGCACCGTGGTAACTGGAAAGTGAACAATTAATGACCACTTAAGGGCTTCCTACCACCTCCAACTGGGATGCAACCAGTGGTGGGTGAGACCATGCCAAGTATTCGTCTTGGCAGATTTCACTGCTCGAACTGGTGGGCAGTCAAGAGGGGGTGGTGGTGCTGGGTATCTACTTTACAGTCCCATGTTCACATTGGAGTCTCCTTTCCAACTTTTCCCAGTCCTTCATTTCCTCTCCCACCCATCCCTATACACCCTAGCCACCCAGCCCCTTGCTGGGGCCAGCCTGGTCCTGCTAACAACCCCCGCAACCCCATTTACCTTCACATCCAGCTCCATTGATGACCACCAGCAGTGGTCAGAGCTCCCAATGGTGCTGCTGGGACTAGAGAGATGCCCACCAGTTGATTGGCTGACAGCACTTTGAAACGGTCTTCCTCCCCCAGTGGAGTTGACGAATGTGATATAAAATAGTTACTTTAGAGATATTAGTTACTGTAATGTAGAGGTAGGCCAGTCTAATTCTGGTGAGTTCACAGACAAAGGATTTCAGACCACATGGAAAAGCAGGAAGAGGTGTGTCCACCAAAGCAGGAGAAAAGGATGCTGGGTAATAGGGGCCAGAGGAAGGGATTGGAAGTGAGCCAATCAGAATAGATCAAACAGGTCAGGAGGGATATAGGATGACCTATGGGCGTCGAGTATGTGAAACTTGATACCATTTGTATTGATTTGCAGAGATCCCTTTGTCTCTTTGTTCATTCGCTTTCTGGGATGTAGGAGACTGGATGTCTCCTATGTTTCTGTGAAATGAATCAAGCTTGCAAGCTAAATAAAGTAACTAATGCTGTACCTGCAAATCCATCTCGACTTTTATTGAGGCCAGACTGACGGGTAAAGAAACTTGGGATTCTACATTTGGTGCCGAAACCCGGGATTTCTCAAGACGGTTCTGACCAACTTTAGACTGATTATGAACAGGAGGATGGGGAAAGAGGGCCCACAATGCAGAACTGGAAAATGACCACGCATTGATTTTTCCCCTCTTCTTATCATCTGATTAGTCTGGTCACTCGCGGTTGGTACGGAAAGATCGTCTCGACGAAATCAAAGGTCAGTCTGGGGATTAGCAATTTAATTGATGGGATTTCATATTGTTGATTCGGCTTGGGTTAGGTTATGGAGTTGATGGGACATTTGAAATTGAAGATGGTTCAACTCCATGTGTGAGTTCTGATTCGGCTTGGGTTAGGTTATGGAGTTGATGGGACATTTGAAATTGAAGATGGTTCAACTCCATGTGTGAGTTCTGATTCAGCTTGGGTTAGGTTATGGTGTTGATGGGACATTTGAAATTGAAGATGGTTCAACTCTATGTGTGAGTGTTTTAAATATATAGTTGATTAAGCTAAAATTGTACCCTTGGACTGTGGTGGCGAAGGGCGCAGTTCTGAGGACTAGTTGAGATTGTGGGGAATGCTGCATATTGGTTGAAGCAGAAGTCTCTCAAAGGGTTAACAGCAGCAGCCAAAGTTAAAGACAGACAGTGCTTCTCACTCAGGCCTTGAGATAACAGCAGCAGCCTGTAGTGTAATCGGATACCATTCCTTTGAGTCAGTGAACTCCAGCAAAGTTACGTTTTGAATTCATTAAAGGAAACCAGTGGGTTTCTCCACCTCTTTGATAAAAGTTATTATTTTCGAAAGCAATTGATTGAAATTGCCAGAATCTTAAGTTTTACTTACTTGAAATAATGGTTATCTCATTTTATCTGGAGATTAATAGAAACTTAAAGAAGATCACGGACACCATTTTAAAAAGTGTAAATCTGGAGATGATAGTTGACTTTGCCAACATTTTTGTGAATGTAAAAAAAAACTTGTTAAAAGAAAAATTGTTAAGATAAAGAATTAATTAAGTTGTAAATGTTATACAAGTTTGTGTTAAGCAAATCGTAAATTTAGTTCTGAGTTGATATCAGAGTTTGCAAGTTGCAGTAATTCAATTTGAATTTTCAAACATTTTTAAGTTTAAAAAAAAACACTGTTAGAACCTTTTCAATCGCTTTGCCAAGAAAAAAAACGAAAAAAAACGCGCAAGTAGAGACAGGAAAGGCACGGGTCAAACAAAAGATGAGCTACGTAGTTCAATGGCTGGCCTTGAATTGACAGAAAATGATAAATTCAATAATTTAGAAAATGTTCACTAAAAGTTCCGACTGCACCTGTAGCATTGTCTGCACTAATTCCAGAACCACCAGAGTATAATAATTGATATCCAGTCACTGCTCCCAGATCCCAATTATGCCAGTAACTCAAGCCCTTTTGGGTGATAGTATGGGTCCTGATTTACCATCTTCACGATCAGTAGAGAAAGAGGAGCTCTGTTCCGCAAGCCCAGTTAGCTCTAGGACCAGATCTCTGACAGTGAGAGAAGGGCTCGATCCTCACCAGAAACAATTAAGTATACCACCTAAGTCCCTCCAAACTAAGGAGAAACCGCAAGGTTTGTAGAACAAAGGAAGCTGCAACAGATGATTTTGAAGAGAAAGAACTCCCTCTAGTGACAGGGAGAGACGTCGAAGAACCAGAGGAAATAGCTAGAGTGCCCCCTGGTGAAATTCGGAGACAGTTGCCGATTAGGAAGATACCAAACCCACCCAAAGGGACCCTCAGCTCCTTTTTATGGCCCACTGTATGCATCAACAGCTTTACAACCGCCGCCCCCTCTGAGGGGCCATTGGTCTACTGGGAGAAGAGGACGGTGCAGAAAGAGAGGTAGCAATGCATGTTTTAATTGCGGCCGTGCAGATCACTGGCAACAGGAATGCCCCTTTAAAAGACAGGCAGTAGAAGGAGATTATCCGACCCAAAGGAGGGGGTACCCACCAAGGGGAGGACAGACGAGATACACTGACTTCTCCCAGGCAAACCCTTTCCCAACACAGGATTGACTAGCTAATTTAGTCATAAGGACTCTCCAATCGGACAGGGAACCTAGTATCTCTCTGCAGATAGGAGATCAACATCACTCATTTGTAATCGACACTGGAGCAGCCATGTCTTCTGTGCAATCAGAACTTCGACTACCATTATCCGACCACACGCAGCAATTGTCGGGGTTCCAAGGACAGGTGTGTGAGTATCCTATTTCTGAACCTGTGACAGTCACTTATGAGAATAAGTCTGCAGATCATCAGTTTGTAGTGACTACTGGATTGGACTGTAACTTGTTGGCCCGGGATTTACTGTGTATCTTCCAGCTACAGCTAGAGTGCGGAGACGAGGGGGTAACGGTTAAATCATGGAGGATGAGACAACAGTGCTATATTTCTATCACCCCCCCAGTGGTGGACGTTAGACATTGAACATTCACTGCATCACGTTACCCTGGCCTATGACAGAACTGGACAAAACAGGGAGTTGGAGGACAAATACCGGCCATTAATTGGGACCGAATGGCCAGTCAAGGTTACAGCCATAGTCACGGGAAAAGAAGGTACAGCCGATTTTGTTACTATATCACCACATTTATGGCCACAGTCAGCTTCGGTAAGCCCTCATATTACACGTCAGGTCCACGACCAGTACCATGCCAGGGATCTGGGGCGAATGGTAAGGAGGGCAGTGGATCATTCGGATCCAACAGAAGTACGCACTCCAAGTCATGCCGGATGGCACTACCATAAAATATTTTGAGGTCCCTGAAACAATTAACACTCGACTGCAGCATCACTGGGGACATGATGCTTTGGAATATGTCAATCCACAGGTCTGGGCGGAATACCCATCACAAGTGGGAAAGACAAATGTTACACCTATTAAGGTAACGATTAAGGATCATGTAAAGCTACCTTCCATTCGGCAATACCCCCTGAGATCCCAAGCTGCTCCGTCTATAGACAAATTAATTCAAGAGCTGTTGCAACAGGGTATTTTGGTCCCTTGCCAATCAGAATGTAACACCCCCATACTTGCTGTGCATAAACCAGCCAAACCAGACCAGTACCGATTAGTACAGGATTTACGTTCAATCAATGCCATCGCATAGCCGTTACATGCTCTCACCCTCCAACAGGATATTACGGTGTATAGCTCCCACTTGGTCATCGCACTACTGAGGCAACTGCAGACTCAGCATCTTACCGCAGCTCGTCAGAATAGGTATGAGGTATACCTTTTGAACAATCCACGTCTGACATTTAACCACTGGACCACTATCAATCCAGCCTGTTTTCTTAGTGGTCCCCCTGTCCATGAAGACGCACCTGGCCACGACTGTTTAGCCTTGATTCAGGAAACTACCACAATAAGGGGCGATTTGAGTGACATTTCGTCAGAACAACCTGACATGATTATGTGTAGTCAAATATCCCACCGGGGTTTAGTTAATGACTTACTGCAGGCCCTTCTTATGCCCGCGCAGATTTCCGTTATTAAATGCGCTGCCCACACAAATGGTAAGACCCCAGTTGACGTTGGTAATGAACGAGCAGATTGTGCAGCGCGGACATAGATTATCATAGATTATCATAGAATTTACAGTGCAGAAGGAGGCCATTCAGCCCATCGAGTCTGCACCGGCTCTTGGAAAGAGCACCCTACCCAAGGTCAACACCGCCACCCTATCCCCATACCCAGTAACCTCACCCAACACTAAGGGCAATTTTGGACACTAAGGGCAATTTAGCATGGCCAATCCACCTATCCTGCACATCTTTGGACTGTGGGAGGAAACCGGAGCACCCGGAGGAAACCCACGCACACACGGGGAGGATGTGCAGATTCCGCACAGACAGTGACCCAAACCGGAATCGAACCTGGGACCCTGGAGCTGTGAAGCAATTGTGCTATCCACAAGGCTACCGTGCTGCCCACTGCCCACAGCCGCGCAAATTCAACAAGTGATGGTGCCTAAAATGTTAAGTCAGACTAAACGATCTACTATAAATATGTCTGCTTCTGACAAGTCAATGCCAACCATCCAAGACGTCATAAGGTTACAGGAGGACGCTCCTGAGAGTGATAAACAAATGTGGAAACGGTTAGGTTGTACATATGATTCTGTTTCCTCTTTATGGACCACGCCAGCACATCAGACTTGTATGTCTGATGTACTGGCTTTATGGGTCATTGAATGTGTACACTTTGCAACTCATTGTGGGGCTCGAGGGACTAGTGATTTGTTGCTGGACACTTGGTGGCACCCTAAAATGCAGGGGTTGGCCCAGAGTATCAGTAATCGGTGTTTGATTTGTCAGCAATATAACACCGGAAAAGGTATCCCTTGTGGGATGGGGCAAACCCCGTTACCCAGTGGTCCCTTTGAGACGCTCCAAATGGATTACATTGAGTTGGAAAGGTGTCATGTTATAAATATGTTTTGGTCATTGTGGATGTGTTCAGCAGATGGGTTGAGGCGTATCCGACTACCGATAATAAAGCTGCTACTGTGGTTAAAGTTCTGATGCGGGAAATCATTCCCCGGTACAGTAGACCAGCTCAGTTGAGTTCTGATGACGGGCCTCATTTTCTTGGACAGATTAACCTGCCTCCCTTCTCCAGTGCTATTTTACAGGTGTGGAGCATGATGGGGTGGCTACGCACCGTCTGTGTGATATTTGGCCTCACCTCGCTTGGAGTGTTATTGGCAATGGACATGGAAAAGGGGAATATTATCTATATTTGTAACCCCAACCAATCTACAAGGATACATCACCTATGCAAAGGTGATGCTCTTCGCTGCCCCATATACGAGGACATGGTATCGACTCATGGAAGGTCGTCAAAGTTAAGGAGAATGCAGGAGTCATGAAGCAATTGCACCGGTCCCGGCGATGGGAAGGGAACATTATATGGACATTGCCTTGTTTTTGGAATACATGTAAATTTGATTTTGGATGTGTTAAGATTGGTGCAATAAAGGTGACATCAGGCCGTCAGGAGAGCATAGGAAGAGGCTATGAGAAAGAGAGGGGGACTAGAGAGAGGACGGGGCGTGTGAGAAGGGAAGTACAGCTAGAACGTAGGTTACCGGGAGATACACTTAAGTTAGTTAAAGGCCAAACTGAGGAAAACCTGGGTAGTATGAATCTCGTCTACCAGATTTATCACCGCTTGTATGGCCACGGACGGGTTGTCTGCTACCCGAACGCCGCAACAGTGTCTAGGTTATTTTATGTTTCACCGCTTTGGGGCACACGAGCCACTGCCCGACCAAGTCACTCTTCCTTACGATCCGGGTTCAGCACCACCGGCTATTTGCCTTCCCCTTCCTCGGGATAATTCCCATTCACAGTATGATAGGCTGCAACGGTGGAGGGCGTGCATACCTAGCCACTTCACTCCCAATAGGGATTCCCGGTCGTACGAGAATTGTTTCAGCAGTGAAGGATACGGCTGTTTGCTGGTAGAGGTGGAAACGAATATAACATGTCTGTTCCCCACCTGTACGGACAGGAGGTGCCATATCACCCAGGCGTCTGGCCAATGCGTTTGTTACAACACCACTTGTGTTCCATTGAACGCCGGCCTCCAGCTCCTTTGTGGCTGGGCGAATGTCTCTCATATCACTGTTGGGACTAGGGCTTTCCGCATTGCTAGGCGGCCCGAATGGGCGTTTCGAAGCTGGATAAACTGGGCTACTGGGGGATCCTTACGCAACCGATATACTGATTGTGATGCTAGCCTGCACACGGAACAAGGATACTACTTTTTATTTAATGGCACAGCGACCAACGTTTTGTCACCCCCATTTCCCCGCCAAATTGCTATTGGGACTCTAGTCCCTACCACAGTCCCCTGCCCTTCGGCGTGGAAGCTGCATAATCAGTTAGCACGCCGGGCAGTCTCTGCTGAATTTTGCGAGAGCTGGAAAAAACCTCAGGTTCTCGCACCCAACCGGGGCCACTCAGCCGGATGGGGGATTCTGAGCGTCTTGACACTGGGAGGTGTGGGGGGTTCCTTGGCTGTCAGCAATAGGAATTATTTTATTTGTGGCCTTACCTTCTTGGGAAATGAAACCTTGGGAGCCCTCGGGGCAATAACCAAGGAATTGTCTCAGCTACGGTTGTTTGCAATGCAGAGCCGGTATGCTCTTGACTATCTTCTGGCCCGTGAGGGTGGGGTATGCGCCATAGTGCAGGGCAAGTGTATCATGGGAGTTCAGGACTTGACCGCTAACATCACTAAATTTATGGATCACATACGGGATCACCTGGACAGAATGCAGGATCCTGGCTCTTGGGGTAACTGGGGATTTGGAGGTTGGAAGGACTGGTTGATAAATATGGCCATGTATTTAGTGGTGGCTATCGGCTGCATCTTTGTGGGCCTAGCTATCCTTAAATGTGTGATGGGTAGAATGCGGGGTGCACTGGAACAGATCAACGCCCCTAAAAACTTAACTGTTAAAATCCATGAGGGTGCAGCAGATGAGGCGGGGGGGGGGGGGGCTAAGCCAGGAATTGGAAATGCAGCGAAGAATCTTTTTAGATGAGGAACCGTAGCTATGGATTGGATAATTCAGTTATCATGGAATGATAAAAGGAGGGAATGACGAATGTGATATAAAATAGTTACTTTAGAGATATTAGTTACTGTAATGTAGAGGTAGGCCAGTCTAATTCTGGTGAGTTCACAGACAAAGGATTTCAGACCGCATGGAAAAGCAGGAAGAGGTGTGTCCACCAAAGCAGGAGAAAAGGATGCTGGGTAATAGGGGCCAGAGGAAGGGATTGGAAGTGAGCCAATCAGAATAGATCAAACAGGTCAGGAGGGATATAGGATGACCTATGGGCGTCGAGTATGTGAAACTTGATACCATTTGTATTGATTTGCAGAGATCCCTTTGTCTCTTTGTTCATTCGCTTTCTGGGATGTAGGAGACTGGATGTCTCCTATGTTTCTGTGAAATGAATCAAGCTTGCAAGCTAAATAAAGTAACTAATGCTGTACCTGCAAATCCATCTCGACTTTTATTGAGGCCAGACTGACGGGTAAAGAAACTTGGGATTCTACAGAGTGAGGGAGGGGAGAAGGCCAACCTCCAGCTAATCAAAAGTCTGACAGCCATTAAATGGCTGCAGGGTGAGTTGACAAAGTGGGGCAAGTTTTCTCCCAACATTTATGCCAGGAAGTGCATAGACCCCACCATATTATAAAATCCAACCCTATGCTTCGGAAACATCAATCGTGTGCAAGCATTATGACAATTTCTGCTGACGTGTTGGAAGTAGGCAATAAGTTAGGGAAGTCAACAATTCACGTCTACAGCACAAGGCAGGTGGCATCTCAGGTCATGTAGAGGTGCTTGTTGAATGTGACACCCAAAGATTTCTGAGGGAACAAGTGTCACAAAGAGGTTTTGAGAGTGACAAGTTCAACTGCTGCCATGGTTGACTCAATAGCACCATAGCTCAGATCTTCCACAATATGATTGGAACAATTATGTCTCTTTTCGTATAGGACCTGCTCTCGAAAAAGTCATCAGGATAATTTGCACTGGCAAGGAAAGGAAGAGGAAACACGCTTTCCACATCCACCCTGCCAACACCCCTCAGGATCTGATGTTTCAATCAAGTCACCATTTACTCTTCTAAACTCCAAGCCTTAGCTGTCCAACATTTCCTCATAAGCCAACCTGCCCATTCTAGGTATTAGTCTAGTAAACCTTCTCGGAACTGCTTCCAACACTTTTACATCTTTCCTTAAATAAGGAGACCAATACTGTACACATGCAAACATAGAATTAGGAACATGCGAACATGCTCCAGCTTGTTCACAATACTGCAGACATGGTCTCACCAATGCCCTGTACAATTGAAGCATAACCTCCCTACTTTTGTAATCAATTCCCCCCACAATAAACAATAACATTCTATTAACGTTCCTAATTACTTGTTGTACCTGCACACTAACCTTTTGTGATTTATGCACTAGGACACCCAGATCTCTCTGCATCTCAGAGCTCTAAAATCTCTCACCGTTTAATTAATATGCTTCTTTTTTATTTTTCCTGCCAAAATGGACAATTTCATATTTTCCCATAATACACTCCATTTCCCAGCTCTTTGCCCAGTCACTTAACCTATCTATGGCCCTTTGTAGTCTCCTTATGTGTTCTTCACAACTTACTTTCCCTACACTCTTGGAGCCCTCTTATAAAAGGGGACATTAAGTTTGATCTAGAAGGCTGGCACCAGATTTCCAGGCTGCAGAGGGCAGGTGGGCACAGGCACCATTTGGCCCCCTGCAAATACATAGCCAGCCCTCCTTCTGATGTTGCACAATCTAGTGGGTTCATAGCTGGAGGGCAGCAGAAGGTACAATCACAGCAATTACAATAGGATCGTGGCACATGGATTTTGAGGCCAATATACTAAATCTCCTTGTTCCGTCTTCATAATTCAATTCAATTTGGAATAACTTTCCTTTCCACTATTGCATACACTCTGCTGATGTTACTTATCCAGATGTGTGTTGGAATCTCAGCTTCTGGAAAAGTAATACCAATGGACAGGAACAACTCCAAGAATTTCACCATCAATATCTTTTTATTATTATTGCGATAATAGTGGATAGGTTAATAGCCCTGAACAGAGAAATGACTTGGCAAGGTGTTAAATATGAATCTGCTAATATTGGCAATGATAACTTCCAGGCTAATATCTATCCCATTTAAAAGATCATTCTGCCTAACTGAACATGATTGGATTCACTTTTAGCTTCGATTAAAATAGAACCAATTTGTCTTTCTGTTACAGAGCTAAATTCAAGAAGTTGAGTTACACGATCCCTACTGTTAAATAATCCTATGTCACCCAGAAGGGAAAAAACAGCTTTCCAGTAATTGCTTCTCAACAGCACTGAAAATAGGCTTTCTGCACAGAAGCACAGCTTAAACTTTAATCTGTCCCCTCAAGGATGTTTCTGCGGCTATTTTGTTGATGACATGTCAACATCAGTGAGTGGAGGCCTTTGTGTTAACAATAGTTAACAGCACAAGTGATGAAGAATGTGGCTTGTTCTTGGTGGGGAAAGGAAGACCCTACAAATGAATATCATGCCCTCACAACTGTTACATTTAACTTTTAAAGTTACTGAGTGATTATACAGGAGGAAGGACATTTGGTACATTTTAATTCATTTATTCCAGCAAGATCCAAAAATCTGCACATTGCAGATTACAATTGTTTCTGAAAAGATTGTGGAGTTTGCACATTCTCCCTGTGTCTGTGTGGGTTTCCTCCAGCTGCTACGGTTTCCTCCCACAGTTCAAAGGTGAGCCGGTTAGGTGAATTAGCCATGCTAAAATTGTCCCTTAGTGTCCAAAAGGTTAGGTGAGTTTATGAAAAAATGAAAATTGCTTATTGTCACAAGTCAGCTTCAATGGAGTTACTGTGAAAAGATTGTGGAGTTTGCACATTCTCCCTGTGTCTGTGTGGGTTTCCTCCAGCTGCTACGGTTTCCTCCCACAGTTCAAAGGTGAGCCGGTTAGGTGAATTAGCCATGCTAAAATTGTCCCTTAGTGTCCAAAAGGTTAGCCTTATTGTCACAAGTCGGCTTCAATGAAGTTACTGTGAAAAGCCCCTAGTCGCCACATTCCGGCGCCTGTTCGGGGAGGCTGGTACGGGAATTGAACCGTGCCGCTGGCCTGTCTTGGTCTGCTTTAAAAGCCAGCTATTTAGCCCAGTGTGCTAAACCAGCCCCATTGCAGGGTTAGGATGGAAGAGTAGACTTGAGTAGGGTGCTCTTTCGGAGTGTCAGTGCAGACTTGATGGGCCGAATGGCCTCCTTCTGCACTGTAGGAATTCTATGATTCTATGATTCTGGGTCAGGATTTAGCCAGCCCATTGGCCATGGGCGCAAATCTTGCTATGGCTGCAAAATCTCATGAGAGGGCCTTAACAGGATTTGCGCTGGTGAGATTTCAAAACACAATCTTCATTGCTCCCCTGCCAGTGATGTGATCAGGTTCACCAGATTATCTATTTTGACCGAAAAAATATCAAGGCAAATTATTATCCAAATGGAAAGCAGATGCAAAATGCGCCTAGCAGAGCGATTTGGGTGTCTGAATCGCAGAAAGTCAGTATGCGGGTACAGCATGGAATTAAAAAGGCAAATGGAATGTTAGTGTTTATTGCAAAAGAACTGGGTTATAAAAGTAAAGAAGTGTTGTTGAAATTGTACAGGGTGTTGGTGAGACCACATCTGGAGTATTGAGTCCAATTTTAGCTCCTTATTTGAGGAAGGATGTGGTGGCATTGGAGGCAATTCAGAGGAGGTTCACCAGATTGATTCCGGGGTTGAAGGGGTTGACTTATGAGGAGAGATTAAACAGTTTGGGCTTATACTTGCTGGAGTTTAGAAGGATAAGAGGGTATCTGATCGAGGTATATAAAATACTAAAAGGGATTGATAAAGTAATCGTGGACCAAATGTTCCTCCTGTAGGGCAATCTAGAAGAAGACATCACAGATATAGGATGAGGCGATAGATTTAAAACTGAAATGAGGAGGAACTAATTGTTGCAGAGGGTGGTGAATCTGTGGAACTCGCTCCACCATTGTGCGGTGGAGTCTGAGACATTAAATGGTTTCAAGAAGGAGATAGATATATTTCTGATTTTAAAAATGGGTTAAATGGATCTGGGCAACAGACAGGGAGGTGGATCTGAGACCAGGAAGAGACCAGCCATGATGTGATTGAATGACGGAGCAGGCTCGAAGGGCTGAATTGCCCACTTCTGCTCCTAATTCCTATGTTCCTATGTTCATGCCCAGTAGGGGTGTGAACCTGATTTGCATGATTTTAAATACATTTTAATTGAAGGGGTTTGCGCCATAGCGTCCGGTCCCGTGGAATTCTCCCCCCCTCCGATACAGTGTGGCAGAACGTTGGCACAATTCACTACTGGTTTTTGAAAATGAATACCAGTCATGGTGACCGTGCCGGGGATCCTGAGGTGTCCTCTGGCAGTGCCATGGGGTACTGTCCGGGGGCCAAAGTTGGGCACTGACAGGGGCACCGCCCCCCTCCATTGGGGGGGATTTCCCATTACGCTTGGTGGTGGGGGAGGGGGGAGAGGGATGCTTGGGACGATAACATGAGGGGTGAGAGATGGGGGAGAATGCCCCCTGATGTTTCTGACATGGGAGATGTCACCCCGAAATGTGTGTGTGTGAGGGGGGGGGGGGGGCTCTATGGTCCTCGGCGGGTTGGGAGAGAGAGTTATTTCTTTTCCAAGGTTGGGGCACCCTTTAAAGGTGGCACCACAATTTCTGTGTAGCCAGCCTGGCCAGCCCTATCGTTCCTCACCCTGCCAGAGTGACACTCCCCCAATTTCCTTTTTACAGTTATCAGAAGATCTGGTCAGAAAACATGGCTGTGTTTCTGGAGAGAAACGCAGTGTTTTGCAGCCAGGCCCTGACACTATAGGAGCGATTTTGAGCCCTCTCTCCTTCAGTGAGAAACTCGGCCCAGCCTCAAAAGAGAATTGAAAAACGTGATTCTCTCCGACGTGATTGACTTTTGGAATCCCGCCCCCACTCCCCCTGCCTTTGCCAGTGGAGTAGTGCGAATCATGCAGCGCAAGCCTGGGAACCAGCTATTAGCTATTACTCTCTCTAGACTCTCCCCCCACATGGGATACTCAGCAGGCCCTAGCGGGACATCATGTCGGCATCATTTACAATGGGTCTACAAAAGCATGATCCTGGAGCAAACACCTCCGAGGGGGAGGGGGATATCAGAGGTGAGCGCTCAGACAGCTATGAATCAGCTTCACTGCCCAGGGACGTGGGGGACACTGATAAGTTCAATTCGGGGAAGGCTGGTGTCCAGTCATTCATTCTTGGGGGGAGGGATCGCCAGCAGGTCTTACCTTCCATTCACACTGGGGCACCCCTGACTTTAAGGGGGTCTTGAGGCTGGCATGCAGGCACCGCTTCCTGCATCATCATTGTTGGGCTTGTGACCAAATCACTGCTGAGGGAGTGCCCACCCTTTGTGAAATGTTCTTGTCGGATGGCCTGATTTATATTACAAGAACACTTGTAGCTAAAGCTATAAACGATTTTTGAACATTAACCGTGAGTCAACTATATACAAAACAACAGATGAATAACAGTATGATCAAACACAGGTAACCTCTCTCTTCAGCTTCTTCCAGCCTAGTGGTCAGTCGGTGAATTACAACACAACTTTGATATTCCACTTAGTGGGAGCTGAAAAGTGGGTGGCAGGTGGTGAATCCTGATTGTCAGCACTGGGGGAGACTGTGAGGTAACTAGGTTGTGTGCCATGCAAGGGCAGAGTGGGTTTCTCAGGGATGGCTTGCACCCTGCCTCATGAGTAATGAAGACCCTCTCACTTGGGGAAGTACAACTGAACTGTGCATAGAACCCCACACTCAGGCACAACTCTGAGTACCAAGGGGTTGAGCTCTACTGAGCACTTGTCCAGTCAGTTTGTCTGCCAGGAGTAAATGTGTAAGGCTGTGAAATCAGAGAATGAAGGTGCCCTCTAAATGTGTGCTTGTCATGCTCATTTCAGGCTTTGCTCTAATCAGCCTGTTACAAGAGGCACTCAGTTGATTGGAATGTCATTTCACCCTTCATTGGCAACTCAGCAGTGCCAATGAGAGATTTAAAGCTGAGGAGAACTGCCACTGAGTTTGAGTCCCAACCAGATTCAGCTGCTGCAACTGTGTCTCTGCAGCTTGTGGCTGCAGCACCTACTAGACTGTCTCTTTGTCTGGGGGAAAGACTTGCTGTCTGGCCAGGAGGAGGCTGTCACTTTCTTCACCTGCATCACCACCGTCACCTCCCTCTTTGTTTAATTGGGGCAATTTCTATCATCGAAGAGAATGGTGCAGGGAGAGGCAAGACTGCAGATGAGGCCCTGGCACTGGGTTTGAGGCGGCCTGCATTAACAACACCTGCAACTTGCAACAGTGGGAGGAGTAAGAGGCTGGGACGGTTTATTCCAACAACTACAGAGGCCTAAGGCCTGGGGGCCTCACATCCTGCAGCAAAGGGTGGAGCAGGAGGATTGAACAAAAACTGCAAGGAGAGGAAGATTGGTGCCTCATTTATCGAAAGTGCTAAAATAGGAGTGGGAGGTGAAAAAAAAACATTGCAGACTTTTTGCAGGGCCACTCCTGGGCTGTAGGCCCTGTCCTCCCACCCACCTAACTGTCTAAGAAGACCTGGAAGGCCAACCCCCTCCTCTCCACCGAAACTGGGGCACCGGTCCATTCTTTGTTCTCCATCCTCCCTCCTGTGCCATCCTTCCCTCCCCTCCCTCTGTGCCCATCTCTCTCTCCCTTCCTCACTCTTCTGTTTACAACCTGGGGGAGAGTGCCGACACCTTGCTCTCCCCCCGTCATAACAGAACAAATCACTTGGGGTGGGTGTAGCACCACCTAGATGGCGACACCGTCTCCGCCAGTAGAGGGGCCCTCCAGGAGTAGCGGCTTCCCAGGACCCCGCTGCTCCTGCTGCCACGTCACCATTTAAACTGATAACTCAGTAACTCAGGGTGAAGTGCTACAACCACCCCTCCGTGATGACTAAGGTGTGCATCCGGGCAATGGCCGGGCCGTCGCATCGCGGCCACTGTCATCGCCTCAAAAATGTACAGCAAAGCTGTCTTTTTTCTGAAGGCCGAGCGGGTGGTCCACTTCATTCTGGAAAGGGGCTCACGGTGGGCAGGTCCTACCTGATGGTGGACCCTTCAGAGGCCACCCCCGAGAGAGTCACCACCCTCTCTAATGTCCCGCCCTTCATCCCTGCTGATCTCCTCCTCTCCCACCTCCATCTGCTGGCGGAGGTGCGGCCTGGGGAGGTGCCGAACCCACTCGGCCACAGGGAGGCCTCCCTCTGAAACATCTCCTGCTTTTGGCACCAGGCCTTTGTCCACCTGGCCTGGGAGGATGTTATGGAGGGAGGCTTCGAAGTCCTTTATGAAGGGAACACCTGGTTATCTGGTGACATACGGTGCCATGCCTGCAAGAGGGTGGGGCACATCTGGTAGAACTGTCCCAACTCCAAGGTTGCTACCAATATGAAAGGGGCCATGGCTGGCAACGCCACCCACTCCCTCTTTACCAACACTCCAACTGCCTCCTTGCTGCCTCCAGGCCGGCAGTAACCAACTGTGGGTTGGGGAGTGGGGAGAACATACGCATCGCAAGAGGGCAAAACAGGGGTCCGTCACCAGACCCCTGAAAACACGAAACTGGTGACCACTGGCTCAGGGGGAAACAAAACACCTGGGCCAGCGGTCACCCCGCTTGGCTTGACGTCTCAACGACCTGTGCTGAGCCCAGCTTCATCTCTGCATGGGTCCCCAAGTGTGGCGGCGGTGGAGCGACCCTAAGCCAGTGGTCAGACGAGAGCCAGACCCTGGACAGGGAGCGTCGAGGGGAGGGGGTGCAGTACGAGGGAGACTGCAGAGATGGAGGTTTCCCTATCACAGGCGCTCTCCTGGAGGAGATGCCACTCCTTGGAGAGAGGGGAACACCACCACTCGCAGACTGAGAAACATGCCCTCCCTGATGAAGTGAGAGCGACGCCCCTGTCTGGCCCCTACCCCTCAACTTCACACTCTGCCCCCACAAGAAAACATTTTTACAAATTGGAAAGACCCTGAGCTGTCGCAGCCTCCAGAGCAGGGGCCAGAGCCTCAGGGCCAGGTAAGGACGAGACCCCCCCCCCCCCCCTCCCCCCCCCCCGGGCATTGTTCCACCCAATGCATTTTTGCACCCCGGGAGCATTCATTTTTAGAACCACGGGGGGCTACAGCAGCGCCTTGCCTCCAGGGTCCCTGGTAGTGGTGGTGAGGAAGGCCCCTCCCTCTCCATCCTAGCCTTCAATGCTGGGCACCTCGTTCTGGTTCCAGAACTCTTTCCGGACCCCCTGGGTGACCCAGCGTCTGACCCAAAGGCCTGAGAGGAGCCAGAGAGAACCCCATCTGTCGTCAGTCCTGGGGGTGGGATCGGGGTGGAGTCAAGGCTACTTGGTGCATCCTTGCCATCCGCCACACTCACTGTGGCAGAGGACTCGAACCCGGGTGGCGACAGCCTGGCGGAGGACGGCTCCTCGGTCGTGGGCACTCGGGATGAATTAGAGTCCATCTGTAGTGAGGCAGTGGCTATGTTCCCCCCCACCCCACCCCAGTGAACTCAGGGATTTTCTATTGACTAACTACCACTGGCTCAATGGCTTCCTCGCCAGGCTCCTGAAGGAGTGGAGAAGCACACACCCTGCTGCTCGTTCCAACGCTAAGTGGTGATCGTATTTCTGACATGAAGGTGACCATAGCCAGCCTCAACTTCAATGGCAGCAGAGAGGCACTCTGCAGTTTCCAGAAGTTCTCAGTCCTCCGAGACAGAAAGTATGCAGTGTCCTTCCTGCAAGAACCCCACATCGCTCCGCGAGACAAAGCCACGTGGTTCCTGGAGTGGTGAGTGGAGTCACCTGGTCTCCCTTCCTGGTGGGGTGGCTATCTTGTTGGCCCCACATTTCCATCCGGAGATCCTGGGGGTCGATGAGCCTGTGCCAGTCTGATTGCTGCACCTGACGGTCCGTGAGGGGGAAGTGGTAATTCACTTTGTGAGTGTCTATGCTGCCCTGCCGACCCAGCAGCAAACAACTTTCTTTGAGCTGGTGTCTACTCTTCTCGGCACCATCGACACAAGCGAGTTGCATTGTCCTCGGTTGGGGGGGGGGGATTTCAATTGTACCCCCGTGGCAAGGGACTGCCTCAGTCGACCCAGCGCCAGATATCAGTGGTGGTGAAGTTGAGGGCATCTTCAAACATCCTGCACTCCCCTTTGGCCTCCATGAGCACTGTTTATTACTCTTGTCTGATCGAAAAATCGATCAATATTCTTCCTGCCTTAATTAACAAGTACGAACTGGCGAAATCATGGTGTGCGAGACTGTTTCAATAAATAATGGTTTGAGATTTTTGATGTAATTATAAAGATTATGGGTGGAATCGGCCCAGAAATCGGCAAAGTCTGATTTTGGGAAGGTAAAGCTGCATTTACCCCGCTGATGATAATGGTGGCATTTTCCGCCATATTGTGTGGCACTTAGCGAAGGAAATGATAAGGCAAAGATTCCACGCCATATCTGATTCGTCCGCCCTGCCACCACCTCAGCGCTTTGCTTGCGTGGTACCTTTAGTACATACTGATTCCCCCCTCTTCTGCTCCAAACTGCATTGAGGCCTGTGCCTGTGGCACCCCTTCCCTTCCCTCCCTTCACCCCGGCATTAAGGCCTATGCCTCGGCACTACAAGACAGCCAAGAAGAAGCTTCTGTGCAGACCTGCCCCCCGCAAGACCCAGAGCTGCTGTGTGAGTTCTGCGCCAGCTGGAAAGCAATAAGTTCCAATCCCCTCGGAGTTCTGTTCACCAGGTATCCGCGCTTTGAAAGGTCATACATTGTGCCATTCTGACATCATGCCACTGTGGAAGTTTAATTTGACTTGAGGGGTATGATTCTGGCATATGGGCCAAATAGTGATATGCTAATATACCATAATGTGGTTCACGGTACTGGGCAGTGGGCAACTGACAGATGGTTGGGCGGAGAGGGACAATTGCGTCCTGCATTTACACCAGGAAATGCGTCTGGGTCTTCTTGCGATATTTTCCACCTGCGCCGCCAAACCTACCCTCCGCAAATGGGGGCAGGAAGTCCCGGCCTATACTTTGGTTCTGATATTTTGGGGATTCCTGTAAAAGCCAAGGCTGAGATTCCCCGAGCCTCCGTGCCACTCCGGGGATCGCGCGCGTGCGGTCAACGCGGCGCGGTCGGGGGCCATTGAAAGAGGCCCCTGCGGCGATTCTCCGCCGACAACTGGCCGAGTTCCCGCTGGCGTGTTTCACTCATGGTTCCACCGGGCGGGAGCTCGGAGTGGCTGCTGTGGACTCAGTCCGCAATCGCTCTAGTGGGGGGCGGGGGGATCCATAACTGGGGCGGGGGGGCTCACGATCAGGGACCACTGATAGGCTGGACACTCGCGATCTGGGGAGCCCTATATTATTGGGGCCGGCCCGCTGTGTGGGTCCGCCATGTTGCGCGGGCCCACCGCCACACGCATGCGTGGACCTGCGGCCGGAAGTGCAGGGCACCGTATTGCCAACCGGAGCTGCGAGGAGCACTCCGGGCCCCTGCCACCCCCCGCAAAATGGAGAATCACGCTGGACTTTCTCCAGGAAAGTCCAGAGTGATTCATGCCTGTTTTCTCGCAGGTGTGGGGATATAGCCCCATTATCGGAGAATTCCACCCCAGGTAGATGAAAAACCATGACCTCACGTGAGATCGACTTTTAGCGAGTATATGAAGTAACTGTGTTTCTGGAGAGTAAGGCTTGAGGAATTGTTAAAAGGATATGGGGGGCGATTCTCCGAGCCCCGTGCCGGGCCTGAGAAACGGCGCAACAGCGCCACGACGCTCCGACGCCGGCGCGCGATTCTCCGAGGTGCGGAGAATCGGCACCATTTGTGCCGGCGCGTTTGGCGGCGCCGGCTGCGGGCCGCTGGATATCGGCGGGGCCGCCGATTCTCTGGCCCGGATGGGCCGAGAGGCCGCCCCGATACGACAGAGTCCTGCCGACGCCATTCACACCTGGTCGCTGCCGGCGGGAACTCTGCGGGAACGCTCAGGGGGCGGCATGTGGGGAGGGGTTAGGGGGGCTCCTTCACCAGAGGGGGCCTCCAATGGGGTCTGGCCCGCGATCGGGGCCCACCGATTGGGGCCCACCGATCAACGGGCCGGCCTCTCCCCCCCCCCCCAGGCCTAATTTCCAGCGCGGCCGGCCCATGAACACTGACGTCATGTTGGATCGGGGCCGGCACACGTAAGAAGTTCCACGCGCATGCGCAGGATTGAGTTGGCCCAACTGCGCATGCGCGGGTTGGCGCGGCACCAATTTGGCGCCGCGTAAGGAGGCTGAAGCGGCGTTAACCGCTCCAGCGCCGTGCTGGCCCCATTTGGGGGCCAGAATAGGCCGTGCCCGGGCCCTGTTCACGCCGTCGTGAAACGCGACGGCGTTCACGGTGGCACGAACACTTGGCCTCCTTATCGAAGAATCGCCCCCATGTAAGGGGCAGTGGTTAGCATTGCTGCCTCAGGTTCGATTCTGGGTCACTGTCTGTGTTGAGTTTGCATATTCTCCCCTTGTTTGCGTAGGTTTCGCCCCCACAACCCAAAGATGTGCAAGATAGGTGGATTGGCCACGCTAAATTGCCCCTTACTTGGAAGAAATGAATTGGGTGCTCTCGATTTATTTTAAAAGAAGTATGTAACTGGGGTTAGACTGAGAAAAATATGCTAGCCTGTATTTCTTGCAGTTCTCTGTGATCTGTACATCTTTTGAGATTATGCTGGTTCAACATTCTGCTGTTAAGAGTCGTCATTAAGTTTAAAGAAAAGATCTACATGGATTTTTGAGTAAAATTACCTTAACTGGCAGAATTATTGATTATTCCAGTAGGCAATATATAAGACAGTAATTTCTCAAAGAGCCTGCACAGTGTGTATATTCATCAACTGGTATTTCAGACTTGAAAGCTCACCTTGTCAATATTTGAACGTGAAAGTACAATGGCTATCGATTGGTTGGGAATTAAGTGCTAATTTTAAAAGAACTATGACAAGTAGAATAGTCAGTTGGCAAAACTATTGATTAAACTGCCCAGTTGTGTTACTTAACCTATGTAATTAGCAGCAAATAACTTACTTAAAATGTAAAATTATGAAGTGCCGAAACAGAAGGAGTTTAAAGCTAAAACAGAAAATACTGGAAAATCCCAAGTCTGCCAGCATTTGTGGTGAGAGAACAGAGCTAACTTTTCAAGACTGGATGACTCTTCTCAGAGTTTAAAGCTGATGTGCTAATGACTGTTTTGAAAGGGAATAATTTTGTTTGGAGGTTAAAATACAGAAACAAATTATTGATGGGTTGCATTCAACTTTAATGGCTCTAATTTTCCAGTTATTTTGTCTAATCGTATGGCATGCAGCTGTGTGCTGTACCCCTTGAAGGTTTACTAATCAAATTCATGAGCATGCAAATCTTCGTATTCATTACAGTGAAGCATTTAAAGTTGCTTTGAAAGACTGGAGCAAAAATCTATATTGTTGACTAGATCTATAACTTTAATTCATAATAAAATCATTTTAAATGCATTTTAGATAATTTCTAGTGCGACAGTGACAGTAATTCATCTTGCAGTTACAAAGAACATGGTGATTAAAATCATTTTGGATCTAGTCCAAGTTGCAACAATGGAGAAATAGTTATACATGCTTGGATTTTGAGTGAAGTAGGCTGGATGAACTAAATAGTCTTTTGCCACTTCAGGCTTTCTTACATGTTCTTAATTAATCTTAAATACTATAACGCACCAATAAAATAATAGAGGAAAGTCATGAAATAAAGTATGGGTGGGGTGTATAAAAAAGGGCATCCAAAGTGTAAACCACTTTTCATCATATCAACAAGGTGCAGCCTCTCAAAAAGAGTTCCATAAGCACAATGTATTGCTCAGTCCAGCAGTATTAATAATTATATCAGCAACAATGCAGAGCGATTTTTCTCACAATTGCAGTAATTTTTTTAAAAGTAGAGAAAATGTAAATGAATACCAAATGTAAAAGCAAATTTCTGTATCTGATGGTTGTAGCACTACTGAAATCCAGAAAACTGAAATGTTACCGAAGTATTGATGCTGAACTTTACTCTATATGTGCACCCTTCAGTCTATAGACATCATCTATTTTTTCCAACTTGCATTAACAAACAAAATATGTTTTTTTATCCCGAGAAATTTACATAGTACATTGGTTGCAAGAGAGGGCTGTATTTTGCACTTCCTGGTCGGGTAAAGGAGGTGAGAGTGCATGGCCTGCTCGCTCCTGGCCCTGGCTGTGCCATTTCAGCATGGTGAATGTAGCATTGACTGGCCACTTAGTGGCCACCCAGTAGGAAGATCAGCCAAATAGTGATGGGAAGGAGGGTATATAGGGCGGGATGCTCAGTGGGAGGAGGGTTAGGCCATTGGAGGGTTAGAACCCCCCCCTCCTCCCCAATTTAAATGCTTGCCGGCATTGAGTAGATGGCCACTTTATAGGAATTCCATGTTTAGTGACAGCATTCTTTCAAGAATGCAGCCCCCACAGCAGATACTGAAACAGTGGAGCAGCAGCGGGTGATGGCACGTTTTTCCATTCTGTGGGCTCTTATTGTGCCAGCATTGTCTCATTCCAGACCCTTGCCAGGGAGGAAACAGCATCTGAGCACATCTGTCCCATTCTGCTTCTTGTGTGTATCTTTGGGGAGAACTTGCAGGTGGTGATGTTTCCATAAACCAGCTGTCCTTGTCTTTCTAGGCGGTAGAGTTGTGGGCTTGGAAGGTGCTGGCTAAGGAGCCTTGGTGAGTTTCTGTAGTCCACCTCGTAGACTGCTGTCACTGTGCGTCAGTGATGGAGGATGTGAATGTTGAAGGTGGTGGATGGAATGGCAACCAAGTGGACTGCTTTGTCCTGGATGATGCCAATATTATTTTTAAAAATATTTTTATTGAACATTTTTAATGAATACAGAACAATAAAATAAAACAAAACTCACGCTCAAACCACAACACCCCCCCACCCCACCCAAACAGCAAACAGTAATTAGCTCTTTTTTAAAAAATGGATGGAACAATGACATCTTTTATAAAACCCCTCGGTTGCGCCCCTTAACTTCTACTTAATTTTCTCAAGGTGTAAACCTCCCTAAGACCCAGCCATTCTGAGGCATTGGGTAGAGAAGCTGACCTCCACTCCAACAGCACCCGCCTGTGAGCGATCAGTGAGGCGAAGTCTAAGACATCCGCCCCCATACCCGCCTGCAGCTTCGGCAGGTCTTACACCCCAAATATGGCCACCAGGTGAATAAGTTCCAATTCCACTGTCGAATCGCCAACATGGTGCCTCACACCAAACCCCCTAATTCCACCCATAACTCCTCCTCCCACTTGGCCTTAGTACCCACCAAGGATGCAGTATCCTCCGCCATTATCCTCCCGTAAATTCCCGAGCTGCCTCCCTCCTCCAAGAGATTGGCCTATATGACCTGTACCCCATCGGGTCCCTATCCTTCAGAAGGAGCAAGGTGGAAGTCTGCATCATCATCTCCGGCAGCAACCCCCGAGCCATTGAGTCCTCAAATTCCTCCACTAGCAGGATACCAACCAGTCTGGCCCTGGTGCTTTGTCCATCTGCATGTTTCCAATTGCCTTCTGTACCTCCTCCAGTGATCTTTTCTAAAAATGTTTTTTTTTCCAGTTAAGGAGCAATTTAGCATGGCCAAATCACCTACACTGCACATCTTTGGGTTATGGGGGTGAGGCACGGTGAGAATGTGCAAACTCCATACTGACAGTGACCCGGAGCCAGACTCGAACCCAGATCCTCAACGCCATGAGGCAGCAGTGATAACCACTGGACCACTGTGCTACCCCCCCAGTTCTAACCCTTCTCGATCTTCTTCCTCCAATGTGGGACATTCCAATCCCTCCAAAAACTCCCCCATATCCAATTCATCTTCTGAACTTTCTGACCTACACAACTTTTCATAGAGCACCTCAAACACCTCATTCACCCTCTCAGGGATGGCCACTGTCCTATCTCCCATATCCCACACCTGAACAATCTCTCAGGTAGCCTCTCAACTCGCCAATCAACAAATAGCGAGCCTTCTCCTCACATTCGTACATTGCGCCCTAGCCCTCTACAGCTGACACACCACCTTATACAGTCATCGGATTTAACTGCATCTGAAGTTTCTTCCTACTGGCCAACAGTTCAGGGGTGGGGTCCTCCGTATATGAAACATCCACCTCCAAAACTTCATCCACCAGCCATTGCCGCTCCTCCCCAACCTCCCTATCAGCCTGCACCTTACATGCAATTATCTCTCTTCCCACCACCACCTTCGACACCTCCCAGAGCACCGAGGTGAGACCGCCCCATTTTTGATGAACCTTCCATACTCATCAATTGTCCTCGCTACCCTCATACAAAACCCCAGATCTGCTAACACCCCTACATCTAAACTCCAGGACGCTCATTGGGCCAGCCCTCCCCCTCCAGCACCACATTTACCAGATGCGGGGCATGATCTTAAATAACAATAGCAGAATATTCCGCTCCCCAAACCCTCGGCAACAGAGAGCTCCCCATAATAAAGAAATCAATGCGTGAATAAGCCTTATGCACTAGTGAGAAAAAGGAGAACTCCTTGCCCCCTGGGTGCAGAAACCACCATGGACCCGCCCCCGCACCTGTCTCATAAATGGCGGCAACACCTTCGCACCTCCCTCCCCCCCCCAAAAGTGGACAAGACTTTGACTTGGAGCGGTCCAGCTTCGGATCCAAAGCTATATTCCAATCACTGCCCAGGATCAATTGATATGTATCCATGTCCGGGGATAGTCACTGCCACCACCTTCATAAACTCTACATCATCCCAATTTGGAACATATACATTAACCAAAACTACCGATCTGCCCTCCAACACCCCCGAGACCATCACATATCTGCACCCTGATCCGCCACCACGTTCAGCATCTGAAATCAGACTCTTTTATTGATCAGGATTTGCCACACCCCGGGTCCTACTATCAAAACCCGAGTGAAATATCTGGCTAACCAAACCCTTACGGAGCCTTGCCAGGTCCCTCACCCGCAAGTGAGTCTCCTGCAGGAGCACCACGTCAGCCCTCAAGCTCTTCAAATGAACAATAACTATCGTCCGTTTTACTGGGCCACCCAGCCCCTGTTCATTGCATGTCATCAACAAAATCGAGGGACTCTCGGCTAACCCCGTTCCCCTTGGATAAACCATCACCCCTATGGGGGATGCTCCCATTCCCCCACCACACACTGACCAGAAGCCCCCATCTAAACTGGCACCTATCCCCACCCATCAGATGGGCCAACACACCTCAGTCACTGTCAGCAACCTACCCCTCCCCCATCCCCTATCCCAAATCAACCCCAACTACTTCCTCTAGAAACCTCTCCTATCTCCACCATCCCATCCTCCCACCATTCACATCTCCTAGGAACACCCATACATGCGCAAACAGGATCAGTAGGTCACAGCCCCTCCCCCCACCTCACTCCCATTTACTAGCGAACTGCAGGTTGCTAGCAGGGCAGCATGGATTGCAATGCCATTGAATGGCAAGGGAAGATTTAGGATTCTCTCTTCTTGGTGATGATCATTGCCTGTCACTTGGGTGACATGAACATTACTTGCCACTTATCCTAATATCAGTAAGAATCCTTCCTGTTATTTCTTTTGTTCCCATTTATTTTATTTTATTATTTTGGTTCATGGACCCATAATCGGGATGTGCCTTCAAGCAGAAGACTCAAAGGGAACAACCTGCTTGCCAGGACACTGTGCTCCCAGGTTTTGTATTTTGGAGAGGAGAAACCAGATTCCTCAGCATCAAATGGACCTTGGGACCAGCTTTGGAAGCAATCAGCTCAATTGGTTAACTGGCAACTGTTGGGTTGGCCAGGGATAGTGTTCTGCCTGACAACAATCAGTGATCAGTTCCTGCGTGATGCTTTCTGAGAGAACTTAGCAGAAGTGTTTAGACCTTGAAAGTGAAAGGAACACTCTCTCTCTCCTGCTTGCTAAAGAACTACTCTTTTGTTCTGAAAACAGTGAGTGACTGGCAGATCCTTTGCTGTAAACCTGAAGTGATGCTGAGTCTGCAGATAAAGTGGACAAACTTGTCAGGAAAAACCATCTCAAGCCTAGAAGGAAGAGGTACCAAAACAAAAGCCTGAACTTCAGAAAGACATTAAATGGAAGACATCCCAGTGCAAAGGTCCTAATCCTTATATTTTTATTTATATTTTATTTCCCTTTCCACCACTCTTTCCCTTCTATGTTGTTTCTTTGTGTGTGTATAGAGAGTAGAGAGAGTTAGGAAGGGAAGATTGGGAAAGGAGTAGTAGATATTCAGTTACATTTTCTGTCCATTTAATCAGAATACTGTACATAACAAAAATTACTTGTTTTTAAAGTTACAATCATGGTGACTGCAGATAATTGGGCTCAACCAAGGACCTTGGTTTATTTTAAATAAAATCTAATTCCACCTATGTTTCAACTCCGGAACAAGTTGAATTGACCGTGCGCTAGCCCAGGGTGTCGCGACAATTAACAGAAATCCTTGTCCTATATATGACTAGGAAATAATATTTCTACTCATAGTACAATCCTACTTTATTTTTAATTTCAGAAAACATAAAACAAGCAAGTGAAATGTATAGTTGGTCAGCTTCGAGTTTTCATTCCTGGTATCGGATCGTGAAACTGAAATAGAAAATAGAACATTACAGCGCAGTACAGGCCCTTCAGCTCTCAATGTTGCGCCGACCTGTGAAACCACTCTAAAGCTCATCTACACTATTCCCTTATCGTCCATATGTCTATCCAATGACCATTTGAGTACCCTTAGTGTTGGCGAATCCACTACTGTTGCAGGCAGGGCATTCCACACCCTTACTACTCTCTGAGTAAAGAACTTACCTCTGACATCTGTCTTATGTCTATCACCATTCAATTTAAAGCTATGCCCCCTCGTGCTAGACATCACCATCCGAGGAAAAAGGCTCTCACTGTCCACCCTATCCAATCCTCTGATCATCTTGTATGCCTCAATTACGTCACCTTTTAGCCTTCTTCTCTCTAATGAAAACAGCCTCAAGTCCCTCAGCCTTTCCTCATAAGATCTTCCCTCCATACCAGGCAACATTCTGGTAAATCTCCTCTGCACCCTTTCCAATGCTTCCACATCCTTCCTATAATGCGGCGACCAGAATTGCACGCAATACTCCAAATGCGGCCGCATCAGAGTTTTGTACAGCTGCAACATGGCCTCATGGCTCCGAAACTCAATGCCTCTACCAATAAAAGCTAACACACCGTACGCCTTCTTAACAACCCTCTCAACCTGAGTGGCAACTTTCAGGGATCTATGTACATGGACACCGAGATCTCTCTGCTCATCCACACTGCCAAGAATCTTACCATTAGCCCAGTACTCTGTCTTCCTGTTATTCCTTCCAAAATGAATCACCTCACACTTTTCTGCATTAAACTCCATTTGCCACCTCTCAGCCCAGCACTGCAGCTTATCTATGTCCCTCTGTAACTTGTAACATCCTTCCGCACTGTCCACAACTCCACCGACTTTAGTGTCATCTGCAAATTTACTCACCCATCCTTCTACGCCCTCCTCCAGGTCATTTATAAAAATGACAAACAGCAGTGGCCCCAAAACAGATCCTTGTGGTACACCACTAGTAACTGGACTCCAGTCTGAACACTTCCCATCAACCACCACCCTTTGTCTTCTTCCAGCTAGCCAATTTCTGATCCAAACTGCTAAATCTCCCTGAACCCCATGCTTCCGTATTTTCTGCAGTAGCCTACTGTGGGGAACCTTATCAAACGCTTTACTGAAATCCATATACACCACATCAACTGCTTTACCCTCATCCACCTCTTTGGTCACCTTCTCAAAGAACTCAATAAGGTTTGTGAGGCACGACCTACCCTTCACGAAACCGTGTTGACTATGTCTAATCAAATTATTCCTTTCCAGATGATTATACACCCTATCTCTTATAAACCTTTCCAAGATTTTGCCCACAACAGAAGTAAGGCTCACTGGTCTATAGTTACCGGGGTTGTCTCTACTCCCCTTCTTAAACAAGGGGACAACATTTGCTATCCTCCAGTCTTCTGGCCCTATTCCTATTGACAAAGATGACTTAAAGATCAAAGCCAAAGGCTCAGCAATCTCCTCCCTCGCTTCCCAGAGAATCCTCGGATAAATCCCATCCGGCCCAGGGGACTTATCTATTTTCACCCTTTCCAGAATTGTTAACACCTCCTCCTTATGAACCTCAAGCCCTTCTAGTCTAGTAGCCTGAATCTCAGTATTCTCCTCGACAACATTGTCTTTTTCCTGTGTGAATACTGATGAAAAATATTCATTTAGCACCTCTCCTATCTCCTCGGACTCCAAGCACAACTTCCCACTACTGTCCTTGACTGGCCCTGCTCTTACCCTAGTCATTCTTTTATTCCTGACATATCTATAGAAAGCTTTAGGGTTATCCTTGATCCTACCTGCCAAAGACTTCTCATGTCCCCTCCTGGCTCTTCTTAGCTCTCACTTTAGGTCCTTCCTAGCTAACTTGTAACTCTTGAGTGCCCTTACTGAACCTGCATGTCTCATCTTTACATAAGCCTCCTTCTTCCTCTTGACAAGTGTTTCGACTGCCTTAGTAAACCACGGTTCCCTTGCTCGACCACTTTCTCTCTGCCTGACAGGTACATACTTATCAAGGACATGCAGTAGCTGTTCCTTGAACAAGCTCCACATTTCCATTGTGCCCATCCCCTACAGTTTTCCTCTCCATCTGATGCATCCTAAGTCTTGCCTCATCGCATCATAATTGCCTTTCCCCCAGATATAACTCTTGCCCTGCGGTATATACCTATCCCTTTCCATCACTAAAGTAAACGTAATCGAATTGTGATCACTATCACCAAAGTGCTCACCTACCTCCAAATCTAACACCTGTCCTGGTTCATTACCCAGTACCAAATCCAATACGGCCTCGCCTCTCGTTGGCCTATCTACATACTGTGTCAGGAAACCCTCCTGCACACATTGGACAAAAACGGACCCATCTAAAGTACTCGAACTATAGCATTTCCAGTCAATATTTGGAAAGTTAAAGTCCCCCATAACAACTACCCTGTTGCTTTCGCTCCTATCCAGAATCATCTTTGCAATCCTTTCCTCTACATCTCTGGAACTTTTCGGAGGCCTATAGAAAACCGCTAACAGGGTGACCTCTCCTTTCCTGTTTCTAACCTCAGCCCAAACTACCTCAATCGACGAGTCCTCATCAAACGTCCTTTCTGCCACCGTAATACTGTCCTTGACTAACAATGCCACCCCTCCCCCTCTTTTACCACCTTCCCTGAGCTTACTGAAATATCTAAACCCCGGCACCTGCAACAACCATTCCTGTCCCTGCTCTATCCATGTCTCCGAAATGGCCACAACATCGAAGTCCCAGGTACCAACCCATGCCGCAAGTTCACCCACCTTATTCCGGATGCTCCTGGCATTGAAGAAGACACACTTTAAAACACCTTCCTGCCTGCCGGTACACTCCTGCAACTTTAAAACCTTACTCATGACCTCACTACTCTCAACCTCCTGTATACTGGAACTACAATTCAGGTTCCCAAGCCCCTGCTGAACTAGTTTAAACACTCCCGAAGAGCATTAGCAAATTTCCCCCCCAGGATATTGGTACACCTCTGGTCCAGGTGTAGACCATCCCGTTTGTAGAAGCCCCACCGACCCCAGAAGGAGCCCCAATTATCCAGAAATCTGAAACCCTCCCTCCTGCACCATCCCTGTAGCCACGCGTTCAACTCCTCTCTTTCCCTATTCCTCGTCTCGCTATCACGTGGCACGGGTAACAACCCAGAGATAATAACTCTGTTTGTCCTAGATCTAAGTTTCCACCCTAGCTCCCTGAATTCCTGCCTTACATCCCTATCCCTGATAAATAAACTGAGGTTTTTCGCCCGTAACTATATGAAATGATTTTGAGCAATCTTCACTCATATCCTCCTCTGCAAATCTAGTGCAATTTCTGAGGCCACAAGAATATCTCAAATGGGACACAAATTCTGAAAGTGTAGCTATTTTAGGTTAAGGTTTCAGCATGCAGCTGGAGGTTGCTTTATTTTCCATAACAATTATAGTACATGATCCATAAGTGCTTGATTTTCAATGCTGAATGCCATACTCGATACGGCATCAGATGTAAGTGGGAGTACAGAATATTGCATTCCTTCAACTTTCCTACATTACAATACACTTGAAAAGTACTTCACTGGCTGCAACACATTTTGAGAATCCAATTCTTACTTTTCTTTTGTTTGGTGAAATAATTTTAATATTAATTGACATGGAGCACGCTTGGTAACAAAACAACATTTATAAAGACACAAGCATATGGTGCACTGCGAAAAGTAATAAATAAAATTTATTTTAAAAAGAAACAGTAATAACATTGCTGTGATGTTACTCAGTCAGAGATGAATCGTTGATCCTTTACCATCCATAATACGTATGAATGTTTTGAGAAGCTGGCATTCAATAAAAGTGAAATATTCAAGCTTTCAGCGAGTGGCACAAAATGTGTGGGAAAGCCAAATGTACAGAACAAAGGAATAACATTCCGAAAGATCTGCAGAAGCATAAGAACTGAGGAAGTGAATCACAAAGGGTGTTTGATATTAAAAGATGTATGGGAAAAGCAGCAAATATGGTCACAAAGTGAAGTGTATGTCTTTTATTAAGATGTGTCAAGGAGGATCCAGGCGTAGTGGTTGACTGCACATTGAAACCATTGACATAACCCAAGACGTACAATTGAAGAACATCAGACAGTAAAAATAGATCGCAAGGAAGTCTTGCTGTCTTTGTGAGGCAGTACGAGACATCATAATTAGGGGAAGATGCAAACAGCTGTTTTTCATGTTGGCCCAATGTCCCATCTTAAATCAGGCAATGGAGGTTTACTTCGGCCTGACATTGACATTGTTTGAACCCAGCAGTGTTTATTGATTCAACTCATTTGCATGATGTGGATAAATGGTATGATTCACACTTGCTGCTTAGAATATTAAGGGGGTTTTGTTGTTATGTATTCTGAGAAAGGTTTAGAAGCACAGAAAAACATCAGCGAGTTGTTGTCACAGCAGCAGGGTGTCATGGTTTGAGGAAGAGGCCACATTACTCTTGCTGCAAGAAATATACTTAAAATTGGATTTTCTATCCACTCCCCTCTACCCCCTCCCTCTCACCCATCCTGGACATCGATGCTTTCAGGTCAGGACAACTGACTGTCAGGTCAGTTGAACAGTGAGCCAAGGATCCACCAGGAGTCATTGTTACCACAATGCCAGCAGCACAGTATAGAGTACTTAAATTCAGTGCCAGAAAAAGTTCAATGACCCAATGAGTTGAAGCAAGGTAGAGTGTCATTCCATTACTTCATATATACTGGCTTGTACTGGTCACGCCCCATAAATTCTTAGGCCAGAGCATTCCAGACATTCACGCCGGTGGGATCTCCCGTCCCGCTAAATGTACCCCTACCATGGGTTTCAAGGCAACTGAGGGTGCGTTTAATGGGAAACCCCATTAACAATGGTGGCTCCTGCCTCCAGCCACTGTGAAACACACGGCGAGTTGCATGGAAAACCCCGCACTTAGAATATGTGGCTAACTTTCTAGAACTGCCTAGAATGGGCAGCATTCATTTCCTAACACCTCCTCCTTCAGGAGGAGCTTTAACTTACAACCGCCTATCAACATTTTCAATTTGTGGCACCTGTCTTCCTTACACCTATGGTTGCAATCCTGATACCTGGTTATTGGTGTATGATACGATGAAAATACAGTCCCTGAGAAGAGAAATCAAGAGTGAAGGATGACTGGTAAATCTGTACAGGTCATCACTTTCAAATGAAGACATATTAACTGTAAGCAAGAAAATAAGCTCCATGATGTTGGCTGGACAAATACAGACTGACTATTGTTACAACACCCTGGGTGCTTGCATGGTCAGTTCCAGCCCCACAAACCCTGGAGTCCCAACATAGGTGAATTAACTAATAACTTGTGCATTTTCCTAAGATCTTTAACAAATGCTCCAATGAGTTACAGACACCAGAGTTAAAAGTAAAACATTAACAAATTGTTTATTTATAACAAGAGTAATAGATGAACATATAAAAGAAATAATGGTCTACCAGTCTACATATTCCCCAAACCCCTGTCCCACCCTCCACCCAGACACATACAAAATAGACACATTGTGAAGAGTTGGGAAAAGGTTAGACGAACAGAAATGGGAGGAAAATATTTGAGATGAGTCTTGGCTGCTGTGATTGTAGCCTCTGTAGGCTCCGGACTTCTCAAAATACGACCTTCTGGGGAGTGGATTTATACAAAAGATTCAAGTCAGTGCAATTCTGACCTCTGACTACCAGTTGGCGCCGCCCCCCCCCCCCCCCCCCCCCCCCCAAAGCTATTACCGGAGCTTTAGGTTTAAGGTGTGAGGGGCAGGGTTTATAGTAGATATACAAGGCAAGTTTTTTACATAGAGGGTAGTGGGTGCCTGGAACTCGGTGCCGGAGGAGGTGGTGGAAGCAGGGACGATAGTGACATTCAAGGGGCACCTTGACAAACACATGAATAGGATGGGAATAGAGGGATACGGACCCAGGAAGTGTGGAAGATTGTAGTTTAGTCGGGCAGCATGGTCGGCACGGGCTTGGAGGGCCGAAGGGCCTGTTCCTGTGCTGTACTTTTCTTTGTTCTTTGTTTTGTTCTTTTAAACCTGAGAATTTTTACAGTGTTTTCTATTTGCTTGATTTCTGTGCAGAAAGTTATCAGTTTGGGTTCTTCCAAGTCATTAAGACAGAGGATTAAAGAATCACAGACCAGGTGAGAAACTGCTGGCCACCTTGCACTCCAGAAGATCCCATCACAGTTCTGATTACGGTCTGTGTCTTTTAAACAGGAATGCCTTCACAGGTCTGACTAGGAAATTTTAAAATCGTCTGGCAGAGAGAGAGAGAGTGTCTTCCAGCTGCTTCCAGCCTGTCTTCTCTTCAAAGAACTCAGGACAAAAATGAAGTTCTTCACACGTCCCACCTTTCTTCCGAAATATTTTGAATGGCTCCACCAATTGCAAGCAACAACAGGCGATCCCTCAGACTTGCAGATTCACTATTGGCTGCTTGCCAAGTCCATCAAACTAACATCATGGGCTCTGCCACAGAACCCAAAGGGCACGTCCTGGCTAGTCCATTAGACCAGGGGTGTTTCTGTTTGCCTAAAGTCTATAGTTTAAGCAGAAGTTTCAGTGTGGCAGCAGCCAGCAAGAACTGTAGATTAAAGACAGCGAGCAGGGCAGGGATTGAAAAGGAAACACAGAAAAGACAAACCTTTTACAACAGTATCCAAATGCATTAAGAGTTAAATACGTTTTAGTTTGTGAATGCTCAATTATTGTGTGTAGAAGTTGGTGAGGCAAGATATGTACTATCAATAATAACCTGGACTATGGAGAATGCAAGCATTTTGAAAAATCTTCGCTCTGCTTGTTTTGGTGGAACATTGTGAGGTTGCTTCTTCTGGCAAACCATGCTTCAGCGACCTGTTTATTGCATCTTTGTTTGGAAATTGTCTAACGTTGTTGATAGCCCTGACGGATGTCCAGAAAAAACCTGAGGTGTAAGAATTCAGGGCTGAGATGATATTGAAAGGTCCAAGCAATGCCCCGCATGTGATGGAGCTAGGCTTGAGATCATGAAATATACAGTACATCTTCCATGACTTTTGGAACGCAAGAACCTTCTGGTGGATGGTCAGCTCCTGCTGTACTGGCCTGCTGAATTTCAACCACGTGAGAGATCACTGTTATGATCTGATAGGTGGTAATTGATGGATTGACCAATTCTCAAAGGGAAACATGAGCAGGTTATCACAATGATTTGGAATTTGTGTTTTATTATCAGAAGGTACATATACTGAGGTCAGGGGTCATTAATCCCAAGTATCACTTTTGGAGGTTTTAAATATTGAATTAAAACATTTTTTTAAGAAAAGAAAAGAAAACTTAACCACGCAAGATTACATTTTCACAGTTAGAAATTAGTCTTACAGACATTTTCCCCAAAAGATTTCTTCTTAGATTCACAAATATACACCCCTTTTTAGATACTAGTGCCTCTAGATACTTGGAGGGGGGGATTTTCCACTCCCATTTGCTCTGGACGGGAATGGCAGTGGGGCGGAGAATTGAGGGGGAGTCCCAAAACGGTTTTCACTCCGACGGGATTTCCCCACTCGATTGACCTCGCAAATGACATCATGAAAGTTCCTACCATACATTATGACATACTTAGCGGGCCTCCCCACTGTATCATCCCCATGATATACCGTCAATTACCACGAGACAAGAATGGTGAAACAATGGTGGAGCCAGCAGGCAGGGATTTACCATTGTACCTGTAATATAGGGGCAGTGCCGTATTACATACAATATATCACTAGTTTACCACACCCCGCCTATAGGGATTTCCCTCCGGCATAAAGGTCTGAGTTGCTCCTGTATGACAAAGCAGAACAATGGTCTTGATCACATCTTGGGACGGTTACAGTGATACTGTTTTTGAAAGGACAAAATTCCAAAACCATCTGGGAGTTTGTCCAGCTCGAAAACACATCGTGCCAGCCCACCAATAGGTAAGTACCTGCAGTAAGGGTCTCTGCCAGCTGTGCACTTTTGGGTGCTCCTTGAGGGGCTATTCTTATGGATTCTACTCACGCGCATCCTCACAACCACCAACATTCAGGTCTGGAGTAGCCTATTTTATTACAACGGAAACACATGTCTCCGGGTGGTTTTCTTTTTGGGTTGCAGGAGGCACTCTCATTTGTGTTTTCTTTTCGGCTGGGCTCCTTTCCTATCTATGTCTCACCCTTGCTTATCTGTCGTCTTTAAAATCTTTCCTACTTCGAGACTGTGAAGAAAACAACTTTACAACTCTGTTTCGATAAAAATAACTTTGTCTTTATTGACCAAAGTCTGCAGGCAGTATGGCTACAGTTTGAAGAGAGAGAGAGCAGTTAAAGCAAAACTGCTCATTCCTTCTCAAGCTCGCAAAGACATGGAGAAAACGTTCAATATTTATACAAAAGCTGTATCATTTTACAAAAACAGACCTTGTTCAAAAATGTAATCAGTAGTGAGAGATCAGTAGGAAGGAATCAATACAGTCATAACTTCTGACCAAACATGTTGTCATGGCAAGACCCTGACTCGGCTTATTTGCAGTATTTTGTCTTTAGAGGGTTTAAGACGTGGTCCTATTTTGCTTTTACCTCTGCCCTCATGATGCCTTGACGCAGATGGACCTAGGTCATGAGGAAGTTGTGTTATTAGGACATTCCTAGATCGTGACTTTGTTATCAGGTTTTACTATAACAAGGTCAGGCACTATTTTCCCTCTTCTGGCCTTGTATGATACGATTATGTGGATTCTTAGCTTTGTCTAGTTTGTTAGGGTCTGGTCTTGGCAATAGCTGACACAGCTTTCTTATACATGGTTACATAAGTTGGCTATTTTTCCCATCATGCTATTGCTGACTTTGTACACTTTCACATATCTTTCCAATGGTCATGGTCATGGTTTCAAAAGGCTCTGCCTGAGTTTCCAGGCCTAATTTTTTTTTTCCCAATTAAGGGGCAATTTAGCGTTGCCAATTCACCTACCCTGCAAATCTTAGTGTTATGGGGGTCAGACCCACACAGACACGGGGAGAATGTGCAAACTCCACAGGGATAGTGATCTGGGCCGGGATTGAACCCAGGTCCTCGGCGCCGTGAGGCAGCAGTGCTAACCACTGCGCTACCAGGCCACCCCTCGTTCCCAGACTTATGGGTGAGATTATAGCTGCCAGCTGTATCCCTGGCTGTCAGGATTATCTGCCCCTCTAAGTGCATCCGTAAGTTGGAGAAGAAGCAATTTTTGAATTCCTCCAACAATATCAAATCGTGCAATCCCTCGACGATACGTGGGATTTTAAAGAACGGACCCAACAGTCAAATGCAATTCAGAGGGATAGGTGTTTGGCATCGGAAATCAGAGCCATGAATTTCCATGAGAAATATACTGGTTTTTAACAATACATCCAATGAGACACCAGCAGATCCCAAAGGAAAACAGCATACATGGACGTTTTCAGTTACTTGAGCAATTTCCCTGCCACAAGTATTCTGCCAGAATTACAGTGAGGTGCTGGCAGAAGCCTCATACAGATTCAGGGCAGAATGTCTTTTACTTTATAAAAGTCAGGTTGAGTTCTGTGAAAAGAGCTGGATAATAATAATGCTCTTTCTCATTCTTTATGAATAAAGCAAAAGGCAATTACTTCCATTTAAAACCTAATTTTGTGCTTGGGATCCAGTACATGCTTCTCCATGTTCAAGCTCACCAGAAAGGATCTTTATTTGATCCATACTGTATTTTCCATGTATTGTTATTGCTCTAGTTTGAGTTAGCAGGCAGGGAGCGTCTTAAAACGCAGGATAGATAAGATCGATGTTCATGACAACAGAGTGTAGTAGTTCAGTTTGCTCACTCAGTGTTAATAGTTTCTGGTAATTTTTCACATTTTCTCCCCATTTGCTTCGAAAGACATTGGGAGCTAAGCTGAGTGCTGAACATCCACCAATAATGGACGCAGGCTTTATGATGAGCAATTGCTCCACGCCCATACAGTGCGATGCCAGTATCACATGTACTGCATGCTGCCAAGCTATCACCATGATTAAGGCGTGCAGCCAGCACTAACCATACCATTAAGCCACAACAGGAGATGCTAAATTTTGATGGGTTGGCTTGAATTAAAGTAAGCCTACATTATATGAAGCCAACCTGGACCTCGTAAAGGGGAAGTGCATTGTGTCTGGATTAGATGGTGAAAGTCCTTGCATCATTCACCCTGTCATGGAAAAACATGGGAGTGAGAAAGTTCTAAGGTTCTTGGACACTGTTTTGGAAACCTTCATAGATTTCATAGAATTTACAGTGCAGAAGGAGGCCATTCGGCCCATCGAGTCTGTACCGGCTCTTGGAAAGAGCACCCTACCCAAGGTCAACACCTCCACCCTATCCCCATAACCCAGTAACCCCACCCAACACTAAGGGCAATTTTGGACACTAAGGGCAATTTATCATGGCCAATCCACCTAACCTGCACATCTTCCTGGAGTCCTGCTGCATCCGTGGTTCATGACCCGACTTTGAAGCAACCCGATCCCAGCAAGGAAAACAGGAAAGGTGAATTTCCACTGGGAAACTCCAATTATCTCAAAATCATGAATGTATCAAAAAGTTCCATTACTGGAACACTTGACACAAAGATGCCTTTCGAAATGGAAACAAGAAATATATAAAACGTCTGACAAAAACATTTTGAAGTAGCTGCAGAAAGCTAGTACAAATGTTAAAACTATGGGCAGGGTTTCCTGCCCTCCACACCAATGAGATATTCAAGTCCTGCAGAAGGTCATCCTGCGGTGGGTTCTCCTGGGGCTGGCAAACCATGCAAAATACTGTGGACGGTGGTGGAAACCGAAGGCCTCACCGGCAGACAATGTGTCAAGTAGTGGGAAAATATGTAGGGGGAAGGACGGAAAATCCTGGCCTTTATGTCTGTCAACAGCAAGCCACAAAGAAGATCCATTTTGTATCACTGCGTACAATAATAAATATCATGATTAATGATCGACATAAATATTGGGTCAACTATATCGATAATTAAATTATATCATTTAGATATAATTTAGACATAATTAACTTCAGAGACATCTGGGAACTTGGATGGACTGCTGATCAGGTCGCAATCTGGTGCATAAATCTTGGTACATTTTCACATCAGTTATGCCCAATTCATGGATTTTCTTTTTATTCGTTTTTTGGACGTGGGCTTCACAGGCTGTGCCAGCATTTATTGCCCATCCCTAATTGCCCTTGTTGAGGCAGTGAAGAGTCAACCACAATGCTTTGGGTCTGGAGTCACATGTAGGCCAAACCAGGTAAGGATGGCAGATTTCTTTCCCTGAAGGACATTCGTGAAACAGATGGGTTTTTACGACAATCAACAGTGATTTCATGAGTCATCATTGACTTTTAATTCCAGATTTCTTTAATTGATTTCAAATTTCACCATCAGCAGTGGCGGGATTTGAACCTGGATCGCCAGGGTATTACTCTGGGTCGCTGGTCTACTAGTCCAGTGGCAATACCACCACACCAGCAGCTCCCTTCATCAATCGTCACTGATTGGAAAATCTGGCTAATGAGAGGTGGAAAGTGGTAATAAATGCAGGGGGGCTTGTTGGGTGGTGATACTGTGCCTCCAAACGTACCTTGATTTCTACCCTCCACAGGACCAGTGGTATCTCTTCACAGTACAAATACTATTCTATGGAATGTCCACCGTTCATTATTGTACTCTCTTTCTGGTTGTGGCAGACTTGACCCTTTTAAGAACTGCTGCTCACTGAGGAAGCCTGTCCTTTAACCAACCTTGCTTTACTCTCACCCACCATTTCAAACCCCATCACATAAACACACACCCAAGAGGATGTAAATGTTGGGCTGCAATACGCGATGTACTGGTTTATACTACACCCATGCCAATGTTTAATTAGGAACAATGACATCAGGTCGTGATCCCAACATTATCACGCCAGAACATGATAATACTCTAAGTGGGCGGGTGTAGAAAATGGCAGCCACTCACCATATTCAAATTGATTTAAATTGTGAGTTAAGCTTGTTAAAGTGGCAATTGACTGGAATAATACATGCTGGGAGCAATCAAACGTTTAGCGGTGTGAATCACGTTGGGTAGGGATCTTGTTTTTTGCACTAAATGATTGTAAGGACAGGTTAAAAGCTGTCAGTTGAGTCCCTTGTTTGGCCTCAGCAGTTCAGTGTGCTGGGAGTGCTGCTATCATTTTGGACAGTGTTTCAAAGGGATATCTTTACTGTTTTAAGGCTTCAATGAGCCCGCAGAAAAGCACAGTTAGTGCCTCATCTGCACCTCTCAACTGGCATACCCGGTATCCCTAGCAACCTAAAGTCATAGAGCCCAGTTCCCAAAAATGAAGTCAGCAACCATTCCCAATGCTTAAAATCTTAGTTTCTCTTTCAGTTAGCGACTACTTTTTACAAAGTTTTGATAACAGAGATGGTACATCCAACAAACCATTAGACAAGCCATCTGTTCAACCAACACATGTTTCCCACTGGTCCCACAGGCCATGGATTTCATCACACAAGGGAATGATTTAAAAGAAGCCACATCCTAGAAGTGAATTTTTGTGCAGACAGCGAGGCTTTCCATCTGCATGAAAATGCCAATTGCGAACCAAATCCAGAAGTCACACCCTCGAACCCTTCCTCCAATGTTTTCATGGCGGGGGGGGGGGGGGGGGGGGGGGGGGGTTGTGAGGGTGACTGATACATTTTACATCTGTGTTACATTGAGGTAGCTGCCCACATAAATGAGCAGCTTACTTCCAATTGTACAATTTTGGTGAGGTAGGTATCTGAAACCCAAATGTACTGATTAGACCTGGTAGCAGTAGGTCTGAACCTTGTGAGTTCATTTGGATAGTTAGGGGATCGTTTTGGAGAAGTAATGCACCCATTGGGGGAGGTAAGTTCTTCTTTGAGAGAGGTCAAGTGGCTGTTGGGATTGTTAAACATCAACATTATTGTGCATAAAAAGTGCATAAAGTAATTGGAACTTTCCAAGTTGTTAAAGAACTGTCAAGCTATCAAATAACTGTTTTTCAAAGTAAGAAAAGTTGCAGATTTCTCCCTAAAGAATGTTCAGGAGTAGATTTGCATTGATATGAGATAAATTAAATGCATGGGAGCAATTTTTCACCCCGATTCACCATCAGTAAGAATGACGACATGGATGCAAAATCTCGCGAGAATTGGGAAATGAGATTCTCACCGGCGAGATTGCATTCCCTGATTTTCCCCATCCCTCACTAATGATGTAACAAGGTTCTCTCATTTGAGTATTTAAAGGGCCTCCACTCTACATTATCCCCCTCACAGAATATTGAAAGCTCATTGACGTGATATCACATCGGTGAGATTCGCAACAGGTTTGTGAAGGTGGGCAGCAGACGAGGTGATCCCACCAATGGAATCAAGGTAAGTAAAGCCCCTAGTGGGAGATGAACATGCCTGGGCACTACCCCTGGCAGTGCCAACCTGGCCATGTTAACTTGTACCAGGGAGCAGTGCGGGGGTGGCCCTCTCAGCAACCACGTGGCAGGGTGTCCCTGAAAAGTGTGTTGGGAAAGGCTGATGCCTGTAAAGGAGGAAAATTTCCCTGAGACTGTGGTGGTGGATTGTGGAAAGGTGGAAGAATCCTCACAAGACTGCATTAGTGGGGGGAGGGTTTCCTTGATGCCTACAAAGTGGTGGGGAGGAAGCCCGATGCCTTCCAAAGGGAGGCTCCGACGATGTTGGTATTTGAGTAGGGAGAGTCCCGAGGTTGGTGTTATGGGGCGAGGTGGTTGCCCCAATGTTGGAGTTCTGATGAGAGCTGTTGAGGGTGGGGGGGGGAGAGAGAGAGAGAGCCCTCAATGGGGGGTAGGGGTGGGGGGGTGGGGGGGGGGGTGAGAGAGAGAGAGAGAGAGAGCCTTCAATGCCTGTGAGGGGTGTTCTGATCCCAGTTGATCTTAAAATTGAATTGGACGGTCCTGGAATGTAAACTTGGCTCAAAAGACCACGGGTGAGGTTCTCCATCCCGCTGGATCAGGTGTTTGTTGTGGCAAGCTCCTGGGATTCTCCATCTCACCATCTGGCCAATGGTGTTTCCCATTGTGGGCAGCCCCACGCTGTCGGGAAATCCCCGGGCTGCCGGCGCAACGGAGAATACCGCCAGCGGAGAATCCAGCCCCATAACTCTTACTTTATAAAATAAAATGTACCGGGACAGAGTCACGGGGCCACTAATTCATTTTAAAAGAGAAGAAAACATTTATTAATCATGATAAATTGGATTATGATGCAGTACTCCTTTACCATTATCTTAACAAGTATACACAGATTTTAAGATTAACACAGATTACAAAGTACATCTTAACATACAATGATATTATTAACACACAAGTTCCTTTTAAGCACACAAAATTACTGTGAAACGACACACTCCTCTCTGAACCTATGTTAATGTTTGTGGATTTCTCCTCAAAATCCCCCCAGATGATTCTTTTACCACCTTGACTAACTGAATTCCGGCTTCCACACGAGTGATTGCAAATTCCGCTTTTAAAAGTCATACTTTCAAATCTTCTTTTAAATTATGCTTTTTCCCCCACTGCTTCCATCAAGGTTTTGCTTTCAGGTTTTACACCTCTCCCTTCAGGTTTCCTTTGTCTTAAAGACTGTGGGGTCGGGGTGGAGGGGCACGGAACAACATTGCCACAGCCTACATGGCAGCCAAGCAGCTACGCATGTTGCTGACTGCCCACTGTGAACTTAGGGCAATGGGTTGTATAGGTAACCCCCAGGATACCCCCCTAGTTGCCCTCTGGCCCCAGCCGACCCATCAACGAAATGGGCGTGCTCCAGCACGAACGCCATCTTGTTGGCTGGGAAGAGTGTGTCAGCCTCCTGAGTGTCAATCACGAATCCGGCAAATCAGACACCGTTTTTCATTGGAATCGCTTGTGTTCCACGTGGCGCGTTGCTAGCCCCTCAACGTCACTGAATCAGTCCAGGTGCAGCGCCAGTTTTCCTGTCGTGGTCGTCCACAAATCCTGCCCCGGCACAAAACTTAGTCTCAGAAATGTGTGTAGATAATAAATAAGAGTGGGTCGAACTGAACTGGGAGATTCCCCTGAATCAGTTATTGGTACGCTTATAACTATAATATCCAGGAAGAATCACCTCAGTGAGCGGCAATCCTACATGGTGCCAACAATCTGTTAAACATGACCCCAACTAAGAGTTACTTGACACAGAATCCAGATTATTGCCTTTTTTACCTGCTATAAATATGGCAGTCAATAAGCTTGCCCTCCTTTCTTTAGATATCAATACTTTTTTGCTTTCAGAGTCGCCAGGTATCAAATGATACCACCACAAGGTTCAACCGGATATCGATCAAAGAGCCAAACAACCAGTTAGTTAGTTCAAGATCAATGGTACTTTATTTACACACAAGATTAACTTACACATGCAACATAAACACTACTAGTTAACTACACCTAACAACTATGACAACCTGTACTTAGCTTCAGGCACCCGGCTTAGATCAAAGGAACAGTGGCCTTTGTTCGAATCTGGATCGACTGGAGCTGGAGAAGTAACTGCTGCTCAGCTGGGATCATCCGTCTGGTAGCGAGCGTTGAACTTGAATTTGCTTCTGGTCGTGGTGCTGCGATTGGAGATGGACGTTGCCGGGGCGCCAGGCCCAAAAGAAATCAAACACATGGAAGTGTCTCTCTTTATACTTGGGGGTTTCGTGCTCTTTTGGGCGGTCCTTAGATTAGGACCCAATTAATTGGTCAGTTCTCGATCACGGCCTTCGATCTGAGCCAATAAAGGGGCAGTTGCCTTGATGGCTGGGCATGTCCTAAGCAGTCATTGACCTTGCTGTTTATGCTTCCTGAGTAAAGGGAGTGGCGCCAAAATGTCTGCACTTGTATCGGTTACCTGAGTATCACTCCTTTGTCTTACGGAGATGGGCCACTAAAATGCTAATCGGTTGGGGGTTTCGATGCTGTCTGGATTCTTTGCTCACAAATATACATTCAGGCTCTGTGCCTGCCTGAATCTTACATTGCCCATATTTCCCTTTAGGCTTTGCGAACGTCCATGTTTCTTGTTGGAAGTGGCCATCCCAGATGGCTACAGTCCGTCCTCTTGATCCTAAACGCGAAGCGTGGTGGATCACACTACTGAATCTTCTTCAGTTCTCTGATGTGCTGGGTACCCTCCATCAAGGACAGGTTCTATCCTACTCTGTCCTGTGTGTCGGCACATTTACCTAAGTTTTTTCTCAATACAACACACATCTATAAAAATTCTAAGGGGGCACTATAACATTCAATCATACATTTCAATTTCTTTACACAAAGGGGAACCTCTAACTGTCCTTATCTAAACTCCACTCATGCTGCTATCTAACAATCAAAGGAACTTATATTACAGTACAAAATGAACGATAGCAGCATCACATTTCTATTTAACACTTATGCCATTTACAGAGAAAGTAATTTTATTAAAAACCGTGGAATTTATAAGGGGAAAAAGGGTTAAAAAGAGTGTGGGGTCTGTTGAAGTCTGAGAAAAGGGGCTATGAATGTGTATACTGGAGAGCGGGAGGCTCTCCTTCGCCATTTCCGAAGTCTGAGTGTCTGGACGACACTGCAAAGTATTGCTATAATCAATAGGGCTTCTACCATGTACGAAAGGGAATACCACTTTATGATATTATCGCACCATGTGGGGGTATCAGTGGTTGTTTCTATGTGTGTGGTGGAGTGTCCAGGCTAGGGGTATTGTGTTGGGTAGTCATGTTTAGGGTCTGTGTGGTGAAGGATATAGGGGCTGATAACGCGCGCAACTGTAGTGATCCAACGATGATCATGATGCAGGTCATCAGGCCGTCTTCATTTTGTCTTTGTCTTCCTCTGCCTCTTGGTATATTTATATATTCCTGGGGGTACAAGCATAATATCTTGTTGTTATCTTGTTGTTTAATATCTCGTTTGTCTGTCTGTTTCTCCTTAACATCAATTTCCCATTTAGAATTGTCACCATATGTGACTCCCTCATTTCTTTTTTTTTAAACCAACCATTTGGGAGGCAAGACATCCGAGAAAGAAGTTCTGTCACAGTGCGAGCACTCTCGCAGCCTGTGTTTGATGGGCTGAATGGGCGGACCATTTCTCCATCCGGTGTTGAGGTAGTTTGTTCCTTGCAGCAAATTTGTTTCAACCAAGTGTTTTAACATGTAAATAGCAGGTGGGGGTTAGCAACCGAAGGGTCGCCGGAAAGCAAACAAAAATTGTGGCAAAGTGCATTCTTTAAACCACATTTTTAAAAGAACGGTAAAAGAGTTTTGAAAAGGACTTTCCGAATGGGGTGCATATGAGCCGCGGCAGGGCAAGAATGGGTGGAATCCCCGGGTAGGGCGGTGATCAGTGCCGTTGCTCCACTACCCGAGTTTGGATGACCAAATACATAGGGGGTCCTCAGGCAGGGCGGAGATCATTGCCATTACTCCACTGCCTGAGTGACCTTACAAGAACGGTAAGAATTTGAATATTTATGGACTTCCGACAAGCTTGTCCCTTTAACTACCATGTGGCGTCAAAGGAGTAGTTATAACTGTATCAAGAAATTTTGTATGACATCAACACACAAAGTCGTACAAGAGAGAAACATTCAACATTAAAAAAAAACTGAAGAAGGAAAGCGGTCAGGCTCCATCAGGGAATAGGATACCGTAAATCACATTTGGCCTGGTGTGTAACTAGCATATGGAGTCAGTGTAGTGTGACCAAAGAAGAGAGGAAGGAGGAGAGAAACAAAAATGAAGTGGCATTGCTGAGGTGCCCCTGTCATGAAAAGTGGCGGGTAAGCGCTCACAGTTTGCATGGGGCAGCTGGGACCTTGTAGCTGCTGTGGGTGGTGGTCTCTTTCATATCTGGGGGCTAGTCTAGCTGGTGGTGGCGGTCTCCTGCAATCTTGGGTGAAGTGTCCTGACTGCCCACAGTTGTAACATGACCACTGGGGCACGTAAGGTGGAGCAGGCTCTCTGGTGTATTGTTCCCTTGGGTATGGTTCCCTGGGTGGTTGGGCTGTTAGTGTCGTTGCTGGTTCGGGGGGTTTTGTCTGCATTCACGGGCGTAATGTCCCTCTGTCCTCAATTATAGCATCCCTGTGCTTTATGGTGCTGTGTGTTATTTCTACCTTCATTTACCCATGCGGGGTCTTGATGTGTCCTTACTGGGTTCATGTTTGCGTCTACTTTCTCCTGCTCTGCCTTTTTATGCAGGGATTGTTCCCAAGCTCTAGATAGTCTCTTCAGTACCAATACTTCATTGTGTGCCGGGTCTGAGGGGTCCTAATTTGTACATGCCTTTTGTCCTGCCTCCGTGGCGTGGGAGACTAAACTACGGGTCAATTTGGCCGTATTGTCTGCAGTTAAATGGGCGTGGGTTAAATCACCAAATACCACCGTGAAGTGTATCCAGAGGCGTCCAGCAAATGCTGTTGGATGCTCTCCTTTTTTCTGCCTACACCAGTTGATTCCTTCTACTGGATCTCCTCTATTATAGCCAATGGCATCTAGGATGGCTGTTTTCATACCTTGGAGGCTACCTCCTCCTATATTTTGTGGGTCGGGAAGGGCTGAACTAACAGATGGGTCAAGGCTCATTACTATGAGTTTTACTTCTTCCTGCTCGTCCAGACCGTACATGATGGTCTGTTGCCTAACTCGCTCAAAGAAATGGTGTGGGTCTGATGTGGGGTGAAAGGTTTCTATTTTATCACGGGCAGCCCTTAACTGGGTGATGGTTAGTGGGGTGGTGTACACAAAATTGGGTTGGTCTTCTGTCGGTACTCTGCGCTGCGTGGTGACTGGATTCATAGGGTTGGGTGCTGCCTGTGCAGTCGGTGGTGTGGGTGCTTTCCTTTTCGGGACCTGGGGGGCTCTATTCTGAGTTTCTGTCTCATTTACATTGAGATGGGCAGTTTCGTTAAGTTCCTGCCAATCGGGGCCATCTTCCTGGTCTATATTTGGTCCGAAGGTATCTCTGAACTGAAAGCAGTGATTGCAATCTTGGCATTTGGCATGGTCTACTGAACTCTGCCTTTGTTCTGTCGTGGAACTGTGGAGTCCTCGTAGGGCTGCCTTTAAATCCTCGCATTGCTTTTTCAAATATTCTGCTTGGAGTTCTGTTTCTTCTCTTACCAAAACCGCACGTTGCATGTCTTGGTAGGCCTTATCAAATTGGGTCTGAAAGCTGCTTAGGTGGGCGAGGCAAGATTGGTGTGACATCAGCTATCTCCTTGTCCTTCGCTGCAGCTGCTCTCGGAGTTGCTCATTTACTTTCTCACACTCGCTAACAGCTCCCTCACTACTCTTCTCTTTCTCTTCAAGCTGTCTGCGGAACGTCCTCATGACCTCATCTGGCCTTGCATTGTGCCAAACAGGACATGATTGCCATCGGCTTACGAACTCTACTTAAATTCTTTTTATGGATCTCGGTCAGGTTATCCCACCAAGTTTGTCCTATACCACCAGGACCTGTCGCTTCATTTGCATAAAACTCAGACCATAGGGGCCATCCTTTCCCCTTTAGGTACTTCCTAATTTCCTCTTCCCATATGGGACACTGTTCTGCTCTATCGGTCACTGCGACCTTGGGCTCTTGTGGGTACATTAGGCGTTCCATTGCCTTAATTGCCATTTCTACCGTAATCTCTGTATCTCTACCGTAATCTCTGTATCTCTACCGTAATCTCTGTATCTCTACCGTAATCTCTGTATCTCTATCGTGAATTTGGGATGGGGGGAATAAAGCGGTGGTGCAAACAGCGGGTATGTTCACACAACTCCCGAAAGTTTCACGCAACAAGATCTATCGAGGTTACCTTATATCCCTTATTAGCACGCATGCAAGTTACACACTTCCGAATCTTGGAGGTTTGATCGATACTGGTCTTACGCTTGTGGTTTCTTTTACTTTTCCAATTTGGATTTCTAATTCAAACGTTTTGTGGGTTCTCTCGGAGTGACACAGTCACTTCTGGGTCGAATCCCATCAGAGTCACCAATAACTGTTGCCTTTTTTTACCTGTTTTAAATATGGCAGTCAATAAGCTTGCCCTTCTTTCTTTAGATTTTGAAACTATATTGCCTTCAGAGTCGCCAGGTATCAAATGATACCACCGCAAGGTTCAACTGGATATCCATCAAAGAGCCAAACAACCAGTTAGTTAGTTCAAGATCAATGGTACTTTATTTACACACAAGTTTAACTTACACATGCAACATAAACACTACTAGTTAACTACACCTAACAACTATGACAACCTGTACTTAACTTCAGGCAACCGGCTTAGGTCAGAGGAACAGTGGCCTTTGTTCGAATCTGGATCTACTGGAGCTGGAGAAGTAACTGCTGCTCAGCAGGGCTCATCCATCTGGTAGCGAGCGTTGAACTTGAATTTGCTTCTGGTGGTGCTGCGATTGGAGATGGACGTTGCCGGGGCGCCAGGTCCAAAAGAGATCGAACACATGGCAATGTCTCTCTTTATCCTTGGGGGTTTTGCGCTCTTTTGGGCAGTCCTTAGGTTAGGACCCAATTAATTGGGCAGTTCTCGATCACTGCCTTCGATCTGAGCCAATAAAGGGGTAGGTGCCTTGATGGCTGGGCGTGTCCTAAGCGGTCATTGACCTTGCTGTTTATGCTTTCTGAGTAAAGGAAGTGGCGCCGAAATGTCTGGACTTGTATCGGTTACCTGAGTATCAATCCTTTGTCTTACGGAGATGGGCCACTAAAATGCTAATCGGTTGGGGGTTTCGATGCTGTCTGGATTCTCTGCTCACAAATATACATTCAGGCTCTGTGCCTGCCTGAATCTTACATTGTCCAAACTTCCCTTTAGGCTTTGCGAACGTCCATGTTTCTTGTTGTAAGTGGCCATCCCAGATGGCTACGAGATCCATACCAGCCTTTTTTAAAGCAATATGAGTGCCTTTGGAGGTCGAAAATAGTATTTGTGGTACACATACATTCCTTGGGTATGATTCACCAGACTGTGTACTGGTGACGGTGTTAGTGAGTGCGTAATGAGCACCTGCCAGAAGTACACAGTGTAAACAGATCATAATACCAGTAAGTGTGTAACACTGATGTGATGCCAGCACAGCCATTTTAGAGCTCAACGCTCCAGCTAATGTCCTCACAGGACTTTCAAATACTGTGGTCAGTATTAACTGGTGCATTGGTAAAATGTCACCTAGATAGTGGACATTAAAGTGCGGGATCATGTTTCTGTGGTCAGATACCCCACCTAAACACAAACAGTGCAAAACCTTTCTCTTTACTTGTCCATTTGGTGGTGATATTGATGTCTTAGAAATATGCCAGACAGTAATGTTGCTGAGCCTTCTCCAGTTGGTGTCTCCTTTCCACTGGGAAGTTTATGAAGACATTTCCATGGCAATCTCTTACTTTATACAAATGTTCATTCCAGTCAGACTGTTTGGGTAAATAATCCCTTCTGGTAATCAGGGAGGATGTTGAAAAGTGCACTGCCACCTCTGCGACCTGGATTTGATATCAACCAGACTGAGAAGGTGAAAATTTGCTCTATGTTAGCCATTCAAAGAACAAAGAACAGCATAGAACAGGATCAGACCGTTCGGCCCTCCAAGCCCATGCCGATCATGCTGCCCGACTAAACTACAATCTTCTACACTTCCTGGGTCCGTATCCCTCTATTCCCATCCTATTCATGTATTTGTCAAGATGCCCCTTAAATGTCACTATCGTCCCTGCTTCCACCACCTCCTCCGGCAGCGAGTTCCAGGCACCCACTACCCTCGTACATCTACTGTAAACCTTGCCCCTCGCACCTTAAACCTAGGCCCCCTAGTAATTGACCCCTCTACCCTGGGGAAAAGCCTCTGACTATCCACTCTGTCTATGCCCCTCATAATTTTGTAGACCTCTATCAGGTCGCCCCTCAGCCTCCGTCGTTCCAGTGAGAACAAACCGAGTTTATTCTACCGCTCCTCATAGCTAATGCCCTCCATACCAGGCAACATTCTGGTAAATCTCTTCTGCACCCTCTCTAAAGCCTCCACATCCTTCTGGTAGTGTGGCGACCAGAATTGAACACTATACTCCAAGTGTGGCCTAACTAAGGTTCTATACAGCTGCAACATGACTTGCCAATTCTTATACTCAATGCCCCGGCCAATGAAGGCAAGCATGCCGTATGCCTTCTTGACTACCTTCTCCACCTGTGTTGCCCCTTTCAATGACCTGTGGACCTGTACACCTAGATCTCTCTGACTTTCAATACTCTTGAGGGTTCTACCATTCACTGTATAAAGTTCTACCATTCAGTCCAAAGTGAAATGGTCCCTGGGAGGGCTAGTTAGGCGTTCCGTGCACATAGATCATCAGTAGAAATCAAAACTGAATTGAACAGTTAGGAATAACTAAACCCAAAGAGGAATGTTAATATCACACTGAAAGAACAAGTAAAACAGAGTTTAAGCAGATTGCACACATAGCAGAAAGAAACCTTTACTCAAATTATTGGTGTACCAGACCAAGAGGTGGCAAAATGGAAGACTTCCAATTTATAACATTGTCATCCCTCAACTTACTCACTACTATTTTGACAAAAAGTGTAATACAATCTGAAAGCAAGTTTGTACTCCTCGTAATCTTTAGTGAAGGTGTGAAAGAAATTATTATTGTTTTACTGGACCAATATGACAAAAAGCGATATGCTCCTCGATACACAGCTCCATAATAGCTCATACCATTACATCTTACATCCCACCAGATGCGTAAATATTTGAATGTTTGATTTCTCTTGATGCTGGGGGTAATGAGAGGTGGGAAGCACTCAAAAAAGCGGAACAGTCCAAGTTATTAAGACCCTTTGTCAGGCCCGACTTTCAAAATGTGAAAAAGGACCACCTTACAGATTTAATTAAACTTAGATTATTTCCCTGTAGCCTCTGTACCAAGTGATTATTCAAATGTCATCTGCTAACTCATGTTCTTACTCCACTCTTTACTAACCTTTCCAAGATGAAGAATGAAACAACAATGAATAAACCCAGGAAATGGCACAAATCTGCCAGTGAACCCTTTGAGTCAGGGACAAACCAAAAGATGTGAATTCCTTTCTGACCAAAAGCAAGAGAATAACTGTATTCCAATAGAGTTGGTGACCTGCTAACAAATCATATTTCCAGAAAATGTGGCATTGAAAGGACAGATTCTTCGGTAATTAATTATTGAAGAAAGCAAACATTATCTTTTTATCATTAAAATAAGACTGCCAAGTCTTTAGAATTGAAACATTCTATTTAAATAGCAGTAACCCTGGCATTTCTCACAAGGACATTGAAGATGCCACTGCTTTTATTCCAACAGGAGAAAGAATTAATGAGATCTAGATACTAAATTTCCCCAGTCTGACTTGATAGTGATATACTTTGCATCCTGTGTACCAATGTACCCTCAGCTGTTCTGAAACTCAGGGGACAATTTTCTGGTCGCATTTTGCCCAGCGCAAATCCCTTTAGGTTGATAAAATACCGGGAGAGCCCTGAAATGGGATTTGTTAGAAGTATCCGCCTGTGAAATCAACCAGTTAAGTGCTTTAAGTGCTCTCACTTCCTCAATCTCTCTGCAGAAAGCACTTAACTGTCTTTGATGTGGTCCAGGACCTGTCAACCATAGCTAGATGTTTATAAACATTGCAGTTAGTTTCACAGCTAGCTACTTGAAAGCCACTCAAGCATGAAGTGAGATGAATGAAACAGTGCAGAGAGCTGGGTGTTTGTGGAAGCTGTCAATCACAGCCTAGTGAAAGCAATTTCACTGAGAAATGAATGAAGGATGGCAGATTAAAGATCTGAGGGAGTTTAAACCCAGCTGACTGGTTTTCTCTTTCCAGGAATTGACAGTTGCTGCTTCCTCTCTCTGCCTGAGCGTAAATGTTTTGCACAGGTGAGTTTTAAAGCAGTGATTTTTTTTTTTCACTGCCTCTGTCTGAACTGTTCTCTAGCTTCCAGACAGGAGTCTCTCTTATGAGGGGCATGTCGAGGTCGAGATCGGCATGGGACAACCAACGATGTCACCTCACCCCCCCCCTACACCACACCTATCCGCAATCTAACCATGCGCCTTGTATTGTGTCTTGCAGGGTCACCACCAGACAATAAGGAACTGGCCGGTGTCCTCCGCCCCCAGCTGCAACCTCATGACTCACCGGGCGATGAGGCAGGACCTGTTGGTGACCCACGCCACGAGCCGCAACCCTGGAGCACATGACCATGGACGACACCAACTACTCGGCACTGCCGGCATCTCCCACCATCCCAAAGACACTCACCTCACTTGGGCATTTTAGTGAAGAGGCTCCTGGTGCACATCACACACAGGTGCAGAGGTACATCAGGTGGAGGTAGGAAGCCCCGAGGGGACGGATGATCGGAGGTCACCCCTGCCCCAGGGACTAGTGGTTGTCCAGTTGGGTCTAGCGCCCCTGGAAACTGTGGCCCCATCAATGTTGGATATGCAGGCATGCAGCCGGGAATACTAGAGGAGATGTCAGGAACCATCCAGCGAGCTATATAAGACAACACAGCGCAGGTGGCGTCAGAGGTGGATGCCTTGTGTGTGAAGGTATGGCCATGGATCAGGATGCCCAAGGCCTGGGGCACTCTTTGCAGGTGGTGACTGAGGCACAGGACAGGACGGCCATGTCACAGGAAGCATTGTACCAGGGCCACGTAGACATTGCTGCAGCGCTCCGGAGCATGGCCCAGTTGCAACGGGCCATTGCTGAGGCCGTTGAGAGCATTGGCCTGGCGCTGGCTGACATGAGCCAGTCACAGAGGGACGTGGCACAGTCACTGAGTGACATCTCCCAGTCCCAGTGGGATGTGTCCCAGTCCCAGAGGGACATGGCACAGTCCCAATGCCCCATGGCCATGAGAATGGTGACCCTGGTCAAGACGGGTTTGCGCCTCCTGGACTGGCAGTGCCAGGTGATGGTGGAGCACCAGGAGCACACTCCGTCCCCCCACCTCCACTCTGTGCCAAGGAGCAACCTGGGAACCATCAGGCACACCGAGGGAGGAGGGAGTGACAGGGCCCATGCTGGTGACAAAACGTCAGCCCATTTTCTCAGCACCTACCATCAAGCCCCTTCGGAATTTTACATGTTTTAATTTTATCACCTCTCATTCTTTTAAACTCCAGGGAATATCATCCTAATTTATTAAATCTGTTATCACAGGATAATCTCTGTTATTATATGGGAGGCCATGGCATAGTGTTATTGTTACTGAACTAATAAGCCAGAGCCGCAGGGCAATGCTGTTTGAACAGATGGCAGAATCTGAATTCATTCAAAATCTGGGATTAAATGTCTAATGATGACCATGAAACCATTGTTGTTGTCGATTGGATATGGGCCACTGAAGCGCACATCCAATGAATTTTAAAAATGGGTTCTTTAGATGTCTCAATGATGAGTTCTTGAGACTTGTACATATAAGCATGAACAATTTATTGTTAGTATTTTAACTACCTACAGATCCCAGAGATTGCCATCCATGGAGCTGCTTCTCCATGCAGTTTGGTTTCCAAGATGTTCTTTCAGAGCCCAGTACCATGTGACTCTGTACATCATACTGTGGGCAGTGATATTCTACAATCCTACGTTAACCATTGCTCCCCAAGCACCTTTACATTACATATCATACAGACACAAAACACAAGAACCTCCTCATCACAGGAACCAACCTAGTGAAGCTCTGTTGCATTCCATCTAAATGCAGGTATATTCTTCCTCAGGCAAGGAAATCAAAACTGCCACAGTGCCCCAGATGTGGCCTCACCAATGTCCTGTATAGTTCTAATAAGAATTATTTACTCTTACAGTGTAATCCCTTTGTAAAAATATTTGCCTTCCTAATTGCTTGCTGCGCTTGCATGTTAACTTCAATTCATGTGCAAGGACATCCAGGACCCTCTGAATACAAATACCACCCAGTAAATCAAATTGGAATAGAACAATTTGAAACAGTGCTATGAAACACTTAGATGGGCAGAATGCAGTGTGCAACAAAATTATTCTCCTCCCTACATTTTAATCTACCTTTGTGGTGAAATGTATTCACCAGGAGATGTGGTGCCTGTGTAACCGTTAACGTTTAAGGATTGAGCTGGAACCCCGGTGGGCTCCACCTCTGGCTCCGCCCCCCTCTGGGACGGTATATAGTCCTGCGCCCAGTGGGTGGCACTCATTTGTACAGAAGTCACTGGCAAGCTAATTCTTTGTGTAATAAAGCCTTTGTTCACTTGTTCATATGGTCTCGCTGTAAATTGATGGTATACCAATTTATTACACAAACAATGTCATTATGGACACCGCTCTCAAGCCAGAAAAACTCGACTTAGACGCCCGTGCCCCAGGAGCCAAGGGGATCTTCTCTCACTGGCTCCATTGCTTCGAGGCCTACTGTGGCTCCTCTGAAGCGCCTATCCCCGAAGTTCGCAAGCTGCACCTCCTCCACTCCCAGGTGAGCAATCGAATTTCAGTTTTGATCGAAAAGGCGGCCATGTACGAGGCAGCGGTCGCGATTCTGAAAAAGCGCTTCATCAAGCCTGTAAACGAGGTGTTCACGCGGCATCTGCTCACTACCCGCCGGCAGCACGCAGGAGAATCTCTGGACGAATATCTGGAAAACCTGACCCTACTCGCCAGAAACTGTAATTATCAAGATGTGACAGCTGAGGAGTACATTAAGCTGCAGATCCAGAACACCTATGTGACTGGGGTCTGCTCTAATTACGCCAAGCAGTGACTGCTGGAAAACGGGGCTACCGACCAGCATGACACGGTAAAACTAGCCACCTCGTTAGAGGTGGCCTACCAGAGCCTCAGCGCGTTCCCCGCGGACCCAGCGAGCCCCACGTGGGCCCCGCCGAGGCAGATGTCGCCAGACCTGGCCACGCCACAGGCCTGTGCTGCGCGGCTGCCCACCTAGACCGGGGCACGGTCATGCTACTTCTGTAGCCAGGGCCAACACCCACGGCAGCGTTGCCCAGCCCACTCCGCGGCATGCAGCGACTGCGGCAAAAAGGGTCACTTCGCCAGAGTCTGTCTGGCCAGATCGAAAGCCCAGAAGCCGAAAGCTCCTCAGGCCCGACCCATGGACTCACAGGCCCGCAGACCCCGTAATGCGGCTGCGTGCATGCCGGAAACGCCTCCTTCAGACGCGTCATCAGCCACGTACAACTCGCGGGGGCAGCCATCTTCAGCTCAATCCGACACGTGCGACTCGTGGGGGCCGCCATTTTATGACCCAGATTCCTCCGACTACACTGATTACCCGCAGCTTGGCGCCGTCACCCTCAACCAGTAGCGGCCGGAGCACCTGAGGAGTTCCATGATGGTCGTCCGGGTCAACAAGCACGAGACCCCCTGTCCCTTCGGCTCCAGGAGCACGGAGAGCTTTGTACACCCCAAAACGGTAAGGCGCTGCTCCCTGCGCATCTACCCCGCATCTCAAACGATCTCCCTCGCCTCGCCTCCGGATCCCATTCAGTATGGATCCGGGGGTACTGTGTCGCGAACCTCGCGATACAGGGTGCTGAGTATGCCCTTTTTAAGCTGTATGTCCTCCCTCACCTCTGCGCCCCTCTACTGCTTGCACTAGACTACCAATGCAGTCACCGAAGCTTGAACGGTATGTAGCCTCGCGACTCTTAAGGTCGCCCCACCCCCCCACCTCGCTCTTCGCGAACCTCACCCCCGACTGCAAGCCCGTCGCCACTAGGAGCCGGCAGTACAGAGCACAAGATATGACTTTCATCAAGTCAGAGGTCCAGCGACTCTTGAGAGAGGGGGTCATCGAGGCCAGCAACAGCCCCTGGAGAGCTCAAGTGGTGGTTGTCAGGACTGGGGAAAAGAACCGGATGGTGGTGGACTACAGCCAGACCATTAACCGGTTCACGCAACTGGATGCGTACCCCCTCCCCCGCATTGCTGAGATGGTCAACCAGATCGCGCAATACCGGGTTTTCTCTACGGTGGATCTGAAGTCTGCCAACCACCACCTCTCAATTCGCCGGGAAGATCGCCACTACATGGCTTTTGAAGCAGCCGGCTGACTCTTCCACTTTCTCAGTGTCCCTTTCGGCGTCACCAATGGGGTCTCGGTCTTCCAGAGAACGATGGACCGAATGGTGGACCAGTACGGGCTGCGGGCTACACGCCCGTACTTGGACAATGTCACCATCTGCGGCCATGACCAGCAGGACCACGACGCCAACCTTAAGAAGTTCCTCCAAACCGCCCAATCCCTCAACCTCACATATAATAGGGAGAAGTGCGTTTTCCGCACAACCCGGCTAGCCATACTCGGCTATGTCGTGGAAAATGGAGGCCTGGGGCCCGACCCTGACTGCACGCGCCGCCTCACGGAACTTCCCCTTCCCCACAGCCTCAAGGCCCTCAAACGGTGCCTGGGGCTTTCCTCATACTTCGCCCAGTCGGTCCCCAACTACGCGGACAAAGCCCGCCCACTTATTAAGACCACTACGTTTCCCCTGACGGCTGAGGCCCGCTCGGCCTTCAGCCGCATCAAGGCCGATATCACTAAGGCCGCCATGCACGCGGTGAACGAGTCCATCCGTTTTCAGGTAGAGAGCGATGCATCAGACGTCGCCCTGGCTGCTACCCACAACCAGGCGGGCAGGCCCGTAGCCTTCTTCTCTAGAACCCTCAATGCTTCCGATATTCAACACTCCTCTGTCGAGAAGGAGGCACAAGCCTACACTTACGATATTAAGTATCGTCCTGGGGAACTCATCGAGCCCTCAGATGCCCTGTCCCACGGTACTTGTGCCAGCGTGCAGGAGGACCGACTGCGGGCTCTCCACATCGACCTCTGCCACCCATGGGTCAACCCGCTTTTCCATTTTATTAAGTCCCGCAACCTGCCCTACTCCACCGAGGAGGTCAGAGCCATGACCAGGGATTGCCAAGTCTGCGCGGAGTGCAAACCACACTTCTAGCAGCCAGACAAGGCCCATCTGGTAAAGGCCTCCCGGCCCTTTGAGCGCCTCAGTATCGACGTCAAGGATCCACTCCCGTCCACCAACCGCATTCTGTACTTCCTGACCTCATTGACGAGTGCTAACGCTTCCCTTTCGCTGTCCCTTGCCCCGACCTGACCTCGGTCACAGTAATAAAGGCCCTGCACAGCATCTTCACACTGTTCGGTTTCCCTGCATACATCCACAGTGACCGGGGCACATCATTTATGAGCGATGAGCTGCATCAGTACCTGCTCGGTAAGGGCATCGCCTCGAGCAGGACTACCAGCTACAACCCGCAGGGCTACGGGCAGGTGGAGAGGGAGAACGCGACGGTATGGAAGGCCGTCCTTCTTGCCCTCCGGTCTAGAGGTCTCCCGGTTCCCCGCTGGCAGGAGGTCCTCCCCGACGCGCTCCACTTCATTAGGTCGCTCCTCTGCACAGCCACCAATGAGACCCCTCACAACCGCTTGTTTGTCTTCCCCAGGAAGTCCATCTCCGGGGTCTCGCTTCCATCCTGATTGACAACTCCGGGGCCTGTCCTTCTCCGGAGGCATGTGAGGAGCCATAAGACCGACCCCCTAGTCGAGAGGGTCCAGCTGCTGCACGCAAACCCCCATTACGCCTATGTCGCGCACCCAGATGGACGGCAAGATACAGTCTCCCGACGGGACCTGGCGCCCGCTGGTTCCCCTGCCAACGCACCCCCCCCGCATCCCAGCATCGCCTACCGCCACCAATCGTGTCTCTTTAACCCCCCCCCGCGCCTTCACAGCAGCCAACCGCCACCCACCTGCTGACCACTACCCCGCACCGTCTCCGACACGCCAGGCGGAAGCTCCGAACAACACGCTCGCGGAGTCACCATCATCTACGACGTCTGTGCCCGCCGCACCGCCAGAGCTGAGGAGGTCTAAAAGGACGATCCGGCCTCCGGATAGACTGGGCATTTGACCCACTTTACCCCCGCCGGACTTTGTGTTGTTTTTAAACAGGGGGTGAATGTGGTGAAATGTATTCACCAGGAGATGTGGTGCCTGTGTAACCTTTAACCTTTAAGGATTGAGCTGGAACCCCGGTGGGCTACGTCTCTGGCTCCGTCCCCCGGGATGGTATATAGTCCTGCGCCCAGTGGGTGGCGCTCATTTGTACAGAAGTCACTGGCAGGCTAGTTCATTGTGTAACAAAGCCTTCGTTCACTTGTTCATCTGGTCTCGCTGTGAATTGATGGTATATCAATCTTCAATTATTTGATCTTATGGAAAGGACTTTTACACAAATGTTCCTTTCACAGGATGTAGGTCAAATGCTTTTGGTCCATATTAATCTGGACAGCAAGATTATATAAAAATCCCTTTGTCAATATATTGGTCTGAAACATCCTGTAGAGGAGAGAATGTCTTTTGTTCAGCTAAAGGATGTGTAAATGGGGAGAATAGTCAACATAAGGCCTAGGAGCAGGAGTAGGCCACCTGGCCCTTCGAGCCTGCTCTGTCATTCAATGAGATCATGGCTGATCTTTTGTGGACTCAGCTCCACTTTCCAGCCCGAATACCATAACCCTTAATCCCATTATTCTTCAAAAAACTATCTATCTTTATCTTTAAAACATTTAATGAAGGAGCCTCTACTGCTTTACTGGGCAAGGAATTCCATAGATTCACAAACCTTTGGGTGAAGAAGTTCCTCCTAAACTCAGTCCTAAATCTACTTCCCCTTATTTTGAGGCTATGCCCCCTAGTTCTGCTTTCACCCACCAGTGGAAACAACCTGCCCGCATCTATCCTATCTATTCCCTTCATAATTTTATATGTTTTTATAAGATACCCCTTTATCCTTCTAAATTCCAATGAGTACAGTCCCAGTCTACTCAACCTCTCCTCATAATCCAACCCCTTAAACTCTGGGATTAACCTAGAGAATCTCCTCTGCACACCCTCCAGTGCCAGTACGACCTTTCTCAAGTAAGAAGACCAAAACTGAACACAATACTCCAGCTGTGGCCTCACTAACACCTTATACAATTGCAGCATAACCTCCCTAGTCTTAAACTCCATCCCTCTAGCAATGAAGGACAAAATTCCATTTGCCTTCTTAATCACCTGTTGCACCTGTAAACCAACTTTTTTGCGACTCATGCACTAGCACACCCAGTTCTCTCTGCACAGCAGCATGTTTTAATATTTTATCATTTAAATAATAATCCCTTTTGCTGGTATTCCTACCAAAATGGATAACCTCACATTTGTCAACATTGTATTCCATCTGCCAGACCCTAGCCCATTCACTTAGCCTATCCAAATCCCTCTGCAGACTTCCAGTATCCTCTGCACTTTTTGCTTTACCACTTATCTTAGTGTCGTCTTAAAACTTGGACACATTGCCCTTGGTCCCCAACTCCAAATCATCTATGTAAATTGTGAACAGTTGTGGGCCCAACACTGATCCCTGAGGGACACCACTAGCTACTGATTGCCAACCAGAGAAACACCCATTAATCCCCACTCTTTACTTTCTATAAATTAACCAATCCTCTATCCATGCTACTACTTTCCCCTTAATGCCATGCATCTTTATCTTATGCAGCAACCTTTTGTGTGGCACCTTGTCAAAGGCTTTCTGGAAATCCAGATATACCACATCCATTGGCTCCCTGTTATCTACTGCACTGGTAATGTCCTCATAAAATTCCACTAAATTAGTTAGGCACGACCTGCCCTTTATGAACCCATGCTGCGTCTGCCCAATGGGACAATTTCCATCCAGATGCCTCGCTATTTTTCTTCCTTGATGATAGATTCCAGCATCTTCCCTGCTACCAAAGTTAAGCTTATTGGCCTATAATTACCCGCTTTCTGCCTACCTCCTTTTTTAAACAGTGGTGTCACGTTTGCTAATTTCCAATCCGCCGGGACCACCCCAGAGTCTAGTGAATTATGGTAAATTATCACTAGTGCATTTGCAATTTCCCTAGCCATCTCTTTTAGCACTCTGGGATGCATTCCATCAGGTGCAGGAGACTTGTCTACCTTTAGCCCCATTAGCTTGCCCATTCCTACCTCCTTCATGATAATAATCCTTTCAGGGTCCTCACCTGTCGTAGCCTCATTTCCATCAGTCACTGGCATGTCATTTGTGTCTTCCACTGTGAAGACCGACCCAAAACACCTGGTCAGTTCCTCAGCCATTTCCTCATCTCCCATTATCAAATCTCCCTTCTCATCCTCTAAAGGACCAATATTTACCTTAGCCACTCTTTTTTGTTTTATATATTTGCAGAAACTTTCGCTATCTGTTTTTATATTCTGAGCAAGTTTACTCTCATAATCTATCTTACTCTTCTTTATAGCTTTTTTAGTAGCTTTCTGTTGCCCCCTAAAGATTTCCCAGTCCTCTAGTCTCCCACTAATCTTTGTTACTTTGTATGCTTTTTCCTTTAATTTGATACTCTCCCTTATTTCCTTAGCTATCCACGGTCGATTTTCCCTCTTTCTACCGTCCTTCCTTTTTGTTGGTATAAACCTTTGCTGAGCACTATGAAAAATCGCTTGGAAGGTTCTCCACTGTTCCTCAACTGTTTCACCATAAAGTCTTTGCTCCCAGTCTACCTTAGCTAGTTCTTCTCTCATCCCATTGTAATCTCCTTTGTTTAAGCACAAAACACTAGTGCTTGATTTTACCTTCTCACCCTCCATCTATATTTTAAATTCCACCATATTGTGATCGCTCCTTCCGAGAGGATCCCTAACTACGAGATCCTGAATCAATCCTGTCTCATTACACAGGACCAGATCGAGGACTGCTTGTTCCCTCGTAGGTTCCATTACATACTGTTCTAGGAAACTATCGCAGATACATTCTATAAACTCCTCCTCAAGGCTGCCTTGACCGACCTGGTTAAACCACTCGACATGTGATTAAAATTCCCCATGATAACTGCTGTACCATTTCTACATGCATCCGTTATTTCTTTGTTTATTGCCTGCCCCACCATAATGTTACTATTTGGTGGCCTATAGACTACTCCTAGCAGTGACTTTTTCACCTTACTATTCCTGATTTCCACCCAAATGGATTCAACCTTATCCTCCATAGCACCGATGTCATCCCTTACTATTGTCCGGATGTCATCCTTAAATAACAGAGCTATACCACCTCCCTTACCATCCACTCTGTCCTTCCAAATAGTTTGATACCCTTGGATATTTAACTCTCAATCGTGACCATCCTTTAACCATGTTTCAGTAATGGCCACTATATCAAAGTCATTCACGATGATTTGCGCCATTAACTCATTTACCTTATTCCGAACACTACGAGCATTCAGGTAAAGTACACTTATGTTGGCTTTTTTACCTCTGTTTTGAATCTTGACACCTCGATCAGTAAACTCTCCTAAGTTACATTTCCTCTTAGCTTTTCTCCTCATTTTCCTTGTCGTTGAACCCATATCTTCATGTAACAACCTGCCGCGTCGCTTACCATTAATGTTTTTACTTCCCGTTTTATTCCTTTTAGTATTACTGGTCCTATTCACTGAGCTCCCCTCAGTCACTGTACCTTGTACTGTCACCCTTTTTGATTTTTGACTATGGCTTCTCTGCCTTACACTTTCCCCCTTACTGCCTTTTGTTTCTGTCCCTGTTTTACTACCTTCCAACTTCCTGCATTGGTTCCCATCCCCCTGCCACATTAGTTTAAACCCTCCCCAACAGCTCCACCAACCCACCCCCCACCCCCCGCAGGACATCGGTTCCAGTCCTGCCCAGGTGCAGACCGTCTGGTTTGTACTGGTCCCACCTCCCCCAAAACCGGTTCCAATGCCCCAGGAATTTGAATCCCTCCCTCTTGCACCATCTCTCGAGCCACGCATTCATCCTATCTGTCCTGACATTCCTACTCTGACTAGCTCGTGGCACTGGTAGCAATCCTGAGATTGTCAAGTACACTTGTCAACCTCTTCTCTGGTGAAACAATGCATTCTACTGAATACAAATGAATTATCAATAATCACAAGCTTCTTAAAAATTATTTCATGGGATGCCCATCCCTAATTGCACTTGAACTGCTGCAGCCCATGTGGTGTAGGTACCCGTGATGCTAGCAAATCTGCATATTAGACGAGGCAGGACCTGAGGCTTTGGGATTCAACTCCTTTGCCTCAGAAACCTCTGTCCCATCCCGTCATCCCTCTGCATGCCATCCCTTCACCCCCATATTTCTGCCTATCTTCCCCCCAACACCACCCCACTGTCCCCATCCTTGGAGCAAGGCAGCAGCACTTTTGCGGGAGGGCCTGCAATGTTGTACACATCTCAAAGTCATTAGAGAAGTGAAGGTGGGCAGGTATATTCCAGTTCTATCCAGTCGTGAATCAGACTGGTCTAATTAACGACTGGCATGTAATTAGGAGGGAGATGTGCTTCCAGTGAGTTGCATTTTTAATGAGGATTCATGACATGTTAATACATGTAAATAGGAAGATGGGGGAGGAGTGGGAAATTCACCCTGCTATCACCCCACTATGAAAGTGCTGAGGGGGAAATTCCAACTTGCTTTTCCACCGGCAGAATTCTGACTTTTAACCTGTGTCATGTGAGGGTACCTTTAAGACATGGATGTTTAAGCAATGTACCTTTAAAAAAACAGTGATGTCAGAGAGTGGGTGGAGCTGAGATCAGGTCAGCCATTTTGGCAGTTGGAGTTTTGCAGTGTGAAAAGTGCCTGGCTGGTTTTGCTGAGAGCAGCTAATAAAGTGCTTGGCTGGTTTTGCTGAGAGCAGTTTAAAAGTAGAAAGCCAGTTTGAGACAGCAGCTTGAGAAGTTCTGTTTTGCTGTGATCTGCTTGAAGGGAGAAAGCCAGGTTTGAGAAAGCAGCGTGGGGGTGTCTGTGGGTTTCCAGAGAGCTGCATGAAGAAAGCAAGGTGCTGGAGCTGAAGTCACCCAAGCTAATATATCTCTGCCATTCTACAGAAAATACCTTTAACCTGATGTGATACTGTTTAAAGGTGTTAAGTCTCTTGGAAGTTTGAAGGAACATATTAAGGAATTATTTACTGTTGCAATATTTTCTGAGTTATCTTTGAAGAAAGGGGTGTTAAGAGATCCAATGTTTATTTAAGATGTTAAGTTGAGTTCATGGAATAGACAGTGTTTGTGTTTAAAAACCCACGTGTCCATAATTCTAATCCCACACCTAGGGAAAAGGCCGCGTGCTCGGAAAAGCAACAAATCCATTAAAGGGAGAGGTTGGTTGAACTCCATGATACATTTTGGGGTTCTGAAAACGCCTAGCCCATAACACCTGACTGAACTTTATGCCCCTGCCCGGCTGCTGGTTGGGCAGGAAAGTGCAGCCCGGTGCAGACAAGTGTGAGGTGATACATTTTGACAGGAGGAATGAAGAGCGACAGTCTGTCAAATGGTTCATCGAAGCTGTTCCTCGGTTTGAGGATGATGTATATTTAGGTTTGTGGGTTTCTGCCATGGATCTTTGTGTGATTGAACAGACTGATTCTCGACCCATGTATCTTTGGACACATGGAGCAGGGTGCTTCATGGGGTAGTGGGATCCGCAGCCAGGGTTTGCTTCCTTTTCTTCTCTGCCACCTCTCTGCCTCATCATAAAGGTATTTGGCTCAAAACGTGATGCAACGTGATGGACATATTGTTGCCCTCAAGCACCTACACTTCGAGGAGAGCTTCAGGGTGTCTTTGGACTGTTTTCTTTGTCATCCCCTGCAATGCTGGGCATTTGAGAGTTGAGAAAACAGGAGATGCCATTCGGACAAAGTGTCCAGTCCATCTTAGCTGATTTTTCAGGGGTTTTGCCTGAATTCTTGTGGAGCTGACCTCAAGAATGGCATTGGCGCTTGTTCCACAGGCTTTCCATTCAATCTGGAGGATCCGGCTGAGGCATTGCTGATGAAATTTCTCTACCATTCAAACCTGTCACTGATATATAGCTGTTTTTGCTGCTGGTGTGGTGAGTGCTGCTTGTAACTGGCACATCACCGTGGGTTAAACACACTGGAAGTCAAGGATGGTCAACTGCACCTTGAACGGCAGTGGAATATGTGGCTGCCAGGATTTGGTTTAGTGAGATTGGGCCATGTGGGAGGGCCTGCACAGCTGCAGCTCCTGGATGGAGAATGGCACTGATACGTGGAACAAGTAACACATTGATGGACAGATCATTTCTATAACAATGTTCTGGACATCACACATTTTCAAGCTTCTCCTCCGTTTCTGTTGAGCAACCTGCAACGGGTGATAACGTGTGGGTTTTTTTTTGTGAATGAGCTGATATAGCTTTGTATTGGTACCAATATGGAGTGGTGACATTTCCTTGTCGTTCAATAGTTAGTGTGATATGTATATTGTTACGTAGTTGATTTTCAAATTTATGATACCGTTGACCGATCAATAAACAAAATATTCTCAAGTGGCTGTTATGGGGGGGTTAAGTCTCGGGTGGTGCCACTCCCACGGCCTCAAGGGCGTCCCCCTACGGCATATCTTCTCCACCCGACCCAGGAGGAGGTTTAGAGGGAAGGCTTTATGGTCCCCCATAAGGGGAGACCTTTCGCATCTTCTGGTCCGTGTACAGTGCCTCGATTGCAAGGGGGTGGGATACATCTGTAGAAATTGCCCCACCTTCACAGCTGCGTCAATCACCAATGTGGCCCCAGTTGGTGCCACCGCCCCTTCTCCCTGCACAGACCCTGCAACTTCCCTGCTGGAGGGGCCACGCCGGCACCTATTGGCACCTCGATTGCCGGGGTGGAGGTGAGGGCGCACACATGCAGCCAGAATGCATGGAAGAAGACACATAGGACAGTTAGACAGCGGTCAGGACCAGATACCCCTGCCATTACGCTAAGCATTAGCAGCAGCCCTAGCCCATCAAAGGTTCGTTGTTGGATGTCGGGACCGGCGACATTTCTGCACGAGCCCTAGAGGGTGGCGGCGGTGAGGCGCGCGACCGTGAACCCGAGGCCACATTGCACCGGCCACAAATTCAGAGGCGGACCATTGAGTGAAGGGGGGCTGCCCGGGAAGGCCTCCAGAGACAAAGATCACCCTAGTGTTTGATCCTCTCTCCCATAAACGGCATCACTCTATGAAGGGGGGGGGGTGCAAGAGAAACATTCCCCCCCCCCCACCCCCCGCCGGGCGGAATGTGGGTGACACCCAAGGTGTACAGGCAACGTTGGTCATTCAAGGAGAAGCGGAAGAGAAATATCCCTGCTCCCGTTGGCCATCAAGGTCACCGCGGCCCTGAACCTTTATGCCTTGGGTTCATCCCAGGGCTTAAGCGGGTACTTGTGTGCCATATCCCAGCCACCAGCCCACAAGTCCATCCGTGAAGGCATGGTTGCCCTGTTTGCCTGGGCAGCTGACTATTTAAACGTTGACTTGGACCAGGCCCATCAGATGCCCGGGCAATAGGATTCTCTGTTATCGTCAGAATGCCCCATGTCCAGGGGGTACTTGCGCACACTGGCCAGTCTGGAAGTGCCCTTCATACAAAATGATCAGGGGGTTGGATAGGGTGGACAGTGAGAGCCTTCTCCCGCGGATGGATATGGCTGGCACGAGGGGACATAACTTTAAACTGAGGGGTAATAGATATAGGACAGAGGTCAGAGGTAGGTTCTTTACGCAAAGAGTAGTGAGGCCGTGGAATGCCCTACCTGCTACAGTAGTGAACTCGCCAACATTGAGGGCATTTAAAAGTTTATTGGATAAACATATGGATGATAATGGCATAGTGTAGGTTAGATGGCTTTTGTTTCGGTGCAACATCGTGGGCCGAAGGGCCTGTACTGCGCTGTATTGTTCTATGTTCTATGTTCTATGTTCATTAACAGGAAGGGGTTCCACTCCCTGAACATTCAACTTGTGTGAGCCCACCACCTCAAAATCATGCACATATATGCACGCTTCCCAGGGGGTGTGCACAACAGCTACATCCTGGCGCAGTCAGAGATCCCCAGAATGACGAGTTGGCTGTTGGGGGATAAGGGGTACCCGCTGAGGATCTGGCCATTGACGCCAGTAAGGAGGCCGGTGACCGATGGGGAGCCCCACTATAACGGGACCCATGCGGCCACCTGGGCTGTTACTGAGCGGTGCATCGTACTGCTCCAAATGCGGTTCTGATGCCTCAACCACTCTGGTATTGCCCTGCAATACACCCCCTGAAGGGTTGCCCGCTTTGTGGCGGTCTGCTGTGTCCTCTACAACCTGGCACAGCAGCGGGGAGATGTGCTGGAGGTGGAGCAGGAGGAACATGCGGCGTTGTCTGAGGAGGAGGACAAGGTGGAGCCAGACAAGGAGAAGCTGGAGGGCGAGCTGGGGAAGGACCCACAGGAGCAGCGGAGGATGGAGGACGAGCGGCGGTGGTGACGGTCCGAACAGGGAGGGCCTCATCAATACCCGCTTCTCATAGGATGTGGTTTCATCCGTCATCTCACCCCCTCCCCCCTTCCCAACACCCATCCCACTCCTCCTACCCCACCGTCACCACCTCTCCATCCCCCTCCCACCGCAATTTCCCTGTTCAAGCCACCCAGGGTCTGTGTAACATCACTCCAGGGTGAAGGGCCTGTGTCGGTACTGTGGGCAGATCAATATACTAGACAGGAGGGTGATGATAACCCACTGTGAGGTGAGCTCTCCTGCTCCTCAATCTATGCCAAAGTCTGACACCTGTCTGCTGACAGGGTCACACCCATCACCTGCACATGGTAAGTATCGGAGCAGGGGGTTTTGGACCACTAACTTTCATGACCCTAACTGTTCTTAGCTCCTGATGGTGCTGCCCCCCCCCCCCCTCCTTAATGTCCTCTCAGTGACCCTCAATTTGCTCTGCCGCTATGTCTAGATATGTCCCAAGGATGCACATTAGAGGTGGAGGCAGCCTGCTGCTTACCGTGCCCTGTGGCCTTAGGTGCCCCTGGCGGGCGTCCTCTGGAGGTCCAGGGTGGAGGGCCCTGGCAGACTTGCTGGTGGCACATGCCTCGCCATGCCACCCTATTCCGTCCGCTGACCTCGAGACGTGGCATTGTCTGGGGGTCTTGGGTGAGCTGGTGACTGCTGTCACCTCCCTGTAGGGCAGCTCCAGTTTGGCCTCCAGCGCCCCCTCCTCCCTGTCAGTGCCAGTAGAGCCCTGGAGATCACCTTGGGACAAAGGGATGGCTGGAGTGAGCTCCAGAAGCCCATGTCATCTGGGTCTGCCAGCCCTGGCAGCTCCCCATTGTCTGTACCATGTTGCCGACGCCCTCAGCGATGCCCCTTTGTGACCGGGCCACGATCTGCAGTGCCTCGCCAATGTCCACCTGTGTCTGGGACTTGTTCCTTTGCACTTGGACATGTTCTGGAGCGTCTTGGCAATCTCCACCTGAGACTGGGACATAGTCCTTAATGACTGGGACATGCACTGCAGTGCTCCGGCAACGTCCACCTGCGACTGGGACACGTCCCCCAGCGACCGGGACATGCTGCCTAAGCCCTCAGTGATGGCCATCACTGACTGAGTAATGCCTTGGACACCACCATTCATGCTGCTGACATGGTGCTCCAGGCTTTCCACTGCAATCACCACCCTAACAGTGTTAGCCTCAGTGTCATGTAATGCTGGCACCATCCCCTATGCCCGTAGCTTTTGGGACTTCACCAATTGACTGTAGACCAGCTGGAGTGTTGCTGACATCCCCCTCTGGATCCCACGGCCGCACCCTATCGACTGCATCAGCTCCAGGATAACCTGGTCCAGAGGCTCAGCATCCATCTGGGACGCAGCAGGATCCAGGGATTCAGCAGCCCTCCAACTGCTGTCTCCCTTGGATGTTCCTGCTTTCACCTGATGTGCATCAGCAACTGTGTGCTGCTCACCAGATTGTGCCCCAGAGACCTGTCCACTTTCATTTCATTTCATTTGCCCACTGAGGTATGTGCTGGTGGAGGGTGGGGTGACAACTGTGACCCCTCAATGGTGGCATCCCCGGTGTTCTCCTCCGATGTGTTCTCTTGGGAGACCTAGACGCAGTCATGGAGGGGGGGGGGGGGGGGGGGGGTTGTTGTCGGGAATGGCGGGCAGTACCGGTGCAAGGGGACCAATGCCAACTCATCCGTGGGGCCCAATGGAGGTCGTTGAGCTTCTTACGGCATTGGGTGGAGGTCCTCCTGGTGACACTCCCCGCACTGACGGTCGCTGCCACTGCCTCGCAGCGGCACTGGCTGCCCTGTGGCCGACCCTCTGACCCCCTCGGGGGAAACGGGGCATCCCATCTGGACTCCACTGTGCCCAACAGTCTGGCCAGGTCGGCATCTCCGAATCATGGGGCTGGTCTGCAGTGGCATGGCCGTGCGCTATCTGGGTTTCTTTCGCGGGATCAGATAAGAGCTTCTCCTCCTTGTTAGCGGGGAGCTATTGGGCACAGTCCAGGCGAATCAGCTGGTGGGACAGTCATTTCCGATGTGAAGCCCTGGGGCAGCATTACCCGCCCTAATTGGCATTATATACCGGTGATCATCCATCAGGAAGCACAAGGCATCTCTTGCTCGCTACCACACTTAGAAACCTTTCCATTAGCGACCTGTAACTCTTTCTCATGTTTTACTTTCAGACAACGCTAACCTTTAGTGTGCTATTAACACCTACAGTAGACCAATGCTTTGTTCGTTCATTATAACCATCCATTACTACTCCCTCTGCTCTTTGTTCCATGATATCTTTGTCATTTAAACACCCCCCACCCCATCCTATCCATGACGTTCCCTTTTGTTCCTCCCTTTTTCAACAGCACAAACCCCATCACATTTCTACCTCTCTTCCATTTGGAGTCATTTTGAACTTGGAAGGTTAACTCTAATTCGCTGACTCTTAGATGCTTCAAGACCTGCAGAGCTCTTCCAGCACGCTCTGTTTTTATATAAGTTTTGTCATATCTTATAACTAAGCCATGGCAAGAGTTTCTCATTCTGGGGTTTGCCTTATAGCGTGGACGAACAGGTGGGCTGGAGGATTTGCATGGTCATGACCCATACATGACAGTGCACTCCCATGTTTGACATAAGTTGGCTTTGTTGGGACTTCAGATAGAAAATGGATTGGCCTTAGGAAAAGTAATTTCAGACCACTGGTGAAAATAGGGAAATAGGAACAAAAGAAAAACAAGAGGTCAGGAGGCTGCTGAAGTATTTAAGACACTAAAACCATAGGTCAATAGTTCACTTCAGCTTCTCCTCGTAGGTCCCCACTGGTGGTCCAATGACAATCCCATTCAATGGCTGTGCCAGACAAGCTAAGGGGAATCCTGGTTTCATGTTTTGGTCGGTGTTGAATTCAGTGATTTCTTCCCCCCTCCCACACTCAGCCTTCTCCTCTTTTCAGTTTTTCTGCTTCAGCCATGAATGGTTGCACCTTAACAACATCTGTCTGACTCCAGCTCCCTCTCACTTGTCCCAGTGACATGCCATCTCCCTTACTTTTGTTGAAAAGAGACTGGCTATGACATTTTATGGCATTAATACAATATGAACAAGTAATGAAGGTTAAAATAAATTTAACCTAGTCCTGATTACAATCAATTTACCCTGTTGGAAACATCAGCAATGCCTTATCGAATTTGTATAAATGTATAATAGTTAGTAGAACTGCTGTGATTTAATTGCCTCTTTCCCTAATTTGGCTGGAATAACATTGTTGCAATGCAGTATGAAAAGTGAGAAACCCCAATACTTCTTTGTAATAAATATTATGGTAATTCATAATTATGTATCTTATAACACATTCTATTTAAGTAAAAATGATGATTAAGTTGAAAACCGTTTCAAAGTCCTAAATCATTATTTAAATTACGTTGTACGCTCTCGAACTCCACCATTATCTGTTGATGCATGCTGCCAATTATTTTTTAAACAATCTTCTTCAGAAGTCTTGTTTAGTAATTAGAATCTCGATCCATGCACTGTGAAGAATAGCATTTTGATGTGCGTCGCTCTCACACTGAGGATTTGCAATTTGTGAAGAGGCAAATTTGTTCCATATCATTTCCCCTGTGTTAACCGATCAAATTGGGGGAAGACTGCTGAGAGAGAATGAGAGGGGAGTCTGTTGCTGAAGGTTGCCGGACTAGACAAGTCCGTGCTAGGTGTTGGTAGGGGCAACCTTCGAAGAGAGGTGGTCAATCGTTGGTGAGGGCCATCTCATAGGTCTTGTGGGCGGATCCTGGGTGGGGAAAGATTAGAGGAAAAGTGGGGGTCGATGCAGGGAGGACGATTGGAAGTCTTGTGCTCACGGGAGGTCACATGCATGCTGCTGAGGTATGTATTACGAGCCTCATGGTTGAGGCATCAGAGGCCTTGTGGTCAGTGTTGGGAGAGCAGCACGGTCTCGGAGACCTCGGGGTAAATGTCAGTATGAGGTGCCAAATTGCGAAGGCTCCACAGGCTGTTACGTGGATCCAGGATGTAAATGTTTACGGCATACTCATCTTCATGAAGATGCCATATTTTCTGATGCTCAAGAAACCTGTCCAGTAAAGTTGAACAAGAGAATGAGCTTCACAGCCTCACTATCTTTTGATAGATCCAACCCGCTTCCTCGGGTCAGATTGTTTACTTACCCACCTTCTAACTTCATCAAAGCCTAAAGTTGACAGTTTGCATGGCGTTTTTCACACTTCAGCTATCTCACCCCCACCCAGGCTGTAGGAGAGAGCTGAATCATTTACACACACAAGGTGTGGACAATATCAGGGCTGACAAGTGGCAAGTTACATTCGCGTCACACAAGTGCCAGGCAATGACCATCTCCTACAAGAGAGGATCTAACCATCGGCCCTTGACATTCAATGGTATTACCATCACTGAATCTACCACAATCAACATCCTGGGGGGTTACCATTGATCAGAAACTGAACTGGACTAGCCACATTAATACTGTGACTACTAGGGCAGGTCAAAGGCTAAGAGTCCGGCGAGTAACTCACCTCCTGATTCCCCAAAGCCTGTCCACTATCTGCAAAGCACAAATCAGGAGTGTGATGGAATACTCTCCACTTGCCTGGATGAGTGCAACTCCAACAACACTCAAGAAGCTCAACACCATCCAGGACAAAGCAACCCGCTTGATTGATCTCCCTTCCACAAACATTCAAACCCACTGCCACCGACGAACAGTCGCAGCCGTGTGTACCATCTACAAGATGCACTGCAGTAACTCATCAAGGTTCCTTAGACAACACCTTTCAAACCCACCCAGAGGACAAGAGCAGCAGATACCTGGAAACCCCACCACCTGGAGGTTCCCCTCCAAGTCACTCCCCACCCTGATTTGGAAATATATCGCCGTTCCTTCACTGTCGCTGGGCCAACATCCTGGAACTCCCTCCCTAACAGCTCAGTGGGTGTACCTATGCCTCAAGGACTACAACGATTCAAGGAGGCAACTCACCACCACCTTCTGAAGGGCAACTAGGGATGGGCAATAAATGCTGGCCTAACCAGTGATGCCCACATCCCGTAAATGAATAATAAAGAAATGTTTTGAACTCAAATCCTTGGTGCACAGGAAAGCCAATGGTCAATGGCAATGAGCATGGAGGAGTCAGCACCGTTAGCAGCGCCCCCCCCCCCCCCCCCCCCCCGGCGATTCTCTGGCCTGCGATGGGCCGAGCGGCCGACCGTTTACGGCCGGTCCCGCCGGCGTAAATCAAACCAGGTCCGTACTGGTGGGACCTGGCTCTACGGGTGGCCTGCAGAGTCCTCGGGGAGGGGGGGGGGGGAGGATCTGGCCCCGGGGGGGACGCCCCCACAGTGGCCTGGCCCACGATCAGGGCCCACCGATCCGCGGGCGGGCCTGTGCTGTGGGGGCACTCTTTCCCTCCGCGCCGGCTGCTGTCAACCTCCGCCATGGCTGGCGCGGAGAAGAACCCCTCCTGCGCATGCATTGGGATGACGCCAGCACACGCTGACTCGTGCTGGCTGGCGGAGGCCCTTCGGCGCCAGCCCCACCGGCGCCGGCCTAGCCCCTGAAGGTACAGAGGATTCCGCACCTTCCGGACGGCCCGAAGCCGGAGTGGTTCACGCCATTCCTCGGCGCCGGTACGGCCCGCCCCGTCATGTAGGGGAGAATCCCGCCCCAGGTTACTGAATCATCATAAGCCCATTACACCCTCCTGTCCTGGCCATTTCACCCCATAAAGCCTGCTCACAGCATACATCCATGAACAAGAAAATAAACAGAGTTCCAGTTATGATTCTGACCTCTGTTCGCAAGATCAATATGGATAACAAAAGCCATATAACCCAGATTATCTCATCCATCCAGTGACATATGTATTAGGAGCAGGAGTCAGCCATTTTGTCCCTCAAGCCTGCTATGCCATTTGATAACATTAGGCATTACATCAGTGACTACAGCTCAAAAGTATTTCATCGCCTGAAAAGCGATTTGAAATATCATGAAAGGTGCTGTATGAATGTAGATTTTGTCTTTCTTTCATTACACCTGCATACAGTAGGCAGAGTTGCTATAAGCAATGGTGAAATTGGAGGCCCAATTCTCGAAAGATAATTAATCACAGAGCAATCAACTGATGTTAGGAAAGTGACCAGAAAGAAATCGTTGCATTTACAAAACAATTCAACTCTGTAGCTAAAATAATCTGACTATTCTGATTTCTCTGGCACAACCCACAAGGTAACATAAATGGCATCTGCTCCTTTTATGCTAATGACACTATCCCCAGGATTTGCCGATCAGATATCTCCCAGCAGCTGAGGGAAAATGTGCAGTAGATTGATTTGCTGAACTGAATTTTTCACAGAAGAATGATACAAGACACATAAATTCATTAAGGCCTTAATGCAAAACTGGATTGATCCCGCTTCCCCAGAAACTGTCATCTAAATTGTATTGTATACTGTGAATTTACAGCCTAAAATGGAATATATATATTTCATGAATAAGAAACGACAACAGCAAAAAGGTGACACTCACACCCCATGCCATGCCATCCCTGCCACCCACTCCTCCAAGGGACCTTAATCTGCCCAACCCTCCAACATGCTCAACCTATCCTCCACCAATCCAACCAGCCCCTCAACCTCCGCCAACCCTCCAACATCACGCAACCTAGCCTCACCCCTCCAACAGCCTCCCAACCTCCTCCAGCCTCCCATGACCTGCGAACCACCTCTCCAACACCCCCTAGCCAACCCCAGCTCTCAAGCACTTCCACCTCCCCTCTACCCTGCCAAATGCTCCCAACCTATTCCACCCCTCAAGTGCCCCCAACATACTGCCACCCCTCCAAGTCATCCAACCTACCCCCACTCAGCCAACACCCCCATCACCCCCACACTTCTAACACTCCCCCAACCTACCCCATCCCACCAACACCCCAATCACCCCCACACTTCTAACACTCCCCAATCTACCCCATCCCTCCAACACCCCAGCCACCTCCACACTTCTAACACTCCCCCAACCTACCCCATCCCACCAACACCCCAATCACCCCCACACTTCTAACACTCCCCAATCTACCCCATCCCTCCAACACCCCAGCCACCCCCACACTTCTAACACTCCCCCAACCTACCCCATCCCTCCAACACCCCAGCCACCCCCACACTTCTAACACTCCCCCAACTTTCCTCATCTCTCCAACACCCCCAACCTACCCCATCCCTCCAACACTCCCAACCACCCCGTAACTCCAACACCCCAACCACCACCACACCTCCAACACCCCCTAAACTACCCCCACTCCGCCAACACCCCAACCACCCTCACACATCTAACATCCCCCCCAACCGGCCCCATCCCTCTAACACCCCCTAAACTACCCAAACCTTCAACACTCCCAAACACCCCACCCCTCTAACATCCCCAAACCTATACCCAACTCTCCAACACCCCAACCGCCACCACACTTCCAAAATACCCCAACAAACCCCATCCCTCCAACACCCCCAACCTACCCCATCCCGCCAACACCCCCTAAACTACCCCATCCCTCCAACCCACCCAACCACCCAATAACTCCCAACACCCCAACCACCACCTCACATCCAACAACCCCCAACCTAACCCATCCCTCCAACATCCTCTTCACAACCACAACCCTCCACAATTCCCAACCGCCCCATCCCTCCAACAGCCTCTAAACTACCCCAATCCTCCAACACTTCCCAACCTACCCCATCCCTCCAACCCTCCCAGCCACCACATAACTCCAACACCCCCAAACCTATACCCAACTCTCCAACACCCCCAACCGCCACCACACCTCCAATACCCCCCAACCAACCCCAACCTCCAACACACCCCAACATACCCCATCCCTCCATCACTACCTAAACCACACCAACCCTCAAACACTCCCAACTACCCCGTAACTCCAACATACCCAAACCAACACCCAGCTCTCCAACATCCCCAACCGCCACCACACCTCCAACATCACCTAACCAGCCCCACACTTCTAACACTCCCCCAACCTACCCAAACACTCCAACACACCCAACCTACCCCATCCCACCAACTCCCCCACCTATCCCAACCCTCCAACACCCCCACCTTCCTCATCCCTCCAACACTCCCAACCACCCCGTAACACAACACTCCAAATGCCACCACACCTCCAACACTCCCCAACCTACGCGTCCCTCCAAGACGACCACACAACCTAGCCCATCCCTCCAACACCCCCAAACCTACCCATCCCTCCAACACCCCCAAACTACCCCATCCCTCCAACACTACCCAATCTACCCATCCCTCCAACACCCCCCAACCTACCCATCCCTCCAACACCACCAACCTACCCATCCCTCCAACACTTCCAACCTATTCATCCCTCCAACATCACCAACCTACCCATCCCTCCAACACCCCCAACCTACCCATCCCTCCAACACCACCAACCTACCCATCCCTCCAACACACCCAACCTACCCACCCCTCCAACACCCCAAATGTACCCCCACACTTTCAAAGCCCTTTAACCTAACCTCAACCCTCCAACTCCCCCAACCTACCCCATTCCTCCAACACCCCCAACCTACCCATCCCCCTGGCACTCCCAACTTACCCCATCCTTCCAACACACCCCAACCTGCCCCATCCCTCCAACAACCCCCAACCTACCCATCCCTCCAACACCCGCCAACTTACCCCATCCCTCCAACACCCCCATCCTACCCCATCCCTGCAACACCCCCACCTACCCACCCCTCCAACACCCCAAACCTACCCCCACACTTTCAACACCCATAAACCAAACCTCAACCCTCCAAATCCCCCACCCTACCCTATTCCCCTCCAACAACCCCCATCCTACCCCATCCCTCCAATACCCCCATACATACCCCATCCCTCCAACACTCCCAACCACCCCGTAACTCAACACCCCAACCGCCACCACACCTCCAACACTCCACAACCATCCCCATCCCTCCAACACACCCAACCTACCCCATCCCTCCAACACACCCGAACCGACCCCATCCCTCCAAACACACCCCAACCTACCCCACCCTCCAACACCCCCAAACCTACCCATCCCTCCAACTCACCCCAACCTACCCCATCCCTCCAACACAGCTCAACTTACCCCATTCATCCAACACCCCCACCTTATCCCTCCAATACCCCCCATCTTATCCCATCCCTCCAACACTCCCACCTATCCCATCCCTCCAACACCCCCACCTACCCCATCCCTCCAACACCCCCAACCTACGCCTTCCCTACAAAACCCCCCAACCTACCCATCCCTCCAACATCCCTCAACCGCCACCACACCTCCAAAACACCCCAACCTACCCCAACCTTCCAACACTCCCCAAACTACCCCTTCCCTCCAACGCCCCCCCCAACCTACCAATCTGTCCAACACCCCCCAACCTATCCCATCCATTCAACAACCCACAACCTACCCATCCTTCCAACTCAACCCAACCTACCCCATCCCTCCAACAACCCCCAACTTACCCATCCCTCCAACACCCACCAACTTACCCCATCCCTCCAACACCCCCATCCTACCCCATCCCTGCAACACCCCCACCTACCCCATCCCAGCAACACCCACCAACCTACGCATCCCTCCAACACCCCCACCTACCCCATCCCTCCAATGGCCCGCAACTTACCCCATCCCTCCAACACCGCCCTGCCTACCCATCCCTCTAACACCCCAACCTACCCACCCCTCCAACACCCCAAACGTACCCCCACACTTTCAAAAGCCCTCAACCTAACCTCAACCCTCCAACTTCCCCAACCTATCCCATCCCTCCAACACTCCCAACCTACGCCTTCCCTCCAACACGCACCAACAAAACCCATCCCTCCAACCCACCCCAACCTACCCCATCCATCTAACACCCCAAACCTACCCACCGCTCCAACACCCCAAACGTACCCCCACACTTTCAAAACCCCTCAACCTAACCTCAACCCTCCAACGCCCCCAACCTACCCCATCCCTCCAACACTCCCAACCTACCCCATCCCTCCAACACCCCCAACCAACCGCATCCCTCCAACACCCCCACCTATCCCACCCCTCGAACACCCAACTTACCCATCCCTCCGATACCCGCCAACTTACCCCATCCCTCCAACACCCCCATCCTACCCCATTCCTGCAACACCCCCACCTACCCCATCCCTGCAACACCCCCCAACCTATGCATCCCTCCGACACCCACACCAACCCATCCCTCCAATACTCCCCAACTTATCCCATCCCTCCAACACCCGCCAGCCTACCCCATCCATCCAACATCCCCCAACCTACCCCATCCCTCCAACACTCCCAAACCTACCCCTTCCCTCCAACACCCCCCAACCTACCCATCCCTCTAACACCCCAACCAACCCACCCCTCTAACACCCCAAACGTACCCCCACACTTTCAACACCCCTCAACCTAACCTCAACCCTCCAACTCCCCCAGCCTACCCATCCCTCTAACACCACCAACCTACCCCATCCCTCCAACACCCCAAACCTACCCCCACACCTTCAACATCCCTCAACCTTACCTCAACCCTCCAACTCCCCAACTTACCCCTTCCCTCCAACAGCCCCCAACCTACCCCATCCCTCCAACATACCCCAACCTACCCCATCCCTCCAACATACACCAACCTACCCCATCCCTCCAAAACCCCCCAACTTACCCATTCCTCCAACAGTCCCCAACCTACCATCCCTCCAACACCCCCACCTTAACCCTCCAATACCCCCCAACTTACCCCATCCCTCCACCACCCAACCAACCCCATCCCTCCAACACCCCCACCTACCCATCCCTCCAACACTCCCAACCACCCGGTAACTCAACACACCAACCGCCACCACACCTCCAGAACCCCACAACCAACTCCATCCGTCCAACACCCCCCAACCAACCCATCCCTCCGACACCCGCCAACTTATCCCAAAATTGCCCTTACTGTTGGGTGGGGTTACTGGGTTATGGGGATAGGGTGGAGGTGTTGACCTTGGGTGGGGTGCTCTTTCCAAGAGCCGGTGCAGACTCGATGGGCCGAATGGCCTTCTTCTGCACTGTAAATTCTATGAATCCCTCCAACACCCCCATTCTACCCCATTCCTGCAACACTCCCACCTACCCCATCCCTGCAACACCCTCCAACACCCCCACCTACCCCATCCCTCCAATACCCCCCAACTTACCCCATCCCTCCAACACCTCCCAGCCTACCCCATCCGTCCAACATCCCCCAACCTACCCCATCCCGCCAACACTCCCCAACCTACCCCTTCACTCCAACACCACCAACCTACCCATCCCTCCAATACCCCCCAACTTACCACATCCCTCCAACACCGCCCAGCCTACCCCATCCATCCAACACCCCCCGACCTACCCCATCCCTCCAATACCTCCAAACTAACCCATCCCTCCAACACCCCCCAACCATCCCTCTAACACCCCAAACGTACCCCCACACTTTCAACACCCCTCAACCTAACCTCAACCCTCCAACTCCCTCAGCCTACCCACCCCTCTAACACCCCCAACCTACCCCATCCCTCCAACACCCCAAACCTACCCCCACACTTTCAACACCCCTCAACCTAACCTCAACCCTCCAACTCCCCCAACCTACCCCATCCCTCCAACACACCCATCCACCCCGTAACTCAACACCCCAACCGCCACCACACCTCCAACACCCCCAACCAACCCCATCCCTCCAACACTCCCAACCTACCACATCCCTCCAACACACCCAAACCGACCCCATCCCTCCAATGCACCCTAACTTACCCCATCCCTCCAGCACCCGCACTTTATCCCTCCAATACCCCCCAACTTACCCCATCCCTCCAACACCCAACCAACCCCATCCCTCCAACACCCCCACCTACCCCATCCCTCCAACACTCCCAACCAGCCCGTAACTCACTATCCCAACCGCCACCTCCAGCAACCCCCAACCTACCCCATCCCTCCAACACTCCCCAACCTACGCCTTCCCTCCAACAGTCCCCAACCTACAGCATCCCTCCAACACCCCCCATCGTACCCCATCCCTCCAATACCCCCCAACTTACTCTATCCCTCCAACACCCGCCAGCCTATCCCATCCGTCCAACGCTTCCACCTACCCCATCCCTCCAACACTACAACCACCCCTAACTCAACACCCCAACTGCCACCACGCCTCCAACACCCCCCTACCTACCCCTTCCCTCCAACACCCCCCAACCAACCCCATACCTCCAACACCGCCCAACCACCACCACACCTCCAACACCCCCCAACCTACCCCTTTCCTCCAACATCCCCCAACCTACCCCTTCCCTCCAACACCCCCCAACCTACCCCATCCCTCCAACACCCCCAAAACTATCCCATCCCTCCAACACTGTCCAACCTAACCCATCCCTCCAACACCCCAAACCTACTGCCACACTTTCAACACCCCTCAACCTAACCTCAACCCTCCAACTCCCCCAACCACCCCCAGGAGACACAGATTTAAAGTAATTAACAAAAGAACCAGAGGTGAAATGAAGTGAATTTGTAACCTGGTGATTGTTTCGATCTGGAATGTAACTGAAACATCAATGAAGCAAATTCAGTAACTTTCAAAATGAAATTGGATAAATACTCAAAAGAGGAAAACATTTGCAGAACAATGGAGAAAGAGCAAATGTATCGGCCTAATTGGATATCTTGTTCAAAGAAGTCGGACAGGCACAATGGACTCCTTCAGAATAATTGCATCGTGCTACATAATTCAATGATTCTATGAAACATTATCATTGTGCTGGAGGATGCTGTTGTGATACAGCTGACACTTGTAATTTTGAGCTTTTTGCAGGTACAGCAAATGACCATAGTTTTGTATGGGCAGAGAACAATCCATACCGAGTAGGTTGAAACAAATACTTACTTTATTTTACAATAATTATTATATATAGCTCCAGCAATTCCCTACTGGGTCTTCACTAGTCCTGCCTTACTGGCCGACTTTATTTATACAAAGCCAAGTATTGTTAAGCGACCCCGCTCCCTTATTCTGCAAGATCCATGGGGTAGCTAATCATCCCTATCCCGTAAGACTCGTGCAGGCTATATTACATAGAATGTGACGATAGAATCCATATAATGCAGAAGGAGGCCATTCTGCTCATTGAGTCTACATCAACCCTCTAAAAGAGTACCCTACCTAGGCCCACTCGCTCACCTTACCTCTGTAATCCATAACCCCACCTAACCTTTGGATACTTAGGAACAATTTAGCATGGCCAATCCACATAACCTGCACATCTTTGGACTGTGGGAGGAAACCAGAGCACCCGGAGGAAACCCACGCAGGCACGGGAGAATGTGCAAAGTCGACACCGTCACTCGAGGTTGAAATTGAACCCATGTTGTACCTATAAAACCTCAGGTACTTTTGGCCAGTTTACTTATTCAAAGGTTTTACCTTTGAATAAGTAAACAAACCACAAACACATGTTCAAAATTCAACAATATTTATTAACACAATTAACCCTTATATTACACACATAAAACAAGAGTGTGGTGATATGCATCACTGTAAATACACAAGGGGTTGATGTAAATACACTACGACTAAGTAAACACTAGAGGGAGCACCAGAGATGTAATGACATGCAGACATACAGCCAATGGGTCATTACAACTGGACACAACCAATGGGTAATCAGGACACCCAGAGGTGACACTACCACAAGGGGGCAACCCATATAAAAAGACAGGGCACACACGCTCTGTCTCTTTCCACAGGCGCACTTAGAGAGTAGGACAGGGGCAGATCAGAAGCATCACACCCACCACGTGGCTTAGAGCAGACTGGTTAGTTAGACTGAGTTACTATAGCAAGATTAGCAGGAGAGTCGAACTCATAGAGAACTGTGCTAATGGTTCAATAAACCACATTGAACTTACTTCAAAGTCTGGAGTATCTTTTGGTCAAAGCTGCATTGAGTTGCAGCCTGTGTTATCCCAGAGTACATAACACAACAAAGAGGATACCCCAGATTCAAGTATACTACCAGCTAAGGTAGGCTGTGGGTCTGATCGCTGGAATTCCTCTGGCCCACCTTCACAAAGGTGGTCTCTTCCTTGCTTCCTTCCTTCTGGTCAGGTCAAGGTCACCTCACACACCGAGTCTCTGCTGCAGGTGTCTCTGGGATGCGTACCTTTGTTCCCCTCTCTCCTCACCTTTCCAGAAAGTTTGCAGGCTTCCGGCCAATGAGGTCTCAGGAGGGGGTCCCAGCAGCCAATGGTCCGGTTGATGACTGTTTGACAGGCCATCTGAGCCCGCCCCAGGTATCCCATCTCTGGTGGTGTGGGCTGCACATGACCTGTTCCCACATAAGGTAGCAGTAAAACTCTGGGTGCGGAAAGCCTGGCTCGATCTGGGCTACAGACAATAGACCTGTGCATTTCAATGGAGTACAATGATCTCCTGCTAGGTCTCAGTCGAGTGTGATGATTTTTGATGGGTTATTGAATGGGACAGGCCCAGACATGTTCTGGCAGCTTGTCCGTTGGTTGTGTATTTGACTTTGGTCAGGTCTGAATTCCAACAGCCTGCCTGCAGTATGATTTTAAAATGCCCAATTCTTTAATTTAGGATATTGATGCACTGTCAATTACGACGAGACGAGAGTAGAGTGTAATCGAGGCTTTATTACACAGAGATGTGTTGCCTCCTACAGCTGCTGCCGAAATGGCTGCAGCTCGGTGAGCACACACATTTATACTCCGCCTACTGGGCGGAGCCAGCAGGCAGGGATCTATCCCCGTACCTGTAGTACAGGGGCCTTACCGTAATACCCCTCGTATGCGGTATATGCAATACAACAGTGGTGACTACCACAGATATACAATTTAATTGGCCTTAAAATTAGGCCCTAATTATATTACCACACCCGGGTTCCTGGCGTTGTGAGGAAGCAGTGTTAACATTTGTGCCACCGTGCCGCCCTTAATTACGAAAGGTTTTTAATACTTTAGAAGCAGTTCACTTGACTGATACCAGGGATGAGGGGGTTGTCTTATGGGGAAAGGTTGGACAGGTTGGGCCTGTATGTATTTGGAGTTTAGAAGAATGTGAGGTGATCTTATTGAAACATGTATGATCCTGAAGGGACTTGACAGGATGGATACTGAAAGAATGTTTCTCCTTTAGGAAAGACTTGAACTAGGGGGCACATCTTAAAAATAAGGGCCTATCATTTAAGACCGAGATTAGGAGAACATTTTTACTCACAAAGGATCGTGAGTCTTTGGAACTCTCTTCCCCAGAGAGCAGTGGGGAGGCAGGGCCATTGAATATTTTTAAGGCTGAGGTAGATAGATTCTTGTGACTAACAAGGGAGTAAAATGTTATTGGGATTAGGCAGGAATGTGGAATTGAGGCCACAATCTTATTTAATAGCGGAACAGACTTGAGGGCTGAATAGCTGATCCTGCATCTAATTCCTATGTTGATATGTTCATATGTGGCTGAAGGCAAACCTTTAAAGGAAATGTTGCATCTTGCAAAACTGTTTTTCAAGTTGTTAATGGATCTACTCAAAAATGATTGTAGACCACAATAATTCCACTGTCAGAGATGTCATTTCAGAAACTGCAGCATAAATTGGCACCCAATCACAAAACATTTGATCTTTGCACACTTCTGGAGCAGTCAAAAAGCTACATAATCCAAATAAATTTCAGCAAAATACAATCCAGGGCTCCTGCTGGTGGCTGCAATGTAGCAATCAAAAATCACACAACGGCAGACCCAGTGTTAGTACTCTGGAGCTGCTGGGGAGCTGGATGTGGAAATAATGGGGCACATAGTGGAAGTGGGCGGGTGCTGTTGGCTAAATAATTAATGTGCAAAAAATGTGCCAATTGTGCCACTACGTCACTGATAATATCAATACTGTCTCTTACACTCAGGTAGTTGCAGTAAAGAGAACAAAAAAGGTGAATTATTATAAAGTAGAAGCATGTCAGGTGAAGTTACAAATTAAACATTTAGATAACATCATTTCAAGTTGAAAGGTGGATAATATTTTCTTTAAAGAATTAGTTTTGTACTGCGGTTAATGTTGTCAAGTTGGCACATGGGATAAACAGGCACAATGCGTCCATACAATTTCACATCCCCTCCCCCAACCATCTTTGGCTGTTTCAGCAACCTCCCCTGCATCATAAGGTCAGAACGAGGATGTTCACAGATGATTACACATTGTTCAGTTCCATTCACAGCTCCTTAGATGCTGAAGCTGTCCATGTCCGTATGCAGCAAGACCTGGACAACATTGAGACCTGCGCTTATAAGAGGCAAGTGACATTCGCAGCAGGCAATGACCATTTCCAACAAAAGTGACTCTAACCATCAACCCGTGACATTCAATGGCATTACCAGCGCTCAATTTACCACCCTCAACATCCTGAGGGATACCATTGACCAGAAACTGAACTGGACTAGCTATATAAATACCGTGGCTACAAGAGCAGATCAGAGGCTGGGGATTCTGTGCCACGTAATTGGCCATCTGACTTGCCAAAGCCTGTCCACCATCAGCAAGGCATAAATCTGGACTGTAATGGAATGACTGCCACTTGCCTGGATGAGTGCAGCTCGAACAACACTCAAAAATCTCAACACAACTCAGGACAAAGCAGCTTACTTGATTGGAAGCCCATTCACCACCTTAAACATTCACTCCCTCCGCCAACAGCATGCAGTGGGTCAGTATGTACCACCAGGAGTATGCCCTGAGGAGTGCTGGGGGTGGGGGGATGTTGTTGTGGGTTAAGGGAATGTCTAAACTGAGTTTTGCAACCCCCGTCGGGGAAAAGGCAACGCAATGACTTTCACATTGGTGTCGGTAGAGTTTTGAAAACCACAGACAATAAATCATAACATTTAAACAGGATTGGAGTCAGGTATGGGGATGAGATCGGGGGGGGGGGCATTAAAGTGGGACTTGGGCCGAGAATTGAGGATAGAAGGAGAATCGGGCTGGGGTGAGGGAGCAAATCCTTTAAAGCTGGCTGAACTAGGGCAGCTTTTGTATATGGGTGAGTTGGAAAGTTAAGCAGCAGGGAGTACTGGCTATCGGGAGCTCAGGATTTATTTTGATTACTCACTGTGAAAATTCTTGATCAAGCTTTTTGCTGCTTTTCCCGGGTCGGCTCTTCTACACTTTCTTCGCCCGTTACTATTGATGTGTTGGGTAGGCTGGGTCGATGTGGACTGCACTTGATGCAGTGTAGCGAGAGACAGACCTCCAACACTTGATAAGATTTTTATTATTAAAATAAGATGCAACATGATTTTATTTAACGTCTAAACTATTATACATGTTCAACTGTGGGTTGACACTACGCTGACTTGCCTGGTGACCGAACCAGACTTACTAACTACCACATGGTGTTTGCACTGGCCAGCTCACTAACTAGTTCTGCTTTCACCCACCAGTGGAAACAACCTGCCCACATCTATCCTATCTATTCCCTTCATAATTTTATATGTTTCGATAAGATCCCCCCTCATCCTTCTAAATTCCAATGAGCACAGTCCCAGTCTACTCAACCTCTCCTCGTAATCCAACCCCTTCAGATCTGGGATTAACCCAGTGAATCTCCTCTGCACACTCTCCAGTGCCAGTACGTCCTTTCTCAAGTAAGGAGACCAAAACTGAACACAATACTCCAGGTGTGGCCTCACTAACACCTTATACAATTGCAGCATAACCGCCCTAGCCTTAAACTCCATCCCTCCAGCAATGAAGGACAAAATTCCATTTGCCTTCTTAATCACCTGTTGCACCTGTAAACCAACTTTTTGCAACTCATGCACTAGCACACCCAGGTCTCTCTGCACAGCAGCATGTTTTAATATTTTATTATTTAAATAATAATCCCTTTTGCTGTTATTCCTACCAAAATGGATAACCTCACATTTGTCAACATTGTATGCCATCTGCCAGGCCCTAGCCCATTCACTTAGCCTATCCAAATCCCTCTGCCGACTTCCAGTATCCTCTGCACTTTTTGCTTTACCACTTATCTTAGTGTCGTCTGCAAACTTGGACACATTGCCCTTGGTCCCCCAACTCCAAATCATCTATGTAAATTGTGAACAGTTGTGGGCCCAACACTGATCCCTGAGGGACACCACTAGCTACTGATTGCCAACCAGAGAAACACCCATTAATCCCCACTCTTTGCTTTCTATTAATTAACCAATCCTCTATCCATGCTACTACTTTACCCTTAATGCCATGCATCTTTATCTTATGGAGCAACCTTTTGTGTGGCACCTTGTCAAGGGCTTACTGGAAATCCAGATATAAGACATCCATTGGCTCCCCGTTATCTACCGCACTGGTAATGTCCTCAAAAAATTCCACTAAATTAGTTACGCACGACCTGTCCTTTATGAACCCATGCTGCGTCTGCCCAATGGGACAATTTCCATCCAGATGCCTTGCTATTTCTTCCTTGATGATAGATTCCTGCATCTTCCCTACGACCGAAGTTAAGCTCACTGGCCTATAATTACCCGCTTTCTGCCTACCTCCTTTTTTAAACAGTGGTGTCACGTTTGCTAATTTCCAATCCGCCGGGACCACCCCAGAGTCTAGTGAATTTTGGTAAATTATCACTAGTGCATTTGCAATTTCCCTAGCCATCTCTTTTAGCACTCTGGGGTGCATTCCATCAGGTCCAGGAGACTTGTCTACCTTTAGGCCCATTAGCTTGCCCATCACTACCTCCTTGGTGATAACAATCCTCTCAAGGTCCTCACCTGTCATAGCCTCATTTCCATCAGTCACTGGCATGTTATTTGTGTCTTCCACTGTGAAGACCGACCCAAAAAACCTGTTCAGTTCCTCATCTCCCATTATTAAATCTCCCTTCTCATCCTCTAAAGGACCAATATTTACCTTAGCCACTCTTTTTTGTTTTATATATTTGTAGAAACTTTTACTATCTGTTTTTATATTCTGAGCAAGTTTACTCTCATAATCTATCTTACTCTTCTTTATAGCTTTTTTAGTAGCTTTCTGTTGCCCCATAAAGATTTCCCAGTCCTCTAGTCTCCCACTAATCTTTGTTACTTTGTATGCTTTTTCCTTCAATTTGATACTCTCCCTTATTTCCTTAGATATCCAAGGTCGATTTTCCCTCTTTCTACCGTCCTTCCTTTTTGTTGGTATAAACCTTTGCTGAGCACTGTGAAAAATCGCTTGGAAGGTTCTCCACTGTTCCTCAACTGTTTCACCATAAAGTCTTTGCTCCCAGTCTACCTTAGCTAGTTCTTATCTCATCCCATTGTAATCTCCTTTGTTTAAGCACAAAACACTAGTGTTTGATTTTACCTTCTCACCCTCCATCTGTACTTTAAATTCCACCATATTGTGATCGCTCCTTCTGAGAGGATCCCTAACTATGAAATCCTGAATCAATCCTGTCTCATTACACAGGACCAGATCTAGGACCGCTTGTTCCCTCGTAGGTTCCATTACATACTGTTCTAGGAAACTATCGCGGATACATTCTATAAACTCCTCCTCAAGGCTGCCTTGACCGACCTGGTTAAACCAATCGACATGTAGATTAAAATCCCCCATGATAACTGCTGTACCATTTCGACATGCATCAGTTATTTCTTTGTTTATTGCCTGCCCCACCATAATGTTACTATTTGGTGGCCTATAGACTACTCCTAGCAGTGACTTTTTCACCTTGCTATTCCTGATTTCCACCCAAATAGATTCAACCTTATCCTCCATAGCACCGATGTCATCCCTTACTGTTGCCCGGATGTCATCCTTAAATAACAGAGCTACACCACCTCCCTTACCATCCACTCTGTCCTTCCGAATAGTTTGATACCCTTGGATATTTAACTCCCAGTCGTGACCATCCTTTAACCATGTTTCAGTAATGGCCACTAAATCATAGTCATTCACGATGATTTGCGCCATCAACTCATTTACCTTATTCCGAATACTATGAGCATTCAGGTAAAGTACATTTATGTTGGCTTTTTTACCTCTGTTCTGAATCTTAACACCTCGATCAGTAACCTCTCCTAAGTTATATTTCCTCTTAACCTTTCTCCTAATTTTCCTTGTCGTTGAACCCATATCTTCATGTAACAACCTGCCACGTCGCTTACCATTAATGTTTTCACTTCCCGTTTTATTCCTTTTAGTATTCCTGGTCCTAGTCACTGAGCACCCCTCAGTCACTGTACCTTGTACTGTCGTCCTTTTTGATTTTTGACTATGGCTTCTCTGCCTTACACTTTCCCCCTCACTGCCTTTTGTTTCTGTCCCTGTTTTACTACCTTCCAGAGGCTGGGCCCCGAGAGAGCGGGAAAACTGGTGCCCTCTGGCTTTATAATGGTCGTGTCCTGTCTGATGATTGGCTGCTCTGTTCTGTGTGCTTACTGGTCATCCTGTGTGTCAATCAATGCCTGTCTGCACTCCATTGCATACATAGATGTATATTATAACATCTACCCTCCTTTTTTTTTTGTTCTGTATTGTGTGTGTTGAGATAATAAATATTGAGGTGCATGTGCGTGTGGATGTGTATATGTGCGTGACTATATACAGAATGTGCTAAAATGACCTTATGTACACAGGAAGGTGTCGCTAGTGCAGATATAGGACAGATGAAACGGTAACAACGATATTTACAGAGGTCAAAACGATAAGGTAACACAGTTGTGCAAAAGTTCAGCCTATAAGTTTAGTCTGCGGCGGGCGACGAATTTTGGTTGACCGCCTCAAGGGTGGATCAGGGGCCGCCTGCACTTGGATAGGCGGGACCGCCGCCAATGCGGTGGTCGCAGAGGTCGGCAGGATTCCTGGTAGATCGGTGGCCTTGTGGTAGGGCACGTCCGGAGGAAGCATTGTGTGAGGCGGGACATCACGGTTAGGTGGCGGGCATGGAATTCTGAGCAGCGCCCGTCTGTTGCGCCGTAGGAAGGAGCCATCAGCCATGCGGACGAGGAACGATCTCGGGGCCACTTGCTTGACCACCACAGCTGTGGCGGACCAGCCGCTGTCAGGCAACTGCACACGAACACGATCAGCAGCTATGGAATTGCCATTGTAGTCAAGGAGCTGGCAGGCCGGTGGAAGAATGCTTGGTCTGACGCGGATGGTGTCAAGATTGGATTTGGAGATGAGGTTTGCCGATGCACCGGTGTCCAGTTTGAACCGGATGCGAGCCTTGTTGACTGAGGACAGCACACCACTCGTTGTCGGGATCCACGCTGAGGATTGGGAGGTGCTTCGCTGTCGTGGAGAAAGGCAGTGCATGCTTCGTAATGGTGCCCACCCGGTATAGAGATTTGAGGCACGCAGCATCAGGATCTGTTGGGCTGTCGGGGTCGGAGTCTGGCATGGCCTGCTGTATTGAATGGACGCTTCTGCGCCGCGGCTGGGATCGCTGGATGCTGGGCAGTGGAGCAGATCTACAAAGGACTGCGTAGTGGCCAAGCTTGCCATACTGTGGACACCGTCGTGATTTTGCCAGACATTGCCACCTTAAATGGGCGGAGCCACAACTCGGACATGTCATGACGCCAACGTCAGCGCGTTCCGTGCGCCATCGCGCATGTGCAGGGGCCCGGGTAAAGCGCGCAGAATGGCCACTCTCGTTGATACTTAGGCCCTGAATTTGTGCGATGGCCTGCACCCGTTCCGCCTCGTGGGAGGTTAGCTTTGCCGTTTCTGCCGCCCTGATGTGGGAGTACCGATTGTTAGCATGTTCGTGGAGAACGCACGTTTCGATGGCGATGATGAGGGTGAGCTGCTTGACTTTCAGGAGCTGCTGGCGAAGGGAATCGGAGTGGACCCTGAAAACGATCTGATTCCGGATCATGGAATCAGTGGTCGAGTCATAGTTACATGACTGCGCGAGGATGCGGAGATGGGTCAGAAAGGATTGAAAAGGTTCATCCTTCCCCTGAAGCCTCTGCTGGAAAATGCACCGTTCAAAGCTCTCATTCACCTCAATGTTGCAGTGGCTGTCGAACTTCATTAGGACTGTTTTAACTTTCGTCTTGTCTTCGCCTTCAGCGAATCTAAGGGAGTTGTAGATGTGGATGGCTTGGTCCCCGGCTGTGGGGAGGAATAGTGCGATCTTCCTGGCGTCTGATGCGGCCTCGAGGTCGGTGGCTTCTAGATAGGTTGGAACTTTTGTTTGAAGATCTTCCAATTTGCACCGAGATTGCCGGCGATGCGGAGCTGCGGAGGAGGGCAGACGTTTTCCATGTCACCGGATGGCTGTTTGCTGGTCAACGCTGATTCACTCAAGGTAGGTCCATCAATTTTCAGCATCACTCACTGGTACCATGATGTGTTGGGTAGGCTGGGTCGATGTGGACTGCCTTGATGCAGTGTAGCAGGAGACAGACCCCCAACACTTGATGAGATGCAACACGATTTTATTTAACATCCAAACTATTATACATGTTCAACTATGCTGACTTGACTATGGAGACCTGATACTAGCCTAACCAGACTTACTAGCTACCACATGGTGTTTACACTGGCCATCTCACTAACTCTGACTGTCTCAGAGGCTGGGTCCCGAGAGAGCGGGGAAACTGGTGCCCCCTGGCTTTATAGTGGTCCTGTCTGGTGATTGGCTGCTCTGTTCTGTGTGCTTACTGGTCATCCTGTGTGTCAATCAATGTCTGTCTGCACTCCATTGTATACATAGATGTATATTATGACAACTATTTGGTAAACTCATCCCCTTCTCCTTTCACAGCTCGTTCTCCGTCGGCCTCAGCAGAATCATGCTTGGACACGTTAAACCTGCGTGTTGTGTAAGCTTGAGCTGATCTCCATGTTTTGAAACGTTGATGAGTGAAAGCACTGTGACCATGACTCTGACTGGGGCTGCCTCTCCCTCGCTCAGTTTTATGGTCATCCCAGAGGTCGCTTCTATTTTAACAAAGTGCACTGCTAATAGCACCGTTCACAATCCCAGGATGTCTCCATGTACTCAACAACCAATTAAATTAATTTTGAGGACAGTCATTGTTGTCGTAAGTGTAGGAAATAGATTGGAACTTTTAAACTGAAGATTGGGAGGATATGGTTGGAGAGTCATAGAGTCATAGCATCCCTACAGTGCATAAGGAGGACATTCGTCCCCTCGACTCTGCACCTACCCTCCGAAAGAGCACCCTACCTAGGCCCACACCCCCATCCTCACCTTTTGGACACTAAAGGTTAATTTAGCATGGTCAATCGACCTAACCTGCACATCTTTGGACTGTGGAAGGAAACCGGAGCAACTGGTGAAAACCCACACAGACATGGGGAGAAAGTGCAAACTGCACACAGACAGTGACCCAAGGTCGGAATTGAACCCGGGTCCCTGGCATTGTGAGGCAGCAGTGCTAACCACTGTGCCACCACATCGCCTACAGCATGAAAGTGGGGGGGGGTTGGGGTATAGGAGTGAGGGTGTTGGGGTGGTTAGGGGTGGTGTGGGTAGAAGGTCGGAGGGGTTTGCGGTAGAGGGGGTGGTTGGGGGGAGTCCACTCTATTGATTGTCTGAGTGGATTTTCAATTGTAAGTTAAATGCTGATTTTAGTTCTCACTCCCTCCAATATTGAAGCTACTTGTTTCCAGGTGTTGCACATGCTGGGGATTTGGCTCATTGATGGCAATGAGGGAAATTCTCACATAAACGTGTGGGGTCACGTGACTTGTGACACCGAGGCACCCTGTACATGGATCATGTCAAGTAAATTCTGGCAGCACGGTGGTGCAGTGGTTAGCACTGCTGCCTCACGGCGCCAAGGTCCCAGGTTCGATCCTGGCTCTGGGTCACTGTCCGTGTGGAGTTTGCACACTCTCCCCGTGTTTGCGTTGGTTTCGCCCCCACAACCCAAAGATGTGCAGGGTAGGGGACTGGCCACACTAAATTGCCCCTTAATTGAAAAAGAAATGAATTAGATACTGTAAAAAAAAATTTTTTTAAAGTAAATTCTACCTGCATCATTATGGGAGGTATAAGGACAAGTGTGGCCATGAGTTCCCAGAGTTTGAGTTCAGGCCGGATGGTAAGAATATCTGGATCTTGCATTGTGGCTGTGAATCCAGAGCCTGAATTAACAGATGGCAAAAGGAAGGCCAGGCCCAGGGTCCCGGGCCTCATGTTGCTGCTGAATATCTCGAAGTCAATGTTCAGCAACAGCAGTAACCCTCCTCTACAGCTCCCTGACTGTAAAATAAATACAGACCATACAACTCTCTGCACAGAGGTTTCACATGAACAGCCATTCTATGATCTTTGAAGTGCAAGGTTCCCAGGATCTAAAGCAGTATCAATATCCCCAAACTCCTGCTGTGTTTTCCTACTGAACATTAATTCTTTGCTGTGATGGTCTGAGGACATGGGACACGGTATACTGTTCGCTTGCCTTGCTGGCAGATTTACATGGGATTTACTACACAGAAACAGGCCATTTGACCTATCCCATCTATGTTGCTTTTTATGTGCTATACAAGCCTCCTTCCAACCCTCTTGATCACACAATCAGGGTAACCTTCAACTTCTTTCTTCCTTGTGTATTTATTAGGTTTCTTGATATTTTATTGATCCCTTTTGCAGTTTTCAGTGATATCTCAGCCCTTCCATTTGACTAGAGATAGTATCAAGATGATGTGCAGTGCACAATCATTCATGGCGTGTGTGAATTTTTCACTCATGAACTGAGGGCCATTGTCACTCATCACAATATTAGGAATGCTATGAGAACTGACATGTGCTTTCAGGCATTCAACGATCTCACAACTTGAACGTCAGCTTGTCTAACTGCCAGTAGTCTGAATAGTAGTTGACAAGATATTCAGTTCCAAAGAGAGTGAAGAGGTCTACTCCAAACTTCACCCATGTTCTGATTGGGGTGTCATGAGTCATGAGCAGCACTTTAACTTTACAAGCACTGCACTGGCCGATATGGTCCTTGATCTCCTTGCTCATGTTTAGTTGCCGAACACTTCTTTTGTCTTCCTCGGACTAGCGCATGGATGCGCTTCAGCACATCTTTTCTCATCTCCTTAGGGATAATGACTCAGTTCCTTTGTACAAGGTGGCATCTTGGGAAATCACTTCATTCTTTGTTGCACAATACTCTCCTGTAGCAACAGGCGTATCCTTGATGATGTCAGATCATCCTTTCATCATTACTTTCTGCAGCACTAGAGTTTCATCTCACTGCGTAGTTTGCTTAATCTGAGCAAGACACTTCTCTGTCAGGTTCAGTGTCTCTGTTGGTTGATGACTCTCAGAACATGCTGTGCGATCGTTTCTTGTTGAATCTGGAAGATTCCACACTCTGTACCAGCAATTTCCTTCAAAGGGAGCATGGCTCTCAACAGCATGCCAGTGATGAACGCCTGCTTTCCTGGCTTGTACTTCATTTCCAAATGATGTATTTGCAAATGAAGTAACATCGTTTGCAGATGCTTTCGAGCAGATAAATCGATTTGAGAAAGTTTCAAGTGGCGTACGGTCAGACTCTGTCATCACTTTATTTCTCTCAAATAGCTACAGATTAAATGCTCACAAGCAAAGACACTTTCTCAATCTGTCTTTCGGCTTGTGTTAACACTCTGGATGCGATGCAACTGTTTTTTCTTGCTGCATGAGGGTTGCTCCAAGCCCTGTTTCACTGGCATCACACTGCATCACAATGACTTTGTCATTGACAGCAGAGTGTGAATGGTTCTACTATCTTATTTCCCTGGCAAGTTAAGCCAATTCCCTCAAACATATTGCTCACTTTAAGTTTCGACGAAAAGAGATTTCTAGGGGGTCACATGTTGTGGGAGCATTTTCGTGGGCTCTGATGCTGCTCATTTTTAAAATCCTTCCATTAATAATAATCTTTATTGTCACAAGTAGGCTTACATTAACACTGCAATGAAGTTACTGTGAAAAGCCCCAAGCCACATTCCGGCGCTTGTTCGGCTACACGGAGGGAGAATTTAGAATGTGCAAATTACCCGATAGCACATCTTTTTTTAATCCTGTTTGCACGGCACATGCTTGCCTAATCCAGGAGTTAATACTTCGTAGTGATGTCCTGAGAAGATTTTCGGTTGAGTGTTGGAGACAAAGTGCCGAGGCGTCCTCAGAAAGCTGGCGATACAATGGGAGCAGTCAGATGCACTGAGGTTGGAGCCATCTTCTCAATATGGCAACCTGATCCTTGAGTGGGCTCTTGACCTGACACTTTTGATGGCATTGCAAATGATGACCGCGAACATCATTAGAGTAATGTATGACAAACCCGGCTCGTTGTAAGTGCTCATGAGACCGAGCTGCAGAACACTAATAAAAAGCTCAATGAAAGGGACGAGAAAATCTTGAACATTGAAAATGTTGCTTGCTCAGCCGAAGCTCGCATTCAATCCTTGGAAGCCCAGCTACGTAGAATGTCAGAAAACCTGGGGGATCTGGAGAACCGAGGCCAGAGGAAGAACGTCAGGATCGTCGGTCTGCCAGAAGAAGTGGAGGGCAAGATCCCTGTTAAGTGTTTTGAGAGCTGCTTACTGAGGTGTTGGGTGCTCTGAGGTACAGACGAACCAACACGGTTGCGATTGGTACAACGCAGTTTTATTCCAACCAACTATTTATACATCTGACTTGGTACTCAGCACGTTGTGACTGTGTGAGTGTCTTGCTAATGAGGTCCTGGCCCTGTGCTGTCTCCAGATGGACTGCCCAGGAAGTGTCGTGTTTCTTGGCTTATACTGTGTCTGCTCTTGTCTGTGATTGGCTGTCGTGTTATGTGTGCTAATTGGTCCGTTGGTCTGTCTATCATTATGTATGTGTTATGATGTATGTTTGAATATCATGACATTCCCCCTTTTTTACAAGATTGTGTGCCTACATGGTTATAAATATAAATGTGTCCTGAGTGCAGCTAAAGGTGTGTGTGCGTAATATGTACATCATGTACATGGGGCTTAACTATATACAAGGGGCGATGTCAGGTCTGACATGCTAACGAGGTTGTACCATAATAAAAGAACAACGTTGAAATTTGGAACGATCAAACGAGGCCTGGAACGATAAAACAGTGACATGTTAGAAAACAGTAGTTGCTAAAGTTTGACGTGTGAACAGTCTCATAAGTCCAGTCTAGTAGGTGGGTGACGAATTTGGGTTGACCGCCTCAAGGGTGGGTCGAGAACCACCGGCTGAGGTGCGAGCCTGGCCATGGGCGGCGACAGAAGGGGCATGGTATATTGCAGCTCCACGAAGTCACTATCAGGAACCAGTGGAGGACATGGCGTCTGTGTAGGGTCCCGTTGCGAGCGTGGAAGTAAGCGAAGGGCTCGGCAATTGCGCCTACGCACGGATCCATCTGGCATGCGTACCATTAACGAGCGGGGAGCCACGCATCGGAGAACTTCGGTAGGTGCTGACCAGCCACCGTCTGGTAGGTGGATGCGGACGTTGTCTCCAGGGGCCAGGGAGGGAAGGTCAGTTGCCCGTATGTCGTACGATCTCTTCTGGCGATCGCGCTGCAGTTGCATCCTATGCAATACCGGAGCATGGTCTATTGTTGGCGCCAGGATGGAAGGCACAGTGGTTCTGAGGGCGCGACCCATCAGCAGCTGTGCTGGTGAGAGACCAGTGGCTAGTGGGGCCGAGCGATAGGCCAGCAGGGCGAGGCAGAAGTCCGACCCGGCAGCAGCAGCCTTGCAGAGAGCCGCTTGGCAATGTGAACGCCCTTCTCCGCCTTTCCATTGGACTGGGGATGCAGAGGGCTGGACGTCATGTGTGTGAAGCCATACGAAGCAGCAAAGGACGACCATTCATGGCTGGCAAAACAGGGCCCATTGTCCGACATGACAATCATCGGAATGCCGTGGCGAGCAAAGGTGTCTTTGCAGGCCCTGATGACAGCAGACGACGTCAGATTGTGCAGGCGTATGACTTCTGGGTAGTTTGAGAAGTAGTCAACTATGATGACATAGTCCATGCCGAGCGCGTGAAATAGGTCGACACCCACCTTCGCCCAGGGGGACGTCACCAGCTCATGGGGCAGAAGCGTCTCAGGAGTTGCGCCGGCTGAAACCTTTGGCAGGTTGTACAGTTGAGCACCATGTTGGCAATATCGTCACTGATGCCCTGCCAGTATACCGCCCCTCGAGCCCTCCGTCTGCACTTCTCGACCCCCAAGTGGCCTTCGTGTAGTTGGTCGAGAACCAGCTGGCGCATGCTGTGTGGAATCACAATCCGGTCCAGCTTCAGAAGGACACCATCAATGATGGCTAGGTCGTCTCGTACATTGTAGAACTGCGGGCACTGCCCTTTGAGCCATCCTCCCGTCATGTGGCGCATCACTCGCTGCAGAAGGGGGTCGGCCGCAGTCTCTCGGCGGATACGGGCCAGACTGGAGTCGTCAGCCGGCAGATTTGCCGCTGTAAAAGCCACCTGTGCCTCGACCTGACATACGAACCCCTCCGCATCTGGCGTCGTGGTCACTGCTCTGGATAGGGCATCCGCCACGATGAGGTCCTTCCCTGGAGTGTAGACCAGTTGGAAGTCGTACCTCCTGAGTTTAAGTAGGATGCGCTGGAGGCGAGTGGTCATCTCGTTCAGGTCCTTGTTTATTATGCTGACCAGGGGGCGGTGGTCAGTTTCAACCGTGAACCGTGGAAGACCATAGATGTAATTGTGGAACTTGTCTAAACCGGTTAGCAAGCCCAGGCATTCTTTTTCGATTTGCACGTAGCGCTGCTCTGTGGGGGTCATGGCCCGCGTTGCATAGGCCACTTGGGCCCATGATGCCGTGTCATCCCTCTGCAGGAGCACTGCTCCAATGCCGGATTGGCTGGCATTAGTTGAGATTTTGGTGGCACGAGACGTGTCAAAACACGTCAACACTGGTGCCGTCGTCAGCTTGCGTTTGAGCTCCTCCCATTCCAGCTGGTGTGTGTGTTGCCACTGGAAATCTGTGGATTTTCTGACGAGTTGGCGCAGAGTCGTCGTGTGGGAGGCAAGGTTGGGAATGAACTTCCCCAGGAAGTTGACCATGCCAAGGAAGCGTAGGACAGCCTTCTTGTCGGCCGGCTGCGGCATGGCTGTGATGGCGCTCACCTTGTCTGCATCCGGACGGACCCCTGACCGGGAGATATGGTCCCCCAGAAACTTCAACTCGGTCTGGCCAAAGGAACACTTGGCTCGGCTGAGGCGCAGGCCGTTTTCCCGTATGCGGGCAAAAACGCGTTGGAGACGATGTATGTGCTCCTGCGGTGTGGTGGACCAGATGATGACATCGTCCACATATACGCGCACCCCTTCGATGCCTTCTATCATCTGCTCCATGATTCTATGGAAGACCTCGGATGCCGAGATGATGCCAAATGGCATCCGGTTGTAGCAGAACCTGCCAAAAGGGGTGTTGAAGGTACATAGCTTTCCGCTGGATGGGTCCAGTTGGATCTGCCAAAACCCCTTAGAAGCATCCAGTTTCGTGAATATCTTCGCCTGGGCCATTTCACTGGTGATCTCCTCCCGTTTGGGTATGGGATAATGTTCCCTCATAATATTATTATTGAGGTCTTTGGGGTCTACACAGATGCGGAGCTCACCTGAGGGGTTCTTGACACACACCATGGAGCTGACCCATGGCGTGGTCTCCGTGACCCTGGATAGGACCCCTTGGTCCTGGAGATCCTGCAGCTGCTGCTTGAGGCCGTCTTTAAGTGGCGCAGGAACCCTGCGAGGTGCATGAACGACCGGGATGGCGTCCGGTTTGAGGCGAATTCGGTAGGTGTATGGCCGTGTTCCCATGCCTTCGAATGCCTCCTGGTTGTGGGCGAGGAGCGATTGGAGCTGTGCGTAGAACTCTGCGTCCGGGAAGTCAGATATGCCGTCTGGAGAGAGAGAATTCGTTGCACAAGGTGGAGAGCCTTACATGCCTGTGCACCCAGCAGGGAGTCCTTCGATGAGCCAACTATCTCGAACGAGAGTGTGGCCGTGTGTGTTTTGTGTGTCACCTGGAGCTGGCAGGATCCCATGGCCGGGATAACGTTGCCATTGTAGTCGACCATCTTGCACCGGGATGGATGGATTGGTGTTCTGACCTTCATGGCGTAGAAGGCTGACCATGCTATGAGGTTGGCAGAGGTGCCAGTGTCCAGGCGGAAAGTGATCGGCGATCGGTTGACCGTCAGGGTGGCACACCATTCATCACCCGGATTGATTGTGTTGACCCTGTTCACATCAATGACCGCAACCCGGAAGGCGTCTTGGTCATCTGTGTCGTCGGTTTGGATGTCGTGATGTGGAGGCTGAATGGTCCGCACGTTCCTGCGAGGTTGTCGGAGATGTGGTAGATCAACAGGTTGAGCCGCTCGACAGTAGGCAGCGTAGTGGCCCATCTTGCCACAGCGTAGGCATTGTCGGGTTTTTGCAGGACATTGCCCTATTAAATGTGCAGCTCCACAGTTGCTGCATGTCATGACGTCATGGCGTTCGTTACGCCGCTGCGCATGCGCAGTTCGGTCTTGCGTCTGGCGCGCTTGCGCAGCACGTCCCTCAGTGTTGCCGTAGGTTTTGGCGCGCACAAACGCGGAAGGCCTTAAAAAGTGCGCGAAACGGCCGCCCTCGTCCTGGCCGCGGGCCGGGAGAAACTCAATTGCCTGGATGCGTTCGGCCTCGTGGGCGGCCTGGCTTGCCGATTCGATCGCGTGGGACCCCCTCCGTGCCGATTCGGTCGCCTGAAATTGGGCATAGCGGTTGGTCGCATTTTCATGCAGGACACAGGCTTCAACTGCAGATGCTAAGGTCAGGCCTTTAATTTTTAGAAGCTGCTGGCATAGGCCATGGAGGCAACGCCAAAAGCGATCTGATCCCGGATCATGGACTCTGAGGTGGTGTCGTAACCGCAGGACTGCGCGAGTATGCGGAGATGCGTCAGGAAGGACTGAAAGAGCTCATCCTTACCTTGCAGGCGCTGCAGAAAGACATACCTCTCAAAGCTTTCGTTGACCTCAACGTTGAAGTGCTTGTCGAACTTGAGGAGGACCGTGTCATACTTAGCTTTGTTCTCGCCTTCTGCAAACACCAAGGAGTTGTATACATCGATGGCGTGCTGACCTGCGGTAGTGAGGAGCATGGCAATCTTTGTTTCGTCCGAGGCGTCCTGTTTTTCATTGGCTTGCATGAAGAGTTCGAATCGCTGCTTGAAGAGCTTCCAATTTGTGCCCAGGTTCCCAGCGACTTGCAACAGCTGCGGTTTGTTGCGGGTGTCCAAGGCTCAAGGTGGCAGAATTGCCGGTAGGTATCGATTCACTCCTTGTATCATGAGGTGTTGGGTGCTCTGAGGTACAGACGAACCAACACAGTTGCGATTGGTACAACGCAGTTTTATTCCAACCAACTATTTATACATCTGACTTGGTACTCAGCACGTGGTGACTGTGTGAGTGTCTTGCTAATGAGGTCCTGGCCCTGTGCTGTCTCCAGATGGACTGCCCAGGAAGTGTTGTGTTTCTTGTCTTATACTGTATCTGCTCTTGTCTGTGATTGGCTGTCGTGTTATGTGTGCTAATTGGTCCGTTGGTCTGTCTATCATTATGTATGTGCTATGTTGTATGTTTGAATATCATGACACTTACCATGTTTCCTTAAGCTGGATGTGAAGGCTGGCCGTTTCAAGCTGGAAAGGGCACATCGTATCTGTCTTTGAGGCCTAGGGACAATCAACGCCCCAGGCCCATAGTCATTCACTTTCATAACATTATGAATTGCCAAAAAGTTCTGGAGGTGGCGAGGCGTGGCAGGACCTCACTCCATGAGGGGACAAGGATTTAATTTTTCCAGGATTTCTTGGCAGCAACACAGCAGAAGCGAAGAGGCTTTATGAAGTCTGAAAACAGCTCAAGGCAGCTGGGGTGAATCATGCCCTGCTTTATTCTGCGACCCTGAGGGTGATATCCAACAACTCCGTTAATCCAACTAGTGGTTTGGCCTTTGTGAAGTCCATGGAAGGTGATAGTTTGGAGTAACAGCCTGCAGTTCGTTGAAATATCTGGGGCGGGTTTCTCCGAAATGGAGGCAGAGTGTTCGCGCCATCGTGAACGGCGTCGAGGTTCACGACGGCGCGAAATGGCCCCTATCTCGACCGATTCAGGGCCCGATAATGGGCTAGGAGCGGCGCCGCGTTATTTACGCGCGCCAGGCGGCACCGCATACATGACGTGGCTGGCGCCGCATAATTGGCGTAATCCGCGCATGCGCGGGTTGGCCAGCGCCATCGGTGGGCACCGATCGCGGGCCAGACCCCATTTGAGGCCCCCCCCCGGTGCAGGATTCCCCCCCCCCCCCCCCCGCAGGCCGCCCCTCCCCAGCGGTCCCGCGCTGTTCCCGCCGGCAGCGACCAGGTGTGGACGGTGCCGGAGGGGGAACCCGCCGTTTTGGGCTGGCCGCTCGGCCCATCCGGGCCTGAGAATAGCAGGGGTGCTGGAGAATCGCCATTTTGGGTGTCCCGGGCGATTCTCCGGCCTGCGCCGTGCGGAACTCGACGGGGCCGTTCTCGCCGCTTGGGAGAATCACGGGAGGGCGTCGGACCAGCGTTGCGGGAAAATCTGGCGGCCCAGGCGATTCTCCCAACCGGCGCCGGAGTGGAGAATCGCGTCCCTGGACTTTATCACTGTTATAATGCCTCTTGATATTTTTGTTTAATTCGTTCATGGGACATAAAAGTGCATTTACTGTGCACTTCGAAGGAGGAGGCAGTTAAGAGTAAATCACTGTGGGTCTGGAGTCACATGTAGGCCAGACCAGGCAAGGACAGCAGATTTCTTTCCCTAAAGGACATTAGTGAACCAGATGGGTTTTTTCAACAATCAACAATGGTTTTCATGGACACCATTAGACTTTTAATTGCAGATTTTTTATTGAATTCTAATTTCGCCATCTGCAGTGGCAGGCTGGCACAGTGGTTAGCACTGTTGCCTAGGGCAGCATGGTGGTGCAGTGGGTTAACCCAGCAGCCTCGCGGTGCTGAGGTCCCAGGTTCGATCTCGGCTCTGGGTGACTGTCCGTGTGGAGTTTGCACATTCTCCCCATGTTTGCATGGGTTTCGCCCCCACAACCAAAAAATGTTCAGGCTAGGTGGATTGGCCACGCTAAATTGCCCCTTAATTGGAAAAAATGAATTGGGTACTCTAAATTTATATTTTAAGAAAGGCACTGCTGCCTCACACCACCAGGGACCCGGGTTCAATTCTGACCTTGGGTGACTGTGTGGAGTTTGCATGTTCTCCCTGTATCTGTGTGGGTTTCCTTGGGGACTCTGGTTTCCTCCCACAGTCCAAAGATATGCAGGTTAGGTGAATTGGCCATGCTAATATTGCCCAAGGTTAGGTAAGGTTATCGGGATAGGGGCGGGGGATTGGGCCTAAGTAGGGTGCTCTATCGGAGCAAGGGCCGGTGCAGACCTGACGGGAGAAATGTTCTCCTTCTGCGCTGTAGGGATTCTATGGTTTCTATGATTCTATGATTTGAACCTGGGTCCCCAGAGCATTACTCTGGGTCTCTTCATTACGCATCCAGAGACAATACCACTATGCCAACACCTCTCCTAAGTTGTTACATATCACGTTTACTGCGGGATGGGGGGGGGGGGGGGGGGTAATAACTGAGCACTATACTGAATGTTTTATCCTTCAGAATCTTTTTTTAAATTCATTTACGGGATGTCGTTGGGTCGGTCGCCATTTATTCCCCATTGTTGGGACTCTTATTTGTCTCTTCTAATAAGAACTGATAGTTCAGTTGGTGGGAGATGTCAAAAATACGACTTTATTATTGCTAATTACTCACTGGTATACACTTGAATAAGAACTGAATAAAAACTTAGAAACAAAATATCAAACAATACATTAAAAAGTCAAGCACATGGCAAAAAGCATAAACACAAAATAAATCACTATACACAACAAACAGATAGATGATTCAAGAATTCAGGAACAAAGGACCTCAACCACAAGGTCCTATCTTTAAGGGAATTCTTATCTCTGGTTTAACCCCTCATTTACATTCATTGGCTTCTAATTCTCAGCTGAGACCTCCTGGTTTGTTCAAATGAATGTCTGTTACTTAGATGGTAATTTGTTAATCAAACATTGAACATTACTCAAGATCGACTGGTGCCTATCAAAACTAGCTTAGCACCTGCATGTGCAATCTTAGCAAAAATACTGGATATGTTTTCTCACATCTGCCATGTTGCGCAGCTTGGCAGAGACCTTAAGAATCCATTAGTTGATTACACGGAGAACAATCCATTCTCAATACTGAATACACTGGAATACAATGGTTAATTCGTTATTTAAGAAAATGACAGATTTCCCACAGTCAAGATACTTTTAATATTTTGCCTATTAGCTATATGTATTCAACTAGCCCCTATATGAATAAAACTAGACTCTATCACCCATCCTGGTTGCCGTTCAGAAGGTGGTGAACCACTGTAGTCCTTGAGGTGTAGGTACACCCACACTGCTGTTAGGGGAGGGAGTTCTAGGATTATGACACAGCGACAGTGAAGGAATGCCGATATATTTCCAATTTGGGGTGGTGAGTGATTTGGAAGGGAACCTCCAGGTGGTGGGGTTCCCAGGTATCTGCTGCTCTTGTCCTTCAGATAGTAGTGATTGTGGGTTTGGAAAGTGCTGTCTAAGGAACCTTGGCAAGTTCCTACAGAGCATCTTGTAGGCGGTACACACGGCTGCCACTGTTCGTCGGGGGTGGAAGGCTTGAATGTTTGTGGAAGAAGGAGCAATCAAGCAGGCTACTTTGTCCTGGATTATGTCAAGCCTTCTGGAGTGTCGTTGGAGCTGCACTCATCTAGGTAAGTGGAGTGCATTCCATTAAACTCCTGACTTGGGCCTTGTAGATGGTGGACAGCTTTTCCTTTTGTGGGGGGGGGGGGTTGGTGGTGAGGGGGGGGGGGGGGGGATTGGGGGGGGGGGGGGTCAGGAGCTGAGTTACTCGCTGTAGGATTCCTAGCCTTTGACCTGCCCTGGTTGCCACAGTATAAGGCTAGTCCCGTTCAGTTTCTGATCAATGGTAACCCCCCCAGGATGTTGATTGTGGGGAATTCAGTGATGGTAATCCCATTAAATGTCAAGGGGCGATGGTTAGATCCTCTCTTGTAGGAGATGGTCATTGCCTGACACTTGTGTAGTGCGAATGTAACTTGCCACTTGTCAGCCCAAGCCTGGATATTGTCAAGGCCTTGCTGAATTTGAACATGGAGTGTTTCATTATCTGAGGAGTTGCAAATAGTGCTGAACATTGTACAGTCATCTGCAAACATCCCAACTTCTGACCTTCTGACCATGGGCTGGTTTAGCACAGTGGGCTAAACAGCTAGCTTGTAATGCAGAACAAGGCCAGCAGCACGGGTTCAATTCCCGTACCGCCTCCCCGAACAGGCGTCGGAATGTGGCGACTTGGGGCTTTTCACAGTAACTTCATTGAAGCCTACTTGTGACAATAAGTGATTATTATTATTGTTATTATTATGACTGTGCCAGGTATGACTCCAAGCAAAGGAGAGTTTTCCTCTGATTCCCATTGACCCCAGTTTTGCTCGATCTCCTTGATGTCATACTCGGTCAATTGCTGCCTTGGTATCAAGGGCAGTCACCTCTGGCATTCAGCTCTTTTGTCCATGTTTGAACCAAGACTGTAATTGTGATGTTCTTTTATTTCTTAACGAAGATGACTTCGAAGTGTAGTGTCTCACAAAGAACATCAAGCTATGTTTTGAACGAAGCTAATTTATTTACACTCAAAATGGATAGATTTGTCTTGCTTGCTAAGATATGAAAGATTACAGATTGATTAAAACTATGATACTAACTGCAGAGCTCCTGATAACACGACTATTCACTCTCTCACCGAACACCCTACTCTCCGAATCAAGAGTATCACGTGATCCATGTCTATGTGTTTGATCGCCACAACCTGAGCCCCTACGTGTGCCAACGAGCGACGAGGACACGGATACGGATGGAAGCCATATTATGCCTGTGACCCAAGACGCCCCAGAGCTCGAGTCCGGGGATCACACTGATTTCCCGTCACAGCTGTCTCCAATACCCTTCACCAACCCAGAGACACTCAGCTCAGTTGGACACTTTAGTGAAGAGGCTCCTGTGACACCCTCTGGCATGCACCACACAGCTGCTCCGGTACATCAGGTGGAGATAGGAACACCCGAGGGCGGATAAACCCCAGGGACTAGTTGATAGACTGGTCGTGCCAAGCATAATTTGTCAGCAACATTGTCAATTTGTTGCTGCATGGATTGACAGGAACTGCAAGGCATTGTATGGCTTAGAAAGGGTGCAATATTTACACTTCTGATTGTAAATAGTTACATTGCTGTTTATTTTACTATCAGTTTCTCATTCTGCATAATTTCTCTGTTGCAGGTAATAAGCCAAAGATTTGTTTGATCTTGTGAGGATTCTCTTGGCAATTGAAGTTCACAGCTCATGAACTCAAGGTACATTGATGAATTGCAGATAACGTAATCCTGGAGATTTTCATGCAAAATCACCTGATGCTTGCCTTGCATTAGTTGTGGTGGTGTAAGCCAACTTTAGGATACCTCATATAGGTGCATAGGTCTTGCCAGGACACTTAACCTCTACAAGAAAGGGTAGCATGGTGGTGCAGTGGATTAGCACTGCGGCCTCACGGCACCGAGGTCCCAGGTTCAATCCCGGCTCTGGGTCACTGTCCGTGTGGAGTTTGCACATTCTCCCCGTGTCTGCGTGGGTTTCGCCCCCACAACCCAAAAATGTGCAAGCTAGGTGGATTGGCCACGCTAAATTGCTCCTCAATTGGAAAAATGTATTGGGTACACAAAATTTTTTTTAAACCCGTACAAGTGTGCATCATTAGGATACAAGTTGCCTTATTAAATAGCAAGTATACATTTGAGGGGCATTCCAAGGGCATTCCTTTCCTATTTTCGCACTAGTGTTAATCTATTTAAAACAAATACATTCACTTTTCAGAAAAATGGCATACCGGGGGTTCCCATTCATACCTATTAGCATTAATCTGCTAACATAAAGTCTTAACAGTGTAGAAGGAGGCCATTCGGACCATCGAGTCTGCACCAACCCTCTAAAGGAACACCATATCCAAACCCAGTCCACCACCCTAATCCTGCAGCCCTACCTATCCTGCTCATCTTTAGCCACAAAGGGATAATTTATTATGGCCAATCCATTTTTGGACGGTGGAGGAAATCGGAGCACCCAGAGGAAACCCATGCAGACAAGGGGGGAACGTGCAGACGCCACACAGACAGTCACCCTAAGCTGGAATTGAAACCGTGTCGCTGCGGTGTGAAGCAGCAGTGTTAACCACTTATCACCGTGCCACATGACAAATAATAATTTCTAAGGACCATTTTCCTCCAATAGTAGCAGACAGATGTACCTGAACAGAAGTCAAAATAATTAAAAATGTGGATGGAGATCTATAATGTTAAGTCCCTGGTCCCATTGGTCTGTCCATGAACTTCCTGTCCTGATATGGGAAAGTTTTGCAACGCTGTGCCTGAAGGAGGCACAGGCATTTAAATGTATAAATATTGTTGTGTTTATGACATTAGAACAATATACAGCCCAATTTCCTGCTCAGCACTGCTTGCAGATCACTTACTAGATGCCCACATAAAAGGTCACTGAAACAAAAAAATCACATAGCTTTTTACATACTGTGAGGACTGAGTCAGAATAATTATATGATACAGGAGCTTTAATCAACAACAAAATGTCTTGCTTTGTTGCTACTTTACACCTTAAAGGAGTAGTGTCTACCAAGAATCTTCTCTGCAGTAAGGACAGCTGTCAAAACTGTATGATGTGGAGGGCTGGGAATGGGCACATAGATCATAGAATTTACAGTGCAGAAGGAGGCCATTCGGCCCATCGAGCCTGCACCGGCTCTTGGAAAGAGCACCCTACCAAGGTCCACACCTCCACCCTATCCCCATAACCCAGTAACCCCACCCAACACTTAAGGGCAATTTTGGACACTAAGGGCAATTTTAGCAATGCCAATCCACATAACCTGCACATCTTTGGACTGTGGGAGGAAACCGGAGCACCCGGAGGAAACCCACGCACACACGGGGAGGACGTGCAGACTCTGCACAGACAGTGACCCAAGCCGGAGTCGAACCTGGGACCCGAGAGCTGTGAAGCAATTGTGCTATCCACAATGCTACCATGCTGCCACAATGCTACCGTGCACAGTCCCGACTAGAATCCCAGGTGGAAGAGGAAGAGTACAAAGCTCTTCTGGATGAAAGGACAAGACAGCAGCACCATTTCACAGGTGAGCAAATGATGTTGGAGCAATTCTTCAGTAGGCTCCACTTCAACACAAAGGGTATCTGCGATTTGAGCTACATGTTGGAAGAGGTCCTCAGCACTGTGGTAGACAGCAATCTTCGGCCCTTGCCTTTTACTAATTTGCTAGCTTGCCTAGGGTGCAAGTTGTGATTAACTACCGCATTATGGTCACCCGGTGAGCAACCACCAGCACAAAATTATGCAGATGAATGGCATTGTCTATTTTATGTGTTTGATTTACCTCAAAGAAATGCAGAGATGACACTAGTTTCTAAGTGTGCAGAAACTTTATTTACATGGTTTTATACAATGCTATATTCCAGCTCAACTTCTAGCAGCTTTTGTGATGTCTCTTTACTTATCTCTGAGTCAACACCCAGGCTTAGACAATAAAGCACAGAACAATTGAACGCTGCACCTGGCAGTTTGCTTGTTATTTTCATCCTCAGATAATCCAATATTTTATCCTCATTTAAAGAAAGACACAAATCAAAATATTGGCTATAGGGAGCCAGTTCCAATCTGCACTCTCTCCCAGCCTCTATGATACACTATTAATAATCCAAAGAGTTGTCAGACACTGTGATAGGAACAGAAGGGTAGAATTAGGCCATTCAGCCTCTCAAATCTGTTCTGTCAGTCAGTTCGATCATAGCTGACTTGTACCTCAAATCCCATTACCCTCCTTTGCTCAATATCTCTGTTGACCATCTTTGCATGATTCATTTTTTGGTCTTTCAGGTGGCATCAAGGGATGGGGAATGGCAGGCACATGATTTCCCTTCTTTTGTGAACTACTCCCTCTGTGAGCCTGTCTTTGTAGGTTACTGCATGGCAGCTGACAGTGTGTATTGTAGCAGTCTGAGCATTCATGAGAAAACCAAAGACTTGGCTGGGCAGAGTGGGGCGGCTGTACCACTGCCACTTGCTTCAAGGATACCATGCATCAGAACCTCAGATATGCAGCATGTGACTCCTCCACTCTTACTGTGTTAATAAGCTGGCAGATACATGACCCAAAGATTGTAACAACCAACTGTACTTTGAAAGCATTCTTCTTTTGAATGCAATTGCAGAGATTTAACTCCACTCCCTGTGCAGATACTAAAGGAGGTTATGTCATTTTCCAAGGAGAAGCTTCCTCTTCTTCCCCTTTCACTTTCCATTTCTGATCTCCAGTGCTCACTGATTCTACCTCAGTGCTCTCCCATAGCTACAATCTCTTCAGTGGATGTAGCATGCTTACCACATGCGAAGACAAGGTTCTCCTTTCTACTTCTTTGGAGCGCCTGACCTCTGATCACTGGGCAAGTTCCATGAAGACATAAAGAGGGACAAACATCAAAGCAAGTTAGATGCAAGTGTACACTGGGGCTCCATATCCACCCTCATCAAAATAAGAAGGTGCTGAAAATTGACTTGGAGTGAAGGGAGGAAAGTGAAAAACAGACCTTATTAAGGATATCTGAGTTATCATCCCTGCCACCTCCTCCAAGTTAATTTCTGGAGCTCTATTGCCCTTTCCTCTAAGTGATGACTTCCCAAACTGTATTAGTGCCTCCTCTGATAGCAATAGCTTATCTTCTGTCACGTGCTACCTTCTCCTGAAGAAACATATATTTTATGATATACTACAACATAGTGACCCTACTGATGTGTTAGGCAGGTCGGTTCGGTGTGGACTGCACTTGATGCAGCGATGCGAGTAACAGACCTCTAACACTGGAGAAGATCCAACACGGTTTTATTGAACGATAGAACTAACATACATATTTCACTGTGGGTCAACACTATACTGAACTGACTGGAGTCCTTGTACTAGCCTGACCAGACTTACTAGCTCCCGCATGGTGTTTGCACTGTGCTAGCTCGTGGACTCTGACTGTCTCAGTGGCTGGGTCCCGAGAGAGCGGGAAACCTAGTGCCCTCTGGCTTTATAGTGGTGGTGTCCTGTCTGGTGATTGGCTGCACTGTGCTGTGTGCTTACTGGTTACCCTGTGTGTCAATCACTGCCTGTCTGCACTTCATTATATACATGCGCGGATATTATGACATCTCCCCCCCTTTTAAAAAATAAATAAATACTAAGGTGTGGATGCTTATAAATATATATATATGTGTACCTGACTATATACAGAAAGATTTCTAAACAAACGTATATACATAGGAAGGTTGCGATAGTGCAGATACGTGGCAAATGAAACAATATTTACAGAGGTTCAATTGGTGAAATCATAAAAATGTACAAAAGCTTAGTCTATAGATTCAGTCTTTGTGGTGGGCGCTGAATTCTAGTTGATCGCCACAGAGGCGGATTAGGAGCCGCCTGCGCTTGGAGAGGCGGGATCGCTGCATCGCAGTGGGCACGTGGACCGGCAGGATCGCTGGTAGATCGGTGACCTCGTGGTAGGGGACGTCCGGAGGAGGCATCGTAGGCGGCGGGGCATGACGGTCAGGTAGCGGGTGTGGAACTCTTTGCAGTGCCCGTCTGTTGTGCCGTAGCAGGGAGCCATTAGCCATGCGGACAAGGAATGATCTTGGGGCCACTTGTTTGAGCACAACAGCTGTGGCTGACCAGCCGCCCTCAGGCAACTGTACGCGAACATGATCAGTTGGGGCCAGCTCGGGCAGATCCGTGGCATGAGCATTGTACGTGGCTTTCTGTTGGGCCCTGTGGTAGTAGAGGTATTACGGTACCTGGTAATGCTGGAACACCATTGGTAGAAACTGTATGCTTCCGATTGGTCAAGATGTATGGTAGCCCCGCCTTGATAGGCGGGGTATAAGAGCGCAAGCCGCCCCAGCAGCCTTCATTCTGTACCTGAGCTGCTGGGCGAAACATCTAGCTTATTAAAGCCTTCAGTTGGACTACAACCTCGCTTCAGTGGTCATTGATCGTGCATCAGGCCCGTGACTGCTGCATTTTCTGTAGGATCGTGAGATGGTCAAGGTCGGGAACGTGGATGACTGGAACTGTGGTCCTCAGAGTGCGATTCATGAGCATCTGGGCTGGAGACAATCCAGTGGACAGTGGGGTCGCCCTGTATGCCAGCATCGCTAGGTTAAAATCGGAGCCTGAATCTGCAGCTTTGCACAGCAGCCGCTTTACAATGTGGACCCCTTTTTCGGCCTTCCCGTTTGACTGCAGGTAGTGGGGACTGGAGGTTACGTGACGGAAATGCAAGGACTGTTGTTGCTCGTTACTGTGAGCGGTATCGCATGCCTGGCGAACGTTTATTTGCAGGCTTTGATTACCGCCTTCGATATGAAATCGGACAGTTTCACTACTTCTGGGTAACTGGAGAAGTAGTCGACCAGGTGTACGTAGTCACGCCCCTTGGCGTGGAAAAGGTCTACACCTACTTTGGACCACGGAGAGTTCACAATCTCGTGCTGCTGCAACGTTTCTTTGGGTTGAGCTGGCTGAAACTTGACAGGTAAGGCAGTTAAGGACTGTGTCGGCAATGTCCTGGCTGATGCCCGGCCAATAGACCGCCTCCCGAGCTCTGCATCGGCATTTCTCGACCCTAAGGTGACCCTCATGGAGTTGGCCCAATAACATAGCACACTCTGAGGAATTACGATCCTGTCGAGTTTCAGAAGGATTCCCTCCACCACCGTCAGGTCGTCTTTTACGTTATAGAACTGGGGACATTGTCCCTTCTGCCAGCCATTGCTGAGGTGCTACATCACACGCTGCAGCAGAGGATTCTTGGCTGTCTCCTCACAAATTTGGACCACCCGTTCGTCGGAGGCCGGAAGGTTTGAGGAACACAACTGCACTTGGGCTTCTATGTGGCAGATGAAGTCACTTTGTTCATACGGTGTGGTAATGGACCTGGACAGGGCATCTGCAACGATCAGCTCTTTACCTGGAGTGTAGACAAGTTCGAAGTCGTAGCGGCGTAGCTTTAGAAGAATACGCTGTAACCGAGGTGTCATGTCGTTTAAATCCTTCTGGATTATGTGGACTAGAGGCCTGTGGTCCGTCTCTACCGCAAATTTCGGCAGGCCATAAACATAGTCGTGGAACTTGACTATCCCTGTTAGGAGACCCAGACACGCCTTCTCAGTCTGAGTGTACCGTTGCTCAGTGGGCGTCATGGCCCTGGAGGCATACGCCACTGGAGCCCAGGACGCAGAGCCATCTTGCTGAAGGAGCACCGCCCCAATGCTGTCCTGGCTTGCATCAGTCGATATCTTGGTTTCCTTGGTTGAGTCGAAGAGCGCTAGGACCGGGGCTGTCGTGTGTTTTGCTTTCAGCTCGCGCCATTCCTCTTCTTGCGTGGGCAGCCACTGGAATTCCGTCAACTTTTTGATGAGATGGCGGGGGGCCGTGGTGTGGGATGCCATATTGGGAATGAATTTCCCGAGGAAGTTGACCATTCCGAGCAAGCGGAGGACCGCCTTTTTGTTCTCCGGGGTCTTCATGGCGTTGATCGCCGAAACCTTGTCGGAGTCTGGCCGTACGCCCTGCTGCGAGATGTGGTCACCTAGGAATATGATCTCCGATTGACCAAATGGGCACTTGGCCCTGTTGAGCTGAAGACCCCTGTTGAGCTGAAGACCATTGAGGCACGAGCAATTTGGCTGGAGACAAAGTTGAATCCAAACTGAGGCTTTATTAGTATCTGAAGTGTTGCCTCCTACAGCAACTGATGAAATGGCTGCTAGCTGAAGACCATGCATATTTATAACCTGGCTCCTGGGCGGAGCGAGCATGCAGGGGCCCAGGTGAACCTGTAGTGCAGGTTCTACCGTACAACCCTTTATATAGGAACACAGTGGTTTACCACATTCACCCCCTGTTAAAATTGAGTCCGGCGGGGGGTGGTGGATAACTATATACAATTCGCAATCTTTAATATTTACAGAACAGTGAAACAAAAATATTGCTGGTCATCCGGTGGGCCGGTCAGAGGTTCAGCCGGTCTGGCGCCTTGATCGTCCTCTGGGAACGACGAAGTGGGGCCGGCGATGTTGGTGCTGTCGTGGTCGAAGTTGACTCCGGGAACGTGCCGAAATGCTCTTCATCAACAGGGGTGGGAAGGGGGAGGACGGACGGTCCTAGGGGGGGTGATGGGGGTGGCGGGGGAGGGGAAGATGGTGCCGGGGACGACGGGGGTGGTGTGGGGGCGGAACCTGCTGGTGCCAGGTTCCTAAGGCAGATGATATCCTGGCGGCTGTCGGAGAACGTCACGTAGGCGTACTGTGGGTTTGCGTGGAGCAGGTGAACACTTTCCATCAACGGGACCGCCTTGTGGAGTCGCATATGTTTACGGAGAAGCACGGTTCCCGGAGATGTGAGCCAAGTTGGGAGTGATACCCCGGATGTGGACTTCCTGGGGAAGGCAAAAAGGCGTTCATGCGGTGTACTGTTAGTAGCAGTTCAAAGTAATGAGTGAATGGAATGTAGTGCATCAGGGAGGACCTCTTGCCAGCGGGATGCTGGGAAATTTCTGTACCGTAAGACCAGCTGGACGGCCCTCCATACAGTCCCATTCTCCCTTTCTACCTGTCCGTTTCCCCGGGGGTTGTAGCTCGTCGTTCTGCTGGAGGCGATACCCCTGCTGAGCAGGAACTGGCGTAGCTCATCACTCATGAATGAGGATCCCCTGTCACTGTAGATGTAGGCGGGGAAGCCGAACAGAGTGAAGATAGAATTAAGGGCTTCAATGACTGTGGCAGACGTCATGTCGGGGCATGGGATGGCGAAGGGAAAACGGGAGTATTCATCGATCACACTGAGGAAATACATGTGTCGGTCGGAGGAGGGGAGGGGGCCTTTGAAATCCACGCTGAGGCGTTCAAAGGGGCGGGAGGCCTTCACCAGGTGCGCGCGGTCGGCCGGTAGTAGTGCGGTTTGCACTCTGCACAGACCTGGCAGTCCTTGGTGATCGTCCTTACTTCCTCGACGGAATAGGGCAAATTTTGTGCCTTAATGAAGTGGTACAACCGAGTGACCCCTGAGTGACAAAGGCTGTCGTGCAAGGTCCAGAGTCAGTCTACCTGTGCACTGGATCGTTGTACCTCGGGATAGGGCGTCTGGGGGCTCGTTGAGTTTGCCAGGGCGATACTTAATCTCGTAGTTATAGGTGGAGAGCTCGATTCTCCACTGCAAGATTTTGTCATTTTTGATCTTGCCCCGCTGCGTGTTGTTGAACATGAAGGCTACCAACTGTTGGTCAGTGAGGACAGTGAATCTCCTGCCGGCCAGGTAATGCCTCCAATGTCGCACAGCCTCAACAATTGCCTGGGCCTCCTTTTCGATGGATGAGTGCCGAATTTCGGAGGCATGGAGGGTGCGGGAAAAGAATGCCATGGGCCTGCCTGCCTGGTTGAGGGTGGCGGCAAGGGCGACGTCCGATGCGTCCCTTTCTACTTGGAAAGGAAGTGTTTTGTCTACAGTGTGCATTGTGGCCTTGGCAATATCAGCTCTGGTCCGGGCGAAGGCCTGTTGGGCCTCTGCCGTCAGGGGGAAATGAGTGGACTGTATGAGTGGGCTGGCCTTGGCCGCATAGTTTGGGACCCACTGAGTGTAATATGAGAAGAACCCAGGCAGCGTTTGAGGGCCTTGGGGCAGTGGGGGAGGGGAAGCTCCATGAAGCGCATGCGGTCGGGATCGGGCCCCAGCACTCCGTTCTGGACCATGTAGCCGAGGATGGCTAAGCGGGTTGTACGGAACACACACTTCTCCTCGTTGTACGTGAGGTTGAGGAGAGTGGCGGTGTGGAGAAATTTAGCGAGGTTGGCGTCGTGGTCCTGCTGATCATGGCCGCAGATGGTCACATTGTCTAGGTACGGAAACGTGGCCCGCAAGCCGTACCGGTCGACCATTCGGTCCATCTCCCTTTGGAAGACCGAAACCCCATTGGTGACGCCGAAGGGGATCCTAAGGAAATGATATAGCCGGCCGTCTGCCTCGAAGGCGGTGAATGGCCGGTCCGATTTACGGATGGAGAGCTGGTGGTAAGCGGATTTCAGGTCCATCGTTGAGAAGACCCGGTACTGTGCAATCTGGTTAACCATGTCAGATATACGTGGGAGGGGGTACGCGTTGAGCTGCGTGTACCTGCTGATGGTCTGGCTGTAGTCCACGACCATTCGATTTTTCTCCCCAGACTTAACCACTACCACTTGAGCTCTCCAGGGGCTGTTGCTGGCCTCGATGACGCCCTCCCGTTGCTGGACCTCGAGCCTGATGAAGGCCTTATCCTGGGTGCTGTACCGTCTGCTCCTGGTGGCGACGAGTTTGCAATCTGGAATTAGATTGGCAAAGAGGGAAGGAGGATCGACCTTTAGGGTCGCGAGGCCGCACACATGAGGGGTGGTAAGGGTCCGCCGAATTTAAGGGTCAGGCTCTGGAGGTTGCACTGAAAATCCAGGCCAAGGATAAGTGCAGCGCAGATGTTAGGGAGGAGGTAGAGGTGAAAGCCGTGGAACTCTACGCCTTGGACTGTGAACGTGACTGTGCAGTACCCCCGGATCGCAACGCGATGGGATCCGGAGGCCAGGGAGATACTTTGATTGGTAGGGTGTACCTTAAGGGAGCAGCGCCTTACCGTATTTGGATGTACAAAGCTCTCGGTGCTCCGGAGTCCAGTAGGCAAGTGGCTGTTGACTTTCACGCTGGTGGATGCGTTGGTCAGAGTGCGTGGTCTGGACAGATCGATTACCATGGATGCGAGTCGTGGTTGATCGTCGGGTAGTGAGGTGGCCACTGCGTCGGGGTCCTGAAACGCCATTGGTCTCCGTGTGCTGCGGGGTGGACAAGATGGCGGCGCCCGGAGGTCCTGGGGGGTCACAAAATAGCGGTGCACATGGAACGCACGTTGCGGGGTGGAGCAAGATGGCGGCGCCCATGAAACGCATGTGTTGTGCGGGGGAGAAGATGGCGGCGCCCATTGCTCGCACATGGCCTGGGGAGGAGGGGAGGATAGCGGCGCCGTGACCGGGGGGGGTGGGGGCGACCGCTGCCGCTGAGCGGGCCTGGCACACCGCTGCGTAGTGGCCCTTCTTCCCGCAGGCCTTACAAAGGGCAGCGCGGGCCGGGCAGCGTTGGGGGGGGGGGGGTGTCTTTGTTGGCCGCAAAAATAGCATTGGGGCCACCCGGAGATCCCGCTGGGGTGGCTGCCTGTGGGGCCCATGAAGCGTAGGAGGAGTGGGCCGCGCGGTTGGGGGCGTAGGACTGTACATTGCGCAGGGCGACCGTCATGGAAAATGCTAGTGTTTTAGTCTTTGCGAGGTCGCGCGTGGCCCCTTCTAGGAGCCGTTGCCTGATAACATCGGACCCAATCCCAGTTACAAAAGCGTCCCTCATAAGGAGATCTGAGTGCTCCTTAGCTGTAACATCCTGGCAGTTCAGAATCGCGGGGGCCGGCGTGAATCCCGCCCCCGCCGTGTCGCGAATTGTCCGCCACCGGAGATTTGGCGGGGGCGGGAATCGCGCCGCGCCGGTAATCCCCCGGCGATTCTTCGGTCCGCAATGGGCCGAAGTCCCGCCGCTGTCAACCCATGCCAGCCGGCGTGTATTGAACCACCTTTGGGACGGCGGGACACGCGGCGCGGGCGGGCTCCGGGGTCCTGGGGGGGGCACGGGGCGATCTGGCCTCGGGTGGTGCCCCCATGGTGGCCTGGCCCGCGATCGGGGCCCACCGATCTGTGGGCGGGCCTGTGCCGTGGGGGCACTCTTTTCCTTCCGCCTTCGCCATGGTCTCCACCATGGCGGAGGCGGAAGAGACCCCCTCCACTGCGCATGCGCGGGGATGCCGTGAGCGGCCGCTGACGCTCCCGCGCATGCGGCACCCGGCAAAGTCAGTTTCGCAACAGCTGGCGGAGCGGAAATCAGTCCGGCTCGGGCCTAGCCCCTCAAGGTGAGGGCTCGGCCGCTTAAGATGCGGAGACTTCCGCACCTATGGGGCGGCGCGATGCCGGACTGATTCGCGCCGTTTTTGGCGCCGGTCAGCAGATAATGCGTCGATATCGGAGGATCCCGCCCCTGAAGTGTGGCCTCCTACAGCACCTGACAAAATGGCTGCTAGCTGAAGGCCACGCATATTTATAACCTGGCTCCTGGGCGGAGCTAGTATGCAGGGCCCAGGTGAACCTGTAGTGCAGGTTATACCGTACAACCCTTAACATAGGAACACAGTGGTTTACCACAACCATGCTCATGGGTTCTTTGGAATACCTGCTTGAGGCGAGCAATATGTTCCTGGGCATTGTGGACCAGATAATGACATTGTCAACGTACACTCGCACCCCCTCGATGCCCTCCATCATCTGTTCCATGATGCGATGAAATATTTTGGAGGCAGATATGATGCCAAAATGCATCCGGTTGTAGCAGTAGCGGCCGAACGGGGTATTGAACGTGCACAGCTTGAGACTGGACGCGTCCAGCTGTATTTGCCAAAAACCCTTGGAGGCGTCGAGCTTATAAAGAATTTGGCATGAGCCATCTCACTGATCAACCCTTCTTGTTTTGGTATCGGGTAATGCTCCCTCATTATGTTGCGGTTTAGATCCTTAGGGTCAATGCAAATGCGAAGCTCCCCTGACGGCTTCTTGACGCAGACCATGGAGCTGAACCAGTCCGTGGGCTCTGTGACCTTCGATATGATGCCTTGGCCTTGGAGGTCCTGTAATTGCTTCTTCAGAGGCTTGAGGGGCGCTGACACCCGGCGAGGTGCATGAATTACAGGGGTGGCGTTCGGCTCGAGTAGGATTTTGTATTGGTATGGGAGCGTGCCCATTCCATCGAATAATGCTGTGGTACTGCGTGATGATGTTATCTATGTCGGCTTGCAAGTTACCATCAGGCGAGGCAGTTGCCGGTGATGATGACATGGTGTGGATTCGCTGAACCTGGTTCAGGAGCTTGCAGGCACAAGCACCGAGCAGGGACGCTCTGTCAGGCCCGACGATTTCAAACCGCAGCGTCACCTTGATCGCCTTATTGGATACCCCCAGTTGACAGGAGCCACTGGCAGCTATGGCATTGCCATTGTAGTCAAGGAGCTGGCAGGCCGATGGAAGAATGCTTGGTCTGGCGTGGATGGTGTCAAGGTCGGATTTTGAGATGAGGTTCGCTGATGCGCCGGTGTCCAGTTTAAATCAGATGCGAGCCTTGTTAACTGTGAGGGCAGCACACCACTCGTCGTCAGGATCCACACTGAGGATCGAGAGTCGTTTCGCCGTTGTGGTGGAAGGCAGCGCATGTGTAGTTATGATGCTCACCCGGTATGGGGACTTGAGGCACTCAGCATCAGGGTCCGTTGGGCTGTCGGGATCGGAATCTGGCATGCCTTGTTGTATTGAGCGGACACTTCTGCGCCTCAGCTGGGATTGCTAGCTGCTGAGCGGTGGAGCAGACCTGCAAAGGGCTGCGTAGTGGCCAAGCTTGCCACACTGTAGACACCGGCGTCCTTTTGCCGGACATTGCCGCTATAAGTGGGCGGAGCCACAATTCAGACACATCATGACGGTGACGTCAGTGCGTTCCGTGCGCCATCGCGCCTGCGCAGTACGGTCGGTCGACGTACGCACCTGTGCAGTCGGGTTGTCGGGCTCGTCGTCCACTCGGTCGTGGCGCGCATGCGCATGGACCCGGGAAAAGCGCGCAAAACGGCCACTCTCCTCGATGCTCAGGCCCTGCATTTGTGCAATGGCCTGCACGCGTTCCGCCTCATGGGAGGCAAGCTTCGCAGTTTCTGCCGCCCTGATGTGGGAGTAACGATTCTTAGCATGCTCATGGACAACGCACGCCTCGATAGCGACAGATAGGGTCAACTGTTTGACTTTCAGGAGCTGCTGCCGAAGGGAGTCGGAGTGGACCTCAAAAACGATCTGATCCCAGATCATGGAATCAGCCGTCGAGTCATAGTTACATGACTGCGCTAGGATGCGGAGATGGATGACGAAGGACTGAAAAGGTTCATCCTTACCCTGAAGCCTCTGCTGGAAAACGTACCGTTCAAAGCTCTCATTCACCTCAATGTCACAGTGGCTGTCAAACTTCAGCAGGACTGTTTTGAATTTTGTTTTGTCTTCGCCGTCAGCGAACGTAAGGGAGTTGTAGAAGTGGATGGCGTGGTACCCGCGGTGGAGAGAAATAGTACGATCTTCCTGGCATCCAATGCTGCTTCGAGGTCGGAGGCCTCGATGTACCAGAGGAACTTTTGCTTGAAGAGCTTCCAATTTGCGCCGAGGTTGCTGGAGATGCGGAGCTGCGGAGGAGGCTGGATGTTTTCCATGTCACCGGATGGCTGCTTGCTGGTCAATGCTGATTCACTCGAGGTAGGTCCGTCAATTTTCAGTATCGCTCCGTAGTACCATGATGTGTTAGGCAGGTCGGTTCGGTGTTGACTGCACTTGATGAAGTGATGCGAGTAACAGACCTCTAACACTGTAGAAGATGCAACACGGTTTTATTGAACGATAGAACTAACATACATATTTAACTGTGGGTCGACACAATACTGAACTGACTGGAGACCTTGTAGTAGCCTGACCAAACTTACTAGCTACCGCATGGTGTTTGCACTTTGCTAGCTCATGGACTCTGACTGTCTCAGTGGCTGGGTCCCGAGAGAGCGGGAAACCTAGTGCCCTCTGGCTTTATAGTGGTAGTGTCCTGTCTAGTGATTGGCTGCACTGTGTTGTGTGCTTACTGGTCATCCTGTGTGTCAATCACTGCCTGTCTGCACTTCATTATATACATCAGTGGATATTACGACACCTACAACAGGAACAATGACTTTCCCTTTGTACCTATAAGTAATTGCACTTACTGTGAAGCAGTTGATGCTTTCCTGATCGTTCATAGAATCATAGAATCCATGCAGTGCTGAAGGTGGCCATTTAGCCCATTGAGTCTGCACCGACCCTCTGAAAGAGCACTCTACCAAAGCCCACTTCCCCACCCTGTCCCAATAACCCCTTAACCTAACCGACACACCTTTGGACACTAAGCGGCCAATCCACCTTGCCTGCACATCTTTGGATTGCGGAAAGAAACTGAAGCATCCAGAGAAACCCCACGCAGACACGGTGCATACCCCACACAGACAGTGACCCAAGGTCGGAATTGAACCCAGGGCCCTGGAGCTGTGAGGCAGCAGTGCTAAACACTGTACCACCGTGCTGCCCTGCCCTGTATTACATCCTCACAAACACTCGCATGAGTACACCTACAGAGTAAATTATTATCATCTATAACATTATTCCGTTCTTAGATGATGCTTTTCTTAACTATCTCATTACATTATGGGAAACACTAGGTAGTCACCACATAATACTCAAACTGTGCGTTTTCCATCTTGGTGAGGCTATTACATTTCTTTAGACATTGTCCTTGGCATGGTGCAGCAACCATTGATGGCTTCAGTCACCTGGGGTCATGCCTTGCATGCCACAGCCTGCTTTACCTTCCTTTGTGATAAGAATGTAGAACATCTCACCTCTATTTGGTTTATTGCAACAGCGTTCAGTGGACTTGCCATATCAAACCTGAATGGATTATGTGACAAGCCCCCTTCCCTAGAAGATGCAAATGGTCTTATTTTTTACTGCTGTCACAAAATAATCTCCGAGCAAAGCTTACTTCTCAGAAACAGTCCAGGATATGTGGCTGCCAGGTGTCGGCTTACACACTGCTCAACAAGGATTCATTCCTATTCCCTCTACAGGCTTCTCCCAAAGCCCCAAAATATTCCTCTATACACCCCACCATACATTTAAGGCCTTTACCTTGTGCCCTCATGGCTGCATCCAACAGGAATCTGGACCGCGATTCTCCGCTCTGGTGACGGAGTGCAGGCGCCGGTGGGAAAACGGGCGAGTTTTACCTCGCTGCCGGTGCCCGGTCCGAGACGGCATTCTCCGGCCTGCAAGGGGGCTAACAGGGGTGTGGCAGGAAGCGCGGGGGCGTGGCTCGGAGCGCCGTCGGAGACCCGGCGCCACATAAACGCCGCGGCGCACAACAGGTGACGCGAGCGCACTGGCCGCCAACGGGGGACCATGGCGCCCAACCGAGCAGTGCCCAGGTTCACACACCACAACCTGGAGACGCTGCTGGACGCCCTCGAGGACAGGGGGGGCATCTGTACCCCGGCCCCGGCCGGAGGGTGCCAGCCAACGTGGCCCAGCATCTGTGGAGGGAGGTGGGCGCAGCCGTGTGTGACACCGCGGTGACATCCAGGACTGGCGAGCAGTGCCGCAAAAGGCTCCACGACCTACTGAGGACAGCCAGGGTGAGTACCCAGCAATGTGCCCATGGCACCAACCCCCCCTACCCCCCACATGTGTGACACCCATCCCCTCCCCAGGGGGACGGTACAACCACAGCCGTGAGGCACATGGCTGCAGCCACCCATGCAAGCCGCGTTGGCCCTGTGCCCTGTGCACCCATGCCAACATAGATCCAACTGCATGCAGTGGACCGCCTAACAATGCTGTTATTCCTCCTCCCCCCAGGAAAAGAGCGTCCATAACCAACGGGAGCCAGCCCAAACAGGAGGGGGTGAACCTGACCTGCGCCAGCTCACTGTGCACGAGCAGACGGCACTGGACAAAGCCCGTGCACCCGAAGACCGGGAGATTGCCAATGCCGAGGTCGGGGGCACGCCACCACGTGAGATCCCTCCCCTGCCTGGCCCCCTTCCCCTCAGCCCTCTCCCCTCAGCCCTCTCCCCTCAGCCCTTTCCCCTCAGCCCTCTCCCCTCAGCCCTCTCCCCTCAGCCCTCTCCCCTCAGCCCTCTCCCCTCAGCCCTTTCTCCTCAGCCCTCTCCCCTCAGCCCTTTCCCCTCAGCCCTCTCCCCTCAGCCCTCTCCCCTCAGCCCTCTCCCCTCAGCCCTCTACCCTCAGCCCATTCCCCTCAGCCCTTTCCCCTCAGCCCTCTCCCCTCAGCCCTCTCCCCTCAGCCCTTTCCCCTCAGCCCTCTCCCCTCAGCCCTTTCCCCTCAGCCCTTTCCCCACACCCCTCCCCCCTCAGCCCTCTCCCCTCAGCCCTCTCCCCTCAGCCCTTTCCCCTCAGCCCTCTACCCTCAGCCCATTCCCCTCAGCCCTTTCCCCTCAGCCCTTTCCCCACAGCCCTCTCTCCTCAGCCCTCTACCCTCAGCCCATTCCCCTCAGCCCTTTCCCCTCAGCCCTCTCCCACTCAGCCCTTTCCCCTCAGCCCTCTCCCCTCAGCCCTCTCCCCTCAGCCCTCTCCCCTCAGCCCTTTCCCCTCAGCCCTTTCCCCACACCCCTCCCCCCTCAGCCCTCCCCCTCAGCCCTCTCCCCTCAGCCCTTTCCCCTCAGCACTCCCCCCTCACCCCGTATCACGACCCCCCCCCTCCACCCGCCTAACCATGATGGTGTATTGTGTGTCGCAGGGCCACGCGGTGACCGACCCGGAGCACCCGGCAGACACAGCCCGCATCAAGCGCCTGACGGCCAGCCGACGCAGATCGACCGGGCGCACCTGGCAGACACCGTCCCCTGGCCAGTGCCTGGGCGGCTAGCTCACAGGGACTCTAGCAGTGACGGGGAGGGCAGCTCCAACAACAGCCACCCCGGCCCAGTCCAGTGATGACACAACGACACAGGATGCCAGCACATAGGGGACAGACGGACACGACACGACCCCCCCCCCCCCCCACCATCGCAGAGACACTCACCTCGTTTGGCCATGTTAGTGATGAGGCTTCTGGGACACTAACTGGTGCGCACCGCACAGCCGCTCCGGTACAGAAGGTCGAGGTGGGAGCAGCCGAGGGGCTGGAAGGTCGAAGGGCAGCCCAGCCCCGGCAAACACCTGTCGCCCGGACGGGTCCCGGGTCCCTGGAGTTCCCCCGCCCACCCATGGACCCGATGCAGTCAGGGACCCAGGAGTGTGAGAAGGTGACGGCCAGCTTCCAGCACCTGCAGACGCAAGTGCAGGAGTGCATCCACGTCCAGGAGCAGCAAATGGCGCCAGCCAAGAGTGCCACATAGGCCAACATTGCACGGGTGGCGTCCGCGGTGGAGACAATGGTGGCGACGGTGTCGGGCATGGGTCTGAGCCTGCAAGGCATGGGGCTAACTGGGCACGCGGCCTCCACGGCCTGGGACAGGGCTGCCGTCGCACAGGAAGCCATGGGCCAGAGCCAGTTGAACATCGCAGAGGCGCTCAACAACCTGGCCTAGTCCCAGCACGCCACGGCCCAGTCCCAGCAGGCCACGACCCAGTCCCAGCAGGCCATGGCCCAGTCTCTGCAGGCCATCGCTGACAGCATCAGAGCCATTGGCCGGGTGATGGACGGCGTTGTACAGAGCCAGACAGGGATGGCGAACTCCCCGAGCTCCATGGCCATGAACGTCCAGACCCTGGTCGATACCAGCGCGGGCCTCCAAGACTGGCAGGGCCAGGTGATGCCAGTGCCCCAGGTGCTGGATGGGGGTGGGGCGGGACTGTGTACCAGTGTGTGTGAGGGGTGCTGCGATAGAGGTTGGGCTCTGGTGCGTGTGACCTGCGGCCCCCCGCTACGCCCCCCCCCCACGGTTCCCCCACGCCAGCCCGCCCCCGGCTATACGACAGGGCCATGAGATGCAGTGTCAGGGCTGCGTGCAGAGTTCACCCAGTTGGAGGGTCTTGATGTGGCCATGAGTCAGACATTGTCGAACGATGCATGGCTCGGAGCCCATCGCAGAGCGGGTTGTCATCATCCTCCATGCCTTGTAGCAGACCCGTGTACACCATCGACTGTGCCCCCAACCCGTTGTGCTACAGGCGGATGGCCCAATCGTCACCTTGACGGCCACCGGGAGGGCATGTCCACCCCCGGTCCCGCGTGGTGCCAGGTGTGCCATCAGGTGGCAGATGTGGGCGACAGTCTCGCGGCTCATCCGCAGTCTCCCCCTGCACGCCCTGTCCGGGAGGTCCTCGAAGGACATGTGGGGCCGGTACACATGATGTCGCATCGGACGCCTCCGTGGCCGTGGCACACCCTCCTCCTCCTCCTTGGTATCCTCGTGCTGTTGCTCCCCCACGGCGTGGTGCTCCTCCTGCGCCTCTCGGGCGTGCGGCACTGCGGCCTGGGCGGCTTGCTGGTGCCCCACTGCAGCCCGCTGCTCTACAACAGTCTCCACCACCTCCCTCTCACGCCCATGCTCCAGCTCGCATTGGGCCTCATGCAGGGCATCAGCCCCTGCCACAGCGGCGAACAATGTTGGGAGATGGCTGAACATTATACAATCTGTAGGGGTGGGAGTAGACAGGGATTCATCATTGGTATACCCCCCTCCACGACCGGGTGCCATGGGCAGCATGGCAGGCCCGGTTGCCAGCACGCGCCCCACCCCCGGCCCCTCGGTGCCCTGGCACCTGCCGGCCATCCCCCCTGCACGGCCTTCACGGGGGGGCTGCCCTGGAATCAGCCGCCGATGGGTGCCGCCGGTCTGGTGGGGGGGGAGGGGGGAACACAGTCTGGCACATGTCAGGACGGCCGGGCCCCGTGGGCCGCGACGGCGGACGGGCTGGGTGGACGATCGCATGTCTGCCGTCATGGCGGGCCATGGCCCCCCGCAACCTTCTGCGCCCCCACTGCTCCCACCGCCACCCCCACCTCCCCCACCCCCACCCCAACCCCCACCCCCGGTAGAAGATGTGTGGGGCCACCCCCACCCTGGTAGCGGATGTGTGGGGCCACCCCCATCCCCACCTCCCCTCACCCCCAACCTCATCCCCGGCAGCGGATGTGTGGGGCCACCCGCAACCCTCCCTTCCCCCCCACCCCTCCCGGGGCCTCCCCCCCCCCTCCCCTCCCGGGGCCTCCCCCACACTGCCCGCAGACATGGCCGTCCCGCTCCCCGTCCCGGGGTCCCCACCCCCAATGCCGTCGCCCACCACCCGCCCTCCCGGGAGGGCCTCCCCACGCCGTCACCCACCTCCTCCCGCAGCGTCAGCCAGCACAACTGGCTGGGGCAATTCGCGCGGCGCCGCGGCAATTCTCCCACCCGGCGGGGGGGGGTCGGAGAATCCTGCCCCTGCAGTTTCTCACTCCCTTTATTGCTCCTTACGGAATGTTTCCACCACCCGAATACCCTTATTGAGAACTTTTCTTTCTGGTATTATCATTGTATCCTTTAACAATATTGCTGCTCCCCTCTCCTTTCACAACTTCTTTCCTAACTTTCTTATAATTATGCCGTGCTCGTAACCAGGTCAGAAACTGAATGTGTGCTTCCAAGTCACTTGTTTTATTTCTTACTTTGAAGAAATAACATAGAGGTTGATGAGGGTCATGTATTTGATGTTGTGCACATGAACTTTCAAAAGGCATTTGATGAAGTGCCACAGAATAGATATGTTAGCAAAATTGAAGCCCATAAGAGTAAATGGACAATGCTTGCATGGTTAGAAAACTGGCTGAAGGACAGAAAGCAGAGAATAGTGATGAATATTTATTTTGGAGGGATATGTGCATTGGTGCCTCCCAGTGGGTTGGTGTTGAGCCACTGCTCTTGCTCCAATGCAGAAGTGACCTGGACATGGCTGTACAAGACATCATTTCAATGCTTTCACATGACATGCAACTCATAAATATAGTGAAAAGTGAAGAGGGCAGTGGGAGGCTTTAAATGAACATCGACAGAATGTTGATATGGGCACACATATGGTAGATTATGGGCACAATTTAACCATAGCATTGTGCCCAGCACGGATCTGGGCCTGTTGGTTAAATAGTGGGAAAGGACAAAATCAAGATCCACACCAGGCATGAATCAATTTGCTATCTAACTGGCCCGCTCCCAATGGCGAACCCAGATCACGTCCAAATATCATGAGCATATCATTGACCTTCATTTCCATCTCATTAATGAGATTGAAGTCAAATGCAACCCTTCAGGGGTTTGGGCTTGGTCAAGGGGTTGAAGCATTCAAGGTTGGGGCCGCCCCTGGGCAGGGTGGGGTGGGGTGGGGGGTGGGGGGCTTTTCATCTGTGAGGCCTCAAACCATCTTTAAATACTGTGGATGCCCCAATACAGGGGCAACTATACCTGCTGCCTGTCTTACCTACCAAACACTTCCAGGACAGAGTCCTGGTCTTGGTTATATTCTGAAGGTCACTTTAACTCCCTTTGACTGTGAGCAGCCTCCAGCTTCACAGCTGCAAATGAGAAATTGGCCTTGGTAGTTGTGAGAGAACTTCACAGCTGCAGGTTGTATTTGCCTCTGCTTGTGGCTGCAGCTGCCTGGAGGCTGCTGTTGCTGTTTCCTTCCTTTTCTGTAGCCGGAAAGAAGGACAATTTTTTCTAAGATACCTGGGCCCTGGAACACCGGTCTTAGGGGGAACATATGAGTCTGCAAGACAATCTGGTTTGAAGCAAGAAGGCTCTGCGGTAGCTGGTGCATAACATTGTTCCAAATGGGCCACCCGATGACACCGTTGAAGAAATGCTTTTGTACATTGCTGATGCTTTTGCTGCTGGTGTGGTAAGTGCTGCACGTAATTGGCACATCACCGTGGGTTAACCATGCTGGAAGTCAAGGATGTTCAACTGCACCTTGAGTGCCAGTGAAATATGTAGATGCTAGGATTTGGTTCTGGTGAGATTGGGCCGGATGGGAGGGCCTGCACAGCTGTGGCTCCTGGGCAGAGAATGGTACTGATATGTGGAATGAGTCACACACTGATGGACAGATCATTTCTACAACAAAGTTATGGACATGATAACACATTCTTATCTTCCTTTTCTGTTGATGAATCTGCGAGGGGTGATACTGTGTGTTTGGATTTTTTTTGTAAAAATGTGCTGATATGACTTTGCATTGATACCAATATGGAACGGTGACATTTCCTTGTTGTTTAATGGTTAGTGGGATATGTGGAATGTTACGTTGTTGATTTTCAAATCTTTGTTACTGTTGGCCATTTAATAAACAAAATATTCTCAAGTGCATTCTCATGGGTACACATCCAATGTCTCAAACAATGATTATTGCATCGCATTTCAATCAGACATTGAGGCCTGAATAATTTTTCTGAACTCTTGAAACGTCAGCACCAGAGGCAGCAGCCAACAATCAAACATTCAAGAACTGGGCTTCAGTGCTGGGGATATCCTCGTGACCATAGGGTAAGAGTGTGGGTCAGGGGAGGGTACCTGCGCACAGTCTCCCTAACATTCCCGGCAGGGATTGCGGTCTAGGGGCTCCTACTGTGGCCTGGGGTGACTGTGCAGAGCGAGGTTTTCCAGCATAACTGGCTTGGTGGATGGCACTCTGAGAGAAAGCGGGACATGTCGGGTGGGGGAGGCTTGGGGATTTGAGGGTCCCGGCATGTAAGCCCTGACTGATTATTGGTCCCTCTCCTTCTCCAATTCCTCACAGATATAACAGTGTGGGTAGTCATGTCAATCCCACAGGGGCTGCCCTTGCAGTGCTGATGGCAGTTAAGGCAGACAGATGGCGGAAGAGGCAACAGCAGCATCGATATAGGCTCAAGGCGGCACCCCATGTACAGGGGGCGCCACACATCCTGAAGACCCCGCCAGCCATCAGGCCGAGGAGAAACGCAGAGGGGGGCTACCAGCAATGGTAAAGTTGTACAGGCGCCGTTGGTATTTGAGGAGATGGCAGACAGCATGTGCCACAGGAGACTCCGTCTCAACAAAGAGACAGTGTGGCACCTGTGGCATTTCCTCATGGACTTGGCACCCTGTGAAGGAGGAGGATACCCAACCCGGTGGTCATGAAGTTCACCACAGCACTGAACCTCAATAAAACCGGTTCATTTCAGGGCTCGAGCGGGCACTTGTGCAGCATTTCCCAAGCTACAGCCCACAAGTGTATCGTTGAGGTCATGGGTGCCCTGTATGCCCAGGCATCAGACTTTATCAACTTTAACTGGATCAGGCCCATCAAGATGCCAATGCTGCAGAATTCTCTGCTATCGCAGGGATGTCCCAGATCTAGGGGGCAATAGATGGCACTGTCATAATACCCACTCATGTATATAATGAGATGCAGACAGGCAGTGATTGACACACAGGATAACCAATGACACACACGACACAGAACAACCAATCACCAGACAGGGTACCACCACTATAAAGCCCACAGGGCATTAAGACTCTCCCTCTCTCACAGGACACAGCTACTGAGATAGTAAGAGTGCACAAGCCAGTGAGCACTATCACCATGTGGTAAAGAGCTAGTCTGGTCAAGCCAGTAGGAGGTTATCAGTTAGATTAATAGAGTGTCAACTCACAGCAGATTATGTACAGCAATCAGCAAGTTCAATAAAACAGTGTTGGACCATCTCCTGTGTCGGAAGCTTGTTTCTAGTTTCACTGCATCCAGTTGCAGTCAAAGTTGAACCAACTCACTTAACACATCAGGCATGCCTGTTGGCTTGTGCGCATGGGAGTGCCTTTATTAACAGAAAGGGGTTCCACTCCCTGAATGTGTACGAACATCTGCCCTGGATCATGCACGTGTGTGCCCAATCCTCAGGGAATGTGCATGACAGCTACATCCTGGGACACTCATAAATCCCCAGCATCTTTGAGGACCACCTTAGGATGACGGGTTGGCCCTTGGGGGTTAAGGTGTACCCGCTGCGATCCTGGCTGATGATACCAGTGCGGAGGCCGGAGACCGAGGCATAGACCCGACATAACGAGGCATATTCTGCCACCTGTGCTGTCATTGAGCGTGTCATCGGTCGGCTCAAAATACTATTCCATTGCCTGGACCACTCTGGTGATACACTACAGTACATCCCCAGAGGGTCGCCTGCTTTGTTGTGGCCTGCTGTGCCCTCCACAACTTGAAACAGCAGCAAGGCGGTATGCTGGAGGAGGAGGAGGAGGGACATGCGGCCTAGTATGAGGAGGAGGCAGACCAGGAGGGGATAGAGGCCGAGCCCGGGGAATGTCCTCAAGAGGAGCCGGAGGATGGAGGACAGGCAGCGGTGAGAGTCCGGCATGCCCAGAGGACCAGGAAGGCCCTCATCCTCGCCCGATTCTCACAGGACATCGCTTTGTCCGTGAGCTCACTCCCTCTTCCCCCAATCCCTCTACTTCCCCCCAATCCATCCTTACCCCGATCTCCCCACCTGCATTCCCCTCCTTCCCACCCAATTCCCCCTCCCCCATCCCTCCTTCCCACCAATTCCCCCTCCCTTATTTTCCTCCTTCCCACCTATTTCCCTCCTTCCTCCCGCCCCCCCTGTTCCACCCTCCAAGGGTCTGTGTTACATCACCCGAGGATGATGGGCCTGTGTCAGCACTGACAGCGGATCAGTATACAAGGCAGGAGAGTGATGATAACTCACTGTGAGGCTAGCTCTGGTGCTCCTTAGTTTTTGCCAAAGTCTGACTTCTGTCTTCCTGTTGACAGCACACTCACACCCATCCTATGAACAGGGTCGGAATCGGGGGAGTTTGATCTTGGAGCATTGAGCCCGGGGGGTGGCGGGTTGAGGGGAGCAGAGGGCAATAAGGGGTGGGGATGCAGGCAGGCCCAGAGGCTTCACATGTATGAGGTGTAACTTTTTAATTGTGCACATTTGACATTTCCATTCCCCCTAGCTACAGATAAACCCACTCCCCCCACCCCACCCACCCCACTCCCCGTACCCAATCAGTGACCCTCTCTGTTCTTTATCTTTTGTGGTCTACTGATACATCTAGATGTGTCCTCAGGATGCACTTTGGAGCTGGAGAGAGCCTGCTGCTTTCTGCACCCTGTGGCCATTGATGCCTTTGGCGGACGTCCTCTGGAGAGCCTGGAACCGGGGGTCTCAGGCCGCCTTACCGGTGTCACTGGCATCCTGTTTTGGTCATTGCATTTGAGATGCGCAGGTATCAGGAGGGAGGGATTCTGACGAGCTGAAGACCGCCGTTGTCTCCTTGGTGGCAGGTCCTGGATTAACCTCCAGTGCTTCCTCCTCCCTGACAATGTTGGTAGAGCCCTGGGGGTCTCCATGGGACCGAGGGGCAGATAGAGTGAGCTCCAGAGGCCTCGGAGTCATCTGGCACTGCCACTCCTGGCAGCTCCCCATTGTCTGCACCATGATTATGACATCATCAGAAATGGTTCTCAGCGATTGGGCAATGCTCTGCAGTGCCTCGGCAATGTCCACCTACGTCTGGGACATGATTTTGGGGCCCTCAGTCATGGTCATCACAAACTGAACCATGTTTTGGACACCACACTCAAGACCAATAGGCTATGCACTTGCTGGAATGTCGCTGACATCCCCTCCTGAATCTCATGGCAGAGTCGTATCATCTACATCAGCTCTGGGAAAACCTTGTCCACATGCTCGACATTTGACTGGGACCCAACTGAGTCCTGGGATCCAGCAGATCTCCAACTGCTGATTTCCATGGATGTTCCTGCATCCACCTGATGTGCATCAGCAACTGTGTGGGCTCACCAGATTGTGCCCCAGCAGCCTGTCCACTGTTGCCATCCACCAGGGTGAGTGTTTGTGCTGTTGGAAGCTGAGGGTGATAGCTATGACGCCTGGATGGTGGTCTCTGAGTTCTCCTCCGAGGTGGCCTCTCAGGTGGCAGCGGGGGGACCGACTCCGGATGGCTTGGCCCCATCAGATGGGGATCCTGTGAGACAATGGACATGTGGTCAGTGAGAGGGATCATTTTGTCTGACATGAACAACTCACTTGAGACAGGTCATCTGGGTGAAAGGGCAGTGAATCCTCACTTCTGCGGAGCAGGCCAACCTCGCTGTCAGTGACCGCTCCCTCCTCAGTTAATCCACGATTTCCAGCGCCCGTTCTTCATAGGGAGGAGGGCTCAAACCTTTGGCCCCCCATCTTGGTCTTTTCCCAGTTATTATGGGCTATCTTCTACTGCGGAGACAGAAAGGGCACTAAAGCCACATGCTTGACGAGTCAGGAGGGTCATACAGCAGGTGGCATGTATGCACCACACTTGGGCATGAAGGAGTTATGACTGTGGGTGCCAGGAGGTTATGAGGAGCAAGCATGAAGATCAGATGTGGGGAGGATGCGAGGTGTCAGCCAGTGAGTTGTGGGGGGGCGGTTGGGAGTTTGAGGGGGGCAGTTGGAACTGATGCCAGGAGAGAGATGGTAACTTACCCTTGCAGATCAGTAGAGGTCGTTCGGCTTCTTCTTGGAGGGCAGTCCTCCTGGTCATGGTGCCCACTGACTGCCACTGCCTCCCTGGTGGTATTGGTGACCCGGCTGCTGGTCCTCCGACCCTCTCGGGGGAACAGGATGTCCAGCCTCGCATCGACAGCGTCACATCCCCAAAGTGAGGAGCAGGTCTCCGTGCTGCCATGCTTGTGTGTTGATTGGGTGTGAGTGATGAGGGAGTGTTTAAAGGCAGCTCCCCCCCATTAGCAGTGAGACGCTCATGCGAGTCTGGTGAATCAGACAGGGAGACAGTCAGTAGTGGCGAGAAACGCGTTGGGCTCATTTCCGGGCACTAAGTGCCGTTAAATATGGGTCACGATCTCGCCAACGTGGCCACCAAAAAAACACCCCACCAAACACACCTAAAGTCACACTTAGAAATGTTTCCGTTAGATCGCGCCACTTCCCTTCCTCCTCCACCTGGTCCTCCTCCTCCTCTCCCTCCTCCTCTCCCTCCACTTCTTCCTCCTCCACTTTCCCCTTCACCTCCTCCTCTTCCTCTCCTTCCCCCTCTTGTTCATATTTCTCCCTTGGTTTCCCTACCTCTCCTCCTCTTTTTAATTTTTTCCAATTACATCTTTGGGTTGTGGGGGCGAAACCCACGCAAACACGGGGAGAATGTGCAAACTCCACACGGACAGTGACCCAGGGCCGGGATCGAACCTGGGACCTCGGCGCCGTGAGGCAGCAATGCCACCTTGCCGCCCACTGCTCCTCCTCCTCCTCTAGCTTCTCCTCTGCTCTCTCCCTTCTCCTAAAATGGCTTCCAGATTCTTGCTATGGCGGATGCTGTAGACCCCCTTAAACGTAGGCACCCAAGTGCCCACACAATTTAGGTCATTGGGGTTTCCATCATACCTGCACCAGCAGTGCTCAGGAGCCCAATTCTATGGCCATAGTTTCACCACATCGGACGAGATTCCCCGGCTGCATTCGCCCTGTGACCGGAGAATCCCGCCCGAGATCAATGGAGTTTTCCATTGTCGCCGTCTCTCCCGTGATGTTCTTGCAGCGAGCAGGGTGGAAGAAACAGTGTTTCCTAAGAGGTCCATAGTCACACCTTCAGAAACTTGTACTTCATACCAGAAAGCAGGATGAGGGTGAGCTGGAACACAATGAAATCTAGATTCGCTGGCTAATAGCAAGCAGAGAGTAATAAATGGATCTTTATCAGGTTGGCAAAATGTAATTAGTAATGTTCCGCTGGGACCTCAGTTGTTTACAATTTGTACAAATGACTTGGATGAGGGGACTGATGGCATGGTTCCAAATTTTCTGATGACACAAAGATAGGTGGGAAAGTAGGTTGTAAAGGTGACATAAGGAAGGTACGTGGCGACATACATAGGTTAAGTGAGTGAGCAAAGATATGGCAAATAGAGTATTATATGGGCAAATGTGAAATTTTCCAGTTTGACGGAAGAATTAGAAATCATTATCTAAATGGTGAGAGATTGCAGAGCTCTGAGGTGCAGAAGGATCTGGGTGTCCTAGTGCATGAATCGCAAAAGGCTAGTATACAGGTACAGCACTAATAGAATGTCATTGTTAATGTGAGGGGAATTGAATACAATAATAGGGATGTTATGCTTCAGTTTCACAAGGCACTAATGAGACACATCTGATATATTTCATACAGTGTTGGCTGCCTTATTTAAAGAAAAATGTAAATGAGTTGGAAGCAGTTTAGTGAAGGTTTACCAAACTAATACCTGGAATGGGCAGGTTGTCATCTGAGAAAAGGTTGGACAGGCTAGACTTGTATCCACTGGAGTTTAGAAGAGTAAGAGACAACTTGATTGAAACCTTTAGGATCCTGCGGGGTCTTGACAGGGTGGATGTGAAGAGGATGTTTCCTCTTGTCAGACAATCTAGAACTGGGTGGTCATTGTTTAAAAATAAGGGGTCATTCAACATAAACTGAGAGGAGCTGAAATGTCTTCTTTCAGAGGGTCGTGAATCTTTGGAGCTGTCTTCCTGAAATGGCAGTGAAAGCAGAGACTTAGGGCACGATTTAACTAAATGGGAACAAAGTCCCATAACGAGTACGTTTAGCCGCGGGTTTCCTGGCGCTTGCAGCACTGAGAAAGAGACCGCTATCGAACAGCACTCGGGTTAGATAGGAGGGCCTCAGCGGGGAACCGCATTTTTAAATGGCGTTCCAATCTCTGGAGCCTGCGATGCAAACCCCAACCCCCCACAAGCCCCAACTCACTATGAGGGGGTCCCAACTCCCGTGGAGGAAATACTTCCAACTCAGCGAGTTTGGTTGGAATCAATTGCCTGAATGGCTGATGTGACAAATTCAACACTAGCTTCAAAAGAGAATTAGATAACTACTTGAAGTGCAAAACATTGTTGGGTTTTGGCAAAAGAATAGGGGAGTAGAATTAAGTGGATAGTTCTACAAAGAGCTGGCACAGACATGATTGGCTGAATGGCCTCCTTCTGTGTTGTATCTTCAATGATTCTATTGTACCAAGTACGTGAATTAATGGAACTCTGATCTGGGTAGTTGACCCGATCATGTCTCAATGTTTTTACTGGTCTTTTTCTCACAGGTTTCACCATATTGTGTAGATTTTCCCTAGCAGTTAACATGTCTTTTGAATTCAGGTTTCACCGCCATTCTGTGATCTTTATTCCATTATCGCAGTGTGACATTCACTCGCATGAATTGAAATAGATCAGTGTATATAAATCACCCATTCTTGATCCTTGAGCTTGTAGTTTTGAATAAAACCAATTAACTCCTGATTACTGTCTTAATTTATTGCCTGAGGCAAGTTTAGATACTGAGTATAATGACTTACATTATTTATTTATTTTTAAATACATTTTATTGAAGGCATTTTCAATATATACATAACCAAGGAATTCAAAAGCCTACCGCGGCAACAGGAAATAAACCCCTCCTTCCCTACATGCCCCCCAATAAACACCCCCCACTCACCCTGCTGCCACTCTGGCACCTAGTACCTCCTTCCTCATGAAGTCCCTACCCTGTAGATACCTGAACCCAACTGGTACAGCTTCCCCAAGTCCACAAACTTCTCTCTAACAAAGAATTTTTAAAAATTTGTTCCTGGGCTGTGGGCATCTCAGGCTGTGCCAGCATTTATTGCCCATCCCTAATTCCCTTTGAGGCAGCAGTTAAGAGTCAATCACATTGCTGTGGGCCTAGAGTCACATGTAGGTCAGACCAGGTAAGAATGGCAGATTTCCTTCCCTAGAGGAGATTAGTGAACCAGATGGGGTTTTATGACATTTTATTGATGGTTTCATGGTCATCATTAGACTTTTAATTCCAGATTTTTATTGGTTTCAAATTTCACCGTCTGCAGTGGTGGGATTTGAACCTGGAGCATTACTCTGGGTCTCTGGTTTACTAGCCCAGTGACAATACCACTACACCACCATCTCCCCAAATTCCTAAAGTATTCTACCCCTACCACCCCCGGAACCGATAACCTATTATTATCGCAAATCGGCACCCACAGAAACATGCCTTTCGATTCAAACTGCTGCCGACTCTGGTTCCGAACCCACAGTGCTGATACTACCACCGGACCCATGAAGTACCTGATCGGCAAGAACGGAAGGGGCACCACCAACAGTGCCCTCAAGCTGGCCCCCTTACACAAAGCTGCCACCAACCCCCCCCAAACTGACTGCTCTTCCACCGCCGATTTCCTAACCTTTGCAATATTTGCTGCCCAGTAACAGTTCAGCAAGCTCCGCAATGCTAACCCCACCCCACCCCACACCCACCCGTCAATCACTCTCCAAAAACATCCTCCTAATCCGCGGAGCCTTCCCCACCCACACAAACCTCAATATCATTCCATTATCATTCCGAACAAAGGGCTTGGGCATAAAAATCGGGAGGTTCTGGAACATAAACAAAATCTTCGACAACACCGGCATCTTTGCCGCCTGGATCCTGCCCACCAGTGACAATGGCAGCACATCCCACCTCTTAAAGTCCGCCTTCATTCTCTCCACCATCCGCGCCAAATTCAACTTCTGCAGCTGGGCCCAACTCAGTGCCACCGGTATCCCAAGGTAATGAAAACTCACCCCTACCAACTGAAGCGTCAGCCTCCCCAAACTCCTCCCCTGTCCCCGGGCATTAATTGGGAATACCTTGCTTTTCCCCATATAAGCGTGTACCCCAAAAAGTAGCCAAATTCCCCCAAAATCCCTATGATCCTGTCAAAGCTCCCAAACCGATCCGGAATATACAGCAGGAGATAATCCGCATACAAAGAAACTCGGTTCTCGAGTCCCCCGTCTCTCAACACCGCTTGAGCCCCTAAGCGGCATTGCCAGCGGCTTAATCGCCAGGGAAAAGAGCAGCGAAGAGACCAGACACCCCTGTCTCTTCCCCCAGTGCAACCCAAATAATCCGAGCTGACCTTGTTCGTCCGAACACTCACTTTAGGCGCCTTATACAGCAACCAAACCCAATATACAAAACCATGCCCAACCCCGAACCACCCCAATACTTCAAACAAATATGCCCACTCGACTCGTTCAAACACCTTCTCTGCATCCATTGTCACAACCACTTCCACTTCCTGGCCCTCTGAGGGCATCATTATAACATTAAGCAACGTCTGCACATTTTCCAACTCTTCACAAACCCCATCTGGTCCTCACCTATCACCCCAAGCCGGCACATAATCCTCTATCCGCGTCACCAGCACCATCGCCAACTGCTTTACAACTACATTGAACAGCAAGATCGGACGATATGATCCACACTGCTCCAGGTCCTTGTCCTACTTTAAAATGAGCGATATCAAAGCCTGGGACAGTGTGGGGGGAGGGAGCTCAACATCAACTCCCAGTGTACATCTCAAATAGCAGGGTCCCCAGCTCGAACCCAAACTTCTTATAGAACCCGACTGGGATCCCATCAGGACCCGGGACCTTCCCCACCTGCTTCGGCCCCACGGAGTCCATCGCCTCCCTCAGCCCAATCAGGGCCCCAGTCCCTGCACCTCCCCCTCCTCAACCCTCGGGAACACTAACTTGTCCAAAAACCACCTCATCCCTTCATCCCCACCAGAGTTTCCGATACAATCTCTGATAAAAAAACTTCAAAAACCCCGTTCACCCCGTTTGGCTCCGATGCCACCGTGCCCCTATCATCTCTCACCCTCCCGATTTCCCTCGCCGCCACTTCCTTCCTCAACTGGTGTGCAAGCATCCTGCTAGTTTTCTCCCCATACTCATATACCACCACTCTGTCTCTACGCAATTGCTCCTGGATACCAGCCCTAACTCCATCTGGAGCCTCTGCCTCTCCTTTAGTAACGCCTCCTCAGGCGCCACCGAATATCTCCGATCCAACCTCAGAATGTCCTTCACCAACCTCAACTTCTCAGCCCGTTCCACCCTCTGTCTGTGCACCCGAATTGATACAAATTACCTCCTTACCATCGCTTTCAGCACCTCCCACAGCATGGAGGGTGAAACGTCTGCTCCACACAGTCCCGGCTAACGACTCTCACCCCCTCTCAAACCCCCTTATTCGCGAATGACCCCCACATCCAACCTCCACTGCGGCCATTGAGCCTCACCCTTCACCACCCAATGCGGCATCTGGTCAGAGACCTAAATCGCCGAATACACCGAGCCAATCACTCCTGCGCCCCCCCCCCCCCCCCCCCATACGTTCAATAAACCCCAACAGCTCCTTCGCCATGGCCGAAACCTTCAGGGACCGAGGACATGACCGGTCAAACCTAGGATTCAGCACCGTATTAAAATCCCGCTCCCCTCCTCCCCACATAATCAGCCGGTGCGTGTTCCAGGTCCGAAATCTTTGTTAACACCCGCCTCAGAAAATCCACATCATCCCAATTTGGCGCATATACATTCACTCGCTTCGCAGGGGTCGCCTCCAGCTTCCCACTCGCCTTCACAAACCTAACCCCCGACGCATTTATAATACTTCCCACCTCAAAAGCTACAGTCTTGTTGATCAAGCCCAGCATCTTCCTATCCAACCCTGAAAGGAATACCTCCCCCACCCAACCCTTCCTCAGCCTCGTCTGGTCTCCCAACTTCAGGTGCGTCTCATCACTCGCTCCACAGATCTAATCCCCTCTTCACTCCCATTAACCAGCCAATCAGCTAGTGATGCCCCCCACTTGAGGCTGCTGCCTACCCCCCCCCCTTTCTCCCAGTCTTCCTTCATCAGCAATTCCCCCAAAACAGTGGAACATACTTACCCACTCCGCACCCAGACACATTAAATACAACAACCCGCCGGGTGTGCAGTTCCACTTTCCCCACATTAGCATCTCCAAAGTTCAATATCCTCACACACCTCCCAGTCCATGGTCTCCCATAAATTCTTTCTCCTCCTCCGGCATATCAAAATAAAACTCTCGATTCTTATGAGAGACGCAGACAAGCAGGATACAACATGCCAAACTTCACTCCTTCCTTGTAGAGGGCCGCCTTGATCCGGATAAAACCGGCCCTCCGCTTGGCCAACTCCATACCCAAGTCTTTGATAAATCCTCAGCACATTCCCTTCACTGGTGCACTTTCTCGTTTCATACGCCCACCTCAGTATCTTCTCCTTGTCAAAGGAATGATCCAGCCGCACCACCATCGCCCTTGGCAGCTCCCCCACCTTGGGTCTCCCCCTCAATGCCCTGTGCGCTCTATCCACTCTGGGGGGGGACGGGGGGATGGTGGATGGTGGGGGAGGCTGCGGCCAAAGACCCCCTCCGCCACCAACTTCTCAAACATCTTTGCCACATACTTTATGTCCTGCATTCCGCAATCTCTGCAGGAAGCCCCGCAATCCAGATATTCTGCCTCCTGGAACGATTCTCCAGGTCTTTCACCTGCTCCCTCAACCTCTTCAGGCCCTCTACCATGAGCACCATCTCTGCCTCCAACGAGGCCAGCCGGTCCTCATGTTCCTCCACTGACTGGTCCACCTTCTGGAGCACAAGACTCTGCATCTCCAATCTCTGCTCCACTCTCTCAATAAACGCCTTAAGTGGCTCCACCACCTTTGCCAGATCCTCTGAGGTCTTCTGCCTCTGCTGATGAAACTTAGCATTCAAAACGTCCACCAGTTGCTCAGCAGACCACTAGGCAGGCAATGACACTCCAGAACCTTCCACCAATTTCCTCTGTCGTATCTGGAATAGTCTCTTTTCCAGGCTGCTGCCTCTTGCTTGTCACACTCCTCATCTGGTAAGTCATAAACCGGCCTCGCCGATGGAGCACTTCTATTTTTCAGTGCTCATGCACCTCACACCATTAAACACCCCTTAAATCGGGTGAAAAGGGACCAAGCATTTCCACCTCGAATGGGAGCCACCAAATGTGTGGCCACTCACTCCATAGCCACCACCGGAAGTCACCTTACATTATTTCGAGGACGGCACAGTGGCGCAGCGGTTAGCACTGCTGCCTCACGGCGCAGAAGACCCGGGTTGCATCCTAGACCCGGGCCACTGTCCGTGTGAAGTTTGAATATTCGCCCAGTGTCTGCTGGGTCTCACCCCCACAACCCAAAGATGTGCAGAGTAGGTGGATATGTCACACTAAATTGCACCTTAATTGGAAAAAAAGAATTGGGTACTCTAAATTTTTTTTTTTTAATTACATTATTTCTACATGATTGCACTCACTGCTGCTTATTGTCCAAAGCAACCACTGCCCACAGGTGAGCTATGGCCTCCTTGAATTTTTATTTAAATGGACCATTGGTGGTGGAATCTCTTTTTAATGAGAGAATGTATTTTTGTTTGCTGCAGCTTATTTATAATAATAATAACAATCTTTTATTGTCACAAGTATGAAGTTACTGTGAAAAACCCCTGGTCACCACATTCTGGCACCTGTTTAGGTAAGCTGGTACGGGAATTGAACCCAAGCTGCTGGCCTTGCTCTACATTACAAACCAGCTGTCTAGCCCACTGAGCTAAACCAGCTATTGTATCTGTAATAGTGCAGTGTTATCTTCAGACTGTTTTGCTTTGCTATATTAAGAATGCCATAGTTTATGGCGGACCCATTAACAGAAGAGTTAGAGATGTTGGCTCTGAATTGCCATTGGAGCCAGTCTTATAGAAGCTGTAGGCCCTCAAAATGGAGAGCACAATACTTCCAATCGCTTCCACTACAACCTGCACAATATCCCATGTTAGGACAAGGGCTCTGTGTGTGCTAAGGAATCTCTCCAGCCAGCCAGATCAAAGCACCAAATAGCCACTCTAGCCAATAGATGCACATTCTTGAAATGTGAGTGGAGCGGTGGGGAAGAGTTGGCCTTTGTAGATTGATTCATTCACCTTGACTACCCACATGAGATTCTTGGCACCACTGTCAGGCTCTTAGGCCAGACTCCAGGCATCCCTGGTCACTTACTCTTACTTCCTTCAGTGAATGGACCCTCAAAGCTTCCTGATCTCCTGAGGAAATATGACCATATGACCAAGGAGTCTCCTGTCTTCTGACTTGGTGCTCCATTTGTGCAGCTCTGCCCTGTGGTTCATGTTATTACGGGCAGTTAGCAGCATGGGCCTTGCTTGACCCAGTCCAACAATCAGTTAAATGAGGAGGCAGCACAAAATTCTCATGCTGCCTACCTTCATAGGAACAGATGTGGGCGGATTATGAATCATGACACCCGTACCCAAAAATGGTCTTTAATGGTTTTTAGTCCAAAATGGCATATAACTGTTGGGAAATAATTATTTTTAAATTAGGAGTGGCTTTTAAAATCTTGACATTAAGCTGGCCTCATCTATTTGTCAAGGATTTTAAAGCCTAGAATCTAAAATTACATAGAGGTTTCAAAGATGATAATAGTCATGTAATTTTTAAAGTATTGCTGAAAAAAGAGATTTTTTTTGTTGAACCCTTTTGTCTTGCACTCGTCAGGTCAATTCGGAAGAATACCAAATGTAAAAGGGATAGAGTGCTGATTGGTTGACAAGTATACTCTGATTGGTAGAGCCATAGCCATGGAAAATGCACTAGTTGATGGTGACCTACAATTAACTGCCGAGCATTGTCTGAAATTCAAGCCAAGCAGCTTGATTCTGATTGATGAAGACATTGCCCTGAGGAATGAACCAGTGAATGACTGTCACTTATTTTGTTCAGCTGAAATAGGTATAATGTATGCTCTTTTTGTCTGAGCCCTGTGTATTAGTACTTCCAGTACACACAAAGGTGCCATACTGCAAGCCCGACTGGCAATCTTAAATTGGTTGTCAGTGTAATTCTTAGCACACTGAGGGTTACTTAGCAAATGTAATCGAATCGCTTAAACATATTGAATGTTAAACATTGGGTTTTGAGTTTTGCAAGCACAGGCTGGTTGGGTACGGTCTGTACCTTCCCTGTTGCAAACAACAGAAGGGACATGCTGTTTGATTCATATGCCTGCCTTTGGTGTATATTCCCTACATACCTAGCATCACACAGGCACTGAAATTCATAAACCACGTTACTCTTAAGAGTCTGGAATTTCACCAGGAAACTATCGATATGAGTGAGGGTTCTAGTAAAACTATGTTGTAGCTGGAATTGCAGCCCCATGAGTGACATTTTATTGCAATCTCACTTTTATCATGACTCAATATTTGGTATTGCATTTTATCAATAAGCCATGTATGTACTTCATCATGTTGAATCATTGGGCCTAAACTGCAGCAAGTGGACTGTAAGTCTGCCAATGTCAGGCAATCTAAATAAATTATCGGGGCAGTTCAAATAGGAGTGTAAGTCATTTATGTGTCAATTTGATTGGAACTGTCTCCTGGCCGGGATCGATTGCTGTTATCTGTGATAAATCCTTTCTTCGCGTTCTCACAAACTCAAAATAACTGTCAGTTGGTAAGAGTTCTGTTCTATCAGAATTCCCATGGTATCTTTGGTCTGCCCAACAAATGGCGCTTGCTGTAAGGTTGAGGGATGGCGGGGTGGGGAGTCAGTGATGAGTGGAAGATTTGCGCTCGCCTGACTATATCCTCAGTCATTTAAAGAGACTCTTGGATTGCCCCGAGATTCAGTCCCATCAGCTTATTCACCCAAGTTGCACCATTGTCTAGTCAGAATTTTGTGTGCAGCAGTGGAAGAAGGGATTTGGCCCATTACACCCCACAACCGGTCTCTGAAAAATATATCTATTTAGTCCCATTTCCCTTCCTTTTCTCCACATTTAAAAAAAATGTACTAATATTTAATCAACTTAATTTTAAAAGCTGTTATGTGAATTCTGACCAGCAGCAGGGATATTGGCTGGAGATTTGTTAATATCCCCATAGCAACCGATAACTTTTAAAGAGCTATTTGTGTAATATCCCGCCCAGGACCAATGGGGTGGGAATGCTTGTCTTCCCTGTGATCCTTGCGGAATACGAACTCCTTCACTAGCGGCGGGGTATCTCGTTAATTACTGTATATAAGGTCGGCGAGAAAGGCACCGGCCAGTGGAGAACCCAATAGGGATCTACAGGGTTGTGTACATATCATTCTTATAAAAAAACTTAGTTTCTAATTTCACTCGGTGTGAACTCCCCGTGTCCTTATTAAAATTTGCATTCTCAGTAATTGACTGGAAATACAATAATATTTCAAGCTGAAGACTTTCGTGGTAACCAACAAACGAAAAGCAACATCGCCCAATAACCATTTCAGTCAGCAACTTACATGCTAAACCACAGAAACATTTTCCCATTTACCTTTAAAAAAACTGAACATTTCTCTCAACATTATACTTTACTCTGTCCCTCAAATGTATAATTCTTTGCGACATTATACAAATGTGCAGCATGTGAAGAGTTAATGTTATGTTAAACCGTGCCACTAGAAGGAGCTAAGGGGCAGTACTATAAATTGCACTGGCTCTTAAGCTAAGGGGAGGAGATTAGACTGGAGCCGGCAAAGATCAGATTCATAGTGTATTGCAGAGTTAGTTAAGATACAATAGTTATAACTAGTAGATAGAGATAGTGTTAGTGAGTGTAGTTTAATTCTTCCATGTATGTTTGCTATTCAGAATAAGTGCCGAACTCAAATTTAGTAGTGTTAATAAAATTAGTTTAACTCTTCAAAAGAGCTTTGTGTGTCTTTGTGATCACTACGCCTGCCATCCTAGAAACCTTACAAAGATCACCACATTCTCCAGGAAGCAGTCCAAAGCTATTATCAGCTCTTCATGGCTTGTTTCCTTTTCACTATTCCAGCTAGTTATTTCTAATTCCTGAATTGACTTTCACAGTAAGGATTACCCTGGGGATTCCTCCCACTAGCAAAAGCTAGGCGAATCTTCTAGTTGCCATGAACTTAATCTCTTCAATCCAAGTGCCTTTTACTGCCCTTGGCCTGGGCAGCAACACACTCCCCCCCCCCCCCCCCCCCCCCCAGCAAGCCCGACAGATTTCAATGTTTTTTTAGTGTTTGGTAGCATCAGTGCGGAGGCGCGCCAACTTTTACATCGTAAAACTAGACACTTCCCCGGACATAGCCTCAAAAACGGAAAATTTCGCCGAATGACTCCCTATGAACTTCTCCCTTCTGAAACCCATCACCATGGCACTATAACTCATATGGACCTTGTATCCAGAAATGCTAATTAGCTCATCTCCAAACCCCCAATCTATTCCAGTTTGTCATTAAACTGACAGTTAAAATAAAACTGTTTAGAAAACCTAACATTCCTAACACCTCCCTTGGAGACGAACATCCGAATGATAGTCAGCGCAAATGTTCCTGCCATTGTGTCCAGTTGTGAACATCTTGCAGCATCTTCCCAGTAAAACAACCCTGGGCCCCCAGTAACATTAACAACAAAGCCACCCAAACATATTGTCAGGCAGGACTTGGCAGGTGCCCCCATCTTCATTCCTCCATTTTACCTTAAATTAGAAAAAGACAACCCAAAACAGTGCAATCTTAGAAATTTCATATTTGTACTTCCATCTGCCTAAAAGATTAAAAATGATCACCAAAGTAATTTTTTTTTGCACTATCCAAAATATAACAGGGGTGATTCTTTGGGGTCGCTGACCCCAGGTGGGAATCGCAATGGCCCATTGAATCAGACATGAGGGCCAAAACAAGATTCACATCAGGCATCAAACCCATTTTGAGTCTCCTGGCCCATTCTGCCGGCCCCAATCAGGTTCCCACCCAAAGCGAGTGAGAACATGCTCACTCCTCATTTCCAATTATTTGAATGCAGGAAGCCTGATTCTCTGGTTCCTGAGATTCTCCCGTCTCCCCAGCCAACAAGGGGGAGAGTACCCTCTCTACACTTACCTCCAGGGTGCCAAAGAAGGTTTACAAGGGAGGTGAAGGTCAGAGGGGCTTGGGCTAGTCTGGAGGGGATCAGGTGAGGGGTCTTTCTACAGATGGGGATCGTGTGGCAGGTCATCCATATGTAGCTTTGAAAATCATTCAGCTGTATTTCAGTATGTTAAGTTGTAGTTAAAAATCTTCCATCTGCAGCCTTGAACCCCTTTGAGGTCTCTCCCAGCATATCAAGTTCAAAGATGTCAGATGGGGTGGCACGGTGATACAGTGGTTAGCACCGCTGCCTCACAGCACCAGGGGCCCGGGTTTGATTCTGACCTCAGGTGACTGTCTATGTGGAATTTACACATTCTTCCCATGTCTCTGTGGGTTTGCTCCAGGTGATCCAGTTTCGTCCCACAGTCCAAAGATGTGCAGGGTAGCTGGATTGACTAAGGGGCTAAATTGCCCCTTAGAATCCAAAGGTTAGATGGGGTTACGGGGATAGGGCAAGGGATTTGGCCTGGGTAGGGTGCTCTTTCAGAGGTCGGTGCATACCTGATGGGCTGAATGGCTTCCTTCTGTGCTGTAGGGATTCTATTATTTTAAGGTGAAAGTCATCCCTTTGTAGCCTTGAAACCTTTATGATGTCTCCCCCAGCATAGCAAATTCAAAGTTTTGTCAGATGAAAGTGAAATCTTCTCTCTGATGTGTTGGAAACATTTAATGTGCTTTTTTTCACAGTCAATTTCTTTACCCTTTAACATTTTCAAGCCTCTGGGCATGCTGAGAAGCCTAAATGTCTTGAACTACATTACTTACTTTCAATTTCACGGTCCATTGCCTTTTACAAGCATTTTGATTGACAGGCCCAGGCTATTTCAAAGAAGGGAAGAGCAGGGTCTGCACTCAGTCAGAGCACCCAGTCTTTCTAGGAAGCTCTTCAGAACGAAGATACAGCCTCTTTGTGGTTAGAAAGAACAACTGCTCAAAAGAGGAAGCATGCAGAGTTAATGGACACTAAAGAGCTATTAAAACAAACAACTTTACACCACTCAATATATTTACATGGTGAGGCAGACAGCAAGATATTGATAATATTAATATGGGGAGCAGCACAACTGGGACATCAACTATGCAATATTTACATTTAATCATTCATCCACCCCTAGTCTGAATTGATGCATAAATAAGGGAGAGTGTCATGAGTGGCACCATTAATTTGAGAAGAAATCTGGCCTAGTTTCAAAGCTTTTCAAAATTACTTTCTAATATCTTTTTGTCTCAAAACTAAATCAAGTAAGATGCTTTAATATGACAAGAAATGAGTTTCTATCATTTTTATAACAGGATTGTTCAACTCTAAATCATTCCATGAATGATTTGGCATTATCTGAGTTCAATAATGCTTTAAAATATATCCATAGAATCTAATCATTTAAATTCTAGTCGTTGATGCATTAATACGACACAATAGATTGTCAACTCTGATGTGTCCCTTTTTGAAGTTAAGCTTGACTTCAGTAACCCTTTTGCACCTGCAGCTCCTTCCATGTGAAGTCAATTAATTTAGAATTCATTAGACTTTGTTGTCAAGGCAGATGATGCCACAGTCTGAGCTGTGAAGTAATTTTCTTAGAGCAATTGGAAGTCAAATAAAACATGCAAGTTTGTTTTAGATATCATTTTTTGGGGTTTTTTTTATTATAAATTTATTATTATAAATTTCCAATTAAAGGGCAATTTAGCGTAGCCAATCCACCTAGCCTGCACATCTTTGGGTTGTGGGGGTGAAACCCACGCAGACACGGGGAGAATGTGCAAACTCCACACGGACAGTGACCCAGGGTTGGGATTCAAACCCGGGTCCTCAGCGCCGTAGTCCCAGTGCTACCCCTTTAGACATCATTTGTTACCAAGCTTTCAATAAAGGTTAGAATTATGATATATGAGGGAATTCTGGATTTGGTACTTTGGTGGTTTGTGTTCAATGCCATGATATATGTTCCATGAGTGATGGAGACTAAATAATATGGGGGTTAAATTAGATACCGCTGAAGTAGTGTGGGGATTGCAATGATTAACCCACACCCATTTAGTAGAATGCAAGCAACATGCCAACTTTGTGTTGCCTACTTATTATAATAATAGCTGTTTGAATCCAATGTTGCCCACGCTGTTCATTGGCTCCCAGCATCAACAGTTGGCTCAATATTGTTAGCACCCAGCATTAAGTCATGCTGGACTGCAATACTTAAAGCTAACCCACATCCCTTAAAGGGGAGGTGCACTGTGACTAGAACAAAGGCTGAGATATACAAGATTTTCAGTTGCTGTATTGAACATCTTGATGGAAGAAGTGAAAAGAAAGAGTGCTGTACATTCAGTGGAGCTCAATGCTCTCCAGGCGCATGCTCAGACAATAGTGGCACGAGATATCAGAGAACGATTGGTGGAGTTGCAGATAACGAGGAGTACTGTCAGAGAATACAGCAAAATATAGATAGATTGGAGACATGGGGCGAAATTCTCCGGAAACGGCGCGACGTCCGCCGACTGGCGCCCAAAACGCGCAAATCAGTCGGGCATCGCGCCACCCCAAAGGCATCTTTGGGGGCCGAGCCCCAACCTTAAGGGGCTAGGTCAGCGCCAGACGAATTTCCGCCCTGCCAGCTGGGGAAAAGGTCTTTGGTGCCCCGCCAGCTGGCGCGGAAATGACATCTCCGGGCGGCGCATGCGCCGGAGCGTTAGCGGCCACTGACGGCATTCCCGCGCATGCGCATTGGAGGGAGTCTCTTCTGCCTCCACCATGGTGGAGACTGTGGCGAAGGCAGAAGGAAAAGAGTGCCCCCACGGCACAGGCCCGCCCACGGATCGGTGGGCCCCGATCGCGGGCCAGGCCACCGTGGGGGCACCCCCCGGGGCCAGATCGACCCGCGCCCCCCCCAGGACCCCGGAGCCCGCCCGCGCCGCCTTGTCCCGCCGGTAAGGTAGGTGGTTTAATCTACGCCGGTGGGACAGGCATTTTAGGGGCAGGACTTCGGCCCATCCGGGCTGGAGAATCGCGGGGGGGGGGCCGCCAACCGGCGCGGCGTGATTCCCGCCCCACCGAATATCTGGTGCCGGAGACTTCGCCAACCGACGGGGGCGGGCATGGGGTCGGAGAATCTCGCCCTTGGGCAGAGAAATGGTAGATGGAGTTCAATCCAGGCAAATGCGAGGTGATGCCTTTTGGAGGATCTAATTCAAGAGTGGACTATACGGTCAATGGAAGAGTCCTGGGGAAAATTGATGTACAGAGAGATCTGGGAGTTCAGGTCCATTGTACCCTGAAGGTGGCAACGCAGGTCGATAGAGTGGTCAAGTTGGCATAAGCATGCTTGCCTTCATCGGACGGGGTATTGAGTAAAAGAGTCAGCAGGTCATGTTACAGTTGTACAGGACTTTGGTTAGGCCACATTTAGAATACTGCGTGCAGTTCTGGTCATCACATTACCAGAAGGATGGGGATGCTTTAGAGAGGGTGCAGAGGAGGTTCACCAGGATGTTGCCTGGTATGGAGGGTGCTAGCTATGAAGAAAGGTTGAGTAGATTAGGATTGTTTTCGTTGGAAAGACGGAGGTTGAGGGGGGACCTGATTGAGGTCTACAAAATTATGAGAGGTATGGACAGGGTGGATTGCAACAAGCTTTTTCCAAGAGTGGGGGTGTCAATTACAAGGGGTCACGATTTCAAGGTGAGAGGGGGAAAGTTTAAGGGAGATGTGCGTGGAAATTCTTTTACGCATAGGGTGGTGGGTGCCTGGAACGCTTTGCCAGCGGAGGTGGTAGAGGCGGGCACGATAGCATCATTTAAGATGCATCTAGACAAATATATGAACGGGCGGGGAACAGAGGGAAGAAGATCATTGGAAAATAGAAGACAGGTTTAGATAAAGGATCTGGATCGGCGCAGGCTGGGAGGGCCTAAGGGCCTGTTCCTGTGCTGTAATTTTCTTTGTTCTTTGTTCTTTTGTCAATGCCAGGAGTGTAGCTCCAAGGACCTGGATGCTGCTTTGGAAGAAGCTTAGAGAAGTCGTCAAGATTGTGAGGCGGTGAGTAGCCCTTTCCATTTACCAGCATGCAGTTCAAGGGCACCGGAGCTGCTGCGTCAGTGCTCAGTGGGGGGAAGGGGGGGGGGGTGCCTTCAGGGGGCTGGGGTTGTTCAGGGGGCTGAAGGAGGCCAGGTCGGGGGTCGCCACGGACTGGGGGAATGAGAGACAACAAATGATTTGTTCAATGATTTGTAGTGTATACCTCAATACAAGAACTCTGGAGAACAAGGCAGATGAACTGAGGGCATAGATAGACGCTATTGGAACTGATATCATTACTATTACTGAATTATGGCTTAAGGAAAGGCAGAAATAGCAGCTCAATATTACAGGTATTCACACAAGATAGAGAGGAAGTTTAAAAAGCAGCGGGTTTCACAATATTTGTTTAAGAAATAATCAGAGCTGTCAGGAGGGATGATATGCAAGGACAATTATCAAATGAGGCCGTACAGGTTAAACGGACGAGCAAAAAGGGATAATCGCACTGCTTGGAATCTCCAATCAGCTCCAAACCTTTAGAGGGTGATAGAAGAGCAAATATTTGGGCAAATCTCTGAAGTGTGCAAATATATTTGGGCAGTAATAGTAGGAAATTTCAACTACAAATATTAGTCAGGGTAAAAGTGTTAAAGATACGGATGGCAGAGAGTTCTTAAAAGTATACTGGAGATATTGTTTTTACTTTCATCGCTGACAGGGCCAGCACTTGTTGCCCATCCCTAATTGCTCATCAATCGAATGGCTGGGCACACCATTTCAGAGGGCAGTGAAAAGCCAAGCACGTTACAGGGGGTCTGGAGTCACATGTAGGCCAGAGCAGGGTACGGATGGCAGATTTCCTTCCCCAACTGCGTGAACCAGATGGGTCTTTCCAGATGGTGCTAGTTTCATGGTCACCATTACTGAGATAAATTTTTAATTTCAGATTTGTTAATTGATGTTATATTCAAATTTACCAGTTGTTATGGTCGTATTTGAATCAATGTCACCAGAGCAATAACCTGGACCTTCTGGATGACTGGTCTAGTGACATTATCACCAGCTCACCCAGCCTGCACATGACAAGCCCAGCATGGGAAGGAGCTGCTTTAGACTTAGTTTTGGGAACTGAAGCTGGGCGGGTGGAAGGAGTATCAGTGGAGAGCACTTTGGTCATTCAGTGATCATGATTCAGGTAGATTCAGTGTCGTTATGGAAAAAAAAACATTAAAAAATAGGTGCATTCTGCCCAACCATTCAATATGATCACGGCTGATTTTCATCTTCAACTCCACTTTCCCACCCACTTCTCATACCCCATGATTCCCACAGAGACAAAAATTCTGTCTATCCCAGTGTTATGGTCGCCACAAAGGACTCGGGGTATCATCAATAGATCTCCACGGGGAAGAAGTAATTCATGCATTACATGTATTCATGGAATATGAATTCTCCTATCAAGCGGGTGGAAGCTCACCCAATAGGAAATGTAAAGCAAGAGTTAAAACACGGAGCAGTAGTCGGTAGATCACCAGGCTTGGACGTGTGTACTCTAAGCCATGGCTGCGGCCTTTATCGTTACTTCAATAATAAGGTTTGATGTTGGAAGACTGGTCTTGGCAAAGTTATTACGTTGACGACAAGGAGTAAAAACAATTTTTTTCCCAAACAACCTTCATCGGCGAAAACAAACGGCTCTTCAGTTAGAAACAAAATGTCTCTCTTCGGTAAACTCGAACTCTATGATGTTAGCAGGAAGACTGGACCCAATACACGGAACGCATGCGTTACTTCTTCCAAGCCAATAACATCGAGGGAGATGAGAAGCAGAAAGTAATCCTGCTGACACCATGCGGAGTGAGCCCTGACATTTAACGTGATAAAAAGCCTGACCTACCCAGATGCCCCTGACTCAAAATCTTTTGACAAGCTTATGGACCTGGTACGAAACACTGTGACCCAAAATCCTTTATCATCCCCAGAGGTACCACGTTAACGATATCAAGATTGCAGGAGTTGCGGATAGTGATGCAGAATGTCAGAGAATATAGATAGGCTGCAAAATTGGGCGGAGAAATGGCAGAAGGAATTTAACCAGGACAAATGCGAGGTGATGAATTTTGGTAGATCCAATTCAGGTGGGAGCTATAATATAAATGGCAGAACCATCAGGAGCGCAGAGAGATCTGGGCGTGCAGGTCCACCGATCATTAAAAGTTGCAGCACAGGTGGAAATGGTGGTAAAGAAAGCATATGGCATGCTTGCTTCATAGGACGCAGTATCGGGTATAAAAGCTTGAAAGTTATGTCACAATTATATAGATCGTTGGTTCGGCCACATTTGGAATGCTGTGTCCAATTCTGGTCACCGCACTACCAGAAGGACGTGAAGGCTTTGGATAGAGTACAGAAAAGGTTTACCAGGATGTTGCCTGGTCTGGAGGGTATTAGCTATGAGGAGAGATTGAATAAATTGGGATTGTTCTCCCTGGAGTGACGGAGGCTGAGGGGCAACCTGATAGAAGTTTATAAAATTATTAGGGGTACAGATAGGGTGAACAGTTGGAGGCTTTCTCTCAGGGCAGAAATTACAATTACAAAGGGGCACAAGTTCAAGGTGAGGGAGGAAAGTTTCAGTGAAGATGTGCGGGGGAAGGTTTTTACGCAGAGGGTGGTGGTGGCCTGGCATGCACTGCCAAGTGTGGTGGTGGCCTGGCATGCACTGCCAAGTGTGGTGGTGGCCTGGCATGCACTGCCAAGTGTGGTGGTTGAAGCCGCTACGTTAGCGACCTTTAAGACTTATCTAGATAGGCCCATGAACAGACGGATCCAGGCGGTTGGTCTAGGTACGACACGTGATCGGCGCAGGCTTGGAGGGCTGAAGGGCCTGCTCCCGTGCTGTATTGATCTTTGTTCTTTGTTTTGTTCTCTGTATCATCATGACCAAGGCCGCCCCAATAATGGTGGAACCTCTGCTTAATTGTCATCCATTGAAAATTGAGGTGGACTCAGGAGCTTTCATGTCTGTGATTGGGGAGCAGACATTTGATCAGCTCCAAACTGTTGTCCAGCCCTTGAGTTTAATTATCACAAGGGTCAGACAAATCAACTACACAGGAGAACCTTTGTGGATTAAGGCACCACAATGACCCCAGTGAGCTACAGGCAGCAATCAGCCTGACTTCCAATTTTCGTTGTGTGAAGACAGTGACCAAGTCTTATGGGGAAGAGATTGGCTCCAGCGAATCAGACTGAACTGGTGAGACATTTTCAGTCTGGCATTAGGAGGACTGTCCGAAGTCATCAGCAAATACCCTGAAGTCTTCCAGGAGGGTCTTGGAAAAATAAAAGGAGCCAAAGCCAACATTTATGTCAACCCCGATGCTATATCTAAATATTTTAGAGTAAGACCGGTTCCATATTCTCTGTTGGAAAGGTAGAGGCCGAGCCTGGGTGCCTGGAAAGTCTAGGTATAATAAGACCCGTGCAATTGGCAGAGCAGGCCGGGCCTGTCGTCCCCATCCTTAAACTGGACAAATCAGTCTGCCTCTGTGGGGATTATAAGCTTATGGTCAATTGGGTTTCCAAACTTAATAGGTAGACCATCCCTTGAATTGAAGACCTGCATGCCAAGCTAGCAAGTGGTCAGACTTTCACTAAGTTAGAAATGAGCCATGCCTATCTTCAAGCCCACAAACATTCCCGCAAATACGCTACGATCAACACGCACAAGCTCCTATATGAGTATACTCGCTTGCTGTTCAGGGTCTCGCCAGCATTTGCTATATTCCAACGGATCCTCCCCGTGTCTGCGTGGGTTTCCTCCTGGTGCTCCGGTTTCCTCCCACAGTCCAAAGATGTGCAGGTTAGGTGGATTGGCCATGATAAATCGCCCTTAGTGTCCAAAATTGCCCTTAGTGTTGGGTGGAGGTGTTGACTTTGGGTAGGGTGCTCTTTCCAAGAGCCGGTGCAGACTCAATGGGCCAAATGGCCTCCTTCTGCACTGTAAATTCAATGATAATCTATGATTAATCTAGGACAAAGGTTCGGCACAACATCGTGGGCCGAAGGGCCTGTTCTGTGCTGTATTCTTCTATGTTTTTCTATGTTCTATCATGGAGAACATACTAAAGTTAACTAAAATAGTGGCATACCTGGATGAATTTCTGGTCTCAGGGATTTCAGAACAAGCGCACCTGACAAACCTAAAAGAAGTCTTACGCTGATTTTCGAAAGCTGAGAACATCTGAAAGGGAAAAATGTGTTTTCCAAGCAAGTGAAGTGACTTATTTGGGCTTTCAGGTGAATAAAAAAGGCTACATCCAATAGAAGTCAAGGTGAGGGCCATCAGGGAAGCACCAACTCAAAGAAACATGGAGTTGAAATCCTTTCTGGGATTAATAAATGATTATGGAAGGTTTCTCCTGAATTTGGCGTCCTTGCCGACTCCCCTACGTATACTCCTTACTCCTGCAAAAATGATCTTGGGAGGCGCCACAGGTGGTGGTCTTCGAGAAAGTGAAATGACAAAGTCCACGTGCACTTGAACCCATGGCCTCTCTGGCCACTCCCTTGGGCGTATGGAGGCTAAAGGAGGGAGTTTCTGATTCTCATGGCATGAATTGCCCTGCTTCACCAAGTTCGTGATATCTGAGTCAAGACACACCCACCGGACCCAGCTCCTGGTGAGCATTTTCATTTTAGATACCCCATGGTGGCCATTATGTGGTTTCATTAGAATCGGGCACCACCCTAGATGATGGACCAAATAATGATACCGTCTGCAACACTGAGTTCATCTTTCTTGGTCAGATCGAGTTTCATTTCTTCTGAGAGTTGTCTTCGGACTCTGCCATTCAAGATCATATGCTTCAATTTTGTCAGTGTTAGACTCTTTTGATCCAAGTCTAGATTTACCTTGCAGACACTGGTAATGTCGCTAAATAATTTAGGGTCAGTGTGACTGCTTCCAATGCTGGCAAGGGAGGTGGGCTTCTGGGCGGCGGGAGGCAACTCAAGGCATTACCATTAGCTATTCAGGTTCTCGAGTGGTGCTCTAAAGAGATATTTCTAAGTTGCAAGTAACAGGGCTCAATGCTGTATCCAGGTGGAGATAATATGGGTATTGCCTTATCCTCTTTCAAAAGTCCCAATTTGGGCTTGTGATCAGTCCCTATTATAAAGCGCTTACCATAGACATACTGGTGAAATTTGTTTACACCAAACATGGCCGCCAAGCCCTCCTTCTCAATTTGAGAATACCTCTGCTTAGCATCCGAAAGCGTCCTGGATGCATAGGCGATGGGTTTTTCTGTTCCGTCTTTCCAGCGGGGTGAAAGTACCTCCCTAATCCCAGGGGAAGAATCACATGTCAGGATGAATTTCTTTTTGGGTTCCATGTTTTTGATCCTGGTCGATGCCACGTTAAATGGTTGGCGATACACCGCCTGGGCTCCACGACCTCCCGGGGTCGGGGATCGCTCTGAGGGCCTTAAAAAAATATAGGGACGGCACGGTAGCACAATGGTTAGCACTGTTGCTTCACAGCTCCAGGGTCCCAGGTACAATTCCAGTCTCGGGTGACTGTGTGGTGTTTGCACATTCTCCCTGTGTCTGCGTGGGTTTCCCCCTGTGCTCCGGATTCCTCCCATAGTCCAATAATGTGCAGGTTAGGTGGATTGGCCATGATAAATTGCCTTTGTGTCCAAGAAAATCAGATGCGGTTACTGGGTTACAGGGGTAGGGTTGAGGTAGGGTGCCCATTCCAAGGCTGGTGTGGACTTGATGGGCCGAATGGCCTCCTTCTGCACTGTAAATTCTATGATTCTACGATCGAGGAACTATGACAGAGACTTTGCACACATGGCATACCGAATGTCCTGGTTTCGGACAAAGGCACGGCCTTCATCAATGTGAGTTCCAAAGCTTCATTCAATCCACTGGCATCAGTCTCATTAGAACAAAAAAAATATTTTATTGTCACAAGTATGAAGTTACTGTGAAAAGCCCCCAGTCGCCACATTCCTGCACCTGTTTGGGTAAGCCGGTACGGGAATTGAACCCGTACTGCGGGCCTTGTTCTGCATCACAAACAAGCTGTCTAGTCAACTGAGCTAAACCAGCCCTCCTGGGACCCTGACAGTGTAAAGTGACAGTGCTAACCACTGTGCTACCGAGCTGCTTTATCACCCGTTGTCAAATGGGCTAGCAGGGCGGGTGGCACAGACCTTTAAAGTCGGCATGAAAAACAACTGGCAGGATCCATAGAAACAAAACTGACATGGTTTTTATTTGATTCTGGGACTCATATACAACAAGTATTGTGCCAGGGGAACTATTAATGGGGTGGCGGCTTCATACGAGATTAAGCATAATATTCCCAAACTTGGCAGGAGGGTGGAATCCATACAAGAGAACCAGAAAAGAAATGATGACTCTGTGAGAACTGAAAGAATATCCACGATGGGTGATCTGGTCCATGTGAGGAACTTCAGCTGGGTCCCTGGAAACATAATGGAGAAAATGGGACTGTCATAATATGCAGGCACACACACACACATAATGATATACAGATAAGCAGCTAATGGACACAGAGAACCTTACATGACCAATAAGCAGGCAGGACACTCAGGGGTGGGATCTGACTATAAAAGACACAAGGCATTCACACGCCGCCTCTTTCCACTGATGAACATCTAAAGAGTCAGTCAAGGGTGTTGTTACAATCTCACACCTCCAGCACGTGGCTAAGAGCTAGTCTGGTTCAGTCAGACAGAGTAACCACATTTAAGTTAGCAGAGAGTCGAACTCACAGAGAACTGTGCGAACTGTGCTATTAGTTCAATAAACCTGATTGAACTAACTTCAAGGTCTGGAGTATCTTTCTCATCTAAACTTCATCCAGTTGCAACCAGTGTTAGACCAGTGTACCTAACTCGACAGGGACGAGTGTCCAACAAAGTGAAAGTCCTAAATAAGTTTGTGAGGAAACATCTTGACCACCTCAGAAGTAGGGAGTCCGTCCACGAACAAGCCTCGCTACCGGCCACAGGGGTGGCTGCCACTAGTACGGGGCAACAACCCGAAACAAACCCTGCGTCTGTCTTCCCGATAACAGGGACATGGGTTCCAAGATGGAAGCAGGGATAGCTGGTGTTCTAACCTAACAGACATCAAAGAGGAATCCGCATTGGGAGCTCTTCGGCGCTCCCTCCAGAAGTAAAGGTCTCCAATTCGGTTCACATCTCCAAATACAATTCCACCCTCGATAAATCTCAGACAAACCACGAAGAGGTGGCGTAGACCTCCTTGCCGCGGGAGCAGTGAGGGAGAAACGGGCTTGAGGGGGGAGGGATGTTATGGTGGCCACGAAGGACACGGGGGATCATCAATAGATGAGCTTCATGGAATATGAATTCCCCTATGAAGCAGGTGGTAGCTCACCAGATAGGAAGTGAACAGCGGGGCTTAAAAAATACTGCTCGTACCCGGACCAGTATCCCGTAGGTCCCTGGGTTCAGATGTGTATGCTGTAAGTTATGGCAGTGACCTTTTTCATGACCTCAATAAAGGGGTTTGGTGTTGGAAGTCTGGACTTGGTGAAGTTATTACACCCAGCCTTAACTATATTCAGCAATGGAGCATCCACACCCCTCTGGGGTAGAGAATTTCCTCATAAGCTTTTGAGAGAAGAGACTTCTCATCCTAGACTGGGCCTTTGTGTTCGAGACATACCAGCGAGTGGAAGCAACCTCACAGTGTCTACCCTGTCAAGCTCCCTCACAATCATTTATGTTTCAATAAGATCACCTCTCATTCTTTGAAACTCTAGTATCTATAGACCCAATTTACTCAGCCTCTCATCATAGGACAACCCTCTCACCCAAGAACCAATCCAGTGAACCTTCACCGTGCTGCCTCAAATGCAACCAACATATCCGTCTTAAATGGAAGCCAAAGCAACACACAGTATTCCAGGTGTAGTTTCACAAAGCCCTGTACAATTGTAAAAATATATTGGGTCGTCAGTAACAGAGGGTGGGATTCACCGCCAGCTGATGCCGAAATCGCGGAACGCCGGTTTGACGCCAAATCGGGATCCTCCGGCACGCCGAAAATGGTATAAATGCGTCGCTCGCCGCACGGTGTTTAAGTACCGTTGGCCTATCATTAGCGGGCCTGACCCGGTATTCTTCAGGGCCTCTGCCGATACGGCCTGCAGAATTGCCGCGACCGTGGCTGCGCGTGCACATGGTGACGGCCTGCAGCGGCTGTGCCGTGAAACATGGTGGCGGCCACTCGCAGACCCAGCCCGCAAAATAGTCCCCTCCTTCGGCCAGCTAACTCGCCCTGGACCACCCCACCACAGTGCCCCCAGCCCCGAATATGTCCACCCCTGCCCGCGGATCGGCCCTCCCCCGACTGTGGCGGCGCTGGACTGAGTCCGCAGCCACCACGCTGAGTTCCCAACGGGTGAGACCTCACGTGTCTGCGAGTACGCCGCTTTTCAGGTGGTGGAGTATCACAAAAGCTGCGCCGCTCCAATTTCGGCGTCATCGGGTTTTCTCCGCCCCGTCGCCAAACGCAATTTTGGCATCGGGGATCGGAGAATCCAGCCCAGGATCCATCCTGTTCAGATGCTCCGGTCCCCCACTGGCGGCGGCATTAAGGCTCAAACCCTGCACCAGGGGGAGGATGCGAATGGGCCAATTTGATCCATGTGCATCCTATTAACAGGACGGGAACCATATCCTCCAAGCCCAGATGAATCTCCGGTCCTCTGGGCCAGATTCACGTTGCTGAGCATTGATGCAGTTATTTAGAAGCATGACCCTGATGCAGTGGACCTCACAGTGGGCCAAGGGGGTAGCTCTTTAAGGGAGTTTCCCCGAAAGTCCTTCAAAGAGCCACATGATTCAAACCCTGCTGATCCCATCCCCACCAGACCTAGGCACCACCCCACCAAAAGAGAACCCCCCATAAGAGGGACCCCCCACTAAAGCCCCCCCCCACCCCAGTCACAGAGACCTCCACCAGAGTGCCAACAGCAGAGAGACCTCTATCAGAGATCCCCCATAAGAGAAACCCCTGCCTGGAAGCCCTCCAACAGAGATTCCTTCCTGGAAGCCCCCCATAAGATGGTTAAGTGCTCTCACTTCCTCTTTTCCTCTGCAGTAAACACTTAACTGGCTTTGATGTGGTCCAGGAGTTGCCAATCATCGCTAGATGTTAATAAACATTGCCAACTACTTAAAAGCCACTCAAGCATGAAGGGAGATTAATTAAACAGCTGTGTGTGTGTGGAAGCTGTCAATCACAGCCGAGGGAAAGCAGTTTCACATAGTTATGAATGAAAACATTGCAGATCAAAGATCTAAGAGGGTTTAAACCCAACCGACTGGTTTTATCTTTCCAGAAATGTACAGGTACTGCTTCCTCAACCTGAGCCAGCAGCACAAATGAGTTTTAAAGCAGTGATTTTTTCACTGCCTCTGTCTTGACTGCTCTCTAGCTTCCAGGCAGGAGTGTCTTATGGGCGGCTTTCAGGCAGGGGTCTTTCTAATGGGGGTCTCTGGTGGGTCTCTCTCATGGGGGAGTCTCTAGTGGGGATCTCTGTAATGGCGTGAATCTGTAATTGGGGGTCTCTAGTAGAAGGTCTCTGTAATTGGTGTGTCTCTGCTGGGGAGGGGTCAGAGGGGGAGGGGGGATCAGATCACCCTCATGCTGTGGGGAAGAGGGAAGTGACCCTGAAAATCCCGGAGGGGGGGTTTGGATTGAGAGTGCAGGGGGGCCTAGTCGTTGGTCCTCGCTAACGGGCGGCCGGATTGCAGGATTCACTGGAGAATCCCTCACAATTCCCGCTATGCATAAATTTGTATGGCAAGGGATTGTGAATCACTCCTGGATTCATGCTCCCAGCGCGGGACAAATCATCTGTGATTCATCTCTGGCGGGAGAACGGAGAATTTCAGCCCCAGATTGTATAAGTAAGAGCCTGTCAATTATTCCCTTCTTTGAAAACTGGATGAACATTTAATTAGCAATGGGTTGAGAGTATATTTCCCTCCCTCCGCTCTGCTCCCTTCAGTCCAAGAGGTAGAGATGTGAATGAATACGACATCAACTGGTTTAACCATTTACCGCCAGCTCTGATTGCCAGCACAAAGCACTACTGGGCCTTGCTTTCCTTTGCCAAAACCGCTCGCATTTCTTTTATCTACTGCAAACGTTCTTCTTAATCCCCTCTCCCCTGTCTCATCCATACACACCTACAACAATGTCTGCGAGGAACTCATTGACTTCTTTGTCACTAAGATTGAAACTATCCATGAAGCTGCATCTGCCCCTACCCTCCCACTCAATAGTCCATCAGACCAAACTTCATGTAAGGTTGACACAGGTCTGGTCTAACCTTGAGCTTGCATTTTTCTTTCTCTTCTCCCCTATTGCTCCTCATGCTCTCTCAGAACTAATCTTGTCACCGAGACCCACCTCCTTCTCCACTGACTCATAAAAACAAACAAATCAGGAGCAAGAGTAGGTCATTTAGCCCCTCAAGCCTGCTCCGCCATTCCAGAAGATCATGTCTGGCCTGACTGTGGCTCAACTCCACTTTTCTGGCTGCCCGCCCCACCCCCACTCCCATTACCTTTAACTCCCTTGTTGATAAAATATCCATCTAACTTGAATATATTCAGTGGTCCATCCTCCACTGCTCTCTGGGAAGGAGAATTTCACAGACTGATGAGCCTCTGAGAGAAAAAAAAGCTCTCAATATCTCAGTATTAAACTGGAGACCCCTAATTTTTAAACTATGTCCCCTTAGACCAGTGTTTCAAACTTTTTTGCCCGGGACACATTTTTACCAACCAGCCATTCTTTGTGACCCACACCAGCCGACCTTTGCGACCCACACCGGCTGACCTTTGCGACTCACGTAGGCCGACCTTTGCGACCCACGCCGGCCGACCTTTGCGACCCACACCGGCCGACCTTCGTGACCCACGCCGGCCAACCTTCACGACCCACGCCGGCCGACCTTCGCGACCCATGCCAGCCGACCTTCACGACCCACGGCGGCCGATCTTCGCGACAACGTTTTCACTTACCTTTAATGTGACAGGTGAGCCTGCTTGGTTCTCACGATCTCACTGGCTTTGTCATTCAATGCTACATTTCAGGTAATGACTTTAGCTGATGATTTAAGATCTCACTGCACCATTGAAAAAAATAGAGGGTTGTCCTTGAGCTCGCCATGTTTAGTCTTCAAATATCTTTGAAGTTGTGAGGGTTTTAAACTTTCATTTGCCAGTACTTACCTGCAACACGGTAGCACAGTGGGAAGCACTGTGGCTTCACAGCGCCAGTGTCCCAGGTTCGATTCCCCACTGGGTCACTGTCTGTGCGGAGTCTGCACCTTCCCCCCGTGTCTCCATGGGTTTCCTCCGGGTGCTCCGGTTTCCTTCCAAAGACGTACAGATTAGGTGGATTGGCCGTTGTAAATTGCCCATAGTGTCCAAAAAGGTGAGGAGGGGTTATTGGGTTTCGGGGATAGGGTGGAAGTGAGGGCTTAAGTGGGTCGGTGCAGACTCGATGGGCTGAATGGCCTCCTTCTGCACTGTTTGTATATTCTATGTTCTATAACACACTTGAACTTTGAATCCTGATTTGCAGTGGAACAATTAAGAACCCATACCTCAAGTAATCATCTTTATGCTGCTTTGTTCCTGTTTTCAGCTTCTTCATGGGTTGTTCACCAGAGGCCCTGGAGTTCACACCAGTACTGCTGGCAGCAGCAAAATGGAGGAATCTCTCTCGTGCTCAGAACACATTACGTCAGTATATGGGAGCATGACCTGCTCTCTGCCGCTGCTTCTGGTGAGAAGACTCCATTGTTTGCTGAAAAAACCTGGCCCTGGACAGCGTGCTGAAGTCAGGAGGAGGCGGTCCACCCTGCTGGGCTCCGAGCCTGCGCACTGCTTGATCCAACACGCATGTGTGGGAAGGCTGACCACCTCAAAAGTCCGTCGCAGGCGGCATTTTTAAAAGCCAGCCGCAGCGATTGGACGTTCCTCCCACGACCGGGAACGCCGCGACCCTCCTGAAACCTGCCCGCGGCCCACGGATCGCAACCCTGAGTTTGAAAAGCCCGTACCTTTGACTCCCTCACAGGGGGAATAATCCTCACATTACCGACCCTGTCACGTCCCCTCAGGACCTTATATTTTTCAATTCCACCACCTCTCAATCTTCTAAACTCCAATGGGTATAGGCCCAACCTGCTCAACCTTTCTGTTCCTCCTAAACTGTTGGCATCCACCTTTCCTTCCTGGTCCCATGTTAGCTTGTGTTGTATATTGTTACCTCTTAAACCTCCCTTTTCTCTCCAAAATGAAGGTTTTCTTGTCCCTCAATATCACTGATGGATGCCAAAGTTCTAAGCTTTGGAATTCTCTCTCTAAATCTCTCTGCCTCTCTCTCCTCCCTTAAAAGTTTCCTTAAAAGCGACATCTTTGACCAAGCTATCCTGATATATCCTTGTGGAGCGCTGTCAAATTTTATAGAACATAGAACATAGAACAATACAGCGCAGTACAGGCCCTTCGGCCCACGATGTTGCACCGAAACAAAAGCCATCTAACCTACACTATGCCATTATCATCCATATGTTTATCCAATAAACTTTTAAATGCCTTCAATGTTGGCGAGTTCACTACTGTAGCAGGTAGGGCATTCCACGGCCTCACGACTCTTTGCGTAAAGAACCTACCTCTGACCTCTGTCCTATATCTATTACCCCTCAGTTTAAAGTTATGTCCCCTCGTGCCATCCATTTCCATCCGCGGGAGAAGGCTCTCACTGCCCACCCTATCCAACCCCCTGATCATTTTGTATGCCTCTATTAAGTCTCCTCTTAACCTTCTTCTCTCCAACGAAAACAACCTCAAGTCCATCAGCCTTTCCTCATAAGATTTTCCCTCCATACCAGGCAACATCCTGGTAAATCTCCTCTGCACCCGCTCCAAAGCCTCCACGTCCTTCCTATAATGCGGTGACCAGAACTGTACGCAATACCCCAAATGCGGCCGTACCAGAGTTCTGTACAGCTGCAACATGACCTCCCGACTCCGGAACTCAATCCCTCTACCAATAAAGGCCAACACTCCATAGGCCTTCTTCACAACACTATCAACCTGGGTGGCAACTTTCAGGGATCTATGTACATGGACACCTAGATCCCTCTGCTCATCCACACTTTCAAGAACTTTACCATTAGCCAAATATTCTGCATTCCTGTTATTCCTTCCAAAGTGAATCACCTCACACTTCTCTACATTAAACTCCATTTGCCACCTCTCAGCCCAGCTCTGCAGCTTATCTATATCCCTCTGTAACCTGCTACATCCTTCCACACTATCGACAACACCACCGACTTTAGTATCGTCTGCAAATTTACTCACCCACCCTTCTGCGCCTTCCTCCAGGTCATTGATAAAAATGACAAACAGCAACGGCCCCAGAACAGATCCTTGTGGTACTCCACTTGTGACTGTACTCCATTCTAAACATTTCCCATCAACCACCACCCTCTGTCTTCTTTCAGCTAACCAATTTCTGATCCACATCTCTAAATCACCCTCAATTCCCAGCCTCCGTATTTTCTGCAATAGCCTACCGTGGGGAACCTTATCAAACGCTTTGCTGAAATCCATATACACCACATCAACTGCTCTACCCTCATCTACTTGTTCAGTCACCTTCCCAAAGAACTCAATAAGGTTTGTGAGGCATGACCTACCCTTCACAAAGCCATGCTGACTATCCCTGATCATATTATTCCTATCTAGATGATTATAAATCTTGTCTCTTATAATCCCCTCCAAGACTTTACCCACTACAGACGTGAGGCTCACCGGTCTATAGTTGCCGGGGTTGTCTCTGCTCCCCTTTTTGAACAAAGGGACCACATTTGCTGTCCTCCAGTCCTCTGGCACTATTCCTGTAGCCAATGATGACATAAAAATCAAAACCAAAGGTCCAGCAATCTCTTCCCTGGCCTCCCAGAGAATCCTAGGATAAATCCCATCAGGTCCCGGGGACTTATCTATTTTCAGCCTGTCCAGAATTGCCAACACCTCTTCCCTATGTACCTCAATGCCATCTATTCTATTAGCCTGGGGCTCAGCATTCTCCTCCACAACATTATCTTTTTCCTGAGTGAATACTGACAAAAAATATTCATTTAGTATCTCGCCTATCTCTTCAGACTCCACACACAATTTCCCATCCCTGTCCTTGACTGGTCCTACTCTTTCCCTAGTCATTCGTTTATTCCTGACATACCTATAGAAAGCTTTTGGGTTTTCCTTGATCCTTCCTGCCAAATACTTCTCATGTCCCCTCCTTGCTCGTCTTAGCTCTCTCTTTAGATCCTTCCTCGCTACCTTGTAACTATCCATCGCCCCAACTGAAACTTCACACCTCATCTTCACATAGGCCTCCTTCTTCCTCTTAACAAGAGATTCCACTTCCTTGGTAAACCACGGTTCCCTCGCTCGACGCCTTCCTCTCTGCCTGACCGGTACATACTTATCAAGAACACGCAGTAGCTGATCCTTGAACAAGCCCCACTTATCCAGTGTGCCCAACACTTGCAGCCTACTTCGCCACCTTATCCCCCCCAAGTCACGTCTAATGGCATCATAATTGCCCTTCCCCCAGCTATAACTCTTGCCCTGCGGTGTATACTTATCCCTTTCCATCATTAACGTAAACGTCACCGAATTGTGGTCACTGTCCCCAAAGTGCTCTCCTACCTCCAAATCCAACACCTGGCCTGGTTCATTACCCAAAACCAAATCCAACGTGGCCTCGCCTCTTGTTGGCCTGTCAACATATTGTTTCAGGAAACCCTCTTGCACACACTGGTCAAAAAACGACCCATCTATTGTACTCAAACTATATCTTTTCCAGTCAATATTTGGAAAGTTAAAGTCTCCCATAATAACTACCCTGTTACTTTCGCTCTTATCCAGAATCATCTTCGCCATCCTTTCCTCTACATCCCTAGAACTATTAGGAGGCCTATAAAAAACTCCCAACAGGGTGACCTCTCCTTTCCTGTTTCTAACTTCAGCCCATACTACCTCGGAAGAAGAGTCCCCATCTAGCATCCTCTCCGCCACCGTAATACTGCACTTGACTAGTATCTGATAGTACTCCCCTGAAGTGCCTTGGGACATTTTACTGTGGCCGGGATTTTCTGGCCCTGTTGTGGTGGAGATTCACCAACCCAGCTAAAAGTCCATTGACTTACACGGGACCGGATGATCCCAGTGGCGGGCAGGGCTGGAAAATACCACCCTGTCTTAAAGGTGATATATAAATGCAAGTTGTTATTATTGTCGGTATTTCTTTCTGTCACATGTTGAATCATCTGCTGTGTATTTTATTTTTCTGTCACAATGTGCTCAACATCAGAAAATCGATGAGCGAGTACAAAATTAATGACAAATTTGCACAATACTTTAATTTTTCTGTCCCTAAACAATCACTTTCTGGCCTAAAATTAAATGTAAAGTAAGTCTGTGACTGGTAATTGTGGTTTCAAGATTAATTGCTGTGCTCAGAATCTTTTTTTTGTCAGGAAATGTCCTGATTTTCTTCTCAGGCATCATCAAATATAATTTTGAGCTGTCATGATGGTGCTTTTTGGATCAAAAGCACATTTCCTTCCAGTAGCTTTGATCTGCTGCTGAGTGCTCTATATTTCTACTCTTACTCACTTTTCCATTATTTATTTGGTGATTCATATCTTTGGCACAGTAAAGCAAGCAAACGGAAAAAGAATTGGCGGAATTCACTGTTCCTGGGACTGTGTTGATGCCGGGGCAGGATTCATGGAGTTCCACGACAGCAACACTGGCGCCGTACCTGGAGCGATTCTGCTACTGTTAATGGGCTGGCACTGGCGTCACGTAGAACACAATCGATTCCAATGAGGAATGGTGCGAGATTCGCTGGGTCCGGGATTGACACTCAGGAGGCTGACAAGCTGCAGCCGCATAAACACACTTCACTCCACACACACACACCATGCCAGCCAACAAGGTGGCAGCGAGGAGAGCGGCGCCCCGTTTCGCAGACGCCAAGCTGGAGACCCGCCTGACTACCGTGAGGGAGAGGCAGGCCACCCTGTACCCCGGCCCGGGAAGGGGGCTTCCAGCTGCCGCCATTTGTCGTGCCTGGGTGCTGGTGGCAGAGGTGGTCAGTGCCACCAGTAACACCGACCGGACCGGCCTGCAGTGCCAGAAGAAACTGTACGACTCCCCAGGGTGGACAGAGTGAGTAAACAGCACTGTGCCCTGGCACTAACCCCTGTCCCACATACCCGTAACCTGATTCCCCCCCTCCCATCCAGAGGGCGTCCGAACCCCCATCCTGCACCACATGCCGGCACCCATACCCATCGCCATGGCCGGCATGTAACCCTAGTCACTGAGCCCACCAGCTGCCCACCCACTGGGCTGCATGCGTCAGACTGTCTAACACTGTCGCTTTCTGTTTCCCCCTACCCCGCCAAGGAGAAGGCTACCCATAACCGGCGGGAGCGGGAAAAAAACTGGAGGGGGACCGCAGGATGTCCGGCCCCTGACCATGGCTGAACAGAGAGCCCTGGATGCGGTCGGCAGCCCAGAGCAATGGGAAGTCGCCGGGGTGGAGATTGGCTGCGGGCAAGAAAATGAGACTCCGCTGAGTTGCGGTTGCCCATGACACATGTGTCAATACCACCCCACACCACCCACACGCCACCCTTACCCTCATCCCCACACCACCCTCACCCCCAACCTCACCCCAAGACCACCCTCACCCCGATCCTCACCGCACACCACCCACACACCACCCTCACCCTCATCCCCACCCTCAACCCCACATCACCCTCACCCCGACTCTCACCCCCACTCCACCCTCACCCCGACCCTCACCCCACACCACGCTCACTCCCCCCTGGCCCGCGGTCTAATCATGCGTCTTGCTTGTGTCTTCCAGGACCTGCTGGTGATGGGGCAGGTCCATCCGGTGTCGCCCGTCCCCAGCCAGTGCCACAGCCGTAGCCCCCCCCACCCAACCCGTCCCCATGTGATGATGGCAGCAGCATCGATGGCAGCACTTGATGCAAGACCTTGGAGCTCGAGTCTGGGGATGACACAGATGTCCCAGTACAGCTGTCTCCAACACACTCCCCCATCCCAGAGACACTCACCTCAGTTGGGCACTTTAGTGAAGAGGTTCCTGGGACACCCTCTGGTCTGCACCGCACAGCTGCTCCAGTACAGCAGGTGGGGGTAAGAACTCCCTAAGGGGACAGACGGATGGTCAGAGGGCGGGCCGATTCCGGGGACTAGCTGCCATCTTGATGGGCTTCGGGCTTCTGGATTGGACAGTCCCATCTATAGTGCACATTCATCGAGTGGAACCCCTTTCGGTTTGTGTAGAGTGGCCTGTCATCTGCAGGTGGTCATAGGGCGCCATGCGTCCCGTCGATCACACCCTGGATCCAGGGCATGTGGGTGATTGCGGCGAACCCCGCTGTTTGGGCATCCTGGTGGGCTCGGTCCACATTGAAATGCGTAAAGGTTCAGGCCAACCGTCACCTTGATGGCCCCCGGGAACAGGTGTCCTCTCCCTTTCCCCCACAGTGACAGATGTGCTATGATCTGGCAGATGCCGCACTGTCTCCCTGCTCAGCCTGAGCCTTCGAAGGTATGCTCAGTCTGGCAGGCGGTGCCGGTACATGCAAGGCCTCATGCGGCACCTCCTGTGCATCTCCTCCTCCTCGGCCTGATGGGCGGCCCGTTCTCTATCCAGGGCAGCTGCCTCCTGTTCTCCTGGGGCAGGCTCCGCTGCTGCACACTCTGCTGCTGGAGCTTCCTCCTCCTCGAGCAGCACCAGCTCGGACAACTGCAGGGCATCCCCAGGGCTGCAGCGACCAGGAGGAAGACCACCATTGCTGGTCGTATTCCAATATCCATTGTCTGCAGGGAGTGAAAGGCAGACATGTTCGTATGGTGCGTACCCCCGTGCCCAACCAGGTCCAATGGGCTACATTGTGCCCCTGGTTGGCACTGCAGACCCTGCCCCCGCATGTCCGCCCCACCCCCCAACTCCTGCACCCGTGGCCCTGTCGGTGCCCTAAACTGTGGGGGCCTCTGGCCCAGGCGCCCGTCCCTGCTGCCAGGGGTACCATCGCCGGGTGCTGCCTTATCGACGCTGTCGATGTGATGGAGAATTGCGATTTGGCGTCAAATCAGCACACGCTGTGATTTTGCCGGCGGAACCGGTTCTCTGCCCAATCACGTTTCCCGATTTCAGCAACGGCCGGTGGGGAATCCCGCCCAATATCTTTTCAAAGCTTTAATACTCAGCTTATAATAATGTGGGAAATTCCACGGTATTGGACACTAGCAGACTGCACCTATTTGCGATGAAGAACTTTCTCAAAATCTACATTTTGCTTTTTGGACCCCCTTAATTCTTTCACTCTCCTGGTTTGTGGCATCTCGGGCTGGATTCGCCGCAGCCCCGCGCCGAATTTGCATTCAGGGCCCGGTGCCGGTCCAGCGATTCTCCGGGACCCGAGAATCGGTGTGATCGCAGAGTACGCCGAGCGGCTGGGGGCCCATTGACAGAGGCCAGCCCAACGATCCTCCGCTCCCGACCGACCGAGTTCCCAACAGCGTGGAACTAACCTGCTGTTGCCAATCGGATGCTCGCGCGGCGGCTGCGGACTCAGTCCGGGGCCGCCCTGTTGGGGGTTGGCGGGGGAATCGGACACCGGGGAGGCCTTATAGGTGGCTGGGGTTAAGATCCAAGTGGTCAGATCCTCATGCGCGCGGCCTATCGGGGGTCTAATTTTTCAGTCTGCCTCCGCGGTCCAAGTCCGCCATGACGCTCGGCGCGGCCGCTGGAAGCCACCGTCGCGCGGACTCAAAACCGGAAGTACGGGGGCCCGTATCCGCAGCTGAAGCTGCTAGCCCCCTGCAGGACTTTGAATTAGTTGTACGTTTTTGCAGGAATCTCCAGAGTAAATCTCATGTTTTTACACCGGCGTGGGGACATGGTCCCATTTTGGGAGAATCCAGCCTCTCATGCCACTACGCTTTAAGCTGGTTTGTGGAAAGCATGGTGAATATGCAACTGGTTGTGCATCACTCTCCATTTCAAACTTAGCGGATGTGATTCTCCGATGCCCGACGCCGATATCGTAATCGGCGATCGGGAGGAGAATCGACTCCGACGGCCAAATCATGGCCGACGCCGGTTTGATGCCGGTCAGCCATGCTCCGATCCCTCGGCATTGGCATGTCATCGGTTGGCCTTCCCATGACGCTCTGCCCCCGATGGGCCTAGTTCCCGATGGCGCGGGACCCGTGTGGTCTCAGCCACGCGGGAACCCGGCGTTGCGGCTGCGAACTGTGTCCAGCTAAGCCACACTCGGCCGGGATCCGTGCCGATGACCGGGGTGGCTTCTGAGAGGGCTGGGGGGCCTGGTGGGGGGTGGCCAGGGGTGGGCTGTGAGGCCGCTGATGGTGAGTCGGGTCCATGCACGGACAGCACCATGTTGTACGGCGCAATCGCTGCAGGTCATCAGCCGTGCGCATGCGCGGCCAGGGACTCGGCCATTCTCTGCCTGTTTTCGGCGCAAGAGCTGGGAGTTTCACCCGGCGCCGTTGCTAGCCCCTCACCGTCCCGGAATCGGTGAGGGTTTCACGCAGAAAGTTTGGTCGTAAAAGACCACACATGCTCCGTTGGCGTCACCACTTAGAGAATCCAGCCCAGCATGTTTTCCAAATCTTCTTGTCACTGAAGTAAATACTACATCATGTATTCTGTAGTCGTTTCACATTTGTTGCTCCAACAGAAATGTAGAAGTAATATTGAGCCAAATCTTCCAGTTTGCGATGATTCTGGGACAATTACCACTGAATGTGAAGATAATTATGGCTCCATCTTTTTCTGTCCTCACAGCTGTGTCATCCTGCCAAGGCTGCAGCTGCGATCTCTCAGTGCGGCCATCCACGGAGAGCAATGGTGAAGAGGACATTCCCCTTTTTATGACTCCATCTGCCTTGTTCAGATGAGCTTTTAAATGTCTGAAAGGGTTTTATGAGGTTAATGGGTCAGTGAGTGAGTGGGTAAGTGAGGGTTGGGTTGATGAGTAGGAGTGGATGAGTGTGGGGGATGAGAGTAGGTGGATGTGAGCTGAAAGGTGTGGGGTTTGAGTGGGTAGGAGTTGGGCATTTGCATCACTGGGAGTGGGTAATTGGGTCGAGGAGGATAGGTAGTTGGTTCGAGATGATATGGGTGTATGGGTTGGGGGAAGGTAGTAATTTCATGGGGGTGAGTATTTGGGTTGTGGAGCTGGGTGGTTGGTCAGCTGGGTGGGTAGACAGAGTGGAGCATATGTGGAGGGGCAGTGGTAAGGGACAATACAGGGTTAGTATCTGGGTAAGTATCGTGCAACAGGCCTAGGTCTCTGACATTGACATCGTTGTCGGAGACATTTTCCGAAGAGCCCGGGCAGAGCTAATCTTTCCTTTGGATGATTAAACTTCCCGGGTAGTTACCGCACAGGTGCATGGGTCAGGACATTGCTAGGGTCCCAAGGCACAACAGCACAATCGTCTCAACTCTTGCCACTGTTGGCTTCAGAAGATTCGGCCTATATTTGGAAAAAACAGTAAAACGGGGAAATAAGATTATGAACTGGTCTGGTACACTTTAAAATGGAACACCAGTAAAATGGGGAAATAAGAATACTGGTCCGAACTGGTTATTCCTTCAACTGTTAGAGATGCCATTCTTCAGTTGAGGGATTAAACCAATGCCCCATCTCCTGGTCAGAGGACGTAAGTATTCCAGGTATTACTTGAAGGGGTGTGAGAGATTTTCTCCAAGTTTGGGACCAAAATTCCTTGCTCAGTCAAGATCATCAATGCTGGATATTTACCCATTCACTGATTGTGGGACTTTGCTGCTTGCAATTGGCTATTGTATTATCTACTGTGGTGAATGTATTCACCTAATGCATGTATGATACTGTAACCTATGACCTTATGACCTGGAAGTGGTGATATGAGCTGCTTCCAGGTACTGTACTGTAACCCCGGTGGGCTCCGCCTCTGGCTCCTCCCTCACCAGGGCCATATATAGACCGGCCGCCTGTGGGCGGCATTCATCTGTACAACCGACTCTGGCTAGGCAAGTTCATGATTAATGAAGCCTAATGTTCACTCGCTCTCTCTGCCCCTCGGTGAATTGATGGTATATCAATTTAATAATCATAGACAGCACTATGGAAGCCACTCTAAAGCTAGACAGGCTCGAACTCGACACCCGCGCGTCCGAAGCTAAGGAGATATTCGAACATTGGCTTCGATGCTTCGAGGCCTACCTCGATTCCTCCACAATGCCTCCCACGGAGACCCTCAAGCTGCGACTCCTCCACGCTCGGGTGAGCCATCGAATCTCAGTAATGATCGAGAAAGCGGCCACGTGCGAGGCGGCGGTCGCAACCCTCAAGGCTCACTTCGTGAAGCCTGTAAATGAGGCATTCGCTAGACACCCCCTCACTACTCGCCGTCAATGTGCCGGAGAATCACTGGACGAGTATCTGGAAACCCTGACTCTACTCGCGAGGAACTGCAGCTGTCGAACACATGGGGCGAAATTCTCCTACCCGCCCCGCCACATTTCTGCGCTGACCGGCCGGCGGGAGTCTCCGTAACGCCGGCCGGTCAATGGGGTTTCCCATTGTGGGGCAGCCCCACGCCGTCGGGAAACCCCCGGGCGCCGGCAGAACGGAGACTCCCGCCGGCGGAGAATGACGCCCATGAACTCGAACATGACGCTCGAACTACATCAGGCAGCGCCTGCTGGAAAACAGGACCTCCGACATGCGGGACAGGGTAAAGCTAGCTACCTCGCTAGAGGTGGCCTACCAGAACCTCAGTGCATTCCCCACGGGCCTTGCAAACCCCTCGTGGACAACCTTGTCGCAGCCCCCATCGGACCCGACTACGTCGCAGGCCTGCGCCGCGCGTCTGCCGGTCCAGCCCGGGGAACCGCAGTGCTACTTCTGCGGCCAGGGCCAACAACCCCGGCAGCGTTGCCCAGCCCGCACAGTGACGTGGAGCAACTGTGGGAAAAAGGGGCACTTCGCTAGAGTCTTTCTGGGCCGACCGAAGGCTCAGATATCAAAATTGCACCAGGCCGGACCCATGGACTCGCAGCCCCCCAGACGCCGCAATGTGGCTGTGTGCCTACCCGGAACGCCCCCGTCAGATGCGTCATCAGCATCGTGCGACTCGTGGGGGCCACCATCTTGGTCGCTGGCCCCAACACCGACCGACACGTGCGACTCATGGGGGCCGCCATCTTGGCCGCCGGCTCCGTCACCAACCGACACGTGCGACCGATGGGGGCAGCCATCTTGGTCGACATCTTTGCCCCAGCCCGACACGTGCGACTCATGGGGGCCGCCATCTTGTGATTCCACCGACCACACAGGCTACCTGCATGTTGGGTGCAGTCACTCTCGACCAGTCGCAGCCAAAACAGCTGAAGAACTCCATGATGGTTGTCCGGATCAATGGGCACGAGACCCCCTGTTTTTTTGACTCCGGGAGCACGGAGAGCTTTGTCCACCCCAACACGGTAAGGCGCTGCTCCCTCCACACCTACCCAGCCTCCCAAACAATCTCCCTTGCCTCCAGGTCCCATTCGGTTCAAATCCGGGGATACAGTACCGCAAATCTCATGAAGCAGGGCGCAGAGTACGCTCGTTTTAAGGTCTACGACCTCCCCCACCACTGTGCACCCCTACTGTTTGGATTGGACTTTCAATGTAATCACCGAAGCCTGACCTTACAGTTCGGCGGACCCTTGCCCCCCCCCCTCACGGTGTGCAGCTTCGCGACCCTCAAGGTTTCCCCCCTTCACTCTTTGCAAACCTCACTCCTGACTGTAAGCCCATCGTCACCAGGAGCAGGCGGTACAGTTCGCTAGACATGACGTTTATTAAGTCGGAAGTCCAGTGATCGTTGAGTGAAGGGATCATCGAGGCCAGCAACAGCCCCTGGAGAGCGCAAGTGGTGGTCGTCCGGACCGGGGAAATGAATCGGATGGTTGTGGACTACAGCCAGACAATTAACCAGTTCACGCAACTGGATGCGTACCCCCTCCCCCGCATAGCAGAGATGGTCAACCAGATCGCGCAGTACCATGTGTTCTCAACAGTCGATCTGAAGTCGGCCTACCACCAGCTCCCAATCCGCCCGAAAGAGCGCCACTACACTGCCTTTGAAGCAGCCGGCCGACTCTTCCCCTTCCTTAGAGTCCCCTTCGGCGTCTCTAATGGGGTCTCGGTCTTTCAGAGACGATGGACCGAATGGTGGTCCAGTACGGTTTGCGGGCTACATATCCGTACTTGGACAATGTGACCATCTGCGGTCATGATCAGCAGGACCATGACGTCAATCTTCAGAGATTCCTCCAGGCTGCCCAATCCCTCAATCTCACATACAACAAAGAAAAGTGCATCTTCCGTACTACCCGACTAGCCATCCTCGGCTATGTCGTGGAGAACGGAGTCCTAGGGCCCAACCCTGGCCGTATGCGCCCCCTCACAGAACTCACCCCTCCCCACAGCCGCAAGGCCCTAAAACGATGCCTGGGGCTATTCTCATACTACACCCAGTGGGTCCCCAACTATGTGGACAAAGCCCGCCCAGTTATGCAAACCATCAGTTTTCCCCTGCAAGAAGGCCGAAAACACCAAGGCCGCAATGCATGCGGTGGTCGAGTCCATCCCCTTTCAGGTAGAGAGCGATGCATCAGACGTCGCACTGGCCGCCACACTCAACCAGGCGGGCAGGCCAGTAGCATTCTTCTCTCGGACCCTCCACGCTTCCGAAATTTGAACCCCTCGGCCGAGAAGGAAGCACAAGCCATAGTGGAAGCCGTGCGGCACTGGAGGCACTACCTAGCCGGTAGGAGGTTCACCCTCGGCACCGACCAGCGGTCGGTCGCCTTCATGTTTGACAGTGCACGACGGGGCAAAATAAAAAATGACAAAATCTTGAGGTGGAGAGTTCGCAAGTACGATATCAAGTATCGTCCTGGGAAGCTCAACGAGCCCCCAGATGCCCTGTCCCGCGGCACATGCGCCAGCACGCAAGATGACCGACTTTGGGCTATCCACAATGACCTCTGTCACCCGGGGGTCACCCGGCTTACCTATTTCATCAAGGCCCGTAATCTGCCCTTCTCCACCGAGGAGGTCAAGGCAATGACCAGGGACTGCCAAGTCTGCGCGGAGTAGACGCGACGGTATGGAAGGCCGTTCTTCTGGCCCTCAGGTCTAGAAGTCTCCCGATCCCCCGCTGGCAGGAGGTCCTCCCTGACGCGCTCCACTCCATCAGATCACTCCTCTGCAAAGCCACAAACGAGATCGCTCACGACCGTTTGTTTATCTTCCCCAGGAAGTCCATCTCTGGGGTCTCGCTTCCATCTTGGCTGACAACTCCGGGGCCAGTCCTTCTCCGGAGGCACATGAGCAGCCATAAGACCGACCCCCTGGTCGAGAGGGTCCAGCTGCTCCACGCCAACCCCCAGTACACCTACATCGTGCGCCAGGACGGGCGGCAAGATACGGTCTCCCTACGGGACCTGGCGCCAGCTGGTTCCCCTGCCAACGCGCCCCCCTCCCCGCTGCCCGCCACCATCCCCTCCACCCCGTATGCTCCCCTGGGTCTCCTGTATTGTCCCGCGCTGACCACCACCACCACTGCCACCACCCATCACCCCTCTGACAACCCCACGCCCCAACCATCACCGACACTCCGGACTGAGGCTCAAGCTCCAGACACAACGCCCCTGGAGTCACCACCTACAACAACCGTGCCCGCCGCACCGCCAGAGCTGAGGAGGTTGAAGAGAATGATCCGGCCTCCAGATAGACTGAATATGTAATGACCCCACGTCACTCCCGCTGGGCTTGATTTTTTTAACAGGGGGTGAATGTGGTGAATGTATTCACCTAATGCATGTATGATACTGTAACCTAAGACCTGACAGTGGTGATACGAGCTCTTCCAGGTACTGTACTGTAACCCCGGTGGGCTCCGCCTCTGGCTCCGCCCTCACCGGGGTCATATATAGACCGGCCGCCTGTGGGCGGCATTCATCTGTACAACCGACTCTGGCTAGGCAAGTTCATGATTAATAAAGCCTAATGTTCACTCGCTCTCTCTGCCTCTCGGCGAATTGAAGGTATATCATCTACATGTAAAGCAATGAGTGGACTTTAACAGTAACTCATTGGCTGTGAAGTTCTTCCCCATGCTGCATCCTGGATTCATCTGAAAAAATACAACATACTTTCTAGTGCTGAACGTTTGCGTTAAAAAAATATTTTATTTTTGTGAAGTTTGATCAGTGCAGCACATTCTGATCCACAGAACGTTGGGAAATTTGGTGCCATTTTTCAAATCTCAATGCTCACAAACACATTTTGTATTTATCATAGAATAATATAGGTTCACCATTTATTCAAGATTAAATAATCAGAAATAAAAGGTAGGATTTTACCACTTCAATTTAGGTGCCGATGTTGAGAGCAAATGCGTGTCGCCAACACATATGGACGGGTGGCAGGACGTGCCCTTTTCCAAACAGCAGCCAATGAATGGTAGGGAAACTGTTTAATTAACGGTAGCAGCTGGGTCCTGGTGCTGGCAACTCCACTGACAGCACATGTGGAGCTTTCAGGCAGCTGAGACCCAGAAGCAGCAGCTGGAAACCTTTGATGGCAATGATGAGATGCTGGCAAGAAAAGCAAGGATTGCCCCATACTTTGGTGATGCCTTCTTTGAGGCTCTTGTACAATCAGTCTGTGAAAGGAACATGCCCTTTTTCCACAAGACAGAAGGAGGAGACCAGCCCTCATAACCAAGATGGCATGAATGGAGGTAGCGGAAATGGTGAGCAGCCGAGGATTTAAGCCTCAAACTTTAGTCCGGTGCAGGAAGCGCTTTAATGATCTCCTTCGGTCTGGAAAGTTGAGTGGAGTTAACAGTTGCTATCTGGAAACCCAGCATTAAGTGAAAGGCAGCCATGAAATTGAAGGCCAAGCGGTGAACACAAGCATAGAGCAATATCAAGCACCAATGTTTGCGATCATCAGTATGGTCGGAGACGCTGTTATTTCCGATCAGTATGGTTGGAGAGGCTGACATTAGCGTAATTCTTAAAGAGTAACGTATCTCAAACATTTGAGCAACAGGTGAAGCTAGCTATTTCATGCTGCTACTATGCAGTAGCAACACAAATACCAACAGAAGTATTTTCCACTAACAGGATGCTGCCCTGAAGCCAAAAATACCTTCTGCCTAACACGCAAATGAGTAATGTATTTCATTGCCAGTTTGATTCCAGGGGCAAAGGCTGTGCATTCCAATGGCGTTAATTTTTTTAATATTCATTCGTGGGATGTGGGTGTCATTGGCCAGGACAGCATTTATTGCCTATTTGTAATTGTTCGTTAGAAGTTGGCGATGCGCTGCTTTCTTGAACCGCTGCAACCCATATGTTGTCGGAGAAATGTTCCAGGGTTTTGACCCAGTGACAATGAAGGAATGACAACATAACTACAAGTCAGGGTGGTGAGTGGCTTGGAGGGGAACTTGCAGTCGGCGATGTTCCCCTACATCTGCTGCCCTTGTCCATCTCGGTGGTCGAGGTCATGAGTTTGGAAGATGAATTACGAAAGGAAATTAGCAGAAAACATAAACACTGATACCAAAAGCTTCTATAAGTATATAAAGAGGGAGAGAATAGCTAAAGTAAATGTTGACCTTTTAGCGGCAGATACTGGTGATATAATAATGGGGAACACAGAGATGGCGGAGGCACTGAACCAATATTGTGCCTCTGTCTTCATGGTAGAAGATAATTTAAAAATTCCAAAAATTAATGCAGATGAACTTGGTGCAATAAACATCATTAGGGAGATGGTATTGAATAAACTGGTGGGATAAAGGCAGATAAGTCTCCTGGACCTGATGACCTGCACCCTGGGGTATTAAGGGAGGTGGCAGCAAAGATAGTGGATGCATTAGTTATGATATTTCAGAATTCCCTGGATCCTGGAAGGGTCCCAGTGGATTGGAAATACGCTGATGTGACGCCCCTATTCAAAAAGGGATAGAAGCAAAAAGTAGGAGACTACAGATCGGTTAGCTCAATCTCTGTACTGGGGAAGTTGCTGGAATCAATCATTAAGGAGGAGATGACTAAACATTTAGAAAGACAAAGCTCAATCCACCATAGTCAACATGGTTTTATGAAGGGTGAGTCATGCTTGACAAACTTTCTTGAGTTATTTGAGGACATAACCAACAAGATGGATTTTTCATAGAATTTTTCATAGAATTTACAGTGCAAAAGGAGGCCATTCGGCCCATCGAGTCTGCACCGGCTCTTGGAAAGAGCACCCTTTCACCTCCACCCTATCCCCATAACCCAGTAACCCGACCCAACACTAAGGGCAATAAGGGCCAATCCACCTAACCTGCACATCTTTGGGCTGTGGGAGGAAACCGGAGCACCCGGAGGAAACCCACGCCCACACGGGGTGGATGTGCAGACTCCACACAGACAGTGACCCAAGCCGGAATCGAACCTGGGACCCTGGAGCTGTGAAGCAATTGTGCCATCCACAATGCTACCGTGCTGCCCAAGGACATTAGTGAACCAGGTGCTTGTTTGTTTTTTTCAACAATCTCCAATGGTTTCAAGGTCTTTTTTAATTCCAGATTTTTATTGAATTCAAATTTCACCACCTGCCCTGGCAGGATTCGAACCCAAGTCCCCAGAGTATTACCTTGGGTCTCTGGATTATGAGACCAGTAACAATACCACTACACCACTGCCTCCCTATTGGGGAACCTATGGATGTGGTATATCTAGGCTTTCAGAAGGCGTTTGACAAGGTGCCACATAAAAGACTGATGCAGAAGGTGAGATCGCAGGGGATTGGGGGTAATGTACTAGGTTGAATTGAGGATTGGCTGGCTGACAGAAAGCAGAGGGTTGGGATAAATGGGTCTTTCTCTGGCTGGTGAACTGTAACTAGCAGGGGTCAGCCCTCAGACCTCAACTGTTTACAATCTATATAAATGATCTGTAAGCAGGGACAGAGTATAACATAGCAAAATCTGCCATTTTGGGTGAAAAAATAGAAAGGCAAGTTATTATCTAAATGGAAAGCAGATTCAAAATGCGTCTGGCAGAGCGATCTGGGTGTCTGTGTTCATGAATCGCAGAAAGCCGGGATGCGGGTACAGCATGTAATAAGAAAGGCAAATGGAATGTTAGCGTCTATTGCAAAAGGATTGGAATATAAAAGTAGAGAAGTGTTGTTGCAATTGTACAGGGTGTTGGTGAGACCACATCTGGAGTATTGTGTCCAGTTTTGGTCTCCTTATTTGAGGAAGGATGTGGTGGCATTGGAGGCAGTTCAGAGGAGGTTCACCAGATTGATTCTGGGGTTGAAGGTGTTGACATATGAGGAGAGATTAAACAGTTTGGGTTTATACCCGCTGGAGTTTAGAAGAATGAGAGGGGACCTGATCAATGTATATAAAATACTAAAAAGGATTGATAAAGTAAACGTAGGCCAAATGTTTCCCCTGGTGGAGCAATCTAGAACAAGAGGTCATGGATATAGGTTGAGAAGCGGTAAATTTAAAACTGAGATGAGGAGGAACTACATCTCGCAGAGGGTGGTGAATCTTAGAACTCGCTGCCCCATATTGCAGTGGAATTGGCGTCATTAAATGGTGTCAATTAGGAGCTAGATATCCTTCCGATAAACAAAAATGGGTTAAAGGGATATGGGGGACAGGTGGGGAGGTGAATTTGACACCAGGAAGAGATCAGTCATGATCGGATTGAATGACGGAGCAGGCTCGAAGGGCTGAATTGGTTATTTCTGCTCCTAACTCCTATGTTCCTATGTGCTCTTGAAGGAGCCTTGGTGAGTTCTGCAGTGCATCTTGTAGATGGTGCACATGGCTGTCACTGTGTGTCGGTGATGAAGGCAGGGAATATTTATCTTGGTAGATGGAGTGCCAACAAAGCAAGCTGATTTGTCCTAGATGGTGTTGAATTTCTTCAGTGTTGTTGAGGTTGCACTTATCCAGGCAAATGCAGGATATTCCATCACACACCTGACTTGTGCCATGTAGAGGGTGGACAGGCTTTGGGGAGTCAGAAGGTGAACTACTGGCCGCAGAATATCCAGCCTCTGACCTGCTTTTGTAGCCACAATATATATCTGGCTGGTCCAGTTCAGTTTCATGTTAATGGCAATCCTCAGGATATTGATAGTGGGGGATTACTAAAGGTAATGGACTGGATTCTCCATTTCAGCGGTAAGTGTCAGCTGAAACAGAGAATTCACAGGTGTTTTACGACGCCAAAATCAGCGGCGAACCCTCACTGATTCCGGGACCAGTGAGGAGCTAGCAGCGGCGCCGGGTGAAAGGCCCAGCTCCCAGTTGAAAATGGCCAAAGAATGGCCGAGTCCATGGCTGCGCATGCGCACAGCAATGACCTGCAGCAGTTGCGCCACACAACATGGTGGCGGTCCATCCACTGGCCATCCCCTGCCCCCCCCCACCAGTCCCCCCACCAGTCCCCCCAGCCCTCGCCAGCAACAAGGATCCCGGCCGAGTGTGGTGGCACTGGACACAGTCTGCAGCCGCCACGCTGGGTTCCAGAAAGAACAATGGGCGAGATTCTCCGGCCTGCCAGCCACGTGTTCCACAGCACCGCGTCCTCGCCGGCAGCTCGATTCTCCGTCCTGCCAGCCGCGTGTTCCACAGCACCACGTCCTCGCCGGCAGCTCGATTCTCCGTCCTGCCAGCCGCGTGTTCCACAGCACCACGTCCTCGCCGGCAGCTCGATTCTCCGGCCTGCCAGCCACGTGTTCCACAGCACCGCGTCCTCGCCGGCAGCTCGATTCTCCGGCCTGCCAGCCACGTGTTCCACGGCACCGCGTCCTCGCCGGCAGCACGATTCTCCGGCCTGCCAGCTGCGTGTTCCACAGCACCACGTCCTCGCCGGCAGCTCGATTCTCCGGCCTGCCAGCCACGTGTTCCACAGCACCGCGTCCTCGCCGGCAGCTCGATTCTCCGGCCTGCCAGCCACGTGTTCCACAGCACCGCGTCCTCGCCGGCAGCACGATTCTCCGTCCTGCCAGCCGCGTGTTCCACAGCACCACGTCCTCGCCGGCAGCTCGATTCTCCGGCCTGCCAGCTGCGTGTTCCACAGCACCACGTCCTCGCCGGCAGCGCGATTCGCCGGCCTGCCAGCTGCGTGTTCCACAGCACCGCGTCCTCGCCGGCAGCACGATTCTCCGTCCTGCCAGCCACGTGTTCCACAGCACCATGTCCTCGCCGGCAGCACGATTCTCCGTCCTGCCAGCCGCGTGTTCCACAGCACCACGTCCTCGCCGGCAGCGCGATTCGCCGGCCTGCCAGCTGCGTGTTCCACAGCACCGCGTCCTCGCCGGCAGCACGATTCTCCGTCCTGCCAGCCGCGTGTTCCACAGCACCATGTCCTCGCCGGCAGCACGATTCTCCGTCCTGCCAGCCGCGTGTTCCACAGCACCACGTCCTCACCGGCAGCGCGATTCTCCGTCCTGCCAGCCGCATGTTCCACAGCACCACGTCCTCGCCGGCAGCGCGATTCTCCGTCCTGCCAGCTGCGTGTTCCACAGCACCACGTCCTCGCCGGCAGTGCGATTCTCCGTCCTGCCAGCTGCATGTTCCACAGCACCACGTCCTCGCCGGCAATGGGATTCTCCGGCCTGCCAGCCGCGTGTTCCACAGCAGCGCGTCCCCACTGGTAGAGCGATTCTCCGTCCTGCCAGCTGCGTGTTCCACAACACCACGTCCTCGCTGGCAAGGCAATTCTCCGTTCCCGCCACCTGCCAATGGGCTTTCCCATTATGACCACCCCACGCTACCAGAAAACCTGCAGGCGTGGATGCGCTGCCGGCGTCATGGAGAATCCCCGGCGGAAAATCTTGCAGAATATCTCTTTGGCTTGTCAGCGAAGTTACTTCATAGTCACTTGATTTGTCTAAGAAACAATTTACTTTGCAGACACAAGAATGCAAGAGAGATCGAATGAAGATAGTTCCCTTGACTCATTCAGGCTAATCAAAATTATCGAAAGGTCAATCAAATAGAAATGCAGTTTTTTAAATTGCTACTTGAAAAGTAATATCCGAGTCTGCCATTAGCTAAAAACATTTTGTACCACGTGTATTAGAATGTACATATCATGAAGCTGTCAGCATATGGGCGAATGTTTCAATACATTGCATAATGCACTATAATCAGTAGGAAGCTGTCAGTCGATCTTACACGTTATTTCACAAAAGTCTCAGTTAAAGGATTCTGCACTGACAGATAAATTGCCAAAGAAATGTCCATTTTAAGTGTTGATTGGTGTTCTCACATTTATCAAGGAATGTAGCATCATGGAAGGGTGTGGAATATTATGGATCAATAAAAGAACTCTTTAATTTAGTTTATAGCAGTCTTTTAGAAGTTTGTGATTCACAAATCACGTCACATAAGAACATAAGAACTAGGAGCAGGAGTAGGCCATCTGGCCCCTCGAGCCTGCTCCACCATTCAATGAGATCATGGCTGATCTTTGTGGACTCAGCTCCACTTTCCAGCCCGAACACCATAACCCTTAATCCCTTTATTCTTCAAAAAACTATCAATCTTTATGTTAAAAACATTTAATGAAGGAGCCTCTACTGCTTCACTGGGCAAGGAATTCCATAGATTCACAACCCTTTGGGTGAAGAAGTTCCTTCTAAACTCAGTCCTAAATCTACTTCCCCTTATTTTGAGGCTATGCCCCCGAGTTTTGCTTTCACCCGCCAGTGGAAACAACCTGCCCGCATCTATCCTATCTATTCCCTTCATAATCTTATATGTTTCTATAAGATCCCCCCTCATCCTTCTAAATTCCAACGAGTACAGTCCCAGTCTACTCAACCTCTCCTCGTAATCCAACCCCTTCAGCTCTGGGATTAACCTAGTGAATCTCCTCTGCACACCCTCCAGTCCAGTACGTCCTTTCTCAAGTAAGGAGACCAAAACTGAACACAATACTCCAGGTGTGGCCTCACTAACACCTTATACAATTGAAGCAGACCCGCCCTAGTCTTAAACTCCATCCCTCTAGCAATGAAGGACAAAATTCCATTTGCCTTCTTAATCACCTGTTGCACCTGTAAACCAACTTTTTGCGACTCATGCATCTTCCCTACTACCGAAGTTGAGCTCACTGGCCTATAATTACTCGCTTTCTGCCTACCTCCTTTTTTAAACAGTGGTGTCACGTTTGCTAATTTCCAATCCGCCGGGACCACCCCAGAGTCTAGTGAATTTTGGTAAATTATCACTAGTGCATTTGCAATTTCCCTAGCCATCTCTTTTAGCACTCTGGGATGCATTCCATCATGTCCAGGAGACTTGTCTATCTTTAGTCCCATTAGCTTGCCCATCACTACCTCCTTGGTGATAACAATCCTCTCAAGGTCCTCACCTGTCATTTCCATCAGTCACTGGCATGTTATTTGTGTCTTCCACTGTGAAGACCGACCCAAAAAACCTGTTCAGTTCCTCAGCCATTTCCTCATCACCCATTATTAAATCTCCCTTCTCATCCTCTAAAGGACCAATATTTACCTTAGACACTCTTTTTTGTTTTATGTATTTGTAGAAACTTTTACTATCTGTTTTTATATTCTGAGCAAGTTTACTCTCATAATCTATCTTACTCTTCTTTTTGCTTTTTTCGTAGCTTTCTGTTGCCCCCTAAAGCTTTCCCAGTCCTCTAGTCTCCCACTGATCCTTGCTACTTTGTATGTTTTTTCCTTCAATTTGATACTCTCCCTTATTTCCTTAGATATCCACGGTCGATTTTCCCTCTTTTTACCGTTCTTCCATTTTGTTGGTATAAACCTTTGCTGAGCACTGTGAAAAATCACTTGAAAGGTTCTCCACTGTTCCTCAACTGTTTCACTATAAAGTCTTTGCTCCCAGTCTACCTTAGCTACTTCTTCTCTCATCCCATTGTAATCTCCTTTGTTTAAGCACAAAACACGAGTGCTTGATTTTACCTTCTCACCTCCCATCTGTATTTTAAATTCCACCATCTTGTGATCGCTCCTTCCGACAGGATCCCTAACTATGAGATCCTGAATCAATCCTGTCTCATTACACAGGACCAGATCTAGGACCGCTTGTTCCCTCGTAGGTTCCATTACATACTGTTCTAGGAAACTATCGCGGATACATTCTATAAACTCCTCCTCAAGGCTGCCTTGACCGACCTAGTTAAACCAATCAACATGTAGATTAAAATCCCCCATGATAACTGCTGTACCATTTCTACATGCATCTGTTATTTCTTTGTTTATTGCCTGCCCCACCATAATGTTACTATTTGGTGGCCTATAGACTACTCCTAGCAGTGACTTTTTCGCCTTACTATTCCTGATTTCCACCCAAATGGATTCAACCTTATCCTCCATAGCACCGATGTCATCCCTTACTGTTGCCCGGATGTCATCCTTAAATAACAGAGCTACACCACCTCCCTTACCATCCACTCTGTCCTTCCGAATAGTTTGATACCCTTGGATATTTAACTCCCAGTCGTGACCATCCTTTAACCATGTTTCAGTAATGGCCACTAAATCATAGTCATTCACGATGATTTGCGCCATCAACTCATTTACCTTATTCCGAATACTACGAGCATTCAGGTAAAGTACACTTATGTTGGCTTTTTTACCTCTGTTCTGAATCTTAACACCTCAATCCTAAGTTATATTTCCTCTTAACCTTTCTCCTAATTTTCCTTGTCGTTGAACCCATATCTTCATGTAACAACCTGCCGCATCGCTTACCATTAATGTTTTCACTTCCCGTTTTATTTCTTTTAGTATTCCTGGTCCTATTCACTGAGCTCCCCTCAGTCACTGTACCTTGTACTGTCGCCCTTTTTGATTTTTGACTATGGCTTCTCTGCCTTACACTTTCCCCCTTACTGCCTTTTATTTCTGTCCCTGTTTTACTACCTTCCAACCTCCTGCATCGGTTCCCATCCCCCTGCCACATTAGTTTAAACTCTCCCCAACAGCTCTAGCAAACACCCCCCCTAGGACATCGGTTCCAGTCCTGCCCAGGTGCAGACCGTCCGGTTTGTACTGGTCCCACCTCCCCCAGAACTGGTTCCAATGTCCCAAGAATTTGAATCCCTCCCTCTTGCACCATCTCTCGAGCCACGCATTCATCCTCTCTATCCTGACATTCCTACTCTGACTAGCTTGTAGCACTGGTAGCAATCCTGAGATTACTACCTTTGAGGTCCTACTTTTTAGTTTAACTCCTAGCTCCCTAAATTCAGCTTTTAGGACGAGTAGGACCTCGTCCCGTTTTTTACCTATATCGTTGGTGCCTATGTGCACCACGGCAGCTGGCTGTTCACCCTCCCCCCCAGAATGTCCTGCAGCCGCTCCGAGACATCCTTGACCCTTGCACCAGGGAGGCAACATACCATCCTGGAGTCTCGATTGCGTCCGCAGAACCGCCTGTCTATTCCCTTTACAATTGAGTCCCCTATCACTATAGCCCTGCCATTCTTCTTCATGCCCAGCTGCGCAGCAGAGCCAGCCATGGTGCCATGAACCTGGCTGCTGCTGCCTTCCCCTGGTGAGCCATCTCCCTCAACAGTATCCAAAGCGGTATATCTGTTTTGCAGGGAGATGACCGCAGAGGACACCTGCACTGCCTTCCTACTCTTGCTCTGTCTTTTGATCACCAATTTTCTATCTCCCTCAGTACCTTTCACCTGCGGTGTGACCAACTCGCTAAACGTGCTATCCACGACGCCCTCAGCATCGCGGATGCTCCAAAGTGAGTCCATCCGCAGCTCCAGAGCCGTCAAGCGGTCTAACAGGAGCTGCAACTGGACACACTTCTTGCATGTGAAGGAGCCAGGGACAGTGGACGTGTCACTGAGCTCCCACATCGCACACGAGGAGCATGACACGGGTCTGAGATCTCCTGCCATGTCTTAAACCTTCGGTTAACTTTAACAACTGTAATATCGACAAAAAAAACAACAAAGAAAAAAATATATATATACCAATGAAAAGAAACAGAAAAACAGAAACACTACTTACCAGTCACTTACCAGGGATCAAAAGCACTTCCTCCCCACCCAGCTTCGAATTCCCACCTAGATTCAAATTCCTAAACTCACTCTTAGCTGTGTCTCACTCCTGGCTCTGTCTTCTCTGGCTCACTGGGAGAACTCACTGGGAATGAGTTTACAAGTTGCTCTTTTTAAACTGTCCTGAATCACCTCCCCTCCCCCACCTGCTTTTAGATCAAGGTAGATTTAAGTGACTGACACTTAACTGCCAACCAGTTATGTGAGTGGGTGGGGCAGCCCTTGTTAACCCACACTGCACAATACTAGCTTAATTTAAATTAATTAAAACTCCTGAAATTTAAAAGGAGCTGCCTTACTGATTCAATTCAATTCCCACCTAGATTCAAATTCCCAAACTCACTCTTAGCTGTGTCTCACTCCTGGCTCTGTCTTCTCTGGCTCACTGGGAGAACTCACATGAATTGTTTAAGGTGTAAAAATACTCAGGAAGAGATGATAGTTGTTTTAATATATTTTAATACAATCAAAACACATAGGTTATTGTTAATAAATAACTGAGATTCTTAAGCTTATAATGTAATATTTGAACTACTTTGATCTGAAATGTGAGTGGGATTTAATGGCCACTGGCTGGAGAGTAATCCCACTGCCGCGATTTTGTTTTGTTTGCAGAAATATACTTTATTCGTAATATATCTGAAAGAACATTACAAACATTTCAAAATGGGCATTATACAAAGTGCAATGATATTCAAGTTCTCTACATAGCTGAAGATGCACTCTGAGGTGCTTTAATACAGTCAAAGAAACATTAAAACATTTCAACTTGGTCGTTACAAATGGTGCAAAGGCATTTAAGTTTTCTACAAAGGTGAAGTTGCATTCTGAAGTTCTTCAATACAATTGTGATAATTGTAATATCCATTGTGCACATTCGATGTAAGTCAGCCAGCCTGAGGGGGTTCTACACAGTTCACCTCCCCTTAATTCACTATGGTTAAAAGGTCTCAGACAGGGACCTTTCCCCATTGAACCTCTGCCCCAAGCTTTAGTGCATCCCTCAGCATGTAGTCCTGGGTCGGGATTCCCCCTACCCGGCGGGGCGGGGGTCCTGGCGGGATGGAGTGGCGGGAACCACTCCGGCATTGGGCCGCCCCAAAAGTGCGGATTTCTCCGCACCTTTAGAGGCCAAGCCCTCACCTTGAGGTGCTAGGCCCACGCCAAAGTGTTTGGTGCGCCGCTGGCTGGTGGGAAAGGCCTTTGGCGCCACACCAGCCAGGGCCAAAGGGACTGCGCCGGCCAGCGGAAGTCCGTGCATGCGCGGGAGCGTCAGCGGCTGGTGACGTCATCCCCGCGCATGCGCGAGGGGGGTGGTCACTTCACATCGGCCATTGCGGAGGCTATGGCCGAGGCGGAAGGAAAAGAGTGCCCCCGCGGCACAGGCCCGCCCGCGAATCGGTGGGCCCGAATCGCGGGCCAGGCCACCGTGGGGGCACCCCCCAGGGCCAGATCGCTCCGCGCCCCCCCAGGACCCCGGAGCCCGCCCGCGCCGCCAGTCCCGCCGGTAAGGTAGGTGGTTTGATTCACGCCAGCGGGACTGGCATGACAGCAGCGGGACATCGGCCCATCGCGGGCTGGAAAATCGCCGGGGGGGTGTCCGCTGACCAGCGCAGCGCGATTCCCGCCCCCGCCGAATTTTCGGTGCCAGAGAATTCGGCGGCCGGCGGGGGCGGGATTCACGCCGCCCCCCCCGGCGATTCTCCGACCCGGTGGGAGGTTGGAGAATCCCGCCTCTGGACTTTGGAATGTGCTAATCTGCAACACTCAGTCAGGGACAACTTTTTGCACTGGAAGACCAACAGGTTTCGGGCAGATCAAAGAGAATCTTCCACCGAGTTGATGATGCTCCAGTAGAAACTGATAATCGTCTCGGTGTGGGTCCCTGGGAACAGTCCATAGAGCACCGAGTCATGGAGCTGCCTGGGATGATCATCAACAAAACTACCTCACCTCTCTCCAGACCTTCTTTGAAAAGGCACATTCCACAAAGATGTGGACAACGGTCTCTGCCCCACCACAGTCACCTTGCGGGAAGTGTGTAAATGGGGTGGGAGTCAGGCACCTAGGAAGGATCTGATGGGGATGGTCTTTCTAACCACTAGCCAAGCAAGGTCTTGGTGCTTGTTTGAAGGTTCTGGTGATGAGGCACACTGCTAAATGGCCTTGCCAGTCTTCTCAGAGAACCACCCAACAGGATCCACCATCTTCTTTTCCCAAAGGGCCTCTCGAACATTGGGCGGGATTCTCTGACCCTGGGGCCAGGTCGGAGAATCGATGGGCCAGGCGCGATTCACGCAACGACGCCCCGCAGCCAGTCCACCGATTCTGCGGTCACCGGAGAATCGGTGCCATTGGCGCCGGCGCGGTCAGCGCGGCGGAGGTCAGGGGCCGCTCTATGCGGCCCGCCCCCAGCGATTCTCCACGCGGGATGGGCTGAGTGGCCGCCAAGATAGCTCGAGTCCCGCCGACTCTGTTTACATATGGTCTTACCCTGCGGGACCTCGGCATCCATCCTGCAGGGGGCGGCATGGCGGAGGGGGGGGGAGAGGGGATCTGACCCCGGTGGGAGCCTCCACCGTGGCCTGGCCCGCGATCAGGGCCTATCGATCGGCGGGCCGACCTCTCCTGTTGGGGGCCTCTTTTACTCCCCGCCGGCCCCTGTAGTTCTCCGCCATGTTGCGTCGGGGCCAGCACGGAGAAGGAAGCTACCGCGCATGCGCGAGTTCGCACCGGTCGCAGCGCACATGCGCAGACCCGCAGCGCCCGTTTGACGCCGGCATTGGCAACTGGAGCTGCGTGAGTCGCTCCAGTGCCATGCTGGCCCCCTATCGGGCTCAGGATCACTGCTCCTGGGGGCCTGTTGATGCCGCCGTAGCCTCAGGATCAGAGAATCCCGCCCATCTTTTGCAGACCACGGATGGACTTGCGGTCAAAGGGGTTTCTCTGCATGAATTTTCCCACGAGGGACAGGTGGCATGGCATTCTCCACTACTTGGAATATTCCACGGCAGTTTGGACAGACCCATCTTTCCCAACACTGGGGTCAGATAGAACCTCAGTGAGGCACGATCAATTGGACAAAAGACGATAGTTGAATCCAACTGAGGCTTTATTGCTATCAGATGTGTGGCCCCCCACAGCAGCTGGCAAAATGGCTGCTGGCTGGAGGACACGCATATTTATACAGGCAGGGACTACCGGCGAACCTGTAGTACAGGTCCTACCGTACATCACCTAATACAGGTGCAACAGTGGTTTACCACACTCAGCACGTAGCGGCACTTGGTGTTTGCAGACAGTGGATCGATGCACAGCTTCAGTCAGCCACACACAAACGTGGCCATAAGGATTAGGGCGATGTTGGGCACAATTCTTCCCTCTTTATCTAGAGGTTTATGTATTGCATCCCTTCAAACACAGTCCATTTTTGACCCCTAGGTGAAGGAGCAAATGGCTCTGGTAATCACCACAGTGCAGGAATGAGGAATGGGCCAGATCTACACCAAATATAAAGATTATTATATTATTACAGCAATGCCGAGAGTGCCTCGTACCTGATGACCAGGTTCTTACCTGCAATAGAGAGGGATCGTCACTCCCACATACCCAGTTTTTGGTTCATTCTACCTATTTGCTCCTTCCAATTTGTCACACATGCCTTGGTCCCTCCAGAACATATCCCCAGCATCTTCATGACATCTGACCTGACGGTGAAGGCGTCAAGGGATCAGTCAACCCAGTTCCCAAAGAACGTGCCCTTGCTCTTGCCATGATTTACCTTGTCAGATATAAGTTGCACTAAATGCATTCCAATCACTCAAGCGTGTGATTTCACTGCACTGACCTCCCTTTGATATGGTCAATGTTTACAAACATTGGGGTTTCACCACTTAGGCCACTGAAGCATGAAAGGATATGAATGGATCAAAGCTGCAGACGGTTTTTACAAGCTGTCAAACACAGACCACTGCTGGAAAGTCATGAATGGATTGCAGAAAGTGGATCTATGGTAACCAGACACAGGGTCAGTTGTTCTCCTTGGAGGAATGGACTCGTGGAGCTGCAAGGTAAGTATTACAGCTATGATGCTTCCCACCGCTCCTGTCTGGATTGCTCTCTAGGGGGGGTCTTTGGTCTGTGTGTGTGGGGGGTGTCTGTGGAGGGGATTACTTTAGGCAGGGGTCCCTTTGGGAGGTCCTCCTATTACAGGGGTCCCTAGGATGGTCCTCCATTGCAGAGTTCTCTGTGGGGGTTCCCCCTATTACAGGGGTCCCTGTGGGGGTACACCTATTACAGGGATTCCTAGAGGGGGCCCTTTTACAGGAATCCCGAGAGGGGTCCTCCTATTACAGGGGTTCTTGTGGGAGTGCCCCTATTACAGGGTTCCCTGTTTGGGTGCCCCTATTATAGGGATCCCTGTGGGGGTTTCCCTATTACAGAGGTCTCTATGGGACCTCCTAGTACAGGGATTCCTGTGGGGGGTTCCCCTATCACAGAGGTCCTTGGGTGGGGGCCCCCTATTACAGGGTCGCAGTGGGAGGTTCCCCTATACTGGAGTCACTGGGAGGGGACCCCCTATTACAGGAGTCCCTGTGGGGGTCGAGTCATCTCCATACTTGGGGGTGTAGGGGGCACCCAGGCAACCCGGAGACGGGGGGTTGCCAAGTGTGGGGGAGGGTGGTTGGGGCCGATTTGCGGTGGGGGTGCAGGGTCAGGGTGATTTGCGGTGTGTGTGGGGGGGGTACCGCAGGATCTTGCTACCATCATTGGGAACATCATTCTTGCATCTAGTCTTGTTGGAATTTTACAAGTTTATATGAGATGCCCCCTCATTCCTCTGAACTCCAGCACATCAACTCAATCTCTCCTCATACGTCAGTCCTGCCATCCCAGGAATCAGTCTGGTAACCCTTCTCTGCACTAATTCTATAACAAGAACATCCTTCCTCAGAAAAGGAGACCAAAACTGCAGGCAATATTCTAGGTGTGGCCTCACCAAGGCCCTGTATAATTGCAGCAAGACATCCCTGCTCCTGTCCGCGAATCCTCTCGCAATGAAGGCCAGCATACCATTGCCTTCTTTACTACCGGTTGCACCTGCATGCTTACCTTCAGTGGCTGGTGTACAAGGACATTTCCATTAATCCATGCTAACTCTATCCAATCCTGCTATTGTTTTCCAAGTGCTCTTCTATAAAATCCTTGATAATGGATTCTAGAATTTTCCCCACTACCGACGTCAGGCTTACAGGTCTATAATTTCCTGCTTTCTCTCTACCTCCCTTTTTAAATAATGGGATTACATTAGCTATCCTCCGTCTGCAAGAACTGATCCAGAGACTATAGAATCTTGGAAGTTGACCACCAATGCATCCACTATTGCCAGGGCCGCTGCCTTAAGTACTCTGGAATGTAGAATATAAGACCCTGGGGGATTTATCGGGCTTCAGTCCCATCAATTTCCCAAACACTATAATTGGGATTCTCCAGCCTGTGCCAGGTCGGGGAAATTGGCGGGGAGGGGGGAGCGAATCCTACCACGGTGCTCTGGCTCCAGGCCGCCGATTCTCCGGTCGCTGGAGAATCGGCATCAATCGCGCCGGTGCGCCGCCGGTCGGGGGCCATTGAAAGCGGCTCCCACGGTGATTCACTGCGCTTGATGGGCTGAGTGTCCACCGAGTTCTGGCAAGTCCCACCGGCGCTGTTTGCATATGGTCCTACCCGGCGGGACCTCGGCGTTCTGGCTGCGGAGGCCGTCATGGTGGGGGGGCGGGAGGAGCCGACTCCGGGGGGTGCTTCCATGATGGCCAGGCCCGCGGTCAGGGGCAACCAAAAGGCGGGCACGCTAATTCTGGGGGGGGGGGGCCTATGTTCCTCCGCGCCGGGCTCCTGTAGGGCTCCGCCATATTGCCGTGGCGCGCCTGCACGGACCCGTGCCGGCCGTGTAGGGCCGGCTTTTGGCGCCGGAGCTGCACACAGCACTCCGGCACCGTTCTAGCCCCCGAGGAAGAGGTGAATGACTGGGCATGGATGCCCGTTAACGCCGGCATTGCTCGTGCCGGTTTTGACGCCGGAGCCAATACTTTCTCTACTAATACTGTTGTCCTTCAGTTCACCCCTCTCACCAAACCCTGGGCTTGATTCTCTGCACCCTGACACCGAAATCGTGGCCGGCGTGCGGACGGAGCATCCATTGTCCCACAAGGAATTGGGACTGGCGCCGGTTCCACGATTCTGCGGGACCTGAAAACGGCGTACTCAGGAAGTACGCCGCGCAGCCTAGGACCTACCTGGGATCATTGCCAGAGACCAGTTCCGCCATTCTCCGCCTCCAACTGGCCGAAGTGCCGACGGCGTGGAACTATTGTAGTCCAGCCGGTCGGGACTCAGTCCGCAGCCGCCCTGGTCGGGGGCGGGCCGATCGGAGGGCAGGGGGGGGCCTTATAAGCGGCCGGTAAATGCTTGTGCGAGCGTTGAGGGTCAGGCGCACGGCTGATCAGGGGGTTCGTTTTTGGGGTACAGATCCGCTGTCCGAGTCCACCATGGAGCACGGCGCGGCCACTGGAGGCCGCCGCTGTGCGCATGCCAACCCGCAACTGCAGGGGCCCGTATCTGCAGCAAAAGCTGCGAGACCGGAGCAGCGTGGTAGCGCAGTGATTAGCAGTGCAGTCTCACGACACCGAGGTCCCAGCTTCGATCTCAGCTCTGGGTCACTGTCCATGCGGTGTTTGTACATTCTATATTATTCTTGAAGTCTGAATAAAGATTGTAGACTTCCAGTTAACGCAAACACTTTATTCAGTAGGTTTGTTCTGTTTCCAGAGCTTAACTAGATGTAATACAGTCAAGAGGTATGACCAGTGAAGCTAAGGTAAGCTGCCTGTGCTGACCTGTCTCCGTGTGCTGATGCTGCTCCCCAGCCATGTGCTTCTGAAAGAGGCGGATCCTACCTTGGGCTGGACCCTTTATACCCATTGCTGATGCCCTCTAGTGATGCTGTGGCTGTTATATCTGTCTGCAGTCCCTGTTGTATGTGCAGATGTATGTACAGATGTCCAGATCACTACAATTCTCCCCGTGTTTGCGTGGGTTTCACCCCCACAACCCAAAGATGTGCAAGGTAGATGGATTGAGCACGCTAAATTGCCCCTTAATTGGAAAAAATGAATTGGGTACTCTAAATTTATTTTAAAAAGCTGCAATATCTACGCTGGGTCTCTGCTAGCCCCCTGCAGGGTTAGGAATTAGTGGTCCTTTCAACTGGCGTGAAACTCCATTGTTTTGATGCAGTCGTGGGGACATGGACATAGTCCCAATAATGGAGAATCCAGCCCCCTGTGTTCCCCAACATTTTTGGCATGTTATTTGTGTCCTTTGTAGATACAGAACCAAAATATCTATTTAGTTAGTCAGTCATTTCTTTGTTCCTCATTATAAATTAAATCTGTTTTAGACTGGAAAGGACCTACATTTGTCTTCACCAATCTTTTTCTCCTCACACACCTATAGAAACCTTTAGAGTAAGGTTTTATATTGCCCATAAGCTTACTCTCATATTCTATTTTCCCCTTCTTAATCAATCCCTTGGTTCAGTGAAGTGATTTCTGTAGAGAAGAAGTGAGAGCACTTAATTAACTTTGATGTGGTCCAATGTGGTTCAAGAGCTGTCAATCATAGCGCAATGTTTATAAACATTGCAATTAGTTTCACAGCAGGCTGCTTGAAATCCACTGAAGGGAAATGAGATTAAACAATTCAGATATCTGGGTGTCTGTAAGCTGTCAATCTGTTTGACCAGGTTTTGCATGCTCCACCCCCTCCGAAACGGCATCATCGCGCACGCCAGTGGGACGGCCTCAGCGTGTCACCTGAAGGCCCTCCCCTGATTCTCCACCACCAATGGGCTGAGTTCACAACGGCGCGGTGGACATGTGGTCCCAGTCATGCGGGAACCTGGTGTGCCGGCTGCGGACTATATCCAGCGCGCCACAGTCGGGCAGGAGCCATGCTGCTGGCCAGGAGGCTTCCGCGAGAGCTGGGGGAACTGGTGGGGAGTAGCCAGGGGGTTACGACAGGGTATCCAGGGAGGCACTATCTGGCAGGTTGGGTCCGCGCACAGCCGGCACCATGTTTTACAACACGATGGCTGCAGGTCGTTGCCGTGCGCGTGCGCAGCCACGGACCCGGCCATTCTCCGGCCATTTATTTTGTGGAGGCCGTGAGTTTTACTTAGCATCCCTGCTAGCCCCTCACTGATTCTGCGACCAGTAAAATGCCAAGGATCCTCCGCATTTACCCTCAGAATCAGAGAATCTGGCCCTTGGTCTCCCAACGGAGAATTCCGGCCGCTATTTCTAATTTCCTTTATAAGCCACGGTTTGGCCACCTTTCCTGTTTTACCTTTGAGCCAGACATTGTTGACCACTACTGTATAAACATCCAGGGTGCCTATTAATCAATCCCCTGGCCGCACTTCGGAAAATCGGACCACCAGATGGTGCTCTTTCTCCTGGCATATAAACAGACTCTTAAACGGGCAAATCCGGTTAAGAAGGTTGTGCAATGCTGGTCCGAGGCAACAGAAGAGCCCCTACGTGACTGCTTGGAGTCAGTGGTCTGATCCACTTTCAAGAACTCAGCGGCCAACCTAAACGAGTAGGACACCATCGTCACCGACTTCATCAGCATGTGTGTAGAAGATTGGATGTCAAAGAAGGTAGTACGTGCGTTCCTCAACCGGAAGCCATGGTTTAACTGGGAGATTCACTCCCTACTGAAGGCCAGCTCTGAGGCGGTCAAGACAGGCGGCCCTGGTCCATACAAGAAATCAAGGCATGACTTCCACAAAGTCACCAGGGATGGGAAGAGACAATACCAGACTAAGCTAGAGTCACAGACTAACGTCTTGGACTCTCGTTGGTTGTGGAAAGGCTTAAACAATATAACGGCTACAAAGCAAAGCCGAGTAGAATCTCTGGCAGCAGCGCACCCCTCCCTGATGAACCTGATGCATTCTATGCTGGTTTAGAGCAGAAAACAAACAAACCGTTGTCAACTGCCCCAGTAGCCTCGGACACACCCATACCTACCATCACGCCTCCAAAGTCAGATCGGCCTTCTTGGAAGTGAACACTCGGAAAGCGACGGGTCCTGATGGAGTCCTGATCGTGCACTCAGATCCTGCGTGGATCAACTGGAGGGTGTTTGCGGACATTTTCAACCTCTCCCTACTCCGTTTCGAGGTCCCCACCTGCTTCAAAAAGACCACTATCATACTGGTGCCAAAGAAAAACCAGGCAACGTGCCTCAATGACTACCGGCCGGTGGCTTTGACATCGATCATTATGAAGTGCTTTGAGAGGTTGGTCATGAGTCATATCAACCCCATACTCCCAGAATGCCTTGATTCACTACAATTCACCTACCACCACCACTGGTCCATGCAGACACTACCTCCCTGGCCCTACACTTATCCTTGGAGCATCTCCACAACAAGGACCCCTACATCAGAGTCCTATTCATTGGCTACAGCTCCACCTTCAACACCATAATCCCAGCCAAGCTCATATCAAAACTCCAAAACCTAGGACTTGGCTCCTCCCTCTGCAACTGAATCCTCGACTTCCTGACCCATAGACTACAATCAGTAAGGATAAACAACAACACCTCCTCTACTATAATCCTCAATACCGAGTCCCCTCAATGCTGCGTACTTAGCCCCCTACTATACTCCCTATACACACACGACTGTGTGGCAAATTTTGGTTCCAACTCCATCTACAAGTTTGCTGGTGACATGACTGTAGTGGGTCGGATCTCAAACAACGACAAGCCAGAGCACAGAAGGACGATAGAGAACCTAGTAGAGTAGTGCAACAACAACAATCTCTCCCTCAATGTCAGCAAAACTAAGGAGCTGGTCATTGACTTCAGGAAGCAAAGTATCGTACACAGCCCTGTCTGCACCGATGGTGCCGAGGTGGAGATGTTTGACATCTTCAAATTCCTAGGTGTGCACATCACCAACAATCTGTCCTTGTCCACCCACATTGACGCTACGACCACGAAAGCACAACAGGGCCTATACTTCCTCAGGAAACTAAGGAAATTTGGCATATCCACATTGACTCTTACAAATTTTTACAGATACACCATAGAAAGGATTCTATCTGGCTGCATCACAGCCTGGTGTGGCAACTGCTCTACCCAAGACCGTAAGAAACTTCAGAGAGTCATGAATACAGCCCAGTCCATCACGCAAACCTGCCTCCCATCCATTGACTCTGTCTACGCCACCCGCTGCCTTGGGAAAGCGGGCAGCATAATCAAAGACCCCTCCCACCCGGGTTATTCTCTCTTCCAACCTCTTCCATCAGGCGGTAGATACAAAAGTCTGAGAGCACGCACTAACAGATTCAAAAACAGCTTCTTCCCCGCTGTTACCGGACTCCTGAATGACCCACTTATGGTGTGTTTTGGTGTGTGCGTGGGCGTGGCATGGAAACCTTATCCCATATTTTTGTTGGCTGTATGAGCATTGACTCCACGTGAAGGAGTTTTTAATATAACTTCTCAATTTTCATTTTTAAAATGTGAAAGAAAAGTGATGCCTCTTTACCATGTTTTCATGGTTTTATCCTCTTCCCCCTCATTCTCTAGTTTATCCATTCACCGTCTTTGCTGGTATAAACGGAGCCGCAAAGGTTAATGATTAAGCTGAACCAACGGTGTTGGTGTTCCCCTGTCTTTCTAGGTATTTATGTATGCTGAAGCATTTACACTACATTGTACCAGTTTTCAGAATTTTGTTGCATTATTTGTAAAAATTGAAAAATTCTAATAAAAATATATATTTTTTAAAATACATGTTGAAAGATTGTTTTCTATCTCTTCAGATTTGGCCATGGATTTTTACTCAGTCGGGCTGAGGTGGGTGGCACGATTTTAAAAATGATATGAGGGACTTAATTCCAGCATTCCCACCCCCATTCCTGCCTCCAGCAACTTTGCTATCGTAGCATACGGGTGCAGGTAGCATAACCACTTGCACCCTTCAGCCTATGCCAGCACCCTTGCGGTGAGCAATGCCCCCCACTTCCCACCAACTCCCCCCCCCCAACAATTTTGATGGAATCAGATCCCTCCCATTAGGAGGCATGCCTCAGAGAAATAGTATGCCATTGGTGGAGTTCTAATCCAAAGTGGGGGGAAAAAAGTCCCTGCTCCTAGAATTATTTGATTGACAAGCCATTTGTTTTGAAATAGAATGTTTTTAAATTTCAGTTTCAATAGACCCCATTGGTTGAAATGGTAAGGGTTTGCTTTGCGAGCTTAGCCTATTTTGAATGTTTGGCTGAGTGTGTAAAGCTGTCTAAAGAACATAGAACATACAGTGCAGAAGGAGGATATTCGGCCAATCGAGCCTGTGCCGACCCACTTCCACCCTATCCCAATAACCCCCCATAACCATTTTGGACACTTTTTTTTTTTTTTAATATTTTATTGAAAATTTTTGGTCAACCATCACAGTACATTGTGTATCCTTTACACAATAACAGTATAAATAACAATGACCTGTTTTATAAACAAAGAATAAATAATATATAACAAAAACGAAAACAAAAGCTAAATGGCAACTGCCTTGTCTCAGATAAACACTCTCCAAAAATATGATTTAACAGTCCAATATACAATTATTTATAGCAACGACCTATACATATTATACATATATATTAACAACCCTGAGAGTCCTTCTGGTTCCTCCCCCCCCCTCCCCACCCCCTCCCCCCCCCCCCCCCACCCCCCTTAGCTGCTGCTGCTACCTTCTTCTTTTCCATTCCCTCTATCTTTCTGTGAGGTATTCGACGAACGGTTGCCACCGCCTGGTGAACCCTTGAGCCGATCCCCTTAGGACGAACTTAATACGTTCCAGCTTTATAAACCCTGCCATGTCATTTATCCAGGTCTCCACCCCCGGGGGCTTGGCTTCCTTCCACATCAACAGTATCCTACGCCGGGCTACTAGGGACGCAAAGGCCAAAACATCGGCCTCTCTCGCCTCCTGTACTCCCGGCTCTTGTGCAACCCCAAATATAGCCAACCCCCAGCTTGGTTCGACCTGGACCCCCACTACTTTCGAAAGCACCTTTGTCACCCCCACCCAGAACCCCGGTAGTGCCGGACATGACCAGAACATGTGGGTGTGATTCGCTGGGCTTCTCGAGCATCTCGCACACCTATCCTCTACCCCCAAAAATTTACTGAGCCGTGCTCCAGTCATATGCGCCCTGTGTAACACCTTAAATTGAATCAGGCTCAGCCTGGCACACGAAGACGATGAGTTTACCCTACTTAGGGCATCTGCCCACAGCCCCTCCTCAATCTCCTCCCCCAGCTCTTCTTCCCATTTCCCTTTCAGCTCATCTACCATAATCTCCCCCTTGTCCCTCATTTCCCTATATATATCTGACACCTTACCGTCCCCCACCCATGTCTTTGAGATCACTCTGTCCTGCACCTCATGTGTCGGGAGCTGCGGGAATTCCCTCACCTGTTGCCTCGCAAAAGCCCTCAGTTGCATATACCGGAATGCATTCCCTTGGGGCAACCCATATTTCTCGGTCAGCGCTCCCAGACTTGCGAACTTCCCATCCACAAACAAATCTTTCAGTAGCGTTACTCCTGCTCTTTGCCATATTCCAAATCCCCCATCCATTCTCCCCGGGGAAAACCTATGGTTATTTCTTATCGGGGACCCCACCAACGCTCCCGTCTTTCCCCTATGCCATCTCCACTGTCCCCAAATTTTCAAAGTCGCCACCACCACCGGGCATGTGGTGTATTTCTTCGGTGAGAACGGCAATGGGGCCGTCACCATAGCTTGTAGGCTAGTCCCCCTACAGGACGCCCTCTCCAATCTCTTCCACCCCGCTCCCTCCTCTTCTCCCATCCACTTACTCACCATTGAGATATTGGCGGCCCAGTAGTACTCACTTAGGCTCGGTAGTGCCAGCACCCCCCTATCCCTACTACGCTGTAAGAATCCCTTCCTCACTCTCGGGGTCTTCCCGGCCCACACAAAACTCATGATACTCTTTTCGATCCTTTTGAAAAAAGCCTTCGTGATCACCACCGGGAGGCACTGAAACACAAAGAGGAATCTCGGGAGGACTACCATTTTAACCGCCTGCACCCTCCCTGCCAGTGGCAGGGATACCATGTCCCATCTCTTGAAGTCCTCTTCCATTTGTTCCACCAATCGCGTTAAATTTAACCTATGCAATGTACTCCAATTCTTGGCTATCTGGACCCCCAAGTAACCAAAGTCCCTTGTTACCTTCCTCAGCGGAAAGTCCTCTATTTCTCTGCTCTGCTCCCCTGGATGCACCACAAACAACTCACTTTTCCCCATGTTCAGTTTATATCCTGAGAATTCTCCAAACTCCCGAAGTGTCCGCATTATCTCTGGCATCCCCTCCGCCGGGTCCGCTACATATAACAACAAATCATCCGCATACAGAGATACCCGGTGTTCTTCTCCTCCTCTAAGTACTCCCCTCCACTTCTTGGAACCCCTCAATGCTATTGCCAGGGGCTCAATCGCCAGTGCAAACAATAATGGGGACAGAGGGCATCCCTGCCTTGTCCCTCTATGGAGCCGAAAGTATGCAGATCCCCGTCCATTCGTGACCACACTTGCCACTGGGGCCCTATACAACAGCTGCACCCATCCAACATACTCATCTCCAAAACCAAATCTCCTCAGCACCTCCCACAAATAATCCCACTCCACTCTATCAAATGCTTTCTCAGCATCCATCGCCACCACTATCTCCGCTTCCCCCTCTGGTGGGGGCATCATCATTACCCCTAGCAGCCTCTGTATATTCGTATTCAGCTGTCTCCCCTTCACAAACCCAGTTTGGTCCTCATGGACCACCCTCGGGACACAATCCTCTATCCTCATTGCCATTACCTTGGCCAGAATCTTAGCGTCTACATTTAGGAGGGAAATAGGTCATGCGGGTCCTTTTCCTTCTTTAGGAGAAGCGATATCGTTGCCTCAGACATAGTCGGGGGCAGCTGTCCCCTTTCCTTTGCCTCATTAAAGGTCCTCATCAGTAGCGGGGCGAGCAAGTCCACATATTTCATGTAAAATTCAACTGGGAATCCATCCGGTCCCGGAGCCTTCCCCGCCTGCATGCTCCTAATTCCTTTCACTACTTCCTCTATTTCAATCTGTGCTCCCAGTCCCACCCTTTCCTGCTCCTCCACCTTGGGAAATTCCAGCCGGTCCAGAAAGCCCATCATTCTCTCCCTCCCATCCGGGGGTTGAGCTTCGTATAATTTTTTATAAAATGCCTTGAACACTCCATTCACTCTCTCCGCTCCCCGCTCCGTCTCTCCTTCCTCATCCCTCACTCCCCCTATTTCCCTCGCTGCTCCCCTTTTCCTCAATTGGTGTGCCAGCAACCTGCTCGCCTTCTCCCCATATTCGTACTGTACACCCTGTGCCTTCCTCCATTGTGCCTCTGCAGTGCCCGTAGTCAGCATGTCAAATTCTACATGTAGCCTTTGCCTTTCCCTGGACAGTCCCTCCTCCGGTGCCTCCGCATATTGCCTGTCCACCCTCAGAAGTTCTTGCAGCAACCGCTCCCGTTCCCTACTCTCCTGCTTTCCTTTATGTGCCCTTATTGATATCAGCTCCCCTCTAACCACTGCCTTCAGCGCCTCCCAGACCACTCCCACCTGGACCTCCCCATTATCATTGAGTTCCAAGTACTTTTCAATGCAACCCCTCACCCTTAGACACACCCCCTCATCTGCCATTAGTCCCATGTCCATTCTACAGGGTGGGCGCCCTTCTGTTTCCTCCCCTATCTCCAAGTCCACCCAATGTGGAGCGTGATCCGAAATGGCTGTAGCCGTATACTCCGTTCCCCTCACCTTCGGGATCAACGCCCTTCCCAAAACAAAAAAGTCTATTCGCAAATAGACTTTGTGGACATAGGAGAAAAACGAAAACTCCTTACTCCTCGGTCTGCTAAATCTCCACGGGTCTACTCCTCCCATCTGCTCCATAAAATCTTTAAGCACCTTGGCTGCTGCCGACCTCCTTCCAGTCCTGGACCTCGACCTGTCCAGCCCTGGTTCCAACACCGTATTGAAATCTCCCCCCATTCCCAACTTTCCCACCTCTAGGCCCGGGATGCGTCCTAGCATACGCCTCATAAAATTGGCATCATCCCAGTTCGGGGCATATACGTTTACCAAAACCACCGTCTCCCCCTGTAGTTTGCCACTCACCATCACGTATCTGCCCCCGCTATCCGCCACTACAGTCTTTGCCTCAAACATTACCCGCTTCCCCACTAATATAGCCACCTCCCTGTTTTTCGCATCTAGCCCCGAATGGAACACCTGCCCCACCCAACCTTTGCGTAGTCTCACCTGGTCTATCAGTTTCAAGTGCGTTTCCTGTCACATAACCACGTCTGCCTTAAGTTTCTTCAGGTGTGCGAGTACCCGTGCCCTCTTTATCGGCCCGTTCAGCCCTCTCACGTTCCACGTGATCAGCCGGGTTGGGGGGCTTTTTACCCCCCCCCCCTTGTCGAGTAGCCATCCCCTTTTTCCAACTCCTCACCCGGTTCCCACGCAGCTGTGTCCCCCCCAGGCGGTGCCCCCCCCGCCCATCCCACCCCATGCCAGCTCCCCCCTCTCCCCAGCAGCAGCAGCCCAATAATTCCCCCCTCCCACCTCCCCCCCCCCCGCTAGATCCCCCACTAGCGTAGTTACACCCCCATGTTGCTCCCAGAAGTCAGCAAACTCTGGCCGACCTCGGCTTCCCCCGTGACCTCGGCTCGCACTGTGCGACGCCCCCTCCTTCCTGCTTCCCTATTCCCGCCATGATTATCATAGCGCGGGAACCGAGCCCGCGCTTCCCCCTTGGCCCCGCCCCCAATGGCCAACGCCCCATCTCCTCCACCTCCTTTCCTCCCCCCACCACCTCCTGTGGAAGAGAGAAAAGTTACCACATTGCAGGATTAATAACATAAAACTCCTCTTTCCCCCCTTTTTACCCCCTCTTCGCCCCCCATACTCGCCCCACCACTTTGTTTCAAACGTTCTTTTTTTTTTAATAATAACCCGCTCATTCCAATTTTTCTTCCACGATAAAAGTCCACGCCTCATCCGCCGTCTCAAAGTAGTGGTGCCTCCCTTGATATGTGACCCACAGTCTTGCCGGTTGCAGCATTCCGAATTTTATCTTCTTTTTGTGAAGCACCACCTTGGCCAGATTAAAGCTCGCCCTCCTTCTCGCTACCTCCGCACTCCAGTCTTGGTATACGCGGATCACCGCGTTCTCCCACTTACTGCTCCGAGTTTTCTTTGCCCATCTAAGGACCATCTCTCTGTCCTTAAAACGGAGGAATCTCACCACTATGGCTCTAGGAATTTCTCCTGCTCTCGGTCCTCGCGCCATCACTCGGTATGCTCCCTCCACCTCCAGCGGACCCGCCGGGGCCTCCGCTCCCATTAACGAGTGCAGCATCGTGCTCACATATGCCCCGACGTCCGCTCCCTCCGCACCTTCAGGAAGACCAAGAATCCTTAGGTTGTTCCTCCTCGCGTTGTTCTCCAGCGCCTCCAGCCTTTCCACACATCGTTTATGGTGTGCCTCGTGCATCTCCGTCTTCACCACCAGGCCCTGTATGTCGTCCTCATTCTCGGCAGCCTTTGCCTTCACGACCCGAAGCTCCCGCTCCTGGGTCTTTTGCTCCTCCTTTAGCCCTTCGATCGCCTGTAATATCGGGGCCAACAGCTCCTTCTTCATTTCCTTTTTGAGTTCTTCCACGCAGCGTTTCAGAAACTCGTGTTGTTCAGGGCCCCATATTAAACTGCCACCTTCCGACGCCATCTTGGTTTTTGCTTGCCTTCCTTGCCGCTGCTCTAAAGGATCCACCGCAATCCGGCCACCTTCCTCTCCTTTTTTTCATCCGTATCCAGGGGGGATTCCCTTCTGGTTCACCGCACAGTACTTTTAGCCGTTAAAATTGCCGTTGGGGCTCTTATTAAGAGCCCAAAAGTCCGTTCCACCGGGAGCTGCCGAAACGTGCGACTTAGCTGGTCATCGCCGCACCCGGAAGTCCCCATTTTGGACACTTAAGTGCAATTTAGCATCGCCAATCCACCTAACCTGCATGTCTTTGGACTGTGGGAGGAAACCGGAGCGCCTGGAGGAAACCCACGCAGACATGGGGAAAACAGCAGGGAATCGAACCTGGGATGCTGGTGCTGTGAAGCCGCAGTGCTAGCCATGTGTGCTACCGTGCTGCCCTATGAACCACTTATCTCATCAGAAGGTTGAGTACACAATTGATTAACAGTTTTAAGAGGTCTTTAAATGACTATCTATTACTGTTGTGGTTGCTGAATAGATATTTGTTTGCTTTTACAGCTGAGCAATCACTTAAGATGGCTTAGCCTTTTCAAATGGTTCTAGAGTTTGTTTTCAGTATGAAGTGGGTTGAGAGACAGCTTTTTTAGAATGTTAAACTTTTAATTTTGTTTCACATCCAGTTCAAAGAACTCCCAATGCTCCTGAGCATTGTTCAGAGTGAATACTGAGTGAGCAGCTGAGTGAAGAAACTTTTCTGATTGTAACTTCTTCGAATATTCAAGGATTTTTCTATTTATAACAGGGAGCATTATAGTTCACAATATTACATTTGATTGGTTGCACAAAATTACATTGTCCCAAACATTTCCAAACAAAACCTATACAGTTTTTAATATAACTTCTCAATTTTCATTTTTAAAATGTGAAAGAAAAGTGATGCCGCTTTTGAAAAATGAAAGTACTTCTTCTCAGCACTGAAAAGGTGGAATTAATTTGAGTGCTATGAGTCCCAGAAGAATTCAAAGTAACCTTGTCAGAAGAGGACATCTGGTGCACTGCACACGGTGTGATTTTCCTTGAGGATTGCATTACCTTCCAAAGCAAAATAAATATACACAAGCATAATGTCAGCATTCATCTATCCAAGAAGCCTGCAAATCAACAAATGCTAACCCAATTCTTTGCATTTCTGATCATGTTCAGCTTTAGAAATGCAGAACAAAATGATTTTATAGATTCTATGTGACAAGACGTACTTTTACACTTTTTTAAAACTACAAAGGACACTTGGTACAAACTTCTCCACAAACTCAATGCATGCTAATCAGGTCTTCTTCAAAGCATATCCTTAATATTGGCTCCCTCTACTCTGTTGTCAGCACACAATGTGCACATTGACCAATTCTACACTAGGCTAAGCAAAACAGGCAGATCAAGATATGCAAACAACTGCTAATGTTCAATTCCTTGGTTCTTGCAGTGGCAGCACATCCTCCAAACAGTTTCTGAAGGGTTGACTGAGGTGCTAGGACGATACCCAGATGTATTCCAGCCTGGTTTGGGGAAAATAAAAGGGGCCGTAGCCCGTATCCAAGTCGAACCAGGAGCCACGCCGCGCTATTACTGGGCCTGCCCAGTGCCTTATGCCTTGCTCGAGAAGGTAGAAGGGGAGCTCACTCGTTTGGAAACTTTGGGTATTATCAGGCCCGTCCGTTTCGCTGACTGGGCAGCACCAATTGTACCTGTATGAAGCCAGACGCCACAGTTCGCTTGTGCGGTGACTATAAACTTACAGTGAATACGGCTTCCCAACTCGACCGATATCCAATGCCTCACATAGAGGATCTCTACGCAAAGCTTGCAGGTGGACTCTCATTCACAAAATTAGATATGAGTCACGCCTACCTACAGTTGGAGCTGGACCCTGCCTCCCGACCATATGTAACGATTAATACACACCGGGGCTTGTATGAATATACACGTTTGCCCTTTGAAGTATCCTCTGCCTGTGCTATTTTTCAATGCGTTATGGAGGGCATTTTTAGAGGTTTACCGCGTGTCACTGTCTACTTAGATGACGTTTTGATCACAGGGACGTCGGAGCAGGAACATTTGGAAAATCTGGAGGCTGTCCTTAGATGCTTTTCGGAGGCTGGAGTCCGTTTACGTCGCACAAAGTGCGTCTTTCAGGCGAAGGAAGTAGTCTACCTGGGTTATCGGGTGGACCGCGAAGGTTTGCACCCCATCGCAGAGAAGGTGCACGCAATTCAACATGCCCCCACTGCGACTGACACTTCGCATCTTCGTTCTTTTCTTGGCCTCATAAACTATTACGGGAAGTTCCTGCCCATATCTGGCAACTACGCTGGCCCCGTTGCATCTTCTGCAAAAGAAAAATCACACTTGGGTTTGGGGTCAGCCGCAAGAAACTGCTTTCCGGCGGGTAAAACAACAATTGTCGTCGTCTGGGTTACTAACCCACTATGATCCTGGAAAGCCTTTGCTCGTCACATGTGATGCATCGCCGTATGGTATTGGGGCCATCCTGTCCCACAAGATGGAGAACGGGGCCAAGCGGCCAATAGCTTTCGCCTCCCGCACATTGACTGCAGCGGAGAAAAAGTATGCGCAGACCGAGAAGGAGGGCCTGGCAGTGGTCTTTGCAGTGAAACGTTTCCACCAGTACGTGTATGGCCGCCACTTCACTATCGTGACTGATCATAAGCCTCTACTGGGACCTTTCAGAGAGGATAAGCAAATACCGCCCATTACTTCCGCACGGATCCAGCGCTGGGCTTTGTTGCTCGCTGCATACGAGTATTCTCTGGAGCACAAACCAAGAACGCAGATAGCGAATGCCGACGCACTGAGCTGATTGCCTTTCTCAACCGGCCCCATGTTGACCCCCCACGACCGATGAGGTGGTTGCAACCCTAAATTTTATGGACACCTTGCCTGTCATGACATCATAGATCCGTGAGTGGACCCAGACGGAGCCAGTCCTGTCAAAGGTTCGACACATAGTCCTGTATGGTGGGCAGCACAGACATCACCCAGGCGAGTTGCGGGCATTTTCCTCCAAGCTGTCAGAATTCAGCGTGGAAGATGGCATCGTCTTGTGGGGGACGCGTGTGATTGTCCTGGAAAAAGGACAGGAGCTAGCACTAAGAGACTTGCACAATGGGCATCCAGGTGTGACCAAAATGACAATGTTGGCCTGGAGTTATCTTTGGTGGCCAAGCCTCGATGCCGACATTGAGAAGGTGGCCCAAAGCTGCTCCTTGTGTCAGGAGCATCAGAAGCTTCCGCCGGCCGCACCCCTGCATCACTGGGAATGGCCAGGGCGGCCTTGGGCGTGCTTGCATGCGGATTTCGCCGGCCCTTTTCAAGGATCCATGTTCCTTTTATTAATCGACGCCCAGTCTAAATGGCTAGAGGTGCATAAGATGCTAGGCACAACGTCCTGCACAACAATTGAGAAGATGCGTTTGTCTTTTAGTACACATGGCCTCCCAGAGGTGCTGGTCATGGATAACGGCACTCCATTCACCAGTGAGGAGTTTGCGAGGTTCATGAAGATGAACGGCATACGCCATATCCGCACTGCCCCTTACCACCCGGCTTCAAATAGGTTGGCGGAGCGCGCAGTGCAGACATTCAAACGAGACCTAAAAAAGCAGTCTTCCGGGTCAATGGACACGAGACTGTCTCGCTTTTTGTTTTCGTATAGAACCACCCCCCCATGCGGTGACTGGGGTAGCTCCCGCAGAACTCCTAATGGGCCGGAGACTTGCACCCGCCTTAGTAGGTTTTCCCGGACATTGGCGCAAAAGTACGCCGCACACAAGAACAACAGTGACAGGGTTTTTCTCGGCATCGGCCAATTTGGCAGTTTGCACCCGGTGACCCAGTGTTCGTTCGAAACTTTGCTGGGGGTGCCCAGTTGGTCCCTGGTGTAATCTTTCGCCAAACGGGCCTTATATCTTACCAGGTGCAAGCCCAGTGTCGTCTCCAGCACAAACATGTAGACCACGTTCGGTCCAGAAGACTATCCCTTCCAAAGATTTCCCGCCCCCGGAGATCATTTCTACAGCCGCAGAGACCAGAGACAATGGAAAGTAGTTCTCTCAATCTTCCTCTGGTGCCTCACTCAAAGCCTGCGCAGGTCATTACAGAACCGTGCGGAGATAGAGACGCCAAAATGACAGAGGCAGCAGACTCTGACTCCGAGATGGAGACACAGGACGCATCAGAGGGGGAACCCATGGGCCGTGGATGTACAACCGTTACGCCGTTCATCACGGAAGCGCCGGTCTCCATCTCGTTACACGCCGCCCGATCCAGCGCCTCGTGCAAATGGTGTCCGGCCTGCGTCAAAACGAGTCCGACGCCCTCCTTCGCCAGGGTCTTCGGTGGATTCCTTGGACTTCGGGGGGGAAGGGGTGTTATAACCTGCCTGCTTACCATTGGCTGGGGGCTAATGACAATCCCACAATCCTGTGGGAGTATGAGCTTCCCCAATGAGGGGGGGGCGGAGAAATCATTAGCAGACTCCCTGTATAAATAAAGCTGGCCAATTTGGAACTAGCAGGAAGGAGTAAGCAGCAAGTGAGGTTGCTGCTGTTGTGTGTGTATATATATGGTATTGTAAATAAATGTTATTTCTTTGTATCCTTGAAACTCGTGCTGGATTCTTCGTGGCCCTCACAAAAGTAGTCATACTGTGTGGAGGAGCCTATGGGCCGCTGTGCGTGTGGTCAATGGTACCCTGAAACTGTGAGATTCCTGGAATTTGTACAAATGTAATCCTCTGCTTCCAGATGGTGAAAGTGATGAATGTGATTTCTGTAATACAGAAGCTACCAGTGACCTGTTCAGCACAATACTGGTATAGTTGATATCCCTGAGAGCAGCTTAGAATGAGTTGCAATGACCTTGACTGCAACCGATAATACTGTATTAGTTGCTGCAGTTGGCTGCCGGAAGTGACACAGTCTAACATTGTCCCCTTACAGAATCACAGTCTGTGAGCAACTGCAGCTCAATTTTCTGTTTTCTCCTCTTCCCAATGGAGAATTTGTGGAAGGATCCCTGGCAATTGGAATGCCGGAAGTCCCTTATCAATTCACAACCTACATTGCTGATTATAAGCATTTTAATTTTTTTTAAAGTCAAAACACCACATGTCAAAAACTACACAACTGTACCTAAAAGAATCTCTTCAAATATTACAAAAGCAAAATGCCGTCAAAGCTGGAAATTTGAAATAAAAGCAGAAACTGCTGGAAGTAGTCCGCATGTCAGGCAGTATCTGTGGAGAGATAAACAGAGTCAACCTCTCAGGTCGACGATATTCATCAGAAGGCTCTAAACAAACAGTTCCATAACTGTTGTAGCCCCAGTTGGTGTCACAGTAACAGCAAATGGGGCTGCAAATTCCCCCTCCTCCAAGACTGCATCCTGCACGGGCTGCGCCCAGCCCGACCCTTGCCCTGCTTGTTTCATGGTTGTCTGCCTATGAGCTATGGCTTCCTGCCCATGGCTGCTTCACTCAGCCTCAAAGCCAGGCCATAGCCATGAACTTAGCAGTGATGCCTCCACTGCTGAACTGTGGCCGGTCTGAGTCCAGTCCATCAGCTTGACTCAGAGGAATGACCAAGACTCACACATCAGTCACCTCAAGACCCTCAATTTGTGCTTCCACTGTTTCCCGGCAAAGGCCTATGAGCTCAGCTCAAGTGAAATAATGGACTGGTGAGTACATAAAATAATCAAATTTTTATGATGTACTTTAAAAACACAGGTTTTCATTTTGACACAATGTTATGTTGGAACTTAAATAATTATACATTGAACGTTATTACGCTGCTTTATTGTTTTGTTGGAGTCTGGGGTCACATTCATTTTCAAGTGTGAAAATGAGGTCTTATTAGAAAATAGTTTGGAAAGCATGCTTGAAATTTTGAAATGGTGACCTCAGAACGTATGATTGCCATGATTGGTCGGTGATTAAGGTGATGAGTTCAAAAAATGACATTACTTGGCCATGATTTGAATTTATTGATGAGGAACCTGCCTGCTTCACACAGTAATTTCACAGTAACTTCACCGCACTGTGAATGTAAGCCGACTTGTGACACTAATAAAGATTATTATTAAAACTCCAGTCATCAGGATTAGTATCTTCAGAATGTCAGACCATCTGTAAAAGCAGTGGTACATGGGAGGGACATGAATGTTATATTTTGTCTGCTAACCTTTTTATCTTTTAGGTTAAACAAGCAGTAATGAGACAAAAATCAAAACCAGCATGTTCAGGACATGAGTCAGGAACAACATTGGTGACAACAATAATGCAAGCAGTTAGGTGCGATCTGGCATGTCCATGAGGAAAAATAATTATTTCAAATAAAGGGATATAATGACGAGGGATATTTTATTATTTCCTTCATTGTTGCCTTTTGGGCTACCCCATATCCATCTCACAGTAGGGCATAAGATCAAAGTCTACATGTGAACATTTTGCAACATTGGTTACTAAGCTAATATCCAGCAAAACATCCAGAATTAAATTACCTACACAATTTTATTACAAAACAATTGAGCTACTGTTCGATAAATTATCCTGACATATTATAATGGGCAAATGCTGGAAAATATTCAGAGTCATGAGGTTTCAGGTTCAAATCCCACTCCGGGGCTTGACCACAAAAATCTACATTCCAGTGCAGTGTTGATAGAGTGTTTCGGAGGTGCTGTCTTTCAGCTGACAGGTTAAACCAAGGCCTCCACCTGCCTGCTCAGGTAGATATAAAAAAATCCTATGGCATTATTTAAAAGAAGAGCAAGGGAGTTAACCCTGGTGTCCTGGCAAATATTTATCCTTCAATCAACATTACAAAATCAGATGATTTGACCATCCTTGTATTGCTGCTAGTGAGAGTTTTCTGTACACAAATTACATGCTGCATTTCCTATGTAACAACATGAACTAAAATAGCTACATTGGCTGTAAAGTGCTTTAAGGTGCCCAGTGATTGTGAAAAATATTATCAAATGCAAGTCTTCTTTATATATTTTTTCTGCATTTATATTTGAAATTGATTACTAGTCTTTAAAAATATAAGTTACTAATGCATTATTTTCTGTTCATTTGTTTTGGAAATAACCTTACAACTTTGTTACAGCTTTTAAAAGCAAACCATTTATAAACTTTGTAGATGGCACAAAAGTTCAAATTCATTCTGAACTGGAAAGATCATGTGCCAAATAAAAACATATTGTGCTGCAAAGAGGCCTTCAATATCCAGATTGTCAATTTTATTGCCTAATGTATAGCCATCACTTCTTACCCCTGTCTGGACAGTACCAACTCTCCCCTCAGATTATTGCATTCCAGGCAGGCCTGACCACCAGACTAGCTCAAACTCTAAATCACACACCATAGGGCCTTGTGATGAACAAAGAAATAAAGAGTAATGAAAATTTAAGGGAGCCAATCAAAATTTAAAACCCAATTAAAATGTAGAATCTATTATACAATGTAACAAAGACAAATATAGAACTGCACCTAACCTGGCCATATTTAGCTACTGAAAGGGAGGGTTTTAATAAAAGTTTCTAAAAATATGATCACACATCTTAAAACTGCAGGTAATTCATTTTCCATCTTAGATTCTTGAGAGCAGAAGGAAGATTTAGGAAGTTCTTTCTTAATAGCAGGCAGTAAACATCCAGATTTAGTCGACAATCTTGTGAATGCTCTGTGAGGTTCTACCACTTTAAGCATTTTGTTTGTCAAATTATCTGGTGCAGCGTCATTTAAACATTAATGAAACAAAATTGATATTATACCATGTAATTAAACAATGCTATTTGTAATTGTTTTTAAAATACAACAATGATAGGAACTTACATATAAATTAAGCACCATCTTACATCCCTGTAGAATCGTACTATTTCATTCATTAAACCCCAATGGGGTTTCTCCTGATCTCATGCTGGATCTTTGGTGAGCACAGTAAGAAGTCTTACAACACCAGGTTAATGTCCAACAGGTTTGTTTCAAATCACTAGCTTTCGGAGCACTGCTCCTTCCTCAGGTGAATGAAGAGGTAGGTTCCAGAAACATATATAGACAAAGTCAAAGATGCAAGACAATGCTTTGAATGCGAGCATTTGCAGGTAATTAAGTCTTTACAGATCCAGAGAGAGGGGTAATCCCAGGTTAAAGAGGTGTGAATTGTCTCAAACCAGGACAGTTGGTAGGATTTTGCAAGCGCAGGTCAGATGGTGGGGGGTGAATGTAGTGTGACATGAATCCAAGGTCCCAGTTGAGGCCATACTCATGTATGCGGAACTTGGCTATAAGCTTCTGTTCAGCGATTCTGCGTTGTCACGCGTCCTGAAGGCCGCCTTGGAGAACGCTTACCCGGAGATCAGAGGCTGAATGCCCTTGACTGCTGAAGTTTTCCCCGATGGAAGGGAACTTTCCTGCCTGGCGATTGTCGCGCGATGTCCGTTCATCCGTTGTCGCAGCGTCTGCATGGTCTCGCCAATGTACCACGCTTCGAGACATCATTTCCTGCAGCGTATGAGATAGACAACGTTGGCCGAGTCGCATGAGTATGTACTGCGTACCTGGTGGGTGGTGTTCTCACTTGTAATGGTGGTACCCATGTCGATGATCTGGCACGTCTTGCAGAGATTGCCATGGCAGAGTCGTGTGGTCGCTGTGCTGAAGGCTGGGCAGGATTGCCAGGCAGGAATGTTCCCTTCCAGTCGGGGAACGTTTCAGCAGTCAAGGGCATTCAGCCTCTGATCTCCAGGTAAGCGCCGAACAGAAACTTATAGCCACGTTCCGCACACATGAGTATGGCTCAACCGGGACCTTGGATTCATGTCGCATTACATTCACCTGAGGGGGCGAAACCCACGCAAACACAGGGAGAATGTGCAAACTCCACACAGACAGTGACCCAGAGCCGGGATTGAACCTGGGACCTCGGCGCCGTGAGGCAGCAATGTTAACCACTGCGCCACCATGCTGCCCTGCCTTGTTGATTAAAATGCCACTGGTAGTAACGCTTTCAAATTATACTGTACGCATTAACGGGTCGAGTTACTGCTAGTTTCTGCTCCTTATGTCTTTACTAAAGGCGAAGGGAGCCAGACGAGTAACATGAAGAAGACGTTTATTTGTAACACGCACTATATATAAAGGGGCCTGGTCAGGCTTTATCAGGCCCTCTCTTTGTCGGTCGGTTCCTATCTGACCGACCTTACGCACATATGGTAATAGCCCCGTAGTTAGCAGGAGTGCTCATTCTCCTCGAGCCACACAGGGAAAATAATCAAGCCTGCCCCATGTGCTCCGTGAGGTTATTACAATAGCAGAACAATCAAGACAGAATCAGCCAAACCAGCGCAAATGATCAGGGAATTTTGAATGTGTGAATTACAACCTCAATGACTCAAAAGGGAACAACTGAAACTGTACAGTCTCATTACTACATGTTATTCTGAGAGATTTTTAAAGTTTCACATTGTATTTTTCTTACTTTCCATTTTGGCTCCTTTCTCGTGTTATTAAAAGTCTCAATTCAAGATCAAAAACTGGCAGCATTACACTGAAGAGGTGACTGGGGCCCTATTTCAGTGCACATTCATCTTCTTCCAATTAAAAGTGACGAGGAACCATAATACTAAATTAATGTTTTTATCTTTCAGATTCCTGGTGACCTGTTGAGGGCGCAGTGCTCTTTGTATCTTCCATATTCAGCAATTTGCAGCAAAAAAAAATCATCAACATGAAACAGGCAAGGGCAAAGCAGCTGCCATTTAGTGGTCTGCCACTGCGATGCTGGAGAACATGATTGTTAAATGAAAGCACAGAAATAAAAATGATTGCTTGTGAAATTCTCTCTGACCTGTTGTGTTTGAAGACGTTTATTTATTTTATTTTTTTAAATAATTTTTAATAAAGGCTTTCATAAAATATCAATAACAAAATGAGAAAGAAAAAAGAACCCAACAGGGTTAAGTACAAAACACAATCTAAAAAAGCAACCCCCCAAACCTCTCCCCCCCGTACCTAAATAATAAATTAACATTAACACCCCGACTTAAGACAACAGGTGTACACACCCCCTCAGACCCTTCCAGTGTAAATAACAAAAACAAAAATATAGTAACCCCACCCCCCCCACCCCCCGAGCTGCTGCTGCAATTGACCAATGTCTATCGTTCTGCCAGGGAGTCTAAGAACGGTTGCCACCGCCTAAAGAACCCTTGTACCGACCCTCTCAAGACGAATTTCACCCTCTCCAATTTAATGAACCCTGCCATATCGCTGATCCAGGATTCCACGCTTGGGGGCCTCGCATCTTTCCACTGAAGGAGAATCCTCCGCCGGGCTACCAGGGACGCAAAGGCCAGAATTCCGGCCTCTTTCGCCTCCTGCACTCCCGGCTCCTCTGCCACCCCAAATATTGCGAGCCCCCAGCCCGGTCTGACCCTGGATCCTACCACCCTCGCCACCGTCCTCGCTACGCCCTTCCAAAATTCCTCCAGTGCTGGGCATGCCCAGAACATATGCATGTGATTTGCTGGGCTCCCTGAGCACCTAACACACCTGTCCTCACCCCCAAAGAACCGGTCTCATCCTTGTCCTGGTCATGTGTGCCCTGTGCAGCACCTTAAACTGTATGAGGCTGAGCCTCACGCACGAAGAGGAAGAATTTACCCTCCCTAGGGCATCTGCCTGCGTCCCTTCTTCGATCTCCTCTCCCAACTCCTCCTCCCACTTACCTTTCAACTCCACCACCGAGGCCTCCTCCTCCTCCTGCATCACCTGGTAAGTTTCCGAGATCTTCCCCACTCCTACCCACCCCCCCGAGAGCACCCTGTCCTGTACTGTGTGTGGCAGTAGCCACGCGAATTCCACCACCTGCCGTCTGGCAAACGCCCTTACCTGTAAGTACCTGAAGGTGTTCCCCGGGGGGAGCCCGTACTTCTCCTCCAGCTCACCCAAGCTTGAAGACGTTTATTTATAACACGCACTATATCTAAAGGGGTCTGGTCAGACTTTTCCGGGCTCTCTCTGTCGGTCGGTTCCTATCTGACCGACCTTATGTACATACATTGAATTCAAAAAGTGGGAGAGAAGCTATTTTTTCCTCTAGTTAGCAACATGCTGCAAAATTGAAGCAACTTGCAGTGTGTGGTAGTCGGTATTCCAGGTATTACGGTACCCTGTAATGCTGTAAGACCATTGGTGTAGGAGGTACTGTCTTCATTGGTTAAGCCTGCCTGCTGGTTCCGCCCAGTAAGGCAGAGTATAAGAGCCCGTCTCGCCCCAGCAGCTGCCTTCTGTACCTGCGCTGCTGGGGGAAACATCTAGTGTAATAAAGCCTTCAATTGTCTCCAATCTCACTTCTGGAGTTATTGATCAAGCATCAATTTATTACACTAGATTTTAAAGAATGGAGCTCCGAATCAAGCTGGAGTGTCTGCAACTCAGCCCCCACGCGGCAAACTCAGCGGCAACCTTCAAGCACTGGCTGGCGTGTTTCAATGGATATCTCAGGACGGCCACAATTACACGCACGGAGGACCAGAAAATACAAGTTCTGCACTCGAGGGTGAGCCCAGAGATCTACACTCTCATCGAGGACGCAGACGATTTCGAGGCCGCAATGAATCTGCTGAAAGGACACTATATTCGCCCAGTAAACCAGGTCTACGCCCGACATCTACTAGCGACGAGGCGACAAATCCCTGGGGAAATCGCTGGAGGAGTTCTACCTTGCGCTCCTGGTGTTGGGGAGGAACTGTAACTGCCCGCACGTTTCGGCCAGCGACCACACAGAACTTTTGATCCGGGACGCATTTGTTGCAGGTATGATATCCTCCCAAATCTGGCAGCGATTGCTGGAGAAAGAGACACTAGGCCTCAAGGAGGCACAGGCCCTTGCTAGCTCCCTGGATGCGGCCTCCCGAAACGCCCGCGCTTACGTCCCTGACCGCGAGGCAGCCCCTTGGGGCAGCCTGGAACCCCCCCGCGACCGACTCCGATGCATCCCCCCATAAGCTTGTGCTGCGAGACTGCCTGGCAACCCCGGGGGACCCCGCTGCTATTTTTGCGGGCAAGCCAAGCACCCCCGACAGCGCTCTCTGGCCTGCTCACCCCTCTGCAAAGGATGCGGCAAAAAGGGCCACTTTGTGGCGGCATGCCAGGCCCGGGCGGTCGCTGCTGTCTCCGGAGGCACATCGGGACCGCCACCACAACCCTCTCCACGGGCCGCGTGTGGCCAGCGGACACCACCATCTTCCTCATTCAGGGCCATGTGTGGCCTCCGGGCGCCACCATCGTGTCTCTCGGACACCACGTGTGATGGATGGGCCATCTTGTGCACCCCCAGCCATGTGCGACCAGTGGGCGCCGCCATTTTGGCTGGACCCCAACTCGGATGACCACACACCGCCCGAGGAGAACATCCAATTTCTGCCATGAGTAGCCTCGGTGACCCTGGACCAGTCTCGGCCCCGAACACTCTCGACTGCAACGACGACCGTGCTCATCAATGGGCATGAAACATCCTGGCTAATCGACTCTGGGAGCACAGAGTGCTTCATACACCCCAACACAGTAAGGCGCTGTTCTCTCCCCGTTCACCCAGTTAACCAAAAAATCTCCCTGGCCTCCGGGTCTCATTCAGTGGAGATCAAGGGGTTCTGCATAGCGAACCTCACGGTCCAGGGAAGGGATTTTAAAAATTACTGGCTCTACGTCTTTCCCCACCTCTGCGCTGCCACACTCCTAGGGTTAGATTTTCAATGCAACCTCTAAAGCTTAACCTTTAAATTTAGCGGCCCTATACCCCCCCTCACTGTCTGCAGCCTCGCGCCCCTCAAGATCGATCAGCTTTTCCTGTTTGGGAACCTCACCCCAGATTGCAAACCCGTCGCCACCTGGAGCAGACAGTACAGTGCCCAGGACCGAACCTTTATTAGGTCGGAGGTCCAGCGATTACTGAGGGAAGGTGTCATTGAGGCTAGCAACAGCCCCTGGAGAGCTCAAGTAGTGGTTGTAAAGACCGGGGAGAAGCATAGGATGGTCATCGATTATAGTCAGACCATCAACAGGTATACGCATCTTGACGCGTACCCTCTCCCCGCATATCTGATCTGGTCAACAGGATTGCACAATACAAGGTCTTTTCTGCGGTGGATCTAAAGTCCGCCTACCACCAGCTCCCCATCCGCCCTAGCGACCGCAAATACACTGCTTTCGAAGCAGCTGGGCGGCTCCACCACTTCCTAAGGGTTCCCTTCGGAGTCTCAGTCTTCCAACAAGAGATGGACCGAATGGTTGACCGGTATGGTTTGCGGGCCACGTTTCTGTACCTCGATAATGTCACCATCTGCGGCCACGGCCAGCAGGACCACGACACCAACCTCCGAAAATTCCTCCATACCACAAAAATCCTTAATCTCACATATAACAAGGATAAATGCGTGTCCAGCACCGACCGTCTAGCCATCCTCGGCTACGTAGTGCATGATGGAGTTATAGGCCCAGACCCTGAACGCATGCGCCCCCTCATGGAGTTCCCCCTCCCTCACTGCTCCAAAGCCCTGAAAGGCTGCCTGGGATTTTTCTCTTATTATGCTCAGTGGGTCCCCAACTATGCGGACAAGGCTCGCCCGCTGATCCAATCCACGTTTTTTCCCCTGTCAACAGAGGCCCGCCAGCCCTTCAACCGCATCAAAACAGACATTGCAAAGGCCACGATGCGCACCATCAACGAGTCCCTCCCCTTCCAAGTCGAGAGCGATGCGTCCGACGTAGCTCTGGCGGCCACCCTCAACCAAACGGGCAGACCCGTGGCCTTCTTCTCACGCACCCTCTACGCTTCAGAAATCTGCCATTCCTCAGTTGAAAAGGAGGCCCAGGCCATAGTAGAAGCTGTGCGGCATTGGAGGCATTACCTGGTCGGCAGGAGATTCATTCTCCTCACTGACCAACGGTCGGTGGCCTTCATGTTCGATAATGCACAGCGGGGCAAGATAAAAAACAACAAGATCTTACGGTGGAGGATCGAACTCTCCACCTACAACTATGCGATCTTATATCGTCCCGGGAAGTTAAACGAGCCTCCTGATGCCCTATCCCGAGGCACATGTGCCAACGCACAAGTGGACCGCCTCCGAGCCCTCCACAAGGACCTCTGCCACCTGGGGGGTCACTCGATTCTTCCATTTCATTAAAACCCGCAACCTGCCCTACTCCATCGAGGAGGTCAGGACAGCCACCAGGAACTGCCAAATCTGCGCGGAGTGCAAGCCACACATCTACATGAGAAAGCGCACCTGATAAAGGCTTCCCGTCCCTTTGAATGCCTCAGTGTGGACTTCAAAGGGACCCTCCCAATCCACCGACCGCAACACGTACTTCCTGAACATGATTGACGAGTACTCCCGGTTCCCATTCGCCATTCCCTGCCCCGACATGACCACAGCCACCGTCATAATAGCCCTCTGTCATAGTATACACCAGTATATCATGGTGCAGATACACACACACTGATGGACACACAGCAAGACCAATCAACACACACAACACCGCAGCCAATCACCAGTTAGAGCACGCTCACTATAAAGACAGGGGGCATCAGAGTTCCTGCTCATTCGGGATGCAGCCTCTTTGAAGGACAGAGCTTACGGTTTACAGCACAGATGTTCACCATGTGCTGAGTGCATAGACTGGTTAGGACAGGCATAGGTCTTTCGTTTAATCTAACATCGTGTTTACCCACAGTGAAAGTATGTTCAACAGTTTCTAACTTGATAAAACAGTGTTGTACTATTTTAAGTGTTGGTGGCCTGTATGTGTTCCACGGATCCAGAGCACCCAACACATCATGATGCCACGAGTGGAGGGATATTCGAACGTCTTAGCCTACCTGCAAGTGATCTGCCTTCCACCAGCATACAGTCATCCTGCAAAATGGACAGCGCCACCCGCCGCCGCTGCTCCGCATCACCGGTAACCTAGGGGCCAACTGGAAGATATTCAAACAACGCTTCCAGCTCTACCTTGAAGCCACAGACCGGGAAGCTGCCTCAGACACCAGGAAGATCGCTCTCTTCCTATCCACAGCCGGGGAACATGCCATCCACATTTTCAATTCTCTCACCTTTCCTGATGATGAAGTTAAATCAAAATTCAAGACGGTCCTCCTCAGGTTTGACAGTCACTGCAACATCGAGGTGAATGAAATTTTCGAGTGCTATGTATTCCAACAGCGTTTGCAGGGTAAGGATGAACCTTTCCAGTCCTTTCTCACCCACCTCCGCATCCCTGCACAGTCCTGTCATAGGCCCACCTCCGACTCCATGATATGCGACCAGATCGTTTTCGGTGTTCAGTCGGACCCCCTACGCCAGCAGCTCCTCAAGGTAAAGCTGCTCACCCTAGCGACTGCCATCGAGACCTGCGTGCTACATGAACCCGCCACTAGTCGGTATTCCCACATCCAGGCGGCTGAAACGGCACGGCAAGGTCTCCACGAGGCAGAATGGGTCCAAGCAATCGAGCAACTCCGGGGCCTCGGCCTGGATGAGGGCGGCCATTTTGCGCGCTTTTTGCAGACTCCTGCGCTTGTGTGCACCGAATCAGGGGACGGCAACGTCGACGAACGTACTGCGCAGGCGCGCACCATGTATGACCGCACCGCGCATGCGCGGTGGCGCAGCGAACGTACTGACGCTACAACGTGCGGTAACTGTGGTTCTGCCCACTTAAAGCGGCAATGCCCTGCCAAATCCCGACGATGCCTGAGATGTGGCAAACTTGGCCACTATGCTTCTTTATGCAGATCAGCTCCGCCTGCCAACTTTTATTGCTCCAGCCAGCCTCGCAGGAATGTACGAGCCATTCAACCCACGGTCACCGAGTCCGATTCGGACCTGCTTCCCGATATTGGCACCCAGAGGCGCCTTTTCGAGGCAGTATCGTTACAAAAAACGGGGTGTCTCCAAAGCAAAGAATCCGGCCTCTATCGGTATACAGCATCGATCTGGACGATGAGTGATGTGCCACCCTTACGGTCAACCGGTCCCAAATACGATTCCGCCTGGACACTGGTGCCTCCGCCAATCTCATTGCGCGGTCTGGCCTCAAAAACCTTTGTGCCAAACCAGCCATCCGCCCATCAGCCTGCCAGCTATTAGATTATAATGGCACTGCCACTGCTGCCAGCGGCTCATGCCAACTTGAAGTGACGCACAGGTCCCTTTGAAATCGTGGGCTCCTCGAAAGCCTCCCTGCTTGGCGCGCAGGCATGCAAGCTGTTGAACCTAGTTCAGAGAGTTCACTCTCTCTCCTGATGTCGCATCTGCCTTTCAGGACACTGACTTCAGGGCGCAGCTCGATGCCATTATCAACCAGTACCACGACGTCTTCGAGGGCATGGGCACGCTCCCGTAAACCTACAAGATTTTATTAAAACCAAATGCCACGCCTGTGGTGCACGCACCTCGCAGGGTCCCAGCACCCCTGAAGGACCGCCTCAAGCAGCAGCTGCAGGACCTCCAGAACCAAGGAGTGATTTCCAAAGTCACGGAACCGACCGACTGGGTCAGTTCCATGGTATGTGTAAAAAAGCCTTCCGGCGAATTGAGAATTTGTATTGATCCCAAGGATCTAAATCGCAATATCATGAGGGAGCATTATCCAATTCCCAAGCGCGAAGAGCTCACATGTGAGATGGCTCGCGCCAAGCTCTTCACCAAACTCAATGCCTCAAAAGGATTCTGCCAAATACAGCTCGATAAATCCAGCAGGAAACTGTGCACATTTAACACCCCCTTTGGCAGATATTGTTACAACAGGATGCCGTTTGGGATCATATCTGCATCATAAGTGTTCCATAGGATTATGGAACAAATGATGGAAGGCATTGAAGGTGTTCGCGTCTATGTCGACGACATAATCATTTGGTCCACCACCCCGCAGGAGCATATTAGTCACCTCCAGCGTATTCTTCTCAAGCTCCGGCGATACGACTTCCAGCTGGTATACACCCCAGGCAAAGACCTCATCATTGCTGACGCTCTCTCCAGGGCAGTCAACACTCCATGTGATCCAGCGGGATTTGTCTTCCAGGTTGACGCCCATGTGGCATTCGCGGCCTCCAATCTACCTGCCTCGGATGAACGCCTCGTCCAAATGCGCCGTGAGACGGCGGCTGACCCCTTACTACAGCGTGTCATGCGCCACCTAATGGACGAGTGGCTCAAGGGCCAATGCCCTCAATTCTATAATGTCAGAGATGATCTGGTGGTAGTAGATGGGGTTCTTCTAAAACTGGACCGCATTGTCATCCCGCATAGCATGCGCCAGCTTGTCCTGGAACAACTACACGAGGGCCACCTTGGCATGGAAAAATGCCACCGACGGGCCCGAGAGGCAGTGTACTGAGGACATAGCCAACACAGTGCTCAACTGCCCCACTTATCAGCGCTTCCAGCCCGCCCAACCACGTGAGACCCTGCAGCCCCATGAGTTGGTCACGTCAACATGGACCAAGGTGGGCATCGACCTGTTCCATGCACTGGGTAGAGACTATGTCCTGATCATGGACTACTTTTCGAATTACCCGGAGGTGATACGGTTGCACAACCTCACCTCGTCTGCAGTCATTCGTGCATGTAAAGAAACCTTTGCTCGACACGGCATCCCGCTCACGATTATGTCGGACAATGGCCCCTGCTTCGACAGCCAAGAATGGTCCAACTTTGACAGGCGGTACAATTTTGCCCATGTGACATCCAGTCCCTTGTACCCCCCAGTCCAACGGCAAAGCGGAGAAGGGAGTACATATCGTCAAACGGCTCCTCTGCAAGGCTGCCAATGCTGGGTCCGATTTTTACCTTGCCTTGCTGGCCTATCGTTCCGCCCCGCTGTCCACTGGCCCGTCACCAGCCCAGTTACTCATGGGTCGTACTCTGAGGACGATGGTGCCGTCCATCCATGTCCCAGACCTCGACCACGTTCCTGTCCTTCGCCGGATGCAGCTGTCTCGTGCACAGCACAAGGCGGCTCATGACTCCCATGCAGCTGATCTCCCTGCTCTGGCTCCAGATGACAACGTCCGCGCCATCTTCCGGATGGGGGCTGGTCTGCAACCGCTGTTGTGCTTCGGCAGGTGGCCCCCCCCGCTCATTCCTGGTTTGTCTACCGGACGGCTCTATTCTGCACCGCAATAGACGCGCCCTTCGTCTCGTTCCACGCTCGTCACGTGATCCTCCAGTGTCGCCTCGCCCTCCTGCTGACCCTGCCATGGACTATGCAGAGCTCCCTGTTACTCCGCCTCCCCCTGACTTTGATGCAGTCCAGCCCGCTCCTGAACCAGCGGCTCTCGACTCACCCTTGAGGCGGTCAACCAGAATTCGTCGCCCACCTCAGAGACTAAATCTATGAACTTTGCAAACTAATGGACTCTCTGAATTGTTTTGTTGCTTTGTTTGATCATTTCCCTGGTTTGTATATAGTGTTGATCTCGTTACTCTTGTTGCACACTGCTTCTCTGCACCAGGCACTTTCCCATGTAAATAGCTTAGTTCTCATGTACGTAGTCCTGTACATATGCCTTCGCACCCCACACGTAGTTAAGAACATTCTCACCATACATTATTTATTGCCACACACATGCATTTTTTTATAAAAGGGGGATGTCATAATATACACCAGTATATCATGGTGCAGATACACACACTGATGAACACACAGCAAGACCAATCAACACACACAACACCGCAGCCAATCACCAGTTAGAGCACACTCACTATAAAGACAGGGGGCATCAGAGTTCCCGTTCATTCGGGATGCAGCCTCTTAGAAGGACAGAGCTTACAGCTTACAGCACAGATCTTCACCATTCTTTGACAATGGCATTTCAACCAGTTGATACACCTGTGATAAATAGGACTAATGGCCTCTTTCAACCAGATATCAAAGATGCTATAAAACAAGTAAATAAAAATTTGATGTGGCCCGTGAAGGTGCATGGTGATTGAGGTATGCACCTGTTCCAGAAATTGCAGACAGTATGCAAACTTTGTGCTGCCTGCTCATTGCTATGATTGTGATGCATGGACCAGCTAACACATACATGCTCAGCAGCTTTCAGCAAGCATGGTTAGCACATGTTACAGTGAGTCGCATGCCTGTTGGACAGATCATCAACTTGCTGGATCAATAATGAACATCCACCTAGTACAAACACATTGCAAGGCCCAAAGGTCCAAGAGAATGAAAATCCATGTCTGAGCGCTGAAGCTGACTGAAGAGAGGAATTCCAAGTGCAGCGCATGACCAATCTGAAAAATCTCATACATCCAACCCAGTTTCAGAAGAATGAAGCCAAATAAAGTCAGCTGTACTAGACTCCTGTGCTCAGACTATGGGATTGAAGCATCATCATCACCAAACGTTGAATAAAAATAAGCAGTGGTCATTACCTGGCAGAGCATCCCAAGATTGCAAGTCAAGATGGCAATATTCCAACAGCTCAAGACTGACTCCCAAAGACAAATCCGGAAGATAAAGGACATGTGATGGAAAGAGAAAACCGAGGGATCCAAAAAGATCCTGTCCATCATGACAGGCAATGCTTTTTCAAAGTCACCAGGACCATCTCTAGACCAAAGTCAAATGAACAAAACCCCCTTCACTCACAGGGTGGTGTTACTCTTCTGAAGATGACAATGCCATCTATCAACACTGAAAAGAACACATTGAACAACTCCTCAACTGTGACTCCTCAATGGCAGCTGATACCCTCCAGGTTATCGCCCTGTGGTAGAATCCCACCCACAATGGGAGAGCTGCAACACACAATTAAATGTATGAAAAGCATCATAGCATGAGGTCCCAGCTAAGACCTTCAAAGCTGGCAGAACATCATGGACTCATCTTTGGGATGAAAAGTAACACCCCCTCCCGCAACTTCAGGAATGCAGCAGATGTAACCATCTTCAAGGAGGGAGATAAATTATGTTGCGGAAGCTATTTCCCCTTTGTCCATAGCAGGGAAAATCTGACAGGCATTCTCCTGAATCACCTATTTCCTGTGACTGAGGAAATCCACCAGAAATGCAGTGTCGCTTTAGACCTTCCAGCGGAACCTCTGACGTGGTCGTTCTTTCCAAATCCAAGAAAAATGTTGAGAACAACACCAGGAACTTCACATTGCATTCACTGACCTGCCAAATCATCTAACTTAGTAAATCACAAGGCTCTGTGGATTGTACTCCAAAGACCTGGATGTCCAAAAAACTTCATCATAATCCTACAATCATTTTGTGATATTGTGTGACTGTTTTGAGGTGATCAGAAAATCAAGATCCCAGTGTCAAGAGATGTCGTGACGTAGCTCCATGCTATCTACGCTCTGCCTGACGATGGCTATCCACCGCGTCAAAGATCAATTGCCCTCTGCTGTGAGTATTAAATACTGCCGAGATGAAAAACTCTTTAACCTCAGTCACCTCTGGGCCAAACTACTGACCACCTTAAGCAGACATGATCTACGCTTTGTGAATGACTGCAGTTGCACTGTCCATGACCAATCTGAAAAATCTTCAGATATCCAACCCAATTTCAGGACAGTGGGGTCAAATAAAGTCAGCACCACCTTTGCAAGCTCTTCATTTCTGTAAATCAGAATCTCATCCTGTCCTTGAATATTGCAACGAAAAAATGAATATATCAACTCAGATCTGGGGCGAAATTCTCCGTTAACGGCGCGATGTCCGCCGACCGGCGCCAAAAACGGCGCAAATCAGTCCGGCATCGCGCCGCCCCAAAGGTGCGGAATCCTCCGCATCTTGAGCGGCCGAGCCCTAACCTTGAGGGGCTAGGCCCACGCCGGACTGATTTCCGCCCCGCCAGCTGGCGGGAAAGGCCTTTGGTGCCCCACCAGCTGCCGCGGAAATGACATTGCCGGGCGGCGCATGCGCGGGAGCATCAGCGGCCGCTCACGGCATCCCCGCGCATGCGCAGTGGAGCAAGTCTCTTCCGCCTCCGCCATGGTGGAGACCGTGGTGAAGGCGGAAGGAAAAGAGTGCCCCCACGGCACAGGCCCGCCCGCGGATCGGTGGGCCCCGATCGCGGGCCAGGCCACCGTGGGGGAACCCCCCGGGCCAGATCGCCCCGCGCCCACCCCAGGACCCCGGAGCCCGCCCGCGCCACCTTGTCCCGCTAGTAAGAGAGGTGGTTTAATCCACGCCGGCTGGATAGGCATTCTAGCAGCGGGACTTCGGCCCATCCGGGCCGGAAAATCGCCGGGGGGGCTCGCCAACCGGCCAGGCGCGATTCCTGCCCCCGCCGAATCTCCGGTACCGGAGAATTCTGCAACCGGCGGGGGCGGGATTCACGCCAGCCCCCGGCGATTCTCCGACCTGGCGGGGGATCGGAGAATCTCGCCCCTGGTCAGCCGATTTTTCCACCTCCCATATATGTTGAAGGAGACATTCTGGAATATGTTGAGCTCTTCCCATAACTTGACAGTCACCTCTCTCAAAAAGCCCCATTGAGGAGGGGATCCAACACTGGGTCAACTGCACCAGCTTAACATTCGGCAAACTACAGCAGTGAGTGTTTGACAACAAAGAACTAAGAACTCCACAAGTCAACCAAAGTCTTCGGGCATGATTTAATCGGTGCGTTACGCTTAAGCAAGATCGCGACAAGGCAGTTGAATAGTGGGAGAGGCCAAAAACGAGAACCTCACCAAGACCAATCTGTTTGCAATCGAACCAGCCTGCTCCCCTTGGCAAGATCAGGATATCGCCTTAGCATAGCGAGAAACCAATCATCACCACTTAAGCCCGATCTCCATGTAATTAACAGGAGCGACCCCCTATCTAACGGCCTCCCCAACAAGTGGTCATGCGGGCGCCGATTAGCATTCATTTTTTCAAACGTGAAACTGATGGAGGAACTGCTGCGGGGACCTGAAGAGGTGAGTAGCCATCTTCGCTCACAGGCAAAGAGCCCGGGGGCACTGGGTGTGTTGCCCTGGTGCTCAGAGGGGGCTGGGGGAGTAGCCGGGGGGCCAGTCTCAGTCGGAGTAGGCCGCCATGGTGGGTGGGGGTCTCGGAGCAGGGGGGTGGCCGCCCTTGATCCCAGCTAGGGAGGGGTCTAATCGCCCACAGGTCCTCCATGCCAATCCTTGGATCATGTGCACCCATTCCAGGTGCAACTGTCTGTCTGCTCCACCGACCACCCATGACTCCCACTGACCACGGAGGCCTCTGACCATGCAGCTGAAGGCTATAGCTAATTGAGAATTGGCAATCATAGTTAAGTGAGCAGCTCACATTTCCCAGTGGGTCCGCTAGTGTAGGCGTGCCATGTAGCATGTGGGGGTTATTGTCTAGCATCCCAATCAGACTGTGATGCCTGGATGCTGTGCCTGGACACTTCAGGAAGTGACTCCAGTGTCACAAGCCTCCACAGCAAGCTCGTGGACTCCACGATTGAAGAAACGCAAGACTCCACACCGCAGTCCTTGCACGAACAAGAAGTGACTCCAGTGTCACAAGCCTCCACAGCAAGCTCGTGGACTCCACGATTGAAGAAACGCAAGACTCCACACCGCAGTCCTTGCACGAACAAGAAGTGACTCCAGTGTCACAAGCCTCCACAGCGAGCTCGTGGACAGACTCCACAATAGAAGAAACGCAAGACTCCAGAGCGCAGTCCTTGCACACACAAGACGTGACTCCAGTGTCACAAGCCTCCACAGCGAGCTCTGCAGGAACAAGACCATGAGGGTCTAGCAACCTCCTCTGACCAACTAGCGGCAGGTGATGCAATTCTGCCATGCTCAAATAAACAGCAAGAAGACTATGACACTCTAACACGTTCCAGTGCACAGCAGGACGACCATGACGGTCTATCATGCCACAGTGAAGAACAAAGCGACGATGACAGTCCAAACCCAAGTGAACAACAAGCAGCTACTGAGGCTCTGCCCACGGTATGTGAGACGAGTGACGACAGCATCCCACTTCCCATGCAAGATGTGCAAAGTGACAGACCTCAGCTAGTGTGTACAGAGGCACTCGACGATCACTGTGAGACCACTGGTGACTCCGGTGACACCATGATACTTCCACCCTCATTCGCTCGAACCGTTCCACAAGTCAATGCATTCCTGCATGTTCCGACTCCAGACGTGCAGCTTCAAGAAATCTCAGCTGACTCCAGTGAACCTGCTAAGACTCCGGACGGGGAGCATCAACAAACCAACACTGACTCAGTTAAAACAGACCAGACTCCAGATGGGGAGCAACCAAACGCCGACTCTGATTCACGTAAGCCGGACTTTACTCCAGACAGGGAGTGCCGCAACCTCAGTGATGGCACGCTCAGGGTGACAGCAAATGCCACAACGACAGGAGATGGATCACTTAACAATTACACTGGGTCAGTAATACAAGCAGCGGCTACAGTCCAAGAGGAATACACCAATATTTACCACAGCTATATCCACACATTTGTTCCACACCAGCAGTGCAGCCAATGACAGCTCATGCTGGACAAACCCAGTATTCAGGCATGCAGCAGCCAGCAGTCTATGCAGCATATTCTCAAACAGGCCAGCACTACGGATTGCCCACTAATGGAATCAAGACCAAAGGAGGACTACCGCAAGCGCAATCTGCACTACAGACTGGATGCCTTAGTTGCAGCCCAGGATTTGCTGCATCCCAGCCTGGCCAGGCGGCATATTCCTATCAGATGCAAGGTTCTAGTTTCACACCATCACCAGGTATTTATGCGAGCAGCAATTCTGTTTCCAATTCGACAAGCTTCAACGGTTCTCAGCAGGATCACCCTTCCTGCACAGCACATGGCCAGAACCAGTATGTACAGTCTTATCCAACTTCAACAAATGGCACATCCATGACCTGGAATTATACTGTTGATGGTACTTCTTCAACGTCAACACCTTATCAGCTACAAGATGCCATCCGACAGCACCATCACAAACATCGAAAAAGAAAAAGACTCCAAATCAGACAGCGAAGTGATTTGACCACTTCTTGGTTCCTGTGGCACAGGGACGTTGATGGCGTTCATAACCAAGAGAGACATTTGACCATGATGATTGATGGCTTTTGGACTCACATGAATGATTTGGACTTATTGTTTAATCACTGTTCCCATGACTTGTATATACCTTACCTTATCAACCTGTTCTTTGTTCAATTTTCTTAAAGTGTACAGAAAATATGAACATATAAAAAAGGGGGGATGTGGTGATGTGCATCAATGTAAATGCATGTAGGCTAGCTAGACACTAGATGGAGCACCAGAAACATCACACACACACACACACACTCAACCAATAGATCAGGTAGATAGGACATGACCAATGGACATTCACAATACACACAGAGGTGACACGACCACAGAAGGACATTACACCAACCCATATATAAAGGACACCACACACATGATCTGCCTCTTTCCAGTGGAGACAGTCAGCGAGCATAGACACAGGTTTGATTCAATATTACACCCATCACGTGGATTGCAGCAACTGGTTAGTCAGTCTGGGTTGCTATAGTAGGATTAGCAGTAGTGTCGAACCCAAGTAATAGAAGTGTAAATAGTTTAATAAACGTGTTGAAGTTATCTCCACGTCTGAACCTTCCTTTGTCAAGTGCCCCACAAGGAAGCCGCTTATGTTACACCTAGAGCATAACAAATCAATCCCATGCCCGGATATGACGTCCGCCACCGTCATCAAGTCTCTCAACACAATCTTCGCTCTGTTCGGTTTCCCCGCCTACATCCACAGTGACAGGGATCCTCATTCATGAGTGATGAGCTGCGCCAGTTCCTGCTCAGCAGTGGTATCGCCTCCAGCAGAACGACCAGCTACAACCCCCAGGGAAACGGGCAGGTGGAGAGGGAGAAAGGGACGGTTTGGGGGGCTGTCCAGCTGGCCCTACGGTCCAGGAACCTTCCAGCCTCTCGCTGGCAGGAGGTCCTCCCTGGTGCACTGCACTCCATCCGGTCACTACTGTGCACTTCTACGAATAACACACCCCATGAACGCCTTTTTACCTTCACCAGGAAGTCCACATCCAGGTGTCGCTCCCAACGTGGCTTGCAGCTCCAGGACCGGTCCTGCTCTGTAGGCACGTCCGACTCCACAAGGTGGACCCGTTGGTGGATAGGGTACTCCTGCTCCATGCCAACCCCCAGTATGCCTACGTTGCATACCCCGACGGCCGCCAAGATACTGTCTCCCTCAGGGACCTGGCACCATCAGGTTCCAACCGAACACACTCCCCCGCCCCGTCGCCATTCTCCCCTTCCCCGGCGCTTCCATCATTGTCCCCACCAGGCCCATCCCTCCTTTCCCTGTCCACACAAGAGGACAACAAAGATTTTGGCATGCTCCCGGAGTCATCTAACAGCAGGCCACCAGCACCAGCACCGCCGTCGCCGCCACCGTTACGCCGCTCCCAGCGGAACGTCAAGGCTCCAGACAGATTGAACCTTTAACTGGACCTTCAAAATGGACAATTTTTTTTTCTCTCTCCATGTTGTTTCTACGACACTGTAAATAATGTTCAACACTGTTCCACACCACCCCCGCCAGACTCATTTTTAACAGGGGGTGAATGTGGTGAACCACTGTACACCTGTATTAGGGGATGTAAGGTAGGACAGGTTCGCCGGTACCTCCTGCCGACCCCAATGTCCGGGGAGATGGGGAATGGGATTGATGTTGGCCCCACACAACGGAAGAAAGTGCCAGAGGTGTCATATTGGTCGAGGTGCAGATATTTTAATGGGTTTCACAGAGTGTACACCACTGCCCCATTCTTCCGATGGAGCAGCCCACTCTCCCCACCCCTCCCATACCCTTCCCCCCTCCTCCCCCATGCTGCTCCCCCCTTAACCCGTACCCACCCCTTTCATCCCTTCCCCACCAGTGCTCGCTCAGTGATCCTGAACATGTTTAGCCATCCGTGCTCTACCGCTGCATCTAGATGTTTCCCCAGGATGCACATCAGAGATAGAAGCAGCCTGCTGCTTGCCATTTCCCATGGCCTTTGATGTCCCTGGCGGGTGTCCTCTGGGGGTTCTGGGGTAGGAGGGCCCTGGTGAACGTGGTGGCAGCACATGCCCCGCCATGCCTGAAAGGCTGAGAAACATATTCCTCACCAGGTCCTGTTTTCTCAATTCTCAAATGGCGAACACTTCAGGAGAGGACAAATAAAATACTTCAAACACAATCTGAAGCTCTCCTTGAAGCACGGCAGCATTGACTCCAATGACTGGGGGGGGGGTTTGGTCCCAATCTTTCAGAATGGTGACAACTGGTCTATCAAGCTGCATCATGCTTTGAGTCATTATATCTAAATGATGAGGCAGAAGGCTGGAAGAATAGGAAGGAAAAGGAAGGAAATCCTGCTTGCCGGATCTCACTACATTGTGAGGCATCCTGCTCCACGTGTCTAAAGATCTGTGGGTTGAGTACTAGCCAATTCAGTCAAATGAAGATTCATGACAGAAGCCCATGACCGTGAGTAGACATCATCCTCGAATCGAGGGACAGCCGCCAGAAGCTAGGCTACACTTCTTAAAGGTAGCTGACTTCTCCTAAAGGGAAAAGCATTCAGACTGCAGAAACTGATGAAGCTTCTGGCAAAGTCTTTCAGAGAAGAGGTTACACCACTAATGAAGCAATAAGCCATGGACAGGGCTTCCAGGTCTAAGGTGGTGCTTGAGAGCCTTAGTCCAGGAAATGGAAAGGAGGACTGAAGTCATGTTCCCTGAGGTGTGGGCTCTCCAGGCACACACTGCAAAGGGAATGGGAGCAGGTAGCCAGGGAAATCAATTCAAAGAGCCTGGTCTGAGCATTTGGCTCCAAGTAAGTGAATGCATCTTCAAATGCTATAACCTAACTGAAGTGTTGGGTACTCTGATACACAGACGAACCAACACGGCTGCGAATGGTACAATGCAGTTTTATTTCAATGAACTATTAACATATTAAACTCTGGTATTCAGCACATGGTGAACCTCTGAGTGGCTGGCAATGAGGTCTGTGCCCTGAGCCCTCTCCTGCTCGAGTGCCCAGGAAGTGTTGTGTTCCCTGCTTTGTACTGTGTATGCTCTTGTCCGTGATTGGCTGTCGTGTTTTGTGTGTTGATTGGTCCGTTGATCTGTCCATCATTATGTGTGTATGTATGTGCTGTGATGTTCATCTGAATATCATGACATCCTCCCTTTTTTACAGGATTATGTGCCTACATGTTTATAAATAGAGATGTGTACTGAGTGTAGCTAAATGTGTGTGTGTGTAATAGTCACAGCATGTACATGGGGTTTAACTATATACAAGGGGCGATGTCGGGTGTGACATAATAACGAGATTGTACCATAAACAAAGAACTGGGAAATGTTGAACGATAAAACAAATTTTAACAAAGTGGTTGCATGAGTTCAATGTACAAACAGGCTCATAAGTCCAGTCTAGTAGGTGGGCGACGAATTTGGGTTGACCGCCTCAAGGGTAGGTCTGGAACCACCGGCTGAGGAACGGGCCTGGCCACGGGCGATGACGGAAGGGGCATGGTAGCAGGCAGCTCCACGAAGTCGCTATCAGGAACAACAGGAGGGCACGGTGTCAGTGTAAGGTCTCGTAGCTAGCGTGGAAGTAGGCGAAGAGCCCGGCGATTGTGCCTACGAACGGATCCATCAGGCATGCGAACCAGGAACGAGCGGGAAGCCACGCGTCGGAGAACTTCGGCAGGTGCTGACCAGCCACCTTCTGGTAGATGGATGCGGACTTCGTCTCCAGGGGCCAGGGCGGGAAGATCAGTTGCCCGTGTGTCATATGACCTCTTCTGGCGACCGCGCTGCAGTTGCATCCTGTGCAGTACCGGAGCATGGTCGATTGTGGGCACCAGAATGGAAGGCACAGTAGTCCTGAGGGCACGACCCATCAACAGCTGTGCTAGTGAGAGACCAGTGGCTAGTGAGGCCGAGCGATAGGCCAGCAGGGCGAGGCAGAAATCCGATCCGGCAGCAGCAGCCTTACAGAGGAGCCGCTTCACAATGTGAACGCCCTTCTCCGCCTTTCCGTTGGACTGGGGGTGCAGAGGGCTAGACGTTACATGTGTGAAGGCATATGAGGCAGCAAACAATGACAATTCCTGGCTGGCGAAACAGGGCCCATTGTCCGACATGACCGTCATCGGAATGCCGTGGCGAGCGAAGGTGTCTTTGCAGGCCCTTATGACAGCGGACGACGTCAAATCGTGTAGGCGTATGACCTCTGAGTGGTTGGAGAAGTAGTCAACGACGATGACATAGTCCCTGCCGAGCGCGTGAAAGAGGTCCACACCCACCTTCGCCCATGGGGACGTCACCAGCTCATGGGGCAGAAGCGTTTCAGGAGGTTGCGGCGGCTGAAACCTTTGGCAGGTTGGGCAGTTGAGCACCATATTGGCAATATCGTCACTGATGCCCGGCCAGTATACCGCCTCTCGGGCCCTCCTTCTGCACATCTCGGCCCCCAGGTGGCCTTCGTGTAGTTGGTCGAGAACCAGCCTGTGCATGCTGTGCGGAATCACAATCCGGTCCAGCTTCAGAAGGACACCATCAATGACGGCCAAGTCGTCTCGGACATTGCCGATCTGCGGGCACTGCCCTTTGAGCCACCCTCCTGTCATGTGGCGCATCACATGTTGTAGAAGGGGGTCGGCCGCAGTCTCTCTGCGAATGCGGGCCAGACTGGAGTGGTCAGCTGGCAGATGTGCCGATGTGAAGGCCACCTGCGCCTCGACCTGATATACGAACCCCTCCGAATCTGGCGGCGTGCTCACTGCTCTCGATAGGGCATCCGCAATGATAAGGTCCTTCTCTGGGGTGTAGACCAGTTGGAAGTCATACCTCCTGAGTTTAAGTAGGATGCGCTGGAGGCGAGGGGGTCATCTCGTTCAAGTCCTTGTTTATTATGCTGACCAGGGGGCGGTGGTCAGTTTCAACAGTGAACCGTGGAAGACCATACACATAATCATGGAACTTGTTTAAACCGGTTAGCAAGCCCAGGCACTCCTTTTCGATTTGCGCATAGCGCTGCTCTGTGGGGGTCATGGCCCGCGAGGCATAGGCGACCAGGGCCCATGACGCAGTGTCATCCCACTGCAGGAGAGCTGCCCAAATGCCGGACTGGCTGGCATCAGTCAAGATATTAGTGGCACGAGACGTGTCGAAAAACACCAGTACCGGTGCAGTAGTGAGCCTGAGTTTGAGCTCCTCCCATTCCTGCTGGTGTGTGTGCTGCCACTGGAACTCCGTGGACTTTTTGACGAGGTGGCGCAGAGCTGTCGTGTTGGAGGCAAGGTTGGGAATGAACTTCCCCAGGTAGTTGACCATGCCTAGGAAGCGTAGCACTGCTTTCTTGTCTGCCGGCTGCGGCATGGCTGTGATGGCGCTCAACTTGTCTGCATCCGGACAGACCCCTGACCGGGAAATGTGGTCGCCCAGGAACGTCAGCTCGATTTGGCCGAAAGAACACTTGGCTCGGTTGAGGCGCAGGTCGTTTTCCCGTATGCGGGCAAAGATGCGTTGGAGACGATAGATGTGCTCCTGTGGTGTGGTGGACCAGATGATGACGTCGTCCACGTAGACGCGCACCCCTTCGATGCCTTCCATCATCTGCTCCATGATCCTATGAAAGACCTTGGATGCCGAGGTGATGCCAAATGGCATTCAGTTGTAGCAGAACCTGCCGAAAGGGGTGTTGAAAGTGCACAGCTTTCGGCTGGACGGATCTAGTTATATCTGCCAAAAGCCTTTAGAGGCATCTAGTTTGGTAAATATTTTCGCCTGGGCCATTTCACTCGTGATCTCTTCCCGCTTGGGTATGGGGTAATGTTCCCTCATAATATTGTTATTGAGGTCTTTTGGGTCAATACAGATCCGGAGCTCGTCGGAGGGCTTCTTGACACACACCATGGAGCTGACCCACAGCGTGGGCTCCGTGACCCTGGATAGGACCCCTTGGTCCTGGAGATCCTGCAGCTGCTGCTTGAGGCGGTCTTTGAGTGGCGCAGGGACCCTGCGAGGTGCGTGAATGACCGGGGTGGCATCTGGTTTGAGCCAAATTCTGTAGGTGTATGGCAGTGTTCCCATGCCCTCGAATGCCTCCTGGTTGTGGGCGAGGAGCAATTGGAGCTGTGCGTTAAACTCTGCATCCGGGAAGTCAGACGTTCCGTCTGGAGAGAGAGAGTGGACTCGTTGCACGAGGTGGAGAGCCTTGCATGCCTGTGCGCCTAGCAGGGAATCCTTCGATGAGCCGACTATCTCGAATGAGAGTGTGGCCGTGTGTGTGTTGTGTGTCACCTGGAGCTGGCAGGATCCCATAGCCGGGAGAACGTTCCCGTTGTAATCGACCATCCTGCACCGGGACGGCCGAATTGGTGGTCTGACCTTCATGGAGTAGAAGGCTGACCATACTATGAGGTTGGCGGAGGCGCCAGTATCCAGGCGGAAAGTTATCGGCGATCGGTTGACCATCAGGGTGGCACACCATTCATCACCCGGACTGATCGTGTTAACTCTGTTCCCATCAATGACCGCAACCTGGAAGGCGTCTCGGTCATCTGTGTCACCGGTTTGGATGTCGTCTGGGCAAGATTCGTAATGGGGAGGCTGAATGGTCCGCACGTCCCTGCGAGGTTGTCGGAGTTGTGGAAGATTGACGGGTTGAGCTGCTCGACAGTAAGCAGCGTAGTGGCCCACCTTGCCACAGTCGGGTTGTTGTGGGACATTGCCGCTTTAAATGTGCAGCTCCACAGTTGCCGCACGTCGTGACGTCATGACGTTCGTTGCGCCACTGCATGCGCAGTTCGGTCTTGCGTCGGGCGTGCCTGCGCATCACGTCCCTCAGTGTAGCCGTAGGTTTTGGCACGCACAAGCGTGGGAGGCCCCGAAAAGCGCGCAAAATGGCCGACGTCGTCCGGGCCGTGGGCCGGGAGGAACTCGATCGCCTGGAGCCGTTCAGCCTCGTGGGGCACCTGGCTTGCCGACCCGGCCGCGTCGGACCCCCGCCGCGCCGATTCACCCACCTGAAATTGTGCATAGCAGCTAGTCGCGTTTTCGTGCAGGACACTGGCTTCGATTGTGGAGGCTAAGGTGAGGCCTTTTATTTTTAAAAACTGCTGGCGTAGGGTGCCCGAGGCGACCCCAAAAACAATCTGGTCCCGAATCATGGAGTCTGAGGTGGTGTTGTAACTGCAGGACTACGCGAGGATGCGGAGATGGGTAAAGAATGACTGAAATAATTCATCCTTACCTTGCAGGCGCTGCTGGAAGACATACCTCTCGAAACTTTCGTTGACCTCGACGTTGAAGTGTTGATCGAGCTTGAGGAGGACCGTCTTGTATTTAGATTTGTCCTCACCTTCCGCGAACACCAGGGAGTTGTAGACATGGATGGCGTGCTGCCCTGCGGTGGTGAGGAGGATGGCGATCTTTCTGGTGTCGGAGGCGCTCTCTCTTTCGTTGGCTTCCAGAAAGAGCTGGAAGCGCTGCTTGAACAACTTCCAATTTACGCCGAGGTTCCCAGCGACTTACAGCGGCTGCGGTGTGTTGACGGTGTCCATGGCGCAGGATGGCAGATTTGTGGGTAGGTGTCAAATCACTCCTGGTATCATGAAGTGTTGGGTGCTCTGGTACACAGACGAACCAACACGGTTGCGAATGGTACAATGCAGTTTTATTTCAATGAACTATTAACATATTAAACTCTGGTATTCAGCACATGGTGAACCTCTGAGTGGCTGGCAATGAGGTCTGTGCCCTGAGCCCTCTCCTGCTCGAATGACCAGGAAGTGTCGTGTTCCCTGCTTTGTACTGTGTATGCTCTTGTCCGTGATTGGCTGTCGTGTTTTGTGTGTTGATTGGTCCGTTGATCTGTCCATCATTATGTGTGTATGTATGTGCTGTGATGTTCACCTGAATATCATGACACTAACCACTGCACCAACAAGCTCGCGCACTGCTTAATGCACCCCCATAACCATCACCAACCCATCAGCAATGTCTAGCTACCAGGACTCCTGCCGAACATTCAAATGTTCCACCTCAAGCCACACAAACTAAGCATGCTACAAGCCATACATCTCACATGTTACAACTTCCATATTCTTACAACTGTTAAGCTATGGCAGTCACACCACCCAGACACATTCACTCTCATTCTTCCTTCTCTCTTGTAGGACAAGGTGGTAAAATAATAGAATGGAGCAGCAGAGAATTTGTAGGGAACAGATCTGCCTGCATCGCCTGAGGAATGAACAGACGTGATGATGCTGCTGTGAATTATTGGACCCACTGAAGCCATTGCAGCCGGTGTCACAGAGAACATCCAGGGTTGGCCAAATGGCTTCCTCCTGCGCCGTAACAATCTGTCTTATGCACTTCACAAATCCCACTTAATTCTCATCCTGCTTTCTGGCCCTAAGTACAAACTTTAAATGGCATAACCATGGACCTCTCACTTCCTACCCTCGCCCCAACCATCCCACATTCTAGATGTCCTGGGACTAATCATTTCCAGCTGCTGCATCAATGACCACCCCTTCACCATGAGGTCAGAAGTGAGGATATTTGCCAATGATTTCAGAATATTCAGTACTATTTGTGACTCCTCAGAGATTGACAGTGTCTGTACTCACATGCAGCAAGGCGCGGGCAACTCTTGGTGGTTGAAAGTGTACCAACAGAGAGTGTAGAGTTGGAGGAGAATGTCCCATCACAACAGGGCCGAGGAATGGAGGGGACATTATAGACTTGGAGAGGTTCACAGAGATGCATCTGAATTCAATCTCCTCTATTTAAGGTAATGGACAGGAGGTTTGTAGGAGATGTGAAGAAAACGTTTTCACCCAGAGGGTGGTGGAAATCTGGAACTCACTGCCTAAAAAGGTGGTAGAGACGGGAACCCTCAACATTGAAGAAGCATTTAGATGAGCACTTGAAATGCCATACAAGGTACAGACCAAGTGCTGCAAAATGGGATTAGAGTAGATGGCTGGTGGGGACAGGATGGGCCAAGGGGTCTCTTTCTGTGCTGTAAAAACCCTAGGAATATGGCTCTAATTAATAAGTGACAAGTAACAATCGTGTCACACATTCACAATGTGGATTACTTTCAACAGCCCTCTGCAATGCTACTCGGTTCAAGGGCAACTAGGGATGGACAACAAATGCTGGCCTTGCCAGTGATGCCAGATCCCACGAAAGAATTAAAAATACATAAGTGCCAGGAAATGACCATCTCCATCAAGAGATAATCTAACCATCTCACTTTCAGTTCAAAGCAATTACCATCACTGAATCCTCCACAAAAAAACATGCTGAGAGTTATCATTGACCAGAAACTGAACTGGACCAGCCATTTCGATAGTATGGCGACAGGAGTTCAGAGCCTAGAATCTGTGGTGAATAACGCGCCTCCTGACTCCCCAAAGTCTATCCACAATCTACAAGTCAGGAGTCAATTGGAATACTCTCCACTTGCCTGAATGAGGTTCAACGCCATCCAAGATAATAATAATAATTGTCACAAGTAGGCTTACATTAACACTAAAATGAAGTTACTGTGAAAAGCCTCTAGTCGCCACACTCCAGTGCCTGTTCAGGCACACTGAGGAAGAATTCAGAATGTCCAAATTACCTAACAGCACATCATTCGGGATTTGTAGGAGGAAACTGGAGCGCCCGGAGGAAACCCACGCAGACGCAGGGAGACCTTGCAGACTCCACACAGACAGTGACCCAAGCCGGGAATCGAACCTGGGACCCTGGAGCTGTGAAGCAACAATGCTAACCATTGTGCTACCGCAGCCTGGTTGATTGGCACCCATTTACTACCTTAAACATACACTCCCCCACCACAGAAACACAGTGTGCAGCAGTATGAAGCAATGTGTACAATCTGCAAGCTGCACTGCAGCAACTCACCAAGCCTCCTACGTCAACAATCTTCAAACCTGCGACCTCTAACGCGTAGAAAGACAAAGGCAGCCAACACATGGAAACACCACCTGCAAGTTCCTCTCCAAGTCACTCACGATCTGACTTGGAAATATATTGCTGTTCCCTCATTGTCGTTGGGTCAAAATCCTGGAACTCACTCCCTAACAGCACAGGGGTGTACCTACACCATATGGACTGCAGCAGTTCAAGAAGGCAGCTCACCGCCACCTTCTCAAGGGTAATTAGGATGGGCAATAAATGCTGTCCTGGCCAGCGATGCCCACTTCCCATGAAATTATTATTTTTTAAATTATTCTTTCAAATACCTAAGAATTGTTGCCTGGCCAACAAGTGCAGCCTTGTCATGAAGAGTGCAGATAAAAGCAGGCATCAGAATGTTGATCATTGTAGCCTGACTTTGATTGCACTCTTTTAAAACCCAAAAATAAACTAATTAACCATTTGATGTCCCTTAAAAAGGCACTGTAACAAAAGACAATCCTTTAAAGAAAACAAATTAACTGAAAATTATCCAGCCTCTGAGGTGCCCACCAGTTGTAGAAGGTCTCAAGTCCCCTGCTGGACACTACATGCTCCCTCTCCAGGGACACCAGTGTGAACATATAGCAATGGAAGTGGAGGGCAGAAGGTTGTGCCTAAAACCTCCTCATCCGCCCGCTGCTTGGATCTGTTAATGGCCAGCTGGTCAGGGCCTGGGGCAAGCCCCTGCCCTGCATGCTCCTGTCCACACCAGGTGGTCAAAGATCAGGAGAGTGGGGCTGAAGTGCAACCAAAGTTTTAGCAGCAGTCCCCATAAATAATCAAAAAAGGTCTGCCGCCTCGGGCAACCGAAATGCACATGGAACACAGACTCTTCAAGGGTGTAGAAATTCAGGAAGTCTGGGAGTCCATCTTTGTCTACAGTTGCATGGGACTGCTGCATGCAACACCTGTCGTGTTGGGTGTTCCGATACACAAACGAACCAACACGGTTGTAGATGGTACAACTCTGTTTTATTATTCTGTACAATAATAACTATTAATTTCTGGCTGTGGTTCATACTTCACCAGCTAACCTGTGGACCCAGCCCTAGCACTATCTTAGTGAGGCACTCAGCACATGGTGTGTGTCTGAGTGGCACGCTGTGAGCTCTGTGCTCTGAGCTATCTCCTAGTAGAATGAGCAGGAACTGTGGTGTTCCTTGTTTTATAGTGCGTGTGCTCTCACTGGTGATTGGCTGTGATGTTGTGTGTGTGTTGGTTGGTCCATCTACCTGTCCATCAGTGTGTGTGTGTGATTGCACCATGATATGTTAATATGGATATCATGACATCCCCCCTTTTCACAAGGATATGTGCCTAAATGGTAATAAATATTGATGTGTACTGAGTGCATCTGAGTATGTGTGTGCAATATTTACAACATGTACATGAGGCTAAACTATATACAGAGCAAGGTGTCAGGTGCAACAGAGCAACGAGGTTGTACCACAAACAAAACAAGTGCAATATCATCAAATATCGAAAGAACGACAAGAAAGAAACACGTTATCATTATTGCACAACAATTCAGTGAGTCCAATGTGCAAACAGGCTCATAAGTCCAGTCTATTAGGTGGGCGACGATTCGGGTTGACCGTTAGGGTGGCACACCATTCATCGCCCGGATTAATGCTGTGCACTGGCATCGGTTGGTGGGTCCCACTTGGGGACATCCGGTTCCTGTCTATTACCGCAACGCAGAAGGGTTCCCGGTCATCGATATCACCGGTCTGTACGTTGTCAGGGTATGACTCGGTGTATGGGGGCTGAATGGCCCGCACGTCCCTGCGTGGCTGGCGGAATTGCGGAGAGTTGGCAGGTTGAGCTGCTCGACAGCAGGCAGCGTAGTGGCCCATCTTGCCACAGCGGAGGCATTGTCGCGTTTTGGCTGGACATTGCCGCTTTAAGTGTGCGGATCCACAGTTGCCGCACGTCGTGATGTCATGGCGTTCGTTGCGCCACCGCACTGCGCGGTGCAGTCCTGCGTAGAGCGCGCCTGCGCATCACGTCCCTCTGCGTCGACGCCGCCTCTTTTGGCGCGTACAAGCGCGGGAGGCCTCGGAAAGCGCGCAAAATGGCCGCCCTCGTCCGGGCTGTGGGCCGGGAGGAACTCGATCGACTGGACCCGCTCGGCCTCGTAGGACCCCTGCCGTGCCGATTCGGCCGCCTGGAATTGGGAGTACCGGCTGGTCGCGTTTTCGTCGAGGACGCAGGTTTTGATGGCGGTGGCTAGGGTGAGGCGCTTTATTTTGAGTAGCTGCTGGCGTAGGGTGTCCGAGGTGACCCCAAAAACTATCTGATCCCGAATCATGGAATCGGAAGTGGCCTCATAGCCGCAGGACTGCGCGAGGATACGGAAGTGTGTCAAAAAAGATTGAAAAGGTACATCCTTACCCTGCAGGTGCTGCTGGAAGAGGTACCTCTCGAAGCTCTCATTCACTTCGACGCTGAAGTGTTGCTCAAGTTTTAGAAGGACCGTCTTGTACTTCGTCTTGTCCTCGCCTTCCGCGAATGCCAGGGAGTTGTAGATGTGGATGGCGTGTTGCCCTGCCGTGGAGAGGAGGAGGGCGATCTTCCTGGTGTCCGATGCATTCTCCCTGTCTGTGGCTTCTAGGAAGAGCTGGAAGCGCTGTTTAAACAGCTTCCAGTTGACGCCGAGATTTCCAGCGATTTGGAGCGGCTGCGGCGGGCTGATGGTGTCCATGGCGCAGGATGGCGGATCTCTGAAGAGGTACAGGTAGATCTCACAGTCACTGGCGAGTTTCCAGGCCTGGTATCATGTCGTGTTGGGTGTTCCGATACACAAAGGAACCAACACGGTTGTAGATGGTACAACTCTGTTTTATTATTCTGTACAATAATAACTGTTAACTTCTGGCTGTGGTTCGTACTTCACCAGCTAACCTATGGACCCAGCCCTAGCACTATCTTAGTAAGGCACTCAGCACATCTTGTATGTCTGAGTGGCACGCTGTGAGCTCTGTGCTCTGAGCTATCTCCTGGTAGAATGAGCGGGAACTGTGGTGTTCCCTGTTTTATAGTGCATGTGCTCTCCCTGGTGATTGGCTGTGATGTGTGTGTGTTGGTTGGTCCATCTACCTGTCCATCAGTGTGTGTGTGTGATTGTACCATGATATGTTAATATGGATATCATGACAACACCCTCCTCACCTAATTGTCAATGGTGTGGGGAGGACTCCTACAAAGGGAGCCCTCCCTGAGGGGCCCCCAAACCTCCAGATGGCAGGACAGAATGCCACAATGTATCTGGATGGTTGACGAGAACGAGGAAGTGAAGGGTGTGCAGAGGCAGCTCTTACTGAAAACCCCTCCATGCGGAATAAAAAAGCACCGAGGGAATTTCTGCGAGATGGCTCAAACTGTGGGATCCAGGTTTCCGAGGGAGGTTTCAGGACCTAGGATCAGTGTGAAATTCTGATGGAATGTGGGTCAGTTTTGACGGAAATCCACCACATGCCTCATGTGCAGTCGGGGCTGAACCCCACAGGTTTAAGGCTGTGGATGGTTGTTTGCTGTGTGCTGGACATGAATAGACACGTGACATGCTCCCAAGTCTGATCGCCCCAGCAGACTGAGCTGTCTCTTCCACCAGCATGGGCATCATTATATGTGTGCTGTCCAGGTGTGTACAGATGGTGAAGGGGCCTCATGAGCCACATATAGATCAAAGCAGCTCTCTTTGCTGCATCTCCGTGTCGTACTGCAGCTCAAGTCAAACTGCAACAAAATAGCTCAAAATAGTGATAGCAAGTTTTCTTTTGACAGCCTTTCAAATTTCCCCAAGCTCCTTGGAACAGTCGAACACTGCTTCTTTCTGACTCCAACAACTTTGAGAACACCTTGAACAACACTGAACACAGTATTTTCTGCAGCAGCTAAAGAAAGTCAAAAGTATTTTGCCTGAAAGTCCCATTGCGATTTCTTTAAATAATTCTGTGGGAGGTCCCTTGTGCAGTTCAGATAAGAGTGTTGGAGAAAGGTTCTTAATAGGACCAACAGCATGACAGATTGAGTGCCAATTTGAAATTTGAAGCGAGGTGGCACCAGGATATGCCCACTCTGTATGTTTCCTGTGCATGCACAGCTCATCCACATGCAAACCTTTACAGGCCAAAACTACAAGTGGCTCAAAGTGCAGCGGCCATCATTTTCAGGATTCTAGGCTTCTGTAGCACCAATACAAATGGCACAAATGAGCTCAATTTTGAGGCGAGAGTCCCCACAATCTCCAAGATTATTTATTAATGAAAGGCAAAGGCTGATACACATACAGGATGGGTCATACATCCCCAGCTCCACGTTCCACACTGCCCGGCCCCTGCTCCCAGGGTTCCCTGTTAATCGTTATTGGCCAGGGTTCGCGCTCCCCCATGCGATTGGCCCTAAGCCAGCCATGTGTGCCGCCAGGGCCACCCTTAAAGAGGCCATGCTACCACATCCCTCCCCCATTAAATCTCTTATAACATTATACACAATAATGATGTACAGATTCTATATACATGGCAAAAGATATCAAGGAAGAGAGAGTTCATCAGAGTCAGATCATCCAGGAACTTTCAAGTCCCCCCAGACCTCTTCAGTACTCCCACAGCTCACCAGCCTCCGAGACAGTAATGTTGTCGGTGGCCGACAATAGTTCAGGACACCTTGTCTCTTCAGTTGGGGAACTGGTCTCACCGGCTTCCATTGACACAGCTGGTTGGGTTAACTTGGGACTTCTCAGCTTCCTTTGCTCAGTAATATTCACAGGAGTGTCAATAACACCAGTAGGAGCCATCTGCTCCGAAACAGTGTTCGCCACTGCCCAGCTCCTCAAATGATCGATGTGATTTTTGACGGTTCTGCCATTTAGATCCACCCTGTATGACATGGGCCAAACTGGGACACAATTCACCCAGCTAACCACAGTGGGCCCGAGGCGAATTTTCAGGCTAAGACCAGTACTCCCACCTGGAACGATCTGTCACTCCTCCACATAATCCACTGACTTCTCTGGGAGGCCTAACATGCCTCCACCCTCCCTGCCAAATTAGGAAACACCAAATCCAAATGTGTGTTCTGAGGCGACGGCCCATCAGCAACTCGACAGGTGTGACCCCCATGGTGGTGTGGGAGAGTCATGTTGTACGATAACATAAAATTAATACATTAGTCTGTCAGATTGTTTCCTCATGGCATTTTTACAGATCTGTATGGCTCTCTCGGCCAAACCAGTAGATGCAGGGCGCTATGGGGCCGTTCTAGCTTGGCAAATGCCGTTTGCTTGAACAAAATTTGGAAGTTGTCCCTTGTAAAAAGGGTGTTGTTGTCAGATACAATGGATTCTGGCCGTCTGTGTGTGGCAAACACTCGGCATAAGGTGTCCACCGTAGCCGCCAAGGTCGTGGTCTCCATTTGCTGTATAGAGTGGGCATCCATCAAAACTACACCTTGCCCAAGAAAAGGCCTGCGTCGTTAATGTGAACCTTGGTCCATGGGTGACCGAGAATTCCCAGGGGTGGAGACTGGCAAATGGAGGCAGTCATTGTTGAGTCTGACAGGGGAGAAAATTGCTGTACCATTTATTCAATGGCTTTTTCAATTCCTGGCCACCATATATAGCTGCAGGCCAGATCATCATCTTTATTTGCCCTGCGTGGACACTATGTAGCTCTTGTAAGAGAGGTTCCCTGACTGGTGGTGGAGTGATGTCTTGTGAGCCCCATAAATTACATCATCCTCACACACAGTTCATTTTGGCAGGTTAAATAAGGTCTCAAACGCTCGTATTTCTCATGGTGCCACCCAGTCTGTATCATCCGTTTTACTTTCGACACTATTGGATACCGCTGGGTCCAATTCTAAATGTAGCCAGCTGACACTGATAAGGTGTTCAGGAAGTTCAATGCCAAAATGATCTCCTGGGGTATTGGTGGAGGTTGCACATTTTTTGGTAGGGGGAGTTGGCTCAATGCACCTGCATTGGCAAACTGTATGCCAGGTCTGTGCTGGAAGTCATAGTTGTAGGCCATCAGCAGCAAGGCCCAACATTACACCCTGATCGTGACTTTAAATGATTATAAGTGATTATAATGAATCGTTGTCTAAACACATATTAGTGTAATTTCTTCACACCGTATATGACTGCTAATCCCTTTTTCTCAATATAAGCATAATGTTGATCCCCCTGCAAAAGGATCCTTGAGGCTAAGGTGATGGGCCGTTCAGAACCATGCCCCATCTTGGGGATAGTGCTATCCGTATCCAGTAAGGAGGTGCATTGCATGTGAGTACAATCAATTTCCCAAGGTTGAAGTGAAGTAAAAGGTTTAAGGATTGCAAAACTTGCTTTACCAAACCAAAGGGGGAGCCCCCAGTGCCACCGTTGATGTTTCCTTAGTAGCTGGCGTAATGGTGTCAATGTTGTGGCTAAATTTGGAATGAACCTGTCATAATAATTTACCAGGCCGAGGAAGGATTTGAACTCAGTTACATTCTTGGGTGCTGTGACCTCATGGGTAACCTTGATTTCCTCCTCAAGGGGATATAGACCTGTTAAATCTACATGAATCCTCCTCCTCAAGGGGATATAGACCTGTTAAATCTACATGAATCCATCACTTCTGACCCTGGAATGTACATTTTATGCATTTGAAGTGGACACCCGTGTCCTCCAGGCTAGACGTGTGCTCATCAAGAGTAGTCCCGGTGACCCAAACATCGTTGAGTTGGACCATCACTTTGGGAATCCTTTGAAGGAAGTTTTCCATTGTACGCTGGAAAATAGAGCAGGCTGGCACTATTCAAAAAGGGAATATCATGTACTGAAATAGGCCCTTATGTGTATTTATCATAGCAAACTAGGACTCTTTGTCCAATTCTTATTGTAAGTGTGCATGGCTGGATCTAATTTAGACTAGGTAAGGCCTCCCTCCAGCTTGGCGTAGAGGTCTTCAATCCTGGGGATCAGGTATCTATCCACCTCTGCAGCCTGATTGATGGTTAATTTGTAGTTCCCGCAGATTCTTATGGATCGATACGGCTTGAGAACTAAAAACTGAACCGATCTGATTATGCCCAGTCCTTCTAATCACTTAAGTTCAACTTTGACCTTCTGATGCAGGACATAGGGAACTGGTCTGCTCTAAAATACTTGTGTTAAATCCAAAGTGACATAAATTGTGGCTTTCACATTGTTGATTCAGCTTAGCTCGCTGTGAAAGGCATCCTCGTATCTTCTTAGAACATCTTGAAGGACACAGTTGGAAGTTAAAGACATTTCTAGGCAATTGAGTTTGATTTGTTGTAACCAGTCCCTTCCCATTAGGCTATCTCTGTGCCCTTCCATGACAACCAGGGGTAGATGGGCCTCTTGCTCATTGTAAGCTACTGGTGTGATGGTGGTCTCAAGGATTTTCAGGGTTTCCCCAGTTTAAGTGGAAAGCTTGGCTGTGATGCTACTCAAGTTTAAAGTTTGAGCTCCATCATGGACATAACACCAGGTGCTCAATCATCCTCCAGTGGTATAAAAAGTTTGCCCCTCCACTACTATCACTGATGCCCCAGTGTCGACTTCCTTTTTCAAGGGTTTACCATTCACACTTAGGACGATTTCAATGGGGGCTGTATTGTTTATCTGGACTATCAACAGTGGCACTGCGGACTGCTGCAGCTGTTGGTTTTTTTCACATTCGCGCACTCTACCATGTGTGGCGACGTGCTTGAATATGGCCTCTGCGATTACAATAGAAACAAACTTACGGTAATGGTAAATCTTGGAAGGATGGTCTCCCTAGCAATTCACCTCTGTCTTAGGTTGACGACCTGTTCTTTTCCCAATCCTTTTACTCCAGTCCAGTCTGGCGGACCATGTCTGGTTCTGCCCTGTGCCTGTTGATGCTGCTGTGCACCTTGAGACCATACTGTCCCATACCTGACTTCCCCTTCATCCACGCTTCGGAGATCAGTGGCTCTTTTACAGCGCACTCCATCACCTGAGCTATCTCAATCGCTTTTTCCAACATAATAGTAGTTTCAGCCAGGTGTTCTTTTGGATATTGAGATTATGGGTTCCACAAATTAAGCAGTCTCGTAGCATATTGCTAAACATAATCCTGAACCCACAATGCTTCCTCCGTGAGCTGGCAAAGTCTGGCTATGAAGACTGAGTTGGCGTCTTCAGTGTCTGAAACGGCGGGACCAAATTTACACCACTGGTGTGTTATAACCTGCCTACTTACCATTGGCTGGGGACTAATGACTATCCCACAATCCTGTGGGAGTATGAGCTTCCCCAATGAGGGGGGCGGAGAAACCACTATTAAACTCCTAGTATAAATAAAGCTGGCCAGTTCAGGAACCAGCAGGAAGGAGTATGTAGCAAGGGAAGTTACTGCTACTGTTATGTATATATGTTATAGTAAATAAATGTTATTACTTTGTATCCTTAAAACTCGTGCTGGATTCTTCGTGGCCCTTACAAAAGGTGGATGATTGAGGGCCTGGGGTTAAAATGGTCCTTGACCAACTTGACCACTTGGTCAAAGTGCTTTGAGTCGGGCGCCTCCAGGGACATGAGATTCCTTATCAAATTATAGGTTTGGGGCCCACAAATTGTCAGAATATCACCTTCTGCTTGCCTTCCCTCAGTGTTGGGCCCACAACTGTTCACAATTTACATAGATGATTTGGAGTTGGGGACCAAGGGCAATGTGTCCAAGTTTGCAGACGACACTAAGATAAGTGGTAAAGCAAAAAGTGCAGAGGATACTGGAAGTCTGCAGAGGGATTTGGATAGGCTAAGTGAATGGGCTAGGGTCTGGCAGATGGAATACAATGTTGACAAATGTGAGGTTATCCATTTTGGTAGGAATAACAGCAAAAGGGATTATTATTTAAATGATAAAATATTAAAACATGCTGCTGTGCAGAGAGACCTGGGTGTGCTAGTGCATGAGTCGCAGAAAGTTAGTTTTCAGGTGCAACAGGTGATTAAGAAGGCAAATGGAATTTTGTCCTTCATTGCTAGAGGGATGGAGTTTAAGACTAGGGAGGTTATGCTGCAATTGTATAAGGTGTTAGTGAGGCCACACCTGGAGTATTGTGTTCAGTTTTGGTCTCCTTACTTGAAAAAGGACGTACTGGCACTGGAGGGTGTGCAGAGGAGATTAATCCCAGAGCTGAAGGGGTTGGATTACGAGGAGAGGTTGAGTAGACTGGGACTGTACTCGTTGGAATTTAGAAGGATGAGGGGGGATCTTATAGAAACATATAAGATTATGAAGGGAATAGATAGGATAGATGCGGGCAGGTTGTTTCCACTGGCGGGTGAAAGCAGAACTAGGGGGCATAGCCTCAAAATAAGGGGAAGTAGATTTAGGACTGAGTTTAGGAGGAACTTCTTTACCCAAAGGGTTGTGAATCTATGGAATTCCTTGCCCAGTGAAGCAGTAGAGGCTCCTTCATTAAATGTTTTTAAGATAAAGATAGATAGTTTTTTGAAGAATAAAGGGATTAAGGGTTATGGTGTTCGGGCCGGAAAGTGGAGCTGAGTCCAGAAAAGATCAGCCATGATCTCATTGAATGGTGGAGCAGGCTCGAGGGGCCAGATGGCCTACTCCTGCTCCTAGTTCTTATGTTCTTATGATCTCATTCGCAGTGAAGAAGTAGCAGAGTCGTTTGATGTACAGGCTCCAATCATCAGCCCCTTGGTCAACGGGTCTAGTTTACCGATAATTGGCATTTTCACTCACGTTTTGATGGTTCCTGACTCTCGTTGGTCTTTCTTCTTTTTTTCAAATACTCCTTCCTTTCTCGAATCACAAAGTACTGCAGGTTGCGATTGAACCTTTTACCTCGTTGCCAATGTAGTGGTTCAAGACAATGCTCGGGAGGCTTCCAGCAGTAACATAGGGGTTTATTAACGAAAGGCAAAGGCTGGTAATAATACAGACACAAAACACAATAGGATGGGTTTTACCTCTCTGGCACAGGGGTCCACACAACCCGGGTCCCTGTTCCCAGGGTCCCATGCTAACTCGCTGTTGGCCAGGGTTTGAGCGTTCCTGAGCAATTTGCCATGCTTGGTCACGTGAGCCGCCAGGCCTACTCTCTTAAAGGGGCCACGCTACCACACCATATTGGCATAGCATTGTCCCACAAAAACCATTCCTGTATCCTGCCATAACTAAATACGTATACTCTGTGTCTTGCAGACACAGCTCACTGAAAAGAAGAATTAGGTATACTGGTCCTAGTAATAAAATAATCAAATCAATAATTTAATTTTTAAAAGGGCTGAATTTCCACCATGGAGTTGAATAACTATGTTTGTTTTCGGATCAGAGCCTACCTCCAGTGGGAAACTGATAAAGTTCACTGGGATTAGCTGAACAGGAGACTGATTTCCTGTTCACTTAGAGCCAGTATGGGCAGGAATGGATCTGGGTCAGATGAAGTGTGGGATTCATTTGTCATTGTTTATTCTTCAGTAATGAAGAAGGCCATCTTCATTTGTCATCTAGGCGTTGAGCTGTGTGGGTGCGAAGGTGGCTGTCTTATCTTAACATGAAAAATTCTAGTGCAATGGGGACAAGACAATGAGGCTGGTTGGTAGTTGAGGGCACTGTTCCATGAGTTTTATGTACCTTGCGCTTGTTTTAAGCTGATACTATCTGTTGTTCTTCGTATGCTGATGCGCTGTTGGCAATTGCACTTCTCCAGTCTGAGCGGCCCTGGACAAGAGTCTCCCATGATGCAATATCAATTCTGAAGTACTTGAGGGAGGCTTTCAGGTATCCTTGAAGTGTTTCTTCAGGCCACCGCGGGAGTATGTTCTGTTTCACAGTTCACCGTAGAAGATTCGCTTAGGAAGTCGGTTGTCACGCATTCTGGTGACATATCCTACCCATCGGAGCAGTTTCTGTGGTAACATTGTGAAGATGCTGATCTTGCCATTTCTCCTGAGGACCTCTGTGTCTGAGGCTTTGTCTTGCCGATTAATGTTAAGGAGGTTGCAGAGGCAGCAAAGGTGGAAGCAATTGATTTTCTTTCGACAGTCCAAGACTCACTCTTGTAGGGAAGAGTGAAGAGGCTGACTGCTCGGTAGACATTGAGCTTGGTTTCCATGCTCACCCTCTACTTTCCCATACTGCATGGTAAAGTTTTCTGAAGGACACACTAACCTTGGAAATTCTGGCATTGGTCTCGTCATCAATATGAACACAGTGTGAGGGAATGCTGCCCAGGTAGGTGAACCTTTCCCCTGCGGTCAGCTTACTCTCACTGTCAGCTCTTGTTATGGAGCTTTCCTGGGGCAGGTTGGAACAAGACTTCTGTCTTCAGTGCGCTGATGGTGAGGCCAAAGTTATCATAGGATGTGGAAAACAGGTCCATAATGTGTTCCATGTCTATCTCACTTCCAGCATTTGATACACAAGTCAGCAGCAAATAGAAAATCACGCAGTCTATCAATGAGAGCATTGGTCTTGGCCTGGATGCATCGCAGGTTGTAAAGCTTGCTGTCCATTCTTAGTGGATGTCCATTTCTGGGTCCTCATGCTGGAAGGTGTCAGTGAGCATAGCTGAGAACATGATGCTGAAGAGGGCCGGTGCCATTACACAGCCCTGCTTCATTTCATCGGTGACAGGGAAGAGGCAGAAGTCTCATTGTCATCAAGAATGTGGGACTGCTTGCCATCGTGGTCCTGTCGAACCATGAATGGATTTGCCTGGACATCCAAACTTATTCATAATCTTCCAGAGACATTCACAGCTAACAGTGCCGAAGGCTTTGGTTAGGTCGACAAAGGTGACGCAAAGGTCAGCATTTTGTTCTTGGCATTCCTCCTGCAGTTGGCGAGCAGCAAACACCATGTCGATGGTCCCCCTACCTTTTCTGAAACCACGATGGTCCCCCTATCTTTTCTGAAACCACACTCTGCAGAAGTGCTCAAGAAGCAATAGGGGCCGATTTAGAAGGATTCTGGCAAGTTAGGTGGATTGGCCATGCTAACTTGCCCTTAGCGTCCAAAGGGGTTGTGTTGGGTGTGGTTGCTGTGTTCCGGGTATGGGGCGGAGGTGTGGGCTTAAGTGGGGTGCTCTTTCCAAGGGCCGGTGCAGGCTCGATGGACCGAATGGCCTCCTTCTGCACTGTAAATTCTATGCCTATGCCTAATTCTTCTCGCAGTAGATAGGAGAGATATTCCTCTGAGATTGTCACAGGACTTTGCATTTGTAGATGTGAACAATGAAGGCACTTTTTCCCCTGGGAGGAACCCTTGCTCCCACGTGATCTGGAAGAGCTGGGTGAGCTATCTGAGCAGTTGTGATCCATTGTATTTAGAGATCTCCACTGGAATTCATTTGACTCCCGGGGCTTTGCCACTGGGCAATTGCTGTGCCGTGTCCTCTGTTTCCAACAGTATGGATGGAGTGCCTAGAGCAAGACTGGTGTTACCCTGGGGCAGCCTATTTCTAGCTTTGACATTGATGTGGGGGTGGTCTGTTGTGAATGTTATTGAAGTGCTTAGCCCATCTCTCCAGGATGTGAGAGATGAGTAACATGGTGCTATGGCACCGGGACAATCTTGTTTTCAGGGTATGGTCTCCTTTCCCTCCCTGCCTCTCTTTCCTCTCTTGTCCTCTCCTGCTGCTCATACTTGTCCCCTCATTGTCACTGGGCCAAAAATTAGCAGCATTCATTTTGGACAAGGGGCTGTCCAATTGTCCTTGGCAGTCTTGTCCTCTTGTTCCTTTTCCCCTGAATTGCCAGCGCAATGAAAAACCCATTTAGTGCCCAGGCATTGAGTGCCCACTCTCCCTGCCACATGTACAGTGCCATTGGCAACTCCTTACTAAGTGCCAAGTCCATCTTTGACACATTGATCCTCTTTTGGAGCTGGGGCGATGCCCTGGGACAGCCTTGACTGGCTCCCCACTCTGTACCCAGCCAGCTCCTTCAACTAACCTGCAACAGGAGGCACTGTAGCATGTGGACTGCGGTGATTATCCCTCCAAGGGCAACACAGAACAGGTCACCTTGTTTAGAGGACCAATTGGGACTGAGAGTGGGAGTCTTCTTTTAGGCAGAAGACATGTAGGGACTGGGGCCATTGGGTGGGCTGCTGTACGACAGTCGTGTGGACTGTTGGCCTCTATACAATTTTTATTACCAATAAGTACTTTTTGTGTTTCTAATGAAGTCTGTGGAAAGTGCATCATTACATGTACCGTCTTCAAAATTCCACCCTTCAATGTCAATAAGCTCATAAACTACTTTTATTGGGCCTCAAAATAGTGAAAAGCAGGATATATATTACCAGCATCCTGAAATTGATGCCCCGACCACAGCCAGTATTTTCCAGCACACCTCACCCCCATTCATGTTCCTGGGGCCCACCTAAAAATACATCCCTAAGAGTACAGTTTTGTCATCTTCCATTTCTCTGTTAAAATAACAATTTTACTCCTTAGTCCTATAATTTAGACATTTGGGGTGGGATTTCCCAGCTCCCCGCTGCGTGTTTTCCGGCGGCAGAGGCGGCCCGCCAGAGGTATTTACTGGTCTCGCCGTTGTCAATGGGATTTTCCGTTGACAGCACCTCTTGCCGGCCTTGAAACCCGTGCACCGATGTGGGACCGGAATTTCATGCCGGCATCAACAGTCGATAAATCCCACCCTTGATTTCAAATGGAGTGTAAGGAAAGCAGTCAAGCCTTTCACCTGAGTCTCTTCCCAAAATATACAAACTGGAAAAGAAGCTCTGTTCTTTTGTGTAACTGAAATGTGCATTCCAACATGCTAAAGCTGACAGAACAGTCAGTAGCAAAATCTATAACCTGCCACATCTGATAAAAGTCTAATCATCAATCTAACACAGTCGACTCTATTACATTTCTGAAAGGATTTCTAATACTAATATTCTCCAGAAAATCAAGTTCCTTTGAGCTGCAAAATCTTCTGACATTATTACTAACCTTTCACTGAGATAATTGGGTACGAGGTAATCTTCCAGTTTGTCATTTGCAGCACAGTTAATTTCCTGCTGACATCATCACAAGTATGGGGCAGTGTACATGACATAGGCAGGAGCTAGGGTTTCTTGCAAACCTTGTGCAGCAAGGCCGCGGGACACTCAAAGGGTTTGAACATCTTCATGAATTATAATTTCAGTGCCCCTGAGCTTTTCTGGGTAGGTTTCTGTTCATAGATAGTTCATAGAATTTACAGTGCAGAAGGAGGCCTTCGGCCCATCGGGTCTGCACCCGCCCTTGGAAAGAGCACCCTACTCAAGCCCACGCCTCCACCCTATCCCCCTAACCCAGTAACCCCATTTAACCTTTTTGGAGACTAAGGGCAATTTAGCACGGTCAACCCACCTAACCTGCACATGTTTGGACTGTGGGAGGAAACCGGAGGTGCTGTCAATGGAAAATCCCATTGACAACGGCGGGACCAGTAAATACCTCTGGCGGGCCGCCTCTGCCGCCGGAAAACACGCAGCGGGGAGCTGGGAAATCCCGCCCCAAATGACTAAATTATAGGACTAAGGAGTAAAATTGTTATTTTAACGGAGGAAATCCACGCAGACACGGGGAGAACATGCAGACTCCGCAGACAGTGACCCAAGCCGGGGATCGAACCTGGGACCCTGAAGCTGTGAAGCAATTGTGCTAACCACTGTGCTACCGTGCTGCCCTTTTGTGTCAGGGGAAAGTATTTTATCTTAGAGACAATATTGAATCATTGCTCTGGATTGTCAGTTGATCTCAATCTTTTGGCAGCAGCAAGATGGTGACTAGCTTCACCATTGCTTATAGAGGAAAGTGGAAAATCCTCCAAGATTCCTGACTTGATCATGATCCATTGGTAGTGATTTGAACTCAATGCCTGGCAATAGACTCACATTGTGGATTAGCCATTATATACAGGTTAAAAAAATGGTGTATTTCAGGAAAAGCTTGACGGGTACACAATTGAGAAAGGAACAGAAAAATGGGGTGAGGAGAAATAGGGTGGGAAGAGGCTTGCACGGAGCATGAACACAAGCATGGGCCTGTCGGGTTGAATGTGTTGTTACCATACTGTAAATTCAGCATTGTCATTGTGAATGTACAACTTTCTTTTCCATTGATTTCATCAACTCTGGTGACTCTTGCTGGACAGCGCATGTTCATGGGTGTCATGTGTGAGGACAGGAGTAGGGTTCGATGTGATGCCGCCATGGTGAATTTGTCATAAATCAGACATTGCAAAATGAAAAGTAGGCAGTTGGTATTCACGGAACAGAGATGACTCATATCTGTCAGGAAAAGACAATTGAACCATTTGAAAAGAGGGAGCAGTAACTTTTAGGTAGAGTTTCAGCTCCAGGAGAACACACTGGCGGAAAACAAAGTTCTGCAGTTCAGAGTGCTCAAGATGAAAATTTATTTCCAGAAGTTATTTTAATCTAGAAATTCTGGGGGTGGACAGATCGGCAAACATATATAGGTTGAAAATCAGTGGGCGGAATTCCCTGACAATGGGGCTATGTCCCCCCGCCTGCAAGAAAACAGGCGCGAATCACTCTGGACATTCGTGGAGAAAGTCCAGAGTGATTCTCCGTTTTGAAGGGACTCCGTGCAACATGGCGGACCCTCACCGCGGCCCGGCCCCGACAATATAGGCCTTCCCCCGAGATCGCACATGCCCGATTGCGGGCCCCCCCCTCCCCCAGAGATGGATCCCCCGCCCCCCACCAGTGCGGCCGAAGACTGGGTCCGCAGCCGCCACTCCGAACTCACGCCGGGTGGAACCATGATTGAACCACGCAGCCGGGAACTCGGCCAGTTGGCGGTGGAAAATCGCCATGGGGTCCTCGGAGAATCGCGGGAAGGCATCGGACCCGATCGCGGGTCTGACGCCCCATTCTCCGCCCCCGCGGCGAGCACGATTGCGGCACGGAGGCTCGGAGAATCCCGCCCCGTGTTCCTTCCAATGGACTCATGCTGTTATTCCATAAGGATGCAAATGGACCTATCAGGTGCTGATCTTGTTCAAGAGTTATTTGTCGCTTCTGTAGGGGTGAAGTTTCTCCCTGCCTCAATCAAGGTCATTGATGCAGAGAGGCAGGGCATGAGGAAAGAACCGCCTGAGTCTGGATATTCTTGTACTGCTGGCCCCTGACAGCAGGACATGGGGAATAATAATAATAATATTAATAATCTTTATTAGTGTCACAAGTAGGCTTACATTAACACTGCAGTGAAGTTACTGTGAAAAGGCCCAAGTTGCTGTGGTGATATGTATCATTGTATATACACAAGGGGTTAATGTAAATACACTACAACTAAGCAACCACTAAAGGGAGCACCAGAGATGTCATGACATGCAGACATACAGCCAATGGGTCATTACAACAGGACACAACCATTAGGTAATCAGGACACCCAGAGGTGGCATTACCACAAAGGGGCACTTCACAACCCATATAAAAGGACAGGGCACACATGCTCTGCCTCTTTCCACAGACCCACAACTAGAGAGTACATCAGGGTTGATCAGAAGCATCACACCCAGCACGTGGCTTAGCGAAGACTGGTTTAGTTAGACTGAGTTACTACAGTTAGATTAGCAGGAGAGTCAAACTCATTTAAGAACTGTGTTAACAGTTCAATAAATTGAACTCATTACAAAGTCTACCCTTCCTTTGTCAAAGCATTCAACAAGGAAGCAGCTTATGCTACACGAAGAAGCATAACACAACATGATACCAGGAGTGCCTGATCAATCTATTTAGTTCAACTCAGCAGGCAAGATGATCGAGATTCCGGTTCCTCAGCAAATCAGGAACCACGGCAATCTTAGTGCCAACTGGCGTGCTTAATAGTTCAATAAACATATTGAACTCATTACAAAGTCTGGACCTTCCTTTGTCAAAGTATACATCAAGGAAGTAGTTTATGCCACATGAAGAAGCATAACACAACAGTCGCCACATTCCGGTGCCTGTTCGGCTCATTGAGGGAGAATTCAGAATGTCCAATTCACTTAACAGCACGTCTTTCGGGACCTGTGGGAGGAAACCGGAGTACCCTGAGGAAACCCACGCAGACACGGGGAGAACGTGCAGACTCCGCACAATGACCCAAACGGGAATTGAACCTGGGACCTGGCGCTGTGAAGCAACAGTGCTAGCCACTGTGAACAAAGAACAAAGAAAAGTACAGCACAGAAACAGGCCATTCGGCCCTCCAAGCCCGTCCCGACCATGCTGCCCAACTAAACTACAATCTTCTACACTTCCTGGGTCCGTATCTCTCTATTCCCATCCTATTCATGTATTTGTCAAGATGCCCCAGGATGCTACCGTGCCACCCTGGTAACTAGTAAACATAGTTTAAAAAAGGCATTTCGTTCACTTCATAGTGCATTTGGAGACCAGTTTATCTTGGCCTGGACTAGAAATAACAGACTGCAGTCCCCTTCCAAAAGGATATAATTGAGACACATTTAATTGTGCCTCAAGACCCAGCTACCCAGAGTCAGCAATGATGGGCCAGTTTTCTGGCTTCTTCTCCAAAGCGGGACACCCATGAGCTAAGTCTTTGGGTTGTGGGTACTTGCAGGGCCTATTCAAATACATTGATGTCCAACACACTGTGCAAATTCTGCCAGTCAGCAGAGTTCACCTATGAGAACAATGCCAGCATAATTTCCAGGATTATATTTTCCGGGTCATGATAAAGATTTCCCAGTGTGCTGTCACAAGGTCCTGTAACACGTTTCTGAAACGCTTCCTGTAATGCTATTCCATAACATTCCTGAGTCGTATTAAATCATAGGTAACATTTATTCTATTTTAGGGAAATATATTCTGTGACACCTAATTGAGTCACTCTTTTCCTGTCGTTGATTCCCAGCCCAAGTCCTGACCTTCATTTTCTCAAATATTTTAGAATACCGCAAAGGAATAAATTCAGTCAAACTAAAACGATTGGCGTCAGGTCAGGTCTTAATCTAGTATGTGACGCAAGATGCAGGTTGGTTGTAGGTGCGCGGTGTCTGAGACATAGTATTCATCATGTGACTCATCAGCTGATGAGTCAAGTGATTCCTTTGTGGTTTCTTCTCTGGTGTAATTTGGTTAACAGCAAACATTTACAGCTCCGGAACCTTCTGAGAGTTTATTTGTTTTTTCATATGAACATCGGAAATAGGGCAGGAGGAGACTAGTTAGCCCCTCAAGCATACTCTGCCATTCAACTAGATAATTGCTGATCTTCTACTTCAACACCATTTTCCTGCAGTATCCCCTCTGTATTCCGTGATATCTTTAGAATCATAGAATTTACAGTGCAGACGGAGACCATTCGGCCCTTCGAGTCTGCACTGGCCCTGGGAAAGAGCACCCGACCCAAGCCCACACCTCCACCCTATCCTTGTAACCCAGTAACTCCACCCAACCTTTTTGGACACTAAGGACAATTTAGCATGGCCAATCCACCTAACCTGCACATCTTCGGACTGTGGGAGGAAACCGGAGCACCCGGAGGAAACCCACACAGGTATTGGGAGAACATGCAGACTCCGCACAGACAGTGACCCAAGCCAGGAATAAACCTGGGACCCTGGAGCTGTGAAGCAACTGTGCTAACCACTGTGCTTACCACTGTGCTACCGTGCTGCCCCCAAAATATCTGGGAATCTATTGCAATCTATTGATCTGTGCCTTGCTCTTGTGCCAGAACAGGTTCTGACTCTGTATGCTTTTATAAAAAATACCTTCATTGTTATTTCTTATTTCAAAACTGATTCATTTCTCTGCGCCTACTTGATCTTGTGAAGTCGACCCCACCGGTAAAGTGGATTATACATTGGACTTTGAGTTTGGATTCTGAAATTGATGTGAACCAGTGTGTGGAATTTTAGCTTTTTTTTTCAAAGTGTCATGGTTAGACTGAATACCGATGTGTAGCTCTCCAGCTGCACAGCCCAGTTTTCACTGCAGATCTTGAGCCACTGAGTAAAAATAAATCAGTGGGCGCGGTTTTTGGCATCACTCTTGCAGGGTGGGACCTAATAGAGCTGGCAAGGCCAGCTCCACAGAGATCGGGGTGACATCTTTAATGGGCGCCCCAATCAGAACTGAACATCAACTCCCCCAACCCTGCACAATCATCGGGGTTCCAGGGCACAGTACCAGGGAACTACCTGGGCATGTCATAGGAACATAGGAATTAGGAGCAGAGGTAGGCATTCAGCCCTTTGAAAGTGCTCCGCCATTCAATCAGATCATGGCTGATCTCTTCTTGGTCTCAAGTCCACCTCCCTACCTGTTGCCCATATCCCTTTAATCCGTTTTTAAAATCAGAAATATATATACCTCTTTCTTGAAACCATTTAATGACTCAGATTCCACAGCACTATGGGGCAGCAAATTCCACAAATTCACCACTCTCAGCGAGAAATAGTTCCTCCTCATCAGGAGGCCGTAACTCCTTATCTTTACACCCTTGGTATTCTGAAGATGACTCACATCTTCAATCAGCTGTTGTAAACCTTGCCAACATGATGCAATATCGGCAAGGTTTGAATATGTAGTGAGGGGGAATCATGTGACTGGGTAATTACATTCTAATATATTCAGAAATGTTAAAATGAGGTTCTCGCTCTTTGTAGGCGTGAACCTCATGACATCACTGGTGAGGGGTATGGAAAGTCGGGAAACACGATTTCTCCGGAGAGGTTTGGGATCCCTGATTCTCTCCAGATTTTCAGCCAGTGTTGGTAATCCGGCGGACCACTAACCGTGCTCAAAATCACCCCTGCGGTTTATTTTCTCTATGGTTTCTGTTCCCTTCTCTATCCCTCCCTCTGCTGTAGGAGTGCGGAGCGGGAAGTTACAGATCATCCTTTTTTGCAGGTTTTGAATGTGTGCAATAAACCAACCTTCTGAGTTACTCCTACATTGAATTTGTGTGGTGTTAGTAGACATCAGATCACACATAAACTGAGGATAGGAAATAAGCATCTCTTATTGGGAAAAACAAACAATTCAAAATGCCTCCTGTTTCTGGACAGATAGTGAGAGGATCCAGTGCTGTTTGAACTGACCCTCTTCCTGTCCATCACACTGTATATTAATATTATCTCTCCTATATTAATAAAACAACAGGTGAAATTTAGAACAAATCATGGCTATGCCCACTGTCTTAAAGATGTATCAACTAAGAGGATAATTTGATTTTTTTTAAACAACAATTTTAAAACAACAAAAATACCATCTGGTTCATTGTAATAATAATAATCTGTATTAGTGTCACAAGTAGGCTTACATTAACGCTGCAATGAAGTAACTGTGAAAATCCCCTAGTGACCACACTACGGCGCCTGTTCGGGTACACTGAGGGCGAATTCAGAATGTCCAATTCATCTAACAGCACGTCTTTCGGGACTTGTGGGAGGAAACCGGAGCACCCGGAGGAAACCCACACAGATACGGAGAGAATGCGCAGACTCTGCATTGACAGTGACACAAGCCGGGAATTGAACCTGGGATCCTGGCGTTGTGAAGCAACAGTGCTAACCACGGAGCTACCATGCCGCCAATGTCCTTTCAGGAAGGAAATTTGCATCTGACCTACATGTGACTCCAGACCCACAGTAATGTGATTGACTCTTAACTGCCCCCTCGAGGGCAATTAGGGATGGGCAATAAATGCTGGCACAGCCTGTGACGCTCACGTCCCATGAACGAATAAAAAAACTTTTAACTTCCTGCAATAAGTTGTATTTCTTGCAAATGCAAAATAACCATAAAGCATGCTGTGTTTCAGCTCCCTACCTCCTGAGGACAGAAGCATTTTTTAATGCTAAGAAAGGCAATGAGGAACCAGTAGAAACCCAATTACACCAGTCAGCTGATAGCAAACACTATCAGGACATGAGAACATGCACAACCTGGCAGCCAGCAATACATTCAATACATGGAGTTATAGACCTTAACATTCTTTGATAGATAAGGATATAGGTGTTCCACAGTGCCTACAAATTCTTAATTAACCTGCCAATCAAACTAAACCAGGGCTCTGATCTATAGCCTAACCTGTAACTGATCCCAAATATTCATTTAAAACATGCAAACCAATTCCATTTTCTATCTTTGAAATGGGTTAACCAACAAAACATTGGCCTGTATTTGCAGCACATTTATTGTGCATAGAAGTGTTACTCTGCGGGGGAACATTTCATGTGATTTCTGATCTCGATGTACTCTTTTTAATTTTGTATTGATATTCTTTAGATCTACATCAGTAGTTTAGAATAAAGTATTTGTTTTGATGTATATTACACTTCCCTTTCCTGCATCATATTTCTCTTAATTATCTTTTTTTCTAATGAACATAGTTTTAGTTCTTTGAGTGGACTTCAAAATGATAACAATATAGGTTTTATCTTCCAAAGGGGTAGTAGAGAGGTAGATGTATCTATCCATTTGAATAAAGATTGCTCTAAAGTTTCTACAGTCAACAGTCAGATATTGTCTGGGGTTCTCCAGTCCCCCCGCCATGTGTTTCTCAGCCGCGTGTTGTTCACTGGTGGTGGGATTCTATCTTCCCACCGCTTATCAATGCCATTTCCCATTGTAACCACCCCACGCTGCCGGGAAACCCAGGACAGGAGTGCACTCCTGGTGGGAAAAGTGAATCGTGTAGCCACCTAAATTGGTCAACGCCCGATTTAAAATGGCGAACGGCAAAGGTTGATGGGAAAGTCAGTCAACATAGACAAACCAGCAGCTGCAGGTTTGCTGTGTATTTACCTCTGCAAAGGCCAGCCAACATCGATACCAGCAACCATCAGCATAACAATGTAGCAGCCATCTGCATACTGATGAGCAATCCCTGGGAACAATAAGTAACATTTTGGACACACAAAGCAAAGCCAGACTCCTCGGCGCCAGCAGGAGCCAACACAAAGGAGGTGAACGAGTACCTCAAGACCGCCCATCGATCAGGGAACCGCTCCAGTATTGGAGAAATCGAACCAAGCGATTGGGACAAAGTCCAATCACTTGGCACCAGGTACAGGGTCCGCCCCGAAAGGCGGGAAGCCCCTGAGGACTATAAGGGTTAAGCTCCAAGTTCAAATCGGTCTCTCTTCAGCCCTCTTCACCTCTTCGTCCTGCCCGGGTCACCCAGCAACACGAACCAACATTGACCGTGACCGGTGCAGTGACCACCGAACAAAGTAAGTCTTAATTCAACGCTCGCTACGAGATAGGCGCTGCTAGCTACCAATCCGTACCGACTTCGAATCCCGCAGACTCAGAACCCGAACGAAAGGACATTTGTTCCCCTGACCTGGTGGGCCAGTTCCAAGTTAAGTATAGGCCTGTTAGTTGTAGAAGTAGCTTAGACGTAGAATTTGTGCATGAGTAGCGATTACTGTGTATAATAAATGTGCTTTGATTTGAATCTTACTAATCGGTGTATTGGGTTATTGATCATTACTCGGACTTGAACCTCGTGGCAGTATCATAGATACCTGGCGACTCGAGAGCAAACGTAATAAAACAGAGCAATTGAACCAAGGAGAAAGTTAGCAACAATCGCAACAACTGGAGAATTACAGCCATATTTCTTACTAGGAGCATCCAGATGGGAATGTGTTGCTGGAAGGCTTAAACATCAGCAACACCTGAAAGAGTCAAGCATGTTCAAAATGGGCTTTAACCAGCAGGAACATTTTATTGGTGCTGCAGAAGGTTATAGAACCACAACAGCAACCCTCACTGAGTTCAAGGACCCAACACTGCTACCCGCCTTGTGTGAAGGCATACAGCTTGAAAAGACTCCCTAACTTTAATAAGTAACTTATTTTTTCCCACAGCCTCCCGCTTTATTTCTTTACTTTGTTCATTTTATTGAAGGTTTTGACTCCACCGATTGTTTTAATTGCCGTAGACACGCTGGCTGAATGGTATTTTAAAATTTCCCGCCTCCGACTCCCTGAGCGCTCCTGGGTTACAGTCGAGTACAAAGAAAAATTAAGGACTGGTCAACAGTGCCTTATATTAATTTTAAAATTAATGTACACCCTTAGCAAAGGATAAAAACCCGTTTCCAATGGCCAGTTACTGCACTTCATTTGATGGTAGAGTGCTCTCCTAAAAATCAGTGCTTGACTCGAAGTCCAAGCCTTGAGTTAATTCTTCTGACTATTTTACTGGAAAAACAATCTCGTCGCCAGTGTGGAAGGGACTTTAGTTGGTGGATTAGTTGCCTTGATACCCTGTATTCCTTCTTAATCGGCTGCTTGACTATATTTCATGGCAATAGGCACCTGGCAAAGCATGATGGGTATATTAGCTTTATTTCAGTCAAGAAGTTCTGCATGTAATAGGCAGAAGGTCAGACTATGTAAACAAGTGCACAGCTGCACATTGTTGCTGACAGTAGGCAATTATTATTGTTCTTAGGCTAGGAATTCAAGGCCTGACAGCGAGTTTCACTTGTGGTTTAAAAAATCTGAAAACAGGCACCATGGCTGATGAGGGAGAGAGAAGAGGTCGGACATGCAGACCGTGGGCTGCCGGACCTGCCACTGGTAGCGCTGGCTGGGGGTGGGGGGCGGGGGGAATATCTGCCAAGCTCGGGAGGGGGGGGGGGTGACGGTGGGGGTGACCAGAGGATGGGCCAGCTCCTGCTAGTACAGCCTCATGGTGTCCGCCAGGGCTGCGGCAGCCACGCAGATGCCAACCACTCATTGTTGGACTCCGGAATCCATTCTCTGCAGCGGGTAAAGGGCAGACATGTTAGCATACCCCTATGGGTATGGACCCAACCAGGTCCAATGGGCTCCATGTGGGAGTGGACCCGTGGAGGTTTGGGAGGCCGAGGGTGAAGGAGTTTTCATACTTCTCCCATGTGCATAAAGTCTACTCGTGGATTGATTTTTTTGCGGTGGGTAAGTTGTTGCTGGCGGAGGTGGTGGACTCGTGATATTCGTCGCATTGGGTAGAATGGACGGGGCGGGGGGCCTCAGCGCCCACAGTGGAAATTGAATGTGGGGCTGCTAGCGGAGGAGGAGGTGCACAGGGAGAAAGAGGAGTGGGCAGAGATGTAAAGGTTGGTGGACGAGATTATGCAGGTGGACAGAAGGTACCCGGAGGCCCCGGAGGCGGGATTGTTGAAGGAGAGGCAGAAGCTCCAAATGGAGTTTGGGTTGGAAAGCAGTGAGGCAGTTGCGGAGGGCCAGTGAATGAGTATGGGGAGAAGGCTAGCAGGATGGTGGCCCTCCAGCTCAGGAAGCAGGAGACTGCAAGGAAGTTTGGCAGGGTGAAGGACGGCAAGGGTGGAGTGGTATTGGATCCAGTAGGGTGTTTGCAATGTTCTATAGGAGGCTTTATGAATCAGAACCCTCGGCTGAGGGGGAGGGAATGCGGGATTTTTTGGATGGGCTGGAATTCCCCAGGGTGGAGGAGGGTCTGGTAGAGGGGCAGGGAGCACTCATTGGATTGGTGGAGGTGCTGGAGGGTATGGGGGCCATGCAGGCAGGGAAGGCCCTGGGCCCAGACAGTAGAGTTTTATAAAAGATTTTTGGATGACCTGTTGGTGAGGGCATTTAATGAGCCGAGGGAAAAGACGAGGACGCGGAGCAGTGTGGGTCCTACCATCCAATATCGCTGTTGAATGTGGGTGCCAAGTTGCTGGCTAAGATTCTGGCCTCACGGATTGAGGATTGTGTGCCGGAGGTGATGAGGGCGGGGGGGACCAGTCAGGATTTGTAAAAGGGAGGCGCATGTCGGCCAATATTAGGCACCTGTTAAATGTCATAAGGATATCCCCGAAGGGACGAAATGTGAAGGTGGCGGTCGCGATAGACACGGAGAAGGCCTTTGATCGGGTAGAATGGGAGTATTTGTGGGAGATATTGGGGCGGTTCGGGTTTGGACAGGTAAGAACAAATTGTTGAGTTTGGGGTACTTTAGGTTGTGCAGGGAGATGAGGCAGGGATGCCCACTCTCCCCTTTGCTTTACACCTTGGCGATAGAGCCACTGGCGATGATGCTTAGAGCGTCTAGGGGTTGGAAAGGGATTGTGCGGGGAGGTGGGGGGGGCCATTTGAGCCTAGGGTGTCCTGGTAGGCAGACGACGATGGCTGGGCAGGCTGCTGTTTAAGGTAGTGGGGGCAGGTTTGAGGTATCTTGGCATCCAGGTGGCGTGGGGATGGGAGCAATTATACAAGCTGAACCTGGCTCGGTTGGTGGAGCAAATGAAGGGTGAATTTAAAAGGTGGGATGTGCTTTCGTTGTGATTGGCGGGGCGGGTGCAGTCCGCAAAGGTGACTGCTCACGAGGGTTATGTTTGCATTCCAGAACCTCCCAATTTTTATCCCCAAGGTCTTGGTCTTTTCAAGAAGGTTAATTCGTTGATATTGGGATCTCTGTGGGCGGGGAGGCCCCTCGAGTAAAGAAGGTGCTGTTGCAACAGGGGAGAGGAGGCGAGGGTTGGCCTTGCCAAATTTAATGAATTATTATTGGCTGGCAAATATAGCTATGGTAAGGAAGTGGGTAGTGGGGGAGAGGTCAGTATGGGAGTGGATGGAGGCAGCCTCATGTAAGGGTACTAGTTTGGGAGCATTGTTGATTGCGCCTCTGCTGTTCTCACCAGCCAGGTACTCCACAAGTCTGGTAGTAGTGGAGGCCCTTAGGGTTAGGGGACAGTGGCGACAGAACCTGAGGCTTGATGGGAGCCTCGGTTTGGGCTCCGATCTGTGGGAATCACAGGCTCGCTCCGGGGGAACTGGACTGGGGGTTTGAGGGTTGTTGGAAGGCGGGGATTGAATGGTTTGGAGATTTGTTCATGGAGGGCAGCTTCCCGAGTTTGGAAGGACTTGTGGAGGAGTATGAGTTGCCCAGAGGAAACGGGTTCCGATATTTACAGGTGCGGAACTACGTGAGAAAGCAGGTGCCGGCCTTTGCTGATCTTTCGTCCCCGGAGTTGCAGGACAAGGTGTTGCCGAGCGCAGGGGTTGGAGAGGGCAGGGTGTAAGAGATATATAAGGAATTGATGGACTGGGTGGGCACCCCGATAGTAGTACCCAATTATTTTTTCCAATTAAGGGGCAATTTAGTGTGGCCAATCCACCTACCCTGCACATCTTTGGGTTGTGGGGGTGAAACCCACGCAGACACGGGGAGAACGTGTAAACTCCACACGGACAGTGACCCAGGTCCTCAGCGCCGTAGTATGGGAGGAAGCTTTGAGGAGGATGAATGGGTCCTCTTCGTGTGCCAGATTGAGTCTCATTCAATTTAAGGTAGTCCATAGGGCACATATAACTAGAATAAGTAGGTTCTTTGTGATGTGTTGGGTACTCTGGATCTGTGAAGACTGCGTTTACCTTAGCAGTAACATAGAGCGGCTACCAACAGTCAGAGGTGGAACCGTAATTGCAGGACTGCGCGAGGATGCGAAGGTGGGTGAGGAAAGATTGAAAAGGTTCATCCTTACCCTGCAGACGCTGTTGAAAGACATAGCGCTCAAAACTTTCAATTAGCTCGATGTCACAGTGACTGTCGAATTTGAGCAAGACTGTCTTGAACTTGGACTTGTCTTCACCTTCAGCGAAAGTGAGAGAGTTGAAGATATGGATGGCGTGGTCCCCGGCCGTGGAAAGGAAGAGAGCAATCTTCCTGGCATCTGAGGCAGCTTCCAGGTCCGTAGCTTTGAGGTATAGCTGGAATCGTTGTTTAAAGATTTTCCAGTTCGCACCGAGGTTGCCGGTGATGCGGAGGGCGGGGAGGGCGGACGCTGTCCATTCTACCGGATGGCTGACTGCTGGTCGAAGGCAGATCACTTGAAGGTAGGTCTATTCAACTCTAACATCACATACTGGTACCACGATGTGTTGGGTACTCTGGATCTGTGGAGACTGCGTTTACCTTAGCAGTAACATAGACAGGCTACCAACACTTGTAATAGTACAACTCTATTTTATTTAACTAAGAGCTGTTAAACATACTTGCACTGTGGGTCGACACTATGTTAGATTGACTGAAGACCTATGCCTAACCTGACCAGCATACTGCTAGCACATGGTGGATGCTTGTGCTACTGACTGTGGGCTTTGTCTCTCTCAGAGGCTGCATCCCGAATGAGCGGGAAAACTAGTGCCCTCTGTCTTTATAGTGACCGTGCCCTAACTGGTGATTGGCTGCGGTGTTGTGTGTGTTAATTGGTCTTGCAGTGTGTCAGTCAGTGTGTGTCTCTGCACCATCATATACTGATGTGTATATTATGACATCCCCCCCTTTTCTAAAAAAAAGTGTGTTCGTGGCAATAAATAATGTAGTATGCGAATGGTCCTAACTATGTGTGGCACATGCGAGCATATTTACAGGACTATATACAGAAACTCTAAGATATTTACATTGGAAGGTGTCTAGTGCAGATGGACAGTATGTAACACAAAATATAACTAGAACAACAATATGTACAAACCAGTGAGTTAATCAAACAGGGTAACAAAACAATCAGTTCATGAGTTCAAAGAGTCCATGAATTCAGGCAGTTCATAAATTCAGTCTCTGAGGTGGACGACGAATTGTGGTTGACTGCCTCAAGGGTGGGTCAGGGGCCGCCTGTTCTGGAATGGGCGGGACTGTGTCAGACTCAAAGGGTGGCAGAGCGAAAGGGAGATCTGCAAAGTCCGTGACGGGTTTGTCATGACGGCGGGGCAGGACATGATGATCTGGTGGCGAGCGAGGAAGGAGTCATAGTGCCCGCCTATTTCAGCGAAGAGAGCTGGCTTGTAGACGAACCAAAAATGACCTGGGGGCCACTTGTCTGAGCACCACAGCGGAGGCGGACCAACCACCATCGGAAAGTTGGACACGGACCTCGTCATTAGGAGCCAGAGCAGGGAGATCCGTGGCGCGGATGTCGTACACCGATTTGTGCTGGGCCCGAGACAACTGCATTCGATGAAGGACCAGAAGGTTGTCTAAGTCGGGGACATGAATGGCCGGCACCGTCGTCCACAGCGTGCGATTCATCAATAATTGAGCCAGTGACAGGCCGGTGGACAATGGAGCTGACCTGTAAGCAAGCAGGGCGAGGTAAAAATCGGATCCTGCATCGGCTGCCTCGCACAGGAGTCGTTTGACAATGTGCACCCCCTTTTCAGCTTTGCCATTGGATTGGGGGTAATGGGGATTGGACGTGACATGTGTGAAGTTGTATCATCTGGCAAAATTGGACCAATCCTGACTGACAAAACACGGGCCATTGTCGGACATGACCGTGAGCGGGATGCCATGGTGAGCGAAGGTTTCCTTGCAAACCCGAATGACCGCAGTTGAGGCGAGGTCATGGAGCCTAACTACCTCTGGGTAGTTTGAGAAATAGTCCACTATGAGGACGTATTCCCGGCTAACTGCATGGAACAGGTCGATGCCCACTTTGGTCCAGGGGGACGTGACCAACTCATGGGGTTGCAAGGTCTCCCTTGGCTGAGCAGGCTGGAAACGCTGGCATGTTGGGCAGTTAAGAATGGCGTTGGCAATGTCCTCGTTGATTCCAGGCCAGTACACTGCCTCACGGGCCCGGCGGCGGCATTTCTCCACTCCCAGGTGGCCCACATGGAGCTGCTCAAGGCCGAGGTTCCGCATGCTGTGCGGAATGACGATCCTGTCCAGCTTTAGTAGAATTCCATCTACCACCGCCAGGTCATCTTTAATGTTATAGAATTGAGGGCATTGGCCCTTGAGCCACCCGTCTGTCAGGTGGCGCATGACACGTTGGAGCAGGGGATCGTTGGCCGTCTCATGGCGAATATGGGTGAGTCATTCATCCGTGGCAGGCAGATTGGATGCGGCAAATGTCACCTGAGCATCAATTTGGCACACGAAGCCCGCTGGGTCGCAGGGTGTGGTGACAGATCGGGAGAGTGCATCGGCGACGATGAGCTCCTTACCCGGGATGTAGACGAGCTCGAAGTCGTACCGCCTGAGTTTAAGGAGAATGCACTGCAGGCGCGGCGTTGTGTCGTTATGGTCTTTTTTGAATGATATTGACCAGTGGCCTGTGGTTTGTCTCGACTGTGAACTTTGGGAGTCCATAGACATAGTCATGTAATTTGACGACTCCGGTAAGAATTCCCAGGCACTCTTTTGCAATTTGCACATAGCGCTGTTCGGTGGGCGTCATTGCACGTGATGCGTATGCGACAGGAGCCCATGAGGAGGCGCCGTCACGTTGAAGGAGCACTGCTCCAATGCCGGACTGACTGGCTTCTGTGGAGATCTTTGTTTCTTTGGCCGGATCGAAAAATGCCAACACCGGGGCCTTGGTCAGCTTCGCCCGGAGTTCCCGCCATTCTTGTTCGTGGGCGGGGAACCATTGGAACTCGGTTGTCTTCTTAACCAGGTTCCTGAGAGCCGTGGTGTGGGAGGCGAGGTTAGGGATGAATTTCCCCAGGAAATTGACCATGCCCAGGAAGCGGAGGACCGCCTTTTTGGCCTCCGGTGTCTTCATGGCCTTAATGGCAGATACCTCGTCAGCATCCGGCTGCACGCCAAACTGTGAAATGTGGTCTCCGAGGAATTTAAGTTCTGTTTGACCAAAGGAGCATTTGGCCCTGTTGAGGCGGAGGCCATGCTCATGGATTCATCGGAAGACGCGTTGGAGGTGATCAATGTGCTCCTGCGGGGTGGTAGAACAGACGATGATGTCGTCCACATATACGCAAACACCTTCGATACCTTCCATCATCTGCTCCATTACTCTGTGGAACACTTCCGATGCAGAGATGATGCCAAACGGCATCCAGTTGTAGCAATACCGGCCAAATGGGGTGTTAAAGGTGTAGATATTCCGACTGGATGCGTCGAGTTGGATCTGCCAGAACCCCTTGGATGAGTCTAGCTTAGTGAAAAATTTGGCGCAAGCCATCTCGCAGGTGAGTTCTTCGCACTTTGGAATGGGATAGTGTTCTCTCATAATATTGCGGTTGAGGTCCTTGGGATCAATACATATGCGTAATTCGCCGGATGGTTTTTTCACGCACACCATAGAGCTGACCCAGTCAGTCGGTTCTGTAACTTTTGAAATTACGCCCTGGTCTTGGAGGTCCTGCAGCTGCTGCTTGAGGTGGTCTTTGAGGGGTGCTGGTATCCTGCGAGGTGCGTGCACCACAGACGTGGCATTTGGTTTTGACAAGATTTTATAAGTGTATGGGAGTGTGCCCATGCCCTCGAATACACCCTGGTATCGGGTGATGATGGCGTTCAGCTGTGTCCGAAAGTCAGCGTCCTGAGATGCGGAAGCGTCAGCGGGTGACAGGGAGTGAACCCTTTGGACAAGGTTTAGAAGTTTGCATGCCTGAGCACCAAGCAGGGAGGCTTTAGTGGATCCCATTATTTCGAATGGCAGGTTAGCCTTTAATGACCGGTGCGACACTTCAAGCTGGCAAGAGCCACTGGCAGCAATGGCATTCCCATTATAGTCCAGAAGCTGGCAGGCTGATGGCAGGATGGTAGGCTTGACATGGAGGCTTTCGAGGTCAGACCGCGCAATGAGGTTGGCTGAAGCGCCGGTGTCCAGGCGGGATCGGATGTGGGATCGGTTGACCGTGAGGGTGGCACACCACTCGTCGTCCGGATCAATGCTGAATATTGGGAGAGACTTGGCTTTTGTCATCTGGAGCATCTTGTGTTTGGTGATTATGCCCACCCGAAATGGTGCTTTAGGGTCCTCGGTGTCAAGGTCTGGAATCAAGTCAGAGTCGGAATCGGTGACCGGTGGCTGGATGGTTCAGACATCCCTGAGTGGCTGGTTGGAGCGACGAGAGGTATTGGTTGAGCAGACCTGCATAGGGCTGCATAGTGGCCAAGCTTGCCACATTGGAGACAGCGTCGGAATTTTGCAGGACAGTGCCGCTTTAAGTGGGCGGAGCCACAGTTGCCGCACGTCGTGATGTCAGAACGTTCGGTACGCCACCATGCTAGCACATGGTGGATGTTTGTGCTACTGACTGCGGGATCTGTCTGTCTCAGAGACTGCATCCCGAATGAGCGGGAAAACTAGTGCCCTCTGTCTTTATAGTGACCGTGCTCTAACTGGTGATTGGCTGCTGTGTTGTGTGTGTTGATTGGTCTTGCAGCGTGTCAGTCAGTGTGTGTCTCTGCACCATTATATACAGATGTGTATATTATGACACTTTGAGGGGGTGGTGTATAGGTGTCAGTGGTGTGCAAGGGGCCCACAAATCATGTTCACATGTTTTGGGTCTGCCCGAAGTTGCAGGGACTTTGGCGGGGTTTGCTGCCGTGATGTCTGAGGTACTGGGGGTGTAGGTGGTCCTGAGTCCCGAATTGCCAGTGTTTGGAGCGTCAGAAGACGTGGGAGCCCAGGGGGCAAGAGAGGCTGACGTTCTGGCCTTTGCCGCTCCGGTAGCCCGGAGATGGATCCTGATGGGGTGGAGGGACTCGGAGCCTCCGAAATCGGGGGTATGGCCGAGCGACTTTGCAGAATTCCCTCGGCTGGACAAAATTAAATTTGCCTTAAGGGGATCGATGGAAGGGTTCGCTTGGAGATGGAAACGTTCATTGACTTCTTCCAGGACAGTTAAGTCAGCAGTTGGGGAGGTTAGGGTTTGTTATCTTTTATGTCTTTTATGGGCGGCATGGTAGCACAGTGGTTAGCACTATTGCTTTACAGCTCAGGGGTCCCAGGTTCGATTCCCGGCTTGGGTCACTGTGTGGAGTCTGCACATTCTCCCCGTGTGTGCGTGGGTTTCCTCCCTCAGTCCAAAGATGTGCAGGTTAGGTGGATTGGCCAAGTCAATTGCTCCTTAGTATCCAAAAAGGTGAGGTGAGGTTACTGGGTTATGGGGATAGGGTGGAGGTATGGGCTCAAGTAGGGTGCTCTTTCCAGGGGCTGGTGCAGATTCGTTGGGCCAAATGGCCTTCTTCTGCATTTTAAATGCTGTGACTCTATGACCTTAATAAAATTATATATTTCTAAAAAATCATTGATCTCTCCTGCTGCTACAATCCTCTCCTCGAACTAAAGGCACAGGGCACTTTCAAGCTGCTTTGCCTTATATTCACAGGCTGCATTAAAGTAACAGGTCCATTACTCATCCATGGATCAAAATGGTAATAGCAAAAAAAAGGGAAAAATAATAGAATAGACAGGAACAAATAGGAAGGCCTTTACACGCTCACTGAGGTGTGTGACTCTGCGCTGGTGGAAGGTAACACATTTAATCCAGACCAAGTAAGGACAGCAAATTTCCTTCTCTAATGGACATCAGTGAACCAGATGGGTTTTTAACAGTAATTGACAATGGTTTCATAATCATAATAAGATTTTAAATCCAGATTTTTATTGAATTCAAATGTCACCATCTGTAGTGGCAAGATTTGAACTTGGGTCTCCAGAGCATTACTCAGGGTCTCTGGTTTACTCGTCCAGTGAAAATGCCACTACGCCATCACCTCCCCAGTGTGCTGGTGTTCTCCCTGGAGCTCTCCGCGATATTGTCTTGGGTGCTGGGGAAGGGGTTATGACTCCGGATGGCCTGGCCTCATCAGATGGTCATCCTGCAAGACAATGGTCATGGGGTCAGTGAATGTGAAGGATCATTTTGTGGTACATCAACAACTCACTTGAGGCAGATCATCTGAATGAAGAGACAGTGCATCCGCACTTCTCTGGCCAACCTCACTGTCAGTCATTGCCCTCTCCTCGGGCAATCCCGCAATCTCCAGTGCCCTTTCCTCATAAGGCATGAGGACTCAGATCTCTGGCATCCCACCACGCACCTGCGCCCTTTCCCTCTTATTATAGGTTATCTTCCCTTCCGGGGACAAAGAGAGGGTATTGTGAGCCACACGCTTGTTGGGTCGGGAGTTTGTAGCAGGTGGAATATGTGGGCACCACACCTAGACCTGAGTCGGGCAGGTCAGACGGCAAGGGAGCCAGACATGGTGAGGTTCACGTGAGGGCTCATTATTGGGACTAAATGCGGGTGAATACAGGCCGCAATCTCGCTATTGCAGCTGACACAACACACCCCGACAAACTCACCAAAATGACACTTAGTCATTTTTTGGGTGAATTGAATCCAAATCTCTTTTAGTGAGGAACTAAGTGGATAATTTAAGGCACACCTGTTTACAACAAAACATTTACTGGCCATCCACAGGCTGGAAAGCGGATTAGTGGGCTTGTAAATTAGGGCATTGTGCCACTGGCACAGATTTTACAAGTGATGGGGGAGGCATCAGTTGGACTGCCCACCCATAGCCCAGTTGAAATCCTTAAGTTGGCAAATAATGCCCTCTTAAAGGCTTCAGCCTGCCACCATCCTGACATTATCCTGGACAAAACAGGCCACAATCTACCACCTTAAACATTCACTGGGCATCCATAGTAGCAGCAGTGTGCATCGTCAATAAAATGCACTGCAGCAGCTCGCTAGAGCTCCTTTTACAACCTGGCTTCTACAAATATCTTCCAAATCCAGGATCCCTACCACCTAGAAAGACAAGTGCAGCAGAGGCTTGGAACGCTATCCTCCAAGCCACACACCATGCTAAATTTGAACAATATTTCTGTGGCTGGGTCAACATTCTGCAACTCCTTTTCTAACAACACTATGGGTGTCCCTACACCACATGAACTGCAGTGGTTCAAGCCAGTGGCTTATCACCAGCTTCTCAAGGGCAATTAGGGATGGGCAATAAATGCTGGCCTGGCCAGCGACACCCGCATCCTGTAAAAGAACTTTAAAAAATTAACGAGCAACAGGAAAGGCCTACAACCCAGTAGATTGTCCCTGCAGGCTCCTGGCCAGTGAAAGTGGAGAGAGTGCCTCCTTTCAAGGTCCCTGGTGCTAATTGTAGTCCCCCCACCCTCTTCCCTGTGACCATCCTCCACTCTATACTCTCCAACATGTCCCTCCCTCCCCAAAATAATATGTAGACAGTCCAACTAGGGAAGGGGCGGTACTGGACCTGGTATTGGGGAATGAGCCCGGCCAGGTGGTAGATGTTTCAGTAGGGGAGCATTTCGGTAACAGTGACCACAATTCAGTAAGTTTTAAAGTACTGGTGGACAAGGATAAGAGTGGTCCGAGGATGATTGAAAGTCAAAGAGATCTAGGAGTACAGGTCCACAGGTCATTGAAAGGGGCTGCACAGGTGGAGAAGGTAGTCAAGAAGGCATACGGCATGCTTGCCTTCATTGGCCGGGGCATTGAGTATAAGAATTGGCAAGTCATGTTGCAGCTGTATAGAACCTTAGTTAGGCCACACTTGGAGTATAGTGTTCAATTCTGGTCGCCACACTACCAGAAGTATGTGGAGGCTTTAGAGAGGGTGCAGAAGAGATTTACCAGAATGTTGCCTGGTATGGAGGGCATTAGCTATGAGGAGCGGTTGAATAAACTCGGTTTGTTCTCACTGGAACGAAGGACGTTGAGGGGCGACCTGATAGAGGTATACAAAATTATGAGGGGCATAGACAGAGTGGATAGTCAGAGGCTTTTCCCCAGGGTAGAGGGGTCAATTACTAGGGGGCATAGGTTTAAGGTGAGAGGGGCAAGGTTTAGAGTAGATGTACGAGGCAAGTTTTTTACGCAGAGGGTAGTGGGTGCCTGGAACTCGCTACCTGAGGAGGTAGTGGAAGCAGGGACGATAGTGACATTTAAGGGGCATCTTGACAAATATATGAATAGGATGGGAATAGAAGGATACGGACCCAGGAAGTGTAGAAGATTGTAGTTTAGTCGGGCAGCATGGTCGGCACGGGCTTGGAGGGCCGAAGGGCCTGTTCCTGTGCTGTACATTTCTTTGTTCTTTGTTCTTATTACTTGGAGGCTTGGGTCAAACGCTCAAGACCTCCTTTTTGACCCAGATGTAGTACCAGTAGTGGCCACCACCTCCGGTGGCCCTGCTGGTTCTGCAGTGCTGTCAGTGCTATGAGGCAGGACTTCATCCTGGAGAGACGTAGAAGTCTCCCCTCAAAACAATTGAAAACCAGTTGGCCGAAACATTGAAGCGGGGCAAGCTGGCCAAGTAGAGCCAAGCTTGCCCTCCGACATTTACACTGCGTTGTGGGGAGTCTGCGGTCAGGGTATAGTCCAGCTCATTCTGTTTGATAATGCTACACTTTTGTCTGCTTTATTATGTAAAAGACATTATATAAATATAAGTTAATGTTGTTAATGCCATGGTTAAGTGAAAGAATCATGGAAATATCTGTTCCACAAACCTACAGGTTACAACACCTTGTTGGTTCTCCCTATTGCGAGCAACTCCATATTTTAATGTTCAGCCCAGGGCACGGAGCCGCATCTGAGGGCTGCCCTCGGAAAACTGGGTATAAAGTTGCCCTCACATTGTGGCTAGAAGTCAGGCAAGGTAAAGTAGAGGTGGAGGCCAGAGACAATTAAAGGGGAATGAGAAACATGCATAGAGGTTTTGGGTGAGGGGGAATTTAGGCCAAAGGGCAGGCAGAAATGAGACGGTAAGACGGAGCTGCCTGTTGACAAAAAATGGGAGCAGGGAGAATAAAAGGGAAAAAAACTATAAAATATGTTTCAAAACAACATGAAAGGTTATCAAAAAGAAATTAATAAGAAATTCAAATAAATAATTGAAGAATGTTAATGTATAATTGCTGGATGAAATAGCAAGTCTGTGACCAGCAAGATGTGTCACAGTGCCATCTACAGGAGTAGCAGCTATTAAAATGGGTTCCTTCACATGAAAGCTTTCGATGAAGAGAGACATATCTCACTCGTTTAAACATATTTGTAAACGACAGGATTCTCAGACAAACATCTGTAGAATTATTACAGTCATTCCCTCCCCGTCCCCCAACAGAATTTTTTGCATTTAGATGATTGTCAGTGAAATTTGACACCACCATCCCACATATTTTAAAGTGTGTGTGAAAGCCATCACTACGTTTGATTATTACCAAATGTAGGTGCTGAGAAAAGAACACAATTGAAAATCCTACTTGTCCAACGTAGAGTGCACATTCTCTGCCTGTGGGGATACCAAAATGTTGGAGTTTAACCAACTAAAACCATGCAGTTAATCAGTAGAGCTGTTTGTGCCTACCCAGGATATTGGTTTGAAGATAAGTAGGAAAAATCAGAGTCTGCAGTGCCCGATCTATTCCTTTAGATGTTATTAATAATGCAAGCTAGCTGATAACTATTAACAGTGCCTTGGAATAACAACAGAGCTGCATTTTTTCAGGCATTCACTTGTTGAGTCCACCATGGAGAATTGACTAGATTCCAATTTCCCGGGTTACTCATACTGAACCAATTCAATGGCAAAGAGACCTATTTAACTTGGCGCACCATAGGGGATGGCCAAAATTAGGTTATTATAATGCTGAGATATACAGGTTGGAAGCCTTCCTAACCCTAGAGAAAAACTGTTCAGGAGTATTGTGATGAAGAACACACCTCATTATTTAATTTGTGTGTGCAATGCCAATTGCCACTTGGCCTTGGCTGAGAGTGCATTACATGGTACTATGAACTGGAGATGCCTATTGTGTTCTGTGATCTTGGCTGTGCAATGAAACTGCAGAACTGCTGGTGACTTAACTAGAATGATGCTTTTTTAATTTATTTTTAAAAAAAAAATTTTATTAAAGTTTTCACAAAATATCAACAACAAAATGTAAAAGGAACCCAATAGAATTAAATACAGAACAAAACAGCCCAGTGCCCCTCTCCCGCCATACATAAATAATATATTAACACCGGCCGAAACACATAGCAAACATAGCAAATATATACACCCCCTCAGATCCCCCAGTACAGACAAACAAAAATAAAATAGAACCCCCCACCCCCGGGTTTCTGCTGCTGCTGACCATTGTCTACCGTTCTTCCAGGAAGTCTAAGAACGGTTGCCACCGCCTGAAGAACCCTTGCACCGATCCACTTAAGGCAAATTCACCCCCAAAAAACCGGTCTCATCCTTGTCCTGGTCATGTGTGCCCTGTGCAGCACCTTAAACTGTGTGAGGCTGAGCCTCGATCACGAAGAGGAAGAGTTCACCCTCCCTAGGGCATCTGCCACGTCCCTTCCTCGATCTCCTCCCCAACTCCTCCTCCCACTTACCTTTCAGCACCTCCACCGAGGACTCCTTCTCCTCCTGCATCACCTGGTATGTTGCCGAGATCTGCCTCTCTCCAAGCCCCCGAGAGCACCCTGTCCTGTACCGTGCGTGGCAGCAGCAGCGGGAATTCCACCACTTGCCGCCTGGCAAAGGCCCTTACCTGTAGATACCTAAAGGCATTTCCCGGGGGAGCCCGTACTTCTCCTCCAGCTCACCCAGGCTCGCGAACATCCCATCCACAAACAGGTCCCCCAACCTTCTTATCCCTGCCCTGTGCCACCCCGAAAACCCTCCATCTATTCTCCCTGGGACAAACCAGGGGTTCCCCCGTATCGGGGTCCACACCGAGGCCCCCAATTCCCCCCTGTGCCACCTCCATTGCCCCCAAATTTTAAGGGCAGCCGCCACCACCACCGGGCCGTTGCCAACGCCTCCAGACTCGTACCCTCACAAGACGCCGTCTCCAGCCTCTTCCCTGCTGCCCCCTCCCCCTCCATCACCCACTTGTGCACCATCGCCGCATTGGCGGCCCAGTAGTACCCACAGAGGTTGGGCAGCGCCAGCCCCCCCTATCTCTACTCCGCTCCAGGAACACCCTTCTCGCCCTTGGAGTCCCTCGCACCCACACAAACCCCATTATACTCCTGTTAACCCGCCTAAAGAAGGCCTTCGGGATAAGAATGGGGAGGCACTGGAACAGGAACAAAAACCTTGGGAGCACCATCATCTTGACTGACTGCACCCTACCCACCAGGGACAGCGGCAACGCGTCCCCCTCTTACAACTCCTCCTCCATTTGCTCCACCAGCCTCGTGAAGTTAAGTCTATGCAGGGCCCCCCAGCTCCTGGCCACCTGGACCCCCAAATACCTGAAGCTCCTCTCCGCCCTTTTTAGTGGGAGCTCGCCAATCCCCCTCTCCAGGTCCCCTGGGTGAACCACAAACAACTCGCTCTTCCCCATGTTGAGCTTGTACCTGAGAAATCCCCAAACTCCGAGGATCCTCATTACCTCCGGCATTCCCCCCACCGGGTCCACCACCTATAGCAGCAAGTCGTCCGCATAGAACGACATCCTATGCACCTCCCCACCCCGCACCAGCCCCCTCCAGTTCCTCGACTCCCTCAGTGCCATAGCCAGGGGTTCAATCGCCAGCGCAAAGAGCAGGGGGGACAAAGGACACCCCTGTCTCGTCCCTCGATGCAACCGAAAGTACTCAGACCTCCTCTTGTTCGTGGCCACACTCGCCATCGGGACCTTGTACAACAGCTTAACCCACCTGACGAACCCCTCCCCAAACCTGAACCCCTTCAGCACCTCCCACAAGTATCCCCACTCTGCCCTATCGAAGGCCTTCTCAGCGTCCATCGCCGCCACTATCTCCGCCTCCCCCTCCCTCGCCGGCATCATAATAACGTTCAGGAGCCTCTGCACATTTGCATTCAACTGCCTCCCCTTCACGAACCCCGTCTGGTCTTCGTGGATGACCTGCGGCACACAATCCTCAATTCGCGTGGCTAAGACCTTCGCCAGCACCTTGGCATCTACATTTAACAATGAAATCGGCCTGTAAGACCCACACTGCAGGGGATCCTTGTCCCGCTTCAGGATCAAGGAGATCAGTGCCCGGGACATCGTCGGGGGCAACGCCCCCCCCCCTCTTTTGCCTCATTGAAGGTCCTAACTAGCAACGGGCCCAACAGGTCCATATATTTTTTGTAAAATTCGACAAGGAAACCATCCGGCCCCGGTGCCTTCCCCGCCTGCATGCTCCCTATCCCTTTGGCCAGCTCCTCTAACCCAATCAGGGCCCCTAATCCCGCCATCAGTCCCTCCTCCACCTTCAGGAACTTCAGTTGGTCCAGAAAGCAGCCCATCCCTCCCTCCTCCAGTGGGGGCTCGGACCGATCCGATACAGTTCCTCATAAAAGTTCCTGAAGACCCCATTGATGCCAGCTCCACTCCGCACCACACTCCCCCCCCCCTATCCTTAACTCCCCCAATCTCCCTAGCTGCGTCCCGCTTCCGAAGCTGATGCGCCAGCATCCGACTTGCCTTTTCCCCATATTCATTAATCACCCCCTGGGCCTTCCTTCACTGCACCTCCGCCTTCCTGGTGGTCACCAGGTCGAATTCGGCCTGGAGGCTACGCATCTCCCTCAACAGTCCATCCTCCGGTACCTCCGCATACCTCCTGTCTGCCCTCACCATCTCCCCCACCAGCCTCTCCCTCTCCCTCTGCTCTCTCCTCTCCTTGTGGGCCCTAATGGAGATCAGCTCTCCCATAACCACCACCTTCAGCGCCTCCCAGATCATCCCCACTCGGACCTCCCCGTTATCGTTGGCCTCCTATGCATCTTCGGACCCCCTCGCCCACCTCCTCGTCCACCAACAGCCCCACCTCCAAGCGCCACAACGGGCGCGGGTCCCTCTCCTCCCCCAGCTCTAGGTCTACCCAATGCGGGGCGTGATCTGAAATGGCTATTGCCGAGTAATCGGTATCCTCAACTCTCGCTATCAGCGCCATACTCATAATAAAAAAGTTGATCTGGGAATAGGCCTTATGAACGTGCGAGAATGAAAATACCCTAGCCCCCGGCCTTGCAAATCTCCAAGGGTCCACCCCTCCGATCTGGTCCATAAACCCCCTCAGCACTTTAGCCGCCGCCGGCCTCCTACCCGTCCTAGACCTGGAGCGATCCAGTGCCGGATCCAACACCGTGTTAAAGTTCCGCCCCATTATCAGGCCCCCCACTTCCAAGTCCGGGATCCGACCCAACATGCGCCGCATAAAACCCGCATCGTCCCAGTTTGGGGCATACACATTGACCAGCACCACCCTTTCCCCTTGCAGCTTACCACTTACCATTACGTACCTGCCGCCATTGTCTGTCACAATGCTCGACGCCTCGAACGACACCCTCCTTCCCACCAAGATCGCCACCCCCTGATTTTTGGCATCCAGCCCTGAATGAAACACCTGGCCTACCCACCCCTTCCTCAATCTTACCTGGTCTGCCACCTTCAGGTGTGTCTCCTGGAGCATGACCACATCCTCCTTCAGCCCCTTCAGGTGTGCGAACACCCGGGCCCGCTTAACCGGCCCATTCAGTCCCCTTACATTCCAGGTTATCAGCCGGATCAGGGGGCTACCCGCCCCCCTTCCCCGCCGACTAGCCATAACCCCTCCTCAGCCAGCCACGCCCCCGCGCCCCATGCCCGGGCCGTTCCCCACGGCGGCAGACCCCCGTCCCAACACCCTCTACTCGCTCCAGCTCCCCCTTGACCATACCAGCAGCATCCCGGTTCCCCCCACCCCCCCACCCCGCAGCTAGGACCCCTCCTAGCTGCATTGCTCCCCCCATTGCACTCCCGCAAGTCAGCTGACTCCTGCTTACCCCGGCCACTCCCGCTTCTCCTTTGACTGCTCCCATTGTGGGACTTCCCCTCCCCCTCCATTACCCATCAGCAGACTCTTCGCCTTCCCCTTCCATCCCAAGCATGGGAAAAAACCCGCGCTTCTCCGCCCCGGCCCCGCCCCCTCCAGCCTTCAGCGTGGGAAAAAGCCCGCGCTTTCCGCCTGCCCGGCTCCGCCTCCTCTGTCGCAGCTCGTTTTACAGGCCCAGTCCCCTCACCCCCGACTCGGGCCTCACACTCCCCCGTGGGGCCCCATCCCCCCTACCGGCCATCCACCCCCTACTCCGTTTACTTGCCCCCCTCCAAGAGCCCACTCGACAGACCCAACCAAAACAGTGCCCAACCCACCCTAACCACCCACACTGAACGAAAACTGAACAAGAACAAAGAAGCCCCCCCTCAAAATGTAACACAATAACAGCAATCCCCGACCATCCCCACGCCCGACCCCCCATCCCGACCCTCAGTCTGTGTCCAGCTTCTCGGCCTGAACAAAGGCCCACGGCTCCTCCGGGAACTCAAAATAATGGTGCTGGTCCTTGTAGGTGACCCACAGACGCGCCGGCTGCAACATGCCAAACCTCACCCCCTTCCTGTGCAGCACCGCCTTCGCCCGGTTGTACCCGGCCCTCCTCTTCGCCACCTCCGCACTCCAGTCCTGATATATCCGAACCTCCGCGTTCTCCCACCTGCTGTTCCTCTCTTTCTTGGCCCACCTGAGCACGCACTCCTGATCAGCGAACCGATGAAACCGCACTAGCACCGCCCGCGGCGGCTCGTTAGCCTTGGGCCTCCTCGCCAGCACTCTATGGGCCCCTTCCAGATCCAGGGGCCCCTGGAAGGACCCCTCTCCCATCAGCGAGTTTAACATGGTGACCACATAGGCCCCCACGTCCAACCCCTCCAGCCCCTCCGGGAGGCACAGGATCCGCAGATTATTCCGCCTCGACCGATTCTCCATCTCCTCGAACCGTTCCTGCCATTTCTTGTGGAGCGCCTCCACCTCTACCGCTAGGCCCAAGATCTTGTCCTCGTTATCTGAGATCTTTTGTCAGACCTCGCGGATCGCCACCCCCTGGGCCTTCTGGGTCTCCAGCAGCTTATCAATAGAAGCCTTCATCGGCTCCGGCAGATCCGCTTTAATCTCCCTGAAGCAGCGCTGGATAACCTCCTGCTGCTCCTGCGCCCACTACATCCACGCTGCCTGGTCCCCGCCCTCTGCCATCTTGCTCTTCTTCCCTCGCACTTTCTTTGGCTTCACCACCACTTTTTTAGTCGCCCCGCTCCTGGTCCAAGCCATACACTATCGGGGGAATGTTGCAGTCTTCTTCCCACACCGGGAAATGTTGAAAAAATGCTGTTGGGGGCCCTGTAAAGGGCCCAAAAGTCAGTTCCAAGCGGGAGCTGCCGAACGTGCGACTTAGCTCTGCATAGCCGCAACCGGAAGTCTAGAATGATGTTTTATTGATGTACACGTGGTAATGTAATAATCAGAATTGCTACACAGATCAAGTTATCATGGAATTACATTAGATTCTCCTGGAACCAGGCTTATGTGCAACTGTCCTGGTGTACGCCTTACAACCTTCTCCCGATAGCCAGATGTCACATGACTGATGTCTGACTCCACCTGCTGGTCGGACGTCGCACCGCTGAGTGCAAGCAAGATCGTCCACAGGCATATTACCACAATGCCGAATTTCAGCCCTTTGTGCATGTTTCCTCGGAGCCTGAAACAGTCTTATAAGCAGCCTCTTCAAACCAGTTCCAACAGGTATACTGCCTAGAGCGTACCCATTAGCAAGACATCGATATTTGCTTTCAGCATGATGCAAGGATCTGTTCAGGAAAAACTGCAGAGTGTCCGTCATCTTGTTCATACCAGACTCATCCATCACCAACAGCTTGATTTAGGTCTTCGGATATGAGGAACTTTGGTAAAGAAAGCTGCCACAGGACTTTATATCCACTGGATAACCATCATTCACTTCATCAAAGAATTTAAGCAAACTGATGAGATGTAACACTATTTCTTACTTTCGCTGTGCTCATTAGCAACCTACAAAATATATTAGCTATCCAAATGGAAGATAGTCAAACACTGGTATCTTGTCACACAGGCCAGCATCAGAATCTTTTGTTTTCTGTGATGTGTTCAGTATTCTCAACTTCAAAAACACCATCATCATTTGACACATCAAACAGAATATTCATCTTCAATAAATTTTCACTGCAATCAAAGATATTGGTGTTTCTGAAAATAAAATGTAAAATAATATGCTTAGCCATGGCAATTGAAAAGATTCTAGGATGCAGCAATGTGTTATGTCAATTTAGATGTGTACACTAGAATGAGTTTAAACTCAATGGTTGAAATTTCACACTTCCTCCTGTAAAATCCACAAATGTACTGAAATGCGATTTCCGCCTCCTTTAGGTGTCATGCCCTAAGGCAGCATGGGTGACCAGGAAATTCCATTCTTTTGGTCCATGATAACATTTGAGGTGGTTTTGCCATTGCCTTCCACAGCATGGCTGACCAGGAAACTCTCCTGCACTTTCCACCTGCCATCAGGCACATAGGGACAAGTTATAATAATAATAATTTTTATTAGTGTCACAAGTAGGCTTACATTAATACTGCAATGAAGGTACTTGAAAATCACCTAGTCGCCACACTCCGGCGCCTGTTCAGGTACACAGAGGGAGAATTCTGAATGTCCAGTTCACCTAACAAGCATGTCTTTCGGGACTTGTGGGAGGAAACCGGAGCACCCTGACGAAACCCATGCAGACACGGGGAGAACGTGCATCCTCCGCACAGACAGTGACCCAAGCTTGGAATTGAACCTGGGACCCTGGCACTGTGAAGCCACAGTGCTAACCACCGTGCTACTGTGCCGCCCATTGTTTTGGTGGTTAGAATACCAGACAAGAAACCCACGCAATTTGTAAACTGTGAGGAAAGGATACTTTACCCCAGGAGTGATGACTCGGGCCATCAGGTATATTTTATGTTAAAAACAAACTTTAAGTTAGACCCATGTACATCAAAGAAATAGCTTTGAATTAGTAAAGAACAGTAAAACAGTTCTTAAGTAAAAGGACCAACCAAGCAACCCAATAGAGTTTAAATGCCACTTATAAATAAAGTTAATGAAACAGGTTTATTTGTTGTCCTCTGTAACTTTGGAGAGAGATCCTTTGAGTAATAACTTGAAAATCTTTGTCTTGTCAGACTCAAATCTTATGGCAAAACTGACAAAACTACAGACATACCTGGCTCCTCCCATTCTTTACATCAACTGTATCCCACTAAGTTGTCCTTTGACCTGCTTAGCTAGGACTAACACCATCCCTCAAATTATCTACACCCCAGGGAACTGTCCAAATATAAACAATATTCCATTAGCCATCTATAAGCATACATGTCAATGGTTAGAATCAATACTTACCTCACTTTTATGACATCTTAATTATAGCTTTGTAGACACATTGCCTGCATGTATTTTAACCCAGGGTTTTTAATAATATTACGACAACAAAATATAAAATATATGTTCAATATATTCGGCTTCTTTTGAGAATCACTTTTGCAGCCATAAATTTAGTGTTAAGCAGGTATAGGAAACATTCTATTGAAGATTTTTAAAAATTAAATGATTGAATTGCTAATTGCCTAACATTACTTTGTTATCCCCTCAATGCTGCTGACCCAGGACTTGTGTTACATTCAATTTTTCACTGCTAAAAGACACATTCACACAGTCTGTGGTTCCTTTTACATCCTCCAATATGTTTAAATCAGTTATGCTTTATGTTGTAATGATTTTGTGTTTTCTGTCAGGAGAATCAATGCTATTGGCTTTTTCATTCTTTTTCAATTGTTCTGACATGAGTGGTTTCTCATTTTAGATTGTGACATCAAAAGCTGAGAAACAAACTTTCATCATCACCCTCCTATGACTCAATTGCATGATCTCCATCTTATTTACATAACCTGCAGACGTCTGCTGGCCCTCCCCAGGCAGCTTGCCAGCAAAGGGAGCTTAAGTATAAAGCCATTGGACCCAGGAGGGGAAACAGAGAGCTGCAGGTGCTGGATAGTTGTTGACACCCCCTCCTGTAAGTCCTGTCTCTGCTTCTCCACCAGTGATGGATCATACGTTCCAGAAGTGATATATCTGTCTGGACTGCAACTACTTCCTGGGATTGGGCAGCCCTCCGACTGTCCATTCCATCAGGTGACCCTACCTCCACCTGGTGTGGTGCAGCATGTGTGACGTGCATACCAGAAGATGAACCAGGAGCCTCATCACTAAAATGTCCCACCAAGGTGATAGTCTCTGCGATGGTGGAGGGTGCAGGTGACAACAGTGACAAAATGTCGGTGTCTTCCCCAGACTGGTGCTCCAGAATGTGCTGGGCTTATGGCTGGGGGTGAGGGTGAGGTACCCTACATGGGCCGGCATAGTCCGATGGTGATCCTGCAAGATAAAGACAAGAGACAGTGAAATCATGGGAAGGAGTGATCTGGGAGAGAGGGGTGACTCACTTGCTATAGGGGCATCATTTTCCATTTGGACCTCACTTGGTTAACGGATGCCGACCTCCGCACCTGAGATGGCCTCTCATGCATCTCCCCGGCTAACTCCAGCACCCTCTACTCCACAGTGGTGAGAGCCGGGAGGTCAGGGACACCCTCTCAGGTCTTCTCCCGCTCTTGCCTTTTCCTAGGGGACATATAAAGGACATGGTGAGATGCATGGAGGCAAGTTCTATGGAGGGGTTCTGTATCAGGTGGCATGTGTGTGCAAGGCACCTGGCCAAAAAGGTCAATACAGGTGCTGGGGTTTCGTGCAGGATGGGATGTGAGGGAGATGCAGCCAGGTGGATTTTGATTGGCCTCTGGGAGAGTGGGGCGATGATGTGAGGGACAGAGGTGATGCCAGGGGAACAGAGGTGGTGGCCATCTGAGGAGGTGCCCTAAGGAGGTCATTCATCTTCCTGCATTCTGTGTCGGTCAGCTTGGTGAGTCTGGCAGCACTGACCACCTCCGCCCAGGCCCGGTGAACAACAATCGGGCTGGAGCCGCCTGCCCATCCTGGGGAAGAAGGTGTCCCGCTTCTCCTCCACTGCATCCTCTCAAGGTCCGGGTCCAGGAACATTGGTCTCCTTGCTGCCATATTCTTGGCTGGAATGAGAGCGTGTGGGGAATGCAGTGCTTATAAGCAACTCCAGCTTGTCAAGCTCTGCAAGACCAATTCTGGCCCCAGCAAAACAGACACCGGCGGGAATGAAATTGCTCTAGATTCAGATGGGCAGAGTGCTGGCCTAATAGCATGTCCTGAATTGCTCAAAATAATGCCCCCCGTGGGAACGCGAAACCCACGCAATTCAGTCCCAGCATCAACATTTTGTCGCCCGCAGAGAATGCTGGCCATCTCCTTCACACATCTGTTGAATAGTTAATCCACTGTGGTAATTGAGTTAGGGTTTGTCCAAGGCCTAAAGAGCAACACATCACTGAGTTAACACTCTAATGATGAGTCAAAGCTGGACAGAAGTTTGTAAGATATGTTCACAGCATGCAACGTGAAAAGATTTGACAGCTTGACATTTCAAGCTATTACCTGTTCACCTATTGGAGAACTTGTTTGACGTTGCAATTTTGCTTGTAGGGGTAGAAACTCCTTTATGACCCAATAGATTTTAGAGCATAAATTCAGAGTTGGGCTGACAAACTTTGCAGTTGGATGTTCAGCACCAAAAATGCGCACAAAAAATGGAGTCCACCATATTGGTAACGGTGGTCCCTGGTGATCATCTGAAATAAAAAATAGCATCATTGTAATCTATTAATAGAAATAACTTGAGGCTAACTCATTAAATGCAACATTCATCAGACAACTGACTGTAAAATTGGAATTTCTAGAGAATTATCTGGTAGTCTTTGCTCTTTAGCTGAAAACTTTGTAAACAGGCATTCAGTTCCTTTTCCATTGTCGACAAAGAAACCATCTCCTGATTTAGTTGGGATGCTGGTCAGGTATCATTGAATGTACCAGCTATCTATGAGCTTTAGAAAGAAAATCCTGCAACACTTCACAATATAATTTTTGTCAATCTCTCAAACAACTGTAACAAACTAAGACATATAATAAACAATCATAAGCATGAAATACATATGATCAATTCAGCAATATTCTTCTAAGCGAATCTTAGTTTAACCTTATTCCTGACCTTTTGAAAATTTATGAAGCAAAATACCCTCAAATTATTTCCATTGATCATTTCCATGTGTTTTATATTAATCACAATTATCCTCAAAAATGAGATAGCAAAATAAAAAGCATTACTTCACCATACCTATACTCACTTCTGTTATCATTAAAATGGTACAGGTATGTATTGGGGAGGTGGCACAGTCAAACTGGCACTTTACTCCTTTACTTATCAGATCTAAACTATATGTAGGTCAGATGGTTAGGGTCCTTTTCTTCTAACAGTCGTAAGAGATTCTAACAGACTCAGTTCCTTTCCGAGAAGCTACAAGTTCACAGCATAATAATAATCTTTATCAGTGTCACAAGTAGGCTTACGTTAAAACTGCAATGAAGTTACTGTGTAAATCCCCTAGTCGTCACACTCCGGCACCTACTTGGATACACTGAGGGAGAATTCAGAATGTCCAATTCACCTAACAGCACATCTTTCAGGACTTGTGGGAGGAAACCGGAGGAAACTCATGCAGACACGGGGAGAACGTGCAGACTCCGCACAGACAGTGACCCAAGCCGGGAATCGAAATGTTCACAATTTGGCAATGAAATGGAAAATCTATTAGAATCATAGAATAGAATCATAGAATCCCTACAGTGCAGAAGGAGGCCATTCGGTCCATCGAGTCTGCACCGACCCTCCAAAAGAGCACCCCACCTAGGCTCGCTCCCCAACCCTTTCTCCCTAACCCCACCTAACCTTTGGACACTCAGGGACAATTTAGCATTGCCAATCCACCTAAACTGCACATTTTTAGATTGCGGGAGGAAACCAGAGCACCGGAGGAAATCCACGCTGACACGGGGTGAATGTGCAAACTCCACTCAGACAGTAACCCGAGATTGGAATTTAGCCCGGGTCCCTAGCGCTGTGAGGCAGCAGTGCTAACCACTGTGCCACCATGCCACCCCAGAAAGCATAATTAGTCACACAATAAATCTGAACACTGATTGTTTTAAATGCAACAGTACCAAGAAAATCTTATTCCGAGAAATCGAAGGGGCAAATGGGAAAATACCAAAGGTTGAATTCCTCATTGTTGATTAAGAGTTTCACTGTATATGGCCACATCATTAGTGTACAAAATGTTTAATTGCCCAACACTAAATGTGTTCAAAATTTAAAAAACAGAATACAACGGATCCCGGAAATCTGCAATTAAAACAGAAAACAGAGTTCTCCATAGATGTTGCCAGACGTGCTGAATAGTTCCAGAATTTTATGTTTTTATTATTGAAAGTCCTGATTATGATTTTTTTGTTCCTTCTTGACATCCCCCTTTTTAAAAAAAAAAATTGTTGGTTGCTTGGAATATATGCGACTGTATGTACAGGTATAACTTTATTTACATTAAATGGCGAGTGGATGAATATATACATGAATATATATATGTCTAGCGTGCAGATGCAAAACAAAATTTCCAAGATAAGTCTATAAGTCCAATCTTTGGGGCTTGCGTCGGATCCTTGTTGACTGCCTGAGAGGTGGAGGTGGGGGCGACGGCGCCCTGACAGGCGGGATTGCTGCCAGATTGGTGGCCATGTGGTGCGAGGTGTCCAGAGGAGGCATAACAACATCTGAAAAAGTAAGATTTGGTGGTGGGCAGGCAAGTTTGCGCAGTGCCCTTCTGTTGTGCCTGACAATGGAGACATCAGCCATACGAACCACAAACGATCTGGGAGCAGCCTGTCGAACAACAACAGCTGGAGCTGACCAGCCTCCATCAGGTAGCTTGATGCGAACAGCATCTTCCGGAGAGAGCACAGGCAAATCGGTAACATGAGCATCGTACGTCAGCTTTTGCCGGTTCCTGAGTTGCTGCACCTTTTGCAGCATTGGGAGGTGATCCAGGTCTGGTAAGTGTATGACTGGAACAGTCGTCCACAGGTCTCTCTTCATGAGGAGGTGAGCCGAAGACATACCAGTGGACAGAGGGGTTGCCCTGTACGGCAACAGCGCAAGGTTGAAGTCAGAAGCAGAGTCCGCAGCCTTGCAGAGCAGTTGCTTCACTATATGGACCCCTTTCTCGACCTTCCCGTTGGACTGCGGGTAACGTGGGCTTGAGGTAATGTGTTTGAATTGGTACGACTTGGCGAAATTGGACCACTCTTGGCTGTGGAAGCAGGGACCATTGTCACTCATGACAATGAGTGGAATACCATGCCTGGCAAATGTCTCCTTGCAGGCCTTGATGACTGTCCTTGATGTGAGGTCTGACAGCTTCACAACTTCCGGGTAACTTGTGAAGTAATCTATGATGAGCACATAGTCACGCCCATTGGCGTGAAAAAGGTCGATTCCCACCTTGCACCATGGAGAGGTCACGATCTCGTGTTGCTGGAGTGTTTCTTTTGTTTGAGCAGGCTGGAAACGCTGGCAGGTCGCACAATTGAGGACCATGTTGGATATGTCCTGGTTGATCCCAGGCCAATAGACAGCCTGCCGGGCCCTGCGCCTACACTTTTCGACACCTCGGTGTCCCTCGTGGATTTGTTTGAGCACTAAGCTCTGCAGACTGTGAGGAATAACGATACGATCTAGCTTGAGGAGGATCCCCTCGATGACTGTCAGGTCGTCCTTCACATTAAAGAACTGAGGGCATTGCCCTTTTTGCCAGCCATTTGCGAGATGGTGCATTACACGCTGCAGAAGAGGGTCCTTGGCAGTCTCTTCACGAATGCTGATCACTCTTTCATCTGAGGCCGGGAGGTTGCTGGCACACAGTTGCACCTGTGCCTCAATCTGGTGGATGAAGTCAACATGTTCACAGGGCGAGGTGATGGAGCGGGACAGGGCATCCGCAATTATCAGCTCCTTGCCTGGTGTGTATACTAACTCAAAATCGTACCTTCGGAGTCAAAGGAGAATGCGCTGAAACCTGGGCATCATGTCATTCAAGTCCTTATGAATGATATGGACTAAGGGTCTGTGGTCAGTCACCACTGTGACGGTTGGTAGACTAGACATAGACATGGAACTTTACAATTCCGGTTAGGAGGCCCAGGCACTCTTTTTCAATTTGGGCGTACGTCTGTTCAGTAGGAGTCATGGCCCTTGATGCATAAGCAACTGGAGCCCAGGACAAGGAGTCATCCTTCTGGAGGAGCACCGCACCAATGCCGTCCTGGCTTGCATCCGTGAAGATTTTTGTTTCCCTGTCCGGGTCAAAAAACGCTAGTACCGGAGCAGTGGTGAGCTTTGCCTTTAGCTCGAGCCACTCTGCTTGATGTGTGGGTAGCCACTGGAATGCCGTGGACTTCTTCACCAGATGCCTGAGAGCCGTGGTGTGTGAGGCCAGGTTGGGAATGAATTTTCCCAAGAAGTTCACCATACTGAGGAAGCGTAGTACCGCCTTTTTGTCTTCCAGGGTCTTCATGGCATTAATGGCCTTGACTTTGTCCGAATCTGGTTGCACACCCTGCTGGGATATTTGGTCACCCAAGAACTTGATGGATGACATGCCCAAGGAGCACTTGGCCTTGTTCAGCTTGAGGCCATTTGCATGGACACGTCAAAATACTTGCTTGAGACGAGATATGTGTTCCTCGGGGGTCGTGGACCATATGATTACATCATCTGCGTAGACACGCACACCCTCAATGCCCTCCATCATCTGCTCCATGAAATTGTGGAAGATTTCAGAGGCTGAAACAATGCCGAACGGCATACGGTTATAACAGTCCCTGCCAAATGGTGTGTTGAACGTGCAGAGCTTCCTGCTGGACTCGTCCAGTTGTATCTGCCAGAAACCACGCGATGCATCTAGCTTCGTGAAGAATTTGGCATGTGCCATCTCACTGGTCAGTTCCTCCCGCTTTGCGATCGGGTAGTGTTCCCGCATTATGTTCCGGTTAAGGTCTTTGGGATCTATGCATATCCACAACTCTCCTGAGGGTTGTGGTGAATGTATTACGGCAACCATTCACCACTGTATTACATTATATTACATTGTACTAAGTTGATGCCCTTATGGGCTCCACCTTTGGACCATTGTATTACATTACATCGCATTGTATCATGTTGGTGCCCTTGTGGGCTCCGCCCCTGGCTCCGCCCCCTCAGGGGAGGTATGTAGATCTGCTGCCCTACAGGCGGCTCTCAGTGCAGAGCAGTCGCAGGCAGGCACAGTTCTAGCTGATTAAAACAACTGTTCACTTCAACTCTCCATCTTGTGTGAATTGATGGTCGCATCAATTTAATCAGCTACAACATCGCGATGGAAGCAGCCCTCAAACCTGATCGGCTGGAACTCGACCCACAGGCCGCTGAAACCAAAGGGATTTTTTCGCACCAGCTCCGATGTTTCGAGGCCTACCTCGCCGCCTCCTCCTCGCCCTACATCACCGAGGAACAGAAACTGAGCCTCCTCCACGCCCGGGTGAGCCATAGAATCTCCGTGCAGATCGAGGAAGCGACCACATAGGCAGACACGGTCGCGATCCTGAAAAGGCAATACGTGAGGCCGGTGAACGAAGTGTCCGCACGGCATCTCCTCACCACTCGCCGCCAATGCCCCGGGGAATCGCTGGAGGAATACCTATGCGACCTGAAATTACTCGCGCGAAACTGCAACTATCAGGACGTCACAGCCTCACAGCACATGGAACTCGTCATCCGGGACGCCTATGTGGCTGGAGTCCGGTCCAACTACGTCAGACAGCGCCTGCTCGCAAAGGGCGCCCTTGACCGAGAAGAGATGGTAAAACTATCCACCTCCTTAGAAGTAGCTTTTCAGAGCCTCAACGCTTTCCCCTCCGACCACGTGACCCCCTCGTGGACACCCGACCAGAGGGTGCCCCAGGCCTGTGCCGCGTGGCTGCCAGCCCAACCCGGGGGAGCTGCCCTGCTATTTCTGCGGCCAGCACCAGCACCCCAGGCTGCGTTGCTCGGCTCGGAACGCGACCTATAGCGACTGCGGCAAGAAAGGACACTTTACCAAAGTTTGCCTGGCCAGATCCAACATCTCTAAATCACAGGCCCGACTTTCAGACTCACAGGCCCGCACACCCCGCAGTGTGGCTGCGTGCCTGCCGGCACCGCCCCCTCCGGACGCATCACCTGCCTCGTGCTGTCCGTGGGGGCAGCCATCTTTGACTCTACCCAACACGTGTGACTCACGGGGGCCGCCACCTTGGCCGCCATCTCCCACACGGCCTGCCATGTGCGACTCATGGGGGTCGCCATCTTGGCCGCCATCTTCATCGCCGCCCGACACGTGCGACCGACGCGGGCAGCCATCTTGGGACCAGCCAACCACCTCCGACCACGCCGGCTACCCGCAACTCGGCGTGGTCACCCTCGACCAGTCACACCCCAAGCACCTCAGGAACTCGATAATGACCGTCCGGGTCAATGGGCACGAAACGCCCTGCTGTTTGACTCCTTGAGCATGGAGAGCTTCATACATCCAGACACGGTAAGGCGCTGTTCTCTCCAAATTTCCCCCGCATCCCAAACAATCTCCCTCGCGTCCGGATCGCATTGAGTGCAGATCCAGGGATACAGTGTCGCGGACCTCGTGATACAACGCGCCGAGTACGCCAATTTTAAACTATATGTACTCCCCGACCTCTGCGCTGCCTTCCTGTTGGGACTGGACATCCAGGGCAACCTCAGGAACCTGACCCTGAAATTCGTCGGGCTCCTACCCCCTTCTCACAATATGTAGCCTCGCGACCCTAAAGGTCGACCCACCCCCACTCTTCGCGAACCTCACCGCCGACTGTAAACCCGTTGCCACCAGGAGCAGGCGGTACAGTATCCAGGACAGGACTTTTATCAAGTCCGAGGTCCAGCAGCTCTTGAGGGAAGGGACCATCGAGGCCAGTAACAGCCCCTGGAGAGCCTAGGTGGTGGTCGTCAGGACTGGGGAGAAGAACCGGATGGTTGTAGATTACAGCCAAACCATAAACCGGTACACTCATCTCGATGCGTACCTCCTTCCCCGGATAGCGGACATGGTTAATCAGATTGCACACTACCGGGTGTTCTCCATGGTAGATCTGAAGTCCGCATACCACCAGCTCCCTATCCGCCCGGAGGACCGCCACTACACGGCCTTTGAGGCAGACGGCCGCCTCTTCCACTTCCTCCGGGTCCCCTTCGGCGTCACCAACGGGGTCTCGGTCTTCCAAAGAACGATGGAGCGAATGGTAGACCAGTACGGGCTGCGGGCCACATTTCCGTACTTGGACAACGTCACCATCTGCGGCCACGATCAGCAGGACCACGTCGCCAACCTTCAGAAGTTTCTCCAAACCGCCCAAGCCCTCAACCTCACTTATAACAAGGAGAAATGCGTTTTCCGCACAACCCGATTGGCCATCCTCAGCTATGTCATGGAAAACGGAGTCCTAGGGCCCGACCCCGACCGTATGCGCCCCCTCCTGCAACTCCCCCTCCCCCACTGTCCCAAGGCCCTGAAAAGATGCCTCGGGTTCTTTTCGTATTATGCCCAGTGGGTCCCCAACTATGCGGAACGCCCACTGATCAAAGCCACCATCTTCCCACTGACGACTGAGGCCCGCCAGGCCTTCAGCCGCATCAAGGCAGATATTGGCAAAGCCGCGATGCGCGCGGTGGATGAGTCCATCCTCTTCCAGGTGGAGAGCGACGCGTCAGAGGTCGCCCTCACCGCTACCCTTAATCAGGCAGGCCCGTAGCCTTTTTCTCCCGTACCCTCAATGCCTCCGAGATTCGACACTCCTCAATCGAAAAAGAAGCTCAAGCGATTGTGGAAGCTGTACTGCATTGGAGGCACTATCTCGCTGGTAGGAGGTTCACCCTCGTCATCGACCAACGGTCGGTAGCCTTCATGTTCGACAATACACAGCGGGGCAAGATCAAGAATGATAAAATCTTGAGGTGGAGGATCGAACTCTCCACCTATAATTACGTTATTGTATATTGTCCTGGGAAGCTTGTTCGGTTTCCCCACTTATGTCCACAGTGACCGAGGCTCCTCGTTTATGAGCGACGAACTGCGTCAGTACCTGCTCGGTAAGGGCTTCGCCTCGAGCAGGACTACCAGTTACAACCCCCGGGGAAACGGACAGGTGGAGAGGGAGAACGCGACGGTATGGAAGGCCGTCCTCCTGGCACTACGGTCTAGGAGTCTCCCAGTTTCCCGCTGGCAGGGGGTCCTCCATGACGCGCTCCACTCCATTAGGTCATTCCTTTGCACAGCCACGAATGAGACCCCTCATGACCGCCTATTTGTTTTCCCGAGGAAATCCACCTCCGGGGTCTCGCTTCCAGCCTGGCTGAAGGCACTGGGGCCTGTACTCCTCCGAAAACACGTGATGAGCCATAAGTCCGACCCCCTGGTCGAGAGGGCCCAGCTCCTTCACGCCAACCCCCAGTATGCCTACGTAGTGCACCACGACGGCCGACAAGATACAGTCTCCCTCCGGGAAGTGGCACCCGCAGGTTCCCCTACGACAATCACCTAACCGAACGGCGCCCCCGCCCCTGCATGGCCTACACCCCCCCCTCCTACACCCCCTCTCCCCATCGCAGACCTACAGAGATGAAGCTCCAGAAGACACGCGTCCGGAGTCAACATCCTTGCCTGCAGCAACGAGTCCAACACCCGTGCCCGCAGCGACGAGTTCAACACCCGTGCCCGCAGCAAAACCAGAGCTCAGGCGATTGCAGCACATGATCAAGGCGCCGGACAGACTCAACCTGTGAACCACTTCACCCCCGCTGGACTTCAATTTTTTAACAGGGGGTGAATGTGGTGAATGTATTACGGCAACTATTCACCACTGTATTACATTACATTACATTGTACTATGTTGATGCCCTTGTGGGCTCCACCTGTGGACCACTGTATTACATTACATTGCATTGTATCATGTTGGTGCCCTTATGGTCGGGGGAAGTATATAGATCTGCTGCCTGCAGGCGGCTCTCAGTGCAGAGCAGTCGCAGGCAGGCACAGTTCTAGCTGATTAAAACGACTGTTCACTTCAACTCTCGGTCTCGTGTGAATTGATGGTCGCATCAAGGGCTTCTTCACTCAGGCCATCGAGCTGACCCAGTTAGTCGGTTCCGTCACTTTGGAGATTATGCCCTGGTCTTAGAGCTCCTGTAGCTGCGCCTTTAAACGTTCCTTCAGAGGAGCCGGCACCCGGCGGGTGCATGGATTGCAGGCGTGGCATCAGGCCTGGGTAAGATCTTGTAGCAGAATGGCAGCGTACCCATTCACTAAACACATCCGGGTATTGCGCAAGGATGTCATCAATGTCGGCCTGAAGGTCCATATTGGAAGAGGACATGACATGGACTCGCTGTACGAGGTTGATTAGCTTGCATGCATGGGCACCAAGCAGGGATGCCTTATCAGGCTTGACGATTTCGAATCGCAGTGTGGCATTGATGGTCTTGTTGGAGACAAACAGATGACAAGATCCTAATGCAGTTATGGCATTGCCATTATAATCAAGGAGCTGGCAGGCTGATGGAAGAATTTGGGGTTGCTTTTTAATGCGATCAAAATCAACTTGAGAGATGAGATTGGCAGAAGCACCAGTGTCCAGCTTGAACTGGACGCTGCATTGATTTACGTGTATAACAGCACGCCATTCGTCCGCAGAATCCACATTGAGGATAGATAGGTGTCCTGCTGAATTTGAGGAGGCATACTCACATGTAGTGATGATGGCACACGATATGGGGACTCCAGGCAGTCGTCCTCTGGATCCGTGGTGCTACCAGGATCAGAATCCAGTAGACCTTGCTGTACACATCGAACACACTTGCGTTGGAAATGGGATCGCTGGCCCTTGACCGGTGGTGCAGACCTGCACAAGGCTGCATAATGTCCAGGCTTCCCACAAGTTAAACATCGCCTGCCTTTTGCAGGGCATTGCCGCTTTAAGTGGGCAGTGACGCAGTTCGGGCACGTCATGAGGTTGACGTTGTTGCGCTCCGTGCGTCGTCGCACATGCGCAGTGCGGTCAGCCGACGTTCGCACCTGCGCAGTTTGGTTTTCGGCTGCTTCGTTCTCCTATTCGTGTTGCGCATGCATGGGGCCCCGGGAAATGCGCGCAAAATGGCCGCCTTCATCGATACTGAGGCGCCGTATTCGGGCAATGGCCTGCACACTCTGTGCCTCGTGGGAGGCAAGTTGTTCCTGTTCTGTCGATTTGAAACGGGAGTACCGATTTCTCGCCTGTTCATGCACTTTACATGTCTCGATTGTGACTGGCAGGGTCATGTGCTTAACTTTGAGGAGCAGCTCCCGCAAAGAGTTGGAGTGGACCCCAAACACGATCTGATCCCTGATGATGGAATCAGCGGTGTCACCATAATTGCAGGACTGTGCTCATATACGGAGATGAGTTAGAAAGGATTGGAACGGTTCATCCTTACCCTGAAGGCTTTGCTGGAAGATATAGCGCTCAAAGCTCTCGTTTGTTTCGACTTCACAGTGACTGTCGAACTTCGCTAAAACGGCCTTGAATTTGGTCTTGTCCTTGCCGTCGGTAAAAGTAAGCGAGTTGAAAATCTGGATGGCTTGGTCCCCAGCAGTTGATAGGAGCAGCGCGATTTTTCTGGCATCGGATCCATCCTCGAGACCCGAGACCTGAATGTAGAGAAAAAATCTCTGCTTGAAGACCCGCCAGTTAGCGCCGAGATTGCCGGAGATCCGGAGCTGTGAAGGGGCCTGGATCGTCTCCATGCCGCTGGAAGGCACTTGCTGGTCATCACGGAATCACTCGAGGTAAACTACTTAGATAAAGTAGACTACTGGTACCATGTCGGGTTAATCACCCTGGGGTAACACGGACTGCAACTGGATGCAGTTGTACTTGAAAGTAGACACCAAACTTTGATGTAAGTTCAATACGTTTTATTGAACTTGCTGAGCAGTGCACACAGCTTGCTGTGGGTTGACACTCTACCAATCTAAGCATGCTAACTATAACTAACTAGACCAGACTAGCTCTGAGCCACGTGTAGAAGGTGCTAACTGATATATACACCCTGACTGTCACTACAGTTGTCACCAATGGAAAGAGGCAGAGTGTTGATACCTCGTGTGTTTTATAGTGGGAAACCCCCCTCTAGTGTTCTGCCTGGTGATTGGTTGTGTTCTGTCCTGTGTGTTGATTGGCTGTACTGGGTGTCTGTCACTGCCTATCTGTATCTCTTTATGTGCATGAGTTCATATCATGACACCCCCCCATGATAGATTGGGGAGAGTTACGAAAAGGGATGACAGTGAATAGACAATGGCAAACATTCAAGGAACGCATGGTGGAACTACAGCAACTGTTCATTCCTGTCTGGCACAAAAGCAAAGGGGGCAAGAGGGCCAATCCATGGCTTACAAAGGAAATTAGAATTAGTATCTGATACAAGGATTGGCCAAGAAAAATAATAGGTCTGAGGATTGGGAGCAGTTTAGAATTCAGCAAAGAAGGACGAAGGAATTGATTAAGAAGGGGAAAGTACAGTACGAAAAGAAGCTTGCAGGGAACATAAAGACTGACACTGAGTTTCTACAGATATGTGAAGAGAAAGAGATTGGTAAAGAGAAATGTAGGCCCACTGCAGACAGAAACAGGGGAATGCATAATAAGGGACAAAGAAATGGCTGAGCAATTGAATACATACTTTGGTTCTGTCTTCACAAATGAGGACACAAATCAGATCCCAGAAATGTTGGAGAATGAAAGGTTTAGTGATGGGGAAGAACTGAGAGAGATCAACATTAGTAGAGAAATGGTGCTGGGAAAACTGATGGGATTGAAGGCGGATAAATCCTCAGAGCCTGAGAATCTGCATCCCAGAGTGCTTAAAGAGGTGGCTCTGGAAATAGTGGTTGCATTGGGAGTCATCTTCTGGAATTCTATAGACTCTGGAACTGTCCCTGCAGATTGGAGGGTAGCTCACGTCACTCCAATATTCAAAAAGAGAAGTAGAGAGAAAGCAGGGAATTATAGATCAGTAAGCCTATCACCGGTAGTGGGGAAAATGCTTGAATCTATTATCAAGGACTTTATAGCGGAACATTTAGAAAGCAGTGGCAGAATCAGTCAGAGTCAGCATGGATTTATGAAGGGAAAATCATGCTTGACAAATCTGTTGGAATTTTTTGAAGAGGTAACCAGTACAGTCATCATGGGGGAGCCAGTCGATGTGGTATATTCGGACTTTCAGAAGGCCTTTGACAAAGTTCCGCATAAGAGATTATTGTACAAAATTAAAGCACATGGGATTGGGGGAAATGTATTGAGGTGGATAGAAACTGGTTGGCAGAGAGGAACAAAGTGTAGGGTTTAATGGGCCCTTTTCAAATTGGCAGGCAGTAACTAGTGGGGTACCACAGGGACCCCAGCTATTCACAATATATATTAATGATTTGGATGAGGGAACAAAATGTAACATCTCAAAGTTTGCACATGATACCAAATTAGGTGGGAGGGTGAATTGTGACGAGGATGCAGGGATCCTACAGCAAGATCTGGACAGGTTCAGATCCAATCCTCTGATCATCTTGTATGCCTCAATTAAGTCACCTCTTAACCTTCGTCTCTCTAATGAAAACAGCCTCAAGTCCCTCAGCCTTTCCTCATAAGATCTTCCCTCCATACCAGGCAACATTCTGGTAAATCTCCTCTGCACCCTTTCCAATGCTTCCACATCCTTCCTACAATGCAGCGACCAGAATTGCACGCAATACTCCAAATGCGGCAGCACCCGAGTTTTGTACAGCTGCAGCTTGACCTCATGGCTCCGAAACTCAATCCCTCTACCAATAAAAGCTAATATACCGTACGCCTTCTTAACAACCCTCTCAACCTGAGTGGCAACTTTCAGGGATCTATGTACATGGACACCGAGATCTCTCTGCTCATCCACACTGCCAAGAATCTTACCGTTAGCCCAGTACTCTGTCTTCCTGTTATTCCTTCCAAAATGAATCACCTCACACTTTTCTGCATTAAACTCCATTTGCCACCTCTCAGCCCAGCGCTGCAGCTTATCTATGTCCCTCTGTAACTTGTAACATCCTTCCGCACTGTCCACAACTCCACCGACTTTAGTGTCACCTGCAAATTTACTCACCCATCCTTCTACGCCCTCCTCCAGGTCATTTATAAAAATGACAAACAGCAGTGGCCCCAAAACAGATCCTTGTGGTACACCACTAGTAACTGGACTCCAGTCTGAACACTTCCCATCAACCACCACCCTTTGTCTTCTTCCAGCTAGCCAATTTCTGATCCAAACTGCTAAATCTCCCTGAATCCCATGCCTCCGTATTTTCTGCAGTAGCCTACTGTGGGGAACCTTATCAAACGCTTTACTGAAATCCATATACACCACATCAACTGCTTTACCCTCATCCACCTGTTTGGTCACCTTCTCAAAGAACTCAATAAGGTTTGTGAGGCACAACCTACCCTTCACGAAACCGTGTTGACTATATCTAATCAAATTATTCCTTTCCAGATGATTATACACCCTATCTCTTATAAACCTTTCCAAGATTTTGCCCACAACAGAAGTAAGGCTCACTGGTCTATAGTTACCAGGGTTGTCTCTACTCCCCTTCTTGAACAAGGGGACAACATTTGCTATCCTCCAGTCTTCTGGCACTATTCCTGTTGACAAAGGTGACTTAAAGATCAAAGCCAAAGGCTCAGCAATCTCCTCCCTAGCTTCCCAGAGAATCCTAGGATAACTCCCATCCGGCCCAGGGGACTTATCTATTTTCACCCTTTCCAGAATTGTTAACACCTCCTCCTTATGAACCTCAAGCCCTTCTAGTCTAGTAGCCTGAATCTCAGTATTCTCCTCGACAACATTGTCTTTTTCCTGTGTGAATACTGACGAAAAATATTCATTTAGCACCTCTCCTATCTCCTCGGACTCCAAGCACAACTTCCCACTACTGTCCTTGACTGGCCCTACTCTTACCCTAGTCATTCTTTTATTCCTGACATATCTATAGAAAGCTTTAGGGTTATCCTTGATCCTACCTGCCAAAGACTTCTCATGTCCCCTCCTGGCTCTTCTTCGCTCTCTCTTTAGGTCCTTCCTAGCTAACTTGTAACTCTCGGGCGCCCTTACTGAACCTTCATGTCTCATCTTTACATTCTTCCTCTTGACAAGTGTTTTGACTGCCTTAGTAAACCACGGTTCCCTTGCTCGACCACTTCCTCCCTGCCTGACAGGTACATACTTATCTTGGCCCACCTGAGCACACACTCCCGATCAGCGAACCGATGAAACCGCACCAGCACCGCCCGCGGAGGCTCGTTAGCCTTGGGCCTCCTCGCCAGCACTCTATGGGCCCCTTCCAGCTCCAGGGGCCCCTGGAAGGACCCCGCTCCCATCAGCGAGTTCAACATGGTGACCACATAGGCCCCCACGTCCGGCCCCTCCAGCCCCTCCGGGAGGCCCAGAATCCGCAGATTCTTCCGCCTCGACCGATTCTCCATCTCCTCGAACCGCTCCTGCCATTTCTTGTGGAGCGCCTCGTGAAGCAGCGCTGGATACCCTCCTGTTGCTCCTGCGCCCACTGCATCCACACTGCCTGGTATCCACCCGCCATTTTGTTCTTCTTCCCTCGCACCATCTTCGGGTCGACCACCACCTTTTTAGTCGCCCCGCTCCTGGCAAAAACCATATACTATCGGGGAATTGTTGTAATCTCCTTCCCACACTGGGAAACGTCGAAAAAGTCCAGTTGGGGGCCCTGCGAGAGCTGCCGAATGTGCGACTTAGCTCCGTATAGCCGCAACCGGAAGCCTTAATTTTACAAACTCAATGTCTGAAAGTAGTTGCCAGGTGATCTCGAATGGCCCTTATGCCACCTGGCGCCTGGCTTGCACACCTGCACCAGGTGTTATGCCTACATCAGGCTCCATATTACCTTCCTCCAGCTCGCCCATTTCTGGTGGCAAGACAACTTCCGGGTGAATGCTCAGTCCATGCTGAATAGCAAAGTTGTGCAATGCACAATGCACCATAATAACCTTTGAGACTATCTCTGGTACATACTGTAATGTGCCCTCTGACCTGTCCAGACATCAAAAACATTATTGCAAAACACCAATTGCACTCTCCAATACCTGAAATATTGCGACATGTGCACTGTTGTATTGTTCCTGTGCTTCATTGTTGGTCCACCGGAATACTGCCATTAGCCAAGTTCTCAACCAGTATCCCTTATCACCCAGTATCCATCCTTTAATTCCTGGTTGTGTTGTCATGGACCAGTGCAACGTAGGGGCAGTTTAGCATAGGGCTAAATCGCTGGCTTTTAAAGCAGACCATGGCAGGCCAGCAGCACAGTTCAATTCCCGTACCAGCCTCCCCGAACAGGCGCCGGAATGTGGCGACTAGGGGCTTTTCACAGTAACTTCATTTGACGCCTACTTGTGACAATAATCGATTTTCATTTTCATTTTCATTCATTCATTTTCATTTTCATTTTCATTTCCATTACATTTCATTTTCATTTCATTTCATTTCATTTCAACGTTGAACTTTCAAGGACAAATGAACCATGGGCACTTCCCCGATTGTTTGCATTTCCAGCGAGGATCTTCATTTGTGCATCTCACACTATCGTCACATTTAAAGAATGGAACCCCTTCCTGTTGATGAGTTAAACAGTGTCATTTCCTGGTGCCTTCAGTGCAATATTTGATCCATTCACAGCCCCGATTACTTTTGGGGAACCAACAATCCTGTATAATGCGATGAATCTCTCCTCCATCTTCATAGGGGGTGTCAAAGATAATAAGCTCCAAAGTCTTACAATAAATTGCATTCATTACCTGGTGAATGCAGTCCGCGCAGCATTCTGTGAAATGTTACACATGTCACTAATGTCATGTTGAAAGGACCCGGGCACAAAAACATTCAGCGCTGTCGTGAGTTTCATTTCCACTGTTAAGGCATGCGGCTTTTAGACTTTGGCTTCAGGTCTTCCTTCAACATTTCACAAAAGAGACCCATTTCTTCCTTCCTGAAGTGCAGTCTCCTGGCATACATCTCCTCTGACATAATTTCATGTGATGTCCTTTGTGTGTACACTCTCAGGAGTGAGTAATTGATTTGCTTTCTCACCAGGCGGAGATGATGCCTGACTCCTCTCTCATGATCCATGCGCCTACATCGAAGCCTCAAAAAAAGTTCAAGGCCTTTAAGAAACCAAGATATAAGTGTGATGCCCCAACGGAAGTGAAGCATCACTACAGATTTAGAATCTGCACTGGATTCTGCAATAACTGTCAGAGAGATAATTCACATTAGCTTATAGGATGCTTCCATACATCAACTAAGGTATTAAACATTGTTAGAGTATTTGAAGTAATCACTGAGGCTTGTCAGGATGAATGTTACATCAGGGAGAGAGACTCTTAAGCAACACAGCTTAAAATACATTACAAAATCCAAATGAACTTTAGCTCTGAATCAGCTGGGAGGGCAGGCGTGTGAACATTAGTGACCTTGAAGGAGTCAATAGCACCAGTATTGAGGCCATGATCATCCTTAACCAACTATGGACTCTGCTGAGCCACCCATATGCTTAGGATCCTGACTGCCAAAACAAATCTTCTTCACCCAGCTCAAGGAAGGATCCCAAACAAGAGGGGAACAAAGGAAGCTCTTCAAAGACACCTTGAAGGCTTACCTCAAGAAATGAAACATAGACGTCATTGCCTGGGAGACCTTTGCTCAGAAGAGACCTACTTGGAGGAACCTCCTGATTGAAGGGACACAAAACACCTGACGACAAGAGGAGGCCTGGAAAAGGAGCCTGAGAAAGGAATACCTGTGACCTAGAGTCCAAGGATTGTTCCCACCTTTTGGAAACTCCTGCCAAGTGAGTGATTGAAGATTTGGCTCTAGGACCGGGCTCATCAGCCATGCAAGGACCCACAGAACTCGTGACCAGTAACACGGATTGTCTTAGGTGGACAATCATGCCCGTTGGCGAGTGATCACCACATTCCATCCATTATAGTTCCTTTAATGGAGTAACATCCTCATGACAAAACAAAATTTAAACAAATCTTTCTTTCACTTTCTGGGACTCCAAACTCACTTTATGCAGTAAAGTACCTTTTTACTGGAATTAACAACCTCATGACAAACCAAAATTTAAAAAAATATATATATCTTCCGTTCACTTTATTTGCATTTTAAACATATTTATAAATGCTAAACACTAATAATATTAAACATTAACTTACCAAAACAATGACTCCCGATGTCTCCTGCCTGTGCTCAATGATCCTGGACTGTGAAAAATAAACAGATAAAAAAGTGTAAAAACTTACCTAACATCAGGGCAAGCTGAACAAGTTAGTGTTGTCCTCGGATTTTTAATACAGGCAGTCAGCGCAACTCATCAAGAAAAGCAGATTTTAAAAAACAGACAGGGAGTTTAAACATGGTGCGCTTCCAGTGTGCATGTCCATGTGTCTACACTTATGACTCGTCGCGCATGAGTGCCGGACAATTGACTAAAGTCTGACAATGGATAGGAGGTTACGAGGCACAGGTTGTTCCTGCTAACGCTACCCCCCAAGTAGCGCCAAAAAGTATTTCTATCATTTAAATCTTTTATTTAAATAAATAAATAACTTCCATGGAGTGAGATAGTAATTTGTGTTCACCAAATTTATCAAATTCATCAAAGATAGCATATTTACAAATTTCTACGATTTTATTCAGATTTTCTTTTGGCCAATTTTCTCCACTAATACTGTTTTCTCTCCAACATTGCTCACTGTGAGTGGCTGCCATGTCAACCCCTTCATCACAGTCTAGTGAACCTTTGTTGCACTCCCTTTAAGGCAAGTACATCCTTCTTCTGGTAAGGAGACCAACACTGTCTACGATATTCCACATGTGGTTTCATCAAGAACTTATATAAATTATAGTAAGAAAATGATATTAGGACAAGCTCACTCGGGCAGACTAGTATCTTTTAACCTGATGGTTCCACAGGTATATACACCTATTAGTGTGGGAATGTGTCACCTCGATCCACAGGTCTGAGTTTCAATCTGTAATATATGCTTCGTCGACTGTTCTAACTCTAGGCAGTGGCAAAACACTACAGTTGGTCATGGTAATCTGGGGTAGGTTGGAAGAAAATTCAGCCTGGATTACCACTTTTGAATTGTTGGAAAACGCATAGCTGTGAGTTACCTGTAGGTTAAAGTGTACATTTTGACAATTTGTTTGATCACTGACAGAAGGACAAAAGCTAAAGAGTTGCATGTAGTTTTTTGCACTGATATCACCCCACGCAATTAACTCAACAATATATTTCAAAGTGATTTATGTCACTGGAAACTGTGCTTGCAAGCAAATGTAAATGAGTTTTAACATTAGTGGGAACAACCATTTGCAACATTTCAATCTGCTGGCAAAATTACGGTTTCAATCAATCTGCTGGCAAAATTACACAAGAAATTTAGACTTTACTTTGTGATCCCCAGGAAAATGGGTTCAATTGATTTTTCTATCCCACAGATTAACACACACATAATTGAAAAGAACCAGTGAAGTTTATAAAATGTTTACAGGTTTCAATAATGAAATACTGTAAGATATTATGGTTCATATTTTGGACACATGTGGGTCGCAGTAGAGTAGATTAATGTTAAATCATTTAGGGGGAAATGGTGATGTAGTGCTGGTGTCGCTGGACTAGTAATCATAGAATCCCTACAGCGCGAAAGGAGGCCATTCAGCCCATTGAGTCTGCTCCAGCCCTTTGAAAGACAACCCCCACCTGGACGCAATCCTTTGCCCTCTCCCCGTAACCCCACCCAACCTTTGGACATTAAGGGGCAATTTAACATGGCCAATCCACCTAACCTACACAACGTTGGACTGTGGGAAGAAATCGGAGCACCCGGAAGAAACCCACGCAGACACGGAGAGAATGTGCAGATTCCACACAGTCACCCGAGGTCGGAATCGAACCCGGATCCTTGGCGCTGTGAGGCAGCAGTGCTAACCACTGTACCGCCCAAATCCAGAGGCTCAGGCTAATGCACAGGTTCCAATCCTACTGTGGCAGCTGGTGGAATCTGAATTCAATTCATAAAATCTAAAATTGAAGGCGAGACTCAGGAATGGTGACCTTGACAACTATCTTCGATTGTTGTAAACATCCATCTGGTTCACTAATGTCCTTTAGGGAAGGAAACCTGTCTTTCTTACTTAGTCTGGCCTTCATGCGGCTCCAGACCCCACAACAATGTGGTTGACTCTTAACTTCCCTCTGTTGCTCTTTTTAGCCTTAGTTTATTACCTCTGATTATGTCACCTTTGCTCACGAGTCGCCAGGTATCTTTCTGATACCGCCACGTGGTTCAAGCTCGAGTTATAATTAATAAGTCAGCACACCGCTTAGTAAGATTGAAATCAACGGTCATTTATTATGTACAGCAATTAATACTTATACAATAATGCTACTTCTAGACTAATACCTATAACTAACAGGCCAATACTTAACTTTAGGAGATGGCCCACCAGGTCAGGGAAACAAATAGTTTATCAAATTGGATCTGGCCTGCGGGATTCAAAAGGCTGATACGGGTTGATGGCTAGGAATCTCTATCGGGTAGCGATCGCTGGAGTCAGACTTACGGTTCTTTGTTGAAGGTTCTTGCGAAGGTTGCGAGCAGGTGACGAAGGGAGAGAGAGAGTGATCTGAACTTGGCACCTCACTTTATAGGGCCCAGGAGCTTCCCGCCTCTCGGGGCTGCCCTTGACCCTGAGTCCCAAGTGATTGGACTTGTTCCCAATCACTGGGTTCGATATGCTCCAATAATGGGGCGATTCCTCGATCGGGGGGTGGTCGTTCACCTGTCTTTGTTTCGGCCACTGCAGGCGCCGAAAGGTCTGGCCCTGCATTCAATTGCTAATATGTTGCAATTGTTCCCGGGGATAGCCGATTAAACTGCAGATGTCTGGGTTGATGTGCTGCTAATAGTCTTGAGTATCGATCTGGGCCGACTTCCCCAGATCCGAATACGCTATTCTGTCTGCAGCTGTCCGTTTGTGTCCTGTTGGCTGCTTTTCCCATCAGCCTTTTCGGTTAGCCATTTTAAATCGGGTTTTGGCCAAATTAATAGGGAATCAACCATTTTAGGTGGCTACACCTCTGAAATGTTTAAGAAAGCCAAACACTTCAAGGGCAATTGGGCAATAAAGGTTGGACTTGCTAGCAACAAGCACATTCCATGAAAGAATTAAGAAAAAAAACCATAGTCATTGTAATTTAACATTGATAACCTAAAGTTCTTGCTCAATTTTTTGCAATAAGTCAGTAAGTTATAATCCTGGCTATTCACACTCCTCGGGCTAAGATGGTGTTTATGGTTGACCATTTAAATGAACCATGACCTGTTGGCAGAAATCGGCCAAAAAGGCTTATCTTGTTCAATGTTTTATTATCTTCCCACTCCTGTTCTTGAATCATTTTAGTCCCAAGGTCAAGACACCCTTTTCTTCATTCAACCTAAGTTGGCACAATTAATCAACTCGTAAAACAATTTGCAATGTATTTATCATTTTAAATTAAATATCCTCCAAATTATCAAGATTTTTGCATATTTTAATGAGTTATTCAATCCCCAGAATAAAAATAGTGCACACTAAAGTTGCAGGAAGTTGTTTAACTATCAGCATTAGCAACAGATATCACCAATTTGCTGCTTGGGTCAGCCATGGCTTCCTTGTTCAGACAGCAGATACTTAATTAATAAATTATTGGCATTAAAAAGTCATCAAGTCAAAAGCTATGAAACATTATTTTAATTTTTCAATTTTCCTACCACCTAATTTAATGGAAGTGCAACTATATGTTCCCATGGGGTAATCATCCACAGCAATGAGGTTTCATCAGGAAAAAATACACGGAGAATAACAATTACCGATGATTATGGTACCAAGGGCACAAATAGCATTTCTCATTAATCATAATGAGACATAATGAGACATAGAGGAAATTATTGCTCATTAATTACTGTTGGTAATATTGCAGGGTTACTCATTGCAAAAGGATACTGATTAAAGTTTGAGGTGAGGATTTCAAACCTGTTTTTATTTATTCTTGCAATAGTTGCAACACTGGCAAACTATTGAACCAAGGGCATAATTTAATACTGTACACCATGCTGAGTATCCAGTTCATGGTTGATGTTCATAGTTAGAGGTAATGTTTAGTTCTGGGAAGATCGTTGTTGTGGAAGCAAGGTAACTAAAATGTTGGATGGAGAGGGGGTTGGTTGCAGATTGGACCTTGTATTGTTAGCATGCTCCAAACGGTTAGGGCTCAGGGAAGCCCTGGGGAGCTGAGAAGATGTGGGAAGTCACTGCTCTGTGCCGGAGGCGGTTGGGGTTCAAAGAAGCACTGCAAGCCATTTGTAGCTTGGCAGCAGACGTGAGACTGGAGTTCAAAGGAACTTAGGGGCAGTGCCAGTTCAGTGGAGCCAGCTGTCTGTGAAAGAGTTGGACATTGGGCTCTGAAGATTGCACGACTCGGAGGCGAGCAGCCATTGAGCCAGTCCATGTTAGAGCGGCGTCTGAGGGAATTCAGAGGCTAGATTTTCAAAAGTGCGGATTTAAAATCCTTCATGAGGGAGACAGAGGTTTAGAGATTTTGTGACTCACCATGGTCACTGACATTTGGGTGGATTGCCGAGGAATCTGTGGGAGCTGTCTTAGTTGCATCTGCCATTTAAAGTGCAGTGTGGTATATTTGACAACAGCTTGCCTGTTAATTCATATTTACCTCATGCTAATTCTGAATGTTAGGATATAAGATGGATATCGGGCGCGATTCAGCCGACTTGACTTAAGGTACGTTTAGTGGGGTGCTCACGCTAGGCACCTGCAGCACCGAGAAACATTGCGCTATTCAATGGGACTTTTCCATTTGGTTTTGGCCTTGGGGAAATTCTCTCCGCCAAGGACACACTTAGAATGAAGCTCGAGGGCAGGAAAGGTTCCTTGCAGATTGGGGCACCAGGGTGGCCGGATGCCATTGCCGGGGTGCTGGGAGGTGCCCTGGTGCCAGAGAGAGAGCCACAATGCCACCCTGCCCTCATCCCCAACCACCTGGAGGTCTCCAATGAACTAGTGGACCCCCCCCCCTCCCCCCAGGTGCCATTAAGCCTGCTCCACGTTTGTGTGGACCAAAACTCAGCGGCATCCTGGTGAGGTCTCCCAAGCGCGGTGCACATGGCTCATTTAAATATTCTGATCTGGATCACGGCCAGTGAGGGGCAGATTCAGATTGCGACGTCTTGCGAGATTCTATTGAATCTCGCGAGATGCTTCAAGCATCGTTAACTCACGGGTTTCAATGGCTCGTCCCAACACCAACTCGGGTGTGGTGAGGTCGCTGAATCGCACTCATCATAGATCGTTTTACTTTTCCGACTTTGCCAAGTTTATTTTGATTGTTTAAAACCATGGAATCTCGTGGCTTATTCTCCGAGTGTGTAAGACCATAAGACCAGACGACATGGGAGCAGAAATAGGGCATTTGACCCATTGAGTCTGCTCCACCATTCAATGATATCATGACTAATCTGCTGTGATAATCCACAGCTCCACTTTCTTGCTTTATCCCCATAACCCTTGATTCCCTTACTGATGAAAAATCTTCATATCTCAGCCTTGAACATATTCCACGACCCAGCCTCTGGAGTTCTCTGTGGTAAAGAATTCTGCAGTTTTACCACCTTCTGAGAGAAGGAATTCCTCCTCATCTCTGACTGGAATAAGGCAGAGAGTGGGGATAAAGGTTTTTTTTCAGAATGGCAGCTGGTGACTAGTGGTGTTCCTCAGGGGTCAGTGTTGGGACCACAACTTTTCAGAATGCACATTAATGACCTGGAAGAAGGAACTTGGGGCATTGTTGCTAAATTTGCAAAATAATACAAAGCTATGTAGGGGACATGTTCTTTTGAGGAAGTGGAGAGGCTGCAGAAGGACTTGGCCAGGCTAGGAGAGTGGGCAAACAAGTGGCAAATGGAATATAATGTGGAAAAATGTGAGGTTATGCACCTTGGCAGGAAGAATAGAGGCATAAATGATGTTCTAAATGGGGAACAGCTTCAGGAATCAGAGCCACAATGGGACTTAGGAGTCCTGGTTCAGGATTATCTTAAGGTTAACATGCAGATTCACTTCGGAAGGCAAATGCAATGTTAGCATTCATTTCTAGAGGGCTAGAATACAAGAGCAGGGATGTGCTTCTGAGGCTGTATAAGGCTCTGGTCAGATCTCATTTGGAGTATTGTGAGCAGTTTTAAGCCCCGTACCTAAGGAAGGATGTGCTGGCCTTGGAGGGGGGTCCAGAGGAGGTTCACAAGAATGATCCCGGGAGTGAAGGGCTTGTCATATGAGGAGCGGTTGAGAACACTAGGTCTGTACTCGATGGAGTTTAGAAGAATGAGGGGGATCTCATTGAAACTTGCAGAATACTGAGAGGCCTAGATAGAGTGGATGTGGAAAAGGTGGTTTCAGTAGTATGAGAGACTAGAACCCAAGGGCACAGCCTCAGACTGAAGGGACAATCCTTTAAAACTGAGAGGAGGAATTTCTTCAGCCAGAGGGTGGTGAATCTGTGGAACTCATTGTTGCAGAAGGCTGTGAATGCCAAGTCACTGAGCAGACTCAATAGGCCAAAGGACCAAATTCTGTTCCTATATCTTATGGTCTGAAATGGATGACCCCTTACTCTGAGATAATGCCTTCTGGTCTGAGACTGCTGGTTGGTCCTGTACTCATTGGAGCATAGAAGAATGAGAGGCAACCTTTTTGAGACATATAGGATTCTCAGAGGGGTGGACAGGTTAGATGCTGAGAGGTTGTTGTCCCTTGTGGGAGAGTCTAGGACCAGAGGGCCCATATATAGACATACGCTCTCCAGGAGCTGCATTCTGTAGAAAAAATTGGAAAATTAGCTGCTGGCTCTGAACCACACGACCAGATCAATATTATTAATGGTTTCACTGATATCAAATGGAAAGATTCAGTTTCTAATCTTCAATTCACCACAAAGAATTCCTGAAAGAATGGGCAGTGTTTTATTGGCCCCATGGAGATGGGAATGGAGGCAGTGGGGCCAGTAAATTGATGGCGGCCCACATTTAGCCAACACCCTGACATTTTCACGGTGCTAGCCAATTTTATCAGATGTGGGCGATGGGATGGATCAGCGACAGGCAGTAATGGAGGTTAAATTGTTCCACCCATCTCCAATTTTACCGGGGTGCATGGGATACACAAAGGCTCAGGATCTGAACGCTGAGATCTAAGTGGCAGCTGAGTTCTGGAGGGAGTTGTCAGTCAGACTGTGGAGCTGTCTCAGGCTGAGACTTCAAGAAGTGAGACTGGAAACAATGCAGAGGGTGGGATCAACTTGAGGTGATGCTAGGGGAAGGGGTCTCCCAGGGCCACAGACACCACAGGAGGTAGGACAGCACATCAGGAACAGTGCAGCACTATGACAGCTCCAAATTCCTTGGTGTGCACATCACCAACTATCTGTCCTGGTCCACTCACATCGACGCTACGACCAAGAAAGCGCAACAGCGCCTATACTTCCTCAGGAAACTAAGGAAATTCGGCATGTCCATACTGACTCTTAACAACTTTTACAGATGCACCATAGAAAGCATCCTATCTGGCTGCATCACAGCCTGGCATGGCAACGGCTCAGCCCAAGACTGTAAGAAACGACAGAGAGTCATGAACACCGCCCAGTCCATCATGCAAATCCGCCTCCTATTCATTGACTCTGTCTACACCTCCCGCTGCCTTGGGAAAGCGGGCAGCATAATCAAAGACCCCTCTCACCTGGCTTATTTGCCCTTCTGTGGTAAACCACTGTGTTCCTATATTAAGGCTTGTACGGTAGAACCTGCACTATAGGTTCACCTGGGCCCCTGCATGCTAGCTCCGCCCAGGAGCCAGGTTATAAATATGCGTGGCCTTCAGCTCGCAGCCATTTCGTCAGCTGCTGTAGGAGGCCACACTTCAGAGACTAATAAAGCCTCAGTTTGATTCAACTTCGTCTCCAGCCAAATTGATCGTGCCTCAATTTATTAGTATCTGATTCAGAAGATGAACCTCCGGATTAAACCAGATCGACTGCAGCTGGATCCACACGCAAGCGACGCCAGAAAGGACTTTCAGCACTGGCTAGCTTGTTTAGAAGCGTATATCAACGCGGCGCCGACCCCTGTTCCAGAGGCTCAGAAGATACAAATCTTGTACTCCAGACACAGCTCTAAAATCTTCCCGCGGATCCAGGATGCGCCCAATTACGCTGACACTATGACTCGAGAGTTATGAGCAGAAGACGCTCTTCACCAGACATGTGCTCGCAACGCGTACTCAACTACATGGTGAGTCAATCGAGGACTTCTGGAGGGCCCAGATCCCACTAGTTCGGGACTGTGACTGCCAGGACGTTTACAGCTAAGGAGCACTCAGATCTCCTTATGAGGGACGCTTTTGTAACTGGGATTGGGTCCGATGTTGTCAGGCAGCGGCTCCTAGAAGGCGCCACGCGCGACCTCGCAGAGACTAAAACACGAGCGCTTTCCATGACAGTAGACCTGCGCAATGTACAGTCCTACGCCCCCAACCGCATGGCCCACTCCTCCTACGCTTCATGGGTCCCACAGGCAGCCGCCCCAGCGGGGCGCTACCCACCCAATACGCCTGCGCTACACGCCAGCCAGCGATCACCGGGAGGCCCAGATGCTATTTTTGCGGCCAACAAAGACACCCCCGCCAACGTTGCCCGGCCCGCGCTGCCCTTTGTAAGGCCTGCGGGAAGAAGAGCCACTACGCAGCGGTGTGCCAGGCCTGCTCAGCAGCAGCGGTCGCCCCCATCCCCCCCTGGTCACGGACAATGGGCACCGCTATCCTCCCCTCCTCCCCAGGCCATGTGCGAGCAATGGGCGCCGCCATCTTCTCCCCCGCACAACACGGCGTTTCATGGGCGCCGCCATCTTGCTCCACCCCCGCAACGTGCGTTCCATGGGCGTCGCCATTTTGTGACCCCTCCCCAGGACATCCGGGCGCCGCCATCTTGTCCACCCCGCAGCACATGGAGACCAACGGCGCTTCAGGACCCCGACGCAGCGGCCGCCTCACTACCCGACGATCAACCACGACTCGCATCCATGGTAATCGACCAGTCCAGACCACGCACTCTGACCAACGCATCCACCAGCGTGAAAGTCAACGGCCACGTGACCTCCTGCCTACTGGACTCAAGGAGCACCGAGAGTTTTGTACATCCAAATACGGTAAGGCGCTGCTCCCTTAAGGTACACCCTACCAATCAAAGTATCTCCCTAGCCTCCGGATCCCATCGCGTTGCGATCCGGGGGTACTGCACGGTCACGCGCACAGTCCAAGGCGTAGAGTTCCACGGTTTTCACCTTTACATCCTCCCTAACCTCTGCGCTGCACTAATCCTTGGCCTGGATTTTCAGTGCAATCTTCAGAGCCTGACCCTTAAATTCGGCAGACCCTTACCACCCCTCACTGTGTGCGGCCTCGCGACCCTAAAGGTCGATCCTCCTTCCCTCTTTGCCAATCTATCTCCAGATTGCAAACCCGTCGCCACCAGGAGCAGACGGTACAGCACCCAGGATAAGGCCTTCATCAGGTCCGAGGTCCAGCGGTTGCTTCAGGAGGGAGTCAGCGAGGCCAGCAACAGCCCCTGGAGAGCTCAAGTGGTAGTGGTTAAGTCTGGGGAGAAAATCGAATGGTCGTGGACTACAGCCAGACCATCAACAGGTACACGCAACTCGACGCGTACCCCCTCCCACGCATATCTGACATGGTTAACCAGATTGCACAGTAGCGGGTCTTCACAACGGTGGACCTGAAATCCGCTTACCACCAGCTCCCCATCCGTAAATCGGACCAGCCATACACCGCCTTAGAGGCAGACGGCCGGCTATATCACTTCCTTAGGGTCCCCTTCGGCATCACCAATGGGGTTTCGGTCTTCCAAAGGGAGATGGACCGAATGGTCGACCGGTACGGCTTGCGGGCCACGTTTCCGTATCTAGACAATGTGACCATCTGCGGCCATGATCAGCAGGACCACGACGCCAACCTCGCTAAATTTCGCCGCACCGCCACTCTCCTCAACCTCAGGTATAACAAGGAGAAGTGTGTGTTCCGTACAAACTGCTTAGCCATCCTTGGCTACGTGGTCCAGAACGGAGTTCTGGGACCTGATTCCGACCGCATGCGCCCCCTCATGGAGCTTCCCCTCCCCCACTGCCCAAGGCCCTCAAACGCTGCCTGGGGTTCTTCTCGTATTACGCTCAGTGGGTCCCAAACTATGCGGACAAGGCCCGCCCACTCATACAGTCCACTCATTTCCCCCTGACAGCAGAGGCCCAACAGGCCTTCGTCCGGATCAGAGCTGATATTGCCAAAGCTGGAATGCACGCTGTAGACGAACACTTCCTTTCTAAGTAGAAAGCGACGCATCAGACCTCGCCCTTGCCGCCACCCTCAACCAGGCAGGCAGGCCCGTGGCATTCTTTTCCCGCACCCTCCATGCCTCCGAAATTCGGCACTCATCCGTCGAAAAGGAGGCCCAGGCTATCGTTGAGGCTGTGCAACATTGGAGGCATTACCTGGCCGGCAGGAGATTCACTCTCCACACTGACCAACGGTCGGTAGCCTTCATGTTCAACAACACACAGCGGGGCAAGATCAAAAATGATAAAATCTTGCGGTGGAGAATCGAGCTCTCCACCTATAACTACGAGATTAAGTATCGCCCTGGCAAACTCAACGAGCCCCCAGACGCCCTATCCCGAGGTACATGTGCCAGTGCACAGGTAGACCGACTCCGGACCCTGCACGACAGCCTTTATCACCCAGGGGTCACTCGGTTGTACCACTTCATTGAGGCACAAAATTTGCCCTACTCCGTCGAGGAAGTAAAGACGATCACCAAGGACTGCCAGGTCTGTGCAGAGTGCAAACCGCACTTCTACCGGCCGGACCACGCGCACCTGGTGAAGGCCTCCCGCCCCTTTGAACACCTCAGCGTGGATTTCAAAGGCCCCTCCCCTCCTCCGACCGACACACGTATTTCCTCAGTGTGATCGATGAATACTCCCGTTTTCCCTTCGCCATCCCATGCCCTGACATGACGTCTGCCACCGTCATTAAAGCCCTTAATTCTATCTTCACTCTGTTCGGCTTCCCCGCCTACATCCACAGTGACAGGGGATCCTCATTCATGAGTGATGAGCTACGCCAGTTCTTGCTCAGCAGGGGTATCGCCTCCAGCAGAACGTCGAGCTACAACCCCCGGGGAAACGGACAGGTAGAAAGGGAGAATGGGACGGTGTGGAGGGCCGTCCAGCTGGCCCTACGGTCCAGAAATCGCCCGGCCTCCCGCTGGCAAGAGGTCCTCCCTGATGCACTACATTCCATTCGCTCATTCCTTTGCACTACTACTAACAGTACACCGCATGAACGCCTTTTTGCCTTCCCCAGGAAGTCCACATCCGGGGTATCACTCCCAACTTGGCTCACAGCTCCGGGAACCGTGCTTCTCTGTAAACATATGCGGCTCCACAAGGAGGATCCGTTGGTGGAAATGGTGCACCTGCTCCACGCAAACCCACAGTACGCCTACGTGGCGTTCGCCGACGGCCGCCAGGATACCATCCCACTCAGGGACCTGGCACCAGCAGGTTCCGCCCCCACACACCCCCCCCCCCGTCGCCCCCGGTGCCACCCTCCCCTCCCCCACCGTCCCCATCACCCCCCCTGGGACTGTCCGTCCTCCCCCTGCCCACCCCCGTTGATGAAGAGGATTTTGGCATGCTCCTGGAGTCAACTTCGACCACCACAGCACCAACATCGCCGGCTCCACTTCGTCGATCCCAGAGGACGATGAAGGCGCCGGACCGGCTGAACCTCTGACCGGCCCACCGGATGAATAGAGACATTTTTTTTTCACTGTTCTGTAAATATTAAAGATTGCGAAATGTATATAGTTATCTACCACTCCCGCCGGACTCAATTTAAACAGGGGGTGAATGTGGCAAACCATTGTGTTCCTATATTAAGGGTTGTACGGTAGAACCGGCACTACAGGTTCACCTGGGCCCCTGCATGCTAGCTCCGCCCAGGAGCTGGGTTATAAATATGCGTGGCCTTCAGCTCGCAGCCATTTCGTCAGCTGCTGTAGGAGGCCACACTTCAGATACTAATAAAGCCTCAGTTTGGATTCAACTCTGTCTCCAGCCAAATTGATCGTGCCTCACCTTCCAACTTCTTCCATCGGGCAGGAGATACAAAAGTCTGAGCACACGCACTAACAGATTCAAAAACAGTTTATTCTCCGCTCTTACCAGACTCCTGAATGACCCTCTTATGGACTGAACTGATCTCTCCACACATCTTCTCTACTGAGTAGAACTACACTCTGTATGTTTCACCCGGTGCCTGTGTCTATATATTTACACTGTTTATTTATGTATGTCCTATGTTTTTCTTCATGTATGGTACGATCTGTCTGGACTGTACGCGGAACAATACATTTCACTGTACCTAGGTACACGTACACGTGACAATATATCAAATCCTAACATGCAATGCCTCCTGCTGAAGCTGCCCACGCAGATGCCTTTCCCTCCTTCCCCATTAAATTCAGCCCAGGATATAGTGGTGTGGAGTGTCTGTGCAGCAACCAAGGGAATTCCAATCGCTTGAGGAAGCTATTGGATAAGGTACAAGAGGGTAATCCGAAGCAAGATGGCAGTCTCGTGGTCACAGAGGTTGCTACCCAGCATCAGAGGCTCAGCTTCATTAAGATGTCCGAGCACTAATGTCCACAAAGATTAAATCAATATGGCGGTGGCCTGCTGGAGCAGGAGTTGATGCCAATGGGAAGTGACAGTCACCCAAAGCCTTAAGCTTTAAAGATGATTTTCAAACTCAACATTTTTGCCTGTGGTTCATTTCAGGGATCATCTGGAGATCTATGCAGTATGTGAAGACAAATGTACAAAGAACAATGCAGCACAGGAACAGGCCCTTCGGCCTTCCAAGTCTGTACCGGTCATGATACCAACCTTGGCCAAAATCCTCAGCACTTCCCAGTGCCGTACCCCTCTATACCCATCCTATCCATGTGTTTGTCAAGATGCCTTTTGAATGTCGTTAATGTATCTGCTTCCACAATCTCCCCAGGCAACGCGTTCCAGGCACTCACCATCCTCTGTGTAAAAAAACCTGCCTTGCACATCTCCTCCAAACTTTGCCCCAAGGACCTTAAACCTATGCCACCTAGTGATTAACCCCTCCACCCTGGGAAAGAGTGCCTGCCCATCCACTCTATCCTATCCCCTCATAATCTTGTAGACCTCTATCAGGTCACCCCTCAACCTCTGTCTTTCTAATGAAAAAAGTCTGAGTCTATTCAGCCTCTCCACATAGCTAACACCCTCCAGACCAGGCAACATCCTGGTAAACCTCCTCAGCACCCTCTCCAAAGCCTCCACATCCTTCTGGTAGTGTGGCGACCAGAATTGTGCGCAATATTCCAAGTGCAGCCTTACCAAGATTCTATACAACTGCAGCATGACTTCTCAGTTTTTATACTCAATGCCCCATCCAAATAATGCAAGCATTCTGTAAGCTTTCTTGACTGCCTTGTCCACTTGTGTTGCCACTTTCAAAGATCTCTGGACCTGCACATCCAGATCTCTCTGACTTTCTATATTCCTAAGAGTTTTGCCATTTAGGTATATTTCCCCTCTATGTGAGACCTATCAAAATGCATTACATCAGATTTGTCCGGATTAAACTCCATTTGCTATTTCTTTGCCCAAGTCCCCAAACCTATCTATATCCTGCTGTATCCTCTGACAATCCTCAATACTATCTGTCACTCCACCAACCTTGGTGTCATCCGCAAACTTACTAATCAGACCAGCTATATTTTCCTCAAAATCGTTTATGTATACTACAGAGGCCCCAGCACAGATCACTTTGGAACACCACTAGTCACAGCCTTCCATTCAGAAAAACACCCTTCAACTGCTACCCTTCAACTTCTACCCTCTGCCTTCTGTGACCGAGCCAGTTCTGTAATTGATCTTGCTACCTCATCTCTGATCCTGTGTGACTTCATCTTTTGTACCAGTCTGCCATGAGGCACCTGTCAAAGGCTTCTCTGACGTCCATATAAACAACATCCACCACCCTCCCCTCATCAGTCACCTTTGTCACCTTCATAAAAAACTTGTTCAAGTTAGTGAGGCACGACCTCCCCTTCACAAAACCATGCTGTCTATCGCTTATGAGTCCATTTGTTTCCAAATGGGTATAAATCCTGGCCCTGAGAATTCTCTCCAATAATTTACCTACTACCGACGTGAGGCTCACTGGCCTATAGTTTCTAGGATTATCCCTGCTGCCTTTCTTAAACAGCAATACCATATTAGCTATTCTCCAGTCCTCTGGGATTTTACCTGTAGTCAATGAGGATACAAAGATGTCAGTCAAGGCCCTAGCAATTTCCTCCCTTGCTTCCCTCAGTATTCTGGTGTAAATCCCATTCAGCCCAGGAGACTTATCTACCTTAATGTCTTTTAAAACACCCAATACCTCCTCCTTTTTGTTGTCAACATAACCCAAACTATCCACACACCCTACCAAAGAATCATCTTCCACAAAGTCCTTTTGTTTGATGAACACTGATGCAAAGTATTCATTTAGTACCTCACCCATTTCCTCTGGCTTAACACATAGATTCCCTCACTGTCCTTAAGTGGTCCAATCCTTTCCCTGGCCACCCTCTTGCTTTTTACATATGAATAAAAAGCTTTGGGATTCACCTTAATCCTACTTGCCAAGGACTCTTCATGACCCCTCCTAGCCCTCCTAATTTCCCGCTTAAGTACTTTTTTACTTTCTTTAAACTCCTCAAGTCCTCATCCTTCTAGATCGTACAAAGGACTCCTTTTTCTTTTTGACGAGGTTCACACTATCCCTCGTTATCCAAGGCTCCCTAAACTTTCCATACTTATCCTTTATTCTCTCAGGAACGTGACATTCCTGAATCCTAATCAACTGTTGCTTGAAAGACTCCCACATGTCCGATATTGATTTACTCTCCAACAGCCGCACCCAATCCAAATTCTTCAATTCCTGTCTAATGTTATCGTAATTTGCCTTTTCCCAGTTTAGCACCTTAATGCAAGGGTTACCCTCATCCCTATCCAAAAGTACCCTACAGCTTACGGAATTGTGGTCACTACTCCCAGAATGTTCTCCTACTGAAACCTCAACCACCTGTCCAGGCTCATTCCCCAATACCAGATCCAGTACTGCCCCTTCCCTAGTTGGACTCCAAATATTTAATCAAGTAGTCTTCCTGGATACACCTTACAACCTCTGCTCCTTTATCTCTCACTGGCAGCTGGGGGGGTCTGTAATAAACCCCCAACATTATGATTGCCCCATTCCTGTTCCTGAGCTCTACCCAGATCGCCTCATTGTATGAGCCCTCCGAGGTGTCCTCCCGCAGTAGGGCTATAATATTTTTCTTAACCAGTAGTGCTACTCCCCCATCCCTTTTACAAGACCCTCTATTTCTCCTGAAGCATCTATATCCTCCAACGTTCAGCTGCCTATCCTGCCCTTCCTTTAGCCACATTTCTGTGTTAGCCACAACATCATAATTCCAAGTACTAATCAGTGCTCTAAATTCATCTGCCTTCCCTGCTATACTTCTGGCATGTAAACATATATACTTCAGACCACTGTGTTTGAGCAGACAAGGTGATGTTGTTGTTCTCTTACTTTTGTTCTCTATTTCCCCTTCAGTTATTAAATCTTCTAAGCTAACACTCTGGTTCCCACCCCCCTGCTATACTAGTTTAAATCCTTCTGAGTGACTCTAGCAAGTCTCCCAGCCAGGATATTGGTGCCCCTCCAGTTTAGATGCAACCCATCCTTCTTGTATAGGCCCCACCTGCCCCGGCAGAGATCCCAATAGTCCAGAAATCTGAAATCCACCCTCCGACACCACCAGTTTAGCCACGTATGTAGCTGCACTATCCTTCTATTTCTAGCCTCACTGGCACATGGCACAGGGAATAATCCTGAGGCTACAACCCTAGAGGTCCTGCCTTTTAGCTTATCACCTAGCTCCCTGAACTCCTTCTGCAGGACCTCATCGCTCTTCCTACCTATGCCGTTAGTACCTATGTGTACTACGACCTCTGGCTGTTCACCCTCCTCCTTCAGGACCTCCTGTGTTCATTTAGAGACATCCTTGACCATGGCACCAGAGAGGCAACATACTATCCTGCAGTCTCTTTCACATCCACAAAAGCTCCTATCTGTGTCCCTGACAGGGGCAGTGGGTCCCTCACAGTCAGAAATAGGGGAATTTATAAGGTGAATAAAGAAATGGCTGATCAACTAAATACATACTTTGGTTCTGTCTTCACAACGGAGGACTCAAATAACATACCAGAAATATTGGAGAACACGGCTTAGTGAGATTGATATTAGTAGGGAAATGGTGTGAGGGAAATTGATGGGATTAAAGATAAATAAATTCGCAGGGCTGATAATCAATATCCCAGAGTACTATAGGAAGTTGCCCTCGAAATAATGGATGCATTGGTGGTCACCTTCCAAGTTTCTGTAGACTCTGGAGGGTAGCTAATATAATCGTACTATATATAAAATGGGTGGCACAATAGCACAGTGATTAGCACTGTTGCTTCACAGTGCCAGAGTCCCAGGTTCGATTCCTGCTTGGGTCACTGTCTATGCGGAGTCTGCACGTTCTCCCCGTGTCTGCGTGGGTTTCCTCCGGGTGCTCCGGTTTCCACCCACAAGTCCCGAAAGATGGGCATGTTTGGTGAATTGGACATTCTGAATTCTCCCTCTCTTTACCCGAACAGGCGCCGGACTGTGGTGACTAGGGAATTTTCACAGTAACTTTATTGCAGTGTTAATGTAAGCCTACTTGTGACAATAATAACGATTATTATTATACAAAAACAGCAAGCATAGTATGTACAAATCGTCCAAATCTATAAATTGAGTCGATCAGGTTTTCTTCTGACTCTGGTTGATCTTCCCAAAGTTTGACCTTGCTGCTCAGAACTTGTCGATTCAATGTTCTCCATGACATTCTCGTGCTCAGGAACTGCTGGACTATCTGACACTGCAACTGACATTGATTCTGACGTAGATTCATCATCCACCACGTTGTTGTGAAAATCTTCGCTGGTTTTCAAGAGTGCGCCACGATTTCTTCTTAAAACCAACCCTTCCTCTGTCTGTACGTTATAGAAACAAGGTGCTACTTCTTCAAGTACAATGGCTTTCCTCGACCAATTGTCTGAATCTTCTACTCTCACAATGTCAGCACTACTCAGTGGTGGTAAAGTTTCAGACATCGATCATAGGACTGCTTTTGTTTTGCTTTAATGTTTTGCATTTCCTGCAGTACCACTGCATTCTCCCCCTTTTTTTCCCAAGTATGGAAGTGTGGTACGCAACCTTCTATTCATGAGTAACTTTGCTGGCGATCTACCATGTGACAATGGTGATGCTCTTTAACTCAATAGTGCGAGATATGGATCACATTGGCTGTCCATTGCTTTCTACAGCAATTGTTTGACAATATGTACACCTTTCTTGGCTTTGCCATTGGCTTGTGGGTACTGTAGACTTGACGTGACGTGATTGAAATCATAAGTGACAGCGAAGTGTTGCCATACTTTACAGCTAAAACAAGGACCATCGTTACTCACGGCGACTTGAGGAATTCCATGTCTAACAAAAACTGACTTGGTATGCAGTATAACACTGCTTGCTGTTATGCTTGACAGTAGAGACATTTTGGATAGTTTGAAAAATAGTCTGTGACAATTAAACAATCGTTCCCTCATAGCCGAAAGAGATCCATAGCTACTTTCTGCCTTGATACCGTAGGTAAATCAGATATTTGCATTGGTTTCTTGTTTGCTTGCAACGATGCGTCCGGCATGTGTCACAACAACTGACCATCCTGTCAATATCCTGGTTTATACCTGGCCAGTAAACAGAGTCACGATCCCGAGATGTCCTTCATGTATCCTCTTAAGTACATCCTTGCGAAGAAATTGAGGTACAACTATAGTGTTCAAAAGAAGTACCACTCCATTAATGATACTGAGTTCAGATCTTATATTATAGAACTCCATTCATTGACCTCTGGGCCAGTGTGAGTTGATGTTCCTCATCACCTTTTGAAGAGTTTGATCCTTCCTAGTCTCTCCTTGGGTCTCACGTAGTTTCGTATCTGATACTGATAGTAGTCTGGAAATAAGATTGACATGCAGATCCCATCTTTGGCAATTTCATTACTAATATTTTGTATCGGAGCTCTCGATAATGCATCTGCTAAGAACAAATATTTGCCTGGCATGGGCGGCATGGTGGCACAGTGGTTAGCACTGCTGCCTACAGCTCTGAGGACCCGGGTTCTATCCTGGCCCCGGGTCACTGTCTATGTGGAGTTTGCACGTTCCCCCCGTGTCTGCGAGGGTTTCACCCCGCACGCAAAGATGTGCAGGTAAGGTGGATTGGCCATGCTAAATTGCATCTTAATTGGAAAAAAATAATAATTTGGGTACTATTAATTTATTTTTTTAAATATTTGCCTGGCGTGTAGATTGCAGTCATAGCGTTGTAACTTCATCATCAACCTCTGAGACATTTGGTTGAGATTCTTCTTGATGATGTTAATGAAAGGACGATGATCTGTCTCAAATATGAAAGTTGGAAGCCCATACATGTGGCCGTGGAATTTCTCCAAGCCTACAACCAAACCTAGACATTTTTTTTGATTTGAGCGTACCTCTGCTCTGTTGTCGTTATGGATCGAGGTGCATATGCCACTGGTTTCCAATCGTCATGCTCGAGTTGCAGAAGAACTGCTCCCAAACTATCTTTCGATGCGTCTGTTGACATTTTAATCTGCTTAGATGGGTCAAACAATGTGAGAACTGATGTGGTGGTTAGTGAAGTCTTGAGCTTCTTCCACTCTTGCTCATGTTGATCAGTCCAAGTGAAATCCGTTGTCTGCAGGAGGTCACATAGATGTGTTGTTTTTGCTGACAGATTTGGAATGCATTTCCCTATAAAATTTATCATAGCCATCACTCTTAAGGTAGCTTTCTTGTCGTGTGGTTGTGGCATGTTGAGAATGGCTTGGATTTTGTCCTTGTCCGGTTCAATGCCATGCGATGAGAACTTGTCACCTAGGAATGTGACTTGAGTTACTCCAAATTGGCACTTTTGCTTGTTGGGCTTCAGCCCATTCCTCCTGACGCTCATTAGAACTTTAAGCAACCACGTATTGTGCTCTTCTATGGTTGAGCCCCAAACGATATCATCCACATACACACATACACCTTCGATGCCTTCGATTATGTGCTCCATGGCACGGTGAAAGATTTCTGATGCTAAAATTCTGCCAAGCGGCATTCTCAGAAAGCAATACCGTCCGAATGGCGTATTAAAAGTGCAGTACTTTGTACTTTGTTCCTCTGGCTTTAGTTGCCAGAAACCTTGAGATGCATCAAGTTTTGTAAAGAATTGTGCACCAGCCATCTCAGAAGTGATTTCCTCATGCTTTGGTATTTGGTAGTGTTCTCTTTTGATATTCTCATTAAGATCTTTGAAATCCATACATATTTAAATATCACCATTCTTTTTCTTTACCCAAACCATGGAATTTACCCAGTCAGTAGGTTCTTCTATCTTTCTGATTACTTTTAATTTTGTCATTCTGTCTAGTTCCTGCTTGAGGTGATTCTGAAGAAGTGCAGATACTCTTCTTGGTATCACAGGTTTTGCATTCTCTTTGAGTTGTATCTTGTAGGTGAATTGTAGTGCACCAAATCTGTGAACAAATCGTTGAATTTGCTGATCATGTTCTCAGAATCGTTGGGGTGTTGATCCAATACTTTGTGGATGCTATATACCAACTGCACTAGACCTAATTCTTCACAGGACTTATCACCTAATAATGAATCCAAGCCCTCGGATAGAGAATGGGACGGAATACACTCTTCTTCACCACCACACTCAGGTCACAAGCACCCATAACATTTAATGTTTGAACCATTACAAATCTTTCAGAGATATTTTGTGATTTCTTTTAATCGGCTGAATTTTTAGATTTTTAAAATCAGTCATGCTGATTAAATTGGCTTTGATACCAGTATAGAAGTTCAATCAGACCTCTGTACTGTTCACTTCGAGTGGTTGCATCTATTTGACCTCATCAACCGCATTTATTTTAAATTGAGCATCAGTTTGCATTTTTTTAAGTGGAGAATTTTTTGATGTCTCCAAAAAAATTCTTCTTCTCTGTTATTACCCCAATAAACAATGATGTTTCATCACTGGAGACTGTGTCTTCCACTGTGCTGACTAATCTGGGGTTGAGCTGAGAGTAACAATTCTGAGCAAAGTGATTTTTTCTTTTGCATCTGAAACAAAACTTGCCAAATGCTGGATACTGTCTTAATTTGTCCCTTTGACCACATCTTTTACACAGAAATACTTTGTCCTAATCTTTAACCTGTTTGTTGGGTGTGCGATGAGCTGCAGGAACTTTCTGGCCTTTTTTCAGAAGTTTCCCGCCTGTTTGGAAAAAGTGCTTTCCTCTAAGATGATGCTGCCATTACTGAGAAATATTTTAGAATGCTGTGCTGCTAGCTTGTGAACCTGACAAATCTCTACTGTTTGTTCCGAAGACAGCTCCGATTATCTCAGCAACCATTCCCATAGCTAATTTTCATTCTCACCAAACACAATTTGTTTCCCGAATCATGGAAGTTTCCACCGCAGAAAAATTACAGGTTTTAGCTTTTAACTTTAAATCAGTGATGAAATGATCTATGGACTCTTCTGTCTTCTGTAAACACATACCATTCATAAATTTCATTCTTTCTGGGGGTGCAATGTTCATCAAATCATCAGATTACTTCTTTAAATTTTTACTATCTTCATCGTTTGCAAATTTAAACGTATTAAACACGGCAATTGCTTTGGGCCCTCCCGCAGTTAGCATCGCTACCTTACGCTAATCTGATTGATATCGTAAATTCACTGCAGTAAGAAACAGACTAAATAGTTGTTTAAACACACACCAGTTGCTGTCCACATTAATTACCATGAAATCTGAGACTCATTAGTGGCTTCAACGACTCCATGTAGTTCATACGTGCAGTCTGAAAAATCTTCAAATCTCTGTGGACCTCGTGGCAGGCTTCACCGATTATGTGTTTTTTTCACAGTAATTAATACCATCCAGCCCTGGCATCATGTAATGTTCTTGTCAGGTGGCCTGATTTATATTACAAGGACACTTGTAGCTAAAGCTATAAACGATTTATTAACATTAACTGTGGATCAAATATATACAAAACAGAAGAATAACAGTATGAACATGCACAAGCAACCTCTCTCTCAGCTCCCTAGTCAATCTGAGGTGACCTGACTCTAACATTCACTTATATAGCAAAGAGACTTAGTGGTCAGTCAGTGAATTACAACACAACCATGATATCACGACAGTCATTCCGTGGACGTTATGGCCCAATTAAGGGACAACTTCATATGCAGCACTTATGGCAGACATCGCATTTCCAGAATTGATTTGTTCATCCATTAAAAGTGCATGGGATGATCTCTCATTTGACCTCAACAAAGTTCGAAGATTGGGTTTCCATCATCTCTAACAGGTGGAAGGATGCAAATCATATTATCTTTATAAACATTTTAATTATATATATATATATATATATATATATATATATAAAGGTATATTATATTAAATGTATTATATATTACAAATATGTCATTCTTTAAAAGTGAGTATTGGTCTAGTGACACAAATCCCTTCACCTGTGCAAGAATTAGTGCTTCAATTTTAACGCCACAAAGCACTGTCAGATTGATTGCCACTAACACTTTACAAGAGCTGTATTTTGCTGCCGCTGATTGACAGCTAGTGAGATGCAAGTGCAGGAGTGTCAGTAGCAAAAATTTAAAACAGAACTTAGGGGCGCAGAACCATTAAAGCTGACATTCTTTGAATGGTATTCCCTAGACAGAACTTAGGTCGGTGCCGAGTGGAGAGGCCATAAACTCCACGTACAGGGGATTTTGGAATAGAACAAGAGTTCCATGCGCTCTATAATCTCACTTTTGTCCCTTACGAGGGTGCCTGCATCAAAAAGAATGGAGTTGTTATACATCAAACCTGCTGTTGTTTTTTGGGTGATGTCGCCAAGCGGCTTCATCTAGATGAAAAACTAGAGGCCTGTCGCCCCCACCCTGCTTTCGCCCACTGCTCCCTGCCCCAGCAGTCAAGGATAAATTCTTGAGGGATGACACTAGGCATATTATGCAGGGCAGGAAGAGAAGTCGGGGTTTTTTGCCTGTGACTGGATAGATAATAATGGAACTAGGTGATCGCAGTCCCATCCAGATGAGCAACAGAGGAGATTTCTGTGCTGCCCCATTTCTGCTCTCCTGTGCATATTCTATTTCATTGCTTCACCACTGGTGGCCATACCTTCAACTGCTGAGGATGAAAGTTCTGGAATTCTCTCCCTTTACCTTGCTACATCTTTCTCCTTTTTCCTCCTTCAGGATGCTCCTTTAGGCCTATATCGTCGACCATTTGTCCCCTTTTTTCACTCAATATCTGATTTTGTTTGATAATGCTCCTGTGACAAGCCTTCAGGCATTGAAAGTGTTATATGAATGCAAGTTGATATAGTAAATATCTCAAACATTTGAACACTCATTTTTGAGAAAAGTTTTTGAAGTGAGCTGAGATAATTCACAGAACATTCCTTATCTCAGCTCTGCCAACTGCCCAATGAAGCAGTTTCAATAATTAATTATAAGCAATAATCATTGTTAACTACCACTGACTGAGTTTGTATTTAACACTAATTAAAATAGTTCACCTGAAAGGGTGATTAATCATCCTCTGAATTGGCAGTCTGCACATTCATATACATATCCAGGTTGATCTCAGTAAGCAGTAACCAGTTTAAAATGGTCATCAGATTTCCAAAAGTTCACAATAGAAAGGGAGAACCTTACACACTGACCATTTAAATCAGTTGGGATCAGTGTTATTCAATCATGCTCGGACCCAAATGGACAACTTGCACTTTTGATAGATGTTACATTTTCAGACAGAATGGCTCCATATGATCACAGGGAAACTAAATATTAATCATGAGCTCTTTTATCATGTTTTCATTCAGTTGTTTTCAATTTCTCTAACCATAGAACTTTATGTTCAATTAGTTATGTTATCTCAGTAAGTGTGACACAAAATTCAAAAAAGAACTCAGGATTTTCTTTTCCCCGTCAAACTATCAAGTATGTAGAACAGGTTTCCAAGAAAGGCAGATGGTGCCACATCAATTAATTTATTCGAGCAAGAGCTAGACGAAATAGAAAGGAGTTGATGCCCGGGACCTACACAGCCTACAGGAGACCTGCTGGAACATTGGAGGTCACTAACACCTTATACAATTGCAGCATAACCTCCCTAGTCTTCAACTCCATCCCTCTAGCAATGAAGGACAAAATTCCATTTGCCTTCTTAATCACCTGTTGCACCTGTAAACCAACTTTTTGCGACTCATGCACTAGCACATCCAGGTCTCTCTGCACAGCAGCATGTTTTAATATTTTATCATTTAAATAATAATCCCTTTTGCTGTTATTCCTACCAAAATGGATAACCTCACATTTGTCAACATTGTATTCCATCTGCCAGACCCTAGCCCATTCACTTAAACTATCCAAATCCCTCTGCAGACTTCCAGTATCCTCTGCACTTTTTGCTTTACCACTTATCTGTGTCGTCTGCAAACTTGGACACATTGCCCTTGGTCCCCAACTCCAAATCATCTATGTAAATTGTGAACAGTTGTGGGCCCAACACTGATCCCTGATTGCCAACCAGAGAAACACCCATTAATCCCCACTCTTTGCTTTCTATTAATTAACCAATCCTCTATCCATGCTACTACTTTCCCCTTAATGCCATGCATCTTTATCTTATGCAGCAACGTTGTCAAAGGCTTTCTGGAAATCCAGATATACCACATCCATTGGCTCCCCGTTATCTACCGCACTGGTAATGTCCTCAAAAAATTCCACTAAATTAGTTAGCTGTCCGATCCTACCACTCTTTTGCAAGTGCTCTGTTAATAAATCTTTTATGATGGATTCTAGTACTTTCCCAACTTCCGACGTCAGGCTGACTGGTCTGTAATTCTGTTTTCTCTCTGCCTCCCTTTTTAAATGGTGGGGTTACATTTGCTACCCTCCCATCTGTTCCAGTCTATAGATTCTTGGAAGATGACCACCAATGCATTCCCTATTTCTGGGGCCACTTCCTTAAGTACTCTGGGATATAGATTATCAGACTCTGGGGACTTATCAGCATTCAATCCATTCATTTCCCCAACATCATTTCTCTACTAATACTGATTTCCTTCAATTCCTCTCGATAAACCCTATGTTCCCCAGCATTTCTGGTACATTATGTGAAGACAGAACCAAAGTATGTATTTAGTTCATCAGCCACTTTTTCATTCCCTATTATAAATTCCCATTTCTGATTATAAGGGACCTATATTTGTCTCCATCAATCTTTTTCTCTTCACATACCCAGAGAAGCTCCTGCAGTCAGTTTTTATGTTTCCCGCAAGCTTACTCTTGCAGTCTGTTTTCTCCTTCTTAATTGATCCCTTTGTCCTAATTTGCTGAATTCTAAACTGTTCCCAATCCTCCGTTTTTTTCTGGCCAATTTGTATGCCTCTTCCTTGGATCTAATACCATTTCTAATTCTTTGTAAATCATAGTTTGGCCACCTTTCCCGTTTTCTTTTTACACCAGACAAGAATCAACAATTGTAGTTCACCCATGCGCCCTTTGAATGTTTGCCATTGCCTGTCCACCGTTATCTCTTTAAGTAATGCCCCCTAATCTATCATAGTCAACTCGTGTCTCATCCCATCGAAGTTTCTTTTATTTAGATTTGGGACTCTGGTCTCGGAATCGACGTCACTCTCCATCTTGATGAAGAATTCTATCATATTATGCTCGCTCATCTCCAAAGGGCCTCGCAGAACTAGATTGCCAAATATTCCTTTCTCATTACACGACACCCAGTCCAGGATGGCCTGTTCTCCAGTTGGTTCCTCAACCTAATGGTCTAGAAAACCATCCTGTATACACAACAGTAATTCCTCCTCTATGGTATTGTTACTAATTTGATTTTCCAAATCTGTATGCAAATTGCAGATGTTCGTTGATCACATGCATCTCTAATTCTTGATTCATACTATTCCCAATACTTCTTGTCCCTTTCCCATTATTTTTCATTGTGACCTTGCTTGATTCTGGCCCTTGGTTTCTCTGCCCATCACTTTTCTTACTCCCCTTTTGTTCTTGTCCTTGTTGCCCACCCCTCTGAATCCTTGCATAGGTTCCCATCCCCCTGCCATTTCAGTTTAAACCCTCTCCAACCACTCTAGCAAATACACCCCCAGGACATCAGTCCCTGTCCTGCGAAGGTACAAACTGTCCGGACATCAGTCCCTGTCCTGCGAAGGTACAAACTGTCCGGTTTGTACTGGCCCCACCTCCCAAAAGGTCAACCTGAAATGTTAACTCTATTTCTTTCCACAGATGCTTGCTGATGTATTTTTACGTATTTTCAGGATGTTCTGCTTTTATTGGAAGTTTCCTACTGCTTCCCGTCTGCTGCTGAAGAATGGAGGCGGAACTTTTTTTTACAGGCTGCATGTGATTCCACCTTATTCAACAGTATCATGGCCTATTTTAGGCAAATTCCAGAAGATAGGGGCCACTGCGAAATGAGTTTAATTAATGTTAACTAACTTCGAAGTTTGCACATTCCCACAGCACAAAACTGCAATGAATTTGGTACTAAATTGGTAATCTTTGAAATGAAAAGTCACAATGGTTAATGGGAATATTGAAATATACCGATGGTGTACAGCTAGATGGCTCCCCAGTTTGGGGCAATAGCACGTTGCTAGATAGGGCAGATGGTGCTTTACTGTGAAGGTAATTGCAATATACTTGACCTGAAGGTGCTTGATAGCCGAGTTAAGAATGTGTTTTATTGCACACATCACACATCTCTTTCAACAACATAATTTAATGATGATTTTTTTAAAACTTCAAATTTCATCCATTGGATTTAGTATAAATGTCCTTATAATAAACATGAAGCATGGAATTCATTTTTTAAGCCTTCCTGGTTCAAGAAATATGATTTCTGCTGTTACCAATGAGAAATAAATGAAAAATAAATGAAGCTATTGCTAATCAATGCTGTTAATATGTTCTTCTGTCATGATGGTGGAGTTCCTTTGGTAGACACATCTGGACTGGCCACATGCAGCTTTTTATGATGTTACATCCTTTCCCAAATATAGGGCCAGACAACTCAAATTTTCAATTATTTAATATAAAAATTATTAGACACTCCCCAAGCATAGTGTTGCATTAGTGCCTCCAAATCCAAATGAATTAGTCAATGCTATACGTCTTTTTGAAGTTTTCCACTCTTGAGCTGTCATGGGGACATAATTCAAATCAAAATCAGGGTCTGTCTTGTCAAGGTTGACAGTAGGAGGAAAGATTCCATGAAAGCAGGCCAGTGCTGTGAATGCAGTTTCTATGGCTCCAGCTGCCCCCAGAAGGTGACCAGTAGCTCCTTTAGTAGAAGAAACTGCAAGGAAATGGGAATGCTCTTTAAACAATCCCTTGATGGCTTGGTTCTCAGCTGCATCCCCTAATGGTGTGGATGTGGCATGGGCGTTAATATATGTAACATCCTCTGGTATTACTCCAGCATCATTCAGTGCAGCGGACATACACCTGAGAGAAAAAAAAAATCACACAATTAATGTGAAATTACATTCACATGAGCCTCAGCCAAAATTAAACAAAAATATTAACCTCCAAATAAATGCATGAAATAGTATATATTTGATAATGGCTCACTAATGGAATGCTGATCTGTTTTTTCTCTCCAAGATTCTTCTGGACTGGTTAGGTTTCCCCAGTAGTTATGTTTCAATTTATCATTAAGCACTGTAACATACATCAATGTGCTGAACTTTAATGCCCCCTTAAAATTGTATTGTATTCATTTAATTGGCACTGCGAAGGGATTTTATGAACTGTTAATGACTGCTATGATTTAGACACTCGGCAAACATTTTTCCTCATCACCAGCACAAATAAACATGTAAACATCTAGTAAAACTTACTAATAAAACCTTAATTGCTAATAAATTACACAGGTTTTGAAAGATAAATTAGCAAAATATTCACCAACCACTTACTCATTTCCCTGTGGTGTCACACTTTGATTTTTCTCAGAACACAGTCAAGTCCACAGATTGAGCACACTAGCTCTTTTAAGTTGTTTTTCTAACTCCAAGTTAAGGTAGCCACTTAAGTGAACAGCACCTCCTCCCTCACTGCAGACTTCCCTCACTGCACAGAATTTCCAAGCTCACATTCTGTGACTAGCTGCACTGAATGACCAGCTGCTGTCTCTGTGCTGACTCACTTTGTGTGCTTAGCACCTCTATTTATACTGGCTGAAATTCTAAAGATGACTCAGCACATTGAGCTAGAGAATCTAGTTACTACCTAATATACTAACTGCAGCCTTATTTATCTCTAAGACTGAAAGAAACTTAACTTTAACAGTAAACTGTAGTTAAATTCCAAATGCAAACTGGATGAGGGATTTTACAAAGAGATAAATTAAAATTCCCTCACTTGCCAAATTGCCAAGCTCACTTCTTTTTTTGTCTACTGTGTACATTCCCTTGGCCGCAGAAAAATACTTTTCACTGTACTTCGGTACATGTGACAATAAATCAAATCAAATCAAATCACACCCTATTTCGGCCGCACTCAAGTGACCAGCTGCTGTCTTCGTACTGCTAACTTCCTTATTTACTTTATGCAAAGGCAATAGTGTTTGACAAATTTATTAGCATTCTTTGAGGATGTAATAAGCAGGGTAGATAAAGGGAACACAGCAGATGTAGCGTATTTGGATTTCCAAAAGTCATTCAATAAGGTGGCACATGAAAGGGTACTACACAGTATAACAGCTTATTGTGTTTGGGGTGATATATCAGCATGGATAAAGGATGGCTCTCGAACAGGAAACAGAGTCAGAATAAATGGCTCTATTTCAGGATGGCAAACTGTAACTAGGGATTTGTGCTGGGGTCTCAACTATTTACAATCTATATTAACTACTTAAGTTAAGGGACTGATTGTATTGTCACTAAATTTTCTGATCATACAAAGATAGATAGGAAAGCATGTTATGAGGATAGAAATAGTCCACAAAGGAATACGGATAGATTAAGTGAACAGGCAGAAATTTGGTAGATGAAAGTCTAGTGTGGGAAAGGTAAGGTTATCCACTTTAGCAGGGAAAGCAAAATATTATTTAAATGGAGAAAATCTACATAATGCTGCAGTACAGAGGGATCTGGGTATCTTTGTACATAAATCATAAAAAGCCAACATGCAAGTATGGCAAGTAATTAGGAAGGCAAAAAGAGTGTTGGTCTTTATTACAAGGCAGGATGGAGTACAGTAGTTGGGAAGTCTAGCTACAACAGTTCAGGGTATTACGGAGACCACAGCTATAGGGCAGGAGTTTCCGTGCAGCCCATGGTGTGTTTGGCGGGGTTTTCCGGTGAATGCACTCCTCCCTGCTGGGAGACCAGAAGATCCTACTATTGTGAACGGCTGGAAAATTCCAGCCATACAGTTTGGTCATCCGATTTAAGAAGGGACATATTTGCATTGGAAGCAATTCAATAAGGTTCATTGGGTTGATTCCTGGAATGAGAGGTTTGTCTTGAGGAAATGTTAAGCAGGATGGCTCGATTCTTATTGGGGTTCAGAAGAATGAGAGGAGATCTTACTGAAACATACAAGATTCTTAGGGAGGACTTGAGACTTGACAATATAGATGCTGAGAAGGGGAATCTAGAACTGGGGCATAGCTTTCTACAAAGGGTCTCCCATTTAAGATAGAGATGAGGAGGAATTCCTTCAACCCCTTCAATTCTGGCCTCTTGCAAATTCCCAATTTTAACTACTTCACCATTCAGACCCCAAGCTTTGGAATTTCCTCCATATGCCTGTCCATATCACGACCTTTTTGTCCTCCTTTTAGATGCTCCTCAAAACCTACATCTTTGACCAAGTTTTGGATATCTGCCCAAATATCTCATGTGGCTTGGGTATCAAATTCTGTTTGAGAATGTTCCTGTGAAGAGTCCTTGGGACTTTTACTACATTAAGCGAGATATATAAATGCCAGCTATTGTTGTAGATATCGCAAAAGTTTGAATCTCTGAAGAAAAGTTGATACATGAACTGAAATAACTCACAAAACATTCCCCATTTCAAATTATTCAACTGCCTGGTGAAGCAGTTTTGATAATCAATAACGAACAGTAATTAATGCGAACTATCTCTAACTGAACTTTGTATTTAACACTAATAAGAACAGTTTATCCGGACAGAGGTGATGAATCTGCCTGTGAACTGACAGTCTGCATATTCATATACATTTTGATCTCAGTAAGTAGTAACCAATTTTAAAGCTCTCCAAAAAATCACATTACAAAGAGATAACCTTGCACACTGACCATTTAAATCAGCTGGGATTGGATTGGATTTGTTTATTGTCCCGTGTACCGAGGTACAGTGAAAAGTATTTTTCTGCGAGCAGCTCAACAGATCATTAAGTACATGGGAAGAAAAGAAAATACATAATAGGGCAACACAAGGTATACAATGTAACTACATAAGCACTGGCATCGGATGAAGCATACAGGGTGTAGTGTTAATGAGGTCAGTCCATAAGAGGGTCATTTAGGAGTCTGGTAACAGCGGGGAAGAAGCTGTTTTTGAGTCTGTTTGTGCGTGTTCTCAGACTTCTGTATCGCCTGCCCGATGGAAGAAGTTGTAAGAGTGAGTAAGCCGGGTGGGAGGGGTCTGTGATTAGGCTGCCCGCTTTCCCCAGGCAGCGGGAGGTGTAGATGGAGTCAATGGATGGGAGGCAGGTTCGTGTGACGGACTGGGCGGTGTTCACGACTCTCTGAAGTTTCTTGCGGTCCTGGGCCGAGCAGTTGCCATACCAGGCTGTGATACAGCCAGATGGGATGCTTTCTATGGGATCAGTGTTATTGAATCATACTCAAACCCATCTGGACAACTTGCTTTTTTGATAGATGTTACACTTTCAGACAGGATGGCTCCATAGATCACAAAGAAACTAAATTCTAATAATATAACCACTATTTTCCCAATATTAATCATGAGTTTTTTTCTCATGTTGTCAAGCGGTTTCCAATTTTTCTAATCAGAGAACTTGATGCTCCAATTACTTATCTTACATCAGCACAAGTGCATTACTTTTCCTGCTCAAACTAACGAATATACAGAACAGATTCCCAGCAAAGGCAGATGGTGCTGCATCAATTAGTTTGTTCTAACAAGAGCTAGGCTGAAGGATATAAAGACAAGTGTGAATGTCCACATAGATTCTCCTGCATTGAACAACCATGGAAACCCCTCAGAAAGGTGTGAATGGTGTTTATATCTTCACACAGTGGTTCTTCTGCCAATTTCCACCAGTGGATACAGGCAAAGGCTGCGTTCCAAAAACAATGCTGAAGACTTGTTTTCCAGAAATAAATTGGACTCTGGCCAAGCTGTTCCAGAATGCCTACAACACTGACATCTACCTGACAACGTGCAAAATGGCCCCATCATGTCCTGCCAATAAAAAACAGCACAGATCCAATCCAGCCAATTACCGTTCCATCAACCTACTTTCAGTCATCAAGCAAAGGGGTTGTTGACAGTACCATCAGTGGCAATTACTCAGCAATAACCTGCACACAGATGCTCAGTTTGGGTTCTGGCACTTGACTCTGGACCTTACCGCAATCTTGCTTCAAACATGGACAAAATAACTGAATTCTAGTGGTTGGGTGTGAGCAAATCAATTTGACATCAAGGCAGCATTTGACTAAGTGTGGAATCAAGGAATCGGAGTAAAACTGAAGCTAATGGAAATCAGGAAAAAACATCTTCACTGGCTGGAAGTTCCGCAGAGTAATATCCTAGGCCAAACCTCCTTCAGTTCCTTCATCAATCATCTTTCCTCCATCATAAAAGGTCATAAGCGTGATGTTTGCTGCTAATTCCAGTGTTCAGTTCTATTTCTAACTCCCTGGATAATAAAACAGTCCATGTGCACATGCAGCACTTAAATTTGAGCTCATAAGTGCCAAGTAACATTCATGCCACACAAGTGCCAGGCAACGACTATCTCCAACAGTCAAGAATCTAACCATCTCCCCATGATATTCAACAACGTTACCATTGCCGAAACCTCCACTATCAACATCCTGGGGTTTGCCATTGACCAAAAACTTGGGCCAGCCAGTTACACTGTGGCCACAAGAGCACGTCAGTCTATTCTGTGGTGAATGATTCACCTTCTAACTCTCCAAAAACTTACACAACATCTATAACGCAGAAGTCAAGAGTATGATGGAATGCTCTCCACTTACCTGGGTATATGTGGCTTCAACAATGCCCAAGGAGTCCATAGCCATCCAGGACACAGCAACTAGCTTGATCAGCACCCCATCCACCACCTTAAACATTCACTCCTTTCACTTAGGAGATAAACAGCAGCAGCTCACGAAAGCTCCTTTGAGAGCACCTTGCAAACTCACAACTTTGACCACCCAGAATAACAAGGGCAGCAGAAACATGGGAACACCACCCTTGCCAATTCCCTGAAGTCACAAACCATCCCTTACTTTGAAATATAATGCTGCACCTTCATCATTGCTGGATCAAAATTCTGTCACCTTATGCAACAGGACTCTGGGTACACCTTCGCCATAAAAACTGCAGCAGTTCTAATGGAGAAAGCCAGTACCTTATTCCCAACAGCAATAAATGTTGGCCATGCCAGTGATGCTTACATCAAATGAATGAACATTAAGATCAAAAAGCATGGAAATTCACCCCAATGTGTGTAAATTACACCCTATCAAGCTCAAAGGTCTTGAATTCAAGCTGTGCAACATTAAGTTCTGAATGTTACTGTGCTTGAATTCCTTCACTGATATAATTGGCATCACATTATAATGGGTTATTGCTTGCTAAAATACTGGACAAAGAATATAATATGAATGCATTAAGCATTCATAGACAAGTCTACTCACTGTTTTCTCAAACCCCAATTATTTCAGTGGCCACAGCTTAATTACTTACATGAAAATAAAGTTGTTGGGAGGTTAGTCTCTATCGCACATACACTTTGTAGTCATCATTTCACACCAAATGAAAGGTAGGTTGCTCAATGGGGCACATTTTGTGTTGTACCATGATACTGAAAGGGCCTATTTTTAAAGAAGGCTGCCCCTCACTAATAAGAGAAAATTTGTGTACCAGTCAATTGGCACTGCTTCACTTGCCATGGGGAGCTGACCTTCCTAATTATTGGAGTGAGGGGTCATGCAGGGTACAGGATTTGTGGCAACACAACAACTTGTGTCCTCTACGTGCTCATTCTCTTGCTAGCCCTTCAAGCTCAAGCAACACGTCATACAGGGAAATTTGCATGAGCAACATAGCATTATACCAGGGCACAATTCCACAGATGATGAGCATCTGAAATTAAAATCAGAGTGCTGGAATGTTTCAGGTTTATTATCCATGTGCTGGTTCTGTACCTCTGCCAGGTTTTCTGTTCTATGTACAAAAGAGCACTGCTCCAGGATTTTGAAGTTTTTAAACAGCAAAAATAAAGGGGAAATAAGGGAATGGACAAGAAAGATCCTTAGATAGAACGGTAATATTTTCCTCATATACAGCCTTAAGTACACACATCCCTTTCATTTGGATTAGATAGCCAAAATTTCTGCTTGCTGCATTCAACCGGATCCCAGCCCAGGGCAATGCTGAACAGATAGATATGCATAACTATCCTATGAATTTGAGAGCAGCCATGCACTTTTGCACTAGGGCAGAGTAGACAGGCTGTCTTATCAAGATTACAAATTCAGGCCCTTAATGCCCATTGTATAATTTTTGAATTAATTAACCATTGAGGCTAATTTTGAACCCATACAGACAGAAACTGTGTAGGAAGGATTAAAACCCAGCCAGCCCTGGGTCACACCATTCTGCTACAGGTAGAAAGGGGAAATAAGGGAATAAACAGGAAGTCTTGTTGCAACTATACAAGGCTTTGGTAAGACCACACCTGGAGTATTGTGCACAGTTTTGGTCCCCTATTTGAGGAAAGATGTAGGGGCATTGGAGGCAGTTCAGAGGAGGTTCACTAGATTGATTCCAGAGATGAGGGGTTTGTCATATGAGGAGAGGTTGAACAGTTTAGGCCTATATTCTCTAGAGTTTAGCAGAATGAGGGGGGATCTAATTGAGGTATACAAGATGCTAAAATGTATGGATAAAGTAGATGTGGAGCTGATGTTTTAGAATGCCCCACAAGAGGAAGCGAGAGGTCATAACCTTAGACTAAGAGGTAGCAAATTTAAAACAGATTTGAGGAAAACCTATTTCTCCCAAAGTATTGTCAATCTGTGGAATTCGCTACCCCAGAATGCAGTGGATTCAGGGACAGTGAGTAAATTTGAGTAGTTAGACAGATTTTTAATTGGTTGAAGGGTTATGGAGAATGGGCAGGACAGTGGAGTTGAGGCCAGGATGGGATCAGCCATGATCACATTGAGACGGTTAGGCTCGGGAGGCTAAATTGCCATTCCTGCTCCTAGGGCATGTGTTCTAGGGAGGAGATGCTCTGGCTGATTTCACAATTCAGCTCTTGGTCTGTAACATTGTAGGTAGCAGGTGAGGGACATATCAGCCATGATAGAATGGCAGAGCAGACTCGATAGGACGAATGGCCTAATTCTGCTCGTATATCTTATGAACATATGAACTTATGGACTTCATAACAACGGTACTAAATTTATTTTTACAACTTTGATCTTGGATCCACTTTCTCGAATATTATGAATTAGTTTGAAGTAACGCTCTGCATTTACCTTTTCTATACTATTCACAATCTTATGTACAGCTACAAGTCCATCTTTCACATTCCACATTTCAAGCGGGAAAGCCCAGGTTTCTCCAGTCTTTCCTCACAACTTGATCCTCTGACATTATCCTCTGGGATCGTAATGGAAAACCCAAAACCTGTACTGTAGTAAGATATTTAAAGGAACATGGAAAGGGGTGAATTTCTTCAGCATCCTTGTGATTGCACACAGTAACTTCAGCAGAAGAGCAAGTGCAATGGTTGTTTATGCAATTTTCCTCACGATTCCATGCAAGCTACTGAACTTTACACCCAATATTTCAGGCCACTGATTCAAAGTAATTGAGCACATTAAATTCTGCTTTTTATAAGTATAATATGGAATTTCTATAAGTATTTTGGGAATCAATCCCTTTGATTTATGTCTGTATATCCTAAATCCTATCTGGTGAAGGATTGAGTATTTCAAATTTTTAGGTTCCAAACCTACAGCTTGGTACCTCTAATTCCAATCCTGATAAATGTGTTTGTACCCTTCATCAGAACACCAATGTTTACCTTATTGCTCCATCTCCTCCAGCGTTGGGAGCAGTTATATGATTGGCATCCCCAGAGAGTCCATAACCTAGTATTTCTGCATAAATTTGAGCTCCTCTGGTTACAGCATGTGTATATTCCTCTAGTAGCAGCATTGATGCCCCCTCTCCAATTACAAAGCCTTGTCGGTCAGGGTGGAATGGACGTGAAGCCAGTTTGGGGGTAGCATTGCAGCTGGTGCACAGAGCATGTGCTCTTGCAAAGCCTGTTATAGACAAGGGGCTAACTGAAGCCTCGGTTGCACCTGCCAGCATCACCTCCGCATCTCCATGGAGGATAAATCTTGAAGCATCCCCGATAGCATGAGTTCCTGTGGTACATGCAGTCGATACTGAATGATTTGGGCCTTTAAGTTTATACTTAATACTGATATGCCCAGCTGCCATGTTGGAAAGAATCCTGGGAACAAAAAAGGGACTCACTTTTTTATAACCTTTGGTTGCAAACGTTGCAGCTGTGTTGGTAATTTCATCAAGTGGAACCATACCCGTGCCAACAGCTACTCCAGTGGTAACTTGGTCCTTTTCACCCTGTGGGTACCAGTTGGCATCTTTGAACGCAAGATTTGCTGCTCCTATTGCCATTATTGTAGCAGCTGACATAGACTTTGCTTCAGATTTTGAAACAAAGTTTTCTTCATTGTACTCTCCCTCTCCATTACCACGAGGCACGCAGGCAGCTATTGCACAAGGCAAGTCCCCGTACTGAGATGCATCTAAAGATATAACACCACTCTCTCCTTTCAGGATTCGGTTCCACGTGAGCTGAGTGCCAACTCCAAGTGGAGATATTAAGCCAATCCCAGTAATGACAACTCGCCTTGGATGTTTTGGAAGGGATGTGTTTGTGAAACAACGCGTGTTCAATTCTGCCCTTCTACACTTGAGATTGAACAGATGACACTGGAAAATCTTCGTGAGCAGCTTCTTCCTTAGTGGCAACATATTTCCAGATCTTCACTATTTCAGAAGGAAAATGCACTTGGCTGCATCGTGAACAGTAAAGATGCACAGGAAAATTCTGTAAGAGGTAAACAGACCTTCTTTATGAAAAACTAGCTTTCAAATCTCTGTGCTGCAACTTTCCCATTAGACAAAATGCATACTTTTGGCAATAATGTTTAACTAACCATAATATGAGACGTATTCCATTTTAAACTGTGACTGGACACGTAAAATAGACCACAAATTCAGCTATATATGATAAATAAAGTCACATTTAAAAACAATATTACACAATACGCTTCTGGTAATTCTGAATTTATTTTGCTTCCTTTTCATTCAATTCTATTTCTAAAGGTTTGTGTATCAACATTCCCAGCAAAATCAATGGGTAGCTAAATGTTCTATACCTCTCCCTCCCTCAATATTGACTTGAACCAACCGTTTGGGGATGGACAAGCAGCTTAGCAACTTACCCTTTGATTGTATTTTGATGTTGAGAGCCAGTACTCTGAACTCTACTCAGCACCTGGCCCTGACAAGATCATGGTACATAGCAGTTCACTGGTGAGATATTCTTCCATTTCCTTGGCCACACTGATTATGGCTGATGTATTTGTATGCCTTTGGTAACTATAGACTGATAGTAGGAATACAATCTATACTATCTCACCTTTAATTGTGCTTTGTGTACTACAACTAAAGAATTGTTACATATATTGCCAATTTATAACCAAACTGTAAAACATACTGAAACGTGTTGAGTACACAGCAGGGTGGCCATTGTTTGAGGTCAACACTGGACAACAGATTCTAACAATACTGTGGCATGGAAAAGAGATGGGGGGGGGGGGACTCCATCATCAAGGGCCTCTCAATTATCCATAAGTCCACAACTTAAAAATGCACATTAGTCCTGGTTAGGGACAGTTAAGAATCAACCACATTGCTGCAGGTCTGGAGTCACATGTAGGCCAGAGTAAGAATGGCAGATTTTCTTTCCTTAGGGACATTAGTGAACCACATGGGATTTTACAATTGATGACAATTGTCATGGTCACCGTTACTGGGAGAATTACATTTCTGATTTATTGACCTTTAATTATACCAACCGCCATGTGAGATTTGAACCCACATTCGTTCTGAGCCTGGGCCTCTGAGTTACTAGTCCAGTGATGTTGTCACTACATCACCATCCTCCTATATTTATGGCTACTCATTGTCTTTGAGGCTCATTTATTTAATAATAATAATCTTTATTGTCACAAGCAGGCTTACATTAACACTGCAATGAAGTTACTGTGAAAACCCCTAGTTGCCACATTCCAGCACCTGTTCGGGTACAGAGGGAGAATTCAGAATGTCCAATTCACCCAACAGCACGCTTTTGGGACTTACGAGGGGAAACCGGAGCACCCGGAGGAAACCCACGCAGACACATTTATTTTAGGCACTTGCTTTTAAACGATTCTTCCAACCTAGCCCGAGCATACACTGTGGTCTAAGCACATTAAGGCACCCGGTACTGAACGGTGGCTGAACCGGCTAAAAACTGGGCGAATGTCAACCCTATGAAAGAATAGAAAATGAGGGTGGAAAAGAGTTGATTAAGGGACTGGGGATTAGCACCACCATCTTTAGTTCATGTAATAAAAACGATTGTGGAGGAAACGTCTTTTTGATTAAATATAAACAGAGAGAGAGAGTGAAATAAAAGAAAATGCTGGGGAAACTCAGCAGGTCCAGCAGCATCTGTGAAGAGAGAAGCAAAAGTTAACGTTTCAGGCCCTTCGCCTTTCAGCAGAGACGCAGAAACTTACCGGAACCGGAACCGGAAGCTGCCGGAGCGACCCACCGAGGTGCGGCCCACCGTGACGTCACTGGGAGGGTGGAGTCGGGCTCCCAATACCAAAGAGCAGCGGCCAAGAGCGGCGTTGTCAGCCGCATCGACTGCACTGATTTTGCCAGTCTCATTGAGATATCCGATTGTTTATTAGTGTTTCGGTTTTAAAGTGTGTGCTGGCTGATTGGGGGCCGGGTCTGCGGTTCGCCAAGGAAGGAAAGTTAAAGCGCCTGGACTCCGCCTCCACCCGGGGCTCGGCCCAGCAGCAATGGTGTCGGCGGCTGTCACCGAGCTGAGCCAGAACTCTGAGCTGGTCTTCCTGGATGCCTCCGAGCTGCTACTCAGATATGCCGACAACATCCTGAGGTGAGGGACTCGGCCCGGGGCGGAGGCAGGGGGTGGATTCAGCCGCCGGCTCCGCTCAGAGCGGTGCAGACCTCCCGGCGCAGTGGGTGGATGAGGATGGTTTATTGAAGGTTAAAGTTTCTCTCTTCCCGTCTCCTCTGTGCGTCGATTCGGTTCCCGAAATACTCACTTCCTCATACATGTTCAGGAGATGCGGGTGTCGCTGGCTGGACCAGCATTTATTACCCATCCCTAATAGCCCAATACGCGTGCCGGTGCGGGCTCTTTAAAATAAATGTTCAACTTAACCTCGCCTCTTGGCCTTTCCCCCATGACCCTACACACTAGATTGGCTTCAGATACATGTCTGTTGTCTTTTGTGATTTGCCGGGGAATCTGATTCCATCAGTCTTTTAGTGTAGCCCCAATCTTAACTCTCCTCTGTGTAAAGCTCTCCCTCAATTACTCCTCTAGTTCTCTTACCAGTTATTTTACATTTATGGCCACTGGCTAGTGGCCTCCTTCCCAAAGTAACTAGTTTCTCCTTAGTTGCTCTATCCAAGCCTCTCATAATTTGTAACTCTCCTTTGGTCTCTCCTTAACCTTCTATGCTCCAATAACAACCCCCCAGCTTCTCGAATCTCTCCACATTTCTTGAACTCTCATTTCGGTAAACCTGTTCTGTACTTTCTGCAGGGCTTTGATGTCTTTGCTGAAGTGTATGGTACTGAAAATAGTCTGCTGCTTCAGCTGAGGCCTAACCAGAACTTATAAAGATTTTGCATGACTGACTTGTTTTTGTATTCAGTGTCCCTATTTACAAAACCAAGTATCCCAAAAGCTTTAGAAGCAATTCAGAGAAGGTCCACTCGACTGACATCTGGGATGGGAGGGTTATCTCGTGAGGAAAGGGTGGACAAGTTGGGCCAATATCCATTGGAGTTTGAGATTCAGAGGTGACATTGAAACATACAAGATCTGAGGGGACTTGACAGGGTAGATATTGAAAGAATGTTTCCTCTTGTGTGAGAGACTAAAACTGGGGCACAGTTAAATATAAGGGTCTCCTATTTAAGATGAAGATAAGAATTTTCTGAGGCTCGTGAGTCTTTGGAATTCTCTTCCTCGGAGAGTGACAGAGGCAGGGTCACTGAATATTTTTAAGGAAGAGATAGACTCTTGACTAACAAAGGAGCCAAGGTTCATCAGGGGTAAGTGGAATATGGAGTTGAAGTCACAATCATATCAGCCATGATCTTAACAAATCATAGAATCATAGAATTTACAATACAGAAGGAGGGATAGGCTCGAGGGGCTGAATGGTGGCCAGGCTCGAGGGGCTGAATGGTCTACTCCTGCTCCTAATTCATATGTACATATACTTTCTTGTTGACCTTATCAGCTTTCCCTGGCACCTTTGAATGGACACTTACAGATCCCTCTCTTGCACCATTTTAGAATAATATCATGTAGAACAGGGTTTTTCAAAGTGCGAGTCATAGGCAAAGTGCGAGTCATAGGCAAGTGTCAGGAAGTCGTGGATCGATCGGTCGTGGCGTTCCCGCGGTGGTCCCGGTCATGGGAGAAACGCATAGCGGCCGACACCGGCATTTTTATTGAGAATGGCAGCTACTGCCACCTTTTTAAAATAAGAATGAAATTATGCTGTGTGCAATCTTCCTGCTGTAAGGGGCAGCAGTGAGCAAGTCACACGCCCTGAACATACACTTGATGTCAAAGGCCCTATATGTACGTACTTTTGCCGTTAAATCATAGAGGCGAGCGTCTTCCATTTTCTAGCAGCAAGGTAAGAGGATTGTGAAGATGAATTGTTTTCTTACAAGAAAGAGATGGCCAGAAGCACAATTAGGCAGAGTACCTACTAGCCAGGATCTCACATCAAATCTGCTGGAGAGAGCTGCTTAGGATAGTCCAGGGCAGGACAGAGCAGGGCTAATGTTCTGTACGGAGCTCAAGGGCATCTGTTAACAGCTTGCAAAGAAGAAACTTAACTCTGGTACAAAGCAACATAAATGTGATTTCTTGAGCTATGGTTTTGTCAATTGTGCCAATGCAAACAAGGATGCAAAGCCTATGTGTATTATATGCAGGGAAGTACTGGCAAATGAGAGGGGAAGTTTCAGATTTTGAAGGAGAAGTGGTGGGTAAAAATTTCATTTTGAGTTTGAGACCCCAGAGTCAGCTATTAACTTACAGCTGACTCCAAATGAAAAGACTAAGCTGCTGCACCTGACCTGTGACAGCACATTAAAACATGCCGAAAGCCCATGAGGCTGTCGGCATTCTGAAGTAATATCCCCAGGAGTATCCAATGCTGAGTAAAACAAGCATTTTGTTGCTATTAAGACCATAAGACATAGGAGTGGAAGTAAGGCCATTCGGCCCATCGAGTCCACTCCACCATTCAATCATGGCTGATTTCAACTCCATTTACCTGCTCTCTCTCCATAGCCCTTAATTCCTCGGGAAATCAAGAATTTATCAACTTCTGTCTTAAAGACACTCAACGTCCCGGCTTCCACCGCCCTCTGTGGCAATGAATTCCACAGACCCACCACTCTCTGGCTGAAGAAATTTCTCCTCATCTCTGTTCTAAAGTGACTCCCTTTTATTCTAAGGCTGTGCCCCTGGGTCCTAGTCTCCCCTGCTAATGGAAACAACTTCCCTACATCCACCCTATCTAAGCCATTCATTATCTTGTAAGTTTCTATTAGATCTTCCCTCAACCTCCTAAACTTCAATGAATATAATCCCAGGATCCTCAGACATTCATCGTATGTTAGGCCTACCATTCCTGGGATCATCCGTGTGAATCTCCGCTGGACCCGCTCCAGTGCCAGTATGTCCTTCCTGAGGTGTGGGGCCCACAATTGCTCACAGTATTCTAAATGGGGCCTAACTAATGCTTTATAAAGCTTCAGAAGTACATCCCTGCTTTTATATTCCAAGCCTCTTGAGATAAATGACAACATTGCATTTGCTTTCTTAATTACGGACTCAACCTGCAAGTTTACCTTTAGAGAATCCTGGACTAGGACTCCCAAGTCCCTTTGCGCTTCAGCATTATGAATTTTGTCACCGTTTAGAAAATAGTCCATGCCTCTATTCTTTTTTCCAAAGTGCAAGACCTCGCACTTGCCCACGTTGAATTTCATCAGCCATTTCTTGGACCACTCTCCTAAACTGTCTAAATCTTTCTGCAGCCTCCCCACCTCCTCCATACTACCTGCCCCTCCACCTATCTTTGTATCATCGGCAAACTTAGCCAGAATGCCCCCAGTCCCGTCATCTAGATCGTTAATATATAAAGAGAACAGCTGTGGCCCCAACACTGAACCCTGCGGGACACCACTCGTCACCGGTTGCCATTCCGAAAAAGAACCTTTTATCCCAACTCTCTGCTTTCTGCCTGACAGCCAATCATCAATCCATGTTAGTACCTTGCCTCGAATACAATGGTCCCTTATTTTACTCAGCAGTCTCCGTGAGGCACCTTATCAAAGGCCTTTTGGAAGTCAAGATAGATAACATCCATTGGCTCTCCTTGGTCTAACCTATTTGTTATCTCTTCAAAGAACTCTAACAGGTTTGTCAGGCACGACCTCCCCTTACTAAATCCATGCTGACTTGTCCTAATCCGACCCTGCTCTTCCAATAATTTAGAAATCTCATCCTTAACAATGGATTCTACAATCTTGCCAACAACCGAGGTTAGGCTAATTGGCCTATAATTTTCCATCTTTTTCCTTGTCCCCTTCTTGAACAGGTGGGCTACAACAGCGATTTTCCAATCCTCTGGGACTTTCCCTGACTCCAGTGGCTTTTGAAAGATCATAACTAACGCTTCCACTATTTCTTCAGCTATCTCCTATTGTCCTTCACCAAGACCTACATGTGCGAGGTTGGATTTTCCATTGTTACTAAGATGAAGATGGCACAAAGAAACTGGCTGAACTCTGTACCTGATATCCCCATTGGCCTCTTCTCTGTGAATCTGATAAGAGTGAGATTGTGAGGACCAAGCAGGCTTCCCTTTCACATTAAAGGCAAGCGAACGTGGCGGGGGTCGCAAAGGTCGGCCAATGTGTGTCCCGAAGGTCGGCCGATTGGTAAAAGTGGATCCCGGGGTGAAAAGCTTAAAAAACACTGATGTAGAATAAAGTGTCATACAAGAGGCTCTTCGGCCCATCAAGTATGCACAGACAAAACTACACTAAATTTACACCAATCCCACTTTCCAGCATTTGGCCCATAGGCTCGAATGTTATGACATTTCAAGTGTTCATCCATGCACCTTTTTAAAGGTTTTGAGGCTTCCCCTCTACCACACTCCAGGCACGGCATTCCAGACTCCCACCACCCTCTGGGTTAAAAAGATTTTCCTCGAACTTCCGGTTGCGGCGATGCCTTGCTAGCCGCACGTTTCGGCGGCTCCAGCTCCGACGGACCTTCGGGCTCTTTTAAGAGCCCCAACGGGAAATTTTTGGGCGACGCAACCCAGTGTGGGGTGAGTGAGTAGGGAGCCCCCCCCCCCAACGAAGGAGGAAAATATCGGCGGCGGCGGCTGCAGCGCGAGGAATCGTCGACGAAAGGGACAGAAAGGGAGTAGACACAAGATGGCGGCGGAGAAAGCTCAGGCGACATGGGGGCCCGAGCAAGGCGAATTTTTGAGACTGTGTGTGGAGCTACTAAAGAGGGAGGTGCTGACCCCGATGCTACAGGCAATTGAGGGGCTCAAGGAGGCACAAAGGACCCACGAGACAGAGCTCCGCGTGGTGGAGCAGAAGGTGACGGATAACGAGGACGAGATCCTGGGCCTGGCGGTCAAAACACAGACGCACGAGGCACTCCATAAAAAGTGTATTGAAAGGATCGAGGCCCTAGAAAACAGAGCGCGAAGGAAGAACCTTCGAATACTGGGTCTCCCTGAGGGAGTGGAAGGAGCGGACTGTGGAGCTTATGTAAGTACGATGCTAAGCTCATTGATGGGTGCTGAGGCCGCTGCGGGCCCCTTGGAGGTGGAGTGGGCACATTGGATCCCGGCGAGAAGACCAAAAGCGGGAGAACCACCCAGGGCGACAATCGTGCGATTTCACCGCCTTAAAGATAGAGAAGAGGTCCTGAGATGGGCTAAAAAGGTGCGGAGTAGCAGATGGGAGAATGCAGTGGTACGGGTGTACCAGGATTGGAGTGCGGAGGTGGCGAGAAGGAGGGCGAGTTTTAACCGAGCCAAGGAGGTGTTACACAAAAAGGTGAAGTTCGGGATGCTGCAGCCGGCACGACTATGGGTCACGTACCAGGAGAGACACCATTATTTCGATACAGCCGAAGAAGCATGGACCTTTATTAAAGAGGAGAAATTGGATCGGAACTGAGGGACTGATACTGCAGGGAATGTTATTGTTAATGTTATGGTTGATGTAAATAGAGAAGTGGATGGGGGGAGACACTAGGAAATGTGGGCGCCGGTGAGGGGGGAAAGAAGGGACATAGGCGGAGAATGAGGAATGGGAGGGGAAAGGGAGCTGCGCCACAAGCGGCGGGTCAGATAAAGGGATGTTCCCGTGCCAGAAAGATTATGGCGGGAAGATAGGCGGATGGGAGTTCCCCGCACGGGGGGGGGTCAAGGAGTGAGCAGGAGTAGCCGGGGTCAGTTGAAGTCAGCTGACTTACGGAAGTAATATGGGGGGAGCAATCACGCTAGAAAGGGATCTAGCGGGGGGGGGGGGGGGGGGAACAACTGGGTTGCTGCTGTGGAATTCAAAAAGGAAATGGCTAAAGAGTGGGTGGACGGGGATGGAATGCGACGCTTGGGGAGTGAGTGGGAGCGCGGAGGCGGGATATGGGACTGGCCTAGAGAAGGTGATGGCTAGTCGACACTGGAGGGGGGCAGGTAGCCCCCTAGTGAGGCTGATCACGTGGAACGCAAGAGGCCTGAACGGACCGATTAAAAGGGCCCGAGTGCTCGCGCATTTGAAAGGACTAAGGGCAGACGTGGCTATGCTCCAAGAGACGCACCTGAAGGTGGCGGACCAAGTTAGGTTAAGGAAAGGATGGGTGGGACAGGTGTTCCACTCCGGACTAGATGCAAAGAATAGAGGGATGGCCATATTGGTGGGGAAACGGGTAGCATTTGAAGCAAAGAACATCGTAGCAGATAGCGGAGGTAGATATGTAATGGTGAGTGGCAGGGTGGAGGGAATGGAGGTCGTGTTGGTTAATGTATATGCCCCGAATTGGGACGATGCGGGATTTATGAGACGGATGCTGGGGCGTATACCGGACCTGGAGGTAGGAAACTTGATATTGGGAGGGGACTTCAATACCGTGCTGGACCCAGGGCTAGATAGATCCAGCTCAAAGACCGGAAGAAGGCCGGCAGCGGCCAAGGTGCTCAAGGGGTTTATGGACCAAATGGGGGGAATGGATCCATGGCGATTTCTTAGACCGAGGGCCAGGGAGTTCTCCTTCTTCTCCCATGTCCATAAAGTGTACTCCCGGATAGATTTTTTTGTTTTGGGAAGGTCGTTGATCTCGAGGGTGGAAGAAGCTGAGTATTCAGCCATAGCGGTTTCGGACCATGCCCCCCACTGGGTGGACCTGTCACTAGGAGAGCAAATGGAGCAGAGAGCACTCTGGCGATTAGATGTGGGATTGATGGCGGACGAGGGAGTGTGTGGAAGAGTGCGGGGGTGTATTGAGAGATACCGGGAGGTCAATGACGACGGGGAGGTCTGTGTGGGAGTGGTATGGGAAGCACTCAAAGCGGTGGTCAGAGGAGAGCTGATCTCCATTGGGGCGCACAAAGGGAAAACCGAGGCCAAGGAAAGGGAAAGATTACTGGGGGAGATTTTAAGGGTGCATAGGGAATTTGCAGAGACCCCGGAGGAGGGACTGTACAGGGAGAGGAGACGACTCCAGACGGAGTTTGACCTCCTGACCACGAGAAAGGCGGAGGTGCTGTGGAGGAAGGCACAGGGGAGGAGGTATGAATATGGGGAAAAGGCTAGTCGCCTGCTGGCTCATCAGTTGCGAAAGAGGACAGCGGCGAGGGAGATAGGGGGAATTAGAGACGAAAAGGGAGCCACGGTGCGAAGAGCAGGGAAGATAAATGAGGTGTTCAAGACCTTTTATGAGGGACTGTATAGGTCCCAGCCCCCAGAGGGAGAGGGGATGCGGCAGTTCCTGGATCAATTGAGGTTCCCGAGGGTGGAGGAGCAGGAGGTGGAAGGCCTGGGGGCACCGATTGGGATGGACGAGGTTATTAAGGGGCTGGGGAACATGCAAGCAGGGAAGGCTCCGGGACCAGACGGGTTCCCGGTGGAATTTTATAGAAAATATGTGGACTTGTTGGCCCCGTTGTTGGTGAGGACGTTCAATGAGGCCAGGGAAGGAGTGACTTTACCCCCGACAATGTCGGAGGCGACGATATCGCTAATTTTGAAGAGGGATAAAGATCCGTTGCAGTGCAGGTCCTATAGACCTATTTCATTATTGAATGTGGACGCCAAATTGCTGGCAAAGGTAGTGGCATCGAGGATTGAGGACTGTGTCCCGGGGGTGGTGCACGAAGACCAGACAGGGTTCGTAAAAGGGAGACAACTGAATGTTAACGTGCAACGACTATTAGGGGTGATAATGATGCCCCCAGTGGAGGGGGAAGCAGAGATAGTGGCGGCAATGGATGCAGAGAAGGCATTTGATAGGGTGGAGTGGGAGTATTTATGGGAAGTGTTAAGGAGGTTTGGGTTCGGGAACGGGTTTATTAGCTGGGTCAAACTTCTTTATGGGGCCCCAACGGCAAGTGTAGTCACGGGTCGGCAAAGATCGGAGTATTTCCGATTATATAGGGGAACAAGACAGGGATGTCCGCTGTCTCCACTGTTGTTCGCGTTGGCAATTGAACCTTTGGCCATGGCGTTGAGAGACTCCAGGAAATGGAGAGGGGTGATTAGAGGGGGAGAAGAACACCGAGTCTCGCTATACGCGGATGACCTACTGTTGTATGTGTCGGACCCAGCGGGGGGGGTGATAGAGGTTATGCGGATGTTGAGGGAGTTCGGAGATTTCTCGGGATATAGGCTTATCATGGGGAAGAGTGAACTATTTGTGATACACCCAGGGGACCAGAGTAGAGAGATAGAAGGCCTGCCTCTAAGGAAAGTGGAAAGAAACTTCCGATACCTGGGGATTCAGATCGCTAGGAGCTGGGGAACCTTGCACAGACTTAATCTGACACGATTGGGAGAACAAATGGAGGAGGACTTCAAGAGGTGGGACATGCAGCCTCTGTCGTTGGCGGGCAGAGTGCAGGCAATTAAGATGATGGTCCTCCCGAGGTTCTTATTTGTATTTCAATGTTTCCCTATACTAATCACTAAGACCTTTTTCAAAAAAATAGACAGGAGCATGACGAGCTTCGTGTGGGCAAGGAAAGGCCCGAGGGTAAGGAGGGGGTTCCTACAACGTAGCAGGGACAGAGGAGGATTGGCGCTACCGAATTTGGGCGACTACTATTGGGCCGCCAATGTGGCGATGATTCGTAAATGGATGATGGAGAGAGAGGGAGCGGCGTGGAAAAGACTGGAGAGAAAGTCCTGTAAAGGGACGAGCTTAGAGGCGCTGGTGACGGCGCCGCTACCGTTCTCACCAAAAAAGTTTACCACGAACCCGGTGGTGGCGGCAACATTGAATATCTGGGGACAATGGAGGCGACAGAGAGGTGTACGGGGAGCCCTGGTGGGGTCCCCAATCAGGAACAACCATAGGTTTGCCCTAGGAAGAATGGATGGAGGATTTCAGAGCTGGCACCAGTTGGGAATTAGGAGGGTGGGAGATTTATTTATAGATGGGACGTTTGCGAGCTTGGGAGCATTGGAGGAAAAGTATAAGTTGCCCCGGGGAAACTTCCTTAGATATATGCAGGTGAGGGCGTTCACTAGACAACAGGTGAGGGAATTTCCGCTGCTCCCGGTACAGGGGATTCAGGACAGAGTGCTTTCGGGGGTGTGGGTCGGAGAGGGCAAGGTGTCAGAGATATACCGAGAGATGAGGGAAGAGGGGGAGGAGTTGGTGGACGAACTAAAAGGAAAGTGGGAAGAAGAGCTAGGGGAGGAGATAGAGGAAGGTATGTGGGCTGATGCCCTAAGCAGGGTAAACTCCTCTTCCTCATGCGCCAGGCTTAGCCTGATTCAATTCAAGGTGCTACATAGAGCGCACATAACGGGAGCAAGACTGAGCAGGTTCTTTGGAGTGGAGGACAAGTGTGGGAGGTGCGGCGGAAGCCCGGCAAACCACGCACATATGTTTTGGTCGTGCCCGGCACTGGAGGGGTATTGGAAGGGAGTGACGGGAGTGATTTCTAAGGTGGTGAAGGCCCGGGTCAAACCAGGCTGGGGGCTAGCTCTATTTGGAGTTCTGGATGAGCCGGGAGTGCAGGAGGCGAAAGAGGCCGATGTTGTGGCCTTTGTGTCCCTAGTAGCCCGGCGTAGGATTCTACTCGTGTGGAAGGAGGCGAAACCCCCCAGACTGGAGGCCTGGGTAAACAATATGGCGGGGTTCATAAAACTGGAGCGGATAAAGTTTGCCCTTAGAGGATCGGCTCAAGGGTTCACCAGGCGGTGGCAGCCATTCCTCGACTACCTAGAGGAACATTAGAGGGAAGACAGATGACCAGCAGCAGCAGCAACGCGGGGGGGGGGGTGGAAGTTTTAGTTTATGTTAAATGACTATGTTGTTTAGCCATTTGTTTATTGTTAAGCTTTCTTTACTGTTATGTTTGTTCTGTAAGGGGAAAAAATTTTGTTCAAAAAAATCTCAATAAAACATACTTTAAAAAAAAAAAAAAAAAAGGTTTTCCTCAAATCCCCTCACCTTAAAATTATGCCCACTCGTTATTGACCTTTCAACCAAGTGAACAGCTGCTTCCTATCCACCCTGACCATACCTCTCGTAATCTTGTACACCTCCCATCAGGTCCCTCCTCAGCCTTCTCTGTTCTAAAGAAAACAACCCGAACCAATCCAGCCTCTCTTCATAGTCGAATGCTCCGACCCAGGCAACAGGATGAATCTCCTCTGCACCCTCTCCAGTACAATCACATCCTTCCTAAAGTGCGGTGACCAGAACTGCATAAAGTACTTCAGCTGTGACCTACCCCAAGTTTCGTATAGCTCCAAAAGGCAGGTGTCCCTTTTGTCTGTCCTGCTGCCTTCAGGGATCTGTGGGCAAGGACCCCAAGATCCCTTTGTTCTTCTGAGCTTCCTAGTGTCCTACCATTCATTGAGTACTCCCTTGTCTTGTTACTCCTTTCAAAGTGCATCACTTCACACTTTTCAGGGTTAAATTCCATCTGCCACTGATTTGACCAGCCCATTTATATTTTCTTCAACGTAAGACCTTCCTCACCATTACCCACCCTGCCAATTATCGTGTCATCCACAAACCTACTGATCAAACCCCCCCCCCCCCCAACCGCACACATTCTCATCTATGTCATTTTATATATATCGCAAACAATAAGGGACCTAGCACTGATCCCTGTGGAATGCCATTGGGCACCAGCCTCCAGTCTCACAAACAGCTCATTTCCTACCAGTTTTGGAACCAACCAGCCAAGTTACCCTGGATCCCATGTGCTTTTACTGGGTTTTTTTTCAGTCGGCCATGTGGGACCGTCTCTAAAGCTTTGCTTTGCTGAAATCCAAATAAACTACATCAATTGCACTACCCTCATCTCCTCAAAAAATTAATCAAATTTGTTAGGCATGACCTTCCGTCTGACAAAGCCATGTTGACTGGCCTTGATCAAGCCTTGTCTCTCCAAGTGGAGATTAATTCTCTCCATCAGAATTTTTCCAATTACTTCCCTACCACTGATGTGAGACTCACTAGTCTATAATTCCCTGGTTTGTCTCTACCACCCTTTTGAAAAGTGGAACCACATCGGCTGTCCTCCAATCCCCTAGCACCTCTCCTGTGGCCAGAGAGGAATGTAGGTCATGCTGCCTCTTCATGTAATTTCTCCCAGCATCACTTCACACTTGCACTAATTGCCTGCCCATTTCACCAGTTGATGTCCTGTGAAGTCTGTTTCTTGTTATTGCGTTAGCAAGATTTATATCATTTGGCAAACTTCAAATTGTATACCCTATATTCAGATATGTGTCATTTATATAGCATATTAAAGCAATAATCCTAATAGTAACCCTTGTTCCTGCTACAAACATGAGCAGTCATGAAAAATAACTTCTCACTATTACTCTGCCTGCCTTCTATCCCTTAGCCAATTTCATGCCCAACTTACTATCGCCCCTTTGTTACCACTTGCTTCTATTTTCCAAATAAGGTTGTTAGGTGGCTCTTTATCAATTGCCTTTTGAAACTTCATAAAGAGCATTAGTTGTACTATCTTCAACAACCCTCTGTTGCAACATTAAATAATTCAATCCAAGTTAGTTGGGCATAATATTTGCCTTTAACAAATAAGAATTTGTCTCTAGTACATATAGTTATGCCTCTACTAATTGGCCTGTAGCTAACCGGTTTATCCACCTCACATTTTTGTTGAAACAATAGGTGGAGTGGTAATATTTACAATCCTCCAACTCTTTTTCCACCGTTTCCATATCCAAAGAATTGAAAGGTTGTGATCAGAGCTCCTGCTGTCTCTGCTGTGTATTCATAGCATTTTTAGTGTTTCCTCACAAGAGGCCTTTTAGCTGAACAGGGGCACTTAAGAGAACGAGTGCCTGAAGCCATCTCGGCTATTTGCGTGAGCAAACGGGCAGTTCAGCATTGCAGATTGAAGTGTTAAGTAAAGCTCTACACTTTGGTTGAACCTCCAAGGCCTGCAGGCTAAATCTTGAATCCACCACAAAAATTGGCGACAAAGTAGGCAAACAGCTTTTGTAGGCACCTCATGAAATAATAAATAATTGAAGTAAATAATAAATAATTGAAGTTGTTGCTACATGAAAGCTGGCGATGGGGGAGCCAAACAACGGTTGCAGCCACTGGAGGAACTGAAAAATCCGAAGAAAACAACCTTGGAGCGAAGCGCGCCATGTGCTCCACCCGAAACAAACTCGGTGGCAGAGAGCAGCAAGTACCCTTCCAACAACAAGTTGGTGTGTTGCAAAACACGAAGGGAAACAGGCTGAGCTTGGGTTGAGCCTCGTTTTGGGGAGGAAGGAAGCAAGTTAGTGCTAAATATTCGTGACACATTGTGCACACACAGGTCCTTCCGTAGAGAAAAATGGGGGGCGGGGGGGGGGGGGTTGGTGCATTGGGACCATTTGATGAGAATACAACGCGATGGAGCTTGTATACAGAATGATTCAACTATTTTGTTCAAGCTAGCAGCCGATATAAAAGTTCCCAACATTCCTGAGCATAATGGGGGGGGCGGAGGGGGAAAGAGGAGGGAAATGTCAGCTAAACTCAAACCCAATCACAGACTATCATTTACAACAGGTGTGCAAAAACCAGGCACTCAGCAGATTGTTGGTGCAAAGACATAATGTGCAGAAATTGTGGCACATGGCACGTACTTGTTTGGAAAAGAATAAAACAAATGGCAAGCTGAATCGTGGAAAAAGTGTCCTTGTTATACAAAAGGGACGTGAAAAGGAACTCTATTCACAGTCTGAAGATGAACCATCATTAAATGTACTAGCTATTGCTGATGGCGCAAATTGGTATTGGTCACTCCATTACTGGATGGTCAGTCGGTGAAGATGGAAGTGGGAACTGGGGCAGCTGTCCTGTTGGTACCAGAAACTGTCATTAACCCCAAGGGACTGCATAAGTCACCTTCAAAAGTCAAAAGCCTAGGCACCCACACCTCAAAATGTCAACCAAGTTGGATCTTTCTTAGGCATACTAAATTACTATGGAAGATTTGCCCATAATATAAAGCCATTGCACAATCCACTGTGTCAAAATAAAAAGTGGAAATGGGGGGGAATCAATGTGAAAGAGCATTCATGCAAGCCAAAGTGGCGATACTCGAGTCAGAAGTCCTGACCCATTGATCCAAATGTACCCTACAACTGGCATGTGACGCATCATCTTATGGAATTGGGGGTGATGGTTTCCCCAGGTTAAGAGAAGCAGCTAGCCTTTGCGTCGAGGACCTTGAATAAAGCAGAAACCAGTTATGAGCAGGTAGAGAAAATGTCCTCTGAATCATTTTTGGAATAAAACGATTCTACCAATTTCTGAATGGGAAGAAATTCACTTTATTGACAAACCATCATCCACTAACAAAGATGTTTGGACCTCATACCGGGATTCCAACACTGGCAGCAAGCAGAATGCAGGAGTGGACATTGCCCTTGTCAGCACACACATTACAAGATCAAATATCATCAGTCAAACCTTCATGGGAACAGATGGATTCTCCTGTCTACCCTTGCCAAATAGTTCGTCGATGAGCAATTTGTGTGGAAATATTTTCTACTTTGAGCAAGTAGATAATACTCCTGTAACCTCAGGATAGGCGAAGAAGCATACCTGAAGTGATCCAGTAATGTCAGAGGTTGTGGACATGGTGCTTCGAGGCAAGACTCTGAAAACCCTGAGTTAAAGCTATATTCCACCCAAAGACTTTTGAGTTATCTATAAAGGCTGGTTGTCGCCTCTGGAGAATCATCATTCTGCCATTATTAAGAAACTTGTATTAAACCAATTACACAAAGGTCACCGTTGTTGTAAGGATGAAGAAGATGGCATTTTTCGTGGCTGGAGCTAGATGCCGAAATAGAGGAGAAAGCGGAAATATGTTCAACTTGTGCAAAAGTGTGGAACCTGCCGCAATTAGTCCTGTTGCATCTGTGGGAATGGCCAGAAGAGGCCTGGCAACATATACATGTTGATTACGCCAGGCCATTGGAAGGCCGAATGTTTCTCATTCTAGTTGATGCTCACTCAAAATGGTCTAAAGTTGCCATCATGAAGTCAATGTCATTGGAGAAAACAGTTGAGAGAGTGGGTAAAATCTTGAGATTCAATTACCCTGAACAACTAATGAGCGATAATGGACTGCAGTTCATACCGCAAGAGTCCATAAACTACTTGAAGGGGAACAAATTCAACATCCGGTCCACTCCTCACCACCCTACCACAAATGGTCTGGCAGAATGTTTTGTACAGATGATGAAACACTTGTTACTGTCTAAACGTTTGAGTCAAAACTTGTCACGTACAGGAATACTGCACACTCAACAACCCTAGGTTCTCCGGTGTTGCCAATGGTTAAACGTCAACTACGCACAGCATTCAATTTGCTAACACGACCCAAAACAAACTAAATTGTCAAGAAAAAGCAGTAGGATCAGGAGAACAAGGCAAAACATTGTGTTTTTTGCCAGGGTCAAGAAATTCTGGCAAATTACACCACAAGTGAAAAGTAAATTTTTCCACCATAGCGACTGGACCGATCTACATTGTACAAACCCGAGACAATGCAATATGGCTAAGGCTTGCGGACTAGCTTGAAGTGACAAAAAACAATCGACCAGAGGCAGGGCCGATAAGAGTGCAAATCCAGATGTACCAAGAGATGAGCTGGACCTTCCTGAGAATACGACACTAACCGATTGGGGAAAAAAGTATTTCAATTACGGATCAAAACCTCAGATCACTACATCGACCCCGGTTAACATAAATCACAGACGACGCTCACACCAAGCCAAAGACACCTGAGCAAGTACTAAAAAGCAGATGCCCGAGGTTCACCGACAACCAAACAGAGAACAGCAAGCTCCGGAACGCCGCCTCTTGATTGATTATTCATGTTGCTAATTGTTGATGTTATACTGTTTATTGTGTCAGGGGCCTTTGATTTAAAGGGGGAAGAAATTATGTGTTTTCACTATTTTTAGCGTTTCATCACAAGCAGCCTTGTAGCTGAACAGGGGCACTTTAAGAGAATGATTGCGTGATATCATCGGATGACGTCATCGGCCGTTTGTGCAGGGCATACCTGCAATGTGACATCTTGGCCTGTAGTGTTATCGCCTCCTAAATAAAGCTCTATTTGGCTGAACCTCAGAGGCCTGCACACTGGATCTTGAATCCACCACAGTCTCCATCTTAATTCCTCTCTGCAGCCTAGGGTATCTCCTGTGTGGAGGAGGTGGCTTGTTAACTTTGGCATCTTATTTAGCACAGTATTTCTATCTTTATCCTGTCCAACATATCAACATTTTCTTTTCTCTTTTTTTTCCCCCCTCACTTCATTTTCTTCTTTTGAGAGTGCCTCAGTCATGCCCTCTGCATCCACAAGAAGATTGACTGGTCCTATCTGTGTTTTATTTTTTATGTTGCTAAAAGATTTTTGGGTTAATTTTGTTACTTGCTGTTTTAATCTATCTTTTCCCTTCTTGGGTCCTTTATGAATGCCCCCCCCCCCCCCCACTCTTTATATTCTGGCTGGTTTTTGATTATATTCAATACCTGACATTTGTCTTCCAGGCAGCTCTAGCTTTGGATGCCCCATCTTTCCTCTTGTGGGGAAAAATCAACGTTTGCTGTTTCCGCTCGACATGTCTTGATTTTTCACACTCACGTAAATCAGTGCCCTTAACATATTTGTAACACAATATCCCATTTTATAAAATGACACTGTCCAATTTACAGTGAGCAATACCAGAGGAGAGCTAGTTTGTAGCATCCATCACATTCCAGGAAAAACATCAAGGAATCAAAATTGAACATTCCTTATAAACAATGTGCAGGACAAAGCAGCAATAGTTCCTGCTATTTCTTCGAGCATGGAGATAACTTAACCGAAAGAAGGCGAACTATGACCAAGCAGGAGAAAGTATCAATAATAATAGCCTTCTAATTAATTTCAGATCCTTGCAACTTTCCCACAGGGAGTACATAACCTGAGCAGTAGCCTTAAAAAGGCAAGCTGGGTTAACAGATAAATATTGCAGTCATGTTGCACACCCTGCAACCTAAGTAACGCCATGAAAAATCAGCTACTATATCAAGAATAAGTGCTGTTTAATGAATTTAGGAAAAAGAAAACATGTTTCCATCTGTCAAATGAGGAATATGTCTGTTCATTCCTTTGGTACTTTGTCATTTGATGCTCTTGTCTTTAACAGGAATCCAAGTGAAGACAAGTACAAATCAATTAAGATTGGAAATCATGCATTTTCAAACAGACTGCTGCCAGTCAAGGGAGCTGTCGAGTGTCTCTTTGAAATGGGATTTCAAGAGGTACAGTAATACCTTTTAATTAATATTAAGCTAATATCTAAAGTATAGCTATTAGGGATGCAATAGAATAATTTGGTGAGAGTAGGTAAAGATGTTAATGAGATATGGAATACTTTCCCACACTCGGTACCTATTGTTTACCTCAAATACCTCAGGCACATTTGCAGAGTAAGGTTTGTCCCAACAGCCTGTTTCAATCCTAGCCTCGGATAAGCACCTCGACTGATTACAAAGGGATACTTTAAATTAATGGAGTCTACCTGTAATAATTTCAATTTTTCTCTCCGTATAAGACTTGCATGACTAGTCTAGGCCTATTCACAAATGAACATTTATTAATGGAGGCGGCAGGATAGCACAGTGGTAGCACTGTTGTTTCACAGCGCCAGGGACCCAGGTTCGATTCCCGGCTTGGGTCACTCTCTGTATGGAGCCTGAATGTTCTCCCTGTGTCTGCAAGGGTTTCCTCCGTGCGCTCGCTTTCCTCCCACAAGTTCCGAAACGTGTGTTTGTTAGGTGAATTGGACAATCTGAATTCTCCCTCAAACGAACAGGCGCCGTAGTGTGGTGACTAGGGGATTTTCACAGTAGCTTCATTGCAGTGTTAATGTAATCCTACTTGTGACACTAATAAAGATTATTATAAGGCTGCCCTGTCTGGTTGACTGGAAGGCTCTATCATGATGAACTTTCTGCATGCGTTGTTGTATGGTTTTACAAGTGGTAACATCAATTTTAACAGTTTCTGGCCTGCCCATTTCCCTTTGTTTTTTTAATTTAGTGTACCCAATTTATTTTTTCCAATTAAGGGGCAATTTAGCGTGGCCAATCCCCCTACCCTGCACATCTTTGAGTTGTGGGGGCGAAACCCACGCAAACATGGGTAGAATGTGCAAATTCCACACACACAGTGACCCAGAGCCAGGATCGAACCTGAGACCTCGGTGCCGTGAGGCAGCAATGCTAGCCACTGTGCCACCGTGCTGCCCTGCCCATTCCCTTTTTGATCATTTTAACCATCTTACTTTTGTGCCATATTCCTTGATTACTTGTCCAGGAAATCAATAATACATGATTTTGTCCCTAATGTATACCTCAAATACACCAGACATGTTTGCAAGATATGCTTCAGTAATCTTTCCTTGAAACTTGTTCAAGTCCATTATCCTTTATATATTAATAAGAGATTTGCCTGACATCCTATTTAATTTTTAACTTGAACCATTTTATAAAAGTGAATAATTTGCCTAATCAATTCACTTCATGACTGTCTAAACTTTAGGAATCTTTTTTTCCCCTCAAAGCACAAGTTCAAACTCCATAGCCTTTTGTGATAGCTTTCTGCAACATATGCCCTTGAACTAACTGTGGAGTATGCCTTTATTAGATTTAATGATGAAAATAATAATGAGTAATGAGCCAGATATAGTGGCAGCTCAATGGTGCATGAATATTTAATAGACAGCAATCATAATATGATTGAGTTCAACGGTGTGTTGAAAGGAAGAAACAAGAGACAGCTGTTAAGATTCTGGATTTCGGTAAGGCTAGTTTCAGTAGGATGAGTCAGAGTAAACGGGCCAAACGTATGGGTAAAATGAAAGATAAGTGGAAGGTGTTCCAAAGGACAGAAAGGTGGTGGCGTAGTGGTATTGTTACTGGACTAGTAATCCAGAGACCCAGGCTATTGCTCTGGGGATCCAAATGGGAATATTCCAATTCAATAAAAATCTGGTCTAATGACGACCATGAAACCATTGTCAATTGTCATAAAAACCCTAAAAACTAATGTCCTTAAAGGAAGGAAATCTGCCGCCCTTTTCTGGTCTAGTCTACATGTGACTCCAGATCTACAGCAATGTGGTTGACTCTTAACTGCTCTCTGAAATGGACGAGCGAGACCAGGGAAATTAGGGATGGACATGAATGAATAAAAAAAATTGTTTGTAGTTCTAGTTGCCAAAAAGGACAGCCAAGAACAACTAATGAGACAATGGGCTCTGAAGAAAAGCCATACTTTGTGATTTATAGAATCACTACAGTGTAGAAGGAGGCCATTCGGCACATCACATCTGCACCCACCCTCTGAACAAACATCCTACCTTATCCCAGTAACCCCACCTAACCCTGTGGACACTAAGGAACAATTTAGCATTGGCAGCACAGTGGTTAATATTGCTGCCTCACAGCTCCAGGGATCCCGCCTCGGATGACTTGTGTGTGGAGTTTGCACTTTCTCCCTGTGTCTGTGTGAGTTTCCTCCGGCTCCCCCGGTTTCCTCCCACAATACAAAGATGTGCAGGTTAGGTGGATTGGCTATGCTAAATTGTCCCTTAGTGTCCAAAAGGTTAGGTGGGGTTACTGGGTTATGGGGATAGGATGGAGGCGTGGTCTCCTTCTGCACTGTTAGGATTCTTTGAATCCACCTAATGTTCACATCCGGAATTGAACCCAGGTCCCTGGCGCTGGGAGGTAACAGTGCTAACCACTGTGCCACTGGGCTATTTCAGGGTTGTGATAGGGAGAGCTTTATTGGGAGAGTTTCAAACAGGAAGGATGGCCACTTATATGGGAGGCAACAATATGTACAGTATTATGATCCTGGACCAGGCCCCAACATTTGCTAGGATACCCGACCGGAATCCCAGTCACTTTTTTAAATTTATAAAACTGCGAGGAAAGTATACATTGCTCTAGGAGTGATTCTATGCACAATAAGGATATGGTATATTAAAACAAACTTTATTACTAACACAGTGTGAAATTACCTTTAATAGCACAGAAAATAGCTTAAACCATGCTTAACAATAAAATTAAATATTTTAACTTCTAACTGCTACCTTCTTTCATAAAGCAAAACCCACATTTAAATAAAGTTAGCAAGCACAGGAGTACTTGACTATCTTTGGGTAGAAATATCTTTTTGAGAGACTTCTTGGGGAGAAAGAGAGCGATCCTGTCAGATTAATGCTGAGTCTCTGACTGCATTCTGCAGCAATTGGTGTTCAGCTCAATCGCCAGAGAATTAACTCCAAGCTGCCTGCTCGAGACTGTACAGACCTGGCTCCTTCCATTACTACATAATCTTTATCCCACTCAAATCCCTTGACCTATTTACTTAAGTTTAAACAGTGTCTCTAATCACCCACTCCTCAGAAATCATAACAAAAAACTATTAGCCCCTCCATGTAATCATAAGCATGGTTTGAAATAACAGTGATCTCATTCTTGGATCTTAATTGTAACTTCTGCAGCCACGATCTCGGTCTTTTAAACCCAAGATTGTTTAAAATATTACTGCAGCAGATATATACAGACTCAAACCCAGGTTTTTATAACATTGCTGCACCAGATACATATAATACAATATATATACCAATTCCTTACATTCATCAGAACAGGCACTTTGGGGAAGGAAGTTGGCTTGGGGGTGGGGCAGTGGTTTGACAACAGGCTTTTAGACGATGCAGCAATCGTGGTTTTTAAAGCGATAGATTTAGCAGCTGGGGGGGGGGGGGGGGGGGGGGGGGGGGAGGGGTAGTTGAACTACTCAAAGTCCGAGAGCATGGAGACCAGGAAGGGAAGTTGGGTGGTCAGCAATGTAGTGGGAAAGGGTTCAAGGAGCACAAGGGCTTATCAGGGATAGTGTGAGATCAGAGAAGGCATGAAGTGACATGGAGAACAAATTCAAGAACTAGGTGATCTTAGGGTAGAGGAGAACTTGATGCGGCGCAGCCACATATTGTGATAGATAACTAAAACAATTGAACAATTGTGTGCTACATATACTCATTATAATGACAAACTTATCTAACTAAGCTACAGCATTTTGGGACTCCCGAGTCCAGTGGATTTAAAAAAAGATTTTAAAATCTTGCTTTTCTTTCTTACAACCAATATTCACACAAGTCTATTTAGAAGAATGTGTGAATTTTGCTTAGAACTCGCCAGGTTTGAACACCATATGTAATCATTGAAGAACTTTTGATTGAAAGTAGTATTAGCTGTTTCTCTTCCATATTCTGGCAATAGTTTTCATTTGTGTTCCTTGTCTTCTATTTTTGCACATTGTTTTCTAGTGTAATTTGTAATAACTGAATCAACATGTGTAGAAAAAGGCTCTGTTAGCAGTGAGTGATTTCAAAATCAATTAATACTGTTTATGGATTGGAAAGATTAATGATGTCCTGTGCAGCAACTCCTGTTTTTATTTAAAAGAGTAATCTTAAAGGGGTGAAATGGAGCCTTTTTGTTTGCATGTGTACTCTTGGAAGGTGGTATGGATAAACTGGTAGATTGTTTAAATTGTATATACCAGCATCTGGAGTACAAAATCTACCACAGACCACAAGACATAGGAGCAGAATTAGACCACTTGGCCCATCGGGTCTGCTCCGCCATTCAATCATGGCTTATATTTTCTCATCCCAATTCTCCTGCCTTCTCCCCATAGCCCCTGATCCCCTTATTAATCAAGAACCTATCTATCTCTGTCTTAAAGACACTCAGGGAATTGGCCTCCACAACCTTCGCGGGCAAAGAGTTCCACAGATTCACCACCCCTGGCTGAAAACATTCCTCCTCATCTCGGTTTTAAAGGATCGTCCCTTTAATCTGAGATGGTGTCCTCTGGTTCTAGTTTTTCCTCCAAGTGGAAACATCCTCTCCATGTCCACTCTATCCAGGCCTCGCAGTATCTTGTGCGTTTCAATAAGATCCCCTCTCATCCTTCTAAACGCCAACGAGTACAGACCCAGAGTCCTCAAACGTTCCTCCTACGACAAGTTCTTCATTCCAGGGATCATTCTTGTGAACCTCCTCTGGACCCTTTCCAAGGCCAGCTCATCCTTCCTTTGATATGGGTCTCAAAACTGCTCACAATACTCCAAATGGGGTCTGACCAGAGCCTTGTACAGCCGCAGAAGTACATCCCTGGTTTTGTATTCTAGCCCTCTTGACATGAATACTAACATTGCATTTGCCTTCTTAACTGCCGACTGAACCTGCACATTAACTTTAAGGGATTTGTGAACAAGGACTCCTAAGTCCCTTTGTGCTTCTGCTTTCCGAAGCATTTCCCATTTAGAAAATAGTCGATGCCTAGATTCCTCCTTCCAAAGTGCATAACCTCACACTTTTCCACATTGTATTTCATTTGCCACTTCATTGCCCACTCTCCTAGCTTGTCCAAGTCCTTCTGCAGCCCCCTTGCTTTCTCAATACTACCTGTCCCTCTACAGATCTTTGTATCATCTGCAAACTTCGCAACAGTGCCTTCAGTACTTTCTTCCAGATCATTAAAGTATATTGTGAAAAGTTGTGGTCCCAGCACAGACCATTTTTATATTCCTATGAAAAGATGTTACAATTAAACTTTTATTTGTGGTGATTTGTTTTTAAATCTGCAGGAGGAAACTCATCTTGTATTTCCTAAAAACGGTTCAGTAGAAAAGCTGCAAAGAATTAGAGATCTGATTGCTGCTGAAAGAAATCGAAGGACAACTACTAATAAATCTGTCCCAGCATCACAACCGTTTTCAGCTTCTGCACAGGCAAACGATTCTGATGCCTCTTTCCGTGCAGTCCCATTTTTCAATGAATATCCTAGGCAGACACCCACTCTCAGGCCAGTGGCTACGGTAAGATTTTTAAACCAATTAATATATCGTGGTGGGTGGAACAGAATAATGGCGTAATTTAAAATGGTAGAACTGGATGCTTTATAAGTCATCTGAATAATCCATAAAGTTGTGCCTGTTTGTGTGTGTGTATATGCTTGTGTACATGTGCAACTTTTTTTAAAGCCACGACTTGATCTAGAGCTCTCCAGTTCATATACTCCATGGCTGTAGTGCTTGATGACTTCCCTTGAAAGAACATGCTCGTTGTGACATTACGGTCATTTCAATTATATGTTTGAAATGACAGGATTTTGATATGATAAAGCACAATAATGCCCCTCTTAGTTTGCTTAAGTCACTAAAATTGGCAAGCTGCGCATTTGTAGACAAGAGGTCACGAGTCATAATATGAAGCTCAATTAGTCTTCTGCCTTTTTTACCTAGTCAAAGAAAAGTTAGGCATTTTCATGAAGACTGCCTCAAGTCTTGAAGCGAAAAAAACTCCATTACTTAGCTAATCTTTAGCATGCAGAGCAGATCTAGAGAACAAAAGCTCTTTTTACCCAATTTCACGTGACTAAAACTTGTTATTAGGTCGATATGAGAAGTCAAATGTGGGCTACCTTAAAAGCAGCAATGTCATTCAGCAACTTCAATATCATAGAAATGCATTGCACTACTTTCATGCAAAAATGCAGAAGCAAATGTGATGGACACAGCTAAGTGATCCCATACCTAACAGATCAGATCAAAGTTCTGCCACACCCAGTGGTTAATAGTGGTAGACAGTTAAACAACTAACCAGAGGAGGATGCTCCAGAAATAGCCCCATTCTCCGTGATACCAGAGGAGCTCAGCACATCAGTGCTAAAGACGAGGCTGAAGCATCTGCAACCATCTTCAACCAGAAGTGCCAATCCAAATGGATGATCAATCTGTTTCCTCCTGAGGTTCCAGGCACAGATGCTAGACTGTAGCCAATTCTATTCGCTCCAGGTGCTATCAAGAAACAGCTGAAACCACTGTATGCTGCAATGGCTGAGTCCTGACAGCATTACGGTAATATAGAACATAGAACAATACAGCGCAGTACAGGCCCTTCGGCCCACGATGTTGCACCGAAACAAAAGCCATCTAACCTACACTATGCCATTATCATCCATATGCTTATCCAATAAACTTTTAATTGCCCTCAATGTTGGCGAGTTCACTACTGTAGCAGGTAGGGCATTCCACGGCCTCACTACTCTTTGCGTAAAGAACCTACCTCTGACCTCTGTCCTCTATCTATTACCCCTCAGTTTAAAGTTATGTCCCCTCATGCCAGCCATTTCCATCCGCGGGAGAAGGCTCTCACTGTCCACCCTATCCAACCCCCTGATCATTTTGTATGCTTCTATTAAGTCTCCTCTTAACCTTCTTCTCTCCAACAAAAACAACCTCAAGTCCATAAGCCTTTCCTCATAAGATTTTCCCTCCATACCAGGCAACATCCTGGTAAATCTCCTCTGCACCCGCTCCAAAGCCTCCACGTCCTTCCTATAATGCGGTGACCAGAACTGTACGCAATACTCCAAATGCGGCCGTACCAGAGTTCTGTACAGCTGCAACATGACCTCCCGACTCCGGAACTCAATCCCTCTACCAATAAAGGCCAACACTCCATAGGCCTTCTTCACAACCCTATCAACCTGGGTGGCAACTTTCAGGGATCTATGTACATGGACACCTAGATCCCTCTGCTCATCCACACTTTCAAGAACTTTACCATTAGCCAAATATTCTGCATTCCTGTTATTCCTTCCAAAGTGAATCACCTCACACTTCTCTACATTAAACTCCATTTGCCACCTCTCAGCCCAGCTCTGCAGCTTATCTATATCCCTCTGTAACCTGCTACATCCTTCCACACTATCGACAACACCACCGACTTTAGTATCGTCTGCAAATTTACTCACCCACCCTTCTGCGCCTTCCTCTAGGTCATTGATAAAAATGACAAACAGCAACGGCCCCAGAACAGATCCTTGTGGTACTCCACTTGTGACTGTACTCCATTCTGAACATTTCCCATCAACCACCACCCTCTGTCTTCTTTCAGCTAGCCAATTTCTGATCCACATCTCTAAATCACCCTCAATCCCCAGCCTCTGTATTTTTTGCAATAGCCTACCGTGGGGAACCTTATCAAACGCTTTGCTGAAATCCATGTACACCACATCAACTGCTCTATCCTCGTCTACCTGTTCAATCACCTTCTCAAAGAACTCAATAAGGTTTGTGAGGCATGGCCTACCCTTCACAAAGCCATGCTGACTATCCCTGATCATATTATTCCTATCTAGATGATTATAAATCTTGTCTCTTATAATCCCCTCCAAGACTTTACCCACTACAGACGTGAGGCTCACCGGTCTATAGTTGCCGGGGTTGTCTCTACTCCCCTTTTTGAACAAAGGGACCACATTTGCTGTCCTCCAGTCCTCTGGCACTATTCCTGTAGCCAATGATGACATAAAAATCCAAGCCAAAGGTCCAGCAATCTCTTCCCTGGCCTCCCAGAGAATCCTAGGATAAATCCCATCAGGTCCCGGGGACTTATCTATTTTCAGCCTGTCCAGAATTGCCAACACCTCTTCCCTACGTACCTCAATGGCATCTATTCTATTAGCCTGGGGCTCAGCATTCTCCTCCACAACATTATCTTTTTCCTGAGTGAATACTGACGAAAAATATTCATTTAGTATCTCGCCTATCTCTTCAGACTCCACACACAATTTCCCATCCCTGTCCTTGACTGGTCCTACTCTTTCCCGAGTCATTCGCTTATTCCTGACATACCTATAGAAAGCTTTTGGGTTTTCCTTGATCCTTCCTGCCAAATACTTCTCATGTCCCCTCCTTGCTCGTCTTAGCTCTCTCTTTAGATCCTTCCTCGCTACCTTGTAACTATCCATCGCCCCAACCGAAACTTCACACCTCATCTTCACATAGGCCTCCTTCTTCCTCTTAACAAGAGATTCCACTTCCTTGGTAAACCACGGTTCCCTCGCTCGACGCCTTCCTCCCTGTCTGACCGGTACATACTTATCAAGAACACGCAGTAGCTGATCCTTGAACAAGCCCCACTTATCCAGTGTGCCCAACGCTTGCAGCCCACTTCTCCACCTTATCCCCCCCCAAGTCACGTCTAATGGCATCATAATTGCCCTTCCCCCAGCTATAACTCTTGCCCTGCGGTGTATACTTATCCCTTTCCATCATTAACGTAAACGTCACCGAATTGTGGTCACTGTCCCCAAAGTGCTCTCCTACCTCAATCCAACACCTGGCCTGGTTCATTACCCAAAACCAAATCCAACGTGGCCTCGCCTCTTGTTGGCCTGTCAACATATTGTTTCAGGAAACCCTCCTGCACACACTGTACAAAAAACGACCCATCTATTGTACTCGAACTATATCTTTTCCAGTCAATATTTGGAAAGTTAAAGTCTCCCATAATAACTACCCTGTTACTTTTGCTCTTATCCAGAATCATCTTCGCCATCCTTTCCTCTACATCCCTAGAACTATTAGGAGGCCTATAAAAAAAACTCCCAACAGGGTGACCTCTCCTTTCCTGTTTCTAACTTCAGCCCATACTACCTCGGAAGAAGAGTCCCCATCTAGCATCCTCTCCGCCACCGTAATACTGCTCTTGACTAGCAGCGCCACACCTCCCCCTCTTTTGCCTCCTTCTCTGAGCTTACTAAAACACCTAAACCCCGGAACCTGCAACATCCATTCCTGTCCCTGCTCTATCCATGTCTCCGAAATGGCCACAACATCGAAGTCCCAGGTACCAACCCATGCTGCCAGTTCCCCTACCTTGTTTCGTATACTCCTGGCATTGAAGTAGACACACTTCAAACCACCTACCTGAACACTGGCCCCCTCCTGCGACGTCAAATCTGTGCTCCTGACCTCTATACTCTCATTCTCCCTTACCCTAAAACTACAATCCAGGTTCCCATGCCCCTGCTGCATTAGTTTAAACCCCCCCAAAGAGCACTAACAAATCTCCCCCCCAGGATATTTGTGCCCCTCAGGTTCAGATGTAGACCATCCTGTCTGTAGAGGTCCCACCTTCCCCAGAAAGAGCCCCAGTTATCCAGAAATCTGAATCCCTCCCGCCTGCACCATCCCTGTAGCCACGTGTTTAAATGCTCTCTCTCTCTCTATTCCTCATCTCACTATCACGTGGCACGGGCAACAACCCAGAGATAACAACTCTGTTTCTTCTAGTTCTGAGCTTCCATCCTAGCTCCCTGAAAGCCTGCCTGACATCCTTGTCCCCTTTCCTACCTATGTCGTTAGTGCCAATGTGGACCACGACTTGGGGCTGCTCCCCCTCCCCCCTAAGGACCCGGAAAACACGATCCGAGACATCACGTACCCTTGCACCTGGGAGGCAACATACCAAACGTGAGTCTCTCACACTCCCACAAAATCTCCTATCTGTGCCCCTGACTATAGAGTCCCCAATTACTAATGCTCTGCTCCTCTCCCCCCTTCCCTTCTGAGCAACAGGGACAGACTCCGTGCCAGAGGCCCGTACCCCATGGCTTACCCCTGGTAAGTCATCCCCCCCACAAGTATCCAAAGCGGTATACTTGTTTCTCAGGGGAACGACCGCAGGGGATCCCTGCACTGACTGCTTTTTCCCAGTCCCTCTTCCAGTTACCCACCTATCTCCAATCTTTGGTGTAACTAATTCCCTGAAGCTGCTATCTATGACCCCTTCTGCCTCCCGAATGATCCGAAGTTCTTCCAACTCCAGCTCCAGTTCCCTAACTCGGTCTTGGAGGAGCTGGAGATGGCAGCACTTCCTGCAGGTAAAATCAGCAGGGTCACTAACTGCATCCCTCACCTCAAACATCCTGCAGGAGGAACATTGCACTCCCTTTCCTGCCATTCCTCTAACTTTCTACCAAGATCTGGCTAACAACTAAATTTAATTTTTTATAAAAAATAATAATAATATAATAAAATATGGTACTTGCCTCAGACCAATGGGTTTTATTATTAGGTTAGAGGAGGAGGGCGGGTGGGAGACACTACACGTGTAGTGTCTCGGGTTTCCTCTCCACCAGAATTTATTGGTGAGGGTCTTCCCAGACGTCCGCGGGTCGACTTCCTGTTCCCGCCTAAAACACTAATTTAAAAAAAAAAAAAAAAAATTTCTCAGCTCCTGCTGAAATTGACTAACCAGCAAGCTCCACTCCCGCCAAAATCGACTGGCCTGCCCCTGCAAAGGCAAGTGCTTTTAAAGGACAGACTTACCTCCCAGCAACCACTTCCGCACTGCTCCCGCTGAAACTGACTCACCAGCTGTTCTCACGCCAAAATCGACTGGCCTGCCTCTGCAAAGACAAGTGCTTTTAAAGGACAGACTTACCTCCCAGCAACCACTTCCGCACTGCTCCCGCTGAAACTGACTCACCAGCTGATTCTCCCGCCGAAATCGACTGGCCTGCCCCTGCAAAGACAAGTGCTTTTAAAGGACAGACTTACCTCCCAGCAACCACTTCCGCACTGCTCCCGCTGAAACTGACTCACCAGCTGATTCTCCCGCCGAAATCGACTGGCCTGCCCCTGCAAAGACAAGTGCTTTTAAAGGACAGACTTACCTCCCAGCAACCACTTCCGCACTGCTCCCGCTGAAACTGACTCACCAGCTGATTCTCCCGCCGAAATCGACTGGCCTGCCCCTGCAAAGACAAGTGCTTTTAAAGGACAGACTTACTTCCCAGCAACCACTTCCGCACTGCTCCCGCTGAAACTGACTCACCAGCTGATTCTCCCGCCGAAATCGACTGGCCTGCCCCTGCAAAGACAAGTGCTTTTAAAGGACAGACTTACCTCCCAGCAACCACTTCCGCACTGCTCCCGCTGAAACTGACTCACCAGCTGATTCTCCCGCAGAAATCGACTGGCCTGCCCCTGCAAAGACAAGTGCTTTTAAAGGACAGACTTACCTCCCAGCAACCACTTCCGCACTGCTCCCGCTGAAACTGACTCACCAGCTGATTCTCCCGCCGAAATCGACTGGCCTGCCCCTGCAAAGACAAGTGCTTTTAAAGGACAGACTTACCTCCCAGCAACCACTTCCGCACTGCTCCCGCTGAAACTGACTCACCAGCTGATTCTCCCGCCGTATTCGACTGGCCTGCCCCTGCAAAGACAAGTGCTTTTAAAGGACAGACTTACCTCCCAGCAACCACTTCCGCACTGCCCCCGCTGAAACTGACTCACCAGCTGATTCTCCCGCCGAAATCGACTGGCCTGCCTCTGCAAAGACAAGTGCTTTTAAAGGACAGACTTACCTCCCAGCAACCACTTCCGCACTGCTCCCGCTGAAACTGACTCACCAGCTGATTCTCCCGCCGAAATCGACAGTAATGGTACTGAAGACTTGAACTCCAGAGCTAGCCATGCCCTATGCTAAACTGTTCCAGTACAACTGCAACACTGGCATCTATCTGGCAATGTGGAAAATTGCCCATGTATGTCCTGCCCACAAAGCAGGACAAATACAACCCAACAATTACCACCCCATTAGTCTACTCTTGATCTTCAGCAAAGTAAGGGAAGGTGTCATCACTATAAAAAGCACTTAAACAGCAATAACCTGCTCAATTTGGGTCCCATCGGAGCTACTATGCTTCAGACCTTATTACAGCCTTAGTCCAAACATGGACAAAGCTGAACTCTGGGTGAGGTGAGAGTAACTGCTCTTGACCTCCATACCACCTTTGCCCGAATGTGGCATCAAGGAGTCCTAGCAAAACCAAAGTCACTGGGAAAACTCTCCACCGGTTAGTCATACCTAGCACAAAAGGAAAAATGGTTGTTGGAAGTCAATCATCTTAGTTCCGAGACAGCGCTGCTGCTTCTTCAATGCCCTGTCCTCTGTCAAAAGGTCAGAAGTGAGGATATGTTCGGTACCATTTACAAATCCTTAGATGCTGAATGATAACATTCAGGCTTGGGCTGGTCAGGAGCAAGTATTAGTGCCAGGAAGTGACTATCTCCAACAAGGGAGAATCTAACATCTCCCCATGGCATTCAATGTGCTTTTATGACAATTGATAATGGTTTCATGGTCATCATTAAACGTTTAATTCCAGATTTTAAAAATTGAATTCAAATTCCACCATCTACAGTGATGGGATTTGAACCCAGATCTACAGAGCATTACCTTCGATCTCTGGGTTTCTTTGTGTCTCGAACCAGTGGCAGTGTCAACACCACCCACTACACCACCACATCCCCTTGGGGTCAATTGAAAATTTCAAAAAGGAAAGGTAACAAGTAAACAAATAATTAAATCTTGGGAGAAAGGAATAGAGAAAGCATTTCCTCTCCCTCTATCTAGATTCTTTCAAGTTCAGCCTCCTGCTGCTTACCACTTGCTGCCCTCACTCAGTTGATGTATCAGTGCTCCTTCATACTCTCATGTTGAATACCACTTGGAAGAGACACGGAGGTTAACAAGGGTAAAGACTGTACTCTAGATGGGAGTCTTCAATGTCTATCATCAGGAATGGCTTGGTAGCTACACTACTGACTGAGCTGAGTCGTAAGGATATTTTTGTCAAGCTCCACTTGCATCAAATGATGAGACAGCAAACAAGAGAGAATCCCTACTTGATCTCTCCCTCATTAATTTCTGTCACATATATCATGACCGTCTGAGTTGTAATATGTGCACCCTCATGGCTCAGCATACAATAAAAAATTTTGCACCCAGATGTTTTCCCTGCTTTCCTCCCTCAGCCTCTGCACTGAATGGCATCTCATCCTCTGAATGCAACTTCCATCTCAACTCATGATGTGTTTTCTCAATTCACGGCCCTCTTATCCACCCTAATTATCTCCCTCTGTGTAAACCCACCAACCCAGAATCATTCCCTCCCCTTGACCTTGCCTTCTCAATTGGCCTTGCTAGTTCCATCATATCAACCTAAGATAAGGCCATCTTATCACTTATTTGTATCACTTTCCACTCTCATTCCTCTTTCACACCCCAATACTAGTTTCTTCTGCTTCCCTGGAGGAAAGAAATATCCCCCAATTCACTTTAAACTGAACTTTGAAAATCCCAACTGTCTAGCTTTTGGCCACTCATTCACCCCAATATTCCTACAGCTACTGATTTGCTCAACTGTGCCCATGTCTACATCTTTGTTCAATTCCCAGCAACAAAATCCATCAGTATCTCCCATTTTGGCTATTTCCCCTGGCTCTCTTCTCCACCCCTTAGTGGATGCAGTCTTGAAAGGATATGGCAGAAAATTGGCTTCGCCATCCACTGCCCGTTCAGTCTGCTAAAACTGCTCACTGTTCCAGGGTCATTGTGGAATGCAAAGATCTTTTCTCAACTGTAAACTACCTCCTTGAATCCCTCTCCCCTGTCTCCTCCATTTTCACATCCAGAATTAAGTGGGAGGAACTCATGGACTTTGTTTATCTTGAAGACAAATCAGCTGCCTCTGTTTCATCACTCTTCCATCAGACCACAAGGCCAAACTTCCAAGCATTCTCCTGTCCTTGCCCTAAATTTGTACCCTTGTCTAGTTTCTCTCATCTCCCTAGAGTCATAGATGCTTACAGCATGGGAACAGGCCCTTTGGCCCAGTTTGTCCATGCCACCCAGTTTATATCACTAAGCTAGTCCTACTTGCCTGCATTTGGTCCATATCCCTCGATACCCACCCTGCCCATGTAACTGTTTTTTAAAGGAAAAAATTGTACCTGCCTCTACCACTACCTCTGGCAGCTCATTCCAGATGCTCACCACCCTCTGTGAAGACATTTCCCCTCTGGTCTCTTTTGTATCTCCCTTTTGTACCTCTGCCCTCCAGTTCTGGACCCCTCTATCTTTGGGAAAAGATGTTGACTATCTATCTTATCTATGCCCCTCATTATTTTATAGACCACTAAGCCTCCTACGCTCCAGGGAAAAAAGTCCCAGCCTCTCCTTATAACTCAGACCATCAAGTCCTGGTAGCATTCTCGTAAATCTCTTCTGAGTCATAATGGCCCAGAGGGAGGCCATTGACCCTATTGTGTCCATGCTGGTGCTCTGCTGAGCAATCCAGTCAGTTCCACTTGCCTGGTCTATTCCAATCCTTCCAAGTTTATTTTCCACATGTGTCCATCCAATTTCCTTTGAAATCATTGATCATCTCTGGTTCCAACACCCTTCCAGGCTGAACGTTCCAGATCATTGCTACCCCTTCATAAGAAAGTTTATTTCTTACATCCCCTGCATCTCTTGCCCAATCTGTCCTCTGGTCACTGGTTCATCAGCAAATAGGAAAATAGCTTTTATTTGTCTACCTTATCTACACCTGTCATAAGCTTATACACGTCTATCAGATTTCCCCTCAATCTCCTTTGCTTCAAATCCCTCAACCCTGGAAACATTCTGGTAAATCTCATTTGCATCCTCTCCAGGGCCTTTACATCTTTCTTAAAGTGTGGGTGATCAGAGCTAGATGCAGAACTCTTGTGGTCTAACCAGAACATTATAATGGTTCAGCACAACTTTCCTTTTTTTATACTCTGCTTCTATTTATAAAGCCCAAGATTCCATATGTTTTGCTAATTCCTCTCTGAATATGTCTTGCCACCTGCAAAGATCAAATGTATATGCATCTCTAGGTCCCTCTGTCTCTGAAAGCTTTTTTAAACTGTGCCTCTCTCTATCCCTTCGGATGCAAAATGCATCACCTCACACCTCCTGTGTTAATTTCCAATTGCCATGTGTCTGCCCATTCTCCTACCCTACCCTATCTGTCATTTTGGAGTTGATTAATATCATCCTCACACTTTGCCACACCAAGTTTGACATCGTTGACAAATGTTAAAATTTTAATCTATTCCAAGTAATTTATATATACATTTGATACATAGCATTGATCTTAGCACTGACTTGGGGAAGACCCCTCCCTGCCATTCTCCAGTATGAAAAACAACCATTTACCACAACCCTCTCTTTTCTGTACTTAAACCAAATTTTTATCCAAACTGACACTGACTCTTATTCCTAGAATCCCTACGATGTAGAAGGATGCCATTCAGCCCATTGAGTCTGCACTGACCCTCCGAAAGAGCACTCTACCTAGGCCCTATCCCCGCATTGATAATGGCCAATCCAACTAGCCTGCACATCTTTGCACAGTGGGAGGAAACCGGAGCACCAGGAGGAAACCAATGCTGACACTGGGAGAATGTGCAAATTCCACACAGTCACCCAAGGCCAGAATCTACCCTGGGCCCCTTGCGCTGTGAGGTAGCAGTGCTAACCAGTGTGCCACTGTGCTGCCCCAAAAGACTTCATTCCACAAGTCTTAATTTTTGTCAACCAGCATTTTTGTGGTACTTTGTCAAACACGTCTTTAAAACTCCTATAGACAACATCCATTGCAGTTCTGTCATCAGCCTTCTCGGTTACTTAGTCAGAAACATAATGAAGATTCACCAAGTGCGACATGCGTTTACAGATCCATGCTGGTTCTTAATAAATTAAAATCCTCGTGCCCCATCTGAGCTCACCTTGTCAATGTAACCCACCACCTGCTCTCTCTCGTCCCTCTTTCCACGAAACAACTTCTCCCAGCTTAGCCAGTATTTTTAAAATGGGGTTTCCCTCCTCGGGTATTGTCCTTCTTCCCTTTAAATCTTTGTCATCACTTTTTTTCCTCAAAACCAACCGATGACCTATCTCCAACTCCCTTTTCACTCCAAGACTTTGAACTTGTTGCTTCAAAAATGCATGCCTATCTCTCCTGTAGCTTGAGGGTAGCACCTGCCAACCAGGTACAGCAGTGTTCAATAGTTAACTCCCTGCAATGAGGTTTTCACCCTGCCATAGTATGAAAACATTTCTTAGAAAAGTCACAAATGACTTCTTATGTGACTGTGACAAAGGTGAACCATCCCACCTCCTCCTCCTTCATCTGTCTGCAGCCTTTGAAATAATTGATCATACCATCTACCACCCGTCCCACCCCACCCTGCTACCGCTATTGTACATTGTCCTGCTGGGCTGAACTGTGCTCACCTAGTTCTGTTCTTATCTATCTAATCATAGCCAGAAAATCACTTGCAATGGCTCCTGTAACAACTCTTGTTGCCCAAAGATCTATCCTTGGACCTCTCCTATTTCCCATCTACATGCTGCTACTTGGCAATATTATCCAAAAGCATTGTTAATTTTGACATTATACCACCCAGCTCTACCTCATCCATTAATGGATGAGCAAAAATTTCCTCCAGTAAAATATTGGGGAAATTGAAGGTGGTGTTCCAAAATCTGTTTCCTGGATACAGACTCTATCCCTTTCCCTGACAAAAGTCTAAGACTAAAACAGCCTGTTCACAGTTTTGCTGGCATACATGACTCTGAGATAAACTTCTGACCCCATATTCAAGCTATCACTAAGATCACCCGATTTCACCCAAGTCTCAATTCATCTGCTGTAAACCTCATTCCTGCCTTTGTTACTTCTAACCTTAACTGTTTCACATGACCCTGGCTGGTCATCCACAATATATCCTTTTTAAACTTGAGGTTATACAAAACTCCACTGCGTGTGCCTTAACTTGCAGCAAGTCCCGTTCACCTATTTATCCCTGTGCTTGCTGACCTCTGTTGGCTCCAGGTCAAGCAACGTCTTGCTATTAAAATTCACATCCCTATTTTCAAATTCTTCAATGGCCTCACCCCTCCATCACTAACATTCTTGAGCCATACAACCTTCTAATTCTGCCCTTTTGAGCAACATGATTTAATTGCTCTACCATTGGTGTCTGTGCCTAGGCCCTAAGGTCTGGAATTCCCCCTCCTATATACACATCTCCTGTTCTCCTCTCTTTTCGCTCTTAATCCTTCCTCTTTGACAAGTGAATTAACCAATAATTCGTATAAAATTCCCAAAATCTTGGCCCTTGGCTGCCCGATAATTTACAGTCACCAGGTTTGTAAGTTGAAACACAATTATTGTTGTGTTTATACAAGAAATAAAGATGAAATATGCAGTAATTATAACGGGATGACTGCAAGCAAACCTACTATCCCCCGCTCCCCATAACCGACCCAACCTCTACCCACGCACACGCACACGACAAACTAACACGGTGGGGGGGGCAGAAAGGGGTCAAAATAATACCGTTGAAGATAAAAAGAAAGTTGAGAGTCCTTACCTTCAATGTTGGATTCTTCAGTGCATCTTCTTCCTGGTATGAGTGAGATTTACAGCCTCTAATGTTGCATCCCGCACTGGCTTTCCTGCATTTTCTTAAAACACTGAACTCATATCTTTCCTGGAGTGACCGAGGCTTTGTTTCTTCAGACTTTGCTCTCAGCTCATGGGGGTCTCCTCCAGGCCCTGTTTTCAGGAATCAAATATTCACAGGCGTACTGGAGAGAAAGAGTTGGCTGGATCTTTTCATGCATAAGTTTAGCAGTTCTTTTTTCCCTGGAGAGAGTTCCCTGGAGAGAGTTCAGCTGGGTAATTCACCTCCGCTACCAGAATTCAAATAAAGTAAAAATGGAACCTCGTGGCTCTTAAGAATCTGCGTAGAAGTCCAAACCAATCACCACTGGGTATTGGCAAAGCCCAGCATTTTGAGTCAGCCCATTGCCCACCAGCCAAGTCCATCACTCGGAGTCATTACTGATGTCTGTCAAATCATTCTGGAATCTGCTGGTTCGAATTACAGACCTCTTCATGCAGACTGCTTTGCTTCAGGGTCACAGGTCAAACTTCAGTTGAAACCAACACCAGCTTCTGCTCAAATTAAAGGCAAAGTCCACATTAAAGGCATAGGCCCATTAAAAGGGTAACAAACCGGGTTTAAACAGGAGGATCCTTGCTGTACTCCGCCCCCGCCAAAATAATGAACCTTCAGGGCATGGGGGTGTCATTACGAGGTATTCAAGACATAAACACATACCCATCTAAATCACTCCCAGTTTCTATAATAATAATCACACTTACATTATCTTTTCTGTAATATGTACAATTTTAACATTAAACTGCTGTAATGCAAACCTCCACGTCATAATCTCACGCTCCAGGTTTTAAATTTCGCTATAACGCAAATGAATTACGGACTGGAAAAGCCCGGAGTGGCCAGCACTAGTTTGTCCTCCAACATGGCCATTGATCTCTCCAACTCGGCGTTCTGTGGACCACAGTAGTTTTGCTTGTTTCTGCAATATGTCTACATTGTTCTTTAGTCTCTAACGGAGCCAGTCTGTCGTTTTAGTCAACATAGATGTGGCTGTAGGGGATCAAAGTTTCTTATGTCTATGTCATGATTAGTTAACCGAGCGCCCCTGGTATTCCCCTACAACTCCTGCTATACTCCTGCAGTACCTTTTGTTATTTCTGTCTCTTTCAGGGTCTCATGTAATGCCGTCAGTCTTTCCTGATTGTCCAATGAATGTTTAACCAAAATTCGTAGATGTCCTGCAACTAAACTACAAGTACGGTTGTCAATGCTGAAAGAAATATTTGGTTCATTTGTATCTAATAGACTCTTCAACCTCTCCAGCTTTACATTCTGTCTTGGCCTTCGCGTGGCTACCTTCAGCAACAAGTGCAGTTGAGGGGTCGGTCCTCTTGAGTGCTCTAATCCTTGTGTGACAACTTTTACCTCATCAGAGTTTTCACAGTCACAACCTTTATCTCTAATTTCAATAGTTCTCCTCTACTTTCAGAATCAGATGATGGAACATTATTGGCTCTATGAACTTATTGGTTTTGTAAACATGTGCGGTTGTAGAACCGCTACAGGGTTCTCCATTCACCTTCCCCATTATTTTCAAAAGGAATTGATTACTAATTACTTCACCTTCCTTACTATCTGCTTTTACCTCAAAAGAGGTGCTGTAGACCTTCAAGAGGATATGGGTTAACCAGCTGCTCGCTTTGTAGCACTTCACAATCCTTATTGTCCTCCCCCTGAATAACTGATGCCATGGTTTTGTGTATACTTTGCTTCAAAGCAAGCCTGCTCTGGAAAATTCTTTCACCTGAAGGGAATGGCAATGGGTTTACTGCAAGACCTGTATGTAACAAGCTACTGTTAGAAAAGTTCAATTCACATTTTTCTTCCGGTTTGCTATCTCCGTTACTCGCTTTGGAAGAATTACTAGCCAATGGTTCAAGATCAATTAGTGACGGATCTATTCAGTAACAACTGTTTATCAGGACTTTATAATCAGAATTAAAGTCAAAACCCTCGTCTGGCTCTTCTACCCTGCCACCACTCTTAAATTCTGACTCCTCTATCTTATGGTCACCTTCGGTTTGCGAATTCTCAGAATCTGGGGCGGGATTCTCCGACCCCCCCCCCCGCCGGGTCGGAGAATCGCCGGGGGCTGGCGTGAATCCCACCCCCGCCGGCCAAATTCTCCGGCACCGGATATTCGGTGGGGGCGGGAATCGCGCCGCACCGGTTGGCGGGTCACCCCCCCCCCCACCGGCGATTCTCCGGCCCACGATGGGCCGACGCCCCGTTGCTGGAATGCTTGTCCCGCCAGCGAGAATCAAACCACCTCTCTTACCGGCGGGACAAGGCGGCGCGGGCGGGCTCCGGGATCCTGGTGGGGGGGGGGGGGGGGCGATCTGGCCCCGTGGGGTGCCCCCATGGTGGCCTGGCCCGCGATCGGGGCCCACCGATCCGCGGGCGGGCTCTTTTCCTTCCTTCGCCATGGTCTCTACTATGGCGCAGGCGGAAGAGACCCCCTCCACTGCGCATGTGCGGGGATGCCGTGAGCGGCCGCTGACGCTCCCGCGCATGCGCCGCACTGCAAAGTCAGTTTCGCGCCAGATGACGGGGCACCAAAGGCCTTTCCCGCCAGCTGGCGGGGTGGAAATCAGTCCGACGCGGGCCTAGCCCCTAAGGTTAGGGCTCGGCCCCTCAAGGTGCGGAGGATTCCTTTGGGGCGGCGCGATGCCGGACTGATTACGCCGTTTGTGGAGAATCCCGCCCCTGGTTCACTACCACAGGCATTTGATATGTGATCAACATTTGTCAATATTTCTTTCAGTCATTCACAGCCCAGTGGGTTTTCTTAACTCCCACATGCCCTACTGTTGGCATCACACGTGCTATCTGCAGTACTTCCTTCGAACTCTCTGTAATCCTGGGTGAAGCTACAACCTTCACTCCCGCTAAATCATACCCAAAAGTAATTTTACTCCTTCAAAATGAGGTACCAACTGAACAACAACATATTCTGTGGCAAGTGACTCCCCACCTGACTCTCCAAAGACGTTCCAACCATCTACAAGGCACAAGTCAGGAGTGTGATGGAATACTTTCTACTTGCTTGAACAACAATCAAGAAACTTGGCATCATCCAGCAGACCTCTGGATTGGCACCCTATCCACTTAAACATCTGCTCCCTCCATAACTAATGTACAGTTGCAGCAGTGTGCACCATCTACAATATGCACTGCAGCAACGTCAACATCCCCTCGTAGGTCCATGATGTCTAAAGCATAGTAGGACAAGGGAAGATGGTGAGAAGGTGCTGGGAACTGCAAGTTGCACACTATTCTCACTTGGAAATATCGGAGTTCCTTTATATACCGCTGGATCAAAATCCTGGAGTGTCCTACCTAACAGCACTATGGGGATACCTAGACCACATAGTCTTCAGCAGTTTGAGCAGGCAGCTCACCACTGCTCAAGGGCAATCAGGCAATGGCAATGCCACATCCTGTAAATGAATAACACAAGAATTGCAGCACATTAACAAGCGGCAGAACATGTTGCTAGCTGAATTCAAGATACAAAGCACCAAATGGGCAGAAAAGGTAGTTATTCAGAATGGCAGAGGGTGGGAAATAGTGGGAACACAAGTTGTTCCACAAGGGGTCATGCTGGAACCACTGCTGTTCACAATTTGCATTAACAATTTGGACTTTGAAATCAAAAACATAATTTCTAAATTTGCAGATGATACCAAATTGGGGAGAGGTTACAAGTTACAGGAGGGCAGTAAACTTGTAGAATGGGCAAATAATTAGTAAATGAATATATTGTGAATGGTAGAACCCTCAAGGGTATTGAAAGTCAGAGAGATCTAGGTGTACAGGTCCACAGCTCACTGAAAGGGGCAACACAGGTGGAGAAGGTAGTCAAGAAGGCATACGGCATGCTTGTCTTCATTGGCCGGAGTGGATAGTCAGAGGCTTTTCACCAGGGTAGAGGGGTCAATTACCAAGGGGCATAGGTTTAAGGTGCAAGGGGCAAGGTTTAGAGTAGATGTACGAGGCAAGTTTTTTTACACAGAGGGTAGTGGGTGCCTGGAACTCGCTACCGGAGGAGGTGGTGGAAGCAGGGACGATAGTGACATTTAAGGGGCATCTTGACAAATACATGAATAGGATGGGAATAGAGGGATACGGACCCAGGAAGTGTAGAAGATTGTAGTTTAGTCGGGCAGCATGGTCGGCACGGGCTTGGAGGGCCAAAGGGCCTGTTCCTGTGCTGTGCTTTTCTTTGTTCTTTGTTCTTTGAAGTCAACATAGATAAATGTGAGATAATCCATTTTGATGGGAAGAATAGGAAGGTCACATTTCTTCGGTGCAAGTCTAGATGGGGTAGAAGAAAATATAGTATAAATAACATCAATCACTAAAGGTTGTAGCTCTTGTTATCACGGCCATAAAGTAAGCAAGCCAAGCACAGGGTTTTATTTCTAGAGGGATAGAATTGAAAAGTAGTGAAGTTATGATAAACCCTCTAGATCTCAGAGTACTGTATGCACATCTTGTTGCCATATTTTAATAAAGTTATAGAGGCATTGGAGAGGATGCAGAGAAAATTTCAAGGATGATATCAGAAATGTGTGGGTAAACATTTCAAGAAAGGATTGACAACCAGGCTCTTCTCTCTTGAAAAAGGAAGACTGAGGGGTGACCTCATGGAGCTCTTTAATGAAAACCTTTCATAATTTTAAAGTGGATACAGAGGGACTGTTTCCTCTTGTGTATAACTAGGCCATCAATATAAGATAGTCAGCAAGAAATCCAATGGGGAATTCAGAAGAAACGTCTTCATCCAAAGTGGTAAAAATGTCGAACTTGCTACCACGGAGTAGTTGAAGCGAATAACATAATTGCATTTAAGGGAAAGCTCGACAAGCATTTGAGTGAGAATGGAATAGATTATTACGAAGATAGATTTGGACAAGAAAGGATGGGGGGGGGAGGCTCAAGTGCTGCATAAACACTGACATGGACTGGTTGGATAAAATGGCCTGTTTCTGTGCTATGAATCCTATGTAGTTTCTAGTTTTTTGAGAAAATGTGTAGGGGTTTTTATTGGGATGGTAACCTTAAGACTTAGCTTAACCAACACGTCTTTACAGTTTCACCAAGCAGTGTTTTAAATAATTTACTTTGGTTGCTTGTCGTACAGGAATTATTTTAGTACATGCAATGCACCTCTTTCAGTAGTTCTGTGACTTGTGAAAGTTGGCTCTTTATGCAATAAAGTCATGTATTTAAAATTACTTTGAAAATTTGCATGTTCCATAGCATTTCGAGCTTAAGGTAATTGTCTGCAGCATCATTGAATGTGTCAAATTTTTCTTTTACCCCTAAAGAATTCTCGGAGTTTCTTGGCAACTTTGCAAACGCATTTTCAGGATGTCTTGATGTACGAGGACCCTACACTTCAACGAAAAGCCCTGGCCTGTATCCCTACCCAAGAACTGAATCAAAGAGCTAATGAAAAGCTGTTCCTTGCCATAAAACTGGATTCTGGTATGTTCTTTTAAAAAAAATTCTAGTGAATCCTTTCTTCCTTTTTGTTGTAGTGACGAAGGGGAAGGATTTCTGCCTTCCATGCAACATTGTTTGGGAGCTGCAAGGATGTGTTTAGAAATCTGTTTCTGCCAATGCAGTTCTATATCTACTACTGGACAGAACATATGAAAGTGACTATTACAATGTCCATGAACACCTATAACTTTTAATAAAGAGATTTGAACTCCCAGTTGATAGCTGAAAGAATGACAACATTTTTAATTTATCTCTTATTTTACTGTGACAAATGACTAGAAGTGCTATAGACTAAACATTATTTTCTTTTGGTTGCATCATGCTGATTACAAAATTGAGACTATACACTTTGGAGTTTTGGGTATAAACTTGTGTGATACCACCCCAGTCTGTAGTTTGTTGACAGTCCAACATGCTACACCAATATGACAACATTTGATGCGACCAGGTTGTAGCTGTCTTTCTTTTGTCACAGTGGTTAGCACTGCTGCCTCACAGTTCTAGGGTCCCAGGTTCAATTCTGGCCCCGGGTGACTGTGTGGAGTTTGCACTTTCTCTCTCCATGTCTGCGTGGATTTTCTCCTGGTGCTTCGGTTCCCTCCCACGGTGTGCAGGTTAGGTGGATTGGCCATGCTAAATTGCCCCTTAGTTAGGTTGGGTTACGGGAACAGGGTGGAAGCCTAGGCTTAAGTGGGGTGATGTTTCCAAGGATCGGTGCAGACTCAATGGGCCAAATGGCCTCCTTCTTCACTGTAAATTCTATGATTTTTATGTAACTGAAGTCCTTCTAGCACCATTCAAGTAAATTTGCTCTTCCCCCTCTCAAGACCTTGATGCCAGAATTGGATAAAATACTACAGCTGGGCCCTAACCAATGTTTTATTAAGGAGTAACATTACGCAGATACAGGGAGAACGTGCAGACTCCGCACAGACAGTGATCCAAGCCGGGAATCAAACCTGGGACCCTGGAGCTGTGAAGCAATTGTGCTAACCATTGTGCTACCGTGCCGCATCTTTGCACACTTAGTGTCCTTCGTGAAATTCTTCATTGAGCAGGAGTTACATTGCCTGTTTTTTCTTCATTCACAGGATGAGGTCATTGCTGGCAAGAACATTATTTATTGTCCATCCATAATTATCCTTGAGAAGGCAGTGGCTCACCACCACCTTGAATATGACTGCATAGCCTGCTGGGCCATTTCTTCTATCATGTTTTTCCCAATTTCACCATTCTGTTTGTGTTTTGCTGGAATCTGTTAGCGTTCTCACACTTTTTACTATATTTCAGAGCATCATGCCATCCATAGCCTTTAAAAATGATGCCCTGTTTACCCAAATTCAGATAATGGTCTGAATACTGAACCCTGGTGTACATAACCTTTTCAAGCCTGTAAAACAACTGTTCAGCGCGAATCGTTGCTTTTCGCATGCACACTGCAACTGCCTCTTGGGCTTCAATTTTGATAACCAGTCTATTCTGTCCTACTTTATCAAAAATCTTTTGGGAGTCAGTAGTTAGAACATTAATTGTACTACCTTCAAGTTCCTTGTTACCCTATTAAGGAGCTCAATCAAGTCTTTAGCATTTAACAAATCTGTGGTGGCTGTCATTTATCAACCCATATTTTTCCAAATGATGCTCGATTTTGTTGTCTGATTATTGTCTCCAAACGTTTCTGCCCATTAAGCTAACTGGCAAGTCATTCCTGGATTTGACCCCCTCCCCATTTTTGAATGGGATTGAAACATTTGCAATCCTGAAGTTTTCTTGCACACAACCCTTGCCTAAGTAAGATAACATCTCCAGAAGACAATAAAAAGATATTAAAAGAATAAAAGGGTATGAAAATTTCTAATTAAGGTGCTTTGATTCAGTGTGTGCATCAATAGTATAATAAAGCCTTCAGAGGGCTAGAACATTAGGGCAGCTTTCACAGAGGCAGTAAAGCTCAGAGTTTGTCCCCACGACTAATGCCAACCCATACCAATGCTGACTATAGTTACGAAGAAATCTGGATCATTGCCCAATTCTACCTCTGGCTAGTAAGCCAGTGGCACAAAATAACACATTTCTGATGAAAGGTCATTGACCTGAAAGGTTACCTCTTTCTCCAAGGACACTCTGACCTGATTATTTCCAGCATTTTTTGTTTTATTTCTTTCACCGTTGTCTCTCTAGGCCAAGATATTTGACACTAACAGAGTATTATCTTGCTTTACATCCAGTTAATAGTGATATTTTATAGTTGATCATATCTGTTAGTCTGTAACAGACCCGGCTGTCTTGGAGCTGTTTCAGTAGCAAGAGATATTTTTTACAGTAGAGGTCATTAGGCTGATTCTCAATCCTCTATTGGGGAACCGGCAAACTGGCTTTTTCCTGGTTTCTACTGTTGGACCAATGTAGCTTGGATGGCCCTACCAAAAATAATCTTTATTATTGTCACACGTAGACTTACATTAACACTAATGAAGTTACTGTGAAAATCCCCTAGTCGCCACACTCCGGCGCCTGTTCGGGTACACGGAGGGAGAATTCAGAATGTCCAATTCACCTAACAGCATGTCTTTCGGGACTTGTGAGAGGAAACCAGAGCTCCCGGAGGAAACCCACGCAGACACGGGGAAAACATGCAGACTCCGCTCAGACAGTGACCCAAGCTGGGAATCGAACCCGGGACCCTGGCACTGTGAAGCAACAGTGCTAACCACTGTGCTACCGTACCGCCCATTATTACTTGTCCTTAAATGTCCTTGAGAAGATGCTATTGAGCTTCCTTCTGAACCACTGCAGTCCATGTAGATGCATCCATATTGCTGTTAGGGAGGAGTTCCAGGATTCTGACACAGTGACAGTGCTAACTACCATGCCGCCAGGATTTTATGCTCTCACCCGTCTAGCTTTCCGATTCTTAAGAGGATGAAAGCCTTTGCACAACATTGAAATGTCAACCCTCGGGAAGAAATCCGATGTTGGGTACAGGTTGCTGGTTTCAGCTTGTTAACGCCTTTGCTTCTCCATCAAAAATCAGATTATAGTTCCAATTAATACAAATAAGATGCTTGTTGGGAACATTTTCTGATATATGGTATTGGACATGCATGTAGTTGTTTTGGAGAAGCTCACTGAGAATTCAAAAATTTCTGAGAGCCCTTTGGACTTATGATATTGCACTCACCTTGAAAACAATGTGACTTTTTTTCCAGGTGGTTTCTGTGCAGCAGTAACATCTGACTTTGATACAAGTCTTTTATAAAAATGTATTAAAAACTTTTGTCATAATAATTGGTCACCATGGGTGTGTGCTAATGTTGAAGTTCTAGGAATATTGGCATAAATCACATGCCATTATTTACACTGTCATAATTTCCTGAGACTTTTAATCTTATCTGCTGCTATCCTAAATGAAGCTGACAAAAGTTCATTAAGTTCTATGGTGAAACTTGCTACCACAGAGACTGTGGAGGCTGAATATATCTATTTTTTTTTAGATTTGAATGGCATCAAGGGATATGGGGAGAAAGCCCGGAATATGGCATTGAGATAGAGGATGAGCCATGATCATACTGAATGGCAGAGCAGGCCCGAAGGGCCAGTGACCTACTCCTGATCCTAGTTTCTATGTTTCTGTTCTAACTGCCCACAATTGCAGTCAATGATGACTGTAAATTACCTAATTTGCACTACTTTTTGAACCGCAGCCACTTGGGCTGAAAGATAATGGCACACATGACCGATACTTGCATGATTTTACAGCACTTGTGTGCCTTCTAGTCTGAGAGAAAGCACGACTAAGCTATATGTGGAGTCTTAAGTTTTCAATCTCAAAAGTGTTGTTAGATTTTGTGATTCTCTATTTTGCTTTCTAGAATCCTGTGAGTGACTAATGGCAACATTTTCAGGAGTCGCACCCTTCTATGTATTGAACCAAGTAACTATTGGCTTGGTATTCCTGTGTTCGTGCTTATCATGGATAATCTAGAGGGCCACCATGTGGTGTTTATGGTCTCTGCCATAGAATCGTAGAATTTACAGTGCAGAAGGAGGCCATTCGGCCCATCGAGCCTGCACTGGCTCTTGGAAAGAACACCCTACCAAGCTCCACACCTCCACTCTATCCCCATAACCCAGTAACCCCACCCAACACTAAGGGCAATTTTGGACACTAAGGGCAATTTATCATGGCCAATCCACCAAACCTGATATCTTTGGACTGTGGGAGGAGACCGGAGCACCCGGAGGAAAGCCACGCACACACGGGGAGAACGTGCAGACTCCGCACAGACAGTGACCCAAGCCGGGAATTGAACCTGGGACCCTGGAGCTGTGAAGCAATTGTGCTATCCACAATGCTACCGTGCTGCCCTGTCTCTGACTTTGTAGGGAACTTTCTTTCTTAGCGTCTCCTGTAGCCAATCTTGTCTCTAGCTCTAGGACCAAATTGCAAAAGTGCTTAGTGATTTGAAGTCATGCAAGGGGCTATATAAATGCATGGTCTTTCTTTCTTATAGGGACCACAGTAAACCTGGAAGACTTTTTGTTGCTGGAACTTCTACAGTGGTTTAAACAGGACTTTTTTCAATGGGTGGATTCTCTCCCCTGTAACAACTGTGGAGAAGCAACACAGCCATCGGGTTCACTTCCACCATCCAGTGAAGATCAAAGATGGGGTGCTCAAAGAGTTGAAAATCATCTTTGCAGTAAATGTAATACCAGCAATCGATTTCCCAGGTATACCATATTTCATAAAGTATGGTGTGCCGAATAATATGACTGCATGGAAATATATCCTCTACAATTCACTATTTGCTATATATATTCACTATTATAATCTTCTATTGATTATTAAATCACTGCATATTTTTAAATAAACTGTCGGATAGTGATTTCTAAACTAATTACCAGCTATTCAAGTCCTTGGTTTATAAGGTGCAACGCTTAGTAATTCTTAAACATAAATACTTAAAGCCAGACAAATTTATCTTCATTTCCATTTCTAAAATATTTTGATTGAGGAAGTGAACATGAATCCTTGAATGGATTGTTTTCACAGTAAAAGTAGCTTGCTATCCTTTCCGAGCCAAAGTTAAATTTCCTTAATTATGGGACTGGATATAAATTAGTTTCACAGAAACAAAGCAAAGGAGAATATGTTTTCTGAGGCATGGTGCACTGCTTTAGTAGATTTGTGATTACTTTGAAGACAATCTGTGTTCCAATCACCATAAATTTCAGCACAATTCAAAAGTGAAACCTAGCGGATGCTGGAAATTTGAAATACACAACAAACTGCTGGAAATACTTTGCCTGGCAGCAGACAGCTGTTTTTTTTTAATGGGTCACCGAGATCCCACCTTGCCTGGTTAAGAGCCGTCCCTAAGTATATATTCTAGCATTTTCCCTATCTTGAATGGTGTAGTTAAGTTTGCTGCCTTCCAACAAAGGGAGACCATTCTAGAATCCAAAGCAATTTTGGATGATTAAATCTAATGCATCTGCTTACTCATAAGCCACCTCTTAAAACTCTAGGATATAGACAATTAGACTACAGGAATTTGTCAGCTTTAAGCCCCATTAAATTTTCCCCCAAAACACATTACTAATATCCGTTCCATTATTCCTTTAGTTCCCACTATTTCTGGTTTTGGTCTTTGTCTCTTCTAGTATGAAGATGGTTATAAAATATTTATTTAATGCCTCTGCCGTTTCCTTATTCCCCATTATTATTTTTTCCTGTCCTTGCCTCTTGGAACTCATGCTTTTGCTAATCTTTTCCTTTTTATATGATTGTAAAAAGTCTTACAATCTTTTTCTATTTCTTGATGGCTTACACTCATTTTTCTTCCTCCCTCAATCTTTGCTGATTTTTTTTAACAGTCCCACTCTTCTTCAGGCTTATTATTATTTTTACTACATTGTAGACCTCTTTTAATCCATACTATCCTTAACTTGTCTAGTTATTCGTGGCTGTACTATTTTTCTTTCCAGTGAAATTTTCATGCATAAAAGAATGTGTGTTGAGAATGATTAATTTTTGTCAAATGCTTAAATGCCATTATATCTTTTAATCTAGTTTCCTAATCTCGGTTGGCCAACTTGCTCCTCGTACTTCTATAATTGGCTTTGTTGAAACTCAAGACCCTAGTTTTGGACCACATCACTCTCAACTCTGTGACATTCATCATATTATGATCATTCTTCCCCTGGAGCATTTGTACCATCATGCCAAAAGCAGGAAGTTGAAATAATTCTAAACATGTAAGGCTGTAGTTAATGGAGGGCCACAGGGATCAGTGTTGGAACCTTAACTATTTAAAATTTTCATCAATTAAATGGCTTAATGTATGATAGCTGGGTCCTATGTTCTTATGGACTATCAGAAATTGTAACTGAATTGAATGTGTGAGCAATCTTTGGGACCCCGGTCAAGATCTGCTACTCATGTTACAAGTAAGTTCAACGGTATATTCACCTTGTAAGATCACGCCGTTCCAAATTTTTTTCTTTTGTTGCAGTTACGATATGGACGTTAACTAGTACTAACTAGCATTCATTTTACTATAACCTACTTTTGTGGTTATTAAAAGCAATTTTTTGAAAGGCCTTCTGTATCACGTTTGGCGGTATGTTAAATGTAACATCTTTATTCTCTGAAATCTGTAGGTATAATCATGCTGAGAAGTTACTGGAAACCAGGAGGGGACGTTGTGGAGAGTGGGCCAACTGCTTCACACTTTGCTGCAGAGCTATGGGGTTTGAAGCAAGATATGTCAGGTGTACAACAGGTAAAATACTGTAAATCTATAAAGGGGCATTTGAATAGAGCAACAGTGTCGTTCATTTTTCATAGTCACTGATGTATCCACTGATTTCAGGAGCTAGTATTAGAGAAATGAGCAGCATTTTTCCAATATTCAGACATTTCATTGATGGCAGAACAGCATAAGTGTTATTATAGTGGTGTTTCATTTTTCTCCATAATGTACCAGTTCAAACTATTCAATGATTATATATGCACATTTTTGCTGAAAAATACACATTTACTACCTGCTAAAATAAAGTGTGTTTTAATTTAAAAGTAGAATGTATGTTGATACAGCAAGTTAATAATAGAATTGTGAAGCACTTTGGGACATCTTTGTGCCATAAAAGACATAGAAATGCAGGTGTTCACATTCAAGTTGCCATAGTCCCAGATGACCATAGCCTGCTTTTCCCCCTTTGAGGGGGAGAGCTAGCTGATGGTGATTTAACCTGATGATCACCACTCCTCGGGCAAGGTTGAGAAGACTGGGCTTTCATGAATAACCTTGGCCAGTACGGGGTTTGAACCCACGCTGTTGACCTTGCTCTGCATCACAATCCAGCTGAACAGCCAATTTGAGCTAAACCAGCCCCTGTATTCAAAATAACACACAGGGATATAATGTGTTTACAGGTATCTAATGCAAAATTTATTTTAGCTGTGTGTTGCTACAACTCGGGTTTGATGTAACTCCTGAACTTGATTTTTTTAATGTGCTACTTTTGTGAATTTGCAACACGTTATTGCTATGTCTGTTTCTCACTATTTTGTCCTTGGAGTGTGGGAAACATTAATAAGACAGTATTTATCACCCACCCCTGGAGTCATGTATAGATTAGACAAAAAGATAGGTTTCTTTATTTAAAGAAAAATAAATTACTGGATCATTTGTTTTTTTGTGTAATCTTGTAGATTTAATTGTCACTTTCCAGTGTTAGTCCAAAGACTACCAGATTTGTTGAATTTACTTTCAGAACCTGCTATGGCAGATCTAAATTTCTAATACCTCTGGGTTGATAGTCCAGTGGGATAACCATTAAGTTACCTGACTAATTAATAACTTGCATTTTAAAAAAAAATTTAGTGTATCCAGTTTTTTCCCCCCAAATAAGGAGCAATTTAGCGTGGCCAATCTACCTATCCTGCACATCTTTGGGTTGTGGAGGTGAGACCCACACAATGACCTGGGGCCAGGATCAAACCCAGGCCCTCAGCGTCATGAGGCAGCAGTGCTAACCACTGCACCACAGTACACCCTAATAACTTGCATTTTAAGCAATTGGCTTGAAAAGTAAATTCAGAACCTTGTTAATTACCTTTTTTTAAAGACTTAATTGAAATGTTTGTGTGATTCTTATTCTCAAGTTTTGATGCAGTACAAATCCTGGCATCGGGATTATCTAAATTAAACTAAATCTGATCTTAAATTATTGCTCCACAGCTAAGTGCTTTAAATGCAGCATTAATTAGGAATGCAGGATAGGCCTTTTGACTCTTGTGAGCCTGCTGCAAAATTAATGAGATCCTGGCAGATCTAGTTGTGGCCTCAGCTCCACTTTCCTGTCTGCCCCCCACCCTCACATAACCCTTGACTCCGTTGCCTAACAAAAACCTGTCTAACTCGGCCTTAAATAAATTCAATGACCCAATCTCCACTACTTTGGGAAGAGAATTCCACACACCATCCTCATTTCTGTCTGGAAAGGACCTCTTGATGTCCCCTCATTTTAGTCTCCATCACAAGAGGAAGCATATCTACTCTATCAAGTCCCCTCAGGTTCTTGTATGTTTCAATAAGATCACCTCGCTTTCTTCCAAACTCCAATGGGTATAGGCCTAACCTGTTCAACCTGTCTTCATAAGACAGCCCGTCATCCCACTGATGAGTCCAGTGAACCTGCTCTGAAATGCTTCGAAAACAAATTCTAAGTTTTTGTAATGTGTCCAAAACTGCTCACCTTGCCCTGTATAATAATAATGTTTATTGTCACAAGTAGGCTTACATTGCAGTGAAGTTACTGTGAAAATCCCCTCGTCGCCACATTCCAGTGCCTGTTCAGGTACACTGAGAAAGAATTCAGAATGCCCAAATTACCTAACAGCATGTCTTTCGGGACTAGAGGGAGGAAACCGGAACACCCAGAGGAAACCCATGTAGATACTGGGAGAATATGCAGACTCCGCACAGACAGTGACCCAGCCGGGAATCGAACCTGGGAACCTGGCACTGTGAAGCCACAGTGCTTGCTACTGTGCTGCCCCAGTGCAGCTGCAGTAAAGCTTCCCTACTTTTATATTATATTCCTTTTGTAATAAACACCAGCATTCCATTACCTTCCCAGTCAAATGCTGTACTTGCGTACTAACTTTGTGATTCATGTAGCATTGAGTTCTGCATTCATCCTCCATTTTAAATAGTATACTGCTTTTCTATTCTTCCTGATAAAAGTGAACAAGTTCATATTTACCCAGTTATATTTCATCTGCCAATTTTTTGCCCACCCACCACCTCTTGACAACTTGCTTTCCTACCTATCGTGGTATATTAGCATCAGCAAATTTGGCTACCATATTCACTCCCGTCATCCATGTCAGTGATCTAGATTGCAAATAATTGAGGGCCCAGCACCGCCCATTGGCACTCCACGAGTTAAAGCTTGCCAATCCAAAAAAGACTCATTTATCCTTGCCCTCTGCTCCCTGTTAACTAACTAATCCTTTATCCATGCTAATATGTTACCATGTGTTATCTTGGGTAGTAACCTTAATGTGACATCTTATCAAATGTCTTTTGGATATTTAAGTAAACCACATCCACTGGTTCCCCTTTGTCCATCTTGAATGTTGCTTTGTCAAAAAACTCTTTTCCCATCACACAGCCATGTTGGCTTTGACTGATCAAATTCCGATTATCCAACGTATCCTGCTATAACCTCCTTGACAATGGATTCTATCACCTACCCTATGACAGATGTGAGGCTAATTGGACTATAGTTTTGTGCTTTCTGCTTCTCTGCTTTTTTTGAATAGAGGCATTTATATTAACCATTTTCCAATCCATTGGAACCTTTCCAGAATCTAAAGCATTTTGGGAGATTATAACCAATACATCTGCCATCTCTGCTATCACTTCTTTTAAAACCTGATGATGCAGGCCATTTAGTCCTAGAGAATTGTCAGTCTTTAGGTCAAATAGTTTTCCTCGCACCCTTTCCCTGGTGATGGTGATTGTAATGAGTTCATCCCTCCCTAACTTGATTTTCATGAACCTTTGGGAAATTTTCCGCGTACTCTCCTGTGAAGTCAGACATAAAGGGTTGCATTCTCCGCTGTCAGGAGGACCTCCACTCTAGAGGACTAATAATAGCTTTTATAGCCCTTTTCCTATTCAAATCTGTTTTTATATTACTAGCTCATTTTCTGTCATACTCTGCTTTCTGCATCTTTGTTATCTTTTAGTCCTTCTTTGCTGGTTCTTAAAATCTGTCCAATCCTCTGACCCACTAATTTTTGTAGATTTTTTTTTTTTTTAATTTAGCGTACCCAATTATTATTATTTTCCAATTAAGTGGCAATTTAGTGTGGCCAATCCACCTAACCTGCATATCTTTGGATTGTGGGGGTGAAACCCACAGAGACATGGGGAGAATGTGCAAACTCCACACGGACAGTAACCCAGGGCCGGGATTCAAACCCAGGTCCTCAGCTCCGCAGTCCCAGTGCTAACCACTGTGCCACATGTCGCTCTAATTTTTGCAGATCTGTACAGTATTTCTTTCAATTTAATATTATCCTTACTTCCTTATTTAGCCATGGAGGATGCATCCTTCTCAATGAGCCATTCCCTCTCACTGGGATAAATCTTTGCTGAGAGTTAAATGCCTCCGTAAAAGACTGCCACCCCAACTCTGTCTACCTTTTAAAGTAGTTTACGAATTCCTTAGCCAACTCTGCCTTCATTCACTCAAAAGTTACCTTCATTTGGGATTAAATATTAGTCATGAACCCGCACTTCTTCATTTCAAACTCTATCCAAGTTCTGTCATGTTGTGATTGCTGTCACCGAGAGGCTCCTTTACCAGGGGGTTATTGATTAATTCTGTCTCATTACACATTACCAGGTGTAGGATAGCCTGCTTCCTGGATAGCTCTAGAATGTGCTGCTCTGAGAAATTGTTGCCAAAACTCCAGGCTACCTTTGTCAGTCTCATTTTCTGAATCTAAACGTAGATTAAAATCACTTGTAGTGCCTTCCTTTCAGACCCCATTTATCTCTTCCTGTATGTTCAGTCCTATGGTGTAACTACTCTTAGGGGACCTACAAACTACTCCCACAATTGACCTCTTATCTTCACATTTCTTTACCCAACCTGATTCTACATCTTGCTCTTTCAAGCAAAAGCCTTCTCTCGTACTGAATTACATTAGATGTGAATGATTATTTGTAACATTGTTCTGTGTCAACTGTAAATGAGGTCATCCGTAATGTAGATTAGATATGTAATGACATATATGTGAACATTGGGAGTGCATGTTATACTAGAGTGTTTCCAGTCAGTTCAAGTAGTTATAGCAGGTGTAATTTAGCTTTTATAATGTAACTTGAATATTGGTTGTCTTTTCAGATCACGTGTGGACAGAGGTGTATTCAAATTCTCAGAAAAGGTGGCTGCATTGTGATCCTTGTGAAAATATCTGTGATAAACCACTCCTGTATGAAATTGGATGGGGAAAGAAGCTGTCCTATATTTTTGCATTTTCGAAGGATGAGGTAAAAATATGCGCATGTGTAAATCTTAATTGAGTGACAATCCCTTGAATAGGTTGCTTGATACCAATGGCTTTAAAGAATTTATGAATTGTCCCTCTGGGCTCTAGCCAGTGAAAGGAAGTGTTATGCTTTTCATAGAATGCAGATTCTGAGGATGATTGGTAGACGTAGTAGTAAAGGGCCAATATTGTTTCAATCAGTTTGTTAACTTTCTATTGGCATATTAAAATCATAATTTTGAGTTCCAAAGAATCACTCCCATTTGCTGTGTTATGGGGTAGCCTGGGTTGACTTTCCAAACCATATTGTAAGAATGTAGAGGTACAATGGTTAGCACTGCTGCCTCACAGCTCTAGGGTCCCTGGTTCAATTCCAGCCTTAGGTGATTGTCTTTGTGTAATTTGCACGTTCTCCCCGTGTCTGCATGGGTTTCCGCCGGCTGATCCGGTTTCCTCCCACAGTCCAAAGATGTGCAGGTTAAGTGGATTAGCCATGCTAAATTGCCCCTTAGTTTCAAAAAGGGTAGGTGAGATTAAAGGGATAGGGTGGAGATGTGGGTTTAAGTAGGGTGCTCTTTCCGAGGGCTGGTGCAGACTCAATGGGCCAAATGGCCTTTTTCTGCACTGTAAATTCTCTGAATCTATGTAAAAGTATTTGATCTGGCAAAGCTGCACTTGTTCCTATCTTTTGTTGCCCTCAGAAATTAGGGGTGTATTTTCCTGCGCTGATTAGGTTGGGAATTCCATGGATGATGAGGAATATTGATTTTAATGTTAAATCAGGATAGTGTATGGCTTGGAGGTGATATGTTCCCACAGTATCATGTTCTGGTCTTCATATATGTTGCAATAAAGGAAGGTGATGGTGAAGTGGCTACATTGTATTGTGTAGATGATTCACTGCAGTGAAATATATCCATGATTGAGGATGTAGACTTGAGTCCAGTGGCAAAGATGCCAATCAAGCAGCTATTTTGGGATAGTTTTGAGTTTCTGAAATATTGTGGTTAACCCCATCCAGGAAATGGCAATGATCCCATCACATTCCTGAATTGAACCTTTTAGATTGAGAGGATTTGTGAAGAAATGAACCTTGTTGCAAAGAACCCAGCTTCTGCCCTCCTTTTGGTAGCCACAGTATTAACATGATTGGTGGAAGTTCAGCTTCAGGTCAATAGGGCTATCAAGAAGCTAATGGATGCAAACTCAGTGGTGCTATTGACTTTAGAAACTTAGAAAAATAGGAGCAGGAGTAAGCCATTTAGCCCTTCGAGCCTGCTCCGCCATTCATTATGATCGTGGCTGATCATCCAACTCAATAGCCTGTTCCCGCTTTCCCCCATATTCTGTGATTCCTTTAATCCCAATTGCTGTATCTTCTTTTATAAATTTAGAGTACCCAATTTTTTTTTTCCAATTAAGGGGCAATTTAGTGTGACCAATCCACGTACCCTGCACATCTTGTTGGGTTGTGGGGCTGAGACCCATGCAGACACTGGGAGAATGTGCAAACTCTACACGCACAGTGACCCAGGGCCAGGATCGAACCTGTGTGCTCGGTGCTGTGAGGCAGCAGTGCTAACCAGTGCGCCACCGAGCTGCTCTAACCCCAAGAGCTATATCTAACTCTCCCTTGCAAACATATAATTTTTTGGCCTCAGCTGCTTTCTGTGATGGAGAATTCCACAGACTCGCCACTCTGAGTGAAGAAATCTTTCTTCATCTCAGTCCTAAATGGTTTACCCCTTAGTCTCCTCATTTCACGGGAGATAACTGGGCTTTCCTTTATTGGAGCTGCTTGTTATCTGTTACTCGTGGCACGAATGTTGCCCCTCACTTTCCGTACAAACATACATTTATCTGGAGGTGGCGGCAGCTTCATTGTTGAAGGAGTGAAAAGAACTGAGTGTGGAATCGTCACTGGACAACCACACCTCTGTCCTAATGGAGTGAACGTCATTGATGAAGCAGCTGAAGTTGGCTGGACCAAGAGTGCTTTGCTAACTGACTCCTGTGGTCATATCATGGGGCTGGGATGACTGACCTGCAACAATCTCAACTACCTTCCTTTCTCTTTCAACTTATAGTTTTGCACGGACTCCTTGGTGCCATCGTTAGTTGAGTTTTCCCTTGCTGTTTAGGGTGATCCCTGTCACTTTTGATTAGGGGAAAGCTAATAGAACAGTAATTAGCCAGAATTGATTTATCTTTCATTTTGTGGAAAAGACTTAGCTGGCAAATTTTCATGTTGTCAGATAGTTGCCAATGTCATTGGATCTACTGGAATGGGATTTATTTTGATGTTGGGAGGGTGTGAAACTTTGTAGGTTACAGATATGTGACTTTTGAATTTTGACATGCAGCACCTCCTTGTCTATATGGTAACACAGCATTGGGCACAGTTGTGGAGGGGCAGTGCCTCCCTGCACGTATGTTTCATTTCCTCTCAGCTGGGACTACACAGCAGGTCACATGTACTGCATTTCCCAGAATGTATCACTGAAACAGGCACAGGTGAGCAGGGATGGGTACACAAGAAAGAGGGGGATTGAACAGAGTTCTGTCTGTTTGAGTGCCTGCAGAGATAAACAGATGTTGAAGGTGGCGAGTGAGCAAACCGAGAGAAAATGTGTCTCACTACCTGGCTTTGACTTGTGACATAGGAACTGGGATGTGCTGGGATACTGACTAAGAGACTCTTTCTGTTTTGGTTTGATTGCACCGGTAAATAGCTTAGCTATTTGGTTAAATATACAGGAAAGATCGTTAACATAAAGATAATACTCAACAAATAACTAGGGCGAAGAAGGGAAGTTATGAGTGGAGTCAGAGGAAGTGGATGAAATCCTTGATAAGTACTTTGCATCGGAATTCACCAAGAAGAGGGACATGACTGATGCTGAGGTTAGGGATGGGTGTGTGACTACTCTTGGACATGCCAGCATAATGAAGTAGGAAGTGTTGGATATCTTAAAATACATTAAGGTAGACAAGTCCCCTGGGCTGGATGGGATATATCCCAGGTTACTGTACAAGGCAAGAGAGGAAATAGCTGGGGCCCTAACAGATATCTTTTCATCATCTTTGAACACAGGCAAGGTTCCAGAGGACTGGAGAATAGCCAATGTTGTCCAATTGTTTAAGAAGGGAAACGGGGATAATCCAGGTGATTACAGGCTGGTGAGCCTGCGTCAGTGGGGAAGCCGTTGAAGATACTGAGGGGCAGGGTTTATTCACATTTGGAAGCGAATGGACCTATTTGTGATAGGCAACATAGTTTTGTGCGGGGAAGGTCAAGTTTTACCAACTTGATAGAGCTTTTTGAAGAGGTGATAAAATTAATTGATGAGGGATAGGCTGTGGATGTCCTCTACATGGACTTTAGTAAGGCATTTGACATGGTCCCTCATGGCAGACTGGTACAAAATGTAAAGTCGCATGAGATTCGGGTGGATAAAGAACTGGCTTGGCAACAGGAGATGGAGATTAACAGTGGAAGAAAGTTTTTCAGAATGGAGATCTGTAACAAGTGGTGTTCCACAGGGATCGGTGTTGGGACCACTGTTGTTTGTAATACATATAAATGATCTGGAGGAAAATGTAGATGGTCTGATTAGCAAGTTTGCACATGACACTAAGATAGGTGGAGTTGCAGATAGTGAAGGGGACTGTCAGAGAATACAGCAGATTATAGATAGATTGGAGAATTGGGCAGAGAAATGGCAGATGGAGTTCAATCCGGATAAATGCGAGGTGATACATTTTGGAAGATCAAATTCAGGTGCAAATTATACAGTTAAAGAATTCTTGGGAGCATTGACATACAGAGGAATCTGAGCGTTCAGACCCATAGGTCCATGATAGTGGCAATGGAGGTGGATAAGGTGGTCAAGAAGGCATACAGCATGCTTGCCTTCATTGGCGAGGCATTGAGTACAAGAGTTGGCAGGTTATGTTACAGTTGTATAATACTTTAGTCAGGCCACATTTGGAATATTGCATGCAGTTCTGGACATCACAGTACCAGAAGGATGTGGATGCTTTGGACAAAGAAGGTTTACCAGCATGTTGCCTGGTTTGGAGGGTGTTAGAGGTTGAAAAAACTCAGATTGTTTTCGTTGGAAAGATGGAGGCTGAGGGGAGATCTAATTGAGGTCTGCAAAATTATTAGAGGTATAGGCAGGATGAATAGTCAGAAGCTTTTTCCCAGGGTGGACGACTCAATTACAAGGGGACACAGGTTCAAGGTAAGAGGGAAAAGTTTAGGGAAATGTGCGGGGAAAGTTTTTCACGCAGAGGATGATGGGTGCCTGGAACACATTGCCAGTGGAGGTGGTGGAGGCAGGCATGATAGCAACATTTAAGATGTATCTTGATAGACACATGAACGGGCGGGGAATGGAGGGGATGCAGATCGTTTGGGCAGTAAGTTTAAATAAGGAATCTGAATCGGCGCAGATTTGGTGGGCCAAAGGGCCTGTTCCTGCGCAGTAATGTTCTTTGTACTTTATTTCTTTTTGTTTTGTTTTATTTTCTTTATTATTTTGAAGTAGCTTGTTATTTGAAACAGACTTTGTGACAATAAATATAGAGTCATCATGCTGTGTTAAAGTGTGCTTAAACTCCCTGCCTACAAGATCCCAGCACAACACAACTCCCTTGGCAGTGTTACAATATCAACTTGAGCAGACCTGGTGTCATCACAAAGCAACTTTCTATGCAAAGTGGCTACTCAAAAGACGGCCAGCATTAAATGGTTTTCATGCGTCAATAGCCAAGAAGATTGAAACAACAATTAGCAGTCTATTGGAAAGATTTGAACATGAGGATGAACATTTTTTAATTGTGGCATTAGTGTACACTGAACCAATGTGGTTCAGCAAACATAAGGGTGATGGGTAAAAGGAACTTGGTGCAAGATAGGAAATGGGAAGCAGAAATTTGGGTGAGCTTAAGGTTACGGAGGGTGGAAAATAGGATTTGAGAAATGATTGAATAATCAATATTCAACGAACAAAGCTGTAGGGTAGTCACTGCTGTGCAAAAACAGCTCATTCCACTATTCTTTCTTCCATTTACATCTGCAATAAAAACCCGGCATGAGACCATTGGCAGCAACTCCATTCCACACTGGCTTGTGAGCGTGGGCAAGCAATGTAAGAAACAGAAAATAACTGATGCAATTTTTGCTTTTCGCAGGACAAGTTCATCAGTATCACTTATTCCTTTGTCTTCAGCTAAATGGGAGAAAATGCCCTACTTTGAATGTGATTCAGATTTTAACTATTTCCACAATGTACCACAAGGGATGGGGGTTAAAGTTGTTACCTTAGGAAAGTTTCATCCTAGAGAATACTAGTAACTTCAAAATGACTCGCGTATTAAAATGCAAGAAAAATAGGAAATTTGATTTCCAGAAAACATAATGTGTGACTATGTAACACTTATCTTGGTGCTCTTATTATCATTTAAGGTGGTTGATGTTAGCTGGAGATATTCATGCAAGCATGCAGAGCTCCTGACTCGCAGAACTCAACTCCGAGAGGGATTGCTACGAGAAACTATTAATAAATTAAATTCTGAGGTCAGTGTATAACTGTTTGTGGCCTAGTTAAAATGCAAAATGTAAATACATATGTGCAAATGATTGCTATTTAGAAAATAAGAGTTATAGAAATGATGTCTGTGCCCACCTACTGATTCATTGCTTTAATATGCACAACCTAAATAGTCACTAAAATAGAATTACGTAATTTTGAACTTTGAGTATAAAAATCCCAGTTGCTCCTTACTTTGTTTAATACAAATTACTGCATAGTTTGAAATTGGCACATATTATTTTAAGAATGTGTGAATATGTTGACTTCCGGGTGCGGCGATGACCAGCTGAGTCGCACGTTTCGGCAGCTCCCTGTGAAACGGACTTTTGGGCTCTTGATAGGAGCCCCAACGGCAATTTTGACGGCTGAAAACACTGTGCGGTAAACCAGAAGGGAATCCCCCCTGGATACGGATGAAAAAAGGAGGAGAAAGTGGCCGGATTGCAGTGGATCCTTTGGAACAGCGGCAAGGAAGGCAAGCAAAAACCAAGATGGCGTCGGAAGGTGGCAGTTTAACATGGGGCCCTGAACAACAAGAGTTCTTGAAATGCTGTGTGGAAGAGATAAAAAAGGAAATGAAGAAAGAGCTGTTGGCCCCGATACTACAGGCGATCGAAGGGCTAAAGGAGGAACAAAAGACCCAGGAGCGGGAGCTTCGGGTCGTGAAGGCAAAGGCAGCCGAGAATGAGGACGATATACAGGGCCTGGTGGTGAAGACGGAGACGCAGGAGGCACATCAGAAACGATGTGTGGAAAGGTTGGAGGCACTGGAAAACAACGCAAGGAGGAACAACCTGAGGATTCTTGGTCTTCCTGAAGGTGTGGAGGGAGCGGACGTCGGGGCATATGTGAGCACGATGCTGCACTCGTTAATGGGAGTGGAGGCTCCGGCAGGACAATTGGAGGTGGAGGGAGCATACCGAGTTATGGCGCGAGGACCGAGAGCAGGAGAAATTCCCAGAGCCATAGTGGTGAGATTCCTCCGTTTTAAGGATAGAGAAATGGTCCTTAGATGGGCGAAGAAAACTCGGAGCAGTAAATGGGAGAACGCGGTGATCCGCGTTTATCAAGACTGGAGTGCGGAGGTGGCGAGAAGGAGGGCGAGCTTTAATCGGGCCAAGGCGGTGCTTCATAAAAAGAAGATAAAATTCGGAATGCTGCAACCGGCAAGACTGTGGGTCACATATCGAGGGAGGCACCACTACTTTGAGACGGCGGATGAAGCGTGGACTTTTATTGTGGAAGAAAAACTGGAATGAGTGGGTTATTAAAAAGAACGCTCGAACAAAGTGGTGGGGCGAATGTGGGGGGCAAAGAGGGGTTTTATGTACTAATCCTGCGATGTGGTAACTTTTCTCTCTCCCACAGGTGGTGATGGGGGGAGGTAGAGGAGATGGGGCGTTGGCCATTGGGGGCGGGGCCAAGGGAGAAGCGCGGGCTTGGTTCCCGCGCTATGATAATTATGGCGGGAATAGAGAAGCAGGAAGGAGGGGGCGTCGCACGGTGCGAGCCGAGGTCACGGGGGGAAGCCGAGGTCAGCCAGAGTTTGCTGACTTCTGGGAGCAACATGGGGGGAGTAATTACGCTAGCGGGGGATCTAGCGGGGGGGGTGGGAGGGGGGAATTACTGGGTTGCTGCTGCTGGGGAGAGGGGGGAGCGGGTACGGGAGAGGATGGGCGGGGGGGCACCGCCTGGGGGAGATACAGCTGCGTGGGAACTGGGTGAGGAGCTGGAAAAAGATGATGGCTAATCGACAAGGGGGGGGGTAGGAAGCCCCCCAACTCGGCTGATCACGTGGAACGTGAGAGGGCTGAACGGGCCGATAAAGAGGGCACGGGTACTCGCACACCTTAAGAAACTTAAGGCAGATGTGGTTATGTTACAGGAAACGCACCTGAAACTGATAGACCAGGTTAGGCTGCGCAAAGGATGGGTGGGGCAGGTGTTCCATTCGGGGCTAGATGCGAAAAACAGGGGGGTGGCTATATTAGTGGGGAAGCGGGTAATGTTCGAGGCAAAGACTATAGTGGTGGATAACGGGGGCAGATACGTGATGGTGAGTGGCAAACTACAGGGGGAGACGGTGGTTTTGGTAAACGTATATGCCCCGAACTGGGATGATGCCAATTCTATGAGGCGGATGCTAGGACGCATTCCGGACCTAGAGACGGGAAAGCTGATAATGGGGGGAGATTTTAATACGGTGTTGGAACCAGGGCTGGATAGGTCGAAGTCCAGGACTGGAAGGAGGCCGGCAGCAGCCAAGGTGCTTAAAGATTTTATGGAGCAGATGGGAGGTGTAGACCCGTGGAGATTTAGTAGACCTAGGAGTAAGGAGTTCTCGTTTTTCTCCTATGTCCATAAAGTCTACTCGCGCATAGACTTTTTTGTGCTGGGTAGGGCATTGATCCCGAAGGTGAGGGGAACGGAGTATACGGCTATAGCCATTTCGGATCACGCTCCACACTGGGTGGACTTGGAGATAGGGGAGGAAACAGGAGGGCGCCCACCCTGGAGAATGGACATGGGACTAATGGCAGATGAGGGGGGGTGTCTAAGGGTGAGGGGGTGCATTGAAAAGTACTTGGAACTCAATGATAATGGGGAGGTCCAGGTGGGAGTGGTTTGGGAGGCGTTGAAGGCGGTGGTTAGAGGGGAGCTGATATCAATAAGGGCACATAAAGGGAAGCAGGAGAGTAAGGAACGGGAGCGGTTGCTGCAAGAACTTTTGAGGGTGGACAGACAATATGCGGAAGCACCGGAGGAGGGACTGTACAGGGAAAGGCAAAGGCTGCATGTGGAATTTGACTTGCTGACTACAGGCACTGCAGAGGCACAATGGAGGAAGGCACAGGGTGTACAGTACGAATATGGGGAGAAGGCGAGCAGGTTGCTGGCACACCAATTGAGGAAAAGGGGAGCAGCGAGGGAAATAGGGGGAGTGAGGGATGAGGAAGGAGAGATGGAGCGGGGAGCGGAGAGAGTGAATGGAGTGTTCAAGACATTTTATAAAAAACTGTATGAAGCTCAACCCCCGGAGGGGAGGGAGAGAATGATGGGCTTCTTGGATCGGCTGGAATTTCCCAAGGTGGAAGAGCAGGAAAGGGTGGGACTGGGAGCACAGATCGAGGTAGAAGAAGTGGTGAAAGGAATTAGGAGCATGCAGACGGGAAAGGCCCCGGGACCGGATGGATTCACAGTCGAATTCTATAGAAAATATGTGGACTTGCTCGCCCCGGTACTGACGAGGACCTTTAATGAGGCAAAGGAACGGGGACAACTGCCCCCGACTATGTCTGAAGCAACGATATCGCTTCTCTTAAAGAAGGAAAAGGACCCGCTACAATGCGGGTCCTACAGACCTATTTCCCTCCTAAATGTAGATGCCAAGGTCCTGGCCAAGGTAATGGCAATGAGAATAGAGGAATGTGTCCTGGGGGTGGTCCACGAGGACCAAACTGGGTTTGTGAAGGGGAGACAGCTGAACACGAATATACGGAGGTTGTTAGGGGTAATGATGATGGCCCCACCAGAGGGAGAAACGGAGATAGTAGTGGCGATGGATGCCGTGAAAGCATTTGATAGAGTGGAATGGGATTATTTGTGGGAGGTGTTGAGGAGATTTGGTTTTGGAGAGGGGTATGTTAGATGGGTGCAGCTGTTGTATAGGGCCCCAGTGGCGAGCGTGGTCACGAATGGACGGGGATCTGCATATTTTCGGCTCCATAGAGGGACAAGGCAGGGATGCCCTCTGTCCCCATTATTGTTTGCACTGGCGATTGAGCCCCTGGCGATAGCGTTGAGGGGTTCCAAGAAGTGGAGGGGAGTACTTAGGGGAGGAGAAGAACACCGGGTATCTTTGTATGCGGACGATTTGCTACTATACGTGGCGGATCCGGCGGAGGGGATGCCAGAAATAATGCGGATACTTGGGGAGTTTGGGGATTTTTCAGGGTATAAATTGAACATGGGGAAAAGTGAGTTGTTTGTGGTGCATCCAGGGGAGCAGAGTAGAGAAATAGAGGACCTACTGTTGAGGAAGGTAACAAGGGACTTTCGTTACCTGGGGATCCAGATAGCTAAGAATTGGGGCACATTGCACAGGTTAAATTTAACGCGGTTGGTGGAACAGATGGAGGAAGATTTCAAGAGATGGGATATGGTATCCCTGTCAATGGCAGGGAGGGTGCAGGCGGTTAAGATGGTGGTCCTCCCGAGATTCCTCTGTGTTTCAGTGCCTCCCGGTGGTGATCACAAAGGCTTTTTTTAAAAGGATTGAAAAGAGCATCATGGGTTTTGTCTGGGCCGGGAAGACCCCGAGAGTGAGGAAGGGATTCTTACAGCGTAGCAGGGATAGGGGGGGGCTGGCACTACCGAGCCTAAGTGAGTATTATTGGGCCGCTAATATTTCAATGGTGAGTAAGTGGATGGGAAAGGAGGAGGGAGCGGCGTGGAAGAGATTAGAGAGGGCGTCCTGTAGGGGGACTAGCCTACAGGCTATGGTGACAGCCCCATTGCCGTTCTCACCGAGGAACTACACCACAAGCCCGGTGGTGGTGGCTACACTGAAGATTTGGGGACAGTGGAGACGGCATAGGGGAAAGACTGGAGCCTTGGGGGGGTCCCCGATAAGAAACAACCATAGGTTTGCCCCGGGGGGAATGGATGGGGGATATGGAATGTGGCAAAGAGCAGGAATAACGCAACTGAAAGATCTATTTGTGGATGGGAAGTTCGCGAGTCTGGCAGCGCTGACCGAGAAATATGGGTTGCCCCAAGGGAATGCATTCAGGTATATGCAACTGAGGGCTTTTGCGAGGCAACAGGTGAGGGAATTCCCGCAGCTCCCGACACAAGAGGTGCAGGACAGAGTGATCTCAAAGACATGGGTGGGGGATGGTAAGGTGTCAGATATATATAGGGAAATGAGGGATGAAGGGGAGACTATGGTAGATGAACTAAAAGGGAAATGGGAAGAAGAGCTGGGGGAGGAGATCGAGGAGGGGCTGTGGGCAGATGCCCTAAGCAGGGTAAACTCGTCGTCCTCGTGTGCCAGGCTAAGCCTGATTCAGTTTAAGGTATTACACAGGGCACATATGACTGGAGCACGGCTCAGTAAATTTTTTGGGGTGGAGGATAGGTGTGCGAGGTGCTCGAGAAGCCCAGCGAATCATACCCATATGTTTTGGTCATGCCCGGCACTACGGGGGTTTTGGATGGGGGTGACAAAGGTGCTTTCAAAAGTAGTGGGGGTCCGGGTCGAACCAAGCTGGGGGTTGGCTATATTTGGGGTTGCACAAGAGCCGGGAGTGCAGGAGGCGAGAGAGGCCGATGTTTTGGCCTTTGCGTCCCTAGTAGCCCGGCGCAGGATATTGCTAATGTGGAAAGAAGCCAAGCCCCCGGGGGTGGAGACCTGGATAAATGACATGGCGGGGTTTATAAAGCTAGAGCGGATTAAGTTCGTCCTAAGGGGGTCGGCTCAAGGGTTCACCAGGCGGTGGCAACCGTTCGTCGAATACCTCGCGGATAGATAGACGGAATGGGAAAAAGAAGGCAGCAGCAGCAGCAGCCCAGGATCGGGGGGGGGGGGGAGGAAACAGAAGGACTCTCAGGGTTGTTAATATATACTGTATAGTATGTATAGGTCGTTGCCACAGATAATTATATATTGGACTGTTAAATTATATTTTTGGAGAGTGTTACTTGTGACAAGGCAGTTGCCAATTAGGGCTAGTTTTCATTTTTGTTATTTATTATTTATTCATCATTTTTTTGTTTATATAAAATAGGTCATTGTTATTTGTGCTGTTATAATATTGTGTAAAGGATGCACAATGTACTGTGTTGGTTGACCAAAAATTTTCAATAAAATATTTAATAAAAAAAAAGAATGTGTGAATATAATAATGTTTACATTGTTTATGGAACTCTTCTGAAAGAGTAGAGACCAAACCAGGGGTGGGATTCTCCACTCCCGCGCCGAAGTGGCCGCGCTGTCGTGAACGCCGTTGAGGTTCACGACGGCGCGAAACGGTCCCGATCCCGACCGATTCAGGCCCTGACAATGGGCTAGGATCGGGGTCGCATCATCTACATGCGCCAGGCCTTGTCGCCCGCGCAAAGGCGGCGCCGCATAACTGGCGTCATCCGCGCATGCGCGGGTTGGCCCGCGCTAACCCACGCATGCGTGGTTGCCGTCCTCTCTAAGTCCGCCCCGCAAGAAGATGGCGGACGGATCTTGCGGGACCGCGGAAGGAAGGAGATCCTCCTTCAGAGAGGACAGCCCGACGATCGGTGGGCACCGATCGCGGGCCATGCCACATTTAAGATACCACCCGGTGCAGGATCGGCCTCAAGCCTGTTCCACTATTGAATAAGATGGTGACTGAGCTTGTACCTCAATTCCACCTTTCTGCCCTACCCCAATATCCTTTGATTCCCTTAGTGCCTGAAAATCTACCAATCACAGTCTTGAATATACTCATCAATCTCGCATCCACAACCCTGTAGCAGTGAAAATTTAAAAGATCCACAATCCTTTGAGGGAAGAAATCACTCCTCATTTCAGTCCCAAATAGCCACGCCTTTGTTTCATCCAAATGACTCAATCTCTGCATCTACCCTGTCAAGTCCTTTGCTTTCCAAAATAAATTGACATTTCAATGAGATCTCCTCTCATTCTTCTGAACTCCAAAGAATAGAGGCCCATTCTACTCTATCTCTCCTTAGAGGCCAGCTTTCTTATCTCAGGAATAAGTCTGTTAAACTTTTGTTATACTCCTGTTAAAGCCAACATATCCTTCCATGGGTAAGGGAACCCAAACTGTACAGTCTGATTTCACAAACCATGTATGATTGTAGCAAGACTTATTTACTCTTACCCCAACCCCCTTGCAATAAAGGCTAATATACTATTTGGATTCCTATTTGCTTGTTGTTCTTGCATTACACTTAATCAAAAATATATTTTTCAGTGGGATTTAAATTGATTTAGTTATAGTATAAGATGAATGGAACATAATAGCTTTACCTGTCTAATTAAGCTGAAACTTGGTTTCATAAATTGTTTTATAATTTCAGAGAAAACACTTCCTTCCACAAGACAGAAAGCAAGAACTTTTGGAAAGGTATATTGGCGAACTTGTAGAATTCATTTCACCAAAGACCCCAAAGCCAGGAGAGCTTGGTGGAAGGACATCAGGCTCTGTACTTTGGAGAGTATCTAGAGGAGAAACTGGAGCTCTTGCTCAGGTTGGTATGATCAAGTAAACTTGGCTGTTTGAGCCCATCTCTTTTTCAAGTCATTGTATTCTGATGATTGGAAGCTTTCCATTCATTTTAAAGCTTTCTTTGTACATTATGGAATTTATAATTCTTTATGTTGTTATCCTTTCCTTGTAAATATTTCATGTTTTGAGCATAATAAATGAAGTATTTCACCAAATTTGCAAAGAAATTGCTGCCAGCCTCCTGTATTCCAAACAAACTAACCCCAGCTGATCCCAAACAAACAAACCCCAGCTGATCCAATGTTTCCTCATAACTAAGTTTTCCATTCCTGGCAACATTTTGCAAATCCTGTGCCCTTTCTAGTGTGATCACATCCCCTCAGTAATTCCGTGACCAGAAGTGTATGCAGTCCTCTGAGGCTTAACTAGTGTTTTATACAGTTGGAGCACTACTTCCCTCCTCTTGTACTCTAGGCCTTAGCTAATCAAGGCAAGTATCCAATTTAACTTAGCCACCTTATCTGCCTGTCAATCTGGGATCTCTGGACATGGACTCCAAAGTCTCTCGGTTTCTGTTTCCTTCTCCGTACCCTACCAACCATTTATTCTGTATTCCCTTATCTTGTGTACCCTGCCCAAATGTATTCCCTCGCATATATCCAGACTGAATTCCACTTGCCACCTTTTCATTCATCTGACTAGTTCTTTGATATATTCCTGTATTGTACAGTCTTCTTCAAAATCAACCCATGGCCAATTTTCATACATTTCACAAACTTTTTAATGCCCCCTAAAATTTATGTTTAAATTATTGATGAATACCACACACAGCAGGGGACCCAGTACTGTGAAACTCAACTGGAAACGGCCTTCCGGACACACAAGCACCTGTTGACAATTACACTTTGCTTCTTGCCACTGAGCCAATTTTAGGTCCACCATCCATGTTCCCTTGGATCACATAAGATTTTAATTTTTTGACCAGACTGGAACTTTGTTAAAAGCTTTGCTAAAGTTCAGTAAGTCAAACACACTACTCTCATCGACCCTCCTTGTTAGCTGCCCCAAAAAGGTCAAATCAATTTAGTCTAACATCACTTTCCTTAACAAATCCGTAACTTATTTATTTGCATGTGTTGTGTTTTGGAAGTGTAATACTAGGGAGCTTGGAAATTTAAAACAATGAAGCTTTATGTACATTGTGTAATCCCTTACTTGGCTGTTATATTCTCTCGGTTTTCTGCGCTAGGACTTATGATGTCACTTTCGGTGAATACATTGTTATGGGCGAGGCGTTTTCAGAACCCCAAAATGTATCATGGAGTTCAACCAACCTCCCCTTTAATGTATTTGTTGCTTTTCCAAGCACACGGCTTGTTCTCCAGGTATAGGATTACAATTATGGACACGTGGGTTTTTAAGCACAAAACAGTGTTTATTCCATGAACTCAACTTAACCTCTTAAATAAACATTGGATCTCTTAACACCCCTTACTTCAAAGATAACCCCAAAAATATTACAACACTAAATAATCCTTCAGTTATTCCTTTCAACATCCATGAGACTTAACACCTTTAAACAGAAACACATCAGGTTAAAGGCATTACTTTTATGAGTTTAAATCACTCAAATGATCCAGAGATAGTCTTTCATGGCAGAGATCACAGCAGATCTAGCTCATTGCAAACACAGACACGCACCCAAGTTCTTTTTCAAACTGAAACTTCAAAATGGCTGAACTGAGCTCAGCTCCACCCACTCTCTGACATCACTGTTTTCTTAAAGGTACCTTGCTTAAACATCCATTTCTTAAAGGTACTCTCGCATGACACCTCCCCCCAAGAAAAAAAAACAAACCAGCAACTTCAAGATGGTTTCATTTTTCACTTTTGCACCATCCACTAAGGAATGTACACAGTAAATATACCTTTTTGTTTTAAAAGAACAACACGCAAACAGGTAAAACAACATAGTCCATTTTTATTTGTTCTTCTTCCTCCAACCAAAATCCTTCTCGATTGACAGTCTCTTTGAACAAAGTCTCTGCACGGTCCATCCATTCCTCTACTCCTCGGCATTTCTCTTTAGAATCAGATTCTTTAGTTCAACCTGACCACAGAGACCCTTGCAATTCTCCAATACAGGAACATTGGTTAACACAGCTTTCAGGCAGTCAAATGCCTGTTGAAAGTCCGCTGTCCATTGACATTTTTGACGTTTCTTTAGCAAGTCCATCAGTGGAGCAACCATGCTACAAATTGTTTGCACAAAGGGTCGATCAAATTCTTTCATGCTAAGAGATTGCATTATTTCCCTTCGTCTTGAGGGTGTTGCTAACTTTCTCCTTGGTTCAATTGCTCTGTTTTATTACCTTTGCTCTCGAGTCGCCAGGTATCTTTATGATACCGCCACAAGGTTCAAGTCCGAGTAATGATCAATGACCCAATACACCGATTAGTAAGATTTAAATCAAAGCACATTTATTATACACAGTAATCGCTACTCATGCACAAATTCTACGTCTAAACTACTTCTACAACTAACAGGCCTATACTTAACTTCGGACTGGCCCACCAGGTCAGGGGAACAAATGGCCTTTCGTTCGGGTTCTGAATCTGCGGGATTCGAAGTTGGTACGGATTGGTAGCTAGGAGCGCCTATCTCGTAGCGAGCGTTGAATTAAGACTTACGGGCTTTCGGCGATCACTGCACCGGTCACGGTCAATGTTGGTTCGCGTTGCTGGGTGACCCGGGCAGGAAGAAGAGGTGAAGAGGGCTGGAGAGAGCGATTTGAACTTAGGGCTTAACTCTTATAGTCCCCAGGGGCTTCCTGCCTTTCGGGGCGGACCCTGTACCTGGTTCCAAGTGATTGGACTTTGTCCCAATCGCTTGGTTCGATTTTCTCCAATACTAGAGCGGTTCCCTGATCGATGGGCGGTCTTGAGGTGCTCGTTCACCTCCTTTGTGTTGGCTCCTGCTGGTGCCGAGGAGTCTGGCTTTGCTTTGTGTGTCCAAAATGTTACTTATTGTTCCCTGGGATTGCTCATCAGTATGCAGGTGGCTGCTACTTTGTTATGCTGATGGTCGCTGGTATCGATGTTGTCTGGCCTTTGCAGAGGTAAATACACAGCAAACCTGCAGCTGCTGGTTTCTGTCTATGTTGACTGACTTTCCCATCAGCCTTTGCCGTTCGCCATTTTAAATCGTGAGTTGTCCAATTTAGGTGGCTTCAAGGGTATCGGAAACTCCGCAAGGAAAGTGATTCGGGCTTCTCCAAATTCACTTTCGGCTAGGTTCATCACCAAACCCGCCTCCTGAAGTCGATCGAAGAACTCCATACGATGTTTTAAATGTTCTTTCCATGTCTGGAAGTTGGAAATAAAAGCAGATTGTCCCACTTTCTCAATGCAATCCTTCAAACGTGGGATAGGATAAGAGTCCGTTCTTGAAACTGCATTCACCTTTCTATAGTCCACACACAACCGTTGGGTACCGTCGGTTTAGGTACCATCGCTTATGGGTGAGCTCCATTGGCTGCAACCCACTTGGTAAGCCATTGGTAAGCATACTCTCAATCTCTTTGTTAACCTGAGCCAATTTTAAAGGATTAAGTCTATATGGATGTTATTTGATAGGAACAGCATTTCACACATCTACATCATGCATAGCCATTTTAGTACTTCCCAATCTATCTCTACAAACTTGCCCATGTGATATCAATAACTCTTTCAGGTCAGTTCGTTTTTCCTCTGGACGGTAACTTAGCAATTCATCCCAATTTTTAAGAACATCCTCATTTTCCAATTTAATTTGAGGTATGTCAAATTCAGTCATCTGGATTCGGTTCGGCACTTTGAGTTAGAATCATTAAAACCTCCTTTCTCTCTCCTTCCCTTTCAAAGTACCTTTTAAGCATATTCACATGACACACTCAGTAAGACTTCCTTCTATCTGGTGTTTTTACCACATAATTCACCTCACTTAATTTCCTTTCAATCTGATACGGTCCACACAACCTAGCTTTTAAAGGCTCACCTACCACTGGTAACAACATTAAAACTTTATCCCCACTGGCAAAATAACAAACTTTGGATTTCTTGTCCGCTACCCGTTTCATCACATTTTGTGCAACTTTCAAATGTTGTCCAGCCAATTCACCTGCTCTATTTAATAATTCCCTAAAATTTGACACGTAATCCAATAGTGTAATTTCCGATTTCTCGCCCTCCAATTTATCCTTAATCAATTTAAGTGGTCCTCTTAACTCATGACCAAAAATTAGTTCAAAAGGACTAAATTTGGTAGACTCATTAGGTGCATCCCTAATTGCAAACAATACGAATGGGATTCCTTTATCCCAATCCTCTGGATAATCTTGACAATACGCCCTCCACATTGTCTTTAATGTCTGATGCCATCTTTCTAACGCTCCCTGCGATTCTGGATGGTACGTAGTTGATTTAAATTGTTTTATTCCTAAGCTATCCATAACTTCTTTGAATAACTTTGAAGTAAAATTCGATCCGATTGAATTTCTGTGGGTAGTCCATGTCTGGTAAAGAATTGAAGTAACTCCTCCACAATCTTTTTAGCTGTAATATTACGTACTGGAATGGCCTCTGGAAATCTAGTAGACACATCCATTACAGTCAAAAGATATTGATTCCCACTTATTGTTTTGGGAAGTGGTCCTACACAATCGATTAGGACCCTTGTAAAAGTTTCCTCAAATGCTGGACTGGATATTAAGGGCGCTGGTTTTATCACTGCTTGAGGTTTCCCTGTCACTTGACATGTGTGACATGATTGACAAAATTTAACTACATCTTTATGCAGTTCAGGCCAATAAAAATGTTTCTGGATTTTAGCTAGAGTTTTCCTTATTCCCAAATGACCTCCCACTGGTACCTCATGTGCAACTCGCAACACCTCCTTTCTATACCCTACCGGCAATACTACTTGATGAACTTCTGCCCACTTTTCATCCGCCTGCATGTGTACAGGTCTCCATTTTCTCATCAAGACATCACGTTTATGGTAATAACACTCTGGTATACTCTCAGATTCCTCTTCCGTATCTGCTTTCTGATATATCCGTTTTATTTCTACATCTTTCTGTTGTAACTCCGCCAATTTTCCTGAGCTAAAAATACCCGCCTCATCCTCCACCTGTTGTTCTTTTTCAACCATCTGATCAAACATAGTTTCTGATAATTGCACTTGAACTTCATCTTCACTCTTTGATTTTGCCTCTTGTCTTAACCTGTGACTTTGCGATCTTGTTACTACAGAATCTGGAAAAAATCCCAGGATATTCGTCCTTCAACCCTTCAGTTGTCTGATTTTCCACTGGCTTATCAACCACAGTAGGCATCACTCCCACCTGCAATCCAGCTATATCAATACCCAAGATAAACTGTATTCCTGGACAAGATAGTTCCTCTATTACACCTACTACCACTTCACCACTCTTCACTGGACTTTCCAACAATACCTTATATAATGAACGCTACTCCTCTCACCCTGAATTCCATAAATCACCACCTTTTCTGGCAACATTCATCCCAAACTACATAATTCCTCATCTCTTACCATTAAAGGTTGACTAGCCCCTGTATCTCTTAAAATTGTGACTTATTTACCTGCTCCTCCTGATTCACATGAGTAAACTTTACCCACACAAGTAAATTCTTTAAAGACATCTGGCACCTTCTTAACAATTACGTCTTGAACAGGCTGTACAATCGTTTGCACCTCCTTCGTTTCCCTTGGGCTTTCCTTTACCACTCTAACAAATCCCACTGTCTTATCCTGTTTTACCACATCAGCCCTTCCAGTGCTTTTCTTCAACCACCAACACTGTGACTTTACATGGCCTAGTTTATTACAGTGAAAACATTTGAAACTTTTCATTTCTTTTACACCCTCCTAGATTTATTTTTTGATCTGAGGTACACTCTCTTTATTGTCTCCCATCATATCACCTTTACCTTTACCACTTGAGTATTTCTCATGTCCCCAGTTTCTATCCCTCACCGGCTGAAACTGATGTCGGAAATCAATCTTTGATTTATGAACTAACTCATAATCGTCTGCCATTTCTGCTGCTAATCTCGCAGTTTTAACCCTCTGTTCTTCCACATGATTTCTCACTATATCAGAAATTGAATTTTTAAACTCCTCCAAAAGTATAATTTCTCTGAGAGCTTCATACATTTGGTCTATTTTCAAAGCCCTTATCCACCTATCAAAATTACTCTGTTTGAGCCTTTCAAACTCCATGTATGTTTGACCAAATTCTTTCCTTAAATTTCTGAACCTTTGCCTGTAAGCTTCAGGCACTAGCTCATATGCACTTAAGATGGATTTCTTCACCCCCTCATACGTTCCAGATACCTCCTCCAGTAGTGATGCAAACACTTCACAAGCTCGACCTACCAGCTTTGTTTGAATCAGTAACACCCACATGTCCTGTGGCCATTTCATTTGTTTAGCTACCTTCTCAAATGAAATGAAAAAGGCTTCTACCTCCTTCTCGTCAAACCTTGGCAATGCTTGGACATATTTAAATAGATTCCCACCAAGCCTTTGACTATGACACTCTTTCTCACTATCCTCCAACTGTTCGTTTCCCTTTCTGTCTGCCAATTATAACTGACTTTCATGTTTCATGGCCATTTTCTGAAGTTCAAACTCCCTCTCTTTATCTTTTTCCCTGATCTGTATCTCCCTTTCTTTTTCTTTTTGTTCTGCTAAGGCTATTCTTTATTTTCTCCTTTCTTCTCTCTTTTCTTTTTCCTCTCTCTCTCTTTTTCCGCTCTCTCTCTTTTGTATTCAAGCTGCTTTAATTCGTTCTCATGTTCCATTTGTTCAATTTGCAACTGAATTTTTGCCATTTCCAATGAGTCAAATGGTACCTCGGGCAACTTTAAATGCTTAACCACCGCCATTTGCATTTTGTCAGGTAATGTTAACTGCAATGTTCTTGCCAAATCTAACAGTCTGCTTTTCGTCTCTGTCCGTAAGGTAATCCGTGTGACATTCTCCACCCCCAAAAACTTCTGAGCCTCTGAAAGAGCCATTGTCCACAACACACTCCCCACTTAAACTAAAATACCACACCGGAAAAGCAACAATCCTTCACTGTCTTTAAGTTCACAAAAGCCAATCCAATAGATAGACTTTTATCCCGGACGAGCCCCCTATTGTTATGGGCGAGGCGTTTTCAGGACCCCAAAATGTATTTGTTGCTTTTCCGAGCACACTGCTTGTTCTCCAGGTGTGGGATTACAATTATGGACACGTGGGTTTTTAAGCACAAAACAGTGTTTATTCCATGAACTCAACTTAACCTCTTAAATAAACATTGGATCTCTTAACACCCCTTACTTCAAAGATAACCACGAAAATATTCCCACACTAAAAAATCCTTCAGATTTCCTTTGAACATCCGTGAGATTTAACACCTTTAAACAGAAACACATCAGGTTAAAGGCATTACTTTTATGAGTTTAAATAACCCAAATCATCCAGAGATGGTCTTTCATGGCAGAGATCACAGCAGATCCAGCTCACTGCAAACACAGACACACACCCAAGCTCTTTTTCAAACTGAAATTTCAAAATGGCTGAACTGAGCTCCACTCCACCCACTCTCTGACATCACTGTTTTCTTAAAGGTACATTGCTTAAACATCCATTTCTTAAAGGTACACTCACATGACAACATTAATACAACAGAGCTTCACTAGAGCTAATAAGAATTAATGCAATAACATAACATTTCCTCTCCCCTTTAATTGAGCGCCCCCAACAAGTTCAAAACAAGTTTAACATTAACAATGGGCGATAAGTCAGTTGGTTTGCAGGTCGTCGTTCTCGGAACAGTTGAAAGCGAACCTCTGGTGGCGTCTTCTTCACACTGGTGGTAACCTCTGCTGTTTTCAACTTCGCACTAACATCATCTGTGTTTGGTTTAACCAGCGTTGGCGTAGGAACTAGAGGTGTCCATGTGCCTTAACAGAAGATGGTGTTATTTTTCTCATTAGTGTCGGTTAGTGTCAGGGTTGTAGGAAAGGTCAAGTCATGACTTTGTAGAGGTGAACCTGGATTTGCACAAGCCCTGATTCCGTTCTTCCAGCCAGCAACTGGTCTGCATGTCTCCTCAAGAAAACATCATCTCTGGTCTGGACAGAATAAGAGACAGATCCAGTCTGTGCAAGGATTGTTGCAGGAACCACAGTTCAAATGCCACTTCTAAATAAAGTTAACAAAACCCATGTACTTGCTTAGCTGTGTGGAGACTTTTGAAGAGCGTTCCTTTCAAGAACAGATCCAGTATACTTCTCAACCTAACAGCATTTTGCAAAGCACTGCTGTTCAACTTAAAATCCTGTAACGACTGCAAAACCACAGACTAACCTGGCTCCTCCCATTAATTACATCATCTGTATCCCACTAAGTTCCATGACCTGTTTAGCTAAGATGAGGCACAAGTTCCTCAAATTATTTACACCAGGAAATCTCCAACAATCAAAACACTATTTCATTAGCCCTCTATCTGTAACCAAGTACGTGGTTAAAATCAATAATAATCTCTTTTACGACTTCTTAATTACAGCTTTAGCAGACACATGGTCTGAGTTCTTTAATAATATTACTGCAACAAATGTATACCTTAACCCAAGCTTTTAAAAACATTATTGCAACAGATATAAAATATAATATATAAGAACTTCTACATTCATCACACATCAAATTTAAGTAACGCTTCTTTAGCTTGCACACTAAAGCACTATTGCATTGGTCCGACCACTTCCACTTCTTCTACTGACATAAGAAGTTATGCAATGGTTTCAGAATTGTTGGCAAGTTTGGAACAAATCTTCCATAGTAGTTCAATAATCCCAGGAAGGAATGTAACTGGTTAATATTCTGAGGTGCAGGCATCTCTGTCATGGCCTTAACCTTTGAAGGAGATTCGTGAAGGCTAGTGTCGTCAATTACAAGTCGCAAATACTCAGCGGAGAATTAGAAGAACTCGCACTTGTTCTTACGGACTCTCAGACTTAATCTTCCAATCTCTGGAGAGTGACATCCAGATTTCAAAGGTGTTCCTCTTCATCTCTTCCAGTGACTAGGATGTCATCCAGATAGCACTGGACTCTGCTCAGTCCACTCAGGATCTGATCCATTGTTCTTTGAAATAATGCAAGAACTGATGTGATACTAAATGGCAATCTTCTATTTAGGAACAACCCTTTATGTATCACAATTGTCAGAAGTTCCTGTGATATCTTGTCCACATTCATCTGTAAGTAAGCTTGGCTCACATCAATTTTGCCAAAATGTTGGCTTCCTGCCAATCCTGCAAACAAGTCATCAATGTGAGGTGATGGGTACTGCTCAGCACATGACACTGGATTTATGGTGACCTTAAAAGTCCCCGCAAATCCTTACGGGTCCATCTTTCTTGATGACTGGAACTATTGACGTGGCCCATTCACTGATGCTGACAGGTTCCAAGACTCTAGACTTAACAAGTCACTCTGTCATCCAACACCTTTGGCCTAATAGCATATGGTACAGACTTTGCCTTGAAGCATTTTACTTGGCTTCCTTTTACTTTCAGTTTAATTGCATGCTCCCTCATCCACCATCGAACACAACAGCGTGCTTCTTAATTTTTGCGAGGCCAGATTCTCCATTGATCGTCACATTGACTTTTGCCCAGTCCAGTCGAATCTTCTCCAGCCATCAACCTATCAATGCTGGATAGTGTCACTTTGCTACATATAGAGACAAATCTGTTGTTTGTCCATTACATTACACAGCTACTTCAATGCAGCCCTTCAGTGGAACCACTTCTCCGATGTTTGTCTTCAGCACTATCCTTGACGGCCTTAAGGCAATATGTTTAGGTTTCTCCATGTAGACAAACTGTGGCACCAACAAGACTGCTGCCCCAGTGTCAACCTCTATCCTTACTGGCTGTCCATCCAGTATCGGTGTGAAGTGCCAGCAATGGCTTGCACTTTCAGTGGCAATTCCTCCTCTGACTGAGTCGCTTCATTTTCCTCTACCCTTTTCTACAGCATGGATGTTCCTCCTTTTATTTTGTTTAAATGCTTCCCTGGTTTGTTGTTTTTCCTTAGACCTTGCTTTTTCTACCTGCGGGCGCACACTGTCCACTTTGTCCACAACTTCGACATAACATGTCTTTACACCACCATTCAGCAGCAGAATGCCCTGGCTTTGCACATCGGTAACATGTATGAATCAAGATTTTTGGGTGTCAATTCAGCAGTCATTTTGTGTATTTGAGCACACATACTCAATTGCTGAACTTCCTTTGTAGCCAGTGCCATAGAAACAGTGATTTCCATAGCCTTCTGCTGATTAAGATTACACTCAAACGTTTCTGTAACACTTCGCTGCATAGACTACAAACCATAAACCACAAGCCAACCTGTCCAGAGTAGTGTCATTCACCACATCTCCAAACACTAAATATTCTGACAGTCTTTTGAGCACAGCCCTGAATTAAGCAATTGACTCCCTTCTTGGTTTCTTTTATGGAATCTAAAGCACTCTGCAATCACCAAGGGTTTTGGCAAAAAAATGTGCTTGCACAATATTTACAATCTGCTTGTATACCTTAATACCTGGCTTCTTGGATTGCACTAAACTACAGACGAGATTAAATATTTTCCCCCATCACGCTCAGGAAAGTGGGCACCATAATATTTTTTGCTACTTTGTCTGCCTATGCAAAATCGTCAAATGCTTAATATGGGAGCTCCATCGCTCCACATTTTCGTCAAAGGGTCCCACAAAGCCAACAACACCTGCCATTTTTCTGCTAATGGAAGTTTCCATATGAACACTTCGTAACAGCATTTTCAACAGCTACCTTGATTCCCTCACAAGGCAACAACCTGAGCTTCAGCCTCTTATTTGTCACAGACAACTGTGTAATTTGTTCTGCAAGCAGATTATCGTTACTCCCGTCCACCTAGCCCGTTAGTTCCCCATGTCGCACCAGGTGAAAAATATTCCTTTCTAACTTTTCTCGATAAATTCCTTCTTCCATGGTGGCCAGCCAGCATATGTTTATAGTCCTCATCGCCAGTTTTTATGTTGTGTTTTGGAGGTATGATACTAAGAAGCACGGAGGTTTAAAACAACAGAGTTTTATTTACAGTGTGTTATCTCTTACATGGCTGTTCTCTCTCCCGCTCAAGAACTTCTGACGTCACTTCTGGTGAATACATTAATACTACATAGCTTCACTAGAGTTAAGAACTAATGCAAATATATAACATCATGCAGAATAATTTATCATGTGTAAAATGAGACATTTATCAAACTTGGAGAGGTTGCTGAGCAGAAAGAAGAAACTAAGTTTCTCCAATAATGTAATATGTTTTGTGGTACCGGGCATGATATTTCACTTTATTGTTTTCTTTCTGCACAGAACACAGGATTCACTTTCATTGCTACAGAAAAAGAAAAAGCAGCAAAATTGTTTCATATAAAATACAATGTAGTAGAAAACCATTATATTCGAGTTTCCAACAACAATGAAATCATTAACGACTGGGAAAAAGGTGCATGGAAAATGGATTCTGTGGTTCGAAAAGTTGAACGAGATTGGAAAATGGTATGAATTTGCAGCAAGGCTCTTTTTCCACATTTGTACATACCTTCACAGTTCGAGTAGGAATTCTGATAAATATTGAATACTATATCAGAGATATACCGATTAGGGATGATGAATATAGTTCTGAACATATTTGCATCATAAAGTATTTTTCTATATTTGGTTTTCTGCTAAAACTCCACTGAAGTAAAGTGTTTTACCTGATTGTAACAGTATTGTGGAGTGGAGAAATGAACAACAGGGAAATTCCTTTGTACGAGCCTGGTCGAGATCTGAAACTCATCATTGTGAAGATTACAGTGTATCAAGATTTTTGTAGCAGAATGCGTTGTCATGCTATACTTGTGAGAAAGGGCACATCATTTAATAAATTTGATGGCATTTCTAAGGATAAAGAAAAGTAATATATATTTACCATTTGTATTTTCTTTTAAATAATTCAACTTCATCAAAGGAGTGTCAAAGTTTTCAAATGGCACTTCATGAAAATTAACCTCATTTCATTTAAAAAGACAGTGCAAGATTAGTCAAAAGAGTTTTGAATTATTTGGCTATGCATTTGATGCTTATCACTCTAGTATAGCTGAACATGACTCCTTAAACTGGTTCTATAATATAAACAAAATTTGGTGTAGAAAAGTTTTACGAACTTGATGTATATTATTTTCTTGGACAGGTGTACATAGCTCGGGCAGAAGGATCATCATACGCTAAAGTCAGTTGGAAGTTTGAATGTGGATCAGTGGGTCTAATGATTGACAATGTTTCCATTCGATCCAGCAGTCAGACATTTCAAACTGGAAATGTTCGATGGCATCTAAATTCAAACTTAGTCAGTGTTGATCTAAATGGAGGTGCGTATTGCTGTATTATTGAATTTGACAATCTTTTCCTCTTGACAAAGGCACAATTTAGGGGGGAAATCAGTGTAGTAACAATGTTCATTTTTATACATCTTTCTTTAAATTAGATCAAGGTACTCATTCATTCCCTAATTTTAATGGATCTACCGAACTAATTTTGGAGGCTGAGCTAAGTGGTGGAGAAGGAGATGTTGCATGGCAGCACACCCAACTCTTCAGACAAAGTTTGAATGATCGTCAGGAGTATCCCATGGAGATCATTATAACTCTTCAGGATGTTTAGATTAAGTATGAATTTTCACTAGCCTGAATAGAAGTTTTCAATCACTTAAACCATTTATTTTTTTATATTAATGTATTCAATAGAGGCCTTTACACTAAAAATATTTTCAGTATCATACTTTTGGATGCAGTTAAGATTTTGAATATTTTTTGGAACTGTGATAGGAGTACTTGTGTACAATGCAGAATATCAGTAAAATATAAAATAGCTTTACCTTCTTGTACCATGTGGTGAATAAAGGTTGAGAACTTGTATTTTGTACTGTTGTAAAATATCCAATATGACTTCTCAAACTAAAAATATGCGCAGCACAAATTGGCTTCCACATATACTTATGAGTCATTACACTTCAAAATAAATTAATTGGATGCTGTGTGTGGTTAAGTATCTTCAGAATATGATTAGGTGCTATATAAATGCAGCATTTTATTTTTAAACCATTGTTAAACACATTAATGTTAACTTTTATCTTTGTAAATGCTGTATATTGTATTTTTTGGGTCTTTCCTCTGGATTTTTATATGCGTTCGACAACTTAGACTCATACTTCTGGGTGATTTTTTGCTCTATATGTCCTGGACTACATCTTTATCTGCCCATTATCTAAGTAATTTGTAATGAGACCAGGAGTCAAACAGAAAATCTCCATTGCAGAGGAGTAATATAATGTGCACTTCCTTGACTTTGAACTGTATAAGCGCTGCCTCTCCCATTCACATTTGATATTCATCAGTCTTCCAAATGTTGTGCTGTATGTATTCCTAATGTAGAAGGTCAGTATCCTTCCTGTTTTGCAAACCACAGTGATGTTGAATTATTATGTTGTAACCATGCATGATCATGCTTTTTCCAAAAGACATGCATTTTAGTTAGAAACTAAATGCAACAAACTACAAGAAGTCATAATAAACTTGCAAAACTGGCAAACAAACTTTAATATAAATAACTGAGGGAGTGCATTTCTGGAGGAAGAATATGGAGGCCACTTATTGCTTAGATACTAATGGGAAGAGTACATAGGTAGGAGCTGAAGTAAGCCATTTAACTCTTCAAGCCTCCTCTGCCATTCAATAAGATCATGACAGTCCAAAGATGTGCAGGTTAGGTGGATTGGCCATGATAAATTGCCCTTCGTGTCCAAAATTGCCCTTAGTGTTGGGTGGGGTTACTGGGTTATGGGGATAGGCTGGCAGTGTTGACCTTGGGTAGGGTGCTCTTTCCAAGAGCCGGTGCAGACTCGATGGGCCGAATGGCTTCCTTCTGCACTGTAAATTCTATGAAACTATGACTGACCTACTTCCACTCCAACATCCCACACCACCCCCCTTAATTTTCTTTAATACCCCAAAATGTATCGACCACTGTCTTTTATACTGAGCATCCACAGTTCTCTGGATTTGAATATTTCAAAAGTTCACAACCCTTTGAAGGAAGAGATTTCTCCTCCTCTCTGCTGAATGGTTGACCCTTTATTCTGATACAGTGGCCTATGTTCAAGATTCCCCAGTGAAGGGAACCATTTTCTCAATATCTACCCTGAGGAAGGTCCTTAAGAATCTCTTGTGTTTCAATTAGATCATCTCTTGTTCTTCTAACCTCTATCCAGTAGGCCTAGTCTACTGAATCCTTGCACAACAATTCCCTCATTCCAAGAACCAGTCCAGTGAGCATTTGTTATGTTCCCTTTAGGATTAGGGTTATGTCCTTCCTGAGATAAGGAGACCACACCGTATTCCAGATATGGCCTCACCAATGACCTGTATGATTGTAGGAAGACTTTGCTGCCTTAATTGCTTGTTAGACCAGCGTGTTTAATTTCTGTGATTCATGTATAAGGTCACTCAGTCTCTCCAATAAAAAAAATATTTTTTATTTTTCCTGCCAAAGTGGATCATTTCACATCCTACCACCTGTGTGTCATCTGTGGTGTTCTTGCCTATTTTCATAACCTGTCTCTGTTCCCCTGTAGCCTCTCTTTGTGTTGTCCTCCTGCTTAATTTACCATCTCACATATTGTCTGAGAACTTTGATACAGTACAAAACCTAGTGAGGTCACTAATACAGATTGTAAATATCTGAGGCCCTGTACTTATCCTTGCAACACCCCAGTGGTTATACCCTGACAGCCTGAATACATTGTGTTACTGCTCACTGTTTTCTGTCATTAACCCCAATCCTCAATCCATGCTAATATATTAATCTCAATCCTGTGTCCTAATTTTGTGAATTATTTCTTCTATGTACACTGCAGGAACTCACAAAGGCTCCTTAGCCAACAGCTTCCAAACCTATGACTACTACCATCAAAGAGGAGAAAGGTAGCAAATACATGGGGACACCACCACCTGGAAGCTCCCCTCCAAGCCACTCACCTTCCTGACTTGGAAATGTATCGCCGTTCTTTCACTGTCGCTGGGTCAAAGTTCTGGATCTCCCTTTCTAACAGCAATGTGGGTGTACCTACACTACATGGACTGCAGCAGTTCAAGAAGGCAGCTCACCATCATCTTTTCAAGGGCAATTAGGGATGGGCAATATATGCTGGTCTGGTCAGCAAAACCCACATCCCTTGAATAATTTTTATAAAAATTCTCAAATGCTTTTTGAAAATTCAAATATACTATATTCACAGATTCACCCTTATCCTACTCATTACATTTGCAGTACTGTGCGCAGTTCTTTTTTCTAAATTAAACTAAGGATATAATAATCTTTCTTATTGTCACTACTTACACTTACATTGCACCTTTAACATTGCAACCTGAAGGGCAGCATGGTCATGCAGTGGTTTTCACTGCGCCGAGGACCGAAGTTCAATCCCGGCTCTGGGTCACGGTCCGTGTGGAGTTTGCACACACTCTCCGTGTCTACATGGGTCTCGCCCCCACAACCCGAAGATGTACAAGGTAGGTGAATTGGTCACACTAAGTTGCCCCTTAATTGGAAAAAAATAATTGTGTACTCTAAATTTATTTGTAAATTGCAATCTGAAGGTGCTTCACAGGAGTGTTATCAAACACAATTTACTGCTGAGCCACATTAAGCAGGTAGTAGGGCAGATGTCCCAAAAGATAGGCAGAGGTAGGTTTTAAGGAGCGTGTTAAACGATGAGAGAAAGATTGTCGCTGGTCATGAGAAATAGAGTCCTGTGCAAGCATGGTTTCTCTACATAGTAGCCTTTGTCTTACTGGGCATTCCTTCTCTTACCCTATCACAGTTAAAGCTCACTCAGCATAACTTTGAAAAGTCTATATGAACCATGGTAACGTAGTAATTTAGCACAGGATCTACATGTATCCCGGCTCTACCTACAACCCCTCCACCACCCCCTCCCAACACTGGCCATCCCACCGATCACCAATCTGGCCTCTGTCATAATCTCTGCCTTTCCCCCCTCCAGTTTTTGATTGCCCTGGGCTCACTATATGATAATCTATCCGGCAGTGGATCAGGGTCAGATCTGGCACCTCGTGCAGAGCCTCCTTAAGACAGTGAGTTAATGTTTCTCAGGCTCACATTATGACTTTGTTCCCCTTTAAAGGGAAGTAAAAATCTAATTACTGCAATAGTGCATTTCAATAAAGGTAGGCAATGTCAAGAACAAGAAAGATTTCTTCAGAAGGGGTTGGAGTATCTCAAGCCTCTCCCACAAAAGACATCTGATGCTTTGCTTATGTGGGGAATCTGATGGTATATTTGCCCATCTGAGGCTGGGATGTCACACTTTACTTACTATTCGGATGAGGGCTGGGATATTGTTCATTATATACTAAAATTCACAATGCAACAACCTACTACATGCAGTGGTAATATTGAAGCTAAACTGTCACCCACTGTCCCATAAAAATTATTAGAAGAGTCTATTAACATTTCACCTGGCATCGCCCTCAGAATGAAGTTCAGTGAAATCCTGTTGGAAGACATTTCAGTATGAACTCTTCGATGAATATAGCACTGCATTTTCTACAGTACTCAAAAAGTGTTGGGCACATTTAATACAACTTGTATATGCAATGCTGAATGTTCAGTAATGACATACAGAGCGAGGATGAATCTGGACCAGGACATTTGTATGTTTCTGGAAGATACCGCCATATCTTGACAACTGTATTGGGTAAGTAAATTGAAAAATAATCCTAAATAATGTTCCCCAGCATTGAATTTGGAGGAATCCTCCGATATTTCCAGTAAAAGGTTTATACAGCAATTGTCCAGAAGTGCTAAATTCTCCAGGACAATTGAACTGGGCTGGGAACTTTCCGACAAAGTGATTTAAATTGCTCACTTCAGATGGTTCTCCCAGTTATGCTAATAGTTATCCTGAAAGAGTTAGAAGAAATAAATGCATTTCTAACTACAGCATAACTGTTTTAAACTCCCAGACTAAGGCCTGTTTGGACCCCCCCCCCCCCCCCACACACATTCCTGACCCCCCCTCCCCCCACTTCCCCTCACCCCAGGACAACACTATCCCACCCTCGCCCACCTCCTCCCAGGCCTATCAATCTCACTGGGTCCTTTAAACCTACCTGCTTTAAGGCAGCCAACAGTAAAAGAACCGGAGCTGGACCGTGCTGGGGCTTGCGGCACTGGCCAGCGGGGGTTTCAACAATGTTTTTTACAGTAGGTAAGTGCACTTAAAAGTGATGTTTAAGGAGCATCTTGACAAATACATGAATAGGATCGGAATAGAGGGATACGGACCCCGGAAGTGCAGAAGATTTTTAGTTTAGACGGGCAGCATGGTCGGCACAGGCTTGGAGGGCTGAAGGGCCTGTTCCTGTGCTGTATTGTTCTTTGTTCTTGTAATTCCAACGGGCCGTCATATTCTGACGCTGCACGCTGGGTTGAAGTTATGACCCAACTGTTGTTTAAAAAGAAGTGGCAGGGATGTGGGAATCAGGAAAATTAGAGGAAACTCAATGTACACATTAGGAGGGACAGATAGTATTAGAGTAGGAAATAGGTATTAGGCAAGGGAGTAAGAGGGGGAATTAAATGCTAATAAGGTTAGTATGAATGCACAGTCAGGTAAATAAGATTGGAAAGCTGCAGGTGCAGATCGTCATGTGGAAATATAATGCTATGGTGATAAAAGTCATGGCTCAAAGAATGGCAGGACTGATGATTAAATATTCCTGGATACAAAGTAAAAGAAAGAAAGGAGGATGGGTTGCAGTACAGATGAAGGAAAACACAACCATGCTGGAAAGAATGTTCCAGAATCTGCAAGACATCTATTTAGTTAGAGCTCAGAAATAATAGAGGTACCATTACATTGCTAGGTATATTTTATTGACCACAAACTCGTGGGAAAGATTTAGAGGAACAAATTTGCAAGGAAATTAGAAAGAAGTGCGGGACTAAAGGAATAATTATAATGGAGAATTTAAAGACATTAATGGAGAACTTTAATTATCTTATGACATGTCAATGGACTTCCAGTGGCGACACGTAAGTGGAGGTTGCACGTTGAGTGGGTCCTGCTAGAGCTTTCGCACCCAGCTTTTGGAGAGAATTTTGCATGGTTATTTGTTGGAAAGTCTAAGGCAACCAAAGGATGTTGAAATCCCAGAAAAAGAATCCAGGGAAAAGGGTCGGGTGAAAGTCCGGCGGGGCGTTCAACGGAAGAAAAAATGGTGAGAGCAGGCTCGCCGAGGGGCCACGCTCATCACGTTGGATACGCTGGCTGAGGTGATGGCGGGGGAGTTTGAGTGGCAGTTTTCTAACTTTGACAAGCATTACAAGGAGATGATGATCTCGCTCAAGAAGTGTGTGGATGAGACTCTTGCCTCAATGAAGGAGGCTCTGGCAAAGATGTCAATGGCAGTGCGGGAGCAAGGTGAGGCGTTGACTGGGGTGGGGGAGGCATTGCCGCAGCATAACGACCAGTTCATCTCGATGGGTGAGGAGCGGTGGAGAGTAATAAAGGGCTAAGAGCCAAGGTGGAAGACTTGGAGAATAGGTCACAAAGGCAGAATCTAAGGATCATGGGACTGCTTGAGGGGCAGGAGGCTGACGGGGTTCTTTGTGGAGATGTTAACCAAGTTGATGGGGGAGGAGGAGGACCCATCCCTCTACAAGCTGGGCAGCTATCAGCGATCGCTCTGGCCAAAACCAAAAGCGAATGAGCTACCAAGAGCTATGATAGTATGCCTCCACAGCTATCAGTGAACAAAAAAATGCTGAGGTGGGCATAGCTGAACCAAGAGGTGAAGTGGGAAGGAGATGGTATTCGTATATACCAGGATCTCACGGCTGTGCTGGCAAGAAGATGTGCAGTCTTTGGCCGAGCAAAGGTAGTGTACAAAAGCAACGTGAGATTTGGGTGGTCTACCTGGGAAAGCTGAGGGTTACACATAGCTTCAAGGACTTCTATTTTGAGACAGTGGAAGCGTTTGTGAAAGCTTAAGGACTGGGACTGAAATGAGTATGGACTTTGGCTGTGTTAATCTGTTTTTTTCTTTTTTCTTTTTCCTTCTTAGGTTTTTCTCTCAAGCTGAGTTTGGGAATGGTTTGAGGCTGTGTGGTGATTGGTTGGGATTTGTTTCTCTTGGGATTGAGGAATTACTGTGTTGGGAGTTTGGAAGGTTTGGGTGTGGGGGGGGCGTTGTGTTGGTTTTCTCTATGTGGGGGAGGGGGCTCTCAGTGGTCACCTCGCTCACAAACATAAGTTGGTTAGTGAACAGGTGGAGGGAGGGGTCACAGCCATTGGAACCAGTATGTACAGGTTTTGATGGGCCTGGGAGGTGTGAATGGTGGGGGATGCAGGCGATACTGGGTGAGGTGGTTTCGAGAGAGTGGCTTGGGGTTTCTGGGAAGGGGGGAGAGGTAGAGGGCTGATGGCATGGGGTGGTTTACATTGCTAGTGAGGAATGAAATTAATTTGATAGCAAGAAGCAATATAGGATCAGAATGCGTAGAATCCGTGTGGGTAGAGTTCAGGAATCACAAAGGTAAAAAGACCCTGATGGGAGTTATGTACAGGCCCCTTAGCAGTCATCAGGATGTGGGGAAGGAAATAAATTAGGAAATAGAAAAGGCATATAAAGAAAGGCAATATTACAATAATCATGCGGAACTTTAATATGCAGGTGGACTGGGAAAATCAGGTTGGTATTGTCATGGAATGTCCCTTTAAGAAATGTCATTGTGATGGGTAGAGCTGGGCTGTGGCTCTGAGTTTTACTTTCATTTTCACATTTGGCTGCAGTATTCAGACAGACATATATCTTGGAGTGTTTCTCTACCTTCAGTTTAAAAGCTGTTTCCAGACTGCTTGATAACTTGAAAAGAAATAACTGCTTTCTGGAAGGAATTCAAATCTGCTGTTTTGAAAAGGAGACAAGAGTGTCAGTACCAGGTTTTGAGTGCCGTGTTCTGGGCCACACCTTTGTAAAGGGGTTTCTGGTTTATGGGATCTTGTTATATTGGAACATCTTAAGGGGTAAAATCTATTATGGGTTACACATGGAGTATTGTAGCTATGTGTAGTTGATACAAATACTGTGTGTTTTTTAAAATGTTGACTAAATTTGTAGAATAAACTTTGTTTTTGATTAAAAGTGCTTAAGGCCTCTGTTGAATATCACCTGAAAGGCAGGCCCTTGTGCTCCTCGTAACCAAAATTTAAAAAAACAATTGTAGGTCAGGTGAACTCCATGATATACTTTGAAGTTTTCTAAGTCCTGGCCCACAACAGTAGCAGATCCCAAGAAAAGGTATTTGTGGAATGTTTATGAGATGTTTTTTTTGAGCTGCTTGTGGTAGAGCCTACTAGGGAACAAGCAATTCTAGATTTGGTAATGTGTAATGAGGCAGACCTGATTAGGGAAATTAAGGTAAAGGAACCCTTAGGGGCAGAGACCACATAATAAAATTATTAGTTTGAGAGGAAGAAGCTAGAATTAGATGTAATGATATTACAATTGAATAAAGGTAACTACAAAGACTTGAAGGAGGAGCTGGCCAGAGTTGATTGGAAGGGGACCCTAGCAGAGAAGACAGTGGAATAGCAATGGCAGGAGTTTTTGGCGGTTATTCGGGAGGCACAATAGAAATTCATCCCAAGGAGGAGGAAACATGCTAAGGGGAGGACAAAGCATCCATGGCTGATGAGGGAAGTCAAGGACAGCATAAAAACAAATGAAAAAGCATACAAAGTGGCGAGATTTAGTGGGAAGCTAGAGGATTGGGAAGCCTTTAAAAGCGAGCAGAGGACAACTAAAAAAACAATAAGGAGGGAGAAGATGGAATATGAGTGTAAGCTAGCTAATAATATAAAAGAAGATAGCAAGAGTTTTTTTCAATATATGAAAGGTAAGAGAAGCAAGAATTGATGTTGGACCACTGGAAAATGAGGCTGGAGAAGTAGTAATAGGAAACAAAGAAATGGCAGAGGAACTGAATAGTTACTTTGCATCAGTCTTCACGGTGGAAGACACCAGTGGGACGCCAGAGCTCCAGGAGAATCAGGGGGCAGGGGTGAGTGTAGTGGCCGTCAGGAAGGAGAATGTTTTGAGGAAACTGAAAGGTCTGAAGGTTGATAAATCATCTGGACCAGATGAACTACACACCAGGATTCTAAAGGAGATAGCTGAGGAGATTGTGGAGGCATTGGAGATGATATTTCAGGAATCACTGGAGGCAGGGAGGGTCCCAGAAGACTAATAAATGGCTAATGTAACACCGCTGTTTAAGAAGGGAGGGAGGCAGACGGCAGGAAATTATAGGTTGGTTAGCCTGATGGTAATTGGTAAGATTTTAGAGTCCATTATTAAAGATGAGATTGCAGTGTACTTGCAAGTGCATGATAAAATAGGACTGTGTCAGCAAGGCTTCATCAAGGGGAGGTCATGTCTGACAAATCTGCTAGAGTTCTTTGAGGGGGTAACAAGGAATTTAGACAAAGGAGAACTAGTGGATGTGATCTATTTAGATTTCCAGAAGGCCTTTGACAAGGTGCTCTATAGGAGGCTGTTAAATAAGTTAAGAGCCCATGGTGTTAAGAGTAAGATTCTAGCATGGATAGAGGATTGGCTGATTGACAGAAGGCAGAGTGGTGATAAAGGGGTCTTTTTCAGGATGACAGCCGGTGACTAGTGGTGTGCCTCAGTTGTCGGTGTTGAGACCACAACTTTTGACAATATACATTAACGACCTGGAAGAAGGAACTGAGGGCATTGTTGCTAAGTTTGCAGATGATGCAAAGATATGCATAGGGACAGGTAGTATTGAGGAAGCAGGGGGTTACAGAAGGGCTTGAACAGGCTAGGAGAGTGGCAGATGGAATACAATGCGGAAAAGTGTGAGGTTATGCAATTTGGTAGGAAGAATGGAGGCATACACTATTTTGGAAATGGGAAAAGGCTTAGGAAATCAGAAGCACAAAGGGACTTAGGAATCCACGTTCAAGATTCTCTTCAGTTAAACATGTAGGTTCAGTCTGCAGTTAGGGCAAATGCAATGTTAGCATTCATGTTGAGAGGGCGAGAATGCAAGTGCAGGGATGCACTTCTGAGGCTGTAGAAGGCTCTGGTCAGATCCCACTTGGAGTATTGTGAGCAGTTTTGGGCCCCGTAACTAAGGAAGTAGGTGCTGGCCTTGGAAAGGATCCAGAGGAGGTTCGCAAGAATGATCCCTGGAATGAAGAGCTTGTCATATGAGGAGCGGCTGAGGACTCTGGGTCTCTACACAGAGGCACAAGGCAGGGATGCCCTCTGTCCCCACTCCTGTTCGCCCTGGCAATCGAACCCCTGGCGATCTCTCTGCAAGATATGACTGGCTGGAAGGGCATCCAAAGAGGAGGCAGAGAGTACAGAGCGTCACTCTATGCGGATGACCTGCTCCTCCACATCTCGGACCCACAGAACAGCATGAAAGCACTCATAAAGCTCCTGGAAGAGTTCTCCGCAAGGAGATGGCAAGGCACCCTACTGCCCCAAGAGCCACATTACTGGAAGAACTAATAAACACTGACAGTGAAGAGGGGGTAACTGTGGGGACATCTATGGATAGTTGCTGGAAAGAACAAGAACACCACTGAACGGAGCCAGGCACAAATAGGAGGACGAATTAGGGACGGAAGTGGGTTGGGGACTCTGGAGCGAAGCACTGAGAAGGGCCAACTCTGCTAGGCTGAGCCTCATGCATTTTAAAGTGCTGCACAGGGCCCATGTAACCAGAGCTCGAATGAACAGGTTCTTCCCGGAGGTGGAGGATAAATGCGGAAGGTGCCAGGGAGGCCCCACCAACCACGCCCACATGTTCTGGGCAAGCTCCAGACTTGTTGGGTTTTGGACAGCCATCTTTAGTGCGATGTCCAAGGTTGTGGGGGTGAAGGTGGAGCTGTGCCCGAGAGTGGCAGTCTTCGGGATATCGGACCAGCCAGAACTACATACGGGGAACAGGGCCTGGCTTTTGCTTCCTTAATTGCATGCCGGAGAATCCTGCTCGACTGTCGATCAGCAGCACCACCCACAGTTGCAGACTGGCCGGCAGACCTATCGGATTTTCTCCACCTGAAGATGGGCAGCACAGTACCATAGTACTATGACTTCACAGTGCCAGGGTCCCAAGTTCGATTCCCGGCTTGGGTCACTGTCTGTGCGGAGTCTGCACGTTCTCCCCGTGTCTGCGTGGGTTTCCTCCGGGTGTTCCGGTTTCCTCCCACAAGTCCCAAAAGATGTGCTATTAGGTAATTTGGACATTCTGAATTCTCACTCCATGTACTCATACAGGCGCCGGAATGTGGCGACTAGGGGATTTTCACAGTAACTTCATTGCAGTGTTAATGTAAGCCTACTTGTGATAGCGTGGGGGCTATCCATCAGCCTGTTCCAAGACCTATTTGAGGCCAACAGCAATTAGGAAGAGAGGGGGGCATAGAGGAAAACAAATAGTAACACACACAATGGAGAGGAGCAGAGGCGGAGGGGGAGAGGGAGAGGAGGTGAGGAGGAAACCCAAGGGAGTCACTGAGCGAAACAAGGGGAAAAAGGGAGGAGCAGGAAGCGCCCCCCGCCCCATCCGCAAAGACAACAACTATAACCTGGAGTCACCTGAGATGTCCACATCCCGGTTTCAAAATGGACACTCGCAAAGAACGCAGGGAAAATTGGACAATACTAAGAAACAAGCAGGTGCAAGCTCTGTCTGTTGATTAGAACCTTAAACTCTCAGACAGGACAGAAACTACCAAACAATCTACATACTAATGAGCCATCTCCGGGGACAAAAGGGAAACATTTAGATACACAATGTTAAGGCAGACTCCCCTGCGCCAGAAGAGACTAAGACAAAGAAGACCAACGGTCACTAGGACATGCCCAGCGATCAGGGAACCACCCCTCTATTGGAGGAAGATCGATACAGATGATTGGGAAAGACCCAATTAGTTGAGGCCAAGTTCAAGGCCCGCCCAAAAGCGGGTGAAGCCCTTTTTAGTATAAAAGGTATTCCCCAAGGGAGAATCTTTCTTCTTTGGCCTTGGCTCTCAGCGAATAGAGAGACCAGCCTAGCAGCTACATCAGACCAAGTAAGTTCCAAGTCAATGCACGCTACGAGATAGACGCTCCGAGTTGCTACCCTGTAAACAGCTCAACCCAGCAGCCTCAGAACCGAGCAACGGCCATTGTTCCTCTGACTGAATGGGCACCCGAAGCTAAGTATAGGCTTTAGTAATAGTGGTAGTTTAGTTTGTAGAGTTTATGCATGAGTAGATTTGACTGTGTGTAAATAAATGAGCATTGCTTTTGAACTTACTAACTGGTGTATCGAGTCATTGATCAATATTCGGTTCTGAACCTTGTGGCGGTGTCAAAAGATACCTGGCGACTCTTGAGCAAACATGATTAAATAGAGCCAAATTAAGAAACAGCTAAAGTTAGCAACAAACCGCAGCAGAAAGGAGCAAAGTCCAGTGTGTGACACCCAGGGCGGAAGTTGATACTAGGGATAAACCAAATGGGGGGAAGGGAGGAGGGGGTGGGGGGGAAGGGCAGATGGAGGGATTATATGTAAAACAAATTTGGTAAATAAGAAATGTCACTATATGTAAATACCAGGTGCACTATAGATTGAGTTGTTACTCTAAAAATGGAAAAATGCCAATAAAAATATTTTTTGAAAAAATGATTGAATGGCGGAGCAGATTCGATTGGCTGAATGGCCTAATTCTGCTCCCATGTCTTATGATCTTATGGTCTAAGAAATAGGAACAGGATTAGACCATACAGCCCATTGTGCCCACTCCACCATGTTCCATCTTGGCTGATCCCAGGCATCAGTTCCACTTTCCTGCTCACATGCCTTTATTCCTTGAGAAGCCACAAATCTGTCTATCCCAGCCTTACATAAATTAAAGTGTTTAATTTGAAGGTGCCTAAGTTCCTGTCCGGTCAGTAGCTCCAGGTTTCCGTCAGTTCGCCTAAGCTGACGAGCCTGTCCCCTATGTAAATGTCTCTGACTGTTAGCATCCCCCATTCTGTCTCCATTTTCTAAAGGTGACTTTGAGCATAGCTGGCGTAAATTTGTGGCTGCCTCGGAAATTTGTGGCTGCCTCAGATGGGGGCCATTGAGGGCATCTTGGTCACACCGAAATGTTGCCTCATTTGGTTCCATGCCCTCAATGTGGCTACCACCACTGGGCAGGATGTGTACTTTGCCGGGGGGGGGTGGTGGTGGTGGGAGCGCTGTCGTGAGGAGGGTCCGGAGGGTTGTTCCCTTGCAGGAGGACTCCTCCAGCCTCACCAATTCCGTATTGGGTTCTCGTATCCATCCCCTCATCCTCTCGGCTCTGGCTGCCCAGTGGTAGTATTGCAGGTTTGGTGGGGCCAGGCTGCCCATATTTTTCCTCCTCTGCAGTGTTGACCTTGGGATCCTTGGGCTTGGCCCTGCTCAGTGCTTCACTTCAGAGGCCCCACCCTATTTCCACCCTCGTTCTTCCTCCCATTTTTCCTGTGTTTCGCCAATGAGCACGTCCTTTCTAAAGTCGTCCATACAGGTCCCCGCAGTCGCCCCCCCACCCAACATTACCTGCATCCAGTAGTTTCCACCAGGATTATGTGTCCCGGGTCCGTGGATATGCTGATTTCTTCTTGTGGAGAAAATTCTTAACCTGTAGGTGTCGAAGTTTGTTCCCTTTAGGTAGCTGCAGTCTCTTTGTGAGTTCCTCTAAGGTCGCTAGCCTGTCCTCTGTGGAAAAGTCCCCAACAGTCAGTGTCACCCCCCGCCCCCCCCCCCACCCTCCCAACCTCTTAAAAGTGGTGTCAAGCATGGCTGATGCAAACTTATGGTTGCCGCTGATGGGGGCCATGGTAGACATTTTGGTTAAACCGAAGAGCTGTCTCATTTGGTTACAGGTTTGGAGTCTGGCTTCCACCACTGGGCTTGTTGAATGCTTGGCTCACGGGGATGGGGGTACCGTTGTGGTGAGGGCCCGGAGAGTGGTCCCGGTACAGGAGCCTCTCCTCCATCCTCACCCATTCCACGTCTGGTTCTTTCACCCATCCCCTCACTCTTTCCGCCGTGGCTGCCCAGTGGTAGGACTGTAGGTTTGGCAGGGACAGACCCCCCATGCTTCTTCTTTGTAGGACTGTTTTGGAGATTCTTGAGTTCTTTCCCCCCCCCCCCACCTCACACACACACACAAACACCATAACCATCTTTTTTTTTTCTAAATGTTTTTATTGGGTTTTTGAACAAAGTATATTTACCGTTATGTACATGGAATAAGAAATATATATATACATATATAGATGAGAAGGGCACACCAAAACATATCAAAAAAAAAAGTAATGATAAAAAAAAAATAGAATAACTGGTAGGGTATTGTGCACCAGCTCAACAGCAGCAACTCTGTACAACTGGCAAAATGATTTACAACACATAAGTAGGCGACTGTTTGTGGGGGGGAGGGAGTGAGGGGTGGAGGCTGGGGAGGTAAATATACATTTGGGTGCCGGAGAAACAATTACAGAGGGCAATACTCGAATCGGTTTGGTGTTGTCACTTGCTTCTCCCGGACAGATCTCGCTGCCGTTGTCATCTCGCGCTCACCTCCGCTTCAGCCGTTCCTCCCGTCTTTCGCCTGTATTCTCCTTGTTCTCTGTTCCTGGGGATGCCACGTTCGTTATTGTATCCCGTGCCCTCCTTCTGGCTATCATTTCCCTGCCTCCCTCCCACCTCCCTGGTTCTCCTCTCTTGTTCCCTGTCCCTTCCCTCTCCACCCCCCCCCCCCTCCCCCTCCTGTGGTTCGCCTTTCTTTCCTCTTAGGTTTAGCTGCCCCCCCCCCCTCCCTCCCGGTCCATCTCTCCGTCTCATGCTTTGGCTACCTTCCCCTGGTTCTTGGCTGCCTGGCTATTCTTCTACTTGTTCGTTGGCCACAAACAGGTCCCGGAACAATTGGGTGAATGGCTCCCACGTTCTGTGGAAGCCGTCGTCTGACCCTCGGATGGCGAATTTGATTTTCTCCATTTGGAGAGATCCTGAGAGGTCGGACAGCCAGTCTGCAGCTTTGGGTGGTGCTGCTGACCGCCAGCCGAACAGGATTCTACGGCGGGCGATCAGGGAGGCAAAGGCAAGGGTGTCCTCCCTCCTCCCCAGGAATAGATCTGGCTGGTCTGATACCCCAAAGAGCGCCACTTTCGGGCATGGCTCCACCCTCATCCCCACCACTTTGGACATTGCCTCGAAGAAGGCTGTCCAGTACACCACATGTCTGGGGCAAGACCAGAACATGTGGGCGTAGTTGGCCGGGCCTCCTTGGCACCGTTCACATCTATCCTCCACCTCCGGAAGAACCTACTCATACGGGTTCTTGTTAAGTGGGCTCTATGTACCACTTTTAGCTGTGTCAGGCTGAGCCTTGCGCACGTGAAGGTGGAGTTGACCCTATGCAGTGCTTCGCTGCAGAGTCCCCACCCTATTTCGATCCCCAGGTCCTCCTCCCATTTCTTTCTTGTTGCGTCCAGTACGGTGTCGGCCCTCTCTACCAGTCGGTCATACATGTCGCTACAGTTTCCTTTATCTAGTATGCTTGCGTCCAGTAACTCTTCCAGTAATGTCTGTCGTGGCAGTTGTGGGTACGTCCTTGTTTCCTTTCGTAGGAAGTTTTTGTGTTGTAGATACCTTAGCTCATTCCCCCTGGCTAGCTGGAATTTCTCTGTTAGTTCGTCCAGTGTTGCGATCCTGCCGTCCGTGTATAGGTCCCTGACTGTCAGTGTCCCTCCATCCTGCCCACCTTTTGAAGGTGGCGTCCGTCAGTGCTGGTGTGAACCTATGGTTGTTGCAGATGGGAGCTTTGTCTGACATTTTGGTCAGGCCAAATTGCTGCCATAGTTGGTTCCAGGATTGGAGGCTGGCTATCACCACCGGGTGGGGATGGGAGTGCTGCCATGGCGAGGGCCCGGAGGGAGGTCCCCATGCAGGAGGCCTCTTCCGCGCGCACCCACTCGGCTTCTGTCTCCTTGATCCATCCCCTTATTCGCTCGGCTGTCGCCGCCCAGTGGTAGAATTGTAGGTTTGGGAGGGCTAGCCCCCCCCCCCCCCCCCCACCCCCACCCCCACCCCCAGATTTTGGTTTTGTTGGAGCTTCTTTGGGAACCTAGCATTCTCCACCCCCACCCCCCCATACGAACGCCATGATTAATTTGTCCAGTGCTTTGAAAAAGGCCTTGGGGATGTAGATCGGAATGGATCTAAGTAGGAAGAGGTACCTGGGCAGTATGTTCATTTTGATCGTCTGGACTCTCCCCGCGAGGGAGAGTGGGAGTGTGTTCCATCTTTGTAGGTCCTTTTTTACTTCCTCTGTCAGACTGGTGAGGTTCCATCTGTGGATCCCTTTCCAGTCATGTGCTATTTGGATCCCCAGGTAGTGGAATTTGTGTCGGGCTTGTTTAAACGGCAGTCCCATTAGTGCTGCCCCCCCTACTTGTGGGTGTACCGGGAAGATCTCGCTTTTTCTCATGTTGTGTTTGTAGCCCGAGAAGGCGGCAAACTCTTTCAGGAGCGCGATGATTCCGTCCATGCTGCTCTGTGGGTCTGAAATGTAGAGGAGCAGGTCATCTGCATAGAGTGAGACTCTGTGCTCTCTGCTGCCCCTTCGGATCCTCTTCCAGCTTTTTGCTGCTCTGAACGCGATTGCTAGTGGTTCGATCGCGAGAGCCAACAGCAGCGGGGACAGTGGTCATCCTTGTCTGGTGCCCCTGTGCAGCTGGAAGTATCAGGAGTTGGTGTTGTTGGTCCATACGCTCGCCATGGGAGCGTTGTATAGGGACTTTACCCAGGAGGTGAACCCTGTTCCAAGCCTGAACCGCTCCAGTACCTCTATGAGGTATTTCCATTCGACTCTGTCGAAGGCCTTTTCTGCGTCTAGGGAGACGATCACCTCTGGTGTTCTCTCCCCGGAGGGGGTCATTATCACATTTAGCAAGTGCCTGATGTTCGAGGTAAGCTGTCTACTTTTGATAAAGCCCTTCTGGTCCTCTGAGACTACCTCTGGTACACAGTCTTCGAGCTTTTTGGCTAGGATTTTTGGCCAATATTTTGGCATCTGTGTTCAGCAGTGAGATGGGTCTGTATGACCCACATTCCGTTGGGTCTTTGTCTTTCTTTGGTATCAGCGAGATTGAGGTCTGTGCTAGCGTGGGTGGCAGTGTGCCCCTAGCTAGCGAGTTTGTGAACATCTCCCGCAGGTGCGGGGCCAGTGCTATCGCAATTTCTTTGTAGAAGTCCGCTGGGAACCCGTCTGGTCCCGGCGCCTTCCCCGCCTGCATGGAGCTAATGCTGTCCATGATCTCTCCCAGTGCTAGTGGTGCTTCCAGGCCCCCTTTTCTGCCCTCCCCCACGACTGGAATGTCCAGTCCATCAAGGAACCGTTTCATCCCGGACTCCCCTATTTGGGGCTCTGAGGTGTACAGCCCTTAGTAGAAGGCCTTGAAGGTTTTGTTGATCTTTTCTGGTTCTATTTCTAATGTGCCTCCGGTATCCCTGATTGTGCAATTTCTCTGGTGGCTGCCTGATTTCTCAGCTGGTGTGCCAGCAGGCGGCTGGCTTTGTCTCCGTGTTCGTATAGGGTCCCGCATGCCTGGCGGAGTTGGTGCACTGCTTTCCTGGTGGAGAGCAGATCAAAGTTCCTTTATAGCTCTTTCCTCTCCGCCAGGAGCTCTACGGTCGGGGCCTCAGAGTATTTACGGTCTACCTCCAGTATGGAGTCGACCAGCCGCTGCCGAGCCGCCCTTTCCGCCCTATCTCTTTGCGCTTTGAAAGCGATGATTTCCCCTCTTAGTACGGCCTTTAGCACTTCCCAGAATGTGAAGGGTGGACCTCCCATTCTGGTTGTTCTCTGTGTACTCTGCTATGGCCCGCGATATCTTTTAGTTGAAGGTCTTGTCAACTAGTAGGGCAATGTCGAACCTCCATGTGGGGCGTTGGGCCCTGTCCGTCTCCAGCCTCACGTCCATGTAGTGTGGAGCGTGGTTTGATAACACAATTGCGGAGTATTCCACTTTGTCTATCCCCAGAAGCACCGTTTTCCCTACCACAAAGAAGTCAATTCTGGTGTATACGTTGCGTACTGGGGAGAAGAAGGAGAACTCCTTCTCCCCTGGGTGGGTGAACCCCCAGGGGTCCACCGCTCCCATCTGTTCCATAAGGTCACTGAGTTCCCTTGCCATGCTTGAGGTTTTCCCCGTTTTGGAGCTTGATCTGTCAGTCGTTGGATCCTGTCCACAGTTGAAGACCCCCCCATGATTAGTCGGTGCGTCGCTGTGTCGGGGATTTCTGCCATGGTCTTTTTGATGAAGCGCGTGTCGTCCCAGTTGGGTGCGTACACGTTAACTAGTACTATCGGTGCCCCATCGAGGGCCCCGCTGACCATGACATACAGTCCCTGGGTCCATAACCGCCTTTGTCGCCCTAAACATTGTCCTCGTGCTGACCAGTATTGCCACCCCTCTGGCCCTCGTCCCATAGCAGGAATGGTGGATTTGTCCCACCCAGCCCTTCCTTACCCGCAGTCGGTCCTGCTCTCTCAGGTGTGTCTCTTGGAGGAAGACTATGTTGGCCCTCATATTTCTTAGGTGGGTGAGGACTCTGGATCTTTTCACTGGGCCGTTGAGTCCCCTTACGTTCCAGGTGACTATTCTGGTGAGGGGCTTCTGTCCCCTCGCTCCTGTGGGATTAACCATACTTAGCTGGTGGACGCGCCCCTGCCCTCCGGGGTTTCCCTTTGTTAGAGGACCGTCCAGGATGGCCGCTGTCACTGCTCTCTCCATGCGCTCGGGTCCCTGCACTCCAGGGTTTCCCTTTGTCCAGGGGGCACCCGACATGGCCGCCTACTGTGTATCCGCCACACGGGTAGTTGTGTTAAACCACTGTGTTGCATTGTGTTGTGTTGTACATGCCTGGACTTGTCCCAGCTGGCTCCGCCTGTGGCTCCTCCCCTCGGGCTCATGTATAAAGGTGGCTAGTCTCCGCCTCTGCCCCAGTTTGGGACGAGAGGCCAGGAGGCTTGCTGTTTAGTGTATTAAAGCCTCAGTTACATTCATCACTCATCGTGTGTTTATTGATGGCATATCAATTTAATACACTAAACTTTACGATGAACTCATCACTCAAGCCTGATCGCCTGGAGCTGATCCCACAGGCAGCTGACGCCTCAGAAACTTTTGAGCACTGGCTAAGCTGCTTCGAAGCGTACCTCGCATCCTTCACCGAAGACTTCACAGACTCCAGAAGAGGCAGATCCTCCACGCACGGGTGAGCCCAAGAGTCTTTCTTCTCATTAGGGACACTCCCTCGCACGCGGAGGCAATAACGCTGCTGAAGGGACAATACATGAAATCCGTTAACGAGGTGTATGCTAGGCACCTCCTCGCCACGAGACGGCAACGTCCGGGGGAATCACTTGCAGAATTCCTGCGTGCTTTGCGTGTACTCTGCCGGAACTGCGATTGCTGGGCAATATCGGCTACCCAGCACGCGGAGCTGTTGATCAGGGACGCTTATGTCGCGGGCATGAAATCAAATTATATCCGCCAGTGATTACTAGAAGGGAGAACACTTGGCCTCCCAGAGACAGTGCAACTCTCCAACTCGCTGGAGGTGGCCTCCCAGAACATGGAGGCCTATACCTCCGACCGCGCGGCACCCTCGTGGGCTCAGCCATCATCCGACCCGGGTGCTATGCAAGCCTGTGCCGCGTAGCGGCCCGCCAATGCCGGAGGCCCGAGGTGCTACTTCTGCGGCCAGAGCAGCCACCCCAGACAACGCTGCCCTCCACGGAACGCAACTTGCAACGGCTGTGGGAAGAAGGGCCACTTTGCAAAAGCCTGCCAGGCCCGATCTCCCCCTAAAACCTCTAGGCCCAGCAGCGCTGCCTGCTGCCTGTCGGGGCCGCCACCAGCTGCCGCGCCTCCTTCCATGTACAACCCGTGGGTGCCGCCATCTTCGCCGCCATCTACAATTTCGGCAGCCACGTGCGGCCCATGGGGGCCGCCATCTTTAACGCAACCTCCAACCGCCACGCGTGACCAACGGGGGCTGCCATCTTGAATGCCATCACCGCTGCCACCCGCCACGTGTGACCCATGGGCCCGCCATCTTGGATGCCGTCGCCAATGCCTCCCGCCACGCGCGACTCATGGGGGGCCGCCATCTTGGGACCACTACGTTGCCTCCCGGGAGCCTGGCTCAGCCGACCGTACGTTGGCTGCCGCTACCTCCGCCCAGCCTACCGACCGCCTTCCGAAGCTCGTCTCCATCACGCTTGACCAGTCCCGGCCTCACCTCCTCGCGAAGTCTCCGATGACCGTCCGGATCAACGGGCACGGGACGGCCTGTCTTTTCGACTCCGGGAGCACAGACAGCTTCATACACCCAGATACGGTAAGGTGCTGCTCCTTCCCAATTTTACCCGCGACCCAGAAAATCTCCCTGGCTTCCGGATCCCATGCAGTAGAAATCCGGGGGTACTGTGTCGCGACCCTTACTGTACAAGGCGTAGAGTACGCTAACTTCAAACTCTACGTCCTTCCCCATCTCTGGGCTGGCCTATTACTGGGGTTCGACTTCCAGTGCCACCTCCAAAGCCTTACTTTAAAGTTTGGTGGAGCCCTGCCCCCCCTCGCCGTCTGTAGTCTCGCGACCCTTAAGGTCGACCCACCCCCGCTCTTCGCAAACCTCACCCCGGACTGTAAGCCCGTCGCTACTAGTGCCTGGGACAGGGCCTTTATCAGGTCAGAGGTCCAGCGACTCCTGCGAGAGGGGATCATTGAGGCTAGTACCAGCCCCTGGAGAGCCCAAGTGGTGGTCGTCAAGACTGGGGAGAAGCACCGGATGGTCGATTACAGTCAGACCATCAACCGGTACATGCTGCTCGATGCATGTCCCCTCCCCCGCATAGCTGATATGGTCAACCAGATTGCGCAGTATTGAGTCTTCTCCACAGTTGACTTGAAGTCCGCGTACCACCAGCTCCCTATCCGCCCGGAGGACCGCCGATACACTGCCATCGAGGCAGATGGCCGCCTCTACCACTTCCTCAGGGTCCCCTTCGGTGTCACCAATGGCGTCTCGGTCTTCCAAAGAGAAATGGACCGAATGGTTGACCAGTACGGGCTGCGGGCCACGTTCCCGTACTTAGACAATGTCACCATCTGCGGCCATGACCAGCAGGACCATGCCGAAAACCTCCGGCACTTCCTCCACACCGCTAAACTCCTGAACCTCACCTATAATAAGGGAAAATGCGTTTTCTACACAACCCGCCGAGCCATCCTCGGCTACGTTGTGGAACACGGAGTCCTAAGGCCCGACACTGATCGCATGCGCCCCCTCATGGAACTCCCCCTCCCCCACTGCCCCAAGACCCTGAAGAGATGCCTGGGGTTCTTCTCCTACTATGCCCAGTGGGTCCCCAATTATACGGACAAGGCCCGTCCGCTGATCAAATCCACCGTTTATCCCCTGACAGCTGAGGCCCGCCTGGCCTTCAATCGCATCAAGGCAGATATTGCCAAAGCCGCAATGCACACAGTAGACGAGTCCATCCCGTTCCAGGTGGAGAGCGATTGTGTCGGACTTTGATCTGGCCGCTACCCTCAACCAGGCTGGCAGGCCTGTGGCTTTCTTCTCCCGTACCCTCAGGCCTCCGAAATTCGACACTCCTCCGTCGAAAAGGAGGCCCAAGCCATAGTGGAAGCTGTGCGACACTGGAGGCATAACCTGGCCGGCAGGTGATTCACTCTCCTCACTGACCAACGGTCAGTTGCCTTCATGTTCAACAATACACAGCGATCAAGAACGACAAGATACTGAGGTGGAGGATCGAGCTCTCCACCTACAACTACGATATCTTGTATCGACCTGGGAAGCTCAATGAACCCCCAGATACCCTATCTCGCGGTACATGTGCCAGCGCACAAGTAGACCTACTCCGGGCCCTCCACAATGACCTCTGTTACCTGGGGGTCACCCGTTTTTTTCACTTCATCAAGGCTCGCAACCTGCCTTACTCCATCGAGGAGGTCAGGACCGTGACCAGGGACTGCCAGGTCTGCGCGTAGTGCAAACCGTATGTCTATCGGCCCGACAGAGCGCACCTGGTAAAGGCCTCTCGCCCCTTTGAGTGCCTCAGCATCGACTTCAAAGGGCCCCTCCCCTCCACTGACCGTAACGTGTACTTCCTCACCATTGTTGACGAGTACTCAAGATTCCCCTTCGCCATCCCATGCCCTGACATGACCTCTGCCACCGTCATCAAGGCCCTGCACAGTCTTTTCACCCTGTTCGGGTTCCCCGCCTACATCCATAGTGATCGGGGATCCTCCTTCGTGAGCGACGAGTTGCGTCAGTTCCTGCTTAGCAAAGGCATCGCCTCCAGCAGGACGGCCAGCTATAACTCCCGGGGAAACGGGCAGGTAGAGAGGGAGAACGCGACGGTCTGGAAAGCCGTCCTCCTGGCCCTACGATCTAGGAGCCTCCCAGTCTCCCGCTGGCAGGAGGTCCTCTCCGATGCGCTCCACTCCATCTGGTCACTCCTGTGTACAGCCAACAACGAGACTCCTCACGAATGTATGTTTGCGTTCCCCAGAAAATCCACCTCCAGGGTCTCGTTCCTGTCCTGGCTGGACGTCACCCGGGCACGTCCACCTCAGGAAACATGCGGGGAGCCATAAATCCGACCACCTAGTCGAGAAAGTCCTGCTCCTCCACGCCAATCCACAATATGCCTACGTGGCACACCAGGACGGGCGACAGGACACAGTCTCCCTTCGGGATTTGGCACCAGCAGGCTCCCCGGCGACCATCACCACCACCACCCCCGACCCTACACTGTCTTTCCCCACCCCTGCCCACCTACCTCACGAACTAGCACCCGCAGGCCCACCGGCGACCATTATCACCACCTCCACCCATACACCGCCCCCCCCCCTTCACCGACTCAACAACTGGGTGAAGAAGAGGACAACACACTCCTGGATGGGCAGGTCTCGACACCGGTGCCCACACCACAGCCGGGACTGAGGCGATCATGGCGGAAGGTCAAGGCCCCCGACAGACTTGACCTTTAAGACCACTTCAGCCCAACCGGACTCTTTTTTAAACAGGGGGTGAATGTGGTAAACCACTGTGTTGCATTGTGTTGTGTTGTACATGCCTGGGGTTGTCCTGGCTGGCTCCGCCTGTGGCTCCTCCCCTCGGGCTCATGTATAAAGGTGGCTAGTCTCCGCCTCCGCCCCAGTTCGGGACAAGAGGCCAGGAGGCTAGCTGTTTAGTGTATTAAAGCTTCAGTTACATTCATCGCTCGTCGCGTGCTTATTGAAGGCATATCAGTAGTCCCCTGCACTGTGGGGTCTCCCTTCGCCCAGAGACCGTACTGGGTGGGTGCTTGCAGCGATTCCTTGTTATGAGCCCTTGGTTGTGGCACTTTGTAGCCCTATTGCTATTCATTTTCTAGCCTTGTTTGTCCCTTCTTCCTTCACCCCCGGTCTCTCCCTCCGTGTGCCTTCTCCCCCATCAGGTCTCTCCCTTTCCCCCCCTTTTTCCCCCCTCTCCCGTATACCCCTCCTTTGTCCCTCTTTCCCCTGTTCCTATCCCCGTTTGCTCTCCCGCCCCTGTTAAGTGGTTCCCCCACCCCGTGCCTGGCGCCTTCCCCCCTGTTGGGGGCGCACTGTGGCCCTGCTTTGTTGCATGCTCCCGGCGCTAGCTTTCCTGCTAGTGCGGTGGCCCCCCTCTCGGGAGTTACTGTCTCGCTTCTCCCTTGCCCGGCCTCTGCGGTTTTCTGCCCGCTCTTCCACCATCCTACCCTGCACTCCTCTTGCTTGCTCTCCCTTCTCCGCTACTCTCGTTCCCTCATGCTGGGGCCTGGCCTCCCACCTGCAGCGGTCCCTCAGGCAGTGGTTTGCTTTTTGTTCAGGGTGACCCGTTGTGGTGGTATGCATTAGGGGTCATGTGCGACTGTGAAGCCGTGATGCTATTGGTTGACAGATCCCAGGTCCTGGTTGGCTGCTGACTCCTGGCTCCGCCCTGAAGGCGGAGTATAAGAACCCGAGCTTCTCCCCGCCGCTTCATTCTGTTGCTGAACTGCTGGGGACAAGTCTCGCTTAATAAAGCCTGAATCGACTTCATCACTTCTCGTCTCTCTCGTAAGTCATTGTGCGCTACAATTTATTAAGCGAGCTTAAAAGACTATGGAGCTCCGGATCGCCCCGGAATGCCTGCGGATCAGCCCCCATGCAGCGAACTCGGCAGCAGTATTTAAACACTGGCAAGCATGTTTTGAAGGCTACCTCCGAACGGCCCCCGGCCGGATCACAGAAGACCAGAAAACGCAAGTCCTGCATTCGAGGGTAAGCCCGGAAATTTACCCTCTCATAGAAGACGCAGAGGATTTCCCGACGGCGCTCGCATTACTGAAGGGCATCTACGTTCGGCCCGTGAACCAGGTCTACGCGCGCCACCAACTCGCAACGAGACGGCAAAGTCCCGGAGAATCGCTAGAAGAATTCTACGCCGCGCTGCTAATTTTGGGACGGGGCTGCAGCTGCCCGCCGGTGAACGCGATGGAACACACGGACATGCTAATTTGCGATGCTTTTGTGGCAGGTATGAACTCTCCCCAAATCCGCCAAAGACTTTTAGAAAGAGAGTCGCTAGGACTCTCAGAGGCACGGGCCCTTGCAGCTTCCCTAGATGTGGCCTCGCAAAACGCCCGCGCCTACGGCCCCGACCGCGCAGCAGCCCCTTGGGCTCCGTGGACCCCCGTCGCGACAAACCCCCCCCCCCTCGCAGGCTTGCGCGGTTAAAGCGCCAGACCATCCCGGGGGGGCCCGCTGCTATTTCTGCGGGCAAGCGAAACACCCCCGGCAGCGCTGCCCGGCCCGCGCAGCTATTTGTAAAAGCTGCGGCAAGAAGGGCCATTACGCGGCAGTGTGCCGGTCCCGGGGGGTAGCCGCAATCCCTGGAGAAGAACGAGCCCAGCATAGCCCAAACGCTCCCCAACCTCCCCAGCGCCCCATGTGCGACCCACGGGTGCCGCCATTTTGGGTCCCGGGCACCACGAGGGGAGGATGGGCGCCACCATCTTGTTTCCCCCCCAGCCACGTGCGATTCATGGGGCGGCCATTTTGTCCACCCCCGACCACTTGCAATCCATGGGGGCGGCCATTTTGTCCACCCCCGGTCACGTGCGATTCATGGACGCCACCATCTTGGTTGACAACAAAGGACCCCAGCATCGACGGCTCCACGGGGTCCGAAGAAGATGCCGCGACACTACTACCACGACTGGCTTCGGTGACTCTGGATCAATCACGGCCCCTTACGCTCCAGACGACGACAACAACGGTGCTGATCAACGGACACGAGACATCATGCTTAATCGACTCCGGGAGCACTGAAAGTTTTATTCACCCAGACACGGTAAGACGCTGTTTTCTGACCATCCATCCAAGTACGCAAAAGATTTCCCTAGCTGCAGGATCCCACTCCGTAGAGATCAAAGGGTCCTGCATCGCGAACCTAATGGTGCAAGGGAGGGAGTTTAAGAACTACAGGCTCTACGTCCTTCCCCAACTCTGCGCGCCCACATTACTGGGATTAGATTTCCAGTGTAACCTGCAGAGCCTAAAATTTCAATTCGGCGGCCCAATACCCCCACTCACTATCTGCGGCCTCCCAACTCTCAAGGTTGAACCGCCGTCCTTGTTTGCAAACCTCACCCCGGATTGCAAACCCGTCGCCACTAGGAGCAAACGGTACTGCGCCCAGGACCGGATATTTATTTGGTCTGAAGTCCAGCGGTTGCTGAAGGAAGGCATAATCCAGGCCAGCAATAGTCCCTGGAGAGCCCAGGTGGTAGTAGTAAAGACCGGGGAGAAGCAAAGGATGGTCATAGACTATAGCCAGACCATCTACAGGTACACACAGCTAGATGCGTACCCTCTCCCCCGCATATCCGACATGGTAAATCGGATTGCCCAGTATAAGGTTTTCTCCACCGTGGACCTCAAGTCCGCCTACCACCAGCTCCGCATCCGCCCAGGTGACCGCAAGTACACAGCCTTCGAGGCAGACGGGCGTCTATACCACTTCCTAAGGGTCCCATTTGGTGTCACGAACGGGGTTTCGGTCTTCCAACGGGAGATGGACCGAATGGTTGACCAGCACGGGTTGCAGGCCACGTTCCCGTATCTCGACAACGTAACCATCTGCAGCCACGATCAGCAGGACCACGACGCCAACCTCCAAAAATTCCTCCAGACCGCTAACGCCCTGAACCTCACATATAACGAGGAAAAGTGCGTTTTTAGCACAAACCGGTTGGCCATCCTGGGATACGTAGTGCGCAATGTGATAATAGGCCCCGACCCCGAACGCATGCACCCCCTTATGGAATTCCCCCTCCCCCACTGCTCCAAAGCCCTGAAACGTTGCCTGGGTTTCTTTTCATATTACGCCCAGTGGGTCCCCCAGTATGCAGACAAGGCCCGCCCGCTAATGCAGACCACTACCCTCCCCCTGTCGACAGAGGCTCGCCAGGCCTTCAGCCGCATCAAAGCGGATATCGCAAAGGCCACGATGCGCGCCATCGACGAGTCCCTCCCCTTCCAGGTCGAGAGCGACGCATCCGACGTAGCTCTGGCGGCCACCCTTAACCAAGCGGGCAGACCTGTGGCCTTTTTCTCCCGGACCCTCCACGCCTCAGAAATCCGCAACTCCTCAGTGGAAAAGGAAGCCCAAGCCATAGTGGAAGCTGTGCGACATTGGAGGCATTACCTGGCCGGCAGGAGATTCACTCTCCTCACCGACCAACATTATCATGTTCGATAATGCACAGCGGGGCAAAATTAAAAATGACAAGATCTTAAGGTGGAGGATCGAACTCTCCACCTTCAACTATGAGATCTTGTACCGTCCCGGAAAGCTGAACGAGCCGTCCGATGCCCTATCACGCGGCACATGTGCCAACGCACAAATAGACCGTCTCCAAGCCCTCCACGAGGACCTCTGCCACCCGGGGGTCACTCGATTCTACCATTTCATAAAGTCCCGCAACCTCCCCTACTCTGTGGAGGAGGTCCGTACAGTCACCAGGAACTGCCACATCTGCGCACAGTGCAAACCGCACTTTTTCAGGCCGGATAGAGCGCACCTGATCAAGGCTTCCCGCCCCTATGAACGCCTCAGTTTGAATTTCAAAGGGCCCCTCCCCTCCACTGACCGCAACGCATACTTCCTGAACATGGTGGACGAGTACTCTCGTTTCCCCTTCGCCATCCCCTGCCCCGACATGACAGCGGCCACAGTCATTAAAGCCCTCGGCACCATATTCACACTGTTCGTTTGCCCCGCGTATATCCATAGCGACAGGGGGTCCTCCTTCATGAGAGACGAGCTGCGCCAGTTCCTGCTCAGTAAGGGCATAGCCTCGAGCAGGACGACCAGCTACAACCCCCGGGGGAATGGGCAAGTAGAGAGGGAGAACGGCGCGGTCTGGAAGACCGTCCTGCTGCCCCTACGGTCCAGGGATCTCCCAGTTTCCCGGTGGCAGGAGGTACTCCCGGATGCTCTCCACTCCATCCGGTCGCTGCTGTGTACCACCACTAACCAAACGCCTCATGAGCGCCTCCTTGTCTTCCCCAGGAGGTCCTCCTCCGGAACGTCACTGCCGACCTGGCTGGCGGCCCCAGGACCCAGCTTGCTCCGGAAACATGTGCGGGCGCACAAATCGGACCCGTTGGTCGAGAGGGTTCACCTTCTCCACGCGAACCCGCAGTACGCCTACGTGGCGTACCCCGACGGCCGCCAGGAAACGGTCTCCCTGCGGGACCTGGCGCCCGCCGGCAACACACACACCCCCCCCCGACACCGATCATCCCCTCCCTACCACCGGCGCACCCCGCGACCGCCCCCTTCCCGGGAGGATCGGTCCTCCTCCCGTGCCCGCCCAGGAGTGAAACAGGAACAAACACCGAAACGCTCCCGGAGACGACAACGCCTGAACAAGCACCTGCACCACCACCGGGGCTGAGGCGATCGACGAGGAAGACCAGACCGCCCGCTCGACTCGTGGCATCCGCGTGACACCAAGAATGTTGTTGTATTGTAACAAAAAAAATAAATTTTCTCTTGCTAATATTGTAAATAGTTTCGCAAACTTTGTACATAGCCCAGTGTAGGGCTAAAACTGTAGTAACATGTCCGAAATTTTCCTTCCAGGGCCAGCCTTGTAAACCCCTACCACCATGCGAACCACCACCCCGCCGGGTTCCTTTTTAACAAGGGGTGAATGTGGTGGTATGCATTAGGGGTCATGTGGGACTCTAAAGCCATGATGCTATTGGCTGACAGATCCCGGGTCCTGGTTGGCTGCTGACTCCTGGCTCCGCCCTGAAGGCGGAGTATAAGAACCCGAGCTTCTCCCCGCCGCTTCATTCTGTTGCTGAACTGCTGGGGACAAGTCTCGCTTAATAAAGCCTGAATCGACTTCATCACTTCTCGTCTCTCTCGTAAGTCATTGTGCGCTACACCCGTGGAGGGACTGGGGGCGGGGAGGCCTGGCGTTGCCTGAACCACCGACCCCCCATCGGCGTGTTGTTGCCCATTGCCAGGGGGCACTTATTTCTACCCTAGCTGCTGGTTTCCCAGCCCGTGTTCCTCGACAAACTCGTTTGCTTCGGCAGGGGCTGTAAGGAAGTATTTTCTTTCTTGGTATGTGACCCAGAGTTTCGCTGGGTACAGCATACCAAAACGCACTTCGTTCTTGTGAAGAACTGCTTTCGCTCTATTGAATTTGGCCCGCTTCCTGGCTCTGTCTGCCGCAATGTCCTCGTAAATTCTAATGAAGTGTCTTTCCCATTTGCAGGTTCTGTTTTTCCTGGCCCAGCGCAGGATTGTTTCCCTGTCTTGGTACCGGTGCAGTTTAGTTATAACTGCTCTCGGGTGGTCCCCTGTCTTGGGCTTCGGGCGCAGCGACCGGTGTGCTCTGTCCATTTCTGGTGGGTTGCGGAACGTTTTCCTCCCCACTAAGTTGCACAGCATCCTGGCCACGTATGCCGTGGGGTTTCTACCCTCGATCCCCTCTGGTCGGCCCACTATCCTGACATTTTGCCTTCTCGAGCGTTTTTCCTGATTTCTGCCCTTCAGGCTCCCCTGTGTTATACCCAGTCTCATCACATCCTTCTCCAGGGCCGTGATCCGGTCACTCTTGTCAGTCGAGGCTTTCTCCAGCTCCTTAATGGTCTCCTCTTGGGCTTCCAGTTTCTCCTCTGCTCTGCCCAGGGCGAGCTGCACCTCCGCCAGGGCCTTGGCCACTGCTGCCTGCACTGCGGCCTCTATGTCTGCCCTTGCCTCTGCCCTGTTTTCCTGCTGATGTTCCCTCAGCGCCTCGGCAAAGGCTGCCTTCCAGTTCGTTACCCCTGGCCCAGGGGGAAAATGCTCCTGTCCGCCGCTTCGTGCGCTGATTAGCTCGTCTGAACGGGCTCGCACATTGCCCATCTGCTTTTGGTGCCCCTTCTCCCTCTGCTTTGACTCCCTTCTGGCATTTTCCCCCCCTTTTTTTTCTCCTCTCCCCTTTTTTTCCCGTCCTTTTCCCCCTTTTTTCCCCCTTTTTCTTTTCCCCTCCCTTCTCTCCTTTACCACTTTTTTTTTAATAAAACTCTTTTCAAGAGAATTTGTGTGTTTTTTTTTAAAGTGGAAAAAAAGTGAAAAAATGTCTTTCCCTTTAAAAGTTTTCTTTTCAAAGTTTTGTTTTTGCAAAAGGGCAAGTTCTTTTTTCTTTTCCCTCACTCACACAGGGTCGAGAGAGAGAGAGAGCGAGAGGCTTCTGACCGGGTGTCCGTCTTTGTTCGTGCCTTGTGGTAGTCGCCGCCGGGGTGGGGTCGGTCCTTGCTGCTGGCTTGGTCCCTGCTGTTGGCTCGGTCCCCTCTTTGGTCCCTGCCTTGGTCCGGGCCGCCGCTCGTCTTACCCTGCGCTCTCCTGCCGGAGTGGTGGGGGGGGGGGGGGGGGGGGGGGGGTCGTTGGTCGTTCCTGCTGTCTCAGTCCCCGCTTTGGTCTGGGCCGACACTCGTCCTGCCCTGCGCTCTGCTGCGGTGGGAGGGTTGGGGGGGGATGCCGCCAGATCACTCCGCTCCCAAGCGCCCAGTTCTCCCGCTCTAATGAGCTTGAATACTTCATTCTTACTCAGGTTGAGCTTGTAGCATGGCATGATGTAGCCACTTAAAATGGCTAACTCCCGATGGGAAAGGCTGATGGGAAAGTCAGCCACCAGGACACAAATGAGCAGCTGCACGTTGACTGTGTATTTACCTCTGGAAAGGCCAGACAAGATCGATACCAGCAACTATCAGCATAACAAAGCACCAGCCATATGCATATTAATGAGCAATCCCCGGGAACAATGAGCAACATTTAGACACATAAAGCAAAACCAGACTCTTTGGCGCCAGCAGAAGCCTACACAAAAGGAGGTGAACAACCACCTCAGGACCGCCCATCGATCAGGGAACTGCTCCAGCATTGGAGAAAATCGAACCAAGTGATTGGAACGAAGTTCAATCACTTGGAACCAGGTACAGGGTCCGCCCCGAAAGGCGGGAAGCCCCTGGGGACTATAAGAATTAAGCCCAAGTTCAAATCGTTCTTCTTGACCGGGTCACTCAGCAACGCCAACCAACCCTTGACAGTGACCGGTTCAGCCGCCGCCGATATCCAGTAAGTCCTAGTTCAACGCTCGCTACGAGATAGGCACTCCTAGCCACCAATCTGGATAAACTTCGAATCCCGCAGGCTCAGAACCCGAACGAAAGGCCATTTGTTTCCCTGACCTGGTGGGCCAGTTCAAAGTTAAGTATTGGCCTGTTAGCTGTAGAAGTAGCTTAGACGTAGAATTTGTACATGAGTAGTGATTACTGTGTATAATAAATGTGCTTTGATTTAAATCTTACTAAGCGGTGTATTGGATTATTGATCAGTACTCGGACTTGAACCACGTGGCGGTATCATAAAGATACCCGGCGACTCAAGAGCAAAGGTGATAAAACAGAGCAATTAAACTAAGGCTAAAGTTATCAACATTATTTGGCGACATCCTGACGGGACCCAATCTAGAAGTGGAAAACCACTCCGGGTGAACCCAGAATTTGAATTAGAGATCCAATTGGAAACAGAAAACCACAAGTGTTCAAGCATTTCTGATCAATACTCATAATTCGGAAGTGTGTGTATGCATGCGTAACTAACAGGGCGATAAGGTAAATCTGATAGATTTTTTGTTGCGTCAAAACTGTCGGAGGTCTGTATATCGGAAAGTAGCGAAAGCCGTACCCGTATTTACAGCAATGCCTTAGCTCCCCTGTTCCAAATTTAAAAGAAGCATTCGGATAGGAAAGATGGCAATGCAGGCAATGCAGTGCCTAATGAACCCCGAGGAATTTGCGGTCGCAGCGATCAGCAGCAGTAGAGTAGGACCATGTCCTATTTGGGAGGAAGAGATCAGGAAATATCTCAAAGGGAAAGGATGGCCCCTTTGGAATTAATTCGGTGATAACGAGGAATCAGGTCCCGGGAGTATAGGACACACTTGGTGGGAGAACCTGAGCGAGATCCACAAAAAGAGCTTAGGGAAAGCTCGCAAACTGATGGCAATCGTGTCCTGCTTGGCACAATTGCGAGGCACAGTGGAGGTCGTTAGGACGCTCCGGAAAGAAGTTGAGGGCATACATCGAATGAGTAAGGTCGATGTAAGCAAGGTAGAAAAGGAGAATTTAGACTTGAGAAGGAAATTGGCAGCAAAAGATGGAGAGGTGGATGACGCCAAAAGGGCTCACCAGTCTTGTCTGGCGCACTTAAGCAGCTTCCAGTCTCAATATGAAAAGGCCTATCAGGACACGCAACGTGCAGTCCTGTTATGAGAAGAAACGGAAAAACAGGTAGAGGCATTACATAAACAGTGTAGTGACCTCAAGGCAGCATTAAGAGCACTCCATGCTGCCACCACAGAACAAAGACAAGGCACGCTAGATCACGCAAAGTGCTGGAAGCAGATTACAGAGCTGCAATCGCTGCTTTCTGTTCAAAAAGGTTTTCAGGAAACCTTTGGAGAAAGATTAGATCAGGAAGATGGCCCTGATTGGGAAGAATTGAATGAAACGACGCAGAGATATGTTCAGGGAACATGTGCGCAGGGAAAGCCACAAAAGAGAAAAGCACCCCAACCCCCCACACAGCAGATAGTTCAAGCTCCAATGAACCCAGTAACCACCCACCGCACAGCCACATCGGACGATGCAGAATTTCTATATTCCACCCCCTTAACAGTGACCCAATTACAGGACGCGTGCGCTAAGATCACACCGTTCCTCCCCACCTCAGACCCCCACCATTTCTTTGCCACAGTTAAACATCAGGCGACCATGTACGGCCTGGATGAGCGAGAGCATGTAAAGCTCACGGTTTTAAGTTTAGACCCGTCGGTAGCAGCAGCCCTTCCCGACCCACAGAGCGTAGGAGGAGGCACCCTTGCAGAAATGCATACCGCGATCCTGGATGCGATCGGGTATAACCGGGGTGACCCCGTAGATGGCCTCAACAAATGTAGGCAAAAGAAATCCGAGCACCCCACAGCGTTTGCTGGACGCCTGTGGATTCACTTTGCAGCAGTCTTTGGAGACTTAGACCGTGCCCATTTGTCCCCAGACAACATGGCCAAATGGGCCTGCACCCTTATCTCCCATGCCACAGAAACAGGACAGAAAGCTTGCACGAGTTATGATCCCTCAGAGGAGGCCCTTAACGAGAAGTGGGTAGTGAAAAGATTGTCCCGCACTTGGGAGCAATCTATACAGAGCAAACCCGGTGTTAAGAATACCGAGGAAAAGCAGGCCGGCGCAGATATGCAGGCAGTAAAAACAACACACCACAACCCCGCATGGGTGAATGAGGGAAAGAACAGCCCCCCACCCAAGTCAAAGGAGTGTTACAACTGCAGACAGTTGGGACACTTCGCAAGAGAGTGCAATGCCCCTAAAAAGCCACAGAGAGCCCAGCAGACGGGAACTCTGATTAAGAAAAAGACAGAGCCCATTCATAGCGTTACCGCCCGTTCAGATCAGACGGACTTGACCGGAACGGACTGATGATGTACGGGCTCCCCCAGTTGGGTCTGCGACACCCTTTGGGATAGGTCCGGACGACCGGTAGTTGCAGCAAAAATTCGGGGACAGCCCATCGAATTTCTCTGGGACACAGGAGGGTCCCGCACCACAATAAATTCCTCCACCCTGTTTCAAAAAGACACGTGGCCCACGACAGACACTATCACCCTCAGCAGCTTTACAGGCCACTCACAGCAGGGACACATCACAGCCCCTGTACCCATTCAAATCAGTACCATTACCACCAAGCACCCCGTAGTTTTAGTTGACCTGCCCCACACAGCAGAGCACATTCTCGGAATCGATTTCATGAATTCCCATAATCTTTCATTCGATCCAGTCAACCAGTGTGTCTGGAAGATGGCAAAATCCGCAAGAGCCCCCGCAACGCTCAACATAGGAGAGTACATGAACAAAATTAGCGGAGTAGGCGAATTTTGGTTCAACCCGACCACGCTTAGTACGGACAAGCTGGTTAGGGCAGATCTGCAAAAGAACAGGGCAGCATTCGCGACCCACAAGCACAACTGTGGACGGATGACTGGCTCCGTACAAGTAACAGGACCTGACCCTAAACTCCCAAAAACAATATGGATTTCCCCAAGAGGCAGAGGGAGAAATCTCCAAGGTAATAGAAAGCTTATTAGAGCAGGGCGTACTTAGATCAGTAGCCTCCACTAATAATGCCCCGATTTGGCCAGTGAGAAAGCCCGATGGATCATGGCTACTGACCATCGATTACCGGGAACTCAACAAAGTCACCCCCGCAGCAGCCCCCACAGTAGCAACAAATCCCGAGACCATGCTCAAGCAGGGACTCAATTCCCGATTCTTTACGGTTTTGGACGTCAGTAATGGATTCTGGTCCATTCCATTGGCAAAGGCGTGCCAATACAAATTTGCCTTCACCTTTAAAGCACAGCAGTACACGTGGACATGCCTGCCACAACGATTCCACAACACCCCCTCCATTTTCCACCGACAGCTGGCAAATGGTTTAGCCAAATTCTCTCGCCCCGAATGTCTGGTTCAGTACGTAGACGACCTACTACTGCAGACAGACACCAAGGAAGAGCACATTGAACTTCTGCCCGAACTCCTGGAACTATTACACTCAATCGGTTGTAAAGTCAACCCCAAAAAGGCCCAGATTTTGGAAGAAAAAGTGATATATTTGGGAACAATTATCACACATGGTAAACGCGAGATCGAGCATAAAAGGATTGACTCGATTGCTAAATTGCCCCTTCCCCAGAACGTTTCAGCCCTCCGGACGCTTTTAGGATTGGTTGGCTACTGCCGAAACCACATTGACGGTTTCGCCAGCAAGGCAGCGCCCCTCTCTGACCTCCTAAAGAAGGGAGCTCCCTGGGAATGGCTTCCGCAGCATTCGGATGCTGTGGACTCTTTAAAACAGGCACTCATAGCAGCTCCTGCACTACAAGTTCCAGACCCGCTTTCCCCTTACGCCATAGAGGTAGCGACCACAGACCGTACCCTTTCAGCCATGCTCCTCCAGGAACGGCACGACCAGTTAAGGCCCGTAGCTTATGCCTCCAGACTTTTAGATGCTGTGGAGCAGGGATTTTCAGCCTGCGAGAGGCACCTGCTCGCAGTATTTTGGGCAGTCCAGTATTTTTTGTACATTACCAGACTGAACCCTATCACAATTCTCACCGAACACACCCACACCCAACTTTTACTGGACGGACGACTCAAGGACAGTACAGTAAGCCAGATTAGAGCAGCTAGATGGACCCTTCTCTTGCAGGGACGGGACATCACTGTTAAACGGACAAAGACGCACACCTTTTTAGCCGACAACTTACAGTACCCCGGAACCCCCCATGAATGCGAAATTATCTCTCCACACCACAACACAGGCCCCTTTATTGCGAAAACACCCCCCAGAAAGATAGGTAGTTCAACCCAGAGGCCCCAGCACACAGACACGTGTGAGCCCATAAAGATCTATGTGGATGGAACTTCCACAGTCTTGGATGGGAAGCGCATAACAGGTTGCGGTATATATGTCGAGGACGCGCAGTGACGCACCTTTGAGGAGATATCATTAAAACTTCCAGGCCACTTAGGCGCGCAGGCAGCGGCCATCGCGTATATAGTGGAACACCCAGATTCCTTCCCCAGCCCAGCAGACATATACTCGGACAGCCTCTATGTCTGCAACAGCCTCACAGAATTTCTGCCCCTGTGGAAAGCAAGTGGATTTTTTTCCGCAGACGGAAAACCCCTCCCCTCAGCCCCATTGCTCCGTCATATTTTAGAGCGAGCCCAGAACAGGACGTTTGGGATAATCAAAGTCTGCAGTCACCATCGTTCCTCCCCCCCTGGAAATGTAAAAGCCGACGCACTGGCTAAAGCAGGTTCCAGGCATGGATACCTTTGGACACCCCCCGAAAGCGCACCAGTGAGTGCAGTTCAGGTCTCACAGACAAAGATCGAGGATCTAGTGGAGGCCCAGAAGCAGGACAGTAATTTCAGGGAGATTGTAAAAGGAAACTATCCAGCACCCTATGAGAGGTTTAGAAATGCACTGACCACACATGACGGTGTGGTGTTAAAAGACACCCTTTATGTGGTTCCTGAACAGGACAGGAATCAACTGATTTGTTTGTTCCATGATGGTCATGGACATCAGGGAATCGACCCCACGACGGCCCATCTCAAGCAGCTTTGTTGGTGGCTGAATTTAAAGGATGATGTTGTAGCGCACAAAGACCCACGAGAGACAAATAGAGATGAAGTCGATGAGGCTTTATTAAGCGTGACTTGTTCCCCGCAGTTCAGTAGCTGACTGGCCTGCGGGGGAGAACTCCAGGTTCTTATACTCCGCCTTCAGGGCGGAGCTAGAGGTCAACAGCCAACCAGGACCCGGGATCTGTCAGCCAATGACATCACGGCTTCACAGTCCCACATGACCCCTAATGCATACTACCACATTCACCCCTTGTTAAAAATGAACCCGGCGGGGTGGTGCTTCGTATGGTGGTAAGGGTTTACAAGGCTGGTCCTGGGAGGACAACTTTTGCATGTACAGAGGTTTTTTTTTTTTGTTTTGAACTACTTACAGTAAAAGGGGGAAAAGGAAAACGTTCTCGTTACAGTCCACAATATAATAGTGTTACATTGATGTCACAAGTCGGTCGGGCGGTCTGGTCGTCCTCGTCGATCGCCTCGGCCCCGGTGGTGGTGCTTGTTCCCGTGTTGTCGTCTCCGGGAGCCTTACGGTTTCTGCTTCCGCTTCACTTCTGGTCGGACCTGGGAGGAGGACCGATCCCCCCGGGAAGGGGGCGCTCGCGGGGTGCGCCGGTGGCAGGGAGGGTGTGATTGGTGTCGGGGGGGGTGTGTGTGTTGCCGGCGGGCGCCAGATCTCGCAGGGAGACCGTGTCCTGTCAGCCGTCGGGGTACTCCACGTAAGCGTACTGCGGGTTCGCGTGGAGGAGGCGAACCCTCTCGACCAATGGGTCCGACTTGTGCGCCCGCACATGTTTTTGGAGCAGGATGGGTCCTGGGACCGCCAGCCAGGTCGGCAGCGACGTTCCAGAGGAGGACTTCCTGGGGAAGACAAGGAGGCGCTCATGAGGCATTTGGTTAGTGCTAGTACACAGTAGCGACCGGATGAAGTGGAGAGCGTCCGGGAGGACCTCCTGCCACCGTGAAACTGGGAGGTCCCTGGACCGTAGGGCCAGTAGGACGGTCTTCCAGACCGTGCCGTTCTCCCTCTCTACTTGCCCGTTCCCCCGGGGGTTGTAGCTGGTCGTCCTGCTCGAGGCTATACCGTTGCTGAGCAGCAACTGGCGCAGCTCGTCACTCATAAAGGAGGACCCCCTGTCGCTGTGGACGTATGCGGGGCAACCGAACAGTGTGAATATGGTGTTAAGGGCTTTAATGACTGTGGCCGCTGTCATGTCAGGGCAGGGGATGGCGAAGGGGAAACGGGAGTACTTGTCCACCACGTGCAAGGAGTATATGTTGCGGTCGGTGGAGGGGAGGGGCCCTTTGAAATCCAGACCAAGGCGTTCAAAGGGACGGGAAGCCTTGATCAGGTGCGCACCATCCGGCCTGAAAAAGTGCGGTTTGCACTATGCGCAGATGTGGCAGTTCCTTGTGACTGTACGGACCTCCTCCACAGAGTAGGGGAGGTTGCGGGACTTTATAAAGTGGTAGAACCGAGTGACCCCCGGGTGGCAGAGGTCCTCGTGGAGGGTTTGGAGGCGGTTAATTTGTGCGTTGGCACATGTGCCGCGGGATAGGGCGTCGGACGGCTCGTTCAGCTTTCCGGGACGGTACATGATCTCATAGTTGAAGGTGGAGAGCTCGATCCTCCACCTTAAGATCTTGTCGTTCTTAATTTTGCCCCGCTGTGCATTATCGAACATGAAGGCTACCGACCGTTGGTCCGTGAGGAGAGTGAATCTCCTGCCGGCCAGGTAATGCCTCCAATGTCGCACAGCTTCCACTATGGCTTGGGCTTCCTTTTCCACTGAGGAGTGGCGGATTTCTGAAGCGTGGAGGGTTCGGGAGAAAAAGGCCACGGGCCTGCCCGCTTGGTTAAGGGTGGCCGCTAGAGCTACATCGGAGGCGTCGCTCTCGACCTGGAAGGGGTGGGACTCGTCGATGGCGCTCATCGTGGCCTTTGCGATATCCGCTTTGATGCGGCTGAAGGCCTGGCAAGCCTCTGTCGACAGGGGGAAGGTCGTGGTCTGTATTAGGGGGCGGGCCTTGTCTGCGTACTGGGGGACCCACTGGGCGTAATATGAAAAAAACCCCAGGCAGCGTTTTAGGGCTTTTGAGCAGTGCGGGAGGGGAAATTCCATGAGGGGGCGCATGCGTTCGGGGTCGGGGCCTATTATCCCATTGCTCACTACGTAGCCCAGAATGGCTAGCCGGTTTGTGCTAAACATGCACTTGTCCTCGTTGTATGTGAGGTTGAAGGCTTTAGCGGTCTGGAGGAATTTTTGGAGGTTGGCGTCGTGGTCCTGCTGATCGTGGCCGCAGATGGTCACGTTGTCGAGGTACGGGAACGTGGCCTGCAACCCGTGTTGATCAACCATTCGGTCCATCTCTCGTTGGAAGACCGAGACCCCGTTTGTGACGCCAAATGGGACCCTTAGGAAGTGGTATAATCGCCCGTCTGCCTCGAAGGCTGTGTACTTGCGGTCACTTGGGCGGATGGGGAGCTGATGGTAGGCGGACTTGAGGTCCACGGTGGAGAATACCTTATATTGGGCAATCCGATTGACCATGTCGGATATGCGGGGGAGAGGGTACGCATCTAGTTGTGTGTACCTGTTGATGGTCTGGCTATAGTCTATGACCATCCTTTGCTTCTCCCCTGTCTTTACTACTACCACCTGTGCTCTCCAGGGACTGTTGCTGGCCTGGATTATGCCTTCCTTCAGTAGCCGCTGGACTTCGGACCGAATGAATGTCCGGTCCTGGGCGCTGTACTGTCTGCTCCTAGTGGCGACGGGTTTGCAATCCGGGGTGAGGTTTGCAAACAAGGATGGGGGCTCAACCTTGAGGGTTGCGAGGCCGCAGATAGTGAGTGGTGTATTGGGCCGCCGAATTGAAACGTGAGGCTCTGCAGGTTGCACTGGAAATCTAATCCCAGTAATGTGGGCGCGCAGAGTTGGGGAAGGACGTAGAGCCTGTAGTTTTTAAACTCCCTCCCTTGCACCGTTAGGGTCACTATGCAGAAGCCTTTAATCTGTACGGAGTGGGATCCTGCAGCTAGAGAAATCTTTTGCGCACTGGGACGGATGGTCAAAAAACAGCGTCTTACCGTGTCGGGGTGGATGAAGCTTTCGGTGCTCCCGGAGTCGACCAGGCATGGTGTCTCGTGCCCGTTTATCAGCACCGTTGTTGTCGTCGTCTGGAGCGTCCGGGGCCGTGCTTGGTCCAGCGTCATTGAGGCCAGACGTGATCGTAGTGTTTGAGCGTCTTCCTCGAACCCCGTGGAGCCGTCGACACTGGGGTCCGTTGTTGCCGTCCAAGATGGCGGCGGGGGTGAACAAAATGGCCACCCCCATGCATCGCACATGGCTGGGGGGTCACAAGATGGCGGCGGGGGTGGACAAAATGGCCGTCCCCATGCGTCGCACAGGTCTGGGGGATCCCAAGATGGTGGCGCCCCTCCTCCCCTCGTGGCGGCCGGGACCCCAAATGGCGGCGCCTGCGGGTCGCACATGGGGCGCTGGTGGGGTTGGGGAGCGTCAGAAACGCGCAGATCGCCTTGTTCTCCGGGGACAGCGGTAGTCGGGACCCAAACTGGTTGCGCCTGCGGGTCGTACATGGGGCGCTGGGGGGGTTGGGGAGCGTTAGAAGCGCACAGGAATCCTTGTTCGCCGGGGACCGCGGCGACCTCCCGGGACCGGCAGACAGCCGCGAAATGGCCCTTTTTCCCGCAGCTCTTACAAGTCGCTGCGCGGGCCGGGCAGCACTGCCGGGGTTGTTTCGCCTGGCCGCAGAAATAGCAGCGGGCTCCCCCGGGACGACTTGGCGTCTGAACCACGCAAGCCTGTGGGGTGGGGGGGAGGGGGGGGGGTTTGTCGCGACGGGGGTCCACGGAGCCCAAGGAGCTGCCGCGCGGTCGGGGCCGTAGGCGTGGGCGTTTCGCACGGCCACATCTAGTGAGGCTGCAAGGGCCCGTGCCTCTGAGAGTCCTAGCGACTCTTTTTCTAAAAGTCTTTGGCGGATTTGGGAAGAGTTCATACCAGCCACAAAAGCATCACGCATCAACATGTCCGTGTGTTCCATCGCGTTTACCGGCGGGCAGCTGCAGGCCCGTCCCAAAATTAGTAGCGCGGCGTAGAAATCATCTACCGATTCTCCGGGACTTTGTCGTCTCGTTGCGAATTGGTAGCGTGCGTAGATCTGGTTCACTGGGCGAACATAGATGCTTTTTAGTGCTGCGAACGCCGTCTGGTAATCCTCTGCGTCTTCGATGAGAGGGAAAATTTCCGGGCTTACCCTCGAGTGCAGGACCTGTAGTTTCTGGTCTTCTGTGACCCGGCCGGGGGCCGTTCTGAGGTAGGCCTCGAAACAAGTCTGCCAGTGTTTGAAAACTGCTGCTGAGTTCACTGCATTGGGGCTGATCCTCAGGCATCCCGGGATGATCCTGAGCTCCATAGTTCTTTTAAGCACGCTTAATAAATTGTAGCGCACAAAGACTCACGAGAGACAAATAGAGATGAAGTCGATGAGGCTTTATTAAGCGTGACTTGTTCCCCGCAGTTCAGTAGCTGACTGGCCTGCGGGGGAGAACTCCAGGTTCTTATACTCCGCCTTCAGGGCGGAGCTAGAGGTCAACAGCCAACCAGGACCCGGGATCTGTCAGCCAATGACATCACGGCTTCACAGTCCCACATGACCCCTAATGCATACTACCACAGATGTAAACCATTACATCGAGAATTGTCTTATCTGCGCCCAGAATAATCCGGAGAGATATGCCAAAAAGGCTCAACTCAGCCACACCCGACCCGTTAATGGCCCCTGGACTAACCTCCAGATTGATTTTATAGGACCATTGCCCCCTTGCAGGAATGGCTATAAATATGTACTTGTGGTGATAGACACGTTTACGAAATGGGTGGAAGCATTCCCAGCCAGAACAAACACTGCAAAGACCACAGCCAAGATTTTGACCCACCACACCTTTACAAGATGGGGACTCCCCCGCAGCATTGAATCTGACCAAGGCTCCCATTTTACGGGACATGTCATGCAGAACATCCTCACGATATTTGCCATCGCCCAAAAATTCCACATCGCATACCACCCACAGTCGAGGGGTATCGTGGAGCGCATGAATCGGACCCTAAAATCCACCCTCAGAAAAATGGTCCAGCAGAACAACACCACTTGGGACTTAGTCCTCCCTTTTGCGCTGATGTTTTTGCGTAACACAATTTCTACTTCCACAGGTTATACCCCACACACTCTCATGACCGGACGCCCCATGAAAGGCACAGAATTTTTATTAGGTTTGGACTTAACCAGCCCCGAAGTGACGGCCTTCGCACATGAGAAAGCAGTAGGGCAGTTAGTGGAGAATGTTAAAACGCCTCAGCTAGCAGCCGCAGTAAAATTGGGAACAAGGAAGAAACAGAGCAAGACTTGTTTTGACAAGACAGTGCATGTGACAGAGTACTGTGTAGGGCAGCAAGTTATGCTCTCTGTATATAACCCCAGCACATTCCTGTCACCAAAATACTCGGGTCCGTACTCCATTGTGGATAAAGTAAGCCCTTACGTGTATAAAATAAAGTACCCCAACGGTAAGACTGCGTGGTTCCATATAAACCAGCTGAAGGCATATGGAACACAGTCGAACCACGCACACCACGTCATGCTTGACGCAGCACACCACGCCCCGCCCACAGCCAACATAACCCTACCAACCCCCACCACGTCCAGCCCAGTCTCGGACTCGACCTCGACTCCACCCCCGAAATATACATTCCGTCCTTGAACGCCCACAGACTGCAGCAGCAGAGACAGCGACTTTGACTCGGACGATAGCCACAGCACGCCTCCCTACTATCCCCATGCAACCGGACCCACACCCAGCGATTCCGACTACGATCCAAGTGATCCCTTCATGATCACTTTCCTAAATAAACCCCACCACCGACCACCGAACCACACTGACGCCCCCGATTTTGTCCCCACACAGCTAGACACCAATTACTGGCACCGAGATAACTCGTTCAGACTCGTCAGCAACGACGAGATCGACCCCACCTCACACCACGCAGCCCTTTCAGCCCTGATACACTCAAGAGTTTGGCACCCGGGAGAAGAGGATGACTTTGGGTCTGACTCCCAAAGCGAGAACCCCTTTGCGACCCTGTTTGCAACCGAGAACTGAGGTGTCCAGATGATGTTTTAAAAGGAACCGCTTGGGAGAAGTGTTGTCCTTTCTGATGGAACCTGCAGAATGTTTTATGTTGTTTGTAAGTTTGTTAAATATTGTATGTCCGACAGGAGAATTTTATTTTCTCACTGCCCCATGCCTATTCGGCCGAAACCTCTGAGGACTTGTCTGCAGAGACTGGTTAAGGAACCAGACGCCCGTTCGTAACTGCCCTTCTGGTTCGAAGGAAAGAATCACTATGGCAGCCCCACCACGATGACTACATTTCTTGCCCGTTCTTGTCGGTTGCTCAGGCAGTGGAGAAATGGCTTGGGACCCGCCCTGCCTGGGAACCCTCCCCTCTGGTCAACTACACTCGGGTAGGAGAGACACAGCATTGGTAGCCGTCCAACCGGGGGACTCCATCCACCTCTTACCCGTCGCGGCCCATACGCACCTCATTTTGGCACTTTCAGTTCAAAAAGTTTTGTTTTATTTAGGTAACCTTTAGGTTGCCAACCACATGCTATTTACATCCTGAAACATTTGGATGGTAAATCGCGCAGTCTGTGAGACGGCTCGCACTGGTTCATTATTGGGAAGTGTGTCTTGTCCTAAAATTCAATTTTTGAAAAACAAATGAGGGAGTCACACATAGTGACCGATTATAAAGTGAGTAATTGGCACTACAGGACAGAGACACTATCGTACGAGATATTAAACAAAGATAGTTACAGACACTACGCTTGTTTCCACTGAACTCCAGAAGCTCCAGGACCGGAGAAGAGAAGAAAGAAAAGGAAAGAGAAGAGCCATGAGGACTTCCTTTACATGGATCAGCATCATATTTATGGACATTTGGTTGCGCGTGAACGCGAACCCCATGACTTCAAGCCCCCCAGCCGTTAATGTTTCACTTCCCTGCAGTACCCAGAGCCCAGTCACCAGCGACACCACATCATCTTGGTGTGCCAGGTTTATAACCTGGTACGCTCTGTCCTATGTAATAGAAACATTACTGGTATTAGCGATACTCTGCTGCATAGTGCAGACTATGCGTCTAAGGAAATGGAGAAGGAATGCCTACTGCGCTCGAACCCCGGTATATAGGATCAGATCCCCTATTTTCGGATGCGACCAGACCCTCGACCCCCGCGATCTATAATAAAGTGCATTCACTTGCGTTTATTGTAAATAAAGAAATGTAAAGAACTGTTCATGAGCAAATTGTACGATCCTGAGCTTGACTGCCAAGCCAGGAAATGCAATGATTTTGTTTGTATGGTTGAGGAAGTTAGGATGATGAAATGTTTAAGTGACTGTAGTGTTTTAAGAATAGTTAGAGGTTCCCAGTTTATTGTTTTGTAATGCATGCCCCTGTTTGACATAGCGCCCTTAGAATTGTTAGTTAAACATTTTTTGCATAGATATGGTCAGTGCAGAGGCCATGAAGGATGTGTCCCCCCTAGGTCAGGGAATGGAAAGCAACATAGTTATGTGATCCTTCATGCTTCGCGTTAGGATCACAAGGAGGGAATGTAGCCACTTAAAATGGCTAACTCCCGATTTAAAATGGCGAACGGCAAAGGCTGATGGGAAAGTCAGCCAACAGGATACAAACGAGCAGCTGCAGGTTGACTGCGTATTTACCTCTGGAAAGGCCAGACAAGATCGATACCAGCAACCATCAGCATAACAAAACACCAGCCATCTGCATACTAATGAGCAATCTCCGGGAACAATGAGCAACATTAGACACATAAAGCAAAACCAGACTCTTTGGTGCCAGCAGAAGCCTACACAAAAGGAGGTGAACGACCACCTCAGGACCGCCCATCGATCAGGGAACCGCTCCAGCATTGGAGAAAATTGAACCAAGTGATTGGGACAAAGTCCAATCACTTGGAACCAGGTACAGGGTCAGCCCCGAAAGGTGGGAAGCCCCTGGGGACTATAAGAATTAAGCCCAAGTTCAAATTGTTCTTCTTGACCGGGTCACTCAGCAAAGCGAACCAACCATTGATAGTGACCGGTTCAGCCACTGCCGATATCCAGTAAGTCTTACTTCAACGCTCGCTACGAGATAGGCACTCCTAGCCACCAATCTGTACCAACTTTGAATCCCGCAGGCTCAGAACCCGAACGAAAGGCCATTTGTTTCCCTGACCTGGTGGGCCAGTTCCAAGTTAAGTATTGGATTGTTAGCTGTAGAAGTAGCTTAGACATAGAACTTGTACATGAGTAGTGATTACTGTGTATAATAAATGTGCTTTGATTTAAATCTTACTAAGCGGTGTATTGGATTATTGATCAGTGCTCGGACTTGAACCACGTGGCGGTATCATAAAGGTGATAATACAGAGCAATTAAACTAAGGCAAAAGTTAGCACCAACGGTATCACAGTGGGCAGCACGGTAGCACAATGGTTAGCACTGCTGCTTCACAGCGGCAGTGTTCCAGGTTCAATTCCGGACTTGGTCACTGTCTGTGTGGTATCTGCACGTTCTCCCCGTGTATGCATGGGTTTCCTCCGGGTGCTCCGTTTTCCTCCCACAAGTCCCGAAAGACATGCTGTTAGGTGAATTGGACATTCTGAATTCTCCCTCAGTGTACCCGAACAGGTGCCGGAGTGTGGCGACTAGGGGATCTTCACAGTAATTTCATTGCAGTGCTAATGTAAGCCTACTTGTGACACTGTTAAAGATTATAAAAGATTAAAAAGAAGGCTCCAAACTCTCCCAGGAGCTTCATGACCCCTTCTGTGCTGCTTTTCGGGTCCGAGATGTAGAGGAGCAGGTCATCCGCATAGAGTGAGACTTTGTGCTCTCTGTCTCCTCTGCGGATTCCCTTCCAGCTTCCCGTCGTTCTGAGGGCAATCGGCAGTGACTCAATTGCCAGGGCGAATAAAAGCAGCGATAGTGGGCATCCCTTCCTTGTGCCTCCTTGCAGCTGGAAGTATTCAGAGCTAGTGATGTTGGTCTGTATGCTCGCCTTGTGGGTGTTGTTTCGGGGTTTCACTCATGAGGTGAACCCTGTCCGTGGCCCAAACCGCTCCAGTACCTCAACGAGGTACTTCCACTCGACTCTATCGAAGACTTTCTCTGCATCCAGGAAGATGGTCACCTCTGGTGTTCTCTTGAGGATAGGGTCATTATCATATTTAGCAGTCGTCTGATGTTCGCTGTTAGCTGCCTACCCTTGACAAAGCCCATCTTGTCCTCTACGACCACCTCTGGTCCTCTGCGACCACCTGTGGTCCTCTGCGACCACCTCTGGTCCTCTGCGACCACCTCTGGTATACAGTCCTCCAACCGCTTAGACAGGGTTTTGGGGAGTGTTTTCACGTCCACATTGAGCAGCGAAATAGGTCTGTATGATCTCTATTCCGTTGGGTCTTTGTTATTTTGGGGTATCAGATATATAGTGACTTTTGTTAGCATTGGAGGCAGAGTGCACTTCACTAGTGAGTCTGCGAACATCTCCAGCAGGTGCGGAGACAGTACCGTTGCAAATTTTCATGGAAGTCCACGAGGAGCCTGTCGGGTCCCGGCGCCTTTCCCGCCTACATGGAGCTGATGCTCTCCATGACTTCTCCCAATCTTCATGGTGCTTCCAGCCCCCTCCATCTATCATTCCCAACGACTGACATGTCCTATCCGTCGAGGAACTGTTTCATCCCTGAGTCCCCCTCAGGGGGGCTCGGAGGTGTACAGCCCCCAGTAGAAGGTCTCAAACGCTTTGTTGACCTTTTTTGGTTCGGCTATCAGTCCACCTCTGCTATCCTTCACCTGTGCTATTTCCCTTCTGGCTCCCTGCTTTCTCAGCTGGTGATCCAGCAGGCAGTTAGCCTTGTCTCCGTGTTCGTAGAAGGTCCCCCGTGTCTGGCGGAGTTGTTGCACTGCTTTCCTGGTGGATAACAGGTTAAAGTCCATTTGTAGCTTTTTCCTCTCTGCCAGAAACTCTACGGTCGAGACCTCGGCGTATCTTCTGTCGAGCTCCTGGATGCAGTCAATCAGTTGCTGCCTAGCCGCCCTCTCTTCTCCGTCTCTGCGAGCCTTATGGGTGATAATTTCTCCACTAATCACAGCCTTCAGTGCCTCCCAGAATGTGGAGGGTCAGACCTCCCAGTTCTGGTTGTTAGTAATGTACTCATCTATGGCCTGTGATGTTTTCTGGCAGAAGACTTTGTCGGCCAAAAGGGTCATGTCCAACCTCCATGTGAGGTGTTGGTCACAGCCCATCTCCAACTTCACAGCCATGTAATGTGGAATGTGGTTGGAGATTACAATCGCGAAATATTCCACCCTTACTATCTGTGGAAGCACCGATTTCGCCACTACAAAGAAGTTGATACGGGTACAGACCTTGTGTACTTGCGAGAAAAAAGAGAATTCTTTCTCACCTGGGTGCATGAACCACCATGGGTCCACTGCCCCCATCTGTTCGATAAATGTTCCCAGTTCTCTAGCCAAGCCTGCCATTTTCCAGTTCTGGGGTTTGACCTGTCTATCAGTGGGTCCTGTACACAGTTAAAGTCCCCCTCCTTCGTCGCAGCGAACATCAACCTCTTACTTATCAGTATGGCCACCCCCCTAGCACTCGTCCCTTAACATGAATGGTACATCTGTCCCGCAGTCGGTCCTTCTCCCTCAAATCCATCTCTTGGAGGAAGACAATATCAGCTTGCATACTTTTCAGGTTGACGAAGACTCTAGATCTTTTCACTGGGTCATTAAGTCCCCTGACGTTCCAGGTGACTATCCTAATGGTTTTTCTTTGACAACCCCCTCCTGTGGGATCAAGCATACTTACCTTGTGAATGCGCCCTTGCACTCCAGGGTTTCCTTCTGTTAGGAGGCCATCCAAAATGGCCACGGTCACCGTACTCACCATGAGGCATGTCCCTGGGCTCCAGGGTTTCCCTTTGTCCAGAGGCCACCCAACATGGCCGGCAACAGTGTGAATGCCACGTGGGTGTGCCCTGCACTCCGTGATTTCCCTTTGCTCAGGGACCCTCCAATGTGGCTGCTTGCGGGGTCATTTTGTTCCACGTTTCCGAGAGTGACCTGCTGAAGCCAGTCTAGACCCCTTTCCCCCCTTGTTTTGTTCCCCCTGCGCATTTGTTTCCCCCTCTTTCTGCTCATCCTTCTGCTTCCCCCATCCCCTTGGTGTTGTGTCCCTACACCCCCGCCAGACAATCTCTTCCAGTGGGAGATGCGCCGCGTCCATCCCCCCCCCCCACTCATACCACCTGGCGTTAGCTTTCCTGCTATTGTGGTGGCCCTCCTCCTGGGGTTGGTCTGACCCCCTCCTACACCCACTCTGTTAGTGTCCCCTCTTTTTCCTCCTCACCCTCTCCTGCGTTCTCCTGCACTCTCCCCCACTCTCCCCCTCCTTTCTACAAACAGATTCCCCTGTCCATAACGAGGCGATGCAGTCCCACACAAAATTGTCCGTTGGTTTTCCTCTGCCTCCTTTGTGCCTTCCTTATCGCTGTCTTCTTGCCTTCTGTCTAGACTGATCTTTTGGACAAACCTGTGCGCTTCTGCAGGGGCAGTGAAGTCATGTTATTTCCCTGGTATGTTACCCAGAGCGTGACTGGGTACAGCATCCCAAATTTAATTTAGGTTTTAATATGGCCGATTTTGCCTGATTGAATTCTGCCCTGCTCTTGCCAGGTCCACCCCATTGTCCTGGTAGACTCTAACTTTGTGTCATTCCCAGTTGAATGCCTTTGTCTGTCTGGCACAGCAAAGGATCCTTTCCCAGTCCTGGTATTTGTTCAGTTTAGCTATGATCGCTCTCGGCTGCTCCCCCACCCTGGGATTCGGCCGGAGCGCCTGTGATCCCTGTCGATTTCCAGCGGCTTGGGGAAGCTGTCCCTCCCCACTAGATTACCCAGCATTTGGGCCACATAGTCGGTCGGATCCCTTCTCTTGATTCCCTCTGGCAGGCCCACTGTTCTGATGTTCTGCCGCCTCGACCAATTTTCTTGCTCCTCCACCTTTCCCTTTAGGCTCATGCGGTTGCCACCAACGTCTTGATTTCGGCCTCATGGGACATGATTTGGTCATTCTAGTGCATCAATGTTTTTTCCAGCTCCTTTATCGTTATCCTCTGGGCCTCTAATCTCTTCCCCATGCTATTGAGAGCCATCTGCATGGTGGCTGGCGCCTCCACCACTGCAACCTTGACTGCTGCCTTTATTTCGGCCTTAATGTCTTCTCTCATCTCCTTCAGCTCCCTGGTACATCTTCCATCCATCATCTGGCGGGGCCGGGGGGGGGGGGGGGGGGGGAGCTCGCTTTTCAGGTCGCTGGTCTCACTCTCTCGGGGGTGGCCGGCGACCCCTCGCCACGTGGGTATGCTGATCCTCCTGCTCGCTGCTCTTCTCTCTTGCCACAGTTCTTGGTGTCCCTGCGGGCATCTTGAGCTGCTGCTTCCTGGCATCCTTGCTGTATTTCTTGCCGTTGAGGATGAGGGGATATTTAGTCTGATTTTGTGGGCTAAATTCGGTTAAAAATGTCTTGTTCTGTTTTACGGAGGAGAGCCACTTGATGTTCGACTACTCAGCACATTTTGCCATCTGAAGTCCAAGATTATGCTTCTTAATATATAAATATATAAATGATTTGGAGGAAAATGTAACTGGTCTGATTAGTAAGTTTGCAGACGACACAAAGGTTGGTGGAATTGCGGATAGCGATGAGGACTGTCTGAGGATACAGAAGGATTTAGATTGTCTGGAGACTTGGGCGGAGAGATGGCAAATGGAGTTTAATCCGGACAAATGTGAGGTAATGCATTTTGGAAGGTCTAATGCAGGTAGGGAATATACAGTGAATGGTAGAACCCTCAAGAGTATTGAAAGTCAAAGAGATCTAGGAGTACAGGTCCACAGGTCATTGAAAGGGGCAACACAGGTGGAGAAGGTAGTCAAGAAGGCATACGGCATGCTTGCCTTCATTGGCCGGGGCATTGAGTATAAGAATTGGCAAGTCATGTTGCAGCTGTATAGAACCTTAGTTAGGCCACACTTGGAGTATAGTGTTCAATTCTGGTCGCCACACTACCAGAAGGATGTGGAGGCTTTCGAGAGGGTGCAGAAGAGATTTACCAGAATGTTGCCTGGTATGGAGGGCATAAGCTATGAGGAGCGATTGAATAAACTCGGTTTGTTCTCACTGGAACGAAGGAGGTTGAGGGGAGACCTGATAGAGGTCTACAAAATTATGAGGGGCATAGACAGAGTGGATAGTCAGAGGCTTTTCCCCAGGGTAGATAGAGGGGTCAATTACTAGGGGGCATAGGTTTAAGGTGAGAGGGGCAAGGTTTAGAGTAGATGTACGAGGCAAGTTTTTTACGCAGAGGGTAGTGGGTACCTGGAACTCGCTACCGGAGGAGGTAGTGGAAGCAGGGACGATAGGGACATTTAAGGGGCATCTTGACAAATATATGAATAGGATGGGAATAGAAGGATACGGACCCAGGAAGTGTAGAAGATTGTAGTTTAGTCGGGCAGTATGGTCGGCGCGGGCTTGGAGGGCTGAAGGGCCTGTTCCTGTGCTGTACATTTCTTTGTTCTTTGTTCTTTGTTAATACGACTCGTTTGTATATGGTATGCAAGGACAATAGTCCAGGTTAATTTGTCTTTAGCAATATTCATGTACAGAAAGTTGTCTGGAAGTCTTTTACAGAGTGGGACAAGAAACAGCGGTTGGAATCAAGCAGAGCTTTGAGATGGCAGCCAGGGAAGTGGGTGGAGCAGATGACAATTGGTGCCTTTGAAAATAATGTATTTGATTTTGCACACATTTAGCGGTGAGTGATCTCAGAGGAACAGCGAACCTGAGGGGAAATAGTGCCAGCGATTGATTTGTAAAAACAATGGGGATGTGTCAACGGGGAAGATAGAGAGTAAATACTACACGAAAAAACACTGAAACTATCAAGGAGTGTCATCACAGGACAGCAAAGGTGATTGGTTTTTGGAAGGCCTGGATGTAAAGAGAGCAAACCTGACATTTGAGAATGAGATGGAGTGAGCATGAGCAGCATGGAGCAAAGCATCAACATCTAAAAGGGACATCAGCACAAGGGAAGGTGGTGATTCGTCAGTAGCTACTGAGTTTTTTTAACATAAATATTTAATAACCCTTCAGTTTATTTTTCTAAGTTCAGTTAGTCTACACATGGCAAGACACCTCAGTCCTATGGAGTGCACATCCTGCTCCATGTGGGAACTCGTTACTTCTCGTGTCCTGGAAAACCATGTGGATAGGAAGTTCCATCACCTGATGCAGTTTGAGCTCTGGGCTTGGGAGCGTAACTCATTCTGGGTGCTTCTGTAAGGCTGACAACTACACGGACAGTGCATTTTTTGGATGTGGTCACCCCACAGCTGAAGAGTGTGCAGGTACAGAGGGAATGGATGACCGTCAAGAAGGACCAGGCAGATCATGCAGGAGTTCCTTGAGCGCATCTTGTTCTCCAACCATTTTTTAGTGCTGAATACAGGTGAGAGTGATGGCTCACCTGGGGAATGTAACCAGAGTCAAATCCATGGCACTGTGGTGTTTCATTTGTGCAGGTGGAAGAGGCAGACTGGGAAAGCATTAGTGATAGAGGATTCTATAGTTAGAAGAACAGACAGGCACAGGTGTGCATGCAGGATGGTATGTTGTGTCACTGGTGCTAGTGTCAAGGATAACACTGAACGGCTGTGGAGCACTCTGATGGGAAAGGTGTACGATTGAATTTATTTTATTATAGTACTGTTAGGACTTAGTTGGCATATCCTGAATGATATTGATGAAACACTGAATTCTATATGTAACAAAACATGATGGATAAGCTCCGTTGAATGTCAGCGGCACCTGTACAAGTCATGGTATGTCAAGAAATGATGAAAGGGACTTATTCAGATGATGTAAAGATCCTTTGTTTAACAGTTGTTGGAATGTGGCTAGCCCCAGGGAAGCTATTAGCCTTTTAAACAGTCTTTACTGTAAGCATGTTCAGCCAAATAGCTGTCACACGGGACATTGCATATTAATCTTGTTAAGTGGCCATTGTTGAAGAATAAACAGCAAGAAACACAAATCTGGAGCCTCCCCAGAATGCCAATGACCGAAATCAAGGTACCAGAATGGAAAGGCAGCTGGGTAATGACTGACCAATCAGATGGACAGAAACAGGATAGAAAAGAGATGAGGTATTTATTTTATTCATGGGTGTCGCTGGCGAGGCCAGCATATGTTGTCCATGCCTAATTATTCTCGATGATGTGGTGGTGAGCCACCTTCTTAAACCACTGAAGTACATGTGGTGTAGATACACCTACAACGCCATTAGGAAAGGACCGCCTGGATTTTGAGTTACCGACAATAAAGGAACAGCGATATAATTCCAAGTCAGGGTGGTGTGTAGCTTGGAAGGGAATTTCCAGGTGGTGGCATTCCCATGCATCTACTGCTCTTGCCCTTCTAGGTAAGAAGTCTTACAACACCTGAGGAAGGAACTGCACTCCGAAAACTAGTGATTTGAAACAAACCTGTTGGACTTTAACCTGGTGTTGTAAGACTTCTTACAGTGTCCACCCCAGTCCAACGCCAGCATCTCCACATCAGTCCTTCTAAGTGGTAGAGGTCGTGGGTTTGGAAGGTGCTGTCACAGGGGCCTTGGCAAGTTGGTGCAGTGCCTCTTGTAGATGGTACATTGCTGCCACTGTGCATTGGTAGTGGAGAGAATGAACGTTTAAGGTGGTGGGTGGGGTGCCAATCAAGTAGCTTGCTTTGTCCTGGATGGTGTCAAGGTTCATGTGTGTTGGTGAAGCTGCACTCATCCAGGCAAGGGGAAAGTATTCCATCATATCTCTGACTTGTTCCTTGTAGATGCTGGACATTCTTTGGGGAGTCACGAGCTGAGTTACTTTCCACAGAATTCCCAACCTCTGATCTGAGCTTGTAGCCACAGTATTGATGTGGCTAGTCCAGTTCAGTGTCTGGCCAATGGTAACTCCCGGGATATTGATAGTGGGAGATTCAGGAATGGTAATATCATTGAATATCATCAAGGGAAGATGGTTAGATTATCTCTTGTTTGAGATGATCATTGCCTGGCACTTGTGTGGAATGAATGTTACTTGCCACTTATCAGCCTATGCCTGAATGTTGTACAGGTCTTGTTACATTTGGACATGAAATGAAATGAAATGAAAATCACTTATTGTCACGAGTAGGCTTCAATGAAATTACTGTGAAAAGCCCCTAGTCGCCACATTCCGGCGCCTGTTTGGGGAGGCTGGTACGGGACATGGATTGCTTCATGATCTGAGGAGTCATGCTGAACATTTTATAATTATCAGCAAACATCCCTACTTTTGACCTAGTGATGGAAAGAAGGTCATTGATGAAGCAACTGAAGATGTTTGGGCCTGGGAAACTATCCTGAGGAACTCCTGCAGTGATGTTCCAGGACTGAGATGATTGACCTTCAACAACCACTACCATCTTCCTTTGTGCTAGATATGACTCGAACGAGTGAAGAGTTTTGCCTTTGATTCCTGCTGACTTCTGTTTTGCTAAGGTTTCTAGATGCCACTCAGTCAAATGCCGCCTTGATGTCAAGGGCAGTCACTCTCACCTCACCTCTCAGCCTTTTAGTCCATGTTTGGACAAAGGCTGAAATGAGGTCAGGAGCTGAGTGGCTCTGGCGGAACCCAAATTGCGCATCAGTGAGCAGGTTATTGCTGAGTAAGTGCTGCCTGATAGCACCATCAACTGGACTTTCCATCATTTTGCTGACGATCGATTGTAGACAGGTGGGGTAGTAATTGGCCAGGTTCGATATGTCTGCTTTTTGTGGACAGGACATACCTATGCAGTTTCCTACATTGCCGGATAGGTGCCAGTTTTGAAGCTGGATTGGAACAGCTTGGCTTGGGGAACAGCTAGTTCTGGAGCACATGTTTTCAACACTATTGCAGGAATGTTGTCAGGGCCCATAGTCTTTGTAGTGTCCAGTGCCTTCCGCCATTTCTTTCTATCATGTGGAATGAAGACTGGTATCTGTGATACTGGGGACCTCAGGAGGAGGCAAAAATAGATCATCCGCTCAGCACTTGGGACCAGTTCTGGGAAAGGTGGAACTTATAGAAGCCAGGTGGGTTGCAGCTAAATGGAGCTAGGACCAATGTACTTGTGGAAACTTTTGCTGGAACTGTTGGAGAGGGTTAAACTAACTCGGCAAGGGGATGGGATCCAGGATGTAACATTAGGAAGGATAAGCAAGGTGTACAAAGATTGGGAGAAGCAAATAACAGTAAAGTAAGAAAAAGAAGGTATTAGGTGGGATTAGACTAAGAGACAATGCAGTAAGATCTAAACTAGGTTTAAAGGGCATTTATGTAAAAACGCAAAGTGTGATAAATAAAGATGATGAGCTGCAGTTGAAAATAGCCACATTGGAACAGTTATGGATACCTGGCTCAAAAGGCACATGACTGCAGCACGGTAGCATAGTGGTTAGCACAATTGCTTCACAGCTCCAGGGTCCCTGGTTCGATTCCCGGCTTGGGTCACTGTCTGTGCGGAGTCTGCACGTTCTCCCCGTGTGTGCGTGGGTTTCCTCCGGGTGCTCCGGTTTCCTCCCACAGTCCAAAGATGTGCAGTTTAGGTGGATTGACCATGCTAAATTGCCCTTAGTGTCCAAAATTGCCCTTAGTGTTGGGTAGGGTTACTGGGTTATGGGGATAGGGTGGAAGTGTGGGTTTGGGTAGGGTGCTCTTTCCAGGAGCCGGTGCAGACTTGATGGGCCGAATAGCCTCCTTCTGCACTGTAAATTCTATGAATTTTATGACTGGGTACTAAATATTCCTGGGTACAAGTTATTCAAGAAAGATGGGGAAAGAAAGGAAGGAGATAGGGTAGCTGTACAGATTAAGGAGAATATTACAGTGCTGGAGAAACAGTATGTTCTGGAGGGATCAAGGACTTAATCTATTTGGTTAGAGTTAAAAAGCAATAGAGTTACCATTATACTGCTGGGTGTATCCTGCTACCCCAATGATAGAGCTGTTGTGGAGGGGAAGAAGCTCCACATGGAGTTTGAGTTGGTATTGATGCGGCAAGAGGTTAGCCAACTTCGTCATGCGAGAGAGACCTTTTACGGGCTTGGTAAGAAGGCCAGCCAGTTATTGGCTCACCAGCTGAGAAGGCAGGCGGTCACTTGGGAGATGTTTCAGGTTAAGGACCCGGGGGGGGGGGGGGGGGGGGGGGGGGGGTGGTGTCAGGGGTTGTGCAGGTCAAAGCCTCCGGAAGAAGGCTCAACTATGGCACAGTTCTTGGATGGATTTGACTTTCCGGTGGAGGAGAGGAAAAGAGTGCAGGGGCTGGAGGCTCCGCTCGAGCTAGAGGCAATTATGAAGTGCATTTGTTCTATGCAGTTGGGGAAGGCACCAGGTCCTGACGGATTCTCAATGGAATTTTACAAACAGTTTGCGAAGGAACTGAGACCCATATCTTTGTTGAATGTTGACACAAAGCTGTTGGCGAAGGTGCTGGCAACTCATTTGGAGGGGTGCATGCCAGGGGTTATTTCTGAGGATCCGGTAGGATTTGTTAAGCATCGACAATTGTAAACTAACATAAGGAGACTCCTGAACGTGGTGATGTTGTCCACGTTAGGAGTCAAGCCAGAAGTAATAATCTCCATGGATACGAAGAAGGCGTTCAACTGGCTGGAATGGGAGTATCTTTTTGAGATACTGGGGCGGTTTGGCTTTGGATCCAGGTTCATCTCATGGATTAGACTGTTGTACAGGGCCCCCACTGCGAGTGTACGCACTAAGCTCAGGGTACTTTCGGCTGTACAGGGATACAAGGCAGGGATGCCCACTTTTCCCGCTTTGTTTTGCTCTGGCAACTTATCGGTTGGCTATCGCACTAAGGTCATCAGCCGGGTGTTTCTGGTGAACCCTCTGGGGAAGGATGCTGATCTGGAGAAATTGCCATTTCGGCTGGCCAAGTCTAGTTTTGGGTACTTGGGAATACGGGTGACTTACAATTGGGTTTTGCTGCACAAGTTGAATCTGGCCAGTCTGGTAGAAGGGGTGGCGGCGGGTTCGAAAAGATGGGATTCTCTCCTGTTATCGTTGGCGGAGAGGGTCCAGACGGTGAAAATGAATGTCCTTCCAAGATTCTTGTTTGCATTTCAGCGTCCTCCAATCTTTCTGCCTAAGTTTTTTTTTTTCGGTAGGATTAACAAGCTGGTCTCAAACGTTGTTTGGGCGTTAAGAGCCCTCGTGGTTGGAGGTAAACAATCCGATGAATTACTACTGCGCAGTGGATATTGAGAAAATATGGAGCCGGGTTGTGGGCGTGGGGTCGGTTTGAGGGTGAAGGAAGCTTCCTGTATAAGTTCAAGTTTGAGGGCACCTGTGACTGCTCCTCTTCTGTTCTCGCCAGCCAGGGTACTCTAGGAGCCCAGTGGTTACAGCTTCTCTGAAAGTATGGAAGCAATTTCGACAATATTTTAAATTGGAGTCTATGTCGCTAATGGTGCCGATGTGTGGGAACCACAGATTTATTCTGGCGGGAATGGACTTGTCTTACAGGGTCTGGGAACGGGTGGGGGTAGAGAGGTTTAGGGATTTGTTTGTGGAGGATAGGTTTGTGGGGCTGGAGGAACTGGCGGCGAGGTTCCAGCTTCCAGGGGGGAATGGGTTCAGATATCTAAAGGTTCAGAACTTTTTCGAAGGAACTTTCTACGTTTCCTCGGTTGCCGCTCCCTTTTCTGATGGATAAGAAAGTGTATTTGGATGAGATAGGGTAAGGGAGGATTTCTTTGGGTTGCACAAGAGGAGGATGTGGAGTGAGGCTTTTCACAGCGCAAATTCTACCTCCTCCTGTGCAAGACTGAATTTGATTCAGTTTAAAGTGGTGTATAGAGCGCACTAGACTAAGTGTGCACATAGAATTCCTACAATGCAGAGGAGGCCATTTGGCCCATCAAGTCTGCACCGACCCTCTGAAAGAGCACCCTTAGGCCAACTCCCCGCACTATCCCCATAACCCCACCTAACCTTTGGACTCTAAGGGAAAATTTGGCATGGCCAATCCACCTAACCTGCATATCTTTGGACTATGGGAGGAAACCAGACCACCCGGAGGAAACCCACGCAGACACGGGAAGAATGTGCAAACTCCAACCAGTCACCCGAAGTCAGAATCGAACCTGGGTCCCTGGTGCTGTGAGGCAGCAGTACTAACCACTGTTCCACCGTGCTGCCCCGCATGAGTGGGTTCTTTCCAGGGGTGGAGGATAGATGCAAATGTTGTTCAAGGGAGCCGGTGAACCACTCGAATATGTTTCAGTCCTGCCCTAAATTGGTGAGGTTCTGGGCTTCCTTTTTCGAAATTATGTCGGAGATTTTGTGGGTAATGGTGGTGCGTTACGCTTGGGTGGTAATCTTTGGGGTATTGGATGCGCCAGGGTTGCAGGACGGGAAGAAGGTTGATGTCTTGGTCTTTGCCTCTCTGGTAGCCTGGAGGAAGGTTCTGCTTGGGTGGCGGGCAACAGAGCCGCCTAAAGCGATGACTTGGTTGGGGGACCTGACAAGAGTTTTTGCACCTGGAAAAAAAAATCAAGTATGCAATTAGGGAGTCAGAGGAGGGAGGAGGGGGGGGGGGGTCTACTCGAGGTGGAGGCTGTTTATTTCCTTCTTTAATAATTGGTAGTCGTCAGCAAGTTGGGGGTGGAATGGTGGGGGGGGGGTTTGAATAAAGGAGGGAAATATGGGACTGATTGGTGGGGATATTTTTTATAAGAATTGTATAAAGTTGATTTTTTTTTGTGTATGTTGTAAAATGGAAAATCTATTGAATAAAAATAGTTTAAAAAGAATTCAGCAAAATTCGAATGGATTTGCTAAAGCCAAATTACATTGAGCTAACTTGATTGAATTTTTTGATATGGTAACAGAGAGTGTTGGTGAGGATAATGAGGTTGATGTAATATAATCGAGCGTAAACATAAAGCTTTCTGGAAACTTTAATTGGCTCAAGAGAAAAGAGGCAGTTCAACCAGCGGCTGAAGGCATTATGAAACCAATTACATAAAGAACAAATTGTAGGTAGAAAGTGTGGGAGGTCCTATAACTCATGGACGTCAATGACATGCATAGTTTCTTCAATGCTGCCAAGATGATCTGTGGCCCAAGATTTTCAAGATCCCACCTGCTGAGAGACAAACATGGAGGGGAGCTCTTCAAGGACAGGGAGGCAGTCAGTGCTCACTGGAAAGAACAATTTGAAGAAATCCTTAGCCGGGATTTTTTGATTCAAGCATTCTTAATTCCATTCCTCAATACTCCAACTAGTTTGGTCTTGGTGCTAACTGGGTCCAGTGCAAAATTGAAAGAGTCATTGGATAGCTGAAAAATAACAAAGCCTTTGGAACAGATGTATTCCTGCTCAAATTCTAAAACGTGGCAGAGATACACTCCTGACATTCTGCACAACTCCATATTCCTCATATGGGAAGAAGAGCGCATGCCAGGGGATCTCAGGGATGCTGTAATTGTGACAAGTTTGATTCCCTCTCTTCCACAAGGAACATCGTTGCAAGGATCCTCCTCAACCACCTCTTCCCAGTGACCAAGAAGTCAGTGTGGTTTGCACCCATCGAGAGGCACCAGTTTTGATTTTCACTGCACAACATATTCAAGATAAATTCGAGGAACAGTAACACCCGCTGTACATGGCCTACATCGACCTCACAAATGCTTTTCACTTTGTCAATCATGAAGGCTTATGGAGTACGCTCCTCAAATTTTGCTGCTCTCAGAAATTTGCCACCATCCTTACCCACTCCGTGATGACGTGCAAGCCATGATCCTCACTAATGGAACCACCATAAAACCCACGTCAATAATAGTTGAGGTCAAACAGGGCTGTGTCATTGCACCAACTCTCTTCTCCATTTTCCACACTGAAATAATGCACCACATCTCCAGAAAATTACCTGCAGGCGTGGAGATAATCTATAGAACAGAGAGGAATCTGTTTAATCAATGCCACCTTCAATCGAAAACAAAACTACTACAACCTCAGTCATAGAGCTCCAGTGTTGTAGCCATCGGGGTGGCCACTTACAACAAGAAACATGGACGTTCACAAAGCCTAAAGGGAAATATGGACAATGTAAGATTCAGGCAGGCACAGAGCCTGCATGTATATTCGTGAGCAGAGAATCCAGACAGCATGGAAACCCCCAGCTGATTAGCATTTAATGGCCCATCTCCGTAAGACAAAGGATTGACACTCAGGTAACTGATACAAGCACAGACATTTCGGCGCCACTCCATTTACTCAGGAAGCATAAACAGCAAGGTCAATGACCGCTTAGGACATGCCCAGCCATCAAGGCACCCGCCCCTTTATTGGCTCAGATCGAAGGCAGTGATCGAGAACTGCCCAATTAATTGGGTCCAAACCTAAGGACCGCCCAAAAGAGCGTGAAACTCCCCAAGGATAAAGAGAGACACTGCCATATGTTCGGTCTCCTTTGGACCTGGCGCTCCGGCAACATCCATCTCCAACTGCAGCCCCACCAGAAGCAAGTTCAAGTTCAACGCTCGCTAACAGACGGATGATCCTAGCCGAACCGCAGTTATTTCTCCAGATCCAGCCGATCCAGATTCGAACAAAGGCCACTGTTCCTCTGACCTAAGCCGGGTGCCTGAAATTAAGTACAGGTTGTCATAGTTGTTAGGTGTAGTTTAGCTCGTAGTGTTTATGTTGCATGTGTAAGTTAATCTTGTGTGTAAATAGAGTACCTTGATCTTGAACTAACTAACTGGTTGTTTGGCTCTTTGATCGATACCCGGTTGAACCTTGTGGCGGTATCATTTGATACCTGGTGAATCTGGGAGCATATCATATCACTATCTAGATAAAAGAAGGGCAACCTTATTGATTGCCATATTTATAGCAAGTAAAGATAGCAATATTTATTGGCGACCTCTGGTGGGACTCGACCCAGAAGTGACTGTGTCACTCCGAGAGAACCCACAAATCGTTTGAATTAGAAATCCAATTGGAAAAGTAAAACAAACCACAAGCGTAAGACCAGTATCGATCAAACCTCCAAGATTCGGAAGTGTGTAGTAATTTGCATGCGTACTAACAAGGGATATAAGGTAAATTCGATAGATTTTGTTGCTTGAAACTTTTGGGAGATGTGTGAACCGGAAAATAGCTTAAGCCATACCTGCTGTTTGCATCACTGCTTTATTCCTCCCTGTCCCAAATTCACGGTCGAGATACAGAGAGTACGGTAGAGATGACAATGAAGGCAATGGAACGCCTTATGTACCCACAGGAACCCGAGGTCACAGCGACCGATAGAGCAGAACAGTGTCCCATATGGGAAGAGGAAATTAGGAAGTACCTCAAGGGGAAAGGATGGCCCCTATGGTCTGAGTTTTGTGCAAATGAAGAGACAGGTCCTGGTGGTATAGGACAAACTTGGTGGGATAACCTGAACGAGATCCATAAAAAGAATTTAGGTAGAGTTCGTAAGCTCATGGCAATCGTGTCCTGTTTGGCACAATTGCAAGGCACAGAGGAGGTCATGAGGACGAAGAGGAATGAGGGAAACGTTAGCGAACTCAAAAAAGTAAACGAGCAACTCCGAGAGCAGCTAGCAGCGAAGGACAAGGAGATGGCTAATGTCAAACGGGAACACCAATCTTGTCTCGCTCACCTAAGTAGCTTTCAGTCACAGTTTGATAAGGCCTATCAAGGCACGCAACGCGCGGTCTCGTTACGAGAGGAAACAGAACACCGAGTACAACAATTGAAAAGGCAATGTGAGGACTTAAAGGCAGCCCTACGGGCACTCCACAGTTCCACCACGGAACAGAGGCAAAATCTGGTACCTGCCTCTGTACCGAATGCAGGCAGCAAATTGCAAGATTGCAATCACTGCTCTCAGTTCAGAATGGGTTCAGAGATACCTTTGGACCAAATTTAGATCAGGAAGATGGCCCCGATTGTCAGGAACTTAATGAAACTGCCTGCCGATATGTAAACGAGACAGAAATTCAGAATAGAGCCCCCCAGGCCCCGAAAAGGAAAGCACCCGCACCGCCAACTGCACAGGCAGCACCCAACCCTATGAATCCAGTCACCATGCAGAGCAGAAGAGCAACCTGATTTTGTGTACACCACCCCACTAACCAGCACCCAGTTAAGGGATGCCCGTGATAAAATAGAAACCTTTCACCGCACATCAGACCCACACCATTTCTTTGAGCGAGTTAGACAACAGACCGTCATGTACGGTCTGGACGAGCAGGAAGAAGTAAAACTCATAGTAATGAGCCTTGACCCGTCTGTTAGTTCAGTCCTTCCCGACCCACAAAATGTAGGAGGAGGTAGCCTCCAGGATATGAAAGCAGCCATCCTAGATGCCATTGGCTATAATAGAGGAGATCCCATAGAAGGACTCAACCGATGTAGGCAGAAAAAAGGAGAGCATCCAACAGCATTTGCTGGACTCCTCTGGATACGCTTCACAGCAGTATTTGGAGATTTAGTCCGCGCCCATTTAACTGCAGACAATACGGCCAAATGGACCCGTAGTTTAGTCTCCCATGCCACAGAGGCAGAACAAAAGGCATGTGCAAATTATGACCCCTCAGACCCGGCACACAATGAAGTGTGGCTTCTGAAGAGACTATCTAGAGCCTGGGAACAATCCCTGCATAAAAAGGCAGAGCAGGAGAAGGTTGAAGCAAACATGAATTCAGTAAGTACACATCAAGACCCCGCATGGGTAAATGAAGGTAGAAATAACACGTAGCACCCTAAAACGCAGGAATGCTACAATTGTGGACAGAAGGGACATTATGCCCGAGAATGCCAAGCCCCCCGAAACAGCAATGGAATCAGCATGCAAATGCCCCACCTAGGAAAAATGCCAGGCCTATCCACAGCGATAGCGCCCGTTCAGACAATTTAGCCATAAATGCCACCGATTGACGGTGTTCGGAGTCCCCAACTTGGGTCTGCGACACACTTTGGGACAAGTCCAGAAGACCGGTAGTCACAGGCACAGTCCGGGGACACCCCGTAGAGTTCCTTTGGGACACAGGAGGGTCCCGAACCATGTTAAACTCCTCCACAATATACCAACGAGATATATGGCCCACGACAGACACTATCACTCATAGTGGATTTACAGGACACCTCCAGCAGGGACACATTACAGCCCCTGTGGATATCCAGATCGGTAACATTCGAACCAAGCACTCAGTCGTTTTGGTAGATTTACCCCAGACAGCAGAGCAAATCTTGGGGATAGATTTCGTGAGCTCACACAACCTTTCTTTCAACCCCGTAAATAAGTGTGTGGAAAATGGCTAGAGAAGCACGAGCCCCCGCCACACTCACAGTAGAAGACTACAAACACAGGATTCGCTCAGTGGGAGATTACTGGTTTGATCCACAAACCATTACCATGGACTAAAACAGTTAGGGAAGTCTTGAAGAGACACAAAGCATCTTTTGCCCAGCACAAGCATGATTGCGGTAAAATTCCAGGAGTGGTCACCATTACAGGTCCCGATCCAAAGCCCCAGAAACAATACGGTTTTCCACAGCAAGCCGAGGGAGAGACAGCGAAAGTAATTAAAAGTTTACTGAATCAAGGTGTAATTCGGCCCGTAGCCTCAACAAACAATGTCCCAATTTGGCCCGTAAGAAAATCACATGGTTCATGGAGACTGAACATCGATTATAGAGAATTAAACAAAGTAACTCCGTTAGCAGCCCCCACCATTGCCACGAGTCCCGAGACCATGTTAAAGCAGGGACTACAGTCAAAATGTTTCACGATTCTGGACATTAGCAATGGCTTTTGGTCCATTCCATTGGATAAAAATTGCCAGTACAAATTTGCGTTCACCTTCCAGGGACAGCAATACACGTGGACATGCCTTCCACAAGGTTTCCACAACTCCCCCTCCATTTTTCACAGACAATTGGCTAATGGATTATCAAAATTTTCCTGACCTGAATGCCTCATTCAGTATGTGGACGACTTGCTCCTACAGACTGACACCAAGGAAGAGCACATTTTGCTTCTCTCCTATTAGGTCTCCTGAAAGAAATTGGATGTAAAATCAATCCCAAAAAAGCCCAAATTCTCCAAGAAAAGGTCACTTATTTAGGAACAGTCATAACGCATGGTAAGCATGAGATAAAGTAAAAGCATATCGATTCAATTGTTAAATTGCCCTTGCCCCATAATGTTACAGCATTCCGGTCATTTTTAGGACTGGTTGGTTACTGCAGGAACCATATAGATGGTTTTGCCACAAAGGCAGCCCCACTTTCCGAGCTCCTTAGGTAACAGGCCCATGGAAATGGCTTCCACAACACACGGATGCCGTAGATGCATTGAAACGCACCCTAAGTACAGCTCCCGCTTTGCAGGCACCAGACCCACACTCCCCAAACGTAATAGAGGTAGCAACCACCGACCGAACCCTTTCGGCCGTACTTTTCCAGGAAAGGCACGATCGTTTAGGACCCGTAACCTATGCCTCACGAGTTTTAGATCCAGTAGAGCAAGGATTTTCTGCCTGCAAAAGGCACTTGCTTGTAGTTTTTTGGGATGTTCAGTACTTCTCGTACATAACAGGACTCAACCCCGTAACCATTTTGACCGGACACACCCCAACACGGCTACTGTTAGATGGTAGGCTGAAAGACGGTACAGTAAGCCAAATTCGAGCAGCACGCTGGACCCTACTCCTACAAGGACGAGACATTACAGCGAAGAGGACAAAGACGCACACGTTTCTGGCTGATAATTTACGATATGCAGGAACCCCACATGAGTGTGAGATCATTGCAGCCAAGCACAACACAGGACCCTTTATTCCCAAATCGTTACCAAAGAAAACAGGCATCAGACCACAGAGAACCCAGCCCACAGATAATTCACTGAAAAATTTATGTAGCTGGCTCCTCCACAATTCTAAATGGAAAAAGGATCACATAATGTGGCATATATGTAGAAGACGCGCAGGGACACGCATTAGAGGAGATATCGTTACAATTGCCAGGACATTTAGGTTCGCAGGCAGCCGAGTTAGCAGCCATTGCATACATTGTGCAGCACCCAGATTCGTCCCGACCCCAGCAGACATATATTCGGACAGCTTATATGTTTGCAACAGCCTGACGGAATTCCTGCCCCTGTGGGAATCTAGCGGATTTGTATCCGCCGAGGGTAAACCCCTACCCTCAGTGCCAATACTAAAGCACATTCTCAAGGAAGCTAAAGATCGTAAATATGGCATCATAAAGGTTAGAAGCCATCATCGTTCCTCCCTACCCGGTAATGTAAAAGCAGACGCCCTAGCAAAAGCAGGCTCAAGACATGGTCACTTTTGGCACCCCCCCGAGAGTGCCCCAGTACACACGGTCCATGTCTCACAGACCAATATTCAAGATTTGGCACAGGCACAAAAGGAAGACAACACGCTTAAGGCAATTTTAAAAGGAAACTTCCCAGCTCCCTATGATAGGTTCAAAGACACTTTAACGGTACACGATGGAATCATATTAAAGGATGGTATTGTTGCTCTCTATCTGGTTATAAATATGGTGGTCAATATGGTCGCCTTTCTTAATCCTAATTATGTTTCTACTTTCAGAGTTGCCAGGTTATCTCGATACCGCCACAAGGTTCAACCCGAATACCGATCAAAGAGCCAATACACCAGTTAGTTAGTTCAAAGTCAATACTATTTATTTACACACACAGTAAGATCTACTCATGCACAACAGTACTACAAACTAAACTATCTCTAACGCTAACGCCTGTATTTAACTTTGGGTGTCCACTTAGTCAGAGGAAAATGGCTATTGTTTGGATCTGAAGCTGTTGGGTTCGAAGAGATACAGGAGAACCGCTAAGGTCGTCCGTCTGGTAGCGAGCGTTGACCTTGAACTTACTTGCTTCTGGTGATGCTGGTGAATGGGTCTCTCCGCCTGAGAGCCAATTCCAAGTGAGCAAATCTCTCGTGGGGGTTCCTTCTTATACTTGGAGGGGCTTTGCGCGTTTTAGGTGGGCTTTAAACTTGGTCCCAATTAATTGGGAAGCTTCTCGATCATTGTTATCAATCTTGACCAATAAAGGGGTGGGTGCCCTGATGGCTGGGCATGTCCGAGGTGGCCGTTGGCCTTGCTTTGTTTGTGTATTTCTGGGATGTCTATAACAGTATCAACTATCTGAGTGTTAGTTTTTGTTCCTCGGAGATGGGCCTTCAATATGCTAATCGACCCAGAGTTTCGATTCCGTCTGATAACTGCTTCCCAAATATACATTCAGACACTGTGCCTGCTTGCTGTCTAGCATTGTCCACATTTCCCAACATTCTTTGTGAGCGTCCATTTTGTATTCTGGAAGTGGCCATCCCAGATGGCTACAGTATTTATGTGGTCCCCACACAGGACAGGAACCAGATTATTTGTCAATTCCATGACGGACACGGGCACCAAGGGATAGAATCCACCCTTACCCACCTCAAACCTCTCTGCTGGTGGCCCCGATTTAAAAACTGATGTAACCCACTACATTGAAAATTGTTTAATTTGCGCCCAGAACAACCCAGACAGATACGCAAAGAAAGGTCAGCTAAGACACACCCGCCCTGTTAATGGCCCATGGACGAACTTACAATTAGATTACATTCGTGTCCCCCCCCCCCCCCCCCCCCCCCGCCCCCCCCCCCCCCCCCCCCACTGCAGAAATGGATCTAAGTATGTGTTGGTCATAACCGACACCTTCAAAAAATGGATGGAAGCATTTCCTTCCAGGACAAACACGGCTAAAGCGGCAGCAAAAATTCTAATCCAGCAAATATTTACTACATGGGGACTCCCCCCTAGTATTGAGTCAGACCAACGTTCGCACTTCACAGGAAGAGTAATGAAAAACGTCCGAACAATTTTCGGAATTAAACAGAAGTTTCACATTGCCTATCATCCACAATCCAGCTGCATTGTAGAACGCATGAACCGAACCATAAAGGCAACACTTAGGAAGATGGTGCAACTGTACAATATGACATGGGATACAGTTCTCCCAATCGCACTGATGTTTATTAGAAACATGGTGGCGAGTTCGACAGGTTACACCCCCCACACCCTCATGACCGGATGACCCATGAAGGGTACCGAGTATTTATTTGGACTTGATTTGGCCAGCCCCACAGTCACCGCCCTTACCCACGAAAAAGTGGTCCTAAACATAATGGAGAATATTAAAGCAGCAAAGCTCGCTGCAGCTGTTCGACTAGGCGCTAGAAAAAAGCAGAGTAAGGCCTGCTTTGATAAAACAGTACACCCAGTAGAGTATACAGTCGGACAGCAAGTCATGATCTCCCTGTACAATTCGAGTTCATTCCTCTCCCCCAAATTTGCAGGACACTACTCAATTTCTGATAAAGTAAGCCCCTCAGTTTATAAGATTATATATTCAAATGGAAAGTCAGGATGGTTTCATATAAACCAGCTTAAGGTTTATGGAGCGCAGTGCAGCCACTCACACCACATTTCACTGGCAATAGCAGACGAAGACCCGCCCACTGGCAACCAAATCCAACCCTCTCCCAGCCAGGACAGCACGTCCACAGACACGACTTTGACTCCGCCCCCAGAGACGGGTTTCCGCCTTACACTTGATTTGGCCGCTAGCGACAACGATAGCGGAAGCACTACGGACGTACTTGAAATCCCCGACCAATGGCAAAACAGACCAGGCCCCAGTGACTACAGCCCCTGTGACACCGACCACGACATGTTCGGCCCCTCAGAGACCATTTATTTGCCACTACCGGAACCTGACCCACCGCCCAACGATAACGACCTTGCCTCTACCGCCCTACAGGATAAGAAACAATATCACCGCGATAACTCTTACCGACTGATAAGAAACGACGAGATGGATCCCACATCGGCCCACGCCGCATTGGCACAGAAACTCCAGTCACGAGTTTGGCAACCGGGAAAGGTGACGTCTCAGAGTCGTAGACTCCCACCATGCTAACCACTTTACGACCCTTTTCGGAATGGAACCCTGAGGTGTCCAGATGAGAGAAAGGAACCAATTGAGATTTAAGGTGTCCTATTCTGAGATGGAGCCTGCCCGCTTTTTTTGTTAAGTTTGTTTTTAAATGTTGAATGTTTGTCTCTTGTATGACTTTGTGTGTCGATCTCATCCCAAAATTCTTGATGCAGTCATAACTACCCTGTTGACGCCACATGGTAGTTAAAGGAACAAGTTTGTTGGAAGTCCATATATATTCAAATTCTTTCCGTTCTTGTAAGGTCACCCAGGCAGCGGAGTAACGGCACTTATCCCCGCCCTGCCTGAGGACTCCCTATGTATTTGGTCAGCCAAGCTCGGGTAGTGGAGCAACGGCACTGACCACCGCCCTATCCAAGGATTCCACCCATTCTTGGCCTGCCGCGGCTCATACGCAACCCATTCAGAACGTTCTTTTTGAAACTCTTTTACTGTTCTTTTCATTGTGTAGCTTAAAGAATGCACTTTGCCAGTTTTTGTTTGCGTTCCGGCGATCCTTCGGTCGCTAAACCCCAACTACTATTTACATGTCCAAACACTTGGTTGAAACAAATTTGCTGCCAGAAAAAAAACTACCTCAACACTGGACGGAGAAATTGTCCTCACACTCAGCGCATCGACCACAGACTGCGAGATTGCTCGCACTGTGACAGAATTTCTTTGTCGAATGTCTTGTCTCCCAAATGGTTGGTTTAAAAAAAAAATGAGTGAGTCACATATGGTGACAATTCTAAACGGGAAATGGATATTAAGGAGAAACAGACAGACAAACAAGATATTAAATAAGATAATAGCAGATACTATGCTTGTACCCCCAGGAAGGTACGAATATACCAGGAAACAGAGGAAGACAAAGACGAAATGAAGACGGACCTGATGACCTGCATCATGATCGTCGTTGGATCACTACAGTTGCGCGCGTTATCAGCCCCTATATCCTTCACCATACAGGCCCTAAACATGACCACCCACGATACCCCTAGCCCGGACACTATACCACACATAGAAACAGCCACTGATACCCCCAAATGGTGCGATAATATCATAAAGTGGTATTCCCTTTCTTACATGGTAGAAGCTCTATTGATTATAGCAATACTTTGCAGTTTTGTTCAGACACTTAGACTTCGGAAATGGCGAAGGAGAGCCTCCCGCTCCCCAGTATACACACTCAGAGCTCCTTTTTTCGGACTTCACCAGACCCCACAATCTTTTTGAACCCTTTTCTGCCTAATAAATTCCGCGGTTTTTCAAGACAAATTACTTTCTCTGTAAATGGCATAAGTGTTAAGCAGAAATGTGATCCTATTGTTTATTTTGTACTGTAATATAAGTTCCTTTGATTGTTAGATAGCAGCATAAGTGTAGTTTTGATAAGGACAGTTATAGGTTCCCGTTTGTGTAAAGAAGTTGAAAATGTATGATTGAATGTGATAGTGCCCCTTAGAATTTTTTATAGATGTGTGATGTATTAAAACTTAGGTAAATGTTCCAATCCATAGGACAGAGTAGGATAGACCCTGTCCTTGATTAAGGGTACCCGGCACACCAGAGAACAGAAGAAGATTCAGTAGTGTGATCCATCACGCTTCGCGTTTAGGATCAAGAGGACGGACTGTAGCCATCTGGGATGGCCACTTACAACAAGAAACATGGACGTTCGCAAAGCCTAAAGGGAAATATGGACAATGTAAGATTCAGGCAGGCACAGAGCCTGCATGTAAATTTGTGAGTAGACAATCCAGACAGCATCGAAACCCCCAACCGATTATCATTTAATGGCCCATCTCGGTTAGACAAAGGATTGATACTCAGGTAACAGGTACAAGCCCAGACATTTCGGCGCCACTCCCTTTACTCAGGAAGCATAAACAGCAAGGTCAATGACCGCTTAGGACAAGCCCAGCCATCAAGGCACCCGCCCCTTTATTGGCTAAGATCGAAGGCAGTGATCGAGAACTGCGAAACTCCCCAAGGATAAAGAGAGACACTGCCATATGTTCGACCTCTTTTGGAACCGGCAACATCAATCTCCAACTGCAGCCCCACCAGAAGCAAGTTCAAGTTCAACGCTCGCTACCAGACGGATGATCCTAGCCGAACCGCAGTTACTTCTCCAGATCCAGCCGATCCAGATTCGAACAAAGGCCACTGTTCCTCTGACCTAAGCCGGGTGCCTGAAGTTAAGTGCAGGTTGTCATAGTTGTTAGGTGTAGTTTAGCTCGTAGTGTTTATGTTGCATGTGTAAGTTAATCTTGGGTGTAAATAAAGTACCAATGATCTTGAACTAACTAACTGGTTGTTTGGCTCTTTGATCGATACCCGGTTGAACCTTGTGGCGGTATCATTTGATACCTGCCGACTCTGAGAACATATCATAACACTATCATCATAGAATTTACAGTGCAGAAGGAGGCCATTAGGCCCATCGAGTCTGCACTGGCTCGTGGAAAGAGCACCCTACCCAAGGTCAACACCTCCACCCTATCCCCACAACCCAGCAACCCCACCCAACACTAAGGGCAATTTATGATGGCCAATCTACCTAACCTGCACATCTTTGGACTGTGGGGGGAAACCGGAGCACCCGGAGGAAACCCACGTACACACGGGGAGGGTGTGCAGACTCCGCACAGACAGTGACCCAAGCCGGAATCGAATCTGGGACCCTGGAGCTGTGAAGCAATTGTGCTATCCACAATGCTACCATGCTGCCCCTGTCACTATCTAGATAATAGAAGGACAATCTTATTGACTGCCATATTTATAGCAAGTAAAGATAGCAACAGTATGCAGATGACTATTTTATGCATGTTATAGCCACCTGGGTTGGCCACTTCCCAACTTAAAATGGAGATCAGCAAAGACTACAGGGAAATTCAGCCAACACAGGCAAAAACTAGCAAGTGCAAAAATCCTGTGTATTAGAACTTGCAAAAGCCCAGACAGCACTGAAACTTACAGCCATCTGCATACTAATGAGCGATCCCCGGGTATAATTGAAACATGTTAGGTGAATAAGGCCAAGCCAGACTCCTCGGCGCCAGCAGGAGCCAAGACAAAGGAAGGCCAACGGACACTCAGGGACAACCCAGTGATCAAGGAACAGCTCCAGTATTGGAGAAATCGATCCAAGCGATCAGAACTTAGTCCAATCACTTGGAACCAGGTACAGGGTCCGCCCCGAAGGGGCGTGAAGCCCCTGGGGACTATAAAATAGAGTCCCCAAGTTCAATTTGTCCTTCTTGGCAGGGTCACTCAGCAGCGAATCAACCCTTGTGAGTGAACTGCCCAAGCTGCCGCATCACAAGTAAGTCTCCAGTCAACGCTCGCTACACGATAGGCGCTCCTAGCTACCAGTCCATACCAGCTTTTGAATCCTGCAGACACAGATCGAACAAAAGGCCATTTGTTCCCCTGACCTGGTGGGCCAATTCCGAAGCTAAGTATAGGCCTTTTAATGATAGAGAATAGTCTAGAAAGTAGAGTTTATGCATGAGTAGTGATTGACTGTGTATAATAAATGTGTTTTGATTTGAACCTTACTAATTGGTGTGTTGAGTTATTGATCAGTACTTGAACTTGAACCTCGTGGCGGTATCATAAAGATACCTGGCGACTCAAGAGCAAAGGTTATAAAACAGAGCAAATTGAACCAACCAAAATTTAGCAACAATGTTCATGCAGAAACTGAGCTTCAGCTTATCGTCAACTTTTTCCAAAACATGTGAGGAAATGGGCCTTCCACTAAACACCCAGAAAATGAAGGTCCTCTTCCAGTCAGTTTTCACAGCAAAACATCTCCTTCAGTCGATTGCGATCAACGGCAAGGTCTTGGAAAAAGTGAACCATTTTCCATACCTTAGGAGCATCTCTTGACAAAGGCAGACGCAGATGACAAAATTTATCATCGTCTCCAATGTACCAGCTCAGCCTTTGGCCAACTGAGTGTTTCGGAGTTAGACTCTCAAACCCGAGACTAAGGTCACCGTTTACTTGTGATTACAAACTATCATGCTCCTATATGCTTCGCAAACTTGAGTTGACCTACAGAAGCAACACCAGTGAAGCCTGCGCAGGAGCCTCCAAATCTGGTGACAGTCCCAATAGCATCCTCTTCAAAGCCAACTTGCCTAGCAGCAAACCACCTCTGTTCTGCGGGAAAAGATGCTGATTTGTTCTACTTGGAACTTGGTCATGGTAGGACACACCCAAGAGGACAGTGGAAACACTTTAGGGACATCCTCAAAACATCCCCAAAGAGGTCAAACGTACCTGCTGACACATGCAGATCCTGGCATGTGACAGAACAAAATGGACAAGGTTAATTCAGGAAGGCACTGAACATATCAAAGAACAAAGAAAAATACAGCACAGGAACAAGCTCTTCGGCCCTCCAAGCCTGAGCCGACCATGCTGTCCGTCTAAACTAAACTCTTCTACACTTCCGGGGTCCGTATCCCTCTATTCCCATCCTATTCATGTATTTGTCAAGACACCCCTTAAACGTCACTATCATCCCTGCTTCCACCACCTCCTCCGGCAGCGGGTTCCAGGCACCCACTATCCTCTTGTGTAAAAAAACTTGCCTCGTACATCTCCTCTAAACCTATGTCCCCTACTAATTGACCCCTCTACCCTGGGAAAAAGCCTCGGACTATCCACTCTGTCTATGCCCCTCATAATTTTGTAGACCTCTATCAGGTCACCCCTCAACCTCTGTCGTTGCAGTGAGAACAAACTGAGGTTATTCAACTTCTCCTCATGCCTAAATAGCTATCGAGAGATTTTGTCAGGAATTTGCAGAAGCGAAGTCAAGGCATCAGATGATGTACATAAACCTGCAAACAACCCATCTAACTAACCCTTCCAGCATCACCAGCCCAACATGTGGCAGAGTTTGCAGATCACGCGTTGAACTTACCAGTCATCAGAATCCATTGAACTGGAGTGGAAGCAAGTCATCCTTGATACCAAGGGCCTGCCTAAAAAGTGTATGGATTTCCATAAGGCATTTGAATAAGAGCCACATAATTGACATGCCGGCAAAGTTGAAGCTCATGGAATCAAAGGGACGTGGCAGTATAGATATGAAGTTAGATGAATGACAGGAAACAGATAGTGGTAACGAGCTGTTTTTCAGACTGGAGGATGGTATACAGTTGGGTTTCTCAGAGGTCATTACTTGGAACACTGCTTTTCTTTATATATGGTGATCTGAGTGTTTGCATGCAAGGTACAATTTCAAAATTTGAAGCTAAAACAAATATTGGGAACTGTGATGAAAGTTTATTTTCACTGAACGTGGGTATTGTTGGCGATTGTTAGCATTTGTTGCCCATCCTGAATTGCCTTTGGGAAGATTGTAGTGAACCATCTTCTTGACTGTTGCAGTCCATGTGGTGTAGGTAAGGTGCAGTAACTGAAGAATCAGTAATATAGTTCCAAGTCAGAATGGGTATGTGGCTTGAGGCAGAACTTTTAGCGAGTGGTGTTTCCACACAACTGATGCCGTGTCCTTCCAGGCTGCAGAGGTTGCGCTGCCAAAGGAGCCTTGGTAAGTTGCTGCAATGCATCTTGTCAAAAGTACACAATCCTAACACACTTCAAGAGGACACAGAATGATGGAATGGGTGGTTCTTTTGCAGGAGAAATGTAAAGTGGTACATTTTGATAGGAAGGAGATCAAATGATATAAAGTATACAGTTCTAAAATGGGTGCAAATACAGGATGTGTGTAATGCTCAAATCATTGAAAGTGGTCAAAAGTGAACAGGATCCCAGTTTTTATAGAGGCTGAACTTTTATAATACACTGGTATTTAAGTCTAATTTAGGACATGACCTGTCAGGAAGAATGTGGAATCTTTAAATGGAGTGCAGAAAAGACATGAGAATGGCAAAATAATGAAAGACTTGAGTTACATGGATTGGCAAATCTGGGATTATTTTCTTTAAAGACATTTGAAGAGGAGATTTGATCGAGGTGTTCAAAAATCATGAGTGGGCTGTACAGAGCAGGCCTGTTGGCAGAAAGGTTGAGAACCAGATGACGTTGATCCCCGGTGGTGGACAAAGGAAACAACAGTGACATGACATGAAAGTTTTTTTTAATGCAACAAGTGGTTAGGGTCTGGAATGAATTGCCTGAGAGTGGTGGAGGCAGATTGAATCGTGGCTTCCAAAAGGGAATTGGATAATTATCTTAAGAGAAAAAAATGACAGGGAAAAAGACAGAGGGGTGGCAGCAGCAGATCTGCTCTTGCAAAGAGTGGACAGACACCATGGACCAACGGTGTGGTCAGTTCTCGCTTTTCCTTCCCCACAGACTCTTGGTATGCTTTATGGAAGTGCACTTAAAAGGGGCCAACACTCCCCCGTCGTTCACTGGGGGGGGGACCTCCTCATTGCAGCGCCCGGGCGCCCTTCACCCCGGGGGGAGTAGTGGAAGCAGCTCCCCCGGCCGCCCACCCCGGGGGAGGGGAAGCCGCTCCCTGTTCCACCCGGCCCCGCTCCCCGGGGTTGGGGAAGTCGCTCCACCCTCTCCCCGGGGTAGTGGAGCCCTCCCCGGGTGAAGGAAGCCGCTTCCCGCTGCCCGCTGCCCGCTGCCTTCTCCCCGGGGTCGGGGAAGTGTAAGCCGCTTCCCTCTCTCTCCCCCGGGGTGGTGTAAGCCGCTCCCCGGCTGCCGTCACTCTCACCACCGGATCCTTTTGAAAAAGAAGTGAGGAAGGTCAGGCCGGAAGGGCCTTTGCGATTGGTGGATGTGTGAGGCGGTGAAGACGGCGGTTGGTGATTGGAGGAGGTGTCCGGTTGTCAGTCGGTGTGTCGGAGGCTCTGGCAGCTTCCCCGGGCTCCCATTGTCTCGGGCCGCGCCGCCAGCCCATAGCGCTCAATGCAACAATAACCGCCCGCTCATCACTAACGCTGCTTTAAAAAAAAAACCGTTTTAATAATGTTTCTCCATTTTATTCCGAAGAGGCGGTAGCGGCAGAGTGATTTCAATACGGGTATTTTGTTTACGTGTTAGTGGACCTCGGCCTCGGCTCAAAGACGACGACGACCCAAGAGGGAAGAATAAAGCGGAGCCGCTTCCTCTCGGTGTCCGAGGCCGCACCGCAGCCTCCGGGAGGTGGTGGAAAGCCGCAGGGTTCACCGAGGAGGAGGGCCGGCGCAGGCAAGACAAACGGGAGGCCGTTCCGGTACAGGAAGAGCCTCCAGCCTGCTCCTCACGGTTTGGAAATACTCCCCTTTAAACCCAGGCTTCGGGGATCTGTGGAGAGCGAGTGCTAGGGCGGGATCCATGTGACGGCCACAAATCGGGAGCAGCCGACGGTTTGGAGGAGCCGGTAACCCCCGGAGAGCGAGATCGTTAAAACCCCATTTAAAGCACAACTGCCAAACCTCGAGTCAGAGTCAGCAGCCCGCCGAGGGGACGGGGACCTTCGCAATGATGTCCAAGGGAGACGGCGAGTCTGGAGGTTTGACCTGGGTGGTAAGTGTCCGATGGGAGGAAAGGCATTTAACGGGGAAGGCGTAAAGTTCGATCCAAGAAAAGGATCTGTGTGCGAGAAACCGCCTTGGAGATCTCCTCACCCTCAGGCTCCACCACCATTGCCAAAGCTCAGCCTGTAAACCAGGCCGGTTAGAGCTCTCAATAACATCTGGGATGGGTGGATGGAGGCAGGGACCGTTTCCATGTCAGTTAACAACACAATTTGTTGTCTGGATTTAATATTTTTTTTAAAATACGAATTGGGTAAAATTTCTATGCAGAGTTCGTGATTTTAATGGATTTCAAGTAGCATTTTAAATCATTTTGAGGTCCACAAAGTCTCCCTCCTTGTTCCATCCCTGCTCGCCATTGAGTTTTAGCAATAGTGGAGCAAACCCTTTCAAACGACAGGAGGATGAAGTAAACGTTTTGACTGAGTAAAAGCACAAGTTGCTTCAATGGTACAATATTTGATTTTTTAAGTTTATAGAGACCTTTAGAAAATGTCATTAATGTTAACTTTTGTTTCAGAAGCATTTAAAGTTGTGTTTTCTTAGGTTACATTATTTTCTTTATTCCGACATTCCTCCTATTCAATGTACATGTTGAATTGTGCTGTGTATGGGATATGTTCCTACTTTTTCCACAATCTTTTGGATTTCTTGACTTTTGGCTTGTTACGCCATGTTAATGTACACAAATCTGAATGATCATAGATGATCATGCTCTTAGTTTTCACATACTCACTGAATTGATGAATTAGTGACAGCTAACCTTTATTTGGCAATGTAATTAGAAGTGTTACTTATTTAATAGAAGAGTAGATATTGAGTTAATGATTGCAAGTCGATGGGTAAGAGGGAATAGGTTGTTATCATTGAGAGTATTGTAAACTGTAATGAGGATAGTGTTAAACTTCAAAAATTGAAGTTGAATGGATGGTCAACTGGCAGATGGAATTTCATGTGTGTGAAGTGATTAAGTTTGGTAGGAAGAATGGGAAGGAGCAAAATAAACCAAGGGATATGTGTCTCAAGGGCAATTGGGGATGGACAATATGTGCTGGCCTAGCTAAAGAAGCCTGCATCCCTTGAATGAATAAAATAAAACCAGTTTAAAGGGAATGCAGAAGCAGAGGGAACTGAGGATATATTTATACAAATCATTAAAGGTGACAGGACAGGTTGAGAGAGCGATTTATTGGACCTTGGGCATTATAAATTGGGACATAGAACACAAACGTATAATAAATGTTTATAAAACACTGATTCGGCCTCAACTGGATTGTTGTGTCCAGTTTTGGCACTTTACATTAGGAAGGATGTGACGTCATTAGAGAGAGTACAAAAATAATTTGCATGAATGGCTGCAGGGATGTGGGGCTTCAGATAGATGGACACATTAGAGTAGTTGAGCTATTCTTGTAGAAGGAATGTTGAGAGGAAATTTGATAGAGGTACTTAAATTCATGAGGGATCTGGACAGATTAAACAGCGAGAAACTGTTCCATTGGTGGAAGGAGCGAGAATCAGAGGGGCACAGATTTAAGGTAATTGCCAAAAGAAGCAATGGCGGCATGAGGAAAAATGTTATGTTTTACACAATGAGCTTTTAGAATATGGAACGTACTGCCTGAGCGTGTGATGGAGGCAGATTCAATTGTGACTTTCAAAAGAGAATTGAATCATTATCTGGAGAGAAAATTTGGAGGGCTATGTGGAAAAGGCTGGGGAGTGGCACTAGGTGAGGTGCTCAGACAGAGGGCTGGCACAGACATGCTGAGCTGACTGGTCTTCTGTGCTGTAACCATTATGTGATAACGATTACCAGGCTTTAGACATTTCTGAATGCTTACTTGACTATATTTGCATGTTGCTACAGTATAACCCACGGGTGCAACTAGTAACAAATCTGACCTAAGTAAGGGATAGGAAGAGAAAGGGGAGAGAAATATCTATTGTGATCTCTTATATTATGGAACCACTTCAAGTAGAAGTGGCACTAATGGACAAATGCCTTTGACAAAATTAACTGTACATTTTATGTTTCAGTTTTGTGCACCATCATTGTTTAAAAGTTTTGAATGCTGACTTTCGCTTTTGAAAGTGAACAGGCACAATAAAATATAGTGGTTTATGGTACTAGATTCGCAACAGGAAAATGGTGGACTCAGATTTCAACATTTCAAGAGCAAAATTGAATTGAATAAATCTGGCCTTTTGTGGGCTACCACAAGCAAAATTGATCATGAAACTGCTAAAGTGTAAAAATCTAACTGGTTCACTCATGTCTTCAGGGAATTTACTACACCTACTCGGTCAGGACTACATAAGACTTGCCCATTATAGTGTTTGGCTTTTAATGCCATCTGAAATGACGGGACATTCAGTTTAGTGAGAGAATTTATTTTTGCAGAAACAAGTAGAAACTATCTTTGGAGGAAAAGGTCAATGGTTTCCTCTTGAAATCATTCTGCCCTACATTACTGAAGGCTGATTGCTGTCTGTTCTCTACATTAATCATGCGTGAATGTGGGGGTATGATCAGTAAGTTCATAGATAAAAATTGGTGGTGTGGTAAATAGCGAAGAGAAAAGCCTTAGATTGCAGGATGAAAAAGACAGGCTGGTCAAATGGACAGAACAGTGGCAAATGGAATTTAACTCTGAAAAGTATGTGATGCATTTTGGGAGGATTAACAGTCAAGGGAATAGATAGGATGGTAGGACACTACGAAGTACAGAGGACCAGAGGGACCTTGGGTGCATGTCCAAAAATCCCTGAAGGTAACAGGACAGGTACATAAGGTGATTACGGAGGCATATGGGATACTTGCCTTTATTAGCTGAGTAATAGAATACAAGAGCAGGGAGGTTATGATGGAGCTGTATAAAATGCTTCTTAGGCCACAGCTAGAGTATTGTGTGCAGTTCTGGTTTCCTCAATGTAGAAAGGAGGTGATTGCACTAGAAAAGGTGCAGAGGAAATTCACCATGATGTTGACTGGGCTGGAGCATTTCAGCTATAAAGAAAGGCTGGGGTTGTTTTCTTTAGAACGGAGAAGGATGAAGGAGGACCTGATTTTTTAATTTTTATTTGTGCTTGGGATGTGGGTGTCACTGGCTGGGCCAGCATATTGGGACGGCACATATGCACAGTAGTTAGCACTGTTGCTTCACAATGCCAGGAACCCAGATTAGATTCCCGGCTTGGGTCACTGCGGAGTCTGCACGTTCTCCCTGTGTCTGCATGGGTTTCCTCCGGGTGCTCCAGTTTCCTCCCACAAGTCCTGAAAGACGGACTTGTTAGGTGAATTGGACATTCTGAATTCTCCCTCCGTGTACCCAACCAGGAGTCGTAGTGTGACAACATGGGAATTTCACAGTAACTTCATTGTGTGTTAATGTAAGCCTACGTGTGACACTAATAAAGATTATTATTATTTGTTGCCCATCCCTAATTGCCCTTGAACTGAGTGGCTTGCAAGGCCATTTCAGTGGGGAGGGGAGGGGGGTGCGGATGGTGGTGATGTGGTGTAGATAAGAGTCAACCGCATTGCTGTGGGTCTGGAGTCACATGTAGGCCAGACCGGGAAAGGACAACAGATTTCTTTCCCTGAAGGACATTAGTGAACCAGATGGGTTTTTATGATAATCGGCAATGGTTTCATGGTCACCATTCGACTTGAGGTGTACAAAATTATGAGGGACATAGATAAGGTAGTTGGGAAGGAACATTATCCCTTAGTTGAGCGGTCAGTAACCAGGGGACATAGATTTAAAGTAAGGAGCAGGAGATTTAGAGGGGATTTGTGGAAAAACATTTTCACCTAGAGGGTGGTGGGAGTCTGGAACTCGCTGCCCGAAAGGATGGTAGAGGCAGGAACCCTCAACATTTAAGTATTTAGGTGAGCACTTGAAATGCCATAGCATACAGACCAAGTGCAGGAAAATGGGATTAGAATAGATAGGTTCTTGATGGCTGGCACAGACACAGTGGTCTGAAGGGCCTCTTTCTGTGTTGAAAAACTCTTATTACAGTATTGCTGATGAAAGGTATCAGCTAGATAGAGATCAATTGACGGAGTTATATATTCATTAAGTAAGGAAACCTAATCGGATAGTTGAGGGAAATTGTACATATTTAATCATAGTTCTCGCCACAGTTCCGGGATCTCAGGCATTTAATTCATTCAGTAATTGTTTTAGTGGCATAAAATATATAATTGCTATATTTGGTGTTAAATTAACTGTACAAAAACTAGTTAAAGCAGGGATGCAATCCCAGCCCATGCCAGATTTGTAGGCTAATCTCCAGATCACTGCAATATGCTGTGTTATTCCCCACATGATGAGCTTCTAGTTAAACAGTTGGGAAGTGAATGGAAGGCAGCTCCACACACAGGAAGATAAAGATAAAATTATTTGAGCTTTCCACTTGTTTTGTGGTAGTTGGTATAGTCCTTCTGCCTCTTAATTGCATTCTTATGTTATGTTCCAGAATACCTGATGGTCAAGCATAGATGGTTGATGGAGTCAACCTTTACATACTTTCATTGGTTTTTATTTACAAAGCTTTGCATTATAAATATGCATTAACCCAATCACCACAATTTCAGTCAGGTCCTATTTATAGAAGTGGAAGTGAATCCTGCCCCACCACCTGCAGACAATTTATATGCAATTAACAGATTTTCTTCTCTCCCTAAATAAAAATTAAATAAAAATTAAAGAGTTTATAAATGAAATCACAAATTCACAACTTAACTTAAAGACCTCCTTATTCTGTACAAAGCATTGCATTGCAAGATGCCCTCTTAGAACACTTAAACGTTTTCTCCATATGTCCATTTAGTTCTGTAAAACAATGTTGACAGTTGATGACTTGCATTCACCCATTTGATATTAGGAGTTCCTTTTTCTCCAGCATTTGTTTAAAACCAGCAAGGTCAATCCATAACCTTTTCTCACTCACATCCATTGTTATGTGTATGTTATCTCACAACGAACAATTATCTAAATTACATTTAAAGTATATACTATCTTCAGTATGCCCATTTTACAGAACTTCACTAAAGAATTTGAGAAACAGATCCCATGTCTACTGTCTCCATAGGAGCCTTTGTTTCAGCAGACAAGAGTGCTTTTAACAACCCTTTTTTCGTTGCCCAAACTAAAGGACAACATTTCCCAGTTTCACCCATCAGAAATATTGTGAAATCAACTATTCTAGAATACTCATCACGATTAGCATTTGAAATATCATTAAAAATGACTAGCTTCATGTTCTTTGGTTACCGAGGCTGGGAACTTAAGTATGCATTTCCCTAATAATTTTTTGAATGTTTTATTTGTCTTTAAAACATTATATATTTTTGGGTGTTTCATTGTAATACTGAACTCTGCTACATTAAAATTAGCTCTAGTTTGCACAAACAGTTCAACTGGCCAATCCAGCTTCTCAATTGCTATTTGTCTCTAGATATAACATCATCTTTGTGTGATGATTTAGTGATATTAACTGGATGGGAGTAACTGAATAGGATTGATTTTAAGTTACCCTAGATCTACTCTGCTTAATTCCAAAACCAATATATTTAAAAGCCCCACAAGTCTAACTGCCAATGTTAAATTCTACTGTATTCCCATTCTGCAGTAACACCCCAAAATACATAATTGAACATGCATTATGAAGATGCCTGAGTTTTCCTTTATGATGCCAATAAGACGTTGCAGGATAAACTTTTAGTTGAATGCAACACATTTTCAACAAAACCGATTTGGAGGAAAAATAACAAAGCCTGGGAGCATCTTTCAAGCCATTGACACATTTGTTTAGCTTCCATATTTTTTGTTCTGGATCTGCTGCTTCTTTGGGTAGTTTCAGAATGATCTCTCTATGAAAAGTATCGCTCTACAGAGATGCTGCTTTTATGCCAATTGACTTAAATTGGCATGAATATGTGACCAAAAGAGTGAAAAAGATTTTTAAGCTTACTTTTCCAGCTATGGGAGAGAATCCACTCCAATGTTTGTATCATCTCATTCTTCAATACCCCTAACAACTATCCTCGCTTTTGCCTTAAGTTCTGCAAGGTCTTTTTCAGTACAAATCCATTTATGTGACGAGTCTAGTTACCCCATAATAACTCAGAATAAATTCTAAACTCTAACTCCATTTGTTTTGTCTCACATTGGTTTATCCTCAAGTTTATTGACAACTACCAACACTTCATTATAATGAGGATGTCTGGTGCTGTTCCAGGACTGTTCTGAGACCTTTAATTCATCACCATAGCTATCCAAGCTATGGTCTCTACTTGCACACTATGTCTGCAAAGACATGCCCTGTGAAATCTCCCTCTTGCACTATCACATGCACTTTCTTTGGCATGGATTGCTTTCTGATGCAGGAGTCATTTCTTACTATCCATACTTTCACTTCATTTTGCCAGTACCTCTATTCTAGGCCATCACCCATTCAACCTACCAGTAGCTTTTCCTGCACACTACAAAATTGTCACATCCTTCTATTACTAGATCACTCTGGGATATATGTCACCTGAGTACCTAATCTGCAAAATTCGTCATTGTATGTGATATTTCAGTCATGTAGTTTCATGATCACACACATTACCACAACCCTGCCCTTCATCTATTGAATTCTATTCTTTAGAATCCTGTTAACAAAACACAAGCATTTGAGGCAGGCCTTTCCCCCTGTGTGCAAAACATTCAAATGTGCAGGAAAAAATTGTAGTACATTATGGTGCAGGATAACTATAGCACAGAACTGAAGGCAGTTTGGAATTTCGTCCATTGGCTAATTGATGAGGACTATATCTACCAATCATCTGGAGTGAATTCTTCGCAGAAACTTTCCATGTCAGGATAACTGTCAATTTGCAATCTGGTTCATCAGCTAAAATTGCATGAAGCATTTCATCAATCATGTGATTCCTTTCACAAAGTCTGTGGCTGAATGGACTTTCAGCTGTGCTATTCATCACCATGATGTTCATACTTTCAAACACTGGCCGGAATTCTCCGGTCATCGCGATTCACTTTTCCTACCCCCGCGCATGGGAAATCCCATTGACAAGCGACAGGAAGTTAGAATCCCACTGCCAGCGAACGGCATGCCATCGGGAATAATGCAGTTGGGTGACCGGAGAACCCCGCCCATTGTCTCTGAATTTGTCATTGGCAAATAGTGTGCCAATTTCAATCCCTTTCCATGTCTCCCAAGGTTTTGTCTATTGTCGTCGTTGGTGGTCCCTCGAAGTCGAGTACGATATCCATCAGATTTGATTAGTCTTCGGATGACCGAGGAGCCCAATCCTTGATCAACAAGTTCTTCCAGAGTGAGGGCACGCTGTTGTGCGGGGGAGTGGAATTTGTAGCCCCAAGTTGACTTCCCCCTCCTTTGCTGTTCTGCCTCACTGTCAAGTCGCTGAGCCTCAAAGCGGTTTGCGCCTTGATGAATCAGGTGGAGCTATGCCGAGTGGTCCTCAGTCTTCTCCTTCCCGGTCAGTGGTGTTAACGCCTCTGTGCTGTAGGGCGGCCTTGAGTGTATCCTTGTACGTTTTCATTTGGCTGCCCTTAGAGCATTGGCCAACAGAGAGCTGGGAGAAGAGAATCTGCCGAGGGAAGTGGTTTCCTGGCATCCAGTTGGAATGTCCCGTCCATCGGAATTGGTTCTGCATGAACTGGACTTCGATGCTAGTAGATACAGTTTCAATGAGGATGCTAGCGTTTTCTGTACGTCCTCCCATTTGATCCCCAGAATTCGATGCAAGTATCACTGATGGAAGCTCTCGAGCATCTTAATATGGAGGTGATGGGAAGTCCAGGTTTTACTACAGTAGAGGAGGCTGGTCAAATCGGCCCTTGTGGACTTCCACACTTCCCTTTTGTGAAAGACATGGCGCAGCTTGAAGGCAGCGCGAACACAGTTGACCCGGTGATGGACTTCCTCATCGATGGTAGTCCCTTGGGAGAGGTGGCTGCCAAGATATGGGAAGTGCTGCACACATCTACATAGATGGTGTAGGGATGCTCATCTGGCCTGGGGAAGATTGGGGAATGACTTTCGTCTTGGCGATGTTTCAAGATAGGCCAAGCCTCTTCTAGGAGGCATTGAAGAGGTCAGGCACCCTTTGCATGTCCTGTACAGAGTGAGCCATCACGCAGCAGACATCTGCAAACTGAAGGTCGTGGATGTCCATGCTGGTCAATTTTGTTTTGGCTTGGAAGCAACCAAGGCTGAATAGCTTCCCGCCCAGACGATACTGGATGCTGAAAATGGGTGCTAGGTCATCTTGAATGAGGTGGATGATGATGGTCAGGTAAATGATAAACAAGATGGGGGCGATCTCACAACCTTGTTTAACCCGGTTCCGGATAGGAAAGATGCCAGTTTCAGCTTCTCCACTCAGGACAGTGGCAGTCATATAATAACCCTTTTATTGTGTCTATAATGATGCATAGTAAGGCTAAATCTTGGCACCTGGTCTATAAAATGTAGGGTGAAATAATTCTATCTTTGTCTCATATTTTTAGATCTATGGCAACTACCTTGATAATGTCATGTGCCGACTTACAATAGGATGTGGCGACATCCTCTGATATTTCCTCCTCCTCACTAATCTCTTCTGTTAGTCTTGTATACTCTCCATCAGCAACACCTACTTCTTTCAGCAGGATTTTTAACCTTTGACAAGTAAGTTGAGCAAATTGTATATGTAACTTTAATACAATTTGTATTTTTCTCTCATTTTTATCACCTGATGCCATTAACTGATGAGAAGCGTCATATTTTGTTGAGGGGATACAATAATGTCCTAACGTGGTAAACTGCGGATCAACAGACTTTCCAAAAGTAATTATTTTATCATGCTCCATGTCAAGTTTCATTTGTGCCTTTTTTTAAAAAAAGGGTTTACTCAACAGCATAGGTATCTCATTAGAGATGACATTGTTACTTATAAAACGGCTTATTTCAGCTACTTTACATGGAACTACAAATCTCCCGAGTGATTTCAATTTGTTGTCATCGTCATTCCTGAAGGGAGTAGAATTTCTTAACCGTATGCCGATCCACACTAAGTGAATCAAATTAAACCAAATCTGTCCCATATACTGTTGAAATGCAAGCACTACCTAATACTTTACAGTTAAAGGAATCCACAACTAACACATTCATCACAGGACTAAAATACCTTGTGACCATTGTAATTTGCTGAATTCATCATTAGCTTCAGCTTCTTCCTAAAATATGCTTTGTCTTGTGTTATTTTGAGGACTGTGCCTCTCTGCTTTGGCAATTCATTGCATAATGATACTTCAAGTCATAACTAAAGCACAACTAAAGCACCTATTGACTGTTTCTTGGGCATTCCTGGGATTCATTTGCCCATTAGTGTTCCAATTTTATCTTCTGCTGTAATAGTCATATCTCTAAATGTACTTTCATCCTCATTCTCCCTGTCTTTAATCCTGTTGATGTATTGTTGCCTGTTTCCAGTATCTGGATTATTTCAAAATCTGATATTGTTGAACCTTCAATTCTTTTTGTCACTGTGGAATGTTTCATTTGTTCCATGAAGACTAAGGGAAATGACTATTTCCTCATGTATATTATTAAGATAGCAGATATCTCCTTCTCTGAGAACCTGAACCTGAATTATAACCATGGGCCTGTCCATATGACACACTTTAGTTCAATCCAGTAATTATAAATGCTAAAACTGACTTGGGTTCTCCAGATTGAATTTTATCAACCTTTATACAATCTGTTAAATTCTGTGGTGACTGTATGTTTTCTGAAATCTACCAAATTCTGACCACATCTCATTTAACATATTATTTTGCTTGTAGATTTTATCCAGAAACACTAATAGAAGGTTCAAAGCTCAACACCACCCAATTGATGGGCATCTTTCTTACAAAATACTTTACTTAAGATCTTGTAGGATGCGGCAATGCCAAATCTTGTTTCTTGCTTAGTAGCCCTTGTTCATATATCCACTTCATTCTTTCACTGGTCATGTGGTCAGACTCTGAGAACATCGGAGGGATAATGATACCCTGATAATTTACACTTGAGTTTTGCAATTTTTCTCAATGGCTAATAGAATTTTGGTTTTATGTCTGAAAATATATTTTTTTCTTGTCTTCCAACGTTCACCTTTATACGACCATACTATGTTATACTCCAGAACACCTGGTGGTGAAGGGTAGAAATGGGGACAATGTTTACACGCCATTGCTTTCTATTTACAGAGATGCATATTACAGACATGCACACCTTAAGCCAACCACCACATTCTCAGTCTGTTTCTATTACAGGAGCACAAGTGAATCCCCAGTTAATGCTCAATACCGGCATGCAATTAAAGACAGTTAATATACACTTAACATCCCATGCCACTTTTTTGCAAGACAGCAAGTGAAAAGGAAGCAATATTACTGAACAGCAGCAACACTCCACAGCTGAGCTGTTGCGTTTTGAAGCCCAAAAGCATATAATGTAGGAAGAATACTGGGCCAGGAAAGAGCCATGGTTTGAAACACAGATAATGAAAGATTCCATAACAGCGCTTTCAGGGTGACCATATCCCTGGCTATTTGTCCAAAAAGAACATGTCAATGCAACTGAGAAATGAGCAAGTTGTGCTTGGACCTCTTGTTGGTCCTTGCAGCGCTTTTGAGGTTCAGTATTGAAACATGATTTCAGTGGAAAGGTTGGGAAGATGTTAGAAGCAGAAGCTAATTACAAGACTCATTGACGATGCTGCCTTGATCAGGAAAGCACCCGCCTTGACAAATTCTTTTCAGTTTTATTTTAAATCCTCACATCATTCTTTCATATTGCAATAGCCTTGATTACATATATTAATCACAAAATTATTTATTCAGAATATGATCAAAACATTGCATGGGTAGTTCTGTGCACCTGCCTGGACAAAGTCTTGATCCAATTTATTTTGTGGCCCATCTGTTCACCTCTCCGCCAAAAAATGTACTGTGATATTATCATTAAAGGATGGTGCTTTCAGACATTTGTGCCTGAGTTGTTTGCTCATCTTTGTTGTTGAGTGGGAAAGGCTGAACTTAAACATTTCATTCTGGAACTTGGAAGATTTTCAACTATATTAATTTAATTGCACAGTATGATTTCTGAGCATCTCTTAAAATGGAAGGAAAATCAACATCATCTGTTTAAAATACTTCCTCTCATGTTCAAGGTATTCAGTTGATAGCTTATTCAAAGAAAATTTAAGTCACTTGATAACATTTTTGGTCTTTGGCCTCAGCAGAGGCCCCACTGTTCCTCTATGTCCAGAAACCAGAGGTGCTCACTAATTGGAACTGGGAGTTAGGACTAACCATAGGAACGGTCTGGTGCTGCCTGACCTTACAAAAACGCACCAATTATGAAGACTTGGTGCACTTTTCCTTGGTACAACATTTGACAAATATTATCACATCATTGTTTCAAATAACATTCAGATCTGGTAAATTTCTGAATAGTGAACTTCTGAATATAGCTAAATACAAAATAAACACAATTTTGCAATTTGAATGTGGAGCAATCCAATACAAGCAATATTCTTATGTTATAAACTGCTGCCTATTAAATTCTTTCGGGGGAATGTAATCTGGAATTGTATGTAGCTTACACACACTATGACCACACCTACATCACCACCACCTCTCTCAACCCATCTGCTGTCTCCCTAAATTGTCAGATGTTTGCCCACATCTAATTCTGAATGAGCAAGCATTTCTTCCAACTAAATACTGGGAAGGCAGAACCGATCATCTTTGGTCCTCAGCATGAACTCTGTTCCCTCAATCTACTCCCTGGCAACTGTCTGAGATTGAACCAGACCAGTGCCATATTTGACCCTAAGATAAGCTTCACAACACATCACCATACTGTCACTCAGACCACCTACTTTACATAACATTGCCTAACTCATCTGGCCGTAGCTCATCAGCTGCTGAAAATACAACCGTGTATTTGTTACCTCTAGGCCTGACTATTCAAAAGTTCTTCTGGCATTTCTCTCAGTAAAGTTGAGGTCACCCAAAATTTTGCAGTCTACGTTCTACTCACCCCAAATACTGTTCACCCATCACCCTTTGCTCACTTACCTACGTTGGCGCACAGTTAAACAATGTTTATGTTGTAAAAATAATTATGCTTGTTTCCAAACTCCCCTCGCCCCTCCCTATCTCTGTAATCTTCTCCAGCCCACTAAACTATCTGCACTCCTATAATTCCGGCCATACGAGTATCCCTGATTAATTACTCCACCATTACAGACTTCAGTTGTTTGGGTCCTATTGCCCGGAATTCTCTCCTGAACCTCTTTACCTTTCTTTCTTTCCTCCTTTTAAGATACTCTTGGACCAAGCTTTTGGTCATCTGCTCTAACATCTCCTTATTATTTTATCTGTACTGCAGTTGTTTAGTAGGATGCCGTACTATATAAAAACATGGAAAAAATACAGGTTGTTGTCATTTAGATTTAAACTAAGTCAGTTATTATTTGCTGAATGGCCTTGCTGGAACATGGATTGGACACTGGTTATTCTGGTATAACTTCTTATAAGACTAAGACGTAGGAGCATTCGGCCCATCGAGTCTGCTCTGCCATTAAAGAGATAATGGCTAATCTGATATGATAATCCTCAACTCCACTTTCCTACCATATCCCTTGATTCCCTTACTGAATAAAAATCTGTCTATCCTAGCCTTGAATATACATAACGACCCAGCCTCTACAGCCCTCTGCAGTAAATAATTCCACAGATACGCCACCCTCTGAGAGAAGACCCTCCTCACCTTTGTCTTAAATAGACAACTTCTCGGCATCTATCGTGTCAACCCCCCTGAGAATCCTATATGCCTCAATAAGGTTGCCTTTCATTCTTCTAAACTCTAATGTACGTGAGTACCCAAGGCCTACCCTACTCAACCTCTCCTCATAAGAAAATCCCTGCATATCTAAGTTCAACCTAGTGAACCTTCTCTGGACTGCCTCCAATGCCAGTAGATCTTTCATGTTCTCAGTATTCCGGATGTGATCAAACTAGTGGTTTGTATCATTTTAACAAGACTTCCCTACTTTTATACTCCATTCTCTTTGAAGTAAAAGCCAACATTCTATTTGCCTTCCTGATTACCTGCTGAACTTGCATGCTAGTTTTCTGTGATTTATACACGAGGACCCCCAAATCCCTCTTGAGCTGCAGCTTTCTGCCGTCTTCCATTTAAATAATATTCAGCTCCTTTATTCTTCCTACAAAAGTGCCTAACTTCACAATTTCCAACGTTATAATCCATCTGCTATGTTTTTGCCTACACACTTAACCTGTTTAAATCCCTACTGTGTGAACCTCACCACTTGCCTTCTCACTTATTTTTTGTGTTATCCACAAACTTGGCAATGGTACATTCACTTCCCCCGTCCAAGTCATTAATATATATTGTATAGAATTGTGGCTCCATCATTGATCCCTGTGGCAGTCCACTAGTTACAGGTTGCCATCTTGAAAATGCTCCTCTTATCCCAACTTCTATCAGTTAGCCAATCATCTATCCATGCTAATATACTACCCCAACACCATCTTACCTTATAAATGCTTTTTGTGTGGAACTCTATCAAATGCTTTTTTTAAATCCAAGCATATTACACCTATTGGTTCCCCTTTATCTCTTCTGCTTGTTATTACCTCAAATAATTCTAACAAATGTCAGGTGTGATTTCCCCTTCATGAAGCCATTTGGACTGCTTGATTATATTACGCGTTTCTAAATGCTCTGCCTTTACATCCTTTTATAATGGACTTAACAATTTCCCAATTATAAATGCTATCTGTTTTGTGTCTTCCCGCTTTTTGAATAAGGGTGTTATATTGGTAGTTTTTGAATTTTCTGGGGCTTTTCTGTAGTGATATTATGGTTGTGTTGTAATTCACCGACTGACCTCTAGGAGTATCATTAGTATATAAGTGAATGTTAGAGTCAGCTGGCCTCAGACTGACTAGGGAGCTGGGAGAGAGGTTGCTTGCGCATGTTCATTCTGTTTTGTATATATTTGACCCACAGTTAATGTTAATAAATAATTTATAGCTTTAGCTACAAGTGTTCTTGTAATATACATCAGGCCATCTGACAACAACATTACATTTTCCATAATTTAAACATTCTTGGAAGTGCATCCACTATCTCTGTAGCTACTTCCTTTAATATCCTAACCTATCAGATCCTGGGAACTTGATGGCTTTTAGCGCCATTAGTTTCCCTCGTACTTTTTCTCTGGTGATGGTTAGTGTATATATTTCCTACCCCTCTTTTTGTCACTTGATTCTTTAGTATTGTTGGAATGTTATTAGTGTCTTCCACAGTAAAGTCTGATGCAAAGTAATTGTTCAATTCCTCTGCCATTTCTTGGTTTCCCATTATTATTTCCCCAACCTCATTCCCTATGAGGCCTATGTTCACTTTAGCCTCTCAACTGCATTTTTATATAGTTAAAGAAGCTCTTACTGTCCGTTTTTCTATTACTTGCTGGTTTACCCTATCTTCTCCATCTTTCTTCTGATCATCTTCTTTTGTTGGTTTTTAAAACCTACCCAACCCTCAAGCTTACCACTAATCTTTGCCACATTGTATGTTTTTTCAAGTTTAATAGTATTCTTAACTTCCTTGTTTAACCATGGTTGATTTATCCTCTCCCTGGAATCCATCTTCCTCACTAGGATATATCTTTGTTGTGAGTCATGAACTATTTTCATTAATGTCTGCCATTACTGGTCCACTGTCTTTTCTGCTGAACTCCTTTCCTTTTTAAAAAAAATTTAGAGTACCCAGTTCATTTTTTCCAGTTAAGGGGCAATTTAACGTGGCCAATCCACCTACCCTGCACATCTTGGGGTTGTGGGGGCGAAACCCATGCAAACACGGGGAGAATGTGCAAACTCCACATGGACAGCGTCCCAGTCAATAAACAGCTTCCACCTCCGAGTGAACCCATCGACCAACCCCCTAAGGACGAACTTGACCTTCTCCAGCCTCAGGAATTCAGCCGGTTCGCCCACCCACACTCCTGCTTTCGGAGGCTCCAAGTCCCTCCATCTGAGCAAGATCCGTCTCCAGGCTATCAGGGAGGCAAAGGCCAAAACATTGGCCTCTCCTGCCCCATGGACTCCCGGGTCTTCTGACGACCGTGAGTATTGCCATCTCTGGACTCGGGGCCACCTGCATCCTCAGCCACCTCGGACATTACGTCTGCGGACTCCTGCCAGAACCCTTTCAGCTTTGGAAATGCCCAAAACATGTGGACATGATTCCCCGTGCACCGCCCACGTCCGTCCTCTACCCCCTCAAAACACCTATTCGTCCATGTTACCGTCATTTGTGTCCTATGAACTACGACGACGCATTCACCCTCCTCAGGGCCTCAGCCCATCTTTCGACTGCCACCTGTCGTCCCAGCTCTTCCTCCCACTTCAGCTTTATGTCCCCCACCAGGGCCCCCTCCCAGTCCATCAACTCCTTATAGACCTCAGACACCTTCCCCATCCCTATCTCCTCCTTCAACACCTTATCCTGCAACCCAGGGGTGGCAGCCCAGGAAAGGATGGCACCTCTTTCTTTACAAAATCCCTGACCTGCAGGCACCTGAAACCGTTCCCTCTGGGCAACTAGTACTCTCCCTCCAGGTTCACACCTGCCCCCTATAAACTCACCCCCACTACCTTAAACAGCAGCTCCCCTAATCTCCCCTCCTGCCCTCGGGAACATCTCGCTCTTTCCCATATTCAACTTGTACCCAGAGAACCGGCCAAATTCTTCCAAAATCCCCATAATGTCCCCAATACTGCCCAATGGGTCCAAAATGTATAGCAGCAGGTTGTCCTCATACAGCGAGACCCTATGCTCTGATCCCCCTAGCAGAATCCCTCTCTAGTCCCTGACGCCCCAAACGCCATTGCCAGTGGCTCTATCGTCAAAGCAAAGAGCAACTTGGAGAGCGACACCCCGTCCTCGTCCCCCGATGCAACCTGAAGTACCCTGAACACACTCTGTTCAACCCCCTTCCCGAATCCAAACTGCCCTACTCCACCTGGTCAAACACCTTCTCCGTATCCATCGCCACCAACACCACCTGAAACATGGCTAAAGGAGGGGAAGGACTGGCAGCTCAATGTTCCGAGGTACAGATGCTATAGGAAAGATAGAACAGGAGGTAAGAGAGGAGGGGGAGTTGCGGTTTTGATTAGGGACAGTATAACAGCAGTACAGAGAGGATATATCTGAGGGTTCGCCCATTGAATCTATATGGGTACAACTGAAAAATAAGACGGGTGAGACTTTGATAGGACTGTACTATAGGCTCCCAAATAGTCAGCGAGATATTGAGGAGCAAATATGTAAAGAGATTACAGATAGCTGCCAGAAAAATCGGGTGTTAATAGTTGGGGACTTTAACTTTCCCAACATTAACTGGGATAGCCATAGTAGTAGGGGTTTGGATGGAGAGAAATTTGTCGAGTGTATGCAGGAAGAATTCCTCATTCAATATGTGGTTGGCCCGATTAGAGAGTGGGCAAAACTTGACCTCCCCTTGGGGAATAAGGGCAGGTGACGCAAATGTTGGTGAGGGATCACTTTGGGACCAGTGACCATAATTCCATTAGTTTTAAGATAGCTATGGAGAATGATAGTTCTGGCCCAAAAGTTAAAATTCTAAATTGGGGCAAGGCCAATTTCGAGGGCATTAGGTGGGAACTTTCAAAAGTTGATAGGGGGTGCCTATTTGCAGGCAAGGGGACAGCTGGTAAGTGGGAATCTTTTGAAAAGGTGTTAACTTGGGTTCAGGGTGAGCACATTCCTCTTAGAATAAAGGATAAGGCTGGTAGAAGGAGGGATCCTTGGATGGCTCAGGATATTGAGGCCATGGTCAAAAGGAAGAAGGAGCATATGACGTGCATAAGCAGCTAGGGTCTAGTGGATCCCTTGAAGATTATAGGGCTTGTCCGAGTAAAGTTAAGAGAGAAATCAGGAGGGCAAAAAGGGAACAGGAGATTGTCTTGGCAGATAAGAACAAAGAAATGTACATCACAGGAACAGGCCCTTTGGCCCTCCAAGCCCGTGCCGACCATGCTGCCCGACTAAACTACAATCTTCTACACTTCCTGGGTCCGTATCCCTCTATTCCCATCCTATTCATGTATTTGTCAAGATGCCCCATAAGGCAAAGGAAAATCCAAAGAGCTTTTACAGTTACATAAAGGGTAAAAGGGTGACTAGGGAAAGGGTAAGGCCTCTTAAGGATAAACAATGTCATCTATGTGCAGATCCACAAGGGATGGAGAGGTCCTAAATGAATATTTCTCGTCAGTATTTACTGTTGAGAAAGGCACAAATGATGGGGAAATTGCGGAAATAAAAAGTGATGTCTTGAGGAGTGTACATATTACAGAGAAGGAGGTGCTGGAGGTATTAAAGCGCATTAAGATGGATAAATCCTCGGGACCTGATGAAATGTATCCCAGGACGTTGTGGGAGGCTAGGGATGAAATTGCCTGCCCCCTAGCTGAGATTTGAATCATCGACAGCCACAGGAGAGGTGCCTGAAGTTTGGAGGACAGCAAATGTTGTGCCTTGTTTAAGAAGAGCTGTAGGAATAAGCCTGGGAACTACAGACCAGGGAGCCTTACTTCTGTAGTGGGTAAATTGTTAGAAGGTATTCTGAGGGACAGGATCTACAGGCATTTAGACAGGCAAGGGCTAATTAGGGAAAGTCAGCATGGCTTTGTAAGGGGAAAGTCATGTCTCACCAATTTGATTGAGTTTTTAGAAGGGGTAACCAAGAAGGTAGAGGAGGGCAGTGTGGTCGACGTTGTTTACATGGACTTTAACAAGGCCTTTGACAAGGTACCGCATGTTAGGTTGTTGCAAAAGGTTAAATCTCTCGGAATCCAGGGTGAGGTAGCCACTTGAATACAAAATTGGCTTGGCAACCGAAGCCAAAGGGTGGTTGTGGAGGGTTGTTTTTCAAACTGGAGGCCTGTGACCAGCGGTGTGCCTCAGGGATTGGTGTGGGTCCACTGTTATTTGTTATATATATTAATGATTTGGATGAAAATGTAGGAGGCATGGTTAATAAGTCTGCAGATGACACCAAAGTTGGTGGCATAGTGGATAGTGAAGAAGGTTATATAAGATTGCAACAGGATCTTGACCAATTGTGCCAGTGGACCGATGATTGGCAGATGGAGTTTAATTTGGATAAATGTGAGGTGATGCATTTTGGTTGATCAAATCAGGGCAGGACGTACTCAGTTAATGGTACGGAGTTGGGGAGAGTTACAGAACAAAGGGATCTAGGGGTACAGGTTCATAGCTCCTTGAAAGTGGAGTCGCAGGTGGATAGGGTGGTGAAGAAGGCATTCAGCATACTCTGTTTTATTGGTCAGGATATTGAACACAGGAGTTGGGACGTCTTGTTGAAGTTGTACAAGGCATTAGTAAGGCCACACTTGGAATACTGTGTACACCCTATTATAGAAAGGATATTATTAAACTAGAAAGAGTGCAGAAGAGATTTACGAGGTTGCTACCAGGACTTGATGGTCTGAGTTATAAGGAGAGGCTGAATAGACTGGGACTTTTTTCCCTGGAGCGTAGGAGGCTTAGGGGTGATCTTATAGAGGTCTATAAAATAATGAGGAGCATAGATAAGGTAGATAGTCAACATCTTTTCCCAAAGGTAGAGGAGTCTCGAACTAGAGGGCATAGGTTTAAGGTGAGAGGGGAGAGATACAAAAGAGACCAGAGGGGAAATTTCTTCACACAGGGTGATGAGCATCTGGAATGAGCTGCCAGAGGCAGTGATAGAGGCGGATACAATTTTTTCCTTTAAAAAACAGTTAGACAGTAACATGGGCAGGATCGGTATAGAGGGATACGGGCCAAATGCGGGCAAGTGGGACTAGCTTAGTGATAGAAACTGGGAGGCATGGACAAGGTGGGCTGAAGGACCTGTTTCCATGCTGTAAACATCTATGACTCTATGACCTCCTGCCCCTCTGAAGGCATCATAATTGCATTGAGTAGCCTCCTAACATTCGCCAAAAACTGCCTCCCTTTCACGAACACCGTTTGATCCTCGCCTATCACTCCCGGGACGCAGTCCTCGTTTCGCAAAGCCAACTCCTTCGCCAACAACTTGCCGTCTATATTCAGTGACAATATCGGGCGATACGACCTGCACTGCTCCAGATTGGATTGGATTTGTCTATTGTCACGTGTACTGAAGTGCAGTGAAAAGTATTGTTCAGAGTACAGTTCAGACAGATCATTCTGTACATGAAAAAAAAACATAAGGCAAACATAAATACACAATCTAAATACATAGACACAGGCATCGGGAGAAGCATACAGGAGTGTAGTACTACTCAGTAGAGAAGATGTGTGAAGAGTTCCGATCAGTTCGTAAGAGGGTCGTTTAGGAGTCTGATAACAGCGGGGAAGAAGCTGTTTTTGAATTTGTTAGTGCATGTTCTCAGACTTTTAGATCTCTTGCCCGATAGAAGAAGTTGGAAGAGTAAATACGCCAGGTGGGAGGGGTCTTTGATTATGCTGCCCGCTTTCCCATGGCAGCGGGAGGTGTAGACAAGTCAGTGGATGGAAGGCGGGTTTGCGAGATGGACTGGGCTGTGTTCACGACTCTCTGTAGTTTCTTACGGTCTTGCGTCGAGCAGTTGCCATACCAGGCTGTGATGTAGCCAGATAGGATGCTTTCTATGGTGCATTTGTAAAAGTTGGTAAGAGTCAATATGTACATGCCGAATTTCCTTAGTTTCCTGAGGAAGTATACGTGTTGTTGTGCTTTCTTGGTCATAGCGGCGACGCAGGTGGACCAGGACAGATTGTTGGTGATGTGCACACTGAGGAATTTGAAGCTGTCAACCATCTCCAAGTCGGCACCATTGATGCAGACAGGGGTGTGTACGATACTTTGCTTCTTGAAGTCAATGACCAGCTCTTTAGTTTTGCTGATATTGAGGGAGAGATGGTTGCCTTTACACCACTCCACTAGATTCTCTATTTCCCTCCTGTATTCTGACTCATCGTTGTTCGAGATTCGACCCATTCCCCCTCCCTCCCCCCCCCCCCCCCCAGCCATCAGCCATACCCCTTTTTGGGCCAGTCTCTGGTTCATGTCATACGACCTTCCAGGCCCACCCTTGGATGTTCACCGTCATCGATCCTTTTCCAACTGCGCTACATCAATCACATCCTTGTTAGCAACTCTTTCCCCCCCCCCCCCCCCCCCCCCCCCTCCACTCTGAAGCAAAACATCAGCCCCATCCCCACCACTACTCCTATCTCCTGCCAAACCCCCACTTCACTCCTGTTAACTAACCTCTCAGCTAGCATAGTGGCCCAGCCCAAGGTCTCTAACCTTCCCCACACGTGTCTATACCCCCCTAAAGAGCCACAGAAGGTGCACTCACCCTCTGTGTTCCCCCATGAGCAGCCTGCCCTCCAAAGGCCCCGCCATCAAAACAACAAAAAAAAACTCTTCAAAGGGAAAATTAAAAATCAAACAAACAAACACACACAAGCACCTCCAAAGATCAATGTCCTCACTCTCCTCCCAGTCCATTGTCCCTCATGAACGCCATCGCCTCTTCTGGCATGCCAAAATAGTACTCGCGCTTCTGCAAAGTCACCCAGAGGCGGGCAATGGACAGTACTCTGAACTTCACCCCCTTCTTAAGGGCAGCCTTGACCCTGTTACACCCAGCCCTCCTCTTCGGCAGTTCTGCTCCTAGGTACTGGTACACCCGCACCTTGTTCCCTTCCCAGGTGCACTCATCTACCTCGCCCATCAGAGGATCTTCTCCTTATCCAGAAAATGGTGCAACCGCATCACCATCGCCCTTGGAGATTTGCCTGCTTGCGGCCTCCTCATCGGTGCCCTATGCGCTCGGTCAATCTCCAGGGGCCGGTCAAAGGCCCCCTCCCCTATCAGCTTCTCCAACATTTTGTCACGTACATGCCGGCCTCCTTCGTTACCCCACGATCCTCAGATTTTGTCTTTTGGATTCTCCAGATCCTCCACCTTCTCCTTCAGCCTCTGTTGGGTCTCCCGCATCACCCCCACCTTGACCACCAACGAGGACAATTGCTCCTCATGCTCCCTCACTGCCTCCGCCACCTTCTGGATCGCCCGACCATGGGACTCCAGCCCCTGCTCTACTCTCTCAATCCCTGACTTAATCTGTTCCACCACTTTGGCCAGGTCTTCCAGTGCCTCCTTCCTCTGCTGACTGAACTTTGTGTTCAGAAACTCTCCTCGCTGCTTTGTTGACCACTGGGCGGGCAGAGTAGCCTCCTTGCCCTCCACCATCTTATCCTGTGGCGCACCATGAAGACTGTCCTGTTTCAGCAGCTTCTTTCTTCTCACCCCACTCCTAGTTTGTGGATCCATCCACCAGCCAGACCAGTGGAGTAAAACCTTCTACAGGCACTTTTGTACCTCTTGCTGTCAAATACTTCGCCTTTCAGATGGAGAAAAGACCAAAAAATACCGTCTTGAGCGGGAGCCACCAAATGTGCGACCGCTCACTCCGTGGCCGCCACCGGGTGTCCATAAGTTACTGAGGTAAGGAGAGATGATGGGTGCAATTCAACTAAATGGGAACAAAGTCTCATAGTGAGCGCCGAGAAACATATGGCGAGAAAACATCACTCAAATTGAATAAGGGGCCTTGGTGGGGAATGTGCAGCCGAGACCGCATGTAGCCCTGTTTTCTACACAGAGAGGGTCCGCTCGCCGGAACACCTCAGTGTAGCGAGAGCTCGATTGGATTTGTCCACTTTTAAGCCTGCCAACACCTCCGATACCTTGTCACTCCCTATGACAATCTGCTCAAGAACCTCACAGTTTCCTCCCCCAAATTCCTTTTCTACCTCCTCATTCTCTTGGGTGAAGATTGATGGGAAGTATTAATTTAACACGACCAATGTCCTCTGGCTCCACCCACATATTTCCCTATTGGTCCCTAATGGGCCTTATTCTTTGTCTGGGTATCCTCTTCCCACTGATATTCTTATACTTATAGAATATCTTGGGATTTTCCTTTCTTTTACCAGCCAGCGCGTTCTCATATCCCTTCTTTGCCCCCCTAATTGCTTTCTTAAGCTCCATCCTGCACTTACTGTACTAATGCCTCCGTTGATTTGTTCCCCTCGTACGTGCTAGGTAAGGTGTAAGATGAGGGTGGTGCAGTTGATGTAGCTTACATGGATTTCAGCAAGCCTTTAACAAGGTCCCACATGAAGAAGGCAAATGCACTTGGGATACAGGCAAACTTGATAAGGTGGATTCAAAATTGGCTTGATGACAGATGGCTGCTTTAGTAACTGGGACCATTGCCTTTATCAATCTTGGCATAGATTACAAAAGCAGGGAGGTCATGTTGGAATTGTATGGAACTTTGAAGAGGCCACAGCTGGAGTTCTGTGTGCAATTCTGATTGCCACATTATAGGAAGGACGTGATTACACTGGAGTGGGTGCAGAGGAGATTCACCAGGATGTTGCCTGGGATGGAACATTTAAGTTATGAAGAGAGGTTGGATAGGCTTGTGTTGTTTTCACTGAAGCAGAGAAGATCGAGGGGGCGACCTGATTGAGGTGTACAAAATTATGAGTGGCATGGACAGTGTGGATAGGGAGCAGCTGTTTCCCTTAGTTGAAAGGTCAGTTACGAGGCGACACAAATTCAAGGTGAGGTGCAGGATAAAGGGGTATTTGAGGAAAAATCTTTTAACCCAATAGGTGGTGACAGTCTGGAATGCACTGCCTGGGAGGGTGGTAGAGGTGGGTTGCCTCACATCCTTTAAAAACTTACCTGGATGAGCACTTGGCATGTCATAACATTCAAGGCTATGGGCCAAGTGCTGGCAAATCGGATTAAGTAGGCAGGTCAGGTGTTTTTCATGTGCAGTCTCGATGGGCAGATGGGCCTCTTCTGCACTATTATTTTGGGATTCTGTGATACTGATTTTGTTAGGTGCCCTCATTTCTCCTGATTTATTCTCTGTCCTACAGTGTAGCTGCAGTTAGGGGACCTCTCGACTATTCCCACCGATGTTTTCATGCCCTTGTTATTTCCTACCTCCACTCGTATGGATTCTACATCTTTTGATCCAAGATCATTTCTTGCTATCATCCTTATTCCATCTCATACTAACAAAGCTACCCCACCACCCTTTTCTTCTGGCCTGTCCTTACAAAAAGTCACATATCCCTGAATATTTAGTTCCTAGCTTTGATCTTCTTGTAACCACATCTCTGCAATAGGGAAGGCATGGCATAATGGTATTGTTTATTTATTTTAATTTGGAGTACTCAATTTTTTTTTCCCAATTAAGGGACATTTTAGCGTGGCCAATCCACCTACCCTGCACATCTTTGGGTTATGGGGTGAAACTCACACAGACACGGGGAGAATATGCAAACTCCACACAGACAGTGACCCTGGGCCAGGATTCGAACCTGGGACCTCGGCGCCGTGAGGAAGCAGTGCTAACCACTGTGCCACCGTGCTACCCTTGGCATAATGGTATTGTTGCTGGACTATTAATCCAAAGAACAAGGACAATGCTCTGGGACCCGGGTTCGAATCCCATCACGACAGATGGTGAAATTTTAATTCCGTAAAAATCTAGAATTAAAGGTCTAATGCTGACCATGAAACCATTATCGATTGTTGTAAAAACCTTTATGTCCTTTAGGAAAGGGAATCCGTTGTCCTTACCTGGTCTGGCCTACATGTGACTCCAGATCCACAGTTATGTGATTGACTCTTAACTGCCCTTTGAAATGGCTTAATAAATCACCAAGTTCGAGAGCAATTAGGCAATAAATGTTGTCCCAGCCAGAGACACTTACATCCCATGAACGAATAAATAAAAGGTTATAAGATCATTTCCACTAACCTCAATTTATGAGTTAATTCACTTATTTCATGCCCAATTTTCACTCATTTAAATAACGAGCCATTAATTTTGCCTTTTTACCATTTTTTCCCCCTTTGACCCTATCTGCTGTTTGTACATCTGTTTCATCCTGTCACACTCTGGGTATCATTGCCAATACAGCTGCCTTGCAATGCTGACATGTCATTTTGCTTCATAAGCCTACGTATCCTCTCTCCGGAACAATCCCCCTCTCCGTTTACTTTAAAGCCCTGTCTACTTCCCCAGTTATACAGTTTTCAGGAACACTGGTCCCAACGTGGTTCAGATATAGGCCGTCCCAACGATACTTTCCCCAGTACTAATGTCAGTGTCTCACAAACCAAAATCCACAATTCCCACACCAGCCTTTGAGCTGCGTATTCATCTCTCTCATTTAATGCACCCTAGGCCAATTTGCATGCAGCCCAGGTAATAATCCAGAGATTATAATCTTGGAGGCTCTGTTGTTTAATTTGCCGCCTAAATCCTCAAACTCTCTATGCAGAACGTCTTTCCTTGTTCTACATATGTCGTTGTTACATACGTGAACCACGACAATGGGACCCTCCCATTGCAAGTTCCTCTCCAGCCCGCAACAGATGTCCCAAATCCTAGCACCAGCCAGGCAACACAGCCACCTGGACTTTCGCTTCTTGCTACAGAGCACAGTGTCAATCCCCCTCACTAGACTGTCCCCTACTACCACTACAATCTTAGTGGTCCCCTCACTTGAATGGCATCTGGTACCATTCACTGGTCAGCCCATCCACCCTACAATCCCCACTCTCATCCAAACAAGCTAAAAGAACCTCAAACCTGTTGGATGCTGACACTTCTGCACTCCAGTCCGCTTGGCCCTTTACCTGCTTGAGCAGCAGTCACACCCTCCTGTCCCTGGCCACTTTCCAAACCAGAAGATTCTATCATAAGGGGTGTGACCACCATCTGAAACAAAGCGTAAAGGTAACTCATCCTCCCTGATGATGTTGCAGTGTCCACAGCTCAACCTCCAGCTCAATGGCATTGAATCAAAGCTTCTCAAACCATGCACACTTACTGCAGACCTGCTTGCCCTGGATAACACCAGTATCCATGAGCTCACACATGCTGCAGCTTTGACACATCACCTGCCCTGCCATACTTATGAACTTTACTTAATTACTTAATTATTGTATTCACTTATTTATTTTCTTGTAAATATGTTTTAATCTTATTGCAAATTATAATGCAATTTTAAACCTCTGGAAAATAGACGTTGACCACTTAACGGATATTCACAAACAGCTCATCATCTCCCCTGTAGTATGGCAGAAACCAATTCCTACAGTCCGTAAAAATTGGAAAAGCAAAGAAGCACCATCCTCCCCTCCTCACTAAATTTCCTCACCAAACTTCTACACACTGTCTGAAGTTGCAATCAATGCTGGTCGCACAGTGTGTCTGAATTGACATGTTTTGAACAAAGGGACTAGCTGAGCCCAGGTACAGCAAGAGCAGTTCCAGCTGGTGTCCTTAATTATTTAATTAACTCTTGCAGCTGATGCCAGTAGATAGTTTCTAACCCCCTACTTAGGCCTTTGGACATGACTTAGAAGGTTAAACAATACTTGAAGTTAAATGTTAAACACAAATACAAACACTATTAGATTATTAACAAAAATATATGTCCTTGTAGGGGAGGTATGAATGCCAGGAGGCTGTGGCCCACTAGCTAGTTCACCATACAGAAATCTTTGGGAACTTGCCCGTCATCCATCCGATGAATGTGGTTCAGCCAGCATAGACATTGTTAGCTTGAAAATTAGTTATTGGGCCGTGTTTGTGACCTTATTTACCCAAGAGATGCCAAGCATATATCTGAGACAGCAAAGGTGCAAATTGTTCAGCAGTTTTGCCAGCCTAGCATATGTTGTCCAGGTCTTCCCACTGCCGAGGAGTGCATTGATGATGAGGGCTTGGTCGACTCTCAGTTTGCTGTTTTCCTTCAGGGTGCTGTTGTTTCAGACACTTTTTTTTAAAGAAAATATTTTATTGAGGCATTTATAATTTTAACATTTTAAACAAAGAGATCCAACACACACAAAAACCCCACACTAACATACTCAACCCTCCCCCCCCTTACCCAAGCATAGACCCATACATTAGATTCCCTACCCCCCCCCCCCCCCCCTCGGGCTCCCGGATCTTCCGATACTCCAGATATTGTCCTCTTTGGACTCGGAGTCACCCTCCCTTCCAGGACCTCTGACATGACATCTGAAAATCCCTGCCAAAATCCCCTCAGCCGCGGATACGCCCAAAATATATACACATGATTCGCAGGACTTCCCCCATACCGCCCACACCTGACCTCAACCTCAAAAAACCTACTCATCCGGGCGACAGTCATATGAGCCCTGTGGACCACCTTTAATTAGATCAGGCTATGCCTGGCACACGACGAGGATTCATTGACTCTCCTCAGGGCCTCCTCCCATAACCCGACTTCCGACTCCCCTCCCAACTCTTCCTCCCATTTCCTCTTAACCTCCCCTATTGGAACCCCTTCCCATTCCATCAACTCCTTATATATTTCCGAGACCCTCCCCGACCTCTGTTGTTGACATCACCTTATCCTGTAGCCCCCTTAGTGGAAGGCAAGGAAAGCCCGGAACCTACCTCCGGCCAAAATCCTGCACTTGTAAGTGCCGGAACCCATTCCCCCCGACAACTCAAACTCCTCCTTTAGCTCCTCCAAGCTCGGGAAACCCGCCTCAATGAAGAGATCTCCAAATCTCTCGATCCCTGCCCGCTGCCACCTCCTGAAGCCTCCGTCCAACGCCCCCGGAGCGAACTGGTGACCAACCAACGCCCCCTCCAGTCTCACATGCTGCCTCCATTGCCCCCACACTCTCAGGGCTGCCACTACCACTTGTGGAGTACTGAACCAGCGAGAACGGCAGAGGTGCCGTTAACAAAGACTTAAACTCGTGCCCTTAGATTATCATAGATTATCATAGAATTTACAGTGCAGAAGGAGGCCATTCGGCCCATCGAGTCTGCACTGGCTCTTGGAAAGAGCACCCTACCCAAGGTCAACACCTCCACCCTATCCCCATAACCCAGTAACCCCACCCAACACTAAGGGCAATTTTGGACACTAAGGGCAATTTATCATGGCCAATCCACCAACCTGCACATCTTTGGACTGTGGGAGGAAACCGGAGCACCCGGAGGAAACCCACGCACACATGGGGAGGGTGTGCAGACTCCACACAAACAGTGACCCAAGCCGGAATCTAACCTGGGACCCTGGAGCTGTGAAGCAATTGTGCTATCCACAATGCTACCGTGCTACCTTGCGAGGTGCCGCATCCACTCCCTCCCACACCAACCTCTCCTCCACTACCCACTTCCTAACCATCGATATATTAGCTGCCCAGTAATAAATAATAAAGTTCGGAAGAGTCAAGCCCTTCCTCCCTGCGCCCCCACTCAAGTAGGACCTTCTTCACCCGTGGGGCTTTCTCGGCCCATATAAAACCCGAGATCACCGCATTCATCTTCCTAAAAAATGCCTTGGGCATGAAAATTGGAAGACACTGAAACACGAATAGCAATCTCTGGAGGACTGTCATTTTCACAGTCTGTACCCTCCCCGCCAATGACAGCGGGAGCACGTCCCACCTTTGGAAGTTCCTTTCATTTGCTCTATCAACCTGCCCAAATTTAATTTGTGAAGCTGACCCCAGTCTCTTTCCACTTGAATACCCAGATACCTAAAACTCCCACCGCCTTGACCGGCATTTCCCTCAGTCTCCTCTACTGCCCACTTGCCTGGATCGCAAAAGCCTCACTCTTGTCCATATTCAGTTTGTAACCTGAAAACCAGCCAAATTCCTCCAATATCCCCATAATCCTCCCCAACGGGTCCGTTATGTAAAGGAGCAGATCGTTTGCAAAGAGCGAGACCCTATGTTCCACCCCCTCTCACTATCCCCTGCCAAATGTTCGATGCTCGCAGCGCCATTGCCAAAGGCTCTATGGCCAGGGCAAACAATAATGGGGAGAGTGGACACCCCTATCTCGTCCCCCGACACAGGCTAAAATATTCTGATCAAACCCGGTTTGTCCTTGCACTTGCCACTGGTGCCTGATATAGCAACTGGACCCAATCCACAAATCACTGCCCAAACCCAAACCTTTCCAGGACCTTCCACAGATATTGCCACTCCACCCGATCAAAGCCCATTTCTGCATCCACCACCACCATTTCGACCTCGCGCCCCTCCACAGGCATCATTATTACGTCAAGGAGCCGCCTAAGGTTGGACGTCAGGTGTCGTCCCTTAACAAATGCCGTCTGATCCTCCCCTATTACCCCCGGAACACAATTCTCTACACGTGCGGCCAAGACCTTTGCCAGCAATTTCGCATCCACATTTAGCAGGGAGATTGGCCTAAGCAACCCACAGCTCTCCGGATCCTTATCGTGTTTCAAAATAAGGGAAATCGATGCCTGCGATGGCGTTGGGGGAGCACTCCCCGCTACTTTGACTCATTAAAAGCCTTTACCAGAAGCAGCCCCAACAGCCTGGAAAACTTTGTATAGAACTCAATCGGGTATCCGTCTAGTCCCGGGCTTGTTTCAGACACTCTTACTTAGCTTGGGCATAACAACTGCAGCTTTTGTGATGCACTTGTTGATTACCTGCTAATTTACCCTCATAGTTTATCTCCTCCCCATTCATTATTATTTTGTGGTCACCTTTTGTTGTTTTTTAAAACTTCCCATCCTCAGGCTGCGCCACATTGTATGTTGCTGAGGGGTGGGTGAGAGAAAGAGGGACAGACAGCCTCTGTAGGGTGAGAGAGAGCGACAGACAGTCTCTGTGGGGTGAGAGAGAGAGAGGGACAGACCGTCTCTGAGGGAATGAGAGAGAAAGGGGAGACAGCCCCAAAGGAGATATGAGAAAGAGACAGACAGTCTCTGAAGGGCTAGAGAGAAAGAGGGACAGAAAGTCTCTGAGCGTGAGAGAGAAAGGGACAGACAGTCTCTGAGGGCGAGAGAGAGTGGGATAGACATTCTCTTGAGGGCATGAGAGAAGGACGAACAGTCTCTGAGGGCATAAGAGAAAGGGGGGGGCGGACAGTTTGAGGGCGTGAGAGAGAGGCGGAAAGTCGCTGAGGCCGTGAGAGAGCTGGACGGACAGTCTTTGAGGGAGTGAGAGAGAGGGGAGACAGTCTCGGGGAGGGAGAGACAGAGCTGGACAGCCTCTAGGGGTGAGACAGAATGAGAGGCAAGTGTAGACAGTCTTTGAGGGAGATGAGAAAAAGAGAGGGGACATCTCTGAGGGACTGAGAAAGAGGGAGAGAGACTAATAAAGGGAGACAGAGACTGTGAAAGGGAGAGAGAAGCTGATGAAAGGGAGAGAGAAGCTGTGAAAGGGAGAGAGAAGCTGTGAAAGGGAGAGAGAAGCTGTGAAAGGGAGAGAGAAGCTGTGAAAGGGAGAGAGAAGCTGTGAAAGGGAGAGAGAAGCTGTGAAAGGGAGAGAGAAGCTGTGAAAGGGAGAGAGAAGCTGTGAAAGGGAGAGAGAAGCTGTGAAAGGGAGAGAGAAGCTGTGAAAGGGAGAGAGAAGCTGTGAAAGGGAGAGAGAAGCTGTGAAAGGGAGAGAGAAGCTGTGAAAGGGAGGCTGTGAAAGGGAGAGAGAGGGCGAGGCTGAGAAAGGGAGAGAGAGGGCGAGGCTGAGAAAGGGAGAGAGGGCGAGGCTGAGAAAGGGAGAGAGGGCGAGGCTGAGAAAGGGAGAGAGGGCGAGGCTGAGAAAGGGAGAGAGGGCGAGGCTGAGAAAGGGAGAGAGGGCGAGGCTGGGAAAGGGAGAGAGGGCGAGGCTGGGAAAGGGAGAGAGGGCGAGGCTGAGAAAGGGGGAGCGGGCGAGGCTGAGAGAGGGAGAGCGGGCGAGGCTGAGAGAGGGAGAGCGGGCGAGGCTGAGAGAGGGAGAGCGGGCGAGGCTGAGAGAGGGAGAGCGGGCGAGGCTGAGAGAGGGAGAGCGGGCGAGGCTGAGAGAGGGAGAGCGGGCGAGGCTGAGAGAGGGAGAGCGGGCGAGGCTGAGAGAGGGAGAGCGGGCGAGGCTGAGAGAGGGAGAGCGGGCGAGGCTGAGAGAGGGAGAGCGGGCGAGGCTGAGAGAGGGAGAGCGGGCGAGGCTGAGAGAGGGAGAGCGGGCGAGGCTGAGAGAGGGAGAGCGGGCGAGGCTGAGAGAGGGAGAGCGGGCGAGGCTGAGAGAGGGAGAGCGGGCGAGGCTGAGAGAGGGAGAGCGGGCGAGGCTGAGAGAGGGAGAGCGGGCGAGGCTGAGAGAGGGAGAGCGGGCGAGGCTGAGAGAGGGAGAGCGGGCGAGGCTGAGAGAGGGAGAGCGGGCGAGGCTGAGAGAGGGAGAGCGGGCGAGGCTGAGAGAGGGAGAGCGGGCGAGGCTGAGAGAGGGAGAGCGGGCGAGGCTGAGAGAGGGAGAGCGGGCGAGGCTGAGAGAGGGAGAGCGGGCGAGGCTGAGAGAGGGAGAGCGGGCGAGGCTGAGAGAGGGAGAGCGGGCGAGGCTGAGAGAGGGAGAGCGGGCGAGGCTGAGAGAGGGAGAGCGGGCGAGGCTGAGAGAGGGAGAGCGGGCGAGGCTGAGAGAGGGAGAGCGGGCGAGGCTGAGAGAGGGAGAGCGGGCGAGGCTGAGAGAGGGAGAGCGGGCGAGGCTGAGAGAGGGAGAGCGGGCGAGGCTGAGAGAGGGAGAGCGGGCGAGGCTGAGAGAGGGAGAGCGGGCGAGGCTGAGAGAGGGAGAGCGGGCGAGGCTGAGAGAGGGAGAGCGGGCGAGGCTGAGAGAGGGAGAGCGGGCGAGGCTGAGAGAGGGAGAGCGGGCGAGGCTGAGAGAGGGAGAGCGGGCGAGGCTGAGAGAGGGAGAGCGGGCGAGGCTGAGAGAGGGAGAGCGGGCGAGGCTGAGAGAGGGAGAGCGGGCGAGGCTGAGAGAGGGAGAGCGGGCGAGGCTGAGAGAGGGAGAGCGGGCGAGGCTGAGAGAGGGAGAGCGGGCGAGGCTGAGAGAGGGAGAGCGGGCGAGGCTGAGAGAGGGAGAGCGGGCGAGGCTGAGAGAGGGAGAGCGGGCGAGGCTGAGAGAGGGAGAGCGGGCGAGGCTGAGAGAGGGAGAGCGGGCGAGGCTGAGAGAGGGAGAGCGGGCGAGGCTGAGAGAGGGAGAGCGGGCGAGGCTGAGAGAGGGAGAGCGGGCGAGGCTGAGAGAGGGAGAGCGGGCGAGGCTGAGAGAGGGAGAGCGGGCGAGGCTGAGAGAGGGAGAGCGGGCGAGGCTGAGAGAGGGAGAGCGGGCGAGGCTGAGAGAGGGAGAGCGGGCGAGGCTGAGAGAGGGAGAGCGGGCGAGGCTGAGAGAGGGAGAGCGGGCGAGGCTGAGAGAGGGAGAGCGGGCGAGGCTGAGAGAGGGAGAGCGGGCGAGGCTGAGAGAGGGAGAGCGGGCGAGGCTGAGAGAGGGAGAGCGGGCGAGGCTGAGAGAGGGAGAGCGGGCGAGGCTGAGAGAGGGAGAGCGGGCGAGGCTGAGAGAGGGAGAGCGGGCGAGGCTGAGAGAGGGAGAGCGGGCGAGGCTGAGAGAGGGAGAGCGGGCGAGGCTGAGAGAGGGAGAGCGGGCGAGGCTGAGAGAGGGAGAGCGGGCGAGGCTGAGAGAGGGAGAGCGGGCGAGGCTGAGAGAGGGAGAGCGGGCGAGGCTGAGAGAGGGAGAGCGGGCGAGGCTGAGAGAGGGAGAGCGGGCGAGGCTGAGAGAGGGAGAGCGGGCGAGGCTGAGAGAGGGAGAGCGGGCGAGGCTGAGAGAGGGAGAGCGGGCGAGGCTGAGAGAGGGAGAGCGGGCGAGGCTGAGAGAGGGAGAGCGGGCGAGGCTGAGAGAGGGCGGGCGAGATAGAGACTGACACAGATGGCCTCTGAGTGTGACGGGCAGTTTCTGAGGGGCTGAGAGAGAGACACAACCAGATAGATAGACTGTCAGAAGATTCTGAGGGGGTTTGAGAGATTACAAGCGAGAGAGAGTGGGGAGGGAGATAGAGTGAGAAGGACAGACCCCAAGCGAGTGGGAGAGCGAGAGGTTAAGACAGTTGATGAGGGTATGAGAAGGAGAGTGGAAGAGTGTGAGGGAAAGGCTGATGGCCTGATCGGGTAAGAGAAAGGGACAGGTCCTGAGGAACTGAGAACGACCGTCTGTGAGGGACTGAGAAAGGGAGAGTGGGAGAGAGAGAGAGTGAGATAACCTCTGAGATGGTGAGAAAGAGAGACAGACAAACATCCTTTGTGGGACTGATAAAGAGGAATACAGTCTGACAATTCCTGAGGGTGCGAGCCTCTGGGGGGGTGAGAGCGATGGACCTCTAAATGTAAGAGGGAGCAAGACAGACAGTCAACCTTGATGAGGTGTGAGTGATGGGGAAAGAGAGAGGGGGGGCAGGGAAGAGAGGGAGATAGACTCCAAGGGAGCGGGGGAGATAGACAGTCTCCTAGGGGGGGTCTATGTGTGTGAGGGAGAGAGACTTGCAAAGAGTTGGGAGAAGGAGAGTGACTTTGAGGGGGAGAGAGGGCGAGAGAAAGATTTTGAGGGGATGAGAAAGATGGAAAAATATATAGACCGTACCCCTTAAATGCACTCTTGAAAATGGGGTTGGGAATCAGAAAATTGGGACTTGCCTTCACTTTTAAAGGGCTCCGGAGTGAAAATCCATACCAGAGTGAGGGAGGGCTCCAAGGGGGTGGGAAAGAATGAAGGAGAGAGAGACTCGGAGGGAGAGTGACTCCAAAGAGGAGTGGGAAGCGAGAGACTTTGTGGGGGTGTGAGAGAGAATTAGATAGACAAACTCTGTGAGGCTGAGAGACAAACAGACTTTGAGAAGGTCAGGTGGAGAGATGGACAGATCCGAGCAAGTCTGATTAATGTTATATGCTGTTAGATACAGTGCCAAGTTGAAATCTGAACCATTATCATGGCTGGCATCTCAGATTGAAGATATTTAACTATTGTGGAATATTTTATGTTAAATTTCCTGTCTTGTGCATAATCTCTATGTGATTAATTGTTGTTTTCTTTGACTCAGTTTTGTTACATGGTTTGGACTGGATTATTCTTGCAGAAAGTGCTAAATGATTTCAGCTGTTGGACAGTTCAGAAGGATATTCTGCTGTTCAGTATTCTCTCTGATCACAGACTTGACATACATGATACTTTTTTATAAGTTTTAACAGGTCTTCTCCAACCTCTGGGCATTAAGTTAACATTGGAAAAATCTGTTAAAGTTACTCATATATTTAGGGTTTGGAGATGGGATTGGAGTTCCAAGAAGAGGAAGTCTTTCGCAGTTCTCAATGTCAGCAGTTTGTTTGGATTATGTTTATATCAGCATATCACTATTAACATGCACGTTGAGACCATTTGCTTTTCCAAATTTTGTCATATTTCTGCTCTTTTATAGCAAAACATACAATAATTTGGAAATAAGTTGGTTGGAGCTGGGAGCTGCAAAACAGAGGCACTACAGCACCATCTCTAGCGGAAGGATGTAATTACAGTATGACAAGTTTATGTCAGTTTCCATTATAAATTCCTGTATCAATGTGATAATGAAAATAAATTGACGAGGTGTATGCTGATGTAAGGGTAAGTAATATATATTCCTATTGAGGTTAAGGGGTGATTTGATTGAAGTTTCTGGATTTTAAAAGTAACCGAAGGGGTAGAAATATTTTCCACTATTGGTGTAGTGTAGAACAAGGGGCATAACCTTCAAATTAAAACTGGGCGGGCCATTCGGGAGTCAAATTAGGACACACTTCACACAGAGTGGTGGAACAATGAAACTTTTCTGCAAAAAGCTGCAGAATCTAATTCAATTTTTAAATCTGAAGATTGATAGATTTTACTAGTCAAGGATTTTAAGGGATATGGAGCTAGGATACTGATCTGCCGTGATGTCATTGAATGGTGGTAGAGGCTCAAGAGGGTGAATGTTCTAATCCTGTTGCTATGTTCCTACAGGTAAACCATAACATTAGAACATAAGAAAAAGATGCAGGAGTAGGTCTTAAGGTACTTTGAGCCTGTTCCGGTATTCAATATGTTTACAACTACTTGCACTGTTAATTTGTCAACCTTATTGTGAATGTTCCATGCATTCGGATGCAGTACTTTTAGTTTTTTCTTGTTAACATTTTTAAACATCTTATTTTGTAAAATGGCCCTGTTTGCTATTAGTCCTTGTTTCCTCTGCCTTCAACATTTGATTTCTACTTTTCTGTCTTTGTTTCCCTCTCTTGTAACTCCCCGCTCGGGTTCCCATCCCCCTGCACTCTAGTTTAAACCTTCCCAATAGTACGAGCAAATACCCCGGTCCTGCTGGGGTGCAACCCATCCAGCTTTTACGTGTCCCAACTTCCCCAGAATTGGTCCCAATGACTCATGAATCTAAAGTCCTCCCTCTTGCATCATCTCTCCATTAACACATTCATCCAGTCTATTCTCCTATTCCTGATCTCACACGTGGAACAGAGTAATCCTGAGATTACTACCTTTGTTGTCCTGCTTTTTAATTTATTCTCTAGCTCTCTATATTCTGCTTTGAGCATCTTATCCCTCGGTACTGACATAAGAGCACAACGTCTGACTGTTCACCCTCCCCTTTCAGAGTATCCTGCAGCCGCTCTGTGATATCTGTTAAGAACCTCGCTGATGTTACCTGCAATGTCTCAAAAACGCGAAGGATAACTTGAAACACTGGTTCTTAGTGCTTTATTTTTGTTTGGAACAATGTGAAGAAACAATGTACAACTCAGTGAGAAACCAGACCAGTTGATGTGTAAACAATTAATGAGGAATATTTATTAAAGTAAACAAAAAGAAAAAACATATAACAAAAGACTAATATATACATTATGACACTTAAGTATGTGAGTAACTAAACGCACCGAGTAACTAAATGCACCATGTTATCTGAAATTACCTCTTGTTCCCAACATATACCCACATTCCCTGAACTCCGAGACATGCCCTTTCCCAAGCAACATCCAACTTTAATAACTCCATAGGTCACATCCAGTTAATAGTTACCACACCATACAGCTTCAGGTGACCAAGTATAGGAAAACGTCTCTTCCTGCTTCAGCGAAGGCACAAAGCTGCGACTTTTAGAAGGGAATATCTGCAAACTTCTTTGGGTCTAAATGTTAGATGGAACAAGCCTCCGTGACTGATCGGAAATGGAACTCGCCTGTCTCACTGTTGGATGGACAACTAGCTGTCTAATGAGGGTGCTAGCAGTTCAATCTCTTTCATAATTTCCTTTGTGGGTAGATTTTACTGTCCACCTCTCAAATTCCTTGCCTTTAGAAGTTTTCATTTGTATAGCCCAACTTATCTCTGGTAAACAATGTTTTTGATATGGCCAATCGCACCTCAGTAGACTCCTGCTAATCTGATTATTTCTCTAGATAACTGCTACTCTTGTTACTTGTCTGTTATTTTCTTTTCATATCAGGTTCACTGTTGATCTCATTAACTTCCCACATTCATAACACATCCTTGAACCTGGCACCGTGGAGGGAGCATACCATCATGGTGTCACGTCTGCAGCAGCAGAAACAGCTATCTGTTCCCCTTATGATAGAATCCCCTATCATGATCTTGTCACAATCAATCTTCCATCCCTCCAGCACCTGCAGCTGAGCTACTCGTGATGCCACGGACTTGACTCTTGCTGCATTCCCCTGAGAAATCTCCTCTCCCAGCAGTATCCAAAAATGGAAAATCTGTTAGAGGGAGATTGACCCAGGTGGCGCCCGCACTACTTGCCTAGTGTTTTTACTCTGTCTGGTGGTGATCCATTCCCTTGCTGCCTGTGCACTCTTTACTGGTGGTGTGAGCACCTCATCGTACATGCCATCCATGAAGATGTCAGCCATGCAAATGCTCCACAGTGACTCCAGCTGCTGCTCCAAAACAAGGATTTGAGTAGCTGCAGCTGGAGACACTTCCTGCACTTGTGGTCACCCTGGACACTGGTAGTGTTCCTGACTTCCTGCGTCGCCCAGGGGGAGCATTCCACATGATCGAACTGCCCTGCCATGACCTACCCTTAAATTACACCCATTACTTAGAAAAAAAACAAGTTTATGGGATCCGGCCTCGCTGACAAGGCCTGCATTTATTATCTGCCCCTAATTGTCCTTGAGGGACATTTAAGATGGTGGATCTGGAGTCATATGGAGACCAAATAAGGTAAGGATGGCAGATTGCCTTCCCTAAAGGACATTAGTGTACCTGATGGGTTTTTACGATAATCTTTTGATTCCAAATTTCTATTGAATTCACATTTCACTATCTGAGATCTGAGAATATTGCCCTGGTCTCTGAATTATAAGTCCAGTGACAATACCACAATGCCACTGCCTCCCTTGGACTTTACTTTGTCAGACTTTACTTCCTCTAGTTTGCAGAATATTAAATATACTAGGGACATTGCCTTACTTCTTATGCTGTAAATACTACTTAGCCTAAGCTAAAGATAATTTTTTACTTTAAACACTGCAGTAGAAATACTCACATGGTCCTACTTACCAAGGCCGCCACTCCTCTCGTGCTTGCTCCTGGTCCCAGCTGATGAACCTCTGTTTCCCTTGTGACGTCACTCTTGGATGTTTTCAAAAACCACACTCTCGTACAGCTTTTATTTGTTTAATCCTTCTACTCAAGGTTCTGTTGACTGCCTTTCTCGGGGTTCCTCTCTTGCCTTCTACGTGCTGCTGGCAATCTGTCTCGGGGTCCTCCTCTTGCTCTCTCCTTCAGGTGTTGCTGACTGCTTGTCCTAGGGTCCTCCACTCACGCTCTCCTCTAGGTTTAGCTGCTTGCCTGGCTCAGTGTCCTCCTCTTGCCAGATCTTAAGATTGAAGTTGAATAAAATTCTGCTGCAGCTGAATACCTGCAGTGCCTCATGGATGTCCAGTTTTGAACTGTTTTGGATTTATCCCATTTAGTACTGGTATTCCTCAGTGTAAAGATAGAAATTGGTCTACAATGACTGAGCAGCGGTCACTTCTACCAAAACTGTCAGAGTGATTGAGACAGATAGGTTGATGAGGATGAGGTCAAGTAGGTTTTTCCCTTGTTGATTCTTTCACTGCCTGACTGTGACCTTCAAAATTCAGCGAGCTTGGACAATAATGCTACTTAGTCATTCCTTATCAGTTGAGGGAAGGTGGTAGGTGGTATTCGGTGGATTTCCTTGCCCATGTTTGGCTTAATGCCATGAGACTTCTTGGGGTCCAAGTCAGCGTTGAAGACTTCCAGAGGCCACATCTGCCTGACTGTACACCGCTGTGCCATCACCTTTGATGGGGCTGTCCTGATGCACCCAAGGATGGTAATGGAGGGGGCCTGGGGCATTGGCTGTATGATATAATTAAGTGAGTATGACTTTCAGGCTGTTGCTTGACCTTTCTCTGGGACAACTCTCCCAATTTTAGTGTCGTAGAGTCTTACAGCGCAGAAAAGCCATCGAGTCTGCACCGACAATAACTACCCCATATCTTGCGCTAATCCAATTTACCAACACTTGTCCCATACCCTTGAATGTGATGGTGTTTCAAGTGCTCATCCAAGTGCTTTTTAAAGGTTGTGAAGGTTTTTCCAGATGTTACTGTGGAAGACTTTGCAGGGCTTTAGATGTGTCTTAGTCATGTCTGCTGCCTAGATCAATGCTGAGTGGCCTGTCTAATTTTAATCATATTTGGCTTTTTTGTAGCAATTTGATATGACTGGCTTGCTGGGCCATTTCAGAAGGCAGTTAAAGAATTAACCACATTGTTGTGGATCAGATAGGCTCGACAGGGTAAGGATCGCAGGTTTCATTCCCTAATGGTCATTAGTGAACCACGTTTTTTATGACTATCTAGTACTTTCATGGTTAACATGAGCATTTTATTCCAGATTTGTTTATATTAACTAAATTGAAATTCTCTGGCTGCTGTAATGGATTTTTGAACTCCTATCTGTAGATCGTTAGTCCAGACCTCTGGATTAGTAGTCCCGTAACATAACCCCTATGCTACCATGCACACATTGTATGCCATATAAGACCATAAGTCTATAAGATATAGGATCAGAATTAGGCTGTTCGGCCCATCAAGTCCGTCATTTGATCATGGCGGATATAGGGCGGCATGGTGGCACTGCTGCCTCACAGCGCCAAAGACTCGGGTTCAATTCCGACCTCGGGTGGCTGTCTGTGTGGAGTTTGCATGTTCTTCCCGTGTCTGTGGGCTTCCTCGGGGTGCTCTGGTTTTCTCCCACAGTCCAAAGATGTGCAGGTTAGGTGGATTGGCCATGCTAAATTGTTCCTGGTGGGGTTACAGGGATTGGGTGGGGGGATTGGGCCTAGGTGGGGTGCTCTTTCCGAGGACCGGTGCAGACTCGATGGGCCAAATGGCCTCCTTTTGCACTGTAAGGATTCTATGATATGTTCCTCATCCCCATTCTCCTGCCTTCTCCCCATAACCCCTGATCCCCTTATTAATCAAGAACACCAGATTTGTGCTTGAGGTGTTGTTATCTACAGGGCTATAGACTAAGAGCTGGAAGGTGGAATTAGACAGAATAGTTATTTCTTAGATCATAAGAACAAGGAGAAGAGTAGACAATTTAGCCTCTCGAGCCTATTTCACTGTTCAGTACAATCATGGCTGATCTCAGCATGGCCTCAACCGCACCGTCCTGCCCGTTCTCCGTAAACCTTCAACCCATTACTAATTAAAAATGTGTAACCCCTCCTTAAATGTACTCACTGTCCCAGCATTCACCGCAATCAATGTAGTAATCAAATTAGTGTAACTACTGCGATTGTATTTACATCAGCGTTTTAACAGACTGGAAAGGAAAATTTCTTTGTATTCTCCCTTTTAGCACAATTAATTTTAGTTAAGTTTGTTTTATTCTTGGTGAGTCAGTATGCATCTTTTTGGCATCTCTTAATGATTAGTTCAGTAGACGGGCAATTGTAAGTATACTGCTCACCAATCCCCTGAAAGAGCAGTGGTAGAATAAAATCCTGAAAATGGGTGGAAAGGCAAATAAAATTATTTTAATTGTTCTTGGTAATATTTCAATTTCACTTTGGGTTTTAGTGAAGTTAAAAATAAGCCTGAAATATCACTGCTGCTAATGACCATTCACAATCCATGATGCAGGTAGGGAAAGCTCAGCAGGAATTCCTACAAACTTCACTCCTAGAAAAACTTGTCTTTGGATTTGATTTATTGTCACATGTACTGAGGTACAGTGAAAAGTATTGTTCTGCGTACAGTCCAGACAGATTGTTCCATAGATGAAAAAACTTAGGACACACATAAATACGCAATGTAAATACATAGGCACAGGCTTGTATCAATAGTGTTTTGATATTTTAGGATTTTCTTTTGTTAATATGTCACAATATCTTAGAAATTGAACATGTAAGAAGTTGTTAACAATTCCAGTTATTTATATGTAACTGAAGTCAGGAGCTCCGTAATGTATCCGGTGTATCTTTGTTTAATTATTTGATGTATATGCTAACTTTCATCTTTGAACATTTTATATATTTATCAGTACCTTACTACAATCAAATAATGGTGCTCTTAATGTTTTGCAGCAAATGTCAGCAATCCTTTTGTTTTGCAGACATTGTTCAGCAATCAGAAAAACCTTGCAAACAAAGAAGAAATAAATGCTAAAAGTGACACTTCAAAAAAGACATCAGAAGCTTCCAAGAAGATGTCTGTGGAAAGAGTTTATCAGAAGAAAACACAGCTGGAACACATCCTCCTCCGCCCTGACTCGTACATTGGCTCTGTGGAACCTGTAACCCAGGTGAGATATGTTTTTACATATTTTTCTGTGGCATTCATTGCTTCATTCATTTAATTATTTTAGTGAAGACTGAAATGCCAGTTTTTAGTGCCAACAGTTTGGGTTTAACCATTAGCTTTCAAAATATTTTTCTCCTGTAATGGTGGTCATGTGGTTTGGGATTTTGGTGATTATTGATGATCCTAATTTAATTTCACAACCTAGTTGTGCCTAGATCAAACAGCAGCACTAGATGGCTAAGGCAGGTCTAACAAGTACTTACCTAGAGGTCTGTTACATACTTTAAACAAAAGAGACTTTCTTTTCAAAGCACTTTACGTTAAAATACCAAATCAATTTAAGACATAATAGAGCCTTTAACTGAAGCATAAATAGCTAGGGATTCCAATGGTTCCAAAATCTGATCCACTCAGCCAGGACTGACTTCACAGCACTTTGCACAGGTGTAGGGCCATGTGGTGTATTTCGCTTGTCAAGTAAGGATCCAGCTACAAAGTCTCACGTGGTATGACATTAATGCCTTGCATATTGAGTTAATTGATGAATACACTTTGAATCCTTGATAATTGCACATACTAAAACTAATTAAACATGGGCTTTTCTACCTATTGATATCAGCACAAAAGGAACGGTATGTTTTATTGTGCTATTCTACCCATCTCAAATTATAAATCAATTACTCCTATCCCTACACAAAGTAAGGAATGACAAATGATTATTGCTGTACCTTCCTTACAAGCCCCCAGTATTTCCTGCTTTATACTGTGCCCCACTGTGTAACTACTGTTTGGTGACCTCTAGATTATTCCATCAGGGACTTCTTTCACTTGCTATTTCCTATTTCTACCCAGACTGATTCTATGTCTTGACCTCCAGCAAACATCTCCGCCATTCAATAAGATCAAGGATGATTTTTTTTTGTGGACTCAGCTTCACTTATCAGCCCGCTCTTCGTAACCTTTTATTCCTTTACTGTTCAAAAATCTATCTACATTTGCGTAAAAACATTTAAGCAGGTAGCCTGAACTGCTTCGCTGGGCAGGGAATTCCACAGATTCACGACCCTTTAGGTGAAGAAGTTCCACCTCAACTCAGTCCTAAATCTGCTCCCATTATTTTGAGGCAATGCCCCCTAGTTCTAGTCTCACCCGCCAGTGGAAATCTATTCCCTTCATAATTTTATATGTTTCTATAACATCCTCCTCATTCTTCTAAATTCCAATGAGTATAGTCCCAGTGTACATAGTTTGTCATAAGCTAATCCTCAACTCCAGAATTAACCTAGTGTATCTCCTCCGCACCCCCTCCAGTGCCAGTACATCCTTTCTCAGGTAAGGAGACCAAAACTGTACACCATACTCCAGGTGTGGCCTCACTTTCTCCCAGCTATCCAATTACTCTCAGCTGAAATATATTCCACAGAGGAAGTAAGATTGTAAGAGGAGGAAAAAAAATGCATGGCTAAACAAGGAGGTTAAATTTTAACTAAGACATACCATATTGTAAAGACTAATAGCAGGCTGGAAGATTGGGAAATTTTAAAGATCAACAAAGGGTTACTAAAAAAGTACTAAAAAGTGTAAAGTTAAATTATGAAGGAAAACTGGCGCAGGGGGTATTGGCAGGTTGGCACTGCCAGAGTGCCAGGGGGGGGGTGCTAGGTTGGCACAGCCAGGAGCAGCACTCAGGCAGAGCACCTGATGTTTCAAGGAAGGACTTCAGAACAGAAGAATCCTCATCAGAAAGAAATGCACAGAGACCGAGCACCTGATCTTTCAAGGAAGTACTTCAGAACATAGAAACAGCCTCTTTTTAAAAGAACTGCGGTTGGAATTAACACCAGTTCAAAAGAGGAAGCACTTCACTTCAGAGTTAATGGACTGTGAAGAGCTATGAAACCAAACAAAGCTAAATTCTCCTTTGAAATAGCCTAGGCCTGTCAATTAAGAGGCTTGTAAAAGGTTATGGACCATAAAATTAAATGAAAACAATGCAGTTCAAAGCTTTTAGGCTTCCCAGCAAACATCGAGGCTTGACAGAGTTAAAGGGGGATGAAATTGAATGTGGAAAAATCACTTCAAACGCTTCCAACACATCAAAGGGAAAGCTTGTACAGTCATCTGACAGATCGTTGTATTGACCTGCTGGGGAGAGACATCAAAGTTTGAAGGCTATAAAGGGAAGACTTTTGCCTTCACTTGCAACACGACCCCTATCCTGTGAAAGTCTCCTGACCCCCATCTACCCTGAAGGACCCCCTTGACACCCCGGAAGTAAGTGTAAAAAGGATACTCATTCCTTGCTCCCCCTCGGCATGCGCGGTGCCAGGTTGGCACTGTCAAGGGGCAGATCCTGAAGGGGGGACTAAGGGGGGTGCCTGAAGCTGAGGTCTAGTTTTACTGGCTCTGTGGGTCCAACGGTCCAAATCTCCCTGGCTCCCAAAAAATTTCAAGTGTGGGTGGATTACACTCTAAATCCCGCCGATCCACCCAGCAGGAATCAAACCTTGTTTTCTGCCGGGGACCATACTTAGAAAATGTTTGGGAGAATTGTGCTTGAGTGGTTTGTCTTATGAAAAGAGATTGAGGTCTATACTCTCTCGATTTTAGAAGAATGATAGGAGATCTTATTGCAGTATATAAGATGATAAAGGAGGTTGACAAAGTAGGCATAGCGCGGATACTTTCTCTTGTGGGGCAATCTGGAATGAGAGGTCATAGATTTAGGATAAGGGGTAGCAGATTTAAAACAGAGGTGATGTTACTTCTCTCAAAGGGTTGTGAATCTGTGGAATTAGTGAAGGTTATGGGGGACAGGAAAGTAGAGTTGAGGCAAAGATTACATCAGCCATGATTGTATTGAATGGCGGGGCAGGCTCGAGGGACTGAATTACCTACTCCTAATTCTTATGTGATCTGTACAAAATGCCAAGTCATCTCCCAAATAAGTATCAGCACTTCAAACTGCCCTTGTCCCACCTGTGGTTCTTAGCTTTTGTCCTGGCCTGGGCACAATTTGCATTCTTATCATGAGGTGTCAATAAAACTTTGTTATCTCTTGGACACACAATTTAATTAAGCATTGTGTTTTTTCTCCGAAGAGGACACCCAGTCTGGAATCCACAATTCTGTGGGGTAGCCTGGAGCCATTTTGAGAACAATCTTACAACTCTGTCCATGATTTTTCAAAAAGTGAACTTCAGAACAGTTTTTCTAAAAATGTGTAATAGTAATCTTACTAGTGTCACAAGTAGGCTTACATTAACACTGCAATAATGTTACTGTGAAAATCCCCTAGTCGCCACACTCCGGTACCTGTTTGTGTACACTGAGGGAGAATTCAGAATGTACAACTCATCTAACAGCACGTCTTTCAGGACTTGTGGCAGGAAACCGGAGCACCCGGAGGAAACCCACACAGACACTGGGAGAACGTGCAGACTCCGCATAGACAGTGACCTAAGCCGGGAATCAAACCCGGGTCCCTGGTGCTGTGAAGCAACAGTGCTAACCACCATGCTACCGTGTCGCCCAATGACAAATGTGCGCTGGAACAGTAGCAACATGAAAACGTCACCCCACTTTATTGAAACCCTATTATCAACATTGATGATGATATTTTTGATCGATGCTCAACCATATGAATTGATGCACCATTCCAATGTCATTCCAGTTTATTTCAAATGTTGCAGCAAAGCTTGCATCAAGATTGGTGACCATGAAACTACCCGGATTATGATAAAAGCCCATCTGGTTCACACTAGCATGTATTAAGGTAGCAGGTGGTCTGCTGACTTTACTTGGCCTGGCCTAAGTGACTTCATACCCTCCGCAGTGCAGTTGACTCTTTACTGTCCTTTGTAATGGTTTAACAAGCCACTCACTTTCATAAAACCGCGAGGCACCAGACACGACTAAAGTATGTCTGGCTCAATTGGCACTACAAAGTCCACCTCACTAACTTCTGGTGACTTGTGCCAAAGTTGGGAAATCATCCCTTCAGACTAGTCAAACAACAGTCTGACATGGTCATACTCACAGGATCATGTCTTTCAGCTAATATACTAGACATCTCCAATGTTATTCTTAAGTATGTCCTGTTCCACTGCCACCCGGTAGAGATGATAGCACAGTGGTTTACAGTTGTGAGGAGTAACTCTGGGAGTCCTCACCGTTGACTTCGGACTCAATTAGTCTTGTGGCATTAAGTTAAAGAATGGAAAATAAACCATCTGCAGATAGTCACCTACTGCACTCCCTCAGCTGATGAGGGATCAGTATTCCTTCATGTTGAACACCACTTAGAGGCATTGAGGATTGCAAGGCACAAAATCTTCTCTGGTGGTGAACTTCAATATCCATCATGAAGTTCTGTAGCACTTGAGTACTAAGGAATGTAGGTGCTAGACTGGGCTAGCAGTAGATGGTGAGAGAATCAACACTAAGCAAAAACCTGGTGAACCCATTCTTGCCAATCTGCCTGTTACATATGCATCTGTCCATGACAGTACTTGTAAAAGTGCCCATGGCACAGTACTTGTGGAGAGGAAATTTCATTATCACATTGAGAATACCCTTCATCTTATTGTGCGGCAGTGATGATGATGGATTCACCTGTCTCTTTGACAGCTGGACGGCATATGATGAGGCATCATTCTGCATCATACTGACCATGAAATTAGCAGAAGACCCTGGTCATGTTTTCTTTTCAGGGCAGCCGCATTAATGCAGCACCTTCCACAGGCTTTCACGCTTTTCTGTATCAAAGGCCTTGGTCAGGTCAACGAACACCATGTAGAAATTCTTGTTCTGCTTGTGGGACCTTCAGTTTGCCACACTGCAAAGATCATGTTGACTGTTCCTTGTCCAGCACAAAATTCACACTGATTCTAGGTACACCAAATTTGTAAGATGAGTGACATTTTGGTGAGAATAAAACTTGAAAGAATTTTTCCTGCTGTGGAGAGAAGAGAGAAGTTTAAAAATTCCATATACCGACCTAAGACGAGAGGTGCTTGAAATTTTTAGAACAAAAGGAATTTGAAAGAGTGACATCCAGAAAAGAAATTGTCAGTATATCAACCATTTGATCAGAACATCTCTTCTAGAGGGCAAAGTGGAGGCAGCACAAAGGTGAGTTGACCTAGGTGTAGTTGGATGATGGATGTCACCCAAGTGGTTGTAAATGAGCTACAGTGGGGCAGCACGGTGGCGTAGTGGTAAGCACTGCTGTCCACAGCACTGAGGACCTGGATTCGATCCCGGTCCCGGGTACCGTCTTGTGTGGAGTTTGCACATTCTCCCCTTGGCTGCGTGGGTTTCACCCCCACAACCCAAAGATGTGCAGAGTAGGTGGATTGGCCACGCTAAATTGCCCCTTAATTGGAAAAAAATAATTGGATACTCTTTAAAAAAAATAAAAATTTTTTTTAAAGTAAATGAGCTACATTGGATGTGTGAGGGTGGTGCAAGACAGGCAAGTGTGACATACTATGACAGCAGATCTCCTGGTAGGAGGAGCTACAAGCAGCAGCTGGAGACTAAGTGCAATACTAGAAATTGTCACAGATGGTTTCCCTTCCCTTCTGTTTGTACAGGTGAGTTATGCAGCCATGAGAAATTTCCTCAATTTGGTGAACTTGTGACAATGGAATTTCAGAAATCTGCCACTTTAAATATTGAGTTCCGAACTTCAGGGCTGGTAAGGGGCTTAAAAAAATCACAACTCTTGTCAGCCCGTGAGAGGGGGTACTGATTGCAGATCTGTGATTGGAGGAGTAGCATGCACAGGAGAGACGGAACTGCTTCTCTAATCATTGCATCTGATGCTCTCCCATGCTTGTTGCTTCAACTTCTCCAATCATGGGCTCCCTCCCTCCCACTTTTGCTGCTGGTCCAGAAACAAAGTCTGTGATTGGAGGGAACCCGTGATTGGAGGAATTGCAGTTATTCTGGCTGGACCCACTGTTGCCATGCAGCAGACTTTCAGCTGTCCTTACCCATTGACCAGCCGTAGATGGCAGGGATTTTGTTGTCCTGCTCTTGGTCCCCTGACTTTTCAGGAATCTTGCTCCTGTTGTGCAGCTCCAGCAGTGCCTGGTAACAGCTCTCCTGCTCGCTCTTGCAGTTGTTGGTCAGGGCAAAGTACTCGTCCTGGTGTAGAGGGCCATCAGGTACTTGTCCTTGGAATTGGCCCTCTTGCTAATTGTGAATCAACTCTCTAGCTGGACCTAGCGCTTGGGAGCACCTTCTTTGTGCCTAAATTTCTTCTTGTTCTGGCAGTACTTGAACCAGGTTGGCCGAGCTCACTCAGAATGCACAGTACGAAGAACTGCCTGTGCATGCTCTTTGAGTTTCCTGAAGTAACCCACCTTTGTCACTGCAAAAAAAACTTTCAGTGTAACATTCCAAAGACCTTCTTTCATCTATATTTCCTGTGCCCTTTCCATTGCATTTTTGGTCAGTGATTTCCTTTATTGTGTAGATTTACTTCATAGAATCATTTTGGAGGAAATTGCAGTCCTTAGTTGCAAATGCAGCACTGCCTTTTTGTTATTATGACCCTCCTATTTCTGTGGGTGTGTTTGTGCATGTGTCTGCATGTTTGTTACGCAAGGTTGGTAACATCTATCTAGTGAAATCTTCATTTTACATTTTCATGGAGGACTAGGATATAATTTTACTTGTCAACAAAATGTTTTTAGATCAGAGAAACGTGTTTGTTAAAATCTTTTCCAGTCAGTATTATTGCTTGTTGGCGATTTTGCCTTAGCAAACCAAAGTATGCTATTTGATAGGCGCAGCTGCATTCCTAAAATTCTCTGAATTAATTGAGTACATGACTTTGGGGGTTTGATTTTAAGGAGTAGTTATTGCATGTAACAGGAGTACTCTTTGTGTGATTGCATAGCATCTTCTCAGCAGATGTCTCTTTTTATCTCTCTCTTCCTCCTCCTTCCCCCTTTCCCAACTTTATAACTTCTAAAGGCAGATTCAATTTTTTCAGAGATTATGCTTGAGTACAACAATTAGTTTCTAAAATCTCTGCAAGCGTAAATACCTAACCTTCTAACAATTTTAAACTTCTCAAGACTAAGATAATTGGATCTTTTGTGATATGTTAATAACTGCTCATCTTATTGTACTTTTACAATTACGCCCATTTGAAGTGGTATATAAGTATTTGCATTTCACTACAGTTGATTAAAAGTGAATTAATTTTTCAGCTCCTTACCCTGCAGTGGCTTTGCACTTTGTGCTATAAGGTGTACACGATTGCTTGTTACAAAAAAATTCAGATCTTTTTGTCTTCAGCCACTAATTTTCAAATCTTCTGGTCTTCGGACCATCTCATCCTTGGTTATGGCAGTATCCTTGTATTGTTTGGGAACAATGCCCTAGTTCCAGATTAAGCAGACAAAGCTAGTGCATTTCCTAACCATGTGAGCCCTTCGTTCCATACTTGAATCCTTCAATTGCTCTTGGAGACTTACCCTACCCTTTGTGGTGCTATCGTCATGTTAAATGGGATAGACTTAGAAATGATTTAGCAACTCGGGACTGGGCATCCATGAAATGCTGTGGCCAATCAGCAGCAGCAGAATTGTATTTTACCATAATTTGTAACCTTATGGACCACCTGAGGATGAGAGGTGACTTAATTGAGGTGTATAAGATGATGCGAGGGATAGATAGAGTGGACGTTCAGTGACTTTTTCCTTGGGTGGACGTAGCTGTTACAAATGGGCATAACTATAAGGTTCATGGTGGAAGATATAGGAGGGATGTCAGAGGTAGGTTCTCATAGAGTGGTTGGGGCGTGGAACGCACTCCCAGCTATGATAGTGGAGTCAGACACTTTAGGAACTTTCAAGCGGTTATTGGATAGGCATATGGAGTGCACTAGAATGATTGGGAGTAGGTTGATTTGATCTTAGTTTCATACTAGTTGGGCAACACTATCTTCAGCCTATGTGGAGGGCTGTTGTAGACTGCAAAGAGACATTGATAGGATGCAGAGCTGGGCTGAAAAGTGGCAGATGGAGTTTAACCCTGATAAGTGTGAGGTGATTCATTTTGTTAGGACAAATTTGAATGCGGATTACAGGGTTAATGGCAGGGTTCTGAGGAATGTGGAGGAGCAGAGAGATCTCGGAGTTCATGTCCATAGATCTCTGAAAGTTGCCACCCAAGTGGATAGAGCCGTGAAGAAAGCCGTGTGTTAGCATTTATTAATGGGGGGATTGAGTTTAAGAGCCGTGAGGTTATGCTGCAACTGTACAAGACCTTGGTTAGACCACATTGGAGTATTGTGTGCAGTTCTGGTCACCTCATTATAGGAAGGATGTGGAAGCATTAGAAAAGATGCAAAGGAGATTTACCAGGATGATGCCTGGATTGGAGGGTAGGTCTTATGAGGAAAGGTTGAGGGAGCTAGGGCTTTTCTCATTGGAGTGAAGGAGGATGAGAGGTGACTTAATTGAGGTGTATAAGATGATGAGAGGGATAGATAGAGTGGACGTTCAGCGGCTTTTTCCTCGGATGGATGTAGCTGTTACAAGGGGGCATAACTATAAGGTTCATGGTGGAAGATATAGGAGGGATGTCAGAGGTAGGTTCTCATAGAGTGGTTGGGGCGTGGAACGCACTCCCAGGTATGGTAGTGAAGTCGGACACTTTAGGAACTTTCAAGCGGTTATTGGATAGGCATATGGAGTGCACTAGAATGATTGGGAGTAGGTTGATTTGATCTTAGTTTCAGACTATGTTCGGCACAACATCGTGGGCCGAAGAACTGCACAGCACAGTACAGGCCCTATGTTCTAACATCGTGGGCCGAAGGACCTGTACTGTGCTGTACAGTTCTATGTTCTATGTATGTTTTATTCAGGACTGCTGGTGAAATTAAAGTCTTTGGAAATCAGGTGAACCTCCCAACTGGCTGGAGCAATTTCTAGCACAAAGGAAGCTGGTTGTAGTTTTCGGTGGGTAGTCATCTCTTTTCCACGACATCGCTGAAAGGCTTCCTCAAAAGGATATCCTCGGTCCAGCCATCTTTAACTGGTTCATCATGGATTTCCTCCTTTATAATGCCCAGTTGGAACTGGGCAATTTCACTGAGTGCAGAGTGTTCTTTTTCAGTCACGACTCTTTGGATAATGAAAAAATCTATTCCTGCATTCAAACAATATCCTGAATAGAGCGGATATGTGCTGCAAATATTACTTGCTGCTTAAGTACAAGTAATGACCATATCCAACAAGCAATTACAATTGCTAAATCCCCTACCACCAATATCCTGGGGATCACCACTGATCAGAAACTTAATTGACCCAGCCATATGAATACTGAGACTTCAAGGCTGGATTTTCTGTGGAGAGTGATTCACTTCCTAACTTCCCAGAGCCTTCCCACCCACTACAAGGTACAAGTCAGGATTGTGTCAGAATGGTGTCCATTTGCCTGGATGTGTTCTTGTCCAACAGTACTCGAAAAGCTTAACACCATCTGGGTAAAAGCATCCTGTTTATTTAACAGCCCATTTGTCCTCCACGATCACAGCTGCAATGTGTATCATAATAACAATGTGTATCATAATAACAAAGTATTCATCGACAGTACCTATAAATCCACAACAGCAATGTGAGTGGACCTACACCACATCGGCCCATTTGTAATGATGAACATCAGGCCCGCATACCCTCGCCACATTCATTGCTTGAGAGATGATAGGGATAGCCCCATTTTCTATGTCTCGACTGACCAATGGTCGCATGTTTTAAATAAAAAAGTGTCGTAACTGACGAGAACAGACAAGTTACAGTTTTTTTTCCAAAGATAGCTAAATATTATTGTTCATCACCTGAATATACACATCTACACACACACACACTCACAGAGATCCACACACACTCCAGAATTGTGATTATAAAAGTAGAATGCATTTAGGTCTTATAATTTCAAGAGTTCTCTGTTATGCTTGTTTTTCCCTGTGGTGAACATAAGAACTAGAAGCGGGAGTAGGCCATCTGGGCCCTCGAGACAACTTAGCTTACCGCCTGCATGTAACTTAAAGCTGGCGGTCTTTTCTGTCTGTTGGCATATATTATTCTTCCACTGTCCAAACAAATATGCTTTATTAAAACCCCTTATCAGCAACCTAGGTTCTGTTTATGTGATCAGAGCATTTCTTTCTCATTGGCCTCATAGTTTCCAGATGTTAGGCCATTGTCAGACGGTGGAGTCTGGGTATCACTCATCCACATTACCATCTTGATAAAATAGAACTTTTCACACCCGTTTTCTAGATTTCATATATAGAGTCGAAATATTCTGCAACAGTATCGTGAAACCAGCCTTTTTAATTAGTTGAGAAGTGCAGCCATTAACCACTTTAGTAGGAGGAAAATGTCCACTTGGGGTTTATACTAAATAATTTATATTGCAGGAGCATGACACTGTGATTGACAGCTTATGAGAGGCTAAGAGGGCCAATGTATTCAAATGGGAATGTTAAATGCCTTTTTATTTTTGTTGTTGACTCAGAACCAGGGTTCTTCCATGGTTCTTGATTTCCCTGATGGGCCTTGAACCAGGTCTACTTATAAAAGACTCCACTATAATTGCAGAGGGTTTGAAATGTCTGACCCGCAAAGAAACTGGTGAGGGGCTGAGTACTCAATGCCAGCCGACTATCCGTACCCTTATCCCATGCCATTGAAAGTTGCAGGAAATGGGGGCAAGAATCCTGGAACCTGGCCCCACTCCATGTCGATCCCAACTCAATGAAAATCTGGGCTGTTAACTCCAAACCTGTTTAATTTTGGGGAAGAGGAGCAGACTTAGAGAGGTATAAACTGAGCATTTAAGTTTGTGTGTTGTTAATGTAAAGCAAGATTTTGTCAATGGTTGACTAATAATAGCAAATTATATTGTTAAAGAATTTAATGAAGTTGCATTTTCTTTCCAGTCAATGTGGGTATATGATGAAGATGTGGGCATGAACCTGAGGGATATCACTTTTGTTCCAGGCTTGTACAAAATATTTGATGAGATTCTTGGTAAGTATTGATCTTTTTACTTGTGTGTGTGGCATGCTGTGTTGTGTCTCTGTCCCTCTCATCCAGTAATTTTAAGATCTAGTGGATGATCAAAGTCAAATACTGAATCCTGAATTTTCCTCCTCTTACCACCTGATGTATTGGTTTTTAGCCTGGTAGTCCAGTTAAGTTACTGCAGCTCACAAATTCATCTCTGAACTAGTGAATTTCCAATTGAAGATGTCCCTTTTGCTGGAGGTTTGTCAAAATTCTTAGTAGCCATTGAAAAACAGTGTTCCTGTTCACTTCAGTGTAATTGATTGGAAATGGCTTATTCATAGGCATAAACATTTTGCGCAACTACCTATTAATTCTTGTTATATCCATTGATGTGTTTTTTGAAATTATATAAAATGATTTATTTTGTCTTTAGTTAATGCAGCTGATAACAAGCAGAGGGACAAGAATATGACCTGTATCAAAATTTCGATTGATGTGTAAGTATTTGAATAGGTCTTACTTATTCCACAAGTATGTCTATTATCAAGCGCAGTTTACTGATGGGTCTATTTTTAACTGACTTGTAAGTTTTCTTATCAATGCAGTTTTGCTTATTCAAGATATATTCCAGAAAAGTAAGGGATGCAATGGGAGATGCACATGCGATTGATTTCACAGGTTAATGATTGATCTTGATTTGAACATTCGCAAATAGGTTTGGCCATAGATGTCTTGCTCACAAATGCCTGGTTGCTTTGTATGAGTATGTGTTTGCAAGCTGTGCACATAAATTTATTCGATGGCTAGCTTCAGCTGTTTAAATTTGGACCAGTGACTGACTACAGAGGGCTTTGATTACTGTGGCAATGGCAGTGAATGGAATAGACAATGATGGAGATTAGAAGAGCAAGAGACCATTGCTGCATAGATTGCAGTGGAACAGATGACAGGACAGTGGACAAAAATATGACTGAGGATGGAGGCCATCACACAGCGAAGGAAAAGGTCAGAAAGTGTAACGCACCAGCAGATGCATATTATCTTCTGTTCAAAGGCAGTCTCTCTGACTTGCTTTCACTCCGATTCAGTGGATTCTGAGATGGCTGATAATTCCAATTCACAAGCTGTGGATTCGTATCACATGCCAGGCAAGTGGTTCTTGAAGGGTTGGTAAATGGGTTGTTTGAGGGTTTGTGCAGTCCCTCTGCACCTTGACTTCGCCTCTGCACAAAATCTCTCTATGTGTTCAGTGCCTTCCTGAATGAAGCTTCTTCATTTTGGTCGGTCACAAGCTTGGGTCTCCCAGGAGTTGGCGGGTATGTTTGACCTTGTCTGGGATATTTTGAGGACACCCATTCAATGTTTCCACTGTCCTCTTGGAAGTCTCCTGTCCTGACCGAGTTCTGACTAGGACAGTCTCTTCGGGAGTCTAGTGGCGGGCATGCAAACGACATGTCCTACCCAGCAGAGCTGGTTTTCAGCGATCATTGCCTCAATCCGGGAAAGTTGGTTTGGAAGAGGATGCTGATGTTGGACCGCTTTTCTTGTTACCAGATTTGAAGAACCTTGTGAAGGCACTGCTGCTGGCACTTCTCCAGTGTTTTGAGATACCTGCTGTAGGTTGTCCAAGTTGCTGAAGCAAATAGGAGCACGGAGGTGTCTTCCACCCTATTATTGACCTTCTCTTTTGTTCTTTGTTAGGATCACTGTGGAGACCAATAACTTTTAAAAGTTATTTTAATTTCTAGTGACCAACATAAAGGAGCTGCATGCCAGAACTTCCAAATTTTAATCCATTTACTGCAGCAAACACACTAAAAGCAATATATCAGCTAAACAGAGTTGGCAGCTAGTATTCAAAACTGTGGGAGAGATGGCCTTTATTTTAAAAAATATATATTTTTATTAAGGCATTTTGGAAATACATTAAACACAACCAAAATCAGATTAAGAGCAAACAGGAAACCTCATAACACCCAACTGCCCCACCCTCCCTGCTATTCCCCTCCACCCATCGTGCCTACCCATTTTAACCCCTTTATTCTTCCCCCTTTCTGCTGACATCTTAACTGTCCTTGAAGAAGTCAATAAATGGCTTCCACCTCCGGGCAAACCCATCCACTGATCCCCTCAAGGCAAACTTAATAAAACAAGCCGAATTTCTCGAAAATATTCATAATTCCCCCAACTTCCCAGTGGATCCGATATGTAAAGCAGCAGATCGTCCGCACATAGCGAGACCCTGTGCTCCCCCCCCCCCTATCCCTCTGAAACTCCTTGATGTTATTGTCATCCCACTAAATACAGTAGGGTAGTTTGATAAAGAACTGTCTTCTGCGACTGACCATTCACTGACTGAACAGCTCTGGTTACAATTGGTATGAAAGCTGGAGTTTGAGGTGGAGGATAAAGACTGATTGCAGCAACATGTCACTATGGGTTGTATACATACAGGCCACCTGCTCGTGTCACACCCTTTACTGCTGTAGTGACACCTTTGGTTCCATCAGGCATTGCGATGAAATGAAAAGCTTTGGGCTATGCAAACTTTTCAATTCAAAATTGTTTTGGTGATTCATTCCCCTTCCAAAGATGTGAAGGTTAGGTCGATTGGCCATGCTAAATTGCCCTTAGTGTCCAAAAAGGTTAGGTGAGGTTACTGGGTTACGGGGATAGGTTGGAGGTGTGGGCTTAAATGGGGTGCTCTTTCCAAGGGCCGGTGCAGACTCGATAGGCCGAATGGCCACCTTCTACGCTGTAAATTCTATGATTCTATGATAACGCCATTGCTGATGGCTCTATTGCCAAGGCAAAACACAACGGGGCGAGTGGGCATCCCTGCCTTTCTCACGGTATAGCCCGAAATACCCCAAACTCGTCCTTACATTTGTTAACAGCGCCCTATACAGCAACTGGACCAAATCCACAAACCCCTGCCCTAACCCGAAGCACCGACCGCAGATGCTGCCATTCCACCCGATCAAACAACTACTCCACATCCATAGCGACCTCCACCTCCTGTCCCTCCGGGGGCATCATTACCACGTTTAATAACCGCCTAATATTAGCCGACAGATGCCTCCCCTTTACTAGCCCTGTCTGGTCCTCTCCTATCACCCCCAGCACACAGTCCTCAATCCACAAGGCCAAGATCTTTGCCAGCAGTTTGGCATCCACATTTAACAGCGATATCAGGCAGCAGGACCCACAGTGCTCCGGGTCCTTATCCTTGTTCAAAATTAAGGATATTGAATCCTGAGATAACATAGGGTGAGGTTTCCACTTATCCCTCGCCTCGTTGTATGCCCTTACCAGTCGAGGCCCCAGATTCCCTGAAAACATCTTGTAAAATTCCATCGGGAACCCATCCGGGCCTGGGGCCATCCCTGCCGGCACCGCACCCATGTGGGGCCCCCCAGCCACTCTACCAGGTCCTTCTCTACCTTGGGGAACTCCAAGCCGTCTAGGAATCGCCACATTTCCCCCCCCCCCCTTTATAAAATTCCTCGAAAACCCCATTCACCCCCATCGGGTCCAGAACCGCTCTTCTCCCATCTTTCACCATTCTGATCTCCCTCGCCGCTTCCTGCTTCCTACGTTGGTGAGCCAGAATCCTGGTCGCCACTCCCCATGCTCATGTACCGCCCCCCGGCCCTCCACAATTACCCCACTGCCATCCCCGTCGAGCCCGACCCGAACTCCACCTGGAGCCTCTGCTGCTTCTTTAACATCCCTGCCTCCGGGGCCTCCGAATACCTCCTATAAACCTGCAGGATCTCATCCACCAGCCTAGCTATCTCTGCCCGCAGTGTCTTATCCCTATGCGCCCGTAACAGTATAAACTCCCCTCTGACCACTGCCTTAAGCATCTCCCATAGTGTGGCTGCAGAAACCTCACCGATGTCATTCAGCTCCACATAGCCCCAAACGGCAGCCCTCACCCACTCACACACCTCCTCATATGCTAACAAACCCACATCCAATCTCCACTGCAAGCGCTGTCACCCCCCCCCCCCCTCTCGGTCCACTTGTAAGTCAACCCAGTGAGGTGCGTGGCCTGAGACCATAATCGCCAAATATCCCGACTCATCCACCCAAGCCAGCAGAGTCTTATCCACCACAAAGTAATCGATCCACGAGTACACCCAGTGTACGTGGGAGAAGTACAAAATTCCTTCGCCCTCGGCCTCCCTAACCTCCACGGATCTACCCCCCACCACCCATGCGCTCCATGAACCCCTTCAGCTCCTTCGCCACTGCCGACACCCTCCCCGACCTCGGATTCTGGTTCAATGACCGTATTAAAGTGCCCCCCCCCCAAAAAAAAATAATCAACCGGTGCGAGTCCATGTCTGGGATCCTCCCCAACACCCACCTCATAAATTCAACATCGTCCTAATTTGGGGTGTAAATGTTCACCAAGACCACTGGCATCCCCTCCGATTTCCAGCTCATCTTCACAAACCTTCCTCCCCCTCCGGATCTGCCACTATATTCTCCACCTCAAACGCCACCTTCTTATTTATCAACACCGCCACCCCCAGCATCTTCATATTTAATCCTGAATGGAAGACTTGCCATATCCACCTTTTTCCGTAGTCTAATCCGGTCCCCGATCTTCAAATGCGTTTCTTGCAAAAAGGTCACTTCCGCCTTCAAGCTCCTCAGATGCGCGAACACGTGCGACCGTTTGCCTGGCCCATTCAGCCCTCATGTTCCATGTGACCACCCCGTTTTTTTGGGGGGGGGATAGGGGGGGGGGGGCACCTCCCCGCCCCCTCCCCGCCCCCTCCCCTGCTGATCAACCATATCCCTTGGGCCAGCTCCCAGCCCGCTTCACACGACCCTCTAGGCCCGTCCTCGGGTGACACCGTCACAACTCTTTCCCCACTATGCCACAACAGCCTTACCTTTGTCAGCAGTCCCACCCCTCCCCAAACAAAACAACAGTCCCATCCCCCTCTAACACTCTAACCACCTGCTCACCCCTCACTGAGCTCCCGTTAACTAGCCCGCTCAACTAGCCTGGCAACCCTCGCCCGTGGTGCCAAACATCCTACCCCCCACTGATTTTCCCCCCCCCCCCCCCCCAACTGATTTCCCTCCTCCCCCCGCTCGCACACTTCCATAGTGCAACAAACAATAAAGTAAGAAAAAGGTACACTCACCCTCCCATGTTCCTCCAGCATCCCACCACAGAACCCCACAAAAACTCCTCAAAGAAGAGAGGACCCACATCTCTCAAAACCATCCTCTCAAAAACAAAGAACAAAAAGCCAGAGAGGACCCACTTCTCACATTTCCTCCAGAGTTCAATGTCCTCCCTCTCCTGCCAGTTCATTGTCTCTCATAAAATCCGTTGCCTCTTCTGGCAGACCAAAATAATGCTCACGGCAATTGTAACTCACCCAAAGGCAGGCCAGAGTCAGCATCCCGAACTTCACCCCCTTCTTGAAGAAGACAGTCTTGACTCTGTTGAACCCTGCTCTCCTCTTGGCCAGTTCCGCACCCAGGTCGTGATATACCCAGAGCTCATTACCTTCCCAAGTACCTCCTTGTCTGCCTGGCCCACCACAAGGTCTTCTCTTTATCTAGAAACCGATGGAGCTTCACCGCCATCGCCCTCGGCGGCTCATTCGCCTGCGGCTTGCTCATCAGCGCCCTATGGTCCCAGTCGACCTCCAGCAGCCGATTGAAGTCTCTCTCCCCCATCAACTGCTCAAATATTTTGGCTACATGTGAGCCAGCGTCTGTTCCCTCGATGTTCTCTGGCATCCCAACAATTCTTAAATTTTGTCTCTGTGAGCGGTTCTCCAGATCCTCCACCTTCTCCTTTAGCTGCTTCTGGGTCTCCTGTATCATCCCAATCTCGGCCGCAAATGAGGTAAGCTGATCCTTATACCCCCCCCCCCCCCCCCCCGCCTCCTCCACTTTCTGGATCGCCTGGCTCTGGGTCTCCAGCCTCTGCTCCACCCGATTGATCCCTGCTTTTAGTGGGTCCACCACCTTCGCCAGGTCATCCTGAACCTCCCTTCTCTGCTGGCTAAACCTCTTATTCAGGAAGTACACCAGCTGCTCCGTTGACTATTGGGCTGATAAGACCGACCCTTTACCCTCTGCCATCTTCCCCTGCGTCGCACAAAGAGTTTCTTGCTCCAGCAGTTCCATCCGTCTCGACTAATTTCTGGTCTGCGAATTCATCCACTGACTCCACCAGTGGCGTATAACTTTCCTCCACCACCTCCACACCATTTTCCACCAAAACATCCGCCCTGTTCCCAGGGAAAAGGACTGAAAAAACCGCCACGAGCAGAGCTGCCAAATGTGTGACCAGTCACTCCATGGACGCCACCGGAATTCAGAGATGGCCTTTATTAATGTTTTAACGTGACTGGAAGCCTCACGCTGCATACACCTACATTATAGCACACAAATCATAGCAGATCACATGATCTCTTCATTACATCACTTTAAATTAGAGACACTCCAAAACATCATCATCTTATTAACTTCACATTCATTTTCTCCCCAAAAGATGAAAATGATTTCTGCAGTAATAATTTTCTTCAACACTACCAAAACATAAGATTGTAAACACCTGATCAACTAACTTACTACATGCAGGCGGCACGGCAGCACAGTGGTTAGCAGTGTTGCTTCACAGCGCCAGGGACCCGGGTTCAATTCCCGGCTTGGGTTATTGCTGTGTGGAGTCTTCACATTCTCCCCTGTCTGTGTGGGTTTCCTCCGGGTGCTCTGGTTTCCTCCCACAAGTCCCGAAAGACAGGCATGTTAGGCGAGTTGGACATTCTGAATTCTCTCTGTGTACCCGAATGGGCGCCGGATGGTGGCGACTAGGGACTTTTCACAGTAACTTCAATGCAGTGTTAATGTAAGCCTACTTGTGACAATAATAAAGATTATTATTATTATTAGTAGTAATATTTTTCTTGTTGTCGCATTTCACCATTAAACAGTCTGTTTTATAAGGCTGTCATACCCCAATCTCATGTGAGAATTAGGATTTGAAGTTCAGTTTAAATAAATTGTTAAAATTCCAATATTTCTCAACATGATCGTGCATTTTACTGCTGGTAGTTTCATTTTCTGTCATTTGCCGCAGCAAATCTCCTTTCTCATTTTGAGTAGGTTTTACAGCTTTTCCTTGTCCTTGGTTAGAAAATTGTAGACCAGATTTGGTCTGGTTCACTTTGCCAAGTTCCCTCTGGCTGCCATGTAGCAACAGGTGAGTACCTTAAACCCAAAAGAAATTCCCTGTCATGCTTCTTCCCTTCCTGATTCAGAAATTCCTTTTTGTTCTTTAAAACTGGACATTACACCGGCACCAAGGTCTTGACTTTTTAGCACAGTCTATGAACTATCTGGTTCAGGTGTTAACTTCTGATCTCTATTTGCAGGTTTTTTTAATGTTCCAATTTGTAAAGGAAGTCTCAGCCAGCCATTAGCTGAATTGCCCTCCTGTTTAAATGCACTGCTCAGCTTTACCTTGAATTAAAGAGACAGTCCAAAACATAATTATCTTATAAACCTTGCATTTGTAACACCTTACACTCCTCTCCCACTTTCACTTGCTTAAAACCATTATATTTCTAATTTTTTGCAGTTCTGGTAAAAAGTCACTGACCTGAATATGGTTTTTGTCCTCCGCAGATGCTGAATATTTCTGAATTTTCGATTATAATTTTCTAAAAAATTCTGGGCTCCAGGGAAGTAGACTTTCCAAGAGCAGGCAGAGAGAGGCATGGTGGGCTGAATGACTTCCATCTGTGTTGCAACATTTTATGGATTTGTTTATGTATGAGTAGTTCTGTTCCTTTTGAATGCCAATAAGGACCAATGGTGTTGGCAAAGTCCTGTAATTTTTAGAAGAATTTTATTTTGATGCCTGTGAGTTACATAGAAACTTTTAATATGGTTTCATATGTAGCTGAAGGACTAATAATACCCCTCTTCAAAACTTGGATCCTTGTGTTTGTTTCTACAAAAGACATTTTGAGTGTGTTTTTAACATATTAGTTTACTGCCTTAAATAAGAAAAAATGCAGTTTTCTTTGCTAAGTTATTAAGTAAGATTAATAAATCATTGATATCCTTGACTTGAAAGAGATAAGCACGTTTATATGTCTGTTGTACTTTTTAAGGGATTCCAACATCATTAGTATTTGGAACAATGGCAAAGGCATTCCAGTAGTGGAGCACAAAGTAGAAAAAGTGTTTGTACCTGCTTTGATTTTTGGGCAGCTCTTAACCTCAAGTAACTATGATGATGATGAAAAGAAAGTCACGGGTAAGACAGAGTGCACCATTACATTTTAATTTTCAAAAATATTTTTTCAACCTTTGAGAGGTTTGACCCCTATAGTTTTGTTGAAGGAAAACTGATATCTTTTGCATTTTGCAGGTGGAAGAAATGGCTATGGTGCTAAACTCTGCAACATTTTTAGTATCAAGTTTACAGTTGAAACAGCCTGCAAGGAATACAAAAACAGTTTTAAACAGGTATGCCACAATTTATAGGCCACATCCATTACGTAGAGATGGAACTAAGAATACGATTTTCCCAATTTAGAAATTGAAAAGAAATTCATTCATTCACATACAAATTGTTCATCACCTGCTTTATTCTCTCTAACCTCTACTGCACTTTACGCAACTCTTTTTACATTCTATCTTTTCACACCTGGTTGCTCGCCCATTCACCCTTGCTTGTTCATACCCTCCCTTCTCTTACTTGTTTGCACCCTTTTCTTGTGCTTGCCCCTTCTCTTGCTTGCTTACAGCCTTCTCTTTGCTTGCTCTCACCTTCCCTTGCTTGTTTGACTTCCTTTCTCTTGCTTACTCGTCCCCCTGTCCCTAGTTTGCTTGCCGACCCCTTTCTCTAGCTTGCCCATCGCCTCCTTCACTTGCTTGCTCATGTCTCCTTTTTATAGTTTGCTCGCTGCCCTCTTCCCCTGCTTGCTCATTCTCCCCCCTGCCCCGGTGCCTGTTTGCTACCCCCCCCGCCTGCTCGCTCGTGCTCGTGCCCCCCTGGTACCTGCTGGCTGACATCCCCCCTGTGCCCGCTCGCTGGCACCTTCTGAACCTGCTCGCCGGTGCCCCCCCACACTTGCTTGCTGGCACCCCCTCTCGACCGCTAGCCTGCAACCCCTGTGCCTGCCTGCTTGCTCACCTCCCTTCACTTGTCCTCCCATTCCCTTTGTTCATTCACTTGTTCAACTTGCATTCGTTATTATAAAAGCATGGAAGGATGTGGATAAGTTGTCTTCTCCTGTCTGAGTTGCAGTTATGTTATTATGTAGTGAAGCCCTGTACCTTCAGCAAATTAAATATGAAAGTAGCAGCCCTAAAATGACTACAAGCTGAGCAGGTAATCTCCTACGGTAGAGATTTCTTAAAAATACATGCAAACTCTTTAGGCAGAAAGAAACCTGTTTGATCTCAGGATATGCAGTCAACCTGTGCCATCCAACATCTGTTCAAATTGAGTAATTAGGGTCACAGTAAAAATTGCCTTCAGCACAACCTTTTTCCTCTTCTGTAGCAGTCATCTTAGCAATATATTGATTCTGATTGATGCCAACCTCCATGTGAAACGCAAGGATGTAACTTTTGGATCAGGACGGTTCTTATGAAAGACAATATAAGTGCTGATCTAGAAATCACCTTTTAGGAGATGTATTTTGACCTGGATGAAACTTTCTCAGTAAATTTCAAATGACTGCCATACTTGTATAGCTTTGATTATGGGACCAAATCACTAAGTACCAGTCCTTACCGGAAACATGAGATAGATACCCAGGTTCTGTACTGAGCTACTGATGAAACTTGATTTAGTCTTGGGTCAAACCCTTTCCAAACAATAAGGGGTACCTTTTATAATGGGTAATCATAACATTTGAGTAAAAATAAGTTGTTAACTTTACTGAATATGGCATGAAGGATCACATTTTTGGAATTCATTATATTTACGTGATAGGAGCAATAGATTTGGTTTAAACTTCGTGTTTCTCTATTTTGTGGCAGATATACCTATTGTCCTTTTATGACTGTTGCTGAGTTTAATCGCTTTTGCAGCACCCTTAGTAGCTTTATCACCTGAAGATTTGAGCCTGTAAATAGCAAGTACGATTAACTGCTTGTGGGAATTCGTTCTTTGACTCTAAATATTTTTAACCAATCTGATATTTATTATTTATACAAACTTGTTCTCACATGGCCCTTGAAAGCATGTCATTGTAACAGATTTATTTTTAAAAATGAAAACTTCTGTGCTTTTACCCAGCTTCAGAAATTAATTTTCACTTGTTTAATGATTAATTTACTTGGAGTGATCAGGTCTTTTGTCATGTATACCAGCAACCTTCATAGTTTTTATTTTAGAATAACATTTCTTGGTACTTTTACGTATTAAACGGGTGGAACTTCCGGTGGTGGCAATAGAGTGAGTGGTGGCACACAAATGCATTTATTTGAGCTCTTTTTACCTGTAAACTGGAGAATTTTGATGGGAAAGTGTAGCTGAAGGTGTGGAGGAGAAGTTCTGCCAGGGAGTAGCATGTCTGCTGGTTATCAAACCCGGCAGAAGAAAGTCTGCTGGTTATCAAACCCGGCAGAAGAAAGTTAAAGACCTAGCCAAGGAACTGGAAGAGCTCTGTGGCGCAGCCACAATTGCAAAGATGGCAGAGGGGGAAGGTTTTCACATGCTGGAAAACCCCAGATGGACCAGTTGATGGCGTTCATCAGAAATGAGTACTGCCAGCAACAAAAGGAGATACAGGAAGACCGAGCAAAGGCAATCGAAGGAGCGGTAGCACCCTTGAAAGGTTCGATGTAGAGGCGAGAAGTGCTTGGAGGAACAGGGATCGCAGATCCGGGCGATGAAGAGGGTGATGTCTGACTGCAGTGATTGGGTGGTGACATTGGAGGTGAAGGTGGGGCTCCTGGGGGACCTTTGCAGCCGCTAAGGGCAAAGGAAGAGTAGCAGGAAAATAGATCTAGAAGGCAGAATCTGCCTGAAGTTGTGCTAGGCACGAATGCTACGAGATATATCTCAAGGATGTTGGCGGGGCTAGTGGCGGAGGGGGTGGAGAGAGCGCACAGGTCTCTAAGGCAGAAGCCAAGAGCGGGGGGCCACCATGGGCGGTGATTGTGAGACTCCTCAAGTTTGCGGAGATGGAGAAGATCCTGCGGTGAGCCAGGAAGAAGCAGAACTGTGAAGAGGTGGGGGGGGGGGGGGGAAAGAATGTCCAAATTTATCAGGATATTGAAGCGGAGCTGGCGAAAAGGCATGCTGGGTTCAACAGGACCAAGGCAGCTTTCTATCCAAGGCAGATCAAGTTTAGGGTGCTGTAGCCAGCGAAACTGTGGGTGACTTTTGAAGGCCGGGAGTATTATTTCGAAACCCCAGAGGAGGCCAATGACTTTATTAGAGATCATAAACTGGGGGAGAACTGAACGTTGATGGGAGATGGAGGTTTTGGAACTATGCAGTTCGGAAGATGGGGGCCAGAGGGTGGGGGACTTTTTTCTTCTCGGGTGAGGATTTTATTGTTGCGATTATTTGTTAAGGGGCAATAAGTTTGTAAGGGGGGTATGCGGGAATCGTGATTTCTGACCAGGGACCGCACTGACTGGACGTTCGACTTAGCTCGAGGCAGGAACAGAGGTCAGGATGGAGGTTAGACACGGGGCTTTTAGCAGGCAGGGGTTCTGCGATGAGGTGCGGTCGGTGATTAAGGTCTACGAGGAACTGAACCAGAATAGGAAGGTATTGGCGGCCACATTCAGGGAGGCATTGAAGGCGGTGGTTCGGTGGGAGATTAACTTGTGCAGGCCCACGGAGATAGGAGGAGGATAGAGGAGTATGGACGATTATTGGATGAGATAGTTGTGGTTGACGGGGAATATTCAAGGGCCCCCACCGTGGAGGGTTTGCTGAAGAGAAAGAAGTTGTAGGGGCTGTTCGACAGGCTGACTATGGGAAACACTGTTGGGCAGCTGCGAGGGGTGAGAGGCGTGCAGTATACACATGGAGAGAAAGAAGGCAGGCCACGTCCAGAGAAACCCTGAGAGTATGGTTTGGGAAGGAGGAGGTCGTGTCGGAGCCGGGGAAGATAAATGAAGCGTTCAGGGAGTACTATGAAAAATTGTATAGGGCCGAACCGGGGGCGAGGAAGGGATATGGGGCGGTTTCTGGACGGGCTGGAATTGTCACAGCTGGGTGAAGGAGCCATTATGGCTGAAAGAGGTGATGAAGAGCAGAAAAGGGACGATGTCGGGGAAGGCCCTGGGGCCAGTTGGTTACCCGACGGATTTCTATAAAGAGTTTACGACGGAGTTGGCACCACATTAATTGGGGGCGTTTAGCGAACTGCTGGAGAAGGGGGAGCTGCCAGAGATACTGACACAGGTGACAATCACATTATTACAAAGAAAGGGGAGGACCTGTTAGAGTGTGGGTCATACAGGCCCATATCACTGTTGAATACAGATGTGACAGTGTTGGCTAAGTTATTGGCGGGGAGGATGGAAGGATGCATTCCGGGGTTGGTTGCAGAGGACCAAATGGGGTTTGTGAAGGGTAGGCAACTTTCCAGTAATATTAGGTGGTTCCTAAATGTGATCATGACCCCGTCGAGGGGGCGAGTACCGGAGGTAGTGGTATCTATGGATGTGGAGAAGGCTTTCGGCCAGGTGGAGTGGCGGTACCTGTTTGAGGTTCTGGGACGGTTTAGGTTTGGGCTGAAGTTTGGCGTGTGTGCGTACAAACGAGATGAGTTCACAGGGCTTCGGGTTGCATAGAGGAACGAGGCTGTCACGCTGATGTTTGCGCTGGTGATAGAACCCTTGGCGATAGAGCCCTTGGCGATAGAGCCCTTGGGGAGTGGCAGGGGATTACAAAGGGAGTAGGGAACACTGGATGTCGCTGTATGCAAACGACCTGTTGCTGTTAGTCTCAGACCTGTTGGAGAGTCCGGGGAGAATTATGGGAGAGGTTCAGGACCTTCTCTGGCTATAAATTGAATGTGCGAAAAAGCGAGATGTTTCCAATGAACGAGGCAGGTCAGGGAGCCAATTTAGGGGTGTTGCCATTTCGGGTAGCCTGAGATTGGTTCAGGTATCTGGGGGTCCAAGTGACGGGGAAGTGGGCAAAGATGCACAAATGAAACTTAACAAAGTTGGTGGAGAAGGTAAAGGAGGATTCTAGGAGGTGGGATACGCTACATCTGACACTGGCGGAGAAGGTCCAAGTGGTGAAAATGAACGTCCTACCGAGGTTTCTGTCCCTGTCACCCTTCTTTGTTTTACAGTCTTTGAAAACATTGTATTTGCAGCATGTGGCATATTCAAGTTTATGGACAAAAATTTCATTTGCTTCCAAGCCCAGTTTGTAAACTTCTACATTAACTAGGAATTCTAAAATTGAATCAATGTAATGACAGATGATTGAAAGGTACTAGCTCATAGAATCATCATTTTAAAACAGTGATTCTTAAAAGTATTATGGAGAAAGGTTTGATGGACTTTTGATTCCATGTGCGCTTCAAGTATTCTGTACTTGCCACTGCAGCTCTGAAGCAATTGCTGCCATTTCCAACAACATTTCCAGGGAGGTGGTGGAGTAGTGGTATTGTCACTGGGCTTGTAATCCAGAGACCCAGGGTAATTCTCTGGCGTCCTGGGCTCAAATCCCACCATGGCAGATGGTGAAATTTGAATTCGATAAAAATCTGGAATTGAAAGTCTAATGATGACCATGAAACCATTGTCGATTGTCGTAAAAACCCATCTAGTTCACTAATGCCCTTCAGGAAAGGAAATCTGCCGCCTTTACCCCGTCTGGCCTGCATGTGGCTCCAGAGCCACACAGCAATGTGGTTGACTCTTAACTGACGCCCACTAAAATGGTCTAGCGAGGCCACGCAGTTCAAGGGTAATTAGGGATGGCCCAGCCAGAGATGTCCACATCCCAAGAACGAATAAAAACTAAATATAACCATGAGATTCAATTTACTTGTGGGGCTGAAAACAAAGAAGAGAAACTGGCTGAACATGGAGACTGACATGAATTTGAAGCTCTCCAGCTCAGAACTGAACATCACCTCCGTGAAAGCAGTGTCATTCTTCCCATTAATTCTGATTATTTTTTTGTTGTAGCAAGCAAAAGCACATGAGGTGGGACCTGCAGAGGCCTAGTGGTCTGAGGATGAAAAGGTTTGAGAGCCACTGATGTAGAATTTTACAGGACAACCTAGCCATCTAATTTGTAGTACTGTCAATTTTGGTTCCTACTATTATTGATGCGATAGATAGATTTGGCATTTGTTTCAGTTCTAAGATTAATTTTACCAATTCTGAGGCAATGCCTGTGGAAGGGTTGAAAGGTAGACCGCTCACCTTGCTAATTTCCCTTTCAGGTGGTCCCCTTCAGCTTTTACCTACCTGGGTTTTGTAATTACTCCTTTCTTTAGGCTACTCCACTGGACTAATTTACCTCAGTGGATTGCGTCTATCAGGTGGGATCCGTTGGTCTTCCCTACTGATATCATGGCTGGGTAGGATTGCATTGATTAAGATTAATGTGTTGCCTTGATTGCTCGATCCTTTACAGATGTTGCCAACCATATTGTCTGCCAAGTTCATAAAGGGGATCACTGGAATGATCAGCTTGTTTGTATGGAATAAAAAGAAGCCTCATTTGAAGTTGGTCAAGTTGCAGCTCTCGGGTTCTCAGAGGGGATTGGGAGTGCCAAATATTAGAATGGACCAATTAGCCTCTCGAATTAGCTTCAAAAGGGATTGGGTTAGAAAGGATCCCTCGTCTATTATGTTTGATATTGAGTTAGTATCTCCTTTACAGGCCTTGTTGTTTTAAGGGGACTTTAAATTGTGCTCTGCTAGGTATGAGAATCCTATAATTATTAACACTATTAAAGTGCAGAGGATGATCCGTCAATTAGAAGGGAGATTTAAACTGACTTCCACACTCTCTCCCATTCAGAGCAACCCAGACTTCGCACCAGGTCTTATGAACCATGGCTTCGATTATTGGAGAAATAGAGGCTGGGAAATATGTTCAGTGGTGCCTCCTTGTCATTCTTTGAGCAGCAATGCCAACAGTTTACATTCCGAGAAACCCCTTTTTTTAAGTATCTGCAACTTGGAGATTTTATCCTGAACAAGACAATTATGCATCTTGACACTTTTATTTTCCCAGTGGAAAAAATCCTGACTTCTGTGGAGCTTAAACAGTTAATTGGCACGTTTTGTGATACCTTGTGTTCTAGATCCTGTGAGTATATTGGGTATCTCGCAGTCTTGGGGAAAGAGACTTGGCAACTGACATTGAGGTGGGGACATGGGGTAATATATGGGATTATGCCAATACAATTTTGGTTTGTAACAGAATGAAGGAAATCCAGTTCAAGATATTGCACTGTTTGCACATTACACCAAGATACAAGTTTGATCCTGCTATTTCTCCGATGTGCCTAACGTGTTTGGTAGTCTAGGGTGATTGCATACACTATGTATGGTCCTGTATCAAGATTCAATCCTTGGATCATAGAGGTTGTTTTCTATGGCACAGAAAAGGCCCTTTGGCCCATCGTGTCTGTGCTGATCAAAAAACACAACCTAAGTAGTCTTTTTTTGAGTATAAATTTAGAGTACCCAATTAGTTCTTTTCCAATTAAGGGGCAATTTAACGTGGCCAATCCACCTACCTTGCACATCTTTGGGTTGAGGGGGTGAAACACGGCAGACACGGGGAGAATGAGTAAACTCCACACCAGTGACGTAGGATCGGGATTCGAACCCTCAGTCTCCTCTGCTCCAAGGAAAACAACCCCAGTCTATCCAATCTCTCTTCATAACTAAAACTGTCCAGTCCAAGCAACATCCTGATAAATCTCTGCACCCTTTCCAGTGCTATCACATCCCTCCTATATTGTGGATTCCAAAACTGCACACAATATTGTAGCTGTGGTCTAACCAACATTTTATACAGTTCAAGCATAACCTCCCTGCTCTAAAGCTCTATGCCTTGGCTCATAAAGACAAGTATACCATATTTGGATTTGGGTTTATTGTCACGTGTACCGAGGTACAGTGTAAAGTATTGTTCTACGTGCAGTCCAGACAGATTGTTCCATACATGAAATACATAGGACATACGATAAATGCACAATGTAAATACATAGGCATAGACATCGGGTGAAGCATACGGAGTGTAGTACTACTCTGTATGGAAGATGCGTGGAGAGATCAATTCAGTCCATAAGAGTGTTGTTTAGGAGTCTGTTAACAGAGGGGAAGAAGCTGTTTTGAATCTGTTAGTTCGTGTTCTCAGACTTTTGTATCTCCTGCCCGATGGAAGAGGTTGGAAGACAGAATAACCCGGGTGAGAGGGCTCTTTGATTATGCTGCCCGCTTTCAAAGGCAGCGGGAGGTGTAGACCGAGTCAATGGATGGGAGGCGGGTTTGTGTGATGGACTGAGCTGTGTTAACGGCTCTTTGTAGTTTCTTATGGTTTTGGGCTGAGCAGTTGCCATAAAAGGCCGTGATGCAGCCAGATAGAGTGCATCTGTAAAAATTGGGAGGAGTGAGTATGGACATGTGTTATGGGCCAGGGTTTAGAGAACACCAAAGTGTATCATGGAGTTCACCTGACCCACAACTTTTAATAGATTGTGGTATGGGGGAGCACACGGCCCACTGTACAGGTGTGGTACAGCAGAAATGGAAAAGTATTTTTTAAAGCAAAACAATGTTTATTCAATGAACTCAAGTTAACCTTTTTAAAACATAGTGAACATCTTGGCAACCATTAATTCAAATACAACCCCCCAAAGAATACAACACTAAGTAATTCTTTAAGCTTTCCTTCTAACATCCATAAGACTTAAAACACCTTTTGTAAGCACATCTGGTTAAAGTCACTAGTGTTATTAGTTTTAAATCACCAGGATCGATTTACAGTCTTTAGATTACAGAGAGAGACTCTAATACGCCTTCTGGCTGTGGCTGAAACTATCCAGCTCTGAAAATGAAACTAAAACACACCCTGCAGCAAACCACCTAAAATGAAAGTAAAAAGCTGACAGACAGCCCAGCTTCACCAGCTCTCTGACATCACTGCAGTAATAAACACCCATTTCTTCGAGGTACTCTCACTACAGATATTTATATGCATACCCATTTATAAACATCCATTTCTTAAAGGTACTCGCACATGACACCGCCCCCCCCCAGAAAAAAAACCCCATCAACTTCAAGATGGTTTCATTTTTCACCTTTTCATTATCCTTTAAGAAATGCACATAGTAAATATACTTTTTCGTTTCAAAAAACAACATACGCAAACGGGTATAATAATATAGTCCATTTTTTTTTTCTTTTTTCTTCCTCCAATTGAAATCCTTCTCGATTGACAATCTCTTTGAACAAGAAGGTCCTTGCACCATCTGTCCATTTCTCTACGTCTCTGCATTTCTCTGTAAAGTGTCAGATACTTTCGTTCAATCTGATCACAGAGTCCCTTGCAATTCTCCAACACCGGAGCATTGGTTATCACAGCTTTCAGGCAGTTAAATGCCTGTTGAAAGTCTGCTGTCCATTGAAATTTTCAATGTTTCTTTAGCAAGTCCATCAGTGGAGCAATCACGATTCAAAACGTTTGCACAAATGTTCGATCAAATCCATTCATGCCAAGAACTCGCATTATTTCCTTTCGTCTTCGTCATGAGGGTATCGGAAACTCCTCAATAACTGTTGGTTTGACATCCCGCGTGACCATTCAACCCTGTCCGATTGTATGGCCAAGGAAAGTGACTTGGGCTTTTCCAAATTCACTTTTGGCTAGGTTTATCACCAAACCCACCTCCTGAAATCGATCGAATAACTCCATCAGATGTTTTAAATGTTCTGTCCATGTCTGGCTGAAAATTACCAGATCGTCGATGTATACCGCACAATTGGGTAATCCTGAAACTAATTTGTTAGTTAACCGTTGAAATGTGGCTGGGGCGTTTTTCATGCCAAATGGCATAACTTCGAATTGGTATATACCATCTGGAGTCACAAAAGCTGAAATCTCCTTCGCCCTTTCGGATAACGGTACCTGCCAGTAACTTTTAAGTAAATCCAGTTAGAAATAAAAGCTGATTGCCTCACTTTCTCAATGCAATCCTCCAAACGTGGGATAGGATAAGAGTCTATTCTTGTAACTGCATTAACCTTTCTATAGTCCACACACAACCGTTGGGTGCCATCTGGTTTAGGTACCATCACTATGGGTAAGCTCCATTGGCTGTAACCCACTTCAATTATGCCATTTTTAAGCATACTCTCAATCTCTTTTTAACCTGTGCCAATTTTAAAGGGTTAAGTCTGTATGAATGTTGTTTAATTGGAACAACATTTCCCACATCTACATCATGTATAGCCATTTTAGCACTTCCCAATTTATCTCCACAAACGTGCCCATGTCAATTTATTTTTCCTTTGGAAGGTACCTCACCAATTTATCCCAATTTTTAAGAACATCCTCATTTTCCAATTTAATTTGAGGTATGTCAAATTCACAGTCATCTGGATTTGGTTCGTCACTTTGAGTTAGAATCATTAAAACCTCCTCCTTTTTCTCTCCTTCCCTTTCAAAGTACCTTTTAAGCATATTCACATGACACACACGGTGAGTTTTCCTTCTATCTGGTGTTTTTACCACATAATTCACCTCACTTAATTTCCTTTCAATCTGTTAAGGTCCACAAAACCTTGCTTTTAAAGGTTCACCTACCACTGGTAACAATACTAAAACTTTATCTCCACAGGCAAAACTACGAACTTTGGATTTCTTATCCGCTACCCTTTTCATCACATTTTGTGCAACTTTTATATGTTGTCTAGCCAATTCACCTGCTCTATTTAATCATTCCCTAAAATTTGACACATAATCCAATAATGTAATTTCCGATTTCTCACTCACCAATTTTTCCTCAATCAATTTAAGTGGTCCTCTTACCTCATGACCAAAAATTAGTTCAAAAGGATTGAATTTGGTTGACTCATTAGGTGTATCCCTAATTGCAAACAGTACGAATGGAATTCCTTTATCCCAATCCTCTGGATAATCTTGACAATACGCCCTCAACATTGTCTTTAATGTCTGATGCCACCTTTCTAACGCTCCCTGCGATTCTAGATGGTACGCAGTTGATTTAAATTGTTTTATTCCTAAGCTATCCACTACTTCTTTGAATAACTTTGAAGTAAAATTTGATCCTTGATCCGATTATATTTCTGTGGGTAGTCCATATCTAGTAAAGAATTTAAGTCACTCCTCCACAATCTTTTTAGCTGTAATATTACGTACTGGAATGGCCTCTGGAAACCTAGTAGACACATCCATTATAGTCAAAAGATATTGATTCCCACTTTCTGTTTTAGGAAGCGGTCCTACGCAATCGATTAGGACCTTTGTAAAAGGTTCCCCAAATGTTGGAATGGGTATGAAGGGCGCTGGTTTTATCACTGCTTGAGGTTTCCCTATCACTTGACATGTGTGACATGATTGACAAAATTTAACTGCATCTTTATGTCATCCAGGCCAATAAAAATGTTTCTGGATTTTAGCTTGAGTTTTCCTTATTCCCAAATGACCTCCCACTGGTACCTCATGTGCAAGTCGCAACACCTCCTTTCTATACCCTACCGGCAATACTACTTGATGAACTTCTGCCCACTTTTCATCCGCCTGCCTATGTAAAGGTCTCCACTTTCTCATCAAGACATCACTTTTACGGTAATAACACTGGTATACACTCAGATTCCTCTTCCGTGTATGCTTTCTGATACATCGGTTTTATTTCTATCTCTTTTTGTTGTAACTCCGCCAATTTTCCTGAACTAAAAATATCCGCCTCACCCTCCACCTGTTCTTGTTCTTTTTCTACCATCTTATGAAAAATCGTTTCTGATAATTGGACTTCCACTTCATCTTCGCTCTTTGATTTCTCCTATTGTCTTAACCTATGACGTTGCAAACTTGTTACTACACAAACCGGAAGAATCCCAGGATGTTCGTCCTTCAACACTTCAGTTGTCTGGTTTTCCACTGGCTTATCCACCACAGTAGGCATCACTCCCACCTGCGATCCAGCTATATCATTACCCAAGATAAACTGTATTCCTGGACAAGATAGTTTCTCTATTACTCCGACTACCACTTCACCACTCTTCACTGGACTTTCCAACCTTACCTTATACAATGGAACACAACTCCTCTCACCCTGAATTCCACATATTACCACCTTTTCTGGCAATATTCTTCCCAGACTACATAACTCCTCATCACTTACCATTAAAGGATGACTAGCTACTGTATATCTTAAAATTGTGACTTCTTTACTTGCTCCTCCTGATACACATGAGTAAATTTTACCCACACAAGTAAATTCTTCAAAGAGATCTGGCACCTTCTTATCAATCACTTCTTGATCAGGCTGTACAATCTTTTGCACCTCCTTCGCTTCACTTGGGCTTTCCTTCACCACTTTCACAAACCCACTGTCTTTTCCTGTTTTACCACATCAGTCTCCCCAGTGCTTTTCTTCAATCACCAAAACTGTGACATTACATGGCCTAGTTTATTACAGTGAAAACATTTGAAACCTTTCATGTATCTTCCACCCTCCTGGATTTGTTTTTTAATCTGAGGTACACTCTCCTTATTATCTCCCATCAGGTCACCTTTACTTTTACCACTTGAGTATTTCTCATGTCCCCAGTTTCTATCCCTCACAGGCTGAAACTGATGTTGGAAAGCAAGCTTTGATTTATGAACTAATTTATAATCATCTGCCATTTTCTGCTGCTAATCTCATTAGTTTTAACCCTCTGCTCTTCCACATGAGTTCTCACTACACCAGGAATTGAAATTTTAAACTCCTCCAAAAGTATAATTTCTCTGAGAGCTTCATATGTTTGGTCTATTTTCAAAGCCCTTATCCACCTATCAAAATTACTCTGAGCCTTTCAAACTCCATGTATGTTTGACCAAATTCTTTCCTTAAATTTCTAAACCTTTGTCTGTAGGCTGCAGGCACTAGTTCATATGCATCTAAGATGGATTTTTTCACCTCCTCATACGTCTCAGATACCCCCTCCGGTAGTGATGCAAACACTTCACTAGCTCTACCGACCAGCTTTGTTTGAATCAGTAATACCCACATGTCCTGTGGCCATTTCATTTGTTTAGCTACCTTCTCAAATGAAATGAAAAAGTCTTCTACCTCCTTCTCATCAAACCGTGGCCATGCTTGGACATATTTAAATAGATTCCCACCAAGCCTTCGACTATGACTCTCTTTCTCACTATCCTCATCACTATCATCCAACTGTACGTTTCCCTTTACGTCTGCCAATTTTAACTGACTCATGTTTCATGGCCAGTTTCCAAAGTTCAAACTCTCTCTCTTTATCTTTTTCCCTGATTTGTATCTCCCTTTCTCTTTCTATTTGTTCTGCTAGGGTTATTCTTTCTGTTTTCCTTTCTTCACTCTTTCCTCTCTCTCTTTCGTATTCAAGCTGCTTTAATTCTTTCTCATGTTCTATTTGTTTAATTTGGAACTGAATCTTTGCCATTTCCAATGAGTCAAACTGTATCTCAGGCAACTTTAAATGCTTTGCCACCGCCATAATTCCCTCATCTTTTCGCATTTTGTCAGGTAATGTTAGCTGCAATGTTTTTTCCAAATCTAACAGTCTGCATTTAGTCTCTGTCCGTAAGGTACTGCATGTGACCGTCTCCACCCCCAAAACTTCAGAGCCTCTGAAAGAGCCAATATCCACGACACACTCCCTACTTAAACTGAAATACCACACCTGAAAAGCAACCACAACATGCTCACTCCTCACTGTCTTTAAGTTCACTAAGCCAATCCAATAGATAAACTTTTATCCCCCTCGAGCCCCCAATTTGTTATGGGCTAAGGTTTAGAGAACCCCAAAGTGTATCATGGAGTTCACCTGACCCACAACTTTTAATAGATTGTGGTATGGGGAGCACACGGCCCACTCTACAGGTGTGGTACAGCAGAAATGGAAAAGTATTTTTTAAAGCAAAACAATGTTTATACTATGAACTCAAGTTAACCTTTTTAAAACATACAGTGAACATCTTAGCAACCATTAATTCAAATACAACCTCCAAAGAATACAACACTAAGTAATTCTTTAAGCTTTCCTTTTAACATCCATAAGATTTAAAACACCTTTTACCAGAAGCACATCAGGTTAAAGTCACTACTGTTATTAGTTTTAAATCACCAGGATCGATTTACAGTCTTTAGATTACAGAGAGAGACTCTAATCCACCTTCTGGCTGTGACTGCAGCTATCCTACTCTGAAAGCGAAACTAAAACACACCCTGCAGCAAACAGCCTAAAACGAAAGTAAAAAGCTGACACAGCCCAGCTCCACCCACTCTCTGACATCACTGCAGTAATAAACACCCATTTCTTAAAGGTACTCTCACTACAGATATTTACAGCCATACCCATTTATAAACACCCATTTCGTAAGGGTACTCTCACATGCCACATGCCAAATTTCCTCAGTTTCCTGAGGATGTATGGGTGCTTTCTTGGTCGTAGCCTCGACATGGGTAGAGCAGGACAGATTTTTGGTGATGTGCTGAGCTAGGAATTTGAAGCTGTCAACCATCTCCACCTGGACACCATTGATGCAGACAGGGATATGTACGATACTTTGCTTCCTGAAGTCAGCTGACCAGCTCCTTAGTTTTGCTGATGTTGAGGGACAGATTGTTGTTGTTGCACCACTCTACTAGGTTCTCTGTTTCTCTCCTGTACTCTGATTCATTGTTGTTCGAGATCCAACCCACGCTTGTCGTGTCATCAGCAAACTTGTAGCTGGAGTTGGAGCCAAGTTTTGCCACAGTCTTGTTTGTATAGCGTGTGTAGTAGGGGGTTACGTACGCAGCTTTGTGGGGCCCCGATATTGAGGACTATCATGGAGGAGGTGTTGTTGTTTATCCTTACTGATTTTGGACTGTGGGTCAGGAAGGCGAGGATCCAGTTGCAGACGGAGGAGCCAGATCCTAGGTTATAGAGTTTTAATATGAGCTTGGCTTGGATTATGGTGTTGAAGGTGGAGCTGTAGTCAATGACTAGGAGTCTGACGTAGGAGTCCTTGTTGTCGAGATGCTCCAGGGATGAATGTAGGGCCAGGGAGGTAGTGTCTGCTATCGACTGGTTGTGGCGGTATGCCGCCTTAACCACAGTATCTACCTGCCCTGTTACCTTCAGGGACCAGTGTACATGCACACCAAGGTCTTTCTGATCCTCTGTGCTTCCCAGGATCCTGCTGTTTTATCACGTATTCCCTTGGCCGTTTGTCCTGCCCAAGTGCATCACCTCACACTTATCCGGATTGAATTCCATTTGCCACTGATTAGACAATGTGACCAGCCCGTCTATAACCTCCTGTAATCTAAGGCTATCCTCTTAATTGAGGTGTATAAGATGATGAGAGGGATAGATAGAGTGGACGTTCAGCGGCTTTTTCCTCGGATGGATGTAGCTGTTACAAGGGGGCATAACTATAAGGTTCATGGTGGAAGATATAGGAGGGATGTCAGAGGTAGGTTCTCATAGAGTGGTTGGGGCGTGGAACGCACTCCCAGGTATGGTAGTGAAGTCGGACACTTTAGGAACTTTCAAGCGGTTATTGGATAGGCATATGGAGTGCACTAAAATGATTGGGAGTAGGTTGATTTGATCTTAGTTTCAGACTAGTTCGGCACAACATCGTGGGCCGAAGGGCCTGTACTGTGCTGTACAGTTCTATGTTCTATGTTCCTCACTATTTACCACCCCACCAATTTTCGTATCGGCCACAAACTTACTGATCAACCCACCTACATTCATGTCTAAATTTTTATATAAACAGCAAACGCCCCAACTCTGATCCCTGCAGAACTCCACTGGCCACAGGCTTCCAGTCAGAAAAACACCCCTCGACCACCATTCTCTGCTTCCTGCCACTCCACCAATTCTGGATCCAATTTGCCAAATTTCCTTGGGTCCCATGGGCTCTTATCTTCGCCATCAGTCTCCCATGTGGGACCTTAACAATAGCCTTGCTGACGTCGAAGTAGACTACGTCAAATGCATTGCGCTCATCGACACACCTGATCACCTCTTCGGAAAATTCAATCAAGTTAGTCAGACATGATCTCCCTTTAACAAAACCATGCTGACTGTTCTTGATTAGGTTGGACTGACTGGTCTGTAATTTTTTGGTTTCTCCCTTCTTGAATGAAGGTCCCACATTGGCTATCCTCCAGTCCTCCAACACCTCTCCTGTAGCCAGATAAGAATTGAAAATTATTGCCACCACCCGACTATTTCTTCACTTGCTCCACTCAACAGCCTGGAATACATTTCATCTGGCCCTGGAGATTTGTCTACTTTTAAGCCTGCCAGACTATACAGAACCTCCTTTCTGTCTATGTTAACTTCTTTAATTTTATCACAGTCCTTCTCCCTGATTTATATACCCACACCGGCCCTTTCACTAGTGAACACCAGCACAGAGTATTAATTTAGAACCCTCCCTCTGCCCTCCGGCTCCACACACAAATTACTTCTGTGGTCCTTAATGGGCCTTACTATTTCCCTAGTTATCCTTTTACCCTTAATGTACATGTAAAACAATTTAGGATTTTTCTTTATTTTACCTGCATCCTTTCATGTCCCAATTTCCTTTTTAAGTTCCCTAGTTAAGGAGCTTGAGGATATTTGGCACAGCCTTGGAATTTGATACTCTATTCCTAATTCTGGGTCGTCCAGATAAAAGAATTATTAATGGTAAATAATAAAGGCTGTATAACATCCCAACTTTTGCAGCTTGGAAAATTATCCTCCATTCCTGGATTAGTGAAAAGTATGCTTCAATTCAAAATTGGCATAAAATAATTATGGATTGTATTCCTATTGAATTCTTGACTATTCCGTTCTAAGTCAGATACATTCCGTTGAGTGTGGGACCCTTATCTATAATTTGTAGGCTCTGCTCTGTCTGACCTAGTCCTGCAAGGTTTTCCGTGAGCCATGTTGCAAGTCTTGATTTCATTATACAGAAAGGTGTGCAACTTGCGATGTCAAAGAACAAAGAAAATTACAGCACAGGAACAGGCCCTTCGACCGTCCAAGCCTGCACCGACCATGCTGCCCGTTTGAACTAAAACCCACTACCCTTCTGGGGACCATATCCCTCTATTCCCATTCTATTCATATATTTGTCAAGCCGCCCCTTAAAAGTCACTATCGTATCTGCTTTCACTACCTCTCCTGGCAGAGAGTTCCAGGCTCCCACCACCCTCTGTGTAAAAATCGAGCCTCGTACATCTCCTTTAAACCTTGCCCCTCACACCTTAAAACCTATGCCCCCTAGTAATTGACTCTTCCATTCTGGGAAAAAGCTTCTGTCTATCCACTCTGTCCATGCCCCTCATAATCTTGTAGACTTCTTTCAGGTCGCCCCTCAACTTCCATCGTTCCATTGAGAAGAAACCAAGTTTCTCCAATCTCTCCTCATAACTAATGCCCTCTATACCAGGCAACATCCTGATAAATCTTTTCTGTACCCTCTCCAAAACCTTCACGTTCTTCTGGTAGTGTGGGGACGAGAATTTATAAAAAAAACACAAATTAGAGTAGCCAATTATTTTCTTTTCCAATTAAGGGGCAATTTAGCGAGGCCAATTCACCTAACCAGCACATCTTTGGGTTGTGGGGGTGAAACCCAGGCAGGCATGGGGAGAATGTGCAAACTCCACACGGACAGTGACCCAAGGCCAGGATTCGAACCCGGGTCCTCGGTGCCGCAGTCCCACTGCTGACCACTGCGCCACATGCCGCCCTTGGTGACCAGAATTGAACACTACATTCCAAGTGCAGCCTAACTAAGGTTCTATAAAGCTGCAACATGACTTGCCAGTTTTTAAACTCAGTGCCCCGGCTGATGGAGGCAAGTATGCCGTCTTGACTACCTTCTCCATCTGCTTTCAGTGACCTGTGTATCTGTACACTCAGATCCTTCTGCCTATCAATAGTCTTAAGGGTTCTACCATTTATAGTATATTTCCCGTTTGTATTAGACCTTCCAAAATGCATTACCTCACATTTGTCCGTATTAAACTCCATCTGCCATCTCTCCGTCCAAGTCTCCAACTGATCTATATCCTGCTGTATCCTCTGACGGTCCTCATCGCTATCCGCAATTCTACCAACCTTTGTGTCGTCCGCAAACTTACTAATCAAACCAGTTACATTTTCCACCAAATCATTTTTATATGTACATATAATATATATATTACAAACAGTAAAGGTACCAGCACTGATCCCTGAGGAATGCCACACACAGCCCTCCATTTGGAAATGTACCCTACTACTGCTATCCCGTCTTCTATGACCGAGCCAGTTCTGTATCCATCATGCCAGCTCACCTCTGATCCCATGCAACTTCACCTTCTGTGCCAGTCTGCCATGAGGGACCTTGTCAAAGCCTTACTGAAATCCATGTAGACAACATCCAGTGCCCTACCCTCATCAGTCATCTTCGTCACTTCCTCGAAAAACTCGATCAAGTCAGTAGGACACGATCTCCCCTTCATAAAACCATGTTGCCTCTCATTCTACAATGTTTGTATGGCTTTAACCTCTTTCCCCTACCCCCAACTCTTTGATTGATCTGTTGTGCAATTAAAGGCACTAGTTCTTAAGGACCATAGTTTTGAAATTATCCTGTCTTTCTCTGTTCTTATGTTTGCAGAAATAATTGTTCTGTACTGTACTAGCGTTTTGAAAGTTTGCTGCGTTATCTGTAAAAATGATAAAACTCTAATAAAAACATATTAAAAAAGAGCATCCCATGTGTTCTAATCACCTACTGTATAAATGGTTTTAATAAGCTTCCTCTTAATTTACCCATTATTATTCATAAACATGTATCTTGCTACAATGTAACTAGTAAAACTATTTCTGTGCTTTTTACATAATCTTCACAAACTTGGCAGGCTTTATCAGATCCTGAATTTTCGCGCCTCCAGTTTGAAATATAAAAATCCTAAGTTCTTGAGTCGCTTATTATGATCCCTTAGAGACTAATATCTTTTAAAAAGAGATTTGAATTCCCAGTGCCAAACTCTCACACAAAATATTACATTTTTTTGAGACTTTTACTGTCACAAATACACTAATGGTAACATCATCTAAATAACTACAGAAAATACATCCTCCCTTTAACTTCTTGACATGACTGAAAATCCCACCATGTATTTATACTTTATAGCACACTCTCTGCAGAATGGTCATCTTACAGAACACAATCCAAAGTTACTCCCTAATAAATTCATGTCGTAGACTACGGCAATCGTGAGGAAGGAATTTACAAGGACTGACAAAAGGCCAGGGGATTTTGAGGACAAATGTATATTATTAGGCCGATAAATATGAATCATCACAAACTCGTGACATGGCCAGGCTATTACTAGACCTGTACAATGAACAATCAGAGGTTGGAGCTGAAGAGCTGCATAACCAGGGCAACATTAACATGTCGTAGAGATGAATATTGTGAAAAGATGAGGAAACTGAAGTGGTGGATGGAGTGTGCAACTACCCAAATGCATATTCATTTACTGACACCAGATTCTGCCTATCAGTGTGGAAAGAAATGAAATGTCTGAAGGAAGAGACAGCTAGAAATGAAAGCTTGGAGTGAAACAGAATTAAACGATTTCGTGAGAATTGCCTCTCGACTCAAATATACGGGATTCATCGTAATGTATGGCATGTACTTTTTGGGAAAGGGGTATGTTGTAAAACTTTATCTAGATAAGTGGTTAGCTTAGTGTAGGAATAATACTGCATTCATAAATTACTGGCAACACTTTCAAAATTTAAAGAACTGGTACAGGAGAGACCGACTGCTTCTAAGCTAAGTAGGAAGAAAGAGGCTTGAGGCAGCAATTGAAAATCATTTAAATTAGATGCACGAGAAGTGGGGTAATGGGGTGAGGGAGGAGGGTGGAAAGAACAATTATTTGTGAGACCATTAGCAGAGAACAAGTTAATCAGCTAGTGAGAACACCTTTTTAAATAGTAATATTGCTATGGATGCAGGATAAATGCATTCAAGAAAAAATATACTCCAGAAACAAATATGACCTTAAATTCATTTACAAACAAATTAAATTAAATAAGGATGGTAAAATGACCTCCAAATTTCATTAGGGAAAAGGAGAACATAGAACATGGAAAAATACAGCACCGAACAGGCCCTTCGGCCCACGATGTTGTGCCGAACCTTTGTCCAAAGAAGCAGTTCCTAGCTTCTTGAAGTGCAGAAGGTGATAATTTAGATTTAGATTTATTGTCACGTGTACCAAGGCACAGTGAAAAGTATTATTCTGCATACAGTCCAGGCAGATTGCTCCATACATGAAAAACATAGAACATACAATAAATACATGAAGATACATAATGAAAATAGATAACGGATCAGTGGCACGGTGGTGCAGTGGTTAGCACTGCTGCCTGCGGCGCTGAGGACCAAGGTTTGCATATTCTCCCCGTGCCTGCATGGTTTCACCCCCTCAACCCAAAGATGTGCATGGTAGATGGATTGGCACCTCTAAATTGCCCCATAATTGGAAAAAAATAATTGGGTATTCTAAATTTATATTAAAAAAACCCATAGATAACGGGCGAAGTATACGGTGTGTATATAGTGCTACAACTGTAGAGAAGATGCGTAGAAAGATCAGTTCAGTCCATAAGAGTTCAGTCCATAAGAATCATAGAATTTACAGTGCAGAAGGAGGCCATTCAGCCCATTGAGTCTGCTATGAGGACAGGTTGAATAAACTCGGATTGGTTTCGTTGGAAAGACTGAGGCCGAGGGGAGCCCTGATTGAGATCTACAAAATTGTGAGAGGTATAGACAGGGCAAATAGTCAGAAGCTTTTTCCTAGGATGGAAGACTCGATTACAAGGGGCCACAGGTTTAAGGGGCTGGGTTCTCCGCTCCCCAATGCCGAAAACATGTTTGGTGACGGGGCGTTGAATCCGTTTTGGCACTGAAATCTGAAGCAGTGCAGTTTTCAAATTCCCCCCCCCCCCCCCCCCCCCCCCCCCCCCGCCCCGAAAATTGGTGTACTCGTGGAATGTGCCGCGCCGAGTATCCACCGCCTCAGGCCATTGTCTGAGGTCTGCCCCATGATGTTCGGTTGCTGACCGGCCGAATTCCCGACGGCGTGGTTCTCTCATGGTCGCACCGTCCGGGAACCTCGCGTGGCGGCTGCGGACTCAGTCGGGGGCGGGCCAATCGACAGGCAGGGCGTGGGGAGGGGGGGCTTTCGGGGCTGGAAACAATGTGTGTGGGAGGTCTGGGGCGTGCGAGCGGCTGATATGGGGCACTAATTTGCCGGTCCAGGGCACTATTTTGCTGAGTCCACCATGGAGCACAGCGCAGCCACTGGAGGCTGGCACCGTGTGCATGCAGGGCCTCTGACCCGGAAGTGCGGGGGACCGTATCGGCAGCTGAAGCTGCGAGCTCTACGACAACTGCCTGCTAGCCCCCAGCAAAACGGGCAATCTGTGGCCTTTTGTCGCCAGTTTTCCTGGAGTAAAAGACATACGCCCAAAAATGGAGAATCCAGCCCAAGGTGAGGGGGAAAGTTTAGGGGAAATGTGCGGGGGAAGGTTTTTCACGCAGAGGGTAGTGGGGTGCCTGCAACGCGTTGCCAGTGGAGGTGGTGGAGGCAGGTATGATAACAACATTTAAGATGTATCTTGATAGACTGATGGACGGGGAATGAAGAGATGCAGATCATTTGGGCAATGAGTTGTAAGATCGGCGCAGGCTGGTGAGCTGCAGGGCTTGTTCCTGTGCTGTAATGTTCTTTGTTCATGTCTAAGACTCTTCCTGACCAGCCTCGCACCTTATACCCATTGTAAACTTAACCTCATCTAAAACGCTACTATCTGAAACTTATATTACTCCACGGTCTATTTGCCTATTGTCCTTGTGCTCACTGACCTGCATTTACTCCCAGTTCAATAACACATTGATTTTAAAATTCTCATCCTTGTTTTCAAAACCTTCCATAGCTGCATCCCTCCCTGTCTTTGTTACCTCCTGAAACCCTTCAAGATCTGTACTCATCCAGCTCTGACCTCTTCCATATCTCAGACTTGTAATTTTTCCATTATTGCCAGCTGTGCGTTCGTTTAGATCAGACTGTGGTTATCACTCCTTTTAAAAAATATATATTTAGTGTATCCAATTCATTTTTTTTTCCAATTAAGGGGCAATTTAGCGTGGCCAATCCACCTAGACGGCACATCTTTGGATTGTGGGGGCGAAACCCACGCAAACACACGGAGAATGTGCTAACTCCACACGACAGTGACCCAGAGCCGGGATCGAGCCTGTGACCTCGGAGCCGTGAGGCAGCAGGGCTAACCCACTGCGCCACTGTGCTGCCCTGGATTTCACTCCTAAATCTCTCTGCCTGTCTTGACTAAGAGACACCGACGAGATTTACCTTTTTTGAAGTTCCGTGCCACAAAAAGTTGGGATATTATACAGCCTTCTTTCATTAGCGTCAATAATTCTCCTATCTGGGAGCACCAGATTTTGGGATAAAAAATCAATTTCTAAGGCCGTGCCAAATATTTCCTTCAGCTCTTTAAACCAGACCAGTGGAATTTAGTTTTGACATAGGACAACACACCGTGCATGTAGTCTCCCTTCACTACCTTGCACTTTTGGCACAATGCAGATATATCGGGATCAAACCTGTGTATCAAGCTTGGTGTAATATGCAGACATTGTAATATTTTGAACCCTTTATTCGATTACAGACTGACATTTTATTGGCATTTATTGGCATTTTCTCACATGTTACCCCAGTTCTCCTCATCAATACTGACTGCAAAGTCTTTTTCCCAAGACCACAGTGATTCTAATATATTCGCACAGGATCTAGAACACAAAGTGCCATAACATTTGCTGATTAATTGCTTAGGTTTGACAGAGATCAGAATTGTTTTCCACTGGGGTGACAGAAACCTCCAGATGCCTGTTGTCATTTTAAGGATTAAGTCTTCAAGTTGCAGACATATAAGAAAGGAGTTTCTCGGGATATCAAATTGTTCGCCTGCTGCTCAAAAGATGACCAGGAAGCACCATTAAACATGTCACCCAGCATACAAATACCTCTATCTCTCCAGATATCGAATCCATGGTCCATAAGACCTGGTGGAAAATCCGGGTTGCCCTGAATGGGAGAAAGAGAGGAAGTTAATTTTGAACTCCCTTCCAGCTGATGGGCCACCCTCCATGCTCCAGAGCGTTGATAATTATAGGATTTTCGCACTTGACTGACCCAGCCTTAATTCCTGCAAAATAATAGGGCCTGTAAGGAGTATACAGACTGACCTGCTTCAACATCGAGCCAAAAGGAGGAGGGGTCTCTCTGACCCATTCCCTTATGAATCTAAGATGAGAGGCTAATTGATACGTTTTACTATTCAGCACTCCTAACCACCTCCACCCCCACCCCCTCTCTTTTTGAGCCAGCGAGCTGCAGCTTAACCAACTTCAAGTAAGGCTTCTTTTTGTTCCATATAAATGAGCTGAGTATCCCATAGATTTCCTTTAAGATTCTAAAAGACAACAAGATTGGCAGCATCTATAAAGGATAAAATAACCTCGGCAACACATTCTTCTTAACGCTACCCTGCCCCACCACGATATCGACAAGGAGGGCCAATTCTGCAGGTCCCACTGAATAAACGCAATTAATGGGAGCAAGTTTTCCCCATAAACTCTTCAAAGAAGAGGGTATCCACAATAACCAAATAAGGAGAGCTTATAGGATGCGCACACTTCAGGATTCTTGCCTGCCTTCAGAATTAAATAAATATTTTCTTCTCAGAACATCTGCGACAGCAGATCTGCTTCAACTAAGTGACTATACATGCTGATCAGCGGATCTATTTGCAAATCTTTAAATTCCTTGTAATACTCAAACCCAAAGCTATCAGGACCTGGGGTCTTACCAGGCAAGAGCCACTTCCCCTTTAGAAATAGGAGCATTCAGGACCAACCTTTGGTCCTCCGATTGTTGGGCGTTGAAGAGAAGAGGCGTTCCATAAGTGTTGCTGCATCCCCACAGACTGGTCTGTTTTTATAAATCAACAAAAAAACCCTTAGATGCTTTATTGGTAGAATGATTAAAACACAGGATATTATCCTTGGAATCTAGGACAAGGCCTTATAGTTCACCCTCTTTTTTCTTAGAAAGTCCAGGTATCTACACGGCTTGTTTCCAAACTCATATAACTTGTTTTGCAAACAAAAAGCTCCTCTCAGCCTGCTGAGTTAGCAAGGAGTCCAGCATCGTTCGAATTGCGTGTGTGTGGCTCCTTTTACATTTATGCCTTTAATCGTGGATGAGAGACCATTTGTAATTTCTAAACTGTAAACAACAACACGCAAAATGTTAGAAACGTGTGCAAAATAAAAACAGCAATATTTGTTAAATTTAATACCTAAGCTATGAATGAGATGGAATTTAACAAAACTTCAAGTATTTATGTTTTCTTTAAACAGACATGGACAAATAATATGAACAAATCATCTGATCCGAAGATAAAGTACTTTGATGGTGATGATTATACATGTATTACATTCCAACCTGATCTGTCAAAATTCAAGATGGAAAAACTAGATAAAGATATAGTGGCACTCTTAACACGAAGAGCTTATGATCTGGCTGGGTCGTGTAAGGGAGTCAAAGTCATGTTCAATGGAAAGAAACTGCCAGTAAGTTTTTAAAAAATTTAAATGGTTTAAATTACTTGTAGGATGGTTAGAGGCAATCAGTAGATAACATGTATTAGCATTTTGCTTCTAACTGAAAGATCTATATTTTTAAACCAAGTTTTTGCCGGATGTTAAAATTACCTTCAGTTTGTAGAGTTTGCTTTCTTTTGTTGTGCCTTGAAGAAATATTCTAGGCTATGGAATCTACGTGGAACATTTAAAGTGTGCAAGAGTGGGCAGGGGGGACTGGTTTATATTGTTTCCAGTTGGCAAATTGATCTGTGCTAGATAATCCACTGCAACGTTTTTGCTAAAATGCTAATCTGAGTAGAAGAGATTACATTTCCAAACCTGTGTCTTATCAGGGGGTGGTGCTTTCAGCATCCTGTTCTAAGTTTATCTCTTATGAGCTGGTGCGTGGTGTAGAAGGGAATTGTTTCCATAGAGAGGAAAACTGGCATAGTTGATCTCCATCATGTATAAATTGCAAACACGTTGACCAACCATGGGAGTTGTATTGAAGACTATGGGGAAGGGTACATCTCAAACTGTTCAGCCCCTCCAGTTAAAGGACAGGTGACAATGGGGTGAAGAACATTCATAGCACAAGTTTAAAATGTAACTTTTCTGAGCTAAATTTTGTTGAATGATAGATTTCCAAAACTGTAGTTAAACTGAATCTTTTCCTCCTGGTTAGCAAAAGCAATTATTTAAGTTATTAGTGGATCTCCTGTAGAGTTAGCCGAAGGCATATTGTCTCCATCTTAGCTGTTTCTATTGCCCAAATGGTGCTGCTTACTGTTTTTCTCTCTATCTCTTTGTTTTGCTTTTTCTTTTTCTGCTGTCTTTTCCTTTTTGGGTGTGCGTCGCAACATAATGAGGAAGTGAATGCAAGTCATGAGACATTGGGCAGGTAAAGGGAACATGGATTTACAGGTGCAGATTGGCAGGTGAGGTTCTAGTGCTGGGGTTAGGGTGCAGGAGATCACTGGAAAGGAATCCTCAATATCAAATTCTGCAGTTCTACACCTCCTTGAGCCTCCCCTCTCATCCATTATAGCACCATTACTTATTCCAGGGGTTCCCAAAATGGGGTTCTGTGAGACTCCCCAGGGGATCCATGGTCAGTTTGGCCATGATCCGGGGAGGAGGGGGGGGGGCGGCAGGGGGGAAGAGCCAGGGCTGGAGGGAGGCCTCGGGAAGAGCCGGGGCTGGAGCGGGTTGGGGGTGAGGGGGGTGGGGGGGGGGGGGGGGGTTCTGAGAGCAGGGAGATTGTGTGAGTGATGGTGAGGGTGTGTGAGTGGGTGCTCCCATTAAAAATGACAAAAAGTTAAACTTGGAAGTATTTTTGAATAACAGAACTTTTCATTATAAAAATGTAGACACATATAAGATATAGAAACAACTTTCAAGTTGGGTTTTGTGTGTTTGTGCCTATTGAGCAGTAATAATTGTTTGTGGATTAATCCTTCAATACAATAAGAATATTTCTCTGGGTTCCTTCGGTACTCTTGAGAGATCAAAAGGGTTCCCTGGATGGAACACTTTGGGGACCCCTGACTTATCCCATATGCTGCTGTGCCCTTCTCTAATGTGCCTCACTATTATTGTGTTCTGTTCAATCACTGGCTCCTCGCCATATATCATTACCTATCATTGCTTAGATTTGCTTTTCACCTTATTCAAGATGTGTCACCAGTGATCACACTTACGTTAGTTTAGGATAATTTAGTCAGTGAATGAGGACTTCATTATACAAAATAGTACTTTTCCCATCCTCTAAAAATGCGTGTCATGTAGAAAAATGATTTATTTCCCCAATGCTGGCATTTTTCACCTGGAGTATAAATGTTAACAAAAAAAAAATCATCTCGTTAAATCCGTCAGCATTTTCCCAAGATTGGTTTAAAAAAAGTTGATTTTAACTACATTGGACTCTTAAAAAATATGCATATAGGTTCAAACTCCATTTTTTGTAATACTGTCGAATTAGCAACTTCTATCTGAATCAAATAGGAAAAATGGCATTTGCTAAGACATGGGTTATGAGATGTTGATCCTTGTCAGGAAAGAGCTGCTGGGAATTTCTTTGTACGTTAGACGCTAGCACAGCTGATGCCCATTTTCAAAGAGGGTAACAAATAACTACAATTTTGTCAGCTTCACATTCATAGCTAGTAAAATAATCACACCTTTTATCAGTAATATTTACAAATGGTTCCATGATCATGACCCAGTAAATGACAACCGACACATTCAGAAATGGAGGCTTTGCCTTCCCGACCTCCTTGAATGTGTTTTGAAAAGATAACATCCTGGGCAGATTGTTTTAAAGCCTTACAATATGGTGTACCTGGCTTGAAAATAAAGACTTGCATTTATATAATATAACTCCTTTCTTGATTACTGGATGTTTCACAGCACTTTCCAGTCAAAGAATTATATTCTAGATGTTGTAATGTATGAAATGTGGTAGCTAATTTGTATATAACAAGATTCCATGAACAGTAATGAGATAATGACCAGATAATTTTTCTGTGTTGTTAATTGAGGGATAATTATTGGACAGGACATCAGGATAACTCAGCTGTTCTTTGATATAGTACCATGGGATCGTCTGCGTCCACCTAAAGAGCAGTTAGGACTTTGGTTCAATGTCTAAACCAAAAGATTCTCCAAAACATATTTTGATAAAATTCAGGCAGGCTGCTGCTTAATATTAAGGGCAATACTTAGATGTAAAGCAGTGGGAATTTAAAGCCAAACTTGAGAATTGCTGAGAAATTAGTTGGCTGGCAAGATGCAATGTGTGCTTGTTCAGGGAGTGAAGTTCAAATGGGAATGCTCCCCAGTAGACTGTTCTAGCCATTGCTATTCAGATTCCTAATTTTGTCCGATTTACATTAGCAACTTGAGTTCAGAATTACAATGCAAATTCATGAAAGTTGCCAATGATCCCAAACAAGGAGTACTGTATCATAGAATCATAGAATGTACAGTGCAGAAGGAGGCCATTCGGCCCATCGAGCCTGCACCGGTCCTTGGAAAGAGCACCTTACCCAAGCCCACACCTCCACACTATCCCTTAACCCCACCCACCTTTTTGGGCACTTGAGGGCAATTTAGCATGGCCAATCCACCTAACCTGCACATCTTTGGACTGTGGGAGGAAACCGGAGCACCCGGAGGAAACTCACGCAGACACAGCTGAATCTGAAGAGACAGCTCTTAAAATATACAATTAATTTCCCGAGTATATATGATTGAAGTAGTGACTATTGAAGTTTGATTGATGAATGTACATTGTTGCTCAGAGAAATAAATGGGCAGCTGAAATACTCTTTGAATGATGTTGAAAAATATGTTGGGTTATTAATAGGCAGTGCACTAAATGTGCCCAATGATATGAAGTAGCAAACGAGCAAATATAATCCAGAGTTTAAAGTAGAATGTATATCAAAATAAGTTGTGCTTAAACTGTTCAGTGTCTTGCTGAACTGTGCCTGCAGTCCAGGTCCATTTGTTGGTTAGTGCCACAATGGGGGAAGGCATTAATGACCAGAAGAACAATCTATTTCATGAGAAGGGCAAGATAAATATGGGCCTTTCAACCTTGAAAGAAAGTAACAGGTGACTTCCCTGGTATTGAATATTTCAAAGAAGGTAAATCTGGTATTTAAATTAAAATGCTCAAGGGCAGGTGAAGATGGCTTCAAGCTCGCAAAAGACAAGAGTTTGGGTTGATTATAAGAAGTTTGTTACACTTTAAGTGGAATATGGAAATATTTAAGAATGCTGTGTTGATGGAAGAACTTTGCACATTACCTAGAAACATAAGCTAAGAATGGCTGAATTATTCTTGTCCAAGTTTGTCTTTGTGACTTTACATCAGGCCACTAAGTACCCACCCTGCTCCAGCATCACCCTCCTATTACAAACATATTCACTCAAAACTTTAGCGCAGTAAATGAATGATTACAAAATGAACATATTTTTATTGTGGGGATAGCTTTCATTCAGGGTGAAAGTGCATTAAAAATTACAGCATGCTTCAAAAAATGGGATGCAGGAGGGAAAAAGAATAGCGGATTGGAGGTAAGGAAAAGCAGCTAATGATATCTATGTATGATGTATGTTTTGATTTTGACGACTTATTTTATTTTTTGCCTGATAGATAAATGGGTTCCGGAGCTATGTTGATCTTTATGTGAAAGATAAATTGGATGAAACTGGCGTAGCACTAAAGGTGGTTCATGAATCTGTGCATGATCGTTGGGAAGTGTGCCTGACCATGAGTGAGAAAGGCTTCCAGCAAATCAGCTTTGTAAATAGCATTGCTACTACGAAGGTTGGTATTTGAGAACTAGTGCACTTTTGTGAGTTACCCTTGCATTCAACCATTGCTTTTTGAAAGTAAGAAACTTTATACTTATTTTTCTTTCCATATTAGAATGATCAAGTTTCTGAATTTAATGGAAATCTTACTTTCACAGGGTGGTAGACATGCTGATTATGTAGTTGATCAGATTGTTAGTAAACTGATTGAAGTTGTAAAAAAGAAGAACAAAGCTGGCGTATCAGTGAAACCTTTTCAGGTTAGTTATTAGCAGAATTGTACCTGCAACTTTTCACCAAAAACCATGTCATTAACTTGAGAAAAAAAAATATATGCGTATTCTCTTTTTACATAGGTAAAAAATCATATATGGGTCTTTGTGAACTGCCTGATTGAAAACCCAACATTTGATTCTCAAACAAAAGAAAACATGACTCTTCAACCAAAGAACTTTGGCTCCAAGTGTGTCCTTTCTGAGAGGTTCTTCAAAGCAGTTAGTATTTCAATGTTAATGCATCAATATTTGCAATTTTATGTTAGTAATTTGCTTATTGACATGGAGTTGATTTTAACCCACAAAAATGGGTGGGTTTAGGTTTGGGTGGCAGGTTAAATATTAAATTGGAACAGGAAGCCGCCCACTTCTGGTTTTAAGAGAGCAGATGAGCAATCCGTTCTTGGGAAGTGGATCAATCGTTGAAACTTTTTAAGGAGGTTACGCGCTTCCATTTTTGCTATTTTGTACCTTTGACTGGGTTTCTTGGGTATTGAAAACACAACAGGTAAAGGGAGATGAAAAGGGCTGTGGATCCATTGGGATAAGTTCTCTTACTCTCTACTGGTGGGTAGGAGGAGCAGGAGTGTTTCCTTGAGGCCCAACAAGCAAACCCAGTTTAAACCCCCTCACTATCTCCAAAATCTTACTCCACATTGATTCTCCCCCACCTCTACCCTCGCAATCATCAACACCTAATCTGACGTGGCACATCACCTTGGCTCTACTGAGTCGCCTTTCTACAAGATCTCTGATTCTCTCGCTGTCCCGCTGTGAACTTCCCAGCCCTTCCAACCATGCTGTATTCACTCCTGCTACTCCTCACAAATCCTACGATCTGCACCCCCAACAACTGTGCAGCTTAATTATCCTGAGCTGCCGCTCTGTCTGTAGAACTTTCCCATCTTTCAACAGGCTGGCTTATGGGCAGGAAATCTGTTGGATTAAAAAAAAAACGATATGCATTGTGATGTTGAAACCCCACTCCCAGTGAATTTCAGGGCCCCGGTGCAAATGGGAAAGTGGATGGTTTTTTTTAAAGGTAAGGGTTATTCTGAAAATATGATAGCGATCTATTGCAAAGGGATTACTAATATATGTCATGTAAGTATAGGAAAGGGTCATTCAGGCCACTTGCTTTGTTAGAAAATGAATCTGGGGAGATAATTATGGGGAACAAGGAAATGGCAGAGGAGTTACACAGATAGCTTGCACCAGTCTTTATGGTGGAAGATACTTTGAGCATTCCACTAATACTTACAAAAATGAGGGAGCAATTAAATACCATCACCATCTCTCGAGAAGTAGTATTAGACATACTAATGGGGCTAAAGGCAGATACGTCCCCTGGTCCCGTTAGCTTGCAACCTAGGATCCTAAAAGTAGTAGCTACCGAGATAGTGCATTGGTTGTAATTTTCCAAGAACCCTTGGATTCTGGAGAATCGGAGAATAGAATCAAAGAATCTCTACAGTGCAACAGGAGGGCATTTGGCCCATCGAGTCTGTACTGACCCTTTGAAAATGCACCCTACCCAGGCCCACTCCCCCTCAACCCAACCTAACCTTTGGACTCTTAAGGGGCAATTTAGCATGGCCAATTCACCTAACCTGCACATTTTTGGACTGCGAGGAAACGGGAGCACTCTGAGGACACCCATGCAGGGGCAGGGAGAATGTGAAAATTCCACACAGACAGTCACCCAAGGTCAGAATTACCTGGATCCCTGGAGCTGTGAGGTAGCAGTGCTAACCACTGTGCTACCGGGTACACAAAGTACTGGAGGATTGGAAAATGTTACACCCCTATTCAGAAGGTGGGGTGGGAGGCAAAAAGTGGGTAACTGTAGTCTGATTGTTGAAATCAATTATTTCAGAAGTAATAGCAGCACATTTGGAAAATCATAATCTAATCAAGCAGAGTCAGCGTGGCTTCATGAAAGGAAATCGTGTCTGACTAATTTATTTGAGTTTTCCGGGAAGTTGCAACAAGGGAACCAGTAGATGTGTTGTATTTGGACTTCCAGAGGGCGTTCAACAAGGTACATCACAAAAGGTTAAGTTATGCAAGAGCCCATGGTGTTGGAGGTAATATATTGGCATGGATAGAGAATTGGCTAATGGGCAGGAAACAGCGAGTGGGGAAAAGGGATTCTTTTTCAGGTTGGTGGCCTGTGGGGTTCCACAGGGAGTAGTGCTGGGACTGCAACTGTTTACAAGATATATTAATGACTTGGAGGAAGGAATCAAATGTACTGTAGCCAAATTTGCAAAAATAGGTGGAAAGGTAAGTTGTGAGAGGGATACAAATAATTTGCAAAGAGATATTGATAGGTTAAGTAAGAGGGCAAAAAGATTGGCCATTGGAGTATAATGTGGGAAAATGTGAAGTTCATTTTGGAATTAACAACAAAAGTATTATTTAAATGGAGAAAAACCGCAGAAAGCTGCAGCACAAAGGCACTTGGGGGTACTTGTGCATGAGCACAGAAAGCTAGCACACAGGTGCATCATGCACTCAGGAAGGCTGAAATGTTGGCCTTTATTCTAGAGGTTTGAAGTATAAGAGTAGGGAAGTCTTACTGCAACTGTACAAGGTTATAGGTGAGAGCACATCTGGAGTACTGGAGGGATTGTCTTATTAGCAAAGGTTAAACAGATTGGGACTCTAATTAGAATTTAGAAGAATGAGAGGTGATCTCATTGAAACCTATAGGATCCTATTCCTGTTCCTATTTCGTATGGTCTTATTTCCCAAACTCAATCTTTCCAACATCCTTCTTTCCAAACTCAAATCCTTTACCCCTAATAAACTCCAGTTTGTCCGAAGTTCAGCCACTCACCTTGTCCACCACTATCTTTCACTCATCCATCATGCCTCTCTTTGTTGACATATGTTGGCTCTCTCGCAGCTCCGTCCCAAGACATTTAATTTTAAAACTTCATCTTCAAATCTCCTCATAAGTTTATGTCATTCTTCCTCCTCTGTTACTGTGTCCTTCTCCACTATCCTTTCATGTTTCTTCATGTCTTTTTCCCCCACCCCCATCCCTTTTATCTAGTATTGGAAGCAATTTTAACTCTTGCCTCTGAAACTGTTTGTCTCATCTTCATGACCTCAACTCACTTGAGTTTTAAAGCGCCCACTCAGAATCAACCTTTTTGACCAAACTATCGATTTCCTTTATTCCTTCCATTGTAGCTAGGTGTCAATCCTTTCTCTCTCCCTCCAGCATGATTCTCTGCAGTAAAAGTGCTATTTAATACCTGTTTCTGATATGTTGGAAACTTGTGTTGCAGGTTTCTCAAGAGTTCATTATTCTTGGGGTTTTTATTCCATTTTGTATGGTTAAGGATAAGTTGTTTTGCATTAAGGTTTTCTTTTTCATGTGATTTTAAAGGAGATGAAAATTTATTTGGTCCTTCTAGGCAAACAACTGTGGCATTGTTGAAAGTATACTAAATTGGGTCAAATTTAAAGCCCAGACTCAATTAAACAAGAAGTGTTCCTCTGTAAAACACAGCAAAATCAAAGGCATTCCAAAACTGGATGATGCCAATGATGCAGGTACAGTAAGTGTTTTTGCTTTTATATTTACTAGAATAACAATGACATAAGCTACCTTTTATAACCATGGTTAAAAATAGAATGGCTGATTCATGTTATGATCCTAGTGAGAGCTTGTTTCATATTTGAAACTACAGTAGTTACCAAAATTTCAATAGGGAGGCAATAGTATAGTGATAATTTCACTGGACTAGTAGTCCAGAGCCCAAGCTAATGTTCTGTAGACTGAGTTCAAATTGCACCACAGCAGCTGATGGAATTTCAATTCAGTTAATAATTCTGGTATTAAAAGCTAGTCTCGGTAATAGTGACCACCATGAAATCATTGCTAATTGTCGTAAAAAACCATTGCTAATTGTTGTAAAAAGGACATCCTTAATGTCCTTTAAGGATGGAAATCTGCCATCCTTAGATGATCTGACCTACATGTGACTCCAGATTTAATATGGTTGGTTCTTAAACACCCTCTAGCCACTCAGCTGTATCAAACCGCTACAAAGGAATGAAACTGGATGGACCATCCCGCACTGACCTAAGCACCGGAACTGATGTACAGCCAGCCCTGTTGACTCTGCACAGTCCTTACTGACATCTGGGGTTTGTGCCTGGATTGAGTGGCAGGAGAGCTGTGAGACTGAACAAGTCAATAAATTCTCAAAACTGGGTCAATGGGAATCGGGAAAAACCCTCCACTGGTTGGAGTGGTACCTAACGCAAAGAAAGATGGTTGTGGTGGTTGGCAGTCAATCATTTAAATCCCAGGACATAATTGTAGGATTTCCTCAGAGAGCTGACACAGTCAAGGTCCTAGGCTGCTTCATCTTCATCTCTATCATAACACCAGAAGTAGAGATGCTCTCTGATGATTGTATACAGCAATATTCACGACTCCGCGGGTATTGAAGCAGTCCGTGCCTATATTCAACAAGACCTCGACAAAATTCCGTTTGGGCTGGTAAATGGCAAGTAACATTTGTGCCACACAAGTACCAGGCAATGACCATCTTCAACAAGATATAATGCAACCATCTCCCCATGATATTCAATGGCATTACCATCGCTGAATCCCCCACTATCAACATCCAATGACCAGAAATTGAACTGAACCATATAAATATTGTGACTACAAGAGCAGATCTAAGGCTGGAAAATTTGCAGTGGGTATCTCGCCTCCGGACTCCCTAATACCTGCCACTATCTATTTACAAGGCACAGGTCAGGAGTGTGATTCAATACTCTCCACTTGCCTGGAGTACAGTTCCAACAACATTCAAGTAACTCAACACCATCCAAGACAAATCAGCCCACTTGATTGGCACCCCATCCACCACCTTTAACTCTCTCCACCACTGATGCACAGTGGCAACAGTGTGAACCATCTGCAAGATGCAGTGCAGCAAATCACCAAGGCTCCTTCGACAGCACCTTCTTGACCCATGACCTGTACCATGTACCTACAAAGCACATGGACTACAGCAGTTTAAGAAGGCAGCCCACCGCCCCCTTCTCCAGGGCAGTTAGGGATGGACATAAATGCAGGCCTTGGCAGCGACACCCACATCCCATGAAAGTATAAAAAATATATATTTGAGTGTAAAATGTTTTTTCATAAGTTAGTGTAACATCAGTCTTTAATGAGTAAGATGCAAGTTAAAGGACATGTATATGTTTCTGAATCAGGTGGAAGACATTCTTCAGACTGTACATTGATTCTGACTGAAGGAGATTCAGCCAAAACCTTGGCTGTGTCAGGTCTGGCTGTTATTGGGCGTGACAGATATGGTGTGTTCCCATTGAGGGGTAAAATTCTCAATGTTCGAGAAGCTTCACACAAACAGGTACGTTTGCACTAAAGTGATGCAATATAAATTAAGATTCCATTATGCTTTCACAGTTTTGAATGAGGGATTTGTCTTTCTGACCCTGGGACAGATAGAAATCTCTTGCATGTAAAACTACTGTAAAGCTGTTGAGACACCACAGAATAACAGTTCTGGTGAGATATTATCGACGTGCTAACTAAGAAATCGGGGCAAATTGTGTTTGCTGTATTTTAAGTTGTGTTGAGGGGGGCGTGATCAACCTATGATTGGTCTCGGTGGTGCATGATCAGTTTCTGATATGGTTTCTCAAGGGTGATGATCACCTGTTAGTACCATTTTCCATTATTCCCTGACTGGCCAAGATGTCAATTTCCTGTGGGACCATCCCTCATTCAGATTTGTTTCTTGCTTAGATAAAAGAATGTGTTATGATCCCTTCCTTGCCCATTTGTTCAGGATAAGGGAAATATGCCGTCATGCTCCCATGAATGATACCTTGAGCTCATCTTCTCAGACTGCTTAACTGGTATTAAATCGGAGTATGTTTTTCAAGGCCATTTTGCTGGATGATGTTTTTCTCTCTCTGGTTACTTGGAATGAGTTACTTTATTTTTAAGGCAAAGGATACAGTGGTAAAGTTGCTTATAATCCTTAATACTAATATAGAAGTTTACAAAGTGGGTAGTACTTTTGAAGTTATATAGATTATGGATAGAACATAAGTGAGAATGGTTTTGATGTCTGCTTTAATTTGAGATAACACAGGTTATTTCTGGGAACATGGATGGATCATTCAGTCCATATGTCGAATTGTTCTATAGGCATCAGTATGTCCTGTAGAACCTTATTTAAACAGACGCGTTTCGATAGGTTTTTGATGAGAGTACTGTTTTGCTATTTTATATTTTTGTTTTATCTGTCAGCGCTTGGTATAAGTCAGTTAAAAATACACAATAGCTTTACAAATATTACATAAGGTATACAAAATCTATATAAAATACATATAAAGTCAATGCTTGAAAGTGATTGCTCAGTATAACACAACACATTCAACGAACACACAGTGACGTGAGAACAAACCGAGATTCAACCGCTCCTCATAGCTAATGCCCTCCATACCAGGCAACATCCTGGTAAATCTCTTCTGCACCCTCTCTAAAGCCTCCACATCCTTCTGGTAGTGTGGCGACCAGAATTGAACACTATACTCCCAAGTGTGGCCTAACTAAGGTTCTATACAGCTGCAACATGACTTGCCAATTCTTATGCTCAATGCCCCAGCCAATGAAGGCAAGCATGCCGTCTGCCTTCTTGACTACCTTCTCCACCTGTGTTGCCCCTTTCAGTGACCTGTGGACCTATACACCTAGATCTCTCTGACTGTCAATACTCTTGAGGGTTCTACCATTCACTGTATATTCCCGACCTGCATTAGACCTTCCAAAATGCATTACCTCACATTTGTCCGGATTAAACGCCATCTGCCATCTCTCCGCTCAAGTCTCCAAACGATCTAAATCCTGCTGTATCCTCTGACAGTCCTCATCGCTATCCGCAATTCCACCAACCTTTGTGTCATCTGCAAACTTACTAATCAGACCAGTTACATTTTCCTCCAAATCATTTATATATACTACGAACAGCAAAGGTCCCAGCACTGATCCCTGCAGAACACCACTAGTCACAGCCTTCCAATTAGAAACGCACCCTTCCATTGCTACTCTCTGCCTTCTGTGACCTAGCCAGTTCTGTATCCGGTTTGTTCTCACTGGAACAACGGAGGTTGAGGGGCGATCTGATAGCGGTCTACAAAAGTATGAGGGGCATAGGCAGAGCGGATAGTCAGAGGCTTTTCCCCAGGGTGGAGGGGTCAATTACTAGGGGGTATAGGTTTAAGGTGCGAGGGGCAAGGTTTAGAGTAGATGTACGAGGCAAGTTTTTTACATAGAGGGAAGTGGGTGCCTGGAACTCGCTGCCGGAGGAGGTGGTGGAAGCTGGGACGAAAGTGCATTTAACGGGCATCTTGACAAATACATGAATAGGATGGGAATAGAGGGATACGGACCCAGGAAGTGTAGAAGATTGTGGTTTAGTCGGGCAGCATGGTCGGCACGGGCTTGGTGGGCCGAAGGGCCTGTTCCTGTGCTGTACTTTTCTTTGTTCTTTGTTCTATGAACATTTAAAAGAACTATAGTTACGAAAGCTAAATACAGAACATAATTCTAAACTTCCTAAATCAAAGATAGTTCATAATGTGAAAGAAAGTGATTCCTCTTAAACATCATCAGTTAAACTTCACTGATTTAATGCACAAGGCTAAATGTTTTAACACTTGTTTTTCTTTGCACAATAGGCCTTTGAATTTAGAGAACGCAGCTGATAATTTTAATTGCTAGGGAGGTGGATGGTTCCACAACAATACTAGTTCAACTTCGCCTCACTGGATTAAGGGCCATATGTATGTTCTCACTTGTCAATTGAGAGTGTGATGCTAAGACCAGGTCATAAGATGAGCTAGTGTCCCAAAATTCAGCATAAACTATATTGGGTTGACATTCTTTGATTATTTCTCTAATGCCATTAACTAACCTACAACCTAATTGTAAATAATTCTCAATATTAAACTTTCCTATGAAATTCTGTGCATGCTCATGGAACTCATTTGTGCCCAATTTCCACAAGGGGTCATGATTGAATTTTGACTTGGCAGGATGCTTTACATCCTCAACAGGTTAAAGAGTCCAGACTGAGGTAACCCTCCAGCACATCTACGATTTAGAATATGCTGACAACTGTACATTTGTGGCCCACACTGCAAGCGATATTCAGAACAGCCTCAACCCCTTCCCACTCAACATCAGCAAACCCAAAGTCCATCACCAGCCCTCCCCCGGACAAGCACCTATATTTACAGCTATTGTTATTGATGGAGAGACTTTAGAAGTAATTCAACACTCTGGCCGTGATCGTGTGATCTCGTCGCGCCCGACTTGGGACATGATGGGGCTGTTTAATCTTGCAAGAGGTCTCTCATGAGATTTGTGACGCTCAGGATGCCTCGCAACATCTAACGAGATCTCACAGGACATAGAGATCTGGATCTTGCCCTCACTGGGCGGGATCCAGATGTGCATATCTAAGTGAGCAGTTAGCCTCACTTCAATAGGCCTGCACCGGTGTCTTCCCAAGACCTGGGATCTAAAGCCTGCACCTGGGAGACCTTGCCATGGTGCCGTTTAGCGCTGGCCCACACAATTGTGGATAAGGCGTAACGGCACCTGGGGTGGGAGGGGAATTGAGAGATTGGGGTGGCATTTAAAAATCGTGTCCCGATCTCTTTCTTCCTGTACTGACGGAGCTCGTCAGTGCGGAAAATGACGATAAGTGTGGCCAAGTTTAATGTAGATAAGTGTGAGGTTATCCATTTTGGCCGAAAAAAATGGAAAGGCAAATTATTATCATAGAATTTACAATGCAGAAGGAGGCCATTCGGCCCATCGAATCTGCACCGGCTCTTTGAAAGAGCACCCTACCCAAGCCCACACCTCCACCCTATCCCCATAACCCAGTAACCCCACCCAACACTAAGGGCAATTTTGGACACTAAGGGTAATTTAGCATGGCCAATCCACCTAACCTGCACATCTTTGGTCTGTGGGAAGAAACCGAAGCACCCGGAGGAAACCCACGCACACACGGGGCGAACGTGCAAACTCCGCACAGACAGTTACCCAAGCCGGGAATCGAACCTGGAACCCTGGAGCTGTGAAGCAATTGTGCTAACCACTATGCTACCGTGCTATCTAAATGGAAAACAGATTCAAGATGCATGTGGGTGTCTTTGTTCATAAATCGCAGAACGTCGATTTGCAGGTACAGCATGTAATTAAAAAGGCAAATTGAATGATAGCGTTTAATGCAAAAGGACTGGAGTATAAAAGTAGAGAAGTATTGTTGCAATTGTACAGGGTGTTGGTGAGACCACATCTGGAGTATTGTGTCCAGTTTTGGCCTCCTTATTTGAGGAAGGATGTGGTGGCATTGGAGGCAGTTCAGAGGAGGTTCACCAGATTGATTCCGGGGATGAAAGGGTATATAAGTTTGGGCTTATACTCGCTGGAGTTTAAAAGGATTAGAGGGGATCTGATTGAGGTATATAAAATACTAAAAGGGATTGAAAGGGAAGTAAAAGTAAACCAAATGTTCCTCCTTGTGGGGCAATCTAGAATGAGAGGTCACGGATATAGGTTGAGAGGCGCTAGATTTAGAACTTAAACGAGGAGGAACTACTTCTCTCAGAGGGTGGTGAATTTGTGGAGCTCGCTGCCCCATAGTGCAGTGAAGTTTGAGTCATTAAATGGCTTCAAGAAGGAGATAGATATATAGCTAATAAAGAACGGGTTAAAGATGGGGAGGTGGAATTGAGACTAGGAAGAGATCAGTCATGATATGATTGAATGGTGGAGCAGGTTCGGAAGGGCTGAAATTGCCTACTTCTGCTCCTAATTCCTACGTTCCTATTTGTGCCGGGCTCCGTCAGTTTTGTGAATGGGGATGTTTGTGAAACCATCTCTAATTAATTGTTTAATTGTCCATTACTGTTCAGGACTGATGTGGTAGGATTGCAGACGTGTTTGATCTGATTTGTTAGTTTTGGGATTGTTTCAAGTTCTGTCTGTAGCATGCTGGTTCCATTGTTCTGTCACAAGTTACCCAGTCTAGATGGAATGCATATTAAGTTGCTGAGGGAAGGTAAGATGGAGTCCCCTTAAGCCAGTTTTCTTCAAACTTTCTTTCCCGGGACCCACTTTTACCAGCCTGCCGACCTTCATGACCCACGCCGGCCGACCTTCTTGACCCACGCCGGCCAACCTTCACAACACCATTTCCACTTATCTTTAACGAGACAGGTGAGCCTGATTGGTCCTCACGATCTCACTCCAATCAGTTTCACAGGAGGAGATGGCAATACACATATCAGGTACAAAGTTCATCCGGTTTCTTCTTCTTTGTGAGGACGGAAATCCAACCTCTTCATTTGGAGTCAGCTGTAAGTAAATAATTGGCTGTGGGGTCTCAAACTCAAAAGGATTTTTCACCCACCCCATCTCTTTCAAAATCGGAAACTTCTTCTCTGGAAAGGAGCGACAGAAACTGTTGATAAGCGCAGCCAGAGATGACTGAAGAAGGTTTTCCAGTCTATTAATAGTTCCCTTACTAATACTGTTTTCTTTGATGTGCCGTAACAATGTGGGGAACATGTAGTAGTTTTGGCTCTGTACTCACAGTTGCCAAACTTCAAATTACTTTAGGAAAGCATATATTTCTTCACAGTGTTGAAAGCAATAATCATCTTTCCCTTGCAATTTGAGGTTCAGTTTGTTTAGAATCGGAACAATGTCTGCAAGGTTAGTATCCAAGTTTCATCGCAAAAGGACTGAGCCAGAGGCGACTATTTCGCAAGGAGGAAAGTGTGACCATCATACCTCAATTCGTAAACACTGACCCCCTTGACAGGCAACGTATCTCTGTGTGGAACAAGGAATGTATGTGTTCGGCCCCGAGATCAAAACACACGCCTCAAAAAACCTGGTATTGAGTGCGCTGTGTTTGAAGAAGTTCACAACTTTCACAATTCCTTACAATACCACTTCAAGTTCGGATGTAATTCCTTTTGATACCAATGCCTCATGGTGAATAAAATAATGATTCCAAAAAATGTCCTGACCAGCTGCCTCCTTAATCCTTATTATAACTCTCCTGTTTTTCCCAGTCATGTTGGCTGCCCCATTGCTTGTGATTCCTCTGCAATGAACCTAGTCGAGCCTGCACTTTCCAACCACATAACTGTTCAATTCAGTCTATGCCCGTTTCGGCCATCAAACCATTGTCAACTACCCCAGCAGCCTCGGACACACCCATAGCTACCGTCACAGTTTCCAAAGTCAGGTTGACCTTCTTAAAAGTGAACCCTTGGAAAGCAACTGGTCCGAATGGAATCCTTGATCGTGCACTCAGATCCTGCCCGGACCAGCTGGTGGGTGTACGTTCGCGGACATCTTCAACCTCTCCTTACTCTGTTCCGAGATTCCCACCTGCTCCAAGAAGACTTATCATACCGGTGCCAAAGAAGAACTAGGCAACATGCATCAACGACTACTGTCCGGTAGCCTTGACATCTATCATGATGAACTGCTTGGAGAGGTTGGTCATGAGACACATCAACACCATACTCCCAGAATCCATTGCAGTTTTCACACCACCGCAACCGGTCGACAGCAGTCGGCATCTCCCTGGCTCTACACTCACCCCTGGAGCATCACGATAACAAGGACTCCTACGTCAGACTCCTATTCATTGACTACAACTCTGCCTTCAGTACCATAATCCCAGCCAAGCTCATATCAAAACTCCAAAACCTAGAATTTGGCTCCCTCCTCTGCAACTGGATCCTCAACCTCCTGACCATATACCATAAATAAGGATAAACAACAGCACCTCCCCCACGATAGTCCTTAATACCGGGGCCCTGCAAGACTGTGTACCTAGCCCCCTATTATACTCCCTATACACACACAATTGTGCGGCAAAATTTGGCTCCAACTCCATCTACAAGTTTGCTGATGACACGACCGTAGTGAGTCGGATCACGAACAACGATGAGTCAGAGTACAAGTGGGGGTTAGAGACCCTAGTGACGTGGTGTAACGACAACAATCTGACCCTCAACACCATCAAACCTAAGGAGGTGGTCATTGACTTCAGGAAGCAACGTCTCGCACACACCCCTATCTTCATCAATGGGGCTGAGGTGGATCAAATTCCTAGGTGTGCACAGCACCAACAATCTGTCCTGATCCACCCATGTCAATGCTACGACCAAGAAAGCACAACAGTGCCTATGTTTCCTCAGGAAACTAAGGAAATTTGGCATGTCCACATTACCAATTTTATAGATGCTGTAGAAAGCATCCAATCTTGCTGCATCACAGCCTGGTATGGCAACTGTTCTGCCCAAGACCGTTAAGAAACTACAGAGTCATGAACACAGCCCAGTCCATCAAGCGAAACCGCCTTCCATCCATTTACTTTGTCTACACCTCCTGCTGCCTTGAGAAAGCGGGCAGCATAATCAAAGACCTGTCCCACCCGGCATATTCACTCTTCCAATTTCTTCCCCGGGCAGGAGATGCAGAAGTCTGAGAATATGCACTAACAAGTTCAAAAACAGCGTCTTCCTCGCTGTTACCAGACTCCTGAATGACCCTCTTATGGACTAAACTGATCGCTTAACACATCTTCTCTACTGAATGGTACTACGCTCCGTATGCTTCACATGATGCCTGTGTCTTTGTATTTACATTGTTTATTTATGTATGTCCTATGTTTTTCTTCATGAATGGAACGATCTGTCTGGACTGTACGCAGAACACTACTTTTCACTGTACCTCGGTACATGTGATAATAAATCAAAGCCAGAAATCTCTGCGCCAGTCGTGCTGTTTGACAATGTCAGGCAGCACAGCAAATCCTCAACAAATTCATTGTGCCAAACATTCCTAACAAACTAGCCAGGTTGCACAATCTGAAATGTCTGTACTTTCAGCCATTTGAATTGAGAACTCCTGTGCTGACTTTAAACGAGAAATAAGCTGGGTCTCTAAATTCTCAAAAATATCACAAATTCGGTGTTATCACTAATGGAATACATTTCAGTTCATACGAGCCATCACAAACATCCCCCACCTTTTCTCAACCCCCCCCCCCCCCCCCCACCCCGCAGAGCCCCTTAACTCATACTTTACCTTCTCCAACCGCAGGAAGTCATGCAGTTCACCCAACCAAGCCCCTGCCCCTGGTGACGATGCCGACCACCACTCCAGATTCGCCGCCGTGCAATCAGAGAGGCGAAGGCCACAACATCAGCCTTCCTCCTCTCCATGAGCTCTGGCTTCTCTGAAATCCCAAATATCGCCACCATAGGGTCCGGGTCCACCTCCTCCTCCACTATCCTGGCTAAGACTGCGAACATTCCCGCCCAGAACTTCCCAATTTTTCGCAACCCCAAACCGTGTGCGTGATTCGCTGGCCCTCGCCCACACCTCTCACACTCATCTGCTACTCCCGAAAGAACCTACTGATTGTCGCCCGAGTCATATGCACCCAGTGCACCACCTTAAACTGTATTAGGCTTATCCTTGCACAAGAGACGGTCCCATTTACCCTACACAGTGCCTGACTCCATACTCTCCAATTGATCTCCCCTCCCAACTCCACTTCCCATTTTTCCTTGATCTTCACCACCTGCTCGCCTCTCTGCTCTCCCAACCACTTGTATATATCCCCAATTCTTCCCTTTCCTTCCACATCCAGAAGCAGCAGTCGCTCCAGCAGGGTGTATCCCGGCAACCTAGGGAACCCTCTCCAGACCTTTCGTACAAAGACCCTAACATGCAGATACCTGAACTCACTTCCCCATGGCATCTCTACCCCTCTCCCTTAGCTCCTCCAGATTGGTGAACTCTTCCTTCAAATACAGATCCCTCAGCTTGACCAAGCCCCCTCCGGCTATACGAGCCATGTCTAATGGTGCAGGGAAAATGAATCTCTCTGTTACAGTGTGGGGCATTTTCTCTTTAGCGACACGGTAAGGTACCATGTAAGAGACTAATTGTGCTTTGTCATTCAATGTTGCATTTCTGCTAAAGACTTCAGCTGATGGTTTAAGTTCTCGCTGCAACCTTTGAAAAAAATCAAGAGGTTTTCCCCAAACTCACCATGCTTCGTTTTCAAATGCCTTTGAAGTTTTGAGGGTTTTAAACTCTCATTTGCATTGGCATAATAAACAAAGCCACACCTCAAGAAATCGTCTTTATTTTACTGCCTTGTTCCCAATTTCAGTTTGTTCTTAGTCGGCTGTTCACCCGAGGCTCTGGAGCTCTGTATACAGCTCACACTAGCACTCCTTTGTCCTGCCGTTGGCTTTCCTGAGTAGCTCACAAGCGCACTGCTTTGTCCTGCTGTGTACTCTCCTGCGCAGCTCCTGCTGCGTACTCTCCTGCGCAGCTCTCTCCAGCAGATTCATTTATGAGATCCTGGCCTGTTGTGCCTCTGGCCCTCTCTTCCTTATAATAAAATGATCCATGTTCAGTTCTTCACTGTCCTGTTGCCTTGCTTGCTCGCAGCTAGAAAATGGAGAAATCTCTCCTCCGTGATTTGCACCAAAAGCATGACCTGCTCTGTACTGCCGCTTCTGGCGGGAAGACTGCATAGTACGCATTTGAAAGCGGCCGCGGTCAGCATTCTTAACTTAAAGCCAGTTGCTGCAGGCATTCTTAATAGCCGGTTGCGACCGTTGGCCGCTTCTCCTGCGATTGGGAGCCCCATGACCGATTGCTCTGTGACCCTCTCAACACCCGCCGGCAACCCACCACAGTTTGAAAAACCCTGCCTTCAGCTCTCACTGCAATCTTTAATCCTCCTTGTATATTGGGCTGGTGCAAATATTATTATTCAAGAAAGGAATGAAGCATAAAGCTGGTAATAAAAGGCCAATCAATCTAAATTCAGTGGTGAGAAAAATGCCAGAGACAAAATTACTTCTCACTTAGTTAATATGGGGCAGTCAACATGGATTTTTCAAAAATAAATAATGTCTGACTAACCTAGTTATTTGATGAAATATCATGTAGGGTTGATGAAGGTGGATGTTGAAAAAATGGGGCTGGATTCTCCAAAAATGGGGCTATGTCCCCATGCCAGCATTAAAAGGCTGGCATTTCACTCTTGACTTTCCTCAAAGTCCTGAGCGATTTCTCCTACCTGCAGGGGCTGGCAGGGCCCCGGAGTGTTCCTCGCACCTCTGGCTGCGGATATGAGGCTGGTCGGGAGTCCGTGCAAGCGCACAACGGCGGCCTACAGCGACCACGCCGTGCGCGATGGCGGATTCAGATTGCGAACCGTCGTCCAAAACGTAGCCCCCCCCCCCGCCCCGAGATCGCGTCCGCCCATGGATCCATGCCGCCTTACCACTCCCCTGACCGTCCATAAGCCCCCCCCCCCCCAAACAGGGCGGCAGGGAGTCCGCAGCCGCCACCCGAGATTCCCGACGGCCGATACGTGGTTAGAACCACGCCGTCGCAAACTCGGCCAGTTTTGAGCGGAGAATTTCGCCGGGGGGGGGGTCTCTTGTCAATGGCACCCTAGCCATGCCGCGTAGATAGCGAGCGAACAATTCCCGAGCAATTCTCTGGGGACCGGAGAATCGCTTCAGCGGCGCCGGTCCCGATTTCCTCGTAAACGGCCATTCTCCACCCCCGCGCTCAATGTGATTTTGGCGCAGTGCTGCGGAGAATCCAGCCCATGGACTTTCAAAACTAATTTGATAGAAGTGAATCAGAACAGTTCTTTTTCAGAAAGGCACATGGTATCAAAGGGACAATGGTTACTTGTTTTCTGAAATTTACTGAACAAAATTGACTAGGGCGGCATGGTGGCACAGTGGTTAGCACTGTTGCCTCATAACAAGCAAGTCTTTCGGGATTTGTGGGAGGAAACTGAAGCACCCGGAGGAAACCCACGCAGACATGGGGAGAACGTGGAGATTCCGCACAGACAGTGACCCAAGCCGGGAATCGAACCTGGGATCCTGGTGCTGTGAAGCAGGAGTGCTAACCACTGTGCTACCATGCAGCTGTTAAATGAGGGTGTCCTCATTGTGATTATATAGATTACTAGCTGGACCGTATCCAATCATGGAACAGTGAGCACAGGGAGAAGCCATTCAGACCATCATGCTTGTGTGAGCTCTTTGCAATTGTGATATTAGTTAGATTCACTCAACTTTCCCTATAATCTGACAAGGATTTCTATTTCAAACATTTTTCCAATCTCCATTTTTCATGTTATAATAGAGTACAAGTGAATTCGAGATCATCACAACTTGCTGCCTGACATTTTTTTCCTCATGTCACCTGTGGTTCATTTGCCAATTGCCTTAAAACTGTGTCTTCTGGTTGACAATCCCTCTGTTGTGGGAAACAGTTTCTCCTTTTTTATTATAAGAAAACTCTTCAAGATTTTATAGCCCTACCAATGCTTCCCTTAGCCTTCTGTGCTGTAAGGAAATCAGTTCCAATTTCTGTAGTCTCTACTTATCTGAACACTTCTATCTTGATTATATTATGGTTAATCTCCTGTGGACCCTCCGTAATTGTAGTGAGCTACCCAAAATCAGCCAACCACTCCAATTGGGCCTAACCAATACTTTATAAAGGTTTAGCATAACTGGCTTTTGTGTTCTCTGCCTTAATAAAACCAAGGATCCTGTAAACCTTTTAAATTCCCCATTCTAATTGTTCTGCCACTTTCTAAGATTTATGTATGTACACCTCAGGTCTCTCTGTTCCTGCGCTCCCTTTAAAATTGTGGGGTGAATAATGCGATGAATAGCTGGGGACGGGTTCCGCACCCAGAGCTCGGCGGCATACCGACCTCCAGGACCACCTTAAGCGCACCAGATATAGCACTAATTAGGACTTGGAATTTGAGGCCATCATCACACTCAATCAGCGCTGGAGGGCAGGATGTGTGGCCTCTGAGGCTGTTAGCTGTGACCTGGAATGAGATTGAGGCCAGTAATTATCATAGATTATCATAGAATTTACAGTACAGAAGGAGGCCATTTGGCCCATCGAGTCTGCACCGGCTCTTGGAAAGAGCACCCTACCCAAGGTCAACACCTCCATCCTATCCCCATAACCCAGTAACCCCACCCAACACTAAGGGCAATTTTGGACACTAAGGGCAATTTATCATGGCCAATCCACCTTACCTGCACATCTTTGGACTGTGGGAGGAAACCGGAGCATCCGGAGGAAACCCACGCACTCACGGGGAGGATGTGCAGACTCCGCACAGACAGTGACCCAAGCCGGAATCGAACCTGGGATCCTGGAGCTGTGAAGCAATTGTGCTATCCACAATGCTACCATGCTGCCATATTCTAAAGGTACCCTGGCACGGGACAGTATTGGGGAGCCAGCAAATGCCAGCATTGTTCAGAGTTTGGAAGCTCATTTGGACTTCAGCGATTTATAAGTTTTTAAGGTGAGTGTGCATTTATTCGCGTTCTGCTGTCTCCAAACTTTGCCGCTGAGCAGAGGAGTCTTTATTTTTGAATCTGAACAAGTTTTCCACATCTTCGCCACGAAGAGTTATCTGGCTGTTGCATGTTTCCCCCCAGAGATGTCTGAGCCATTGGAGTGAGACAGAAGCAAGAGAGAAGGACCAAACCTTGATTTAATGATGACTCCTTCAGAGCTCTCCTCTGTGCAGTGTCCAACTAACCAATGTAGTTGATGCCATCCGATGGGAAGAGAAATGGAAACAAAATACGTACTACCTGAGAGGAGGTACCTGAGGAGGTCAACAGTGTTGAGCTGGTGTGGAGAACATGGTCTCAATGCCAGAACACGCTCCATGACCTCACGAGAGCAGTTAGCATGAGTTAAGTCCTCCGCGTGTGCAATCTTGTGCCAGTGTGCTACATGGTGTCATTGCAAATGCAGGAGGAAAGTCAGATTAGCTGGGGCTATAGGACACATGATCCAACAGAGCTATTGCTATCAGCAATGATGTCAGTGTGCTCTTAAAACTTTGGTCCAGTTGGAACGTAGGGAATTGACAGACTGCAGATGAGAGATGTGCACAACACCTAGACTGCCAGGCACTTTGCTAATTATGCGTTGGCGGCATGCCATTAAATAAGCTGATAGTGCTAATGAGTGCAATCTTACACACCTTTTCAGGAGAAGCGAGCTTGCAATGTCCGACGGGCTGGATTGGTGGAGTGCGTCGGAATTAGTGATCGTGAATCAATTTGAAGAGCAGGTGTTGATGCTCACTGACACAGAAGCATCCAGGTCCATTGGCAGAGGCGAGATTGGAGGAATGCATGGGTCTGGTGAGATGGCAAAAGGCACAAACTGAGAGTGCAAGTGGGAGGCAGATGGAGATTCGGCATGATGTGGTGAAACTCATCCGGCATTGAAACCCCGGGAAGCTTCATAATTGGAAGCTTTAGATGTCAGTACAAGTATGTATTGAGTCTGCAATTGAGTCTGTGTTGGACGTGAATAATTTTGCAGAGCTTAGTGATTTTGCACTGATATGGCAAGGTCTGTGATGTCTACTGACATCCTTACTTATGTCTCTTTGTCACAGTGAAGCCTCTTCCATGAACCCTCCTCTGGATGCCATGCTGACACTCCAAGGAGAAGGAAGAATCTTGGAGGATTCAGCATTACATCCTCTCTGTCCCAAGCACCATCGTAGATACTGTTACCTCAACAGGGATTTGTACGTCAGAATGGAGACATGTCGGTGGCACGATGGTTAGCACTGCTGCCTCACGGGGCTGAGGATTCTAGTTCGATCCCGGCTTGGGGGTCAATGTCCGTGTAGAGTTTGCACATTCTCGCCGTGTCTGCCAGGGTCTCACCCCCACAACGCAAAGATGTGCAAGGTAGGTGGATTGGCCACACTAAATTGCCAAAAAAATAGAATTAGGTACTCTAAATTTATTTTAAAAAAGAATGGAGATTGGCAGTTTAATGAGGGAACTTGGGGCCGTACGTGCATGTCTTGGGAACTTGGAGGAGTGTCTGTAGTGATCCAGAGACTAAATCCAAGTCGGATGATGAGCCTCGAGTCAAGGTCCATGCCGATTGTGGCAGGCAAAACAGAGGGATGCTATGGCCACGATTGTGGAGGTGTCCATCTAGGCCATGAACATTGTGGCCACCCACTCTTTGGAGCGCCAAACTTCCTGCATGGACAGACTGGAGATTGTCCTGATCGGACAAACAGAACGTATTGCAGCTGCATCATCGGTGTGAGCTCTGACCTGCACACCATTGCTTTGGCTCTGAGTTGAGGTGCCCAGAGGCTGGGAGGCTGAGCACATATCCAGCTCCTGGGACCTCACCAGTATGCCCCATTTAGAATACTGTGAGCAATTTTGGGCCCCACACCTCAGGAAGGACATACTGGCACTGGAGCGGGTCCAGTGGAGATTCACACGGATGATCCCAGGAATGGTAGGCCGAACATACGATGAATGTCTGAGGATCCTGGGATTATATTCATTGGAATTTAGGAGGTTGAGGGGAGATCTAATAGAAACTTACAAGATAATGAATGGCTTAGATAGGGTGGATGTAGGGAAGTTGTTTCCATTAGCAGGGGAGACGAGGACCCGGGCGCACAGCCTTAGAATAAAAGGGAGTCACTTTAGAACAGAGATGAGGAGAAATTTCTTCAGCCAGAGAGTGGTGGGTCTGTGGAATTCATTGCCACGAGGGTGGTGAAGGCCGGGACGTTGAGTGTCTTTAAGACAGAAGTTGATAAATTCTTGATATCTCGAGAAATTAAGGGCTATGGAGAGAGAGCGGGTAAATGGAGTTGAAATTAGCCATGATTGAATGGTGGAGTGGACTCGATGGGCCGAATGGCCTTACTTCCGCTCCTATGTCTTATGGTATGTAGGGAGGACCAAGCGGTCCTAGTGGCAGAGGATGACAGCAGGTACCACCATCTGGAAACACCTCTCAGGGCACTTCTAATGGGGGCAGCATCTCTTCCAATCAACCGCCATTGACTTAGTCTTCGAACAGTGCCATGGCAGCAGAAGATTCTCCTGCCTCACAGCAGAGGTCACCAAAGCGTCAGGCCACTCAAGACTGCAGCTACACAGAGGACGTCCCGAGTAAGTCATCCAGGACAAGGGAGATGGAAAATCGGTATCCCCTTTCCAGTGCAGCAGCAATTGAGGGAGCAGTGCTGTGCCAGACTACTCATAAATGCGCCAGAAAAACTCCACAGTAGTCACCAAGAGGTTCACATCGTTGAGTAGCTTATCCCTGTGAATGTAAATAATGATTGTACGTTTGTAAATAAACCCTCACTTCACAATCCCTCATGCTGATGTTTTAATAGGCAGTGGGACTTGAATCAGGAGAATAATCTCGATGCAGGGCAGGATGCTTCTTGTGTTAATTTTTGGAAAGGGTAGGTTTGTTGACACGATGGAGATATGAGATGCACATTGCTCATGGATAAAGGTTTGGATATATAGCGTTCACGCATCTCTGATTCCGGGACTTTGTAAACTGTTGAAACCTTTGCCTTATTATTGAAAGCTCTACCTTATCAGGGCACACCTGGTGTCACAGCCATCCATGCGATCACAGCCAGAGCCTTCAACCTGAATGTTGCCGCGTTCCCTCACCTCATCCTCTGAGAAGTGGCTCCTATCTGTTGCACCCTCATTGTCCAGGGCATTCCCTCTTTGGATAACAAGGTTACGGAGGGCACAGTATACCACATCCATCAGCAACACATGTGAGGGAGCGTACTGCAGAGCCCCTCCAGATTTCAAAGCATTTGAACCTAATTTTCAAGAGGCTGATGGTCTGCTCGATGATGACCCTGATCTTTCCGTGGATGTCATTGTACCTCCTCTTCTGTTCTGGGCACCCTCAGGTGTCATTAGCCACTCCTCAATGGGTACCCCTTGTCACTTACGAGCCATCCATCCAGGGCTTCAGGCCTGCTGATCTGGCACCTTTGAGTTTCGAAAAATGAAGCAGTTGTGGCTGCTGCCCAGGTACCTGGTGTATACCTGCATGATGTGGCGATGATGACCATAGTCCAGTTGGTTGTTCAATGAGTTTAATCCTTCCTGTTGATGAAGGTGCAGGACTGTCGAGCAGAAGCCTTTCTGACATGAGTACAATCAATAGCTCCCTACACACCCTTGGGAAACCTGCAATCATCACAAAACTTTTGGTTCTATCCAGTTCACTCTGTTCATCCAGTGTGAAGGAGATGTAATTCCCTGCCCTTTAAAATATAGCATCAGTGAAGGCATTGATGCAGTGGTGTGCAGCAGGCTGCATTATGTCACTGAGGTATCCACATGCTGCCTGAAAGGAGCCTGTCACGAAGGGCTGAGCATGAAAGTGATTTTTCGAGCTCCAGGCATCGGATGTCCCTCCAACACAGTTGGAGGAGATCTCCCCTACGAACATATCACGGAGTGGTGTGACTCTTGATAGCCTGAGCCTTCTCTCACAGAGAGTCTCTGACATCTGCAGATAGCTCAGTCCTGGCCCCGAGGTGCTGCATAAGACCGCACACTACTCCACCAAGGATGTATGACGTCTTCATTACCCTCTTGGTCTGACACAGTGCTGGCCCCTTCATGAACCACTAGTGCATCCTGGACCTTCTGCTCTGTCCTTCTTCCTCACTCTCTCCACCACCACCACTTCCTCCCTGGAGCTTGTAACTCCCACTGAGACCACAATGCAGATTTTTCTCAGCTACTTTAAAGCTTTGGATGATGGACAAGAATTGAATGGAGTACTTGGGTGGATAAAAGACCTCTAATTAATATGAGTTAATGCGTCTAATGAATCTAATTAATATGTGCCTTGAATGAGTCAATCCCAGCAGTTACAGAACTCTGAACTGCTAAGATGAGACTCGGCTCAGCTATACCTTTTAAGCCTGCACTAATAAGTTTCCTCAGGAAAAACTGAGAACTTCCATTTGGTGTAATTCAGACTCTGTAAGCGTCTTATTGCTGACACAATATATTATTGCTGTGAATTGGGTCATTAACAACCATAAATACCTACTTAAATGAAATTTGAATAATAATAATCTAATAATCTTTATTATTGTCACAAGTAGGCTTACATTAACACTGCAATGAAGTTACTGTGATAATCCCCGAGTCGCCACACTCCGGTGTCTGTTCGGGTACATAGAGGGAGATTTTAGAATGTCCAATTCACCTAACAAACACATCTTTTGGGACTTATGGGAGGAAACCGGAGCACCCGGAAGAAACCTACGCAGACATGTGGAAAACGTGCAGACTCTGCACAGACAGTGACCCAAGCGGGAATTGAACCCGGGACTCTGGCGCTGTGAAGCAGCAGTGCTAACCACTGTTCTACCGTGCCACCCACAATAAAGCGGGCGGGCTCCCAATTTTAAGCCCACCTGCCTGCCATATGACCCGACGTCACCATGCCCGATAATATATCTCCAGAGGTAGGGAATTGAGAGCATATCATTTCATCATCTTATTCTTCCTACCAAAATTAATTATTTCTCACTTCTTTGCATTAAATTTTACCTGCTTGAGTCTTCCCATTTCACTATATGTCCTGAAATCTTTTACTATACTCTTCACTGTTTGCTACGTTTGAGTTTTATGTCATGAGCAAACTTTGATATAGTGCCATTTATACCGAAGTTGAGGTCATCAATATATATCATGAAGAATAGTAGTCTTTATGACTACTGCACCTGGGGGCTCCCCACTAGTTTGAAAAACGACTGTTCACTACTACTTTCTGCTTTCTTTCTCTCAGCCAATTTGGTATCCATGCAGCAATTTAATTTGATGAGCTTTAATTTTGCTAGTAATTCTATTATGTGCTAGTCTATAAAACAACATTTTGAAAATTAATTTTCACATCAGTTTCACTGCCCTCATCAACCTCCTCCATTACTTCACCAAAAAAAAAATCTCAAATCAGGTTAATCAAACACAATTTGTACACACTTCTGTGGAAGAATCACATGGATTTGAAACGTTCACTCTGGTTCTCTCTCTCTCTCCATACATACTGTCAGACCTGAGTTTATCCAGCATTTTCTGTTTCTATTTCACAATTTGGGTATCACACATTTGTGCTGACTTCATTCATTTGTCTATACTTTTCCAAATGCCAAATAATTTTGTGCTAGATTGTTGGCATTAAAAGTTTCCTAACCACTAGATTTAGGCTGAATGGCCTATTCTTCAAAATAGTGAGATTATTTCCACTTGTTCACTTTGTATGCAGCAGGAAAGTGATCCAATACAGTACGCACAGCACATACCCTAGGTAAGATGCAGAAACCCATGAGTCCGAGCTTGCCATTTCCGAACCACGTTGTTACAGTACAGCCAAGACAATGGTAATTACCTTTTCATATGAAGAGGTATATACTCTTAATATGAACAGGTACATAGAAAAGCAAGATAACATTTAACATGGACATGTGCAGGCTGCCTGTCAAGCTCCTCCCAAGAAACAGTTGGGTGATATAAATTGCTGTGTTTTCAGCATTTTATATCAGAATTTTGTTTTGAAAGTATCTGCAGCATGTACGTACGAACATATAATTTTGAAATAACTGAGCGATCGCATGTATCAGCAACGGTGCCATCAGGCAACACCTACACACCATTGACCTGTTCACAAACGCTAAGTTCAAGTCAACTTACAGGCCTTACAAAAGTGAACTCGAGCAGATAATGCAAGATCATGCAGGGCGCCGCAGCTATTTCTCTAAGGTTGAACTTGACAATACACTGCATTGGTTCATGACCCACGCCATCGCGACACACGCCGGCCAAACTTCGCGACACATGCTCGCTGACCTTCGTGACCCACTCTGGCTGACATTCGCGACCCACCATTTTCTCTTACTTTTAAAGCGAGAGGTGAGCCTGCTTGGTCCTCATGATCTCACTCCAATCAGGTTCACAGGAGGTGAGCGTGGATTTCGTACCTCAGTTGGTAAACTCTGAGTAGCTCCCCTGTTGACTGATCATTACAGTAACTCTTCCAAGTGGATGAAGTCCACCGTCAGAGGGATTGACTGGTCACTGTTTTGATTAAATGCTTTAATGTAGTCTAATGTAGTCTAAAATGTCAGCAAAAACCTAGCGCCACCCTTCAGTATACAGAGGGCGACGTTATGATGATTTCCCATGGCTTTCATTATATCCCTTGCCAAATATTCAGTTCTGTCCATGATTAAACTATGAGGAATATGTACTCTCTCCAGATCATTACAGTGATGTTTCGGGATGCAAAACAGATCAAGGTCATAGCCTTGTTCACGACCAGTGATCACCATGCAGTCAGCTGCCGCCATGCAGCGATCGCACTTTGACCCCGGGTTCAGGTTCCAACACTCCCGGGCCACATGCACACTGATGAGCGGACACGCATGCGCAGTGCGCCCGCATTTTTTTAGCTGGTCATGGCCGCCATTTTCAAAACCGCTCGCAGCCGGCATTGTTAAAAGCCAGCTGTTGCGTGTGAATTCCCACGATCGGGAACGTCGCGATGGCTGGCTCCGCGACCCACTCGACACCTGCCCCCCACTTTGAAAATGCCTGGTCTAGCTCATGAACACGATGACATAACAGATTGGCTGAAAACTGGAAGTATACCATATGGTTGCTGTTCACGCCATCAAACTAGACACTAGGTGAGAATTGAAGTGACTGATGTGGCATTTTTGTGGGGCACAAATTCGTAACAGGTTTATTCAATAGAAGGAGTGGAGATGGGGTTCACCTTTTATATTACGAAGTGAACAGTGCCATGACTTCCATACTTAATAGTGTCAGTGATATCATTTGTCACAGAGATCATTGGCTTTCTGCATAATTACTTTGCAGCTCTTCATGGTAAAGATCTCTGTGTCGCTCTCTCTTACACTCGCTCCTTTTCTCCCATACCACTTTCCTTTGATTGTCTGCCTGATCTCCTCTATCGCCTTGATCTTCTGCCTCGCCAATCCCTGGTACCTCTTTCTACTCCCCACCCCACCCTCCTCTGATCTCTCTCTCTCCTCCCCACCTCCTTCCGATTCATCTCTTTTGATCCCCGCATCCCCACGCTGCCCACTTCAGATTTCTTCTCTTGATACAGAAAAGTAGCAAAATGGGAGGAAACATGCATCAGGCCAAGGCTATAGCTATACCTTCAGCTACATTTATGCATGACTGCAGCATTGGGCAGGGTTGGGGATGTTGGTCGAGCGTTTAGGCTCAGCACACAGCCCCCACCACCCCCTCTCACCCACCACCAAAAGTACTGCCAGTATTCAGAGTTTGAAATAAAGCAGTACTTCTTTGGAAACAAATATGAAATGTGACATTTTGCTCCCCAAAAGTCCAGCATTTAAATTGGTATGCCATTAAATCTTTCTGAACCAGTTTATTGGAGGATCACAAAGGGCACATCTAAGTTGTTTTATTTTGTACAGTTGGCATAATTAAATGACCATATACAAAATTGACCCCATGGTCAAACAAGTTCTGAGAATTCTACTTGAGTGAATATTTCCAGCAATATTTTCAATATGATGTTTATATCTACAATCATGAGAGCTATCTTGATAGTACCAGAGTTGATGCCCACTGTTTTGCTCAGTGACACCTGTCCAATATGAACATTTATGGAAAATTCATTAATAATGCAGCGGAGCTTTTTGGTTTTGGTTCCCTAGTTTTGCAAAAACCTAGGAAGCGATCAACCGGCCAAGTTGCACCTGAACAGGAGTGCAACACGACTGGTAGATGCTGGGCGAGGCCTCCAGCGGGCTTGCTGACAGCCATTAGGCCTCACGAGATCTACCCAGGTCTCATGACATGTTGCAATCAGGATCCCGGTCACAATGGGCGAGACGAAGCATCGCACGCCTAAGTATGCTTAAAAACTGTTTAGGCGTGCAGACTCGGGAGCTATCAGGCACCCGGCATCTACTGGCCTCCGCATAGTGACCCCAGCTGGGAACCATTCAGTACTGGTCCACACAAATGTGGACCAGGCGGAACGGCACCCAGGGGGGCTCCCAGGCCATCTGAGGCCCCTGGGTGGTCAGGGTCAGTGCAAGGTGGCCCTCTGGCCCTCTTTCTGGAACACGGGCGCCTTGACTGCCAGGCTACCACCTGGGTACTAACACCCTGGCACTGCCAAGGTGCTCGGGGGCACCGCCAAGCTGGCGGGAGCACTGCCAGAGAGGCAGGGCCAGAGTGGCACGGCCAGGGGCCTGGGGGTGTCATGCCCATGAAAGGGGGGGTGGGGGAATGAAGGGTGGGAGATGCAGGACAAGTATGAAGGGTGAAGGTGATGAACGGTGGGAATCCTGATTGGGGAGGGCTAAAGGGGGCGCGGGAAGGCCTGAAAAGGGGGGCCCTCGGTGACCCAATAGCGGGGTGTCATCACTTGGAGGGGGGTGCGCATGTGTTTGTGGGGGATGACACTGCCTGCGGGTAGGGGTGTGGGGACCCTCAAGCTCACTTAGAGACCAGGGCACCCTTTCAAAATGGTGGCCTGATCTCTGAGGAGCCAGTCTGTCTAGCGAGTTCAGCTCCCCAGTGGTGAAAATAATTGTAAGTGTGGGCTAGCCCGGTGAAAAACCCCCCAGAGCCTCCAAAAAGTAACTAAGTGTGGTTAGATAACGGTGGCGAACCCGCCGACTGAGCCAGGAAGAAACTCCCAGCATGGTAGCACAAGTGGATAGCACTGTGGCTTCACAGCGCCAGGGTCCCAGGTTCGATTCCCCGCTGGGTCACTGTCCATGCTGAGTCTGCATGTTCTCCCCGTGTTTGCTTGGGTTTCCTCCGGGTGCTCCGGTTTCCTCCCACAGCCCAAAGACGTGCAGGCTAGGTGGATTGGCCATGATAAAATGCCCTTAGTGACCAAAAAAGGTTAGATGGGGTTATTGGGTTATGGGGATAGGGTGGAAGTGAGGGCTTGAGTGGGTTGGTGCAGACTCAATGGGCCGAATGGCCCCCTTCTACACTATGTTCTATGTTCTAAATTCCCGCCGCCAATGACACTTGGAAACTTTTACGTTGGATCACGCCCATAGACACCGAACATATGTCTTTAAATCTTTCAACATAATTAGGCCAATGAACCTTGTGTTAGTGACCTGGCTTGGAATATTTTTTCAAGATTATTATTAGATATTTGTGAAGAATCATGCATTTAATTAAGTGTTTCGGTATTACTGTAGTACGAATCTTAGTTGGAACTTTTCGAGTTCCCATCCCTCAAGAAGATTGGATTTGCAGTGAAAACACCCATCTGTTTTGTTAATTAATAATATAATAATAATCACTTGTTGTCACAAGTAGGCTTCAATGAAGTTAGTGTGAAAAGCTCCTTGACGCCACATTACGGCACCTGTTCGGGAAGGCCGGTACGGGAATTGAACCCGCGCTGCTACCTCGTTACAAGCCAGCTGTTTAGCCCACTGTGCTAAACCAGCCCCTGGTTTTAAATGGTATAATACGCTAGTCAATAGAAGTTGGGGGAGAGTGGGAATGTTGTTTTTTTTCCCACCAAGGTTGGTGTAATAGGGGCGTAACCTGCCCACACTGTGAGAACCTTCCCCAAGATCATGCCTTCCACCGGGCCTCCAAAATCTATCCCCCTGCCCCACTCCCGAGAGTACCCGATGCCTCCCGTCCAGGAGGACTCGCATTGTCCTATTTCAATGAAATTTCTTCATTGGGCTCCTTGCAGTCTTAGCACCACCCACTGGAGCTATTGGAACTGCAAGAGCTGCCAGTCGATCAGATCAGCTGGCTACTCTTGAGGGTGAACTTATTTCCGCTGAGGGATGGAAGTCCAACCCTCAACTTGTTAAGTCATCCACACTATTATCACTGTGCTCCTTTTTAAAGTTGGTAATTTTTGTGCCGGTCTTTCTTCCAGCGGGTGAGGAGGGGAGGGAAACCATATGCCCCATGCAACTAAAGTTCAGCCTGGTGTCATGTCCATTTGCTGTATACACATACACACCAGATGTCACGAGTTGGCTTGTTTGCCATGTTTCATGTTCTTTAGTGCTATTAGTAAAGTTGATGTATCATGTATATTATAATACTGTTCATTTGTGAATATTTTAGTATTAACTATATAGCTCCAGTAATTTATTTTTTCAGAAAAACTGAAAATGAAACATTAGACGGATGCTTGAAATTGCATAGATAATTGTGCACTCTTGTAGACTTGGTATCTTAAATTCGTCAACACTTTGGTTGATTAATTTTAGAGCATCACTTGGAATTTGCATAAAGTAAATTATTACTGCTATGGTTAGTAATGTAAATGGCTACTGGGTATATGTCAAATGTATAAAAGGTTTCATAAAGGTATAGCTTGTATTCCAATCTGTTAATTAACAGCATGAAAGTTGTGAAATATTGCAATTCTACCAAACCATGGATATGTCTACTTTGTCATGCAGATAATGGAGAATGCAGAAATCAACAACATTATCAAGATAGTTGGTCTGCAGTACAAGAAAAGTTACGATGATGCAGAGTCTCTGAAATCTCTTCGCTATGGCAAGATTATGATCATGACTGATCAGGTATGAATGAGTATTAATCAAAAGAATGTAAGAATAGTGATAACATTATATAAAATAGTGAGAACTATATTGCAGCTGCATACAAATATTCCGTATACTAGCCAATCTCCCAAGGCATCACATACATTTTTCAGAGACGATGATCACTGTTATTAATTAAATATCAGTTAGGTGTTAAATTATATTCAGGTGATAGGTATGAATTAGGAACTCACCTGTGCTTATGGCTATCTGAGCTCTAGCAACTACTGCCTGTCTCTGCTGTCTTTGTATTGCTGTTTCTCTCTTCTCTCTTTTCTCTTCTGTTGTTATCACTTGACCTTCACTCTTTCAGTTATTTTTGCTTTTTCATCTTTTTTTTTCCTTGGTAGGATGGTAAGTGATGTTGCGGGGAAGAGTATCACAATAGCTGCAGACTTCATCTGTGTGTGCGGGATTTGGTAAAATGTGGCTCTGTGCTTACCTTCCCATTCTGTACCCGATTCCTTTTATCCCTCAAATGGCCTCTCCTCATCAGCCTCTTGCTTCTGCCACTACTCTTAACTTTCTTTTGACTGCCCACCCAACCCTTGTATTCTGCTTTTCTGCTTGATCTATTCTCAATTAACTCCCTCCTACCTACTCACCCCAAAGATAGGTAAAAGAAAGAGCAGAAGGCCATTCCCATAATTAATCTAACTCCGTTCCTTTCTTTAATTTTCTTTCTGTTTCACTCAGAGTGAATTTGCTTTCAATATTCAATTTACTTTAAAAATAAATTAAAATAAAACAAACATCCAGACATAGGAACAGCTTCTTCCCCACAGCTACTTGACTCCTCAACGACTCTCCCTTGGACTGTTCCCTGTAAGAACACTATTCACAACGCCCTATGCTGCTCTTGTTTGGCCCTTGTTTCGCACTGTAACCAATCACTATTGTTGATGTACCATTGTCAATGTACTCTGTCGATTATTCTTTTGTCTACTATGTACATACTGTATGTTCCTTTGGCCGCAGAAAAATATTTTTCACTGTACTTCGGTACATGTGACAATAAATATCTTTCAAACAAGGAAAGTATAGCAGTCAAGGAGTCCAGAAAAGAAAGTGAAAAATGGTTTATTAGGAAAAGTATATACATGCAACAGTAAAAGTCCCAGCCGGAACCATTCTGGAATACCGGCTGCTACCTAGGCCAGCTTTTATCATGTGGAATTAACGAGCCCTCTGAAGTGCGGGCAAGCTCGTACACCATGAGGCTCATGGGGAGATTAATCGGGTCGTTCTCATGGGGGTTGTAACAGACGGAAATTGACTTTTCTTTCTCATCCCTACTTCCAACCAATTTCATGGTTGAAAATCATAATATCTGTTTCACTGTTGGCTAAATTTCCAATAAATAGTGCCTTTGACAAAGTAATCAGGATGTCCCAAAGAACTTAATTACGAATGAAATGCTTTTGAAATGCAGTCACTATAGGAAATATGGCAGCAGATTTATGCACAGCAATGGTCCAAAAACAGCGATGAGAAAAATGACTTGATACTAAGGTTGTTGGCTGAAAAATATATGTCATCAACTTCTCTGCTGTTCTTCAACTAGTGCAACAGTAAGAAAGACTGGCGTCTCAAAGCATTTTCCAGCCAAATAAAAACTTTCTGAAGTGTAGTCACTGTTGTAATACAGGAAACTTGACAACTAATTTGCACACAGCAAACCCTTACAAACAACAATGTGATAATGCTTTTGCAATGTCAGTTGAGGGATAAATATTGGCTAGGACATTGGGATAACTCCCCTGCTCACATTCAAAATAGTGGCATGGAATATTTTACATCTGCCTGAACTTGGTTTAACATCGCTTCTGAAAGACAGCAATGGCGGCAGTGCAGGGCTCCCTCAGTATTGCATTGGAGTGTCAGCTTTGAATATTTGTGATCTTCTGTGTTCACCAGAGAGGGCCAGCAGTCGTGGATTTAACATCTCATCCAAAAATACAGTGGCTTTGACACTGCAGCACTTCCTCAGTACTATGCTGAAGTGAAAATCCAAATTATATGCTCAGCAGCATCTTGGGTTAGCACATTTAACATGGCAAAAGATGCCAAGGTGATTAACAGGAGCATATTCAGACAAAAATTATCATTGACCCAATAATAATCAAATCCTTGGTTAAACAAATAGTTTTGAACAAAGTCTTAGAGCTGGAGAGTGTAAGGAAGGAATTCCAGAACATGGCCTAAATGGCTGAAGGCATAGCTGCCAATGATGGGTCAAAGAAGTGGCTGATGTAGGGGCCTGAGCTGCAGGATACAGAGTTCATGGAGGACTGTCAGTTTGGAAGTGGCTGCAGACATGGGAGGGGTGAGACCATGCTGGGAATTGAATACGAAGCCAAGAATTTAAAAATTGAAGTGCTAGTACACAAGAATTCAAATTAGATCAGCAAGCACACCAATGATAGGTTAATGGGACTGAGTGTGAGTTATGGTAAAGACAGCAGAGTTTGGGTGAATGCAGAACACTAAAATAGTTGAGGCTGGAACTGTATATACAATACATTAGGATTTCAGCTGGAAGTGGGCTGAGGTAGTGATGGAAACGGGCGATATAAGGGAGGTAAAAATAGACATTCTTGGTGTTCGAGAGGATATGAGATTAGAAGCTTAGCTCCAGATGAAATACTAGTATGACAGTTATGAGGTAAATTAATCACCTGAGTGAAATCAATTTCTTCCGTTTGTCTTGCTGCGATATAGTTGTGGAACTGATGTTGTCAGAATGTCCATATTTAACAGCCTAGTTCTTGACCAGTGCTCAGAACATCATAGAAGGACCCAGTCACCACCTTACAAGGATAGATCCTCTATTACAGGTTGGCTTTAGAATTTTTGAAATAAATGGATTATCCAGAACAAATTGCTGCTGTTTAGGCTGCAGGAGTTGGGTTGTGTCTTCCTGGAATCTATTAATTTCCTGATGTTAGCTTTAGTTTGCCTTCCAACCATTTCCTCTCAAAAAACATTGCTTCAAAGTTATTTGTGTCCATCTTACTGGCAAAGGATATGTTTAATGGGGCTAATGGAATTGGCCCATTTAGATAAGATTTATTAACACAGATTGAGTGTTACAGATTGTAGAGTCCCCTCACGAACTCCTTCTAATCATTTAGGTCTTCAGGTGGCTTATCCCACTGAAGCAGTAATTCAACTTTTTTTGGGTGAAACATTCCTAGCAACTTGAATGCTTCCATGTCAAATGGGGAAAAAAAAGATAATTTATTGGTAATTGTGACTACCACTTTAATCACTTGTGACTGCTGTCTGCCAATTAGTGGATTATTTGTGTTCAGCTGCATGTTTTGTGCTTTTGCTGTAATTGAATATTGACAGGATATTCTCTAATTGATGTCACTAGAGCAGCCTAACAAAAAGAGGGCTCAGATCTATGGGTCTCATTCAAATCATGTTGCTACTGCCACACTCTGCGAATCCAGGCTTTGCTGAACTGCTGTCTAATTTCACTTCCCTGTTTCAATGCCAGCTAATACCTCGTTCATCAATCCAAGTACTGTTCTGCAGTTCACCAACTTCTAGCTTCAGATTTCACTGTAATAACATAAAAAGGTAAAGACCACATGGCAGTGTAATGTGCATGCCACCCCCCTTCATTCACACGGAGAGCCCCTGATTGTGGCTGCAAGTGTATTATCGGCAGTAAAAGGAAGAGAAGACGTGGACATCTAGAAAGAATGGTAGTCAAGTGTGAAGGAGGTATACAGAAAGAGGGAGAGAAATATACAAAAAGACAATGGAGGATCAAGTGCTCCAGTGTCCAGGCCATTTATCGCTCAACAAACAAAACCAAAACAGAATAATCAGTCATTTATCTCTTTGCCATTCATGGGACTTGGCTGCAAAGCAATTGGTTGCTTCACTTTCCACCTTCAAAATTACTACACACCAAAATAATTAATTGACATTAAAATGCTTTGAACATCAGAACTAGGAACAGGAGTAGGCCATCTGGCCCCTCGAGCCTGCTCCGCCATTTAATGAGATCATGGCTGATCTTTGTGGACTCAGCTCCACTCTCCGGCCCTTACACCATATCCCCGAATCCCTTTACTCTTTAGAAAGGCATCTATCTTTTTCCTTAAAAACATTTAAAGAAGGAGCCTCAACTGCTTCACTGGGTAAGGAATTCCAGAGATTCACAACCCTTTGGGTGAAGAAGTTCCTCCTACACTCTGTCCTAAATCTACCTTTGGGGCGGCTTCAGTGAGAAAGGCACTATATAAAGACAAATATTTTATTTTCTTTGTGCTCCCTGTGAGAGCACTGCTCCCAACTGAATGCCTTGGATCATGGGATGCCTTCCGAAGATGGAATGCAGAAAAACAGTTGGAAACAGAGACGTACCAATAAGAGAATCTCAAATATATTGAGAGGTAGATCAACTTGCAGACAAGAAAGAAGAACAAATTTAGTATGAAATAAATCGAAGAAAGATTATGAATGGAATCTTCTGCTCTTCCACCCCCACCCCAGCCCAATTTGGTGGTAGGAAGAGCATTTAATAGTGTGGGAGGGCCATACTCGGGGCCATCCCAATTAAATCCATGGTGGGAAAGCCTGTGGAGGGGTGGGTGCAGTACCAGCAACAGCCACTGCCTCCTGAGTGGCACTGCTGAGTAGAATCTACAGTGCCATTCAGCCCATCACTGGCCCTTGGAAAGAACATCCCACTTAAGCCCACGCCTCCACCCTATCCCCATAACACAGTAACCCCACCTAACCTTTTGGACACTAAGGGGCATGACCAATCCACCTAACCTGCACATCTTTGGACTATGGGAGGAATCCGGAGCACCCCAGAGGAAACCCACGCAGACACAGGCAGAAAGTGCAAACTCCACACAGACAGTCACCCGAGGCTGGAATAGAATCCGGGTGCCTGGAGCTGTTAGGTAACAGTGCTAGCCACTGTGCTGCGGGAGAAAAGATTCTGGCTTCTGATTGGCTGGAGGATCTCGGCAGGCAGGACTTCAGTCCTTTATCATAGAGGCAGGCCTGCCACTGGACTGTTAAGTGCCTGAGTGACACAAAATGCAATGGACTTTCTCGGAAAGTGATGTGGGGCTCTCGTCTCTTCTCCATCAAATGATCATGACCCCATTACCGCCACACGATTCCACCTTTTGTTTAATTTTGTCTGAGGACTGATATGGGAAATTAATTAGTTAATTTTTGTTGTACAATTCATGAATTTTGTCGATTTGTCACTATGACTAACTTGAAAGTTGGTATGATTTTGCATATCTTTAAATGTTACAGGATCAGGATGGCTCTCACATCAAAGGCTTGCTGATTAACTTCTTTCATCATAACTGGCCATCTCTTCTGAGACATCAATTCTTGGAGGAATTCATTACACCTATAGTAAAGGCTAGTTAAACCTTAAAATTACTGTCGTTTTCACAGAATAGTCTATAATTTTAATTGCCATTGATCAAAATATGGTTTTAATATGTTATTTTCCCAATAAAGGCTACCAAAAATAAACAAGAATTGGCATTCTACAGCATTCCTGAATTTGATGAATGGAAAAAGCAAATGGAAAACAACAAATCTTGGAAAGTGAAATACTATAAAGGTTTGTAATGTAAAAGCTTTACTCAAAAGCAAAAAGCACAGGAGGTGAGGGAAATCGTGACTTAATTTAGAAATTTTGTATTTTTGCACAGCTGTGAACACATTCTCTTAATGCTGATATACTCTCGAACTGGAGTTGAGTTTCATTCTGCCAATAGCAGGTACCCGCTAGAGCTAATGTTAAGTAAAAACCATAGGAAATGCACATCTAAAGTGACTGGAATATATGATGTCTCACACAGGTCTCGGTACCAGTACATCAAAAGAAGCAAAAGAATACTTTGCTGATATGGACAGACATCGCGTAATGTTTAGATACACTGGCCCGGAGGACGATGCGGCAATTACCCTGGTATTACACATAACTGTATTACAGAAATCACAACTTGTCAAAGTTTTAAATGTCAATGTTTAAGGGCAAACCCAACATTTATATCTCAATTTCAGCATAAATATTGGCCGAGACATACTGGCCACGGTGCACTCGAACAGGAGTGTGACATGGCCAGTAGATGCCGGGTGAAGCCTCCCATGGGCTTCCCGGCAGTCAGTACGCCTCGCGAGTTTTACCCAGGCCTTGTGAGGCGTCGAGATCAGGAACCCGCCCATAATGGGCATGACCAAGCCGTGCTCGCTTAAGTAAGTCTTAAACCTACTAGGCCTACTCACCCTAGATCTATCAGCCTCCCGGCAACCAATGGCATCCCAGGGAGTCCCCAGCCGGGCGCCGTTTAGTATTGGTCCACACAAATGTGGACCAGGTGAAACGGCACCCGGGGGGGGAGCTCCCATCGGAAGCCCCTAAGTTGTCAGGGGTAAGGCAAGTTGGCCCGCTAGCCCTCCCTCTGGAACATGGAAACCGTGGCACTGCCAGGCTGCCACCGTGGCACTGCCACCCTGACACTGCCAAGGGTGCCAGGGTGGCACAGCCAAGAGCCAGGGCCCGAGGGGGGCTTTGCTCATGAAGGGAGGGTAGAGGGGGTATGAAGGTGGGGTGCATGGCAGGTAAGGGGCCGTGGAGTTTGGGGACCACAAGCTCACTTAGAGATCTGGGCGCCCTTTCAAAATGGTGGCCTGATCTCTGAGGAGCCGGTCTGGCCAACGAGTTGAGCTCCCCAGTGATGAAGAAGCGTGGGCTAAATCGGCGAGAAACTCTCCGGGGCCTAAAAAGTGTCGTTAGATAGCAGTGGGGAACTCACCGGCAGAGCCGGGGGGAAACTTCCAGCAAACCCGCCATAAATGTCTCTTAGAAACTTTTCCATTAGATTGCACCCGTTGTATTTAAACATTGTGATACCAATATTGCCATTCATTTCAGGATAATGCATTAAAATAAACACCTGTTTATTGAAAGCACAAAAATTAGTTTGTGATTCAAAGTGTTTCATTGGCAGACATTTCTTTAAGTTAAGCCATGATTTAATTGATTAGCTGTATATTTGATGAAGCATTCCTTAGTGGTATTGCAACTTAATGGATAATTAGAAACTGCAACACAGTGACCCTTCCATTGTTTATCAGCTGTCTTTAATGCTACAATTAGAAAATTTTACTTTTCAGGCTTTCAGCAAAAAGAAGGTAGACGATCGAAAAGAATGGCTGACCAATTTCATGGAAGACAGAAGACAGAGACGGCTACATGGGTTGCCAGAGGTCTGTGACATTGAATTGTAGTCATTATTAGCCAATGTTATGTTTTGCTGATATGATTGTCACTTTTCAACATCTAATTTTACAGCAATATTTGTATGGAACAGCAACAAAGTACTTGACATACAATGACTTCATCAACAAGGAATTAATCCTTTTCTCAAATTCTGACAATGAAAGGTCCATTCCTTCTCTTGTTGATGGTAAGTATTTCTGATTAGAAATTATCCTATTATTTGTTTATTATTCTATTTCTTTATGGCATAGGTCTCCCGTTATCAGAATTGTGCCCAAGAAGAACATTTTGACAAAAAAGAGTTCTACTTTTGATAATTTTGCTTCCCAATTAGTGTTAATGGTTAACTATACAAGTGAAATTATAGCGCAGTAGTACTTTTAAGCTAGTCAGCCAGAGGCCCAGACGATGCTCCGGATTCAAGGGTTCATATTTCAACAAGGCATCTAGTGAATTTTAATTAAGTGATAAATTTGGAATAAAAAGGAATGATCATGAAATTATTGGGCTGTTGTTTTTGAAAAAAAAGTGGTTCACCAATGTCCTTCAAGGAAGGTACCTATCGCCTTAGCCTTCTGGTCTACATGTTACCCCAGATTCATAACTAAGTAGTTTGCATACACAGTACCCTCCAAACCTGTGACCTTTAACACCTAGAAGGACAAGGGCAGTAGTGGCATGAGAACAACATCACCTGCAAATTCTCCTCCAAGTCACATACCATCTTGACAGTGAAGCTGTTCCTTCACTGTCGCTGGATCAAATTCCTAGAATTCGTTCCCTAACAGAATTCTGGGTGTACCTACACCACATGGACTGCAGCGGTTCAAAAAACTGCCACGCCACCATCTTCTCCAGGGTAATTAGGGACGGCCAATATATGCTGGTCTTGTCAGTGACGCCCACATTCAATGAATGTATAACTATACAGCAGAATTCTGAGATTTGTTTTTCACTCTTCCCTAATCCGGAGAAAGTCCCCAACCTCAATCCTGGAGTTTCCTGTTGAAGCTTTGTATTGATATGGTTCAAAATGCAGAACAAACACATTGAAGAAGTGGAACTCTATCTTTAAACTAGTATTGTAACATTTGTATAAATTTATTTCAGGTTTAAAACCAGGACAACGCAAAGTTATGTTTACATGTTACAAGCGGAATGACAAACGAGAAGTTAAGGTTGCTCAGTTGGCAGGATCAGTGGCTGAAATGTCAGCTTATCACCACGGTGAGGTAAGTGAAATGGCGAACATTTCTATGCTACGTTTGTAGTTCATATAATACACCAATTTGACATGTGGTTTGTAGCTTAGTTTTTTGCATATATGCCTTAGCCACAAATGCAGAAGTAAATTCAGAACCAGTGAGTCTGTATTCACAAAACATTAGCTTTACTTTGCTTACAGTATCCAAAAAGGAAACCCTCCAGTTTAATATTAAATTAGTAATCTTGAGTCCCAGACTAATAATCCAAATTAGTTCAAACCCAATTTGAGAAGTAGAATTCAGTTTGTAAAAATAAATGAATAAAATTGGAATAAAGAGTTATGATCAGCACAAGTCACCACAAATGTGGCAGATTCGCTTTGAAAATCGCAACATGTTCATTCATGTTCTTTTGAGGAGTGGGAGGGGAAAGAAAACCTGCCTTCCTTAGCTGGTCTGATTTATATATCCCCACCAATGTGGTTTCTTTCATCCTGCCCTCTGAAGTGGCCCAGCAAGCCATTTAATTGCATCAACGATTATAGAAAATAAGACGAGTTAGAGCTTTCAGTTGCATTGAATAAAGACATGATGAAGGCACAACCAACCCAGGGGATCCTACAAAGCTCTCCTAATTAATATCTGGGAGCTGTTGCCAACATTGGGAGAACTGTCCCACAGGTCAACCAGCCTGACACAGTCATACTCACAAAATAATGCCTTTATAGCTATATCCGAGAATCCTCCATCACCATCCTTGGGTGTGTCCAGGCCCACTGGCAGGGCAGACCCCCAGAATTGGGGAGGGTCATAGTGGCATACTGTCAGATAGTAGTGGCCCTGAGTGACCCAACATTGTCTCTGGATCCCATGAAGTCTCATGGCTTCAGATTAAACATGACCAGGAAACCTCCTGCTGATTCTCACTTACTTGGCTCTTGAATAATTTCTCCCCAAGTTGAATATCATTTGGAGGAAGCACTGAGGTAGCAAGTGTACATAATAAACTCAGGGTGGAGGAATATTTTTGTTTAGAAAATATTTTATTGAGGCATTTATAATTTTAAACTTCAAATTTCAACAAAAACACATTATAACTAACGAACCCAACCGATAAGAAACCCCAGCCAACATGGCTTACACAAACAGTGCCACCTTCCCAGCCCCTGCTCCGTTGGTTCTCCTGCCCTTACTCATCTCTCCCATGCCTCCCCTCCCTCCACCCCCTACTTCCCCCTGCTGACAGCTTAATTTTCCTCGAAGAAGTCGATGAACGGTTGCCGCCTCCGAGCAACCCCCTGCACCGAACCCCTCAAGGCGAATTTAATTTTCTCGAGTCTGAGAAACCCCACCATGTCGCTAACCCATACCCCCACTTAGGGAGCCCGGAGTCCTTCCATCCTAGTACGATCCGTCTCCGGCCACCTGGGAGGCAAAGGCCAGGACATCGGCCTCTCTCACCCCCTGGGCTTCCGGATCTTCCGTCACACCAAAGATCGCCACCTCTGGACTCGGCACCATCCTCACTTTTAAGACCTTTGACATGACGTCAGCAAACCCCTGCCAGAAACCCCTCCGCCTTGAACATGCCCAAAACATATGGACATGGTTCGCAGGACCCCCCACACAGCGGCCACACCTATCCTCCACCCCCTCAAAGAATCTGTTCACCCGGGCCACAGTCATGTGTGCCCTGTGGACCAGGCTGAACCTGACGCATGACAAGGATACATTAACCCGCCTCAGGGCCTGCTCCCATAATCCGGCCCCCAATTCCCCACCCAGCTGCTCTTCCCACCTTCTCTTCATCGCCCCTATCGGGGCTCCCTCTCATTCCATCAGTTCCTTATAGATCTCTGAGACGTTCACCTCCTACTCCTATTCTCGACACCACCTTATCCTGCAGTCCCCGGTGCGGGAAGGTCGAAACCTGCTTTCGTACAAAATCCCTCACTTGTAAATACTGGAACCCATTCCAACCTGGCAACTCAAACTCTTCCTCCAGCTCCTCCAAGCTCGGGAAACTCTCATCTATAAACAGATCTCCAAATCTCTCGATCCCTGCCCGCTGCCACCTCTGGAACCCCCCCCATGCTGCTGCTGCCCCCCCCCCCCCCCCGGAACAAACCGATGGTTATCACATATCGGTGCCCACACCAACGAACCCTCCAGCCCATGTGCTGCCTCCACTGTCCCCACATCCTCAAGGCTGCCACTACAACCAGGCTTGTGGACTACCTGGCCGGTGAGAACGGCAGAGGTGCGTTAACAGTGCCCCTAAACTCGTGACCCTACTTGAGGCCACCTCCACCCGTTCCCAAACCGAACCCTCCCCCACTACCCACTTCGCCGCCTCGTAGTAATTGATAAAATTCGGAAGAGCCATCCCCCCCCCATGCCCTCCGTCCAGCAACACCTTCTTAGCCTGCGGGGTTATACCCGCCCAAACAAATCCCGAGATCACTGCATTCACTTTTTTAAAGAACGCCAATGGCGGGGCAGGTACAGACAGTTAAAATGACGGTGTTCCCGAGGTTTTTGTTTGTTTTCCAGAGCCTCCTAATTTTTATCCCCAAGGCGTTCTTTAAATAAGTGAATGCAGTGATCTCGGGCTTTGTTTGGGCGGGTAAGCCCCGCAGGCTAAGAAGGTGCTGCTGGAGCGGGGGCATGGGGGGATGGCTCTTCCGAATTTTATCAATTACTACTGGGCAGCGAAGTGGGTAGTAGGGGAGAGTTCAGTTTGGGAACGGGTGTTCATCTGCACACTCGCCACCGGCGCCTGGTATAGGAACCGGACTCAGTCCACAAAGCCCTGCCCAAACCCATACGGCCCCAGGACCTCCCATAAGTATTCCCACTCAACCCAATCAAAGGCCTTCTCACCGTTCATGGACACCATCACCTCTACCCCGCGTCCCTCTGGAGGCATCATAATCATATTAAGTAATCTCCTAATGTTGGTCGCCAAATGCCTCCCTTTAATGAACCCCGTCTGGTCCTCCCCTATTACCGCTGGGACACAGTCTTCGATCCTTGTGGCCAGGATCTTCGCCAGTAGTTTGGCATCGACATTTAACAGGGAGATTGGTCTGTATGACCCATAATTTTCCAGGACCTTATCTCGCTTTAAAATGAGGGAGATCGATGCCTGTGACAATGTCGGGGGGAGCACTCCCGACTCCTTTGACTTATTGAAGGCCCTTACCAACAGCAGTCCCAACACGCCTGAGAACCTCTTGTAAAATTTAACCGGGTACCCTTCCGGTCCCGGGGCCTTAACCGATTACATCGCCTCCAGCCTCTCTACTACTTCTATCAGCCCAATTGGGGCCCAGGCCCTCCGCCAGCTCCTCATCAACCTTTGGGAACTCTTTAACCCGTAAAGAAACCGCCTCATCCCCTCTTCCCCGGCTGGGGGTTCCGACTCATATAATTTGCTATAAAACCCCCTAAACAGCCCATTCACCCTCGTCGGGTCCACGACTGTATTTGCGCTGGAATGTGGCGACTAGCGTTTTTTCACAGTAACTTCATTTGAAGCCTTCTTGTGACAATAATCGATTTTCATTTCATTTCATTTCTCTCGTCGCTTCTTGCTTCCTCAACTAGTGCGCTGCCCCTCTCACCCTTCTCAACTGCCCTACTGCCTTACCCATAGATAACAACCCTAATTCCATTTGCAACCGTTGCCGTTCTTTTAGCAGCCCTTCCTCCGGGGCCTCTGCATATCACCTGTCCACCTGCAGGATTTCTTCCACTAGCCTTTTTATCTCCGCCCGCTCCGCCTTCTCCCTACGTGCCCGAATCAAAATAGACTCCCCCCTGACCACTGCCTTCAGTGCCTCCCAAACCGTACCTACCGAAACCTCCCCCGTATCATTAATCTCTACATAACCCCGGATGGCCTTCCTCACCCGCTTGCGCACCTCTTCCTCCGCCAACAGATCCACATCCAGCCTCCATTGCGGGCGCTGGGCCCCCCCCTTTTGTTCCTCCCAGTGTGGGGCATGGTCCGACATCACTATCGCCGAATACTCGATATCCACCACCCCTGACTACAACGTCTTATCCGACACAGAGAAATCTATTTGGGAGTACACCTTGTGCACATGGGGATAAAATGAAAATTTATTTGCCCTTGGCCTCTCAAATCTCCACGAATCCACCTAGCGCCCCCCCATGTGCTCCATGAACCCCAGAAGCTCCTTGGCTGTTGCTGACAGCTTCCCCGACCTTGAGCTCGACCCGGTCCAGTCTTGGATCCAGGACCGCAATAAAGTCCCGTCCCTGCATAATAAACCGATGAGAGTCCAGGTCAGGTATCCTCCCTAGCACTCACCTCATAAATTCAACATCGTCCCAGTTTGGGGCATAGATGTTTACTAACACTACCAGCATCCCCTTCAGTTTCCCGCTTACCATAATGTACCTTCCTCCAGAGTCAGCCACTATATTTTCCACCTCGAACGCTACCCGCTTATTGACCAAAATCACCCCCCTTTGTTTTAGAATCGAATCCCGAATGCAATACTTGCCCGGCCCATCCCCTTCCTCAGCTTAATCTGGTCCCCCACCTTCAAATGACTCTCTTGTAGAATGGCCACATCCGCTTTCAATCCCCCCCCCCCGGATCAATCATAGTCCCTCTTGGGCCAGCCTCCGACTCGCGTCCCACACCTCCTCAGGTCCGCCCTCGGCCGCCCACCATCATCGGTCCCCCTCCCCTTACACTTTAAAAGCCCTACCCCTGTCAGCAGTACACACCCCCCGCCCCCGCAATTCCCTCAGAAACAACCCCTGCTCCCATCCCCCCACTAACCTTCCACTCACCCCCCACTGCGCTTCCGTGAACTAGCCCGCCCCTGGCGATGGTGGTGCCGTTGTATCATTTCCTGGACAAGGAGCAAATTATGAGGTGGGCCAGGCAGATGAGGTGGGGGAGGAGGGAAATGTACTGCTGACTGGGTCTGGCAGCCCCCGCCCATGGTGCCTAGCATCCTACCCCCCACTGATTTCCCCCCCCCCCACTTAAACGTTAGTCCAAACAAACAAAAACAATCCCTCCCCAAGCCCAAACAAAGAGGTCAACCCCCCCATCTTCCAACAAAGAACAAAAAGCAAACCTGAAGCCGAAAATGAAATGGCCCCAAATGCAAATTAACAGCAGCATCAAAGCATCTCCACCAAAGTTCAAAGTCCACCTTCTCCTGCCAGTCTCTGACAAATTCTTTTGCCTCCTCCGCCGACCCAAAGTACAGCTCCCAGCCTTCGTAGGTCACCCACAGACATGTTGGGTACAGTAGCCCAAACTTCCGGAAGGTATGCTGCCTCCCGGGTACCAGGGCCAGGGATGTCTCGGACCGTGTCTTCAGGATCCTTAAGGGGGCGGGGGAGCAGCCAGAAGTCGTGGTGCACATTGGTACCAACGCCGTAGGTAGGAAAAGGGGTGTGGAGGTAATAAACGAGTTAAGGGAGTTAGGCTGGAAGTTAAAAGCCAGGACAGACAGAGTTGTCATCTCTGGTTTGTTGCCGGTGCCACGTGTTGGCGAGGCTAGGAATAGGGAGAGAGTGCAGCTGAACACGTGGCTGCAGGAATGGTGTAGGAGGGAGGACTTCAGATATTTGGATAATTGGAGCGCATTCTGGGGAAGGTGGGACCTGTACAAGCAGGACGGGTTGCATCTGAACCAGAGGGGCACCAATATCCTGGGAGGGAGGTTTTCTAGTACTCTTCGGGAGGGTTTAAATTAATTTGGCAGGGGAATGGGAATCGGATTTGTAGTCCAGCAACTAAGGTAGCCGATATTCAGGACGCCAAAGCGTGTAATGAGGCAGTGGGGAAGGGAACACTAACAAAGGAGAGTACTTGCAGGCACGGAGATGGGTTGAAGTGTGTATACTTCAACGCAAGAAGCATCAGGAATAAGGTGGGTGAACTTAAGGCATGGATCGGTACTTGGGACTACGATGTGGTGGCCATCACGGAAACTTGGATAGAAGAGGGGCAGAAATGGTTGTTGGAGGTCCCTGGTTATAGATGTTTCAATAAGATTAGGGAGGGTGGTAAAAGAGGTGGGGGGGGGGGGGGGTGACATTGTTAATTAGAGATTGTATAACAGCTGCAGAAAGGCAGTTCGAGGAGTATCAGCCTACTGAGGTAGTATGGGTTGAAGTCAGAAATAGGAAAGGAGCAGTCACCTTGTTAGGAGTTATCTATAGGCCCCCCAATAGTAGCAGAGATGTGGAGGAACAGATTGGGAAACAGATTTTGGAAAGGTGCAGAAGTCACAGGGTAGTAGTCATGGGTGACTTTAGCTTCCCAAACATTGAGTGGAAACTCTTTAGATCAAATAGTTTGGATGGGTGGTGTTTGTGCAGTGTGTACAGTATGTAGATTGTCCGACCAGAGGAGGGGCAATATTGGATTTAATACTTGGTAATGAACCAGGGCAAGTGATAGATTTGTTAGTGGGGGAGCATTTTGGAGATAGTGACCATAATTCTGTGACTTTCACTTTAGTAATGGAGAGGGATAGGTGCATGGAACAGGGTAAGGTTTACAATTGGGGGAAGGGTAAATACGATGTTGTCAGACAAGAATTGAAGTGCATAAGTTGGGAACATAGGATGTCAGGGAAGGACACAAGTGAAATGTGGAACTTGTTCAAGGAACAGGTACTACGTGTCCTTGATATGTATGTCCCTGTCAGGCAGGGAAGAGATGGTCGAGTGAGGGAACCATGGTGGACAAGAGAGGTTGAATGTCTTGTTAAGAGGAAAAAGGAGACTTATGTAAGGCTGAGGAAACAAGGTTCAGACAGGGCGTTGGAGGGATACAAGATAGCCAGGAGGGAACTGAAGAAGGGGATTAGGAGAGCTAAGAGAGGGCATGAACAATTTTTGGCGGGTAGGATCAAGGAAAACCCCAAGGCCTTTTACACATATGTGAGAAATATGAGAATGACTAGAGCGAGGGTAGGTCCGATCAAGGACAGTAGCGGGAGATTGTGTATTGAGTCTGAAGAGATAGGAGAGGTCTTGAACGAGTACTTTTCTTCTGTATTTACAAATGAGAGGGGCCATATTGTTGGAGAGGACAGTGTGAAACAGACTGGTAAGCTCGAGGAAATACTTGTTAGGAAGGAAGATGTGTTGGGCATTTTGAAAAACTTGAGGATAGACAAGTCCCCCGGGCCTGACGGGATATATCCAAGGATTCTATGGGAAGCAAGAGATGAAATTGCAGAGCCATTGGCAATGATCTTTTCGTCCTCACTGTCAACAGGGGTGGTACCAGGGGATTGGAGAGTGGTGAATGTCGTGCCCCTGTTCAAAAAAGGGACTAGGGATAACCCTGGGAATTACAGGCCAGTTAGTCTTACTTCGGTGGTAGGCAAAGTCATGGAAAGGGTACTGAAGGATAGGATTTCTGAGCATCTGGAAAGACACTGCTTGATTAGGGATAGTCAGCACGGATTTGTAAGGGGTAGGTCTTGCCTTACAAGTCTTATTGAATTCTTTGAGGAGGTGACCAAGCATGTGGATGAAGGTAAAGCAGTGGATGTAGTGTACATGGATTTTAGTAAGGCATTTGATAAGGTTCCCCATGGTAGGCTTCTGCAGAAAGTAAGGAGGCATGGGATAGTGGGAAATTTGGCCAGTTGGATAACGAACTGGTTAAACGATAGAAGTCAGAGCGTGGTGGTGGATGGCAAATATTCAGCCTGGATCCCAGTTACCAGTGGCGTACCGCAGGGATCAGTTCTGGGTCATCTGCTGTTTGTGATTTTCATTAATGACTTGGATGAGGGCGTTGAAGGGTGGGTCAGTAAATTTGCAGACGATACGAAGATTGGTGGAGTTGTGGATAGTGAGGAGGGCTGTTGTCGGCTGCAAAGAGACATAGATAGGATGCAGAGCTGGGCTGAGAAGTGGCAGGTGGAGTTTAACCCTGAAAAGTGTGAGGTTGTCCATTTTGGAAGGACAAATATGAATGCGGAATACAGGGTTAACGGTAGAGTTCTTGGCAGTGTGGAGGAGCAGAGAGATCTTGGGGTCTATGTTCATACATCTTTGAAAGTTGCCACTCAAGTGGATAGAGCTGTGAAGAAGGCCTATGGTGTGCTAGCGTTCATTAACAGAGGGATTGAATTTAAGAGCCGTGAGGTGATGATGCAGCTGTACAAAACTCTGGTTAGGCCACATTTGGAGTACTGTGTACAGTTCTGGTCGCCTCATTTTAGGAAGGCTGTGGAAGCTTTGGAAAAGGTGCAAAGGAGATTGACCAGGATGTTGCCTGGAATGGAGAGTAGGTCTTACGAGGAAAGGTTGAGGGTGCTAGGCCTTTTCTCATTAGAACGGAGAAGGATGAGGGGGGAGTTGATAGAGGTTTATAAGATGATCAGGGGAATAGATAGAGTAGACAGTTAGAGACTTTTTCCCCGGGTGGAACAAACCATTACAAAGGGACATAAATTTAAGGTGAATGGTGGAAGATATAGGGGGGATGTACGAAAAAAACGCCGTGAGCGGGAGCCACCAAATGTGCGACCACTCACTCCATGACTGCCACCAGAAGTCCTGGGTGGGGGAATATAAATGAGTATTGGGAGATCTAGAATCAGTCTCAGAATAACAAAGAACAACGAAAAGTACAGCACAGGAACAGGCCCTTCGGCCCCCCCACGCCTGCGCCGACCATGCTGCCCTTCTGAACTAAAATCTTTTACAGTTCCGGGGTCCATATTCCTCTATTCCCATCCTATTCATGTATTTGTCAAGATGCCCTTAAACGTCACTGCTGTCCCTGCTTCCAGCACCTCCTCCCGCAGCGTGTTCCAGGCACCCACTACCCTCTTTGTAAAAACAAATTGCCTCGTACATCTCCTCTAAACCTTGCCCCTCGCACCTTAAACCTATGCCCCCTAGTAATTGACCCCTCTACCCTGGGAAAAAGTCTCTGACTATCCACTCTGTCTATGCCTCTCATAATTTTGTAGACCTCTATCAGGTTGCCCCTCATCCTCCGTCGTTCCAGTGAGAACAAACAAAGTTTATTCAACCTCATAGCTAATGCCCTCCATACCAGGCAACATCCTGGTAAATCTCTTCTGCACCCTCTCTGAAGCCTCCACATCCTTCTGGTAGCGTGGCGACCAGAATTGAACACTATACTCCAAGTGTGCCCTAACTAAGGTTCTATACAGCTGCAACATGACTTGCCAATTTTTATACTCAAAGAACTGGGAGGTCTTGTGCCACAGTAGGTAGCACATGTCTCTGAGCCAGAAGCTCCAAGTTCGAGTCCTATATCATGGGCGGGATTCTCCGACCCCCCGCTGGGTCGGAGAATCGCCGGGGCTGGCATGAAACCCGCGCCCACTGTGTCCTGAAGTCTCCGCCACCAGAGATTTGGCCGGGGCGCGTATCAAGCCGCGCCGGTCGGCGGGCCCACCCCCGCCAATTCTCCGGCCCGCGATGGGTCGAAGTCCCACTGCTGGAATGCCTGTCCTGCCAGCATGGATTAAACCACTTTTGAACAGCGGGACAAGGCGGCGCGGGCGGGCTCCGGAGTCCTGGGGAGGGTTGCGGGGCGATCTGGCCCTGGGGGGTGCCCCCACGGTGGCCTGGCCCGTGATCGGGGCCCACCGATCGGCGGGCAGGCCTGCGCCGTGGGGGCACTCTTTTTCTTCCGCCTTCGCCATGGTCTTCACTATGGCGGAGGAAACCCCCTCCCCTGCGCATGCACGGGGATGACGTCAGCAGTCGCTGACGCTCCCGCGCATGCGCGGACCCGCGTCGCCCGGCGAAAACCTTTCGGCACTGGCTGGCGTGGCGCCAAAGGTCTTTCCTGCCAGCCGGTGGAGCGGAAACCGCTCCGGCGCGGGCCTAGCCCCTCAAGGTGAGGGCTTGGCCCCTCTGCACCTTTGGGGCAGCCCGACACCGGAGTGGTTCCTGCCACTCCATCACGCCGGGACTCCCTGCCGGGTAGGGGAGAATCCCGCCCCATGTGTCTGCTACCCTTCTCCCTTTAGGTGGCAGAATAACTATTTAAAAATTAGCTATGGTGTAATATGAGACTGATTAAGCTTTTTTCTGAAACATGAGATATATCTGATGAGGCCCTCTTAAGGCGGGGCTGCCTAATGTGGAATGCAAAGAGAGCACCTCTGATGCCAAGGCCATTATATTGAAATAAACTCAGAGGAGATTATACTTTATTGACTCTCACTCGCTGCTCACCCCACCAGCTCAGAAAAACTTGCATTCATATAGGTGCCTTTAATAGAGCAAAATACCATGGCATTTAACAACAGCATTATCAAACTTTGGCATTGAGCTACATGAGGAAATATTCAGACAGATGACCAAAAGCTTGGTCAGAGAATTAGGGAAAGAATTCCGAAGCTTAGGTCTCTGAAGATAAGGGCACAGTTTCCAATGGTGGATTAAAATTGGATATATGCAGGAGGCCAGAAATGGAAGGATGCAGAGATTTCAGAGGGTTGTAGGATTAAAAGAGGTTACAAAGTTACAGAGGTGTAAGGCTATCGAGGAATTTGAAAACAAGGATGTGAATTTTTTAATTAAGGTATGGCTGGGTCAGCAAACATGGGGATGGTGGGTGACTTGACATTCGTGCAAGCAAGGAGCATTAACAAATTAAGATTAGACACTCATTGTCTATGATATTGCAACACAGTATTTACTTGATTTTTATTGTTATATAAGTAACTGCCAGTTTTTCCCTTTTCAGCAAGCTCTTATGATGACCATCGTAAACTTGGCTCAAAACTTTGTAGGAAGTAACAATATAAGTTTGTTGCAGCCAATTGGTCAGTTTGGTACCAGACTGCATGGTGGCAAAGATGCTGCTAGTCCACGTTATATTTTCACAATGTTAAGGTAAGCCGAGAAAGCTGTTTTGAAATAAAAATGCCTTAATGCTGATATGGAAAAGATAGATTCATGTTTCATGTGTACGCATCTTGCCTAAACCCTTAAAGCACTAACCAGCCGTTACCCTTTAATATGACAGAATTCGATCATTTTTTAGTTTTTTCGGTTTTGTAATTCACTCATTTGTCGCTTGTGCAATTTGTCAGTGTTACCTTCTATGTTTATTTATAGCTAGTTATTATGTTCAATATTTTGACAAAACTATATGCAATTGTATTTTTATGATGTTTCTGTTCTTCTAGTTACATTGAAACATGATTATTGAATTTGTCAAAATCATAGGGATAGGCCAACTGGCCCTCGAGCCTACTCTGCCATTCAACTAGAGCATGACTGATTTTTCCCCAACACCATTTTCCCATATTCCTTGATATTGTTAATATCTTGAAATCTATCGATTTCTGGCTTGAATATACTTGGTGACTGAGTCTACACAGCCCTCCAGCATAGAGAATTCCAAAGATTCACCATCCTTTGGGTGAAGGAAATCTTCCTCAGTTCAATGCCGAATGACCTACCTCTTGTCTGAGACTGTATCCCCTGCTTGTAGACCACTGCCCCCCAGCCAGAGGAGATGTCCTTCCTGCATCTACTCTGGTGAGCTCTGTAAGATATTTGTATGCTTCAGTGAGATCACCTTTCATTCCCGTAAACTCTAGAGAATATACGTGCAATCTCCCCAATTGCTCCTGGTAGGGCTATCCCGCCATCCCAGGGATCAGCCTAGTGAACCCTTGTTGTGCTTCCTCTGTGGCAAGTTTATCCTTTTGTGGATAAAGGGACCAGAACAGTACTTAATACCAGGTACAATTTCACCAGGCTTGCTACAGTTGCAGAAAGACTCCTTTGCTCATATACTTAGGTCCTATTGCAATAAAGACGAACATACCATTTGTCTTCCAAATTGCTTGCTGCACCTGCATGTTAGTTTTTCAGTGACTTATGAACAAGGACATCCAGGTCTCTTTTGGACATCAACACTTCCCAATCTCTCACCATTTAATAAGTACTCTGCATTTCTGATTTTCCGACCAAAGTGGGTAATTTCACAATTTCTTATTTTATATTCCATCTGCTATGTTCTTGCCCACACTGACAGCTTGTCTAAATCCTTTTGAGGCCTCTTGGCATCCTTCTTACAATTTACATTCCCACCTAGTTTGTGTCAGCAGCGAACTTGGAAATATTATACTCAGTCCCCACATGAAATCATTGATATAGATTGCTAATAGCTGGGCCTGAAGCTCTGGTCCTTGTGGTACCCCTCTAGTCGCAGCCTGCCAATGACCCATTTATTCCTACTCTTGTTTTCCGCCTGTTAACCAATTCTGTAACCATATTACGCCCAACCCCATGCACTCTAATTTGCTTACGAAGTTCAGTGTGGTCCTTATCAAAAGCCTTCTGAAAATTCAAATACACCACATCCACTGGTCTCCCTTATCTATTCTGCTAGATACATCCTCAAAAAACTCGTAACAGGCTTGCCAAAAATGATTTGTTGTCAAAAATCTATGTTGACTCTGTTCAGCCCTACCATTATTTGCTAAATGTCCAGTTATCACATTCTTTATTATATATTTTAGCATTTTCCCTACTACTAATATCAGGCTAATGGGTTTGTTGTTCCCCATTCACTCTTTCCCTTATTTTTTAAATAGTGGGGTTACATTTGTTACCTTCTAATCTGCAGGAACCATTCCAGAATCTATAGAATTTTGGAAGCAGACCACCAAAGCATCCATTGTCTCTACCATCATCTCTTTCAGCACTCTGGGATGTAGATCATCAGGTCCAAGAAATTTATCAGCTTTCAATCCTATTAATTTATCCAGTTCTACATTTTTTATTAATACTCATTTCTTTCAGTTTCTTATTCTTGCTTGTCCCTTGGTTCACTGGCACTCCAATTAGATTTTTTGTATCCTCCTCTTTGAAGACAGACACACAGGACTGGATTCTCCGATTTTGAGGCTATGTCCCCACGCCGGCGTTGGAACGGTGGAAAAAATGCCGTAAAACAGTCATTTACCAGCAGCGTAGAGCACCCGGCTCTAGCTGCCGATTCGGCCCGGAGAATTGCTGGGTCCGTGGCCGCGCATGCGCACGGCGGCGGCATGCAGCAGCGGACTCAATCTGCTAGCACGCCCCAGACCCCCGCCCCCACAGTACCTTCAGCCTCTCATAAAGTCCCGGCCCATGGATCAGCCCTCCCCCAACTGGCAGCGGTGGACTGAGTCCGCAGCCGCCACACCGAGTTCCCGACGGATGAGACCACACATGACCGACGCTGTCGGGAACTCAGCCGGTTGGGAGCAGAGCATCGTGGGCGGCCTCAGGCAATGTCCTGAGGCCGGCGATACATGGCGTGGCGTACTCTCCGAGTACGCTGCTTTGGAGGGGTGGAGCATCGTGAAAGTGGCGCCGCGCCCGATTTGGTCGCGAACTGTGATTCTCCAGCCGATCGCCGAATGTGATTTTGGCATCGGCGATCGGAGAATCCAAGCCCTAGAACTTTTGGCAATTTTACAAGCATCTTCCTTTCACCCCTTAACTTCTTTTGTTAGTCATGGTTAGATCACCTTTACTGCCTGATTTTTACACCTCAAAGGAATATAAGTATGTTTTAAACCATTTAATAATTCTTAATGCCAGCCTGTCTAGCGTCCTACCGTTTAATATAGTTTTCTAATTTACCACAGCCACTTTGCTCCCATACCTTTGTAGTTTCCTTTGTTTAGATTTAAGACCATTGTTTTGGATTGAACAACATCACATTCAGATTTAATGTAAAATTCCATCATATTATGACCTCTCTTTCCCTAAAGGCTCCTTGAAATCGTGATTGTTGATTAATCCTTTCTCATTGTGCAATACTAGATCTAAAATAGCCCACTCCCTAGTCGATTCTTCAACGAACCATCGTAAATACATTCCAGGAATTTACCCTCCTCAGCATGACTACTAATTCAGTTTGCCCAGCCTATATGCAGATTGAAGTCCCCCATGATTACTGTGTTACCCTTGCACCTCTGATTTCCTGATAGCCTATATTGCCATTGCTATTTGGTGACCTGTAAACAACACCTACAACTTGTTCTTCTGACCCTTGCTGGCACTGCCAGCTGGCAGGAGCACTCCAGAATGCCTGGTTGGCGTTGCCAAGCTGACATTTGTTGCGCGCATTTTCGGGCTGGGGGTGCCCTGTGTGGGGCTTAGAAGGGTCGCTTAGGGGGCTTTAAAAATGGCGTGCCAATCTCTCGCTGAACTGGGAGTTCCAACGAGCGGAGCTCCCAGTGTACAAAACGGGGCTATGTGCGGCCTCAGTCGCACATTCCCCGCTGAGGCCCCTTGTACAAGCTCGTGTTGCATAGCCATGTGTTTCTTGGCACTGCAAACGCCAGGAAACACACAGCTAAACGAGCTAGCTATGGAACTTTGTTCCCAATTAGTTGAATCACGCTCCTTACCTCATTTGAATCTCTTAACATCTCATTTAAATCTTCTGGGGTTGGACGTTCCTCGCCGTATTCAGGAGGTGGGAATGACGGAGGCGCGGAGAATCAAGCGGAAGACATACGTCGGTGGAATTTTCTGCTCGATTGTCTGCACCAATTACTTAACGGGGATTCCAACTTTCAAAGTGCCCTGGGGCAGTTCCTGGTAGGGTGTGGGCTTCCCTAAAAGGAAAACGGTGGTGCCCGGGGCTCTGTGTCCTGTTTTTTTCTATTCTTTTTTATATTGGGGTGCCCTTTAAAAAGGGCACCGTTTGAAAACTGAAGTCGCTGGCAGGGCAGGTCCCTGCCAAAGTGATGTTTTGGAATAGGTCTTCTGTTTTTCTTTGCCAAAACAAAAAGGCGCGAAACGACAGCAACGCAGCCAGCGGGCTACACTCGCTTTTCCCCCCCCAAGCTGACATTTAGCCAAAAAATGGCAAAATTCCATTATGTTCTGTCCCCATTGCTATCAGCTTGTCTTAAGTAAACATCTGTTTGCAATGTTGCTACGATCATCAACATATCAATATGAGTAGTTTTATTAGCATAACCAACTGTGTCCCTGCTTTAAGAAGCTTACATTTTCCAATAATTAAAAAAAAAATTAAATCCAGCAGTAAGCATTCCAATTTATTAGATTTCCCTAATAATTTATTTTTCCTGATATTTCCTTCATGCTGTCAATTCATCCACCTTGTTGTGAATGCTGCATCCATTTAAATAGAGTGCCAATGTCTTTTTGTTATTTTCACAACCTCTAGCCTGGCATATAATCTTTATTAGTGTCACAAGTAGGCTTACATTAACACTGCAATGAAGTTATTGTGAAAAGCCCCTCGTCGCCACACTCCGGCGCCTGTTCAGGTACACAGGGAGAATTCAGAATGTCCAATTCACCTAACAGCACGTCTTTTGGAACTTGTGGGAGGAAATCGGAGCACCGGAGGAAACCCGCACAGACAGTGACCCAAACCGGGAATCAAACCTGGGTTCCTGGCACAGTGAAGCAGCAGTGCTACCCACTGGTACCATACCGCATATTCTTAAGTTTGTACGTTCTTTCCGTCCTGCCACACTCAGTTTATCAATTTCCCAACCTTGCTCTCTTGCCTTGTCCTCGCTCTTTAATTTACCACATCTATCCTCACTTGTAAATTCTATGATCCTATGATTGATCCATTCAACCGCACTATTTAGTTTAATGCCTTCTCTACCTTCCTTGTTAAACGACTCACCAGAATACTGGTCGCATCACGTTCAGGTGAAAACCGTCTCAATGTTACAGCTCCTGCTTTTCCCAGTACTGGTGTAAGTTTTAGGGTTTTGAGGTATAAAAATCCCTTAAGGCCTGAATTTTTAATTTCTAACATTAGGGTCCTCCGTTGTGCTCAACCTACAAGGTATGGTAATTAGTATTTATGAATTAAGTAGAATTAATTAAGCAATATTTTACATATATTTAATACGAAGCAGTGAAGACAACATACAAGTTTCTCTTCTCTCAAGATCCCAGGAATGTTTGGTGTTGTCAGCACAGACAATGCCTCCTGTTGTCTTTGAAATGATGTTGAACTGTGTCCAGAAGAGTCCTGAATCCTGACACCAGTCTGGGCAGGCAACACAGTTTTCTGGATTTATGCACCTGGCTGCAAAATCAGTTTGTTTTTTCGACAATATGTAGTTATTTACAATTTATTTTACAAATATTTTTCCTGAATATTAAATCTTTATTAAATTATCTTAATTTTGTGGTTAAACATATTACATTTGTTTTTAGTCCATTGGCACGTTTGCTTTCCCCTCAAGTGGATGACAATTTATTGAAGTTTCTTTATGATGACAACCAGCGAGTCGAGCCAGAGTGGTACTGTCCCATAATTCCCATGGTTCTCGTTAATGGAGCTGAAGGTATTGGCACTGGATGGGCTTGTAGAATTCCAAATTATGATACCCGGGAGCTAGTCAACAATGTCAGGCGAATGCTCGATGGTCTGGATCCCCTACCTATGGTAAATAATGGAAATATATATTAATTTAAAATAATATTTTTTTGTCATATTTCAGCAAATTAGCGTGTTTTATGCAAATACCTTTAGCACAATGTTCTGTTCAACAAGGTATATTTTCTGACAACAGAAAGAGACCATGTACGACTGATGCAGACACGATGGGGTGAATGGCTGCCTCCTGCACTGTAATTTTTCTATGGCTCTAGATAGAGAATAAAATTGATCTATACTAGTATGGTCATGTAATGAGTTAACATCTCAATTTACACCTAACTTCTTTTCTTCTCAATTGACTTTAATGGGGAAAGGTGTAAAATGGACTGTCAACTTGCCATTGTTGTAATTTGCAGACCATTTTCCATCCCATAATGCTACAAGATGACAGCTAATGCTTTAGCATCATTTAAAGTGAAAAACCTAACCAAAACAAATTGGGCGGGATTCTCCGTCCCAGGATGCCTGGAAGGAATGCGTTCCCCGATGGGATGGAGAATCGCGCACTGCGGAAAAAGCGGGATCAGCGCCGGTGGCCAATCGGAACGCGATGATCAGACCCCCTGCTGGCGGCATGAGCGAGGTCCACGATGCGTACCAGAAGGGGATGTAAATAATTGCAAATGATTCTTAATGACCCATTTGCACCTGTTTAGTGGGCCCGGCAACCTGTGCTCTGTGCCCCCCCCCCCCCCCCCCCCCCGTGATTCTAATGTCCCTGCGGCTGGGAATCACGTGGGTGCAGATCACTGGTAGTCTCAGCAATCATGAACCTGACGTGGTGGACATCGCAGTGAGCCAAGTGGTCCCCTTGGTCCACCACCCTAGTGCCACACTGGTAGAGCCCACCCCACCCCTCAACAATGCACTGCCTGCCCCTGCCTTCTCTAGCAGACCCCTACCCCTCCACAGGGATCCCTGTAATAGGTGACCCCTCTGCCAAAGGAACTCCCTCCACAGACCCTTTGCCCCACCCCACTTCAGAACAGAAACCCTGTCTGGAAGCTAGAGAGCAGTCCAGGCAGGGACAATGGAAAGCATCATAGCTGTAATACTTACCTTGCAGCTCCATGTGCCCATTCCTCAAAGGAGAACAGCTGTGCCGGCGTCTTGCTCCCACAGATCCATTATCTGCAAGCCATTCACAGCTTTCGAGCAGAGGTTTGTGAATGAAGCACAAGCATATCCTTCATGCTTCAATGGCCTAAGTTGAAACCTCAATGTTTGGAAACGCTGACCACATCAAAGAGATGTAAGTGTATTTGAAACACGCAAGCGTGGGTAAGGTTGTGGGTGAGGGGTAGATTGATGGATGGGGGATGGGCCTGAGTGGGTAGTTCGGTTCAGGATGTGGTTGTTGGGTCAAGCATGGTCAGATGATCCATCAGGGTGCTAGAGAGGTTGTCAGGAGTTGTGGGGGGTAGTCGAGTGTTCGGGTCGAGTGTTGGATGTGAAGGGTAGTTGAGGGAGCCAGTGGTGGGTCGGGAGGTTTCATTACAACGTAGGGGTTAAACTGGTATCAATTCTTCTAGCTTTTTCTGGGTACCTATTCTACTAAGGGAGTCAAAATCATCTGAAGACTCCAATTTAAATTGAAGTATCAGATGGTTCCCTAGTGCAGAATAATTGCTCCGTTAGAAGTGTAAACTTCCCAGGCAATTACCTTGCAGTTCCTGCATGGGGACATCTGGCAGGGGTCCCCTAGCTCATTTTCTGGGGTTGCTCCTGGGTATGGCCCCCTGGAAATCGGAAGTTTATTTTTTGGTCATTTATCTCATTCCTATTTATTGAACTTTGAGTGAAAATTGGCTGTCCTTTCATGCATTTTAATAGTAGAAACACTTCAGAAGTGCCTCATTGGTTGTGAAGCGCATTGGAGTGTTGTGATGTTATGAAAGAAACAAACTGAATGCCAGTTTGTTCTTTACTAATTTGTTATAATCATGGTAAATCTATCTATTTAAATGTAATGAGGTTTTCAATCAGATTGTTTGATTGAGATCTGAGGAACTAAGATCTCACACTACATTTTTATAAAATAAATATTGATATGCTCATTGCTATTTCTAAAATGTAAAAACTGAACAAAGACCTTTAAAATGGCTGAACCTAGGCCTGTCTGTGACCCCCGTAAAGTCTTGGTAAAACTCGCACCTCGTTATCTCCGAGGAGCCACCTGAGAACTGTACAGACCAATTTCAAAGCGAGCTATAAAAGCCCATCTGCATTGAATAACACAGGCTGGCCAAAAGGAGAGGGATCATCTGCTAAGACAAAGGCCCCGTAACATTCTTTTAATTCCTAATGGCTGAGACATTTAACATTCGTTGGAAACCAGACGATGGATACACATACTTTGTTAAAGATCTGTTGGAGCAGTGGAGTCATGCAACATGTGACCTTGACTTATGGTTCAAGCAATATTACCTTACTGAACTGCGTAGCTCAGTATGCTATTCACCATCTAACCAGCAGCTTCACAAACAAGAAACTATGCCCAAGTGGAATACCTGGCCCCCATATGCACTGCTTCTGCTGGAAAATCTTTACCAACACCAACTGGACTGACTCATCTTTGCATTCCTATCTCATCGTGTGGAGTTAACACCACTGGAAAAGTGAATTATTCCACATCTGGGGCGAAATTCTCCGGAAACGGCACGATGTCCGCCGACTGGCGCCCAAAACGGCGCCAATCAGACGGGCATCGCGCCGCTCCAAAGATGCGGAATGCTCCGCATCTTTGGGGGCCGAGCCCCAACATTGAGGGGCTAGGCTGACGCCGGAGGAATTTCCGCCCCGCCAGCTGGCGGAAACGGCCTTTGGTGCCCCGCCAGCTGGCGCGGAAATGACATCTCCGGGCGGCGCATGCGCGGGAGCGTCAGTGGCCGCTGACAGTTTCCCACGCATGCGCAGTGGAGGGAGTCTCTTCCACCTCCGCCATGGTGGAGACAGTGGCGGAGGCGGAAGGGAAAGAGTGCCCCCACGGCACAGGCCCGCCCGCAGATCGGTGGGCCCCGATCGCGGGCCAGGCCACCGTAGGGGCACCCCCGGGGCCAGATCGGCCCGCGCCCCCCCAGGACCCCGGAGCCCGCCCGCGCCGCCTTGTCCCGCCGGTAAGGTAGGTGGTTTAATTTACGCCGGCGGGACAGGCAATTTATCGGCGGGACTTCGGCCCATCCGGGCCGGAGAATCAAGTGGGGGGGCCCACCAACCGGCGCGGCGCGATTCCCGCCCCCGCCGAATATCCGGTGCCGGAGACTTCGGCAACCGGCGGGGGCGGGATTCACGCCAGCCTCCGGCGATTCTCCAACCCGGCGGGGGGTCGGAGAATGTCGCCCCTGTTTTCAGCCCACCAACCTCTTTCAAGCAATACTTCACTGGACTTTGATTCTGGACTCTGGAAACTACATGAAACAAAATGTCTTCTTCTCTATGGTCTCTGTACTGTAAATCCTCCTTTTCTCTCTCACTCTCTTTGCTATCTGAATGTGAGGGGAACGTTGTAAAAAGTTTTTCTCGCTTGTGAGTGTATGTAAATAAACTAACCCTTTGAGTTCACCCTGCCTCAAGGTTGATGTGGGGCTATCAATAGAAAACTGGATCACACCAAAACCGAGGGTTTGGGAAATAAACCACTGCTTATAAAGAGGGAAACAAATCAAAGAACCTTTTTGTTTACGGACGGGTGGCAAGAGGAGAAATGAGTGCTGTTTAAATTAACCCTCGTGAACATAACAGATACTATTAATTTGTTAGAAAAGATGCAAATTTTTTTGTAGATTAATTTATTGTTCACGATCACTTTACACTTTTTACGTGCTTGATCTTGTTGACTTAGAAATAGCAATGCTGCATGCATCGATATTGCAAAGAATGCCAATCATGTGATTTAGAGTTTCATCTCATTCTTATAATTCTGCTTTGATTCTCTAGCTTCCAAGCTACAAGAATTTCAAAGGAACGATTCATGAAGTAGGCCAAAACCAATATGTTGTTAGTGGTGAGATCTTGGTATTGGATCGGAATACAATAGAAATTACAGAACTTCCAGTAAGGACTTGGACACAGGTAAAGTATGCAATTTTGAGGAAAGTATTAATTTGACAGTAATTCAGGCATTGATGAAGTCAGTGACTTCTTGAGTATATGGATTTGCTGATATGGATATGAATATGGATAATCTCTGGATCCATGTGCAAATTGGAATAGGGATGAGAAAATTAGGGAAGCAAACACATGACTAAAGGAGTGCTGTGGGAAAGAAGGATTTCATTTCATGGGTCACTGGCATCAGAATTGGCACAGGAGGAAACTACCATTGGGACGGTTTCCGCCTGAACCGATCTGGTACCAATGTCCTAACAGAAAGGATAAATAGGGTGGTCATAAGGACTTTAAACTAGAAAGTGGGGGGGTTCAGGGGAAGTCAATACAGTTCAAAAAAAGAAATAGGGCAGATAATAAAGATATAGTCAGGAACCCAACTTCAGGATCTGCAGGTAATGGCAAAACGATAAGAAGCATACAGGTTAAATGAAAAGAGAGAAATAATAAACAAAGGAATAAAGCATCAGTGCTGAGGGACTGGTTAGGGGGTACAGCCCAAGTAAGACTTCTATATACTAATGCATGGACTGTAAGGAATAAAGTAGATGAGCTGCAGGCACAATGTCAAATGGAAGATTACGATGCAGTAACTATAACCGAGACAGGACTGCAGGATGGTTGGGACTGGGAACTAAATATACCTCGTTATAGTGTTTATAGGAGGGGGAGGGAAGATGGCAAAGGGTGTGGAGCCTTACAGATAGAAATACTGGGCTGGATTCTCCGCCGCCAATCGCTGGTAGTGGGGTTCCTGATGCAGCGGAGAATCGGATGTCATGATGGCGCTGATCTGTTTCCAATGCTTCGGCCCCCCACTGGCAGCGGGATCGAGGTTCGTGCCTGACCTATTTGCATCCACATGGCGGGCCAGACTCCATATTCCCCTGTCCCTCGTGATTTTTCGGTGCTCTTGGCCTGGAATCACGTGGGTGGGATTTGCTACAGGTATATCCCAGCATGGCCATGACGTGGTGGACCATGCAATGGGCCAAGTGGGCAACACCTTAAGAGGGTTGCCCCCAAAGTCCACCTGAGGGACCCACACCCCCCACAATGTAAGACCTGCCCATCTCACTCTCACCAGTCCCCTCCCCCCCTCACCAATCCCCCCCCCCGAAACCACATAAATAAAGAGACCTCCCAAAGAACCCTCAGAAAAAGGAGACCTGTCAAGAAGCCTCAATGAAAAGAGATCCCTCTCTGGACTCTAGGAAGCATTCCAGACAGAGTCAGCGAAAAAAAATTATGTTGTAACACTCAACTGGGCATTACACCTGCTGGCTCAGACACAGGAAGCACCACATGACAATTCCTGGAAAGAGAAACCAGTGACCTGTGTTTAAACCCCTCAGATCCTTGAGCTGCAAGCCATTCATTCATTTCCCTTACTGGGCTGTGATTGAGAGTTTCCACACACACACAGCTCTCAGCCTTGCTCCATTCTCTTTATTTACCGGGTTTCTGTGGGAGGTCCCTTTCTTTAAGGGGTCTCTGGGGGGGACTCTTTATTTAGGGGGTGTCTGTGGAGAGGTCCTTTTATTTTTTGGTGGTCTCTGGGTGGGTCTCTTTAATTCCAGGGCCTAAGAGAGGCCCATTATTTAGGGGTCTCTGTGGGGAGGGGTGAGACACTCCTGTACTTGGGGGAAGGGGAGGGGGGGGTTCTATAAAATCCAGGGGTTTGGGGCTGAATTGCAGGGGGGGGGATTGATTTGCGATGAGGGGGTGTAGCTAACCTCTTACCTCGCTATCAGGCCGCCAACTCAAAATGGCAACCCAATAGCAGAATTTCCTCAGGAAACCCTCGCAATCCTCCCCATGCATTTATTTGCATGCGAAGGATAGTGAATCGCTCTCTGATCTGTTCTCACAGCGGCAGCACGAGTCAGTTTCAATTCACCTCTGGCGGGAGAACATAGTCTCCTGAACAAAGAATCTTGTGTGGAATTGATGAACAGCAAAGGATCTAAAACTGAAATGGGTGTTGTGTATAGACCCCCCCATGAAGCAGTTCTGCGGTGCTAGATTGTAGAAATGTAGAAATGGACCAGTGATTTACAACGGCAGAGTAGTATTAATGGAGAATTATAATTTACACATGGATTGGGAGAGGCAGCCAAACACTGTCAGAAAGGTAAGGAATTCCTGGAATGTGTCCAGGATAGTTTCCGACAGCAATATGTTCTAGATGTAACAAGGGGACAGGCAATATTAGAATTACTTATGAGTAATGAGCTAAATTCAACTAGTAGCCTAACTGTCCATGAACATTTATCAAATAGTGATGACAACATGATTGAATTCGATGTAGCGTTTGAAAGTGAAAAGCACAAATCAGACTTGCATAAGGCTGACTTTAACAGGATGAGACCGAGACTGTCCACGGTAAACTGGGAAGATTTGTTAATCGGTCAAACGACTGAAGAGCAGTGGAGAATATTTAAATAAATATTTAACGAGATACAGAGCGAGTATATACCCCTGAAAGGAAAAAGCTCCACTTCACAAAAAAACAGCCATGGACAACTAAAGAGGTCAGGGACAGCATAAAACTAAAAGAAAGAACTTCCAAAAATGCAAAACACAGCACAGATCCAGTGAAATAAGATAGAAACAAAGACCAGCAAAGGGTCACAAAGCAGATTAAAAGAGCTGCTATAAGGGATTATGAAAGGAAACTTGCAAGGGACAACAAAATCAACAAGAAGATATTTTATAGTTATATAAAGGGAAAATGGGTGGTCAAGAGCAATATAGGCCGACTAAAAGCTGAAAATGGCGATGTTGTCATTGATGATAGTGAACTGGCAGACATGTTAAACAATTACTTTCCCTCAGTATTTAGAGTTGAAAAGGAAGATAATTTGCCGAAAGTCCCGAAAAAATTAATAGTCGATAGAGGACAAGGACTTAATACAATTAATATAAGTACAGCATCCGTAACTAAGAAATTAATGGAACTAAAGAGCGACAAATCTTCAGGACCTGATGGTTTCCATCCGAGGGTGTTAAAGGAAATAGGAGAGCACATTGTAGATGCCCTAACTATAATCTTTTAGAGTTCCCTAGATTCAGGAGTAGTCCCTCTGGATTGGAATATTGCACATGTAACTCCACTTTTTAAGAGGGGTGAAAGGGGGAAAGTAGGGAATTAAAGACTGGTTAGCTTAACATCTGTGATAGAGAAATAGCTGGAGTCGATAATCAGGGATAGGGTAACTGAACACCTCGAAAAATTTTGGTTGGACAGTGAGACCAAGCATAAATTAGTGACGGGAAGGTCATGCCTGAGAAATCTCATTGAATAGTTAGTGAACAGGGGAATGTTTATGGATGTTATTTATATGGACTTCCAGATGGCATTTGATAAAGTCCCACATACGATACTGTTAACTAAGATGGAAGCCCATGGAGTTAAGGGAAAATTATTGCCATGGTTAGGAAATTGGTTGAGTGGCAGACGACAGAGAGTGGGGATAATGGGTATTTACTCTAATTGGCAGGAGGTGCTGACTAGTGGTGTATCACAGGGACCTATGTTGAGGCCTCAGTTATTCACATTATTCATTAATGACTTGGACGATGGCATAAAAAGCCATAGATATAAATTTACTGTTGATACAAATTTATTTGGCATTGTAGTCAACCGAGATGATAGCATAAAATTACAAGAAGACTTAGGCAGACTAGGTCAATGGGCGAAATTGTGTCAGATTGAATTCAATGTGAGCAAGTGTGAGGTTTTCCATTTTGTACCAAAAATGGATAGAGCTGGGTACCTTCTAAATGGGAAAAGGTTAGGTACAGTGGATGTCCAAAGGTACATGGGGATTCAGGGGCATAGATCTTTAAAATGCCACGAACAAGTGCAGAAAATAATCAAAAAGGCTAATGGAATGCTAGCCTTTATATCTAAAGAATTCTAGTATTAAGGCACAGAAATTATGCTGCAGCTATCCAAAACTCTGGTTAAACCCCACTTGGAGTACTGTGAGCAGTTCTGGGTACCACACCTTAGGAAGGATATATTGACCTTGGAGGGATGGCAACGTAGGTTAACAAAAGTAAGGAGAGATTACATGAATTAGGCATAGTATTAAGAAAGTTAATGGGTGATCCAATCGAAGTCTCCAAGATATTAACTGGAAAAGACAGGGTAGATAAAGATTAACCTTTTCTACTGGTTGGAGATTCTAAAACGGGGGGGGGCGGAGTAAAAATTTGGGCCAGACCATTCAGGAGAGATGTTACGAAGCACTTCTTCATGCAAAGAGTGGTAGAGGTTTGAAACTCTCTCACACAAACAGCAGTTGTTCATTTTGAATCTGAGATAGATTTTTGTTAAGCAAATCTATGAAGGGACATGGGCCAAAGGCAGGTATATGGGGCTGGATTCTCCGCCCACCGACGCCGAAATCGTGTTCGGAACCGGGGCGGAGAATCCAGTTTCACACATGGAATCGGCACCGTCGCCTGTTCGGCGATTCTCCGCCCCCGAAAAGCAGCAGACTCTGGGAGTACGCCGCGCGCATCCCCCAACTGCGGAGTATCCCCCACCTGCGGCCATTGCTTGAGGCCCGCCACGCTATTCTCTGCCCCTGACCGGCCGAAGTCCCGGTGGCGTATTTCTAATGTGGTCCCAGCCGTTCGGGAAACTCACGAGGCAGCTGCGGACTCAGCCCGTGGCCGCCATGGTTGGGGGTAGGCCAATCGGAGGGCAGGGGGGCCTCATATGGGACTGTGCCTTTATTGTGCAGGCGGTCCGGGTCGGGCACGCGGCCAATTGGGGGCACTATTTCTGCGGTCTTGTGTCTGCCATGGAGCACGGCGCAGCCACTGGAGGCCGCAGCAGTGCGCATGTGCAGCCTCTGACCCGGAGGTGCGGGGGCCGTATCTGCAACTGGAGCTGCGAGCTTCTCGACGGCTCCCTGCTAGCCCCCTGCAGGGCTCTGTGGCCTTTTGACCACAGTTTTCACAACGGCATGGGGACATTGTCCCTGAAACGGAAAATCCAGCCCATGGAGTTTGCCAGAATGAGATATCCCTTTCAGTCAAAGACATTTTCTTTTAGGGTATCTTGTACCTACTTGGGGATATGTTTTTGAAAAATATTTTCCTTGAATGTGCTGATAAGTACATATGCCCTTTTTACCTACAGGCATACAAAGAACAAGTTCTTGAACCTATGCTCAACGGGACAGAAAAGACACCAGCTTTGATAAATGACTACAAAGAGTATCATACTGATGCTTCAGTCAAATTTGTGGTAAAAATGTCAGAGGAGAAACTTGCACAAGCAGAAGCTGCTGGTCTACACAAAGTGTTCAAACTGCAAACCACTCTCACTTGCAATTCTATGGTAGTGTCCTTTTTAAAACATATATCATTTTTATGTAAATTATTAAATGCTATTTTAACAAACAGCAATAACATTATGATATTTGCAGGTATTATTTGATCACATGGGTTGCTTGAAGAAGTATGAAACTGTACACGACATCTTGAAGGAGTTCTTTGATTTGCGGTCACATTATTACCATCTGAGGAAAGAATGGTTGTCAGGAATGCTTGGAGCAGAGTCTGCAAAGCTAAACAACCAAGCTCGGTTCATTCTGGAAAAAATACAAGGAAAGGTTTCAATTGGTAAGGATTAAAGTATAAGATCAAAATTTCCGCAATAACTTTCAACAATTGGAATTTTGTACAGTCGTTGTTACTTTGAGCTGTTCTTTGTAAGTAATACCATGCTGGATAAATTGCTTGAGTGAAATTTCAACCTATGCAATCTCAGATGTCCCTTAGGGGCTCTTGCGGGAACTCTTAAGTCAACTAAAGTAGTGAAGGAAGGAATGCTCCCTTTTTTTTCTTCTCTTTCTCACCATGCTTGGCCCACCCCTCTCCTGTCCTGATCAGATATGGATTAGCATGAACTTCTGATATTGTGAAAAAAGTGAAAGTGAGTTTAAACCAGGATTCAAACTTCTAGTTAAGAGCTCAATATTGCAGTTACTCAACGTTTCATTACATCTTATTTTAATTTATGATTGTTACTTGGAACTTGGTAAACTGTGAAGTTCTGTAAAAGTGTTGCACATTTCCACTTGCCAGCGAATGTTTCTTGGAAGTATGTGAAAGGAATGATCTAGGGCATGTGTCCAAACTCAGGGGCAGGAGCATGACAAGGCTATTTGGGGGGTGGGGGTGAAACATTTGGACAAAACTGGCTGTAATGCATGATGAGGTTATGTCTGCAATAAAGAAAAATCTCTATTAATGGGACTGTGGATTCTCTTAGTCCTCTCAACAAGTAGAACTACTAACTGCTCTCTCTCTCTCAATTATGGCATCCTCAGCAATCAGTTCTACCTTGCAGGTATTTTCAGTATACCTCGGGAGAGGGCAGCAAGGTAGCATTGAGAATAGCACAATTACTTCACAGCTCCAGGGTCCCAGGTTCGATTCCGGCTTGGGTCGCTGTCTGTGCGGAGTCTGCACGTTCTCCCCGTGTGTGCGTGGGTTTCCTCCGGGTGTTCCAGTTTCCTCCCACAGTCCAAAGATGTGCAGGTTAGGTGGATTGGCCATGATAAATTGCCCTTAGTGTCCAAAATTGCCCTTAGTGTTTGGTGGGGTTACTGGGTTATGGGGATAGGGTGGAGGTGTTGACCTTGGGTAGGGTGCTCTTTCCAAGAGCCGGTGCAGACTCGATGGGCCGAATGGCCTCCTTCTGCACTGTAAATTCTATGTTAAAATTCTATGAATGAGTATCACACAATTGATAGAAAAGTTATTGCTTCCTATTCTGTGAACTTTTTTTTTGGAAGGGCTGACCTGGATATGCATAAAATCTCACTAGAAGATGTCGGGAGCATCTCCTGATATCATTGTACGATGCACGCGATTTTGAGGTCAGTGGGCGGATGAGCTTCTGTCGACAATTAAAGGGCCAATTAAGGCCATTAAGGTCCAATCGACAACAAATTTATGCTGTCCGTGATATTTTTAGCTTGTCACACCGTCAAACGGGTGGGCAACTATTACATTTTTACTTTCTGGCTTGCCATCTGTGAGAACGCTTCAATATTATTTGCCAGTTCCCTGGTTGATGACATAATTGTTGCTGGGCACCTGGAAATCCCTTGATTTAGCCCCAAATTCAAACTGATATTGAGAATGGCGAAATCTGCACCACAGAAATAGCTAGACTATTTGTGGGCAGCTTTCCTGAAGGTCACAGGTGAGTGAATGCCATCACTTCACAGCTGACAGCAAAGTCCAGGCCCATATAATGCAAATGTGTCAAAATTTGGTAGCCGTAATTTTAAAAAAATGTCCTGGAATATTCTGTTAATATTCAAAGTTAAATTTCTTATGTTGGAAGCAGAGTAATGTTAACCTTTTGTTTCCAAATTTTGCAATACTAACTATACTTAATAGATTGTTTCCTTTATCGCAGACCGCATGAAGGTATCTGAGAATTTATTTGTGATTCGTGCAAAAAAAATGTTGGTATATGAATGTTTTTTAAAAATTTCTCTTTAGAGAATAAATCGAAGAGGGATCTTTATCAAATGCTTGTTCAGCGGGGCTATGAATCCGATCCGATCAAAGGCTGGAAAGAAGCTCAGGAGAAGGTAAAATTTTGTTTTGCTGAAAATACACTAAGCAGCTGGTTATGTTAGAAGCATGAAATGCTGTCATCTACCCAACATTTTAGCCACTATTGCAGTCAATGACAATTTTTTTTTATTGGTAACTCTTTTATGCAATGTCCCTTTTATATTATTTCAAGAGATCTGTGAGCCTGGAATATGCCTGGGAAATTTCAAACTTTTGTCTGCTTCGAACAGCTGTGGCTCCTTAAACATTCCTAAAAAAGACTAATAGGATTTCCTAGGTTTGAGTAAATGGCTTTTGTACAGATAATTGATTAAATGATAGTCTGCGTTCCTCCCTCAAGCTTTACAATAACTGACTATGGGTGAGATTCTTTCGGAGACTTATGTTCTCCCACCAGAGGAGAATTACTACCGATTTAAGTTACCCTGGGAGCGCAAATCGGGAAGCAATTCAATATTCCTTGCCATGGCAATTTATGCATGGTGAGAAACATGAGGGAATTCGGCTATCGGGCCACCATTTTAAGCGGGTGGCCCAATAGCGAAGTCCCGTGGCTGGCCACACCCCTGCATGCAAATCATCCGCCTGGACCCTCTAACTGAAGAGACCCCCTAACTAGAGGGACCCCCTGATGATGGGGACACCCAACAGGGACCCCTAACGAAAAGGACACGCCATAGGGCCCACTGACTAATGGGACTCCACCCCCCACCCTTAAGCCCACCCCCACCCCACCACCACCACAAGAAAAGAGACCCCTGTCTGGAAGCTGGAGAACAGTCCCAAGACCGGGACAGTGAAAAAGATTACAGCTGTAGCACATACCTGGAGCTCCACGTCTCCATTCCTGGAAGGAGAATAGCTGTGACCTGTGTTTAAACACCTCCGCTCCATCAGCTGTACGCCATTCATTCATTTCTAGTAGTGGGCTGTGATTGACAGCTTCCACAAAACAGCCTTGATTCATTCATCACTAGATTCCCCGAAGTCAGAGCCTTGATTCATTCATATCCCTTCATGGATGAATGACCCCACTGTTTACAAACATCAACCACATCAAAGAAAGCTAAGTGCATTCCAATCACTCAAGTATGGGGGTGGGGGGGGCTCCCTATTTTCTGGGGAGGTGTCAAAAATACAACTGTATTTCTAATTATTCACTTTTTTTGGCAAAATATTTTATTAAGGCATTTGTATCATAATTCTAACAAAATAAGCAACCACACACCAAACCAACAACAAAACCCAGCCAACATGGCTTACATAAATAACTCCCCAATTCCAATTCCCCACCAACCTTCCCCCACCTTAGCCAACTTATCCAACACCTCATGCCTCCCCTTTGTCCCCTCCCCCCAAAATCCACTGCTGTCAGCTTAATTTTTTCCAAAGAAGTAGATAAACGGCTGCCACCTCCGGCAAAACCTAGAACAATCTCCTCAGGGCAAACTTAATCTTCTCAAGACTAAGAAACCCAGCCATGTCACTGACTCACACCCCCCGAATTTGAGGGCTTTGAGTCCCTCCATGTCAACAAAATCCGTTTCCGGGCTACCGGGGAGGCAAAAGCCAAGACATCGGCCTCACTCGCCCCCTGGACTCGCGGGTCTTCTGACACACCAAAGGTCGCCACCACTGTACTCGGAACCACCTTTATCTTCAGTACCTCCGACATGACGTCTGCAAACCCCTGGTAGAATTCCTTAAGCTTCGGACATGCCCAAAACATATGGTCATGATTCGCCGGCCCACCCGCACAGCGCCCACACCTATCCTCCACCCCTTCGAAGAACCTGTTCATCCAGTCGTGTGCACCCTGTGGACCACCTTAAATTGTATCAGGTTAAGCCTGACACACGACAAGGACGCATTGACTCAACTCAGGGCGTCCTTCCATAACCGAGCCTCCAACTCCCCACCCAACGCTTCCTCCCATTTCCGCTTTACCTCCCCTCTCTGGGCTCCCTCCCATTCCATCAGCTCCTTATAAATCTCCGATACCTCCCCACTCCCGCTTTTGACGCCACCTTATCCTGTAGTCCCTGGGGCAGTAGGTGCGGGAAAGTTGATACTGCCTCCACACAAAGTCCCTCACCTGCAAGTAGTGAAATCCATTCCCACCGGGCAGCTCAAACTCTTCCTCCATCTCTTCCAAACACGGAAACCCCCCATTTATTAACAGATCCCCAAACCGCTCAATCCCCGCCCGCTGCCACTCCCGAAAGGGACGGGGGGCTCCCTATTATGGGGCCCAATGGGGGTTTCCCTATTAAGAGGGTCCTTGCCAGTTATCCTATTAAGGGTGTCCCTTGCTGGGGGGGTATCCCTATTAAGGGGATCTCTTGGTGGGGGGGGGGGGGGTGCTTTCTGTGGGACAGAGAGGGATGCAGGGGACTGGTAAAGGAGGGGTGGGCAGGTAAAGCATTGTGGAGTGGGGGTGGTGGCCCTCGGAGGACTTTGGTGGCAACTCACTTCAGGAGTTACCTCCTTGTCCCAAAATGAGGATCACCATGTCAGGTTCAGATTTGGTGAGACCTGAAGTAATCCCCGCCCACGAGATTGACAGCCCAGGGGACTGGAGGATCACGGAGGACTGGAGAAAAGATCACCGGGCCTGCTAAGTGGATGCAAATGGGTCATTAACACCTATTTGCATTCATTTACATCCTCCCGCTGGCACGTGTGTGCGAACCTCAATCCTGCTGCCAGTGGGGGGCTTCGGAGCATCGTGTTAGGAACAGCACCCGCCAATTCCGATTTTTCCATTCTGCACCACCTCGGGGACCCCACCGTGGGCGATGGAGAATTCAGGCGTAAGTTTGCAACATCGATATTGAGTTTTTAAAATTTAAGGTACCCAATTCTATTTTTTTCCCAATTAAAGGACAACTTATCGTTGCCAATCCACCTACCCTGCACATCTTTATGCTGTGGGAGTGAGACCCACGCAGACACGGGGAAGTGTGCAAACTCCACACGGACGGTGACCCAGGGCCAGGATCGAACCTGGGTCCTCAGCCCCGTGAGGCAGCAGTGCTAACCACCGCGCCACTGTACCACCCCATCTGTATTGAGTTAAACCAGGTTCAATATCCTGATAGGCACCTTTTGGGGGGAAAGTATTTTTAGTGAGCATTTCATATTTCATATCAACAGTTACAGATCAAGACAAAACCAATATTGAGTCATGCTGGGATGGGGGGGGGGGGGGGGGCGGCTGTGGAGGGGTCTGCTGGGTTTGTGCTCGCCTCTGTGGTTACCCTTTGTCTACCTCTGTTCTCTCCTTCTACTTGTCTTGCGTATCCCGTGGTGTCGAACAGGAGTCTGCAGCTTTGGGTGGTGCTGCCGATCGCCAGCCGAGATGGGTCTCCGGCGGGCGAATAGGGAGGCAAAGTCTAGGACATCTGCCCCTTTCCTCATGAAGAACTCTGGCAGTTCTGATATCCCAAAGACCGCCACCAATGGGCAGGGCTCCACCCTCACCCCTTCAACCCTGGACATGGCCTCCAAGAACGAGGTCCATCACCCGACAAGTCAGAGGCAAGATCAGAACATGTGGGCATTGTTAGCCGGGCCGCCCTGGCACCGTTCACACTTATCCTCCACTTCCGGAAAGAATCCGCTCATTCTTGTCCTGGTTAGCTGCGCCCTATGCACCACTTTTAACTGCCTTAGGATTAGCCCTGCGCATGTGGAGGTGAGGTTTTCCCTGTGTGGTGCTTCAATCAATCCAGAGTCCACCTCTTATCTCCCTGCCTAGTTCTTCCTATCACTTTTCTTGTCCAGAGATGCACATACCTCTTCGAGTAGTCATCCATACATGTCGTAATAGTTCCCATCTCCTAGTTCGCCCACGCTAAGTAGTCTGTCCAATAGTTTGTTCTGGTGTCTGGCGGAATGTCGTTACTTCCTTACGGAGGAAATTATTGATTTGGTTGTACCATAGCTCGTTCCCTTTTGGGACCTGGAGCTTGTCCATCAGTTCTCCTAAGGTTGCTACTCTGCCTTCTAAGTATATGTCTCCACTTTTAGAAGGAGGGGGTCCGTTATTTCAGCCTCAGACTGAATGGCCAAACCTTTAAAACAGAGATGAGGATGAATGTCTTCAGCCAAGGGTGGTGAATCTGCGGAACTCTTTGCTGCGGAAGGCTGTGGAGGCCAAATCACAGTGTCTTTAAGACAGAGACAGATAGGTTCTTGATTAATAAGGGGTTATGGGGAGAAGGCAGGAGAATGGGGATGAGAAAAATATCAGCCATGATTAAATGGCAGAGCAGACTCGATGGGCCAAGTGGCCTAATTCTGCTCTTATGTCTTATAGATTGGATAAGCTTGAGTTGTTTTCACTGGAGCAAAGAAGACTGAGTGGTGACCTGATCAAGGTGTACAAGATAATGAGGTGCATGGACAGGGTGGATAGGGAGCAGCTGTTCCCTTAGTTGAAAGCTCAGTTAAGACAGGACACTATTTCAAGGTGAGGGGCAGGAGGTTTAGGGGGGAGTTAAGGAAAAATATTTTTATCCAGATGGTGGTGACAGTCTGGAATGCATTGCCTGGGAGGGTGGGAGAGGCAAGTTGCCTCACATCCTTTAAAAAGTACCTGGATGAGCACTTGGCACGTCATAACATTCACAGCTATGGGCCAAGTGCTGGCAAATGGGATTAGATATTCAGGTCAGGTGTTTTCATGTGTCGGTGCAGATTCGATGGACCGAATGGCCTCTTCTGCACTTCATTATTCTGTGATGAAGATCGGGAGGAATCTGAACCAGAAAAAAAGGAACCTGTGCAGTACGTTTACCTTAATTGCCTGCACTCTCCCCGCTAAAGAGAAAGGGACCGAGTCCCACCTCTGCAGATCCCTTCCTACGTCTTCCACCAGACTCGTCGGGTTCCATTTGTGGATCCGTGCCTATCCGTGAGCTATTTGGATCCCCATGTATCGGAATTTGGTCTGGGCAGTTGGAACGGAAACCTCCCCAGTTCTGTTCCCTCCCCTCGCGTGTTCGCATTGGAGGTTTATAACCTGAGAAGGTTCCGAACTCCCTCAGGAGTTCCATTATTCCTTCCATGCTGGCTTAGGGGGTTGAGACGTAGAAGAGCAGGTCATCCATGTGGAGTGAGACTCTATGTTGTCTGTCTCCCCTCCGAATGCTTCTCATTGAATTTCATAGAATTTACAGTGCAGAGCGAGGCCATTTGGCCCATCGAGTCTGCACCGGCTCTTACAAAGAGCACCCTACTCGAGCCCATGTATCTCCCCTATCCCTGTTACCCAGTAACCCCCACTTAACCTTTTTGGACACTAAGGGCAATTCAGCATGGCCAATCCACCTAACCCGCACATCTTTGGACTGTGGGAGGAAACCGGAGCACACAGAGGAAATCCACACAGACACGGGGAGAACGTGCAGACTCCGAACAGACGGTGATCCAGCCGGGAATCGAACCTGGGACCCTGGAGCTGTGAAGCAACTGTACTGACCACTATGCTACCATGCTGCCCACCCCTCTCCATCTTATTGAAACTTACAAGATACTTAAAAAACTTTAATAAATATATTAAAAAAAAAAAAGAAACTTACAAGATACTGCGATGCTGGGATAGAGAGGACTTGAAGAGGATGTTTCCACTAGTAGGAAAAACTGGAACACCCTAGTGTTCTAGAACTAGAACAAGAGCGCAAAGCCTCAGACTGAAGGGTCAAACCTTCATGAATGTCTTCAGCCAGAGGGCGGTGCTCTCCACCTCTTCGATGCTCTGAGAGCGATCGCCAGTGGCTCAATTGCCTGGGCAAATAGTATTGGGGCTAGAGGGCATCCCTGCCTTGTGCCTCTGTGCAGCCTGAAGCATCCAGACCTGGTGGTCTTTATTTGTACGCTCGCCATGGGTGTGCTATACAATAGTTTCACCCACAGGTGAACTCTGGCCCAAACCATTCCAGTACCTCCATGAGGTACCTCCATTCAACTCTGTTGAAGTCCTTCTCTGCATTGAGGAGATGATCACCTCTGGTGCCCTCTTCCCGGATAGGGTCAAGACCACGTTCAGGAGGCGCCTGATGTTCGCTGTTAGCTGTTTACCCTTGACAAAGCCCGTCTGATCTTTCGCAATTACCTCTGGTACACAGTTCCCCAGCCGCCTCAACAGGATTTTCACCAGCATTGTGGCGTCCATGTTCAGGAGTGAGTTGGTCTGTATGATCAACACTCCATTGGGTCTTTGCCCTCTTTAGGGAGCAGTGACAGCAAGGCCTGAGCCAGCGTTGGTGGCAGGATTCCCCTTGATAACGAATCAATGAACATCTCCCGCAGGTGCAGGGCCAGTGCTGGCGCAAATCTTTTGTGGAAGTCAGCCAGGAATCCATCTGGCCCTGGCACCTTTCCGCCTGTAGTTAATACTCTGCATGGCTTCTTCCAGTTCTAGCGGTGCTTTCAGGCCCTGTCCTTTACCTTCTGCCCGACTGGCATGTCGAGGAACTGCTTCATCGGGGCTCAGAGCTGTACAGCTCCTGGTAGAATAGTGCAAAGGTTTTGTTAATATCTGGAACTGCGATTAGTTTACCATACCTGTCCTTCACCTGCGTTATTTCCCTTGTGTCTCCCTACTTTCTCAGCTGGTGAGCCTGCAGGTGGCTGGCCTTGTCTCCATGCTCAGAAAATGTCCCCCATGTCTGGCATAGCTAGTTTTACTGCTCTCCTGGTGGAGAGCAGGTCTTATTCCATTTGTAGTATTTTCCCTCTCCGCCAGTAGTTCTACAGTTGGGACTGTATTATTGCTGGTCCATCTCCAGTATGGAATCAACTAACTGTTAGCTAGATGCCCTCTCCTTCCTATCTCTGAGAGTCCTGTATGCTATAATCTCCCCCATATCACTGCGTTCAGTGCCTCCCAGAATGTGGAGACCTCCCCATTCTGGTTGCGGTTATATATCCGTCGATGGCTTGTGATATGTTCTCACAGGATGCCTTGTCGGCAAGGAGGGCTGTGTCCAGCCTCCATGGCGGGTATTGGACCCAGCCCGTCTCCCACCTCACATTCACGTAGTGTCAAGAGTGGCCAGAGATTTAAATTGCAGAGTATTCCGCCCCTACCACCCCTGGAAGCAGTGATTTCCCCACTACAAAGTAGTCGATCCTCATGTAAACCCTGTGGAGCTGGGAGAAGAAGGAGAACTCCCTCTCCCTTGTGTCTGTGAACCTCCATGGGTCTACTGCCCCCATCTGCTCCATGAAGGTGTTCAGTTCTCTAGCCATGTTCGACTGTTTCCCCGATTTGGGGCTGGATTTGTCGGTCCTGTATGAAGTTGATGTCATCCGTCCATGTCTTTCTTTCTCACTTTCACGCTCACTCTCATTTTCTCTCACCACCCCTCCAACCCCCCAAAGACATTTACAAGCACCACTGGTACCACTTCCAGGACACTGCTCACCATGATGTACAGTTCCCCGGGTCCATAACCGTCTTTGTCGCTGTGCATTTCTTCCTCTTATTGATCGGTATGGCCATCCTCCTAGCCCTTGTCCCGTAACACACTTGGAATGTCTGCCCCACCATCTCTTTCACAGGCACCGTTTTTAAAAACTCCTAGTTACCAGTGACTTTATTGGAGAAACAATCAAAAAGTTAAAACAAGAAAGAAGTGTTTTTACCTTTGTATTATATCCTGTTAGTTACCCTGTTCACTCGGGTCCAAAATGTCTGTTCCTTTTGCTGGTCTGTCAGCTCATACTTTCAGCAACATGATGGGCAAAACATTTTAAGTGCAGGGGCAAATCTAACTAATAGTAGACACCATCAGTGCGGTAAAGTCCTAGCCCAACACTTTCCTGTCCGATGGCTGGCTGTGGGGTTAGCACATGATCGTTGTTCAAAAGGATTTTTACTGGAATTCTTTTTTTTAATTGAACTTTGTCTGGCATGATATGATGTTGCCTTTAACATAAAGGGCTGGGTTCTACACCGCTGATAGCGGAGTTTCCGATGCAGCGAAGAACCCAGTATCAACCAAATACTGATGCTCCGGACCCCCACTGGCAGCGACATTGAGGTTCGCGGCCCGTGCCAGCAGGGGGCTGCAGATGGGTCAAATTAACATTTGCATCCTATTAACAGGCCGGGCACCGGATTCTCCAAGCCCGCGTGAATCTCGGTCCTCTGGGCCGGGATTCACATGGGTGCGAATTGATGCAGGTATTTCCTAGCATGGCCCTGGCACGATGAACCCCACGGTGGGCCAAGGGGGTAACTCTTTTAGGGTGTTGCCACCAAAGTCCATCGGGTGGGCACCCTACCCCCCACTTGAAACCCCCCAATAAGAGAGACCTCTCACCAGAAACCTCCTCTCCCACCCCTCCCCCTATTACAACGACCTCTGCCTGGAACCCCTCAATTTCAGAGGCTCCTGCGTGGAAGCTCCCCATAAGAGAGAACCCTCCCTGGAAGCTAGAGAGCAGTCCAGACCGAGACAGTGAAAAAAAATAACGGCTTTAAAATGCACCGGCTGGCTCATGCGGAGGCTAGTTTAGCACAGGGCTAAATAGCTGGCTTTGAAAGCAGACCAAGGCAGGACAGCAGTGCGGGTTCAATTCCCGTATCGGCCTCCCCGAACAGGCACCAGAATGTGGAGACTAGCGGCTTTTCACAGTAACTTCATTTGAAGCCTACTTGTGACAAGCGATTTTCATTTCATTTCAAGAAGCAGCACCTGTAAATTCTTAGAAAGGGAAAACCACATCAGCTGGGTTTAAACCTGTCATTTTTGATCTGCAAGGCATTCATTCATATCAATGTGAAATTGATGTGGGGGGTCGGGTCACCCTTGTACTGTTGTTGGAGGGGGGGGAGGGAGATGGGGGGATGGTTGCCGATGGTGAGAGTCACAGGGGAGTCCCTTGTAATTCTTGCCATGCATAAATTTGCACGGCAAGAGATGGTGAATCACCTCTGATTTGCGTTCCCAGGACAAGCTCAAATCAGAGACAGTTCATCTCCAGCGGGAGAACATAGGGCTAGATTGTCCGATTTTGAGGCCATGTCCGGAGGAAGTGTCTAGTTCTATGACCAAAAAATCGGCACTAATCCTCCGACCGGTGAGGGGCTAGCAGCCACGCCACATAATACAAAAGGCCTTCACAGAATAAATGGCCGGAGAATTGCTGGGTCCGTGGCCACGCATGTACTTGCCGACGACCTGCAGCGGTCGCACCGTACCACATGGCGCCGGCCGCGTGCGGACCCGACCTGTCCGATAGTGCCACCTGGGCACCCCAGGCCGCCCCCCACCAGTCCCCCCAGCCCTCGCTTAAGTCCCCTCGGCCAGCGGCACGACTCCCCTCGACTGTGGAGGCGCTGGACACAGTCCACACAGAGTTCATGACAACTGAGAGCACACATGTCCCGCGCTGTCGAAACCTCTGCCCATCGGGGGGCGGGCATCAGGATAGGGCCTTCAGGTAACGACCCAAGGCCATCCCAGCGGCATGTGGAGTACACCCCGATGACGCCGATTTGGAGGGGGCAGAGCATCTGAAAACAAGCGCTGCGCCCGATTCGGTCGTAACCAGGATTCCCCACTCGATCGCCGATTACGATATTGCCGTCGGGCAACTGAGAAACTCGCCCATATTCTCCCATATGAGAATTCCGGCCAATGGATGCGAAAGTTGGAGGAATTTTGGACCCGTAGCCTGGTTAATACATCGATTAGCATTTTGATTCCATGATCATGTATCAAATTCTGCTTAAAAATAAATTTGGGTGCTCTTCCCTACTACTTCCACTTTTTTTATTTGCAGACAACAACAGAAGAAGAGTTGTTGGAAGTAGATGACGGCACTTCAAGTATTTCGGGTGCAGGATCTGGGCCAGACTTCAATTACATCTTGAACATGCCTCTTTGGGCTCTTACAAAGGAGAAAGTAGATGATCTACTAAAGCAGAGGGATACAAAAGTAATGCACTGACTTCATTATTGTAATACTTACAGGCCTGTGCCTCTAAATATTGTGCCTAGCTATCTTTTATATGTTGTAGGGAAAGGAACTTGATGATCTGAAGAGAAAGAGTGCTTCTGATCTCTGGAAAGATGACCTTGCTGCCTTTATTGAAGAACTTGATGTAAGTTTAACAAAAGCATGCCTACCAATATGAGTTCTTATTTTAACTAAAGTCAAACTAGGATTATCCATCTTAAAAAATAGATTTTTTTCATTTACTTGTGATAACATTACCGTGTTGCCTGTCATGGCGAATCGGGAAACCCGCAGGAGACGGCTTGAAACTGATTGTTGTCCCGTTAATGGGATGCAGATGAAGGCCCAAGGGCGAGGAATTCTTACTAAGGCATGGGTGAATGAGGGTGAGGTGCACAATTGCAACAAAATAAATTTGCAGTCGATTCCCCCAAAGGTGGTTCCTGGAAAATAAATGTAATTTTCTTTATCAAGGAGGATGCATTTAATTTCATATTGTACTTGCATAAATAAACCCCTGTACATAAAGCATAGATGCAGATCTTTACTGTCTGTGAGAAACTGCCTGCAAAGCTGACAGTTCTTGTTCAGAAGAAGTGATTTTGTGGGATTGCCCTGAATAGGAATTATGCATTTAACCAAAACTATATGCTTGTATAGATGAACTTTAATGAAGCCTTAGTTCAGACCAGGGTGAATAAATAATTTAACAGGATCTAATGAGTTTGAATATAGTTGATTTGCAGTTAAAATGATCAGCTGAATTCTGAATGGCTTTTTAGCTTCAAATGTAGAGCAGTTTTATTTGTTATGAATAATCACTTATTAAAAATAATTTATTTCTCAATTTTAATGCAGCGTGTGGAAGCCCAAGAGAAAGAGGATCTTCTTGTAGGATCACTTGGTAAAGCAGTTAAGGGCAAGGTTGGTAAACCGAAAATAAAAAAGATGCTGCTTGAAGAAACTCTGCCATCAGTCCATGGTAGGAGAATTGAACCAGTCATTAGTCTTGCTATGAAGGCAGATGCCACAAGAAGGATGATCAAGAAGAAAGGAAAGGCAAGTTAAAATATAATTACAAATGTTTTCAAACTGTTTGGAGTGCATTGTTTTTTTTTTTGTTCTTGGTTTATCTCTGCAGTTCATTAATGGTTTGAATTCTTAAAACTATACAGTTACCGTATAGATTTAAAATGTGCATTGAGGTTGAGTTCAATGAAACAAAAACAAAATGAGTTGGATAATTCAGTCATCCATCCACTTAAATACGCCCTCATATTTCCCATGAATAGATATTTTCCTCATCTTTAATTGAAATTATTCAATACAAATTCCACTGCCCTGCTTTATCCCATAACTCCATATCTCCACTGCTCCAAAAGTTTATCAAATTTCCACTTAGGGCAGTGAGTTTGGGAGAGATAGAACCTGTGAGTGGATGATCAGCTCCTCACAAATTCTGCCTCTCCCAGGCACAGGGGTGACTTTTCCCTCATTAGATGCCCCCATGATTAATTTTTCCTGGGTTTTTGATGATGAATTTACCCACCCACATTTTGAATGTTGGGTTGGATCTCATAATGCATTATTGGGTTCTGCTCTTTTACCAAAACTACTCCCATTCCAGGATAATCCTGGATAGCAAATATAGCTGTAGCCTTCTGTATTGCAAACTGCCTCCTTAAATGCTCCCCTCCGACCTCCTCCTCACTCACTTCCAACAAGCGAGGAGCTCATGGACATTTTAGTCACTAAGATTGAAACCATTAGAACAGTTGTCCCTTGCCCTTTCTCTCCTTTTCCATAACCCAACGGTTTCCACTTACCCTGTATTTGCATTTTTGTTCTAGTTTTCTTGCCAGCTCCTCTTGTATCTCATGCAAGTTCATCTTGTTCATGGGACCCACCTGGAGGCTTTGTGCCTCCCCTTCCAGTAAAGGATCTGGTGTCCCTTTGACCCTCTTGTTTGTGAGCTTTTCATGCATACTTCCCTCCCCTCAGTCGTCCCTCTGCCTTCCATTGTTTGCCTTCTTCGTCCACCCCCTTGCCCCTCTGTCTGCCGACGTGAGGCCTTGTCCTCCCCACTGCACCCCTCCCCCTTGCATAGCCCTTCTTCCATATTACCACCCTGCAGTCGAACCTCAAACCGATGTTTCAATGGCTGCGTGAGTCCCACATCATTATCCTGCCCAGATAGACAATGGTGTGTGGCAGCAGAGGAAAGGAGACTCCTGTACTCAGCAATGCCAGGTGCAGTATTGATTCGATATGGTGACATAAGAGGGTCCATGGGTCCAGCAGTGAGGTGCTGTTCATGAAGACAAGCTTGGTATGGAGATGGTAGGTAGGAACCAGTCCCTGGCAGAGTGGTGAACACCGAATCAGGAGTAGTGCAACACTATGAAGAAAGGTCGTTGCAGTGACCTTGAACTTTTGCGAACTGAGGTTCACCTCATGTATGGCACTTTAGCAATCGAGTTTTGGACTGACATAATTTCACACTGGCTTGATGCAAGATTGAACCTAGAATTAGGAGCAGAGGTGCATCCCCTCGAGCCTGCTCCGCCATTCAATTAGATCATTGCTGGTCTCAGGTCAACCTCTCTAGCTATTCCCCATATCCCTTTAACCCATTTTAAAAATCAGAAATATCGCTATCTCCTAAAGGGATTGATGAAGTAAATGTAGACTAAATATTCTCCCTTATGGGGCAATCTTGAACAAGAGGTCACAGATATAGGTTGAGAGGCAGTAGAGCGGAGGTGAGGAGGAACTACTTTCACAGAGGGTGCTGAATTTGTGGAACTCGCTGCCCCATAGTGCGGTGGAGTTTGAGTCATTAAATGCTTTCAGGAAGGAGATAAAGATATTTCTGCTAAAACTCCACACGGACAGTGATCCAGGGCTGGGATCGAACCCGGATCCTCGGCGCCGTGAGACAGCAGTGCTAACACTGCGCCATCATGAACATTTTTTAATCTTTTCAAGCTACTACATTTCCATTTATACACCTGAATTTTATTAACACCATTTCAAATGTTCTTTGGAAATGCGTACACAACTCCCCCACAGCATTCCCTGTATCTATAAAATCACTTGTTTCAAAACTGCTATCAAACACAGTCTGCTTTAAAACCCTTACTGGGTGTACTTGATTAACTAATGCATTGAGAAAGAAAAGGGAATCACAGTTCCTTTTATGACATTTCTAAAAGCCTAAATATTTTTTAAAAATCTTTGCACCATTCGTGATCTGTGACATTGTTCATTCTTGATAATCATTGATTATTATTTTCAGGGTGATACAGATGCAATAAAACTAGAGTTTGATGAAGACGTTGGGACAGCCATAGGAGAAGGAAATGGAGAAGTATCGAACACAAGTGAACCCAAAGTCAAAACTCCACGACTGAAGAAAGAAAAAAAGGAACCTGGTGTGTAAACATTGATTAGAACGTCCATCACTTGATCAGTAGACTTGCAATTATATTAACCAGAGCGATGACTAACCAGAGTTCTTTAATTAATTCAATCAAATGCAACGTTTACTTAAATATAAAAGCAAAATGCTGGGAATCTGAATTTGTTCGTTGGTCAAGAAGCATCTGTGGAAAGATGATTAATAAGGGGATATGGGGTTATGGGGAGAAGGCAGGAGAATGGGGATGAGAAAATATCAGCCATGATTGAATGGCAGAGCAGACTTGATGGGCTGAGTGGCCTAATTCTGCTCCTGTGTCTTATGGTCTTATGGAAAGAGAAAGTTAACATCTCAAGTTGATAACCATTCATAACCATAGAACTGCAAAACGTTAAATATGTAATAAATGTTACGCAAATGTAGAGGCTGAAACAGTCCCCATTCACCACCAACCTTCTCCGCCTGGCTAAATTTTTTCTCCCATTATGAACACCATCTTTGAATTCACTCACTTGCTTGAACTAAAAGTGTTCTGTGCAAATTCAGAAGAGTCCTCGGTAGTCTACCCTTTTTTTGCGACGTGCAAAACTTTCCTTGTTTCAGTCCGAGTCAGGTCCCCTCGCTAAATTCTTCTTTCCAAGAACACTAGTAACTGTATCAGTGATGTTTCCTGCTCTCACTCTGAACTGGAGAATTCATCAACTTGGCTCCCATTTTCCATCCTTCCCTTTCTTTCCTTCCTCACCTACTTTTAGCCTCCATTTCTGGGGATAGTTATTAGTCAATGACCACTACAATCTATTGACTCTCATGACTAATTTGACTATTTTCCTCTGATCCCATTGTAGCGATCCTATTCCATTCATGGGCTGAATTCTCCGTCGGTGAGATCCTCCACTTCGCTGGCAGCACAGTCACACCAGTGGATTTCCCCACAACGTAGGGGTGCCCATAGTGGGAAATCCCATTGGCCGGCTGCCGGGATGAAGGATCCCGCTACGGCTGGGGGACGCCACACCAGAAAATGGGTGTGACGGGGCGGAGAATCCTGCCCCAAGTCTTTTGTTCTATCTTACTTGCCTTCCATTCAATCATGGATCTTCCCTTTTTGTTCTGTCCTAACCTCCCCACCACACTGGCTTCCATACCTGCTTACATCAAAAAACAGTTATATCTCTAACTTTCCAGTTCTGAAGATAGGTCATCAACCTAAAATGTTAACTTTGTTTCTCTCCATAGATGCTGCCTTTATATCCAACATTTTCTGTTTTTATTTTCCTTAACTGTAGCCTATAATAGTAATGCCAAGCAATTTCTAGTTTATGTCAAAGCAGTTGTAGATTGAATATAAAGCTGACTGCAGTAATGAAATGGATTAAAATAAGGAGAATGACTATTTCAGCAAAGCCTTTGACAAGGTCCCACATGGGAGACTTATTAAGAAGGCAAATGCACATGGAATACAGGGTGATTTGATAAGGTGGATTCATAATTGGCTTAGTGTAGGAGACAGAGGGTGATGATAGGCAGCTGCTTTAGTGTCTGGAAGCCTGTGAACAGTAGCGTACGATAGGGATCCGTGCTGGGCCCTCTATTGTTTGCCATTTTTATAAATGACTTAGATGACTATGTGGGGGGTAGGATCAGTAAGTTTGCGGATGACAAAAAGATTGGCCAGGTGGTTAACAGTGAGGTTAAGTGTCTTGGGTTACAGGAAGTTATAGACGGGATGGTCAAATAGGCGGATAAGAGGCAGATGGAATTTAGAACAAAGAACAATCTTTTGGCTCTCCAACCCTGCACGGACCATGCTGCCCGTCTGAACTAAAAACCCCTATCCTTCCGGGGACCATATCCCTCTATCCCCATCCTATTCATGTACCTGTCAAGGCGCACCTTAAAAGTCACTATCGTATTTGCTTCCACTATCTCCTCCGGTAGCGGGTTCCAGGCTACCACTACCCTCTGTGTAAAAGACCTGTCTCGTACATCTCCTTTAAACCTCGCACCTTAAACCTATGCCCCCTAGTAATTGACTCTTTCACCCTGGGAAAAAGCTTCTGACTATCCATTCTGTCCATGCCCCTCATTATCTTGAAGACTCCCATCAGGTCGCCCCTCAACCTCCGTCATTCCAGTGAGAACAAACCAAGTTTCTCCAACCTCTCCTCATAGCTAATGCCCTCCATACCAGGCATAATGCCCTCCATACCAGGCAACATTGTGGTCAATCTTTTCTGTACCCTCTCCAAAGCTTCCACATTCTTCTGGTAGTGTGGCGACCAGAATTGAACATTCCATTCCAAATGCGGCCTAACGAAGGTTCTGTGAAGCTGCAACATGACTTGCCAATTTGTAAACTCAATGCCCCTGCCGATGAAGGCAAGCTGCCGTATGCCTTCTTGACTACCTTCTCCACCTGCATTGCCACTTTCAGTGACATGTGTACCTGTACACCCAGATTCCTCTGCCTATCAATACTCTTAAGGGTTCTGCCATTTACTGTATGTTTGCCATCTGTATTAGACCTTCCAAAATGCATTACATCACATTTGTCTGGATTAAACTCCATCTGCCATCTCTCCACCCAAGTCTCCAACCGATCTATATCCTACTGTATCCTTTGACGGTCCTCATCGCTATCCGCAATTCCACCAACCTTTGTGTCATCCGCAAAGTTACTAATCAAACCAGTTACATTTTCCTCCAAATAATTAATGTATGTTGCAAACAGCAAAGGTCCCTACATTGATTCCTGAGAAACGCCACTAGTCACAGCCCTCCATTCAGAAACACACCCTTCCACTGCTACCCTCTGTCTTCGGTGACCGGGCCAGTTCTGTATCCATCTTGCCAGTTCACCTCTAATCCAGTGCAACTTCACCTTCTGTACCAGTCTGCCATGAAGGATCTTGTCAAAGGCCTTACTGAAGTCCATGTAGACAACATCCACTACCCTACCCTCATCAATCATCTTCGTTACTTCTTCGAAAAACTCGACCAAGTTAGTGAGACACAACCTCCCTTCACAAAACCATGTTGCCTCTCGCTAATACGTCCACTTATTTCCAAGTGGGAGTAGATCCTGTCTCGATCCTCTTCCAACAATTTCCCTACCACTGACGCAAGGCTCACCGGCCTGTAATTACCTGGGTTATCCTTGCTACCCTTCTTAAACAAAGGAACAACACTGACTATCCTCCAATCCTATGGGACCTCTCCTGTAGCCAGGGAGGATACAAAGATTTCTCTCAAGGCCTCAGCAATTTCCTCCCTTGCCTCTCTCAGTATTCTGGGGTATATCCCATCAGGCACTGGGGACTTGTCTACCTTAATGTTTTTCAAGACCCCCAATACCTCCTTTCTAATCTCAACATGACCCAAACTATCTGCACTCCCTTCCCCAGACTCATCATCCACTAAGTCCTTCTCTTTGGTGAATACTGACACAAAGTACTCATTTATATCTCGCCCATTTCCTCCGGCTCCACGCATAGATTCCCTCCCCTGTCCTTGAGTGGGCCAACCCCCTCCCTGGCTACCCTCTTGCTCTTTATATCTGTATAAAAAGCCTTGGAATTTTCCTTAATCCTGCTGGCCAATTACATTTTGTGACCCCTTTCAGCCCTCCTGTCTCCTTACTTAAGTTTCTTTCTACTTTCCTTATATGCCATACTTGCTTTGTGTGTTCCCAGCCTCCTACCTTGACAAATGCTTTTTTCTTTTTGATTTGGCTCACAATATCTCTCGCCATCCAAGATACTCAAAACTTGCCATGCTTATCCTTTATCCTTACAGGAACGTGCCGTCCTGAATTCCTATCAACTTACACTTGAAAGCCTTCCACATGCCAGATGTTGATTTGCCCTCAAATATCTGCCCCCAATCTACAGTCTTCAGTTCCTGCCCAATATTGTTGTAATTAGCCTTCCCCCAGTTTAGCACCTTCATCTGAGGACTGTACTTATCTTTATCCATCAGTACCATAAAGCTTACTGAATTGTGGTCACTGTTCCCGAACTGCTCCTCTACTGAAACGTCGACCACCTGACCGGGCTCATTCCCCAACACCAGGTCCAGTACGGACATTTCCCTAGTTGGACTATCTACATACTGTTTCAACAAGCCCTCCTGGATGCTCCTTACAAACTCTGCCCCATTCACACCCCTAGCACTAAGTGAACCCCACTCAATATAGGGGAAGTTAAAATCACCCACCACAACAACCCTCTTGCTTTTACACCATGCCAAAATCTGCCTACATATCTCTTCCTCTAAATCCCGCTGGCTGTTGGGAGGCCTGTAGTAAACCCCCTACATGTGACTACACCCTTCCTATTCCTGAGCTCTACCCATACTGCCTCGTAGTATGAGCCCTCCGAGGTGTTCTCCCGCGATACAGCCGAGATATTCTCCTTAACCAGTAGCAACTCCCCCACTCCTTTTACATCCTCCTCTATCCCGCCTGACACATCTGTATCCCTTTTAAACCTGAAAAGTGTGAGGTGATACACTTTGGAAGGAGTAATTTAACAAGGAAGTATACTACGAAAGGGCTGACACTGGGAAGTTCTGAAGAACAAAGGGACCGTGACGTGTTTGTCTATCGAGCTCTGAAGGCAGAAGTAGATTAATAGGGTGGTGAAAAAGGCATATGGGACACTCGCTTTTATTATTCGGGGCTTATATTACAAAAGCAGGGAGATCATGACGGAGCTGTATAGAACCTTGATGAGGCCACGGCTGGAGTACTGTGTGCAATTCTGGTTGCCATATTATAGGAAGAATGTGATTGCACTGGAGGGGGTGCAGAGAAGATTCACCAGGATGTTGCCTGGGATGGAACATTTAAGTTATAAAGAGAGGTTGGATAGGCTTGGGTTGTTTCCTCTGGAGCAGAGAAGACTGACGGGTGACCCGATTGAGGTATACAAGATTATGAGGGGTGTGGACAGGGTGTATAGGGAGCAGCTGTTCCCCTTAGTTGAAGGGTCGGTTACGAGGCGACACAAGTTCAAAGTGAGCGGCGGGAGGTTTAGGGGGGAATTTGAGGAAAAACTTTTTTACCCAGAGAGTCTGCGATGCACCGCCTGGGAGGGTGGTAGAGGCGGTATGCCTCACATCCTTTAAAAAGTACCTGGATGAGTACTTGGCATGCCATAACATTCAAGGCTATGGGCCAAGTGAGATTTGGTGGGCATGTTAGACCTTTCAGGCGTTGGTGCAGACTCAGTGGGCCGAAGGGCCTCTTCTGCACTGTACTATTCTGTGATTTTGCTACATATTTTCATCCAATATTAAAATAGTGCTTTCAAAAATATTCTTAAGTTAGAATACTTGACTCACCGAGTCACTGTTAATGCATGTACCAAAATACTTGTGGGTTGATACGATTTAATGTACCACACAACTATTTGAATTTTTGTGATATCATGGAACCACTAGCAATTGTGACATTAAAGCAGTGATGTTATTGCAAATTATTAATTAACCATACAACCAAAGATAACTTCCTACCTCAGGAAGATATATAAGCATCTTGTACTGGTAGCTTCTTAATGTTAAACCTGCACTGTATAATCTCACGTTCCCAAATTGCTTTTTAAATTTTTTTAAAAAGTGACCTTCAAATTGTCATTCTCCAAGCCACCACGTTTAGCTTGGGTTTGTTGGTGCACCTTGGGACTTTTATGAATTTTTATGTGAAAGGTGAAATCAGATTTATATTTGGACAAGGTTTGGATTGGAAAGTAAGTTACTCTCCTTCGTCAATTTTAGCAGACTGTGACTTTTCCCATCGCTACCCTTGCCCATCACCAAAAACCTAGTGTAATAACCACAGGATGTTTGCGACTGAAAATATTCAATTTAGTCTATGATAAAATATAAAAGGATTGAAATTACAGCTAATACTGGACTTCCGGTGATGGGAGGTGGCCGCACAAAGGAGGGCTCCCGTTCGGGAACAGCATTTTCGGGGCTTTAAGCCTGGTCCCAGGGTCCACGGAGGCGGCAAAAGCAGGAAGAAACAGTGAAGGTACAGTGAAGAAAAATGTCGAGGGTGAGCAAAAAATCGTCCGTAAAGAAAACAGCTGAAGGTCCGTCGGGGAGTGGAAAGGTCACTGCGGGGTCACCAAGGAAAATGGAGGCTGGGGCACCAGCGGAGGCTGCATTGCTTACAGCTGAAGAAATAACTAAGAAAATGGCTGCGGAATTCGAAAGGCAGTTTACAAGATACATGGAGACAATGAGGAAGGAGATGAGAGAGGTTTTGAGTGCGCTGGTGGAGGAGGCGATTTCCCCGGTGATGATGGCGGTGGCGAGCGCAGTGTCGGTGGTGTGAGAGCAAGGGGAGGGGCTGAAGGAAGTGGAGGAGACGTTATTGCAGCACGGTGATCAACTTGCCTCGATGGGGAAGGAGATGCGGAAGGTGATGGACATTAACAAGGATCTGCGAGGAAAAATGGAAGACCTGGAAAACAGATCCAGGTGACAGAATTTGAGGATTGTAGGGCTGCCCGAAGGAGTTGAAGGACCGAGGCCGATTGAGTATTTTGCCGCGATGCTGGCAAAACTATTGGGGGAAGGGGAGGATCCCTCCCGATATGAACTGGATCGGGCTCATCGGTCGTGAAGGCCTGTACCAATGGCGAGTGAGCCGCCAAGGGTAGTGACTCTGTGCTTCCGTAGGTACAGTGTGAAGGAGAAGGTCCTGAGCTGGGCCAAGCAGAAGCGGGTGGTACAGTGGGCTGGAGCTGGTTTACGTGTATACCAGGATTTTACGGTGGAGCTGGCGAGGAGGCGGGCTGCCTTCAACCGGGTGAAGAGGACACTGTACACTAGCAAGGTGCAGTGCAGCATTGTATATCCAGCGAAGCTGAGGGTGACTTACAAGCTCAGGCTCTCTTATTTTGGAACGGCGGAAGCAGCGGAGGAGTTTGCGAAGGCAGAAGGACTGTGGCAGAATTGTGAAATGGCCATGTGCTGATGTGACCTCATGACTGACTGTATTTTCTTCTTTTTTTGTTTCACTGCGTGCGGGTGTATGGGCTAAAGGAGCCAATGTTGTATATATTTGGACAATGGAAGTGATGGGACTTTCACTCGAAATGAGGGCTCTTTGGGGTGTAGGTGGATATGCGGGGTTTGTATGCTAAAAGGAGATTTCTGGGCTTTCCTAGGGTCGGGCAAGGGGGAAAGGGACCCAGGCGGGGGCCTCCACGCTGGCCGGTTTAAGCTGGCCAGTGAACGGGAGTGAAGTGGGGTGAGGGGCTGCGGCCATCGGAGCCTGGCAGAACAGGGTCCGAGTGGTCTAGCCGGGGTGGAAAGTTGTGGGGAGGAAGGAACCGAGGTTGGGGGGAGGAGTTTTACAAGAGGCAGTGAACGGGAGGAGTTGGAGACTGCGGGGTGGGGTGGGGGGGGGGGGGGGGGGGTACAACTCTTGGGTATCATGTACGGTACTCTTTCAGAGGTTGGATGGCGTTGAGTGTAATGGGGGAGGGGGAGTGGACTCTATAGGTCAATGGTGACCATGGGCGGTCCCAGACTCCTTTTTCTTTTTCTCTTTTGCTTTTTGTTTCTGCCGTGGGAGGGTTTGTTTTATTGGATGCATATATTGATAGGTGGGCCGTTGTTTGGGGTGGTGGGAGGATGGGATCGTTGGTATTGTTAATGGGATTGATTTTGTATTTGTTACCGTTTACTGTTTGTGGGTGGGGTGTAAATGTTGAAGGAAAATGTGAAAATGGAGAATAAGAACATTTAAAAACAAAATTACAGCTAATACTGATATTTTGGGTAAATACACAGGGCGATACACCACCTTATGTTACTGTATAAATCTGTTTTATGGAACAATGAAAATTATGCTCGTTAAGATGAACATGATAAATTATATATATCTAGAATGTGCATAAATATATAATTGGATGTGATTACAAAATACAGTCTGTTATGTCATAAATTTCTACGTTTGATTCACAGGTGCCAGAGCAAGGAAAACACCACTGAGTTCCAAATCCAATGTCAAGAAAGGAAAGAAGAAGAATCCCTGGTCTGATTCAGAATCCAAGTCGGATGATGACCTAGAAGAACCTGATTTAACATTTATTCCAAGAGAAATTACGCCTCGTAGGGCTGCAGGTGATTAATAACATCAATTTCCTAATATATAGGACTTAGTCTCTCTGTATTGGATGTGAACGTCCCAATGCATAATTTACCTGGGCAGCCTGATCCCAATTGCTAATGGAAGCAGACCTACAATCTAAAGCATTAGCCAGAGAGTAGGGGTAAGTTCTTCTGCAGTGAAGTTAATGTATTTTGTTGAGATTATAGAAGTAGCTTCGCTCTGCAACTACCCCACATTTGCGGATGACACATGTGATGATGGCACATTTGATGATGGTGGATGCAAAATATGTTCCCATTCCTTGTATGGACACACCATAGAAATAAAAAGAAAAACTGAGCTTGAAATAAACAAATGCTGAAAATAGACAGCAGTCCTTCATGGGGTGGATAGAAACCAAAATGCATGGGGAATTCTATGTAGGTGACAGGGATCTTAGCGGTCCATGTCCAGAGACCCATGTTGCCTCCTTCAGGGAAGGCCTGTCGAAATACAAGCCGATCAGTCAATTAATGGGTCATTGGTGAGCTTTCAACAGGATTAGAATCCTGGGGGCCAAAGGTACTGCCCTCTGATAGCCAGCCAAGTAGAGGCCCGTTGCTCTTTTGCTTATTGGTGCCACTGGGCAAAATACATTCTCCAGAGCCCCCAAGAGCACAGAGCGAGTGGTACTAGGAGGGGGAGAGGGGTTAACAAGACACTTAGACACGTAAGCAACAGTTTAAGACAAAGTCAACATGGATTTATGAAAGGGAAATCATGTTTGATAAACCTACCCGAGTTTTTTGAGGATAGTAGAATAGATAAGGGAGAACCAGAACCAGTGGATGTGGGGTATTTGGATTTTCAGAAAGCTTTTGATGAGAGGTTAATCTTTGGTTTCAAATTCCTCAATGGTACCCCCCCCCCCCCCCCCCGCCCCACCCACCCATTTCAAATCTCTTCTAGTCCCACAACCTTCCAACATATCTGTAAACATCTAATTCCAACCTCTTGAGCATCCCTGATATTAAACACTCCCCTGACAACGGCGCATCTCGGAGTCAGCGGCTGGAACAGGGTAGCGTGGCACGCATGTGCCACCGGCAAGTCGACCGGGGATGCCCGCCAAAGCATCAGGCAGGCTACTTCACCTCAGATGTACATCGTGGTGACGCTGCGGTAGAGCACAAGGGCTAAGAAGATTGAGGATGACTGAGAGGGCGGGGGGTGGCAATGGCAGGTGGCACCATCGGTAGTTAGTGACAGGGTCAGAATTGTCCACCATTAAGACATGTTACACCCGAGACATGTGAAGCCTCTGTCACATTATTCCGCACTGGCCTGCATCTCCCTCCCCCCGGTGTCCTCCACCCGCCCCTACCCTGGCACAGTGGTCCTAGATCTGGTGCACCCCCCCCACAAGACGTACCACGTGCAGGTGATAGGTGTGAGCTCGCTGTCAGCTCACAGCTGCACTGCTCAATGGCATAGATTGAGGAGCACCAGAGTTCAGCTCATAGCAGGCTATCATCACCCTCCTTCCATGTATATTGACCGGTTGACAGTGCCAACACAAGTCCATCACCCTGGAGTGATGTAACACGGGTAGCACAGGGCGATTGCGGGGTGGAGAATGGTTGGGCGGTAGAGGCGGATCGGGGGCGGGGGGGGCGCGGCGCGGATGGGGTCTGGTGGGTGGGATGCCGAGAGGGGGGTGAACAAACCGACAAAATTACGTCCTATGAGAAGCGGGCAAGGATTTGGGCCTTCCAGGCATGTCCGGCCCTCGCCGCCCCCACCTGTCCTCCACCTTCCGGCCGCTCCCGCAGGTCTTGACAGCTCGTCCTCCTGGTTCAGCTCTTCCTCATCCTCTTCCTCTTACAAGGCCACATGTTCATCCACCTCAAACACGTTGCCAGTTTGTGGAAGGCACAGCAGAGCACGTCAAAGTGGGCGACCCTCCGGAGGGGTGTACTGCAGTGCAGTACTGGAGCGGTTGCTGCATTGGAACTGGATTTTAAGCAGTCCAATGCACTGCTCAATGACAGCCCAGGTGGTCATATGGCCTTGTTACATCAGGTCTCTGCATCGGTCACTGTCATCCGCACTGGCATCATTAGCCAGGACCTAAATGGGTACCCCTTATGCCAGAAAATCCAAACGGTCATCCTAGGGTGTCCCTTGATGACGCCGCGGATCTCTGACCTCCTCCAGGATGTAGCTGTCATGCACACCCCCGGGCAAATGTGCACACATGTACATGATCTTAAGGTGGTGGTCGCGCACAAGTTGAATGTTCAGGGAGTGGAATCCCTTCCTGTCATGCCTGGTTCATGGCTGGTGCATGCAAGGTGACATGCATGCCATCTATTACCCCCTGGACCTGGGGCATCCTGGCGATTCCGGAGAATCCTGCTGCCTGGGCATTGTACTTGGTCCAGGTCAAAGTTTATGAAGTCATCTGCCCGAGCAAACAGGGCACCCATGACTTCACTGATGCACTTGTGGGCTGTAGGTTGGGATATGTCACACAAGTCCCCGTTCGAGTCATTTCACCAACTTCACGTTTTGAAATAGGTGTGCTAAAGGGTGACTGCTGGCTGAAGAGCCGGTTGGATCACGGGAGGCTGTTAAAGAGGGTATTCTTCCTGTGCAGGATCTGGATCTCGCCAATGGGAGCAGGCCGGTTAGATCGGAAATCGATCCGCGCCCGGCAGGGTTCCCGATTTCGGACTCTCCTGCGATTTAACCGGCTTGCTCTGATTTGCGTCTGGCGCGATACGGCTGTTAGATCGCGCCCAATGTGTGATCTGTTGGTAAGTGTCACACTGCCACTATGAACATATTGGTGAGGCAAGTGGTGGATTATGTAACCAGGTGGGGAGGCTCAGCCAGATTTCCTTTAAGGCCATGATGTCAATGCAGTCATTCACTGCATAGATAGCAAGGCCTGATTCACAGGGTCAGCTGACGGACGGGTAAGTTGGGTGAAAAAAACAAATCTGAAGTGAATTAAGGTTAAACCATCATCCAATGGATGCATTTGGTGAGGATAGTTGAGACAAATTAGTCACATTAGATAAGGATTTTTGAGTGTCAAGTGTGGATGGATAAATGGGAGATGATGAGATGCATGGAAAGGGAACACTGTGTACTGCTGGAAATTGATTGGATGTGAGGAGTAATGTTATGGAGATGACTTCAGAAGACATAATGTGGTAATAAGGACACAGAGTCCACATCGAGTCTAATAAAGAACTTTGGTTTAATTGCAGTTGCATTATATACAACTCCTGTTGGATCCCTATCGGATCGCTTCTCGGTTGATGCCCTACTGGCCGACCTTTTAAACATAGCTAAATGGAGTTGCTTGCCCCTCAGTGGGGTAACCCATACTCTGCGCGAACTACAGGGAAGGAATTTGTTCCCATCCTGTACAGGGCGGCACGGTAGCACAGTGGTTAGCACTGTTGCTTCACAGCGCCAGGGTCCCAGGTTCGATCACCGGCTTGGGTCACTGTCTGGGCGGAGTCTGCACGTTCTCCCCGTGTCTGCAAGGGGTTCCTCCGGATGCTCTGGTTTCCTCCCACAAGTCCTGAAAGGGCGCGCTGTAAGGTGAATAGGACATTTGTGAATTCACCCTCGATGTACCTGAACAGGCGCTGGAGTGTGGTGACTTGGGGGTTTTCACAGTAACTTCATTGCAGTGTTAATGTAAGCCTACTTGTGACAATAATAAAGATTATTATTATGTCCTGCGGGATATTGAAAGGGGCTTTATAGTACAGCGAGATACTAAAACTGCTTGAAAGTTTGTGGATTGTCCTTTTAAATTACAGCCAAGATTGTATCATATGGGTTGTTACGATCCCCGTGTGGAACGTTAAACTATAATAACCAAATTTACTGAATGACTCCCAATTGCTGAAATTATTTGCATAACCCATGGTCATAAAGTGCCCTCTTTGAGCGTCATAGCTGGCTCCTGTTGATAGCAAAAATACGAAGACACGGGGTAGAACAAAACCCCTAAAACAACAGGGCGCCATATATTTCCCATAACGATGATAGTACAAAGAACAACACCTCCCGTACCATTAAGCTCCCCCCCACTAAATCCAATTTCAAAATAATCATCCCACCCAAGAACAAGAAATACAGGTATGTACAAGGAACCCCAAAAGCTCCCCCTACCCGCTTGCCCACCACCGACATCCAAAAACCTCTCAGAAACCACAATCAACTCGCACCCAGTCCATGCTGTTGCAAAAGCATCCTCCAGCGCATCGAAAAAATAGTATTTCGCCTCAAAAGTCACTCTGAGCCGCGCCAGGTACACCACCCTAAATCGAACTCCACTCTTGTACGGGGTGGCTTTGGCCTTGTTAAATGCCATCCACTTCCCTGCCAACTCCGCACTAACGCCTTGATGAAACCTAATGGTGTGGTCTTCCCATTTAAAGTTCTGATATTCCGTAGCCCATTTCAGGTTCCGTTCCTACTCCTGGAAGCTGTGGAACCTCACAATTACAGCGCATGGTGGCTTTTGCCGGAGTGACTAGTGGGCTTGAACCAGCTCGGGAGGAGGATGCGATTCCACCCTTCCCCACCATCTTCCCAAACATCTTTGAAAAGTATTCTGTGGGAGTTGGGCCTTCCATTCCTTCTGGCAACCCCATGATTCTAATATTCTGCCTCCTAGAGCGCTTCTCCAGATCATTCACCTTGGCCCTCAGTGCTTTATTTATACCGGCCATCGGGGACATCTTGGCTTCCAAAAAGATAATCTGGTCGCTGTGCTTCGGGAGAGCCACCTCCATGCCCTTTATCGCATTGCCATGTACGTTTACCAACTCGTTGGATTTCTACGACGCCGACCGAATGGGGGCTAGGGCCACTTTTATCAAATTGCGAAGGTCCCGAGACACTGTTCACCTGTGCTTCTCGAATTCTGCCGGGAAGAAGCCGGTAAGTATCTCAGCCATTAATGGAGTGGCCAGAGTCTCAGCAGCAGCCTCGCCATTTTCTCCACTGAAGGCCCCCGAGAAGCCTCCAACTCCGTCAACCAACCTCCGCCTTCCTTCCTGGCATTCCCCATATGTGGGCATCTTTCCATCGTTCAGTTAGGATTTTAAGTAAAATTACCCCCAGGAACTGGGTGAAAAGGGCTATAAAAAAACAAAAAGCACCTTAGCGGGAGTCGCCTCGTGTGCAACCTCTCCCTACATACTGCCACCGGAAGTCTCATCTCTGGATACAGTTAACACCAACAAGCGGTTACAAACCCTCCCTCGATCAGGTCACATCAGTCATGATGGCCTAGCTTTCTAAAGTTCCTTTTCTATCGACCAACAGACAATGCTGCAGTCTGGTTTGCATGTCTGAGCTGTTGCACTGTTTTTTAAGATTCAGTCCCTTTTAGCTCAGTCATATATCACCTCCCCAAGATTTTCTGGAATTCAGTTTTGTTCTCACTGCCAAATGGAAAACCAGTCTTTTTGTAAAGAGTGACAAACATATCCTTCTGTCACTGTCTGCTTTCTCTTTGTTTCTGCCTACAGCTCTCCCTTGTCATGCAACCCTACTTTCGTGTCTGGTACCTTCTGGTCTTAATTTCTTTCCTGTTTGTACTGCTTAGACCACGTGCAACCCAGAAGTCAACATTTATTGCTATGGTTGAGTTGATATTGCAGATTCGGATTTGTTCTGATAACTTTCAGATTTTACCACTCAAAGTACATCTGCCATCCCACAAGGGTCACTGGCTCAAAAGCCGACTTCAAATTAGCATGGAAGTCTGGAGCCTTTTCAGGTCCGTTAACTATTTGCATTTGTTTTTCACTAGCTTTTTCTGAATTTTAAGTTCCACTCCTTTGCATTTTGACAAGAAATATATTCATTACTTCTGCGTATTACTTTTGGTATTCAAAAAAATATCCTCATGCCCATTATTTCTATTTATTTGTTCCATCATCATGGTTTATTTTAAATTATTTAAAATTTTAAACCGATGAATGCCTTCGGTATTTTACAAAAATATTTGTGCATTATTAAATCTCCCTTTGGAGAGCTGGAGTGGCTTAGTGGGTGACTCTTCTGCCTCTGAGACAGAAGACCCGGGGTCCTTTCCAGGACTTGTTGGCAACCGAAGAACCGAACCACAGTTGCATATACACCGTGTGTATCAGTGTCAGTCCCCAGCCTGGGTAATTGCGGAGAGCTAGCGGCTGGAAGGGCATCTGGGTGTAAAACCATCTGCCAAATCAAAAAATGATATGTAGCATGGTCAACCAGCATTGTGGTCTATTGTGTGCAGCAGCTTTAAATTCTCTCAATTAACTAATTTTCCTTAATAATTTCAACATTGTGCATCATTCAGTCTTTAATTGCACTCCAGCTACTTGCAGTTCATTCCATTTATCATTGTCTCCTTTGTTCTTTCATTCCTCTCTGGTGAAATGTTACTCCTGAGAATATCCCTTCCAGACATCTGATCTGAAACCTCTTAAATTTCTTTAACTTATATTTCAGTCAGTGACAGAAATGACACTTGCCAATAATTTCCTTGCTAATATTTCCGTAACCTATATGCCGTTGCAAACAGTGGCTGTTTTATATGATCTGCCAGTCTTTGGGACTTACTGGCAAGGTACAGACTGTACCCAACCAGCCAGTGCTTAGAAAACTCAAAACACCATGTCCAACATTACGTGTGATTCCGTGACTGGCCAACATTTGCTAAATATGACGGTAGCACAGTTGCTTCACAGCGCCAGGGTCCCAGGTTCGATTCCTGGCTTGCGTCTCTGTTTGTGTGGAGTCTGCATGTTCTTCCGGTGTCTGCGTAGGTTTCCTCCGGGCACTCTGGTTTCCTCCCACAAGTCCCGAAAGACTGAATTCTCCCTCCATGTACCCGAACAAGCCGGAATGTGGTGACTAGGGGCTTTTCACAGTAACTTCATTGCAGTGTTAATGTAAGCCTACTTGTGACAATAAAGATTATTAAAATAATCCTCGGTGTGCTAAGAATTACACTGACAACTAATTTAAGATTGTCAGTCAGGCTCACAGTGTGGAGCTTTTGCCTGTACTGGAAGCGACATACATTAATACTCTGATGTTTGTACTTTGCAGTCAGAAAGAACATGTACACATTGCACCTATTTCAGCTAAACACAATAAGTCACAGCCATTCCCGGACTCATTCCTTGACCAGTCAGGGTCTAGCTATCCTGCCTAGTTTAAATTTAAAACACGTTTGACAGTTAACTGTCAGTCACCATCAACTGGTTAATTCTCAATTGCATCACCTCTATGAACCAGATTCCACTAGCCAACCAATCCGCATTCTTCTCATACAGTATAAATTGTTGTTTTCCCTTTATACTGGTATCCTTGCGAAGTGTCCTGATGAGTGCAAGATGGAGTGATTCAACAAGACTTTTTTTTATAAGCCATAATTTCTATATGACTCTAAAATTAGATATTCCCTATTGTGCTATATAGACCATAAGACATAGGAGCGGAAGTAAGGCCATTCGGCCCACCGAGTCCACTCCACCATTCAATCATGGCTGATTTCAACTCCATTTACCCGCTCTCTCTCCATAGCCCTTAATTCCTCGAGAAATCAAGAATTTATCAACTTCTGTCTTAAAGACACTCAACGTCCCGGCCTCCACCGCCCTCTGTGGCAATGAATTCCACAGACCCACCACTCTCTGGCTGAAGAAATTTCTCCTCATCTCTGTTCTAAAGTGACTCCCTTTTATTCTAAGGCGTGCCCCCGGGTCCTAGTCTCCCCTGCTAATGGAAACAACTTCCCTACGTCCACCCTATCTAAGCCATTCATTATCTTGTAAGTTTCGATTAGATCTCCCCTCAACCTCCTAAACTTCAATGAATATAATCCCAGGATCCTCAGACGTTCATCGTATGTTAGGCCTACCATTCCTGGGATCATCCGTGTGAATCTCCGCTGGACCCGCTCCAGTGCCAGTATGTCCTTCCTGAGGTGTGGGGCCCAAAATTGTTCACAGTATTCTAAATGGGGCCTAACTAATGCTTTATAAAGCTTCAGAAGTACATCCCTGCTTTTATATTCCAAGCCTCTTGAGATGAATGACAACATTGCATTTGCTTTCTTAATTACGGACTCAACCTGCAAGTTTACCTTTAGAGAATCCTGGACTAGAACTCCCAAGTCCCTTTGCACGTCAGCATTATGAATTTTGTCACCGTTTAGAAAATAGTCCATGCCTCTATTCCTTTTTCCAAAGTGCAAGACCTCGCACTTGCCCACTTTGAATTTCATCAGCCATTTCTTGGACCACTCTCCTAAACTGTCTAAATCTTTCTGCAGCCTCCCCACCTCCTCCATACTACCTGCCCCTCCACCTATCTTTGTATCATCGGCAAACTTAGCCAGAATGCCCCCAGTACCGTCATCTAGACCGTTAATATATAAAGAGAACAGCTGTGGCCCCAACACTGAACCCTGCGGGACACCACTCGTCACCGGTTGCCATTCCGAAAAAGAACCTTTTATCCCAACTCTCTGCCTTCTGCCTGACAGCCAATCGTCAATCCATGTTAGTACCGTGCCTCGAATACCATGGGCCCTTATTTTACTCAGCAGTCTCCCGTGAGGCACCTTATCAAAGGCCTTTTGGAAGTCAAGATAGATAACATCCATTGGCTCTCCTTGGTCTAACCTATTTGTTATCTCTTCAAAGAACTCTAACAGGTTTGTCAGGCACGACCTCCCCTTACTAAATCCATGTTGACTTGTCCTAATCTGACCCTGCACTTCCAAGAATTTAGAAATCTCATCCTTAACAATGGATTCTAGAACCTTGCCAACAACCGAGGTTAGGCTAATTGGCCTATAATTTTCCATCTTTTTCCTTGTTCCCTTCTTGAACAAGGGGGTTGCAACAGCGATTTTCCAATCCTCTGGGACTTTCCCTGACTCCAATGACTTTTAAAAGATCATTCTCTAGCACTTTCTCCTTTGTGATGGCTACCATATTCAACTCTGCCCCCTGACTCTCCGGAATTGTTGGGATATTACTCATGTCTTCTACTGTGAAGACTGACGCCAAGTACTTATTTAGTTCCTCAGCTATTTCCTTGTCTCCCATCACTAGATTACCAGCATCATTTTGGAGCGTCCCAATGTCAAGTTTTGCCTCCCGTTTGTTTTTAATGTATTTAAAGAAACTTTTACTATCATTCCTAATGTTACTGGCTAGCCTACCTTCATATTTGATCCTCTCTTTCCTTATTTCTCTCTTTGTTATCCTCTGTTTGTTTTTGTAGCCTTCCCAATCTTCTGACTTCCCACTACTCTTTGCCACATTATAGGCTTTCTCTTTTGCTTTGATGCATTCCCTAACTTCCTTTGTCAGCCATGGCTGCCTAATCCCCCCTCTGATAACCTTTCTTTTCTTTGGGAGAAACCTCTGTACTGTGTCCTCAATTACTCCCAGAAACTCCTGCCATTGCTGTTCTACTGTCTTTCCCACTAGGCTCTACTCCCAGTCGATTTTTGTCAGTTCCTCCCTCATGCCCCTGTAGTTACCTTTATTTAACTGTAACACCTTTACATCTGATTCTACCTTCTTTCTTTCAAATTGGAGATTGAATTCTACCATATTATGATCACTGCCTCCGAAGTGTTCCCTTACTTTAAGATCTTGAATCAAGTCTGGCTCATTACATAACACTAAGTCCAGAATGGCCTGTTCCCTCGTGGGCTCCATCACAAGCTGTTCCAAAAAGCCCTCCTGTAAACATTCAATGAATTCCCTTTCCTTGGGTCCACTGGCAGCATTATTTACCCAGTCCACCTGCATATTGAAGTCCCCCATGATCACTGTGACCGTGCCTTTCTGACATGCACTTTCTATTTTGTGGTGCATTTTGTGCCCCCGGTCCTGACCACTGTTAGGAGGCCTGTACATAACTCCCATTATGGTTTTTTTGCCTTTGTGGTTCCTCAACTCTACCCACACAGACTCCACATCATCTGACCCTATGTCGTTTAGTGCTATTGATTTAATTTCATTCCTAATTAACAAGGCAACCCCGCCCCCTCTGCCCACCTCTGTCTTTTCGATAGGTTGTGAATCCCTGGATGTTTAAATGCCAGTCCTGAACCCCCTGCAACCATGTCTCTGTGATGCCTACCACATCATACCTGCCAGTCACAATCTGGGCCACAAGCTCATCTACTTTGTTCCGTACACTGCGCGCATTTAAATATAGCACCTTTAATTCTCTATTGACCGTCCCTTTTTGTTTTCTTAGTGTGGTGGACCTTGGTTTACTGAGCCTTTCCATACACTCTGTCATATTTTGTGGAATGGGGACTATCGTAACCTCTCCTGAATTTTGTCTTTTCGTGTTTTTTTGTATTCCTAAGCAGCTACGCTTCCCACTGATTACTTCACCTCTTGGTTCCCTGACTTTCCCTTCCCCCCCCAATCTTTAGTTTAAAGTTCTATTGACCACCCTATTTACTCTTTTCGCCAGAACACTGGTCCCAGCACGGTTCAGGTGGAGACCATCCCAACGGTATAGGTCCCCCCTGTCCCAGAACTGATGCCAGTGTCCCATGAAAAGGAACCCCCCTTTCCCACACCACTCTTTATATAATCATCTTAGCCTTATTAAGCTAAAAGTGATAAGCAGAGGTGGAGAAAGAACCAAGAGGACAGACCCAACAAAGGTGGCTGCCAGTGATTTAGTCAGGAGAAAGTGGCTCAACATTGAGAGTTCCCAACATCGACTCCAGACCCCAAGAAACATTGGCATCAAATGAAACATAGGAAAAAAATTCCTGCTGATTACCAGCTACTGCCTGCCATTAACTTATGAATCAGTACTCCTCCAGGTTGAGCACCACTTGGAAGGAGCATTTGTAGTTTTGACTTCCTATGAGTAGTGCCATAAATGATGATCAAGATTTATACCAAGTATTTTGCATCTATGTGCACTTGTTAACTCATTTTGAGCATTCCCGTCGTTAGGCACGATTCAGTGATTGCAGTGTGCCTGGCGTGGATCCGGGCATGCTGGGTGAATACCATGAGAAGGCAAACTCGAGATTCACGGCAGGGCGAATCATTTTGCGATTCACCCGCTCCCAATGGTGATTCCAGATCGCGTCCATAAATGGCGAGAATATCATTAATCCTAATTTGCATTCATTTCAATCTCATTAACGAGATTGAAGTTGAATGCAACGGCCTCCAGGGAATTACCTGACTCCACAGCGGGGCGTCATATGGGCGTTGTTTAGTACTCCTTTTCAAAAACATTGGTGCAATGGCTACTGAGGAAAATTGAGGAGGTGAGTAGCCCTTTCCATTTTCAGGCTTAAGGCACCGGAGCTACCGCCCCAGTACTCGGGGGAAGGGGGTGGGGTTATGCAGGGGGCTGGAGCATTGCAGGTTGGGGGTGGCAGACTGTGTCTGTGAGGCCTTTAAGCCATCTTCAAATATTGTGGAGACCCATAACAGGGGCATCCACAGCTGCAGCCTGTCTGTCATATTAAACTCTTCCAGGACAGAGTCCTCTTGCGGCTTATATCCTAAAAGTTAAATTCACCCTCTTTCACTGTGAGCAGCCTCTAACTTCACAGATGAATACTATTTCAAATGAGGAAATTTCTTTGTTAGCTGTGAGAGCACTTCACGCACTTGAACTCTCAAGTGCCTCCTCAAAGCCGCAGGTGCCATGTCTCAAAGGATGATTATAGTGCACTGCATGTCCAGCAACCTTTGAGGCCTGAACAGTGTGCCTGATCTCCACGAGTGTCAACACCATAAGAGGCAATTGCCAACAATCAAATGATTAAAGAACAGGGCTTCACCACTGAGGATCCTCTCGCAGCCAAAGGTTACGTGTCTGGACGAGCAGAGGACAGCCAAGCATGGTTTCCCTAAAATTCCTGGCAGAGGTCTGGGCTCTAGGAGCTTCTGATGTGGCCAGGGATGACGGGGTTAACACAGACTGGAGGTGGCACCACACGTGGAGGGGGCCACTGCACACCCTGACGACCCGGCCACCTACCAGGCTGAGGAGGGGGCCATAAGGCAAGGCCAGCAACGACCCAAGATGTTCCGATATCATTGGTACTTCCATGAGCTGATGGACAGCATATGCTGCAGAAGACTCCATCTCCACAGAGAGACAGTGCAACATCTGTGCCATGTCCTCGTGGACATGGCACCCTGTGGAGGAGGACACCCGCTCCCAGTGACCGTGAAGATCACTGCAGCCCTAAACTTCTATGCCACCAGGTTATTCCAAGGCTCGAGCGGAGACCTGTGTGACATCTCGCAGCCATCCGCGCGTCCACAGGTGCACCTTCGAGGCGATGGATGCTCTTTATGCCCGGGCATCACACTATGTCACCTTCAACCTGGCCCAGGCCCACCAAGGTGCCTGGGCTGCAGGATTTGCCATCATCTTCGGAATTCCACAGGCCCAAGAGGCAGTCAATCACACGATTGTCGCCCTGTAAGAACAGGGTCATCAGGGAGTACCCTGTATTAACAGGAAGGACTCCCTGAATGTTCACATCATGTGCAACCACCGCCTCAGAACCTCAAAATCATGCACATGTCTGCCCGCTAACCTGGGAGCGTGCAAGACAACTACATCCTGGGGCACTCTTGAGATACCCGGTGTCTTCGAGAACCACCCCAGGGTGAAAGATCAAAGCTGTGGATGAGTATCATGTCCACTCATGACTCAATGTGCAATTGAGCAGAAAAAAAAGGTCCCATAAGCATTCCCATCCTCAACGATGGATGAGCCTAACACATGATTAAAGGCTGATAAATACCCAGGACCTGATAATCTACATCCCAGGGTACTTAAGGAAGTGGCTCTAGGTACAGTGGATGCATCAGTGGTCGTCTTCCAGGATTCTATAGACTCTGGAACTGTTGGTGCAGATTGGAGGATAGGCCAGACTTGGTAAGGATCCAAGTTAATGTAACTCCACTGTTAAAAAAGGGAGGTAGAGAGCAAATGGGATTATCGACCAGTAAGCTTGACGTCAGTAGTAGGGAAAATTCTAGAATACATTATCAAAGATTTTATAGCAGAGCATTTAAAAAATAGTGGCAGGGTCGGACAGAGTCGGCATGGATTTATGAAAGGGAAATTGTGCTTGATAAATCTACTGGAATTCTTCGAGAATGTAACGAGTTGACCTGGGGGAGTGAGTGAATGTGGTTTATTTGGACTTTCAGCATGCTTTTGACAAAGTCCTGCATAAGAGATTAGTGTGTAAAATTAAAGCGCATGGGATTAGGGGTAGTGTATTGAGATGGATAGATAACTGGTTGGCAGACAGGAACAAAGAGTAGGAATTAACTGATCTCTCTCAAATTGGCAGGCAGTGACAAGTGGGGTACCGCAGGGATCGGTGCTAGAACCCCAGATATTCACAATATATAAATGATTTGGATGAGGGAACAAAATGTAATATCTCCAGATTTGCAGATGACACCAAGTTGGGTGGGAGGGTGAGCTGTAAGGAGGATGCAGAGATTCTTCAGTGTGATTTGTACAAGTTGAGTGAGTGGTCAAATGAATGGCAGATGCAGTATAATTTGGAGAAATGTGGGGCTGGATTTTCTGATTTTGGGGCTATGTCCGGAGGATTCGTGGGGCGCGATTCTCCGACCCCCCACCGGGTCAGAGAATCGCCGGGGGCCGGCGTGAATCCCGCCCCCGCCGTGTCGCGAATTCTCCGCCACCGGATATTCGGCGGGGGGCGGGATTCGCGCCGCGCCGGTTGGCGTGAATCCCCCGGCGATTCTCCGGCCCGCGATGGGCCGAAGTCCCGCCGCTGTCAACCCACGCCAGCCGGCGTGGATTGAACCACCTTTGGGACGGCGGGGGACGGCGGCGCGGGCGGGCTCCGGGGTCCTGGGGGGGGCGCGGGGTGATCTGGCCCCGGGGGGTGCCCCCACGGTGGCCTGGCCCACGATCGGGGCCCACCGATCCGCGGGTGGGCCTGTGCCATGGGGGCACACTTTTCCTTCCGCCTTCGCCATGGTCTCCACTATGGCGGAGGCCGAAGAGACCCCCTCCACTGCGCATGCGCGGGGATGCCATGAGCGGCCGCTGACACTCCCGCGCATGCGCCGCCCAGCAAAGTCATTTCCGCGCCGACTGGCGGGGCACCAAAGGCCTTTTCCGCCAGCTGGCGGGGCGGAAATCAGTCCGACGCGGGCCTAGCCCCTCAAGGTAAGGGCCCGGCCCCTCAAGATATGGAGAATTCTGCACCTTTGGGGCGGCGCGATGCCGGACTGATTCGCGCCGGTCGGCCGATTACGGAGAATCCCGCCCGTGGTGTTTCACGTGGGAAAAATTGGCGCGGCCCCAGCACCGGTCCCCCGACGGGTGAGGGGCTAGCAGTCTCACCACGTAAAACGCACGGCCTTCCCGAATTAAATGCCTGGAGAATTACCGGGTCTGTGGCCGCGCATTCGCAAGGCGCCAACCTGCAGCGGTTGCACTGTCCATCGTTGCGCCGACCGTGCACTGACCTGCCAGATAGTGCCCCCTTGGACACCCCCGAGCCAGTCCTTGCTGAAGCCCCCCTGGCCAGCAGCATGGCTCCCGCCCGTCTGTTGGCGGCGCTGGACACCGTCTGCAGCTGCCATGCCGGGTTCCTAACCACTGAACAATCGTGTGATCGGGATCTCGGACCATTGGGGGCGGAGCATCAGGGAAGGGCCTTCAGGTAATGTCCTGAGGCCATCCCAACGGTGTGTGATGCGCTCCTCGATGACGCCGTTTTGGAGGGGGCTTTGGAGCATCCGAAAACTGGCCGCGCCCCGATTCCATCGTAAAAAGGGATTCTCCGCCCGATCGCCAATTATGAATTCAGCTTTGGGGAACGGAGAATCCCACCCGTGAGATTATCCACTTTGGTAACAAAAATGAGAAGCAGACTATTATCTGACTGGCCATAAATTAGGAGAGGAGAATGTGAAACGAGAGCTGGGTGTCTTTGTACACCAGTCACTGAAGGTAAGCATGCAGATAAAGAAGGCGGTAAAGAAGGCAAATGGTATGTTGGCCTTCATAGTGAGAGGATTCAAGCACTGGACAGGGACGTCTTGCTGCAATTATACAGGGCCTTAGTGAGGCCACACCTGGAATACTGTGTGCAGTTTTGGTCTCCTTATCTGAGGAAAAATTTTCTTGCTCTAGAGGGAGTACAGCAAAGGTTTACCAGACTGATTCCTGGGATGGCGGACTGATGTATGAGGAGAGATTGAATCAGTTAGAATTGTATTTTCTGGAGTTTAGAAGAAGGGGGATCTCATAGAAATCTATAACATTCTGACAGGATTAGACAGGGTAGATGCAGGAGGGATGTTTCCGATGGTGATTGTGTCCAGAACCAGGGGTCACAATCTGAGGAAATGGGGTAGACCATTTAGGACAGATGAGGAGAAATTTCTTCACCCAGAGAGTGGTCGGCCTGTGGAAATCATTACCACAGGAAGTAGTTGAGGCCAGAACTTTGCATGTTTTCGAGAAGCAGTTAGATATAGCACTAAGAGCGAAGGAAATCAAAGGATATGGGGGGAAAGTGGGGTCAGGCTATTGAATTGGATGATCAGCCATGATCATAACGTATGGCGGAGCAGGCTCAAAGGGCCGAATGGCTTTATTCTGCTTCTAATTTCTATGTTTCTAAGTTTCTATGAGTGCAAAACACACGTGTGTGGGATATAAGGTTTCACATTGTGGTTAAATATAATTCTGCTGCTGATGATGACTCACTGCGCCTCAGGCAGGCCATTGAGCTGCTGGATCTGTTCAGAATATTTTCCAATTAACACTGTAGTAGTGCCACATGATTTGATGGAGAGTGTTTTCAGTATGCAAACTGTTTCATCTCCACAATGACTATGGTGGTCACTCAGTCAATGCGGTCGTCAACAGATACATCTGCAACAGGCAGATTGATCAGGATGAGAAAAATCAGATGTTTTTCTTTCATGTTTCTCTCACCACCTACCACTAACCCATTTCAGTATCTATTTCTTTTTAGATTTAGTTAGCTTGGTCAATAGTGGTGCTACTCAGCCACTGTTGTTGATGCACCTTGAAGCTCCCCACTGATATTATATTGTGTGCCTTTGCTATCCTCAGTGCTTCTTCCAAGTGGTGTTCAACATAGTGGGTACTGATTCATTCACTGAGGGAGGGCAATACGTAGTAATCAGCAGGCCATTTTCTTGCCCATGTTTGACTTGATAGGGTCTGGAGTAAATGTTCAGAACTTCCAGAACCTCACTCCCCTCTGACTGTATACCACTGTGCGCTCCTGTATACCTCCTGTGGGTCTCTCCTGCTGGTGGGACAGGACATAACCTGTGGTTATAGAGTCATGTATAGCTGGACCGGGTGAATACATCAGATTTCCTTCTCGAAAGGAAATAACTGAACTAGATTGGTTTTTCCAGCAGTTTTGATGGTGCTTTACTGATGCTATTTTGTTATTGCAGATTATATATAATTTGCCTCGGTGATACATTGTCATAAAACAGAACTAAATGAGGATCTTTTATCCTCTGCTCCATTGATAGAGATAGCTGATTCTGTGTTTCCTCTTGCAGTTCAGTTTGAGTTTGAAGTTGCAACAGGGCCTTTCACTGAAGTGGGTGAATTAAACTGACCTTGAGATTAATCAAAAGTTTATCTAAATCAGACAAGTTAGCAATGGCTGGAGATGCAGCACTAACTCACCCATAATCACTTTTGTAATTTATTCATCTCATGTTTACACAGGTCTAAGGTGTTCTTGCCCACTCACCATCTCCCCCCCCCAACATCCCTGCCTCTGTACTCCTGTCTGTCACATCTCTTACCTTTTCCTAGTTTTGACGAAAGGTCAACAACCTGAAATGTTAACAGTTTTTCTCTCCAGAGATGTTGCCGACCTGCTCAGTATTTTCTTTTTCAGTTTATTAACAGAATTGTCCGTCCGTTCATGGCAGTCGGATTCTCTGGTCCCGCTGCAGTGAATGGGAGATTTGGCTGAGCATCAAATTCTCCATCCTCGCTAGCAACGATGGCGGGTGGACTCGCAACAGAGAATCCCTTCATATATTTCACATTTTCAGCACTTGCAGTACAGGTTGAGCATCCCTTATCCAAAAATGGAAAATTCCAAAATTGGCACTTTTGTTAAGGCGCACCAAGCATGAGCAGTTACCAACATGCACTGCACATGCACAGTTTCCAATGTTCCTCACATGAAATTAAATGAAAATCGCTTATTGTCACAAGTAGGCTTCAAATGAAGTTACTGTGAAAAGCCCCTAGTCGCCACATTCCGGCGCCTGTTCGGGGAGGCTGTTACGGGAATCACGTGCAGTTCCCAATGTTCCTCACGTGCAGTTTCCAATGTTCCTCACATGCACAGTTCCCAATTTTCCTCACATGCGCAGTTCCCAATTTTCCTCATGCGCAGTTTCCAATGCTCCTCACGCGCAGTTCCCAATGTTCCTCACATGCGCAGTTCCCAATGTTCCTCACATGCGCAGTTCCCAATGTTCCTCACGTGCAGTTTCCGATGTTCCTCACATGCGCAGTTCCCGATGTTCCTCACATGCACAGTTCCCAATGTTCCTCACATGCGCATTTCCCAATGTTCTTCACATGTGCAGTTCCCAATGTTCCTCACATGCGCAGTTCCCAATGTTCCTCACATGCGCAGTTCCCAATGTTCCTCACATGTGCAGTTTCCAATGTTCCTCACATGCGCAGTTCCCAATGTTCCTCACGTGCAGTTTCCAATGTTCCTCACATGCGCAGTTCCCAATGTTCCTCACGTGTGCAGTTCCCAATGTTCCTCACGTGTGCAGTTCCCAATGTTCCTCACATGCGCAGTTCCCAATGTTCCTCACATGCGCAGTTCCCAATGTTCCTCACATGCGCAGTTCCCAGTGCTCCTCACATGCGCAGTTCTCAATGTTCCACACAGGCACAGTTCCCAACGCGCACCGCACATGAGCAGTATATTCCGAAATCCGATACACTTTCGGCCCCAACCATTTCAGATGAGGATTTTGCTAACGTATTGTTTGAGCAGCTTCAAATGTTACTAGGAGGAACTCCATGAGCGGGCGACTACTAAATTTTCAACTTTTTCATGTGTCTTTTTCAATCCTCCAGGGGATGTTTGGGACTGAAATTGCTTTCATGGACTTACTTTCTATTCTTGTTCTTGTGTCATTCATAAAAATGGTTAGTTTCTAATGCACAGGGAACGTAAATTTAAAAATGTAATTTTGTTACCCTAGCTGAAAAGCCGAAGTATACATTTGACTTTTCTGAAGAGGAAGCAGATGATGATGAAGATTTGAAGATGAAATCTGAATCTCCAAGTGTAGAAGAAAGGGATGCTGAATTTGTTCCTTCAGACAGTGGTGGGAAGGATGAAGATGATGAGTTCTTCTCCATCAAATCAAAGCAATCACCATTGCAGTGAGTAATTGAAGCTATTCTGTACACCATGTAAATATCCTTTCTTTTCCCTAAAGATTTTTATATCACTACACAACGACCACTGCTATGTCTCAGGAAATGGTCGGGATAGGTGAGAGAAGAGACCAGTTAGGCAATGAAAATCTTCGATTCAAGCAGGCAGCATGGTAGCATTGTGGATAGCACAATTGCTTCACAGCTCCAGGGTCCCAGGTTGATTCCGGCTTGGGTCACTGTCTGTGCGGAGTCTGCACATCCTCCCCGTGTGTGCGTGGGTTTCCTCCGGGTGCTCCGGTTTCCTCCCACAGTCCAAAGATGTGCAGGTTAGGTGGATTGGCCATGCTAAATTGCCCTTAGTGTCCAAAATTGTTGGGTGGGGTTACTGGGTTATGGGGATAGGGTGGCAGTGTGGACCTTGGGTAGGGTGCTCTTTCCAAGAGCCGGTGCAGACTCGATGGGCCAAATGGCCTCCTTCTGCACTGTAAATTCTATAAGCCAGAAGATACGAATAATGTTAAGCTCTGTCAGCCTTTTTATCTTTTGCCGCAGGCTGCAAACATAGTTCCCCTGCAAGCCACATATCATCCTGAATTAGAATTATATTGTTGTTCCTTCACTGTCACTGGGACAAAATCCTGAACTCCCTTCCTAACAGCACTGTGAATGTACCTAAACCACATGGACTGCAACAATTTAAGAAGGTGGCTCATCTCCACCTTGAGGGCAGTTAGGGATGGGGAGTAAATGCTGGTTTAACCAGTGACACCCGCGTCCTGTGAACGAATGAATTAAAAAAAAACATATTCCAGCTTCCACACCAGCAAATGATCTGACCTGGTTTGTTAATTTATTTTTGCTAGTTGTTAGTTTTTAAGTCTTAAAGTTCTTTGGAATTTACAACATTCATATTTAAAATACCAGCTAAAAATGGTGATGCCCAAATCCTCATCCTCAACAATCCATAAATCAATCTAATCCTAAACTTGAAAGACTCCTATACTTCCCACCAGAAAATACAGCACCTGTGCTCATTGTCTTTCACCATAGCACAGTTACCCCATGTTCTCAATTCAAGAAAAGGGTTATTAACGCTATTCATATGTTGGAAGAGGAGTTATAGTGACTTTTATTGACCATGACCTGGTTCTCAGCCCTCTGGCTCGCTCAGTGAACTGGCAGTAATTAGAATCCTTACTGCTGTTAATAATTAATATTAACAGCAGTAAGGATTCTAATTACAAATTAATAATTGTGGAAATGACCTCAGCTCACCGGGATATACGTACTGGAGATCCTTGTTTATCTATGAATGATTCAGAAGATACTTACTCCAATATTTGACTTTTTGCTATTTTGTTTATCATGCAACTGAGGTAGTACCATTTGATCTTAATTTCTCTTGTAAGTTTAAGAGAGAGAAACGCGTGCTTATATTTAGAAAAACGATTAGTGCACTATAAGGTTGGTCATAGATTGACTCACCTTATTTAATACAAGTAAGGTGTCTTAAGTCCCATTTTTTTCTTATGCTGAAAATCAAGTTTCACTTATCTCCGAAAATAATTGCTAAAACTTAATGCATTATCTCCTAGCTTTCTGTTTTGGAAATATCACTTGGCTGATTTTGTGCAGATCGTAGTTCTATTGTGCAATGGTTAGCATTGGTGCATCATGGCGCTGAGGACAATGGTTCGATCCCGGCCCCGGCTCACTATCCCTGTGGAGATTGTACATTCTCCTCGTGTCTGCTTGGGTCTCACCCCCACAAACCCCAAAATATGCAGGGTAGATGGATTGGCCACGCTCATTAAGCCCCTTAATTATAAAAAAAAGAATTGGGTACTCTAAAATTTTTTTTTAATAGATCACAGTTCTGGTATATGGATAAGAATACGTTTTTTTTAATCAATTTTTTTTTGTTTGCTTTGTTTGAAAATGAAACCATGGAGAAACCCATTACTAAGCTAGGATGATGTTAATGATGTGTTCACATGTCTTTGGTTGTCAGTCTGACCATATGGCTTGGTGTCAGTTTTTGATTTAAATGGATTCATATTAATTTAACCACTGTTTTACTTCAGTGATGCTGGTTTCTTAGTTCTTCCTGTTGCCTTTTCTAGAAAATCTCTGCTTGATCAATGCTGTGATACAGTATTAAGGGGTACCTGTTATCTCTTTTGTTCCTTTGAGGGGTGCAGATTTGAGCATATTTGGTGCACAGTTGACTTAGCCATGCATCACCAGTTCTGCTGGACCATATTGAGTTCTAGTTGACCATATTCTCCTGCTAAAAGTGCCTTCTTACTCAAAAAGCATTGTAATTCCTTTCTCCCCCCCCCCCCCCCTCCTCAATGATTCTTGCAAGATTGGTAAGTTCCTTGTACAACTGGTCAATGGAGACAGCTTTGTATTCTTTTGGGATGGTCCCTTGCTCCCACACAGACTGATAAAGCCCTGGCTTCTCATCCTCCATGAACTCTGCAAAATTTGACACATTTAACTCATTTATACCCTTCAAATGCCTCTACTCCATTCTCCAGCTCAATCAGATACCCCTCACTTGTTCTTTTCTTGCCATCTTTAATATTAATTAATATTAACAGCAGTAAGGATTCTAATTACAAATTAATAATTGTGGAAATGACCTCAGCTCACCGGGATATACGTACTGGAGTTGCTAGTTTAAAATAATTTAACTGGAAGATTGTTAATTCCATTCAGTTGGAAAATCTTTCCAGGGTGGATTGGAATCAAAAATATGTGGACAGAAGAGTAACTGAGCATTAATAGGAAGCCATCAAAGAGATGGTTCAGGTACATGGTAGACATAGTCCCACGAAGAGGAAGGGTGGAGCATCCAAAGTTTGAGCACCTTGGATGACTGAAGAAGTAAAATTGAAACAGACAAAGGTGACTTGTATGGCTAATAATGCAGTAGATAATCCAGCAGAATGCAGAAAATACAGAGTAGATCTGAGAAAGGGAAAGCGAGGCAAAGAGAGAATATGAGAATAGTTTAACGGCCAGTACAAAGTCTTCTAAAATAAGTAATATGAGGGCAGTTAAAGGATAGGTGTTGCCAATTGGAGACTCGAGGGAGATCATCTTGTGAAGATAGTGGGGATGGCTGACGTACTAAATGAGTACCTTGCATTGGTCTTCACTAGAGAAAAGATTGTTCCCTATGTCACAGCAAAGTTGGAGGTGGTAGTGATGTCAGATAGGATAAAAATAAAGAGGGTACTTAAAAGGTTGTTAGTATTCAAAAGTACAAAAATCACCTTAGTCAGGTGTGATGCATCATAGGTTATTAAAGGTGGTAACGGTGTAAATTGCAGAGGCTTTGGCCATAATCGTACGACTCCCCATATGTAAGGAAGATTGGAAGAAGATTGTATCTGTTACAACTTGTGCAAAAAGGGGTAAAAGGACAGGTTACAGAGTTGCTGACTGTTAACCTAACAGCAGTGGTGGGGATCTTTGAGACAATAACTTGGAACATAATTAATTGTCACTTCGAAAAGTATGGGCTGATAGATAGAATTTATATAGAGTTTACAGTGCAGAAGGAGGCCACCTAGCCCATTGGGTCCGCACCGATCCCCGGAAAGAACGCCCCACACCTCCACCCCATCCCCGCAACCCAGCAACCGCACCCAACCCCTTTGGACACTAAGGGCAATTTAGCAAGGCCAATCCACCTAACGTGCACATCTTTGGACTGTGTGAGGAAACCGGAGCACCCGGAGAAAACCCACGCAGACACGGGGAGAACGTGCAGACTCCGCACAGGCAGTGACCCAAACCGGGAATCGGAACTGGGACCCTAGAGCTGTGAAGCAACTGTGCTAACCACTGTGCTACCGTGCTGCCACGGTAATTGCTGCTGCTAATTGAAAGTCAGCATGGGAGACTTCCGGTTGCGGCTATGTGGAGCTAAGTCGCACATTCGGCAGCTCCTGCAAAAAACAGACTTTTGGGCTCTTTTCAGGGCCCCCAACGGCATTTTTTCGACGTTGTGCGAGGGAAGAAGAACAAAATGGCGGCGGGCGGGGACCAGGCAGCGTGGATGCAGTGGGTGCAGGAGCAACAGGAGGTTATCCAGCGCTGCTTCAGGGAGATTAAAGCGGACCTGCTTGAGCCGATGAAGGCTTCTATCGATAAGCTGCTGGAGACACAGACAGCCCAGGGGGTGGCGATCCGTGAGGCCCGACAAAAGATCTCCGACAACGAGGACGAGATCTTAGGCCTGGCGGTAAAGGTGGAGGCGCTCCACAAGAAATGGCAGGAGCGGTTTGAGGAGATGGAGAATCGCTTGAGGCGGAAGAACCTGCGGATTCTGGGCCTCCTGGAGGGACCGGACTTGGTGGGCCTATGTGGTCACCATGTTGAACTCGCTGATGGGAGCGGGGTCCTTCCAGGGGCCCCTGGAGCTGGAAGGGGCCCATAGAGTGCTAGCGAGGAGGCCCAAGGCTAACGAGCCTCCGCGGGCGGTGCTGGTGCGGTTTCATTGGCTCACTGATCGGGAGTGTGTGCTCAGGTGGGCCAAGAAGGAGAGGAGCAGCAGATGGGAGAATGCGGATGTTCGAATATACCAGGACTGGAGTGGGGAGGTGGCGAAGAGGAGGGCCGGGTACAATCGAGCGAAGGCGGTGCTGCACAGGAACGGGGTGAAGTTTGGCATGCTGCAGCCGGCGTGACTGTGGGTCACCTACAAGGACCGGCACCATTATTTTGAGTCTCCGGAGGAGGCGTGGGCCTTTGTTCAGGCCGAGAAGTTGGACACAGATTGAGGGTCGGGATGGGCGTTTGGGGATTGCGGTTGATATGTTACTTTTTGAGGGGGGATCCTTTGCCCTTGCTTTTTTCTTTCTGGTGTGGTGTGGGTGGTTAGGGCGAGTTGGGCACTGTTTTGGTTGGGTTGGTCGGGGGGGGGGGGAGCTCTTGGAGGGGGGTAAGCAAATGGAACAGGGGTGGATGGCTGACAGTGAGATGGAGCCCCGTGGGGGAGGGGGTGGCCCGAGTCGGGGGGGGGGGGCTGTAAAACGAGCTGCGTCAGAGGTGGCGGCACCGGGTAGGTGGAAAGCGCGGACTTTTTCCCGCGCTGAAGACTGGAGGGGGCGGGGCGGGGAAGCGAGGGTTGTTTCCCGTGCTTGGGATGGAAGGGGGGGGAGGGGGGAGGAATCGAATTGCTGCTGCTATGGTCAAGGGGGAAACTGGTGCGAGTGGTGGGGTCGAGTCGGGGGTCTGCCGCTGTGGGGAACGGGGGCCGGGCGTGGGGTGCAGGCGCGTGGCTGGCCGAGGAGGGGTTATGGCTAGTGGGAGGGGGGGGGTGGTAGCCCCCTGATCCAGCTGATAACCTGGAATGTAAGGGGACTGAACTGGCCGGTCAAGTGGGCCCGCGTGTTCGCGCACCTGAAGGGGCTGAAGGCGGATGTGGTCATGCTCCAGGAGACACACTTGAAGGTGGCAGACCAGGTAAGATTGAGGAAAGGGTGGGTAGGTCAGGTGTTTCATTCGGGGCTGGATGCCAAAAATCGAGGGATGGCGATCTTGGTGGGAAGGAAGGTGTCGTTCGAGGCGCCGAGCATTGTGGCAGGCAATGGCGATAGGTACATAATGGTAAGTGGTAAGCTGCAGGGAGAGAGGGTGGTACTGGTCAATGTGTATGCCCCGAACTGGGACGATGCGGGCTTTATGCGGCGCATGTTGGGTCGGATCCCAGACTTGGAAGTGGGGGGCCTGATAATGGGGGGAGACTTTAACACGGTGTTGAATCCGGCACTGGAACGCTCCAGGTCTAGGACGGGTAGGAAGCAGGCAGCGGCTAAGGTGCTGAGGGGGTTTATGGACCAGATGGGAAGGGTGGACCCTTGGAGATTTGCAAAGCCGGGGGCTAGGGAATTTTCATTCTTCTCACATGTCCATAAGGCTTATTCCCGGATCTACTTTTTTATTTTGAGCAGGGCGCTGATAGCGAGAGTAGAGACTACCGAATACTCGGCGATAGCCATTTTGGATCACGCCCTGCATTGGGTGGACTTAGAGCTGGGGGAGGAGAGGGACCAGCGCCCATTGTGGCGCGTGGAGGTCGGGCTGTTGGCGGACGAAGAGGTGAGTGAGCGGGTCCTAGGAAGCATAGAGAGGTACCTGGAGGCCAATGATAGCGGGGACGTCCAAGAGGGGATGATATGGGAGGCACTAAAGGCGGTGGTTAGGGGAGAGCTGTCCTCCATTAGGGCCCACAAGGAGAGGAGGGAGCAGAGGGAGAGGCTGGTGGGGGAGATGGTGAGAGTAGACAGGAGGTATGCAGAGGTGCCTGAGGCAGGACTGTTGAGGAAGAGGCGCAGTCTCCAGGCCAAATTCGACCTGGTGACCACCAGGAAGGCGAAGGTGCAGTGGAGGAAGCCCCAAGGGGCGATTTATGGGGAAAAGGCAAGCCGGATGCTGGCGCATCAGCTTCGGAAGCGAGACGCAGCTAGGGTGATCGGGGGAGTTAAGGACGGGAGGGAGTGTGGTGCGGAGTGGGGTTGGCATCAATGGTGTCTTCAGGGACTTTTATGAGGAACTGTATCGGTCCGAGCCCCCACTGGCGGAGGGAGGGATGGGCCGCTTTCTGGGCCAATTGAGGTTTCCGAAGGTGGAGGAAGGACTGGTGGCGGGATTGGGGTCCCCGATTGGCCTGGAGGAGCTGACCAAAGGGATCGGGAGTATGCAGGCGGGGAAGGCACCGGGGCCGGATGGTTTCCCGGTCGAATTCTATAAAAAATATATTGTTAGTTCAATGAGGCAAGGGAGGCGGGGGCTTTGCCCCCGACGATGTCCCGGGCACTGATCTCCTTGATCCTGAAGCGGGACAAGGATCCCCTGCAGTGTGGGTCTTATAGGCCGATTTTGTTGCTAAACGTAGATGCCAAGGTGCTGGCGAAGGTCTTAGCCACGAGGATTGAGGATTGTGTGCCGCAGGTCATCCACAAAGACCAGACGGGGTTCGTGAAGGGGAGGCAGTTGAACGTGAATGTGCGGAGGCTTCTGAACGTTATGACACCGGCGAGGGAGGCGGAGGCGGAGATAGTGGTGGCGATGGATGCTGAGAAAGCCTTCGATAGGGTAGAGTAGGGGTACCTGTGGGAGGTGCTGAAGAGGTTTGGATTTGGTTATCAGGTGGGTTAGCTTGTTGTTTGAGGTCCCAATGGCGAGTGTGGCCACGAACAGGAGGAGGTTTGAGTACTTTCGGTTGCACCGAGGGACGAGGCAGGGGTGTCCCCTGTCCCCCCTGCTCTTCGCACTGGCGATTGAACCCCTGGCTATGGCACTGAGGGAGTCAAGGAACTGGAGGAGGTTGGTGCGGGGTGGGGAGGAGCATAGGGTGTCGCTCTTTGCGGACGACTTGCTGCTATATGTGGCAGACCCGGTGGGGGGAATGCCGGAGGTAATGAGGATCCTCAGGGAATTCGGGGATTTCTCCGGGTACAAGCTCAACATGGGGAAGATCGAGCTGTTCGTGGTTCACCCAGGGGACCAGGAGAGGGGGATTGGCGAGCTCCCACTAAAAAGGGCGAAGAGGAGCTTCAGGTATTTGGGGTCCAGGTGGCCAGGAGCTGGGGGGCCCTGCATAGGCTTAATTTCACAAGGCTGGTGGAGCAAATGGAGCAGGAGTTCAAGCCGTGGGACGCGTTGCCGCTGTCCTTAGCGGGTAGGGTGCAGTCAGTCAAAATGACGGTGCTCCCAAGGTTTTTGTTCCTGTTCCAGTGCCTCCCCGTGTTTATCCCGAAGGCCTTTTTTAGGCGGGTCAACAGGAGCATAATGGGGTTTGTGTGGGCGCGAGGGGCTCCGAGGGTGAGAAGGGTGTTCCTGGAGCGGAGTAGAGGTAGGGGAGGGGGGCTGGCACTGCTCTACCTCTGTGGGTACTACTGAGCCGCCAATACGACGGTGGTGCGCAAGTGGGTGATGGAGGGGAAGGGGGCTGCATGGAAGAGGCTGGAGATGGTGTCTTGTGTGGGTACGAGTCTGGGGGCGCTGGCAACGGCGCCGCTGCCGCTCCTTCCAAGGAGGTATACCACGAGCCCGGTAGTGGCGGCTGCCCTCAAAATCTGGGGGCTGTGGAGGCGACACAGGGGGGAAGGTTGGGGCCTTGGTGTGGACCCCAATACGGGGGAACCACCGGTTCGTCCCAGGGAGAACAGATGGAGGTTTTTCGGGGTGGCACAGGGCAGGGATACGAAGGTTGGGAGACCTGTTTGTGGACGGGAAGTTTGCGAGCCTGGGTGAGCTGGAGGAGAAGTATGGGCTCTTCCCTCTCTTTCCCCCCCCCCCCCCCTCGCAATATTTGGGGTGGCAGAGGAGCCGGGAGTGCAGGAGGCGAAAGAGGTTGGTATTCTGGCCTTTGCGTCCCTGGTAGCCCGGCGGAGGATTCTCCTTCAGTGAAAGGATGCGAGGTCCCCAAGCGTGGAACCCTGAATCAACGATATGGCGGTGTTTATTAAGTTGGAGAGGGTGAAATTCGCCTTGAGAGGGTCGGTACAAGGGTTCTTTAGGCGGTGGCAACCGTTCTTAGACTTCCTGGCAGAACAGTAGACACTGGTCAATGGCAGCAGCAACTCGGAGCGGGGGGGGGGTTACTTTATCTTTGTTTTTGTTTATTTACACTGGGGGGTCTGAGGGGGAGTATATGTTTGCTTTGTGTTAAGTCGGGGTGTTAATTTATTCTTCATGTGCAGGGGGGAAGGGCGTATGGAGGGTTGCTTTTTTGGACTGTGTTTTGTACTTAACCCTGTTGGGTTCCTTTTTCATTTTGTTACTGATATTCTATGAAAACCTTAATAAAAATTATATTAAAAAAAAAAGAAAGTCAGCATGGGTTTCTTCAAGGAGTTATTTCATGATGGTTAATGTTGTGCATAGAGACGTTCAAAAGATGCTTGATAAAATATCACATAACGAAGCAGTGTGGAAAATTTAAATCCATGGGTTTAAAGGGACAATGGCAGAGGATACTATGTTGGTTAAGGTATAGAAAACAGGGGACAGCAGTGACCAGGTGATTTTCAGACTGGAGGGAAGCAAAGAATAGTATTTTCCAGTGGTCAGTATTAGGACCACTGCTCTTTTGCTCAGACATTAATGAACCTGACTTGGATATAAAGATATACTTGTACAGTTAAAATATCACAAAACTGTATAGTAATAAACAATGAATGGGGTACTGACAGATGGCAGATAAAATGTAATGCAAAGAAGTATGAAGTGATACATTTAGGTAGGAAAAACGGGAAGAGGCAATATGAACAGAATTATATAATTTTAAAGCAAGTTGCATGTGCACAAATCTTAGACGGCAATAGTTTTGTTGGCTAATTATTTATTTAAAAGGGGATCATTGGCTTTGATAATGGAGACAGCAAAGAAGTGATCTTCATACAACAGTGGTTGAGTCTCGGATAGAATTGTGTTCTGGGCACCACACTTTAGGAAATACGTCAAAATCTTAGAGAGGATGGAGGAGAGATGTACTATAATGGTATTAAGGGAGAAGGAACTTCAGTTACTTGAACAGACTAGGGAACCTGGACCAGAGGAAGTTAAGAGAAGATTTAATCGAAATGTTCAAAATACATAATGGCTTCCATAGAATAAATACGGAGAAACTGTTTACAGTGACAGAAGGGTTGGTAAGCAGAGGACACAGATTGATGGTGATCAGTAAAAGAATCAGACAGCATAAGGAAGAAACTTACCCAAGTCATGATTTGGAATGCACTGATTAAAGCACAGTGGAAGCAGATTCAGCAGTTACTTTGAAAATTATTACTGGGCTATGATGAAAGAGCAGGTGTTGAACTAATTGGAGAACTCTATCGAACACTCCCTGTACACACACGATTGCGTGGCAAAATTTGGTTCTAACTCCATCACAGCCTGGTATGGCAACTGCTCGGCCCAAGACCGCAAGAAACTTCAGAGTTGTGAACACAGCCCATTCCATCACACGAACCTGCCTCCCATCCATTGACTCCATCTACACCTCCCGCTGCCTTGGGAAAGCGGACAGCATAATCAAAGATCCCTCCCACCCGGCTTACTCACTCTTCCAACTTCTTCCATCGGGCAGGAAATACAGAAGTTTGAGAACACGCATGAACAGATTAAAAAACAGCTTCTTCCCTGCTGTTACCAGACTCCTAAACTACTCTCTTATGGACTGACCTGATTAATACTACACTCCTGTATGCTTCACCCGATGACGGTGCCTATGTATTTACATTGTGTACCTTGTGTTGCCCTATTATGTATTTTCTTTTTATTTCATTTTCTTTTCATGTACTTAATTATCTGTTTGAGCTTCTCACAGAAAAATACTTTTCACCGTACCTCGGTACACGTGATAATAAACAAATCCATCCATTCATACAACATAAGTTAAGAAATATGGCACCTGGAGCCTGGTTTTCCATTGAATAAGATAATGGATTGTATATGACCTCAATTCCACTTTCTTAATCGGATTCCCTTGAGTCCAAAAGAAACTGTGAACCTTAGCCTTTAATGTACTGAACAATTTAATATTGTAGCCTTTCCAAACATCTACAGCCATCTGAGGAAGTTTCTCTTCAGCTCAGTTCTAAATGGCCAACCCCTTATCCTGAGATTATGCATCACAGATCTATATTCTCAGTCAGAGTCTTTGACCGTCTAACCTGTTTATTACACTAAGAAATTGTGGCTCGGATTCTCCATCCTCCCTGCTAAGATCGGAAATCCCAATCTGGCGGAGAGTCCCGTGGTGAGGCAAAATTGGGATTCATTGAAGACCGGCAAAAGTAATGTTTACGCCCTGTTTGTTAGTATGTTTGTCTGTAAACATTACATCTCAAACTAATAATGGATTTCAACAAAACTTGCCACTTGCCTGTCTACCAGAGTGGACTGGCAGATGAAATAGACTCCAAGAGCCCCTTATCCCTCTCACTTGGCCACTGCTGCCTGGAGCTCACGATAAAGCGATGATGGTATGCAGGTTTAAATGCATACCCGGCAGCCATTCAGTGTCGTCAATGATTTCTGTGAAGGAACAAAAATTATTTACTGCTCTCTTTCTGGTTTTTTTGGTCTCAACACTTTATTTCCATGATTCAAAATCATAAACGTATCCTAGGAGTGAATATGTTATATTAGATTTGAATTAAATATATTAACACTATAAAACTTGTTAATTGTCCTGATTATTTGAATTGGAATAGTCATAACAAGTTACCAAGATATATTTTGTTTTTTCTACAATCTTGGACTTTTTTTTTGTTATCTAGTGCTGGAAAAGTTACTCCACAGTCTACAAAAAACCACGAACCAGAAAGTATATTCTCTGCGCCGTCATATCATGAGAGAACAGAAGAAACAGGTTGGTCAAATTATTATCACTGGCAGAAGTTGTAATACTACTTTAATGATGTGAAGATGCCGGCGTTGGACAGGGGTGGGCACAGTAAGAAGTCTTACAACACCAGGTTAAAGTCCAACAGGTTTGTTTCAAATTACTAGCTTTTGGAGCACAGTGCTTCCTCAGGTGAATGCAGAGGTGAGTTCCAGAAGCATATATATAGACAAAGTCAAAGATGCAAGACGATACTTTGAATGTGAGTCTTTGCAGATAATTAAGTCTTTACAGGTCCAGACGGAGCAATTGGAGAGAGGGATAATCACAGGTTAAAGAGGTGTGAATTATCTCAAGCCAGGACAGTTGGTAGGATTTCGCAAGCCCAGGCCAGATGGTGGGGGATGAATATAATGCGACATGAACCCAAGTTCCCAGTTGAGGCCGTACTCATGTGTGCGGAACTTGGCTATAAGTTTCTGCTCGATGTTTCTGTGTTGTCGCGCGTCCTGAAGGCCGCCTTCGAGAACGCTTACCCGAAGATCAGAGGCTGAATGCTCTTGACTGCTGAAGTTTTCCCAGATTGGAAGGGAACATTCCTGCCTGACGATTGTACTGCAATGTCCTTTCATCCGTTGTCGCAGCGACTGCATGGTCTCGCCAACATACCACGCTTCGGGACATCCTTTCCTGCAGCGTATGAAGTAGACAACGTTGGCCAAGTCGCACGAGTATGTACCATGTACCTGGTGGGTGGTGTTCTCACGTGTAATGGTGGTACCCATGTCGATGATCTGGCATGTCTTGCAGAGATTGCCATGGCAGGGTTGTGTGGTGTCGTGGTCGGTGTTCTGAAGGCTGGGTAGTTTGCTGCAAACAATGGTCTGTTTGAGGTTGCACAATTGTTTGAAGGCAAGTAGTGGGGGTGTGGCGATGACCTGGGCAAGATGTTCGTCTTCATCGATCCCGTGTTGAAGGCTGCGAAGAAGATGTCGTAGTTTCTCCGCTCCGGGGAAGTACTGGATGACGAAGGGCACTCTGTTGCTTGTGTACCGTGTTTGTCTTCTGAGGAGGTCGGTGCGGTTTTTTGCTGTGGCGCGTTGGAACTGTCGATCGCTGAGTCGAACGCCATATCCTGTTCGTACGAGGGCATCTTTCAGCATCTGTAGATGTCTGGTACGCTCCTCCTCGTCTGAGCAGATCCTGGAAGTGAGCGTGTTACAATTGGATTTTAGATTCAGCTAATGGGAAAAATCAGCTATGATAATTATCTCTGATAATATCCAGTGACCCTTGCAGGGTCATGAGGTTGTGCTTGGCCAGTGACTCAGTCACCACAATTTTACTTCTTTCTCTCTGGCTCATTCTAGACTACAGAAAACTTCTCTTGAACACCCCTGTTTGCAATTCATAACTGCATCAAGCAGATTACCAATGATTATTAGTACTACATCACTCCCCATTAATTCCAACACGGGAGAACTTGAGGATTTTCAACATTGGGTATTTGTGCAAAGCTCCTAAGCAGTTTTCACAATTCTTTCATCCTGAAATTCCCAGCTATCCTTGCAGTATTCTGCTCTTCCATGAATGTGACAGGATGGTTGCTGGGAGATGAGGAATAGCTGTTGCTTACACCAAAACCCCACCATGCTTGAAGAACACCGGTATAATCAGAGCCATTTGATCATCGGATCCTATTTGAGCACAAAGTGAAGGTTCTCAAACAAAGGTTCAGGTGTCTGAACAGATCTCCGGTTTCCTACAGTATACAAACAGAATCTAACCACCTCCCCATAGCATTCAATGGCATTACCATCAACAACCTGTAGATCACTATTGACGAGAAAATCAACTTAACCAGCCACATAAATACTGTGACTATAGAACAGGTCACAGACTGGTACTCTGTGACAAGTGGTTAATTTCCTGACTCCTGAAAGCTTTATCATTCTCACTTAAAAGATGCAAGTTAGTGTGATTGAATACTCTCGACTTTCTTGGATGGGTGCAGCTGCAGTAATGTAAAAACTCAACACCATCCAGGATAGGCAGTCCAGACGATTGGCAATAAAGCCACTGGCCTAAATATCCACCAATTGACTATAATATACTGTGGTTGCAGTATGTCCTGTCTATAGATCCACTGCCAATGATTTTTCAGCAGCACTTCCTAACACTATAATCTCCATCACCGAGAAAGACACAGGCAGCAAACTCTTGGGGGCACCAGCTCCAGGTTCCCCTCCAACTTGCACACCATTCTAACTTTGCCTACCAAGAAACACCAATTTCCATCTCAAGTCAAAATCTTGCAACTCTCGATCAAAATGCATTGTAGGAGTTCCCCACCATATTGATTCTAGTACTATAAAAGGACAGTGCCCAATCTTTTCATGGGCAGCTATAAATTAGAGATGGCTAATAAATGACAGCCTTGAAAGTGATGCCGAAATCCCAAGAATCCATATCTTGAAATGTGTATGGTTGGCTTTCAATGGTGCATTCTTCATTTCTGGTGAAGGTCGTTGCAAATTAAAGCTTATGACCTGCGGTGTTTCAACTTGGTTAAAAGTATGATTTTGGCAACAAACTAAGTTTTGCCTTTTTATGGACTCATAGTTGTTATTACAGGTTAAACAAATAAGAATGTTCAAATTACCTTTACATGTAAAACATTATGTTCTTTACATTTTAACCTCTGTGTAACAAACTTCTTTGGTTGTGTTTGTCCCAACTCAAAGCTATCATTACTCTGTTTTGAAGTTTTGTGCTCTGTCGCCAAATTTTGATTCTTACAACTTCCCCTGGATAAGAGCTAAAGCTGAAGTCCTGCTCAGCCCATTTTCTGTCAATGCCTTCCAGTTCACTTTTGTCTCAAATTTAAAATCATATAAGTTCATTTCTATGTTTGTAGCCTTCTCCAACTCTCGAATCCACCCCCTCCCGCCCCACCTTTAAAGTCTCCATTACTTTCCCTCTGGATTCTTCTGTTCCCCTTCTTTATTCATCCACCATTGTTCATATTGTTAGTTGCCATGGTTTAGTCTCTGGAATCTATCCCCAGCATCTTCAGTTTCTCATTTAGTACACACTCCTCACCCTTAAAACCCAATTCTTTAATCAAATGTTTGCTGAAGCTGTGTCTGGCTTAGTTGATATCACGTTTATCTTTAAGTCAGAACATTGTGGTTTCAGGTCCCTGTTTAGAGTCTTAGGGTGCAATTTAGTGGCTTTGTTGCACTCGAGCGAGAATGCGATGAGGCTGGTGAATAGCGGGAGAGGCCAAAAACGAGAAACGTGCCGGGTGCCAAACCGTTGCGATGCAATCTCCCCGCTTCCATATGCGAAATCTGCATCCCGCCGTAGTCTGGCAAGAAACCAATAATCACCAATTAAGCCCATGCAATTAACGGGAGCCACCCATATCCAACGGTCTCCTGTGATCCACCTGCCTTCCCAGCAAGTGGCCACGCTGGCGCTGATCAGTACTCCTTTTGAAAAACGTGAGACTGGAGATGTGCTGCTATGGGAAGCCGAGGAGCTGAACAGCCATCTTCGCTCACAGGAAATGAGCCCAGGTAACTGGGATTGCTGCCCCTATGCTCGGAGGGGAGGGGGTGGTGGGGGGGGTGCAACCAGGGGGTACACTCCCGGTTGGGGATGGGCCAGCATGGGGGGCTGGGGGTATTGGGGTGGGGGGTCAACTGTGAGCGGGTCTGCATGCCAACTCTTGGATCGTCTGTTCCCGTTCCGGGGACTACCCTAAATCATAAAATCCCAACAATGCAGAAGGAGGCTATTTGGCCCATTGAATCTGCACCAACACTTTGAAAGACCACCCTACCTAGGCCGAATCCCCCGTCCAATTCCTGCAACCCCACTCTGGGGTCCCTGCCTGTTTGCCCACCGACCACCCATAACTCCCACTGACTGCGGAGGTCCCTGGCCATGCAGCTGAAGGCATTCGTGGTTAAGTGAGCACTTCACACATCCCAAGTGGATCCCCATGAGTAGGGGTGCCATTTAGCATGTGGGGCCCATTGCCTAGCATGCCAATCACATCCTGATGCATGGACACTGTGTTTGAATACTGGGGGAGGCAGCATTACAGATGCAGCAGCCAACCTTCAATCACCCAGGGGATGGGCCCAGCCCTGGGCACATGGCCGCAGCCAGGTATGCGTGGACAGGACGTCAGGTATGTGGGGCGGGGGGCACGTGTCTGGGGGTAATGGGGCATGAGATTGATGGTTGGCCCAAATACTGCGGAACAAAGAGCCAGAGGTGTCATACTGGTTGTGGTGAGGATATTTTTAAAGTTTCTCGTACAACTGTACAGCACTGCCCTGCTCTTGCAGTGGTACGCCCCCCCCCCCCCCCAAACACCCGCCCCCGTATACCCCTCCTTACCCCCTACTTACCCCGTCTCCCACAGTGTCCTCTCAGTGATCCTCAACGCAATTGGTCTTCCTTGCTCTACCGCTGCGGCTAGGTCTATCCCCAGCATGCACATCGGAGGTGGAGGCAGCCAGCTGCTTACTACGTCTGTGGCCTTCGATGCGCCTGGTAGGGGTCCTCTGGGGCCGAAAGGCCCTGGCACACTTGGCGGCACATGCACAGCTGTGCCTCCCTGATCTGGGTGCTGGCCTCGAGACGTGGCCTCATCAGAGGGGTGGAACTCGGGGGAGCTGATGGCCACTGTCGCCAGTCCATCAGATTGTCTGGGTTGCCACCTTGCGCCCCCCCCCCCCCTTCTGATCAGTGCCCAGAGGGCCCTGGGGTTCAAGAATCAAGGCTACCCTTGATTCTTCCAATCTATGTGCATATTAATATCACCCATGATTATTGCCGTACCTTTCTTACAAGCCCCCAGTATTTCCTGGTTTATACTGTGTCCCACCCACTGCTGAACTACTTTTTGGGGACCTATAGATTACTCCTACCAAGGACTTTTTCCCTTTGCTATTTCTTATTTCTTTTTTTTAATATATTTTATTCAAGATTTTTTGGCCAAACATAACAGTACGTAGTGTTTCTCTTACACAACAATAAAGCAATATAAATAACAGTGGCCAGTTTTAAACAAATAAATAAATAATATATGAACAGAAACAAAAACAAAACTAAATGGCAACTGCCTTGTCAAAAATAAATACTCTCCAAAGATACAATCCAACAGTCCAATATACAATTACCTGTAACAAATGCCTATACATATACAATAACATCCCTGAGAGTCCGTCCGATTCTTCCCCCCCCCCCTCTTTCCCCCCCCCCCCCCCCCCCCCCCCCCCCCCCCCCCCCGGGTTGCTGCTGTTGTCTTCTTCTTTTCCATTCCCTCTATCTTTCTGTGAGGTAGTCGACGAACGGTTGCCACCGCCTGGTGAACCCTTGAGCCGAACCCCTTAATATGAACTTAATCCGTTCTAACTTTATAAACCCTGCCATGTCGTTTATCCAGGTCTCCACACCCGGGGGTTTGGCTTCCTTCCACATTAACAATATCCTGCGCCGGGCTACTAGGGACGCAAAGGCCAAAACATCAGCCTCTCTCGCCTCCTGCACTCCCGGCTCTACTGCAACCCCAAATATAGCCAACCCCCAGCTTGGTTCGACCTGGACCCCCACCACCTTCGAAAGCACCTTTGCCACCCCCACCCAAAACCCCTGTAGTGCCGGGCATGACCAGAACATGTGGGTGTGACTCGCTGGGCTTCTCGAGCATCTCGCAAACCTATCCTCTACCCCCAAAAATTTACTGAGCCGTGCTCCAGTCATATGCGCCCTGTGTAACACCTTAAATTGTATCAGGCTTAGCCTGGCACACGAGGACGATGAGTTTACCCTACGTCGGGCATCAGCCCACAGCCCCTCCTCAATCTTCTCCCTCAGCTCTGCTTCCCATTTCCTTTTCAGCTCATCTACCATGATCTCCCCCTCGTCCCTCATTTCCCTATATATGTCCAACACCTTACCATCCCCCACCCATGTCTCTGAGATTACTCTATCCTGCACCTCCTGCGTCGGGAGCTGCGGGAATTCCCTCACCTGTTGCCTCGCAAAAGCCCTCAGTTGCATATACCGAAATGCATTCCCTTGGGGCAACCCATATTTTTCCGTCAGCGCTCCCAGACTCGCAAACGTCCCATCTACGAACAGATCTCTCAATTGTGCTACCCCTGCTCTTTGCCATGCTCCAAATCCCCCATCCATTCTCCCCGGAACAAACCTATGGTTATTTCTTATCGGGGACCGCACCGAGGCTCCCGTCTTTCCCCTATGCCGTCTCCACTGCCCCCAAATTTTCAATGTAGCCACCACCACCGGGCTTGTGGTGTATTTCTTCGGTGAGAACGGCAACGGTGCCGTCACCATTGCTTGTAGGCTAGTCCCCCTGCAGGACACCCTCTCCAATCTCTTCCACGCCGCTCCCTCCCCTTCTCCCATCCACTTACACACCATTGAAATATTGGCGACCCAGTAGTACTCACTTAGGCTCGGTAGTGCCAGCTCCCCCCCTGTCCCTACTACGCTGCAAAAATCCCCTCCTCGCTCTCGGGGTCTTCCCGGCCCACACAAAACTTATAATACTCTTCTCTATTCTTTTGAAAAAATCCTTCGTGACCACCACCGGGAGGCACTGAAACACAAAAAGGAATCTCGGGAGGACCACCATTTTAACCGCCTGCACCCTACCTGCCAGTGACAGGGACACCATGTCCCATCTCTTAAAGTCCTCCTCCATCTGTTCCACCAACCGCGTTAAATTAAGCCTATGTAATGTACCCCAATTCTTGGCTATCTGGATCCCCAAGTACCGGAAGTCCCTTGTTACCTTCCTCAGCGGTAAGTCCTCTATTTCTCTGCTCTGCTCCCCTGGATGCACCACAAACAACTCACTTTTTCCCATATTCAATTTATACCCTGAAAAATCCCCAAACTCCCCAAGTATCCGCATTATCTCTGGCATCCCCTCCGCCGGGTCCGCCGCATATAGCAACAAATCATCCGCATGCAGAGATACTCGGTGTTCTTCTCCTCCCCTGAGTACTCCCCTCCACTTCCTGGAACTCCTCAATGCTATGGCCAGGGGTTCAATCGCCAGTGCAAACAATAACGGGGACAGAGGACATCCCTGCCTCGTCCCTCTATGGAGCCGAAAATAATCAGACCCCCGTCCATGCGTGACCACGCTCGCCATCGGGGCCCTATACAGCAACTGTACCCATCTGATATACCCATCTCCAAAGCCAAATCTCCTCAACACCTCCCACAAATAATCCCACTCCACTCTATCAAATGCTTTCTCGGCATCCATCGCTACCACTATCTCCGCTTCCCCCTCTGGTGGGGGCATCATCATTACCCCTAGCAGCCTCCGTATATTTGTATTCAGCTGTCTCCCCTTCACAAACCCAGTTTGGTCCTCATGAACCACCCCCAGGACACAATCCTCTATCCTCGTTGCCATTACCTTGGCCAGAATCTTAGCGTCCACATTCAGGAGGGAAATGGGCCTATAGGACCCGCATTGCAGCGGGTCTTTTTCCTTCTTTAGGAGGAGCGATATCGTTGCCTCTGACATAGTTGGGGGCAGCTGCCCCCTTTCCCTCGCCTCATTAAAGGTTCTCATCAGTAGCGGGGCCAGCAAGTCCATATATTTCCTATAGAATTCAACTGGGAATCCGTCTGGTCCCGGGGCCTTCCCCGCCTGCATGCTCCCAATCCCTTTCACTACTTCCTCCGTCTCAATCTGTGCTCCCAGTTCCGCCCTCTCCTGTTCCTCCACCTTAGGAAATTCCAGCTGATCCAGAAAGCACATCATTCTCTCCTTCCCATCCGGGGGCTGAGCTTCATATAATCTTTCATAGAATGCCTTGAACACTCCATTCACTCTCTGCGCTCCCCGCTCCATCTCTCCCTCCTCATCTCTCACCCCCCCTATCTCCCTCGCTGCTCCCCTTTTCCTCAGTTGGTGGGCCAGCAACCTGCTCGCCTTCTCCCCATATTCGTACTGTACACCCTGTGCCTTCCTCCATTATGCCTCTGCATTACCCGTAGTCAACAAGTCAAATTCTACATGTAGTCTTTGCCTTTCCCTGTACAGTCCCTCCTCCGGTGCCTCCGCATATTGTCTGTCCACCCTCAGAAGTTCTTTCAACAACCGCTCCCTTTCCCTACCCTCCTGCTTTCCTTTATGTGCCCTCATAGATATCAGCTCCCCTCTAACCACTGCCTTCAGCGCCTCCCAGACCACTCCCACCTGAACCTCCCCATTATCGTTGAGTTCCAAGTACCTTTCAATACACCCCCTCACCCTTAAACACACCCCCTCATCTGCCAATAATCCCATGTCCATTCTCCAGGGTGGATGCTGTTGTTTTTCCTCCCCTATCTCCAGGTCCACCCAATGTGGAGTGTGATCCGAAATAGCTATTGCCGTGTACTCCGTCCCCGTCACCTTCGGGATCAGTGCCCTTCCCAAAACAAAAAACTCTATTCGTGAATAAACTTTGTGGACATAGGAGAAAAACGAAAACTCCTTACTCCTAGGTCTACTAAATCTCCAGGGGTCTACTCCTCCCATCTGCTCCATAAAGTCCTTAAGCACCCTAGCTGCAGCCGGCCTCCATCCGGTCCTGGACCTCGATCTGTCCAGCCCTGGGTCTAGCACTGTATTAAAATCTCCACCCATTACCAACTTCCCCACCTCTAGGTCCGGGATATGTCCTAACATACGCCTCATAAAGTTGGCATCATCCCAGTTCGGGGCATATACATTCACTAAGACCACCGCCTCCCCTTGCAATTTGCCACTCACCATCACGTATCTGCCCCCACTATCCGCCACTATGGTCTTTGCCTCAAACATTACCTGCTTCCCACTAGTATAGCCACCCCCCTGTTTTTTGCGTCTAGCCCCGAATGAAACACCTGCCCCACCCATCCTTTGCGTCGTCTAACCTGGTCTATCAGTTTCAGATGCGTCTCCTGGAGCATAACCACATCTGCCTTAAGTTTCTTTAGGTGTGCGAGTATCCGTGCCCTCTTAATCGGCCCGTTCAGCCCTCTCACATTCCACGTGATCAGCCGGGTTGGGGGGCTCTTTACCCCCCCCCACCTTGTCGACTAGCCATCTCCTTTTTCAATCCAGCTCCTCACCCGGTTCCCACGTAGCCGTATCTCCCCCCAACGGCGCCCTCCCGCCCCGACCACCCCACCCCATACCAGCTCCCCCTTCTCCCCAGCAGCAGCAACCCAGTTAACCCTCCCCCCCCCCCCCCTGCTAGATCCCTCACTAGCGTAATTGCACCCCACATGTTGCTCCCAGAAGTCAGCAAACTCTGGCCGACCTCGGCTTCCCCCCGTGACCTCGGCTCCCACTGTGCAAGGCCCCCTCCTTCCTGCTTCCCTGTTCCCGCCATGATTACCATAGTGTGGGAACAAAGCCCGCGCTTCCCATTTGGCCCCGCCCCCAATGGCCGGCGCCCCCAGCTCCTCATCCCCCCCCCCCCCCCCCCCCCCCCCCCCCCCCTCCCCCACGACGTGGGGAAGAGAGAAAAGTTACAGGGTCGCAGGATTAACAACTTGGGAAATCACCTCTTCCCCCTTTTTCCCCCCCTTCACCCCACATATTCACCCCACCACTTTGTCCCAAACGTTATTTTTCTAGCCCGCTTATTCCAGTTTCTCCTCGACAATAAATGTCCACGCCTCTTCTGCCGTTTCAAAGTAGTGGTGTTTCCCTTGATGTGTGACCCACAGTCTTGCTGGCTGCAGCATTCCAAATTTAACCTTCCTTTTGTGCAGCACCGCCTTGGCCCGATTAAAGCTTGCCTTCCTTCTCGCCACCTCCGCACTCCAATCTTGATATACGCGGATCACCGCGTTCTCCCACCTACTGCTCCGAGTTTTCTTTGCCCATCTGAGGTCTCTCTGTCCTTATATCGGAGAAATCTCACCACTATGGCTCGAGGAATTTCTCCAGCCCTCTGTCTTCGTGCCATAACTCGATAGGCTCCCTCCGCCTCCAACGGGCCCGTGGGGGCCTCCGATCCCATTAACGAGTGCAGCATCGTGCTCACATATGCCCCGACGTCCGCCCCTTCTGCACCTTCGGGAAGACCAAGAATCCTTAAATTCTTCCTCCTCGCATTATTCTCCAGCACCTCCAGCCTTTCCACATACCTTTTGTGTTGTGCCTCGTGCATCTCTGTCTTCACCACCAGGCCCTGTATGTCGTCATCATTCTCAGCAGCCTTTGCCTTCACGACCCGAAGCTCCTGCTCCTGGGTCTTTTGCTCCTCCTTTAGCCCTTCAATCGCCTGTAATATCTGGGCCAACAGCTTCTTCTTCATCTCCTTTTTAAGTTCTTCCACGCAACGCCGCAGGAACTCTTGTTGGTCAGGGCCCCATATTAAACTGCCTCCTTCCGACGCCATCTTGCTTTGTGCCTGCCTTCCTGGCCGCTGCTCTAGAGGATCCACCGCAATCCGGCCACTTTCCTCTCCTTTTTCCATCCGTGTCCAGGGGGGATTCCCTTCTGGTTTACCGCACAGTGTTTTTAGCCGTTAAAATTGCCGTTGGGGCTCTTATTAAGAGCCCAAAAGTCCTTTCCACCGGGAGCTGCCGAAACGTGCGACTTAGCTGGTCATCGCCGCACCCGGAAGTCGCTATTTCTTATTTCTACCCAGACTGATTCCCATCTTGATCTCCAGTGCTTATGTAATTTCTCTTTATAGCACTGATGTCTTTTCGTCAAGAGCAGGGCTTCGCCACCTCCTTTTCCTTTCAGTCAATCTTTCTGAAATACTGCATCTGGCCCTGCCAGCCCTGGCGGATTCCCAAAGTCTGCACCGTGGTGTCAACGCCGTCAGCGATGCTCCTCAGCAATTGGCCACGCTCTGCAGAGCCTTGCCAAAGCCCACATTCCAGCGCCTGTTCGGGTACACAGAGGGAGAATTTAGAATGTCCAAATGACCAAACAGCACGTCTTTCGGGACTTGTGGGAAGAAACCGGAGCACCCGGAGGAAACCCACGCTGACACGGGGAGAACATGCAGACTCCGCACAGATAGTGATGCAAGCCGGAAATCGAACCTGGGACCCTGGCGCTGTGAAGCAACAGTGCTAACCACTGTGCTACCGTGCCACCCATAATTATATAGATTGTGAATAGCTGGGGCCCAAGTTCCTCCCTGTCTGTTACCTCTGCATTACTCGTTCCTATAGGAATGATACCGGTGTCTTCCACCGTGAAAACTGAGGCAGAGTATTGATTTAACATCTTTGCCATTTCTGTGTTCCCCACTATTAACTCTCCGGTTTCATCTTCCAAACGACCAACATTCACCATTGCGACTCTCTTCACTTTTCTGTACTTATAGAAGCTTTTGCTATCCTTTTTGATATTTTGTGCTAGTTTTCTTTCGTAATTTACTTTGCTCTTTTTATCACTTTTTTAGTATCCCTTTGATAGTGTTTGAAAGTTTCTCAATCTTCCAGCCTGCCACTGGCCTTTGCAATATGATATACCTTAATTTTTGTCTTTATATTGTCCTTGACCTCCTTGTTTGACCTTGGATGTTTTACCTCTCTTCCCATCTTTCTTCCTCACTGGGATATATTTTCGTTGTGAGGAATTGAGTAAATCCTTAAAACAACTGCCACTGCTCATCCGCTGTCCTACATTTTAGCCTTCCTGGCCACTCTACTCGGGCCTAGTCTATTCTCATGCCTACGTAATTTTGTTTGTTTAATTCCAGAACGCAAGTATGGTACTCCACTTTCACGCCCCCAAACTGAATTTTGAATTCTACCATACTATGGTCACTATTCCCTAAAGGAGCCTTAACTATGAGCTCATTAATTAATCCCACCTCATTACACAATACAAATCCAGAGTAGCCTGCTCCCTGGTGGGTTCCCCAACATACTGTTCCAAGAAACAGTCTCTAATACATTGACTGAACTCTGCCTCCAGGCTACCCTTGATTCTTCCAATCTATGTGCATATTAATATCACCCATGATTATTGCCGTACCTTTCTTACAAGCCCCCAGTATTTCCTGGTTTATACTGTGTCCCACCCACTGCAGAACTACTTTTGGGGGACCTATAGATTACTCCTACCAAGGACTTTTTCCCTTTGCTATTTCTTATTTCTACCCAGACTGATTCCCATCTTGATCTCCAGTGCTTATGTAATTTCTCTTTATAGCACTGATCCTTTTCGTCACGAGCAGGGCTTCGCCACCTGCTTTTCCTTTCAGTCTATCTTTCTGAAATACTGCATACTCTTGGATATTCAACTCCCAGACTGGTCTCCACTGTAACCATGTTTCAATAATCGCCAGCAAATCATACTCTTTTGTTTCTATTTGCGCCATGCTTCATGCATTTAGATCCAGAGCTTTTAAATTTGTTCCACTGTTAAATTTCCCTACTCTTCTATAATTCCTTGGTGCATAAAGCCATCACCCGTTTTGTCCCTCACTTTTATTTTCTGGTAACCACTCGATACACCGCTAGCCTATACTCTTACCTCCTCCTTTAATTTGGGTTTTCTAATTTCCCCTACAACTGAACCCCACCCCGCTTCAGTTTAAAGCCCTAACTACAGTCCTAGTTACGCAATTCGCTAGGACTCTGGTCCCAGCATGATTCAGATGAAGACCGTCCCTTTGGAATAGCTCCCTCCTTCCACAGTACTGGTGCCAATGTCCCATGAATGCAAACCCATTTCTCCCACACTAATGTTTGAGCCATGCATTTACCTCCTTAATCTTATTGAACCCGGTGCCAATTAGCTCGTGGTTCAGGTAGTAATCCAGAGATTACTTTTAGGTTCAGCTTTTTAATTTAGCTCCTATCTATTCATATTCCCTTAACTGAACCTCTGTCCTTGTTCTAGCTATGTTGTTGGTACCGACATGGACCATGACAACTGGATCGTTACCCTCCCACTCCCAAGTTCCTCTAGCTTTCTAAAATGCCCTAGACATGTTGTGATATGGTGACAAATTCTCATTAATGAACATGTAAACTTTGTTCTCAATTTTATTAATTAAAGATGATGAATTATTTTCTTCTCTATAGATATCTTAAAATCAGAAAGTGATGAAGATTCCTCCCCAGCATTTTCAACTCTCAGCAGTATCAAGAGCTCGCATAAGACTCCTGCCAAATCACAGACACCAACACCTGCTAAGAAGGGTAAGCAGTTTTTTCTTATCCTTTCATTTGTTACAGAATTAAGGATTAGAGTATAGGGGCCCAGTGCGCTCAATTATTAGAAATAAGGGTGAGGGAAATAAGCCAGAAACTGCAGTAACATTGATAGACTGCATTGTTTTTGTCACCCAAGGAAGCAAAAGTTAGCATCAGTTCTGAGCTTGATCGGAAAAATCAAAAAGCATGCAGTAAAAACAAACCACTGGGAATATGCAGCTCATCAGTAACTAAAAAATGGATTAATATACTGACTAGCGGCCTATCATCAGAGCTAAGAAAAAAAATGGCTAGTAGAAAGAGAGGTGGTCGCACTGAATTGCATGAAATTCTTTGAGGGTAAATGTTGGATTATCCTTGTAGAACCTAGTGCATTCCTGTTCCTTCACATTACACCATTTTATTCACCACAAGATATGATTGCATATTTAGGGCGGGATTCTCCGGTCTCCGACGCCGAAACCGGGCCAGCGCCACTTTTGCAATGCTCCGCCCCCTCAAAAAGTACGCCGCACACCGTCAAGAGGGCCCTGGGACGTCACCTGAGGCCCTCTACCGATGCTCCGCCCCCGATGAGCCGAGTTCCCGACGGCGTGGAACACTTCTTCTATTTATTTTTGTGAACCCGGCGTGGTGGCTGCGGACTGAGTCCAGCACCGCTACAGTCGGGTGGGAGTCGTACCGTGAGCAGGGAGGGCTTTGGCGGGGGCTGGGGGCACTGGTGGGAGGTGATCCGGGGCTGGCCAGGCTGATTACAGGGGGGAAGATTTTGGCAGGCCGGTCCGCGCGCGGCCTCCACCATGTTGCACGGCGTGGCAGATGCATGTGCGGCCATGGGCCCGGCAATTCCCCGGCCGTATCCACAGGTACCTCCGGGTGCTTTACACTGCGCGGCTGCTAGCCCCGAACTGGACAGAGGATCGTTGCAGCTTTTGCGCCATTTCTTCATGTGTAAAGCGCCACTGTTCACACGCCAGCGTCAGCACTTAACGTCAAAATTGGAGAATCCAGCCGTGGTTTTTCTCAAGAACTTGGCCTTGACGAGCTTGATCACGAATCCACACCGACCCTCCAGATTGGAGGTCTGGTAGTTTGTGCACTCTGTGGTGATTATAGTAGTTCTGCGTTTTGAGTGCAACTGTTGCTCATCCTTCTTCCCCCTCACTTTGTCCAAATCTGCTGCTATCAGACGTAGCACAAGTGTTTGCAGAAGAGTGAGAAGTTGAGTTCTCAGCTTCCTTCCCAATAAAAGCTCATAATAAGCCAGACCATTCTGGAGCACAGTAACCAGCAGTACCAGGTTGACATTATTGTGTTAAGTAAAGCCTTTACCATCCGCATTCTCCTTTCGGCCTCACCTTTAACTGACAGGTGCCATAATGAACTAGCCATAAGATTCAGTGAAACCTCTAAAGTACTTATCAGCTAACTAAGTGGGCCATTGTCCGAAATTATGAGTTCTGGAATCCTTGTATGACAAAATAGTTTCAACAGTGCAATGACAACCTCAGATGTATGAACATATAGACATTTTCCTCTGTCTACCGTTAATAGTAGACAACCACTATCAAAAGATTTTCATTTGAATTAAAATAAATCTATCCTGAGACATTCCTATGGTCTGGATGAAAATGAGGATGCCATCTGTTCCTGTCAATGAATAACGCACATGATGAAATTGGATGTCATCTCTTCTAATGATTTGGCCAGCTCTGGTCACCAGACAGAATTTCTTGTTCTGGACGATAGTCCAAAATACCCCAAGTGACTTTAGTGTAAATTCTGAAGTATATCGAGTTGTAGGACTCTAGGTATAACATATGTGTAAAACTACGCTGTCTTCTTTGCAAAAATATTGCCTCAGAGTAGGGTTTTGTGACGTATATTCCGGCCATCCTCTGAAGCAGTAGTTGTTTTTGAGTACATTTTTTGTCTGTTGTATGTGCATTTCTGATCTCATTTAAACGTAGTGTTGCAACTGGTGGCTATTTAGTCATTAGTGGAGTAAAGGTCTCCGCATCTTCAACAAACTTTATATCCCTTTGTTTCAGCCTTGCTGCAGGGGTATTCACCAGTAGTAACATCAAATCTCACCAACCTCACACATCTTTACACTCTTAGTGGCATCTTTTGTAATTACTTCGCATGCAACAGAGTAACCAAAGGTTTGTGGTCAGTCTCAACTGTGAATTAAAGACCCATGGCATAGTCTGCAAACTTCCTGCAAGTCCAGGTCGCAGCTAAGGCTTCGTTTTCAATAACTGCATACCTTTTTTTTTGGTTTTGATCGAAGAATGAGATGGGAAGTACACTGGTCTATGTTACCATCCCGCTTGAGTCTGGAAGTGTACAGCCTCAACCCTGTTGATGATGCATCTGCGGCAACAATTGTAGGCAGTTTTGGATCATAATGAGCAAATATGTCTGGTGATATTAACATTTCCTTGATCCTTTCAAATGACAACTGTTGGCTTCTTCCCAGCAACAAGCCTGGTCTTGTCTTAGCAACTGGCATAATGGTTCATTCATTTTTGCTAAGCTGGGTAAGAGCTTCCCCACTTGATTCACAATATACAGCTAGAACCCTGTTTCACGGAGGTGGAAATTACTTGATCGCTTGTGGTGAACCACTGTTATTGTATTGTATATATTGTGGTAAACCACTGTTACTGTATTGTATATATTGTTTGTTGTCTCTGCTGGCTCTGCCTGTGGCTCCTCCCCTCAGGCTCTGCATAAAGGTGGCCGACCTCTGGCCCTGCCCCAGTTCGGGATCAGTTGCCAGAAAGTTCTCGTTTAGCTTATTAAAGCCACATTTTCGTTCCACAACTCGTCTTTGTATAATTGATGATATCAATTTAATAAGCTAAACGATTAAGATGGATGCATCACTTAAGCCTGATCGACTGGAACTGGACCCCCAAGTAGCCGACGCCACTGTGACATTCGAGCACTGGCTAAGCTGCTTCGAAGCTTACCTCCAAACTGCCACCGACGCCGAAATCCACAAGCTTCGAGTCCTCAACGCCCGGGTAAGCCCGCAGGTTTTCCTCCTTATCAGGGACGCTGCCTCGTACGAGGAGGCGATAACGCTGCTGAAGAGGCAGCATATAAAGGCAGTAAATGAGGTGTACGCTAGGCATCTCCTTGCCACGAGGCATCAACGCCCCGGAGAATCGCAGGCCGAACTCCTGCGTGCCTTGCGGGTACTCGGCCGGAACTGTATTTGTCAGGCGGTATCGGCTGTCCAGCACACGGAGCTGCTGATCAGGGACGCCTATGTCGCTGGCATACAATCTAACTGCATCCGCCAACGCCTGCTAGAAGGGGGTACACTCGGCCTCCAACAGACAGTGCAGCTCTCGAATTCACTGGAAGTGACCTTCCATAACATGGATGCCTTCACCTCCGACCACGCGGCACCCTCATGGGCGCCGCCATCACCCGACCCGGATGCGTCGCAAGCCTGTGCCGCGCATCAATTTGCGAACTCCGGAGGCCCGAGCTGCTACTTCTGTGGCCATGGTAAGCACCCCAGACACAGCTGCCCAGCATGGAGCGCGATCTGCAACGGTGCGAAAAGAAGAGCCACTTCGCCAAAGTCTGCCAGGCCCGACCTGTTCCTAAAGTTTCCAGACCCAGCAGCAGCAGCGCTGCGTATTGCCTGTCGGGACTGCCCCCATCTACCATGTCATCCGCCACGTGCAACCCGTGGGGGCCGCCATCTTCGACGCCATCCGCCACGTGCGACCCGTGGGGGCTGCCATCTTCGCCACCAGCCACGTGCAACCCGTGGGGGCCGCCATCTTGGAATCACCCCGCAGCCTCCCGGAACCCCTGCCTACCCAGTCGTACACTGGCCTCCGCTACTCTCGACCAGCCCACCCACCTTCCGAAGCTCGCCCCCATCGCCCTCGACCAGTCTCAAACTCATCACCTCACAAAATCCATGATGGCCGTACGGATCAACCGGCACGAGACAACCTGCCTCTTCGACTCGGAGCACTGACAGCTTCATCCACCCAGATACGGTAAGGCGCTGCTCCCTCCCAATTTTACGCGTGACCCAGAAAATCTCTCTGGCTTCCGGATCACATTCCGTGGAGATCCGGGGGAACTGTGTCGCAACCCTTTTGGTACAGGGCGTAGAGTACACTAATTTCAAGCTGTATGTCCTCCCTCATCTTTGCGCTGCCCTAATAGAGGGTCTTGATTTTCAGTGCCACCTCCGAAGCCTCACCTTGAAGTTCGGTGGACCCCTGCCCCCCCTCACAGTCTGTAGCCTCGCGACCCTTAAGGTCGCTCCACCCTCGCTCTTCGCTAACCTCACCCCGGACTGTAAGTCCGTCGCCACTAGGAGCAGACGATACAGTGCCCGGGACAAGGCCTTTATCAGGTCAGAGGTCCAACGACTCCTGCGGGAAGGGATCATAGAGGCCAGTACCAGCCCCTGGAGAGCCCAAGTAGTGGTCGTCAAGACTGGGGAGAAGCACCGGATGGTCATTGATTACAGTCCGACGATCAACCGGTACACACAGCTCGATGCGTACCCCCTTCCCCGCATATCTGATATGGGCAGTCAGATTGTGCAATATCGAGTCTTCTCCACTGTTGACTTGAAGTCTGCATACCACCAGCTCCCTATCCGCCCGGAGGACCGCCAATGCACTGCCTTCGAGGCAGATGGCCGCCTCTACCACTTCCTCAGGGTCCCCTTCGGCGTCACCAATGGGGTCTCGGTCTTTCAACGAGTGATGGACCGAATGGTTGACCAGTACGGGCTGCGGGCCACGTTCCCGTATCTGGATTATGTCACCATCTGCGGCCATGACCAGCAGGACCATGACGCTAATCTCCGACATTTCCTCCAGACTGCTAAGCTCCTTAACCTCACATACAATAAGGAGAAATGCGTTTTCCGCACAACCCGCCTAGCCATCCTTGGCTACGTGGTGGAAAACGGGGTCCTAGGGCCTGGGCCCCCTCCTGGAACTTTCCCTCCCCCACTACCCCAAGGCCCTGAAGAGATGATTGGGTGATTTAGAGATGTGGATCAGAAATTGGCTAGCTGAAAGAAGACAGAGGGTGGTGGTTGATGGGAAATGTTTAGAATGGAGTACAGTCACAAGTGGAGTACCACAAGGATCTGTTCTGGGGCCGTTGCTGTTTGTCATTTTTATCAATGACCTAGAGGAAGGCGCAGAAGGGTGGGTGAGTAAATTTGCAGACGATACTAAAGTCGGTGGTGTTGTCGATAGTGTGGAAGGATGTAGCAGGTTACAGAGGGATATAGATAAGCTGCAGAGCTGGGCTGAGAGGTGGCAAATGGAGTTTAATGTAGAGAAGTGTGAGGTGATTCACTTTGGAAGGAATAACAGGAATGCGGAATATTTGGCTAATGGTAAAGTTCTTGAAAGTGTGAATGAGCAGAGGGATCTAGGTGTCCATGTACATAGATCCCTGAAAGTTGCCACCCAGGTTGATAGGGTTGTGAAGAAGGCCTATGGAGTGTTGGCCTTTATTGGTAGAGGGATTGAGTTCCGGAGTCGGGAGGTCATGTTGCAGCTGTACAGAACTCTGGTACGGCCGCATTTGGAGTATTGCGTACAGTTCTGGTCACCGCATTATAGGAAGGACGTGGAGGCTTTGGAGCGGGTGCAGAGGAGATTTACCAGGATGTTGCCTGGTATGGAGGGAAAATCTTATGAGGAAAGGCTGATGGACTTGAGGTTGTTTTCGTTGGAGAGAAGAAGGTTAAGAGGAGACTTAATAGAGGCATACAAAATGATCAGGGGGTTGGATAGGGTGGACAGTGACAGCCTTCTTCCGCGGATGGATATGGCTGGCACGAGGGGACATAACTTTAAACTGAGGGGTAATAGATATAGGACAGAGGTCAGAGGTAGGTTCTTTACGCAAAGAGTAGTGAGGCCGTGGAATGCCCTACCTGCTACAGTAGTGAACTCGCCAACATTGAGGGCATTTAAAAGTTTATTGGATAAACATATGGATGATAATGGCGTAGTGTAGGTTAGATGGCTTTTGTTTCGGTGCAACATCGTGGGCCGAAGGGCCTGTACTGCGCTGTATTGTTCTATGCTCTATGTTCTATATATGCCTGGGGTTGTTCTTCTATTATGCCCAGTGGGTCCCCAATTATGTGGACAAGGCCCGCCCACTCATTAAATCTACCATTTTTCCCCTGACGGCTGAGGCCCGCCTGGCCTTCAACCGCATCAAGGCAGATATTGCCAAAGCCGCAATGCACCCAGTAGACGAGTCCATCCCGTTCCAGGTGGAGAGCGATGCGTCGGACTTTGCCCTGGCTGCTACCCTCAACCAGGCAGGCAGGCCTGTGGCTTTCTTCTCCTGTACCCTTCACACCTCCGAAATTCGACACTCCTCCGTCGAAAAGGAAGCCCAAGCCATTGTGGAAGCTGTGCGACATTGGAGGCATTACCTGGCCGACAGGCGATTCACTCTCCTCACTGACCAACAGTCGGTTGCCTTCATCTTTAATAACACACAGCGGGGCAAGATCAAGAATAACAAGATCCTGAGATGGAGGATCGAACTCTCCACCTACAACTATGATATCTTGTATTGACCTGGGAAGCCCAATGAGCCCCCAAATGCCCTATCCCGCGGTACATGTGCCAGCGTACAAGTAGACCGACTTCGGGCCGTTCACAATGACCTCTGTCACCCGGGGGTCACCCGTTTTTTTCATTTCGTCAAGGCCCGCAACCTGCCTTACTCCATCGAGGAGGTCAGGACCATGACCAGGGATTGCCAGGTCTGCGCGGAGTGCAAACCACACTTCTATCGGCCAGACAGAGCGCACCTGGTAAAGGCTTCCCGCCCCTTTCTGCACCTTAGCATCAATTGATGTGCCATCAATTATACAAAGACGAGTTGTGGAACAAAACTGTGGCTTTAATAAGCTAAACGAGAACCTGCTGGCAACTAATCCTGAACTGGGGCAGGGCCAGAGGTCAGCCACCTTTATACAGAGCCTGAGAGGAGGAGCCACAGGCGGAGCCAGCAGAGACAACAAACAATATATACAATACAGTATCAGTGGTTTACCACAATATAAAAAATACAGTAACAGTGGTTTACCACATTGCTCTAGTTTTCTGAGGACCTGCGCTGACCCCTGACGTATGTTCAATATGCCTTAGGAATTTAATATTCGGTTGTGAGAACCCATATCCATAAAATTCCTACAGTGCAGAAGGAGGCCATTCAGCCCATCGAGTCTGCACCGATCCTCCGAAAGAGCACTCTACCAAGGCACACTTCCCCCGCCCACACACTGCTCATGCGCAATCCACATAACCTGCACATCTTTGTGGCTGTAGGAGGAAGCCGGAGCACCTGAGAAAACCAACACTGGCACTGGGAGGACGTGAAAATACCACAGTCACCCAACCGAACCTGGATCCCTAGAGCTGTGAAGCAGCGGTGCTAAGCTATGTGCCACCCCCCACCCTGTTTGTAGATGTTGTAGCATAGCTCTTGTTCTGGCCTCGTTTGGATGTAGCAGAACCATGGATTAGGAGGTTATGACAAATTACTCTCCTTTCAGAATACCTGCCATCATCCACTGAAAAATCTCCGAGGCAGACATGAGACCAAAAGATAATCTATTAAAGCAATATCTCCCAAATGGTGTAATAAAGGTTGCAAGTAACCTGGATTCCTCTTCTAAGGGTAATTGCCAATCGTACCTAGCTTCGTGAAAATCAAATTCTTTCCAAGCTTTGCCAGACACTCATCCACAGAAGACTTTGGATGTATTTCCCTTTCAATAGCTTTATTTAACTGTGTGTGATCTGCTTCTTAGTGATCAATTTGATTTTGGTACTGGAACCCGTACCCCAAAAACAACTTGTAAGTTTTTTGTTACAGGTGATATTACTTTGTTGTAACATTGAGTCAACTTCCTGCTTTTGCTTTACTTGCTGCAGAAGTGGGTGAGAAACTTTCCTTAGTGTGATAAAACACCAGCTTTGCTTTGAGATGAAAGGTGATGAGATGGGCTGATTTCACCTTCCAGGGCCCTTTGAACAATTGTGGAAATTCTGATCTAAGATCTTTAGGCTACTCTTGGTTTTCCAATTCCTCCACTCTTCGGATCAGTTCTAAATCTGTACAAACCCTTCTTCTCTAGAGTAAACAATCCTGGGTCTAGATTGTGCACTGAACACCATTATGGTGATTCTCATCTCTTTAGATAGAAATGTTGCAGTCATCTATCCCACAACTTTTAAGCTGTATGCCTCCTGGTCCATGGAACTGTACACTTACTTGATGGCTGAAGAAGATCTCGCTCCAACCATGGTTCAGCATCGGAATAAACCCAATTCCAGTTCCAGGGTCCAGTTTCAAACATTTTCAGCACTCAAACAATTACCCATTGATCCTTTCATCTCTTTAATCTCTCACCAGAATGGTACCTCTAAATCATTTGTTTGATTTTGTTAACCTTTGAGGGGTTTTCTTTTTCTGCAATGTAAACTCCTTGTTTTAACACACTGCTTTAAAATGACCCATCTTCTTACAAAAATTGTACTCTGCAGTTTTGGCGGAAGAATGATGCGATTCTGATAAGACTGGTTATGGCGGTTGCAAGGCCCTCTTCGCGCTTCTCCTGTTTCTGTACTGCCATGTTTTTACTCTGAAACTTAACAAACTCCACTGACTAAGTGCTTTTTTGAAAATGACTCTCCCTGTCACCTTGAAGTACTGAACAATTTTGTTCCTAACCTCAGCTGAATGTTAAGTTAGTGTTAAGCCATCCCTTGCTGCAAGTGGTCTGACAAGTTTTCATCTATGATTCCAACAATGATTCTATATCCAATTAATTTTTCCTTGAAGTTGTCATACTTGCAATTTGCTACCAGTCGGTATCGATCATTAATGAACAAATCAACACTTTACCTCGGCCACTGGGCACACTTATTAAATTTCACCTACTCAACAATGGGATTTTTCCTGAGACTGAAAAAGACAGCGAATACTTTAATTACTTCATCATCTGCAGTGGTTTCCTCATCGACCCCTTTTCTGACGAGGATATCATCTGCACAACCATCCATTGTGTGCAGAGGTGTACTAACCTGCTCCTTGATTGGCTTGGTAGCGAGTCCCAATGCAGTGTGATACCTTGCAAATCTTCAGCGTCAGTTCAGCCACCCTTCAGCTTGGTTGGAATCTGCAACTTGCTCGATGCAATCTGGTAATGGCGCTGAATTCTCCATTCCGTTCTTTTTTAAATTACGCTATTGATCTAAATGCTATTCGGTTGCTGGCTGTTTGTTTTCCTGCTGTGTTTATCCACTGTCACATCTAATTTTTTTGTGTCCAAGTTGGTTGTTAATGACTACTGATGGAGTTTTCTGAGGTCGGGCTTAACATCAACTTTATTTGAAGCAAAGAATAACTAAATCTATAATGACATTTCAACCTTTCCACAAGGCTGGAAGAGAGAACCCGATCATGATAGATATGTGATCTTACATCACTTCCCCAAGATGGTGTGAACTGTGACATTTACATATTCACATTAACTCTTTGCACTACTGTGCCAACCTAAAATGTTAATTCCACATTTGTGTCGTCATGTGTGCTTTCTGACCTGCTGAGTGTTTTCAGCACGTTCTGTGTTTATTTCATTTCAGACTGATAGGTGGTTCCCGTTTTTTTTGTCAAAAGGCATATCTCAATTACAGATCTAAGTAACAAGTTATTTATAAGTAAACATCTCAAAGTGCGGAAATAAAATGACTCAATATTTATCTATATTCTGTGTACAGCAAGCTGTCAGCCACTGGTTCGTTGGTAATGCACATATTTCTTGAATCAGTTGGTTCAAAGCCTACATCAGAAATTTGAGCACTTTAAGCTTACACTTCAGCGAAGTATTAAGGAAGTGAGGTATTTTTGAGGTGCTATCTTTTAGATTAAAAATTTACAAAGGATTGCATTGGATATATAGCATTGGATATATAGCACAGGCCTAACCTGTCCATGCATGTGTTTATGTTCCATTCAGACCTCCCATCTTCCTTCATCTAAATCTGCCATTGTAGCCATCTATTTCCTTCTCCCTCAAACCTCCCCTTAAATGCAACCAAACTATTCACTCAAACCAATCCTTGCGGTAGCGAGTTCCACATTCGTAACACTTGTTGCTAAGAAGTTTCTTCTGAATTCCCGATTGAATATTTTGGTGATCGTCTTAGATTAATGGACTCTAGCTATGTTCTTCCCCACAAGAACAAAGAAATGTACAGCACAAGAACAGGCCCTTCAGCCCTCCAAGCCTGCGCCGACCATGCTGCCCGTTGAAACTAAAATCTTCTACACTTCCTGGGTCCGTATTCCTCTATTCCCATCCTATTCATGTATTTGTCAAGATGCCCCTTAAACGTCACTACTGTCCCTGCTTCCACCACCTCCTCTGGCAGAGAGTTCCAAGCACCCACTACCCTCTGTGTAAAAATCTCTTCACCCTCTCTAAGCCTCCACATCCTTCTGGTAGTGTGGCGACCAGAATTGAACACTCCTAGTGAGGCCTAACTAAGATTCTATACAGCTTATACTCACAAGTGGAAATGTTTTCTCTGTATCCACTCTGTCACAACGTTTCATAATTTTAAAGACCTCTATTAGGTCACTTCTCAGCCTTCCATTTTCAAGACTAAATAAAGTCGGCCTGTCTATCCTTCCCCGATATGTATACCCACATACTTCCGGTATCATCCTTGTACATTTTCTCTGCACCCTCTCCATTGCCTCTAAATCTTTTTTATAATATAGCTTTTATTGATGGAGTAACTTTTCGTTATTTAACTGCGGTTCCATCTGCCCTGCTAGATGCACATAAATGATACCTATCAAGGTGACAGGATATGTTGGTAAGACTGCTAAAAAAAACATACGGGATCGTTGGTTTTATAAACATAGTACAAAACACAAAGGATGCAATTGACCAGCTCCCAGGATCTACGTGGCTCACTACGCCTCGTGAGATCTAATGTGATCTTGCGAGACAACGCGATCACGTTTTGCCGAATCTGCATATTAGAGTGAGACAGCTAGTCCCATTCTAATATGCAGTTTCATGAGGTAATCGAGGCGTTGGTATCTATTACCTTCACTTCAGAGACCTCGGGCTAGCGCCGTTCAGTACTGGTCCCCACAAACGTGGACCAGGTGGAACGGTGCTTGTGGGGGTCTCCCAGCGGATCGGAGGCCCAAGGTGCTTGCCCTCTGGGCAGTGTGGTACCCTTGCTTTGCTAGTGCCAGCCTGGCATTGCCAAACTGCCAACATGGCATTTTTTTAGTGACGGGGATTGGGCAAGAGGGTGCCATGTACATGTGAGGTGGGGTGCGGACGCCATTATAGATGAGTTGGGGTTTTGGGAGGGGGGGTTCGGGGGTCCCATCCGGGGCGTCAAGATAAGGGATGCCATTTAAAAATGGCAACCCAATCACTCCCATCGCACCCTGCACTGAGGAGTTCCAGTGAACCGAACTCCGCAGTGCAGGAAATGGGACTAAATGCAGCCTCGGCTGCACGTTCCCCGCTGAGGCCCTGTAACTAACCGGAGTCGCATTAGATAGCATTGTGTTTCGTGCTGCTGCGAGCACCAGGAAGCACGCAGCTAAGCCCGCTCGCAATGGTACTCTGTTCCCATTTGGTTACATCGTGCCCAAAGGACACAATTCCCCCAAAAACTAACTAGATGCGCAACTCAGTCACCTCGTCGTGCTCGAGCGAGAGAGAGAGAGCGAGACGAGGCCGGTGAATAGCAGGAGAGGCCAAAAACGAGAACCGCTCTGGGCGTCGAATCCTTTGCGATGCAACTGGCCTGCTCCATAGGCAAAATTGGGATCCTGCCGTAGCGTGGCGAGAAACTAGTAATCGCCACTTTGTCCTATTTCCCTATAATTAACGGGAGCGACCCCATATCCAATGGCCTCAAGTGATCATGCGGGCGCCGATTAGTACTCCTTTTTAAAAACGTGAACCTGACAGAAAGGCGGCTATGGGGAGCCAAGGAGGTGAGTAGCCAGCTTCGCTCACAGGCAAAGAGCCCGGGGGCACTGGACTTGCCACCATGGGAGGTTAGGGCATCAAAGCTAGGGGGGCTCTGCTGTGGGGGGGGCAACCGCGCATGGCCCTGCCATGCCAACCCCTGGATCGTTTGTACCCGTTCCGGGGGCAAACCCTAGTCCCTTCCTGTCTGCCCCACTGACTGCGGAGACCCCAGGCCATGCAGCTGAAAGCTATTGCTAATAGAGAATTGGCAATCGCAGTTAAGTGAGCACTTTATAATCCAAAGTAGATTCCCGTGGGTGGGTGTGCCATTTAGCATGTGGGAGTTATTGCCTAGTATCCCAATCAGACCATGATACCTAGACACTGCCTGAACATTCCACCCCCCCCCCCCCCCTGCCTACCCTCAGTATCCTCTCAGTGATCCTGGACATGGTTAGCCTTGCTTGCTCTACTGCTGCGTCTAGGTATTTCCCCAGGATGCACATCGGAGTTGGAGGCAACCTGCTGCTTACCACATCCCATGGCAATCGATGCCACTGGTGGTCGTCCTCTGGGACCAGAGTGCCCTGGCGCATTTGAAGGCCGTGCCACCCTGTCGCAGGTGTGGATTGCGAGATGCGGCGGCGTCAGCCGGGTTGAACACGGCAGAGCTGGTGGCCACCATCGGCACTCTATGGACGGGTCCGGGTTGGCACCTAGCACCCCCTCCTCCCGGTTGATGCCCAAATGGCCCTGGGGTTCACCTCGGGATGGAGAGGCAGCTGGTTGGAGCCCCGGCAGCCCCAGCATCATTTGGCTCTGCTAGTGTCTGCACCATGATGTCGACACCCTCGGCGATGCTCCTCCGTGACTGGGACATGCTCTGCATAGCCTCGGCAATGCCCACTTGCAATTAGGACAAGCTCCGCAGCGCCATGGCTATTCCCATTTGAGACTGGGATATGTTGCGCAGCACCTCATCAAGTTCCGCCTGGTACTGGTTCATGTCCCCCAGCGAGTCGGAGAATCTACTGATGCCCTCAGCCATGGCCGTCGCTGACTGCGCCATGCCTTGGACATCTCTACTCATACTGCTGACATCGTGAACCAGGTTCTTCACTGCGTTCACCACTCAACCAGTGTTGGCCTTAATGTCACGCATTACCGGCACTATCTCCTGCTCCCGTGACCTCTTGGATTCCTCCAATAGGCTATGGACTTGCTGGAATGTCGCTGACATCCCCCTCTGAATATCACGACTGCACCATAACGTCTGCATCTGCTCCGGGTAAACCTGGTCCAGAGGCTCAGCATCTGACTGGGACCCATCTGGGTCCTGGGATCCAACAGACCTCGGACTGCTGTCTCGCCTGGGTGTTACGGCCTCCACCTGATGTGCCCCTGAATCCTGACTACCAACATTGCTCACTGAGGTGTGTTTCGCTTTGGTGGAGGGTAGGGATGACAGCTGTAACGCATGTATGGTGGCATCTTCGGAGCACTCCGAGGTGTTCTCCTGGTGGTGGTGGGGAAACCACTACAGATGGGCCAGCACCTTCGGCTGGAGGTCCTGTCGCAGAATGGACATGTGGTCAGCTGGAGGGATGGGTCATTCTGAATGTCATTACCCACTCGCATGTGACAGTCCATCTGGGTGGATCCTCACCTTTGCGCCGTGCGCTGAATCTCCTCGGCCACCACCGTAACCTCCAAGGCCCATTCCTCAAAGGTGGTGAGGATTCTGATGTCTGGCACCCCGCCACCAGTCGGGGCCTTCTCCCGACAGTCGTGGAACAGCTCCTCCTGTGGGTACAGATAGACTGCATCATTAGCTGCACGTTGGTCCACGCAGGGGGAGGTTCTGGGGGGGGTAGTTGAGGAGGAGGCTCGGGGTGGGGTGACATGCGTGGGCCAGGGAACGGCATGATGTTGGACGCGGGCGGTTCCAGGTGCAGTCATGTGGGGGGCTGTGCTAACTCATCCGTGCGGCCCGGTGTAGGTTGTTGGCATTCTTACGGCACTGGATGCTGGTCCGCTGCCTGAGCAGGTGGCTGCTGCCACTTCCTCCCAGGTGGCACTGGCTGCCCTGTGGCATACCCTCTGGGATGCTTGAGGGAACAGGGTGTCCCTCATGGCCTCAACTGCCTCTTGACGCCTCCCCAGGTCTGCATCCTCGAACCATGGGCCGGTCATTTTGGCGCCATGGCTGCGAAATGAGTGGGGCTGGTTGTGCAACAGCAGTTTTTGTGCTGTTCTACCTTGTTGACGGGGGCTGGCAACCTCGGTCCTGGCGAATCGGCTGGCGAGCCTTGATTTGCAGCGTGAAGCCTGTGTGGCCTCTTAAAGTGGTCTTTAAGTTGGATTGCGGTGGCGGTCTCGCCAGGCCGAGCGCCGGGAAGTGCGGCTGTTCCAGCTCGCTACCACACTTGGAAACATTTTAATTTAATCAGGCCCTAGATGTCATTTTGGGTGCGTTTAGCGGGGTGTTTCCTACCGACATTTTAGGTGAGATCCAGATCTGTATTCACCCATAATGGGCGCGATCGAACCAAATGGGAACAGAGACCCATAGTGAGAATGTTTAACCGCGTGTTTCCCAGCTTCACAGCTCCGAGAAACACAACACTTTTGCGCGACTCCGGTTAGATACGGGGCCTCGGGGGAATACAGCCAAGAGCGCACACAGTCCCTTGGGGCTGATTTAGCACAGTGGGCGAAACAGCTGGCTTGTAATGCAGAACAGTGCCAGCAGCGCGGGTTCAATTCCTGTACCGGCGCCCCAAACAGGTGCTGGAATGTGGCGACTAGTGGCTTTTCACAGTAACTTAATTGAAGCCTACTTGTGACAATAAACCATTATTATTACTATTATTATTCCAGCACTGTGGAGCAATGCTGGCCGAAAATCCTCAGTGCAGGAAGAGTTCGGGATGCCATTTTTAATTGGCTTTCCGTTTGGCACCTTGGCAGTGCCTCTGCCAGCTGGAAGTGCCACCTGGGCATCCCACCTGATCAACCCTCCGCCGATATATTTTCTTCAGAATAAATAGTAATGAGACTTAAGATAGACAAATTGAAGATATTCTGACTCGGTGTGTAAAAATAACTCAACGATTCATATCTAGCATTATCTGTCTTCAGAGAGATGGAAGAAGTATACATGTGAAAAATATGAATATCGGCCCACTGGGCGACTGTTACCCCTTTTTATCCCCTGCTCCCTTTTTGTAAACGGCCAGATGTGATAGCAAATCTACAGTCCTCTGGCACAACTTCCATTTTGAAAGATATTTGAAAGATTGGGTTCACAGGTGCTACAACTGTTCTGACTTCCGTGAGCTTTTTAGGATGCTTGCTTCAGGATCTGACATTTTTTTCGACTTTGGGAGCTCCTCCAATCATCTCCATCTATCTTTTTTATTATCCCATTTAATTTGGTTCTTCATTTGTCATCTGCCTCACTTTTAAGTCTCATTTTATTTTAATTTCTCAATTCAGCCAAGGTACTCGAGGCTTTTCTGCTAAATCTTTTTCCAAGTGCTTTTATCTTCGATTCACGTTCTTTCATTTACTTTGATAAATTAAACCTGGTTATGTTCTGTTACTGCTTCTAAGGTGCTTCAGTACCATTACTTGACTTGCTCAATTTTCTACAACAAGATACAACACTGCTTTGTTTGTTGGATTAAAAATATAAAGATTCAGAAAGTAGTCGTGGACACATTGTAGACACCCCTCACTTTGAATGTCACAGGCCAATCATGCCCATTCATCCTTGAGGGTTACAATTAGCCATCATAGAATCATAGAAAAGTTACAGCACAGAAGGAGGCCATTCAGCCCATCTTGTCCATTCGAGCCCGAGGACACCCAGGTGCCCTTTCTAATCCCACCTTCCTGCACCTGGTCCATATCCCTGCAGCTTACAGCACTTAAAGTGCAGATCCAGTTATCTTTTAAAAGAGTTTAGGTTCTCTGCCTCCACCACCAACTCGGGCAGCAAAACCCCAACTTCCACTACCCTCTGCGTAAGCAAATTCTTCCTCATGTCCCCTTTACACCTTCTACCACTTATCTTGAATCTATTTCCCCTGGTTCTAGAATTCTCCACCAAGCAAAACAATTTTATCCTGTCCACCCTATCACTTCTCATAATTTTGTACACCTCAATTAAGACACCACTCAGTCTCCTTCGTTCCAAGGAAAATAAATCCAACCTATTCAATCTCTTCTCGTAGCCACACTTTTCTAGCCCTGGCAACATTCTTGTAAACCTCGGCACTCTCTCTAGAGCAATAATGCCCTTCCTGTAATGTGGCAACCAAAACTGCTCACAATATTCCAGTGTGGCCTCACCAGTGTTTTATACAATTCTAACATTATATCCTTTGGTATTCTATACCTCTGCCAATGAAGAAGACCGTTCCATATACTTCCTTAACAACTTTGCCTACTTGAACTGCAGCCTTTAGGGACCTGTGTACCTGTACACCAAGATCTCTCACTTCATCTCCCCTCTTAGTATATTGAAAAAACATCCTTAGAACATCTGCTATCACCTCCCTGACCCCCTTCAGTAGCCTCGGATACAATCCATCTGGCCCTGGTGACTTATCAACTTTCAAGGATTTCAATCCTTTGAGTCCTTCCTCGCTCTTTATGATTATCCCATCCAGTATCTCTCAGTGTTCCTCCTGGACCACTATATCTGCATCATCCATTTCCTTTTGCGTCATCCATTTCCTTTGTAAACACAAAGACAAAATATTTATTTAAAATCCTTCCCAAAGCCTCTGCATCTACACACCAGTTCCCCTCGTCATCTCTGATAGGTCCACCTTTCTCCTTAACTAACCTTTTACCATTAATATATTGGTAAAACATCTTTGGGTTTTCATTAACTTTACGTGATAAGCTTTTTCCATGCCCTCTCTTTGATTTCCCTATTTCCTTTTTGACTTCATCCCTAGCTTTCTATACTCGTCTAGGCTAACTGCAGTGCTTAGTTCTTTATGCCGATCGTATGCTTTCCTTTTCTGTTTGATCTTCCCCTGTATTCCTCTAGACAACCGGGCGCCTAGATTTGGCAGTACCACTTTTTGGAGGGGAGAAGTCTACTTTGTACATTTAGGATCTCCTTTTATTGCTTCCCACTGGTTTTCCACAGATTTAACCTAGCAATGCTGGCCAGTCCATCTCAGCCAAGTCCCTTCTCATTTCTACAAAATTTGCCTTACCCCAGTTCAAAATTTTTACTCTTGCTTTATCCCTGTCCTTTTCCATGGTAATACTGAATCTAACTGAATTGTGATCTGGTCACCAACTGTCACTTCACCCACTTGCCCTTTATCTTTCCCCAAGACTAGGTTGAGAATTGCATCTCATCTCATTGGGTTTGTCATTAATTGGCTGCAAAAGTTTTCCAGGACACTGCATGGATTTTTCTCCCTCAGTTCCCCATATGTTATTTAAATCCCAGTTGATATTGGAATAGTTAAAGTCTCCTACTATTATTGTCCTCTTGTTCTTACAGGCAGAAATTTGCCTACATATTTGATCTTCTATCTCCCTTTCACTATTTGGGGGTCTATAGCATACTCTCAGTAGTGTGACTGCCACCTTTTTTATTTTGAAGTTCAACCCATAAAGCTTTGTTCATTGACCCATTTAGTATATCACCCCTTTTCGCAACTGGAATTGATTCCTTAACTATTAGTGCTACCCCCCCTCCTTTTTTATCTCCTCCTCTGACCTGCCTAAAAAATCTGTATCCAGGGATATTGAGCTGCCAATTTTGCCCCTCCTTCAGCCAGGGTTTTCGTTATAGCAATGACATCCTGCTGCCATGTGCTCTTAATTCATCTACCTGTGCTCTAAATTCATTACCTTGTTTGTAATACTCCTTCCATTGAAGTATAGACAGTTTAACCCCACCATTTTCCCTTGCTGGACATTTTTAAAACTTTGCTTCTCCTGTAATTCCAAGTCTATCATTACACCTTCTACATCACTAGCTAAAGTTCTACATCCATTTTCTGAATGTGACCTATCTGATACTTCTCCTGGGATCCCATGCCTCTGCCACACTAGTTTAAATACTCTCCAACAGAGTATTATGTGGCCCCATGCATTCCTACATTTTTTCTAATTTGTTTATATTTCTCTTCCTCCATATTTCCTTTCCAATGTTTAGTATTTGTAACTCCCAGTAGAGTTAGAGCTCCAATTTTATTCCTTAATTGTATTGAGGTAGATTCATTATTTGCACTCTCCTCTTATAAATTCTAGTGCGATAATAGACTCTTTGATTAACATTGTTACCCCATTTCATTGGCATATTTATTTATTTTTTCTTTGTTGTGTTGTTGAAGTTAACCGAAGTTTAAGACATGGCAGGAGATCTCAGACCCGTGTCATGCTCCCCGTGTGCGATGTGGGAGCTCAGGGACACGTCCACTGTCCCTGGCTCCTTCATGTGCAAGATGTGTGTCCAGTTGCAGCTCCTGTTAGACCGCTTGACGGCTCTGGAGCTGCGGATGGACTCACTTTGGAGCATCCGCGATGCTCAGGATGTCGTGGATAGCCCGTTTCGCGAGTTGGTCACACCGCAGGTGAAAGGTACCGAGGGAGATAGTAAATGGGTGACCAAAAGACAGAGCAAGAGTAGGAAGGCAGTGCAGTTGTCCTCTGCGGTCATCTCCCTGCAAAACAGATATACCGCTTTGGATACTGTTGAGGGAGATGGCTCACCAGGGGAAGGCAGCAGCAGCCAGGTTCATGGCACCGTGGCTGGCTCTGCTGCGCAGCTGGGCAGGAAGAAGAATGGCAGGGCTATAGTGATAGGGGACTCAATTGTAAGGGGAATAGACAGGCGGTTCTGCGGACGCAATCGAGACTCCAGGATGGTATGTTGCCTCCCTGGTGCAAGGGTCAAGGATGTCTTGGAGCGGCTGCAGGACATTCTGCGGGGTGGGGGGGTTGAACAGCCAGCTGTCGTGGTGCACATAGGCACCAACGATATAGGTAAAAAACGGGACGAGGTCCTACAAGCTGAATTTAGGGAGCTAGGAGTTAAACTAAAAAGTAGGACCTCAAAGGTAGTAATCTCAGGATTGCTACCAGTGCCACGGGCTAGTCAGAGTAGGAATGTCAGGATAGAGAGGATGAATACGTGGCTCGAGAGATGGTGCAAGAGGGAGGGATTCAAATTCCTGGGACATTGGAACCGGTTCTTGGGGAGCTGGGACCAGTACAAACTGGACGGTCTGCACCTGGGCAGGACTGGAACCAATGTCCTAGGGGGGTGTTTGCTAGAGCTGTTGGGGAGAGTTTAAACTAATGTGGCAGGGGGGTGGGAACTGATGCAGGAAGTTGGAAGGTAGTAAAACAGGGACAGAAATAAAAGGCAGTAAGGGGGAAAGTGTAAGGCAGAGAAGCCATAGTCAAAAATCAAAAAGGGCGACAGTACAAGGTACAGTGACTGAAGGGAGCTCAGTGAATAGGACCAGGAATATTAAAAGAAATAAAACGGGAAGTGAAAACATTAATGGTAAGCGACGCGGCAGGTTGTTACAGGAAGATATCGGTTCGACAACAAGGAAAATTAGGAGAAAGGTTAAGAGGAAATATAACTTAGGAGAGGCTACTGATCGAGGTGTTAAGATTCAGAACAGAGGTAAAAAAGCCAACATAAGTGTACTTTACCTGAATGCTCGTAGTATTCGGAATAAGGTAAATTAGTTGATGGCGCAAATCATCGTGAATGACTATGATTTAGTGGCCATTACTGAAACATGGTTAAAGGATGGTCACGACTGTGAGTTAAATATCCGAGGGTATCAAACTTTTCGGAAGGACAGAGTGGATGGTAAGGGAGGTGGTGTAGCTCTGTTATTTAAGGATGACATCCAGGCAACAGTAAGGGATGACATTGGTGCTATGGAGGATAAGGTTGAATCCATTTGGGTGGAAATCAGGAATAGTAAGGCAAAAAAGTCACTGATAGGAGTAATCTGTAGGCCACCAAATAGTAACATTATGGTGGGGCAGGCAATAAACAAAGAAATAACAGATGCATGTAGAAATGGTACAGCAGTTATCATGGGGGATTTTAATCTACATGTTGATTGGTTTAACCAGGTCGGTCAAGGCAGCCTTGAGGAGGAGTTTATGGAATGTATCCGCGATAGTTTCCTAGAACAGTATGTAATGGAACCTACGAAGGAACAAGCAGTCCTAGATCTGGTCCTGTGTAATGAGACAGGATTGATTCAGGATCTCATAGTTAGGGATCCTCTCGGAAGGAGCGATCACAATATGGTGGAATTTAAAATACAGATGGAGGGTGAGAAGGTAAAATCAAGCACTAGTGTTTTGTGCTTAAACAAAGGAGATTACAATGGGATGAGAGAAGAACTAGCTAAGGTAGACTGGGAGCAAAGACTTTATAGTGAAACAGCTGAGGAACAGTGGAGAACCTTCCAAGTGATTTTTCACAGTGCTCAGCAAAGATTTATACCAACAAAAAGGAAGGACGGTAAAAGGAGGGAAAATCGACCGTGGATATCTAAGGAAATAAGGGAGAGTATCAAATTGAAGGAAAAAGCATACAAAGTAGCAAAGATCAGTGGGAGACTAGAGGACTGGGAAATCTTTAGGGGGCAACAGAAAGCTACTAAAAAAGCTATAAAGAAGAGTAAGATAGATTATGAGAGTAAACTTGCTCAGAATATAAAAACAGATTGTAAAAGTTTCTACAAATACGTAAAACAAAAAAGAGTGGCTCAGGTAAATATTGGTCCTTTAGAGGATGAGAAGGGAGATTTAATAATGGGAGATGAGGAAATGGCTGAGGAACTGAACATGTTTTTTGTGTCGGTCTTCACAGTGGAAGACACAAATAACATGCCAGTGACTGATGGAAATGAGGCTATGACAGATGAGTACCTTGAGAGGATTGTTATCACCAAGGAGGTAGTGATGGGCAAGCTAATGAGGCTATAGGTAGACAAGTCTCCTGGACCTGATGGAATGCATCCCAGAGTGCTAAAAGAGATGGCTAGGGAAATTGCAAATGCACTAGTGATAATTTACCAAAATTCACTAGACTCTGGGGTGGTCCCGGCGGATTGGAAATTAGCAAACGTGACACCACTGTTTAAAAAAGGAGGTAGGCAGAAAGCGGGTAATTATAGGCCAGTGAGCTTAACTTCGGTAGTAGGGAAGCTGCTGGAATCTATCATCAAGGAAGAAATAGCGAGGCATCTGGATGGAAATTGTCCCATTGGACAGACGCAGCATGGGTTCATAAAGGGCAGGTCGTGCCTAACTAATTTAGTGGAATTTTTTGAGGACATTAACAGTGCGGTAGATAACGGGGAGCCAATGGATCTGGTATATCTGGATTTCCAGAAAGCCTTTGACAAGGTGCCACATAAAAGGTTGTTGCATAAGATAAAGATGTATGGCATTAAGGGGAAAGTAGTAGCATGGATAGAGGATTGGTTAATTAATAGAAAGCAAAGAGTGGGGATTAATGGGTGTTTCTCTGGTTGGCAATCAGTAGCTAGTGGTGTCCCTCAGGGATCAGTGTTGGGCCCACAACTGTTCACAATTTACATAGATGATTTGGAGTTGGGGACCAAGGGCAATGTGTCCAAGTTTGCAGACGACACTAAGATAAGTGGTAAAGCAAAAAGTGCAGAGGATACTGGAAGTCTGCAGAGGGATTTGGATAGGCTAAGTGAATGGGCTAGGGTCTGGCAGATGGAATACAATGTTGACAAATGTGAGGTTATCAATTTTGGTAGGAATAACAGCAAAAGGGATTATTATTTAAATGATAAAATATTAAAACATGCTGCTGTGCAGAGAGACCTGGGTGTGCTAGTGCAGGAGTCGCAAAAAGTTGGTTTTCAGGTGCAACAGGTGATTAAGAAGGCAAATGGAATTTTGGCTTTCATTGCTAGAGGGATGGAGTTTAAGACTAGGGAGGTTCTGCTGCAATTGTATAAGGTGTTAGTGAGGCCACAGCTGGAGTATTGTGTTCAGTTTTGGTCTCCTTACTTGAGAAAGGACGTACTGGCACTGGAGGGTGTGCATCGAGATTCACTAGGTTAATCCCAGAGCTGAAGGGGTTGGATTACGAGGAGAGGTTGAGTAGACTGGGACTGTACTCGTTGGAATTTAGAAGGATGAGGGGGGATCTTATAGAAACATATAAGATTATAAAGGGAATAGATAGGATAGATGCGGGCAGGTTGTTTCCACTGGCGGGTGAAAGCAGAACTAGGGGGCATAGCCTCAAAATAAGGGGAAGTAGATTTAGGACTGAGTTTAGGAGGAACTTCTTCACCCAAAGGGTTGTGAATCTATGGAATTCCTTGCCCAGTGAAGCAGTAGAGGCTCCTTCATTAAATGTTTTTAAGATAAAGATAGATCGTTTTTTGAAGAATAAAGGGATTAAGGGTTATGGTGTTCGGGCTGGAAAGAGGAGCTGAGTCCACAAAAGATCAGCCATGATCTCATTGAATGATGGAGCAGGCTCGAGGGGCCAGGTGGCCTACTCCTGGTTCTTATGTTCAAATTTCCCATACTTTTTCTTCTGTACCCCACCTTAATATTTGTTTTAATTTTGCATCCGTCTATAAATGTTTACAATTAAATCATTCCTTTTGTATCCAGCTGCAAAAAAAACACCCAGCACTGATGGTACACCCAAGCCGAAGCGACCACCTAAACCAAAGAAATCAGAGCATGTTGATTCTGACTCTGATTTTGGCTGTGGAATTCCAAAAAAGGCAACACCAGCAAAGCGGAAGCAGTTGCCTAAACCTAAGAAAGCAGAATTTGTTGACTCTGATTCCGAATCAGACTTGGGCTTTGGAATGTCAAAGAAATCAGGAGCAGCAAAAGGTATGCGTGACTTCTGTACTAAAAGAACAGTTACCATGGTATATTAAAATTTCTCTTTCTGATGATGAAAATTTACATCACAGGGAAAAGTCGAGGAAAGAAGAGAAAACAATCTGGCTCTGAAGATGATGAATATTCTCCTGTGAAGAAGCCTAATAAATCATCAGCAAGCAAGGTTTGTACTTAATATTGCTATATTACGAGATTGCCAGGATGGGGGCAGCATGGTAGCATAGTGGTTAGCACAGTTGCTTCACAGCTCCAGGGTCCCAGGTTCCATTCCCGGTTTGTGTCACTGCGGAGTTTGCACGTTCTCCCCGTATGTGCGTGGGTTTCCTCCGGGTGCTCCGGTTTCCTCCCACAGTCCAAAGATGTGCAGGTTAGGTGGATTGGCAATGCATAAAAGGTTAAATGGGGGCTACGGGGGTAGGGCAAAGACGTGGGCTTGAGTAGAGTGCTCTTTGTAAGGGCCGGTGCAGACTCAATGGGCCAAATGGCCTCCTTCTGCACTGTAAATTCTATGATTACAAAGATTTTCTGTAATTTTTTTTTCAAAGCTTATTGATGTGTCAATTCTACGCCTAGAAATAAACAAATAATAGTAAATTTTCAAACTGTAATGTGGGTGGACCTTATAAACAAAATGACCCAGAACTTGTCTATAAACACCGACAGAAATTATATTTGTTACACAAATGACTGTCATAGCATTTACAAATGTGAGGTAATAACCATCTCCAATAAGAGAGACAATCACCACCTGCACTTGACATTCAATTGCATGCCATTGCCAACTAGCCAACCATCAACATCCCAGAGGTCAACAATAACTGAACCAGACCAGCCACATACATTGCTGTGGATGCTAGAACATATCAAAAGTCAGATTTAACAGTGAGTGACTCACCTCCTGACATCCCAGAACCTCTCCACCTCCTCCATACTCTCCACTTGCCAGGATGGGTGCAGCTTCAACAATATAAAAGCTTTATACTATCCTAGACAAATAGTCCGCTTGATTAGCATCCATTTACTGACATCTACTCAACACCATTAATATATGCTGGTTGCAATGTGTACTGCCATCAAGATGCTTTGCAGCAAATTTCAAAGGGTTCTTTGGAGAAACATCCAAAACCTCTCACCACCGCCTAATAGGACAAGGACAACAGATGTATGGGAACAGTAGCACTTCCAGGTTTCTCATAATGCCACACACTGTCTTGGAGATAGGTCAGCATTCTTTCATTGTTTCTGAGTCAAAGTTCTGCATAATAGCCTTGTGCGGGCACCTTCCTCTCACAAACTCAGATGGTCCACCACCATTTCCCAAATGTAGCTAGGCATGGGCAATAATTGCCCGCCTTGCTACTGACACCCACACCCTTACAAATGATATAAAAGATAAAGAATAACAAAATATGGAGGCCTTCATGTCTCTATTTTAAATGCTGCAAATGTATTTGGCCATTTGAGACAGCGTCCTCAGCCGTGTCCGTGATTTTTATCACCCAGGCTTTTGGATCATTCCTTTTAACATATGGAAATATGAATTGGGAGCAGGAGTACACCACTTGGCTCTTCGAGCACGCTCCACCATTCAAAACAATCATGGCTGATCTGGTTGGAACTGCAATTCTACATTCCCACCTTGTCCCAATGATTTTTCACTGCCTTGCTTATCAAGAATCTATCTAGCTCTGCCTTAAAAATATTCAGAGACTCTGCTTCCACCGCCTTTTGAAGAAGAGTTCCAAAGACTCTCAATTTTCTGAAAGAAAAGATTTATCCTCATCTCTGTCCCAAATGGGCGACACCTTATTTTTAAACAATGCCCCTTAGAGCTAGATTCTCACAAAAGAGGAAACATCATCTCCATAATTGACCCTGTGAAGCCTCTTCAGGATCATATGTTTCAATCAAATCACCTCTAATTCTTCTAAACTCCAGCGATACAAGCCTAGTGTGTCGAACCTTTCCTCATTAGACAGCCTTCTCAATCCAGGTATTAGTCTAGGGTGGCACAGTGGTTAGCACTGCCGCCTCACAGCGCCAGGGACCCGTGTTCAATTCCGACCTTGGGTTTCTGAGTGGAGTTTGTACCTTCTCCCTGTGTCTGCGTGGGTTTCCTCCTGGTACTCGTTCCTCCCACAGTCCAAAAATGTGCAGGTTAGGTGGACTGGCCATGCTAAATTGCCCCTTAGTGTCCAGGGATGTGCAGGGTAGGTTATGGGGTTATAGGGCCTGGTGGATAGGTGTGTGGACATGGGTAGAGTGCACATTTGAAGGGTCGGTGCAGTCTTGATCAGACAAATGGCCCCTGAACTGTAGGGATTCTATGAAACTTCTCTGAAATGCTTCCAATGCATTTACATCCTTTGTTAAATAAGGAGACCAATACTCCAGATGTGATCTCACTAATGCCCTGTACAACTGAAGTATAACCTCCATACTTATATATTCAATTCCACTTGCAATAAATTATAACATTCTATTATCTTTCCTAATTACTCACTGTACGTCCATACCAGCCTTTTGTAATTCATGCACCAGAACACCAAGATCCCTCTGCATCTCCGAGCTCAGCAACCTCTCACCATTTAAATAACATGTTTATTTTTTATCATTCCTGACAAAATGGACAATTTCACACTTGTACTTATTGTTCCAGGTCTTTACTCACTCACTTAATGTATCTATATCTTTATATAGCCTCCTTGCATCCTTTTCACATCAATCTTTGTGTCATGAGCAAATTTAGCAACCAAACCTTCGGTCTCTCCATCTGAATCACTTAAATAATTGTAAAAATGTTGAGGCTCCAACAATAATCCCTGTGGCACACCACTTATTACATCTTGCCAAATAGGAAATAACTCGGCTATGCCTATACTCTGTTTCCTGTTAGCTAGCCAATCTTCTATTCATGCCAATACGGTACCCCCTACACCATGAGCTTTTAATTTTCACAACCTTTGATGTGGCACCTTATCAAATGCCTTCTGAAAATCTAAATGCAGTACATCCTCTGGTTCCCCATTATCTACAGCATATGTTACTTCTTCATGTAACTCCATAAACAGGCAGCACGGTAGCATGGTGGTTAGCACAATTGCTTCACAGCTCCAGGGTCCCAGGTTCGATTCCCGACTTGGGTCACTGTCTGTGTGGAGTCTGCACGTTCTCCCCGTGTGTGCGTGGCTTTCCTCCGGGTGCTGCGGTTTCCTCCCACAGTCCAAAGATGTGCAGGTTAGGTGGATTGGCCATGCTAAATTGCCCTTAGTGTCCAAAATTGCTCTTAGTGTTGGGTGGAGTTACTGGGTTATGGGGATAGGGTGGAGGTGTGGGCTTAGGTAGGGTGCTCTTTCAAAGAGCCGGTGCAGACTCGATGGGCCGAATGGCCTCCTTCTGCACTGTAAATTCTATGATAAATTGGTTAAACATGATTTCCCTTTCACAAAACTATGTTTTTTTTATATAAATATTTTATTGAAAATTTTTGGTCAACCAACACAGTACATTGTGCATCCTTTACACAATATTATAACAACACAAATAACAATGACCTATTTTATAAACAAAAAATGAATAAATAATAAATAACAAAAATGAAAACTAACCCTAATTGGCAACTGCCTTATCACAAGTAACACTCTCCAAAAATATAATTTAACAGTCCAATATATAATTATCTGTCGCAACGACCTATACATATTATACAGTATTAATTAACAACCCTGAGAGTCCTTCTGGTTCCTTCGTGATCACCACCGGGAGGCACTGAAACACAAAGAGGAATCTCGGGAGGACCACCATCTTAACCGCCTGCACCCTCCCTGCCAGTGACAGGGATACCATATCCCATCTCTTGAAATCCTCCTCCATTTGTTCCACCAACCGCGTTAAATTTAACCTATGCAATGTGCCCCAATTCTTGGCTATCTGGATCCCCAGGTAACGAAAGTCCCTTGTTACCTTCCTCAACGGTAGGTCCTCTATTTCTCTACTCTGCCCCCCTGGATGCACCACAAACAACTCACTTTTCCCCATGTTCAATTTATACCCTGAAAACTCCCCAAGTATCCGCATTATTTCTGGCATCCCCTCCGCCGGGTCTGCCACGTATAGTAGCAAATCGTCCGCATACAAAGATACCCGGTGTTCTTCTCCTCCTCTAAGTACTCCCCTCCACTTCTTGGAACCCCTCAACGCTATCGCCAGTGCAAACAATAATGGGGACAGAGGGCATCCCTGCCTTGTCCCTCTATGGAGCCGAAAATATGCAGATCCCCGTCCATTCGTGACCACGCTCGCCATCGGGGCCCTATACAACAACTGCACCCATCTAACATACCCCTCTCCAAAACCAAATCTCCTCAACACCTCCCACAAATAATCCCACTCCACTCTATCAAATGCTTTCTCGGCATCCATCGCCACTACTATCTCCGTTTCCCCCTCTGGTGGGGCCATCATCATTACCCCTAACAGCCTCCGTATATTCGTGTTCAGCTGTCTCCCCTTCACAAACCCAGTTTGGTCCTCGTGGACCACCCCCGGGACATATTCCTCTATTCTCATTGCCATTACCTTGGCCAGGATCTTGGCATCTACATTTAGGAGGGAAATAAGTCTATAGGACCAGCATTGTAGCGGGTCCTTTTCCTTCTTTAAGAGAAGCGATATCGTTGCTTCAGACATAGTCGGGGGCAGTTGTCCCCTTTCCTTTGCCTCATTAAAGGTCCTCGTCAATACCGGGGAGAGCAAGTCCACATATTTTCTATAGAATTCGACTGGGAATCCATCTGGTCCCGGGGCCTTTCCCGCCTGCATGCTCCTAATTCCTTTCACCACTTCTTCTACCTCGATCTGTGCTCCCAGTCCCACCCTTTCCTGCTCTTCCACCTTGGGAAATTCCAGCCGATTCAAGAAGCCCATCATTCTCTCCCTCCCATCCGGGGGTTGAGCTTCATATAATTTTTTATAAAATGTCTTGAACACTCCATTCACTCTCTCCGCTCCCCGCTCCATCTCTCCTTCCTCATCCCTCACTCCCCCTATTTCCCTCGCTGCTCCCCTTTTCCTCAATTGGTGTGCCAGCAACCTGCTCGCCTTCTCCCCATATTCGTACTGTACACCCTGTGCCTTCCTCCATTGTGCCTCTGCAGTGCCCGTAGTCAGCAAGTCAAATTCTACATGTAGCCTTTGCCTTTCCCTGTACAGTCCCTCCTCCGGTGCTTCCGCATATTGTCTGTCCACCCTCAAGTTCTTGCAGCATCCGCTCCCGTTCCTTACTCTCCTGCTTCCCTTTATGTGCCCTTATTGATATCAGCTCCCCTCTAACCACCGCCTTCAGCGCCTCCCAGACCACTCCAACCTGGACCTCCCCATTATCATTGAGTTCCAAGTACTTTTCAATGCACCCCCTCACCCTTAGACACACCCACTCATCTGCCATTAGTCCCATGTCCATTCTCCAGGGTGGGCGCCATCCTGTTTCCTCCCCTATCTCCAAGTCCACCCAGTGTGGAGCGTGATCCGAAATGGCTAAAGCCGTATACTCCGTTCCCCTCACCTTCGGGATCAACGCCCTTCCCAGCACAAAAAAGTCTATTCGCGAGTAGACTTTATGGACATAGGAGAAAAACGAGAACTCCTTACTCCTAGGTCTGCTAAATCTCCACGGGTCTACACCTCCCATCTGCTCCATAAAATTTTTAAGTACCTTGGCTGCTGCCGGCCTCCTTCCAGTCCTGGACTTCGACCTATCCAGCCCTGGTTCCAACACCGTATTAAAATCTCCCCCCATTATCAGCTTTCCCATCTCTAGGTCCGGAATGCGTCCTAGCATCCGCCTCATAAAATTGGCATCATCCCAGTTCGGGGCATATACGTTTACCAAAACCACCGTCTCCCCCTGTAGCCACTCACCATCACGTATCTGCCCCCGTTATCCGCCACTATAGTCTTTGCCTCGAACATTACCCGCTTCCCCACTAATATAGCCACCCCCCTGTTTTTCGCATCTAGCCCCGAATGGAACACCTGCCCCACCCATCCTTTGCGTAGCCTAACCTGGTCTATCAGTTTCAGGTGCGTTTCCTGTAACATAACCACATCTGCCTTAAGTTTCTTAAGGTGTGCGAGTACCCGTGCCCTCTTTATCGGCCCGTTCAGCCCTCTCACGTTCCACGTGATCAGCCGGGTTGGGGGGCTTCCTACCCCCCCCCCCCCCCCCCCCCCCCCCTTGTCGATTGGCCATCCCCTTTTTCCAGCTCCTCACCCGGTTCCCACGCAGCTGTATCTCCCCCAGGGGGTGCCCCCCCGCCCATCCCCTCCCATACCAGCTCCCCCCTCTCCCCAGCAGCAGCAACCCAGTAATTCCCCCCTTCCACCCCCCCCCCGCTAGATCCCCCGCTAGCGTAATTACTCCCCCCATGTTGCTCCCAGAAGTCAGCAAACTCTGGCCGACCTCGGCTTCCCCCCCGTGACCTCGGCTCGCACCGTGCGACGCCCCCTCCTTCCTGCTTCTCTATTCCCGCCATGATTATCATAGCGCGGGAACCAAGCCCGCGCTTCTCCCTTGGCCCCGCCCCCAATGGCCAACGCCCCATCTCCTCCACCTCCCCTCCTCCCCCCATCACCACCTGTGGAAGAGAGAAAAGTTACCACATCGCAGGATTAGTACATAAAACTCCTCTTTCCCCCCTTTTTAACCCCCCTCTTCGCCCCCCACATTCGCCCCACCACTTTGTTCAAACGTTCTTTTTAATAACCCGCTCATTCCAGTTTTTCTTCCACAATAAAAGTCCACGCTTCATCCGCCGTCTCAAAGTAGTGGTGCCTCCCTCGATATGTGACCCACAGTCTTGCCGGTTGCAGCATTCCAAATTTTATCTTTTTATGAAGCACCGCCTTGGCCCGATTAAAGCTCGCCCTCCTTCTCGCCGCCTCCGCACTCCAGTCTTGATAAACGCGGATCACCGCGTTCTCCCATTTACTGCTCCGAGTTTTCTTTGCCCATCTAAGGACCATTTCTCTATCCTTAAAACGGAGGAATCTCACCACTATGGCTCTGGGAATTTCTCCTGCTCTCGGTCCTCGCGCCATCACTCGGTATGCTCCCTCCACTTCCAACGGACCCGCCGGGGCCTCCGCTCCCATTAACGAGTGCAGCATCGTGCTCACCTATGCCCCGACGTCCGCTCCCTCCGCACCTTCAGGAAGACCAAGAATCCTCAGGTTGTTCCTCCTTGCGTTGTTCTCCAGTGCCTCCAACCTTTCCACACATCGTTTCTGATGTGCCTCATGCGTCTCCGTCTTCACCACCAGGCCCTGTACGTCGTCCTCATTCTCGGCTGCCTTTGCCTTCACGACCCGAAGCTCCCGCTCCTGGGTCTTTTGTTCCTCCTTTAGCCCTTCGATCGCCTGTAGTATCGGGGCCAACAGCTCTTTCTTCATTTCCTTTTTGAGCTCTTCCACACAGCATTTCAAGAACTCTTGTTGTTCAGGGCCCCATGTTAAACTGCCACCTTCTGACGCCATCTTGGTTTTTGCTTGCCTTCCTTGCCGCTGTTCTAAAGGATCCACTGCAATCCGTCCACTTTCTCCTCCTTTTTTCATCCGTATCCAGGGGGGATTCCCTTCTGGTTTACCGCACAGTGTTTTTAGCCGTCAAAATTGCCGTTGGGGCTCCTATCAAGAGCCCAAAAGTCCGTTTCACCGGGAGCTGCCGAAACGTGCGACTCAGCTGGTCATCGCCGCACCCGGAAGTCTTCACAAAACTATGTTGACTCTGCCTGATTACCTTGAATTTTTCCAAGTGCCCTGCTGTCATATCTTTAATAATAGTTTGTAACATTTTCCTTATGGCAGATGTTAAGTTAACCGGCCTGTGGTTTCCTGCATACTGTCTCTCAACCTTTTTGAATAAATGAGTTACATTTTCTATTTTTACCTTCCCCAAATCCAGTGCATTTTGGAAAATTAAATCCAACTCGTCCACTACCTCACTGGCCACTTCTTTTAATATAATAATAATATACTAATCTTTATCAGTGTCACAAGTAGACATTTCATTAACACTGCACTGAAGTTACTGTGAAAATTCCCTAGTCACCACACTACAGCGCCTGTTCGGGTACACTGAGGGAGAATTCAGAATGACAATTCACCTAACAATCACGTCTTTCGGGATTTGTGGGAGGAAACCGGAGCACCCGGAGGAAACTCACGCAGACATGGGAAGAGTGTGCAGACACCACACAGACAGTGACCAAGCCTGGAATTGAACCGAGTCCCTGACGCTGTGAAGCAACAGTGCGAGCCACTGTGCTATCTTGCCACCCATAGGATAAAGTTCATCAGGACCCAGGGACTTGTCAGCCTGCAGTAACAACAATTTTTTCAGTACCATTTCCCTGGTGATTGTAATTTCCTTGGTTCCTCCCTCTCTTCCATTTCCTGATTTACAGCTATTTCTGTGATGTTATTTATACCTGCTATAGTGAAGACCGATGCACAATACTGGTCCAATTCATCTTCCGTCGTCTTAATTTCCATTATTTATTCCCTAGGCCCACTTTCTACAGGACCAACTCTCAATTTGTTAACTCTTTTCTAATTGCCCGCCTTGCGACTGACACCCACGTCCTTACAAATGATATAAAAGATAAAGAATAACAAAATATGGAAGCCTTCATGTCTCTATTTTAAATGCTGCAAATGTATTTGTGGCCATTTGAGACAGCTTCCTCAGCCGTGTCCGTGATTTTTATCAGCCAGGCTTTTGGATCATTCCTTTTCTAACAAATACCTATAGAAACTCTTACTATCTATCTTTCTATTTATAGCTAGCTTTCTCTCGTACCCTAATTTCTCCCTTCTTTCAGCCTTTATTTGATATTCTTTGTATTCTGTCCAATCTTCTGACCTGCCACCCATCTTTATGCAGTTATATGCTTTTTCTTTATATTTGATGCTGTCTTTTACTTTTTTAGTTAGGCGCGATGGTGGGTCTTCACCAGAATATTTATTTCTTTTTGTAATGTATCTATTCTGTGTATTCTGAAATGTCCCCTTAAATCTCTAGATTTAATAGATAAGGTCACTATTGACCTTATTCCTTAACCCAGGCTTATCTAACCTTTTCACTTGGGGCACAGGGGACATATTTCCAATTTCTTCTCACTCAAGAGGCCGGTGAACAAATTTCAGAACGATGTGGGGTGAGATTCTCCAACCCCCCCCCTGCCGGGTAGGAGAATCCCGGGGGGTGGTGCGAATCCCGCCCCGACACCGACTGCCATATTCTCCGGCGGCGTTTTTCGGGTGGGGCGGGATTACCACTACGCTGGTCGGGGGCCGTTGGCAGCTGGCGAATCTCCGGGCCCCGATGGGCCGAGCGGCCGTCCATAGGCCAGCATGAATCACTCAACTCACACACCGGCGGGACCTGGCAGGTCAGTCTGCGTGGCCGGTCCTCCGGGGGGGGGTCCCCACGGTAGCCTGCCCGCAATCAGGGCCCACCGGTCTGCGGGCGGGCTTGTTCCGTGGGGGCACTTCTTTCTTCCGCTCCGGCCCCTTTGGGCTCCACCATGGCTGGAGCGGAGAAGAGAACCCCCCGTGCATGCGCCAAAATACGCCGGCCGGTCTGCGCATGCACGGGATCACGCCAGCCGTTCTGCGCATGCGCGAGATCACGCCATCCCTTCGGCGCATGCGGGAACTCCCTCCTGCGCCAGCTGGAACGGCACCAACCCCTCCGCCGTGGACACTTTTGGGGGCTGGTGACGCCGGAGTGATTGGCGCCGGTTTTCCCGCCGGCGTGGGGACTTAGTCCTCAGAAGGGAGGATCCCGGCCAAGGTTTTGCACAACATTAAACATGAATTTCAAAATAAAGTTGCAGTATGAAGAAAAGAAGCAACTGCTGAGCAAAAATAAAGGCAAAAATAAAGCAATGTCGAAGCAATAAATTGATAATTACAGATTAGTTAATAAAGATCCCATTAATGTTCCCATTATTTCTTCCTCTATACCCCGTGCTACCGTATGGTTACTATTAGGGGGCCCTGTGCACCACTCCCACAACTGACTTCTTGCCTTTTATCATTTCTTATTTCTACCCAAACTGTTTCTACATCATGGTTTCCTGAACTGAGGTTATCTCTCTCTAATGTGCTAAACCCATCATTAATGAACAAACCTGCCCCCTTTTCCTGGCTTCCTGTCCTTCCTAAATGTGACATATCCTTCAATATTCAGGTCCGATAGATGTAATCCTGCAGCCATATCTCTAACAGCTTTCAGAACATACGTATTCATTTCTATTTGCACTATCATCTCTTTTGACTATTTATCTCTTTTGTTTCAAATGTAAAGTGCTTTCAGATTCAGAGCCTTTAGATTTGTGCTTTTATTATTTTTGTAACCTCTAGCCTGATCTGCTGATTTAGTCTTAGATCTGTTTATCATTTCCCACATTAGTATCTTTCACTCCTACCTTGACTCTACTCTACTCTTAGATTTTCACATCTTCCGAAATTTGGTCCCTTCCACCCACTATTTAGATTAAAACCTTCTCTACTTGCCTAGATATGTAGGTCGCTGGTACGCTGGTCCCAGCACAGTCTTGGTGTGCATTGTCCCAACAGTACAGCCACAATTTCCCCCTATACTAGTGCCCGTGCCCCACAAACCGGAACCCACTTCTCCCACACCAGTCTTTGGATCACGTATTAATCTCTCTAATGATATCTACCCTATGCCTTTTTTACGTGGCTCAGATAATGATCCAACTGTTATTACTTTTTAAGTCCTGCTTTTTAATTCAGTGTCCTGCTCTCCTCATACTCTATGCAAAACATCGTTGGTACTTGCATGAACCATGACAACTGCATCCTTCCCCTCCCACTCCTTCATTATTTTGTGCTGTATTTGGCTCATGTTAACAACACACTTAATATATACTTTTCCAGTTAAAAAACTGCAGGTAGGACCAGAGTACTAATTTGTAAATGAAGGATTGAAGGCAAGGGAAGAATTGACTAAAATAGCCTTGTGGTGAAGTGAATTTTGTTGGTGACTTCTTTTTCTTCAGTAGGGTTGCCAGTATTTCTGATATGTATGTGGAAATTGAATTTCTGTAAAAAATGAGATATATATATCATATAATGTGTGCGTATATTATATATACATTATACATACATACACAGATAGTGGTCAGAATTCTTCGGCTGTTGGGATCCACTGTTTCCTCCGGCAATGCACCCCCGCCCACGGTTTCCAAATGATGAGCGGCGGGATTAGAGAATCAAGAAATACATGGCTGGGGAACTGGAGAATTCAGCCCAATGTCACATGGAAAGGGATGGAGCAGGAAAAGGACCAATATATTTATTACCAGATTAATGTTAAAATTTACATTTTTAAAAATTGTAAGTTTAGTCATTCTTTTATCAGTGGAGGACTAGTTACAGTAAAAATCTCCTTCCCCAAATTTTCCTTCCTTCCATAATAAAAATACATTTAGACTGCCCAGATTACAATCAGCATTTTTTTTAATGGCGACTATTTTTTCCATTAACTGACCGGTTTAGTAAAATAGATATATAGAATGCGAGTCCAAACATTTAATGCTTTCCCCCCCCGCCCCACCTCAGATTGGGATCATGTGTGCAATAACCTTTCTTTACCTTTAATACCTATCAAAAATATACCAAATATGAAAATAGTTCTGATTTGATTTTAAAAGTAACTATTTTTTATATAATAATCCTAGAAATCAAAAAAATCAATTTACGATGATGAAGATGGTGAAAATGATTTTGAGACAGCTGACGATGTTCGAAGCACACATCCTGATGCATCTCAATCCAGGTTGGGCCGAGCTAAGAAAGAGGTGAAATATTTTATAGAATCAGATGAAGATGACTATGACGATGCGATCTATGATTAACTGTTTTAAAAAAGTTGAGCAAAATAATGTATCTTGTGTCTTTTTTTTGTCTCTTCTATCTGATTCTTTTGTACATTTTGGCTCGTTTTTTGTGAAATTGTACCTGTTTTTATTGTGTGTAGATGTTCTTAACATTTTATCATGCATACATGCAATTTTATTCACTTTTTTACTTCTTATAAAATTCATGTCTGTTTTGAGTAGTCTTGTAGAAATGTAATAGAATGCTAAAAGCACACATTTTAACTGTTAAAGTGAAAAAGAATTGCAAATCTGAATGCGCTTTTTTTTAAATGATCTTGAAATAAACTTTTAGAAATGGACTTTTGTTCTGTGATCTCATTAATACGCAATAACTAATTGGGCATAAACAACAACATATATTTATACAGCACCATCACCATAATAAAAGGTGCCTAAGTGCCTCACAGAAATATTGTAAAACAAAATTAGGCACAGTCACATAAGACATTCTTTGGGCACATGGAAAGAAAGGGTACAAACTTAAGAAGATGTAGGAAGAGAATACTAAAGCTTGGGGCCTGACAGCTGAAGGCAAAGCCACCAATAATGGAACAGTTAAAATTGGGGATGCTCAGAATTAAGAGGAGGACAGATATCTGGGAGCACTGTGGGGTCTAAGACCTCTGATGAAGGAGCTACGCTCCGAAAGTTGGTGATTCCAAACAAACCTGTTGGACTTTAACCTGGTGTTGTAAGACTTCTTACTGTGCCCACCCCAGTCCAATGCCGGCATCTCCACATCAGAGACTGGAAGGAGCCAAGCCACGGAGGGAAGTGAAAACAAGGAAGCAAATTTTAAAATCAAAATGTTGCTTGCTGGGGATATAGGTCAGCAAGCTCCAAGGTGATAAGCGAACAAAACTTGATACAAGCAACAGGGTTTTGGATGACCTTGCAATTATAGAGGATTCAATGACTTGGAAAAACTTAAGCAAAAATTTCTAATCCAGGGCAAAATAGCAAGTGAACCCAGTGGCTTCCAAGAAACTCTCGGATTTTAACATTTAAAAACTGACGAATGTACAATAAATTAACACAGATTCAGGCTTGAATTCAAAAAATTTCTCTTGAAGTGCTTTTAATTGATGTGGTCATGTTCCTCTATTTACAGAAAATGGCAGTGTAACATATGAAGAATAATTTGAATACCTATGCTCGTTATCTCTACATCAAATCAAAACAAACCTATATTGTACAGCTTTACATTTAATCTATTCCATGTTTTTTATTTTAGAGATTTGCACAGAAAAAGAAGTTAAACACCTATGCGTTCTCTTACATTAGTCTACAAATTGTATACTATAGACACTGGTTTTACATTTTTCACTTTATTTTTCCAAATAATTTGAAAATAAAGATGGCGTTGTTGCCTGGCTCCTTTAAGGGATGACTTTCCATGCAACACATGACCCCCTCGGGGACTATCGCGTGGAAGCAGGCGAACTCCGACCAATGGGGAAAAACCCGGAGCACTGGGAGCAGGGACATAGGCAGTGTGGGTCAAGGAGTAAAGACCTGTTTTATAGAGCTTTGCACCTGTATGATAGAGTATTGTTTTATTCATATATTTATTCATATAGGTGCGAGTTGAATGCATGTAGCTAAGAGGTAAAAATATGAAAGTGGCTTGATTGTAGGAATCCAGTCATTGTCTCATATAATGAATTAACCATTGTATTCCAGTGTATTCAGGACTAAGAATGCATTGTTCTCTGTCTAATCAACTAATCAGTTCTAGCAAGTTCTCTGACAAGCTGTGTAACATGGAAAGTGTGAGAAACATATCCAGTAATTTTCCTAAGACTGCGCACGCAGACGCTCAGCTAGTTTTGATAGGCACCAGTCAATCTTAAGTAATGTCCAATGTTTGACTAACAAATCATCTTCTAAGTAACAGACATTCATTTGAACAAATCAAGGGGTGTGAGTTGAGAATTAGAAGCCAATGAAAGTAAATGAGGTGTTAAACTAGAGATCATAATTCCCTTAAAAATAGAACTTTGTGGTTGAGGTCTTTGTCCCTGAATTCTTGAATCATCTATCTGTTTGTTTGTGCTTAAAGTAATTTTTTTTTGTGCTTAATGCTTTTTGCCATGTGCTTGACTTTTTTATGGATTGTTTGAATATTTCGTTTCATTTCTAAGTTTTTATTCAGTTCTCATTCAAGTGTATTCAAGTGAGTAATTAACAATAATAAAGTCGTATTTTTGACACATCCCACCAACCGGACTACCGATTCTTATTGGAAGATAAACTAAGAGTCCCTTCACTGTATATAGTTGAACATCATTGTTGTTCCCAATAAACCTCTTCCTTATATAAGAAGACGCCTCAATGATACTTTGTGCCAGTACATTGGCGATGAGAGCAAAGCGACAACGATCGTAAGTCTCGAAATTCATGGGAGAAGAGATTGCTTTGACAATCTCCCAAGAAATCGAAAAGATGAGCTTGCCAGAAAAAGCGGTGACTGAGAAACAATGCCTATGATTGGGAAACTCAATACATTCGACCAGGGGCCCGAAGACTGGAGCCAATATATCGAGAGGCTCTGGTACTTTTTTTACTCAAATGAAATCACAGGGGAAGATAAGCAAAAGATCATTTTGTCAACCGTTTTTGGCCCGCAGACCTACAACCTCATTAGGAATTTAATGTTCCCAGAGACCCCAGACACAAAATCTTTTGACCAGCTGGTGATACTTGTGAAAGAGCACTTCAACCCGAGACCTTCCATTATAATGCGGCTGGTATAAATTTAAGTTGACCATTAGGGACCGGGGGGGAGACAATTACAACTTTTGCCAGATTTCACCAAATGGCTGAACGCTGCAAAATCGGCTCGGCATTAAGCGACATGCTGCGCGACTGTCTGGTATGTGGCATCAACAATATTAATGTACAATGAAATTTTTTAGCAGAAATGAAAATATCCCTGGATAAAGCGATAGAGATAGCTCAAGCCACTGAACATGCCGAGAAGGGTGATTTTGAGCTCCAGTATATTCAAGAAGGCAAGGTAAATCAGCTTTGGAGTGGAATGGCTGTTGAGCAAGCACCCCAAGCAACAGGCACAGAGGAGGCTAAACAGAGATCCCAGAAGCCAGGTCGTGGACAGAAGCAAGGAAGAAAAGTGGGATGTCAGCCCAGAAATATGGATAAGTGTTACTGATGCAGGGGAGACCACTCCCAAGAAATATGGCAGTACAGAAATTTTGTTTGCTTCAAGTGCAACAGAAAGAACCACATTCAAGTATATTGCCATGCCGGTCAGGGCGCACCCAGTTTTGTAATAAAACACCCCACGACTCCAATGCATAAAGAAGAGAAAAATCCCGAAGAGGAATCCGAGATTAACAGGTAAGATATGGTTAAAATAAGCAAGACTGCTCCCATTGAAATGCCACTTATGGTCAACGGGCGACCACTGAGCATGGCACGGGTGTTGACCATGGTGGTGGGTGAACAAACCCACTTTGAAGAGGAGTTCAACTCCTGAGTCGAAGCAGCACAACTGCTAAGTTGGCAACGTATACAGTGGAAGTCTTAATAATTTTAGGTACCACCACAACACCAATGTGGTATCAACAGTTGGCTCAATTACCCATGATCATTGTGGAAGAACAAGTGCCAAGCCTTATGAGGCGAGATTGGCTGTGTCCGATAAGGCAAAACTGGCTAGAAATTTTCAGGATGTCAGATGGCATTCTTCAAGAAGTCTTATGCAAGTACAAAGATGTGTTTCAAAACTAACTTTGCCGAATACGAGGGGTAAAGACCAAAATTTACATGAACCACAACCCCAAATCTACATCAAAATTCTTCAGAGCTAGTAGGCCATCCCCATCTGCTCTACACCAGAAAGCCAAGGTCAAGTTGACACGCTTGGAAGAACTAAGGATCATAAAACCGGTACAATTCTCTGAATAGGCGGTCCTTATCCTCCCTGTCTTAAAACCTAACCGCTCTATCAGATTCTGTAGTGATTACAAACTCACCATAAACCAAGTGGCCCAAGTCAACAAGTATCCGATCCCTCGGATAGAAGGCCTGTATGCAAAGTTGACCGGGAGACTCACATATAAAAAGCTTGACTTAAATCATGCTTATTTCCAACTTGAACTGGTTGAGGGCTCGAGGAGATTTACGACCATCAACACTCGCAAGGGACTTTTCTAATATACCAGGTTGCCTTTTGGTATATCGTCTGCTTGTGAAATATTTCAACGGATGATGGAAAATTTGGTGCAAGGAATCTCAAAAGCTGTGGTGTTCATAGACGATGTCTTGGTGAAGGAGACTTCACACGAGGAACAAATGGCCAACTTGTTCTTAAAAGGTTCAGAGATGCCGGTGAAAGCCACCAAATAGGTCCCTGAGCTGAAGAACGTTACAGAATTGAACTTGTTTCTGGGCATGGTAAATTACTAAGGCCGGTTCATCCCTAATTTGGCAACTAAGTTAATGCCGCTGCACCTCCTTATGAAGAAGTACTGAGCGTTGGAAAGACCCACCAAAAGAAGCTTTCCATCAAGTCAAAGAGGCCATACAGTTGTCCAGCTTGTTGGTCAATTTCAACCCAGGCAAACAGATCATTTTGATCTGCGACGCTGTACCTTATTGGATAGTGGCGGTCCTGTCCCACAAGATGGAGAACAGCACTGACAGGCCCATTATCTTTGAGTCCCTTGGGGCAACTCTGTGGCACAGTGGGTAGCACTGCTGCCTCACGGCACCATGGTCCCAGGTTCGAGGCCAGCTGGGTCACTGTCTGTGTGGAATTTGCACATTCTCCCCGCGTTTGTGTGGGTTTCACCCCCACAACCCAAAGATGTACAGGCTGTGTGGATTGGCCATACTAAATTGCCCCTTAATTGGAAAAAACGATTTGGGTACTCTAAATATATATATATTTTTAAAAATCCTTTGTGTCCCGAACACTCACCGATACAGAGCAAAAGTATGCCCAAATTGTAAAAGAAGGCCGAGCTGTGATATACGGTGTTAAAAATTCCATCAGTACATGCCCGGCTGCTAGTTCACCATTGTAACCGACCACAAGTCACTAAAAGGAGTACTTCGCAAGGATAAACTAATTCCACCCATTGCTTCAGCTAGGGTGCAAAGATTGGCAGCTTAAAGCTACAATTTTCAACATTGATTGCGGACGCAAATCTCCAATGCTGCTCGGTTGGCTCCCACTCCCCCAAAGTCTGGCAGTACCACCTGTGCCACAAGAGATTGGCATGCCGTAAAATTTTCTGGATACCCTACTGGTCTCCTCGACCCACATCAGGAACTGGACTAAACCTAACATGGTCCTCTTGAAGGTCAAAGGAATGGTCCGAAGTGGATGGCACCACAGATCAGCTCAGGTCCTACCAACTGAGGAATGATGAGCTCCATTGTATTTTGAGGTTCCCAGGTGATGGTACCACCCTCTGCAAAAGAGCCACTGCTGCAGGAGTTGCACAGTGCATACCCTGGCCAGACTAAGATGAAAACTTAGACTAGCGGGCAGCACGGTAGCCTTGTGGATAGCACAATTGCTTCACAGCTCCAGGGTCCCAGGTTCGATTCTGGCTTGGGTCACTGTCTGTGCGGAGTCTGCACATCCTCCCCGTGTGTGCGTGGGTTTCCTCCGGGTGCTCCGGTTTCCTCCCACAGTCCAAAGATGTGCAGGTTAGGTGGATTGGCCATGATAAATTGCCCTTAGTGTCCAAAATTGCCCTTAGTGTTGGGTGGGGTTACTGGGTTATGGGAATGGGGTGGCAGTGTTGACCTTGGGTAGGGTGCTCTTTCCAAGAGCCGGTGCAGACTCGATGGGCCGAATGGCCTCCTTCTGCACTGTAAATTCTATCTATGAAAACATTGACCAGGAGCTATACATGGTGGCCAGGTATATTGACAAAGGTATTGAGAATCTGCTCAGTCGGTGAGACATCTGTCAGTCACAGCAAATCTTGATGCCTGTGGTTCTTCTGCATCCATGGGAGTAGCCTGACCGTTATACATTGATTTTGCTGGTATCATCTGAGGAAGAATGTTCTTGATACTGGTAGACACCCATTCTCAAGTATCTGGACGTCCAGAAAATGGTGTTGACAGCCACAGTGGCCACCATCAAAACCCCAAAATGCATTTTCGCCATTCGTGGCCTTCCAGTGGTATTGGTTTCTGATAATGGCACAGTTTTTATGAGGGAGGAGTTCCAATGGTTCATGCAGACTAATGGCATCCATCACACAGCCTTGAATGGCCTGGCAGAAAGAGTGATGCTAACTTTGAAATCTGCAGTGACAAAACAACTAGAGAGACCGTTGCGCCTCAGATTGGCTAAGTTCCTGCTTTCATACAATACCATCCCTCATGTTACTACTGGGCTCACACAGCAGAGGTATTAATCGGCTGTCGCCGTCGGTACTCAAATTTGTTCCCCAATTTGGCGGGGAATGTGGAGACGAGGCAAGCTTCCCAAAAGAAGTAATACGACTCGGTGAAAGGCAAACAGATCGTTTAAAACTGGCAACCTAGTTTTTATAAGGAACTTTGCATCTGGTCCATCGTGGATACCTGGGAAAACTGTGGCAAGGTCTGTTGCTGTCCCATACCGGGTAGGCTTACAAGGGAGACAAGTGCAGAAGCATGTAGATCATATGAGGACCTGAGATGAGCACCATCAATGCCCCTTCAGTGGAGCCTTAAGCAAGGGAATCGGGAGGTTCGGAAGAGGTCGCCCCCCGCACTACTCCTGAGGGGACTGGAGAAGGGGGGGGGGGTGCCCTAATGCACCTGTCAAGACCTCAAAGCGACCTCCTGCTGTTGACTAAGACACTACCTCACTAGTGGAGGAACCAGCCAGGGAACTGAGGCTATCCACCAGGCCCCTCATAGACTGACTTTGTGAAGTGTTGTACTGTACTACCCCAATTGGTGTTTCTGCCTCACTGTACATAGCTAACTGTTAACAACCTGTGATGTATATATGTGTTGGGGATAGGGATGTGGTAGAAGGCCCCTTAAACTGAAAACCTTTCACGGGGCATGTGACCTGCTTCGGGCCCATTGTGTGGGAGCACGAAGACTCCAACCAATAGGGAAATAGTGCAGAGCCCTAGGAGTAGGGGCCTGGGCAGTGTGGACCTGGGAGTCAAGGAATAAAGAAAGACCTGTGTGCCTATATAGAGTTAAATCTCATCGTTGCTCCCAAGAAATCCTTTTGTTATATAATACCCCTCAGTGATACCCCACGCTATTACAGATGGCCCAGAGTTGGGGGCTCAAGTAGAAAATGTAGCAGAAATAATTCTAAAACAAATAAAGGGGAAGAGAGTAAAGTTATATTCAGAAATTGTGCTTTAGGACGTTTGGATTAAAGGGGAAACTAAAATATGTAATTAAATCAGGAGAGAGAGAAATAAGAAATGTGTGAGAAAACCATGAGGGCAGAAGGTCAGGTTGGAGTGTTTGAATCATTCTTTATGCAAACACAGGCAGTAAGGAACAAATAGATTGAATTTCAGGTGCAGAATTTCAATTTGGCGGATACAAAATGGAAGCCATTACCATGACATGGTTGCAAGGCAGTGAGAACGTATAATTGAATATGGCAAGTTAAAAAAATATTCAGGAAGAGGGTAGAAGGAAAGCAATAGCCTTTGTGATTAAGGGTGAAATCCCTTCAATGATAAGAGAGTATAATAATGAGTAGTAAGCAGGCAGTAGAGGCTTTATAGACAGAATTGAGAAAGAGCAGGATCTAAGATTGTATAGGCCCTTGGTAGAAGATGTGGAGTTGCAGGATGTAAAAATAGATATGTTAAAGGATAAACTGACAAGATTAGTGGGATGTATTCAAAATTAATTTAACAGAAGAAAAGCAGTTTATACTCAAAAGGGCAATGTTGTGCTAGCCAACAAAAAACAGCCATGGGTAACTGACGAGGCAAGGACAACATGAAACTAAAGTACTGTGCAAAAATGCAAATGAGGCACAGATCCTAATGAGTGGGAAAGATACAAATACCAGCAAACGGTGACAATACAGATAATTGTTACAAATGTGAAAATGACATTCCCCCCCAAGGATATGAAAAATCAACAAATGTTTGCAATCATCAGGAAAAAGAGGTTGGTCAGGAGCAATAAAAGCAAAATACTGCAGATGCAAGAGATTTGAAATAAAAACAGGTGTTGGAAAATCTCAGCAGGCCTGGCAGCATCCGTGGTGCGAGAAACAGCTGACATTTGAGTCTTCTGAACAAATGTCCTGAACAATGTGGATCCCTTGAAAATTAATAACTGATATTCTGTGTGAAAATAACAAAATGGTGAACATGTTGAATAATTACTTTGGATCAGTATTTAAGGTACAGGAAGTGGATCGCGTGTCAATCAGTGACTTACCAAAATTAATGTTGGGATAATAACAGTAATGAAGAAAACAATGGCACTAATGAGTGGTAAACACCTTGGGGCGGAATCTTACCGTTTTTTTTCAAAGTGTTGTCTCCGGTGAGAAAATCGGAGAGAATCCCACCAACGGTGGGAAAAGTCACAATGTTCAACCTGCGTTTGTGGCGGATTGCCTCCGATTCGCTCGCCCAGGGAAAACTTAGGCCACGATTTAACGGCCTCGTCGCTCCCGACTTGGTGTCGCAAGAGGACTCGCGAGATTCGCGACACTCAAGAAATCTCACGCGATTCAACCAAACTTCACGAGACGTCATGATCTGAATCATTAGGTTCCTTTAAATATGCGTTTGGGGGATTCTCCCGGCGCCCGAGACTAACGGCCTCCCCAGCGTGCTGTTTAGTGCTGGCAGTTCAGTCATTGATGGTGATCATAGAGATTATCATAGAATTTACAGTGCAGAAGGAGGCCATTCGGCCCATCGAGTCTGCACCGGCTCTTGGAAAGAGCACCTTACCCAAGGTCAACACCTCCACCCCATCCCCATAACCCAGTAACCCCACCCAACACTAAGGGCAATTTTGGACACTAAGGGCAATTTAGCATGGCCAATCCACCTAACCTGCACATCTTTGGCCTGTGGGAGGAAACCGGAGCACCCGGAGGAAACCCACGCACAAACGGGGAGGATGTGCAGACTCCGCACAGACAGTGACCCAAGCCGGAATCGAACCTGGGACCCTGGAGCTGTGAAGCAATTGTGCTATCCACAATGCTACCGTGCTGCCCACTAATGGTGGTTTGATAAAAGAAAAAATATTCATAAGCGGGTAGTCATTTGATATATGTACCTGTTCCCTTGTATAAATTTAACCTTTGGGGTAAGCAAAGTGACTTAGTAAATGGATTTGTTACTGTGGAAATGATCCCTCGATTCTCTATTGAAGGGATTACTGGATAATGATTTGGAATGTTTTTTTAAAAAAGTATTTTTATTAAGGTTTTGCAAAATTTTTCATAATAAAACAGTGGTAACAATAACAAAACAAACTAGAGTGAACATTAACATAGTGCAAAAAGAGTATATACAATAACATTTAAATAGACATTACCCCACGCGACTCAGTCTTCCCTCACCATCCCAATGAAGCGCTTCACCCCCCCCCCCCCCCCTACGGATTGCTGGTGCTGCTGACATTATAATTTTCCCCGAGAAAGTCGACGAACGGCTGCCACCTAATGATTTGGAATGTTGAGACTTTCATTGCTCAGTGTTTCGAGAGAACCAGTTGAGACGAGAGAAACTGAAATATTGCAAAAGAAGCATCCTAGCTTGTTCCTGGATTGTGTGACAACTGGGACTCTGGCTCATAAGGCTAGGCAGGATGAAGGGGAATCAATTGAGAAGCAAGATAATTTAGGTGTTCAATTAAATAGGACTTTTTTCAAGGAATATAATGAGGTTAAAGACCCTGAAAATAACAAGGCTGATTAAAATCTAGCAGTCACATTGGTTTGTGGAGATTGTCTCAGATGGTGTATTCTTTTTTTCAATAAATTTAGAGTACCCAATTCATTTTTCCAATTAAGAGGCAATTTAGCGTGTCCAATCCACCTACCCTGCGCATCTTTGGGTTGTGGGGGTGAAACCCACGCAAACACGGGGAGAATGTGCAAACTCCACACGGACAGTGACCCAGAGCCGGGATTGAACCTAGGACCTTGGCGCCGTGAGGCAGCAGTGCCAACCGCTGCACACCATGTTGCCCTTAGGTGGTGTATTCTGAGGAAGAATCAGAAAGGGTAGCTGAAGTTATTATCTAAAAAATTACATGTTGCGAAGAAGTAGAGACCTCCACAGAGACCAGCGGATGAGGAGCGGTCTGTAATCCATAAAATTTTGTCCCTCGGGTTACAAAAAAAGAAGAATTGCCCATGAAATTGCAATGAAAGGTCATTTAGAATAAGAAAGATTTGGGCTGAAGTAGCAAAGCGCTTTTATTGGCCTGGATTGCAAGAAATGTGGTTGAATTCTGCAAAAAATATCGCCCAGCTGCCGATTAAACCAGTTTAATTGATCCCTAATTCCTGCTTTCGATGAACTATTTAGTATAATTCCAGTGGATTGTGTGGAGCTCTCCCAAAAACCAAAATGGGGTACCTGTTGACCATCATGGATTTGTCTACCTGATTCCCAGACACAATACCAGTCAGAATGACAATGCAAGGGTTAATTTGGTTCTTTACTAGGTTTGGGTTATCCAGGGAGGTTCTGTCTGCTCAGGGATCAAATTTCATGCCATGAATATTTCAGGAGACAATGGGTTCGATTCAACCAAATGGGAACAAAGTCCCATCGTGAGCACGATTAGCCATGTGTTTACCAGTGCTCGCAGTGCCGAGAAACACAAAAGGGGCCTCACGGAGAAAGTGCGGCCAAGGCCGCATATAGCCCCGTTTTGTACACCAGTGAACTCTGCTCACCAGAACTCCCCAGTGTAGCGAGAGATCTGGATGCCATTTTTAAATGGCGCCCCGATGTCTAAGGCCTCCAAAGCAACCCCGATGCGGCCCCCGGCACATGATATATTTAAATGAGCCTAATGGCTCACTTAAATTTGCTAATCTGGTTCTCGCCCAGTGAGGTAATACAGAAGGAAAATGGTGATATGAATACACTTGAGGGTTCAAAACAATGGGTTGGAGAATGGAAGTTCAGTCATGAAATTAGCCACGATGCGAAAGTTAGAAAATGAAGAAAGAATATTACTCGATCTTCCAGAGAAGTCTCAAGTTGATGTTGCAAAGTGGCTAAGAGCATGTATAAATACACCACGGTGAACTTCATTAGCTAGGCATACTTGTGTGCAGTTTTGGTCTCCTTCATAAAGAAAAGATATAATTGCATTGTAAGAAGTGCAGAGAAGGTTCACTTGATTGATTCCTGGGATGAAGGTGTTATTTTATAACAAAAGGTTAAACATGCCTGTAACTATTGCAATTCAGAAGAAGATGAGGTGATCTTATTAAAACAAATAAGATCCTAAGCGTACTGGACAGGGTGGATGTAGAAAGGTAGTTTTCCCTTATAGGAGAGCATAGAACTAAGGCATAGCAAAAATATGGGGTCTCCCATTAAGATGGTGATGAGGAGAATTTGTTTATTTCAGAGGGTCGTTGGTCTGTGGAGTTCACTTTACCAGAGAATAGTGGAGTCTGATGGATAGATTTTTAATTGACAAGAGTGCCAAAGGGTATAGGAGGGATAAAGGAAACTAAAGGCCACAAGAAGATCAGCCAAGATCTTATCAAATGGCAGAGCAGACTCAAGGGGCCAAATGGCCTTCTGCTCTTAATTTGTATGTTCATGTCTTCCTATGTTTGTATGATGTTGATGTGGGAAATGCTACACCCATCAACAGAACCTTTACTGATTCAATTCTTGAAAATTGCCTCAAGTCAGAGAGGAAATTAATTTTATGCTGGACAATGAGATAATTGAACCAATCAAAAATAGCTGGAGTTCTCCAGTCGTATTGGTACCAAAACCTGATGGATCGCTAAGATTCTGTGTTGAATATAAGAAAGTCAATACCAAAATAAAAACTTATTCTTACCCAATCCCCCAACAAGGGCTGCATTGATAAAAGTTGAAAATTATGGGACGGTTTACTGGCCGCATCCCACCAGAATCAGGTCAGAAACGCAGCCTGTAGATCTCCTGGGATTCCCGACGGTCATTACACCTCGCGAGATCTAACCAGATTAATCTAATCAGATCTCACGAGATGTCAAGATGCGTGTCATAATATACACCAGTATATCATGGTGCAGACACACACTAATGGACACACAGAGGGACCAATCAACATACACAACACCGCAGCCAATCTCCAGTGAGAGCACACGCACTATAAAGACAGGGGGCATCAGAGTTCCCGCTCATTCGAGTAGCAGCCAGCGAGGAGGACAGACCTCACAGCCTGCAACACAGACATTCACCATGTGCTGAGTGCATCGACTGGTTAGGACAAGGCAAAGGTCTTTAGTTAAAGCTAGTATCGTATTGACCCACAGTCTAAGTATGTTTAAACAGTTAATAATTCATTAAAATAGTGTTGCACTATTTCAAGTGTTGGTGACCTGTATGTGATCCAGAACACCCAACACATCATGATACCAGGAGTGGTGGGATACTAGCACTTCTTAGACCTACCTGCAAGTGATCTGCCTTCTGCCAGCATTCCGTCATCCTGCAACATGGACAACATCAGCCCGCCGCTCTGCATCGCCGGCAACCTCAGGGCCAACTGGAAGATTTTCAAACAGCGCTTCCAGCTCTTCCTCAAAGCCACGGAGAGGGAGGGCGCCTCGGACACCAGAAAAATTGCTCTTCTCCTCTCCAAGGTGTTTTTGAAAACTCACTACTATTCTTAGAATTCCCCCTATACCAAAAAGGGCCGACATTCTAAATGGTGATCAGGGATTTTCACTCCCCGACTCCGATGCAGGCCTCAGTGGGTGCTATTCAGGTCAAACTATGTTTTCAAGTTATCCCCCGGTATAACCCATACCTTCGCCAAAGATTTCATCTACTTACCACTTAGTAGCATCGATCCTGGGTCCCGCATTGCTAAGTAAGTAAAGTAGACTTTGGAATAACCACTTTTTCAGGTTAAATTAAGTTATTTTATTATTATATTTTTTCTTTTAAAAGCTGCAAATACTTTCATTACAGAAAGGAAAAAGATCTTGCTTCTGGATCCTTCTGGTTGGTTGAAGGGACCTTCAGGCCCAACTTGACAATCAATCTTCTTTAAAGTCTGGTCTTCTTTAGATGTATTCGCTGGTTAGCTCGGTTGCTGTGTCCTATCTTTCCCATGTACCGAGCTATGAGAGCTGACTCTGCTGGCTGTTTCTGAGCTGACTCTGAGCTGGATCTGCCTACTCTTTAAATTCTAGTCTTCCTTAGATGTATTAGCTGTTTTAGCTCGGCTGCTTTGCCCTGTCTCTTTCCCATGGCCGAGCTGACTGTAATTTGACTCTAAACTGCTTCTCCTTCTCTGCTTCTCTCTCCCTCTGAGTTCTGGTTCTCGTTCTGGTAGTTCCTGCCCTGGTCTCTGGGTTTATATACTTTTCTAACAGTTATCTAGTTTTTATGACTTTATTGTAAAGTAACTTATTTCACTTTGATTGTAAAAAGTATCTTTGATCTAAACCTTCTAATCCAACTAAGTATTCATTTTGACATGGCTTCATCTCATAGATCTGATTACATTGTGTCCTTTGTGATGTTCAAAATGCTTTGACTTCAAGAGGTGTTACTTTTAATTCCTGTCATTCCTATAGTTTTATTTTCCAATTGTGTCCTCAGCTTATAATTTTGACTTTGATTTTGGCTTTGAATTATGTTTCTCGTCGACTGATAGTCTCCAGTTTTCTTTAATTTGCCTGGTTTAGAAAATTTTCACACCTAGACTTATCACCAAATTCAACTGAACCTCATCCTTTTTTCCAGCTGCTAACTAAGATAGTTACTTTCAATGAAGGTGTGAGCCATTGTTTTTGGCTTCATTCAAAATCCTGTTTGTCTTGTTTGCTAAGTCTGTACAATCCTGCTCTTTGCAGCTGCTGTTAACCCTTTGTGGGATCTTTCCCTGTATTCTCTCATGTTTCTCTCAGACCAGATATTGCCAGACTTCCATGTTTCAAATGACACATCTTCCCATATTTTCAATAACATCCCGTCTTGTCATTTGAAACATACCTATATCTTTTGGTCAATTATCCCCCCATCTAATTGTACTGACGAACATTTATCCCCGATCTTTCTCATTTGTATGTACATGTTTTGTGATTTTAAATTGTGCACCGAAATCAATTCGTAAATGTATCCATATCACAGACCAGTATCTTTTTTTGTTCTTTCCTCAAGTCCAATTACCGTGAACCATAGCTGCAGCCGCTCAAGAAGGTCACACAATAGCTATATCCGTGTTCCACTACTTCCAAAGCATTTTACTTCCTTGGGGTTGCAGCACCTTAGAAGTTTCCTTATGTCCCTTAGAAACAGCACACAACTCAGTCGATCAGTAACCAAAAAGGTCTTATGTCCATCACTGGCTGTTAAGTGTCCCATTTTTCTGTCATCCAAATTGCTTTTCGTTTCTCATCGGAATGGTAAATTATGATATCATGTACCACCCACTGATTCCCTTGCTTAATTAATTTAAAAGGTTCAATCGATCCTGCTTCTATCCCTGACTTCCCCACATTAATGTCTAACATTGTCCCGAACCATGTATGTCTGCCAGCCCCTGGTGTACATGAGAGAATATCTTTCTGACAAATTTCCTTCAAATCCCTTTCGTCTGTTATCATTTCCCTTACAACATGAAAGTGCATATTTTCCATTACAACATTTGCAATATAATATGCCCACAGTATTCGCAAAACCACATCTAAATGTCACTTTTTCTTTTTCCAAATAAATTCTCCCTATTGTTAAATACGCAGTTAAAAAAAAATTAAGTCTTATCTTATCACATTACTCATTACTTAACCAGAAAAATAGATTGTGTGTTACAACTTTACATTTTTGCAACCGTTATCACAATTCCAATACTAAAAATAAAGTACAATATTGACACATCCCTTCATGGCTTTGGGACCCATAGTCATTATATACTAAATATGGTGTGTAAACAACATCAATATTATTTGTGATGTTCTATGTAGTTAAATCAAGAAAACACACTAAACTACCACTATTCCCCCTCTATTAAACCTTCACACAGTTTAGAAATGCTGATCAAGTTCTCGAACGGCACACATATCTCCATTATCATACATAACAGTCCCTACCAATTTACATGACATTTCTTCCTTAATAATGTTTACAGCTCGTCAATGTAATATTGTTTGCTGCATTGGTAATAATTTTCCCACCGTGGCATCAAGCTACAAAAATTCTTAAACTTTTGTCATTTACCATATTGGGGTTCCTCGTCAGTCGCTGCTGTCTACCGAGACCCTTAATAACTCCACCACGTAGTACCTACCCCATGGAGACCACAGATCATCCATCAGCTGATGTCCAATTAGAGATGTCTGACCAGAGGTTTCACTGTTCAGTAATAATTTGATATTTTGATTTGTTTCTAACCCGTAAAGTTTTCCTCTGGGCTCTGTCATTTAATTCCCTCAAATATGTAGCCAATTGTATCATTAATTTTCCCCCCAATCCTGGCTAAAACATTCTTTTCTGGAGTGCAGTTCTCTTCCTTCTTGTCAACTGGTTTGTCTGTTATTTATTTTTTTCATCTGAAAAATCAAATGAACAGGTCAAGGGTGGAGAGGGCCCTATTCTTTAATTTGTACTTTCTATTTTCGTTTGGATTCTCCAGACGTGCCCTCTCCAGGACTTCTGGATTTCTTTTGCAACCATTTCTTTCCTTTATCTTTTTAAACTGGTTTATTTTCCTTATCCTTTATGTCCTTCATACAATTAAAGCCTGTTAAGCCTCCTTCTGTCATTGCACCCCTGAGTGAGATTCAAAGAATCTCAAACTCCTTCTCTTTTGCGCACTCAGTGATCCAACCATTGAAACCTTATCCTGATACATTTCTGATATTGCTACTGCATTTACTTTAATTACTTTATTTTGCTTATGGACGGATTTTTATGAGGGTAAGTTCCAAACCTGACATTTTAACTTCATCATCTGTCCAATCAATGCTGTTAACGGGTTTTAATTCACTGTCTTCCCACCAATTGGGTCATGTGTTTTAATTGTGATATAATTTATTTTGCTCCAGACACCATTCTTCTCCAATTCAACTATGTTTACCCAGATTCTGAACAATCTTGTCTTTACATTTTACAGCTTCACTGACTATTATCCCTGCAGTCTTAGTTGGTAGTTTCATCCAAATTTCCTCTGTGTTATCAATTGTTTTAATATCTTAATTTTGCCTGCATCTATTTTTATCAAATCTTTTCCTGCCATCATATTCTCATTTCCTTATACTGCTAGTAAGAGGTGTTACTTTTAATTCCTGTCATTTCTATAGTTTTATTTTCCAATTGTGTCCTCAGTTCATAATTTTGACTTTGATTTTGGCTTTGAATTATGTTTCTCGTAGACTGATAGTCTCCAGTTTTCTTTAATTTACCTGGTCTAGCAAATTTTCACACCTAGAATTATCGCCAAATTCAACTGAACCTCATCCTTTTTTCCAGCTGCCAAATAAGATAGTTACTTTCAATGAAGGTGTGAGCTATTATTTTTGGCTTCATTCAAAATCCTGTTTGTCTTGTTTGCTAAGTCTGCTTGACCAAGGATATCTGCATTTTACAATCCTGCTCTTTGCAGCTGCTGTTAATCCTTTGGGGAATCTTTCCCTGTATTCTCTCATTTTTCTCTCAGACCAGATATTGCCAGACTTCCATGTTTCAAATGACACACCTTTCCATATTTTCAATAACAACGGCCGGGGACCATGCCATCCACATTTTCAACTCTCTCACCTTTGCAGATGACGAAGATAAGACAAAGTTCAAGACGATCTTCCTCAAGTTTGACACTCACTGCAGCATAGAGGTGAATGAAAGTTTTGAACGCTACGTGTTCCAGCAGCGTTTGCACGGTAAGGATGAACCTTTCCAATCCTTTCTAACGCACCTCCGCATCCTTGCGCAATCTTGCAGCTACGGGCCCACCTCCGACTCCATGATACGCAACCAGATCGTTTTCGGTGTTCAGTCGGACCCCCTACGTCAGCAGCTCCTCAAAGTAAAGCAACTCACCCTAGCGACCGCCATCGAGACCTGTGTCTAACATGAAAACGCCATGAATCGGTATTCCCATATACAAGCTGCTCAAACGGCGCGGCAAGGTCCCTACGAGGCGGAACGGGTCCAAGTGATTGAGCACCTCAAGGGCCTCAGCCTGGATGAGGGCGGCCATTTCGCATGCTTTTCACGGACTCCCGCGCTTGTACACACCAAACGAGGGGACGGCGACATTGAGGAACGTAATGCGCAGGCACGCACGACCGCACCACGCATGCGTGGTGGCGCAGTGAACGTGCTGACGTCACGATGTGCGGCAACTGTGGCTCCGCCCATTTAAAGCAGCTATGCCCCGCAAAATCTCGACAATGCCTAAAATGTGGAAGACTTGGCTTGGCCACTATGCTGCCTGCTGCTCAGCCTGCCAATTCATATCGCTTCAGCCAGCCTCGCAGGAATGTTCGGGCAATTCAACCCACGGTCACCGAGTCCGATGCGGACCTCCCACACAGCAGTGACACCGAGGACCCGAAGGCACCTTTTCGAGTCGGTGTCGTAACAAAAAACAGGCTGTCCCCGAAGCAAAGACACCAGCCGCTGTCGGTATACAGCATTGATCCAGACGATGAGTGGTGTGCCACCCTGACGGTCAGCCGGTCCCAAATACGATTCCGCCTGGACACTGGTGCCTCCGCCAATCTCATGGCGTGGTCTGCTTTCCAAAGCCTTCGTGTCAAACCAGCCATCCTTCCATCGGCCTGCCAGCTATTGGACTACAATGGCAACATCATTCCTGCTACTGGCTCGTGCCAACTTGAAGTGACGCACAAGTCACGAAAAGCCATCCTTCCTTTCGAGATCGTGGGCTCCTCGATGGACTCTTTGCTTGGCGCACAGGCATGCAAGCTGTTGAACCTCGTTCAAAGAGTTCATTCCCTCTCTCCTGATGACACGCCTGCTTTCCAGGACGCTGACTTCAGGGCGCAACTCGACGCCATCATCGACCAGCACCGCGACGTCTTCGAAAGCATAGGCATGCTCCCATATACTTACAAGATCCTACTCAAACAGAACCCCACACCTGTGGTGCACGCACCTCGCAGGGTCCCAGCACCTCTCAAGGACCACCTCAAGCAGCAACTGCAGGACCTCCAAGACCAAGGGGTGATCTCCAAAGTTACGGAACCAACCGACTGGGTCAGTTCCATGGTGTGCGTAAAAAAGCCTTCCGGCGAACTCAGAATTTGCATTGATCCCAAGGATCTGAACAGCAATATCATGAGGAAGCATTATCCAATCCCCAAGCGTGAAGAGATCACATGCGAGATGGCTCGCGCCAAGCTCTGCACCAAACATGACACCTCGAAAGGATTCTGGCAAATCCAGCTCGACAAATCCAGCAGGAAACTGTGTACGTTTAACACACCCTTTGGCAGATATTGTTATAACAGGATGCCGTTTGGGATCATATCTGCTTCAGAAGTGTTCCACAGGATCATGGAACAAATGATGGAAGGCATTGAAGGTGTTCGCGTCTATGTCGACGACATAATCATTTGGTCGACCACCCCGCAGGAGCATGTCAGTCGCCTCCAGCGTGTGTTCAAACGCATACGGGAGCAGGGCCTATGCCTCAACAGAGCCAAATGCTCCTTTGGTCAGACGGAACTCAAGTTCCTTGGGGATCACATCTCCCAGTTGGGTGTGCAGCCGGATGCGGACAAGGTGGCTGCTATCTCAGCCATGAAAACGCCAGAGATCAAGAAGGCGGTCCTCCGATTTCTGGGCATGGTCAACTTCTTAGGGAAGTTCATCCCTAACCATGACTCTCAGGAACCTGGTCAGGAAGACGACAGACTTCCAATGGCTTCCTGCCCACGAGCGCGAATGGAGACAACTCAAAACCAAACTCACCACGGCCCCGGTCTTGGCTTGTTTTGATCCAGCGAAAGAGACAAAAATTTCGACCGGTATCAGCCAATCCGGCATTGGGGCAGTGCTCCTGCAACGCGATGAGGCCTCATCATGGGCCCCCGTTGCATATGCGTCACGTGCCATGACCCCCACGGAACAGCGCTACGCGCAGATAGAAAAGGAGTGCCTGGGCCTTTTGACCGGTGTCGTCAAGTTTCATGATTATGTGTACGGCCTTCCCCAATTCACCGTCGAGACTGACCATCGCCCATTGGTCAATATAATACAGAAAGACTTGAACAACATGACGCCTCGCCTCCAGCGCATTCTGCTCAAGCTCCGGCGATACGACTTCCAACTGGTATACACCCCAGGCAAAGACCTAATCATTGACGATGCTCTCTCCAGGGCAGTCAACACTGTGTGTGACCCAGCGTGATTCGTCTGCAAGGTTGATGCCCATGTGGCCTTCGTGGCCTCCAATCTACATGCCACAGATGAACACCTCATCCAAATCCGCCGGGAGACAGCGGCTGACCCCCTGCTACAGCGTGTCATGCACCACCTAACAGACGGGTGGCTCAAGGGCCAATGCCCGCAGTTCTACAACATCAGAGACGATCTGGCGGTCGTCGATGATGTCCTCCTGAAGGTGGACCGCATTGTCACCCGCACAGCATGCGCCAACTCGTCTTGGAACAGCTACACGAGGGCCATCTTGGCTTGGAGAAGTGCCGCCGACGGGCCCGAGAGGCAGTGTACTGGCCCGGCATCAATGACAACATCGCCAACACAGTGCTCAACTGCCCCACTTGTCAGCGTTTCCAGCCGGCACAACCACGTGAGACCCTACAGCCCAATGAGTTGGTCACATCCCCTTGGTCCAAGGTCGGCATCGACCTGTTCCACGCGCTGGGCAGGGACTATGTTCTGATTGTAGACTACTTTTCAAACTACCCGGAGGTGGTACGTTTACACGACATCACATCGTCTGCAGTCATCCGTACCTGTAAGGACACCTTTGCTCGTCACGGCATCCCACTCACTGTGATGTCGGACAATGGCCCCTGCTTCGCAAGCCAGGAATGGTACAACTTTGCCAGGAGGTACAACTTTGTGCATGTGACATCCAGTCCCCTGCACCCCCAATCCAACGGCAAAGCGGAGAAGGGCGTCCACATAGTCAAACGGCTCCTCTGCAAGGCTGCCAATGCTGGGTCCGATTTCTACCTCGCCCTGCTGGCCTATTGCTCGGACCCACTGTCCACTGGCCTGTCGCCAGCCCAGCTGCTCACGGGTCACATCCTGAGGACGACGGTGCTGTCCATTCACGTCCCAGACCTCGACCACGTTCCGGTCCTTCAACGAATGCAACTGTCTCGTGCACAGCACAAGGCAGCTCATGATTCCCGTGCAGCTGATCTCCCTGCTCTGGCTCCAGATGACAACGTCCGCATCCACCTTCCGGATGGTGGCTGGTCTGCAACTGCTGTGGTTCTTTGGCAGGTGGCTCCCCGCTCGTTCCTGGTTCGTCTACAGGATGGCTCCATTCTGCGCCGCAATCGACGTGCCCTTCGTCTTGTTCTGCGCTCGCTACGTGATCCTCCACCACTGCCACACCTTCCTGTTGTCCCTGACCTGGACTATGCAGAGATTCCGATCACTCTGCATCCTCCTCACTCTGACGCAGTCCAGCCCGCTCCTCAGCTGGTGGCTCCTGACCCACCCTTGAGGCGGTCAACCAGAATTCGTCGCCCACCTCAGAGACTTACTTTGTGAACTTTGTGGACTTATGGACTTTCTGATCTGTTCTGTTCTTCCGTTTAATCGTTCAAGTGGTTTGTATATAGTGTTCATCTCATTATTCTTGTGACACACTGTTTTTCTGTACCAGGCACCTTCCCAGGTAAATAGCTTCGTTTTTATGTCCATAGTCCTGTAAATATTTCTCACACACGTAGTCAGGAACATTCACCATACACTATTTATTGTCACGCAGGTAAATTTTTTTTATAAAAGGGGGATGTCATAATATACACCAGTATATCATGGCGCAGACACACACTGATGGACACACAGTGGGACCAATCAACATACACAACACCGCAGCCAATCACCAGTTAGAGCACACGCAATATTTTTTTAACAGGTGGCATCAGAGTTCCCGCTCATTCGAGTAGCAGCCAGCTAGGAGGACAGAGCTCACAGCCTGTAACACAGACATTCACCATGTGCTGAGTGCATCGACTGGTTAGGACAAGGCAAAGGTCTTTAGTTAAAGCTAGTATCGTATTGACCCACAGTCTGAGTATGTTTAAACAGTTAATAATTCAATAAAGTAGTGTTGCACTATTTCAAGTGTTGGTGACCTGTATGTGATCCAGAACACCCAACACATCAACCCGGATCCCACCCACAATGGCCGAGACCCAGTGTCGCTCAGCCACATGAGTTTAAAAATGCACTTAGCCCCGCTGACGCCGAATGGAACGCCCACCGGCATCTATCGGCCTCGCCGAGGAGACCTCAGCTGAGCGCCAATTAGTAATGGTCCCCATAAATGGGGACCAGGCATACCAGCTCTTGTGGGGGGTCTCCCAGGCGATTGGAGGTCCTTGGGTGGTCCGCCTCTGACCAAGCTGGCACTTCTGCCACCCAGGCATCGTGGCACTGCCAACCTGGTACCCTGGAAGTGCCACCTGGGCACCCTGGCAGTTTCATCCAGGTACCAGCCTGGCACTGCCAGAGTGCCCAGGCAGCATTGTCAGGCTGGCAGGGGCACTGCCAGGGCCGGACTGGCAGTGAAAGATGCCAAGCTGGCAATTTGAACGTGCCAGGGATCGGGCCCGGTGTCCCCTGCCGGTATGTGGTGGAGTGCGGTGGTTGGTGCCCCGGGCCTCCCAACAGGTGAGTTGGTGTGGTAGGGTGGGTTGTATTGGGGGTCGAGAAATCAGGGTGTCATTTAAAATTGGCATCCCAATCTCTTCCTGCACTGAGGAGTATAATTGGTTATCCAAGATAGTATTTAGTATTTGCTTAGTTTGACTCTTGTATAGTAAAAAGTCTTGTTTTGATCAGTGAAATCTTGTGGCTTCATTCTTTCAGTAAATAACTGGCATTTTGTATTTATTCTTTCATTAGAAAATGGTTACTGGTCTCGACCAAGATCATGAGAAATGTGCCAATAGATGCAAGCAAAGTGGAAGGGTAAATGTGTGGCTGCGAAACTGGTCTGGTTTCACTTCATGGGTTACTGGCACCAGTACTGAGGAAAGAGAAAATTGTTCTGATGGGAGGGGTTCCACTGAAGTGAGACCATTAAGCTGGTCAATCAAAAAATTAAGACAGCAGACATGGCTGATGAAGCTGATTTCCTATAGGATATTCAAAAGTAGTCAGGGAAATGTCAAGGCTCTGGAGTAGAGCAATTTTTTCAATAAAAATAAGTAGAGTGGGACAAAAAGGGTCAGGCAGTAATAATGTTAATGGGGCATTTGTGACTAAGTTGTTATCAAGGACAGTAGCTAAAGGGGTGGCACAGTGGTCGAGTCATTAAAACTGCTGCCTCATAGCGCCAGGGTCTCAGGTTCGATTTCGACCTTGGGTGATTGTCTGTGTGAAGCTTGCCCTTTCTGCCATACCTGTGTGGGTTTCCTCCGGATTCTCTGGTTTCCTCCCACAGCCCAAAGATATGCAAGTTAGGTGGGTTGGCCATTCTAAATTGCCCGTTTAGTGTCCAAAGATGTGCAGGCTAGATGGATTGGCCATGATCAATTGGCACGGTTATGGGGCTGGGCAGGGGAGTGGACCTAGGTAGAGTGCTCTTTTGGAGGGTTGGTGCAGATTTAATGGGCCGAATGGTGTTTTTCTGCACTGTAGGGAATCTACGGATTCTAAAGGTACTCTGTCTGAATATGAAACATGCACAATAAATTAGATGAATTAATAGCAGGTAGACTTTATTCAATTTGCTCGGAGAGCCATTTCAGAAACCTGGGGCGGGATTCTCCGATCGCCCGCTGGGTCGGAGAATCGCCGGGGGCCAGCGTGAATCCTGCCCCCGCCGTCTCCCGATGTCTCCGAACGCTGAAAAGTCGGCGAGGCGTCAAATGCGCCGCCCGCCTCGGAGAATGGCAGGGGCTGGCGCGACGCTATGGACCCCGGGGCTGCCCGTATTCTCCTGGCCGGATGGGCCGAAGTCCCACCGACACGACCTGTGGTCAATCAAAACACCTATATAATGGCGTCAACACTGCTGATGGTTGACGCAGTACAGCGTGGAGGTAGGTCACGGCATGGGGGGTGGCCGCAGGAGAAATGACGGCGTGGCCACAGTCTGTGTGTGTGGGGGAGGGGGGGTGGGGGGGGCTGTGGGGGGGGGGGCTGGGGGTGAGTGCCGGGGAGGGGGCTGAGTGCCGGGGAGAAGGGGTGAGAGCCGGGGAGGGGGGGTGAGAGGGAGTGCCGGGGAGGGGGGGTGCGAGCCGGGGAGGGGGGGTGAGAGCGAGTGCCGGGGAGGAAGGGAGAGTGCCGGGGAGAGTGCCGGGGAGGGGGGAGAGTGCCGGGCAGGGGGGGAGAGTGCCGGGGAGGGGGTGGGAGAGTGTCGGGGAAGGGGCTGAGTGCTGGGGAGGGGGGGGAGAGTTCCGGGGAGGGGGCGGGAGAGTGCCGGGGAGGGGTGGAGAGTGCCGGGGAGGGGTGGAGAGTGCCGGGGAGGGGGGGGGAGAGTGCCGGGGAGGGGGGGGAGAGTGCCGGGGAGGGGGGAGAGTGCCGGGCAGGGGGGGAGAGTGCCGGGGAGGGGGTGGGAGAGTGTCGGGGAAGGGGCTGAGTGCTGGGAGGGGGGGAGAGTTCCGGGGAGGGGGCGGGAGAGTGCCGGGGAGGGGGCTGAGTGCCGGGGAAGGGGGGAGAGTGTCGGGGAGGGGGGGAGAGTGCCAGGGGGGGGGAGAGTGCCGGGGAGGGGGGGCAGAGTGCCGGGGAGGGGGAAGAGTGCCGGGCAGGGGGGGAGAGTGCCGGGGAGTGGGTGGGAGAGTGTTGGGGAAGGGGCTGAGTGCTGGGGAGGGGGGGGGAGAGTTCCGGGGAGGGGGCGGGAGAGTGCCGGGGAGGGGGCTGAGTGCCGGGGAGGGGGGGAGAGTGTCGGGGAGGGGGGGGAGAGTGCCGGGGAGGGGGGGGGAGAGTGCCGGGGAGGGGGGGGAGAGTGCCGGGGAGGAGGGGGAGAGTGCCAGGGAGGGGGGAGAGTGCCGGGCAGGGGGGCAGAGTGCCGGGGAGGGGCTGGGAGAGTGCCGGGGAGGGGCGGAGAGTGCCGGGGTGGGGGGGGAGAGTGCCGGGGAGGGGGGGAGAGTGCCGGGTAGGGGTGGAGAGTGCCGGGGAGGGGGGGAGAGTGCCGGGGAGGGAGGGAGAGTGCCGGGGAGGGGGGAGAGTGCCGGGGAGAGTGCCGGGCAGGGGGGGAGAGTGCTGGGCAGGGGCTGGGAGAGTGCCGGGGAGGGGCTGGGAGAGTGCCGGGGAGGGGCGGAGAGTGCCGGGGAGGGGGGGAGAGTGCCGGGGAGGGGGGGGAGAGTGCCGGGGAGGGGGGAGAGTGACTGGGAGGGTGAGAGAGTGCCGGGGAGGGTGGGAGAGTGCCGGGGTGGGGGGGAGAGTGCCGGGGAGGGGGGTGAGAGAGCCGGGGAGGGGGTGGAGAGTGCTTGTGAGGGGGGAGAAGAGTGCCGGGGAGCGGGGGTGAGTGCCGGGGAGGGGGGGTGAGTGCCGGGGAGGGGGGGAGAGTGCCGGGGAGGGGGGGAGAGTGCCGGGGAGGGGCAGAGAGTGCCGGGGAGGGGGGGAGAGTGCCAGGGAGGGTGAGAGAGTGCCGGGGAGGGTGGGAGAGTGCCGGGGTGGGGGGGAGAATGCCGGGGAGGGGGGGGAGAGTGCCGGGGAGGGGGGGGGAGAGTGCCTGTGAGGGGGGAGAAGAGTGCCGGGGAGGGGGGGTGAGTGCCGGGGAGGGGGGGTGAGTGCCGGGGAGGGGGGGAGAGTGCCGGGGAGGGGGGGTAGAGTGCCGGGGAGGAGGGGAGAGTGCCGGGGAGGGGCGGAGAGTGCCGGGGAGGGGCGGAGAGTGCCGGGGAGGGGGGGAGAGTGCCGGGGAGGGTGAGAGAGTGCCGGGGAGGGTGGGAGAGTGCCGGGGTGGGGGGGGGGAGAGTGCCGGGGAGGGGGGAGAGAGTGCCGGGGAGGGGGGGGGGGAGAGTGCCTGTGAGGGGGGAGAAGAGTGCCGGGGAGGGGGGGTGAGTGCCAGGGAGGGGGGGTGAGTGCCGGGGAGGGGGGGGAGAGTGCCGGGGAGGGGGCTAGAGTGCCGGGGAGGAGGGGAAAGTGCCGGGGAGGGGCGGAGAGTGCCGGGGAGGGGGGGAGAGTGCCGGAGAGAGGGGGGAAGAGCGCCCGGGAGGGGGGGAGAGTGCCGGGGAGGGGGGGGGAGAGTGCCGGGGAGGGGGGGGGTGAGTGCCGGGGAGGGGGGGTGAGTGCCGGGGAGGGGGGGTGAGAGCGTGTGCCAGGGAGGGGGGTTGAGAGCGAGTGCCGGGGAGGGGGAGAGAGTGCCGGGGAGGGGGGTGCGTGAGAGCGAGTGCCAGGGAGGGGGGGGGGGGTGAAGCGTGCCAGGGAGGGGGGGTGAGTGCCGGGGAGGGGCGGAGAGTGCCGGGGTGGGGGGGGAGAGTGCCGGGGAGGGGGGGGGAGAGTGCCGGGTAGGGGTGGAGAGTGCCGGGGAGGGGGGGAGAGTGCCGGGGAGGGAGGGAGAGTGCCGGGGAGGGGGGAGAGTGCCGGGGAGAGTGCCGGGCAGGGGGGGAGAGTGCTGGGCAGGGGCTGGGAGAGTGCCGGGGAGGGGCTGGGAGAGTGCCGGGGAGGGGCGGAGAGTGCCGGGGAGGGGGGGAGAGTGCCGGGGAGGGGGGGGAGAGTGCCGGGGAGGGGGGAGAGTGACTGGGAGGGTGAGAGAGTGCCGGGGAGGGTGGGAGAGTGCCGGGGTGGGGGGGAGAGTGCCGGGGAGGGGGGTGAGAGAGCCGGGGAGGGGGTGGAGAGTGCTTGTGAGGGGGGAGAAGAGTGCCGGGGAGCGGGGGTGAGTGCCGGGGAGGGGGGGTGAGTGCCGGGGAGGGGGGGAGAGTGCCGGGGAGGGGGGGAGAGTGCCGGGGAGGGGCAGAGAGTGCCGGGGAGGGGGGGAGAGTGCCGGGGAGGGTGAGAGAGTGCCGGGGAGGGTGGGAGAGTGCCGGGGTGGGGGGGAGAATGCCGGGGAGGGGGGGGAGAGTGCCGGGGAGGGGGGGGGAGAGTGCCTGTGAGGGGGGAGAAGAGTGCCGGGGAGGGGGGGTGAGTGCCGGGGAGGGGGGGTGAGTGCCGGGGAGGGGGGGAGAGTGCCGGGGAGGGGGGGTAGAGTGCCGGGGAGGAGGGGAGAGTGCCGGGGAGGGGCGGAGAGTGCCGGGGAGGGGCGGAGAGTGCCGGGGAGGGGGGGAGAGTGCCGGGGAGGGTGAGAGAGTGCCGGGGAGGGTGGGAGAGTGCCGGGGTGGGGGGGGGGAGAGTGCCGGGGAGGGGGGAGAAAGTGCCGGGGAGGGGGGGGGGGAGAGTGCCTGTGAGGGGGGAGAAGAGTGCCGGGGAGGGGGGGTGAGTGCCGGGGAGGGGGGGGGAGAGTGCCGGGGAGGGGGCTAGAGTGCCGGGGAGGAGGGGAAAGTGCCGGGGAGGGGCGGAGAGTGCCGGGGAGGGGGGGGAGAGTGCCGGAGAGAGGGGGGAAGAGCGCCCGGGAGGGGGGGAGAGTGCCGGGGAGGGGGGGGGAGAGTGCCGGGGAGGGGGGGGTGAGTGCCGGGGAGGGGGGGTGAGTGCCGGGGAGGGGGGGTGAGAGCGTGTGCCAGGGAGGGGGGTTGAGAGCGAGTGCCGGGGAGGGGGAGAGAGTGCCGGGGAGGGGGGTGCGTGAGAGCGAGTGCCAGGGAGGGAGGGGGGTGAAGCGTGCCAGGGAGGGGGGGGTGAGTGCCGGGGAGGGGGGGACGAGGGCAAGGGAGGCCGTCCACCTGGCCAGGTGTCATCCTCCAACAGTCGTGCCCATACAGCCCATGGCATCTGGCAGGGGGGGGGGGGGGGGGGGGGGGGGGGGGGTGGTACAGGCAATGATGAGCCCCGCAGGCCGTCATGTTTTCTGTTCAGCCAGCGATATTGGCCGCCATGGCGGAAGCCGCTATTCTACATATTGCCCTGGAGGAGGAGGAGGAGGAGCAGGAGGAGCGTGCCAGAGAGGCGGCACAGGCTGCTGCAGAGGATCATGCCGCAGAGGGGCAGGCAGCAGCCGCCCAGGCTGGCGGGCCACCCACCACACAGGACGAGGAGGAGGAGGAGGAGCAGGCGGAGCACGAAGAGGAGGAGGAGCACGAGGAGAGGGAGGAGGACGTCGTGGCGACGGAGGAGGCCCCGTGTGTACCGGCTCCGTTCGTCGTACCAGGACCTCACGGACCGGGATTGCAGGAGGAGTCTCTGGATGAGCCGGGAAATTGTGGCACACATCTGCCACCTGCTGGCACACCTGGCACCGCATGGCACTGGGGGAGGACACCCTCTCCCCATGTCCGTCAAGGTTATGGTGGCCCTGAACCTTTATGCCACAGGGTCATTCCAGGCACCGAGTGGGGACCTGTCCGGCATCTCGCAGACATCGGTGCACCGGTGCATCCGGGCAGTGACAGACGCCCTACATGCCATTACAGACTGCTACATCCGGTTAACCGGGCCAGTCAGGATGCCCGGGCCGTGGGCTTCTCTGCGGTGGCCGGTTTTCCCATTGTCCACGGCGCGATCAATGGGATGCATGTAGCCGTGCGGCCACCTGCAGATAACAGGGCCGTGTTCACCAATAGGAAGGGGACCTATTCCATGAACATCCAGGTGGTCTGCGACCACCGCATGATTACCCTGCACGTCTGTGCCCGATACCTGGGAAGTGTTCGTGACTCATACGTGTTGTCGCGAACTTACACCCCCGGCATGTTTGAGGGATGCCTTCCCTGGCTGAAAGGCTGGTTGCTGGGCGACAGGGGTTACCCGTTGCGGTCGTGGCTGATGACGCCAATACGGAGGCCACAGGGTGATGCGGAGAACCGCTACAATGATGCCCATGCAGCGACCAGGGGTGTGATAGAGAGGTGCTTTGGCGTGCTCAAAATGCGTTTCAGGTGCCTGGACCTCTCTGGGGGGCCCTCCAGTACCCGCCAGATAGGACCAGCGGGCACGGGACAGGCTGATAGCCGCCTGGTTCACTGACTAGGGGGGGCGTGGGAATCGGCGAGTATGGCCACATACCACACGCCATGGCAACATCCAACCACCTTCACCCCCCTCACCCACCCAGCACCAACACCCTCACCCCCCTCACCCACCCAGCACCAACACCCTCCACCCCTCACCCACGCAGCACCAACACCCTCACGCCCCCACCCACCCAGCACCAACACCCTCATCCCCCCCACCCGCCCAGCACCAACACCCTCACCCCCCACCCGCCCAGCACCAACACCCTCACGCCCCCACCCACCCAGCACCAACACCCTCACCCCCCACCCACCCACCCACCAACCACACCCACCCCACCCACATGCACACCACCCCTCCATTGCACATCCACCTGCGGCACAACGGGCTGGGCTCACACGGTCGCTGGTGGAAGCGTGTCTCTTGCAGGCCATGGAGGATGATGACAACCCGCTCTGGGGTCTACATCATTGGACAATGTCTGACCCATGGCCACAGTACCACCCTCCACCCGGACCATCCCTGCATGCGGCTGTGACACTGCAGCGCACGGTCCCGTTGTCTGCCCGGGGGGATGGCGAGGGCGACCCGGGGGAGGGGGGGCACACTCACCTGGGGCTGACGTAAGACCACCCCTCACACACACACTGGCGCTCAACGTACATGACATCCCCCGCACGCTTCGGACAGAGCACAAAGGCAGCTTCTGTAGGTGTGAAAGTGATTTTAATAACAAACAGTCCATACACGTGCCCTAGCCCCTAAAACTTGTCTGTGCCCTGCACCCCTGCCAACTTACTCAGTGTCTAATTGTTTGGCCTTACGGGCCCTTTGACTACGCCGAGGTCGTTCCCCAGATGGTACAGCAGAACTGGAGGTGGACTCCTGTGATTCCTGCCCTGTGACTAGGGATCCCTTTGGCGGCCGTTTCCTGGGGCGGCACGGCCTAGATGAGCCAGGCTGCGGCTCGGGCGACTGGGATGGCGAGCTGCCAGCCTGTCCTGACCGTTGCCCACCAGATGCACCTGGGACAGAAGGGGGAAGTCTGGGGTGCTGCAGTGTTACGGGACCTCCCCTACAGGGACCGCAACGGGTAATCCATGTAGAGGCCCTCCCCCGGGCCTCTACATGGATCAGGGATGCAAACGGACCGAGCACCCGACGCCCCCCCCCAACACCTGGCGCTGCCAGTCCTGAAGGCCCGTGCTGGTATCGACAAGGGTCTGCGGGTTTGCAGCCATGGAGCTCAGGGAGTTGCCCATCCCTGTCTGTGACCGTGCGACGCCAGCTAGCACATGGGCAATGGCGCCGATGCCCTCAGCGATGGCCTGCTGAAACTGGGCCATGGCCTGCAGAGACTGGGCCATGGCCTGCTGAGACTTGGCCATGGCCTGCTGAGACTGGGCCACGGCATTGAGCGCCTCTGCCATCTGCCACTGGCACTGGCTCATGGCTGCCTGTGAGAGGGAAGCCATGTCCTGGGACACACACGCCGCCTTCACGGAACGATCCAGGCCTCGCATACTGCTCCCATGTTGGACACCGTCGCACCCATTGCCTCCACCGCGGACGCCACCCGTACGGTTTCGGCCTGGGTGGCACGCATGACCGGCACCACTCTCAGCTCCTGGACGCGGGCGCACTCCTCCAGCTGCGTCTGCAGCTGCTGCAAGCCGGACGTCATCCTCTTCCTTCGTCCCAGGTTTGGTGGCTGCATTGGGTCTATGGGTGGGTGCGGTATCTCCAGGAACCCGGGACCCACCTGGGCAGCAGATGTTCGCTTGCGCCAGGATGCCCTCCGATCTTCCAGCCCCTCTGCTGCTCCTACCTACACCTGCTGTACCAGTAAGGCTTTGTTGTGCGCACCAGTGAGTGTACCAGACGCCTCATCACTAACGTGCCCAACCGAGGTGTGTGTCTCTGCGATGGTGGAGGGTGGTGGAGACAGCAGTGGCGTCGTGTTGTGAGCATCGTCCGACCCAGAGACCATATTACTCTGGGGTGGCGGTTCGTCTCCACCCGTCCACTGTGTGTCAGTGTCCTGTATTTCGGTGTCATGTGTGTCGGTGTCGTGGGTAGGGCTGCCCTGGGTAGTGGTGTCCTGGGTAGTAGTGTCCTGGGTAGTGGTGTCCTGGGTAGTGGTGTCCTGGGTAGTGGTGTCCTGGGTAGTGGTGTCCTGGGTAGTGGTGTCCTGGGTAGTGGTGTCCTGGTTAGTGGTGTCCTGGGAAGGGCTGTCCTGGGTAGGGCTGTCCTGGCTCGGCTGCGACGGGGGCCTGTGGCTGCCCCCCTCGTCGCTGGGTGCCACACGCCTGCGTCGCCGCACCCGCACGAGACGGGGGTGTCGTCTCCCTGTTGCTCCGGGTCTCTCCCTCTCTCGTGGTCGACCTGGGACGTCCTGCGGGCGTCGCATGCCAGAGGGGCCGGGTCTCTCCCTCTCTCGTGGCCACCCTGGGGCGTCCTGCGGGCATCGCATGCCAGAGGGGCCGGGCCTCTCCCTCTCTCGTGGCTGCCCTGCGGCGTCCTGCGGGGACGGGATCCTCGACATTTGGTCCTGCAATACACAATACAGCATGCATGGTTAGACACGCGGGCGGTGATCGGGGAGATGGGGGAGGGGGATATGGGAGGGGGATATGGGGGAGGGCAGATATGGGGGATAGGGGGGCGGGGATATGGGGAGGGGGGATATGGTGAGGGGGATATGAGGGGTGGGGATATGGGGAGGGGGATATGGGGGGTGGGGATATGGGGAGGGGAGATATGGGGGAGGGGGATATGGAAGAGGGGAAATGGGGGAGGGAGGATATGGGGAGGGGGGATATGGGCGAGGGGGGATATGGGGGAGGGGGGAATATGGGGGAGGGGGGATATGGAGGAGGGAGATATGGGGAGGGGGGATATGGGGAGGGAGGATATGGGAGGGGGATTTGGAGGAATGGTGATATGGGGGAGGGGGGAATATGGGGGAGGGGGGATATGGGGAGGGGGATATGGAGGAGGGGAATATGGGGGAGGGGGATATGGGGGAGGGGGCCAATGGGGAGGGGGACGGGGAAATGGGGAGGGGGATATGGGGAGGGGGGATATGAGGGAGGGGGGATATGGGGGAGGGGGGATACGGGGAGGAGGGATATGGAGGATATGGGGAGGGGGGATATGGGGGAATGGGGATGGGCCGTGGGTGGCTCACTTGCTGGTGGGCCCCCAATCTCTGCATCGGCAACTTCCCGGTCCTCTGGTCCAACTGTCAGTTCCAGGGCCCTTTCCTCATGAACGGTGAGTGGTCTCTCATCAGCTGGGCCCCCTCCAGTCCTCTCACGCTCCCTGTTGTTGCGTGCACGCTTCTCCTATGGGGGCGGGCGGGTGGGAGGGCATGGTTAAAGGGCAACAGTGTTAGACAGGTATATGAATGCACGCCAGCAGTTGCGTGTATATTGGCAGAGGTGCGCAGCACAATAGCGTTAGGGTTGAGTTAGTGTTAGGGTTGGTTGCACCAGGGGTGTGCTGCACATCGGAGGGGAATGGGGGGGGGTCCTCACCCTGGCTGCCCTGACAAGGTCGTTCACCTTCTTGTGGCACTGGGTGCCTGTCCTTGGTGTCACAGCCACAGCGCTGACGGCCTCTGCCACCTCCCTCCACAGGCGCCAGTTGAGGCGTGGGGACCCTGCGTCCAGGAGCACCTCGATGTCGTGCTCCTGGAATGGCGGGCGGCCATCTTAGCGGGTCTTCCGGGGAGGGGGGCGCATCTTTTGTGCTGTGATGCCACGTGGCGTTGATGATGCCGCGTGGTGTTAGAGACGTGGCACGTCCACGGCGGGTGACGCCGTCGCGAATAGCGTCACGCCGCTGCTAGCCCATTCGGGCCAAAGACTTTGTGCTGTTTGGGGGGGCCCGATGCCGGAGTGATCCGTGCCGTTTTTGGGACCGGGTCCCGGCTTCGCGCCGGTTTTTGGAGAATCCCGCCCATGGTTGCAAAGTGACCAAGAGTAGGAACAAAATATTGCAGCATGTTTAACTTTTGGAAGAGATAGACAAAAGGGAAAAGGAGGAGGTGTAGATCTGATAAATAATGGGATAGAGGTAGTAGAGAAAAATAATCTTCATTCAGAAAAGAAGGTAGTGAAATCAGTTTGGGTGGAGCTGTGGAATAGCAAAGAGCAGAAAACATGAGTGAACTGCAGTGGTTTCAGAAGGTGACCTATCCTACCTTCTCAAGATCTGAATTATTTTTTTTTTCCAATGTACTTTATTACAAACACATGTAAAATAAAAACAGCAAACGCATACAAACCCCATCGACAATCTCACAGACCGCAGTTTGTGCAATAGGTCCCCTTTTTACCCCCTCCCCTCCACGCCGAACAGTTTCTCAAGCATTGTCATGAACAATCTCCACTGCGTCTCAAAGCCCTCCGCTGACTTGATTTTACCTGCCCACCCCAGTCACATAAAATTCTGACCAAGGGACTTAAGGTGAGTTTGGCCATCTTGGGTGGGCCTGATTCAGAGTGGATATTGGACTGCAGAGCCTAAGGGTGATGATGGCGGACTCTAGGGGGAGGGTAGGCAGAAGCCTCCAGTGAGAATTGTGACATGAAATGTCCATGGGCTAAATGGGGGGCCGGTCCTGGGTGTTCGTGCACTTAAAAGATTTGAGAGCAGAGGTGAGTTCCCTGCAGGAGATGCACCTCCGGGTGAAAGATCAGGGCCGGGATTCTCCGAGCCCCCGCGCCGAAATCGCGCTCGACGGGGCGGAAAATGGGGCCTTAGACCCGCGATCGGGTCCGACACCGGGACGCGATTCTCTGTGGACCGGACTGACTCAGCGCCGGTCGGGGGCCACTGAAAGAGACCCCACCTCAATTCTCCGCGGTTGACCGGCTGAGTTCCCGCCGGCGTGGTTCCAACATGGGTCCACCCGGCGGGTGCTCGGACTCGCGACCGCGGTGGCCGTCCTGATGGGGAGGCGGGGTGATCAGACTCCAGGGGGGACCTCCACGACGGCCAGGTCTGTGATCGGGGGCTACCGATCGGCGGGCGCACGAGATCTGGGAGGGGCCTATCTTCTTCCACGCCAGCCCGCTGCTTGGCTCCGCCATGTTGTGCAGGCCCAGGATGAAGCTGCCGCCGCGCGCCTTCACGGACCCACGGCTGGAAGTGCAGGGCCCCATATCGGCAGCAGGAGCTGCGTGGCACTTGCTGGGGCCCTGCTATCCCTCTTAAAATCAGAGAATCACTCTGGACTTTTTTAAAAAAGCCTGGAGTGATTTGCACCCGTTTTCTGGCAGGCGTGGGGACATAGCACCATTATTGGAGAATCCCGGCCCAGGTGATTCCGGTGGTGTTGGTGAATGTGTATGTGCCTAATGATGATGCTGGATTCATGAAGAGACTATTAGGAGTGATCCCGGATTTGGACTCTCACCAGCTGAGAGTGGGAGGGGGGGGTGGATTTTAATTGTGTATTGGAGCTGAGGGTGGATAGGTTGCCCTAAGTCGAAAGGGAGGTTGAGAATGGTGGGAGAACTGGGAGGGTTTATGGACAGGATGGGGATGGTGGATTCGTGGAGGTTTGGGCTCCGGGGAGAGGGAATATTCCTTCCCGCATGTATATAAGGTACATTTCCGGCTTGACTTTTTTGTGGTGAGCCAGGCGGTGCTGATGGGGGTGGAAGGCGCAGAATATGCAGGAATATTGATTTCGGACCACATCACGCACTATCTAGATGGACTTCATTTGGGTCCGGCACAGAGGTCGGGGTGGAGATTGGATTCGGGGCTTTTGGTCGATAAGGAGTTCTGTGGAAGGTGGCAGTGGCAATTAAGAATTATGTTGAGCTTAAACAGAATGGGGAGGTATCAGCAGCTACGTTTTGGGAGGCCTTGAGCGATGGTCCGGGGGGGGAATTATTTTGTTCAAGACCCATGACGATAGGATGGGGAAGGAGGAGCATCAGTGACTGTTGGCTGAGGTAGTTGAGGTGGGTAGGAGGTACTTTGCGGCCCCCACGGAGGAGTTGTTGGCGGATAGAAAGATGTTGCAGGGCAGTTTGATCGATTGACAACGGGAAGAGCGGTGGGTTAACTGCAGAGGGGGCAGGTGGGTGCATTATGAGTATGGGGAGAAGGTGAGTTGGCCCATCAACTGCGGCAACCGGCAGGGGCGAAGGAAATTCTTTAGATGAAGGTGGAAGGGGGGGTTATGATGTCATATCCGGAGAGGATTGACGAGGTGTTCAAGGCCTTTTATGTGGGCTGTATAGGGCTGAGCCGGGGGTGGGGTGATTGATAGGTGTCGGTTTTTAGATGAGCTGGACTTCCAAGAGTTAGAGGAGGGAAAGAGGCAGGCACTGTAGGAGCTGTTAGGGCTAAAGGGGGTGATGGAGTTTTTTGGTATGATGGAGTCAGGTAAGGAGCCAGGGCTGGATGGCTTCCGGTGGAAGTAGTTTGTGATGGAATGGGCATGGGCATGTTTAATGAAGCGGTGGAGAAGGGGGAGTTGCCGGCTATGCTGGCGCAGACATCGACTTCACTGATCCTGAAAAAGGGGGAAGGATCCAGTGGAATGCAGGTCCCATAGGCCCATCTCTCTGCTGAATATGGACGTGAAAGTCCTGGCAAAGATATTGGCGAGAAGGTTGGAGGGGTATGTGCCAGAGATGGTCTTGGAGGATCAAACGGGGTTTGTGAAGGGGAGTAATATCAGGAGGTTGTTATATGTAATTATGATCCAGTTATGGAGGTGAGTGCTGGAGGTGATTGTATCAATCGATACAGAGAAGGCCTTTGATCGGGTAGAATGCAGGGATCTGTTTGAAATCCTGAGGGGGATTTGGGTTTGGGCCGAGGTTTGTGGCGTGGGTTTGGTTGCTGTATGCATTCCCCATGGCAAGTGATGCGAACGAATGAGACAAACACAGGGTTTTTTGGGCTGCACAGGGGTACGAGGCAGGGGAGTCTATTGTCCTCGCAATTGTTCGTGTTGGCAATTGAGCCCTTGGTGATGGCACTTCAGACCTCGGCTGAGTGGCAGGGGATGGAGGGAAGAGGCAGGACGCACAAGGTGTCTTTGTATGCCGATGACCTATTGCTGTTCGTACTGGACCCATTGGAAAGCATGGCCAGAGTCATGGGTTTACTGGAGAGGTTTGCGGTGTTGTAAGGGTTATAAATTGAATATAGGGAAAAGCGAGGTGTTCCCAGTGAATGCAGTGGGGTCGGGGGGTGAACCTGGGGCACTGCCATTTGAAGTGGCAAGGGAGCAGCTCGAGTACTTGTGGATTCAGGTAACACATGAGTGGGTCGCAATGCATAGGTGACATTTGATGGTGGTTGGTGGTGGAGGTGGATGTGCTGCACCTGACATTGGTGGGAGGATGTGTCATGTGAGAGTACCTTTAAGAAATGGGTGTTTATAAATGGGTGCGTATATAAATATCTGTAGTGAGAGTATCTATAAGAAATGGGTGTTTATTACTGCAGTGATGTCAGAGAGCGTGTGGAGCTGGGCTGTCTGTCAGCTTTTTACTTGTGCTTTAGGTTTTTTGCTGCAGGGTGGGTTTGGTTTCATTTTAGTTTTGGGGGAGCTGCAATCACAGTAGGATGTGTATGAATCTCTGCAAGCTTGTGAGTGTCCATTTGCTGATTTCAACGTGGTAACTGTTCTCAGTAGTGAAGTTAAGCCTGATGTCGTACTGTTAAAAGGTGTTTTTAAGTCAATGGATGTTAAAAGGAAAGCTTAAAGGATTACTTAGTGCTGTATTCTTTGGGGATTGTATTTGAATTAATGGTTGCTAAGATGTTCACTGTATGTTTTAAAAAGGTTAACTTGAGTTCATAGAATAAACATTGTTTTGCTTTAAAAAATACTTTTCCATTTCTGCTGTACCACACCTGTCGAGTGGGCCGTGTGCTCCCCATACCACAATCTATTAAAAGTTGTGGGTCAGCTGAACTCCATGATACACTTTGAGGTTCTCTAAACCCTGGCCCATAACAAATTGGGGGCTCGTGGGGGATAAAAGTCTATCTATTGGATTGGCTTAGTGAACTTAAAAGACAGTGAAGGGTGAACTTGTTGTGGTTGCCTTTCAGGTGTGGTATTTCAGTTTAAGTAGCGAATGTGTTGTGGACAATGGCTCTTTCAGAGGCTCTGAAGTTTTTGGGGGTGGAGACGGTCACACGCAGTACCTTACGGACAGAGACTAAAAGCAGACTGTTAGATTTGGCAAAAACATTGCAGTTAACATTACCTGACAAAATGCGAAAAGGTGAGGTAATTATGGCGGTGGCTCAGCATTTAAAGTTGCCTGAGATAATGTTTGACTCATTGGAAATGGCAAAAATTCAATTACAAATTAAACAAATGGAACATGAGAAATAATTAAAGCCGTTTGAATATGAAAGAGAGGAAAAAGAAAGCGAGAGAGCGGAACAAGAAAGAGATAGAGAGGAAAAAGAAAGAGAGAGAGAGGAAAAAGAAAAGGAGAGAGAAGAAAGGAGAAAAGAATAGTCCTAGCAGAACAAAAAGAAAGAGAAAGGGAGATACAGATCAGGGAAAAAGATAAAAAGAGAGAGTTTGAACTTCAGAAAATGGCCATGAAACATGACAGTCAGTTAAAATTGGCAGACGTAAAGGGAAACATACAGTTGGATGGTAGTGATGAGGATAGTGAGAAAGAACGTCAAAGTCGAAGGCTTGGTGGGGATCTATTTAAATATGTCCAAGCATTGCCAAGGTTTGATGAGAAGGATGTAGAAGCCTTTTTCCTTTCATTTGAGAAGGTAGCTAAACAAATGAAATGGCCACAGGACATGTGGGTATTTCTCATTCAAACAAAGCTTATAGGTAGGGCTAGTGAACTGTTTGCATCACTACCGGAAGAGGCATCTGGGACGTATGAGGAGGTGAAAAAATCCATCTTAGGTGCATATGAGCTAGTGCCTGAAGCCTACAGACAAAGGTTTAGAAATTTAAGGAAATCATTTGGTCAAACATACATAGAGTTTGAAAGGATCAAACAGAGTAATTTTGATATGTGGATAATGGCTTTGAAAATAGGCCAAATGTATGAAGCGCTCAGAGAAATTATACTTTTGGAGGAGTTTAAAAATTCAATTCCTGATGTAGTGAGAACTCATGTGGAAGAGCAGAGGGTTAAAACTGCGAGATTAGCAGCAAAAATGGCAGATGATTATGAATTAGTTCATAAATCAAAGCTTGGTTTCCGACATTAGTTTCAGCCTGTGAGGGATAGAAACTGGGGACATGAGAAATACTCCAGTGGTAAAGGTAAAGGTGATCTGATGGGAGATAATAAGGAGAGTGTACCTCAGATTAAAAAAGAAATTCAGGAGGGTGGAAGAGACATGAAAAGTTTTAAATGTTTTCACTGTAATAAACTAGGCCATGTAAATTCACAGTGTTGTTGGTGGTTGAAGAAAAGCACTGGGAAGGCTGATGTGGTAAAACAGGATAAGTCAGTGGGGTTTGTTAGAGTGGTGAAGGAAAGCCCAAGTGAAGCGAAGGAGGTGCAAAGGATTGTACAGCCTGATCAAGAGGTGATTGATAAGAAGGTGCCAGATGTCTTTAAAGAATTTACTTGTGTGGGTAAAGTTTACTCATGTGTATCAGGAGGAGCAGGTAAAGAAGTCACAATTTTAAGAGATACGGGAGCTAGTCAATCTTTAATGGTAAGAGATAAGGAGATATGTAGTTTGGGAAGAATATTGTCAGAAAAGGTGGTAATATGTGGAATTCAGGGTGAGAGGAGTAGTGTTCCATTATATACGGTATGGTTGGAAAGTCCAGTGAAGAGTACTGAAGTGGCAGTAAGAGTAATAGAGAAGCTATCTTGTCCAGGAATACAGTTTATCTTGGATAATGATATAGCTGGATCGCTGGTGGGAGTGGTGCCTACCGTGGTTGATAAGCCAGTGGAAAATCAGACAACTGAAGTGGTGAAGGACGAATATCCTTGGATGTTTCCGGATTGTGTAGTAACAAGGTCGCAAAGTCACAGGTTAAGACAAGGGTAGAAATCAAAGAGTGAAGATGAAGCTGAAGTTCAATTATCAGAAACTATTTTTGATCAGGTGGTTTAAAAAGAACAAGAACAGGTGGAGGATGATGCGGATATTTTTTGTTCAGGAAAATTGGCGGAGTTCCATCAGAAAGATGTAAAAATAAAACGGATGTATCAGAAAGCATACGCAGAACATGAATCTGAGTGTATACCAGAGTGTTATTACTGTAAAAGTAATGTCTTGATAAGAAAATGGAGGCCTTTACATATGCAGGCGGATGAAAAGTGGTCAGACGTTCATCAAGTAGTATTGCCGGTAGTTATAGAAGGGAGGTGGTGTGAGTTGCACATGAGGTACCAGTGGGAGGTCATTTGGGAATAAGGAAAACTTAAGCTAAAATCCAGAAACATTTTTATTGGCCTGGACTACATAAAGATGTAGTTAAATTTGTCAATCATTTCACACATGTCAAGTGATAGGGAAACCTCAAGCAGTAATAAAACCAGCGCCCTTAATACCCATTCCAGCATTTGAGGAACCACCTTTTACAAGGGTCCTAATTGATTGTGTAGGACCGCTTCCTAAAACGAAAACTGGGAATCAATATCTTTTGACGATAATGCATGCGTCTGCTAGGTTTCCAGAGGCCATTCCAGTACGTAATATTACAGCTAAAAAGATTGTGGAGGAGTTACTTAAATTCTTTACTGGATATGGACTATCCACAGAAATACAATCGGATCAAGGATCAAATTTTACCTCAAGGTTATTCAAAGAAGTTATGGATAGCTTAGGAATAAAACATGCGTACCATCCAGGATCGCAGGGAGCGTTAGAAAGGTGGCATCAGACATTAAAGATAATGTTAAGGGCTTATTGTCAAGATTATCCAGAGGATTGGAATAAAGGAATTCCATTCGTACTGTTTGCAATTAGGGATGCACCTAATGAGTCAACCAAATGTAGTCCTTTTGAACTAATTTTTGGTCATGAGGTAAGAGGACCACTTAAATTGATTAAGGAAAAATTGGTGAGTGAGAAATCGGAAATTACATTATTGGATTACGTGTCAAATTTTAGGGAATGATTAAAGAGAGTAGGTGAATTGGCTAGATAACATTTTAAAAGTTGCACAAAATGTGATGAAACGGGTAGCGGACATGAAATCCAAAGTTCGTAGTTTTGCCAGTGGAGATAAAGTTTTAGTATTGTTATCTGTGGTAGGTGAACCTTTAAAAGCAAGGTTTTGTGGACCTTATCAGATTGAAAGGCAATTAAGTGAGGTGAATTATGTGGTAAAAACACCAGATAGAAGGAAAACTCACCGAGTGTGTCATGTGAATATGCTTAAAAAGTACTTTGAATGGGAAGGAGAGAAAAAGGAGGAGGTTTTAATGATTCTAACTCAAAGTGATGAACCAAATCCAGATGACTGTGAATTTGACATACCTCAAATTAAATTGTAAGACGAGGATGTTCTTAAAAATTGGGATAAATTGTTGAGTTACCTTCCAGAGGAAAAACAAACTGACCTGAAAGAGTGATTGATATCACATGGGCAAGTTTGTGGAGATAAATTGGGAAGTAGTAAAATGGCTACACATGATGTAGATGTGGGAAATGCTGTTCCAATCAAACAACATCCATATAGACTTAACCCTTTAAAATTGGCACAGGTTAAAAAGAGATTGAGAGTATGCTTAAAAGTGGCATAATTGAAGTGGGTTGCAGCCAATGGAGCTCACCCATAGTGATGGTACCTAAACCGGACGGTACCCAATGGTTGTGTGTGGACTAAAGAAAATTTAATGCAGTTACAAGAATGGACTCTTAGCCTATCCCACGTTTGGAGGATTCCATTGAGAAAGTGGGACAATCAGCTTTTATTTCCAAATTGGATTTACTTAAAGGTTACTGGCAGGTACCTTTATCCGAAAGGGCGAAGGAGAGTTCAGCTTTTGTGACTCCAGATGGTAGATACCAATTCAAAGTTATGCCATTTGGCATGAAAAATGCCCTAGCCACATTTCAACGGTTAACTAACAAAGTCGTTTCAGGATTACCCAATAGTGCGGTATACATCGATGATCTGGTAATTTTCAGCCAGACATGAAAAGAACATTTAAAACATCTGATGGAGTTATTCAATTCACTTCTGGAGGCGGGTTTGGTGATAAACCTAGCCAAAAGTGAATTTGGAAAAGTCCAAGTCACTGTCCTTGAGGAGTTTCCGATACCCTCGAGGCAAAGGGAAACAATGTGATTTCTTGGCATGAGTGGATTTGATCGAACATTTGTGAAAAGTTTTTGGAGCGTGGTTGCTCCACTGATAGACTTGCTGAAGAAACTTTGAATATTTCAGTAGACAGCGGACTTTCAACAGGCATTTGACTGCCTGAGAGCTGTGATAACCAGTGCTCCTGTGTTGGAGAATTACAAGGGACTCTGTGATCAGATTGGACTAAAGTATCTGACTTTAAAGACAAATGGCGAGGCGTAGAGAAATGGATGGATCGTGCAGAGACCTTCTTGTTCAAAGAGACTGTCAATCGAGCAGGATTCCAGTTGGAGGAAGAAGGAAAAGAAAATGGACTATATTATTATACCTGTTTGCGTGTGTTGTTTTTTGAAATGAAAATGTATATTTACTGTGTGCATTTCTTAAAGGATAGTGAAAAGGTGAAAAATGAAACCATCTTGAAGTTGATGGGTTTTTTTTCTTGTGGGGAGGTGTCATGTGAAAGTACCTTTAAGGAATGGGTGTTTATAAATGGGTGTGTATATTAATATCTGTAGTGAGAGTACCTTTAAGAAATGGGTGTTTATTACTGCAGTGATGTCAGAGAGTGGTTGGAGCTGGGCTGTCTGTCAGCTTTTTACTTTCACTTTAGGTGTTTCGCTGCAGGGTGGGTTTAGTTTCATTTTTGTTTTGGAGAAGCTGCAATCACAACAGGATGTGTGTGAATCTCTGCAAGCTTGTGAGTGTCCATTTGCTGATTTCAATGTGGTAACTGTTCTCAGTAGTGAAGTTAAGCCTGATGTCTTTCTGTTAAAAGGTGTTTTTAAGTCTTATGGATATTAAAAGGAAAGCTTAAAGGATTACTTAGTGTTGTAATATTTTGGTGTTGTATTTGAATTAATGGTTGCTAAGATGTTTACTGTATGTTTTAAAAAGGTTAACTTGAGTTCATAGAATAAACATTGTTTTGCTTTAAAAACGACTTTTCCATTTCTGCTGTACCACACCTATACAGTGGGCCGTGTGCTCCCCATACCACAATCCATTAAAAGTTGTGGGTCAGGTGAACTCCATGGTACACTTTGGGGTTCTCTAAACCCTGGCCCATAACAGGTGTAGGTGGTGAAAATGAATGTACTGCCAAGATTCCTATTTATCTTTCAGTCCCTCTCAATTTTCCTCCCAAGGCCTTTTTTCAGAAGGTAGATTTGTTAATCTCAGAATTTGTGTGGGCTGGGAAGGTGCCGAGGGTGAAGAGGGCTCTGTTACAAAGGCAAAGGCAAAGGCGGGGAGGAGGCTGGCACTACTATTGGGCAGCAAATGTGGAGAAGGTGAGACGAATGTGGGAGGGGCAGGGGGCAAATTGGGTGAGGTTAGAGAGGAGTCTTGGAAGGGTACGAGTCTGAGGGCTCTGGCGACGTCCCCGCTGCCGTTTGCCCCGAGGAAGTAAACAAGGAGTCCGGTGGTGGAGTCGTCCTTAAAAATTTGGAACCAGCTGAGTAGGCACTTTAAACTGGGGCACATGTCAGTGATGACTCCACTCTGTGTGAATCATAGGTTTACACTGAGGGGGAATAAATGGGATGTATAGGAGATGGAGGAAGGAGGGGGTAGTAGGGGTCAGGATATGTTTGCAAAGGGGATGTTTTATGGCCTACAGGAGCTGCAGGTGAGTTTGAGCTGCAAAGGGGGAGTGAGTTTAGATATTGGCAGGTAGGGGACTTTGCGCGCAAGGAGCTGCCTTCGTTCCCTTCGGTGCTGGAGTATACGTTTTTGGAGAAAATATTGCTCCTGGATGGGGGGTGAGGATGGTAGGATTGGGATATATATGGGCGATGGGGGAGCAGGGCACAGCTTTAGTGAAAAGGATTAAGTGGAAATGGGAGGAGGAGTTGGAAAGGGCGATAGAATGGGGACTTTGGTGCAAAGTAATGTGCCAAGTGAACTCACCCTCCTCCTGCGGAAGGATGAGTCTTATACAATTTAAAGTGGTGCACAGGGTCCACATCACTCGGGGCCCGACGAATGTTTTTTTCAGGGGGCAGCGGATGGGTGCGAGAGATGTGGGAGGGGTCAAATGAATCATGTCCATATGCTCTGGGGGTGTGAGGAGTTGGAAAACGTTTGGGAGGCGGTGTTCGAGGCCTTATCGAGGATTGTAGGGGTTGAGATGAACCCTCAGCCTATGGTGGCGATCTTTGGGGTGTCGGAGGTGCCAAAGCTGCTGAAGGGGAAAGGGGTCTATGTCGGGGCTTTTGCCTCTCTGATTGTGCGGCGTTAGATACTTTTGGATTAGAGTTGATTGGCCACGCCTCTGGGGGTTGTGGCATGGTTGGGAGACTTGTACCAGTTTCTCAGGTTGGAGAAAACCAAATTTGCACTAAGGGGGTCGGAGGAGAGCTTTGAGATACGGTGGAGGCTGTTCATGGCTATATTCGAGGAGTTGTTTGTCAGGGGGTGGGGGGAGAGTAAATGGGGAAAAATGTACAAACTATATACTCTGTTGGATGTTAAGGTTGTGTTCTTATGTTGAAAAATTTGGAATAAAGTATATTTAATAAAAAAAGATTTGTAAACAGGGGATTAGAAAATTTAAACACTGGGGGTCCTGGAGGCAGAGACAAATGGAATTATAATAGGGAATAAGGAATAGCAAAATTATTAAACAGATACTTTCTATCTGCTTTCATGGCAAAAGGCATAATAAGCATCCAGAAAACATTGGGAACAAAGTGTTTTTTGAAAATGAATAGTTTAAGGAAATCAGTACAGGTAAAAAAAATAGCACTGGAAGAAATTAATAGGACAAAATTGGAACAAATCTCTCAGACCTGATGACTTGCAATGTTGGGTTTCTAAAGAGGAAGCTGCTGTGATATTGAGAGCATTGATTTTTGGTTTATTTTAGATTCTAGAACAGTTCCCCAGGAATGGAAGGTAGCGACCTTAATCCTGCAATTTGAGAAAGAAAGAAGATAGAATTTGGGGACCGTAGGCCAGTTCGCCTAACATCAGTAGGAACATAAAGTGCTAAAATCTATTATTATGGATGTGGTAGCATGCACTTAGAAAATGATTATACAATTCAGCAGTGACAACACAGATTTAGGAAAGGGAAATAGTGTTTTTTTAAGAATATTTTGATTCAACGTTTTCAATTTTACATTTGATCACAAGACGCAACAAATCCACCAAATTTAGTACCGTACAGAGTAATCATTACTCCACATCCACATGCAGAAAAGACCAGCAAATACTCATACAAATAGTTCAAATGATCAGCCATTGTCATTGGCGTCTCCTTTCATACGGATAATGAATGGGTACCAGAAAGAGTGGGGGATCTCAGGATAAAGTCATAAGCACATGGCACCATGGTGCACACCCTCCTCCACAGGGCAACAAAAGCAGAGCTACACAATATACAAGATCCCTTATGGGGTAAAATATAACCAATCGGGACATAACACAGCATTCTAAGACCTCCAAGCAATGAAAGGACACTCCAGAAAAAGGATACCGTCATCAGCACAAGGACACTCTCACCTACAGGAGTCAGAAAGCCAAGGATTCTTACACCATGTCAAGACTGACAACACAACAGACCTCATTCCTCTCCAACCAATGCAAAGGCACCATTCAGGCCCCGCCATCACCCGAAAACTTCGACTATTTTCTACCAAGGAAACCCCACCAAGGTGAAGAAGAATCGTCAAGACGCCCACCACCAGGATACCTCGGGGAGAGATGCAACTTTCCTCCTCCTGACAAAATAAGGGAAAATCTCCAGGATTAAATATAAAAATCACAGCCTGTACCAGCACATCACCTCCCTGGATAAAGAAAGGAAACCCCAAAGAATGAAGAACACCAGTATAAATGGTCAAGCAATGTATTATTTCGCACAAAGGATACCAGGAACGGAACAACATGACCTCATAAGAAACATGACACTGCTCCCCCAGGCCCAAGTGGGGCAGCACGGTAGCATAGTGGTTAGCACTGTTGCTTCACAGCTCCAGGGTCCCAGGTTTGATTCCCGGCTTGGGTCACTGTCTGTGCGGTGTCTGCACGTTCTCCCCGTGTCTGCGTGGGTTTCCTCCGGGGCCTCCGGTTCCCTCCCACAGTCCAAAGACGTGCAAGTTAGGTGGATTGGCCATGCTAAATTGCCCTTAGTCTCCAGAAAGGTTAAGTGGGGTTATGGGGATAGGGTGGAGGTGGGGGCTTGGGTAGGGTGCTTTTTCCAAGGGCCGGTGCAGACTCGATAGGCCGAATGGCCTCCTTCAGCACTGTAAATTCAATGATTCTGTGATGAAGTCTCAAGACAGAGAGCAGTCTGGAAGTCACTATATGAGACCACTTAGAAGAGGGCACCTTACTCCTCCACCCAACTTAACTTCCAACCAAAGAAAGACTCTCACAAAGCTGAGCCAAAGTGCTCCAACTCGCACTCAGTATCAACAGGATACTAAATCCCCAGGGGAACCAAATCTAAGATGGAGAGTAGTCCAGAAGCTCCCAAAAGGGGACATCTCGGGGGATGGTGACTCACTTCCCCACCCGACCTGGAAAACAAAGTTACTACTGCCATGTCGTACTCAATGAGGCAAACTGGGCCTATACATTGACCAAAGCAAACTACCCCTAACTCTAGGCACCCCAGAGGTTCATTTAGACCCTGCCATTAACAAGATTCCACACATTTCCCTTCATCAAAGAAACCCTAACAACAAGATGATATTCCCAACATAGAACATAGAACATAGAACAATACAGCGCAGTACAGGCCCTTCGGCCCACGATGTTGCACCGAAACAAAAGCCATCTAACCTACACTATACCATTATCATCCATATGTTTATCCAATAAACTTTTAAATGCCCTCAATGTTGGCGAGTTCACTACTGTAGCAGGTAGGGCATTCCACGGCCTCACTACTCTTTGCGTAAAGAACCTACCCCTGACCTCTGTCCTATATCTATTACCCCTCAGTTTAAGGCTATGTCCCCTCGTGCTAGCCATTTCCATCCGCGGGAGAAGGCTCTCACTGTCCACCCTATCTAACCCTCTGATCATTTTGTATGCCTCTATTAAGTCTCCTCTTAACCTTCTTCTCTCTAACGAAAACAACCTCAAGTCCATCAGCCTTTCCTCATAAGATTTTCCCTCCATACCAGGCAACATCCTGGTAAATCTCCTCTGCACCCGTTCCAAAGCCTCCACGTCCTTCCTATAATGCGGTGACCAGAACTGTACGCAATACTCCAAATGCGGCCGTACCAGAGTTCTGTACAGCTGCAACATGACCTCCTGACTCCGGAACTCAATCCCTCTACCAATAAAGGCCAACACTCCATAGGCCTTCTTCACCACCCTATCAACCTGGGTGGCAACTTTCAGGGATCTATGTACATGGACACCTAGATCCCTCTGCTCATCCACACTTTCAAGAACTTTTCCATTAGCCAAATATTCCACATTCCTGTTTTTCCTTCCAAAGTGAATCACGCAACGTACATTCCATGAACCTAATAATCAAGTAACCACTGTCACTACACACACAGCCAATTAAATATAGAGGAACAACCCAAGAAAGGCTAGATATCCAAGGATTAACCGACCACACCCAAGCATTCACCAGTATATATTCCCGACTCTTAACAAAACCAGAGCCGCCAAAGACAGAAACAAAACAGTCTTATCCAGGATGCATAATCTGTCTACCTTCATAGGAGACAAGCCTGAATCCCAAAATAACCAAAGTACAAAAGAAAAACACATCATGCATAGTTCTAAAAGGGTTTTCCTCACCCAAAATGAGGACTTATCAGCCACCAGCCCCCTCTAAACCAAACCACCTACCCACCACCCTGCTGTGGTGCTACTTCTCTTATCTATAAATAAAGTGAGGGGTACCAAAAAAATGTACACCCTGAAAGTAAAAGCAAGGATTACAGCACATTAAAAAAATACTGCACAACCCTCATCTTTTCGCAGAATAGCAGGATAAGAGGCGAAATGTGTGTCTGTGCTCACACATCATACGCCCTTGTCAGGATAAAAGACAATATCACAAAATCAGGAGTACAGTCACAAGAGAATAAAGTTCATGATTAATGATGAACTGCAGGTAATATAACCACCCAGAAAGCTTGAAAAGGCCGAAACCATGTCAGGAATGAGGAGCAACATCCATGATCCATCCAGAGTTTCACTGAAGCCTTTGCACCTCCGCCATGCTATCATCTCAAAGCCACAAAAGGAAAACCTAGGTTCCGGTGTGTGACAAAGACCCGTCGTGTCTTGCTGCCTCCAACCCTTCTCGATGAACACCAAGGGTAGCACAATGTAAGACCAGTGGCCCAGAGTCTTTGACCGACACCAGATCTTGAAGATCAGATAAGAGGGCTGTTTAGCACAGGGCTAAAGAGCTGGCTTTGAAAGCAGCCAGCAGCACGGTTCAATTCTCGTACCAACCTCCCCGAACAGGTGCCGGAATGTGGCGACTAGGGGCTTTTCACAGTAACTTCATTTGAAGCCTACTTGTGACAATAAGCGATTTTCATTTCATTTCATATGCTGCATCGAGCAACCCTTGAATCGAGATTGTGAAATCAGGGCAGCCAGTTCTCATATTCGACCTGGAACTCGTCCCCAGGTCCCCTCGAGAGACCAGACACACAAACACTCCTTCTCCAACCCCATCTCCCTGAATCAACCAGGATGTTCGACGAAGCAGCAGGATTTCTGAGGACTGAAGGTAAGCCGCCAGTGAGGAAACTGCCCTTTTGACTGAGAGGATTCTCTCCTCAGCTCCATCCATTCTCTTTAGGATATCTAGCAGTTCATCATAGTGAGAACGAATAATTTGTGCTGGGGAGCCAAGACTGTCATTCATAACTTCACTCACAATGGCAGCCACCATCTCAATGCCAATGGCATTGCCGAAGCATAGACCCGCTCACCAGCAAAATTACCACTGCGACCTGCATCCCCGTTTTGCCATCTCCGACTGCCCCAAACAAGCAAGGATTTTCTTGACTTAAACTCGGCTCCCCTTAGCCAGGATCTTGCAGGAGTATAGCACAGATTCTACACATCAGGACCTGGATAATTATGGCTTGTGCATCAGGATATAGAAAAGCATTAAAAGATGAGTAGTACCAGAGCTTGCAAAAAAGTATCTGCTCCCGCACTTACATCATGCAACCCCGAGGAAATTGTGTTTTACAAAGCTTTTTTGGAGGTATTAGATTCCACCAACTCAATGTGCCAGGGCAAATCCCAGAAAACAGCCTTCAATTGGGGTCCCATGCTGAACCGCAGCTGTTATGCCAAAGCATGTCCCGCGCAGGAACAAGCTACACAAGAAATCCCTTCAAGCAGAATGGAATGGCACAGGGGGAGTTTTTGAGAGAAAGATAAAGTTGAAAGAGAGGGTCTCCTGAGGGAGTTTTCAGGGAGTTGCGCTGATGAATAACTCCAAATGGGAGCAAGTCGGAATGGAACTGTTTCATTGGCTTGAGGCTCCTTAGCACACCTGTTAGAATCAGGTGGCTTTGTTGCTAGAACAACGGAACAGCCAATGCCATTGCTGTCATGCAGTCTGCCAATTACTCTGGTTATCGTTGGCTGCCCTCTCCACCACCAATGTGCCCTCAAACTGACAACACAGAGGTGTGGCTTTTGTAGAAACTGTTGTGATAAAGAAATTGCTATTTCAGACAGGAGACAGTTCCTATTGGAGTCAACCACATTCCAGACTTAATTAGCCACTGGTACAAACCACACAATTCACATGAAGACATATGCATTCCTTGTAATTCCATGAAAGAGAGTTGCATGTAATAGTACAGACTGTCAGATATTTTTTGCCTCTCAGGCTCTGCTTTGGGAGCTGTATACCCCATTCACCTCCAAAGTTCTCCCAGACATTAGGTCACTCTCCCCCAAATGTTTCTAGACCTTATTCCCCATGGTAACCTTTTAAGTCCAGCTCCTGCCTGACAAGCATTGTAAACTGGGCATTCTGTTCTTCCAGCCCCACTCAAACTCTAATTCTTGCTTCTTCCCAGCTCCCCTTCAGCTACTTTGCCAAGTTCATTTGCAGGGCAGCAGTAAGTGGACTTCAAAGTGGTCAATTGGATGTGTAGCACTTTGGGATATTCCCTAACATATGATACAATGTCACATAAACCCAACTTCATTCCTTTTTCAATTACCCATATTGAAGCATGTTTCTCATACAGAAAATCAACAATATTATAATACATTCATCCATATAAAATAGCATATCATCCAATCCGGTGATAGCTACTATAGGATCACTGATTCTTGCCACTAGATGGAAGTATATACAAAGTTGTTGTGGTTTCTAATCATTCAGGCTGCAATGTAAACCCCTGTTGTGTGTCATAAATCATTCGCTCTGTATAGTGGGAGCGGTGATGGGTGTGGTGGGTGTCAATGATAAGAAGCTAAAGCAACATAATGAAATGCACTTTATTTGTTCATAGATGAGCTAAGCATGCTATTACACACTGTACAAGTATTGACAAATAAAACATTATCTCCAGCCCTTGAAGCATTTCAATGTATAATGTATGTAATATCACACAGGGACCAAAGATTATTTGGGTTTAATCAAAAAACAAGGAACAATGCAGCACAGAAACAGGCTCTGTGGCCCTCCAAGCCTGTGCCGATCACGTGTCCTATCTAGACCAACCACCTGTATCCTCCTATACCCCGTCTGTTCATGTGCCTATCCAGATAAGTCTTAAAGGTCACGAACGTATCTGCCTCAACCACCTCACTTGGCAGTGCATTCCAGGCCACCACCACCCTCTGCGTAAAAACCTTCCCCCGCACATCTCCACTGAGGCCTGTGTCCCCCGAACTAAATGCCAGTTTAAAACAACATGGAGAAAGTGGAGTGGCGCCCACTGCAGTAAATCTGTTTTCTCTAAAGGAGATTCTTTCACATCAATCGGTTTGCCCTGCTACAGCTGACTTGAAGATTTTTTAAATTCTCAAAGAAACTTGGAACCGAAGTAGACCATTCAGCTCTTTGAGTCTCCTCCACCATCCAACAAGATCATAGTAATTGTACAATATAACGTTAGGTTATATTGCTTCATATCCCAGAATGGATTCCGTCAACAAAAATTAACCAATCTCAGTTTAAAAATTAACAATTGATCGAGCATCAATTGCTGTTTGTGGGAAAGAAATTAAAATTTCTACTGCACATTGTGCGAAGAAATGGTTTCTAATTTCATTACTGAAAGAATCATAGAATTTACTGTGCAGAAGGAGGTAATTCGGCCCATCGAGTCTGCACCAGCCTTTGGAAAGAGCTTCCTACTTAAGCCCACACCTCCACCCTATCCCGTAACCCAGTAACCCACCTAATCTTTTTTTGGACACCAAGGGCAATTTAGCATGACCAATCCACCTAACCTGCATATCTTTGGATTGTGGGATGAAACCGGAGCACCCGGAGAAAACCCACGCAGACACGGGGAGGACGTGCAGATTCCGCACAGACGGTGACCCAGCGGGGAATCGAACCTGGGACTCTGAAGCTGCGAAGCAACAGTGCTAACCACTGTGCTCCCGTACTGTCCAGAAAGGTCTGGCTTTAGTTTTTTGACAAACCCCCGAGTCCTAGTTTCTGTCAATCTACCCCATCAGTTCTCCTTAACAGCTTGAATTTTTCTATCAAAGCATCCCTTATTTTTCTAAATTCTGTGGAGTACAGCCCTAGTTTATTTAATATCTCCCCTTAGGTTAGGCTGCAGATTCAGGTACCAATCCAGTAAATGTTCACCGCACTAGCTCCAGTACAAATATGTTCATCCTGAGGTATGCTGCCCAATTGCGTTTGCTGTACGCAAGTGACTGGGTTTTATGGGACACTGGGACTTCTCCAGTAAAAACAATTTGGGTTGAGCTCACCCTTGCACCAGTGGCTTGCCCCATAGGCTGGGAAGTGCGTTAATTGATTTGAGGCCCTCATTTGACCTCTGAGAACTTTTAAAAAAAAAAAATTTAGAGTACCCAATTATTATTTTTTCCAATTAAGGGGCAATTTAGTGTGGCCAATCCACCTATCCTGCACATCTCGGGTTGGGGGGTGAAACCCACGCAGACATGGGGAGAATGTGCAAACTCCGCACAGTCAGTGACCCAGGGCTGGGATTCGAACCCAGGTCCTCAGTGCGTAGGCAGCAATGTTAACCACTGTGCCATATAATATGCCGCCCCGGGCCTCTGAGAACTGATGACTAATGAAAAACTCCCAGAGGTCCCAGCAGCCCCACCAGAAGCTGTGGTGCTGACACTTGGCGTAGGTCTTTCCCAGCAGCAGTGAGATGAGCCCTTTAAATAGCCAATAATTGGCCCACAGGCAGGCAGGCTGCCCAACACCCCTTCCATTGCTGGTTAAATTATGACAAGGGTGTGGGATGTGATGATATGTGCCTACATGCATTAGAATGTAAAGTTGCTCAGCGGATCAAGGGTTAACATGGGACTGCAGAGCGATGCTACCCATGGCGTGATGTATACAGTCACCTGGTAAGAGACCCTCAGAGAAAAGATTATAAGCAACACTCTCTAAGCAGCTAGTCTGCATGGTGAAACAATACCATGTATGACAATACTTTGATCTGTAAATAGTTAATGCCTACCGATAAAGATATTTATGTTTAAAGACACAAGTCTCAAGGACTCATCAATGGGTAATGTAAAGATAAAGTCTCCATAGTCCCCGATGACTGTCAGGTAGTATTCCACTTTGAGGGGGAGAGTTGACTTGTGGTGATTTAACCTGAGGATCACCACACCTCAGAGGAGAGACAAGGTTGAGAAGGCGGGGCCTTCATGAATAACCTCAGCCAGTACGGGAATTGAAACCGCACTGCAGGCCTTGCTCTGCATCACCAGCTGTCTAGCTAAGTGAGTTAATCCGGGCCCCAACCACGCTACTGTAGTATAAAGAACACATATTATGACATTGGAGGGTGGTTAGGTGGCGGGCATAGCTTTATGGGTCCTCCTACCTGAAAACCTGCTGCTGGAGGGGTTTGGGCTGTAAAAGCCAGCTGCAGATGTTGTATAACCAGGGCTTTGTATAGCTGAAGCATGTACCTACCCCCTTGTATTCTAGCCCTCTTATGAAATGAAAATGAAAATCGCTTATTGTCACAAGTAGGCTTCAAATGAAGTTACTGTGAAAAGCCCCTAGTCGCCACATTCCGGCACCTGTTCAGGGAGGCTGGTACGAGAATTGAACCATGCTGCTGGCCTGCCTTGGTCTGCTTTCAAAGCCAGCGATTTAGCCCTGTGCTAAACCAGCCCCAGATAACTCTAAATATAAAGACCAGGGGCGAAATTCTCCGGTATCGGCGCGATGTCCGCCGACTGGCGCCAAAAACGGCGCAAATCAGTCAGGCATCGCGCCGCCCCAAAGGTGCGGAATCCTCCGCATCTTGGGGAGCTGACACCTAACGTTGAGGGGCTAGGCCCGCGCCGGACTGATTTCCGCCCCGCCAGCTGGTGGAAGTGCCCCGCCAGCTGGCGTGGAAATGACATTGCCGGGCGGCGCATGCGCGGGAGCGTCAGCGGCCGCTCACGGCACCCCGCGCATGCGCAGTGGAGGGAGTCTCTTCCGCCTCCGCCATGGTGGAGACCGTGGCGAAGACGGAAGGAAAAGAGTGCCCCCACGGCACAGGCCCGCCCGCGGATCGGCGGGCCCCGATCGCGCGGCAGGCCACCGTGGGGGTACCCCCCGGGGCCAGATCGCTCCGCGCCCCGGAGGCCGCCCGCGCCGCCTTGTCCTGCCGGTAAGAGAGGTGGTTTAATCCACGCTGGCGGGACAGGCATCCTAGCAGCGGGACTCCGGCCCGAATCGCGGGGGGGGGGGACCGCCAACCGGCGCGCGCGATTCCCACCCCGCCGAATATCCGGTGCCGGCTAATTCGGCAACCGGCGGGGGCGGCATTCACGCCAGCCCCCGGCGATTCTCCGACTCAGGGGGGGGTCTGAGAATCTCGCCCCAGAATTCCATTAACCTTTTGATTACTTTCAGTACCTGTTCATGACATTTCGATGATTTGTGTACCTGAAGCCCCGAGTTGCAAACCATTTTGGTTGTTAAGTCTTTAGCATTGATATGCTTAATTTTGTAATTCCATATCTACATCCAAATAAGGGAAGGTGAAGGCCACTGTGACACAGCACTTTTAAGAGATCGGCTTTCATAGAGGGTCCTAGTTGTTGCGTGGTCCTCCCATTACTGTTGTATATAACCTAATTTGGGAAGTATATCTTTTTTCTATCATCAGCAGTTTTGTCTGCCAGTGCTAAGAAAAAAATTATCTTTACTTTTTTCACAGTTTATTTCATGGTGAGCAGTAATTCTAAACTACTCGATGGATTTATATTTCTCCAACTTACCAACATCAGCGTCAAGCTGCAGAGTGTTCCTTTCCAGCTTATGAAGTTCTTTCTGTATTGTTTGTATAAATCTCTGCATCCAGTTCCTGCAGCTGTGGAAATCGTTTTGCATAATTATCTTCCAGTTTTAAAGTTGTCACATATTATAATTCAGTCCAGGTTTAATAGTAGATCCTGCTTTTGTATTTAACTCACGACAAGAAGGTTTTGTAAAATTAAATGGTTTCAATGAAATCTGTGCTTCGAAGGACCGCCAATAATAATAACAATATCTTCTATTTATATAGCACCTTTCACATAATAAATTGTCCCAAGGTGCTTCACAGGAGCATTTCAGAGTGGGATAAGCAGTGTGATAATTTAGCAACAGTGGAAGAGTTGAGAGTTTATGATGAGGTGGAACTGGGTGTCATCAGGGTACATGTGAAAATTAACACTGTGCTTTCAGGTGACATCGCCAAGCAGCGCATATGTAGATGAGAAATAGGAGAGGGGCAAGGATAGATCCTTAAGGAACACCAGAGGTAACAGTGAGGGAGCACCAGGAAAGAAGCAATTGCAACTGATACTCTGGCTACTAATAGGTAGATAAGGACGGAATCAGGTGAGAGCAGTGCCCCACAATGGAGAGGCATTAGAGGAGGAAGTCTGAAGCTCGCTTAAAATAAGGCTCCAACTTAATAACTATGATCAGGACACATCAGATAGCGAGACATCTGACCACAACACAGCGTTGTATTTACTTCATAAGGTTTGGGTCGCAGTAATTAAGTGCTGTTGTTTGCTACTTTGTGTTAGACATTCCGAAAATGCGGAAGTGGCCCATGGGTATGTAAAGGATGTAAACAGACACAAATGACGATCATCAGTGCTCAGGAGATTCATCTTCCAATCTGAGAATTCCCAGATAATCTGGGAGGGGTGGCAAACACAGCTGTACCCCCTGCTCATTTTCTCCTGATGTTTTTTGTTTTAAGTTGGTTCATGTGTGAGTGCACAATAATTCTGGGGAACTCTTTCCACGTTTGCAACTACACCACTCAATTAAATTTCAAGGGGTGCTTTACCAAGAAATGCCTGAGCAATTAAATACTGTTATTTTCCTTGCAGGACCTGTGTTGAGTTTTATTTTAAAATGTTGGTTAGTGCTAATAAAGTATCAATCCTCCAAGATGCTGCCGTTGCACTCCAGCAAGTTCTGGATAAAAAGTGTTGACTTTATGGTTAAGACTCTGTAGCGCACAAAGACTCCTGAGAGACGAATAGAGGTGAAGTCGATGAGGCTTTATTAAGCGTGACTCGTTCCCCGCAGTTCAGCAACAGACTGGAGCTGCGGGGAGAATTCCTGGTTCTTATACTCCGCCTTCAGGGCGGAGCTAGAGATCAACAGCCAACCAGGACCCGGGATCTGTCAGCCAATGACATCACGGCTTCACAGTCCCACATGACCCCTAATGCATACTACCACATTCACCCCTTGTTAAAAATGAACCCGGCGGGGTGGTACTTCGCATGGTGGTAGGGGTTTACAAGGCTGGTCCTGGGAGGAAAAACACTTTTGCATGTCATTACAGTGCCCTACACTGGGCTATGTACAGGGTTTTTTTGTTTTGAACTATTTACAGTATTCGTAAGAGGGAAAAGGAAAAAAAAAACATTCTCGTTAAAGTCCACAACATTCTAGTGTTACACCGATGCCACGAGTCGGGCGGGCGGTCTGGTCGTCCTTGTCGATCGCCTCAGCCCCGGTGGTGGTGGTGCTTGTTCCCGTGTTGTCGCCTCCGGGAGCTTTACGGTTTCTGCTTCAGCTTCACTTCTGGTCGGACCTGGGAGGAGGACCGATCCTCCCGGGAAGGGGGCTGTCGCGGGGTGCGCCGGTGGCAGGGAGGGGGTGATTGGTGTCGAGGGGGTGTGTGTGTTGCCGGCGGGCGCCAGATCTCGCAGGGAGACCGTGTCCTGTCGGCCGTCGGGGTACTCCACGTAGGCGTACTGCGGGTTCGCGTGGAGGAGGTGAACCCTCTCGACCAACGGGTCCGACTTGTGCGCCCGCACATGTTTCCGGAGCAAGATGGGTCCTGGGGCCGCCAGCCAGGTCGGCAGCGACGTTCCAGAGGAGGACTTCCTGGGGAAGACAAGGAGGCGCTCATGGGGCGTTTGATTAGTGATGGTACACAGCAGCGACCGGATGGAGTGGAGGGCGTCCGGGAGGACCTACTGCCACCGTGAAACTGGGAGATCCCTGGACCGTAGGGCCAGTAGGACGGTCTTCCAGACCGTGCCGTTCTCCCTCTCTACTTGCCTGTTCCCCCGGGGGTTGTAGCTGGTCGTCCTGCTCAAGGCTATACCCTTGCTGAGCAGGAACTGGCGCAGCTCGTCACTCATGAAGGAGGACCCCCTGTCGCTATGGACGTATGCGGAGCAACCGAACAGTGTGAATATGGTGCTAAGGGCTTTAATGACTGTGGCCGCTGTCATGTCAGGGCAGGGGATGGCGAAGGGGAAACGGGAGTACTCGTCCACCACGTTCAGGAAGTATGTGTTGCGGTCGGTGGAGGGGAGGGGCCCTTTGAAATCCAGACTGAGGCGTTCAAAGAGAGCCTTGATCAGGTGCGCACTATCCGGCCTGAAAAAATGCGGTTTGCACTCTGCGCAGATGTGGCAGTTCCTTGTGATTGTACGGACCTCCTCCACGGAGTAGGGGAGGTTGCGGGACTTTATAAAATGGTAGAACCGAGTGACCCCCGGGTGGCAGAGGTCCTCGTGGAGGGTTTGGAGACGGTTAATTTGTGCGTTGGCACATGTGCCGCGGGATAAGGCATCGGACGGCTCGTTCAGCTTTCCGGGACGGTACAAGATCTCATAGTTGAAGGTGGAGAGCTCGATCCTCCACCTTAAGATCTTGTCATTTTTAATTTTGCCCCGCTGTGCATTATCGAACATGAACGCTACCGACCGTTGGTCAGTGAGGAGAGTGAATCTCCTGCCGGCCAGGTAATGCCTCCAATGTCGCACAGCTTCCACTATGGCTTGGGCTTCCTTTTCCACTGAGGAGTGGAGGATTTCTGAGGCGTGGAGGGTTCGGGAGAAAAAGGCCACGGGTCTGCCCGCTTGGTTAAGGGTGGCCGCTAGAGCTACATCGGAGGCGTCGCTCTCGACCTGGAAGGGGAGGGACTCGTCGATGGCGCGCATCGTGGCCTTTGCGATATCCGCTTTGATGCGGTCTGTATTAGGGGGCGGGCCTTGTCTGCGTACTGGGGGACCCACTGGGCGTAATATGAAAAGAACCCCAGGCAGCGTTTTAGGGCTTTTGAGCAGTGAGGGAGGGGAAATTCCATGAGGGGGCGCATACGTTCGGGGTTGGGGCCTATTATCCCATTGCGCACTACATATCCCAAGATGGCTAGCCGGTTTGTGCTAAAAACGCACTTGTCCTCGTTGTATGTGAGGTTCAAGGCTTTAGCGGTCTGGAGGAATTTTTGGAGATTGGCGTCGTGGTCCTGCCGATCGTGGCCGCAGATGGTTACGTTGTCGAGATACGGGAACGTGGCCTGCAACCCGTGTTGATCAACCATTCGGTCCATCACCCGTTGGAAGACCGAGACCCCGTTTGTGACGCCAAATGGGACCCTTAGGAAGTGGTATAATCGCCCGTCTGCCTCGAAGGCTGTGTACTTGCGGTCACTTGGGCGGATGGGGAGCTGATGGTAGGCGGACTTGAGGTCCACGGTGGAGAAGACCTTATATTGGGCAATCCGATTGACCATGTCGGATATGCGGGGGAGAGGGTATGCATCTAGCTGTGTGTACCTGTTGATGGTCTGGCTATAGTCTATGACCATCCTTTGCTTCTCCCCTGTCTTTACTACTACCACCTGTGCTCTCCAGGGACTATTGCTGGCCTGGATTATGCCTTCCTTCAGTAGCCGCTGGACTTCGGATCGAATAAATGTCCGGTCCTGGGCGCGGTACCGTCTGCTCCTAGTGGCGACAGGTTTGCAATCCGGGGTGAGGTTTGCAAACAAGGATGGGGGCTCAACCTTGAGGGTTGCGAGGCCGCAGATAGTGAGTGGGGGTATTGGGCCGCCGAATTGGAAAGTTAGGCTCTGCAGATTGCACTGGAAGTCTAATCCCAGTAATGTGGGCGCGCAGAGTTGGGGAAGGACGTAGAGCCTGTAGTTTTTAAACTCCCTCCCTTGCACCGTTAGGGTCACTATGCAGAAGCCTTTGATCTGTACGGAGTGGGATCCTGCAGCTAGGGAAATCTTTTGCGCACTGGGACGGATGGTCAAAAAACAGCGTCTTACCGTGTCGGGGTGGATGAAGCTTTCTGTGCTCCCGGAGTCGACCAGGCATGGTGTCTCGTGTCCGTTGATCAGCACCGTTGTTGTCGTTGTCTGGAGCGTCCGGGGCCGTGCTTGGTCCAGCGTCATTGAGGCCAGACGTGGTCGTAGTGCTTCAGCGTCTTCCTCGAACCCCGTGGAGCCGTCGATGCTGGGGTCCATTGTTGCCGTCCACGATGGCGGCGGGGGTGAAGAAAATGGCCGCCCCCATGCATCGCACATGGCTGGGGGTCACAAGATGGCGGCGGGGGTGGACAAAATGGCCCGCCCCCATGCGTCGCGCAGGGCTGGGGGGTCCCAAGATGGCGGCGCCCCTCCTCCCCTCGTGGTGGCCGGGACCCAAAATGGCGGCGCCTGCGGGTCGCACATGGGGCGCTGGGGGGGGGTTGGGGAGCGTTTGGAATGCGCAGGACTCCTTCTTCTCCGGGGACAGCGGCGACCCCCCGGGACCGGCACACAGCCGCGAAATGGCCCTTTTTCCCGCAGCTCTTGCAAATCGCTGCGCAGGCCGGGCAGCGCTGCCGGGGGTGTTTTGCCTGGCCGCAGAAATAGCAGCGGGCTCCCCCGGGACGACTTGGCGTCTGAACTGTGCAAGCCTGTGGGGGGGGGGGGGTTTGTCGCGACGGGGGTCCACGGAGCCCAAGGGGCTGCCGCGCGGTCGGGGCCGTAGGCGCGGGCGTTTCGCGCGGCCACATCTAGTGAGACTGCAAGGGCCCGTGCCTCTGAGAGTCCTAGCGACTCTTTTTCTAAAAGTCTTTGGCGGATTTGGGGAGAGTTCATACCAGCCACAAACGCATCACGAATTAACATGTCCGTGTGTTCAATCGCGTTTACCGGCGGGCAGCTGCAGGCCCGTCCCAAAATTAGCAGCGCGATGTAGAATTCGTCTAGCGATTCTCCGGGACTTTGCCGTCTCGTTGCGAGTTGGTAGCGTGCGTAGATCTGGTTCACTGGGCGAACATAGATGCTCTTTAGTGCTGCAAACGCCGTCTGGAAATCCTCTGCGTCTTCTATGAGAGGGTAAATTTCCGGGCTTACCCTCGAGTGCAGGACCTGTAGTTTCTGGTCTTCTGTGACCCGGCCGGGGGCCGTTCGGAGGTAGCCTTCGAAACAAGCCTGCCAGTGTTTAAAAACTGCTGCTGAGTTCACTGCGTGGGGGCTGATCCTCAGGCATTCCGGGACGATCCTGAGCTCCAAAGTCCTTTAAGCACGCTTAATAAATTGTAGCGCACAAAGACTCCCGAGAGACGAATAGAGGGGAAGTCGATGAGGCTTTATTAAGCGTGACTCGTTCCGCCGCAGTTCAGCAACAGACTGGAGCTGCGGGGAGAATTCCTGGTTCTTATACTCCGCCTTCTGGGCGGAGCTAGAGATCAACAGCCAACCAGGACCCGGGATCTGTCAGCCAATGGCATCACGGCTTCACAGTCCCACATGACCCCTAATGCATACTACCACAGACTCAAACAATGAACTTTAAATCTTGCAGTTTTAAAATATAACAGTGCACCAATCAAGGTTCAAAGCTTCTCCTGGCATGTGTAATGACGCAGAAATAAGAAACTTTAATTCCCACTATTGTGCATTTAACTAGTCATATTCTAGGAGAATTGCAATCAAAATCGATTGCGGTCACTGGCGGAGAGTATGTTAAATTCTTCACATTGAATTACACCCTAGTGTGCTGGGACACACCACATCGCTATGTTACCATACCTAACATGGCAACTTATGTCAAATTGCATTTTATTAACTTAAGATTCCATCTAAACTTATGTATTCAAGACAGACACGGAAGTAACATCGAAATGTGAACGCGCATATTAGGACAAGAGTGGCAAATCTGCCAATGACATAAGGTAATTGGGCAGATTCGAGCAACCCTGTGGGAGCGTAGGGCAGCCCCATAAAGGTGAAGGACATCCACAGGTGCAAACCGCAGGAGGGTGGCTTTACTTTTCTCCTGGATTTCCAGTAGTAGTGCTCAGGAAATTCATCTTCCATTCCAGGAGATTCCTGGATAATCACGGAGAGTTGACCAGGCCGAGGAGAAATGGAAAACAGAAGGGAAGGCTACTTGGGGACGGCAGCAACCAGGAAGGGTTTTTTCAAAAACTTAACTTTGTTGGTGGTCTTCAGTGGTCCTTTTATGAGATGTTGGTTTGGCTGCAGATGCACCTAGAAAACTGAGTGGAACAACTTGGGGTAAAGTTATTCAGCTGTCCTTTGGTGCTGGGGAAATCACTGTAAAACTGATGCTCCTTCCTCCCCATTTTATGTCCAATCCATAAGGCATAGGAAAGTTATTTCTCTGCTCGAAACTTTAAATATGCTTGTCAGCACCACCGCTCTGGAGCCCTCGGACCCCAGTGGACCCCAGCAGACCCATCAATGGGATGGGCATGGTCCAGCGCAGCCAGTGGCCCACTGAATGCTGGCACACCCCAGTGAACCCATCCATGGCATTGCCCCACTTCAGGGGAAGCAAGGGTGGCACAGAGCACACCTCGACCAGTGGACGTATGGACCATCGCCTTTGGCACCCGCACACAGCCCTCACAGGGCAAATGCTTCACCAGTGCCACCATCAGCACCACTGGCTGTCACCAAGCCTTGTCTGCCACTGCGCCCCTGCCCGATCCATCCTGACCCCAGACAGGTTGGTACAACTTGTGCGTTGCACGATGGACCCATATCACACCGCCTCTACAGTTCGCACCAGTGCCCATCCCCCTCACCCAACACATGCATGGGCCCAGCCCGCAGACACGCCACCAAGCATGGAGTCAGTCGGGGGTGCTCGTTGCCCGCCCAGTTGCCAAGGTATCACAAGGCCCACCCACAGAGGAACCCACTGTAGACCCCCACAGGAGGGCACAGGATAAGGGCCACAGAGCGTATTGCTGGCATGGGTACCCCTGCCGGCAGGGACAGGTGGCGGGTTAGAGGCCCCCTGGTGCCAGGCACCGACAGGCCCGTGGTGCGATGCGGAAGGCAAAGAGTCAGGGGGGAACAGCCTGGATTGGGGGTGGGATTGGACGCCAGGTGGGTGGGGGAGGGAAAATGCGGGGGCTGGGGCCCAAGTGCAAGCCAGGGTCACTGTGTAGCCATTTGGACCTGGATGGGCATTGGGGTACACACCATGCTAACATGTCTGCCCTTCATCCCCTGCAGATAATGGACTTCGGTCTTCAACCAGGTATGATGGGCATCTGCCTGGCTGCAGCCAACCTTGCATATGCACTGAGACTGCACGAGCAGGAGCTGCTCGGAAAAGACCCTGCATAACAGGAGCCTGCCCAGACTTCCAGAGGCGACCATGGAGTGAGCGGTCGCGCAATTGGTGGCTCCTGCTCCTGGTGGACTTTTTGGACATTTTCCCTGACTAACGGCATAGCTGAGTGATGGTATAAGGTGCAGGAGAGGTGGAAGAAGAGAGTATCACACCGGTTTATGGATCCATGGACCTGATGGATCAAAAAAGGAGGGAACAACTGTTGAAAGCTGGTGTGGAGCCTGCGACACAGGGGAAGATGGCAGAGGGTCAGCGTCTGAGCCTGTCGGCCCAGTGGTCAACGGAGCAGTTAGTGAGCTTCCTCCATGAGAAGTTTGCCCAGCGGAGGAAGGGGAACTTGAAGGACCTGGCCAGGGTGGTAGATCCTATAAAGGTGGGTATTGACCGCATGGAACTGAGGTTGGAGGTCCAGGGCCAGACGATTCGGAAGGTGGAGGAGGCGATGGGGAAGTACGAGTTGCAGCTCACCTCAATGGCTGCGGAGACAGGGTTTATGAGAGATTAACAGAAGAGGCTGCAGGACAAGGTGGAGGACCAGGAGTATAGGTCGCGCAGACAGAACTTGAGGATCGTGAGCCTGCCGGAGGGCGTTGAGAGAACGGATGCTGGTGCATATGTGGCACAAATGCTCACGAAGCTGCTGGGTAAAGGAGCGTTTGCTCGGCCCTTGGAGGTGGACCAGGCGTACAGGGCGCTTATGAGGAAGCCGTTGAGAAATGAGTCGCCGAGGGCGATGGTGGTGCGATTGCACCCGGTCCTGGATAAGGAATGGATTTTGAGGTGGACCAGGCATTCGAGGCGCTGCATATGGGAAGGCAGCGAGCTGCGTGTCTATCAGGACCTGAATGTAGAGCTGGCGAAAAGGAGGGTGAGCTTCAACAAGGTGAAGTCGGCCCTCTTCAAGAAGGGGGTGAAGTTCGGCATGTTATACCCAGCGCGTGTGTGGGTAACGTACGAAGGCCGGGAACTCTACTTTGGGTCGCCAGAGGAGACAATGGACTGGCAGGAGAATGAGGACATTGAACTCTGGAGGGGATGTTCCTATCTTGTATCTTGGTTTTTCTTCTGGTTTATATGAACCAGTTTTGCACTGTACTTGGGGCCGTTGCTCTGGTTTGGATTTGTTTGTTTTTGATGGGGGTTGGTGGGTTGTTCTTGTCTATGTGTTGGGTGGGGATTGTAAAGTTTGCGCTGGGAGGTTGGTTGAGTGGGGAGGAGGGAAAACAAAGGGGAATAGGATGCTTGGCGCCATGGGTTGGGGCTACTAGGCTAGCTGGGTGGGCTAGCTCACGGAAGTGCAGTGGGGGGTGAGCAGATAGTAAGGGTGTAGAAGGGGGTTGGGATTGTTATTTTGTTATGGGATGGGGGGGGTAGGAGTCTGCTGACAGGGGAGGGACTGTTGAAGGGGAACATGGTGAGGGTCGATGACGGTGGGCACTCGAGAGCGGGCCTGAGTAAGTGCAGGACGTGGGCTGGAAGCTGGCCCAGGAAGGGCTATGGTTGATCGGCAGGGGGATGGGGAGGAATGATCACATGGAACCAGGATGATCACATGGAATGTGAGAGGGTTGAATGAGCCAGTCAAAAGGACCCATGTGCTTGCTCACTTAAAAGCTTAAAGGCGGATGTGGCAATGATACAGGAGACACACCTGAGGGTGGTGGATCAGACTAGGCTGAGGAAGGGGTGGGTAGGGCAGGTATTCCATTCGGGGCGAGATTCCAAAACAAGTGGGGGTCGCGGTTTTGATTAATATGCGGGTGACGTTCAGAATGGGAAGTATAGAAGCGGACTCTGTGGGGAGGTAGGTTATGATGAGCGAGAAGTTGGATGGGATGCCGGTGGTGATGGTGGACATTTATGCACCGAACTGGGATGATGTAGAGTTCATGAGGCGGGTGTTGGGGAAGATCCCTGATCTGGACTCGCATCAGCTGATTATGGAGGGGGATACGGTTAAGGATCCAAGGCTGGAATGGTCGAGGTCGAGGACAGGGAGGGTGTCAGTGGTTGCGAAGGAGTTAAAGGGGTTTATGGGACAGATGAGGGGGTGGGGTGGTAGATCCGTGGAGGATTTGGCGGCCAAGAGCGAACGAGTACTCATTCTTTTCCCAAGTACACAAAGTGTATTCCCGAATTGACTTTTACATCCTGGATAGGATGTTGTTGGCTGGGGTGGTGGACGTTGAGTACTCAGCAATAGTGGTGCCGGATCATGCCCCACACTGCGTGGATTTACGGGTATGTAAGGAGGGGGCCAGCGCCTGCATTGGAGGTTAGATGTAAGGCTATTAGCGGAGGAGGAGGTGTGTGTGCGGGTGACAGAGGGCCCTCGGAGATATGTGGAGATAAACGATACAGAGGAGGTTTCAGCAGTTATGGTATGGGAGGTGCTGAAGGCAGTGGTGAGAGGGGAGTTCATCTCGACACGGGCACACAGGTAGAAGGTGGAGCGGGTGGGGATGGATAAGACTAGTGAGAGAGGTTCTCCAGGTGGACAGGAGGTACTCGGAGGCCCCGGTGGTGGGGTTGTTGAAGGAGCGGCAGGAGTTGCAGATGGAGTTTGGGGATGAGGTGGTGGGGCAGTTGAGGAAGGCGAGAGGGATGGTGAATGAGTTTGGGGAGAAGGCCAGCAGGATGTTAGCACACCAGCTAAGGAAACGGGAGGCGGCGAGGGAGATAGGAAAAGTGAAGGATAGAGGGGGGGGGGGACACGATTTTGGACCCGGTGGGGGTGAACGCAGCGTTTAGAGACTTCTACAGCAGGTTATACGGGTCGGAGCCCCCAGCTGGGGTGGAGGGGATGAGGCAGTTTTTGAAGGGACTGGAGTTTCCGATGGTGCAGGAAGAGCTGGTGGAGGTCCTAGGGGCCCCGATTGGGCTGTTTGAAGTGGTGGAGGGGCAGGAGGCAATACAGTCGGGCAAGGCCCCGGGGCCAGATGGGTACCCAGTGGAGTTTTATAAGATGTTTTCAGGGTGCTGGGACCCTTGCTGGTGTGGTAATACCAGGTATTGCAGTACCTGAGAGGTGGATGACCATTGGCTAGACCTAGGAGTCTACCATTGGCTAACGTAAATAGCTCCGCCCTGAGAGGCGGGGTATAAGAACCAATGCCGTCCCAGCAGCCTTCACTTTCTGTATCGAAGCTGCTGGGAACAGTTCTAGCTGATTAAAGCCTATTAGTTATGACTCACCTTGTCTCGAGAGTAATTGATTGTGCATCAATTTAATCAGCTATTACTTCTGAAAGGAGTCCTTTCTCCGCATCAAGCCGGAGTGCCTTCAGCTCAGCCCCCACGCAGACAACTCCGCTGCTATCTTCAAGCATTGGCTGGCGTGTTTTAAGGTCTTCCTCGACACGGCCGCCAACACCCCCACAGAAAGGCAGAAAATGCACCTTCAGCCCTGGGATCTACCCTCTGATTGAAGAGGCGGCAAACTATGCTGCAGCTATGGAGCTGCGAGAAGGACATTACATCCGTCCTGTGAACCAGGTCTACGCCCGTCACCTGCTGGCAACTAGAAGGCAAAGCCCTGAAGAAACACTACGAGTGCTGGGCCGAAGCTGTGGCTGCCCACCAGTTACGGGGAACGAGCACACGGAACTTTTAATTCGGGATGCTTTTGTGGCAGGTATGACTTCCCCCGACACCCGCCGAAGGCTCCTTGAAATGGACACACTGGGCCTCACTGAGGCACGGGCCCTGGCGGGGTCCATGGACGTTGCGTATAAAAACGCACTGGCTTTTGCTCCCGGACGCACGGCGCCCCCCTGGGCTGCGTGGCACCCCGCCGCGGCAGTTCCCCAGAATTTCCCACTAACCCCGTAGGCCTGCGCGGCGAGACGGCCCACTATCACCGCTGGCCAAAGCTGCTTCTTCTGCGGGCAGCGAATCATCCCCGCTCGCGCTGCCCGGCCCGCACCGCCACCTGCAAAGGGTGCGGCAAGAAAGGCCACTATGTCGCGGTCGGCCAGGCCGGCGCCGTGGCAGCGGTCTCCAGCGACTATCGGCTCCCTTTGTTTCAGGTCCCGGCCGTCCAAGGCAGCGTGTGACCCACGGCCGTGGCCATTTTACCCCCCCCCGGCCACCACGCTGGATGGGTAGGCGCCGCCATTTTGTCCCTCGCCGCCGCCATCTTCGACATCACCGGACTCCATGTGCGACCCGTGGCTGACGCCATCTTGGATGGGGCCTCAGGCCCCCAGCACAGCCGACAACACGCTGCCCGACCAGAACTCCTCCTTACTGCAGCTGGCCTCCATTACCTTGGACCAGAGTCGGCCCCAGACGCTAGCGAAAGCCACTACAAGGATCGCCATCAACGGCCACGTGACGTCGTGCCTGATCGACTCCGGGAGCACGGAAAGCTTTGTTCACCTCGACACGGTAAGGCACTGTTCTCTTGTCACCCATCCCGTAAACCAACGGATCTCCCTGGCCTCCGGGTCACACGCGGTGCAGATAAAGGGGTTCTGCCTAGCGAACCTCACTGTCCAAGGCAGGGAATTCCGCAATTCCCGCCAGTACGTTCTGCCGCACCTCTGCGGAGCCACCCTCCTTGGGTTGGATTTCCAGTGCCACCTGCAAAGCCTGACCTTTAAATTTGGCGGCCCTATGCCCCCCTTACTGTCTGCGGCCTCGCGACCCTTAAGGTCGACCCGCCTTCCCTGTTTGCGACCTCACCCCGGATTGCAAACCCGTCGCCACCAGGAGCAGACGGTACAGTGCCCAGGACCGGACTTTCATCAGGTCCGAGGTCCAAAGGCTGCTGAAGGAAGGGGTCATCGAAGCGAGCAACAGCCCCTGGAGGGCTCAGGTAGTGGTGGTAAAGACCGGGGAGAAACATAGGATGGTCATTGACTATAGCCAGACCATTCACAGGTTTACGCAACTGGATGCATACCCTCTCCCCCGTTTAGCCGACCTGGTAAGCAGGATTGCGCAATACAAGGTTTTCTCCACGGTGGATCTCAAGTCTGCCTACCACCAGCTACCCCTCCGTAATGGTGACCGCCAGTACACTGCCTTCGAAGCAGATGGGCGGCTCTATCACTTTTTAAGGGTTCCCTTCGGTGTCACGAATGGGGTCTCTGTCTTCCAGCGTGAGATGGACCGAATGGTTGACCGGTACGGCTTACGCGCAACGTTCCCGTATCTTGATAACGTCACCATCTGCGGCCATGACCAGCAGGACCACAACACCAACCTCCGAAAATTTCTCCAGACCGCGAAAATCCTTAATCTGACTTACAATAAGGATAAATACGTGTTTAGCACCAACCGTCTAGCCATTCTAGGCTACGTAGTGCGAAATGGAGTCATAGGCCCCGACCCCGAACGCATGCGCCCCTCATGGAATTCCCCCTCCCTCACTGCCCCAAGGCCCTAAAGCGCTGCCTCGGGTTCTTCAGCTATTATGCACAGTGGGTCCCCAATTACGCAGACAAGGCTCGACCCCTGATCCAGTCCACAACCTTCCCCCTGTCGACGGAGGCCCGCCAGGCCTTCTGCCGCATCAAAGCGGACATCGCAAAAGCCACGATGCGCGCCATCGATGAGTCCCTCCTCTTCCAGGTCGAGAGCGACGCGACTGACGTAGCTCTGGCGGCCACCCTCAACCAAGCGGGCAGGCCCGTGGCTTTCTTCTCCCGCACTCTCCATGCTTCCGAAATTCGCCATTCCTCGGTCGAAAAGGAGGCCCAGGCCATAGTAGAAGCTGTGCGACACTGGAGGCATTACCTGGCCGGCAGGAGATTCACTCTCCTCACGGACCAACGGGCGGTTGCCTTCATGTTCGATAACGCACAGCGGGGCAAGATTAAGAACGACAAGATCTTGCGGTGGAGGATATAACTCTCCATCTACAATTACGAGATCTTGTACTGTCCCGGGAAGCTGAATGAGCCTCCTGATGCCCTGTCTCGTGGCACTTGTGCCACCGCACAAGTGGACCGCCTCCGAGCCCTCCACGAGGACCTCTGCCACCCGGGGGTCACTCGTTTCTTTCATTTCATCAAGACCCGCAACCTGCCCTACTCCATCGAGGAGGTCAGGACAGTCACCAGGGACTGCCAAATCTGCATGGAGTGCAAGCCGCACTTCTACTGGCCAGAGAGGGCGCACCTAATAAAGGCTTCCCGCCCCTTTGGACGCCTCAGCATGGATTTCAAAGGCCCCCTCCCCTCCACCGACCGCAACACGTACTTCCTGAATTTGATTGACGAATACTCCCGTTTCCCATTCACCATCCCCTGCCCAGACATGACCACAACCACCGTCACCAAGGCCCTCCAGGGTATCTTTACACTGTTCGGTTTCCCTGCGTACATACACAGTGATAGAGGGTCCTCCTTTATGAGCGATGAACTGCGTCAATTCCTGTTCAGCAAAGGCATCGCCTCCAGCAGGACGACCAGTTACAACCCCCGGGGAAACGGGCAGGTAGAAAGGGAGAACAGAACGGTCTGGAAGACCATCCTGCTGGCCCTACGGTCCAGGAATCTCTCAGTCTCCCGCTGGCAGGATGTCCTCCCGGTGGCCCTTCACTCCATCCGGTCGCTGCTCTGTACTACCACAAACTAGGCACCTCACGAACGTCTCCTTGTTTTCCCCAGGAAGTCCTCCTCCGGGACGTCGCTCCCAACCTGGCTAGCGACACCTGGACCCGTCCTGCTTCGGAAACATGTGAGGGCGCACACGTCTGACCCGTTGGTCGAGAGGGTCCACCTGCTGCATGCCAACCCCCAGTACGCCTACGTAGCGTTCCCCGACGGCCGCCAAGACACGGTCTCCCTTCGGGACCTGGCGCCCACCGGAGCCCCACGCGCACCCGCACCATTGCCCCCACCCCCACCCTCCCCGCAGCACCTGACCGGAGGGTCAGTACTGCCGCCGCCCCTACCCAGCGCCGAACAAGCACCGACGCTCCCTACAGGCGCCCCTCCCCCTGCCCACTTTTCGCCCCAACAGCGCCGCCTAGGGGTGACGAAGCTGCCTGGGAGGAAGACACCACGCTCCTGGAGTCGCAACCGCCGGGGCCCCCACCAGGACCATCGCCGAAGCCCAGACGCTCCAGAAGGACGACCAGGCCACCCGATCGCCTGATTGCTGCACCATAAACACTTTTCTGTTACCCTCGACATCACGGTACCTCCATACCTGGTCCTACCATGCGAAAGCCGACATTAACGCTGGCCATCACCCCGACGGGTTCTTTTAAACAGGGGGTGAATGTGGTAATACCAGGTATTGCAGTACCTGAGAGGTGGATGACCATTGGCAAGACCTAGGAGTCTACCATTGGCTGATGTACGTAGCTCCGCCCTGAGAGGCGGAGTATAAGAACCAATGCCGTCCCAGCAGCTTTCACTTTCTGTATCGAAGCTGCTGGGAACAGTTCTAGCTGATTAAAGCCTATTAGTTACGACTCACCTTGTCTCGAGAGTAATTGATTGTGCATCAGCTGGCAAGTGTGTTTAATGAGGCTAGGGAGCGAGATGCCAGAGGCCTCGATCTCTCTCAGCATGAATCGGGATAAGGACCCGGAACAATGCTGGTCATAGAGGCCAATCTCCCTTCTAAATGTAGACGTCAAGCTGCTGGCCAAAATCTTGGCCTCGAGAATAGAGGATTGTGTGCCAGGGGTGATAGGGGAGGACCAAACCGGGTTTGTGAAGGGGCAGCAGTTAACGGTTAACATCAGAAAGCTGCTAATTGTGATCATGATGCCCTCCGAGGGAAGGGAGGTGGAGGTGGTGGTCGCCATGGATGTGGAGAAGGCCTTTGATCGGATGGAATGGGAATATCTGTGGGAGGTCCATGGGACGGTTTGGGTTTGGGCAGGGTTTTGTGGATTGGGTGCGGTTGCTGTACCAGGCACCGATGGCGAGTATGCGGACGGACTGAGTGAGCTCGGATTATTTTAGGCTGCACCGGGGGACGAGGCAGCATGTCCATTCTCCTCACTGTTGTTTGCCTTGACAATAGAGCCACTGGCGATGGCTCTGAGAGCATCAAAGGACTGGCAGGGGATTGTGCGAGGGGTGGAGCACAGGGTCTCGCTATATGCGGACGACCTACTTTTGTATATTTCTGACCCGCTGGGGGGGGGATTGGGGAGATTGTGGGGATCCTAGGGGAATTTGGACGGTTTTCGGGGTACAAATTGGTTTAGGTAAAAGTGAGGTCTTTGCGACTCAGGCGAGGGGCAAGAGAGGAGACTGGGGGGATGTTGTTCAAGTTGGCGCGAGGGAGCTTTGGATATCCAGGTGGTGCGGGAGTGGGAGCAGGCTACATGAGCTGAATTTAGCTTGGTTAGTGGAGCAGATGAAGGAGGACTTCAGAAGGTGGGATATGCTCCCGCTGTCACTGGCGGGAGGGTGAACATAGAACATAGAACATAGAAAATACAGCACAGAACAGGCCCTTCGGCCCACGATGTTGTGCCGAACCTTTGTCCTAGATTAATCATAGATTATCATTGAATCTACAGTGCAGAAGGAGGCCATTCGGCCCCCTGAGTCTGCACCAGCTCTTGGAAAGAGCACCCTATCCAAACTCAACACCTCCACCCAACACCAAGGGCAATTTGGACATTAAGGGCAATTTATCATTGGCCAATTCACCTAACCCGCACATCTTTGGACTGTGGGAGGAAACCGGAGCACCCGGAGGAAACCCATGCAGACACGGGGAGGACGTGCAGACTCCGCACAGACAATGACCCAAGCCGGAATCGAACCTGGGACCATGGATCTGTGAAGCAATTGTGCTATCCACAATGCTACCGTGCTGCCCTTAAGAACAAATAAATCTACACTATATCATTTTCCCGTAATCCATGTACCTATCCAACAGCTGCTTGAAGGTCACTAATGTTTCCGACTCAACTACTTCCACAGGCAGTGCATTCCATGCCCCCACTACTCTCTGGGTAAAGAACCTACCTCTGATATCCCTCCTATATCTTCCACCTTTCACCTTAAATTTATGTCCCCTTGTAATGGTGTGTTCCACCTGGGGAAAAAGTCTCTGACTGTCTACTCTATCTATTCCCCTGATCATCTTATAAACCTCTATCAAGTCGCCCCTCATCCTTCTCCGCTCTAATGAGAAAAGGCCTAGCACCCTCAACCTTTCCTCGCAGACGGTAAAGATGACGGTACCCCCGAGGTTTTTGTTCATATTCCATTGCCTGCCTATTTTTATCCCCAAGGCTTTTTTTAAGAGGGTAAATGCGGTGATCTCGGGGTTTGTGTGGGTGGGTAAAACCCCGCGGGTAAAGAAGGTGCTGCTGGAGCGGGGCTCAGGTGGGGGGCGGGATGGGTGCTGGCTCTGCTGAATTTCAGAAACTACTACTGGGCGGTGAACATAGCTCTGGTTAGGAAGTGGATAGTGGGGGAGGGGTCGGTATGGGAGCGGGTGGAGGTGGCCTCATGTAGGGGCACTGTTAACAGCGCCTCTGCCGTTCTCGCCGGCTCGGTACTCTACAAGCCCAGTGGTAGTGCCGGCTCTGAGACTTTAAGGCAGTGGCGGAAGCACATGGGAGTGGAGGGGGCGTCGGTGTGGGCTCCAATTTGTGGTAATCACAGGTTTGTGTGGGGGAGGCTGGATAGTGGGTTACAGAGGTAGCAACGAGCTGGGATCGAGTGGTTTGAGGACTTGTTTATTGACGGCAGCTTTCCGTGCTTGGAGGACTTGGAGGAGGAGGTTGAGCTGCTCGGGAGGAATGGGTTCCGCTACCTGCAGGCGAGGGACTTTGCAGGTTCCGACCTTTCCGCACCTACCGCCCCAGGGGATCCAGGACAAGGTAGTGTCAAAAACGTGAGTCCGGGTGGGGATGGTCTCAGAAATTTATAAAGAACTCATGGAATAGGGGAGGCAAAGGGAAAATGGGAGGACGAGTTGGGCAAGGAATTAGAGGCGAGTAGAGTTAATGCATCCTTGTCGTGTGCCAGGCTTAGCCTGATACAATTCAAGGTGGTCCACAGGGCATATATGACTGTGGTCCGTGTGAGCAAGTTCTTTGAAGGGGTGGAGGATTGGAGTGGACGGTGTGCCGGAGGGCCCACAAATCATCTCCATATGTTTTAGATATGCCCGGAACTCTGGTGATTTTGGCAGCGATTTGCCGATGTCATGTCCATGGTATTGAAGGTACGGGGGGTTCCCAGTCCCGAGGTGGTGCTTTTTGGTGTGTCAGAAAACCCGGTTGTCCAGGAGGGCGAGAGAAGCTGATGTTTTGGCCTTTGCCTCCCTGGTAGCCTGCAGATGGATCTTATTGGGGTGGAGGGACCCAGAACCCCCAGTATCGGTGGTTTGGGTAAGTGCCATGGCTGGGTTTCTCAGACTGGAGAAGATCAAGTTCGCCCTGAGGGGATCGATGCTCGGATTGCCCGGAGGCAGCAGTCGTTTATCGACTTCTTTGGGGAAAATTAAGCTGTCAGCAGATATAAAAGGTGTGCGGGGAGGGGGGGGTTAAGGGAAAGAGGGTGGCATGGGGTGTTGGTTGAGGTGGGAAATAGTTAGTGGGAAAGGGGGACTGGGGAACTGTGTTTGTGAGCCTGTTGGCTGGGTGTGGTTGTTGGTTGGGTGGATGTTATTTGTTCTGTTGATTATTCCTCTTGAAAACTGTTGTTACAATTATATATGCCTTAATAAAATATTTTCCAAAAAAAAGAACGGGAGCCTGCCGCATAGGAGCAGGGACCAGTGAGGACGGAGAGCCGGTCATACAACAGACCAAGGAGGAGGTGGGAAGGAGGCGCTGCATCAGACCCTTTGTATATCGGCAGCGCCTGACCTTCAAGGACCTGCTGGACCGAGCGTGCTGCCGAACATTCCGATGAGCAAAGAGACTGTATGGCATATCTGTCGGATTATGGCGTTCCTGGAACCATGGGGGTATGGGCAGGACATCCGCTCCCAGTGGCCGTCAAGGTGACGGTCACCCTGAACCTTTTCGCCACGGGGTCCTTCCAGGCGCTGAGTGAGGACCTATCTGGGATCTCCCAGACCTCCGTACATCTGTGCCATCACGATGGTCCTATATGCCCGGGAAGCATAATACATCACCTTTCACATGGTCTGGGCTCACCATGTTGCCTGGGCAGTGGGATTCGCCGGCATCGCTGGATGCCCCAGGGCCAGGGGGTGATCGATGGGACACGTGTCCCCCTGTAAGCATCGCCACATGAGAGGGTGCCCTTCACAAACCACTCCTCTCCATGAACGTGCAGTAGGTGTGTGACTATCAGCTGCACATCATGCACGTCTTCGTACGATACCCAGGCAGCATGCACAGTGCCTTCATCCTGGCACAATTGAAGGGACCTGACACCTTCGAGGTGAGGGGTGAGGGGTTGGCTTTTGGGCAGAAGGAGTTACCCGCTGTGGTTGTGGCTAATGACCCCTATCCAGAGGCCCCCTACTGGCATGGAGAACTGCTATAACAACGCTGCTGCAGCAACCATGCGCGTCATCGAGCGGTGCTTCAGGGTCCTGCACCAGCAGGCACTGGATGGTTGCTGACATCGCTCATGTAGCCCCTGGCTCTGTGCCTGCATCTCCAACATTGTTGGAATTGCTCTTTCCAGAAGCCCGAGACCGTCTGGACGGCAGCTAGGCCCGAGGGTCGGGTCGCCCTCTGACTATCCGCCTCTTCGGGGGTTTCTACCTCCACCTGCTGCACCGCTGCATGTGTGTGGTGCACATCAGACAGTGTCCCTGGAGCCTCGGCACTATAATGCCCAACCAAGGTGAGTGTCTCTGGGATGGTGGAGGGTGTCAGTGGCAGCAGTGATGAGAATTTGGTGTTGTCCCCAGACTGGTGCTCTGGGGTGTTGCGGAGTTGAGGCTGGAGGGCGCGGGTCACCAGCAGGTCCTGCTTCATCGCCAGGCAAATCTCAGGGTTGCGGGTGGGGGCGAGGGACCCCAGATGTACCCGCCTCATTGCCAGGTAACAAGACAAAAGACAGGATGCAGGTAGATCGTAGGTAGGTGTAGTGTGGGGGAGGAGGGGTGACATACGTGTCACAGGGCCATTGCTATACATTGGGGCCTCACTTGGATCCCCATCTATCGCCCTCTGCTCTGTGACAGTGAGGGGATGCAAGTCTTCTGTCCCCTGTGGTTGTGGGTCTCTTTCTCCTGGGTGGGACAGATATTGCACAGTGTGAGACACTCAGACGCGGGCAGCACAGGGGGTCCACAGCTGGTGGTCTGTGTGTGCAGGGCACCCAGCCATGGTATGGGTGTTGGAATGTGGTGTGGGGTAGGGGCAAGTGGCCTGCTGGCGGGTGGGGTTAAATCGCCCTCTGGGCGGAGGGGGGGGCTACGGGTGTGCAGGTCGGGGTTGGTGCCAGGGGCATGGTGGTGGTGGTGACTCACCATGGTTGCCCATCCTCATCCAGCACTACCTACCGGTACGCTGGTTGGGCCACATGTGGCGGGGATGGGTCGGGTGATGAGTTATGGGTTGTGAGGGGTGTTGCCAGGGGTACGGATCTGGCCGCTCTGAGGACCTCACGCAGCTTCTCCCTGCAGTGCTGCCCAGTCCTGGCGGTGGGGCCCACTGCGTTCATGGCCTCTGTCACCTCCACCCAGGCCCGGTTTATGCCAGCGAGTGGCAGCCTCCTTCCCACCCTGGGGAACATGGGGCTGGATTCTCCGCAATCGATGCGATGTCCGCCGACCGGCGCCAAAAACGGCGCGAATCAGTCCGGCATCACGCTGCCCCAAAGGTGCGGAAGTCTCCGCAGCTTGAGCGGCCGAGCCCTAACCTTGAGGGGCTCGGCCTGCGCCGGACTGACTTCCGCCCCGCCAGCTGGCGGGAAAGGCCTTTGGTGCCCCGCCAACTGGCGCGAAACTGACTTTGCCGTGCGGCGCATGCGCGGGAGCGTCAGCAGCCGCTCACTGCATCCCCGTGCATGCGCAGTGGAGGGGGTCTCTTGTGCCTCCGCCATAGTGGAGACCATGGCGAAGGCGGAAGGAAAAGAGTGCCCCCATGGCACAGGCCTGCCCGCGGATCGATCGGTGGGCCCCGATCGCGGGCCAGGTCACCGTGGGGGAACCCCCGGGGCCAGATCGCCCCGCGCCCCCCCCAGGACCCTGGAGCCCGCCCGCGCCGCCTTGTCCCGCCAGTAAGAGAGGTGGTTTGATTCTCGCCGGCGGGATAGGCATTCTAGCAGCGGGACTTCGGCCCATCGCGGGCCGGAGAATCGCCAGGGGGGGGGGGCCGCCAACCGGCGCGCCGCGATTCCCACCCCCGCCGAATATCCGGTGCTGGAGAATTCGGCAACTGGCGGGGGCGGGATTCACGCCAGCCCCCGCCGATTCTCCATCCCGGCGGGGGGGTCGGAGAATCCCGCCCCTAGTGTCTCGTCTCTCCTCCAGGGCAACCAGCAGTGTCTCCAGCTCTGTATCGGCGAACCTCGTTGCCACTCTTCGGGGTGCCATCTTCGTGGCTGGAATGAGAGTGTCGGGAGTGGAGTGCTTATATGTGGCTGCAGTTTGTCAGGCTGTCGAGCCCAACCCCAACTGCAGTGAATCACACTACAGCGTGCGTTGGAATCAGACTAGTTCGATGTGACGCCGGTACTGGCCCATTAGCCTATCTTAAATGGCTCCAGGACCGGCGCCCCCATCGTGACCGTACATTACCCATGATTCAGTCCCGGCATCAGCACTTAGTCTCTGAAATGGAGAATCTCACATGGCCTTTTGAGCCAGGGTTCTTCCCGTCTAGTTATAATGTGAACTGAGATCATAACACTTCCCAAATTGTTTAAAGTTATGCAGCTCTCTGGGCTGGATTCTCTGGATTTTGAGGCTATGTCCGGAGGAAGTGTCTAGTTTTACAATGGAAAAGTCGGCGCCACCCCACACCGATGCTCCGCCTGGTGGGGCTAGCAGCCGCACCACATAAAGCTGCCGGCCACGCGCGGACCCGGCCTGCCAGAGAGTGTCCCCCTGTAACCCCTCTCACCACCCCAGATCACCCCTAGTCCAACGCCAGCATCTCCACATCATGGCTTCATGACCTAGCCAGTTCTGTATCTATCTTCCCAGCTCACCTCTGATCCCGTGTGACTTCACCTTTTGTACCAGTCTGCCATGAGGAACCTTGTCAAAAGCCTTATTGAAGTCCATATAGACAACATCCACTGCCCTACCTGCGTCAATCATCTTTGTGACCTCCTTGAAAAACTCTATCAGGTTAGTGAGACACAACCTCCTCTTCACAAAACCGTGCTGCCTCTCGCTAATACGTCCACTTGCTTCCAAATGGGAGTAGATCCTGTCTCAAAGAATTCTCTCCAGTAATTTCCTTACCACTGACGTAAGGCTGACCTGCCTGTAGTTCCCTGGATTATCCTTGCTACCCTTCTTAAACAAAGGAACAACATTGGCTATTCTCCAGTCCCCCGGGACATCACCTGAAGACAGTGAGGATCCAAAGATTTCTGTCAAGGCCTCAGCAATTTAGGTGGTTAGGTGGATTGGCCATGCTAAATTGCCCTTAGTGTCCAAAAAGGTTACGTGGGGTTGCTGGGTTACGGGGATAGGGTGGAGGTGTGGGCTTGGGTAGGGTGCTCTTTCCAAGGACTGGTGCAGACTTGATGGGCCAAATGGCTTCCTTCAGCATTGTAAATTCTATGATTCTATGAATTTCCTCTCTTGCCTCCTTCAGTATTCTGCGGTAGATCCCATCAGGCCCTGGGGACTTAACCACCTCAATATTTTTCAAGCCACCGAACTCCTCTTCTTTTTGGATCTCAATGTGACCCAGGCTATCTACACACCCTTCTCCAGACTCAACATCCACCAATTCCTTCTCTTTGGTGAAAACTGATGCAAAGAATATTGTGAAGCTTAGAGTTGTAGCCATCTGGGATGGCCACTTACAACTAGGTACAGCGAAATTCGCAAAGCCTAGCAGGTAAAATGGACAAGCCAAGACTCAGGCAGGCTCAGAGCCTGAAATGCATATTTGCAAGCAAGAAGTCCAGACGGTATCAAAACTCTGACTAATTCGCATTTTAATGGGGCCGATTAGCATTTGATGGCCCATCTTCACCAAAACAAAGGACTGGTACTCGATCGACCGGTACAGTCCCAGACATTTCGGCACCACTCCCTGTTCAAGGGAAACGCAAACAACGGGGTCAGTGACCGCTTGGGACACGCCCAGCCATCCAGATCCCCGCCCACTTATTGGTTAGAAATCGAACGGAGTGATCAGGGATCAACCAATTAATAGGGTGCAAACTGAAGGACCGCCCAAAAGAGCACGAAAGCCCCTAAATATAAGAAGAAGAGCCCACCACATGTTCCTCCTCTCTTGGACCTGGTACCCCGGTCACGGCCATCTCCAAGTGCAGCACCACCAGAAGCAAGTCCAAGTTCCACGCTCGCTGCAGACGGATGAGCCCAGCTGAGCAGCAGTTACTCCTTCGGACCCGAGAAGATCCAGAATTGAACAGCGACCACTGTTTTCTGACCTAAGCCGGGTGCCCGAAGTTAAGAACAGGTTGTCTTAGTCGATAGGTGTAGTTAACTGGTAGTGTTTATGTTGCATGACTAATTGTGTGTAAATAAAGTACCCTTGACCTTGAACTAACTAATTGGTGTTTGGCTCTTTGATCGATAGCCGGTTAAAACTTGTGGTGGTCTCATTCGATACCTGGCGACTCTAAGCATTCGGACATAGATCACATAGAAAGAAAGGCAAATACACTGATTGCCCTAATTGGAACAGAGCCACAGAAAGGACAGAGTAAAAGAGTAAGAGGAGAAAAGGCAACAGAGTCACTACTCAGCACTTTGTGACTTTCTCACTTTCTTCTTATTAGTCCTTTCTGTCGTGTTGGGTGTTCCGAGATACAAACGAACCAACACGGTTGTAGATGGTACAACTCTCTTATTATTCTGGATAATAACAACTGTTAACTTCTGGCTGTGGTTCGTACTTCACCAGCTAACCAGTGGACCCAGCCCTAGCACTAACTTAGTGAGGCACTCAGCACATGGTGTGTGTCTGAGTGGCACGCTGTGAGCTCTGTGCTCTGAGCTATCTCCTGCTGGAATGAGCGGAAACTGTGGTGTTCCCTGTTTTATAGTGCGTGTGCTCTCACTGGTGATTGGCTGTGATATTGCGTGTGTGTTGATTGGTCCGTCGATCTGTCCATCAGTGTGTGTGTGTCATTGCACCATGATATATTAATATGGATATCATGACACTTTCAATCTTATTGTGTGCCACGGGAATTGGCCAAATAATAGTAACTTGTTTAGAAGTTCATGATGCAACTGTATTTGGGGATGGCAAACAAAGCAAGGGGATGTGCAATAAATGGTACAATACTGAGGAGTGTGAAGGAGCAGAGCAGCCTTGGAGGGCTTGGCCACAATAGGTAAGTCAAGTGGTCAAATAGCCATAAGGAATACCTTATTTTGTTAGCTGAAGTCTAGAATATAAGAATATGAAGGTTACATTAAAACTGTATAAAGCACCAGTTAGACCACAGCTAGTTTCCTGCATACAGTTTTGGTCATTGCATTACAGGAAGGATTTGGACTTGTTTATTGTTGCGTGCACCTATGTACAGTGTGAAGTATTCTTCTGCGTGCAACTCAAACAGATCATTTAGTACATGAAAAGAAAATATGTAATAGGGCAACACAAGATACACAATGTAAATACCTAGACACCGGCATCAGGTGAAACATACAAGAGTGTAGTATTAATCAGATCAGTCCACAAGACGGTCGTTTAGGAGTCTGGTAACAGCGGGGAAGAAGCTGTTTTTGAATCTATTCGTGTAAGTTCTCAGACTTTTGAATCGCCTGCCTGATGGAAGAAGTTGAAAGAGTGAGTGAGCTGGGTGGGAGGAGTCTTTGATTATACTGCCTGCTTTCCCCAGGCAGCGGGAGATGTAGATAGAGTCAATGGGTGGGAGGCGGGTTCGTGTGATGGACTGGGCTGTGTTCACGACTCTCTGAAGTTCCTTGCGGTGTTGAGCCGAACAGTTGCCATACCAGATGCAGCCAGATAAGATGCTTTCTATGGTGTCATAATATACACCAGTATATCATGGTGCAGACACACACACTGATGGACACACAGCAAGACCAATCAACACACACAACACTGCAGCCAATCACCAGTTAGAGCACACTCACTATAAAGACAGAGGGCATCAGTTTTCTCGCTCATTCGGGATGCAGCCTCTCAGAAGGACAGAGCTTACAGCTTACAGCACAGATCTTCACCATGTGCTGAGTGCATAGACTGGTTAGGATAGGCATAGGTCTTTAGTTTAATCTAACATTGTGTTAACCCACAGTGAAAGTATGTTCAACAGTTTCTAGCTTAATAAAATAGTGTTGTTCTATTTTAAATGTTGGTGGCCTGTTTGTGTTCCACGGATCCAGAGCACCCAACACATCATATGGTGCACCTGTAAAAGTTGGTAAGAGTCAATGTGGACATTCCTTAGTTTCCTGAGGAAGTATAGGTGCTGTTGTGCGTTCTTAGTCGTAGCGTCGATGTGGGTGGACCAGGATAGATTTTTGGAGATGTGTACCCCTAGGAATTTGAAACTGCTAACCATCTCCACCTCGGCCCCGATGATGCTGACAGGGGTGTGTACAGTACTTTGCTTCCTGAAGTCAATGATCAGCTCTTTAGTTTTGCTGGCATTGTGGGAGAGATTGGTATCTTTACACCACTCCACTAGGATCTCTATCTCCCTCCTGTATTCTGACTCGTCGTTGTTCGAGATTCGACACACTATGGTCGTGTTGTCAGCAAACCTGTAGTTTGCTGACGTAATCACATTAGAAAGGGGATTTCTGTGGATGTTTCCAGAAATGGAAAACATCAGCAATGAGGAAAGATTGAGTAGGCTCTGGTTTCTTTGTGACAGAGGGGACTAAGGGGAGATTTAATTGAGTTGTTTAAAATTATGAAGAGCCTAGGTCGAGTGGATAGGAAGGATTCTTATTTCCTTTTGCAGGGAGGTCAAAAACCAGGCATGAACTTAAAATAATTGGTTACTGTTAAAATAATTGGTCGAAGGAATGGGGGGAGTTGAGGAGAATTCTTTTTCTTTATTTAGAAAATATTTTATTGAAGCATTTGTAATTTTCACAATTTAACATATTGACATTTCTAAAACAACCGCGCGGGAGAATTCTTTTCCACCTGAAGGCTGTTGTAAGTCTGGAACTCACTGCTTGAACAGGTAATAAAGGCAGACATCCTCATTACATTTAGAAATTTAGCAGAATATTTACTTACAGTGCTGTAACATAAAAGGCTGAGTCCAAGTGGGATTAGGCAGGAAAGGTCTTTCTCAGCCAACGCACACGATGCATCGAATGGCAGGCGGCCTCCAGTGTTGTAAATTTCTATGAATCTACGATGCCTGAACCAGCCAGTCTTTTTACAATATCCAAAAGAGTAACATGAAATAAATGGCAGTAATTGCCCAGAGCCAAGCTGTCACTAAACAATGGTCAGATACAAACCGTGCTCTTTCTGTTGTTCCCCAATGTTGTGGCTTAATGCCAACCTCAGAAGAACAGTTGTTATTAGTGTTAATTTCCTTAATTCTTTCATCTCAGTGTTAACAACATTTGAAAGATCCATTCTTAAAGCAAGGTCAAAACAGGGTCTTAAAGATACGCAGATTTCTAGTAGGGCTATTAACCTATCATTTTAATGGTTACTAACTTATGTGAAAAATGTCAACATTTATTTCCAAAGATGAGAGCAATGTTCACATCTTGAATAGATTTACCTTGCGTAATATACATAAAGGCCAGCAGAGGGAGTGTTGAGTCATTATAAGGAAAGAGAAAATGAGTCAAACATAGTCTGGTGACTGTGGAGTTTTCATGGCCGAGCTGAAAGGTTTAAAACTCTAGAGGGACAGGTAATTCTAGTTGCATTCTGGAACTTTGTGGCATCTGACTCCTTTCTAAAAGAATCTCTAACGTGTCAGTTTGCAGAATAATAAATGAAGTATGGTAGAATGGTAGAATGCCTACTGTGGTGGTTTTTCTCATTCTTCCATAACATTAACCTTCACTTTCAACCTTAGCTTGTCAACTACACTGGTATCCGGGGTGTTTGTGACAGATTTAAAAGATACATATTGAAATAAAAAATAATTACCAAGCTGAGGTTTTTCTGTCCCTCTTTCCTCTATTAAAATTATAGCAATAAGGAAAGATTGAATACACTAAAATTCATTGCTGATGTTAAGAATAATGCCCAGCAGGGCTATTTGAAATTCATTACGGAACGACGTTAGATTGGAGAGTGAAGCAATTACTGTGGTTAGCACTGTTGCTTCACAGCGCCAGGGACCTGGGGTCGATTCCCGATTTGGGTCACTGTCTGTGCGGAGTCTGCACGTTCTCCCCGTGTCAGTGTGGGTTTCCTCCGGGTGCTCCGGTTTCCTCCCACAAGTCCCGAAAGACGTGCTTGTTAGGTGAATTGGACATTCTGAATTCTCCTTCTGTGTACCTGAACAGGCGGTGGAGTGTGGCGACTAGGGGATTTTCACAGTAACCTCATTGCAGTGTTAATATAAGCCTACTTGTGACACTAATAAAGATTATAATAACAATTATTATACCTGCACATCTTTGGACTGTGGGAGGAAACCGGAGCACGCAGAGGAAACCCACACAGACACGGGGAGAATGTACAAACACCACACAGTCACCCAAGGCAGGAATTGAATCAGGTCCCTGGCACTGTGATGCAGCAGTGGTAACCACTCTGCCACCATGCTGCCCCTGAACAATGTTCTTCTTTGAATGCCCCTGTTGGATTGTTTCCACATTCAATGGTATTACCATCACTATCAATATGCTGGGGGTACTATTGACCAGAAACTGAACTGGACTAGCCATATAAATACTGGGGCTACAACAGCAGGTCAGAGGCTAGGAATCTTGCAGCAAGTAACTCACCCCCCTGATTTCCCATCTACCATCTACAAGGCACAACTCAGGAGTGTGATGGAATACTCTCCAATTTCCTGGATGAGTCCAGCTCCAACAATACTCAAGAAGCTTGACACCATCCAGGACAAAGCAGCCCACTTGACTGGTACCCCTTCCACAAACATTCACGTGCTCCATCACCAACACACAATAGCAGCAGTGTAAGTCTGGAACTCACTATAACATGCTCCTTAGACAGCACCTTCCAAACCCAAAACCACTACCATCTAGAAGGACAAGAGCAGCATATGCCTGGGAACCGCTCTACCTGGAAGTTCCCCTCTGTTAGGAAAACAAAGATAGTCTTAAGGGATTTATATTTTGTATTGGTAAATATTAGAAATAAGGCATCAATTCAAGTGGGTTTCATTTAATGTTTTTGTGCCTGGAAGATTAAAACCTGTAGTTAGATTCATGCTGGACAAAGGTATTTATACGTGTGGGGTCGGTTAAGTTCCGACTATGCTTCTACCATGCTTAGAGTGGACAATGACGTGAGGAATTAATAAAAGGCAGAAGCATGTGGGTGCTCCATTGCAACTGGGACCTTGTAAGGTAGATAAGTTTTTAAGTTTTATTTTAGCTAATTTGATTGCAGTTGAAGATAGATAGTGAGAGAGAAGGAAGCTCTCACAACTCTGCCAGAAGCAGTTGGTTTAGAAGGCGAGAGAGGGAACATCTCAGATTTGCTGGAGGAGAAGTCATACCATGGAGTAATGGTAAGAAAGCAAGTGCAGAGACCTGAAGAGCATCTAGTTAAGAAAAGTAGAGAAATGAAGATAAGTTTACAAGAAGCCTGAAGTTAATGGTACTAGAACACAACACTGTTCAGTGTAGACAGACAGAGCTGAGAAGAAGGCTGAGATGTGATTTTCAGGTTGATGAGATTTTACTTCAGCCTGCTGAACATGAGTTGAAATAACTATGGAAATTGGGAGCTGGACCTTGGAGTTTATGTAAAAGCAGTTAAGGCATAAGAAGTTGTAATGGGGTCGGTGTCAAATCCTGGATTGAATTCGCTATAAAACGTGGAGCAGAAGCTTTTGTTTAAAAGTGTCATTTTGAAAACCTGGTCTGGATTTCGGAATGCACACCTCTAAGGGTAAGCATTATTATGAGAGAAGATTTTAAACTGTGTTTTTAGGAGTGGAGTTTGGAAACTTTCATGTGGCCATCATCTGGGGGGATTCTGAGGAGATATCCAAAGACACTAACTTGGGTTCAGAGTGGAGTGTGTATTGGTCTATAGTCACCTTGTGTGCTTAAAAGGGACTTTATGTTACTGAGATCATTGTGGATTAAGGTATATTTTGTAATCTGCGTTCATCCTAAAACCTGTGAGGCATTTTGTGTCATAGTCTAATTTTTTCAAGTTTAATAAAGATTTTTTTTCTTGGTGTTAAAACTAATTAGCGGTCCTGTGGCTCTTCCTCCACATTTTATTCAAACAATGTTATGGTCTTTTGAGCGAGGGTTCCATTCTAGGATCTTCCTATCCAGATATAACATGAACTGGGATCGTAACATCTCCAAGTATTCACCACCTGACTTGGAAATATATCGCCATTCCTTCACCATGGCTGTGTCAAAATCCAGAACTCCCTCTCTAACTGACTGCGGATGTACCTATACCTCAGGGGTAGCCAACAGCCATCATCTCAAGGGCAACATGGGATGGACAATAAATGCTGACCTAGTCAGCGGCACCCATGTACTGTAACTGAATTAAAAAACATGATGGAAGTTGAGACTCAGAGTTCAGACATTATGGGCGTGATTCACCGTTCCCTGACCGTAATCGTTGATCGGGCAGAGAATCCCTTCCGATGCCCAAATCAGGGGCGCGCCGGTTTTCTATCCTCTGCCCTGTCCGAAATGGCATCATCGCGTCGCGTGCCATTGGAATGACGTTGGCATGTCACCTGAATGCCCTCTCCCGATGCTCCGTCCCTGACAGGCTGGGTTTCCGACCGCGCGAGGGCATGTGGTCTCAACGGTCGGGAAGCCGGCGTGGCGGTTGCAGACTGAGTCCAGTGCCACTATCAGCCAGGAGCCGTGCTGCTGGCCGGCGGGCTTCCGCGAGGGCTGCGGGACTGGTGGGGGTGGCCAGGGGGGCAGTATTTGGCAGGTCGGGTCCGCGCACGGCCGGTGCATGTTTTACGGCACGACCGCTGCATGTCGTCGCCGTACGCATGCGCGGCCGTGGACACAGCCGTTTTTGTCTTGGGAGCCGGGAGTTTTACCCAGCGTGGCTGATAGCCCCTCACCGGCCGCAGGATCAGTGAGAGTTCGGCGCCGATTTTGTCATCGTAAAACGCCGGCACTTAGCGTCAAAAACGGTGAATCCAGCCCATTTACTTAGCTTTAATTTTAATCGGCACAGAAATTGCATCGGCCTACAAAAAGGTGTGCCTACAAACATGATAATTGTTCACCTTGTGCAAGATTGTGCACTGAAAGAATCGGGTCATAAAATTTAAGTCTGTAAGCTTAAGCTCCTTTATGCTCTAAAATTGAATGTGCACTAGGGTGAATCTTTCCACTTTCCACATTAAACTATCTGGAAATGAATGTTGCAATTTTCCAGCATTCCACACCCACTAGAAACTAGTGTTTCAACTAGTTTTGTTCCAACTCGTTTCATTTTAAAAATATGACAGCAGAAGACAGCATTGCAATATGTGCAGCATTCAAACAAGGTTCTTCAAGTTAAAGTTAACCCATTCCAGTCCCGAATTTCCAGACAGCCTTTTAAACAGTGAAGTACATTCCCTTGACTCTATTTTTTCTCCCTTTTTTTGATTCTTTTGATCTTCATGCCATGTTCTGTCATGCATTCTGTCAATGCTGCTCTAATTTGGCTGGAAGAAGCACAAATTTATTGGCACATATGTTTAAACATTAATTTCCTCCCTCCTCCGTAATGAAATGTTCCATTAATACGTGGCCTTGTTAAGCTACTCAGCATCGATGGGAAGGAGAGACTGGCAGTACATTATCAGACTCTTCGTGAATCCATTTGGAGGATTGCAGACTGTTGGATTTGAATGTTGCAGCTCTGGGGTTGGGAATGAGGAGGGGGCTCTTGTGGAGGTTCCCTGTGCCCATTGGAGGCATACCCTCCTCAAGTACATAACTGCTCATTGGCCCTCCACTCCCCAGGCTCTCATATTCACCTTCCACCGTCCCCTTGCTGGGGTCTGTCAGCCAGACCCTGAACAAACCCAAGACTTGAGGTCTGCCCTCTGTGGCATCCTCTTGTTTAGGGATTGCCTGTATTCCCAGCAATGGACCACTGCCTGAATCTAGCACTTCAGGGACAACAGGTAAGGCCACATCAGTTTGACCAGAAGTTCCCTAAGGCAGGTCCACCTCCCCAGATACCCCCATACATCCTCCATACCCCAATCCATTCTTCACAACCAATATATCCTCCATACCCCTATACATCCTCCATACCCTCATACATCCTCCATAGCCCCGTACATCCTCCATACCCTCATACATCCTCCACACCCTCATACATTCGTCACACCCCATATATCCTCTATACCCCTATACATCCTCCATACCTCATACATCCTCAATACCCCTATACATCCTCCATACCCTCATAAATCCTCCACACCCTCATACATCCTCCATATCACATATATCCTCTTACATCCTTCATACCCTCATATATCCTCATATATCATCCATATCCTCATACATCATCCATATCCTTATATATCCTCGTACATCCTCCATACCCTCATATATCCTCATACATCCGCCATACCCTCATATATCCTCATACATCCTCCATACCCTCATATATCCTCATACAGCCTCCATACCCTCATATATCCTCATACATCCTCCATACCCTCATATATCCTCGTACATCCTCCATACCCTCATATATCCTCATATATCCTCCATACCCTCATACACCCTCCATACCCTCATACATCCTCCATACCCTCATATATCCTCGTACATCCTCCATACCCTCATACATCCTCATATATCCTCCATACCCTCATACATCCTCCATACCCTCATATATCCTCATACATCCTCCATACTCTCATATATCCTCATACATCCTCCATACTCTCATACATCCTCCATACCCTCATATATCCTCCATGCATCTATACATCCTCCACACCCTCATACATCCTCCACACCCTCATATATCCTCATACATCCTCCATACCCTCATATATCCTCATACATCCTCCATACCCTCATATATCCTCATACATCCTCCATACCCTCATATATCCTCATACATCCTCCATACCCTCATATATCCTCATACATCCTCCATACCCTCATATATCCTCATACATCCTCCATACCCTCATATATCCTCATACATCCTCCATACCCTCATATATCCTCATACATCCTCCATACCCTCATATATCCTCATACATCCTCCATACCCTCATATATCCTCATACATCCTCCATACCCTCATATATCCTCATACATCCTCCATACCCTCATATATCCTCATATATCCTACATACCCTCATATAGCCTCATACATTCTCCATACCCCATATGGAGAATGTATGAGGATATATGAGGGTATGGAGAATGTATGAGTACACATCCTTACGGGCCCGAACGCTACGTCGTGGTGAATCCCCAGACGGGACCTCAGAAGTGGAGGTGACCTGCTGTGATTCCTGGCCTGTGACCTGTGTCCCCGTGGACAGTCTGTCTTCTGGGGCAACCAGGCCTGGATGTGCCCGACTACTCCTCGGGTGTCTCGGGTGGTATGGTGCCACCCTGTTCTGCCCGCTGCCCACCAGATGTGCCAAGGACAGAAAGGAGGGAGTTTGAGGCGCTGCAGTGTTCCGGCATCTCTCCTGCAGGAGTCACCGGCACGGACCCCATCACCTCCTCCTCCTTCGGGGTGCCCGAGAGCTCCGACCTACTCCATGAGAAGGGGGTGCAAGCGGATCTATCCACTGAGGCTCTCCTGCCACCTTGCACTGCCTGTCCTGAAGGCCCACTCTGATCTCGACCAGGGTCTGCATGCTCGTGGCCTGGAAGTACAGGGAGTGGCCCAGCTCCAGCTGGGATTGCATCACATCACCCATTGACTGTGCCACCACCTTCTGGGTTTGTGTTACATCAGCCAGTGACCTGTGCCATCTCCCTCTGGGACTTGGCCACCTCCCTCTGTGTCTGTGCCACGTTCAGGACCCTCTGCTCTGCCACGGGTCCGAAGGTCCCCCTCCAGTTTTCTCCTGCTCCCGGCAGTTATGAGCGGCCTTCTGTTGAGGGGGAGTGTGGGGAACAGGAAAAGACAGTGTTCGACTGTCCAACACTGCAGCCCAGGGCTGGGTACCTGATAGCCTCAGTGACTAGGGCACCCAGCCATAGCGGAAGGTATTGGATTGGATTGGATTTGTTTATTGTCACGTGTACCGAGGTACAGTGAAAAGTATTTTTCTGCGAGCAGCTCAACAGATCATTAAGTACATGAGAAGAAAAGGGAATAAAAGAAAATACATAATAGGGCAACACAACATATACAATGTAACTACAAAAGCACTGGCATCAGATGAAGCATACAGGGTGTAGCGTTAATGAAATCAGTCCATAAGAGGGTCATTTAGGAGTCTGGTGACAGTGGGGAAGAAGCTGTTTTTGAGTCTGTTCGTGCGTGTTCTCAGACCTCTGTATCTCCTGCCCGATGGAAGAAGTTGGAAGTGAGTGAGCCGGGTGGGAGGGATCTTTGATTATGCTGCCCGCTTTCCCCAGGCAGCGGGAGGTGTAGATGGAGTCAATGGATGGGAGGCAGGTTTGTGTGATGGACTGGGCAGTGTTCACGACTCTCTGAAGTTTCTTGCGGTCCTGGGCCGAGCAGTTGCCATACCAGGCTGTGATGCAGCCCGATAGGATGCTTTCTATGGTGCATCTGTAAAAGTTGGTAAGAGTCAATGTGGACATGCCGAATATGGGTGCTGGCATGTGGTGCAGAGTGGGGATTTGGTCGCCCTCTTCGTTGTGGGGGACGAGGGGGTGGTGTAGAGTTACGGGTGTGTGGGACAGTGGTTTGTGCCAGGGACACAGTGCTGCCTAATCACCCTGGCCGCTCTGAGGAGGTTGTGTAGTTTTTTCCCGCACTGCTGGCCAGTCCAGAGAGTGGTACCCACGGTACTCACCGCTTCTGCCACCTGCACCCAGGTACGTCAAATGGCGGTGGCTGTCAGCCTCCTTCCTGGGCCAGGGTACTGGTCAACCATCTCTCCTCCACCGCGTCCAGGAGGGTCTCAAGCTGGCGTCGTGAATCGCGGTGCCGCGTCATGCTGCCATCTTGTTTGCTGGGATAGTGTGTGTGGAGAGTGAAGTGTGTATATGCGGCTGTAACTTGTCAGCCTCCTGAGTGTCAATCGCAAATCCAGCGAATCCGGCACCGTTTCCCATTGGAATCAATTGTGTTCCACATGGAGCGGGAACTAACCCTTTAACAGTCGCTGAATCAGTCCAGGTACGGCGACAGTTTTGCTGTCGTGGACGTCAACAAATCCTGAGCTAGCGCGACACTTAGGGCGGGATTCTCTGTTGCCTGTCGCCGATATTGTAATCGGCGACCAGGAGGGGAATCCATTCCGACGCCCAAATCGGGGTCGACGCTGGTTTGACGCTGGTTTTCGAATCTCTGCCCATTCCGAAATGATGTCATCGCATTGCGCGCCGCCTGCCGTTGGAAAGGCATTGGAGTGTCATCTGAAGCCCCACCCCGATACACCGCCACTGATGGCACGGAACACTTATGCTATTTTCTTTCGTTGACCCCGCGTGACGGCTGCAGACTGTGTTCAGCGCTGCCACACTTGGGGGGGGGGGGGGGAGCCGTGCCGCTGGCCGGGGTGGGCTTTGGCAAGGGCTGTTGGGGCTGGTGGAGGGTGGTCTGGATGTGGCGAGGGGGGTTACTGGGGGTCATTAAGTTACACTGCCGCCGCAGGCTGCCGCTGTGCGCATGCGTGGCCACGGACCCCACCATTCTCCAGCCGTTTTGGCGTGGGAACCGGGAACTTTACCCCCCGCAGCTGCTGGCCCCCCATCGGTCCTGTAATCGTTGCAGCTGTTGCGTCGTTTTTTCTGGCGTAAAATGCCACTGTTCCCACGCCGGCATCAGCACTTAGTCTGGTAATTGGAGAATCCAGTCGTTTTTCTCAGGGAGGGAGAATCCAGCCGAAGGAGTTCCTCCCCGTCAAGGCCACACTTTGGCATCTCAGCTGGCCAGCAAGAACGGCTCCTTGCAGATTGGGGTGCCATCTCTAGACCCCCGCTTTCAGCAACCCCCCCCTTCCCTGCTTTGAGGACCAGCCCACCACCCCCCCCCCAACCTTATTGAGGCCCCTGAAACCCCTCTTCTAATGGGCAAGACACTCCCTGGCTCCAACAGGGTGCAAGGATGGCAGGTGTAAGATGTCCCGATGTGCCGGGGAGTGCCAGGATAAGACCATCCAAGGGTCTCTAATGGCCTGAGAGATCCTCCGAGGTGCCGCACGCCTCTTCCACATTTGTGGAAACTATACTAATCGGTGCCCGGTTGAGATCTCGAAGGCGTGGCCCTTGACTCTCGGGCGCTGGGTGAAAGCGTCATCTGGGTCCTGTAATGAACCTAATGCCTCATTTTAAAATGCCCAGCGAGGGCGAGACCCACATCACGCTGGGTGGAGCAAATGATTGGCCCGGCACCGGGCATGGAGCCTGATTTGGGACTCTCACGGGATTCACCCTTTGTGCCCGGATCTGCACCGGCCGGAATGCGATCGCTGAATCCCACTCATAAGTGTCACTTTGGACAGGAAAACCGGTGAGAATCCCGTCGGCTGTTCCAGCATAATTCCCATCGCAATTCATCCACAGAATTCTCTGGCTGCTGGCATTCTCTTTTCCCGCTGGCAGTTCACCCACACCCGTGGGTTTCCCAGCAGCATGAGGTGTCTTCAATGGGAAATCCCATTGACCAGCGACAGGATTAGAGAATCCCGCTGTCACCAAATGGCGCACCGCCAAGAAACATGAAGCTATGTTCCCCAACATTTCTGGCAAATTAATTGTGTCCTCCTTTGTGAAGACAGAACCAAAGTATGTATTTAGTTGGTCAACCAATTCTTTGCTCCCCATTATAAATTAACCTATTTCTGACTGTAATGGACCTACATTTGTCTTCATCAATCTTTTTATCTCAACATACCTATAGAAACTTTTACAGATGGTTATTATGCTCAGGTCTGTTGTTTTTTTCTGGCCACTTTGTATGCCTCGTCCTTGGATCTAATACTACCTCTAAATTGCCTGGTAAGCCATCGTTTGGCTGCCTTTCCCTTTTTATTTTTGCACCAGACAGGAATGAACAACTGTTGCAGTTCATCCAGGCACTCTTAGAATGTTTGTCATTGCCTATCCCTTTAAGTAACATTTCCCAATCCATCATAGGCAACTTGCTTTCATACCATACCAGTATCTTTTCTTAAGATTCAGGACCCTATGGGTGGCAAGGTGGCTCAGTGGTTAGCATTGTTGCCACACGCCATCGAGGGCCCGGGTTCGATCCTGGCCCCGGGTCACTGTCCGTGTGGAGTTTGCACATTCTCCCCGTGTTTGCGTGGGTCTCACCCCCACAACCCAAAGATATGCAGGTAGGTGGATTGGCCACGCTAAATTGCCCCTTAATTGGAAAAAAAAATAAGTGGGCACTTTAAATTTATAGAAAAAAAGATTCAGGACCCTAATCTCAGAATCAACTACGTCAATCTCCATCTTGATGAAGAATTCTATCATATTATGCTCACTCATCCCCAAGGGTCCTTGCACAACTAGATTACCAATTATTACTTTCTTGTTACACAATTCCCAGTCTAGGATGGTCTGTTGGTTGCTCAATGTATTGGTCCAGAAAATCAACTCGTATACACTCCAGGAATTTCTCTTCTATGGTATTGTTACTCATTTGATTTGCCCAATCTATAATAAGATTAACGTCATCCATAATTACAGATGTTCCTTTATGCAAATTCCTCTAATTTCCTGTTTAATATCATTCTCAACATCACTACCACAGTTGGGGGGTCTGTATCCACCGCCACTAACGTTTTCTTTTTAAAAATATATTTATAGTACCCAATTATATATTTTTCTCCAATAAAGGGGCAATTTAGCGTGGCCAATCCACCTAACCTGCACATCTTAGCGTTGTGGGGGTGAGACCCATGCAGACACAGGGGGAATGTGCAAACTCCACACGGATAGTGACCCAAGGCCGGGATTCGAGCCCGTGTTCTCAGCGTTGTAGTTCTCATGCTAACCACTGTGCCACGTGCCACCCTTCACAAACGTTTCCTGCCCCTTTGTGTTTTTTAGCTCCACCCATACCCATTCCACATTATCGGAGCTAATATCCTTCCTTATTATTGTGTTAATTTCCACTTTAACCAGTAATGCCACACTCCCGCCTGTTTCTTTTTGTCTGTCCTTCCTAAATACTGAATACCCCTGGATGTTCAATTCCCATCCCTGGTCATCCTGCAGCCAGGTCTCCATAATCCCGACTATATCCTACCCATTTACATCTTTTTCGCGATTAATTCATCCACTTTATTGCAAATGCTCCACTCTTTAAGGCATAAAGCGTTAAGACTTGTCTTTTTAACATTCCTCGTCCCGTTCCCACTATTTTTCACTATGGCTCTGTGTGATTCTGATCCTTGGTTTCTCTGCCTATCACTTTTCTTATTCCCCTTTTTGTCTTTGGCCCTTGTCTATGTTTCCCCCTCCTCTGGCTCATTGTATAGGTTCCCATCGCCCTCCCATTTTATTTTATACCGTCCCCACCCACTCTAGCAAATATTCCCCCAGGACATAAGTCCCTGACCTACCAAGGGGTACACCGTCCAGTCTGCACTGGTTCCACCTCTCCCAGAACCTGTCTCAATGCCCCAGGAATCTGAAACCCTCCCCCTCACACCATCTTGTCAGCCACATATTCATCTGATATATCCTGCAATTTCTCCTCTGACTAGCACGTGGCACTGGCAATAATCCTGAAATCACTACCTTTGAGGTCCTGTTTTTCAACTTACTTTCTAATTCCCTGCATTCTGCTTTTAGGATCTCACCCCTTTTGTACATCTGATTTTTCCAGTCTATATGTAGATTAATATGTCTCATGAATATCGCCAAACCTTTCTGACATACTCCCATTACTTATTATTTTATACTTCGTTCTACCCTGTGGTCACTGATAAGGGACTTCCACGCCATTTCAATAAGTCACTCTTGCCTTTATCATTTTTCATCTCTATCCAAACCGTATACCCCGGTTTCTTTAATTTAAGTCATCTCTTTCTGGTGTGCTAATATCTTCTTTAAGTTATCGTGTCAACTCTCCACCTTTTCTTAACTTCACGCCCTTTCTAAATATCACATACCCTTCAATATTCAGGTCCCAGTCTACTCATCCTGCAGTCATATCTCTGTCATGCCTGTAAGATTGTACTTATTTAGCCCTATTTGTACTATCAGTTTTGTTTTGAATGCTACGTGCATTCAGATACAGAGCCTTATGTTTTGTCTTTTTGTTATTTTTGTAATCTGTAGACGTATCTGTTGATTTATTCTTAAATTTGTGCTCCCTGTCCCTTTCTGTCCTCACTTGCCTTGACTCTACTCTTTGATAGCTTCCTAAATTTCCACATCGTCCCGAATTTGATCCCTTGCCCCGTCTATTTAGTTTAAAACCCACCCTACATTTCTGGTTATGCAGTTTTCATTAGTACGTTGTTCCCAGCACGATTAAGGTGTAGACCATCCAAAAGTACAGCCCCCATTTCCCCCACTACTGGTGCTAGTGCCCACGATAAGGAACCCATTTCTCCCACACCCGTCCTTGACCAAGTATTCATCTCTCTAATTTCATGTACACTATGCCAATGTTCATGTCATTCAGGTGATAATCGAGAGATTATTCCCTTTGAGGTTCTGCTTCTTAGTTTGGTGCATAGCTCCTCATATTGACTATGCCAATTCTTGCTCTGCCTGGGCCTTTGGTACCTACATGAACCACGACTACTGGATTATCTCCTTCCTATTGAAATTTGTCCACTAGCCGTGAGCAGTTATCCGGAACCCTGACACCAGACAAACAACACAGCCTTATGGACGCCCGGTCTGTGCTGCGGAGAGCAGTGTCAATCCCCCTCATTATACTGTCCCAAACTACCATTACATTTTTTGTGCTCCTATTATGGGCCAGGGTTTAGAGAACACCAAAGTATACCATGGAGTTCACCTGACCCACAACTTTTAATAGATTTTGGTTATGGGGAGCACAAGGGCCCACTTTACAGGTGCGATGCAACAGAGATCTCAAGTATTTTAAAAACAAAACAATGTTTATTCTATGAATCCAGTTAACAATTTATAAACCCACAGTAAACATCTTATCAACTACCAACACTGATAACCCCACAAAAAGATACAGTACTCTATACGTAACCCTTAGTAACTGTCCGAATAACATCCATAAGTCAAAAAACCTTTTTAACAAAGACAGTAGGTTTGAATTCTCTACAGAAACAGGTATTACTTTGAAATCATCAAGTGATCTGGAGACATTCTTTAGAGAGAGAGATGTACACCTTCTTGTTTGAATGCAGTTCTCTAACTGAAAGTGAAACTAAACATTAGAGCCAAAAAGAGCTTCCAGCTCAAAACAAAAGTAAAAAGCAGAATCACATTCCAGCTCCACCCACACAAGGACATCACTGCAGCTATTTAATAAAACACACTTTTCTTAAACGGACTCACATGACACTCCCACAACTTGAACAGCTTACTGTACCATGGTGTTATGACCAGTCTGTACATTCACACTGCAGACTTTGCTTTCATCCACACAGCTTGCAAGCATCTCATACCTGCTCGAAACCTACAAATTCTGAGGCTCCTCTACTCTTGTTTACTCTGTCCCTTCACCTGCCTCACTCCATGCTGCTTTATGGGTTCTTTCGCCCTCTGACCTCTAATCTTCTTTATGTGATCTCTCTCTGAACTCTCTCCCTGAACTCTATGCTTCTTTATGCGATCTCTCTCTGAACTCTCCCCCTGAATTCTATACTTCTTTATGGAACCTCTCTCTAAACTCTCCCTCTAAACTCTATGCTTCTTTATGGGACCTCTCTCTGAACTCTCCCTCTGAATTCGATGCTTCTTTATGGGATCTCTCTCTGAGCTCTCTAAAATCAATGCTGATTTGGGCTCTGAGAACTCCACATTGATTTTTGCACTAGTTTTCTGTCTCTCTCTCTCAACTCTGTGCTGCCTATGGGCTCTCACCCTTCTCTCTGGTCTTGGCACTGCTTTATGGGCTCTTTCTCTCTTTTTGAATTCTGGGCTACTTTATGGGCTCTCTCCCACTATGAACTTTGTGTTGCTTTATGCTCTCTCTTTCTGAACTCCACGTAGCTATATGGTCTCTTTCTCAAAACTCAATACTGTTTTATGAGCTCTCTGCTCTGCTTTATTGGTTCACTCTCTGAACTTGATGCTTCTTTATGGTCTTCCTCTCTCTTCCTGAACTCTGTGTTGCATTATGGATGCTCTCTCTCTCTCTCTGAACTGCTTAACGGGTTTGCTCTCGCTGAACACCATGCTGCTTTATGGGATCTCTTTATGAGCCACTCTCTCTGAGCTCTGTGTTGCTTTATGGGCTCTCCCTCCCTTTGAACTCCACGTTGCTTTATGGGTGCTCTCTCTCTCTCTGATCTCCATACTGCTTGATGTACCCTCTCAAACCTCCATGCTACTTTATATGCTCTCTCTGATCTTCATGCTGCTTTATGAGCTCTACCACTCTCTAAACTTTGTGTTGCTTTATGCATTCTGTCTCTCTGTGATCTCCACGCTGCGTAATGGGCTCTTTCTCTGAACTCCACACAGCTTTATGGAATCCCTTTCTCTCTGAATCCTTGCTGCTTTATGGGGTCACTCTGTCTTTCCGAACTCTGAGCTGCTTTATGAGCATTCTCCCGCTCCAAACCTTGTGCCGTTTTATGCTCTCTCTCTGATCTCCATGCTGCTATATGGGCTCTCCCTCTCTGAATATCACAATTCTTTATGGGGTCTCTCCAAAATCTGTGCTCCTTCATGGGCTTTCTCTCTCTCTCTGAACTCGGTGTTGAATTCTGGGCTACCACTCTCTGAATTCCATGCTAATTTATGGGCTCTCTCTCTCCAAATGCAATTCTGCTTTATGGGCTACCCCTCAAACTCTGCACGGATTTATGGGCTCTGTCTTTCTCTGAACTCTGCGTGGCTTTATTGGCTCTCTCTCTGAATTCCACATTGCTTTTTGCGCGCTCTCTCTTTGAAATCTATGCTGCTCTGTGGCCTCTCTGGACTCCATACTGCCTTCTGAGCTCTGCTGTTCTCTCTCTCAGAACTCCTTACTCCTTTATGTGCCCTCTCTGAGTCAGAACTCAGTGCTGCTTTATAGGCTCTTTCTATCTCGGAACTTTGTGTCACTTTATGCGCTCTCTCTCTCTCCAAACTGTTCCATCCTTTATGGGCTCCCTCTTACTTTCCAAACTCTGCACTGCTTTATGGGCTTTCTCTATCTCTCAACTCCGTGCTGCTTTCTTGGCTCTCTATCTCCATTCTGTGCCTCCTTTGGGCTCTCTCGGAATTCCATCCTGCTTTATGGTCACGTTCTCTCTCTCTGAACTCCATGTTGCTTTTTGTAAATTTCTCTCTTTGAACTCGGTGCTGCTCTGTGGCATTTCTCCCTGAACTCTCTGCTGCCTTCTTGTCTCTGCTCCTCTTTCTCATAACTCCATGCTGCTTTACGCACTTCGCTCTCTCCAATCTCTGTACTGGTTTATGGGCACTTTTATGGGCACTTTCTCTTTGGACTGTGCACTCCATTATGGACTCTCTCTCCGAATTCTATGCTGCTTTATGGTCTCTCCCTCTCTCTCACTGAACCCCATGTTGCTTTTTGCACACTCTCTCTTTGAACTCTGTGCTGCTCTATGGCCTCTTTCTCTCTCAACTCTATGTTATCTTTTGGACTCTGCTCCTCTCTCTCTAGCAGAACTCCATACTGCTTTATGTGCTCTCTCCCTCTTCAAAATCTGCAATGCTTTATGGTCTTTCTCTCTCTCTACACCCCTTCTGCTTAATGGTTTTTCTCTCTGAAGTCCATGGCACTTTATGATCTCTCTATTTCCAAACTCCGAGCTGCTTTGTGGGCTCATTCCTTCTGTACTAAGGGCAGCTTTATGGCCTCACTATCATTGATCTCTTTTCGGTTTTATGGGCTCTCTCTCCAACTCCTCACTGCTTTATGTGCTATCTCTTTGAACTCCGTGCTGCCTTGGCGGTACTCTCTCCAAACCCCCAAGCTAATTTATGGGCTCTTTTCCTATCTTAGAACTCTACTGCTTTGTGGGTACTCTCCCATTCTGAACATGCTACTTTATGTTTTCTCCCTCTGATCCCCACCCTGCTTTATGGGCTTTCCCTCTCTCTGAGCTTCACGTTGCTTCATGGGCTGTCTCTCTCTGAAATCTACATTCTTTTATGGGCTCCCTCTCTGAACTCAGTGCTGCTTTATGGGATCTCTCTCTGAACTCAGTGCTGCTTTATGGGCTCCCTCTCTGAACTCAGTGCTGCTTTATGGGATCTCTCTCTGAACTCAGTGCTGCTTTATGGGCTCCCTCTCTGAACTCAGTGCTGCTTTATGGGCTCCCTCTCTGAACTCAGTGCTGCTTTATGGGCTCCCTCTCTGAACTCAGTGCTGCTTTATGGGCTCCCTCTCTGAACTCAGTGCTGCTTTATGGGCTCCCTCTCTGAACTCAGTGCTGCTTAATGGGATCTCTCTCTGAACTCAGTGCTGCTTTATGGGATCTCTCTCTGAACTCAGTGCTGCTTTATGGGATCTCTCTCTGAACTCAGTGCTGCTTTATGGGATCTCTCTCTGAACTCAGTGCTGCTTTATGGGATCTCTCTCTGAACTCAGTGCTGCTTTATGGGCTCCCTCTCTGAACTCAGTGCTGCTTAATGGGATCTCTCTCTGAACTCAGTGCTGCTTTATGGGATCTCCCTCTGAACTCAGTGCTGCTTTATGGGCTCCCTCTCTGAACTCAGTGCTGCTTTATGGGCTCCCTCTCTGAACTCAGTGCTGCTTAATGGGATCTCTCTCTGAACTCAGTGCTGCTTTATGGGATCTCTCTCTGAACTCAGTGCTGCTTTATGGGATCTCTCTCTGAACTCAGTGCTGCTTTATGGGCTCCCTCTCTGAACTCAGTGCTGCTTTATGGGATCTCTCTCTGAACTCAGTGCTGCTTTATGGGATCTCTCTCTGAACTCAGTGCTGCTTTATGGGATCTCTCTCTGAACTCAGTGCTGCTTTATGGGCTCCCTCTCTGAACTCAGTGCTGCTTTATGGGATCTCTCTCTGAACTCAGTGCTGCTTTATGGGCTCCCTCTCTGAACTCAGTGCTGCTTTATGGGATCTCTCTCTGAACTCAGTGCTGCTTTATGGGATCTCTCTCTGAACTCAGTGCTGCTTAATGGGATCTCTCTCTGAACTCAGTGCTGCTTTATGGGATCTCTCTCTGAACTCAGTGCTGCTTTATGGGCTCCCTCTCTGAACTCAGTGCTGCTTAATGGGATCTTTCTCTGAACTCAGTGCTGCTTTATGGGATCTCTCTCTGAACTCAGTGCTGCTTTATGGGCTCCCTCTCTGAACTCAGTGCTGCTTTATGGGATCTCTTTCTGAACTCAGTGCTGCTTTATGGGCTCCCTCTCTGAACTCAGTGCTGCTTTATGGGCTCCCTCTCTGAACTCAGTGCTGCTTTATGGGCTCCCTCTCTGAACTCAGTGCTGCTTTATGGGCTCCCTCTCTGAACTCAGTGCTGCTTAATGGGATCTCTCTCTGAACTCAGTGCTGCTTTATGGGATCTCTCTCTGAACTCAGTGCTGCTTTATGGGATCTCTCTCTGAACTCAGTGCTGCTTTATGGGCTCCCTCTCTGAACTCAGTGCTGCTTAATGGGATCTCTCTCTGAACTCAGTGCTGCTTTATGGGATCTCTCTCTGAACTCAGTGCTGCTTTATGGGCTCCCTCTCTGAACTCAGTGCTGCTTTATGGGATCTCTTTCTGAACTCAGTGCTGCTTTATGGGCTCCCTCTCTGAACTCAGTGCTGCTTTATGGGCTCCCTCTCTGAACTCAGTGCTGCTTTATGGGCTCCCTCTCTGAACTCAGTGCTGCTTAATGGGATCTCTCTCTGAACTCAGTGCTGCTTTATGGGCTCCCTCTCTGAACTCAGTGCTGCTTTATGGGCTCCCTCTCTGAACTCAGTGCTGCTTTATGGGCTCCCTCTCTGAACTCAGTGCTGCTTAATGGGATCTCTCTCTGAACTCAGTGCTGCTTTATGGGCTCCCTCTCTGAACTCAGTGCTGCTTTATGGGCTCCCTCTCTGAACTCAGTGCTGCTTAATGGGATCTCTCTCTGAACTCAGTGCTGCTTTATGGGATCTCTCTCTGAACTCAGTGCTGCTTTATGGGCTCCCTCTCTGAACTCAGTGCTGCTTTATGGGCTCCCTCTCTGAACTCAGTGCTGCTTTATGGGCTCCCTCTCTGAACTCAGTGCTGCTTTATGGGCTCCCTCTCTGAACTCAGTGCTGCTTTATGGGCTCCCTCTCTGAACTCAGTGCTGCTTTATGGGCTCCCTCTCTGAACTCAGTGCTGCTTAATGGGATCTCTCTCTGAACTCAGTGCTGCTTTATGGGCTCCCTCTCTGAACTCAGTGCTGCTTTATGGGCTCCCTCTCTGAACTCAGTGCTGCTTAATGGGATCTCTCTCTGAACTCAGTGCTGCTTTATGGGATCTCTCTCTGAACTCAGTGCTGCTTTATGGGCTCCCTCTCTGAACTCAGTGCTGCTTTATGGGCTCCCTCTCTGAACTCAGTGCTGCTTTATGGGCTCCCTCTCTGAACTCAGTGCTGCTTTATGGGCTCCCTCTCTGAACTCAGTGCTGCTTTATGGGCTCCCTCTCTGAACTCAGTGCTGCTTAATGGGATCTCTCTCTGAACTCAGTGCTGCTTTATGGGATCTCTTTCTGAACTCAGTGCTGCTTTATGGGCTCCCTCTCTGAACTCAGTGCTGCTTTATGGGATCTCTTTCTGAACTCAGTGCTGCTTTATGGGATCTCTCTCTGAACTCAGTGCTGCTTTATGGGCTCCCTCTCTGAACTCAGTGCTGCTTTATGGGCTCCCTCTCTGAACTCAGTGCTGCTTAATGGGATCTCTCTCTGAACTCAGTGCTGCTTTATGGGATCTCTTTCTGAACTCAGTGCTGCTTTATGGGCTCCCTCTCTGAACTCAGTGCTGCTTTATGGGCTCCCTCTCTGAACTCAGTGCTGCTTTATGGGCTCCCTCTCTGAACTCAGTGCTGCTTTATGGGCTCCCTCTCTGAACTCAGTGCTGCTTTATGGGATCTCTCTCTGAACTCAGTGCTGCTTTATGGGCTCCCTCTCTGAACTCAGTGCTGCTTTATGGGCTCCCTCTCTGAACTCAGTGCTGCTTTATGGGCTCCCTCTCTGAACTCAGTGCTGCTTTATGGGCTCCCTCTCTGAACTCAGTGCTGCTTTATGGGCTCCCTCTCTGAACTCAGTGCTGCTTAATGGGATCTCTCTCTGAACTCAGTGCTGCTTTATGGGATCTCTTTCTGAACTCAGTGCTGCTTTATGGGCTCCCTCTCTGAACTCAGTGCTGCTTTATGGGATCTCTTTCTGAACTCAGTGCTGCTTTATGGGATCTCTCTCTGAACTCAGTGCTGCTTTATGGGCTCCCTCTCTGAACTCAGTGCTGCTTTATGGGCTCCCTCTCTGAACTCAGTGCTGCTTAATGGGATCTCTCTCTGAACTCAGTGCTGCTTTATGGGATCTCTTTCTGAACTCAGTGCTGCTTTATGGGCTCCCTCTCTGAACTCAGTGCTGCTTTATGGGCTCCCTCTCTGAACTCAGTGCTGCTTTATGGGCTCCCTCTCTGAACTCAGTGCTGCTTTATGGGCTCCCTCTCTGAACTCAGTGCTGCTTTATGGGATCTCTCTCTGAACTCAGTGCTGCTTTATGGGCTCCCTCTCTGAACTCAGTGCTGCTTTATGGGCTCCCTCTCTGAACTCAGTGCTGCTTTATGGGCTCCCTCTCTGAACTCAGTGCTGCTTTATGGGCTCTCTCTCTGAACTCAGTGCTGCTTTATGGGATCTCCCTCTGAACTCAGTGCTGCTTTATGGGCTCCCTCTCTGAACTCAGTGCTGCTTTATGGGATCTCTCTCTGAACTTCATGTTGCTTTATGCGTTCTCGCGACTCTGCACTCCTTTATGGACTTTCTCTCTCTCGGAATTCCATGCACCTTTAGGGCTCCCTTTCACTGAACTCCATGCTGCTTTATCATGTCCCTCTCTCTAAATTCTGTGCCTGTTTATGGGCTCTCTCTGAACTCCATGCTGCTTTATCATCTCTCTCTCAATCCTGTGCCTGTTTATGGGCTCTCTCTGAACTCCATGCTGCTTTATGGGCTCCCTCTCTGAACTCAGTGCTGCTTTATGGGCTCCCTCTCTGAACTCAGTGCTGCTTTATGGGCTCCCTCTCTGAACTCAGTGCTGCTTTATGGGCTCCCTCTCTGAACTCAGTGCTGCTTAATGGGATCTCTCTCTGAACTCAGTGCTGCTTTATGGGCTCCCTCTCTGAACTCAGTGCTGCTTTATGGGCTCCCTCTCTGAACTCAGTGCTGCTTAATGGGATCTCTCTCTGAACTCAGTGCTGCTTTATGGGATCTCTCTCTGAACTCAGTGCTGCTTTATGGGATCTCTCTCTGAACTCAGTGCTGCTTTATGGGCTCCCTCTCTGAACTCAGTGCTGCTTAATGGGATCTCTCTCTGAACTCAGTGCTGCTTTATGGGATCTCTCTCTGAACTCAGTGCTGCTTTATGGGCTCCCTCTCTGAACTCAGTGCTGCTTTATGGGATCTCTTTCTGAACTCAGTGCTGCTTTATGGGCTCCCTCTCTGAACTCAGTGCTGCTTTATGGGCTCCCTCTCTGAACTCAGTGCTGCTTTATGGGCTCCCTCTCTGAACTCAGTGCTGCTTAATGGGATCTCTCTCTGAACTCAGTGCTGCTTTATGGGCTCCCTCTCTGAACTCAGTGCTGCTTTATGGGCTCCCTCTCTGAACTCAGTGCTGCTTTATGGGCTCCCTCTCTGAACTCAGTGCTGCTTAATGGGATCTCTCTCTGAACTCAGTGCTGCTTTATGGGCTCCCTCTCTGAACTCAGTGCTGCTTTATGGGCTCCCTCTCTGAACTCAGTGCTGCTTAATGGGATCTCTCTCTGAACTCAGTGCTGCTTTATGGGATCTCTCTCTGAACTCAGTGCTGCTTTATGGGCTCCCTCTCTGAACTCAGTGCTGCTTTATGGGCTCCCTCTCTGAACTCAGTGCTGCTTTATGGGCTCCCTCTCTGAACTCAGTGCTGCTTTATGGGCTCCCTCTCTGAACTCAGTGCTGCTTTATGGGCTCCCTCTCTGAACTCAGTGCTGCTTTATGGGCTCCCTCTCTGAACTCAGTGCTGCTTAATGGGATCTCTCTCTGAACTCAGTGCTGCTTTATGGGCTCCCTCTCTGAACTCAGTGCTGCTTTATGGGCTCCCTCTCTGAACTCAGTGCTGCTTAATGGGATCTCTCTCTGAACTCAGTGCTGCTTTATGGGATCTCTCTCTGAACTCAGTGCTGCTTTATGGGCTCCCTCTCTGAACTCAGTGCTGCTTTATGGGCTCCCTCTCTGAACTCAGTGCTGCTTTATGGGCTCCCTCTCTGAACTCAGTGCTGCTTTATGGGCTCCCTCTCTGAACTCAGTGCTGCTTTATGGGCTCCCTCTCTGAACTCAGTGCTGCTTAATGGGATCTCTCTCTGAACTCAGTGCTGCTTTATGGGATCTCTTTCTGAACTCAGTGCTGCTTTATGGGCTCCCTCTCTGAACTCAGTGCTGCTTTATGGGATCTCTTTCTGAACTCAGTGCTGCTTTATTGGATCTCTCTCTGAACTCAGTGCTGCTTTATGGGCTCCCTCTCTGAACTCAGTGCTGCTTTATGGGCTCCCTCTCTGAACTCAGTGCTGCTTAATGGGATCTCTCTCTGAACTCAGTGCTGCTTTATGGGATCTCTTTCTGAACTCAGTGCTGCTTTATGGGCTCCCTCTCTGAACTCAGTGCTGCTTTATGGGCTCCCTCTCTGAACTCAGTGCTGCTTTATGGGCTCCCTCTCTGAACTCAGTGCTGCTTTATGGGCTCCCTCTCTGAACTCAGTGCTGCTTTATGGGATCTCTCTCTGAACTCAGTGCTGCTTTATGGGCTCCCTCTCTGAACTCAGTGCTGCTTTATGGGCTCCCTCTCTGAACTCAGTGCTGCTTTATGGGCTCCCTCTCTGAACTCAGTGCTGCTTTATGGGCTCCCTCTCTGAACTCAGTGCTGCTTTATGGGCTCCCTCTCTGAACTCAGTGCTGCTTAATGGGATCTCTCTCTGAACTCAGTGCTGCTTTATGGGATCTCTTTCTGAACTCAGTGCTGCTTTATGGGCTCCCTCTCTGAACTCAGTGCTGCTTTATGGGATCTCTTTCTGAACTCAGTGCTGCTTTATGGGATCTCTCTCTGAACTCAGTGCTGCTTTATGGGCTCCCTCTCTGAACTCAGTGCTGCTTTATGGGCTCCCTCTCTGAACTCAGTGCTGCTTAATGGGATCTCTCTCTGAACTCAGTGCTGCTTTATGGGATCTCTTTCTGAACTCAGTGCTGCTTTATGGGCTCCCTCTCTGAACTCAGTGCTGCTTTATGGGCTCCCTCTCTGAACTCAGTGCTGCTTTATGGGCTCCCTCTCTGAACTCAGTGCTGCTTTATGGGCTCCCTCTCTGAACTCAGTGCTGCTTTATGGGATCTCTCTCTGAACTCAGTGCTGCTTTATGGGCTCCCTCTCTGAACTCAGTGCTGCTTTATGGGCTCCCTCTCTGAACTCAGTGCTGCTTTATGGGCTCCCTCTCTGAACTCAGTGCTGCTTTATGGGCTCTCTCTCTGAACTCAGTGCTGCTTTATGGGATCTCCCTCTGAACTCAGTGCTGCTTTATGGGCTCCCTCTCTGAACTCAGTGCTGCTTTATGGGATCTCTCTCTGAACTTCATGTTGCTTTATGCGTTCTCGCGACTCTGCACTCCTTTATGGACTTTCTCTCTCTCGGAATTCCATGCACCTTTAGGGCTCCCTTTCACTGAACTCCATGCTGCTTTATCATGTCCCTCTCTCTAAATTCTGTGCCTGTTTATGGGCTCTCTCTGAACTCCATGCTGCTTTATCATCTCTCTCTCAATCCTGTGCCTGTTTATGGGCTCTCTCTGAACTCCATGCTGCTTTATGGGCTCTCATTTTTTGAGCTGCATGCTGCTATGTCATCTCTCTCTCTCTCTCTCAATTCTGTACCTGTTTATGTTCTCTCTCTCTCTCTGAACTTCATGCTGCTTTATCCTCTCTCTCTCAATTCTATGCCTGTTTATGGACTCTCTCTGAACTCCATGCTGGTTTATGGACTATCTTTCTCTGAACCATGCTGTTTTATCGTTCCTCTCTCTCTCTGAACTTCGTGCTGCTTTATTGTCTCTCTTTCTTTCAATTTTGTGCCTGCTTATGGGCTCTCTTTCGGAACACCATGCTGCTTATGGGCTCTCTTTCTCAGAACTCCATACTGCTCTATCATTTATCTCTCACAATTCTGTGCCTGTTTATTGGCTCTCTCTGAACTCCATGCTGCTTTATGGGCTTTTTTTTCTGAACTCCATGCTGCTTTATCATCTCCATCTCTCTCTTTCTCTCTCTCAATTCTATCCGTTTATGGGCTCTCTATGAACTCCATGATACTTTATGGGCTCTCTCTCTCTGAACTCCATGTTGCTTTTTCTTTTCTCTCTCTATGTGGTAGTCACCACTGTTATATTATATTGTATATGTGGGTATTACAGTAAGGCCCCTGTACTACAGGTACGGGGGTAGATCCCTGCCTGCTGGCTACACCCAGGAGGCCGGGTATAAATGTATGTGCTCTCCGAACAGCAGCCATTTCGTAAGCTGCTGTCGGAGGCCACACATCTGTGTGTACTAAAGCCTCGATTACATTGTACTCTCGTCTCGTCGTATTTGATAGTGCATCACTCTTTCAATTCTGTACCTGTTTATGGGCTCTCTTTCTGAACTCCATGCTGCTTTATGAGTTCTCTTTCTGAGAACTCCATGCTACTTTATCATCTTTCGCTCTCAATTCTGTGCCTGTTTATTGGCTCTCTCAGAACTCCATGCTGCATTATGGGCTCTCTTGTTCTGAATTCCATGTTGCTTTGTGGGATCTCTTTCGCTAAACTCCATGCTGCGTTTTCGCCTCTCTCTCAATTCTATGCCTGTTTATGGGCTCTCTCTCTCTAAATTCAGTGTTGCGTTTTGGGCTCTCTGTCACTCTTCCAACTGTGCACTGCTTTATGGCCTCTCTATCTCTCTGAACTCCATGCTGCTCAATAGGTCTCTCTCTCACTGAACTCCATGTTGCTTTTTGCTCTCTCTCTCTCTTTGAACTCTGTGCTGTTCTATTCCTCTTTTCCCTCTCTGAACTCCATACTCGATTCTGGGCTCTGCTCCTTTGTCTCTTGGAATTCCATACTGCTTTACGTGCTCTCTCTGAACTGCACGCTTCTTTATGGACTCTTTCTCTCTTTGAACTTTGTGGGTCTCTCCTGCTCTGTACTCCATCCAGCTTGAAAGGCCCTCTCGCTATCTGAACTTCATGCTGCTTTATGGGCTCTCTCTGAACTCCATGCTGCTTATTGAGTTGCCTTGCTCTCTCTGAGTTTTGGGCTGCTTTTTGCACTCTCTGATCTCCATACCGCATTATTGTCTCTCCCTCTCAATTCTGTCCGTTTATGGGCTCTCTCTGAACTCCATGCTGCTTTATGGGCTTGTGGTAGTATCAGGTATTGCAGTACCCGAGAGGCTGTAGACCATTGGGTAAGTCTAGCAGCTTACCATTGGCTGTTTGGGATGTGGCTCCGCCCTGACAGGCGGGGGATAAGAACAGGTGCCATCCCAGCAGCCCTCATTCTGTACCGAAGCTGCTGGGGAACAGATCTAGTCTATTAAAGCCTTCAGTTATGATACAACCTCGTCTTTGAGTATAATTGATCGTGCGTCAATTTAATAGACTACTCTTAAGCTGACAGGATTGATCATCCGAATCAAGCCGAAGTGTCTACAACTCAGCCCCCATGCGGAAAACTCGGCTGCGATATTTAAGCACTGGCTGGCGTGTTTTAAAGGCTACCTCGAGACGGCCGGAGGCACCCCCTCAGGAGAACAGAAACTGCATCTCCTGCTCTCGAGAGTAAGCCCTGGAATCTTCTCCCTCATCGATGAGGCGGAGGACTATGGTGATGCGATCGAACTGTTAAAGGGACATTATATACTCCCTGTAAACCAGGTCTACGCACGTCACCTGCTTGCAACTAGACGACAAAGACCCGGGGAATTGCTGGAGGACTTCTACCGTGCGCTACTGGTGCTGTGCAGAAACTGTGGCTGCCCGCAAGTTTCGGGCAGCGAGCACACGGAACTTCTAATCCGGGATGCCTTCGTAGCAGGTATGAGCTCTTCAGAGATCAGCCAAAGACTTTTAGAAAAGGACACCCTGGGACTGAGAGAGGCACGGGCCCTGGCAGGGTCCATGGATGTTGCCTTCCGAAACGCGCAGTCCTATGCGCCCGACCGCGCAGCGGCCCCCTGGGCTGCGTGGCATCCTGCAGCGGCAGCCCCACTGACCTTCCCCGTGTCCCCTGCGCTGTAAGATGGCCGGCTAACTCCGTTGGGCCCCGTTGTTTCTTCTGCGGGCAGGCGAAGCTCCCCGCCAGCGCTGCCCAGCCCGCACCTCCACCTGCAAAGGGTGCAGCAAGAAGGGCCATTTTGTGGGGGTCTGCCAAGCACGAGCCGTGGCCGCGGTCTCCAACGACTCCGGACCGCCACGGCAACCTTCCCTTCGGGCCCCAGGCGGCCAGCACTCACCGCCACCCCCCTATCCTAGGGCCATGCCCGACCCACGGCTGCGGCCATCTTGCCCCTCGGACGCCACGCTGGACGGATGGGCGCCGCCATTTTGTCCATCCCCGCCACCATTTTGTTCATCCCCGACCACCATGTGCGATCCATGGGAGACGCCATCTTGGATAGGGCCCCAGGCCCCCAGCACAGCCGACTACATGCTGCCCGATCACAACCCACAACTGCTCCATCTGGCCTCGGTTACACGCTGGACCAAAATCGACCTCGGACACTCACAATAGCAACGACGACGATCTTCATCAACGGCCACGAGACGTCTTGCCTGATCGACTCTGGGAGCACGGAGAGCTTTATACACCCTGACACGGTAAGACGCTGTTCACTTGTTACCTACCCTGTAAACCAAAGAATCTCCCTGGCCTCCGGGTCACACTCAGTGGGGATAAAGGGGTTCCGCCGAGCGAATCTCACAGTCCAAGGCAGGAAATTCAACAATTTGTCCTGCCGCACCTCTGCGCAGCTACACTCCTGGGGTTGGACTTCCAATGTAACTTGCAAAGCCTCACCTTTAAATTCGGCGGCCCTATAGCCACCCTTACTGTCTGCGGCCTCGCGACCCTTCAGGTTGACCCGCCTTCCCTGTTTGCGAACCTCACCCCGGATTGCAAACCCGTCGCCACCAGGAGCAGACGGTACAGTGCCCAGGACCGGACCTTCATCAGGTCAGAGGTCCAAAGGCTACTGAGGGAAGGGATCATTGAAGCGAGCAACAGTCCCTGGAGAGCTCAAGTAGTGGTGGTAAAGACCGGGGAGAAGCATAGGATGGTCATTGACTACAGTCAGACCATAAACAGGTTTGCGCAGCTGGATGCGTACCCTCTCCCCCGCATATCCGACCTGGTGAACAGTATCGCGCAATACAAGGTCTTCTCCACGGTGGATCTCAAGTCCGCCTACCATCAGCTACCCCTCCGCACTAGTGACCGCAGGTACACTGCCTTCGAAGCAGATGGGCGGCTCTACCAATTTTTAAGGGTTCCCTTTGGTGTCACTAATGGGGTCTCGGTCTTCCAACGTGAGATGGACCGAATGGTTGACCGGTACGGCTTACACGCAACGTTCCCATATCTTGATAACGTCACCATCTGCGGCCATGACCAGCAGGACCACGACACCAACCTCCGAAAATTTCTCCAGACCACGAAAATCCTTAACTTAACGTACAATAAGGATAAATGCGTCTTTAGCACCTACCGCCTAGCCATTCTCGGCTACGTAGTGCAAAATGGAATTATAGGCCCCGACCCTGAACGCATGCACCCCCTTATGGAGTTCCCCCTCCCTCACTGCTCCAAGGCCCTGAAGCGCTGCCTCGGGTTTTTCAGTTATTACGCACAGTGGGTCCCCAACTACGCAGACAAAGCCCGACCCCATATCCAGTCCACAACCTTCCCCCTGTCGACGGAGGCCCGCCAGGCCTTCTGCCGCATCAAAGCAGACATTGCAAAGGCCACGATGCTCGCCATCGACGAGTCCCTCCCCTTCCAGGTCGAGAGCGATGCTTACGACGTAGCTCTGGCCGCCACCCTCAACCAAGCAGGCAGACCCGTGGCCTTCTTTTCCCGTACCCTCCATGCTTCCGAAATTCGCCATTCCTCAGTCGAAAAAGAGGCACAAGCCATAGTAGAAGCTGTGCAACACTGGAGACATTACCTGGCCGGCAGGAGATTCACTCTCCTCACTGACCAATGGTCGGTGGCGTTCATGTTTGATAATGCACAGCGGGGCAAGATAAAGAACGACAAGATCTTGCGGTAGAGGATAGAACTCTCCACCTACAACTACAAGATCTTGTACCGTCCTGGGAAGCTAAACGAGCCTTCCGATGCCCTGTCCCGCGGCACATGTGCCACCGTACAAGTGGACCGCCTCCGAGCCCTCCACGAGGACCTCTGCCACCCGGGGGTCACTTGCTTTTTCCACTTAATTAAGGCCCGCAACCTGCCCTTCTCCATCGAGGAGGTCAGGTCAGTCACCAGGGACTGCCAAATCTGCGCGGAGTGCAAACCGCACTTCTACCGGCCAGAGAGGGCGCACCTGATTAAGGCTTCCCGTCCCTTTGAGTGCCTCAGCATGGACTTCAAAGGCCCCCTCCCCTCCACCGACCGCAACACGTATTTCCTGAACGTGATTGACGAGTACTCCCGGTTCCCTTTCGCCATCCCCTGCCCAGACATGACCACAACCACCGTCATCAAGGCCCTCCAGGTTATCTGTACACTGTTCGGTTTCCCCGCGTACATACACAGTGATAGGGGGTCCTCCTTTATGAGCGACGAACTGCGTCAATTCCTGCTCAGCAAGGGCATCGTCTCAAGCAGGACGACCAGTTACAACCCCCAGGGAAACGGGCAGGTAGAGAGGAAGAACGGAATGGTCTGGAAGATTGCCCTACTGGCCCTGCGGTCCAGGACTCTCCCCGTCTCCCGCTGGCAGGAAGTCCTCCCGGTGGCCCTCCACGCCATTCGGTCGCTGCTCTGTACAACTATCAATCAGACATCTCATGAACGTCTCCTTGTCTTCCCCAGGAAGTCCTCCTCCGGGACCTCGCTCCCAACCTGGCTAGCGACACCCGGACCCATTCTGCTTCGGAAGCACGTGGGGGTGCACAAGTCGGACCCGTTGGTCGAGAGGGTCCACCTGCTGCACGCTAACTTCCAGTACACCTACGTGGTGTTCCCTGATAGCCGGCAAGATACAGTCTCCCTCCGGGACCTGGCGCTCGCCGGAACCCCACGCGCACCCGAACCATTACCCCCACCCCCCCCCCCCCCCCCCCACAGCACCTCACTGGGGGGTCAGTGCTCCCGCCGCTCCTACCTAGGCCACCCCATCCACCGATGCCCCCTACAGGCGCCCCCCTCTCGCGTCAACCGTTTGCCCCACCAGCGCCGCCTAGAGGTGACGAAGCTGCCATGGACGACGAAGCCACGCTCCCGGAGTCGCAGACGCCCGGACCCCCACCAGAACCACCACAGAGGCTCAGACGATCTAGGAGGACGACCAGGCCACCCGACCGACTGATTGCTACACTGTAACTGTAAATGAACACTGACTGTATATATCTTCCACGCTTGAAAATACTCACGGTACCTCCATATCTGATCATACCATGTTCAATGCAATTGTAACCACTGGCCGCCACCCCCGCCAGACTCTTTTTTAACAGGTGAATGTGGTAGTATCAGGTATTGCAGTACCCGAGAGGCTGTAGACCATTGGGTAAGCCTAGCAGCTTACCATTGGCTGTTTGGTATGTGGCTCCACCCTGACAGGTGGTGTATAGGAACAGGTGCCGTCCCAGCAGCCCTCATTCTGTACCGAAGCTGCTGGGGAACAAATCTAGTCTATTAAAGCCTTCAGTCATGATACAACCTCGTCTTTGAGTATAATTGATTGTGCGTCAGGGCTGTCTCTAAACTCCCTGTTCTATGGACTCTCCCTCTCTGAAACTCTCGGTTGCTTTGTGCACACTCTCTCTGAACTCCATTCTGCATATTAGCTTCCTCTCTACGAATTCCCTGCTGCCTTAATGGATCTCTCTCCGAACTTTGCACTGCTTCATGGCTCGCTTCCTGATCTCTATGCTGCTTTGTGGTTCTCTGTCTCTCTTCACTGCTTTATGGGTTCTCTCTCTGATCTCCAAGCTACTGTATAAACTCTCTTTGTCTCAGTGAACTCCACACTACTTTATGGGCTCTTGTTCTCTGCAAACTCCATGCTGCTTTATGGACTCTCTTTCTCTCTCTGAACTCCAGGTTGGTTTGGGTGGTATCTAAACTCCGCTATACCGAATGGGTTTCTTTCTCCGAACGCCTTGCTGCCTTATGGGATCACTCTCTCTGAAACCTGTGCTGCTTTAGGTCTTTTCCTCTTTCTGATCTCCATGCTGCTCTATGCACATGCTCTCTCCCTGTGAACCTTGTGCTGCTCTATGCACTCTTTCTTTCTCTCCAAACTGTGTGCTGCTTAATGAACTTTCTTGCTCTCTCTGAACTCCATGCAGCTTTATGCGCTCTCTCTCTGATCTCCACATTGCTTTATTGGCTCTTCCTTTCTCTAAACTCCATACTTGCTTTTTGCGCTTTTTCTCTCTCTGAGCTTTGCACTACTTTTTGGGATCTATCTCTCTCTAAACCCCATGCTGTTTTGTGGGCTCTCTTTCCCTCCAAGCTCTGTGCTGCTTTATGCATGCTCATCTCTCTCCATTGCAATCTGTGCTGCATTATGGGCTCTCTCCCACCCTGTACACTGCACTGCTATGTATGTGGTGTCTCTCTCTGCACTGCTTCAGGGTCTCTCTCTGTGACCTCTACACTGCTTTGTGGTCCCTCCCTCGCTTCCAACTCTGTGCTGCTTTATGGTCTCTCTCTCTCTCTGAAATCCGTGCTGCTCAGGCTCTCTTTCTCCAAACTCCATACTGCCCTATGGATTCTCATACTGGATTTCTAACTTATCATACAGTATCTTAGTATGACAATTGTAGTTGGCAACACCGTATAAACTTACTTGTCAAAAGCTTCTTGACTTCACAACACGCTTCCCTCATGTTTCATAAACCCACTTGACCTGACGTGGTTCATAAAGCCACCCGCCTCGCTGAAAATCTCAAACTTAGTTAAATTCCAAATGGAGATAGGCATTAATATGGAGGACCTGTCAGTTCCGGTGTGCCTTGGATCATTACCCTCTATGTTTACCACGCCGGTTAAATTGGCGGCTGGCAGAAATGTGAATTTACGGTACCCGGTCTCCATTTGCAGCCATCCAATGTGTGTTTGCCCCATGTCGGGACAGCAGAATGCTTCAGTTACAGAACTCTTGTTAGATCCATGGAGCGACCCACATGAGTTAATACTGTCCTACATATCCAAATTAGCTCACTGGCTGCGAAGTGCTTTGGGAGATTTATGGTTTTGAGAGGTGCTGTGTAACTCTAAGCTTTTCTTCTCTTTCTTCAGGGGGGGAAAGGAGAAAAGAGACAAAAAGATAACTTCTGGAAAATGAAATTTGTTCGAAAGAGGAAACATTGCTCCATATGTAAAAAACAAAACAAAAGCTATGTATCTGAAGTCCATATCCATGTTCAATGTTGGCTATGACATCTAAGCGCATTACTTAAAAATGTAGTTAATGGAAACAATGTTGACTGTGCGTTTTCATTAACTCTGGCCATCAACTACTCCAATCTGTGTAACTTTTATGGCTAAATGCGTTGAATATTGCAGGAAAAATGAAGTCCAGAGCACACTGTAAAATAAATATACTTTATTCTTTTGCCAGGAAACTTGATGGAAAAGGTAACAGTATATGAACATAGAAAGCATTGTTAAACAATCTCAATGTACAAACTGAGCCAGTAGAAGTACAGGGCAGTCCTAATGCTAGAAAACAACATCCCACTAGTGTTTCGGACACTACAAGAATGATTCAATAAACTCAAATTACTGTACTCAAGAACAAATCTACGATAGAACACGCTTCTGCAGAGAGATATAATGTGTGTTAGCCACCAGATGACATTTACTTACTGGCTCATGTACAAGCAAATAAAATAACAAAATAACACTGAACAGTGTTGTGCCTTGGAGGCTATCGTTACTGCAATCAACATGCAGCATTTAATGTTATCTCTTGATATGTTGCCGAACATGAAATGAATCTGCACAGCGAAATAATTAAACAAACATTTTTACTAGCTTTGTATGCTAGTACAAAACCAATAGGCAATGGAGGTACCCTACCGCAAAAAATATTATGTTCTGACTAACATGTAGGCAAAGAGTTGTTTTAATTTAAAAAAAAATCTGTTACTTAAGTGCTTGTGAATTGTAAACATTCATACAAACAACATGGTGGTGTGGGCTAACTGCCAGTGGGAAACAATTACAACCAGCACAAAGTGCTAGTATTAAAAAAAAAATTAAATATCAAACGTTGTTTCTCATTGCAAAAAGAAGTGGAAATATGTCTTTGTTTATTTAACAAAATTGAATGCTGGTGAGCTGAGGATAAAGTCCCAACCTTCAGGCTTTGTTTGACTAGAAAATGCAAGAAAATACAACAGTAACATTGAGAATAATAATGAACGTCCCATATTGTCTAAACCAGAGAATCCTGTGACCATAACTCACCTTATTTACGTACTTAGGCTTTGTTCCATAACTTGGTGTATGTATTTAGACATGTTATGCAAGGCAATGAGAAAGCACCAGAAACTCCAGCATAGAAATTTAGAATACATTGAGGAGTAACTCTGCAAAATAAAGTAATAATCAGAGTTCTACATCATTTTCCACAGCTTCTTCCCAGCATGCAATAGTGGACACACAAATGGGCTTGACCAGGTATCAGTCTTTGAACTGACTGCATTCAATCCAGGAGGACAGGATCTGGCCAACACAGTTCATAATTCAGTATTTTCATACTCAAAAGTCCATTAGGTCAAGAGTTACAGCGGTTTAAATGTCGAATATTACACTTAGCAACCTGGTCCTTCAGGCCTTGATGTTTCAGAACAAAAAAGGAGAGAAGAAACTATCACATTTGGGAGTGGTTGTGGTCACTGCGCCATTTACTGTGTGTTTGGTACCTGGCTGTTTGGTCCATTGGCTGCAGAACTGGGAGACAGACTGGGGCTGGAAGTTGCTTCTAGTGCTTGACTGCTGCTCCCAGTACTCCCTGTGCTTGTGTTTGCTGTGGGTGCAAGGGGATCATGCCCTTCTGAGTTTTCCAGCATTTCTTGAATAAGGGGTGGCATTGATCCAGGAATCTCCAACTTAAGTGTGATGACACGCTCTGCACCTGTATGCAGACAAAGATTTCCTCTTGGTTAGGGCCAATTTTATTTGTTACTTTGCCTTAATATTCTATACACACAACTTTACTCAAACAATTTCAGACCACCTTTTCATAAATCTCTTTTAAATCTCCTTAATTATTAGTTGCTGCAGTGAAAATAGTTTCATTGTCTCAGGTTGATCATCTTTTTTTAATAATGCTCCATGGAAATGCACACAGTTCTCTAACTGAAGCCTGACCAGTTTTATTAAATATTTATCATTAAAAAATGTTTGCCGTACTACAAAGCAGTACTATCCTCAAACACCATCATAGAAATCACAGGGCCAATCACATCAGATGAAGGTGAAAACATGTCACTCATTGTCCTTGAGAAAATTCCCAAAAGGAAGCACCTTCAATCTTTCTCTTTTCGGCAAAAAATTGGCAGATGGATTATAATGTTGGAAAATGTGAAGTTATGCACTTTGGTAGGAAGAATAAAGGAGCTGAATATTATCTAAATGGAGAAAGACTGCCAGTGGGAAACAATTACAACCAGCACAAAGTGATTTGGGGATCCTCGTGCATATATCACAAAAAGCTAGCATGCAAGTTCAGCAGGTAATAGGAAAGACAGATAGAATGTTGGTCTTTATTTCAAAGGAAATGGAGTATAAAAACAGGGAAGTCTTGCGAAAACTTTACATGAGTCTAGTTTGACCAAACTTGGGATAATATGAACAATTATCCAAGGAAAGATAAACTGGGATTGGAGGCAGCCCAGAGAAGGCTCACGAGGTTGATCCTGAGTCTGGAGGGATTTTCTTATGAAGAGAGCTTGGGTAGGCTGGGCCTGTGCTCATTTGAGTTTAGAAGGATAAGGTGCAAGCTTTTTGAGACATATAGGATTCTCAGGGGGTGTGACAGGGTACATGCTGAGCAGTTGTCTTTCCTTGTGAGAGTGTCTAGGACCAGGGGGCATAATCTCAGAGTAAGAGGTGACCCATTTAAGACAAAGATGAGGCTGGGTTGTTAAGTATGCTCAAGACTGAGATAGAGAGCTTTTTAATCAGTAAGAGCATCATGGGTTATGGGAATAAGGCGGGAAAGTGGAGTTGAGGATTATCACGTCAGATTAGTCATGATCTCATTGTGGAACTCGCTCGACGAGCCAAATGGTCTACTTTTGCTCCTACATCTTATTGTCTTTTGGTCAGTGCATTGATTATTGGAGTAGTTTGTGTGTGATCTGGAAGGGCCAAGTAATTGTCAATAGCCATATAAAGCAAACTCGAAAAGTGGCTACTGCACCTTAAGATGACTCTTTCTGAGAACATCTCCTCCTAACACGCAGTTTATTATCTTAGTGAATCTGCATCTTACTATATCACATTCAAAATGCAGTGACTAACTTGTGCTATTTGTAAGGTAGATAACATTTCAAAGGTTGTATGACCATTGGACACACAATAAACAGTCAGAGACAATGGGCGAAATTCTCCCGAAACGGCGCGATGTCCGCCGACTGGCGCCCAAAACGGCGCCAATCAGACGGGCATCGCGCCGCCCCAAAGGTGCAGAATGCTCCGCATCTTTGGGGGCTGAGCCCCAACATTGAGGGGCTAGGCCGACGCCGGAGGAATTTCCGCCCCGCCAGCTGGGGGAAACGGCCTTTGTTGCCCCGCCAGCTGGCGCGGAAATGACATGTCGGGGCGGCGCATGCGCAGGAGCGTCAGCGGCCGCTGACAGTTTCCCGCCCATGCGCAGTGGAGGGAGTCTCTTCCGCCTCCGCCATGGTGGAGACCGTGGCGGAGGCGGAAGGGAAAGAGCGCCTCCACGGCACAGGCCTGCACGCGGATCGGTGGGCCCCGATCGCGGGCCAGGCCACCGTGGGGGCACCCCCCGGGGTCAGATCGCCCCGCGCCCCCCCCAGGACCCCGGAGCCCGCCCGCGCCGCATTGTCCCGCCGGTAAATAGGTGCTTTAATTTACGCCGGCGGGACAGGCAATTTATCGGCGGGACTTCGGCCCATCCAGGGCGGAGAATCGAGCGGGGGGGGGCCCGCCAACCGGCACGGCGCGATTCCCGCCCCCGCCGAATCTCCGGTGCCAGAGACTTCGGCAACTGGCGGGGGCGGGATTCACGGCAGCCCCCGGCGATTCTCCGACCCGGCGGGGGGTCGGAGAATGACGCCCAATGGGAGAACTCATGAAAGCAGGAACCCGGGGCGTCATTCTCCGCCGGCGGGTGTCTCCGTTTTGCCGGCACCTGGGGGGTTTCCCGACGGCGTGGGGCTGCCCCACAATGGGAAACCCCATTGACCGGCCGGTGTAACGGAGCATCCAGCCGGCAGGTCGGGGCAGAAATGTGGCGAGGCGGGATGGAGAATTTCGCCCCTGACTTCCAAATGACCAGGGTAAGTTCCAGTATGACAGAACCAAAATAGCATCAATATTAGTAAACCTCTTAACCCCAAAAGCAACAGTCTTAAAAAAAGGAATAGCGAGAGAGAAACTATTAGCTTCTTAGGTGTTGCATTCCGTAGTTGGACTTACTGCTGACAACAGTAGTCAAAGAGCCAGAGGCAGTACTGATTTGAATGGGGGGCCTACAGGCTGGAGGATGATCTGTTAAAACAGTGGAGAGGAATTTGAGCACTTTAAATGCTCATAATTTGTTCCTCACTATTTTCTACCATGTAATGTCTTAATTGACATCCAAAGGCTTTCACTATTGGAGCATTGTTGTCACTTCATGCTAACAGAAGCACAGGAACTTGAATAGTTTATTTATCCCATGGATTCTGCACAGCCATCTTTGTGAATCCATTTTTTAAATCTCTTAACTTTTCTCTAAATTCTTAATTTCCACACTTTCCCAAATGTTCACTTTCCTTTTGTGCATTTCAATTAAGTTCATCTTCAGTGATTTGCTGGAGGTTGCTTATTCCACAATGACATAATTCAATTTTTTTTTCCTGAATTCCCTTTTAATTGGTTTACCTTGAAACGTAATGATTTTGTGTCTTTACACTGGATTCTTTCCTGTCAATTCACTTCAAAACTGTAAACACATTATTAGTCAGATCACCTTTTTTAGCCACCTTCACTGTCTCACTGTACCTCAGTCTTCTGATCAGAAACATCACCCTGGTGAATCATCGCTCAATTCTCTTCAAGGGCAGTATATTTTCCTGAGATAAGGTGAAACTGAATGCACATTGCAAATCAAATAACTGTTGCCTCAAATAACTACTCTCAATGAAGCAAAAAGAATAGTCTGATAGAAGTAACACCATTACTTTGGAGAAATGAACAAGTATGGAAAGAGATAGCAGAAATAAATGATCTTATTGTGGTACCTTTTGCACTGATGCTGCGCAAATCTGTGATTTTCATTAATATCTTTGGGAACATATGGGGTTTATTGGGTCTTCTTTTCCGTATATAAATCTTTAAAGCTTCCAAAAGTGGTTCCTGCAATTTGTCCACCTTTTCTGCATCTTCCAGATCTTGGCGGTCTATGAAGAAATTAATTGTAACAGACCATATTAGACATTCTGTAGACTTGAAGACCAAATCACCTTGTAATTGATTTTGCATTACTAATCTTCAAGGTGGTCTCCCTTTAATACATCTCGCTTCGGATGGGGGAAGGTGTTGGACCAACTGATGACACACCAGCAGATTTCAATATAAATGCCAATATGTAGCTGAGAAACATCAACAATGGAATCCATTAAAAATAAAACACCTAATGGACTTTTTAAAGCTACAGCTACTGTATAATTTCCATTTCAAAGCAGATCATCTATCAATCAATAAAATGTAGCAAGTGCTCAGATTTCTTTTAAACGTTCAACAGCAGGGTCAAGTTTTCAAAGCTAAAGATCACTGGATATTTAAATATCCGTCAGAAACATGACAGGAGAGTTTCCCAGCACAGTTTTCTAGTGTTGGTGCATTATGACAGTTTCTCCATTAGGAAACGTACTGTCATGCATGTCAACACTTACACAATGATGGTTAATGCAATGGTCGACTTATCTTTATGGGAAGGAGCCCTAAAATAAATCATTGCAGTAAAAACTCATCCAACTTACAATGTAGCATCTACATATTGAAACTGAAAGAACACTGATTTTGTATTTTAAAATGTGTCAATAATAAAAAACCAGGAGCAGGTGACCGCTTCAATTTTGGTTTGTCACTTGGGACTGGGGTCCCCTATTGTTCATGACTCATCTGAGGTGCTGTGAACCAAACTGGCTCAACTCTATGGAAATAGCTTGGGGTCTGAAAATGCCCACCTCTGCAATGGAGAAGGCAAGGGTGGCATTGCTGAGTATGGCCTTGATACCCTCACCCTTATTCCAGATACATTTAAATCCCAGACAACAGGAATTGGGTCCCATCCATCATATTTAAATCGCCCATCCCCACCTTGGCTCTCACATGAATGGGTGCATGAAAATCTGGGACGTTTGTATTAAAACCATAAATGTACGAAGGAAACCAAATTTTCATGATTCCCCACACCTGCTCTCAGTGGATCAGGTATGTAAAAATCCAGGCCTATTGCTCACTCTTCTTTTCAGAATGGCTAATGTGCAGCTTTATTTTCTTTTTATTGCTCTATGCATTGTTTTTACTATTACAGACTCTAAATTAGCTTTCCTGGCACTTGCGTGGTCCGAATGCTGCTTGCAAATGCTAAGCCCAAGCCTGGATATTGTCCGGTTCTTGCTGCATTTGGATGTGGCTGCTTCAGTATCTGAGTAGTCACAAATGATGCTGAATATTGTGTAATCATGGAACCATAGAAAATAGAAGCAGGAGTAGACCATTTAGCCTTTTGTGCCCGCTCCATTATTCATTATAATCATGGCTGATCATCCAACTCAGTAACCTGTTTCTGCTTTCCTCCCATATCCTTTGGTCCCTTTAGCTCCAAGAGTTATTTCTAACTCCGTCTTGAAAACATACAACAATGTTTTGGCCTCAACTGCTTTCCGTGGTAGTGAATTCCACAGGCTCACCACTCTCTGGGTGAAGAAATTTTGCATCTTAGTCCTAAATGGTCTACCCCGTAACCTCGGACTGTGAACCCTGGTTCTGGAAGCCCCGCCATCGGGAAAATACTTTCTGCATGGACAAGTGATTTTTAAAAAGATCCTTATCTTAAAGTTTCCCCTTCTTTACAGCTGTGATTGGCTTCTACTAATTTATAATTATCTCAATTTGACCAAACTGTCAATCTGCCAATTTAAGAGATAAATGTCTTTGTGTGATTTTGTATTTTTCCATAACCTGGCTTGCCAATTATGCCTCTAACATTAATTAGATTAACATTGTTTTCCAAAAGTCATTATGACCCTGACTGACTGTTACCATGGAAACAAATCTTGTCCAAGCCTGGGAAGGCATGTGAGTCTTTTATCACTGGCCTTGAATTCTCTCGCTGTTTCAAGCAACTTGCAAAATGTGAGAATGGTGTGTCTTATCTGATCAGTTCCCAGCTAGTCAGCTTTTCCTCACTCTCATGGTTAATATATTGATTTAGTTAATTACTCTTAAGGATTTAAGGATTTTTCCAACCAGGATTTCTTCATTAAACCTTTTATCTATCTTATCTATAGCTAACCAGAAAATCTGATTTCTATCGTGCATCTACCCTGTCTAGTCCTGTTAGAATTTTATCGGTTTCTATGAGATCCTCCCTCATTCTTGTCAACTTCCTAACCGACTCATTCTCGCCTCATACGTCATTCCCGCCATCCCAGGAATTAGTCTGGTACACGTTTGCTGCACTCCCTACATGAAAAAGAATATTCTTCCACAGATAAGACCAAAACTGCACACAATATTCCAGGTGTGCCTTACCAAGGCAGTAATTGCAGCAAGACGTCCCTGGTTCTGTACTCGAATCCTCTCACTATGAAGGCCAACAGGCCAGTTGCCTTCTTTACTGCCTGCTGCTACTGAATGCTTACTTTCAGTGACCAGTGTACAAAGACACACAGGTCTCATTGCACAATCCCCTCTTTCAATCTAGCCACTCAGATAATAATCTTCCTTCCTGTTTTTGTTATCAAATTGGATAACCTCGCATTTCTCCAAATTATACTGCACCAGCCATGCATTTGCCCACTCACTCAACTTGTCCAAACCACACTGAAGCATCTCTGCATCCTCCTCACAGCTCACGCTCCACCCCAGCTTTGGGTCATCTGCAAATTTGGAGATATTGCGTTTAGTTTCCTCATCTAAATCATGAATATGCATTGTGTACAGCTGGGGTCCTAGCACTGATCCCAGTGGTACCCCACTAGTCACTGCCTGCCACTGTTTCCCAATTGCTCTGCTAATAAATCTTTTATAATGAACTCCAGCATTTTCCCCACTGCCGACGTCAGGCTAAATTGTCTATAATCCCCTAATTTCGCTCTACGTCCCTTTTAAAATATGGGGGTTACTTTAGTTACCCTCCAATCCGTAGGAAATGTTCCAGAGTCTGTAGAATTTGAAAGATGACCACCAATTCATCCACTATTGTGAGGGGCACTTCCTTAAGTACACTGAAATGTAGATTATCAGGCCCTGGGGATTTATCGGTCTTCAACCCCCAACAACATTTCCCTACTAAAACTGATTTTGTTCAGTTCCTCCCTCTCACTAAACCCCAACATTTCTGGTACGTTATTTATGTCCTCCTTCGTGAAGACAGAACCAAAGTATGTATTTAGTTGGCCAGCCATTTCTTTGTTCCTCATTATAAATTCCCCTGTTTTTGACTGTAAGGGTCTTACATTGTCTCCACCAGTCTTTTTCTCTTCACATACCTATAGAAGCTTTCACAGTCAATTTTGATGTGTCCCGCAAGCTTACCCATGCACTCTATTTTCCACTTCTTAATCAATCCCTTTTGAGCTTCTCTGCTCAATTCTAAACTGCTCCCAATCCTCAAGTCTGTTGTTTTTTGCATTGTCCTGCTTTTTGTGGACAGAGCAGAGCTAGATAATTTTCCACTTTGGCAGGATATTCCTCATCATTGTAACTGTAGGGGAACAGCTTGGCTGAGGGTGTGTCTCATTCTGAAACACAAATCTTCAGCACTACATTCGCGATATTGCCAGGGCCCAAAGCTTGTGACGTATCCAGTGCCTTCCCCCATTGCTTGATATCATCTGGAGTGAATTGTATTGTCTGAACATTGGCATCTATGATGCTGGGTCTTTCAGACGAGGCCAAGGTGGATCATCCATCGGCACTTCTGGCTAAAGAATGTTGCAAATCCTTCAATTCTGTCTTTTGCACTGATCTGCTGGGCTCCCCCAACATTGAGAATGGGGACGTTTATGGAGCCTCCTGCTCTTGTTAATTGTTCACCACCATTCATAACCTATTTGGGAAGCACGGTAGCACTGTGACTAGCACTGTGGCTTCATTGCTCCAGGGTCCCAGGTTCGATTCCCCGCTGGATCACTGTCTGTGCGGAGTCTGCACGTTCTCCCCGTGTCTGCGTGGGTTTCCTCCGGGTGCTCTGGTTTCCTCCCACAGTCCAAAGACGTGGAGGTTAGGTGGATTGGTCATGCTAAATTGCCCTGAGTGTCCAAAAAGGTTAGGAGGGATCACTGGATTACGTGGATAGGGTGGAAGTGTGGGCTTAAGTGGGTCGGTGCAGACTCGATGGGCTGAATGGCCTCCTTCTGCACTGTATGTTCTATGTTCTATGAGATAGGTCAGAGGAACTTTGATCAGATCCATTGACGACGGGATTGCTTAGCCCTGTTCATAGCGTGATGTTATTGCTATTTAGCATACTTATGGCAGCGTTATCGTCTCACCAGATTGCTCTCTCACTTTTAGGTGCTTCTGGTGCTGCTCGGTGGCACAGTGGTTAGCACTGTTGCCTCACAGCGCCAGGTACCGGGTTCAATTCTGACCTTGGGTGTCTGTATGGAGTTTGCACGTTCTCCCCGTGTCTGTGTGTGTCACAGTCCAAAGATGCGCAGATTAGGTGGATAGACCATGATATATTGCTCCTTAATGTCCAAGATGTGTAAGTTAGGTGGGGTCATGGGATTACAGGGATGGGACAGGGAGTGGACCTAGGTAGGGTGCTCTTTCAGAGGGTCGGTGCAGATTCGATGGACTGAATGACCTCCTTCTGCACTGTCAGGATTCGAAGATCCTGGATTATTCTTCTCCACATCTCAATATGGATAACTGGGGCTCTTTCTGGGGAAGGTGGGACCTCTACAGACAGGATGGTCTACATCTGAACCTGAGGTGCACAAATATCCTGGGGGGGAGATTTGTTAGTGCTCTTTGGGGGGGTTTAAACTAATGCAGCAGGGGCATGGGAACCTGGATTGTAGTTTTAGGGTAAGGGAGAATGAGAGTATAGAGGTCAGGAGCACAGATTTGACGTCGCAGGAGGGGGCCAGTGTTCAGGTAGGTGGTTTGAAGTGTGTCTACTTCAATGCCAGGAGTATACGAAATAAGGTAGGGGAACTGGCAGCATGGGTTGGTACCTGGGACTTCGATGTTGTGGCCATTTCGGAGACATGGATAGAGCAGGGACAGGAATGGATGTTGCAGGTTCCGGGGTTTAGGTGTTTTAGTAAGCTCAGAGAAGGAGGCAAAAGAGGGGGAGGTGTGGCGCTGCTAGTCAAGAACAGTATTACGGTGGCGGAGAGGATGCTAGATGGGGACTCATCTTCCGAGGTAGTATGGGCTGAGGTTAGAAACAGGAAAGGAGAGGTCACCCTGTTGGGAGTTTTCTATAGGCCTCCAAATAGTTCTAGGGATGTAGAGGAAAGGATGGCGATGATGATCCTGGATCAGAGCGAAAGTAACAGGGTAGTTATTATGGGAGACTTTAACTTTCCAAATATTGACTGGAAAAGATATAGTTCGAGTACATTAGATGGGTCGTTTTTTGTACAGTGTGTGCAGGAGGGTTTCCTGACACAATATGTTGACAGGCCAACAAGAGGCGAGGCCACGTTGGATTTGGTTTTGGGTAATGAACCAGGCCAAGTGTTGGATTTGGAGGTAGGAGATCACTTTGGGGACAGTGACCACAATTCGGTGACGTTTACGTTAATGATGGAAAGGGATAAGTATACACCGCAGGGCAAGAGTTATAGCTGGGGGAAGGGCAATTATGATGCCATTAGACGTGACTTGGGGGGGATAAGGTGGAGAAGTAGGCTGCAAGTGTTGGGCACAATGGATAAGTGGAGCTTGTTCAAGGATCAGCTACTGCGTGTTCTTGATAAGTATGTACCGGTCAGGCAAGGAGGAAGGCGTAGAGCGAGGGAACCGTGGTTTACCAAAGAAGTGGAATCTCTTGTTAAGAGGAAGAAGGAGGCCTATGTGAAGAAGAGGTGTGAAGTTTCAGTTGGGGCGATGGATAGTTACAAGGTAGCGAGGAAGGATCTAAAGAGAGAGCTAAGACGAGCAAGGAGGGGACATGAGAAGTAATTGGCAGGTAGGATCAAGGAAAACCCAAAAGCTTTCTATAGGTATGTCAGGAATAAGCGAATGACTAGGGAAAGAGTAGGACCAGTCAAGGACAGGGATGGGATGTTGTATGTGGTGTCTGAAGAGATAGGAGAGATACTAAATGAATATTTTTCGTCAGTATTCACTCAGGAAAAAGATAATGTTGTGGAGGAGAATGCTGAGACCGAGGCTATTAGAATAAATGGCATTGAGGTACGTAGGGAAGAGGTGTTGGCAATTCTGGACAGGCTGAAAATAGATAAGTCCCCGGGGCCTGATGGGATTTATCCTAGGATTCTCTGGGAGGCCAGGGAAGAGATTGCTGGACCTTTGACTTTGATTTTTATGTCATCATTGGCTACAGGAATAGTGCCAGAGGACTGGAAGATAGCAAATGCGGTCCCTTTGTTCAAAAAGGGGAGCAGAGACAACCCCGGCAACTATAGACCGGTGAGCCTCACGTCTGTAGTGGGTAAAGTCTTGGAGGGGATTATAAGAGACAAGATTTATAATCATCTAGATAGGAATAATATGATTAGGGATAGTCAGCATGGCTTTGTGAAGGGTAGGTCATGCCTCACAAACCTTATCGAGTTCTTTGAGAAGGTGACTGAACAGGTAGACGAGGGTAGAGCAGTTGATGTGGTGTATATGGATTTCAGTAAAGCGTTTGATAAGGTTCCCCACGGTAGGCTATTGCAGAAAATACGGAGGCTGGGGATTGAGGGTGATTTAGAGATGTGGATCAGAAATTGGCTAGCTGAAAGAAGACAGAGGGTGGTGGTTGATGGGAAATGTTCAGATTGGAGTTCAGTTACAAGTGGCGTACCACAAGGATCTGTTCTGGGGCCGTTGCTGTTTGTCATTTTTATCAATGACCTAGAGGAAGGCGCAGAAGGGTGGGTGAGTAAATTTGCAGACGATACTAAAGTCGGTGGTGTTGTCGACAGTGTGGAAGGATGTAGCAGGTTACAGAGGGATACAGATAAGCTGCAGAGCTGGGCTGAGCAGTGGCAAATGGAGTTTAATGTAGAGAAGTGTGAGGTGATTCACTTTGGAAGGAATAACAGGAATGTGGAATATTTGGCTAATGGTAAAGTTCTTGGAAGTGTGGATGAGCAGAGGGATCTAGGTGTCCATGTACATAGATCCCTGAAAGTTGCCACACAGGTTGATAGGGTTGTGAAGAAGGCCTATGGAGTGTTGGCCTTTATTGGTAGAGGGATTGAGTTCCGGAGTCAGGAGGTCATGTTGCAGCTGTACAAAACTCTGGTACGGCCGCATTTGGAGTATTGCGTACAGTTCTGGTCACCGCATTATCGGAAGGACGTGGAGGCTTTGGAGCGGGTGCAGAGGAGATTTACCAGGATGTTGCCTGGTATGGAGGGAAAATCTTATGAGGAAAGGCTGATGGACTTGAGGTTGTTTTCGTTGGAGAGAAGAAGGTTAAGAGGAGACTTAATAGAGGCATACAAAATGATCAGGGGGTTAGATAGGGTGGACAGTGAGAGCCTTCTCCCGCGGATGGAAATGGCTGGCACGAGGGGACATAGCTTTAAACTGAGGGGTAATAGATATAGGACAGAGGTCAGAGGTAGGTTCTTTACGCAAAGAGTAGTGAGGCCGTGGAATGCCCTACCTGCTACAGTAGTGAACTCGCCAACATTGAGGGCATTTAAAAGTTTATTGGATAAACATATGGATGATAATGGCATAGTGTAGGTTAGATGGCTTTTGTTTCGGTGCAACATCGTGGGCCGAAGGGCCTGTACTGCGCTGTATCGTTCTATGTTCAATGTTCTATGTTCAATGAACCACAGTTGATCACCTTGGTTTGATGGTAATGTGGAGTGAGGGATGTGCTGGACCATGTGGTTACAGATTGTTATATACAATCCTGCTGCTGCTGATGGCCACAGAGCCTCATCGATGTCACTTTTGAGCTGCCAGATCTGTTCTGAATTTATCCCATTTGGCATGGTGGTAACGCCAAACAATTCCTTCAGTGTCAGGATGGGACTTCATCTCCACAAGGACAGTGACTGCCCGGTGATAACCTCCACCTGCCCATACTGTCATGTGCAGATTTTTGTGAAGGGGTAAAAGATTTGCCCTCTTGTTGGTTCTCTGGCTAACTGCCAAGGGCCCAGTCTGGCAGTTTTGTCCTTCAGGACTTGGCCAGCTCAGCCAATAGTGTGACCAGTCTCTGTGATGGACATTGAAGTCCCTCACCCAGAGTATATTCTGTGCCTTTGTGACCCTCAGTGCTTCTACCAAGTGGTGTTGAACGCTGAGGAGTGAGGAGTACTGATTCATCAGCTGAAGGGAGATTGGGGGGGGGTGGTCGGTGGTCATCAGCAGGAGGTTTCCTTGCCCAGGTATGACCTGATGCCATGAGATTTCCTGGGATCAGGAGACAATTTTGAGAACTCCCAGGGCTACTCCCTCCTGAATATATTCCACTGTACCGCCACCTCTGGTGGGTCTATCCTGCCAACAGGACAGGACATACCCAGCGATGGTGATGGTGGTGTCTGGGACATTGTCCAAGATATGATTTGGTGAGTATAAATGTGCCAGACTGTTGCTTAAGTGGAGTGGGACAGCTCTCCCAACGTTGATACAAGCACCCAGATGTCAGTGAGAAGGATTTGGGGTCGACTGGGCAGGGAGTGATTTTTTCATTTCTGACTTCGATGCCTAGGTCAATGACAGGTGATCCATCTAGTTTAATTCTTTGGATATGTTTTTGCAATTGATTGATACAACTGAATGACTTGCCAGGCCAGTTCTGTGAACCATATGTCGGCTAAGCCGGTAAGGACTGTACGGGCGCGATTCAGCAGACTGAAGTTAAAGTCCACCGTTGATGCACTATCAATTACCACAAAGACGAGAGTAGTGGAACAATGGAGGCTTTATTGAGCAAGATGTTGTGCCTCCTGTAGATGGAACCAGAATGGCTGCAGCAAAGAAGAGTACACACATTTATACGCCGCCTACTAGGCGTAGCCAGCAGGCAGAGATTTACCCTTGTACCTCTAATATACGGGCAGTGCCGTAATACATATAATATACTACTAGTGGAGACTACCACAACCGTCAGATGCGATTTCTCGGCGGCGGCGGCACCGAGGAACATCCCGCTATCCAATGGCACTTTGCTGTTCTTTTTGGCCTTGGGCGTCTTTTCCCCATCGAGGCCCACCTAGAGGGCTTTCCTGCTATCGCGTAGAAGCCCTGACAGCCTGGCAGTGCCACCTGGGCAGAATGGCACTTCCAGAATGTCAGACTGGCAGTGCCAAGGTGCCCAGGTGCCAGGGGAAGTACCAGGCCCTGTCCCTGACATCCCACAGGGATCTCCAATGGCCTGAGAGACTCCCCCAGGTGCCATTACGCCTTGTTAACGATTGTGTGAACGAGTACTAAACGGCGCCCTGATGAGGTCTCCCAGGCGTGGCCAGTGAGTCCCAGGCTCCGGGTGAATCTATTAGTCTCATTTAATCGGCTAGCAAGGGTGAGATTCAGATCACGGTGGGCAGAGTGAATCGGGACACCCGCGATCAGCCAATTTGGGGCTTGCGCGCGATTCACCCATTGTGCCCGGATCCGGGCCGAGCGCAACTGGGTCGCTGAATCATGCCCTACATCTCTTTCCTATAATGGGAGGCAGTGGTATAGTGGTATTGTCGCTGGACTAGTAATCCAGAGACCTGGGGATCTGGGTTCAAATCCCACCATGGCAGATGGTGAAATTTGAATTCAATAAAACTCTGGAATTAAAAGTCTAATCATGAGGATGAAACCTCTGTCGAATGTCATAAACACGCATTTGGTTCACTAATGTCCCTTAGGGAAGGAAATCGGTCATACTATCTGGTCTGGCCTACATGCGACTGCAGATCCACAGCAATGTGGTTGATCCTTAATTGCCCTTGGACATGGGCAATAAACGCTGGCGCAGCTAGTGACACCCACATCTCATGAGCAAATAATAAAAAAGAAAAAAAATGAGGGATAGAATAATAGAGTGAGGGAGGGTGGGGGCATGGATGGAACACCCCTCACGTCCCCAGAAACCACATAGGTGTGGAGCCGACATGAAGAGTGTGAGCAGGTAGGAAGAGGGGTGTTCGACCTGAGTGGGCCATCCCACAATTAGCCAAGGGTGATTCTCGAAGAGCAAACCCTGTTCCCCCCTTCCACAAACCCATCCCTTCCTTCTGCTGTTTATATAAATAAATTTTTTAAAAAATGGTTTCCTGCTCCCAGTCGGCTGCCATGCCATATGTTTTATGGCATGGGCAGTGTATTATCAGGCTCAATTGGCTAATAAGAAGCCTAACTGACCCGTAGTTGTTCATTCAAATGTCAGCCCTCCCAAACCCCCTCTGAGGTTGAACTTGGGGATGGGATAGGCCCGCACTCCATTTTGTGTGGCCCCCTCCACAGGAAACATGCCCGCCCGGGGCACGTTAAATTCAGCCTGAGGTAACCAGATGCGTTTTATAACAATCCCATGGTTTTATGGTCATCATTATTGACTGTTTTTAGTTTTTTATTTCAGATTTATTTGTTCAATTTACTGAATTTAAGATCACCAGCTGCCTTTGTGGGATTTGAACTCATGTTGTCAGCTCATTAGTCAAGCCCTCTGGATTACTGATATTGCAACATAATCACTATCCGACTGCATCCAAACTAATCACTAGCTCTTAACCTTGGTTCAAAGTAGCTCACCCTTCTCTGAATCAGGAGATCATGATTTCAAGCGCTACCCGAGGATTTGAACACATAACCAGGATGATACTGCACTGAAGCACTGCTGCAGTGTTGAGCTGTTGTTTTATGGATGAGACATTAAACTGAGATCCCATCTGCCTTCCCAGGTGCACACAAAAGATTCCACGGCACTATTTCAAAAAGAGCGGGAGAGTTCTCCCTGGTGTCTTGGCCAATATTTCTTCTTAGGCAATCCCTCAGGGTACAGGATGACTTGCCTCCACTGCAGTTCGATGGTTTCTGAGATAGCTGATATGTCCAATGTACGATCTGAGGACTCCGCCACATGGGGGATGATGGTGCTCAGAGGGTTGAATTGATGAGTTGTTTAAAGGTTTGTGTATGTACCCGATGAAGTCTCTCGATGTGTTTGGTGCCTTCCCAAGTGAACCTTCTCCATTTAGGTCAGTCACAAGCCTGGGCCTCCCGTGAATTGGCGAGGGTGATTGATTTCTTCAGCAATGCCTTGAAAATATCCCTAAAGTATTTCCACTATCCTTCTGTCAGTCTCCTCTCAGGTCCGAGTTCTATTTAGAGCTGTTGCTTTGGGAGCCTCATGCTGGGCACACGAATGACATCTCCCGGCCAGCAGAGCTGGGTTTGAGTGATTAGCGCTCCGATATTAGGCTTGTTGCCTTGGGAAAGGCGCTGCTTTGGACCATCTTTCTTGCTACTGGATTTGGAGGGTATTTTAAAGGCACCACAGTGGCACTGTCCCCGGTACTTTGAAGTACTTGCTGAGGGTTGTTCAAGTCTCTGAAGCAGGTAGGAGCACAGGGATCACTGTGGCCCAGTAAACCAAGACATTAGTCTCAGGTTTGCGATCCAGGTCCACAAATACTCATCCTCAGTCAGCCGGAGGCAGAGCTGGCACATTAGAGGCAATAATGAATTTTATCGACTGTGTCTGTCCTCCTTGAGAGGATTCTCTCAAGATGTGGGAAATGGTCCACATTTTCCTGGATCTCGGCATTGAACCTAATTGATGGAGGAGCTAGGTCAGTTAGTTGGAAGAGGGCCTTAGTTTTTCAGGTGTTTCGTGAAAGATCCATTTTTACAAATACTTCAGCGAAGGAGTCGACAATGACCTGGACCTTAGCTTTTGAGTAAGCTGACACACACGATCATTCTGCAAACTGGAACATAAAAGATTGGGATTGGAGGGATTTTAGTTTTGGATTCAGGATGGTGCAGGTGGAGAGATTCCTATCTGTTCTGTCAAATATCTCCATGCCTTTGGGCAATAGTTGTGACAATTATCTATCCCTCAGTCAACACCAGCAAAACAGATGATCTGGTCACATCACATGGCTGTTTGTGGGAGTTGGTAGGACAGGCTGCTGCATTTCCCTACCATACACCAGCCACTACACGCCAACAGTACTTTAGCAGCTGTGACGTGTTTTGGGATATCTTGCCGACCCGAAGAAATTTAAGTTCTTTTTCCAGGTACCTCACTTTCACACTCTGGGAATAAGCAACTCTGCCAGGAGGTGGCAGCATCACAACACAAACGCAATGGAGACTTGATTGTGCAGCAGAAAGGCTTACACTGCTTCCTGGGGGTGCGAGGCACTGCTGGCTGTGTCCTACCCCACCCACGTGGTGTTACAGCAGCAAAATGGCACATGCTGGTACATCCCTTGTGTGTTCTAGGAGCCTTTGAATTGGCACAATTTTGACGTCACACAGCTCAACCAGCTGATGTGACACCAGAATTCCAAATTTGAACCACCCAGCTCATGTCCACATCTTCGTCACTCTGGAGCTTTGCACGGGCCTTCTTCAAAGGATGGGGCACCAAATTGGAGATAAGAAAGCTTTTGCCAACTTTCCCTATTCCAAAGTATCCGAAAGTACTCTGGAGTGTTTCTGGAGGCTGAGCTCCTGGATCTGGCAGGGTGGGTTGCTGCATTCCCACAGGGATGGCAGAGGATCTGCTGATGACATGTCCAGATGAAGGCTGCAGCAATTGTGCTATCTCTGAGTCTGGAACCTACAGAGAGATTGGGGCAGAGGCTGCAGAGAAGGAAACTTCTGCATGATGCCGTCTGCCAAGCTGGAGCTGGACTCCTCAATGCTCCTTGACAATGTCGGTCAGTACATCCAACCTGTTGATGTGCATGAAATCAGCGCTCTCCTGTGTGCTGCCCTATTGAAGTCGTCTTTAGAGTGCTCCATAGCAGAACCTGCCTGTGATCTCTGCCTCCAGTCAGCTAACAAATGTACCATCCTTTACCCTTGGCCTGGCTGCAGCCTATTTGTGCCTGGATGACTCTTCGCATGCCGATGCCAACCCAATGTTAGCCTCTAAGGCAGATGTAGTGACATTTTCTGAGCTAGTGGCTGTGGGTGTCAGATAAGTGATGGGGCCTCCTCGTCAATCCTGTGCTACTGCTCTCTCTTCATATCCCGGGGCTACCATGGTTGAGCAAGTGGAGCCTCTGGGTGTTTGGAAGCAGGAACTCAGAAAGGGGAAGGTCTGGGTAGGGTATGGGGGAAGGAAAGGAAGTGGTCCAAGGCTGCACCATCTGCAGTTTGCTCGTCATGTCAGATAGCAGATGAAGGTGAACTGGGGGGTTGAGATGGGGGTACGGCAGGAATATGCCAGTAACCTTATGCTGGGGACCTCTGTAGGCCTCAGGTGATGCAGGGATTTTGAGCCACACTGCAAAATCAGGCAGTGTGGTCTACTCCGTCACTGTGGCGTGATGGGCCTGATAGAGCCAGCAAGGCCGGCTCCACAGAGATCAGAGTCCCCCTTAGAGATGGCATCCTGGACAGCACAGAAAATAACCCTCCCCCCCCCACTCAGCCCCCAACCGCCCATGGACACGGGGAATCCACCCCTCACCACAAGCATCATCATCGGGGGCTCCTCCCCTCACAGGCATCAGCATTAGGAGCTCTCCCCACCCACTCTCTCCATCAGGAGCCCCACCTCCCCACACCAAGCATCAACCCTTTTTCACACCAGCAATTAGAATGCAGATTTATGATTTATCGAGTATGAAACAGTTTGAGAAGGTGCAAGATTTACCCAAGAGCTCAACAGACCTACCCCCACAGATCAGACAGATGGCACTAAGAAGGCCAGTCTCGGTGTCATCCATTTCAAGTGGCAGGAGTTGGTTGGCAAAGGTAAAGACGAGGTCAGTGAGAGGGCCAAAACCCGCATTGTGCATCTGAATCCTGTTCAAGGTAAGGCCATCGGAGAAGGTCATTGTGTCTTGCTCAGGTGTGTATCGGGTGCAGATTCGGAGAATCTGTTGGTGTGAAATGAAAAATTGATTATTTTTCTGAATGCCATTGGTAATACTTCTGTAAAACAATATACTGTTACTGAAAAGATAAAAAGGAGAAGTTTTGTCTGCAAGCTTTTAAAAATGAATCTCACTTAAATTGAGAGATGGAAAATAGTTACGTAACTTAGAAAGGAAAATGAACAGGTGAGAAATTATTTATGTCTAGATACAAAACACCTGTAACTGCACTTTAAATATAATTCATTGCAGAAAGAATGCTGGGATATTTCAGCAGGGTAAGGAAGGACTTGTGGAAGTATAAGACTTGTTCGGGCAGATGTCCATTTATGGATGCCCACTGGGACCTTGTTGGAGGAATGGTATGCATGGCATTGAATGCTGGTATCTTGCCAGTAACCAGTATATTTTGGCTAGAGTACCAGCCTCCCCAAACAGGTGCCGGAATGTGGCGACTAGGGGCTTTTCACAGTAACTTCATTTGAAGCCTACTTGTCACAATAAGCGATTTTCATTTCATTTCATAGAGTACTGAGGAATAGTAGATGACACCAGAACAGTAGATCTGTCTCATTTTCAGATGACAGGTATCCAGGGAGTGAAGCAATCGTCTGCCCTCAACCCCAAAGAGAAATTCCTGCTGCTGGCACGTGGGTCTCAGTGAAACGCTCTTCAGATCTCGTGAATGGCTGCCTCACGATCAGAAGACTCCGAGAGAGACTCCGACCAATATTTCACCAGTTTTCCTGGGCTTCAAACCATAGTGGTAACATCGATTTCTGCAATATTTCTGTAACAATGATCATAGGACAGCTTCACAATAATGGAGTGACACCCATTCTCTTAATAAAAGGTGACAAATCAGGGCCAGGTGTGCTGTTAACATTTACCATAACTTCAAGGAAATATGTCACATACAACTAGTGCAGTACTTTCTCATGTTGCCAGATGGTTTCTATGGGGCAATTGAAATAAATTGACTTGTTACATAAGACACTTGTCTTCTATTTGACACATTAGTGCACTGCTGGTTCAGAGAGTTGGTAGGCATCCCCTCTGGTTGTCTGAAAAGGATCAGTTGTGTATCTAGTGTGTTTTGTATCCAGCCAAAAACATTGGTTGCCTTGAAAGCTACTGGGAGATCTGACCCCTGTCTTGAAGCTGTTCAGGAGGACCGGTTCCAGAAAGCCTTACAATTCTGTCACTGACCCTTTCTGTCATCATTTAAGGCTGACCTTGGCCATGTGGGAGAAGTTCATAGAGGGATCTGTTGATGGGCTTGAATGAACAGGGGTGGGAGGGGGCTCAAAGGGGGCATTAACACTGCATGGATCAGTTGGTGCTGTAAATGCTTGGCAATAGTGTGTAAGTGAACTGTTTAAATTGATAAAGGAGTTTGATAAGATAGATAGAGAGAAACTGTGTCCCTTGGTGGGAAGATCAAGGAAGTTGAACCAATGCAGTGGGAAGAGGTTTATGGCCCCACCGTGTCAAGCAAAGCATTCACAAGTCCATTGGCTTTGTCAGGACTAGAAAATCCCACTGGCGGGAGGGGCTGTAAAATTCCACCCAATGGTTATTTTGAGAGTGGCTGTTTTAATTGCAATTGTCCTCACAGGAACCAGGGACGGGTTTCTACATCCTGTCGCACCAGATTTCTGGTGCAGCATTCTCCGTTTCGCCGGCTGGTCAATGTGGGGATTGCTCAATGTGGGGCAGTCCCACACCGTCAGGAAACCCCTGGGCTGTCGGCAAAATGGAGAATCTCGATGGTGGAGAATTCAGCCCCAGTGCAGGGGATGGAGAAATTTGATTTGCCATGCAGATAGGAATAAGGGATGTGTTAACTATCAAAAGTGATGCTCAAACTAAATCAGAAGTAGTTCTTACAAAGGGGAAATGACCCATTGTGGACAGTCTCCTCCCAATGCATTTCCATGAGTTGTTGTCCTGATTGTCTGCAACAATTCTGTCAGTAGATGGCTAACAAATGGGATCCTCACTCACTACTTCACCAGAACGTCTGCTGATCTTCCAACAAAGTTATGACTGACTAGGAGACTCATGACTGAATTGAGTGCCTAGTGTTATACATTTGTTGTGTTTTTAATGTAGGCTGATTATTGTACTTCATATTTATGTTAGATATTTCAAAATTAAAATTCATCGATAAACATCTGGGGCGGGATTGATTCTCTGTTCCTGAGACTAATTTTTGATGTTGGTGCAGACTTCGTGGACTTCCACGATAGCAAAATTGGCGTTGAACCTGGACCGATTCAGCAACTGTGGAGGGGCGAGCACCGGCGCCAAATGGAACACAATCAATTGCAATGAGAAATGGTGCGGGATTTGCCGGGTCTGTGATTGACACTCGGGAGGCTGACAAGCTGTAGCCGCAAAAACACATTACAATCCCCACACACGCTCATCCCGTTGATGGGTCCGCTGGAGCCAGAGGGCACCTATGTGGGGTGCCCTGGGGGGACCCCCCTTTACGACCCTTGGCCCTAGGTTGACAGTGGGCAGTCAGCGGCGTGCGCAGCTGCATGATTGCCTTGCAGGCTGCGGCAATGTTGTTCCGCGCCCACCCCCCGCTACTCCTCTCCGGCCCTGGCAGAAGCCCCCCCGGCAGGCGACACAACTGTCAGCAAACTATGGCGATGTTGGACACTTTCTGCACCCGCTGTCTCTCCCTCAGCAGCCACGATGCTGGTTTCATGACTTTTAAAAGCACAAGTGACCGCGCCATTGGGAACTCGGCCCATCAGAGGCGGAGAATACTGGGTCGGGCCCTCTAATGATATGCAAATGGTGGTTACCGAACTTGCGTTCTGGAACGCATTGACGCCACAGAATTGTGATTTGGCATGAAATCGCGTCCGCCGCAATTTCGGTGTCGGAACCGATTCTCCGCCCAATTGCATATCATGATTCCGGCATCGGCCAACGGAGAATCCCGCCCCTGGTCTGTGGAGCACAACTATTATTTTAAATCCGATTTGATCTCATAAAATAATTTAATATACGTTTGTGGGGGGAAAATTTGTTTTATGTGTTATCGATTCTCGTGGCATTACACAAACTGACCATTCCGCAGGGGCAGTTGGGGCTGGTTTGGCTCAGGGCTAAATCGCTGGCTTTGAAAGCAGACCAAGGCAGGCTAGCAGCACGGTTCGATTCCCGTACCAGCCTCCCCGAACAGGTGCCGGAATGTGACGACTAGGGGCTTTTCACAGTAACTTCATTTGAAGCATACTTGTGACAATAAGCCATTTTAATTTAATTTCATTTCATTTTAGACAGCACTGCGGGTGGCACCTATGTGGCCCACACTTCATCAGTTATATCTTTGAGAAAATCCTCTATGCTGCACAGGTAACTGCTCACCATAGTGTAGTCTGCTTCCCCGAGGGAATGGACAGCGCTACACAAACAAATGTTTCCTCTTAAAAGTGTTTTAATTGTTAGCTGAAGGCTAATAGAACTCTGTGAGGGCAGAGCACAAGTTCTGGATTGTGGTGTACACGGTCTACTTATGGGAATCCTCATTAGACCACTGAAAGAAGAAACAGCATTGAAAAAACTATTATGTAGCTAAACTATGCAACACTTAAATCATGAAGAATACAGTTACTGATTTCTTCCCCTGTTAAACACTGAATTAATGTTAAGTTATAAATGTCAATAATTTATCAATGCCGCATAAATGTACGCTGTCTATAGTTCCAAACATATTTCAGTTACTGACATCACATCATAACCTTTACACCAAGATAACAGTGATACTAACCGCCTTCATTGTGAAAATCAATTAATGCATAGCAAAGACTAAGGGAGAGTGAATTAAACTCCTTCACTGAAGTGTGAGCCATATTTCCCCAATAAATTTAAAACTCAGACATCAAGCATATAATTTCTACCACATTTAAACAGATTCACGGAATACCTGAGAGCAATGCTCAGAGCTCTCTGATTTAGTATTGGAGGGTCACTAGATTACAGCGTAACTTCACTGATCCCATTGTTGCAACTTTTAGATCTGCACTGGATATGCTATTGGGATGAGAATCAGGAGTTTACTTTTACTGCCCAATATATAATCATATGATAGCGTGACCTGGGATTCATAAGAATGAAATCCATTATTGTGTGTACTGAATACTCACATGTGCCCTCACATGCATTTCTCCTATATTCTGAGTGGAAGATTGATAAACACTTTATTAAGATGAGGTCAACTGTGAACCAGATGCTGTTTAATTTTACATCTCATACAAAAATGAACAAAACTCATTTTTCAGAGAAACCACCACTGTTTCTTGTAGTATAGAAAATAACAAAGTAGACCTGTTAATGTTGTAAATTCAGCTTGCGGTCTATCTATCCCTGAAACTGGTTGGATTTAACAGTAGGACGAATGGATTTGCTACCTCCCGAACTCCCGTTCCAAATTTGCTACAAGCTGCCTGTGCCCAAGGTAGATAGAAAGCCAAGTATTTAATGATATAATAATCTTTATTAGTGTCACAAGTCGGCTTACATTAACACTGCAATGAAGTTACTGTGAAAATTCCCTAGTCACCACACTCCGGTGCCTGTTCGGTACACTGAGGGAGAATTCAGAATGTCCAATTCACCTAAGTAGAGCGATTTTAGAAAGATGCAAAGGTAACAGGGTTGTTGTGGTAGGGGATTTTAATTTCCCCTATATTGACTGGGACTCACTTAGTGCTAGGGGTTTGGATGGGGCAGAGTTTGTAATGTGTATACAGGAAGGCTTTTTGATGCAATATGTAGATAGTCCAACTAGGGAAGGGGCAGTATTGGATCTGGTATTGGGGAATGAGCCTGGAGAGGTGGTTGAGGTTTCAGTAGTGGAACATTTTGGGAGTAGTGACCACAATTCCGTAAGTTGTAGGGTACTTTTGGACGGGATGAGGGTAATCCTCGCATTAAGGTGCTAAACTGGGGAAAGGCAAATTACGATAACATTAGACAGGAGTTGAAGAATTTGGATTGGGTGCGGCTGTTGGATAATATATCAACATCGGACATGTTGGAGTCTTTCAAGCAACAGTTGATTAGGATTCAGGAAAGTCACGTTCCTGAGAGAATGAAGGATAAGTATGGGAAGTTTAGGGAGCACTTGGATAACGAGGGATTGTGAACCTCGTCAAAAAGAAAAAGGAGTCTTTTGTACGGTCTAGAATGGTGGGGACAGTCGAATCCCTTGAGGAATATAAAGAAAGTAGGAAGGTACTGAAGCGGGAAATTACGAGGGCTCGGAGGGGTCATGAAAAGTCCTTGGCAAGTAGGATTATGGTGAATCTCAAAGCTTTTTATTCATATGTAAAAAGCAAGAGGGTGGCTAGGGAAAGGATTGGACCACTTAAGGACAGTGGGGGGGAATCTGTGTGTTGAGCCAGAGGAAATGGGCGAGGTACTAAATAAATACTTTGAATCAGTGTTCACTAAAGAAAGGTACTTTGTGGAAGTTGATTCTTGGGTAGGGTGTGTGGATAGTCTGGATCTTGTCAACATCAAAAAGGAGGAGGTATTGGGTTGTTTAAAAGATATTTAGTTAGATAAGTCTCCTGGGCCTGATGGAATTTATCCCAGAATACTGAGGGAAGCAAAGGAGGAAATTGCTGGGACGCTGACAGACATCTTTGTATCCTCATTGGCTACAGGTGAGATCTCAGAGGACTTGAGAATAGCTAATGTTGTACTGCTGTTTAAGAAAGATAGCAGGGATAATCCTGGAAACTATAGGCCGGTGAGCCTCACGTCGGTAGTAGGTAAATTATTGGAGCAAATTCTCAGGGACAGGAAGTATACCCATTTGGAAACAAATGGACTCATAAGCGATGGACTGCATGGTTTTGTGAAGGGGTAGTCATGCCTCACTAACTTGATTGAGTTTTTTGAGGAGGTGACGAAGATGATTGATGAGGAGAGGGCAGTGAATGTTGTTTACATGGATGTCAGTAAAGCCTTTGACAAGGTGCTCATGGCAGACTGGTACAAAAGGTGAAGTCACACGGGATCAGAGGTGAGGTGGTAAGATGGATACAGAACTGGCTCGGTCACAGAAGGCAAAGGGTTGCAGTAGAAGGATATTTTTCTGAAAGGATGATTGTGACTAGTGGTGTTCCACAGGTACTTGGGCCTCTGTTGTTTGTGGTGTACATAAACGATTTGGAGGAAAATGTAGCCGGTCTGATTAGTAAGTTTGCGGTTGACACCAAGGTTGGTGGAGTGGCAGATAGTGTTGAGCATTGTCAGAAGAACATAGAACACACAGTGCAGAAGGAGGCCATTCGGCCCATCAAGTCTGCACCGACCCACTTAAGCCCTCACTTCCACCCTATCCCCATAACCCCGCCTAAACTTTTTGGACACTACGGGCTATTTAGCATGGCCAATCCACCTAACCTGCACGTCTTTGGACTGTGGGAGAAAACCAGAGCACCCGGAGGAAACCCACGCAGACACGGGGAGAACGTGCAGACTCCGCACAGTCAGTGACCCAGCATGGAATCGAACCTGGGACCCTGGCCAGTGCTAGCCACGTGTGCTACCGTGCTGCCCAAATGCAGCAGGACATAGATAGGTTGGAGACTTGGACAGAGAAATGGCAAATGGAGTTTAATCCGACAAATGTGAGATAATGCATTTTGGTAGGTCTAACAGAGAGGGGAAATATACCGGAAACGATAAAGCTCTTTGGAATATAGAAAGTCAGAGAGATCTGGGCATGCATGTCCACAGATCTTTGAAGGTGGTGACACAAGTGGACAGGGTAGTCAAGAAAGCATACAGAATGCTTGCCTTCATTGGATGGGGCATCGAGTATGAAAACTGGCAAGTCATGCTACAGTTGTATAGAGCGTTGTAAGGCCGCACTTGGAATACTGCGCACAATTCTGGTCGCCACACTACCAGAAAGATGTGGAGGCTTTGGAGAGGATGCAGAGGAGGTTTACCAGGATGTTGCCTGGCCTGGAGGGTGTCAGCTCTGTGGAGCGGCTGAATAGACTTGGACTGTTTTCATTAGAAAGACGGTGGTTGAGGGGTGACCTGATAGAGGTCTACAAGATTTTGAGGGGCATAGATAGAATGATGGGCAGGCACTCTTTCCCAGGGTGGAGGGATCAGTCACCAGGGGTTGTAGGTTTAAGATCCATGGGGTAAAGTTTAGAGAAGATGTGCGAGGCAGATATTTTACGCAGAGGATGGCGAGTGCCTGGAACGCATTGCCAGGGCAGGTTGTGGAAGCAGATACATTTCCTCCCACAGTCCAAAGATGTGCAGGCTAGGTGGATTGGCCACCCTAAATTGCCTTCAATGTTCAAAAAGGTTAGGTGGGGTTACTGGGTTACGGGGATAGGGTGGAGGTGTGGTGTTCTTTCCAAGGGTCAGTGTAGACTCGATGAGCCGAATGGCCTCCTTCTGCACTGTACATTCTATGTCTGTAAATTCTATGTCTATATCTAATGGCGTTCAAAAGGCATCTTGACAAACACATGGGTAGGATGGGTATAGAGGGATACGGCACAAGGAACTGCTGAGGGTTTTGACAAAGGTTGGTATCATGATTGGTACAGGCTTGGAGGGCCGAAGGGCCTGTTCCTGTGCTGTATTGTTCTTTGTTCTAACAAGCATGTCTTTCGGGACTTGTGGGAGAAAACCGGAGCACCCGGGGGAAACCCATGCAGACACGGTGAGACGTGCAGACTCCGCACAGACAGTGACCCAAGATGGGAATCGAACCGGGATCCCTGGCGCTGCGAAGCAATAGTGCTAACCACTGTAACCTCCGACTCTCCGCCTTGCTTTCTCTATTAAGGATTGGATTGCCAAGCTTGCTACCACCCTCCTGAGTGAAAGGTCTCTAAAAACTCCATCTCTCTGTGTTCAAATAAATGAATCTATGCAAACAATATTGGGCTGATTTTAACTGGATGGAAATGCGGAACTGGATTTTAAGTTGCCCCAGTAGTGGGTTTGTAGACGGGGGAGGGCAGGTACATAAAATCCAGCAGGAGACCTTCCTGCCACCTACCCACCCACCCCAGACCTGTCTGAAATTTTACGGAGGTGGGGAATGGCACTCTTGTGATTATTGAGGCCCTTAAGTGACCAATTAATGGCCACTTAAGGGACTCACCCTGCCACCATCAGTATTTTACCGGAGGCCGGAGGAGTCCCATTTCATGTGGAAATCCAGGCAGCTTTAACTCTGCAGGTTGGTGTTGGGAATGTGTGGGTACGGCCAATCGAAGGCACCCATCGCAAATGTCATCACCACACCCTTTAACTCTCTCCCCAGCCTCTTGAACTCTGCCTCGCACCTTCTCTCCAACACCCTAGCTGGGCTCCTTGGCCTAGTGGGATTGTCAGGTGTCCCAGAAGTTGCCAACCCACCCGCTTACTCTGAGGGAGACGTCAGTTGGATGACCAGCAGCTTTCTAAGGCAAGACTTCCCCACTAGGAAGGGACGAAAGCATTGCCCTAAAGGCATTAATGATGCTCACATTTCTTTTAACTGGATGCAGACCACGGTGCTCTGTAAAATCCAGCCCAGGATCTCACCACATCGCTTCCCATCCCCCATTATCCGTTATAATATGGCTGAGGCATGCCCCTGAATCAGGAAGGAGCCTCATGATTTAAGCAAACTTATGTCCATAGAACCCTGAGTGTGTGTTGTGCACTCAGTAATTCTGATGGAAGAGTAAAGAAAGCTCATTCAGGTAGATGCTAAATTAACTTTTGCATGGCCAGGAGGAGTGAGTATTTGTGCCAATGAGTATCTCCTCTCGTCAAACTGCGGACTAACAAACAAGATGCAAACATGCACAGTACAAAGCAGTTTTATTAAAAACAATTTTCATTCATAAAAATCCATCCTATTTTGTGATATGAGAATGATTTGCTTTTAAGGAACTAATTTACTTTTCTATACACTGCTTGCATTCTTATTGCTAATTGTTCCTTTATCCGGTGTAATTAGCAAACATTTAAAATAATCATGAACTGTCTTATTTTCACTTTAAATGGACTCTCGCTGAGTGCATATCCCGAGTAATTGTATATAAAAGTCATGACAAAACATTATTCATTTTAATACAAAGGCAGTCTATTCCCTTATCTGCTGACTTTCAATGACTTTAAACATGTGACTTGAACCGAAATGTTTCACAGAAATGTTTTATTTCCAGTCATCCTGTAGCACAATTAATGTAAATGGGTTTTCGTTGACTTTCAGCAATCAAGAAGTCTAAATGATTTTTCCCTATCTTGTGGGTATTATAGTAGTACTGAAACAGATTGCAAGAAACGGCAATGTAACTAATTGCAAGCAGTAAGTTGTCTCCCAAACACCTCACAGCCACAATCAATTGCAGTTTAGCAACTAAAAAAGCAGAAATTGAGGTATTTGATTACTATTACACTGGCATTCACAATGGCAGCGCTGATTAGAGCATTGTTAACTATGGTGAAATAGTCAATTTTATCGAACAAGGTGAGGGGGCAAGATGTGCAAAGTCAGAGATCAATGACAAACTCTCAAAAGGTAAGGGAGCCAAAATATGTTGGACAGTAGCAAAAGATGAGGAAATTCCGGAAGTCATGTCAGAAGAAGATATGGGGTTCTACAGTTCTTGAGTTTTTGGAAAGCTTTAGGTTAGACTAGAGCACTGATGCAAAGTTCTCTGACTTCAATAAGTAACAGACAAGCTAATGGATACATGACTGGTGGAATTTAACACAGATGTGTGAGGTGTTACATTCAGGGAGGAAGAAATAGGACAGGAAAAAATATTAAGGATATTATTCTAAAGGGAGTGCAGGAACAGAAAGACCTGGGCATGAATGTGCACAAATCCCTGAAGGTGAGAGGGCAGGTTAAGAAATCGTTGAATAAGGATCTGTGATCCGGGATTAACAAATAGACACATAGGGCTGGCTTTTCATGGAGACTCCACAGAGGAGAAAATATAGCAGCTGCTATCCAATTCTGGCACTCCCAAGCCTGCTTCCAGGCCCCCCAATTTTCCTCCAATGCAGGTTAAGGGCATAGGCTAGGCCACATTCCTACACGCTGCACTCCTGGCCAGACTGGCTTCATTGCATGGATAAGCATCTCCTAGTTCCCTGCGATTTTCATGGAGTCGGGGCAGCTTTCAAAGGGTTTGCGGTTCATGGCCCCCCTCAGAGGTGTTGTAAATCATTGCGTGGATGAGGAAACCTTTTGAAGGTTTTTTCATGCCCTTTCATGTGTGTAAACCCACCCCCATGACAACCTATGCCCCACCAAACATCCCATGTGATCCCACATTCCCTCCATGCCAAGCTATGGCACATTCATGCCCATTCATCCATTAACTCTATACAGAATTAATGGACCTTGTAGTAACAATAGGTTGAGTAAGAAAGTTTTTAAAAATCAGTCATTCATCATGCACCTTGAACAGGTCACAAATAGAAGCTGAGATTCAAGCAATGTTTTCCCATGGGTACAGCTGTTTCAACTGACTAATGGATGTCTGGACTCTCAGCCAAGCCTCATTATGCATTCTGTGATTTATTCTTTCAATTGCACAATGTTTATTTATACATGATAAAGAGGTATCAAGCACATACTGCTTCCGCCATTGATACTTTAAAGGGTCTGGATGTTTGACATTAATATAGGGTTGTAGGAAAAAGGAGTTTGTTTTAAGAAAGTAGAAAATTATGAATGAATTTTCTTTTAGTTTTCTCATTGATCCTATTGTTACTAAATGATTTATTGATTCTATACAGAGTGCACAATAGATGAATGAGCATGGAAGTGTCATATCTTGGTACAGAGCTTATATGAGGCTATTGGGGATAGGAAAGGGCATAGCTTGGCATGGAGGGTATGAGGGCCCATTGGGGAGGTGGGTGGGAGCATAAGGTGTCATGATTTGGCATGGATGGAGCATGCTGGTTATGTAGGAGGCTAGACGTTGTGAGAGATGAGGGTACAGGGCTGTGCTTTGTTTTGCTGTCATTATTAGAGCTAGGACGAAGTCCTAGAGCATCAAGTCGAACCTTTTAAATAGCATGCCTCAGTACTCAATAGATCCGTGGCTGCTTCCGAACACTTTCCAGGGGCAGTAGCCCCACTTCTGGTAGCACCCCCCAACCCCATCTTTGCTGGGATTGGTGGGCCGAGTGGAAAATTTCCCAATTCCTGCTACCTGCCTCTGGGATGAAAATCCAGCCAGTAGATTGTGAAAGAAAGGGAGCTAAATGAGAGACTGGTCTGGTCTCAACTGGATTATTGTGTTGAATTCTGGGCACCGTACTTCAGGACTGATGTGAAGGCATTAGTGAGAGTGAAGAAAAGATTCATGAAAATGGTGCCAGGAATGGGGGACATCAGTTATGTGGATAGACTGGAGAAGCTGGGACGGTTCGGCTCAGAGAGGTTTGAGAGGAGATATGATAACAGCTTTCAAAATCATGAGGGGTATGGGCAGAACCAAAGGCAATATGAGGAAAAGCTTTTTTTAAACACAGCGATTAGTTAGGATTAGGATCTGGAATTCATTGCCTGAGAGCATGGTGGAGACAGATTTGATGGTGGCTTGCAAAAGGCAATTGGAAAATTGTTTGCAGAGAAATCATTTGCAGGGCTACTGGAAAAAGGTGAGGAAATAGGATTGCTGCGATGTTCCTGCAGAGCTGGCACAGACACAATGGGCCAAACAGCCTAATTCTGTGCTGTAACCTTTCTGTGATTTTATCATAGGCTGTGCAATGTGTTTTAGTTTGAAAATTGTGGGAGAATAAGGAGAAGGAGAACCATAGGGTGACAGATTTGGAATTTAAGTACCAAGGGAGGAGAGATCAGCGTAGCACAGTCCATCTGATTAAAATAGAGATGAGGTTGGTTTTAATGATGCAGAATTGGAGTTTTGAGGTGAACCAGAATCACCAGACCTCCGCCGGCTTGTACCGCAAATCTGCTATTTATAAGACCATTGAGGGTCCAGAGGAGACGCATCAAAACTGAAGCTGTGTTGGGCTGGATTTGAATCATACCTAAGCAGATGAAAGAACTTTCATTATTCTCACTTTGGAATCCAAATTCTGTTGCAAGACAGCACTAGTTTGTCGCACTGTAAACATTAATAGAACTGACAGCCCTCAGAGCAGCGAGTGTTGAATTACCCAACCCAAAAAATACAAAACCTTATCTAAACAAATGCTAACATTGCACTCTTTCTCAAGTAGCATGATCATATCTGACCAAAGAATTCTCATTGTTGTAGCTCGGTTGATATTTCAGGAATGATTTTACAAATAAATACTTCCAGCATGGAGCCTTAACTGACACGGCCAGATACTGGGAAGTCGTGAGCACCCTTCCTACAATTTTTGGAGCCTTAGAAGGAACGGACTGAGTGCATCTGCCAATTTCTCAATTGGCAGTCTCCGTCGGTGAGGTTCCAAGCCAGAAAGCACACTTTGAGAAAATCATCTCACTTGCCAGTCTTGATTTTGTCACTTTGATATTAATGATATTTAAAGAGAGCGCACATGGGGGCCATGGTAGCACAGTGGTTAGCACTGTTGCTTCACAGCACCAGGGTCCCAGGTTCGATACCCAGCTTGGGTCACTGTCTGTGCGGAGTCTGCACGTTCTCCCTATTTCTGCGTGGGTTTCCCACGGGTGCTCCGGTTTCCTCCCACAAGTCCCGAAAGACGTGCTTGTCATGATATCCACATCAGCATATCATGGTGCAATCACACACACACTGATGGACAGGTAGTTGGACCAACCAGCACACACACAACATCGCAGCCAATCACCAGTGAGAGCACACGCACTATAAAACAGGGAACACCACAGTTCCCGCTCATTCTACCAGGAGATAGCTCAGAGCACAGAGCTCACAGCGCGCCACTCAGACATAGACCATGTGCTGAGTGCCTCACCAAGATAGTGATAGGGCTGGGTCCACAGGTTAACTGGTGAAGCACGAACCTCAGCCAGCAGTTAGTAGTTGTTATTGTTTAAGACAATAAAACAGAGTTGTACCATCTACAGCCGTGTTGGATCATTTGTGCATCGGAACACCCAACACGACATGATACCAGTAGCGGAAGCTAACCAGCGACTGTGAGACCTACCTGCACCCTTTCAAAAATCTGCCATCCTGCTCCATGGAAAACATCAGCCCGCCGCAGCCGCTCCGAATCGCTGGAAATATTGGCGTCAACTGGAAGCTGTTTAAACAGCGCTTCCAGCTCTTCTGAGAAGCCACAGACAGGGAGAATGCATCGGACACCAGGAAGATCACCCTCCTCCTCTCCACGGCAGGGCAACACGCCATCCACATCTACAACTCCCTGGCATTCGGGGAAGGTGAGGACAAGACGAAATATAAGACGGTGCTTCTAAAATTCGAGGAACACTTCAGCGTGGAAGTCAATGAGAGCTTCGAGAGGTACCTCTTCCAGCAGCGCCTCCAGGGTAAGGATGAGCCTTTTCAATCTTACTTGACACACCTCCTTTCCTCGCACAGTCCTGCGGCTATGAGGCCACTTCCGACTCCATGATCAGATAGTTTTTGGGGTTATCTCAGACACCCTGTGCCAGCAGCTCCTCAAAATTGAGCGCCTCACCCTAGCGACTGCCATCGAGACCTGCGTCCTCCACGAGAACGCGACCAGCCGGTACTCCCAAATCCAGCGTCCGAAACGGCACGGCAGGGGTCCTACGAGGCGGAGCGGGTCCAGTCGATCGAGTTCCGACGAGGGCGGCCATTTCGCGCGCTTTCCGCGGCCTCCCGCGCTTGTACGTGCCAAAAGAGGGGACGTTGACGCAGAGGCACGTGATGCGCAGGCATGCTCTACGCAGGACCGCACCGCGCATGCGCGGTGGCGCAACGAACGCCATGACGTCACGACGTGCGGCAACTGTGGCTCCGCCCACTTAAAGCGGCAATGTCCGGCCAAAGCGTGACAATGCCTCCGCTGTGGCAGGATGGGCCACTACGCTGCCTGCTGTCGAGCAGCTCAACCTGCCAACTCCCAACAATTCCGCCAGCCTCGCAGGGACGTGCGGGCTATTCAGCCCCCATACACTGAGTCATATCCTGACAACATGCAGACCAGTGATACCGAAGACAGGGAACCCTTCCGCGTTGCGGTAATCCACAAGAACCGGATGTCCCCAAGTCGGAACCACCAGCTGCTGCCAGTGCACAGCATTGATCCGGGCGATGAGTGGTGTGCCACCCTAACGGTCAACCGATCACAGATCACATTTCGCTTGGACACTGGTGCCTCTGCCAATCTCCTTGCATGGTCAGCCTTCCAGACCTTGAAGGTTAAACCACCGATTCTGCCATCCCACTGTCAGCTGGTTGACTATAATGGAAACATCATCCTGGCCACGGGGTCCTCGAGCAGCTCGAGGTTACACAAAACTCACACAAAGCCACATTGTCGTTTGAAATAGTTGGATCCTCGAAGGACTCTCTGTTAGGCGCATAGGCGTGCAAGATCCTCCACCTCGTTCAGCGGGTACACACTCTGTCTCCAGAAGGCACGTCCGATTTCCCGAATGCAGACTTTAGAGCGCAGCTCCACTCACTCCTCGCGCACAACCAGGAGGTTTTCGAGGCATGGGCACACTGCCCTACACTTACAGAATACGCCTCAAACCGGACGCCACCCCGGTCATTCATGCACCTCGTAGAGTCCCAGCACCACTCAAGGACCACCTCAAGCAGCAGCTGCAGGACCTGCAGGACCAATGAGTGCTTTCCCGGGTGACGGAGCCAACGCCATGGGTCAGCTCCATGGTGTGCGTCAAGAAGCCCGCCAGCGAGCTCCGGATCTGTATCGACCCAAAAGATTTGAATAACAACATTATGAGGGAACACTACCCCATACCCAAACGAGAAGAAATCACGAGCGAAATGGCTCGGGCAAAAATATTCACAGCTTGATGCCTGAAAGGGTTTTTGGCAGATTCAACTGTATCAGTCCAGCAGGAAGCTGTGCACTTTCAACACTCCATTTGGCAGATACTGCTACAATAGGATGCCGTTCGGCATCATCTCGGCCTCCGAGGTGTTCCATCGTATCATGGAGCAGATGATGGAGGGCATCGAAGGGGTACGCGTCTATGTAGACGACGTTATCATCTGGTCTACCACACCACAGGAGCACATAAGTCATCTCCAGCGTGTCTTTGCACGGATACGAGATCAGGGCCTGTGCCTCAACCGAGCCAAGTGCTCCTTTGGCCAGACTGAGCTAAAGTTTTTGGGGGAACCACATCTCCCGGTCAGGGGTGCGGCCGGATGCCGACAAAGTGGCAGCCATCGCAGCCATGCAGCAGCCGGAAGACAAGAAGGCAGTGCTGTGCTTTCTCGGGATGGTCAACTTCCTGGCGAAGTTTATTCCTAACCTTGCCTCGCACACGACTGCTCTTCGCCACCTGGTCAAAAAGACAACGGAATTCCGGTGGCTGCCCGCACACCAGAGTGAATGGGAGGAGCTCAAGGTCAAGCTCACCACCGCCCCGGTACTGCCGTTTTTCGATACCACATGGGAAACGAAGATCTCAACTGACGCCAGCCAGTCCGGCATTGGGGCGGTACTCCAGCAACGGGACAACACCGCATCATGGGCCCCGGTAGCCTATGCCTCGCGGGCCATGACCCCCACAGAACAGCGCTATGCGCAGATTGAAAAGGAGTGCCTAGGCTTGTTGACCGGCATCGACAAATTTCACGATTATGTGTATGGTCTTCCGCAGGTCACCGACCATCGCCCCCTGGTCAGCATCATTCAGAAGGACCTCAAAGATATGACCCCTCGCCTCCAGCGCATTCTGCTCAAGCTCCGGAGGTACGACTTGCAACTTGTCTACACCCCGGGGAAGGACCTCATCAACGCAGATGCTCTGTCCAGGGCGGTTAAAACACCGCCCGAATCGGAGGGGTTCGTTTGTCAGGTCGACGCACAAGTAGCCTTCACATCGGCCAATCTGCCGGCCACTGATGCACGTCTGGCCCACATTCGCTGTGAGACTGCGGCTGACCCCCTTCTACAGCGTGTAATGCGCCACATGACGGAAGGGTGGCTCAAGGGGCAGTGCCCACAATTTTACAATGTCCGGGGCGACTTGGCCGTCATTGATGGTGTCCTCTTGAAGTTGGACCGGATTGTGATCCCACACAGCATGCACCGGATTGACCTCGAACAACGGCACGAAGGCCATCTTGGAGTTGAAAAGTGCAGGCGGAGGGCCCGAGAGGCTGTGTACTGGCCAGGTATCAGCGACGACATCGCCAATATGGTGCTCAACTGCCCCACCTGCCAAAGGTTTCAGCCGGTGTAACCCCCTGAGACACTTCAGCCCCATGAGTTGGTAACGTCCCCCTGGGCGAAGGTGGGCGTGGACCTCTTTCATGAACTCGGAAGTGACTACATCATTCTGATTGACTACTTTTCAAATTACCCGGAGGTCATACGCCTGCACGACATGACATCATCAGCTGTCATCCGGGCATGCAAAGAAACCTTTGCTCGCCATGGAATTCCGCTCACCGTCATGTCTGACAACGGGCCTTGCTTTGCGAGCCAAGAATGGTTTTCCTTTGCCACTTCATACAACTTCACGCATGTGACGCCCAGTCCCTTGCATCCCCAGTCGAATGACAAGGCGGAAAAGGGTGTCCACATTGTGAAGCGGCTGCTCTGCAAGGCTGCTGATGCCGGATCTGACTTCTGGTTAGCCCTGCTGGCCTATCGCTCGGCCCCACTGTCCATGGGCCTCTCGCCAGCCCAGCTGTTGATGGGTCGCACCCTCAGGACCACTGTGCCGTCCATTCATGTTCCTGAACCCGACCATGCTCCAGTACTGCGAAGGATGCAACAACAGCGTGCTCAGCAGAAGGTGGCACATGACGCTCGGGCGACTGATCTTCCTGCCCTGGCGCCTGGAGACAACGTCCGCATACACCTACCGGAAGGTGGCTGGTCGGCAACCGCCGAAGTTCTGTGCCACGTGGCTCCCCGCTCGTTCCTGGTTCGCATGCCTGATGGCTCCATTCGCCGACGTAATCGGCGGGCCCTTCGGCTGCTTCCGCGCTCGCTACGAGATCATGCACCGGTGCCACGCCCTCCTGTTGTCCCTGATGTCGACTTTGTTGAGTTTCCTGCCACTCTGCCTATTCCTCTCGCCCGTGGCCAGGCCCATTCCTCAGCTGGTGGATCCTGACCCACCCATGAGGCGGTCAACCCGAATTCGTCGTCCACCTGATAAGACTTGACTTATGAGCCTGTTTGCACATTGGACTTACTGAATTGTTTTACAGTACTGTTAACGCGTTTCTTTCTTGTCATTCCAGAAGTTTTCTCTCGTCGTTTGCTGATTGCATTTGTTTTGTTATTGGTACAACCTCGTTGTTCTGTTGCACCTGACACCTTCCTCTGTATATAGTTTAGCCTCATGTACATGTTGTAAATATTGCACACACATACTCAGATGCACTCAGTACACATTTCTATTTATTAGCATGTAGGCACATATCCTTGTGAAAAGGGGGGATGTCATGATATCCACATCAGCATACCATGGTGCAATCACACACACACTGATGGACAGGTAGTTGGACCAACCAACACACACACAACATTGCAGCCAATCACCAGTGAGAGCACACGCACTATAAAACAGGGAACACCACAGTTCCCGCTCATTCTACCAGGAGATAGCTAAGAGCACAGAGCTCACAGCGTGCCACTCAGACATAGACCATGTGCTGAGTGCCTCACCAAGATAGTGATCGGGCTGGGTCCACAGGTTAGCTGGTGAAGCACGAACCTCAGTCAGCAGTTAGTTGTTGTTATTGTTTAAGACAATAAAACAGAGTTGTACCATCTACAGCCGTGTTGGATCATTTGTGCATCGGAACATCCAACACGACAGTGCTGTTAGGTAATTTGGACATTCTGAATTCTCCCTCAGTGTATCCAAACAGGCGCCGGAATGTGGTGGCTAGGGGCTTTTCACAATAACTTCATTGCAGTGTTAATGTAAGCCTACTTGTGACAATAAAGATTATTATTACCTGAAAATACCTGTAAATGTTATCCAAGGATTGAAAAATCTCCAAATTCTGTTCTATGATCACAGCTAAAGGCTTTTGAGATCATCTCAGATCTGATGTTATTTTGCAAATGAACCTCTGATATGCACTGAAGCACACCACAAACATGAGGCTAGTTTTCACATCTTATGTATCAGACGTCACACGCTTCTATAATCTTATGAAAGAAACTTCTGCACCTGAATGCTATATACATGAGCACGCCACATATGCCTCACTGAATTCATTTAGATTGACTGTTATTTTTAACAGAGCTCAAATGCTAGCTATATTACCCAGAACTCAAAGGGCTCTGCATGCTGCTTGTTAGTGCTTTGATACAGATTCCTTGGTACAATACACATTCAATTACTTCAGTTAAAATATATATATATATATAAAACCAGATTTAAAAAAAATTACATTGATAAATAATCTAAAATAATCAAAACGCTGCTGGAATCTGAAACAAAAACAGACGCTGGAAAAATATATAACTTCGGTTATATATTTTAACTGAAGTAATTGAATGTGTATTGGCAGCACCGATCAGGAGGGAAACATTTCGAGTCACGGACTCTCCGCCGGGACTGAAAGGAGAGAGAATGTTAGGTGTGCCTCTCACATTTGACCATTTGTTCTTAATGTTGCTACATATTGTTGCAGTTCTTTTTGCTCTAACATTCTCTCTCCTTTCAGTTCTGATAGTCCATGACTCGAAACGTTAATTATGTTTCATTCTAATAGATGCTGTCAGACCTGCTGAGTTTTTGATAAATAATCTGCTCAATTGGGAGCATTCTCAGCTCTCAGTTGGAAAGTCATTGGTTTAAGTCCCTGTCCAGGTACTTGAGTATATAATGTAGCTGACACTCCCGTGCAATATTGCGGGCCTGCTGCATGGTTGTCGAGGCGATCTTTTGGATGCCCTCCCAGTAGACCCAATCAGTTGGCATGTTACAAGCTCAGATGTAAAAGATCCCGTTGTCCTATTTGAACAACGGTTCCCCTGGTGTTATGACGAATGTTTCTCCCTTTACGAACACCTAAAACAGGTAGTTTGGTCATTTGTTTCATTGCTGTTTCTGGGACACTGTTGTGCTCCATTTCTTACGTTTAAAGATAAATACACTTCAAAAAGTACATGACTGTCTGTAAAATGCTTGGGGCATCCTGAGATCATGAAAGGTACAATATAAATGTAAATTATTACGTTCACCAGTGAGAACTATAATTTCATTTCAGTACTGTTGGACTGGATTTTCCACACCCCGTGAGTTTGAAGATGGGGGTGGGGAAGCATGTAAAATCCAGAGGGTGGCCGCCCTGCTGCCTACCAGCCTACCCCTTGTGGTGTTGGGCATTCTGACACACAGATGAGCCAACACGGTTGTATATGGTACGCTATTTTATTTAAACTTTCTATGTACAGTTTTGTCTTGATACTCGGCACGTGGGGATTCCCTGTTTGTGATGTTGAAACAGGTCGTGTCCGTGTCCTTGTCCCCAGACCTACTGTCCACCAGGTGTCGTGTTCGTGCTTTTATGTGGTTCCTGTCTTTGTGTGTGATTGGTTGTGGTGTTGTGTGCTCTGATTTGTCTGTTGGTGTGTCCATCATGATGTGTGTGTTTGAATATCATGACACCCCTGACCAATCTGAAATTGTATATGGAGGCTGGAGAGGAGTCAGTCAGCCTGCCTTCCTACCTTTGAGCCTGCAGAGGTCCTTAAATGGCCCTATAACAGATGTATAAGGACCTCATCTCATTCCCGCCTGTAATTTAGCGAGTGGGTGGAGACCATGTGGGAAGCCAGGGTTATACCCCTCTTTGACCCTCCCCTAGCCTCAAACCTGGACACCATCCCTGTATTTGCATTGCTCAGACCCCTGACTCCAGATTTATCTAGGCTCCTTGGTGTGCTGGGCTGCCTGTAGTCCCACCTCTGACCACCATTCCTCGTTGGTACTATTGGAGCAACAGAGCCACCAAGCATCTGATTGGTAGGCAGGTCTCTAAGGCAGGACTTCCTTCTGTGAGAGGAGCGGAAGTCTCGTCTAATGCTCCCAGCATTAAATTACAGTCAGGCAACCTGTTTTGATCTTTTAGCCCAGAGGGAGGAGGGGTGCAGTTGTGGGGACAGTGGCATCCCATAAAATTCAGCCCATTCATTTAATATGGGAACAATGATATATCACTGCCGTACTATAATTGGGAGCTGGAAAGTCTGAAGCACCCTTGAACCATACTTACCTATGGTATTTACATTTATAATTATAATTTCTTCCAATGTTTATAAAACAGTAGCTCTGATGGACAACTGAATTTGGATCATTATAGGGTAAAAATAGAAACATAGGCATGGTAGCACAGTGGTTAGCACTGCTGCCTCACAGTGCCAATGACTCGGGTTCAATTCTGACCTTGCTTGACTGTCTGTGTGGAGGTTACACATTCCCCCTGTGTCTGCGTAGGTTTCCTCCGGGTCCTCCGGTTCCCTCCCATAGTCTAAGGATGTGCAGTTTCGGTAGACTGGCCATGCTAAATTGCCCCTTAGCATCCAAGGCTGTGCAGGTTATCGGGCTGCGGGGCAGTGGAGCCACAATAGGGTGTTCTTTTGGAGGGTCGGTGCAGATGTGATGGGTCAGATGGCCTCCTTCTGCACTGTAAGGATTCTATGAACAGGAATAGGCCATTTGGCAGTTCTGCTGTTGTGTGAGAACATGACTAAGCTGCATCACAACATATTACCAGCCTTGGCTCCGCACCCATTTGCATCCTTCTTTAGTGAAAATTTCAATCTCCGATTTAAAACTATTGATTAAACTAGTACCTACTTCTTTTTGTGAGAGAGAGTTCCACCCTTTTATTAAACTTTGCATGAAACGTGTTCACTAACATTTTGGCTCTAAATTTAAGGATAGGATCCTCTTAACTAACTAAGTGAACAGTAGAAGCCTTTATGCATCATTAAATGTAAATATGTTTGTCCATGTGGATTCAGAACAAATAACCATCGCATTCGTGATACCGCTATAGTAAACATTCGCAAATAAAGCAGCGTGTGCTTTAAAAATTACATCGCAATATTTGCTCAACAGCGCTATTATACAAATATATATTGATGGTCTTGCATATTCAAAATTCATTCCATATTTGTGAAGGGTGATTGTCTCCCTTCTCACTCAGGCCTAAATGTTGGCTCGGTTTACTAGCCAGCAAATACAAGAATACAGCATAAATAATCTATTAATTCAGCATTAAGTAATCGTGCCTGGCCTCTGGTTGTGTTTCTGGTGAGTCTATGGTCAATATTAAAAGCTTTAGCCCGAAATTTTGCAGAATCGTAACAACGCTGGAGCTATTTCAAAATAGTAGGTGGTAGCCCCAATTTCAGGATTCCTGTCCCCATTCCCTACACCCCAATTTTCATTGGCACAGGATAACGGTGCAGGGAGCAAATTTTCATCCTGCACTCCCGACCTGGTCAGTGGGCGGCACGGTAGCACAGTGGTTAGTGCTGTTGCTTCACAGCTCCAGGGTCCCAGGTTCGATTCCAGCTTGGGTCAATGTCTGTGCGGATTGGGTTTCCTCCGGGTGCTCCGGTTTCCTCCCATAGTCCAAAGACGTGCAGGTTAGGTGGATTGGCCATGCTAACTTGCCCCATAGTATCGAAAAAGGTTAGGTGGGGTTACGGGGATAGGGTGGAGTAGGGTGCTCTTTCCAAGGGCCAGTGCAGACCCGATGGGCCGAATGGCCCCCTTCTGCACTGTTACATTCTATGATTGCATGTGGAGGTGTATCCTAGCTGTCACAAGAAGAAACGCTTGTGAACTTTGTTCATAAGGTGGAGAATGGGTGAGGGGATAAGGCAGTTTTGGGTGAGGGATGGTTTATATTGATCAGAATGTTTAAATTTCTATGTGCAATGCAGCTTTTCCTGAATATAGCTCAACCTTCACTGCTGATTGCATTGTCGGAACAGAGCCGATGTTTTCTGGGAATGGAAGTGAGCCTTATATACCTTGCATGTTCAGGGCCATCCTGCTTCTGTCTCCAACTTAGGCCTACCTCCAGACCACTTAAAGTTATGACTGCTAGAAAATCCCATTTTCTAACAGCCTGAAGGTGGGATCATGACAGCCAGATTGGTTCCATTTCCTGAAACCCACCTCCGAAATGAAAATTCTGCCGGCAGTGACAGATTATGTTGCACAATGCTTTGATTAAGCACCTCGGGAAGGTTTACTATGCAAAAAGGTGTTATGTAAATGCAAGTTGTTATAGTTGCCCTTCTCCAAGGCCACCAGCATTACCCTACAGACATGAGACGGGCGTAGTTCTCTCTTCCCTCATGCAGGACAAAGTCACAGGCTGGGATTCTCCGAACTCTCGGCCAAGTGTTGACAGTGGTGTCAAAACCGGCGCGAGCGACGCCAGCGTCAACGGGCCTCCAGACCCAGGCATTCACCCCTTCCTACGGGGCTAGAACGGTGCCGGAGTGATGTCTGCTGCTCCGGTGGTGTAAGCCGGCGTGCCATGACCGGCGCAGGTCCGTGCATGCGCACCACGGCCATCTCCGCACCGGCCCCGGCGCGGAGGAACATAGGCCCCCCTGGAATGAGCCCGCCCGTCGATTGGTTGCCCCGATGGCGGGCTTGACCACCGTGGAGGCCCCCCACCCCCGGAGTCGCTCCCCCCCGCTCCCCCACGAGAACGGCCCTCGCAGCCAGAACTCTGAGGTGCCGCCAGGTAGGACCATACGTAAACGATGCCGGTGGGACTCGGTGGGCACTTGGCCTGTCGAGCGCAGAGAATCATCGGGGGGGGGGGGCGCTTTCAACGGCCCCAGACTGGCACCGTGGCGAACGCGCTGGTGTGATTGGCAGCGATTCTCCAGGCGTCCGAGAATTGGTGGCCCCGCGTCGGAGCAGCGTGGCAGGATTCACACGCCCCTCCCCAACGATTCTCCGACACAGCACGGGATCAGAGAATCTCGGCCATAGTCTTTATCCAGCATTTGACCACATAGCATTACTTAGATTAGACACTTCTAGAACTCCTTACTAACATCAACATTGGGAATGATGTGAAAAGCTCCCCAGAGCATGTTCCTAAAATTGGGATACACACTCTGTTTTTGTTTATTTCACTCTCTCGCAAGTGTTCAATTGATCTCATTAATGATTTCTCCCTTGCATTGCTGTCTTCCAGATATCATTCTACCTCTACCTGTCATCCACACTGTCCTTTTCACCTGGCAATAGGATCAACATTTTCAATCTTATTATGTGACTAGACTTTGGATGGGGCAGGTTTGTCAGATGTGAATCATAGGCACGCTGGAACAGGGATAAGCCGTTCAGCTGTTCAAGCCTGGTCCCCCATGTAATTAAATCATGGTTGATTCATGCCTTAACTCTGTCTCGGTTCTGTACCAAAATCCAGCAACTAAGGAAATAGTTTTGTTATGAGTGCAACATTTCCCGACTCAACAGGCCCACCAGATTTTAAAAGGCTCCATTAGATCACATCTTCGCTCGAGGGAGCTGGTTGTGGGATTGAGTCAGAACTGCCAATGAAACTAAATTTTGAACACCCTTTGAGACAGTTGTGCTTTTGAAACTCATCCAAGTGTTCATAATGGCGTAATAATAGCCACTGGGAAATTTTCAACAAACAACTCTATTGAAATTGCACAACCAGATTTTGATTTTCTATTTGTCAATCAAAGTAACCCCACAGATAGATTTTTGCTTCAGCCTGCTTTTTTCATGTTTAAAAAGCAGGAGATTAAAAAAAAACTTTAGATCATGACACTTAAATGGACCTTTTCTGCCCTTGCAGAGTGTTTCTGTCTTCTCCATCAACCTGCGACTCCTACAACTGCAGGTTAAGGCCCTTTAACAGCCAAAATTGGGTCTGTTTGCACTCAACACTAAATTCAAATGGCCCTGCTGAGTTTGCATTTCCTCCTGTATGATTCATACCCCGCACCTTCTCCATGCTGTAAAAAATTAGACCTGGGGCGAAATTCTCCTGAATCGGCTCGATGTCCGCCGACTGGCGCCCAAAACGGCGCAAATCAGTCGGGCATCGCGTCGCCCCAAAGGTGCGGAATCCTCCGCATCTTTGGGGGCGGAGCCCCAACCTTAAGGGGCTAGGCCAGCGCCGGACTAATTTCCGCCTTTGGTGCCCCGCCAGCTTGCATGGAAATGACATCTCCGGGCGGCGCATGCGCGGGAGCGTTAACGGCCGCTCACGGCATCCCCGCGCATGCGCTGTGGAGGGAGTCTCTTCCGCCTCTGCCATGGTGGAGACCGTGGCGAAGGCGGAAGGAAAAGAGTGCCCCCACGGCACAGGCCCGCCCGTGGATCAGTGGGCCCCGATCGCGGGCCAGGCCACCGTGGGGGCACCCCCCCGGGGCCAGATCGCCCCGTGTCCCCCCAGGACCCCGCCCGCGCTGCCTTGTTCCGCCAGTAAGGTAGGTGGTTTAATCTACGCCGGCGGGACAGGAATTCTAGCAGCGGGACTTCACGAGAATCGCGGGGGGGGGGCCCGCCAACCGGCGTGGTGCGATTCCCGCCCCCGCTGAATATCCGGTGCCGGAGAATTCGGCAACCGGCGGGGGCGGGATTCACGCCAGCCCCCGGCGATTCTCCGACCCGGCGGGGGGTCGGAGAATCTCGCCCCTGTTGTAAATGGTGGCAGGATTTCTGCATCTGGGTCCTACCTGTTACTTTTAACGGTCTGTGGAAAATCCAGCTCTTTCTCTCCATCTACCATTACACATTAACTTGTTTAATCATCTTAAACACCTCAAATCCCTTAATCTTCTATACTCAAGAGAATACTAGTCTATGCAACCTGTCTTCATAATTTAACCCTTTGACACCATTATCATGTTGGTAATTCTGCCTTAAGTATCTCCTTCCTGAGGGAAAGTGCCCAGAACTGAATGCAATATTCTGAATAGGGTCAGCTTGACTTTAACTAGAATTTCACTTCCATTCCTTTTGTATTTCAACTGATTAAGATAACATTTCATGAGTCTTTTTAATTATCCCCAACCCTCTACTTTTGTCAATATGGTGAAATGATAAAGAAAATTCAATGTACTCACGACTGGTAACTGGTAATCCATATTAAACAAAGGCCATTCTGAATAAAAACAATTACTGAAAAAACATCTGAGATTTCATGTATGTGAAACATGCTGGCTTGGATTTTTACTGAGTCAGGAAGATTCAGGAGCATTTAAAAAATGTTGGGCTGGCCCCAGTTCCAAGATTCCCAAACCCAGACTGTCTGATTTTTGGGAGTGCCTTTAAAGGATGCAGAGTGGTTCCTGCCAAAATTCCGCATCCGGCACTCCCAACCTGGTTGGTTCCACTCCTCCACAATTTTCATAAGCGGGCCAGTTGTATAAGAGTCATGGTTCACGGCTCCTCCGAGGAGTCTACCCAAGTCTACAAGAGAGCATCTTTTAAATGTTAAGTTCAAAATAGGTTCCTCTTGCCCCCGTGCCCAGCTCTGCTTTTCTACCCAACCCCCATTGCCCTTCAGGCCCATTAAGCTTCATCATGTAGGCTTGGCTGAAAGCCCAAACATCCATAATGTCTGTTGAAATGGCTATGCCTCTGAGAAATGTCTGATTGACAGCTCAGGCTCCCTGAATTCTGCTGTCAATTTCACAATGGTTGAGACAGGTTTGTAGATTTTATTGTTGAAACTTTAAGGGGTCTGGATAATTGACGCTTTTATTAGCTTGGAGAGAAATTATTTTTCCAACATAGGAGAAAGTTATGAATGAATTTCTTTTTTAAAGACTTTTTTACACATCCCACTGTCACTACAGGGTTCATTGGTTCTCGACAGTTTATAATGGGTCAATTGGCATGGAAGTGCCATCGCTTGGTATGGGAGCATGAGGGGCCATTGAAGTGGGTGGAAGGGCAGGGCTTGGCATGGGGGTATGAGAGATATAGGGCAGAGCTTGGTATGGGGGCATATGGGGACTTGGAGATGGTTGGAAGACATGAAGTGGCATGGATGGGCATGCAGAGTATTTGGAGGGTGAGAGGGTGCGAGAGATGAAGAGTAAAGAGCCTTTGTGATTGCATTTTACCTGATACAAAGCCCCAAAGCATCAAGGCTGGACTTTAAACAATCTGCCCTCTGCACCTGTGTCTGCCTCCAAATTCTTTCCTGAGCCTGGAAAATGTCCAGTTTAGTCTGCTTTCCTTGGGAGAATATGCCCGCAAAGGTTGTATCTTCTTTGCCAGAGAGTGAAGTGCAGGGAGGCAAACTTCCGCTTCCCTCCACCTCACTCCCTGGCAAAGAAGATACAACCTTTGTGGGCATGTTCTCCCAAGGAGGACAGGCTAAACTGGAAATTTTCCCATCTGCCACTACCCACCTCGAGAATAAAAATCCAGGACTACGGCTTCCAGCTGTGTGGACCATAATGTATATTTCCAATGGTGAGAAGTTGGCTGGTTTATTAAAGCTAAGGATTGCCTTTTCTGTTTCTTTTTTGGAATTGAATTTCTCTGGGGCTTGCCCCAGTTTCTTGCTTTAACTTCGACAGAACAATCCTTGAGGTGAAAGTGTTAATTTTTGTCACTTTTTATACTTAAGCAGAGTTGTGTCATATTACAATTCTATTACTCAATGTGGGAGTAAAAATTGATTTTAATAACAGGGTCTGACATTCCATAGGCTTCACTCTGCAGTAATTGTATCTAAAATAAGGATTGCAGTGTGAGTGAACTCGTGTCCAACATCTGTCTCTCTTCCTTTGAAGTCAAGTGATTATTTTGGGAAAAAGGCAGATGACTGGGTCACTTTTGTGGGATTCTTCATTTTTTCTGAGGTTGATTTATAAAGTGACCTAAATGCAATGTGCAGTTCTCCCAGATTAAAAAAAACTACAGTTCAATAGTAATGCACCTGTAATCAAACTATTGCTGCATTTTTGATGTTCCGCACAATGCAATTTCACAATTGTAGTTCCTAGCCAGGGGAGACTTTAATTAACTCTAGTGGCAGGTACAAAAAGGAATGGAATGTTAGTCTGTATGTCAAGGGAGCTGGATTACAAAAGGTGGAAGTTACGCTTCACTTGTACATAGATCTGGTTAGACTGCATTTGGGAGTCCAGCATTGAGCTCTGGACACTGCACCCCATGAAGGATGTATTGGCGTTGAAGTGTGTGCATGCTAGGTTCACCAGAATAGTAGCAGAGCTAATAAGATTAAATTGTGAGGGCAGGTTATATGGACTTGGCTTGTATTCTCTTGAGTACAAGAAGATTAAGGAATAATTTAATTGAGGTGCTTAAGAATTTAATAGTGTAGATAGGCAGACACAGTTTATGCTGGTGATGGAGTCCAGAATAAGGGGCACAACCTTAAAACTAGAGCTCGCGGTTCAGGGTGATGCCTTCATACAAAGTGCAGTGGAAATCTAGAACGTTCTTCTCAAAAAAGCTGTTGGAGTTTGATCAATTAAGCAACGTCATAATTGTTGTTACAATACCAAAAATACCTCAATAAAATGTTTATTAAAAAAAAAGAAATGTCATAGTTGAGATTGGTCAGTATTTGTTAGGTAAAGGTACCAGGAGTTGTTATTATGGAGTTCAGATCAGTTTGGTCATAATCCAACATGGCAAGGCTGACCTGAGGGGCTACAGGGCTACTCCTCTTCCTACATTCTTATATTCCTATGCTTATGAAAACAGATGTTTCAGTGGATCACTCATTTCATTTAAATTTTAACAGTTAAGAAGCCAGTTCCACCGATTGCTGACAAGGGCACTTATACCACTCGCAAATACAAACACCAATAGCACAGACCAGTGATCCCACTGCCAACTTGACAGTACCAACGCCTCAAATACTGTCAGCTCTTTGTTGCATGTATGTCGCTATGAAAGATTACACAAGACCCTTGTTTAATTGCTGTACCATAGCTTCTGATGTCAATTCACACTTAAATGTACAAAGTGTAGTGATTCTACCAGGGGTACGTGTCGAAATCTGAGACACTTCAATTTATTCCAGTTTTAAATTTGATTATCCCAATTAATTGCTCAATAATTGGTGGTCCCAAATGATGCATTAAGCATGAGGGCGATGGTCCTCAGCCGACTATTACTGTGTTATTTGCTTAGCAGTGTTTCCTGCCACGCTGCAGTTACTGTTTTTATTATTGTGGAGATGGCTGCAATTATTTACATTTTAGTGAATTGGGTAGTTAATGGCTTGTTTGTTCAATGAAGTCACCGCTATTAACCTGCAGGGAGTAGTGCTTTGATAGTTTTTGGCCCCAGTTGATTTTTAGTCAAGTGGCTCGAGAGATTGCTGCTGAAGTGCAAAGTACTGCCAGATTCAGAGGCCAAAATGTCACATGACAGAAATTTATCAGACAAAAGCTTTGATAGGATACAAACTGCTATAAATCAAGGGTGTGGAAATGGGACGGAGGGAGTACATTTCAGGTACTTGACAAACTACTGTGAAATTCTTTATTTTTATATTTGATGATATACTGGGCAAAAGACTCACTGCGAAAATTAAATAAAATCCACGGCTGCATTTGGCAGCTGATCGAGAATGGTTTTAAGCATAAAAACTAAAACTGTACTCAGTTTGTTTGATCTTACTAATTTCTCTCTCAACCACGCTTGGGCCAGCTGAGAGAATACAAAAGGTCAGTAGGTGGACTGGTTGGGACTCAAACTCCTCCTCACCAGCTTAACTGTATCAGACATGTCTGACTATGAGAGAACTATTGCAAATGATCACTTTAGTCTTTGTGAAGATCATCTCTGCACTAGGAGGCCATCCTCCATTATGTAGAATGGTAATAAGTGGGGCAGTTAAGAAGATCTAGCAGTCCAAAACCGGGCACCTCTGTGGCGCAGTAGCAGCTTTGGACACCACCACAAATTGTAACCTCTTGATCTGGCACATCACTCACTGTGTGATTACCTTCAAACCAAGAGACCCAGTGTAGTCGGGCATGTCAGAAGCAGCACTGGATATAATGTAGGAATTGATATCAACTTAGTGAACTATTATACACAGCTACCTACATATTAAACACCAAAAGCAACAGGCTAGAGTTTGAGTAAGGCATTCACAAAACCAACATTTAATAGTGAAGCTTTGACAAAGAGTCACCTGGATTCGAAACGTTAGCTCTTTTCTCTCCCTACAGATGCTGCCAGACCTGCTGAGATTTTCCAGCATTTTCTCCTTGGATTTAATAGTGAAGCTCTGGCATCATACATGCCATTCAGTCAAGAATGGTGGTGGACCAACAAAACAACTAACAGGAGAGAGAGGCTCCAAGGACATCCCCATCCTCAATCATGATGTGGAGATGCTGGCGTTGGACATTCACCTGAGGAAGGAGCAGTGCTCCGAAAGCTAGTGATTTGAAACAAACCTGTAGGATTTTAACCTGGTGTTGTAAGACTTCTTGCTATCCTCTTACAAGCACAAGTCCAAGAGACAAGGCTGAATTGTTTCCAAGGGCCAAAGTGTTGTATTGATGATTCTTCTTGATGTCTTGCTGAGGTCCCCACTACCAGAGTTGATGTCCAGCCAATTAGATTCATCATGTGGCATTAATTAGCAGCTAAATGTACAACACAGCAAAAGCTAATGGGCCCTGACTACAGCCTTGCCTTTCATACTGAAGGCTTATGTGCCAAAACTAGCTGCTTTCCTCGCCAAGTTATTATAATATAGTTTGGATATTGGCATCTATCGGAAAATGCAAATGATTTTCCAGGTATATCTTTTCCAAAACAAAAACATTGTAAATGTAATTTGGATTACTGTCCTGTCAGTCTCCTCTCAGGAAATAAGGAGTCAGCAATAGTACTATCAAATGACAATTACTAACAAATAAACTGCTCACTGATGTTCAGTTGAGTTCTGCCAGAAACACTCAGCTCCAGACAGGTACATAAGAGCCAAATGTAGGAGAGTTTAAAGTAGCATTCAACTCAATTATGGCAGCAAGGAGCCCTAAAGAATAAACTTTACAATGTATTGGAATCAGGTCAGATATAGTCTGCCAAAGGCCAGCCATCATATCCTTGAGAGTTCTTCAAAAAAAAATCCTCTGCTCAACCATATTCGGTTGCCCCTTAATTGGGAAAAAAAATAATTGGGTATTCTAAATGCAAAAAAAAATTAATGTCCACAGTCCTCTTCAAGTCATACTTGAGCATTTATCACCTATTCTTCACTGCCACTGAATCAATATGAAATGAAAATCGCTTATTGTCACAAGGAGGCTTCAAATGAAGTTACTGTGAAAAGACCCTCGTCGCCACAATCCGGCGCCTGTTCGGGGAGGCTGATACGGGAATTGAACCGTGCTGCTGGCTTGCCTTGGTCTGCTTTCAAAGCCAGCGATTTAGCGAATATGCTGGCATTTACTACCTAACACCATTAAGGGACCATCATTGTCACAAGGAGTACAACAATTCAAGGAGAAGGCTCACCACTTAGGCAATAAATGTGACCTTGTTACTGCTGCCCACATGTTGAGAAAAAAATATTTAACAAGATCTTCTATTCTTCACTAGCCACCTTCCATCTTGATAAACACAAATTTCAATACAAACAAATCAATTTAAAACTTCTACTGTCTCAGGGTTTGATCAAGATAAGAACAAACATGAAATACATTTTGAACAGCTAAATCTGCAGCTGATCCATCTCTGATAATAATCAAGGCATGAAAAGCACTAGTTTAAGTAATGTTTGGGAATGGCAAGTATTTACTGGTGTAAAAGGTGGGCCAAAAAAACTCATCTGGGAGGAATTCTGTGACACAATTTTATCACTGATTTCGGTGGATATCCTTCAAGCGATACTGAGAGGCCTTGGAGGCTGAGGGTTGTTGATGAAATACTTGGAATTAGGCTATCTTGAAAGTAACAAAGCAATGCTCCCTTTAATTTAAGCACAGCAATTTTGAGGTGAATCAATTTATGAAAATATCTTGTAGAAGGAGATTAGATAGTATCATTGATCTTCACATTGTCTTCTTATTTCTAGGATATAACCTGAATTCAAACTGACCACTATCATTAAAATGTTTCCCCTCTAGCTATACATAGAAGGAGGCCATTCAGCCCATCAAATCTGAACAGACCCCCTGAAAGAGCACACTACCTAGGCTCACTCCCCCGCCGTATCCCCGTAATCCCACCCAACCTGCACAACTTTGGACACTAAGGGGCAATTTGAGCATGGCCAATCCACCTAATCAGCACATCTTTGGACTGTGGAAGGAAACTGGAGCACCCGGCGGAAACCCATGTAGGCACGGGGAGAATATGCAAACTCCACACAGTCACCGAAGGCTGGTATTGAACCCGGGTCTCTGGAGTTGTGAGGCAGCAATGCTAATCACTGTGCTGCCCTAAATTACAAGGGAAGGGAAAATTTAAGTTAGTTCCCAGTGGGTGCAGATCTACAGCAAAACATTTACTACAATGTGGCCCAAATGTTTTATATTGTTCATCATAACCATGAACCCATGGAAATTGGTGCAGCACAAAGCTGCCCCCCCCCCTTGCAATTTTACACCTGAGAAATAGGCAAAACAAAATCTAATTTGTTCTTTCTATTTATGGAAACATTGTCCATTTCCATGCACTGTTAGGGCAAGACAGATATTTTTAGCTCTTCATTTATCTATCTTTGATGACCATTTTAACTCAAAAGTGCTGATTTTTAATTGTGATCAGCAGGGCTTCCAATAAAAGCTAAAAGCAAGTCACTGCGGATGTTGAAATCTGAAACAAAAACAGAAAATGCTGGACAATCTCAGCAGGTCTGACAACATCTGTGGAGCGAGAAGGGAGCTAACGTTTCGAGTCTGGATGGCTCTTTGTCAAAGCTAGAGAGAACTGGAAATAGGGTCAGATTTATACTGTAGTGGGGGGGGAGCGGTGGGGCTGGATAGGGGGCCAGCGATAGGTGGAGATAGACAAAGATTGGCCCTCTGTCCAGCTCCATCGCTCCCCCTCCTCCCCCCACTACAGTATAAATCTGACCCCATTTCCAGTTCTCTCTAGCTTTGACAAAGAGCCATCCAGACGCGAAACGTTAGTGCCCTTTTCACGTCAGACCTGCTGAGATAGTCCATTTTTTTCTGTTTTTGTTCCAATAAAAGCTGCTCACCAGTATGGTACTGGACAACCCAAAAGTCAGCGAGTGAAACATCCAGCCTCCCTTTGTTAAACTGTGCAGCAGATTCAAAAGCACCATTTCTCTTTTCTGTACAAACCAACTCTTCTTATTTTTGGACAGTGGGCCCTGATCATCAGTCCTAAAGCTCATCAGCAACCAACGCGAGAGTGCCAGATTCTTCATCCAGAACCCTGGGCAACTCCCTATTGAACATAGCACCATCAGCACAGTGATTTTAACAAGTTCCTTCACCCACAAATCAAACCATGAGTTAGTGCTAGAACCTAGCTCAAACGTTTCATGCAGTAATGTCTCAGACTTTATCAAGTAAGTGCATACTAAGAAGATGTTCTGCAGACTATCATAGTGATGCTTTAGAATATATGCTGAGTTCACAGAAATTTGTGGACATTTTTATGAAATTTGATCACTATTGTGTCTCTATTCTTCATAGATTTCATAGAATTTACAATGCAGAAGGAGGCCATTCAGCCCATCGAGTCTGCACCGGCTCTTGGAAAGAGCACCCTACTTAAGCCCCACGCCTCCACCCTATCCCCTTTATCCCCGTAACCCAGTAACCCCACCTAACCTTTTTGGATGCTAAGAGCAATTTAGAATGGCCAATCCACCTAACCTGCACATCTTTGGGCTGTGGGAGGAAACCGGAGCACCCGGAGGAAACCCACGCAGACACGGGGAGAACATGCAGACTCCTCACAGACAGTGACCCAAGCCGGGAATCGACCTGGCACCCTGGAGCTGTAAAGCAACTGTGCTAACTACTATGCTACCGTGCTGCCCCAATTCTTGGGAGGAGTAAGAACTCTATAAATAAATCTTTATGCTTTAAAAAAACAATAAAAGGAGGCAATTACAACATGTAGGAATCTCAAAGCATGGAAGTTTTATGAAGGCACGGAATAGTTATGTTCTGTCAAAGCACTCGTCAACAGCTCCAATAAAGACATGTGGGGCGAAATACTCCGGAAACAGCGCGATGTCCGCCGACTGACGCCCAAAACGGCGCAAATCAGTTGGGCATCGCGCCGCCCCAAAGGTGCGGAATGCTCCGCATCTTTGGGGGCCAAGCCCGAACCTTAAGGGGCTAGGCCGGCGCCGGACGAATTTCCGCCCCGCCAGCTGGCGGAAAAGGCCTTTGGTGCCCCGCCAGCTGGCGCGGAAATGACATCTCCGGGCGGCGCATGGGCGGGAATGCCGTCAGCGGACTCTCTTCCGCCTCCGCCATGGTGGAGACCGTGGCGAAGGCAGAAGGAAAAGAGTGCCCCCACGGCACAGGCCCGCCCGCGGATCGGTGGGCCCCGATCGCGGGCCAGGCCACCGTGGGGGCACCCCCCAGGGCCAGATCGCCCCGCATCCCCCCCCAGGACCCTGGAGCCCACCCGCGCCGCCTTGTCCCGCCGGTAAGGTAGGTGGTTTAATCTACGCCGGCGGGACAGGCATTTTAGCGACGGGACTTCGGCCCATCCCGCGCCGGAGAAGCGCGGGGGGTGGCCCGCCAACCGGCGCGGCGCGATTCCCGCCCCCGCCGAATATCCGGTGGTGGAGAATTCGGCAACCGGCGGGGGCGGGATTCACGGCAGCCCCCGGCGATTCTCCGACACGGCGGGGGGTCGGAGAATCTCGCCCGTGATTTCAGATCAGCTTGCTCGCAGAAATGGACACGGATAGTGGGGTGTTATTAGTGGAGGGGACAGCGCCATAATGTTATATCGGAATCTTAACATGCAAACAAGCTGCTCGGCTCAACCACTTAAGGTTGGCAAAACAAAAGCAAAATAGTGCAGATGAAGCCAATGAAAAGTGAAAGTTAGGCTGATCGTCATCGCCAGTGTTACACCTGTTGAGCAGGTTGGAAACTCAGCCTTTGGTCCCGCCTCACTCACGAATTGCAGTGAGTGACAGATAACTAGCATTCTATTCTCACCTAATTTGTTCATATGAGATCATTTTGAGAGACACAGCACTATATTTAGTTCAGCTTTCTGGTGAGGCAAATAGGAGCGATAAGGAGCCATTGATTCTTTCAAGAAATGGCTCCCAGTGGAAGTTGGGGGGTTGAAAAATGATCCTTGAGACGTATTAAGGTATATGGGAACAATTAATTTAAACTGAAATGCAATTTAATACTTAAAGTCTTCGTTCTTTTAATTTTTCTGCTTCCAACCACAGTAAGCCAGGAAATGTGTGACTGCAATTAGGGGGTTATTCTTTCTCAGCTGAGAAGTGCATACACCAAAAGTTTTGAAATCTCTTGAGCAGGGAACAGTTGGTTCGGTGAATCTTGGGAGCTCGTGGCTGAACTTAGCTGTCTCAACAATTGAGTCAACGGCACGGCCCCTGACCTCACTCCATATATCAATGTCGAAGCTCACACAGCGTTCCCAGCTGGTTCTGACAAGACAGGGAGGTGCAAAATCTGAAGGTCAATTCCAGGCAATATTGTGCTGACACACAAATAAATCATTTTAACAAATGGGAACCTACCAAGATGTCCAGGCAAGCAGCTTTGAGCAGAGTGATCTGATCCGCAATGGTCAAGCTCGTGAAGCCAGGCAGTCGTTTAGCAAATTCCACGATTTTGATAATGCACTTTGTGGCAAGTTCACTGAATTTGTCCCACAAGCCCAGGTCAAGCCGTACCCGGTGGTCAGCACTGGAATTCTGTAATCAACAAAATCAACAAATGTATAATCACTGTCATTGAAAAAGCAGTTACAAGGCATGCGACAGGCGTAGTACAGGCGTAGGAGAGCTCACTGAATGTCCCCATAAAGATCGGTATTTCAAGCAATGGCAAACCAATTAATTTAGAAGTTGAATCACTCATGTCATATATTCCACATTTGAGTGGATCTTGATGGAGCTCTAATCTTTACCTTTAATAAAATAGTTTTAGTAAAACAAATTCTCCAGGCTGCTATGCATCAGAGTTTTTAATAGGTAATTAGCAAAGTTCCCCATGAGTTTAATTCCATGGAGGTAATAACTCAAGTTTGCAGCACTGATGGCAGGGAACCTGGGGCACAGGCTGAGCATATGCTAATATCTCTGGGCACGCTGCCTCAGGTTGTCATCATTCACAACCAGCAGGCATGATTTCCTGAGTCCAGTGTGTACTTGGAAAATTAACCCTGTGAACATTTAACACCAATAAATGTAAGCTATTGTAATACTGGATGAACAAATGTGAGGCAGTGAATGGAACTGTGAGACTTAGAAAAGCCTCTTAGAGTAACGGCAGCCACATCACTTTCGTTGCCGATCAGGAAATTGTCAGTTTGTTTCCCACAATTTTCAAAGTAAAGCTCCAAGTCTGTGTTTGGCAAGCCAGCCTGAAGAGACAAAGCCATTAAAAACACAATAGAATGGTAAGTTATTCAGGTACATGTATTCCTAAATTATGTTAAGGCTTTATGCTGTTCAGTCCATAGTTCTTCTTTGGTTTTCTGCCCAAAGGGAGGCCCTTGCCTTGGTGAAACGAAGTCTATCACGCTGATCAATGCCTGGTTTCCTGACAACAGCCACAACGCCGTCATCCTGTGTGAGTTTGCTGCATTTGTGCCACAATGACAAATCGGAGGATGGACGACCGAGTGACGAGGCTATTCTTTCACAACTTGTATTATGACTGAGGTGTGTAGCCCACTCACACATTGACACCATGCATAAAATCAAAGCTCTGCAGCATTACAAAATTTGATAGAGCAGACCATTAGAGTGCTTAAACAATGCCCTCCACTACCTGGATCATACTAAGAGAGCCCTGCAGTAACTGCAAGAGCACATGTCAAATTCCGTGCTGGCCTGTTGTAAGCTACAAAACCTCATGAGAGCACAGGCCTGGCCAAGAGCTGGATGGTGAGCAGTTCATGAGAAGGAAGTGGAATGGAGGAGGCAGCTAGCACATCCGTTTCCTGGCTGGGCTGGCCGTATTGGCTGCCTACCAGTGAATGAAACACCAATTTCCCATTGACTAACTGCTCCATACCTCACCTTCCCTCTGCCCTGACTATCACATTATCTGCTTGGGCACAATACAAGAATAAAAACCACCACAAAATAAGCATTCTGAACCAAATTTAGAAATCAAATGATGCCATATCGCATGCAAACATCAACTAATCACCCTACTAAATTCCCTGAGTGCCTATTTTCCATGTGGCTTTGCCTGTCCTCGTGTTCCCACTCAGTGCTACCTCAGTGGCTGTAGTATGACAGGTGGAAGGCTGCTGACTTTCAGTGGAGAAGATGGCAGATGGCCTTGCAGAATGACCTTGATTAGCTTGAGCCCTAGAAAGCCCAGCTGTGGACTCCACCATCACGGCATGGAGGACAGCAGCCTGGACTGTCTGGCAACAACAAGGGCACTGCTGGAGTGATGGTAGTGAGAAGACGAATGATGTCAAATTGAGAGAGGTTCATTCGCCACCGACTCACTGCCACTCCTCAAGGGTGCGGCCTCAAGACATCCTGGTAAATTTTTTCTTTCAACTGCTGTGAAAGCCTGAAAGCCCCTTTACACATTGTAATCTGCCGCCATGATAGTAGCAGTCTAAGCCTGTATGGTAGCAAGCTAAACTTGCATGAATTCAGCTACAGCTTGAACTGAAGCACTCTGACATTGAGTGCCTTCTGCAATGGGAGCTGACACATTGGTCACCAGATGTTGGATCGACATGTGTACTAATGGAACTGGCTATAAGACCATAAGGTCATAAGACATAGGAGCGGAAGTAAGGCCATTCGGCCCATCGAGTCCACTCCACCATTCAATCATGGCTGATTTCAACTCCATTTACCCGCTCTCTCTCCATAGCCCTTAATTCCTCGAGAAATCAAGAATTTATCAACTTCTGTCTTAAAGACACTCAACGTCCCGGCCTCCACCGCCCTCTGTGGCAATGAATTCCACAGACCCACCACTCTCTGGCTGAAGAAATTTCTCCTCATCTCTGTTCTAAAGTGACTCCCTTTTATTCTAAGGCGTGCCTCCGGGTCCTAGTCTCCCCTGCTAATGGAAACAACTTCACTACATCCACCCTATCTAAGCCATTCATTATCTTGTAAGTTTCTATTAGATCTCCCCTCAACCTCCTAAACTCCAATGAATATAATCCCAGGATCCTCAGACGTTCATCGTATGTTAGGCCTACCATTCCTGGGATCATCCGTGTGAATCTCCGCTGGACCCGCTCCAGTGTCAGTATGTCCTTCCTGAGGTGTGGGGCCCAAAATTGCTCACAGTATTCTAAATGGGGCCTAACTAATGCTTTATAAAGCTTCAGAAGTACATCCCTGCTTTTATATTCCAAGCCTCTTGAGATGAATGACAACATTGCATTTGCTTTCTTAATTACGGACTCAACCTGCAAGTTTACCTTTAGAGAATCCTGGACTAGGACTCCCAAGTCCCTTTGCACTTCAGCATTATGAATTTTGTCACCGTTTAGAAAATAGTCCACGCCTCTATTCTTTTTTCCAAAGGCAAGACCTCGCACTTGCCCACGTTGAATTTCATCATCCATTTCTTGGACCGCTCTCCTAAACTGTGTAAATCTTTCTGCAGCCTCCCCACCTCCTCCATACCACCTGCCCCTCCGCCTATCTTTGTATCATCGGCAAACTTAGCCAGAATGCCCTCAGTCCCGTCATCTAGATCGTTAATATATAAAGAGAACAGCTGTGGCCCTAACACTGAACCCTGCGGGACACCACTCGTCACCGGTTGCCATTCCGAAAAATAACCTTTTATCCCAACTCTCTGCCTTCTGTCTGACAGCCAATCGTCAATCCATGTTAGTACCTTGCCTCGAATACCATGGGCCCTTATTTTACTCAAATACGATGTTGTCAGACAAGAATTGAAGTGCATATGTTGGGAACATAGGCTGGCAGGGAAAGACACAAGTGAAATGTGGAACTTGTTCAAGGAACAGGTGCTACGTGTCCTTGATATGTATGTCCCTGTCAGGCAGGGAAGAGATGGTCGAGTGAGGGAACCATGGTTGACAAGAGAGGTTGAATGTCTTGTTAAGAGGAAAAAGGAGACTTATGTAAGGCTGAGGAAACAAGGTTCAGACAGGGCATTGGAGGGATACAAGATAGCCAGGAGGGAACTGAAGAAAGGGATTAGGAGAGCTAAGAGAGGGCATGAACAATCTTTGGCGGGTAGGATCAAGGTAAACCCCAAGGCCTTTTACACATATGTGAGAAATATGAGAATGACTAGAGCGAGGGTAGGTCCGATCAAGGACAGTAGCGGGAGATTGTGTATTGAGTCTGAAGAGATAGGAGAGGTCTTGAACGAGTACTTTTCTTCTGTATTTACAAATGAGAGGGGCCATATTGTTGGAGAGGACAGTGTGAAACAGATTGGTAAGCTCGAGGAAATACTTGTTAGGAAGGAAGATGTGTTGGGCATTTTGAAAAACTTGAGGATAGACAAGTCCCCCGGGTCTGACGGGATATATCCAAGGATTCTATGGAAAGCAAGAGATGAAATTGCAGAGCCGTTGGCAATGATCTTTTCGTCCTCACTGTCAACAGGGGTGGTACCAGGGGATTGGAGAGTGGCGAATGTCGTGCCCCTGTTCAAAAAAGGGACTAGGGATAACCCTGGGAATTACAGGCCAGTTAGTCTTACTTCGGTGGTAGGCAAAGTAATGGAAAGGGTACTGAAGGATAGGATTTCTGAGCATCTGGAAAGACACTGCTTGATTAGGGATAGTCAGCACGGATTTGTGAGGGGTAGGTCTTGCCTTACAAGTCTTATTGAATTCTTTGAGGAGGTGACCAAGCATGTGGATGAAGGTAAAGCAGTGGATGTAGTGTACATGGATTTTAGTAAGGCATTTGATAAAGTTCCCCAGAAACTTATGCTTATGCAGAAAGTAAGGAGGCATGGGATAGTGGGAAATTTGGCCAGTTGGATAACGAACTGGCTAACCGATAGAAGTCAGAGAGTGGTGGTGGATGGCAAATATTCAGCCTGGATCCCAGTTACCAGTGGCGTACCGCAGGGATCAGTTCTGGGTCCTCTGCTGTTTGTGATTTTCATTAATGACTTGGATGAGGGAGTTGAAGGGTGGGTCAGTACATTTGCAGACGATACGAAGATTGGTGGAGTTGTGGATAGTAAGGAGGGCTGTTGTCGGCTGCAAAGAGACATAGATAGGATGCAGAGCTGGGCTAAGAAGTGGCAGATGGAGTTTAACCCTGAAAAGTGTGAGGTTGTCCATTTTGGAAGGACAAATATGATTGCGGAATACAGGGTTAACGGTAGAGTTCTTGGCCATGTGGAGGAGCAGAGAGATCTTGGGGTCTATGTTCATACATCTTTGAAAGTTGCCACTCAAGTGGATAGAGCTGTGAAGAAGGCGTATGGTGTGCTCGCGTTCATTAACAGAGGGATTGAATTTAAGGGCCGTGAGGTGATGATGCAGCTGTACAAAACTTTGGTAAGGCCACATTTGGAGTACTGTGTACAGTTCTGGTCACCTCATTTTAGGAAGGATGTGGAAGCTTTGGAAAAGGTGCAAAGAAGATTTACCAGGATGTTGCCTGGAATGGAGAGTAGGTCTTACGAGGAAAGGTTGAGGGTGCTAGGCCTTTTCTCATTAGAACAGAGAAGGATGAGGGGCGACTTGACCGAGGTTAGGCTAATTGGCCTATAATTTTCCATCTTTTTCCTTGTTCCCTTCTTGAACAAGGGGGTTACAACAGCGATTTTCCAATCCTCTGGGACTTTCCCTGACTCCAATGACTTTTAAAAGATCATTCTCTAGCACTTTCTCCTTTGTGATGGCTACCATATTCAACTCTGCCCCCTGACTCTCCGGAATTGTTGGGATATTACTCATGTCTTCTACTGTGAAGACTGACGCAAAGTACTTATTTAGTTCCTCAGCTATTTCCTTGTCTCCCATCACTAGATTACCAGCATCATTTTGGAGCGTCCCAATGTCAAGTTTTGCCTCCCGTTTGTTTTTAATGTATTTAAAGAAACTTTTACTATCATTCCTAATGTTACTGGCTAGCCTACCTTCATATTTGATCCTCTCTTTCCTTATTTCTCTCTTTGTTATCCTCTGTTTGTTTTTGTAGCCTTCCCAATCTTCTGACTTCCCACTACTCTTTGCCACATTATAGGCTTTCTCTTTTGCTTTGATGCATTCCCTAACTTCCTTTGTCAGCCATGGCTGCCTAATCCCCCCTCTGATAACCTTTCTTTTCTTTGGGATGAACCTCTGTACTGTGTCCTCAATTACTCCCAGAAACTCCTGCCATTGCTGTTCTACTGTCTTTCCCACTAGGCTCTGCTCCCAGTCGTTTTTCGTCAGTTCCTCCCTCATGCCCCTGTAGTTACCTTTGTTTAACTGTAACACCTTTACATCTGATTCTACCTTCTTTCTTTCAAATTGGAGATTGAATTCAACCATATTATGATCACTGCCTCCTAAGTGCTCCCTTACTTTAAGATCTTTAATCAAATCTGGCTCATTACATAACACTAAGTCCAGAATGGCCTGTTCCCTCGTGGGCTCCATCACAAGCTGTTCCAAAAAGCCCTCCTGTAAACATTCAATGAATTCCCTTTCCTTGGGTCCACCGGCAGCATTATTTACCCAGTCCACCTGCATATTGAAGTCCCCCATGATCACTGTGACCTTGCCTTTCTGACATGCACTTTCTATTTCGTGGTGCATTTTGTGCCCCCGGTCCTGGCCACTGTTAGGAGGCCTGTACATAACTCCCATTATGGTTTTTTTGCCTTTGTGGTTCCTCAACTCTACCCACACAGACTCCACATCATCTGACCCTATGTCATTTAGTGCTATTGATTTAATTTCATTCCTAATTAACAAGGCAACCCCGCCCCCTCTGCCCACCTCCCTGTCTTTTCGATAGGTTGTGAATCCCTGGATGTTTAAATGCCAGTCCTGTACCCCCTGCAACCATGTCTCTGTGATGCCTACCACATCATACCTGCCAGTCACAATCTGGGCCACAAGCTCATTTACCTTGTTCCGTACACCGCGCACATTTAAATATAGCACCTTTAATTCTCTATTGACCGTCCCTTTTTGTTTTCTTAGTGTGGTGGACCTTGGTTTACTGAGCCTTTCCATACACTGTGTCATATTTTGTGGGATGGGGACAATCGTAACCACTCTTGAGTTTTGTCTGTTCGTGCTTTTTTGTATTCCTCAGCAGCTACGCTCCCCACTGATTACTTCACCTCTTGGTTCCCTGACTTTCCCTTCCCCCCAATCTTTAGTTTAAAGTCCTATTGACCACCCTATTTACTCTTTTCGCCAGAACACTGGTCCCAGCTCGGTTCAGGTGCAGACTATGTTCGGAAAGATGGGCTCCAAGCTCTGTGCAAAGCCCTGTGCCAAATTGGTGCTGGATACCTCCATGTTATGGGGGTATTAAATTGGAGTTATGGGGGCACATGAGTGAGAAATGGCCCATAAATTGCACTTTGGACGCAACATAATGAATGAAAAATGAAATGAATGAAAATCGCTTATTGTCACGAGTAGGCTTCAATGAAGTTACTGTGAAAAGCCCCTAGTCGCCACATTCCGGCGCCTGTTCGGGGAGGCCGGTACGGGAATTGAACCGTGCTGCTGGCCTGCCTTGGTCTGTTTTAAAAGCCAGCGATTTAGCCCAGTGAGCTAAACCAGCCCCTAACATAAACTAACTGAATCTATGAAAAATCCCATCCAATTGAATGCTTGGAATCAAATGAACAGTTGTTAATACAAAAATTAGATTTTGCCCTATCAAATTAAAATGTTGCAGAATATTGATAAAATGAATACATTTCGTGGTAGATAATGGACTCAAATTTATTTCATGAGAAGAACGTGGATTAAGTGATTCATGAAAATGTAAGTGCTTTGTTTTTACCTATATTACTGGGGTAGAATATCGTTGACAGTTACATAAAAAACATTGTTCTGCTGGAGAAGGGTAATTTTTGGATAACTTCTGAATGCTTTTTTCACTGATTGGATTACATATGACTGGATGTCGTTCCCTGTGCGTAATACTAATATTTATTGGTTTCGATTTTTTTTATTGCTTGGATTGTTAGTGGATCACTTGTTAGAAGGAACAAGTTTGTGTGCCGGCTATTACAAATCTATTTTAGACCAAGGCAGTAAAGGATAATTGTGCTTTGAGTAAGTTTGGTAAAATTAGGTGGAAGCAATAATGATAATCTATATTAGTGTCACATTTCGGCCTACATTAACACTGCCATGAAGTTGCTGTGACAATCCCCTAAATATCTCCTTAAGAATTTAAGCATTATTGCACTCGGTCTGTTAGTTTGCTTTGCTGTCGTAGCTGTCAACATGGGGCCAAAATACAAATGTTTATCGAAAGGGTTCCTACAGTTTAAAAATACTCACCATTTTCTTTTTACTAGTCCGCCTTCTTGGCATATAATTCCACAGATCAAACTCCCTCAAGGAGCTACGTGGGAACGTTGACTGAGTATTTGCGATTTATAATCATGGAGCTATCACAACTAAGTCTGCCATTTCGTCACAAGCTGATTCCAGGGGGTGTCACTGGATGATTAGGAGCAACAGTGCTCGCCTATGCTTTACTTTTGGACCCAGGTTCGATTCCCGGCTTGGGTCACTGTCTGCAGAGTCTGCATGTTCTCCCCGTGTCTGCAGGGATTTCCTCCGGTTTCCCCCCCACAGTCCAAAGATGTGCGGGTTGGGTGGATTGGCCATGCTAAATTGCCCTGTAGTGTCCAAAGGTTGGGTGGGGTTGCTGGGTTACGGGGATAGAGTGGAGGTGTGGGCTTAGATACGGTGCTCTTTCAGGGGCCGGTGTAGACTTGATGGGCCGAATGGCCTCCTTTTGCACTGTAAATTCTATGTTCTTTGACATTGATCACAAACTTTCTGGCAGGCTTTGCAAGGTACCAAGTATTTCTTGTGTGCAGATTCATCAGTCATCTTTGGTACACTTCCCCGTCATAGTTCTCATCTGTGTCCTTGGTAGCAGAACTTACATTTCATCTTGCCCTCCAACAACTTGTCAACTTCGCTATAATTGTGCTGGCTGCTCATAGCCAGCAGCTCATCATGTGTAGATCCTGCCTCTACGCTACCTTTGAAATTATGCACAGTGTAAGTATCTGAGCTGGCGGCTGCATGTCTGAGAACGAGTGATGATAAATCTGTTCATCACTGTCCTCTTGCTCTTTTATCTCTTGTTCTTCCTCAATAGCTTGTTCAAATTAGGATTCTTGGGCACCTGAATGGAGAAAGGCGCAGCGATATGCTTGTACTCATTGGAGTTTAGGAGAATGAGAGGTGACCTTATTGAGACATATAGAATTCTCAGGGCGCTTGATGGGGTCGATAAGTAAGGGGCCACCTATTTGAATACAGACATGAGGAGGAATTTCTTCTCTCAGAGGGTGGTAAATCTATGAAATTCTTTACTGCAGAGGGCTATCGATGCAGGCTGGGCCGTTACGTACATTCAAGGCTGAGATAGACAGATTTTAAATCAGAAATAGAATCATGGGTTATGGGGATCAGACGGGAAATTGGAGTTGACGATTATCACAAGATATCAGTCATGATCTCGTTGAATGGCGCAACAGACTTGATGGGCCGAATGGCCTACTTCTGCTCCTGCATCTTATGGTCATATGGTCTACTTTTTAAAAATAAATTTAGAGTACCCAATTATTTTTTTTTCCCAATTAAGGGACAATTTAGTGTGGCCAATCCATCTAACCTGCACATCTTTAGGTGGTGGGGGTGAAACCCACGCAGACATGGGGAGAATGTGCAAACTCCACACGGACAGTGACCCAGGGCTGGGATTCGAACCCGGGTCCTTAGCGCCGCAGTCCCAGTGCTATCCACTGCGCCCCATGCTGCCCTAGTCATATAGTCTACTGAGGGGAGAGCAATCTTATGCCATCTGCTGTTTGGAAATCAGGAGACTTTGTGGGAAGAAGAGGAAGTGGGTTTTGAGAAGGGGGATTAGGGGCGAAATTCTCCCCCAACAGCGCGATGTCCGCCGACTGGCGCCCAAATCGGCGCCAATCAGACGGGCATCGCGCCGCCCCAAAGGTACGGAATGCTCCGCATCTTTGGGGGCCGAGCCCCAACATTGAGGGGCTACGCCGACGCCGGAGGGACTTTCGCCCCGCCAGCTGGCGGAAATGGCGTTTGTTGCCCCACCAGCTGGCGCGGAAATGCGGCGCATGCGCGGGAGCGTCAGCGGCCGCTGACAGTTTCCCGGCACATGCGCGGGAGCGTCAGCGGCCGCTGACAGTTTCCCGCGCATGCGCAGTGGGGAGAGTCACTTCCGCCTCCGCCATGGTGGAGACCGTGGCGGAGGCGGAAGGGAAAGAGTGCCCCCACGGCACAGGCCCGCCCGCGGATCGGTGGGCCCCGATCGCGGGCCAGGCCACCGTGGGGCACCCCCCGGGGTCAGATCGCCCCGCGTCCCCCCCCAGGACCCCGGAGCCCGCCCACGCCGCATGGTCCCGCCAGTAAATACCAGGTTTAATTTACGCCGGCGGGACGGGCAATTTCTGGGCGGGACTTCGGCCCATTCGGGCCGGAGAATTGAGCGGGGGGTCCCGCCAACCGGCGCGGCCCGATTCCAGCCCCCGCCCAATCTCCGGTACTGGAGACTTCTGCGGGGGGACGGGGGCGGAATTCACGGCGGCCAACGGCCATTCTCCGACCCGGCGGGGGGTCGGAGAATGACGCCCTAGTCTTCGGGATGGTGTTTCTTTTAATTTTTCCAATTATGGCCAATTTAGCATGGCCTATCCACCTACCCTGCACATCTTTGGGTTGTGGGGGTGAGACTCACGCAGACACAGGGAGAATATGCAAACTCCACACAGACCGTAATCTGGGGCCGGGATCGAACCCGAGTCCTTGGCGCCATGAGGCATCAGTGCAACCACTGCACCACTGTGCCGCCCTGGTTTCAGGATGGCATTGATAGTTTCAGCCCTGCTGCTGGTAACAGCGATCAGCAAATGATCACATCAGTGATAGTAAGCACTATTTCCCCCAGGGAGATCAGGACATGGAGCCACATCTGTTGCCCATTGTTGAAGTGCTACTACCTATAGTTGTTTACCACCTTGTCCTGCAAGAGAGAGGTAAGAGTGTCAGTGAGCATGAGGCAACATATTTGGGTATTTGGCTGTCACAGTTGAACAGCTGGCAGTATGTGCAAGCTGTGACATGTGGGCCTGGGCCTAGGAGAGCGCCAAGTGTGTGAGGGTGAGATGAAGCTGCAAATGTTGGATATGAGGTATGACTGATAGAAATTGTTGGTAGCTGAGGGAAGTAGGTGTGATGTGTTTAACAGTGCGTGAAGCTAGTGGTGCAGTTAGTGGGATATTGCATTTAAAGATAGATTGGCTGACCTTTCCTGCTCATGTGAGGTCATTAAACATAGTGTGGCACTGCATCCATATTTTCAGGGCTTGACCCCAGGCATTGGTCAAGTTGTCTCTCTGCTCTCACTGCTTTGCAAACGCTGGAGAATCCCCTGGCTATCCCCTGTGGATCTCTCCTCCTCTCCACACCCTGCATCAAGAACTCCCGTGCAGCATCAGAAAATGGAGAAGGTGGCACACTGGCATGTTGTGCCATTCTTCAGTGTTCCCCACATCAAAATCCCTTTTGCATCATCTTTAAGCACCTGGTCCAGCCACATTGCACCTTCCTTTTAAGAATGCAGGCTGGCTTTAACGATTGCAGGATAGCAGTAACTCGTACTTGTCCATCACAATCCACTCAGGTGGGCAGCCACAACAGTGTATTTGACACTGACTGCACCCTCTATTCATTTACATCAGGAGGCAGAATGAAGCAGTGGGTTTTATCCTACATCGCAATCCCTGTGCGCTGTCTAATCTCAAGCTCAAAATATGTAAAGTACTAAAAGTTAATGATAAGGTAGACTCAAGTTATTAGTTCCAACATTTCAAAAAGGGGATCAGAGGACATAAACAAATTTGATAAAACGTTAAGTTAAAACAGTTAACAGAAAACAAAATATTTTCTCAATTACTGATTTTTTTTGGAGTAGCCTACCAAGCAAAATAGTACTGTCTAAGAACTTATTCTGTGCTGTGGGGAGACCACCTGGTGGGCTCTGATGCCCTCCTTATCGGCCAATCTTTGGCCCACAGAGACCCATCTGATGGCAATTGCTGTCCCTATGGCCAACTTCCAGCCTGCCCTCAGCAACCACTCGATCTCCCCTCATAAAGGCCAGCTTCCTATTAGCTGGCAACTCATGGGAGTGGGCACTCTTCCCTTAAAGGAGGGAAGCCCCGACGACAGCTAGTTAGCTGCTGGGTGGGCCTAAAATGCAGCTGGGGGGAAGGTTTCCACAAAAGGTCAAGTCAGGGTTGCTCTAGGTGTTCCGACCTGTTGCTAAGGCTTGAGCTGCTCTCACAAAACCCAGCCTGCTGAGTGCAAGTCCAGAGCTGATGCATGGTACTTGCTCTGGTGGTGGTATTAGCATAATCTCTGGCGAAAGGTGCTGTACCTTTTTGTTGCATTTTATCGTTCTATTTATGCAGCAAGGTGAAGTCCATCCGCAATAGGGGGTGGGATTCTCTCATCCTGAGGCTAAGTTTTGACGCCGTCGTAAACGCCGTCGCGTTTCTCGACGCCGTCAACATGGCCTCAGGAGCAGCGATTCTGCCCCCTACAGGGGGCCAGCATGGCATTGGAACAACCCACATCACTCCAGCTGCCGATCCCCGGCATCAGATGGGCGCCGCGGGTCTGCACATGCGCAGTGGGACCGGCACCAATGCGTGCATGCACAGTGGCTCCCTTCTCCGCACCGGCCCCGACGCAACAAGGCGTAGGGCTACAGGGACCGGCGCGGAACAAAAGAGGTCCCCAGCCCAAGAGGCTGGCCCGCCGATCGGTAGGCCCTGATCGCGGGCCAGGCCACAGCGGGGGTCCCCCCCCCTGGGGTCGGAGCCCCCCCCCCCCCCCACTACGCTGCCCCCGGATGCATCCATGCCGAGGTCCCATCGGGTAAGACGGGCGCCGGCGGGACTCGGGTTTTATTGCATGGCCGTTCGGCCCATCCCTGGGTTGATAATTGCCGGGGGGGCCGCTCTACCGGCGCCGCGCTGACCGCACTGACGCCAATGGCACTGATTCCCCGCTCTCCGGAGAATGGTCGGACCGGCGTCGCACAATTCGTGCCAGTCCCGTCGATTCTCCAGCCCGGCCTGGGCTGAGAGAATTCCGCCCAGGATCTTTAACAATAACTTGCAAAAAATCAGAAAATAAATTGCCACCGAATATAAACCTTGGTCACAATAGAAGTGATTTAATTGCGGTAAATAATATAACTTCATGATTTGTTACTGCCTGGAAGCATGTGTGGAGCGTGTCCAAACAGATGAAAGGGCTTAAATGATCAACCTGGAAATTTTCAAGAATGGTTGCACAAAACACAACACAGTTTACTGCAAGGAATAACAAGCTTATCTGGCAGGCAACTTTCTTTCAATTTAATATATATGTGAATCAAATTTCCCCAGAAGTACACTTTAGCAGGATGGTTCAAGAGAGTTGAATTATGACTTCCCCCTTTTAACTTGGTGTTTAGGTAATTTTAGGCACCGACATTTATTAAACTGACTGCAGAATTATTAGAAATTATAACCTGGGCAATACTGAATGCAATCCCTAGCTTCAGAGTACAATTTACAATTTCAGAAATATAATGCATTAAAAAAAGCACAAAGCATATTCTTTGAACATTTGTTTCACTTCATTTACATTCATGGATCTGACATGTTTACAGCTAGAAAAGGTCTCAGATCAGACTAAAGTCAATCATTCAGAACTTCAGCATGTAATGAAGCATCAAGCGGCAGATATTTCCCCCAAAGCACATGTTCTCAAATTGATTTCTGAAGTGATTAAATAATGAAACAGGCATTAAAAACAATGCATTCCCCTGTACTAGCTTAAATTTCACAAATGTTTAATCTTGTTTTTCTTTAAATTATGTTCATTTTGATTTGATTTGCAGAGTGCATATGCTTCAATAAAGATGCAACAAATCAATTTCTTCGAAACTGATCTAATATCGGATTCATTTCACTGATATGAGACAGAGATGAACAAACAATAAAATGCTCCAGGTAACTATTTTTGTTTCCACTTGGATGCCTATGACCTTTTCCCGAGGTTTTGGTGTTCAATCCTTTGGAACTTTCAGTATTCATGACTCAGACGTACATTGGAGAGATTACTATTACCTGCTATCACCTAATGAAAATGTAACTGGTCTGATTAGTAAGTTTGCAGACTACACAAAGGTTGGTGTAATTGCAGATAGCAATGAGGACTGTCAGAGGATACAGCAGGATTTAGATCATTTGGAGACTTGGGCGGAGGGATGGCAGATGGAGTTTAATCCGGACAAATGTGAGGTAATGCATTTTGGAAGGTCCAATGCAGGTAGGGAATATACAGTGAATGGTAGAACCCTCAAGTGTATTGACAGTCAGAGAGATCTAGGTGTGCAGGTCCACAGGTCACTGAAAGGGGCAACACAGGTGGATAAGGTAGTCAAGAAGGCATACGGCATGCTTGCCTTCATTGGCCGGGGCATTGAGTATAAACATTGGCGAGTCATGTTGCAGCTGTATAGAACCTAGTTAAGCCACACATAAGAACATAAGAACCAGGAGCAGGAGTAGGCCATCTGGCCCCTCGAGCCTGCTTCACCATTCAATGAGATCATGGCTGATCTTTTGTGGACTCAGCTCCACTTTCCGGCCCGAACACCATAACCCTTAGTCCCTTTATTCTTCAAAAAACTATCTATCTTTATCTTAAAAACATTTAATGAAGGAGCCTCTACTGCTTCACTGGGCAAGGAATTCCATAGATTCACAACCCTTTCGGTGAAGAAGTTCCTCCTAAACTCAGTCCTAAATCTACTTCCCCTTATTTTGAGGCTATGCCCCCTAGTTCTGCTTTCACCCGCCAGTGGAAACAACCTGCCCGCATCTATCCTATCTATTCCCTTCAAAATCTTATATGTTTCGATAAGATCCCCCCTCATCCTTCTAAATTCCAACGAGTACAGTCCCAGTCTACTCAACCTCTCCTCGTAATCCAACCCCTTCAGCTCTGGGATTAACCTAGTGAATCTCCTCTGCACACCCTCCAGTGCCAGTACGTCCTTTCTCAAGTAAGGAGACCAAAACTGAACACAATACTCCAGGTGTGGCCTCACTAACACCTTATACAATTGCAGCATAACCTCCCTAGTCTTAAACTCCATCCCTCTAGCAATGAAGGCCAAAATTCCATTTGCCTTCTTAATCACCTGTTGCACCTGAAAACCAACTTTCTGCGACTCATGCACTAGCACACCCAGCTCTCTCTGCACAGCAGCATGTTTTAATATTTTATCATTTAAATAATAATCCCTTTTGCTGTTATTCCTACCAAAATGGATAACCTCACATTTGTCAACATTGTATTCCATCTGCCAGACCCTAACCCATTCACTTAGCCTATCCAAATCCCTCTGCAGTAAGTAATACTTGGAGTATCGTGTTCAATTCTGGTCGCCACACTACCAGAAGGATGTGGAGGCTTTAAAGAGGGTGCAGAAGAGATTTACCAGAATGTTGCCTGGTGTGGAGAGCATTAGCTATGAGGAGCGGTTGAATAAACTCGGTTTGTTCTCACTGGAGCGCCAGAGGTTGCGGGGCGACCTGATAGAGGTATACAAAATTATGAGGGGCATAGACAGAGTGGATAGTCAGAGACTTTTTCCCAGGGTAGAGAGGTCAATTACTAGGTTTAAGGTGCGAGGGGCAAGGTTTAGAGGAGATGTACGAGGCAAGTTTTTTACACAGAGGGTAGTGGGTGCCGGAGGAGGCGGTGGAAGCAGGGATGATAGTGACATTTAAGGGGCATCTTGACAAATGCATGCATAGGATGGGAATAGAGGGACACGGACCCTAGAAGTGCAGAAGATTTTAGTTTAGACGGGCAGCATGGTCGACACAGGCTTGGAGGGCCGAATGGCCGGCTCCTGTGCTGTACTTTTCTTCGTTCTTTGTTCTTTGTCTGGCTTGGGTTCAAATGGAAATTAAATAGCTTTCCTGAAGAAAATAAAACCTTAGGAGACATTATGTGAGTATTTTGAGACATGGGGCTGGATTTCATGTGCCTCTGCCGGGTGTACGTAAAATAGGTCGGTTCGCTATGCCCGGATGGGCTGCAGAACAGTCTGCCAATCTGATTGTGAGGATGGAAGTCCCACCTGCTGCCAATCAACGCTCTGTGCATAAAATAGCAGCAGGGCTGTCGGCAGGTGGCGGTGGTTAAGTCCTCACGATCCTAAAAGTTCAGGCAAAGGTCATTAGGAACGGTCTGCATGATCTTGTGAAAGGAGAAATCATGGCCGTGATTCTCCGACCTCACGCGTGGCTGGGATTCTCTGGTCCCACTGAAAGTGAATAGGAATGCCAAATTCTCCATTCTCACTTACAGCTGGGCGGTAATGGCCAAGATTAGAGGACCCCCAGCATGTTTAACCAATTTATTAGAGTTCTTTGAAGCAGTAACATGTACTGTGGATAAAAGGGAACCTGTAGATGTACTTAGGGGCTTTTCACAGTAACTTAATTGTGGTGTTAATGTTAGCCTACTTGTGACAATAAGATTATTATTTTTATCTACTTGGATTTCCAGAAGGCATTTGATGAGGTACTACATCAAAGGCCATTGTGGAAACTAAAAGCTTACGGTGTAGAGTGTAATATATTAGCATGGTTTAAAGATGCCCTTTCACAGACTCTCTTACCATGGGCTGATTCCACACTGAGTCCCGATTGGTCGCAAAGGCCATATAACCCTTACTCGGCTGTGTTGCCTTTAAAGGGACAATCACCACAAATGGATAGAAAATTGGCTGGTTGGCAGAAAACAGAGAGTATGTATAAGTGGCTCTTTGCCAGATTGGCAAAATGTGGTGAGTTGGGTCTGGCAGGGGATCTGTGCTGGGCCTCAACTTCTTACAATTTACATCAATGACTTAGATGAGGGGAATGACGACTTGGTAGCTAAACTAGCAGATGCCAGAAAGATAGGTAGGAAAGTATGTTCTAAAGAAGACAGATATAGATATGTTGTGAGTGGGCAAGACTGGTAGATGGAGTATAATGTGGGAAAATGTGAAGTTGTTCACTTTGGAAGGAAGAATAATAAAGCAGAGCATTACTTAAATGGAAAACGACTGCACAATTCCGAGGTGCAGAGGGACCGAGGCATTCTCTTGTGTGAGTAGAATGCAGGTACACCATGTAATCAAGAAAGCAAATTGAATACTATCCTTTATTATGAGAGGAATTGAACATAAAAGTAAGGATGCTATGTTTCAGTTCCACAGCACCTCGAATACTGTGTGCAGTTTTTGTCTCTTTATTTAAGGAAGGACTTAAATGCATTGGAGTCAGAGGGGGTTTCGTGGATTGATAACTGGAATAAGTGGGCTGTCTTATGAGAATAGGGTGGACAGGTTGGGCTTGTTTCCACTAGAGTTTAGAAGAGTGAGGGATGACTTGATTGAAGTATATAAGATCCTTAACAGTTTTGACAAGGTTGATATGGAAAGCATGTGTCCTCTGGTAGGTGTGTCCAGAACTAGGGGGCACTATTTTAAAGTTAGGGGTCACCCTTATGGGACAGAGATGAGGAGAATTATTTTCTTTCAGAGGGTTGTGCAACTTTGGAATTCTCTGCCTCAGAAGGTAGTGGAGTTGGGGGTCACTGAACATTTTAAGACAAAAATAGGTTGATTCTTATCAGGCAAGCAAATCAGAGGTTACTGGGAATGGAAAACTTGAAAGACAAGTAGATCAGCTTTGATCTTATTGAATGGTGGATAAGGCATGAGGGCCTGAATGGCTGCCTTCTGCTCATACTTCATCTATTCTTTTGTATGCTTCTATTTAGGGGAAGTCAAACTAACTCTTTAAAATCAAAGTTAGCTCCAGATGTTGACAACGCTTTGTGACTATGGGCCACATTTCGATGTAGAAACATTTAATTGCAATTCTTGTGATTCTGATAATCCTAGAGCAGAAAGTAAGTAGGTCATCATCATAGCGAGCATTCTTTGAATGACACAGAGCTGCAGAGTTAACATAAAAACATAGAATTTAGGAGCAGGAGTAGGGCAATTAGCCAAATGGCTCCGCCATTTATTATGGTCGTGGCTGATTATCTAACTCAGACACCTGGGGCGGGATTCTCCCCTACCCGGTGGGGCGGGGGGTCCCGGCGGGATGGAGTGGCGTGAACTACTCCGGCGTCGGGCCGCCCCAAAGGTGCAGATTTCTCCGCACCTTTAGTGGCCAAGCCCTCACCTTCAGGGGCTAGCCCCGCGCCGGAGTGGTTGGCGTAACGCCGGCCGGCGGGAAAGGCCTTTGGTGCCACGCCAGCCGGGGCCGAAAGGACTTCGCCGGGCGGCGGAAGTCCGCGCATGCGCGGGATCGTCAGGGGCTGCTGACGTCGGCCCCGCGCATGCGCAGGGGGGGTGTCTCTTCCACATCGGCCATGGTGAAGACTGTGGCCGAGGCGGAGGCAAAGAATTTGGCAACCGGCAGGGGTGGGATTCACGCCAGCCCCCGGCGATTCTCCGACCCGGCGGGGGGTCGGAGAATCCCGCCCCTTCTATCTGTGGGCAGGGGCCCTGTCTCTTAAATTCAAGATCGGGGAACCCCAATCTCTGTGGAGCTGGCCTTGCCAGCGTCTTTAAGCCTTGCCCCTCAAGAATGACACCACAAAACATGCTACCCTGCTCATTTTTGACTAAGTGTCAGAAGATCTGGAGAGGGGTGGACTGACTGGGAGGGTGGATGAGCAAGAGATAACATGAAGGGTTGGGGAAACTGGCCCGTACGGGTGAGGGCCAGTGTACAAAGCTGTGTAAATATATAATTTTGCTATGTATATATCTTGCTCTGCGCGATTTCTCGTTTGTTTTTTGTTACGAGGGGCGGGGGTTATTGTTTGTAAGGGAGAAAAATTGTGTTAAAAAACTTTAACAAATATATATTTTTTTAAAAGATCTGGAGAGAAAACCTGGTAACATCTCAGTTTTCTGTCAGAACCTAACCCTTCGCCATTTTTTGGAAAAATTCCACTCATAATGTATTAGCCTCAATTGCTTTCTGTGGTAGCGAATTCCATGCGCTCAACATTCTGGGTGAAGACATTTCTCCTCAACTCAGTCAGAAAAGGTTTACCCCGTACCCTTAAACTGTGACCCCCTGGTCCTGGACCCTCCCCCCCACCATCGGGAACATCCTTCCTGCATCTACCCTGTGTCATGTGAGAGTACATTTAAGAAGTGGGTGTTTAAGAAAGGTACCTTTAGGAAATGTTTGGCTGCTCATGTTACTGCAGTGATGTCAGAGTGTGGGTGGAGCTGAGCTTTGGTTCTGCTTTTTAGTTTCACTTTGAGAAAAGCTTGGGTGCGTCTGTCTTTTTGGTTTGGTTTTTCAGTGTGTCGCAGCTGGTGTCAGCCAAAGCACCTGTATTGTTGAGCCCTCTGCCATGAAGGACTATCTCTTGATCATTTGGTGAATTCAGAATTATAAATGTTTTCAGTATTGAATGTAAACTCTGATGTGCTTCTGTTTAAAGGTTTGTTAATTCTTTTGGGTGTAAAACGACAGCATACTTAGTGTTGTATTCTTTGGGGGTTATCTTTGAATTAATGGTTGCTAAGATATTCACTGTTTGTTTTAAAAAGGTAAACTTGAGTTCATAGAATAAACATTGTTTTGCTTTAAAAAAGAACTTTTCCATTTCTGAAGTACCACACCTGTAGAGTGGGCCGTGTGCTCCCCATACCACAATCTATTAAAAATTGTGGCACAGGTGAACTCCATGATGCACTTTGGGATTCTCTAAACCCTGGCCCATAACACCTGTCTAGTCCTATTAGAATTTTATAGGTTTCTATGAGATCCCCCCCTCATTCTTCTAAACTTCAGCAAATATAATCCGAACCGACTGAATCTCTCCTCATACGCCAGTCCCGCCAGCCCAGGAATCAGTCTGGGAAACCTTCGATGCACTCCCTCGATAACAAGAACATTCTTCCTCAAATAAGGAGACCAAAACTGCACACAATATTCAGGTGTGATCTCACCAAGGCCCTGTTTAATTATAGTGAGACATCCCTGCTCCTGTACACAAAACCTCTCGCTATGAAAGCCAACATACCATGGGGAGGATTCTCCAAAATGGAGACGAAGTGTTCACGCTGTTGTGAACGCCGTCGCGTTTCACGACGGCGCAAAATGGGCATGGGGACGACCGATTCTGTCCCCCACAGGGGGGCCAGCACGGCGCTGGAGCAGTTAACGCCGCCCCAGCCTCCCTTCCCGGCACCAAATGGGCTCCGCGCCAACCCGCACATGCGCAGTTAGGCCGCGCCAACCTGCACATACGTAGTTAGGCCGCACCAACCTGCGCATGCGCCGGGGACTTATTCAGCGCGCCGGCCCCGACGCAGCGTGGCGTGGGGATTCAGGGGCCGGCCGCGCAACAAAGTAGGCCCGGGGGGGGAGAGGCCGGCCCGCCATCAGACCCCATCAGAGGCCACCCCCCCCGGTGAAGGAGCGCTTTTCCCTGCCACACAGGCCGCCCCCGACCCTTCGCGCAGAGTTCCCGCTGACAGCGATCGGGGTGAACGGCGCCGGCGGGACTCTGTCGTATCCGCCTGGCCGCTCGGTCCATCCAGGCCGGAGATTCGGCGCCGATTCCAGCGGCCTGCGGCACGTCAAACGCACCGGCGCAAATGGCGGCGATTCTCCGCACCTCGGAGAATCACGCGCCGGCGCGGGGCGTCGTGGTGCGGTTGCGCCGATTCTCTGGCCTGGAGCGGGGTTCGGAGAATCGCCCCCCATATGCCTGCTTTACCGCCTGCTGTACCTGCATATTGACCTTCAGTTACTGATGTATGAGGGCACCCAGGTCTCATTTCATATTCCCCTCTTTTGATCTAAAGCCATTCAGGTAACAATCTGTCTTCCTGTTTTTACTACCAAAGTGGATAACCTCACATTTATCTATACTTTCCCACTCACTTAACTTGTCCAAATTACACTGAAGCATCTCTGCATTCTCCTCACAGCTCACCCGAGCACCCAGGTTTGTGTCATTGGCAAATTTTGAGATATTACATTTAGTTCCCTCATCTAAGTCATTAATGTATATTGTGAATAGCTGGTACCCCTGCGGTACCCCACTAGTGACTGCAAGCCATTTTTAAAGAGGCCTGTTTATTCCTACACCTTGTTTCTTGTCTACCAACCAGTTTTCTATCCATTTCAATACACTATCCCAATCCCATGCACCGTAAGTTTACACACTAATTTCTTGGGCGGGATTCTCCGCTACCCGGCGGGGCGGGGGACCCGGCGGGACGGAGTGGCGTGAACCATTCCGGCGTCAGGCCGCACCTTTAGGGTCTTGGCCTGCCCCGGCGTGGTTGGCGTCCCGCCGGCTGGCGTGGAACGCCTTTGGCGCCGCGCCAGCTGGGGCCGAAGGGACTCCGCCGGCTGATGCGAGTCCGCGCATGCGTGGGAGCGTCAGCGGCTGCTGACGTCATCCTCGCGCTTGTGCAGGGTGGGGTTCACCATGACCGACGTGTCGGAAAACAGTGCCCCCACGGCACAGGCCCGCCCGCGGATCGGTGGGCCCCGTTCGCGGGCCAGGCCACCGTGGGGGCACCCCCCGGGGCCTGATCGCCCCGCGCCCCCCCCCCAGGTCCCCGGAGCCCGCCCGCGCCGCCAGGTCCCGCCGGTAAGTGACCTGGTTCAATTTACGCCGGCGGGACTGGCATAGAAGCAGCGGGACTTCGGCCCATCACAGGCCGGAGAATCGCCGGGGGGGGGGGGGGGGGGAGGCCCGCTGACCAGCGCAGCGGTGCCGGAGAATTCGGCGGCAGGCGGGGGTCACGCCGCCCCCCGGCGTTTATCCGACCCGGCGGGGGGTCGGAGAATCCCGCCCCTCATGTGGGACTTTGTCAGAAGCCTTCTGAAAGTCCAAATAAACCGATCGACTGGCTCCCCCTCATCCACTCTACTAGTTACATCCTCTAAGAATTCCAGTAGATTTGCCAAGCATAATTTCCCTATTGTCAATCCATGCTGACTCTGTCAGATACTACCACTGTTTTCCAAGTGCTCTGTTAATAAATCTTTTACAATGGACCTCAGCATTTTCCTCACTACCGACGTTGAGCTTACTGTTTTTCATTCCATTTTCCCTCGACCTCCCTTTTTAAACAGTTGAGTTACATTAGTTACCCTCCAATCTGGAGGAACTACTCCAGAGTCTATAGAATCTTAGAAGATGCCCACCAATGCAGCCACTATTTTTAGGGTCACTTCCTTAAGTACTCTGGGATGTAGGTTATCAGGCCCTGGGGATTTATTGGCCTTCAATCCCATCAATTGCCCCAACACCCTTTCCCTATGAATACTGATTTTCCTTCAGTTTCTCCCTTTCACTAAACCCTGCGTTCTCCAACATTTCTGGTACGTTATTTGTGTCCTCCTTTAGGAAGACAGAACCAAAGTGTGTATTTAGTTGGTCAGCTATTTCTTTGTTCCCCATTATAAATTCCTCTGTTTCTGACTGTCAGAGACCAACAATTATCTTCACCAATCTTTTTCTCTTCAGATTAAAATCACCCATAATACCTATGGAAGCTTTTACAATCAGTTATTATATTCCCCACAAGCTTACTCTCGCGCTCTATTTTCCACTTCTTAAGCAATCCCTTTGTCCGCCCTTGCTGAATTCTAAACTGCTCCCAATTCTCAGGGCTGTTGCTTTTTTTTTGGCCAATTTGTATGTATCTTCCTTGGATCTAATACTACCTTGAATTTCCCTCGTAAGCCATGGTTTGGCCGCCTTTCCCGTTTTATTTTTGTGCCAGACAGGAATGAATAATTGTTGCAGTTCATCCATTCGGTCTTTGAATGTTTGCCATTGTGTCCACTGTCATCCCTTTAAGTAACGTTTCCCAATCCATCATAGCCAACCTATGCCTTATACCGCCGTTCAGGACCCTTGTCTCAGAATTAACCACATTACTCTCCAAGTTGATGAAATGTGATGAATGAAGGATTTTAGGAATATTGGAATATTGGCTTCTAAATATTGGGACAAGTTAAGAGTTAAATGCCTGGGGGTATAGTGTGTTTGGCTGCAATGGTCATAAAGTTTTGTTTTAGAACCACCAAAGCCTTATTTTGTCATGCAATCGCTCCTGGAGCAAATCATTCTTTCTGCACAGTCTTAAAATAAACCAAAATATTGAGGTTCGGTCCAGTACCCTAGTCACTGTTGAGGACTGATCTGGGAATGTAATAGAAAAATTCTATCATTTTATGACCGCTCATCCCCAAGGTGCCTTGCACAACTAGATTGCCAATTATTCCTTTCTCATTACACATTACTAAGACAGCCTGTTCTCCAGTTGGTTCCTCAACGTATTTGACCAGAAAACTATCCCATATACATTCCAGGAATTCCTCCTCTACAGTATTTTTACTAATTTGATTTGCCCAATCCATATGCAGATTAAAGTCACCCATAATTACAGCTGTTCCTTTATATTTTTTTTCTTTAAAAAAAATAAATTTAGAGTACCCAATTCATTTCTTTCCAATTAAGGGGCAATTTAGCGTGGCCAATCCACATACTCTGCACATCTTTGGGTTGTGGGGGCTTAACCCACGCAAACACGGGGAGAATATGCAAACTCCACACAGACAGTGACCCAGAGCCGGGATCAAATTTGGGACCTCAGTGCCGTGAGGAAGCAATGCTAACCACTGCGGCACCGTGCTGCTCTACAGATGTTCCTTTGTTGAATGTGTCTCTAATTTTCTGTTTAATGCCATTCTCAATATCGCCAGTGGTCTACATACAACCCCCACTAATGTTTTTTGCCCCTATGTGTTTCTCAGCTCTACCCATCCAGATTCCACATCGTCGGAGCTAATATCCTTCCTCACTATTATGTAACTAACCAACCCACACTCCCGCCTTTTCCTTTTTGTCTGTCCTTCCTAAATACTAAATACCCCTGGATGTTCAATTCCCACCCCTGGTCACCCTGCAACCATGTCTCCGTAATCCTGACTATATCATACCCGTTTACATCTAAACGCGCTCGCTATGGGACTTTATTCCAAATTAGTTGAATCGCACCCAAAGTTGTTTGTAGCTTTACAATTCCTTTATTCATGCATCATAGAATCCCTACAGTGCAGAAGGAGGCTATTCTGCCCTTTGAGTCTGCATCACCCTTTCAAAAGAGCACTCTACCCATGGCCACTGCCCCATCCATCCCGCCCTATCCCCGTAACCCCATAACTTAACCTGCACAGCCCTGGATACTAAAGGATAATTTAGCATGGCTAATCCACCTAACCCACATATCTTTGGACTGTGGAAGGAAACTGGAGCACCTGGAGGACACCCACGCAGACACGGGGAGAATATACAAACTCCATACAGATGGTCACCCAAGGTTGGAATTGAACCCGTGTCCCTGGCGTTGTGAGGCAGCCGTGCTAATGACTGTATGAGGCACATGTATGTGCAACATGAAGAAACATCCTTGCTGTGAAGATGTGAAGAGATCTAAAGGAGGGTAACACTTGCCCAGTAGAGTTTCTGCCTCCTTCTCGTTCTCGAGCCTCGTAGATTTCAGACTTTCCTGTGACCAGCAGTCACATTCTTATTTATTTTAGTGGCAAACCACAAATGATCCCACATTGAGCTATCAGTTTTCAAAAATACTATTGGCAAAAGTTCAGAGGATCATTTTAAAGGCCACCTGGGGGCAAACAGACTAGACTTTATGTTTAAAAACAGAGCAGAGAAGCTATGATGTTATGATTGACATCCAGCAACATAGCCAACATTCACTCACTCGCGAACTACACAAACACATACTAAATCTGTATTTAGTGGATTTTTTCTTAACTGGAATATAATATGTGAAAAAAACACCAGTTTAAACATTTAGTTCCTTTTTAAATCTTCAGCCTTGGAAGCCACTCCTCTGTGGCTTCTTAACCAACACTGTTTGGCAGTGCAGGCTGGAGAAAGGTTTTTTCAGTATTATAGCCATGACCTTATTGAATGGCAGAACAAGTTTACAGGATCAATGGGTCACTCCTGTTCCTGTGGAGGATTATGTGAGCAGGCAGCCATTTGTATCTCCAGCAACACAGTTTACACTGGTTGCTGAGGCAACATTGCTGGCAACATGTTTCCCTCTTTTTAGTTCTCTCACCACTTGCCACAGACCCGAGGCGCAATTTACTGGCTGTTCACGCCGGCGGGATATTCCGGTTCCACTGACGAAGCACAGGTTTCCCGGCAACGGGGGGTGCAGTCAACGGGAAATCCCATTGACAAAGGCAGGAACAGACAATCTCACTGGCGGGCCGCCTCCGCCGTCGGAAAACATGTGGCGGGTAGGTCGGTAAATCCTGCCCCCAGTGTGGCAGATTTGTGTTTCAAGACTCATCCAGCTCGGTCAGACGTTATGGGCACTGAAGACCCTAACAGTTGACAGTCTGTGCCCTTGCCACCCTCAGTGCTTCCTCCAAGTGGCATTCAAGTGGAGTGCTGATTCATCAGTTGAGGGAGGACAGGAGGTATCCTTGCTCATTTTTGGTAAGGACAGCAGACTTCATTCCCTGAATGAACAGGGTAATGAGGGGAGGGTGGGTGCAGGGAAAGAAACTGTGGAGATTGGGGGGAATATTAATGAACTAGAGGGGCTTTTTGAACCATAAAATTCCTACAGTACAGAAGGAAGCCATTCGGCCCATCAAGTCTGCACTGAGTCTCTGAAAGAGCACTCTACCTAGGCCCACTCCCCCGCACTATCCCTGTAACTCCATAACTCCACCTAACCTGCACATCTTTGGACACTAAGGGGCAACTTAGCATGGCCAATCCACCTAACTTCATTGGACTGTGGGAGGAAACCGGAACACCTGGAGGAAACCCACACAGACACGGGGAGAAAGTACAAACTCCAGACAGTCACCCGAGGCTGGAATTGAACCCGGGTCCCTGGTGCTGTGAGGCAGCAGTGCTAACCACTGTGCCACTCCAATCCATTAGTTTCATGATTAGATTTCATTGCAGGGTCGGAATTCTCTGGTTGTTGTGTTTCAATTTTCCCTCCGAAAATGCACCCCTGCCAGCGGGTTTCGCGGCAGCATGGGGTGATTATAATGGGAAATTCCATAGACAATCGGCGGGATAATAGAATGGCGTTGCCAGGGAATGACGCATGGCCGAGAAACACGTGGATGGGGGGCCGGAGAATCCAACCCCAGATTTTCTTATGAATGGAATTGAACTTTCCCCCAGTGGTGGTGGATGTATTAGGTGGGCCTTTCGTCATGTAACACAGGGCTGGATTATATGGTGAAGGTGGGCTCCCCACACTCCAATATCAATGTCAGTGGCAGGCCTACCACACCGCTTGCCCAACTTGCCCTGCTGTAATCCTTTGGCCAAGGGGCTTTTTAGTATTATGAGGTGAGACTTCCACAGCTCTCGGGGGGAAAGTTTGACTCATGGAGCTGCGGGCCACTGGGAGAGGTGACCACTGCCAGTACTGCAGAAGGTTAGGCAAGAAGAGCAACTACGGATGTCCTGGAACTCAGGTAGGTCCATGATAGCACAGTGTTGGACAGGGTAATGCGGGGAGGGTGGGTGCAGGGAAAGAAACTGTGGAGGTTGGGGGAAAGCTTTCAAAATGGCAATAGGGCCCCAGAAAGGAACTACCCTCTCCTTTCACTGTCTGGCAGCCTGCATAGTCAAACCTGCCAGGCTGCATGTTCGGTGCAGGCACCATAGTGGCTGTAAGATGAGGCCCTCCAGTGGCTATTCATTGCCCACTTAAAGGCTCCAGTTGGACCATTGACACACCCAACACCTCCTCCACCACTCATAAAAACATGGGTGTAGGTGGGCAAGCAAGTGGTGGGCACGTCCCCATGGTATGGTCCCCTATTGTGGATCCACTGGTCTGCTTTCCCGTCCACAGGGAGCCTGTAAAATCCAGTCCTTAACAACTCTGCTCCCATTCCCTCAGATCATGAATGGCCCTTGTTAGGGTAAAACTAAATTACTAAAGCACTGTTTTAATGAGCCATAAAATAAACAATTATTTAAAATTCCCCCATTGTTTTTTACTTTGCCACTGTGTGGTAGTCCTGTTTATTTTTCACTTTTGTTTAACTTTGCCACGATTGAATTAATTTATTTTCCTAATCTTAAAACTGCACTTCAAGGTCTTTTCCTTGCTTTGTTTGTTCTTTGCCTTAACGCTGTCAACTTTGGAGTCAAGGACAACTTTCCAAAAAGATTTTCATGTCTGAAATGCAAAATATATTGGACATGGAAGAGGCCCTGTCACTCAACAAAGTCAAGGGGAATCCTGAAACCCAGCAATGCAGAGGTCAGATAACACATCGACTGTTCTGAAAAGGTATCTACCCTAGCTAATTCAGATCATTAAGGTTTGTTCAGCATTTAAGTAAATAATATGGAAATATTGAATATGTTCTGTCTATATATATTGCACATCCTCTGTAATTAGAAACCGAGAGTTCTGACATTCCATCAAGAGTATAATGCAGGGCAGGGGGATAAAATACCTCTTTATACCTCCAGCTAAAGAATTTGTTGGAAAAGAATGTAGCGATCTTTCAAATTGCAGTTAAAATATGATTGCAAAAGACGTGCACATATCCGTAAATATAATACATGCATGTAAAGCACATTCGTGAATCTATCATACTTCTCACCTTAAAAAAATGTTTGTCTTTTTGAGTGCTTGGAGGCTCTTTTCAAATGAATTTTGTACTTGTGCTGAATGTTTACTTATTGTACTTGGGGTGACTAAAAATAGGAAATGCTGCAAATGTAAAGGGGAATAGCGGCTGATGACGTTTTGGGTTCAGAAGGTGTGGTGGGAGGAGGGGGGCATGGGAGGTCCAGTAGAAAGTTAAATTAGGTGGGGTGTATAACAGGGAGGCAATCCGCAAATGAGAGTTAATCCTGCTTCAGCCTTGACTTGGCGGACTCAGCCGCATTTGCACGGAACCAGCTGTAGTGTTGACAAGTGGGTGCCCAAAAGCAGTTCAATGGACGCAATGACAAGTTGCGTTTATATAGCTCTGACAAAGGAGCAAAATATCCCACACCGCTTCACAGGAATGCATGCGGACAAAAATTGACAAAAAGTCAAAGAAAGAAAGATTAGGCTGGATGGTCAAAAGCTAGGTCAAAGCAATACGTTTTAAAAATCATCTTAAAGAAGAAAATGGAGAGGAAGAGGCAGAAAGGTTTAGGGCAGGAATTCCAGAACTGAGACAGCTGAAAGTAAATCAATTTTAGGGTGAAATGTGTTGGGGATGCACAAAAGGCTAAAGTTGGAAGATGTCAAATTCTTAGAGGGTTGTAACGCTGGAGAATGTTACAGATGTAGGGCCATGGAAGAGTTTGAACATAAGGATGATCATTTTAAAGTTGATGTGCTGCTGCTGTATGCTGGCTGGCCAGCATCAAGACTGAAAGGCCAGGAGCAAGGTAAGTACATGCGGCAGTTCTAGGTTAGCAAATGACCCATTTACTTTTGTAGGACCCAGAGGAGCACTCCTGACCTTCATGATTCCACTGTGTGTGGAACTGATCGAACAATGTATTACACAAGCTTTGATCAGTTCCCTCCTAAAATGTCAATGGCGATTTGCATACTGAAAGGTGTCTACCAATAAAACAGGCTGACGCCGAGGCATTTCTCTGCTAAAATGCCCATGGGCTTGTGGTGTTGGGTGCTCTGATGTACAGATGAGCCAACACGGTTGTATTTGGTGCAACGCTGTTTTATTCTAACATGCTATTTACAGTTCTGTCTTGATACTCTGCACGTGGTGACTCCCTGAATGTGTTGTTAATCAGGTCCTGTCCTTGTCCTGGTCTCTAGATGGACTGGCCACCAGGGGCGAAATTCTCCCGAAACGGCGCGATGTCCGCCGACTGGCGACCAAAACGGTGCCAATCAGACGGGCATCGCGCCGCCCCAAAGGTGCGGAATGCTCCGCATCTTTGGGGGCTGAGCCCCAACATTGAGGGGCTAGGCCGACGCCGGATGAATTTCCGCCCCGCCAGCTGGCGGAAACGGCCTTTGTTGCCCCGCCAGCTGGCGCGGAAATGACATTTCGGGGCGGCGCATGCGCGGGAGCGTCAGCGGCCGCTGACAGTTTCCCGCGCATGCGCAGTGGAGGGAGTCTCTTCCGCCTCCGCCATGGTGGAGAACGTGGCGGAGGCGGAAGGGAAAGAGTGCCCCCACGGCACAGGCCCGCCCGCGGATCGGTGGGTCCCGATCGCGGGCCAGGCCACCGTGGGGGCACCCCCGGGGTCAGATCGCCCCGCGCCCCCCCCAGGACCCCGGAGCCCACCCACACCGCCTTGTCCCGCCGTTCAAAAGGTGGTTTAATCCACGCCGGCGGGACAGGCAATTTATCGGCGGGACTTCGGCCCATCTGGGCTGGAGAATCCAGCGGGGGGGGGGGGCCCGCCAACCGGCGCGGCCCGATTCCCGCCCCCGCCGAATATCCGGTGCCGGAGACTTCGGCAACCGGCGGGGGCGGGATTCACGGCGGCCAACGGCCATTCTCCGACCCGCTGGGGGGTCGGAGAATGACGCCCCAGGTGTCGTGTTTCTTCTCTTATACTGTCTCTGTCCTTGTCTGTGATTGGCTGTCGTGTTGTGTGTGCTGATTTGTCTGTTGGTCTGTCTATCATGATGTGTGTGTTTGAATATCATGACAGGGCTGAGTGTTGAAGTTGTTGACTTGATAACCCCAAACCTATATCAAAACTATTGCCATGCTAATTTTAAGAAGTGAAAATTCACCTCTGTATATTTCCACACTTACTTTGCACGTTCTTCTGCCCTTTACAAGTCTGTATTACCTCACTGATTTATTTTTATTTTACCTAATGTGATGATATGCATAATGTAAGTTTGAACATAATGTTATGCATGACCTCCGACCACTACGTGACATTGTGAACTCATCGCGTCACCATGTGATCTGGGAGTTGGGAGTTGATCGTGCTGGGAGATAGCCGTATTTGCAGTAGTTCCACAAGAGTTGTTTGGTGTTAGTTGTTTGTGAGTTAATTTATCCTAGTTATCTTACCACAAAGTTTGTTCTATAATAAATTATTTTAAACTACATGTTCATCATACATCATTCACTTCGGCCAGTTTACAGAACATGACACAATACCAGGAGTGATGATTTAACAAGAACTTGAAGATTCTAGGCAAGAAAATTCAAAGCACGGAAGATAACTCTGCAGGATAAGAAAGGAAACAAATCTTTGCGACTAACTTTGCAAGCTAGTGGCATCTTGTGCACAATGCGCAGTAAAACTTCGGAGCCTGGGATGGAAGATATCAAGGCACCTCAACAACTTTGGTTTACTGGTAATGTAACAAAACTTGGAGAGTGTTCAAGCAACAGATTAAATTGTACGTTGCAGCCCTTGGTCTGCAGGTACAGCCCGTGAGAGGTGTATCGCGTTGCTGCTCACTGTAGCAGGCCCCCAAGCAATTGAGGTATTCAATATGTTTGCATTTGAAGATGGGACTGATGGCAACAGCTTCAAAGAAATACTTAAAAGATTTGATCAGTGGCAGCACGGTGGCGCAGTGGATAGCACTGCTGTATCACGGCACCGAGGTCACAGGTTCGATCCCGGCTCTGGGTCACTGTCCCTGTGGAGTTTGCACATTCTCCCAGTGTTTGCATGGGTTTCACCCCCACAACCCAAAGATGTGCAGGGTAGGTGGGTTGGCCATGCTAAATTGCCCCTTAATTGGAAAAAAATTGGGTACTCTAAATTTATTTAAAAAAAGATTTGATCAGCATTGCTCCCCTAGAAAAAAATCGAAACCTTTGATAGGTAAAAATTCCGTACATGGACCCAGAATGCAGGTGAGGCGTTCGATGGCTTCCTCACTGACTTGCAATTGAAAGTGCAGTCGTGTAACATCAGCACATTCTAGTTGTCAATGATAGAGACCAGATAGTTTTTGGAATCTCCATTAATAAAGTACGCCAGCAGCTACTTGGGGAGGTAAACCTGAAACCTGAAAGTGCCATTCAAATAAAAACATAAATCTTTATTATTGTCACAAGTAGGTTTACATTAACACTGCAATGAAGTTACTGTGAAAATCCCCTAGTCGCCACATTCCGGCACCTGTTCAGTACACTGAGGGAGAATTCAGAATGTCCAATTCACCTAACAAGCATGTCTTTTGGGACTTGTGGAAGGAAACCGGAGCACCTGAAGGAAACCCACGCAGACACAGGAAGAACGTGCAGACTCTGTACAGACAGTGACGCAAGCGGGAATCGAACCCGGGACTCTGGCCATGTGAAGCAACAGTGCTAACCACTGTGCTACCGTGCCAAAGCAGCTTGACAGGTTGAATCTCTGTAGTTTCGGCGCAAAGGTAGAAGAGGTGGCAGACACCATTAGTGTGGTGACGCAGCTGAATCGAAACTTGCTCCTAGTGCAGGTGGCCATTTTGAGCGGCTGACCAGATCCTCCATTTTGTGTCCGCAATCTGGCAAACAGCATATGTCACAGCAATGCCCTGCTTATGGAAAAACGTGTGCCATCTGTAATGGCAGGAAACATTTTGCACCCCAATGTTGTACAAGAAAAAAGCCTGAACAAACTGAGAGTATCAATGCCATTGATGAGGTGTGTCTAGGAAACACTTTCTTTGTAGATGTGATCTCCAGCAAAGATAAGGAGACTCAAGGTATATCAACAGAAATATTTGTCACACTCTGCAGCAATATTGAATTGAAGGCAGATAATTATACAGATAAATGGACAGTGCCATTAAAAATAAATGGCATGGTAATAACGGTCAAGCTTGCTTGACACTGGTTCACTTGCCAACCTCATCAACCTGTCTGATGTAAAAAAACTGCGAATTTGGCCAAAAATAGTTACCGGAACGGCACTATTAAGGGATTATTTTTAAAAAAAATGTTTTTAAAATTTTTATAAATTCATTTTTTCCAATTAAGGGGCAATTTAGCGAGAAGACTTCCGGGTGCGGCGATGACCAGCTGAGTCGCACGTTTCGGCAGCTCCCGGTGGAACGGACTTTTGGGCTCTTGACCGAACGGCAATTTTAACGGCTAAAAGCACTGTGCGGTAAACCAGAAGGGAATCCCCCCTGGATACGGATGGAAAAAGGAGAGAAAAGTGGCCGGATTGCGGTGGATCCTTTAGAGCAGCCGCAAGGAAGGCAAGCAAAAACCAAGATGGCGTCGGAAGTTGGCAGTTTAATATGGGGCCCTGAACAACACGAGTTTTTGAAACGCTGCGTGGAAGAGCTTAAAAAGGAGATGAAGAAGGAGCTGTTGGCCCCGATATTACAGGCGATTGAAGGGCTAAAGGATGAGCAAAAGACCCAGGAGCGGGAGCTTCGGGTCGTGAAGGCAAAGGCTGCCGAGAACGAGGACGATATACAGGGCCTGGTGGTGAAGACGGAGATGCACGAGGCACACCATAAACGATGTGTGGAAAGGCTGGAGGTGCTGGAGAATAACGCGAGGAGGAATAATTTAAGGATTCTTGGTCTTCCTGAAGGTGTAGAAGGAGCAGACGTCGGGGCATATGTGAGCACGATGCTGCACTCGTTAATGGGAGCGGAGGCTCCGGCGGGTCCGCTGGAGGTGGAGGAAGCATACCGAGTGACGGCGCGAGGACCGAGAGCAGGAGAAATTCATAGAGCCATAGTGGTGAGATTCCTCCGTTTTAAGGACAAAGAGATGGTCCTTAAATGGGCAAAGAAAACTCGGAGCAGTAGGTGGGAGAACGCGGTGATCCGCGTATATCAAGACTGGAGTGCGGAGGTGGCGAGAAGGAGGGCGAGCTTTAATCGGGCCAAGGCGGTGCTTCACAAAAAGAAGATAAAATTTGGAATGCTACAACCGGCAAGACTGTGGGTCACATATCAAGGGAGGCACCACTACTTTGAGACGGCGGATGAGGCGTGGACTTTTATTGTGGAAGAAAAACTGGAATAAGCGGGTTACTAAAAAAGAACGTTTGAAACAAAGTGGTGGGGCAAGTATGGGGGGCGAAGAGGGGGGAAAAAGGGGGGGAAAGATGAGTCTTATGTTATTAATCCTGCGATGCGGTAACTTTTCTCTCCTCCACAGGTGGTGGTGGAGGGAGGAAGGGAGGTGGAGGAGATGGGGCGCTGGCCATGGGGGGCGGGGCCAAAAGGGAAGCGCGGGCTTTGTTCCCGCGCTATGATAATCATGGCGGGAATAGGGAATCAGGAAGGAGGGGGCGTCGCACGGTGCGAGCCGAGGTCACGGGGGGAAGCCGAGGTCGGCCAAAGTTTGCTGACTTCTGGGAGCAACATGGGGGGTGTAACTACGCTAGTGGGGGATCTAGCGGGGGGGGGGGGGGTGGGAGGGGGGAGTTACTGGGTTGCTGCTGCTGGGGAGAGGGGGAGCCGGAATGGGGTGGGGTGGGCGGGGGGGCGCCGCCTGGGGGGGGACACAGCTGCGTGGGAACCGGGTGAGGAGCTGGAAAAAGGGGATGGCTAATCGACAAGGGGGGGGGGTAAAAAGCCCCCCAACCCGGCTGATCACGTGGAACGTGAGAGGGCTGAACGGGCCGATAAAGAGGGCACGAGTACTCGCACACCTTAAGAAACTTAAGGCAGACGTGGTTATGTTACAAGAGACGCACTTGAAACTTATAGACCAGGTTAGACTACGCAAAGGATGGGTGGGGCAGGTGTTTCATTCGGGGCTAGATGCGAAAAACAGGGGGGTGGCTATACTAGTGGGGAAGCGGGTTATGTTTGAGGCAAAGACCATAGTGGCGGATAGCGGGGACAGATACGTGATGGTGAGTGGCAAATTACAGGGGGAGGCGGTGGTCTTGGTAAACGTATATGCCCCGAACTGGGATGATGCCAATTTTATGAGGCGCATGCTAGGACGCATCCCGGACCTAGAGGTGGGAAAGTTGGTAATGGGGGGAGATTTTAATACGGTGCTGGAGCCAGGGCTGGACAGGTCGAGATCCAGGACTGGAAGGAGGCCGGCTGTAGCCAAGGTGCTTAAAGATTTTATGGAGCAGATGGGAGGAGTAGACCCGTGGAGATTTAGCAGAACTAGGAGTAAGGAGTTTTCGTTTTTCTCCCATGTCCACAAAGTTTATTCGCGAATAGACTTTTTTGTCTTGGGAAGGGCGTTGATCCCGAAGGTGAGGGGGACGGAGTATACGGCTATAGCCATTTCGGATCACGCTCCACATTGGATAGACTTGGAGATAGGGGAGGAAACAGAAGGGTGTCCACCCTTGAGAATGGACATGGGACTAATGGCAGATGAAGGGGTGTGTCTAAGGGTGAGGGGGTGCATTGAAAAATACTTGGAACTCAATGATAACGGGGAGGTCCAGGTGGGAGTGGTCTGGGAGGCGCTGAAGGCAGTGGTTAGAGGGGAGCTGATATCAATAAGGGCACATAAAGGAAAGCAGGAGATTAGGGAACGGGAGCGGTTGCTGCAAGAACTTCTGAGGGTGGACAGGCAATATGCGGAGGCACCGGAGGAGGGACTGTACAGGGAAAGGCAAAGGTTACACGTAGAATTTGACTTGCTGACAACGAGTACTGCAGAAGCACAGTGGAGGAAGGCACAGGGTGTACAGTATGAGTATGGGGAGAAGGCGAGCAGGTTGCTGGCCCATCAACTGAGGAAAAGGGGAGCAGCGAGGGAAATAGGGGGAGTGAGGGATGAGGAAGGAGAGATAGAACGGGGAGCGGAGAGAGTGAATGGAGTGTTCAAGGCATTCTATAAAAGATTATACGAAGCTCGGCCCCCGGATGGGAAGGAGAGAATGATGTGCTTCCTGGACCAGCTGGAATTTCCTAAGATGGAGGAGCAGGAGAGGGTGGGACTGGGAGCACAGATCGAGATAGAGGAAGTAGTGAAAGGAATTAGGAGTATGCAGGCGGGGACGGCTCCGGGACCGGATGGATTTCCAGTCGAATTTTATAGGAAATATGTGGACTTGCTTGCCCCGATACTGATGAGAACCTTTAATGAGGCGAAGGAAAGGGGACAGCTGCCCCCGACAATGTTGGAGGCAACGATATCGCTTCTCCTAAAGAAGGAAAAAGACCCGCTGCAATGCGGGTCCTATAGACCTATTTCCCTCCTAAATGTAGACGCCAAGATTCTGGCCAAGGTAATGGCAATGAGGATAGAGGATTGTGTCCCGGGGGTAGTCCATGAGGACCAAACTGGGTTTGTGAAGGGGAGACAGCTGAATACGAATATACGGAGGCTGCTAGGGGTAATGATGATGCCCCCACCAGAGGGGGAAGCGGAGGTAGTGGTGGCGATGGATGCCGAGAAAGCATTTGATAGAGTGGAGTGGGATTATTTGTGGGAGGTGTTGAGGAGATTTGGCTTTGGAGATGAGTATATTAGATGGGTACAGCTGCTGTATAGGGCCCCGATGGCGAGCGTGGTCACGAATGGACGGGGGTCTGCGTATTTTCGGCTCCATCGAGGGACGAGGCAGGGATGTCCTCTGTCCCCATTATTGTTTGCACTGGCGATTGAGCCCCTGGCAATAGCATTGAGGGGTTCCAGGAAGTGGAGGGGAGTACTCAGGGGAGGAGAGGAACACCGGGTATCTCTTTACGCGGACGATTTATTGGTGCATGTGGCGGACCCGGCGGAGGGGATGCCAGAGATAATGCGGATACTTGGGGAGTTTGGAGAATTTTCAGGATATAAGCTGAACATGGGGAAAAGTGAGCTGTTTGTGGTGCATCCAGGGGAGCAGAGCAGAGAAATAGAGGACTTACCGCTGAGGAAGGTAACAAGGGACTTTCGCTACTTGGGGATCCAGATAGCCAAGAATTGGGGTACATTGCATAGGTTAAACTTAACGAGGTTGGTGGAACAGATGGAGGAGGATTTCAAGAGATGGGACATGGTATCCCTGTCACTGGCAGGGAGGGTACAAGCGGTTAAAATGGTGGTCCTCCCGAGATTCCTCTTTGTGTTTCAGTGCCTCCCGGTGGTGATCACGAAGGCTTTTTTCAAAAGGATTGAGAAGAGTATCATGAGTTTTGTGTGGGCCGGGAAGACCCCGAGAGTGAGGAAGGGATTTTTGCAGCGTAGTAGGGATAGGGGGGGCTGGCGCTACCGAGCCTGAGTGAATACTACTGGGCCGCCAACATCTCAATGGTATGTAAGTGGATGGGAGAAGAGGGGGGAGCGGCGTGGAAGAGATTGGAGAAGGCGTCCTGTAGGGGGACTTGCCTACAAGCCATGGTGACGGCGCCGTTGCCGTTCTCACCGAAGAAATACACCACAAGCCCGGTGGTGGTGGCTACTCTGAAAATTTGGGGGCAATGGAGACGGCATAGGGGAAAGACGGGAGCCTCGGTGTGGTCCCCGATAAGAAATAATCATAGGTTTGCTCCGGGGAGAATGGATGGGGGATTTGGAACATGGCAAAGAGCAGGAGTAACACAATTGAGAGATCTGTTTGTAGATGGGACGTTTGCAAGTCTGGGAGCGCTGACCGAAAAATATGGGTTGCCCCAAGGGAATGCATTCCGGTATATGCAACTGAGGGCTTTTGCGAGGCAACAGGTGAGGGAATTCCCGCAGCTCCCAACGCAGGAGGTGCAGGACAGAGTGATCTCAAAGACATGGGTGGGGGACGGTAAGGTATCAGACATATATAGGGAAATGAGGGACGAGGGGGAGATTATGGTAGATGAGCTGAAAGGGAAATGGGAAGAAGAGCTGGGGGAGGAGATTGAGGAGGGGCTGTGGGCTGATGCCCTAAGTAGGGTAAACTCATCGTCCTCGTGTGCCAGGCTAAGCCTGATACAATTTAAGGTGTTACACAAGGCGCATATGACTGGAGCACGGCTCAGTAAATTTTTTGGAGAAGAGGATAGGTGTGCGAGATGCTCGAGAAGCCCAGCGAATCACACCCACATGTTCTGGTCATGTCCGGCATACAGGGGTTTTGGGTGGGGGTGCCAAAGGTGCTTTCGAAGGTGGTGGGGGTCCAGGTCGAACCAAGCTGGGGGTTGGCTATATTCGGGGTTGCAGAAGAGCCGGGAGTGCAGGAGGCGAAAGAGGCTGATGTTTTGGCCTTTGCGTCCCTAGTAGCCCGGCGCAGGATACTGTTGATGTGGAAGGAAGCCAAGCCCCCGGGTGTGGGGACCTGGATAAATGACATGGCAGGGTTTATAAAGCTGGAACGGATTAAGTTTGTCCTAAGGGGATCGGCTCAAGGGTTCACCAGGCGGTGGCAACCGTTCGTCGAATACCTCACAGATAGATAGAGGGAATGGAAAAGAAGAAGACAGCAGCAGCAACCCGGGTGGGGGGGGGGGGGGGGGGAAACCAGAGGGATTCTCAGGGATGTTAATATATAAGTATAATATGTATAGGTTGTTGTTATAGATAATTGTATATTGGACGGTTAAAACATATTTTTGGAGAATATTTATCTGGGACAAGGCAGTTGCCATTTAGTTTTGTTTTTGTTTTTGTTTATATATTATTTATTTCTTGTTTATAAAACTGGCCATTGTTATTTATATTGTGATATTACTGTGTAAAGGATACACAATGTACTGTGATGGTTGGCCAAAAATTTTCAATAAAATATATTTTTTTTTAGAAAGGGGCAATTTAGCATGGCCAATCCACTTAGCCTGCTCATCTTTGGGTTGCGGGGGCAAAACCCATACAAACATGGGGAGAATGTGCAAATTCTACACAGATAGTGACCCAGAGCAGGGATCAAATCTGGGACCTCGGCTCCGTGAGGCAGCAGGGCTAACCCACTGCGCCACCGTGCTGCCCCCTATTAAGGGAGTATAATGGTAACAAAATCTCGTCGTTGGGAACATGGTGAGCTTGATGTTGAAGTCAAAACGAGAAGGTACAAGCTGAAATTTTCTGCGGTGGCGACAGGCCGCGGGTCTTTAATTGGAGTTGAGGTGTGTGAGGAGCTACAGCTTATCCAACGAGTCTACAGTGCAGACAATGCTGCGACAGGCTCTCAGCCCTCGCGAGACTCCATATTGAATAATTTCCCTGAAATTTTCCAAGGTTTTGTTGCGTTACCATACACGTACAGGATTCAGTTGAAGGAAGATGCAAAGCCTGTGATTCATGCGCCAAGACAAGTGGCATTAAGGGATAAACTATAGGCAGAGCTAAAGAGAATGACTGCCTTTTGGATTTCAGTAAATGTATTGAAGTCCCGACCGACAGAGTTAATTCCATGATCTGTGTAAAGAAGCGTGATGGGGACCTTAGATGGATCCGAAGAATTTGAATCTTAATATTAAAAGGGAACACTCCCGATACCAAAAAGGAAGGTGATAACGTGTGAAATGGCAGGAGCAATCCGTTTCAGCAAATTGGATGCGTCATAAGGCTTCTGGCAATTGAAGCTAGATAAAGAAAGCACAAAAATGTGCACATTCTACATAACCTTCCCGAGGTACTGTTTTTTACGAATGCCATTTGGCATCACCTCGGCTTCAGAGATATTTCATCGTGCCAAGGAACATATAGTTGAAGGAATCCCGGGGGTCCGTGTGTATGTAGATCACATTGGTAATTGTGGGTCAACTCGGGAAGAATATGATAAGCGTCTCCTAAGGGTCCTCGAGATCCGAAAAAATGGTCTAAAAATAAACAGGGCGGAATGTCAAGTGGGGATGCATAGTATCACCTTCCTGGGATCTAAGCTGTCTGAACAAGGGGGTCAGCCCAAATCAAGACACGATAAGGGTGATTCTACAGATGCCACGCCCTACGAATAAAAATTCTAAGAATGCTAGGCATGATAAATTTTGTGAGCAAGTTCATCCCCAACCTGGCAGCCAAAACAGCACATCTGAGGGCGACCATAAAGAAAAATGCAGCACTCCAGTAATCCAGCAAGCATGAACCAGAGTGGCAGGCACTGCAGGTTTCGCTCACCACTGTGCCAGTTCTCATGTTTTGGCCCAATCAGGAGCACAAAAATCTCAACTGATGCATCACAGGATGGTTTAGGGGCGGCCCTAAGCTCCAGCAGAATCTTGGAGGAGACTGGCTGCCAGTGGCGTATGTGTCCAGGGTGATGTCTGAACGATGATACGCACAGATTGAAAAAGAGTGTCTCGGGCTCATTAATGGGCTAACGAGGTTCCATGATTATGTGTGTGGGCTTCCAACCATCATTGCGGAGACTGACCACAGGCCACTGGTCACCATCATAAAAAAACATCTTCGTGAGATGTCGCCAAGACTGCAAAGAATGTTCATGAAGTTGCAAGGTACGATGCCAGTCTCTGACGACAAGTCAAAGGTCATTTGAGAAAAACTAAGAAGGACCCGATGTTGCAGAATATGATAAAATACACCCATGAAGGATGGTCCAAAGGACCATGCTCAAGTTTCTTCAATATTTGAGCAGAATTCAGTGACGTTAATGGATTTCTGTTGTGAAATCAGCCGATCGTGATTCCACAGACATGGCAGTCAATGGTCCTCGTCAGGTTGTATGAAGGGCACTTAGGGATGGAAAAGTGCAAGAGGAGAGCCAGGGAGGCAGTATATTGGCCTGCTATCAACCGGGACATTGAGTTGATGGTGGAAAAAACGTCAGTGCAAGCGGAGCAAGGAACCTATGCAGATAGGCGAGACAGTCACTATCTTGTGGCAGAAGGTTGGCATGGACCTTTTCCATTTCAATGGAAAAGAGTATCTTCTGGTCAGAGACTATTTCTCGAAGTACCCGGAGATAGCGAAGTTATTGAGTTCAATGGCAAGGTGTGTGAAAAAAAAGTCAAGGAAATTTTTGCATGACACGGCATTCCGGATGTGGTCATGAGCGGTAATGGGCTTTGCTTTGACTGTTATGAATGGATAGAATTTGTGCAGCAGTATGATTTCCGGCATGTTACTTCCAGCCGCATTACCCTCAGTCGAATTGCAAGGCTGAATAGGGACTCCATATTGTCAAACATATTGCGCTCCTCAGCTATCGTTCTGCACTGCTAGTCAATAACCTCTCGCCTGCTCAACTGTTAATGAACAGGCAACTACGCACAACTCTACCTCGTTTTCCTACTGAGCCCGTGAACCACTCGTTAGCGAGATAACTGGCCTCTCAAAAAAAGAGGCAGAAGGGGTTCTATGATAGGTTTGCCAAAAGACTTCAACCTCTGCAGCCGGAGGATACGGTGAGAGTAGATGACTACAAAGGCGATGGATGATCTAAACAGGCAAAGGTACTGCGACCAGCAGGTCCAAACACATATCTGGTTATGACATATGAAGGGGTTGTTTTGAGACGGAATAGAAGAGCTTTGCTCAAAGTATGGCAACCTTATCTGATGCAACCACAAGAGCAAGAATACAACAGTCTTGAAACATCACAAGACAACACGGAAGAAACACAACAAGAGGAGGAATCAACACAACAAGAGGATGATATGTCCACACATGAGCAACATCAAAATCAAGCACCAAATATTAAAGAGTGTGAAGAGACTGTGCCAGTTCAGCAAACATTCAGAAGATCCACAAGAATATGGTGCAAGCCAGAAAGACTGAACTTGTAACAGACAGACAAAAGATATCTGGACATGTATATATTTATGCATATCATTATGAAATGTAAAAAGTAATTTAATGCCTGTAAATATCTTTCTTTGACAAAGGAAAGGGGATGTGATGATATGCATCATGTAAGTTTGTACATAATGTTATGAACAACCTCCAACCACTAGGGGGCATTGTAAACCCATCACAGCACCATGTGATCTGGGAGTTGGTCGTGCTGGGAGATAGACGTATTTGCAGTAGTTCCACGAGAATTGTTTGGTGTTAGTTGTTTGTGAGTTAATTTATCCTGGTTATCTTACCACAAAGTTTGTTCTATAATAAATTATTTTAAACTACATGTTCTGCAGTTCATCGTTCACTTCGACCAGTCTATAGAACATGACACCTAACATTTCTGGTAGCAGTTTGAAGGTAACTTACACATTCACTCACTCATTGTGATTGCTGCTTCCATTGATTCTCTCCACTCTCCTTTATTGTTCAATCTATACTAAGGTGCCCAATTATCTATCGAGTCTAAGTCGAGTACACACCTGAAATGTCCACCATAATCTATCTCTTCTATGCACAGGTGATGATGGCATGCTGTATGTATTCTGAAACTTGCTGTTCTTTATTTCACTTTTCCACTGTTAGCAATTTTTCTTTTTGGGTCTCTCTTTAATGCCTCTCACATAGAACACACAGTGCAGAAGGTGGCCATTCGGCCCATCGAGTCTGCACCGACCCACTGAAGCCCTCACTTCAACCCAATCCCGGTAACCCAATAACCCTTCCTAACCTTGTTGGTCAGTAAGGGCAATTTATCTTGGCCAATCCACCTAACCTGCACATCTTTGGACTGTGGAAAGAAACCGGAGCACCCGGAGGAAACCCACGCAGACACGGGGAGAACGTGCAGACTCCGCACAGACAGTGACCCAGCCGGGAATCAAACCTGTTCAGTGAGGAAAGACCATTCATGGGTTTCTAATATTGTACTTTTATTGAGGGAAGATTTAGGCATTCACTGCAATATAGGGAGGAAATGGTGCATTCTTGTCCTTTGGTTGAAATGTAGCAATGAATGTAAACAATGACATTGCAGGTATTTAAAGAAGAACAGGAAGCTCTCCTTGTGTTTTGGCCAGCGGGTTATCCTCAACCATTACCAGTTAAACCAGACAAACTGGATTGGATTGGATTTGTTTATTGTCACGTGTACCGAGGTACAGTGGAAAGTATTTTTCTGCGAGCAGCTCAACAGGTCATTAATGCTTGTAAATATCTTTCTTTGACAAAGGAAAGGGGATGTGATGATAATTTATACATGAAAAGAAAAGGAAATAAAAGAAAATATATAATAGTGCAACACAAGGTACACAATGTAACTACATAGGAACCGGCATCGGATGAAGCATACAGGGGTGTAGTGTTAATGAGGTCAGTCCATAAGAGGGTTGTTTAGGAGTCTGGTAACAGCGGGGAAGAAGCTGTTTTTGAGTCTGTTCTTACGTGTTTTCAGTGTAGCCATCTGGGATGGCCACGTCCCGATTACAAAATGGACACTTGCAAAAAATGCAGGGAAAATTGGACAATACCGAAAAAGCAAGCAGGTGCAAGGTCTGTCTGTTGATTAGAGCCTTAGCTCTCAGAGAGGGCCGGTACTGCTAACCCATCTACATACTAATGAGCCATCCCCGGGAACAAAAGGCAACATTTAGGTAAACAATGCTAAGCCAGACATCCCGGCGCCAGAGGAGACTAAAACAAAGCAGACCAACGGCCACCTAGGACACGCCCAGCAACCAGGGAACCCACCCCTCTATTGGAGGAAAATCGATAAGAACAATTGGGAAATGGCCCAATTAATTGGGGCCAAGTTCAAGGCCCGCCCAAAAGCGCGCGAAGCCCTTTAGGGGTATAAAAAGGACTCCCCAAGAGAGGATCTCTCTCTTGGCCTTGGTTCTCAGTGAGGAGAGACCTGCCTAGTAGCTACGCCAGACCAAGTAAATTCCAAGTCAACACACGCTACGAGATAGACGCTCCTAGTTGCTATCCTGTAAACAGCTCAACCCAGCAGCCTCAGAACCGAGCAACGGCCATTGTTCCTCTGACCGACTGGGCACCCGAGGCTTTTAGTAATAGTGATAGTTTAGGTTGTAGAGTTTTATGCATGAGTATATTTGACTGTGTGTAAATAAATGAGCATTGCTTTTGAACTTACTAACTGGTGTATCGAGTTTTTGATCAGTATCCGGTTTTGAACCTTGTGGCGGTGTCGAAAGATACCTGGCGACTCTTGAGCAAACGTAATTAAACAGAGCCAAATTAAGAGACAACAGCAAGTTAGCAACATTTACTGGCGACTCTGATGGGACTCGATTTAGAAGTGGCCTAACCACTCCGAGAGAACCCAAAATTTGTATTGAGAATCCAATTGTAAACAGAAAAACCACAAGCGTTAGAACAGTACTGATCAAGCCTCTGAGATTCGGAAGTGTGTTAATGCATGCGTACTAATAGGGATATAAGGTAAACCTGAGAGATTTTGTTGCGTAAAACTGTCGGGAGTTTTGTAGGCCGGAAATTAGCGTAAGCCTTACCCATGTTTACATCACCACTTTATAACCCCCTGTTCCAAATTCAGTAGAGAATCTAGATAGAGAAAATGGCAATGAAGGCACTGGAACGCCTTATGAACCCCCAGGAATTCAAGGTCGCAGCGACCAGTAGAGTAGGACAGTGTCCCGTTTGGGAAGATGAGATCAGGAAATATCTAAAAGGGAAAGGATGGCCCCTTTGGAGTGAATTCTGCGCTAATGAGGAAACAGGTCTCAGGAGTATAGGACATACTTGGTGGGAGAACCTGTTAGAGATCCACAAGAAGAGCTCAGGGAAACCTCGCAAGCCGATGGCAACCGTGTTCTGTTTGGCACAATTGCGAGGCACAGAGGAGGTCGTTAGGACGCTCCGTAGAGAGATAGAGGAGAGAGACAGAAGTAGTGAGGTAGACATGAGCGAAGTAGAGAAGGAGAATAGAGATTTAAAAGAGCAGTTAGCAGCAAGGGACAGAGAGGTGGATGATGCCAAGTGGGCGCATCAGTCTTGTCTCGCACATTTGAGTAGTTTCCAAACGCAATACGATAAGGCCTACCAGGACAAGCAACGTGCGGTCTTGGTAAGACAAGAAACAGAACAACAAGTTGAGAAATTGTAGAAACAGGGCAATGATTTGAAAGCAGCCCTACGAGCGCTCCATACTTCCACGATGGAACAAAGGCAGAGCTCAGTAGACCACGCAAAGTGCCAAAAGCAAATTGCAGAATTGCAATCTCTGCTTTTTGTTCAAAATGGATTTCAAAGCACATTTGGACCCCAGTTAGATAAGGAAAATGGGCCCGACTGGCAGGAATTGAACGAGACTGCCCATAGATACGTACATGGGACATGTACGCAGGAAAAACCTCAGAAAAGGAAAGCGCCCCAACCCCCAACTGAACAGGCAGATCACGCCCCCATGAACCCTGTAACCACACACCTCAGGGCCACAGCAGAAGGAGACGCAGATTTCCTTTCTACAACCCCATTAACCGTGACCCAATTACGGGACGCGTGTGGAAAAATTACACCGTTCCTTCCCACATCAGACCCCCACCAATTTTTCGTGAAAGTCAAACAGCAGGCTACCATGTACGGCTTGGACGAAAAGGAGCAAGTGAAGCTCACAGTTTTAAGCCTCGACACTTCAGTCGTGGCAGCCTTTCCCAACCCACAGAATGTAGGAGGAGGCACACTCCAAGAGATGCACACAGCGATCCTTGATGCGATCGGCTTCAACAGAGGAGACCCCGTAGAAGGCCTAAATAGGTGTAGGCAAAAGAAGACAGAGCACCCCACAGCGTTTGCTGGACGCTTGTGGATACACTTCACCGCAGTTTCTGGAGAGTTAGCCCGTGCCCATTTGTCCCCAGATAATATGGCCAAATGGACTCGAATCCTAGTCTCCCACACCACAGACGCAGGACGAAAAGCTTGCGCAAATTATGACCCCCTCAGATGAGGCCCACAATGAAAAATGGGTTTTAAAGAGATTGTCCTGTGCTTGGGAGCAAACAATTGCAGGCAAAACCGCATTTATAACACCCGATGAAGTGCAGGCAGAGATGAACCCAGTTAAAGCGCACCAGAACCCCGCATGGGTAAATGAGGGCAGGAACAGCCTACCCCAGCCCAAAGCTCAGGAATGTTACAACTGTGGACAGCTAGGACACTTTGCACAGGAGCGCAACGCGCCCCCAAAGCAGCAGAGAAGCCAACAGACAGGTACCCTAAACAGGAATAGGGCAAAGCCGATCCATAGCGTTAGCGCCCGTTCAGAGAATGCAGACATGAACGGCACCGGCTGACGGTGTTCGGGCTCCCCAACTTGGGTCTGCGACACCCTTTGGGCCGGTAGTAGCAGGCAAAGTTCGGGGACACCCCATAGAATTTCTTTGGGACACAGGAGGGTCCCGCACCACTCAATTCCTCCACAATGTTTCAGCAAGACACGTGGCCCACAACAGACATCATCACACTCAGCGGCTTTACAGGCCATTTACAACAGGGACACATCACAGCCCCTGTAGCGATACAGATAGGGAACATCACCACTAAACACCCCATAGTTTTGGTTGATCTGCCCCAGACAGCAGAACATATCCTTGGGATCGATTTCATAAGCTCCCATAACCTTTCTTTTGATCCAGTTAACAAGTGTGTTTGGAAAATGGCAAAGGCAGCACGAGCCCCTGCCACGCTCACAGTAGGAGAGTATGTAAACAGGATTAGCTCAGTAGGAGACTTCTGGTTCGACCCTCGAACTATTCGTGCAGACAAACAAGTTAGGGCAGTCCTGCAGGAACATAAAGCAGCATTTGCACAGCACAAGCACGACTGTGGCAAATTGGCTGGCTTTGTGAACATTACAGGTCCCGACCCTAAACCCCAGAAGCAGTACGGATTTCCCCAGGAAGCAGAGGGAGAAATCTCCAAAGTAATAGAGAGTTTGTTGGATCAAGGCGTACTCAGATCAGTAGCCTCCACAAACAACGCACCAATTTGGCCATTCAGGAAACCTGATGGATCATGGCGACTGACCATTGATTACCGGGAACTGAACAAAGTAACCACAGCAGCAGCCCCCACCGTAGCCACGAGTCCCGAGACCATGCTCAAACAGGGCCTCCAGTCAAACATTTTTTCGGTTTTGGACATTAGTAACGGCTTTTGGTCCATTCCATTGGCTAAAGCGAGCCAGTACAAATTCGCCTTTACATTCCAAGGGCAACAGTATACGTGGACGTGCCTTCCACAAGGCTTCCACAACTCCCCCTCCATTTTCCACCGACAGCTGGCAAATGGATTAGCAACATTTTCCTGCCCCGATTGTCTGGTCCAGTACGTAGATGACTTGTTACTACAGACAGACACAAAGGGAGAGTACATTTCGCTTCTCGCCGAACTCCTAGCACTTCTAAAAGAAATTGGTTGTAAAGTCAACCCCAAGAAGATTTTGAAAGACAAAGTGATTTACTTGGGAACAGTGATCACACATGGTAAAAGTGAGATTGAGCAAAAGAGAATTGACTCGATCGTCAAATTGCCCCTTCCCCACAATGTCTCAGCCCTCCGGTCATTTTTAGGACTGGTTGGCTACTGCCGACAGCATATTGACGGTTTCGCCACTAAAGCAGCGCCCCTTTCCGAACTTCTCAAGAAGCAGGCACCTTGGGAATGGCTTCCACAGCATACACATGCCGTGGATGCTTTAAAAAGAGCACTCAGCACAGCCCCCGCACTACAGGTCACAGATCCACTTTCCCCGTACGCTACCAAAGTAGCAAGCACCGAAAGAACCCTTTCGGCCGTGCTCCTCCAGGAACGCCATGACCAATTACGCCCCGTAGCATGCGCCTCACGCGTGTTAGACCCCGTAGAGCAAGGATTTCCTGCCTGTGAAAGGCACCTGCTCGCAGTTTTTTGGGCAGTACAATACTTCGCCTACATTACAGGACTCAACCCCATCACCATCCTCACAGAACACACCCCAACACAGCTATTATTAGATGGCCGACTTAAGGATGGCACAGTCAGCCAACCGCGCAGCCCGTTGGACCCTTCTTTTACAGGGACGGGACATCACAGTAAAACAAACCAACACCCACATCTTCCTTGCCGATAATTTGCAATATGCAGGCGCCCCTCATGAGTGTGAGATCATCACCACTAAACAGAACACAGTCCCATTTATTCCCAAAACACCTCCCAGGAAAACAGGTAGTACACCCCAGAGACCCCAGCCCACAGACACGTGCGCACCCCTGAAGATTTATGTGGATGGCTCCTCCACAGTGTTAAATGGAAAGAGAATTACCAGTTGCGGTATTTATATAGAGGACGCGCAGGTACGCGCCGTGGATGAGATTTCACTAAAGTTGCCAGGACACTTAGGCTCGCAGGCAGCAGAGCTGGCAGCAATCGCTTATATTGTAGACCACCCCGACTCGTTCCCCACCCCAGCAGACATCTATTCGGACAGCTTGTATGTCTGTAATAGTTTGACAGAATTCCTACCCCTGAGGGAAACAAGAGGATTTGTTTCCGCGGACGGTAAACCCATACCCTCAGCCCCATTACTCCGCCATATCTTAGAGACAGCGAAGGATAGAAAATATGGAATAATTAAGGTTCGCAGTCATCACCGCTCTTCCCCCGCCTGGTAACGTTAAAGCAGGCGCCCTAGCGAAGGCAGGCTCCAGGCATGGTTATTTTTGGAAACCCCCCGAAAGCACCCCAGTACACGCAGTTCAGGTCTCACAGACCAATATTCAGGATCTAGCGAAGGCACAGAAAGAGGACGAGAAACTCAGGGAAGTTTTAAAGGGTACCTTCCCAGCCCCGTATGATAAGTACAAAAACGCAATCACCACACACGACGGTGTGATTTTAAAGGATGGCATTTATATAGTTCCCCGCCAGGACAGGAACCAGATAATTTGTCAGTTCCATGACAATCATGGACACCAAGGAATTGAACCCACCCTAGCCCACCTCAGACCGCTCTGCTGGTGGCCTGATTTAAAAACTGTTGTAACGCACTACATAGAGAATTGCTTAATCTGTGCCCAGAACAATCCGGACAGATATGCGAAAACGGCTCAACTTAGTCACACCCACCCCGTTAATGGACCCTGGCGTTATAAGTATGTGTCGGTGGTCATAGACATCTTCACAAAATGGGTGGAAGCATTTCCATCGCGAACTAATACGGCCAAGACAATGGCTAAAATATTAACACACCACATCTTTACAAGGTGGGAACTCCCCCGCAGTATAGAGTCCGATCAAGGCTCCCATTTCACAGGACGTGTAATGAAAAATGTCCTCACGATTTTTGGCATTCGACAAAAGTTTCATATTGCATACCACCGCCAGTCGAATGGTATTGTAGAGAGGATGAATAGGACATTAAAAGCCACCCTCAGGAAAATGGTTCAGCAGATTCAGTTCTCCAATTTGCTTTAATGTTTATAAGAAACACAGTATCCATGTCCACAGAATACGCCCCCCAGATCCTCATGAGGGGACGCCCCATGAAAGGCACTGAGTATTTATTAGGACTGGATTTGGCCAGCCCTGCAGATATGCGAGTCTCCCTGCAGTCACAGCTCTCACGCATGAAAATGTGGTTCAACAATTGATACAGAACATAAAGGCAGCCCAACTCGCAGCAACTGTGAGACTTGGGACCAGGAAGAAACAGAGCAAGGCTTGTTTCGACAAAACAGTACACGCCACTGAGTTTGCAGTAGGGCAGCAAGTGATGCTTTCCCTTTACAACCCCAGTTCATTCCTTTCCCCTAAATTCTCCGGACCGTACTCCATTTCGGACAAAGTCAGCCCCTCGGAATACAAGATTACATATCCCAATGGCAAGTCTGCATGGTTGCACATAAACCAGTTCAAGGCTTATGGCTCGCAGAATAACCACACACACATCCTGCTCGCAGTAGCAGACGAGCACGCCCCGCCCACAGATGACGCATTCCTACCCTCTCCCAACCAGTCCAGCCCGTCCTCAGACACGACTTCAACTCCACCCCCAGAGGCACGACTCCGCCTCTCCCTCCCTTCCACCAGCAGCGACAGTGATAGCGATCACGATGATGATAGTCACAGCACACCACAATACGATTATCCCTCTGTACCAGGCCCCACTCCCAGCGATTCCGAGCAAGATTCCACTGACCCCTTCGAGATTACATATATCAAAGCCCCTGACCCACACCCACCGCCCGACGATTACGGATTGAAACCTAGTAGCTCCAACCTCGACACACGATTCTGGCACCGAGACAATTTGTTCAGGCTCATCCGGAATGATGAGATGGAACCCAATTCGCCCCAAGCAGCAATAGCACGATTACTACAGTCAAGAGTTTGGCAGCCGGAAGAAGATGATGACTTAGACTCTGACTCCCACCAAACAAATCCCTTTGCGGTCCTGTTCGCTACTTTTTTTTTTAACAAACACTTTTATTGAGGTATTTTTGGCATTGTAAACGGTTTCAGATAATAGAAATGTGCAAACATCAATATAAAATCAATATTTCAATCAAACCATACTGCACATGCCTGCTCCTCTCCCCTAGACACTACCTGCCTATTTCTCCCTCCTACCCTCCCCCACCCCCTCAACCCCAACCCCCCCCGCCGGCCTGCTGATGTACACTCTCCCGCGAAGAAGTCGATGAATGGTTGCCACCTTCGGGCGAACCCCAATACAGATCCCCTCAAGGCGAACTTAATTTTTTCCATACCCAGAAAACTTGACATGTCCGAAAGCCATAGTTCGGTCTTCGGGGGTTTTGAGCCCCTCCATGCCAGCAGTATTCGCTGCCGGGCTATTAGGGAAGCAAAGGCCAGAACATCTGCCTCTTTCTCCTCCTGGACTCCCGGGTCTTCTGAAACCCCGAAAATTGCCACCTCTGGGCTCATCACCACCCTTGTTTTCAGCACCCGGGACATGACCCCCGCAAATCCCTCCCAGTACCCCCTCAGCTTAGGACATGCCCAAAACATGTGAACGTGGTTCGCTGGTCCTCCAGCGCATCTAGCGCACTTGTCCTCTACCCCAAAGAATTTGCTCATCCGAGCTACCGTCATGTGGGCACAGTGAACGACCTTAAATTGAATCAGGCTGAGCCTGGCACATGTTGCGGTTGAGTTTACCCTACTCAGGGCTTCCGCCTACAGCCCGTCCTCCATCTCCCCGCCGAGCTCCTCCCCCCATTTGAGTTTCAGTTCCTCCATCTGGGACTCTTCCCCCTTCATGAGCATCTTGTAGATATCTGAGACTCTACCCTCTCCTCCTTCTCCTCTAGAGACTATTCTGTCCTGGATCCCTATTGGCGGGAGGCGTGGGAAGGATGGAACCTGTCTGCGTACAAGGTCCCGCATCTGTAAGTACCTAAAGTCATTTCCTCTTACCAGCCCAAATTTCTCCTCCAAGCCCCTCAAACTCGCAAAGCTCCCCTCCAGGAACATATCGCCCACCCTCCCCACCCCCACCCGCCGCCATGTTCGAAACCCTCCAACCATGTTCCCGGGGGCGAATCGATGGTTATCACATATTGGAGCCCAGACAGAAGCACCCACCTCCCCACATGCCTCCTCCGTTGGCCCCATATCTGCAGGGCCGCCCCCACTACCGGGCTGGTGGAGTACCTGTCCGGCGACAGCGGTAGGGGAGCCGTGACCAGGGCTGCCAAACTGGTGCCCCTGCACGAAGCCGCCTCCACTCGCTCCCAGATAGACCCCGTACCCACCATCCACTCCCTTATCATGGCTATGTTAGCCGCCCAGTAGTAGTTGATCAGACTCGGCAATGCCAGTCCCCCCTCGCTACGGCTCCTTTCAAGCATCGCCTTCTTCACCCGCGGGGATTTTCCCGCCCAGACAAAGCTCATGATGATTTTGCCAGGCCTTTTGAAGAAGGACCCGTGGGATAAAGATCGGGGGGCACTGGAAGATAAACAGAAATCTAGGGAGGATTGTCATCTTTACAGTTTGCACCCTCCCCGCCAGTGACAGCGGGAGTGCATCCCATCTCCAAAACTCCCTCTTCATTTGTTCCACCAACCTAGTTAAATTTAACTTATGCAACCTGCCCCAGTCTCGTGCCACCTGTGTCCCCAAGTACCGGAAACTTTCCTCCACCAGCCGAAATGGCAGCTCCTTCAGTCTATTCTCCTGGCCCCTTGCCTGCACCACAAATATCTCACTCTCGGCCATTTTTAATTTGTACCCTGAAAACCGGCCGAACTTCCTCAATGCTTCCAGTATATTTTCCATCCCGGCCAGTGGGTCCGACACGTACAGGAGCAGGTTGTCCGCATAGAGAGACCCTATGTTCCACCCCCCCCTAGTCATTCCCTTCCACCCCTTTGCAGCTCTTAACGCCATCGCCAACGGCTCTATGGCCAGCGCGAACAGCAACGGGGAGAGTGGGCACCCCTGTCTGGTCCCGCGATGTAGTCTGAAATAATCTGACATTATCCTGTTCGTCCTAACGCTAGCTTTTGGGGCCTGGTACAATAGTCTGACCCAATTAACCAGTCCCTCCCCGAATCCAAACCGTCCAAGCACCTCCCACAAATAGCCCCACTCCACCCGGTCAAAGGCCTTCCCAGCGTCCATTGCCACCACTACCTCCACCTCCTTGCCCGTCGGGGGCATCATGATCACATTAAGCAATCTTCTCAAGTTAGCTGTCAGCTGCCTGCCTTTCACAAACCCTGTCTGATCGTCCTCAATCACCTTCGGTACGCAGTCCTCAATTCTAATCGCCAGGACCTTGGCCAGGAGCTTGGCATCCACATTGATCAGGGAGATTGGCCTGTATGACCCGCAGGATTCCGGGTCCTTGTCCCGCATCAATATCAGCGAGATGGTGGCTTGCGACATCGGCGGCGGCAATGTCCCTCTGACCCTTGCCTCATTAAAAACCCTTGTCAGGACTGGTCCCACTATCTCCGAGAACTTCTTGTAAAGCTCTACTGGGTATCCATCCGGCCCCGGGGCTTTCCCCGACTGCATGGCCTTTAGGCCCCCCAATACCTCCTCCGCTCTAATCAGGGCCCCCAGTCGGTCCTCTAGTCCCCTGCCTACTTTTGGGAAGGTTCATCCATCCAGGAATCTTTTCATCTCCTCCGGCGGTTCTGAAGTGTACAGCTTACTATAGAAGTCCCGAAATACCTTATTCAGTCCTGCCGGGTCCTCCACTCTGCTCCCCTCCCCTTCAACCACTCTACTTATTTCCCTGGCCGCCTCCCTCTTCCTGAGTTTCTGCGCTAGCAATCTGCTGGCCTTCTCCCCATGCTCATACACCACTCCCCTCGCCTTCCTATGTTGTTCCACGGCCCTACTCGTGGATAGCACCCCCAGTTCCACCTGCAATCTCCGTCTCTCCCTGAGCAGGTCCTCCCCCGGGGACCCCGCATGCTCCTCGTCTATCCGGTGAATTTCCCTAACCAATCTGTCCATTTCTGCTCTGCCCACCCCAACCCTGTGAGCCCGAATTGAGATCAGCTCCCCCCTCACTACTGCCTTCAGCGCCTCCCACAGGGTCGCTGCTGAAACCTCCCCCGTATCGTTCACCTGCAAGTAATTTTGCATACATTTCCGAAGTCTCTCACATATTCCCTCCTCCGACAACAGTCCTACGTCTAACCTCCATTGCGGGCGTTGGTAATTCGCCCCACCCCCGACCTGTAGGTCCACCCAGTGCGGGGCATGGTCCGAGATAGTGATTGCCGAGTATTCCGTATTCTTTACCTCCCCTACATAGTCCCTGCTCATGATAAAAAAATCAATCCTAGAATATACTTTATGAACATGCAAATAAAACGAGTAGCCCCTTCCCGTCGGCAGTCTGGCTCTCCATGGGTCCACAGCCCCCATTTGCTCCATGAACCATTTCAGCTCCCTTGCCATTGCTGGGAGTCTACCCGTTCTGGGACATGACCGGTTCAGCCCCGGGTCAAGGACCGTATTAAAGTCCCCCCCACATCATCAACTTGCGTGAGTCTAGGTCCGGGATCTTCCCCAGCACTCTTTTGATAAAGTTAACGTCGTCCCAGTTCGGCGCATATATGTTCACCAGCACCACTCTTCTCCCCTCCAGCTTGCCCCTTACCATAAAGAATCTGCCCCCGCCGTCTGCGACTACGCCCTCCACCTCAAATTGAACCAGCTTATTGATCATAATTGCTACCCCCCTGGACTTAGAATCCAAGTTCGAATGGAAGACCTGGCTGATCAAGCCCCTCCCCTTAGCCTGGTCTGGTCAGACACTTTCAGACGTGTCTCTTGCAACATAATTACGTCCGCCTTCAGAGCCCGCAAATGCGTGAACACACGTGCCCTTTTAACTGGCCCATTTAGTCCCCTGACATTCTAGGTGATCAGCCTGGTTGGGGGGCAAAACCCCCCCCCCCCGCCAGTCAGCCATAACCTTACTTGGGCCCGCCCCCGGCCCATGCGCCACGCCATTCTTGGCACGTCTCCACGCCCGACCTCATTTCCATTACCTACTTCAGATCCCCCCCCCACGTCAGCAAAATAACTCCCCCCGCTCTCCCCCAGCAACATCCCCCGATAACCCCACCCCTGCCATCCACTGGCTGTATTCTCTCCCCCCCACCTGACTCCCTTGACTAGCCAATCTGCTAGCCCGGTGACTCATCGCTCCGGCGCCCCCTTCTCTGACTCCCATTGTTTCCCCGATCTCATCTCCCCCCTCCCCAGCACACCATCCCCCACTCCGACCCACTGGAGCAGTCTCACTAAGATGGGAAAGATCAAACAAGATGTAGACATCAGACAGCACCGCGAGGCTGCTCCAGGTACAATACAGTTCCCAGCTGTGTACACAGAAAAGTGTTAACCCACGTCCCTTTCTGAGCACCAAAAAGAAAATAACACCGCAATAACCCAGTATCCGTACATCCCCCATCCGAAACAAACATAAAACCCATAGACATAAATGAAACAAAAGCTCCCATCCAACATCTTTAATCCCCATTGCTGACCGGCCACCCTTTTGTTACAATACAGGCTCCAGCGCACTCAGAGAGCCCAACAAAAGGTACACACCACACCAGAAAAAGAAAAGAAAGAAAAAAAAAGCAACAGAAAAAAGGAAAAAGACCATACGAGAGGGGGGGAGGGAGGGGATACCCTCCCCCCACATCCCCCACAGGCAAAAACTGCCACAAACATTTCACCACAAGGCACCTTTAAAGCAGTAAACAGTCGACCAGCAGTCCAGGCCCAGTAGGCGTCCCTTCAACCAGTAATTCTCGGACCCTAGCTTGCGGCCATGGGTCCTTTTTTCGAGACCAGCCCATGATCCCTCACAAAGTCCATCGCTTCTTCGGGCTCAGAGAAGTAGTGGTGTTGGCCCTGATGCGTAACCCAAAGACGGGCCGGGAAAAGCAGACCAAACTTCACGTGCTTTTTGAACAACACCTCCTTCACTTCGCCTGGCCACCACTTGGCTTAGGTCCTGGTAAATGCGAAGGACACTGTTATTCCGCGTGCTGCTCTTAGCGCTCTTTGCCCAATGCAGTACCCGCTCCTTCTCCACAAACCTGTGGAACCTAATCACCATTGGACGGGGGTGTACCCCCGGACGCACCTGTCTCGTCTGTACTCTGTGTGCCCCCTCCAGCTCCGGTGGTTGCGGAAAGGCTTCAGCCCCCATCAGCTGCATCAACAGGTCCGCCACAAACGCTGTGGCATCAGCTCCCTCCGCCCCTCTGGGAGGCCGATGATCCTCAGATTATGTCTACGGGCTCTATTTTCCAGCTCCTCTACTCTGTCCAGCAGTCTTCTCTGTCTCTCCTTCAACCCGTCGACTTCTAGCGCAGCAATCGTCTGCACGTCTGCCTGGTCTTCCACCGCTTCCCCCAGCTCCTTAACTTTTTCGTCCTGGGCATCCAGTCTCTGGTTCAGCTGATCCACTGCCTTCTGAAGTGGATCCAAGTTATCCCGCTTCAACGACTCAAAACTGCTCTTTATCGCCTGCAGCATGTTTTCCAGCACCTGCTGGATCGGCGGGTCCGAGGTCCGCAGGTCCGCCATCTTTGCTCCCGGGTCAGCTTCCCCTGCACCTTGCCTTTGTCCCTTCCTCTCCCGTTTGCGCTGCTTTCTGCTCTCCCGCAGTTCCATGCAGCTCTGCTCGCTCCTTAGCCCCCCGTGGCCGTCCTTTCAGCGCTCCACAGTCCCGCAAAACCAGGTAACCAGGTCCTCAAATCCCGCCGGAGTGAGAGCCCCCGAATGTGCGGCTCATTCACTCATTGCCGCCACCGGAAGTCGACTCTGTTCGCTATTGAGCAGTCAGGTGTCCAGATGATGAAAAAAAAGGAACCGATGGAGAGATACGGTGTCCTTTCTGATGGAACCTGCACCATGTTTGTTGTATGTTTGTTCGTTAGTGCTCATGTTAAGTGTTGTTCGTAAACTCAAAAGTTTTCACGGCCCCACGTCACCGCTCCTTTAACGCCCTCTGGCTGTTACTGGAACAGGTTTGTCCCCAGACAACAGTTCAGAGGAACTAGTTTGTTAACAACAGAAATCAGTTTAGAGGTACAAGTTTGTCGCCAGACAACCGTTCAGAGGAACTAGTTTGTCGAGAGACACGACTCATAGCTACTCTCCTAATTCGAGAGGAAGCCCCCACGACGACCACATTCTTACCCGTTCTTGCCGGTTGCTCAGGCAGTGGAGAAACGGCATTGGTCCCCGCCCTGCCTGAAGACCCCCCTCTGGTCAGCTACGTTCGGGTAGAGCACATACGGCACTGATCACCGTCCTACCCGGGGGTTCCACCCATTTATTACACGCCGCGGCCCATACAGACAGCTTCTCCTATCCCTTTCCTTAGACCCTTCTGGTGGGACCTGTAGTGATCTCTGTATGTAGTAGTACATGATCAGTCTATGTTGAGCTAGTACAGGCAACTGAACACTAGATGGCCACACTATCAGGACCTCTATAAATGTTTTCCCGCTCTTTCCGAGAGGAGTGTGTGTCTGAGTGAGTGTAGAGAGTACAGAGCTAGAGAGAAGTTAATAGATATCAGTAATTATCTTTATCGTATTTAATAGTTTGATCTACAGTTATTTGTTTGTTTACTCATTTAGTATTAAGTAAAAAGAACTCACAAGGTTATTTTCTTTTACTCATTAAATTACTTCATCTTCACTGGAAGACTACGGCTATATTTCAACAACTCGGCTAGACAAAAAGAGTAATATATATCATCGTACTATAACATGGAACCAGGTTTAAACAGCTTTAAGAAAGACTAGTAAGTAAATTCAGACAAAGAAGATAAAGTTCTGATACTGACTATTTGACTGGTGAAGTCATCGCAGAAACTGAATCCTCGACTACGGATCGATTTTCGATGGATCAAATGCAGGCTCCCAGGCATCTGAAGACAACCCGTAACCTCAATCTTAATTGGAAACTGTTTCAGCAACATTTCCAACTTTATCTGGAAGCTAGTGATCTGGATACTGCTTCAGAGGCTAGGTGAATCGCTTTGCTTCTGTCCCTAGCAGCACAGCAGGCAATTGAAATCTATAACTCATTTATTTTTTCTGCGGGCGAAGATAAAACCAAATTTGAACATATAATCGCCAAATTCGATGATCACTGCAGAATGCAAACTAACAAAATTTTAGAGATATTCCGATTTCATAAGCGAGTGCAAAAAGTTGGAGAATCTGTTAACAATTTCATAACTGATCTTAAACTCCTAGCTCAGACCTGTAATTATGCTGATTTGCATGACTCTCTAATGAGAGACAAAATCGTTTATGGTATAACAGATGAATCTTTATGAGAAGCCTTATTACGTCAAAATAATATTACGTTGAAAATTGCTGTTGAAAAATGCATCTCCAGTGAACAAAGTAAAAGGCAGTACTTAGAGTTTTATCCCAAATAAAAAGGCACAAAAGTCCACCACGAGGCTGATAAGATAAAAATGGTGTCGCAGGCAGCACAGAAGCACGTTCGAGGCAGCAGCTATCTTGCGCACGCATTTTCCAACTCGGGACATGCGCACTTCGCACAAAAATGCGAGACTCTGCAAAAGAGGTCTGCGCGTGCGTGAACGTCAATGATGCGTCACGGTGACAGCATGATGACCTGTCACACATGTGGCAATGCCCATTTAAAGGGAAACTGCCCAGTTATTGGAAAACCCTGTTTGAGATGTTCCAAGATGAATCATTATGCTTCTCAATGCCAGTCTTCAGCAAAGTATCCCCCTCCTACACACAAGAATTACAACTTGAGAGCAGTTGAAACAGATGGAAAAGTCAATTCACCACAAGGTTTTTCCCAAGATGATGCCATTTTCTCCTTGGAAACCACCTTCTTTGTCGGAGTGATTGAAGTATCAGCGAAGACAGATCTTCAAGCAAAAAAGACAGATCTTCAAGCAACACATAAAGCTCTTCACGCAACTGAGAAAACTCTTTCAAGCAACAACAAATCAACAAGTCAACATTGTTAGCAATGGGTGGATGACTACAGCATGTATCAACAATTGTCCTATAACTTTCAAATTAGATTCAGGCGCTTCAGCAAATCTTCTCAATTCCACTGACTTGTCTACTATCACGGGTGACTATGACATAGTTCCTGCGGAATACTCATTGAAAGATCACAATGGCAATCAAATTATTTTGCATGGCTCGTGTTATCTCAATGCCATTGAGACATTCACAAAAAGTTAAGGTTTGACATAGTGGATGATCACCATCTTCGCTATTGGGTTATCAGGCATGTAAAGATTTACAGTTAATTCAGAGAATCTTCCTGAAAACTTCTGAGACATCTACAATAGAAGATGACATCCAGAAATTATTGAAATAATACCCTGATGTTTTTCATGGCATGGGCACATTGCCATATCAATATAAAATTCTTCTAAAAAAAGATGCCAGCCAATGAAACATCCACGGAGATGAGTACCAGCACCTGTCAGAGAAAGATTGAAAGCTGAACTCATGAGAATAATATCAAAGGTGACACAACCAACAGATTGGGTGAGTTCCCTAGTCTGTGTTAACAAATCATCTGGTGACATAAGGATATGCATGAATCCTAAAGATCTCAACAGAAATATTCGTCGAGAGCATTAGCCAATACTAAAAGAGAGGAAATCACCTCAGAAATGGCCAATGCCAAAATATTCACTGAATTAGATGCTTCTCAAGGATTTTGGCAGATGCAGCTTGATGACTCCAGCAAGCTCCTCTGCACGTTCAACACACCTTTTGGGAGGTATTGTTTCAATAGAATGCCCTTTGGTATTATTTCTGCATCAGAAGTATTTCATCATACAATGGAGCAAATGACAGAGAAAATTGAAGATATTGGTGTTTACGCTGATGACATAATCATCTGGTCAATGACAGCAGAAACACATGGGGCGGGACTCTCCACTCCCGCGCCGAAGTGCCCACGCCGTCGTGAACGCCGTCGAGGTTCACGACGGCGCGAAACGGCCCCGATCCCGATCGATTCAGGCCCCGACAATGGGCTAGGATCGGGGCCGCGTCATCTACAGGCGCCAGGCCTTGTCGCCGCGTAAAGGCGGCGCCGCATAGATGACGCGGCCGGCACCGCATAACTGGCATCACCCGCGCATGAAGTTGCCGTCCTCTCTGAGTCCGCCCCGCAAGAAGATGGCGGACGGATCTTGCGGGGAAGGAAGGAGGTCCTCCTTCAGAGAGGACGGCCCGACGATCGGTGGGCACCGATCGCGCGCCATGCCACATTTGAGGTAGCCCCCCCACGCCGGCCGCCCCCTCCCCCCCCAGCGTTCCCGCGCTGTTCCCGACGGCAGCAACCAGGTGTGGGCGGCGCTGGGGGGAACCCGCCGTTTTGGCCTGGCCGCTCGGCCCATCCGGGCCTGAGAATAGCGCGGTTGCCGGAGAATCACCATTTTGAGTGTCTCCGGCGATTCTCCGGACCGCGGAACTCGACGGGGCCGTTCCCGCCGCTTGGGAGAATCACGGGAGGGTGTCGGACCGTCCCGGGAAATTTTGGTGGCCCAGGCGATTCTCCCAACCGGCGTGGGAGTGGAGAATCTCGCCCATGGTTCGGCTTAGAAAAGTCTTTGAAAGAATACACAAGTATGGTTTAAAACTCAACCAATCGAAGTGCATGTTTGCCACCTCATCTCTAAAATTTCTTGGTGACAACATATCAGCTTATGGTATCACACCTGACGATAACAAAATCGAAGTCATTAAAACAATGCAACAACCGAAAGATAAGAAGGCTGTTTTGCGTTTTCTAGGATTTGTGAACTTCCTGGGGAAATTCATATCAAATCTTTCCACCAGGACTACTGCATTACGTCAGCTAATCAAGAAAAACACTGATTTCGAATGGACTCAGCGTCACAATGAAGAATGCTTAGATCTGAAACAACAGCTGATCCAGGCTCCAAGCTTGACATTTTTTGACTCGACTAAACCCACTAAAATTTCGACTGATGCCAGCCAGAATGGCATTAGTGCCGTTTTGCTACAACAGGAAGTCCACCACAACAACCGGGTTCCCATACACCTCAAGATCAATGACCTCAACTGAGAGTAGGTACGCTCAGATTGAGAAAGAATGTCTTGGACTTGTTACTGGAATAACCAAATCATCCACTTGTCAACATTACTGATAAGAATCTTAATGATATGACACCTGGATTACGACTTATGATGAAACTGTGTAGATATGATTTTAACCTTGGGCGGGATTCTCCGACCCTCCGCGACAAAATCGCGCTCAGCGCGAGGGCAGAGAATTACCCAAAATAGGCCCCCACGCCGGCACGTGATTCACTGGAGACCGGAGTATCGCCGCCATTCGCGCACCCGCGATCATCGCGGCGTCAGTCGGGGGCTGTTTGAAAAGGCCCCCCCCACGGCGATTTTCCGCGCTCAACGGGCCGTGTGCCTGCCAAATCCCGTTGGTGTGGTTCTAATGTGGTTCCACCTGGCGGGAACTCGGAGTCGCGGCTGATGGGGGCGCTATGGTGGGGGTGCGTGGAGATCGGACACCCTGGGTGGGGGCTCGACGACGGGCAGGCACCGATCGGTGGGCCTTCACGATCTGGGAGCGACCTGTCTTCCTCTGTGCGGGCCCGCTGTGTGGCTCCGCCAAGTCGGCGGCACCCGCGCCGAGGTGGGCCTGCCGCGCGCATGCTGGACCCACTTGCGGCCGCCGCGCACATGCATGGCCACGCGGTCTGTCCAGCAGGGTCCCGCCGGCAGCCAGAGCTGCGGGACGCACGCCGGAGGCCTGCTAGCCCCCTGGAGAACGGGGACACACCCCGACTTTCGAGGAAAAAGTCCGGAGTGATTCTCACTCGTTTTCCGGCAGGTGTGGGGGCTTAGTCCACCAAAGGGAGAATCCCGCCCCTTATCTATACTCCAGATAAAGAGTTGATCATAGCTGATACTCTGTTCAGATCAATTGACATAGGGATCACACCAACAAAATCAATAAATAACAGTGATGCTCATCTGCAATTGTTTAAAGAATTACTTCCTGCGTCCGATCACAAACTTTAATAGATACATGAGGAGACACAGAACGATGCCACTTTGGCCAGAGTAATCCATCACCTGCAGGATGGATGACCAAAAGGTCACTGTCCACAATACTAGAGTATACAGTCTGAACTGACGATATTAGATGGTATTCTACTGCGCATGACAGAATCGTCATTCCAGAGTATGAAGTCAGAAATGCTAACTAGACTTCATAAAGGTCATCTAAGCATAGAGAAATGTAAACGCAGAGCCAGGCAATTGATTTATTGGCCAAGTATTAATCAAGACATCACAGACATGATTACTTCCTGTTCCACCTGCCAGAAACCCCAAAGTCAACAATGCAAGGAAAATTGCAGCAACATGATATTATATTATCACCATGGGTGAAAGTAGGTATCGACCTCTTTCATTCATCTGGCAGAGATTACATTTCAGTTATTCACTATTATTCAAATTTTCCAGAAGTCCTGAAACTGAATGATCTCACATCCACAACTGTTATTAAGGCATGCAAAGACATCTTTGCTGGACAGGGTATACCTCAAACCATAATGTCTAATAATGGTCCGTGTTTTAACGGACTGAATGGACTGAATTTGCCACGACGTATAATTTCAGTGACATCACCTCAAACCCTAATTTCCAGCAATCTAACGGAAAGGTTGAGAAAGGCGTTCATATAATTAAGCAGTTATTAAGTAAAGCCAGAGACTCACAATCTGACTTCTACTTAGCTTTGTAACTTACAGATCATTACCTCTGACCACAGGATTATCTCCAGCGCAGATGTTGTTTAACAAGAACATTACAACAACACTACCTCAACTACATATTCCTGATCCTGATCAACATGATGTTGTGAAAAAACTGCATCATCAGCGTCAGAAACAGAGACAGTACTATGATCAAAATGCCAAGAGTCTGAAACCACTTGAAGTAGATGATAATGTTCACATCAGACTTCCTGAAGGAGGTTGGTCAGATACTGCTCTAGTTCTTAGACAGGTTTCACCTAGATCATATCTGGTAAAAACATCAGATGACGTGTTAATCAGAAGGAATCGTCGTGATCTTCTTCAAGTTAAGGTTCACACACCAGTTCTTACATCAATCTGTTTTAAGAAATGTTGAACAACAACATTTTACTTCATCACTGAGCAAGAACATTAAAACTTCTTCCTCACCATTGAAATTAAGAAGATCTACAAGAAGGAGAAGAAAGCCAAATCAACTTACTCTATGAACTTTAACATAATTCTCATGTTTGCTGTACTGTGCAAACCACTGCATTTCTCATGTAAATTTTCTTATGTATAAGAAAATGTTTAAAAGAAAGGGGGATGCAGTGATCTCTGTATGTAGTAATACATGATCAGACTATGCTAAGCTAGTACAGGCAACTGAATACTAGATGGCCACAATATAAGGACCTATACAAATGTTTTCCCACTCTTTCCTAGAGGAGTGTGTGTCTGGAGCGCAGAGAATACAGAGCTAGAGAGAAGAAGTTAATAGATATCAGTAATTATCTTTATCTTATTTAATAGTTTGATCTACAATTATTTGTTTGTTTACTAGTTTAGTATTAAGTAAAAAGAACTCACGAGATTATTTTATATAACTCATTAAATTACTTTATCATCACTACGGCTATATTTCAACAACTCGGCTAGACAAAAAGAGTAATATATATTACAACATCGTAATATAACAGCACCCAATTTACAAAATGCTTCTACACATCATCTAAAAAGCAATGTTTGGTTTACAACTTACAGTTCTATTATACAATTTTTACTAAGAAATGTCTTAGAGAACCTCACATGGGTTAAAGGTAGATGGCAAACATTCAGCCTTCATGGGGTGGGAAGGCATTGATGGAAAAGGTGTGGCAAGTCGGTTAAAAGCATTGTTACAGGAGGATCCTACAAATGCTTCTGAAACCAGGGAGGGGGTTATAAAGTTATTAAAGCAGAGATGCCGAGGCAAGGTGCTATCAGAGGGTGGGAACTAGGTGGCTCAAGGTAAAAACTGCTGATGATGGAGCAGAAAGAAAGGGGAATGAGAAGAAGTCCTATGTTGTAAAACTGGAGGATGCATTAGGTTCTGTAGTCAGGTAAAGACCATAGAGACTGGGAGAGGTGAGGTCACAGTGCAATTTGATGACAAGCATGGGAACTTTGAAGTTGATTCCCTAGTTGGGAAAGGTGTTAAGAGTAGTAAAGGTTATTTGGAGTAAACAATAGGAAACCTTGTAAGACAAATTACGATGTGGTATTAGAACAACAATTAATCTCAAACTTAAACAAACGAAGTGTGGGATTTTCCGGCCTTTCCCTCCAGAGGGGTCTTCTGAGGTCGACCCCTCCACCCACCCCCCATACCCCATGACGGGTTCCCTGTAAACAGGGCCAGCGAGCCCCGTGACTGGCCATTGACTTTGACGGGACCAGAAGATCCTGCCGGTGGCCAATGGCTTCACCACCTCTGCTGCGGGAGGGACAGAAAATCCCAGCCGAAGATATTTATGTTGGTCGAACAGTGCAATCATCAAGAACACAAACCATTTCTACATTGCAAATAACTATCTAAACTTCAGCAGAGCTTTAAATGAACATCGTTCTAAGTATTGGGACATGTTTGTTGCCAATGAGTTCCAAGTATGCAGTTATTGTAACTCAATGCTGTTCATCTATTCTGGCCTGTGATTCTATTTAACATAAATATATCTGAATTACAGAATTCAGCAAATATTTAATTCATAAAATCAAAAGACAATGGGATCATGTCTGGGTAGATCTATGTCTCTTAGAAGGGTTCCGTGTTACCCCGGCCATTGTTTAATTAGCTGAGCCAAACTTTCCCAATCACTGGCTGGGCCTCAGCTGGAGTATTGTGTTCATTCCGAGCCCCACACTTCAGGAAGGACGTCAAAGCCTTGGAGAGGTTGCTGAATAGATTTACGAGAATGGTACCAGTTACACGGAGAGATTAGATAATCTGGGGTGTTTCTCCCTGAAGTAGGAAAGGTTAAGAGGGGATTTAATTGAGGTGCTCAAAATCATGAACACTTTTGACAGAACGAATAAAGAGAAAATGTTTCCAGTGACAGAGGCTTTGGAACCAGAGGACACAGATTTAAACTGATTGACAAAAGAACATGAGGGAAACCTTTTATTTTTACACAGCAAATTCATATGATCTGAAATGCACTGCCTTAAAGAATGAGGAAGCAGATTTAATTATAACACTCAAAAGGGAATGGGATAAATACCTGCAAGAAAAGAATAGTGGGCTACAGGAAAAGAGCAGGGATGTAGGACAAATTGAATATTATTTTTCAAAAAGCTGGCAACAGCAACATGGGCCTACTTCTATGCTGCATCATACTGTGACACTATAGTATGGTGACAGGTCATCTATAATTGACCTTAAAGAAGGGAAAAAAATCAGCCAGCATTCCTGCTCCTGGCCACGATCCATTGGAAAATGCATGAGTTTGAATCTTGGGTGAGCTTGGAATTGGATTCTGTTCTCATTCCCTACAATGGCAGTCCATTCGCCTGCCCCATTTCAATCAAATATTAACTTGTGGACTTTGGGTTAAAGATCTGTTTCACCTGCATAAAATGCAGATATTCTTTAAATTTTCAATGAGGTTCATGCCCTTTCATTTGAATAGATTACCATGAATGTAAATGTTAATAGCAGGTCCACGTCACATGATCTACCTCACTAAATATTCATATCTCTCCGAAGTGATGTCGACAGATTTGGCCAAACGGTAAGCAGTGGAGGGACTCCCTCCGGGGGCACAGAGGCATGTATAGCCCCACCTGCAGGGGGAGGGGGGATGGACATGCCCTGTGCTAGCGAGAAGTGCTAAGGGTGGGCCTAGTGGTAGCCCAAGGTGGTGTGGGGGGGGTGGAGTTAATTGATGCGTGGTGGGGGGAAGCGGACACTGAGGTGGAGGTGGAATGTCAGTGAAGATTGTCCGGTGGGTCTGGCAGATGATTTTTGTGGGGAGGGGAATGCGGCAATGATTGACGTGGGAGAGGGTCTCCTTGATGCGGGCTGGGGCTGATTGGGAGCCCTTAAAGATGGTGCCCCAAGCTCTGTGGAGCCATGTGCCGGCTCTATGAGGCCCTGCCCCAACAGAGAGATGGCATAAACCCCGCCCACTCATTTTCTTTTCTCGAGGAGGCTCAATATTTGGAGAGAAAACAGATCTGTGCAACTGGAAAGTTAGATGCTAGTTTTCAGTCTAAGCCTGACATTGGTAAAGTTCTGCCCACAATAAAACAAAATAGCACTTTTGTAAGAATTTATAGACATTTTAAAAAGAACATTGTGGTGCTGTATATGCCAAAAATACATTAATATTAACCTTTTGCTGCAGTCATTGCATTAACAGGTTTACAAAGGTATTTGGTACGATCTACCCAAATTAGAACAGAGTCCTGTGACGAGCGCGTTTAGCCAGGTGTTTCCCGGTGCCAAGAAACACCACGCTATCTATCAGATATTTGTTGCTATTCAATGCCTCAGCGGGGAACTCCCCGCCAAGGCCACACTTAGTCCTGTTTCCTGCATTGAGGAGCTCTGCTTGCCAATTTAAAATGGCTTCCGATCCGGTCACCCTCCGTAGTGACACTCAAAACCTCACTCACCTATAAGGGGCTCCTCAATCTCCCCTACGCCCCACTTCACACACACAGGGCAACCCTAGGCCCAATCCCCACATTGGGAAAAATGCCGTCCTGGCGGCACCAGCCCGGTACCCTGGAAGTGCCCCTGCTAGCTGGCAGTGCCACCTGGACACCTTGTCTGGCTGGCAAGCATGTCAGTGCCAAGATGGCACAAGCAGTGCCAGGGTGCCACCCTGCCCAGAGGGCAACAACCTGGGGGGCTCAAATCCCCTGGCAGACCCCCACAAATGCTGTTCCATCTGCTCGCCGTTTGTGAGGGGCAGCACTGAACGGCGCTCACCTGAAGTTTCCGAGGCAAAGAGGTTAGATACCAGTGCCTCGCCAGATCAGGGAAGCTGTCTCACTCTAATATGCAGTTTGCAAAATACTGATCCCGCCCACAATGGGCGGGATTTAGATCGCAGGATTTTTCAGCATCTACCGGCCACACTGCGCCGCCTTTCATGCGCAATGTGGCTGGTAGTTGGGCCCATTCTAATTCTGGTGTAGCAGGACAAACTGAATAAAACATAAGGCAATGGAAAAAATGGGTGAAAAAAGATTCCTTCGAAGTGGAAAATCTATCCTGTATGTCTTTCCTGAAACAGATACTAAATACTGTTGTATAGATTGAATGCAAAAAGTAAATATATGTCTCATATATTTTGCTTTATGAGTAGACTCATTTTGCATACAAATTGTACACCTTACAGAAATTGCGTAAGGATGACGTTGGAATGCTCAATTTTTAAAAACATGCCATTTAAAAAACTGCAATCATCAGGCATAAGCCTTCTGGGAAAATGACAAAAGACATTGTAGCATTATACTTCGAACCATAGAATCCACAGAGTGCAGAAGGAGGCCATTCGGCCCATCGAGTCTGCACCAATGCTCCAAAAGGGCACCCTAACTAGGCCCACTCCCCACCCTATCCCCGTAACCCCACCTAACTTCCACATCCCTGGACATTAAGGGGCAATTTAGCACGGCCATTCCACCTGACCTGCACATCTTTGGACTGTGGGAGGAAACCGGAGCACCTGGAGGAAACCCACGCAGACATGGGGAGAACGTGCAAACTCCACACAGACAGTCACCCGAGGTTGGAATTTAACTCGGGTCCCTTGTGGCGCTGTGAGGCAACAGTGCTAACCACTGTGCCACCCCTGTGTGGAAGATTTGGCTAACTCTCTACAATAGTTTAGATATGGTGGCTTTCAACTTTGTTCCCATGCACGGTAAACTGCTGGCGGATTTCTTTCATCTGGGACACTGTGGCTGGGGTGGGGACATGGAATGTTTCCCACTGAGGAAGCTGACGGGAACCATGTCATATATTCCGGTTCTGACATCGTTAATTATGTATGCGGGTTATACATCCGTGGTGGGATGATCATGTGCGCCCCACCATCACATCTGGGTGCCATATTTAAAAGACACCCAACATCTCTGACCCACAATTGAATAAAGAAGATGGATCTATCTTCCGGAACACTCTGAGGCTGGAAGATGAACCTCCTCGATGACATTGTAGCTGGACAATCCACCTGATAGATGCTTCCCCCCCCACCCACGGTGTTCCAGGGTATAGGGTCACTGCCAGCCTCCATCCTGGAATCCGGAGACAGCCCCAGGCATTCTTCAGGTTAAGTCCCAACTTTTCCGCCCCACGATGGTCCAGATGTGTTCTGAACTGGCGTGGTTTCCCACTGGTGTTGCGGATAATCAGGCATGGGGGGAATATTCCGGTCAGGCTTCCATTTGCATCCCATTAACTGGGTGCAAATACGTTTCACGCTGGTCGCCAGCGGGATTCCCAATCTGCCATGGCGGGCACCATTGGAAAATCCTGCTTTAAATTTACACCAGCATGAAACGTTTTTGGACCTTCCGCTGAATTCCCCCCTCCACCTAACATTGATCCCGTCGCCGGGGGCATGGGAGGATTCCGCCCTGAAATTCTTCTCATGTGCCTGAAAAAAAACGTTCAAATAGATTTCATACTCAGGCACCAACTTCAAACATGGTGACACACAGGAGTTAATTTTGGTATTGTCACCATCCTGGCAGGAATAGAGCCATATTGAGATGTAATTACTGTCCCACTTCCAGCCTCTTGTGATTGTGGAGTAGAGCAGGCAATAAGAACAAAGAACAAAGAAAAGTACAGGCACAGGAACAGATTTTTCAGCCCTCCAAGCCTGCGCCGACCATACTGCCCGTCTAAACTAAAATCTTTAATGTCGTGTTGGGTGTTCCGATACACAAACGAACCAACACGGTTGTAGATGGTACAACTCTGTTTTATCATTCTGTACAATAATAACTATTAACTTCTGGCTGAGGTTCGTGCTTCACCAGTTAACCTGTGGACCCAGCCCTAGCACTATCTTAGTGAGGCACTCAGCACATGGTGTATGTCTCAGTGGCACGCTGTGAGCTCTGTGCTCTGAGCTATCTCCTGTTAGAATGAGCGGGATCTGTGGTGTTCCCGGTTTTATAGTGCGTGTGCTCTCACTGGTGATTGGCTGTGATGTTGTGTGTGTGTTGGTTGGTCCAACTACCTGTCCATCAGTGTGTGTGTGTGAGTGCACCATGATGTGTTAATATGGATATCATGACATCCCCCTTTTCACAAGGATATGTGCCTACATGGTAATAAATATTGGTGTGTACTGAGTGCATCTGAGTATGTGTGTGCAATATTTACAACATGTACATGAGGCTAAACTATATACATAGGAAGGTGTCAGGTGCAACAGAGCAACAAGGTTGTACCACAAACAAAACAAGTGCAGTCATCAAATATCGAAAGAGAACTCCTGGAACGACAAGAAAGAAACACGTTAACATTATTGCACAACAAATCAGTGAGTCCAATGTGCAAACAGGCTCATAAGTCCAGTCTATTAGGTGGGCGACGAATTTGGGTTGATCGCCTCAAGGGTGGGTCAGGATCCATCGGCTGAGGAATGGGCCTGGCCACGGACGAGAGAGGAATAGGCAGAGTGGCAGGAAGCTCCACGAAGTCGACATCAGGGACAACAGGAGGGCATGGCACCGGCGCATGATCACGTAGCGAGCGCGGAAGCAGCCGAAGGGCCCGTCGATTACGCCGGCGAATGGAGCCATCAGGCATGCGAAGCAGGAACGAGCGGGGAGCCACGCGGCGGAGAACCTCGGCGGTTGCCAACCATCCACCCTCCGGTAGGTGTATGCGGACGTTGTCTCCAGGCACCAGGGCAGGAAGATCAGTTGCCCGAGCGTCATGTGCCACCTTCTGCTGAGCACGCTGCTGTCGCATCCTTTGCAGTACTGGAGCATGGTCGGGTTTAGGAACATGAATGGACGGCACAGTGGTCCTGCGACCCATGAACAGCTGGGCTGGCGAGAGGCCTGTGGACAGTGAGGCCGAGCGATAGGCCAACAGGGCTAAACAGAAGTCAGATCCGACATCAGCAGCCTTGCAGAGGAGCCGCTTGACGATATGGACGCCCTTTTCCGCCTTGCCATTCGACTGGGGATGCAAAGGGATGGAAGTCACGTGTGTGAAGCCGTATGAAGCGGCAAAAGAAGACCATTCTTGGCTCGCAAAACAGGGCCCGTTGTCAGACATGACGGTGAGCGGAATGGCATGGCAGTGAAGGTTCCTTTGCATGCTCTGATGATAGTTGATGATGTCAAGTCGTGCAGGCGTATGGCCTCCGGATAATTGGAAAAATAGTCAATTATAATGACGTAGTCCCTGCCGAGCGCATGAAAGAGGTCCACACCCACCTTTGCCCAAGGGGACGTTACTAACTCATGGGGCTGAAGTGTCTCAGTGGATTGCGCCGGCTGAAACCTTTGGCAGGTGGGGCAGTTGAGCACCATGTTGGCGATGTCATCGCTGATGCCCAGCCAGTACACAGCCTCTCGGGCCCTCTGCCTGCACTTTTCAACTCAGAGATGGCCTTCATGCAGTTGTTCGAGGACAAGCCGGTGCATGCTGTGTGGGATCAAAATCCGGTCCAACTTGAGGAGGATACCATCAATGACGGCCCGGACATTGTAGAATTGTGGGCACTGCCCCTTGAGCCACCCTTCCGTCATGTGGCGCATCACACATTGTAGAAGGGGGTCAGCCGCAGTCTCATGGCGAATGTGGGCCAGACGTGCATCAGTAGCCGGCAGATTGGCCGATGTGAAGGCTACTTGTGCGTCGACCTGACAAAACGAACCCCTCCGATTCGGGAGGTGTGCTCACTGCTCTGGACAGGGCATCCGCGATGATGAGGTCCTTTCCCGGGGTGTAGACAATTTGGAAATCGTACCTCCGGAGCTTGAGCAGAATGCGCTGGAGGTGAGGGGTCATCTGGTTGAGGTCCTTCTGAATGATGCCGACCAGGGGGGGTGATGGTCGGTCTCCACAGTGAACTGAGGGAGACCATACACGTAGTCGTGGAATTTGTCGATTCCGGTTAACAAACCCTGGCACTCCTTTTCAATCTGCGCATAGCGCTGTTCTGTGGGGGTCATGGCTCGCGAGGCATAGGCGACCGGGGCCCATGATGCAGTGCCATCCAGTTGCAGGAATACCGCCCCAATGCCGGATTGGCTGGCATCAGTCGAGATCTTTGTGTCCCGAGTAGTGTCGAAGAACGCCAATACCTGGGCGGTGGTGAGCTTGATCCTGAGCTCCTCCCATTCCTTCTGGTGTGCGGGCAGCCACTGGAATTCCGTTGTCTTCTTGACCAGGTGGCGAAGAGCCGTCGTGTGCGAGGCCAGGTTGGGAACAAACTTTGCCAGGAAGTTGACCATCCCTAGAAAGCGTAGCACCGCCTTCTTATCTGCCGGCTGCGGCATGGCTGCAATAGCTGCCACTTTGTCGGCATCCGGATGCACCCCTGACCGGGATATGTGGTCCCTGTGGTAATACCAGGTATTGCGGTACCTGAGAGGTGGATGACCATTGGTTAGACCCAGGAGTCTACCATTGGCTGATGTACGTAGCTCCGCCCTGAGAGGCGGAGTATAAGAACCGGTGCCATCCCAGCAGCCTTCACTTTCTGTATCGAAGCTGCTGGGGAAGAGTTCTAGCAGATTAAAGCCTTCAGTTATGAATCACTTCATCTTGAGAGTAATTGATTGCGCATCAATTTAATCTGCTACAACTTCAGTTGGAAGGATGGATCTCCGTATCAAACCGGAGTGCCTTCAGCTCAGCCCCCACGCGGACAACTCTGCTGCACTATGAACACTTTGATAATACCCTTGACATCACGGTACCTCCATACCTGGCCATACCATGCGAAAGGCGACTATTAACGCTGGCCATCACCCCGCCGGGCTCTTTTTTAACAGGGGGTGAATGTGGTAATACCAGGTATTGCGGTACCTGAGAGGTGGATGACCATTGGTTAGACCCAGGAGTCTACCATTGGCTGATGTACGTAGCTCTGCCCTAAGAGGCGGAGTATAAGAACCGGTGCCGTCCCAGCAGCCTTCACTTTCTATATCAAAGCTGCTGGGGAAGAGTTCTAGCAGATTACAGCCTTCAGTTATGAATCGCTTCGTCTTGAGAGTAATTGATTGCGCATCAGTCCCCCAGAAACCTTCGCTCAGTTTGGCCAAAAGAACACTTGGCTCGGTTGAGGCGCAGGCCGTGTTCTCGTATCTGAGCAAAGACATGCTGGAGACGACTGATGTGCTCCTGTGGTGTGGTGGACCAGGCGATGACGTCGTCAACATAGACGCGCACCCCTTCGATGCCCTCCATCATCTGTTCCATGATGCGATGAAACACCTTGGATGCCGAGATGATGCCAAACGGCATCCTATTGTAGCAGTATCTGCCAAAGGGAGTGTTGAAGATGCACAGCTTCCTGCTGGACTGATCCAGCTGAATCTACCAAAAACCCTTTGAGGCATCACGCTTGGTGAAAATTTTAGCCCGGGCCATTTCGCTCGTGATCTCTTCCCGTTTGGGTATGGGGTAGTGTTCCCTCATGATGTTCTTGTTCAGGTCTTTCGGGTCGATGCAGATCCGGAGCTCGCCAGAGGGCTTTTTTATGCACACCATGGAGCTGACCCATGGCGTGGGCTCCGTGACCCGGGAAAGCACTCCTTGGTCCTGCAGATCCTGCAGCTGCTGCTTGAGGCGGTCTTTGAGTGGTGCTGGGACTCTACGAGGTGCGTGAATGACCGAGGTGGCGTTCGGTTTGAGCCGTATTCTGTAAGTGTAGGACAGTGTACCCATGCCCTCGAAAACCTCCTGGTTGTGGGCGAGGAGTGAGTGGAGCTGTGCCCTAAAGTCTGCATCCGGGAAATCGGACGTGCCTTCTGGAGACAGAGTGTGTACCCACTGAACGAGGTGGAAGATCTTGCACACCTGTGCGCCTAACAGAGAGTCCTTCGAGGATCCAACTATCTCAAAAGACAGTGTGGCTGTGTATGAATTGTGTGCAACTTCAAGCTGGCAGGACCCCATGGCTCGGATGATGTTCCCGTTGTAATCAACCAGCTGACAGTGGGATGGCCGAATTGATGGTTTAACCTTCAAGGAAGGCTGACCATGCAATGAGATTGGCGGAGGCATCAGTGTCTAAGCGGAATGTGATTGGTAATCGGTTGACCATCAGGGTGGCACACCATTCATCGGCCGGATTAATACTGTTCACTGGCATCGGCTGGTGGGTCCTACTTGGGGACATCCGGTTCCTGTCTATTACCACAACGTGGAAGGGTTCCCGGTCGTCGGTGTCACCGGTCTGCACATCGTCAGGGTATGACTCGATGTATGTGGGCTGAATGGCCCGCACATCCCTGCGAGGCTGGCGGAATTGCGGGGGGTTGGTAGGTTGAGGTGCTCGACAGCAGGCAGCGTAGTGGCCCATCATGCCACAGCGGAGGCATTGTCGCGTTTTAGCTGGACATTGCCGCTTTAAGTGTGCGGATCCACAGTTGCCGCACGTCGTGATGTCATGGCGTTTGTTGCGCCACCACGCATACGCGGTGTGGTCCTGCGTAGAGCGCGCCTGCGCATCACGTCCCTCTGCGTCAACGTCCCCTCTTTTGGTGCGTACAAGGGCGGGAGGCCTCGGAAAGCGCGCAAAATGGCCGCCCTCGCCTGGGCCACGAGGAACTCGATCGACTGGACCCGCTTGGCCTAGTAGGACCCCTGCCGTGCCGATTCGGCCGCCTGCAATTGGGAGTACCGGCTGGTCGCGTTTTCGTGGGGGACGCAGGTTTCGATGGCGGTGGCTTGGGTGAGGCGCTTTATTTTGAGGAGCTGCTGGCGTAGGGCGTCCGAGGTGACCCCAAAAACTATCTGATCCCGAATAATGGAGTCGGAGGTGGCCTCATAGCTGCAGGACTGCGCGAGGATACGGAGGTGTGTCAGATAAGATTGAAAAGGCTCATCCTTACCCTGCAGGCGCTGCTGAAAGAGGTACGTCTCGAAGCTCTCATTAACTTCCATGCTGAAGTGTTCCTCAAATTTTAGAAGGACCGTCTTGTACTTCGTCTTGTCCTCGCCTTCCGCGAATGCCAGGGAGTAGTAGATGTGGATGGCGTGTTGCCCCGCCGTGGAGAGGAGGAGGGCGATCTTCCTGGTGTCCGATGCATTCTCCCTGTCTGTGGCTTCTAGGAAGAGCTGGAAGTGCTGTTAAACAGCTTCCTGTTGACGACGAGATTTCCAGCATTTCGGAGCGGCTGCGGCGGGCTGATGGTGTCCATGGCGCAGGATGGCGGATCTCTGAAGAGGTTCAGATAGGTCTCACAGTCGTTGGCGCGTTTCCAGTATCATGTCGTGTTGGGTGTTCCGATACACAAACGAACTAACACGGTTGTAGATGGTACAACTCTGTTTTATTATTCTGTACATTAATAACTATTAACTTCTGGCTGTGGTTCGTACTTCACCAGCTAACCTGTGGACCCAGCCCTAGCACTATCTTAGTGAGGCACTCAGCACATGGTGTATGTCTGAGTGGCACGCTATGAGCTCTGTGCTCTGAGCTAACTCCTGTTAGAATGAGCGGGAATTCTGGTGTTCCCTGTTTTATAGTGCGTGTGCTCTCACTGGTGATTGGCTGTGATGTTGTGTGTGTGTTGGTTGGTCCAACTACTTGTCCATCAGTGTGTGTGTGTGATTGCACCATGATATGTTAATATGGATATCATGACATTCTACACTTCCGGGGTACGTATCCCTCTATTCCCATCGTATTTGTGTGTTTGTCAAGATGCCCCTTAAACGTCACTATTGTCCCTGCTTCCACCACCTCCTCTGGCAGCGTGTTCCAGGCACCCACTCCCCTCTGTGTAAAAAACTTGCCTCGTACATCTCCTCTAAACCTTGCCCCTTGCACCTTAAACCTATGCCCCCTAGCAATTGACCCCTCTACCCTGGGAAAAACTATCTAGTACTCTATCTGAAATTGCCGGGTGGCTCATTAATCGATGTAAATCAGAATCCTGTGACATACAAAGTATTTTTAGAGTGGTGCCAGCACATGTGCATGCACACCTTCCACCAATAGAACTCAACATACACCCTGGTCTGAAAGTGGTCCACCAAACTCAGTTAACAAATTTTACCATGATCGCTCCTAGTCCCACAAAAAAAACTCTCCAGCAGTTACTGGACTCTACCGTAACACCCGGAGCTATTTCTTTCTCCTCTTTGGATTGTACTCTGCCAGCTTGGTTCCACAGAGGAACTGCGGTATTTCCACGCATGAATGACGTTGCCAGTCATCAAAGCATGGACAGGTTACTGCACACAGTTAAATGGTCAGGCCTCCCATCAACTGAAGCCATTGGTGCAGATACCCCACCACCCAGTAACGCTCACCTGTACTGCACCCAAAACTAAACTTTATCTCATTTGCCCATTGCCCCACCAGGTGGTAACCCTCCCCTCCACCTACTTCGTTTCCCAATGTTCTTTGACATCCTTTCTCACAAAAAATACAATGACCTGTAGTTCTTGAAGGTTATTTTATTTTAAATTCATTAACTGTATGTGGGCGTCACTGGCTAGGCCTGCATTTATTGTCCATCCCTAGTTGCCCTTGAGAAGGTAGTGGTGACAAATGAGTGGCTTGCTCGGCCATTTCAGAGGGCATTTAAGAGTCAACCACAAGTGATTAACGACTTTAAGTTAGAAAATGTCAGATAAAGCTATCAGGAAGAAAATCTCATCTCCACCAACTCGCCCTCGCACATTCCCTCAAGTTACTAATAGAAAACAAAAACGTACAGATTAATGACATGTACACAACAGATTATTCTCAGGTTTCTTAGATTTGAAGATGGTGCATTGGTTCAGAATGCAGATTTGTTGTGCGGGATATTTGTTCCAGGTTTCATAGAATCATAGAATTTACAGTGCAGAAGGAGGCCATTCATCCCATCGAGTTTGCATCGGCCCTTGGAAAAAGCACCCCACCCAAGCCCACGACTCCACCCTATCCCCATAACCCAGGAACCCCACCCAACCTTTTTGGACGCTAAAGGCAATTTAGCATGGTCAATCCACCTAACCTGCACGTCTTTGGACTGTGGGAGGAAACCAGAGCACCCGGAGGAACCCCCACGCAGACACGGGGAGAACGTGCAGACTGTACAGACAGTGGTCCAAGCCGGGAATTGAACATGGGGCTCTGGAGCTGTAAAGCAACAGCACTAACCACTGTGCTACCATGCCGCTTTGTTTATGTGGCATTCCACAATCAACTGCAAGAAATTTACCAAAATTAAATGCAATAGAGAAATATGGCACAAGGGGGTATATTTTGATTCTGCGTGACAGAGAAAGACGGGTGACAGCAAATCTGCAGCCTGCTTTAAATGGGCTAAGCACAGTAAAGAGATTTCCTGCTTCTGTCAGTGTGATATAAACATGACACAAAATGGAAACAATAGTTATTGAAACAAACTTCCCTGAGTCTGGTTTGTGACTCACTTAGAAGCAATCCAGGCTCCACAGGGAAGCATTGCTCTGGTTACTTCTTGCAAGTGTGTAAACACAAGTCTTTTCCTTTATCATAAAAATTGTCTTGGTTGGAGCTGTTTGAGAACATTTGCATGATCTTCTGTGAAGAATTGAGCAGAGAAGATTGCCCGAAGTGCATTTATAATGTCCCTGTACCAAAGAAATTTGGATCCCTTGTTGCTCCAATGTTATCAAGCTTTCTTTCTGGTGTACATCCTGTGTAGATATAACAGTGTTGTAGCAACAGGATCTGTTTTCAAAAGGTGATTTGAGCAGCAGTGTTTCGATTTGATTTTTGACAAATTTGTCTTCCACCCTTGGCACACTGTTACTTTCACCCTCTTTCACTCACTGGCTACTCTCCATCTGGCCATTCTGGTCTTTAGCATGAAAACTAGTCCATGGTAACATCCATTCTGTCAGCACACTTAACGTTTACCTGCATCTTATTTCAAAACAATGGGAACCCCCCCACGCGAGAAGGCAAGAAAGTCAGCACTCAAAGGGTTAAATGCTAAATGTGTTGATGAAAAGTAAAAGCCTGTTTTAAGATTACAGAACAAGTAGGTGGAGACTGATGACTAAAATTGAACAAAAGGATGCATTCAGAGGCTATCAACAGAAACTTAGAAATCTTGGCATGCTCCAAGGATCCCAGGCCAGGCATGGGAGAGCCAGTGAAGACTAGACTCCCTTTATTCATTGCTACTGAATTTAAAGCAGCTCTTACTCTAACCTGTCAATTTCCTCCTGAAGTGAAAACCAACAGCAGTACTAAAACCCACTGAATAAAGGCAAAATCTATGCAACACAATTTTTCTTTACAACGAGAGAAACCTAGGAACAAGTGGAGTAAATCCCAAGTTAGTGGTTATACAGTAAGCAGCATGGGGACCTGTAAATTATAGGAGGGTTGAAAGAAGGTGGCAAAGCTTCCCACAGTTCTGTGGTCTTGGGAAAGAATGTGATGGAGCAAGGAACTGTGAAGTGAGTTTCAATGTCAACTCAGCTAGGATTCAGGCTGGGGGAAAGTATAAAGGCCAATGTATATATAACTGAGAAAGAACAAGGAAGGGAAGTTCAGAGGCGGATTGACCATGGTGGTGAAATGTGCTGCAGGGCCTGTCATTAGCATCTTCCTGTTTGAAAGATTAGTAAACTGGAGAACCTGGAAGTCATTATGAAACGTTGAGCAACTTCATTGTGTAAATTTGCAACCTGCAAGTAATGCTGCAAAAATAAACCTTGGCACGTCTTCCCATGGAAGGGGTATATTTTATGTAGAGGACGCACACTCTCAGATGCATAACATCGCAGTTTTTTTAAGGATGGGTATTTGCTTATGCTATCAACAGTATTGGAAAACAGAACACTTTCTCATTACTGGAATCAATCCCTGCTTCAAGCACTCCTTGGACAAATATCGGCGGGCCAATTGCTGGGCAAAGTTTTTTTTCCTAAGTCACAATAATGTGCCATTATCCTGGCCACAGAACAGCACCTCCCACTACATCAGTGTAATATTTTTTATTTCCTGTACTCACCATGCTGTGATTTCTTTGAATGAGGTTGTTAAAATCATGTCAAATAGCATCAAATGTGGCTGAGCCTCTGTTCAAGATCATATTGTGAAGAAAATCTGACAAAGGCAACGGGCTTCCAATCCCTCACCCTAGGATATGCAATAAAGTGATCATCTTGCCTACATCTAGTTTGGGCCTTCCATTTGTCGCCACATTTGTGCACAATCCGTTATGATGGATCTCTATCCCGCACGCAGTCTAGCTGACCTATTATCCCTAACTTTGCTGAACTGCACTAACTCCCGCTTACCCACCAGTCAGATTTTAAAATTCTCATCCTGGAGTTTAAATTGCCTCGTCGCAACTCCACTCCCTATCTAAATTCCTCCAGCCCAACAACACCAACCCTCAGTGAGCTTTCCATTCCTTTGACTCTCTCTTCTTGTGCATTGCCTCTTCTACCACAATCCTGACTGTTTTTAGCCACCTAGGCCTTAGACCCTGCAGTTCCTTCCCTAGCCTCAATCCTGACTCTCCTCCGTTTAGATATAAAGCCATCTCTTTAACCAAGCAGTTGCTGCCTCCTCCGAATCTTTCTTCCATTGGTTTTCCATCTGTTCTTTTGTCTCTTGTGAAGTGCCTCAAGTTATTTTCAATATTAAACATTCTATATTAATGTATTGCTGTTACATCCAATTACTAGGGACTATTGCATGTGGGATATTGTGTGTGGAGTGCCTACTTTAACACTTCCCTCATCACCCCTGGATTTCACTGCCAGGTTTTCCTTCAGATGCTGTGTGATAGGCAGCAGACAGAATGAGTCTCAGCAGCACAATGGTCTGTTAGGAAATTGATACACAAGTGCACGGGAAAAACAATCAGGCTTAAAAAAAAGCCTGTACCCTTGAGGGACTTTTTATGAAGGGTTCTCAGTGCATTGTCTCAGTAACAGTTCAGTAAGATGTGCACAAGATCAGGCCGAGAGGCGAGACTCTGTTTAGTTCCAGTGCTGTTTCTGTGATTCTAACGGATCAATTTGAGTGGAGTTTGTGAACCCAGGCAAGGTTAATGCTAATACTACTGGCTGTCAGCTGACCCAGGGTGAAGAATGTGATTTGAAGAATAGTTTTGAGTTATTTTGAAAAGCATGAGATTTAAAGCAAGTTTCTGACACTCATCACCAGCTGACTCTTATCAGAAACAGAATCCAGAATGCAGCAGGGGCCCTGAGGGAGCAGAACGTGCTTGGCCACTGCAGTAATTCCTGTTATTTAGCAGAATGCCTGCATTGATTGTTTTGACTATGGCAAACAAGGGCAGGGACAAGAAGCTACCGCCAGATGAGCACGTAGCCATGTGTTTTTTTCCAATACCAACAATTTTCACATTGCTTTCGAAAATTGAGAACAGCTTTTTTAAATTGTCCATCTGTGGGAAACTATTATATTGTTTAAAATCTAAACATAAACACAAAGCATGTGTCTGTATTCCTGCAGAATGAAGGTTTTAAAGGCCTCCCAGAAATATTTTTTTGGGAAAATTTAATTAATTTGAAGTACAAAAACGGCTTTTTAAAAAGGGCACTATATTTAGTAAATGTCATGTGATCTACTTCCTTGTGCATTTTCAAATAGCCAAAATGCCATGGCAATTAACACTTTGTGTATCAATTCCCGTGTCAGTTACTGGTTCCTTTACAGGAAAATAAGAGATTATACTTGAAGCAAAAATCCCAATACCTGAAGAAACTTTCACAATTGTAAAATGCCAAAAATGTATCTACTGAACAGGATATTTAATGCAGTATTGCACCTTTCTGGGTGGCATGGTGGTGCAGTGGTTAGCACTGCTCCCTCATAGCGCCGAGGACCCAGGTTTGATCCTGGCCCTGGGTCACTGTCTGTGTGGAGTTTGCACATTCATCCCGTGTCTGCGTGGGTCTCATCCCCACAACCGAAGATTTGCAGGGTAGGTGGATTGGCCATGTTAAATTGGCCCTTGATTAGATAAAAATAATTGGGTACTTTGAATTTTAAAAAAAGAAATGCACCCTCCCTATACTCAACCTCTGAGTATTTGACACTGAACACTTGGGTCAAGCAGTGGGATGCATGAATGAGTTAACTTCTGGTATGTAGGATTTGATGCTGAAAAATACCATTCACTGGCCTCAACTGCCTGAAACAATTGGCTCCAAATTCCAGTTTATGAGCCAATCAGATGTCAATTTTTATATTCCATAGAAAAACAGAAAAGTAAATATAAAATACATAATTCAGTACTTTAGTTAGAAGCACAGTGAAACTGATACAATAACAGTGAGAGAATTGGGAAAAGAATAGAATGGGTGAGCAGATTCTTAAAATTTGTTGGTTTTATTCATGATTGTCCCTGTAATGTTCATTTTAGTTCTATAAAGCTAATGTCATGTTCAGCATTACAACATGTTCAGTAAAAGCTGCCTTATGGAGACTTCAATTCCCCAGAGTTGCAGGCCATCGAAAGGGTAAGTATTCTTGGTATTATATTATTCCTCTTGAAAGTACAAACTGACTATGTTTTAAATGGTTAGCTTTAAAGGACTATAACTTCACTAAGCATTGTCGGGCCTGTTTAATTTAACAGTAAGGTTTCTGATTTCACCGTGCAAGACAAAAACAATTCTTGGCCCTACTGTCTCCACTAATCTCACATGGAACTCCTGTGATGAACGGTTATTGTAACACTGTACCCTTGTCATCATGTAAGGTGATGTCCCCTTTAAGACCGGACTTGGAACCCTGGGGTACTCCGCCCATCTGGGAGCCGTATATAAGGGGCCGCCTTGTGGGCAGTGCAGCTGTTAGCACACGTCTCGGCACTAGTCTAGTTCTTAGTTTATTAAAGCCTTCTTTACTGTTTACACTCTAAACGTCGTTATTGAGGGTACCACAACTCCCATATCTCCTCCATTGCCGAAACTGTCTCCAAGAAATGCTGTTTCCTCATCTGAGCCAAAAAAACTTTTGATTCTCTGCAACAACTTTTAACTCTCCATAAAACCTTACTCTCTCCAGGACTTGACTATTGCTCTCATATCTGGAATGCTCTTCCAGCTCCTTTCCCTGAAGGACAGGATGCAAATATAGTATAAAAAAAGAAGTTTAAGTATACAACAAGGTTTTCGCAGAGAGATTTAACAAATAAGAGATTCAGCGATGATAGCAACTCATCGCTTTCGATATGAGGCATTGTGGAAAAGTAGTCAAAGAAACAAGCCAAATATTAGAATGCATAACAAAAACAATGAAGTAAAGATCTACAGAGGATGAACCAATGTGTCTTTATATTGTATCACCAGACTCCAAAAGGGACTGCATGCACCGGAGAGAATACTGAAAAGGTGAATAAAAAGCGCAAAGAGACTTGGTTGTGAGGAGGAACAAGAGGAACCAACCTCTGCTCCAGTCTCCAGATGAGAGACTTCATCAAAACTTATCTATCTATAAAACTGAGAGTCTTTCATTTCATATATCACATATTAGAGTGGTAATTTTTCAACTTTCTGCTAGCAGTGAGCCTCCTGTGAGGTTCATACGAGAAATTCTGACAGATGCTGTGATTGATTTTCTAACCAATAGCTGATAAACTGCACATATTGACAGAGTCCATAAATTACCGTTTCAATCTATACTGTGGAACATTAAATCTATCCGCAGGATAAAAATAATCTTATTTGCTCAAAGAAGCAACTAAAGAATACCGATTCACTAAAATATAAATCAGCAAAAAATCCCACAAAAACACGATTTAAAAGGCTGCTATTTCAACCGATCAACTTGCGATATTTATTTCAACAAAGCGATTCTAGCTTTAATTTCTTTCTGACCCGACTGGATAGGTGATTGCATCAGCAATGGGGCTAATTCTGTGACTGCATGCTCCCATAGGAAATTGCACTCGGAGGGAACACGGGTTGGAGGACTAGAATGATTATGTTATAGTCCTATCTGTGAAATGTGTTGCCTTTAAGCTGAATTTCCACTCTAGGATCACAAATTTTACCCAAATATTACATAGAACTTACAGTGCAGAAGGATGCCATTCGGCCCATCGAGTATGCACCGACCCACTTAAGCCCTCACTCCCACCCTATCCCCGTAACCCAATAACCCCTCCCAACCCTTTTGGTCACTAACGGCAATTTATCATGGCCAATCCACCCAACCTGCATGTCTTTGGACTGTGGGAGGAAACCGGAGCACCCGGGGAAACCCACGCACACACGGGGAGAATGTGCAGATTCCGCACAGACAGTGACCCAAGCCGGGAATCGAACCTGGGACCCTGGCGCTGTGAAACCACAGTGCTATCCACTTGTGCTGCCGTGCTTACGAAGGCAATAAACACATACTACCCCTAAAATCAAGATAATTATTAATAAATTATCTCCACCTCACTTCAACGCTATCAGTTACTTCCAGAAGTCTATATGTGTCTCAGTAGTTTGCGACCAATGTTTCTGCTTTTCTAACAATTTCATCCCTGGGCTTTTGATGTTCATCTTTGCCTTGGTCTCAATCACATATTTGTTATCAAGTCGGCCCTGGGCACATTCTATGTAAGCACATTCCCTGTGGTTACCCAAAAAATGTTTTTTGCTTCTTGGCTCCTTTTGTCCCTTACCAAGTATTTTCCCCCTCTAGATTTCCCAATTATTTTTGCTATCTTTCCAATTTGCCTCAATTGTGTATTATCAAGTGCGCCTGATTTCAACATCTTCGATGCTTTACACCCAAGGGCAACTCAACAACAGTGGGGTTTGTAATGCATTAAATGATGTAGAAAAAATGAACACAGAATATTGTAAGATCAATCAGATTAATAGGGCAAGAAGACATAAAATTCAACCAATTTAAAATAAGCTCAAAACAGGTGTTGGAAAATGTTTTTACACAAAGGCTGAACAGTTTTTGGAATAGGTTGATTATTGATCTTCACACTAAAATTGTAGCTTTGCTAGGTGAGAGAGAGTTTTGTGTCTTTTTTAAATCTAATTCTTATACAGGAAAATGCTCATTATCTTGAAAGTCATATCTAGGTTTCATCCCCTCCCTTCATCGCAACTGTCCTGGATTCTTCCTACGTTTTGGTCAATTTTTAAAAAGTTATTTACGAGATGTGGGCATCTGGCTAGGCCAGGGTTTATTGCCCATCCCTAGTTGCCCTTCAGTACGTGGTGGTAAGTTGCCTTCTTGAACCGCTGCAGTCCTTGAAGTATAGATACACCCACTGTGCTATTAGGGAGGGAGTTACAGGATGTTGCCCCAGCGACAGTGAAGGAACGGCAATATATTTCCAAGTCAGGGTGATGAGTGACTTGGAGGTGTAGGATTCCCAGGTATCTGCTGCTCCTGGCCTTCTAGATGGTAGTGGTTATGGATTTGGAAGGTGTTGTCTAAGGAATCTTGGGTGAGTTACTGCATGCATCTTCTAGATTGTACACATGGCTGCTACTGTTCGTCGGTGGTGGAGGGTTTGAATGTTGATGGAAGGAGAAGCGATCAAGCAGGCTGCTTTGTCCTTGATGATGTTGAGCTTCTTAACAATAATAATAATCTTTATTAGTGTGACAAGTAGGCTTACATTAACACTGCAATCTTGAATGTTGATGGAGCTGCACTCATTCAGGCAAGTGGAGAGTATTCCATTGCACTCCTGACTTGGGCCTTGTAGATAGCGGACAGGTTTTGGGGGGTCAGGAGGTAAGTTACTCGCTGTAGGGTTCCTTGTCTTTGACCTACCCACAGTATTAATATGGCCAGTCCAGTTCAGTTTCTTATCAATGGTAACCACCAGGATGTTGATTGTGGGTGATTTAGCAATTGTAATGCCATTGAATGTCAAGGGGTGGTGGTTAGATCTTCTCTTGTAGGAGATGGTCATTGCCTGGCACTTGTGTGGTTTGAATGTAATTTGCCACTTGTAAGCCCAAGCCTGGATATTGTCCAGGTCTTGCTGCATTTGGACATGGACAGCTTCATTAACTGGGGAGTTGCGAATGCTGCTGAGCATTGTGCAGTCATTCGCAAACATCCCAACTTCTAACCTTATGATGGAAGGGAGGTCGCTGATGAAGAAACTGAAAATGAAAATGAAATTAAATGAAAATCGCTTATTGTCACAAGTAGGCTTCAAATGAAGTTACTGTGAAAAGCCCCTAGTCGCCACATTCCGGCGTCTGTTCGGGGAGGCTGGTATGGGAATTGAACCCGCGCTGCTGGCCTTGTTCTGCTTTACAACTCAGCTGTTTAGCCCACTGTGTTAAACCAGCCCCGAATTGAAGATAGATGCTCTGATCTTATTGTGCCTCAATTTTACTTTCCTGTCTACCCCATAGCCTTTGACTCCCTTCTCATTGAAGAATCTATCTAACAATGCCTTGAAAGTATTCAACAACCCTGCCTTCACTGCTCTCTGGATAACAGAATGCCACAGACTATCGACCCTTTGAGAAATATTCTCCTAATCTCCATCTTAAATGGGGGACCCCTTGTTTTTAAATTGTGTCCACTAGTTCTTGTCTCACCCAAAGGTGGAAATACCTTCACAGCACCCGCTCTCTCAAATCCTCTCAGGAACTTGCGTGCTTCAATAAGATCACCTCTCATTCTTCTAAACTCGAATGGATACAGGCCCTATCTTTCCTCATAAGATAACCCCTTCATCCTTGGAATCAGTTTAATTAATCTTTTCTAAACTGCTTCCAATGTAATCTTTAAATAACGAGACTACAACTGCACATAGTATTCCAGATGATGTCTCACCAAAGCCCTGTACAACTGCAGCAAAACCTCTCTACTGTTGATTCTATTCCATTTGCAATAAACAACATTGGGTTGTGGAGTGTGACAACAAGGACTTTGAAGCAGATCGGGAGGAGTGTGAAGCAGGTTGGCATCACTACGAAGCAGACCGGAAGGAGTGTGAAGCAGACCAGAGGAGTGTGAAGCAGACCGGGAGGAGTGTGAAGCAGACCTGGTAGAATATGAAAAAAACTGTGAGGAGTGTGAAGCAGACTGGGAGGAGTTGAAAGCAGACCAGAGGAATGTGAAGCAGACCGGGAGGAGTGTGAAGCAGACGGGGTGGAGTATGAAGCAGACCTGGAGTAGTGTGAAGCAGACTGGGAGGAGTTTAGAGCAGAACAGGTGGAATGTGAAGCAGACCGGGAGGAGTGCTAAGCAGACCAGAGGAGTGTGAAGCAGACCGGGAGCAGTGTGAAACAGACGGAGTGGAGTATAAAGCAGACCAGGAGGAGTGTGAAGCAGACTGGGATGAGTTTGAAGCAGACCAGGTGGAATTTGAAGGAGACCAGGAGGAGTGCTCAGCGGACCAGAGGAGTGTGAAGCAGACCGGGAGGAGTGTGAAGCAGACCAGGTGGAGTATGAAGTAGACCGGGGGGAGTGTGAAGGAGACTGGAAAGAGTTTGAAGCAGACCAGGTGGAATATGAAGCATACCAGGAGGAGTGCTAAGCAGACCAGAGGAGTGTGAAGCAGACCAGAAGAGTGTGAAGCAGACCAGAGGACTGGGAAGTAGACTGGGAGGAGTGTGAAGCAGACTGGGAGGAGTTTGAAGCAGACAAGGTGGAATGTGAAGCAGACTGGGAGGAGTGTTAAGCAGACCGGGAGGAGTGTGAAAGAGACTGGGAGGAGTTTGAAGTAGACTGGGCTGAGTGTGAAGCAGACCTGGAGAAGTGTGAAGTAAACCGGGCAGAGTGTGAAGCAGAACGGGATCACTGAAGTGAGTGAGAAAAGAAATCACACAAGGCAACGAATTGTTTGGTGAAAGTAACCTCATGTCTCTTTCCAAAGGGGCAGCACGGTGGCGTAGTAGCACTGCTGCCTCACGGCGCCGACGTCCCAGGTTCGATCCCGGCTCTGGGTCACTGTCCGTGTGGAGTTTGCATATTCTCCCCGTGTTTGCGTGGGTTTCGCCCCCACAACCCAACTCATCTGCAAGGCCGTGGACTCTACTTCCGACATACATATTGCTCACGTACAGGGGGACTCCATTGTCCACTAGCATGTTGCCGGCTCAATTCCTGATGAACAGGGACCTGCAGAACACGCTTCCAGCCATACACCTGCCCAACTTGGATCACCTCCCGGTGCTACAGAAGATGCAGCAGCTCAGAGACCATCAAAAGCAGGGCTATGTTGTACGTATGGCTGATGGCTCCATCGTGCGAAGGAATCGACGGGCTCTGCGCAAAGTTGCCTACCCACATCCACTTTCTCCTCCATTTCCATATGTTGAATTGCCACCTCCTGATACCTCACACCACGAGGCCACCAGTCAAGCTTCCATCCCGCCTGTCAAGGCGCCGTCGTCCCCTCCGCCACCTCTCCGGCGGTCGACCAGGATCAGACACAAGCCTCAGAGACTGGACTTATGAACGTTTGTTTTGTTTGCTCTGTTCTGTTGTCCTCTGTCAGTCGCGTTAGACAGACTCATTCACATGCATTCAAATACATTCAGTATTCAAATACATTCACATACACCAACAAAACATTAAAAAAAGGGGAGATGTCATGATATGCAAACATGCAGCTAATGAACACATAGAATAGGACATGACCAAAGAGCAGGCAGGACACTCAGGGGTGGATTCTCACTATAAAAGGGATGAGGCACTCACACCCTGCCTCTTTCCACAGACCAACATCTACAGAGTGAGACAGGGTGTATCCTCAGCATCACACCCCAGCACGTGGCTTAGAGCAAGGCTGGTTCAGTTCGACTGAGTTACTACATTTAGATTAGCAGAGAGTCGAACTCATTGAGAACTGTGCTAATAGTTCAATAAAACACATTGAACTCACTTCAAAGTCTGGAGCATCTTTTACTCAAAACTGCATCAAGTGGCAGCTTGTGTTATTCTAAATTACATAACACAGTTAGAGATGGTTTAAAATGCATCAACTTCATAATTTGTTCTGCTGGGCTTCACAAGCATTGAACATGGGGATAATTGTTGATCTTTCTCCTCCAGTTGGATGTTTAATTGTTCCCCATCATTGATGACTGAATCACACCTTCCAGCAGTGTTCTAATCACCTCCACTAATGAAACTGTTGCCTAGTAATTATGTTATTAGAATAAAATGATGACACATGGGGCGAGATTCTCCGACCCCCCGCCGGGTCGGAGAATCGCCGGGGGCTGGCGTGAATCCCGCCCCTGCCGGTTGCCGAAGTCTCCGGCACTGGAGATTCGGCAGGGGCGGGTATTGCGCCGCGCCGGTTGGCGGGCCCCCCCGCTCGATTCTCCGGCCCGGATGGGCCGAAGTCCCGCCGCTAAAATGCCTGTCCCGCCGGCGTAAATTAAACCACCTACCTTACCGGCGGGACAAGGCGGCGCGGGCGGGCTCCGGGGTCCTGGGGGGGTGCGGGGCGATCTGGCGCCGGGGGGGTGCCCCCACGGTGGCCTGGCCCGCGATCGGGGCCCACCAACCCGCGGGCGGGCCTGTGCCGTGGGGGCACTCTTTCCCTTCCGCCTCCGCCACGGTCTCCACCATGGCGGAGGCGGAAGAGACTCCCTCCACTGCGCATGCGCGGGAATGCCATCAGCGGCCGCTGACACTCCTGCGCATGCACCGCCCAGGGATGTCATTTCCGCGCCAGCTGGCGGGGCACCAAAGGCCTTTTCCGCCAGCTGGCGGGGCGGAAATTCGTCCGGCGCCGACCTAGCCCCTCAATGTTGGGGCTCGGCCCCCAAAGATGCGGAGCATTCCGCACCTTTGGGGCGGCGCGATGCCCGTCTGATTTGTGCCATTTTGGGCGCCAGTCGGCGGACATCGCGCCGTTTCCGGAGAATTTCGCCCATGATGACTGTTGATAACTTTTGAATGTAGATTCTGGCCTGAAATGTTACATTTTGCCTCTAGTCTCAGTAATAACTACATATATCTTGACCTGACCATTTTATAGAGGTACTCCTCTTTCCATGTGCTCTTGATACACAGAGGCCTATAAATCTGTAATTTTAACAGGCTCACCTACTCCCAATCTGAACTCTTCCATTGGTCTCAACACAGCAGAACTGGGTAGTGTTAGGGAAACAAATGTAGTTTTAAGGGATTTATATTTGTATTGGTAAACATGAGAAATCTGGGGCGGGATTCTTCGCAATCGGCGCGATGTCCGCTGACCTGCACCAAAAATGGCGCAAATCAGTCCGGCATCGCGCCGCCCCAAAGGTGCGGAATTCTCCGCATCTTGAGGGGCCAAGCCCTCACCTTGAGGGGCTAGGCCCGAGCCAGACTGATTTCCGCCCCGCCAGCTGGCGGGAAAGGCCTTTGGTGCCCCGCCAGCTGGCGCGGCAATTACTTTGCCGTGCGGCGCACGCATGGGAGCGTCAGCGGCCGCTCACGGCATCCCTGCGCATGCGCAGTGGCGAGGGTCTCTTCCGCCTCCGGCATAGTGGGGACCAGATCGCCCCCAGGACCCCGGAGCCTGCCCGCGCCGCCTTGTCCCGCCGGTAAGAGAGGTGGTTTGATTCTCGCCGACGGGACAGGCATTCCAGCAGCGGGACTTCGGGCCATCGTGAGCCGGAGAATCGCCGGGGGGGGGGCCCGCCAACCGGCGCGGCGTGATTCCCACACCCGCCGAATATCCGGTGCCGGAGAATTTGGCAACCGGCGGGGGCGGGATTCACGCCAGACCCCGGCGATTCTCCTCTCCATTTCTAGTCCTATTGAAAAATTTCTCTGGCTCCTATATTTCTGTTCTGCGGATGTCTAAAACGTTAACTTGTCTGTTGCTCTCCAGATACTGACTGGCCTGCTGCGTGTTTGCAGCATTTTCAATTTATGTTTCAGATTTCCAGCATTTGCAGTATTTTGTGTTTCACTGGGAGCAATGTAAAACATAAATCCTGCTTGGTTCAGAATCTGTGCCTTTATCAGATTTAGGCTGATGTGTTTTGTAATCACAGTTGTCCTTGACACTTGGGAATTGCTTTTGGCGCAACTTGTTTATTTCTCTTTATTTTTCTGGTTTCCACTGTCACTCTTTTAGCTGTTATGGAACTCTTTATAGAAAGAAATAATGGCGACCTTGACATTGATTTGAGAATTTAGCTTCAAAGTCCCTGAAAACATTATAATCCTGAAGCTCCTCCAAAGACTTGATAGGGATATATCATCCTCGATTAAAAATAAAGGCAATACTGGTCGTATCCAGAGCAAATTTTGACGATGCTTTTTGTTTTCATAAAAGTACTGACATATGACATGTTTATTGGGAATGTTAGTCCGATTCACAGGCGCAGCAGGAATATAACACTGAGGGTTTCACTTTTGATTCAATAAAGGAGGAAAAGTTATTTCTTGAGTGGCCTGTCCAACACCATTGGAAAAGATGTCCTATACTCTTGCCAGTCACTGGAAACAATTGGAGTGCAAGGGTTTTGAGAAAGTGAAAATGTAAACAGTCCAAACCCACAAAAAGGTATAGGCAAGGTATGACCCAGAAAATGAAGAAATCACAAATCATACTTGAAAAAAACCAAGAAAACAATTGAACAGAAATCAAACTAGAGAGAAGAACAAAAAGTAACTGAAAGACAAAGACACAATGGCCAGAATTTTCCGGTTGTCGGGATTCACTTTTCTCGCTGGCAGCGCACTCCCAGCAGTGTGGGGCGGATTCGATGGGATATCCCACGATAGATCCCGCTGCCAGCGAACGGCACGCGGCCGAGAAACACCCTGTTAGGGGACGGGAGACTCTCGCCCAATGTAAACAGAGAATGAAACAGCTTCTTTAGGTCGAAGGGAAACATTAGAGAACAACAGATTTGGAGATGAAAAAATGGCTGTGAGATAAACATATCTCTTCCAAAATGTTTTCTACGGGTCTGCTTAGAGTGGATTTCTATCTTAATTTTCATCTTCACTGCATGGTCAATAATCTGGAGCAGATTGCTAACTGTGAGCAGCCTTATTTGTTTTTCCATTCCATTGTCTCTCTCGAATGATAGTGGTCTGGAATTTCTAACAGGAATCTGTCAGATTACCCCATGTGGTAAAGATAACAATTTAACCGAATATATTTTTCTTGTGTTGGGAATCCTTTCTACATGTTGCAGCAAATATGTGACATGGAGCAGCCTGTGGAAGAGAGGAATTGAGGGGTGGAGCAAATACATCAATGAACTAAAATATAGATTGTTTTTAAGGTCAATGTTTGTATTAATATCAAAGCTACCTTTGAGGCTGCCGTTGCATTTTTAGGTGCTAGACTTCCTTTTCCGACAGTATTGAAACCGGGACTCCCTAATGCTCTGAAGCTTCTCTCGACTTAGTTCTGCAACATTGTACTTAGTGCTGGCTGAACACAGGCCAGTACTCAGCACATGGGATGAAAGCTTTGTTTATTTACAGCTATTTTAACTCTGTTAAAGTTCAATAAAGAGAATAACACAGAGTCAGTTGCATATGATTTCAATGGCCGAACACATGCAAATTCATGTGAAAGTCATAGGGTGTAAAATTTGTGCAAGAATTAAAAATTTATGAAAACATGTATGAAATAAAGCATTCATATGATTTATTCATGGGATGTTGGCTCGGGCAACATTTATTGTTCATTGCTAATTGCCCTTGAGAAGGTGGTGGGGAATTGCCTTATTGAACCACGATAATGTGGTGCAGAGTCAGTTAGATTGGGAGGCCCAATGATGTTGAAGGAACTGCGATATATTTCCAAGTCAGGATGGTGTGATGCTTGGAGGGGAACTTGCAGGTGGTGAGATTTCCATGTATCTACTGCCCTTGTCCTTCTGGGTGATAGAGATTCCAGGTTTGGAAGATGTTGTCAAATAATGCTCGATGGTTTGCAGCAGTGCAATTTTTGGATGGTACACACCATAGTGACACAGGTAGAGGGAGTGAATGTTTAAAGTGGTGGATGGGGTGCCAATCAAGCAGGCTGCTTTTTTATTAATGGTGTTGAGCTTCTTGAGTGTGGTTGGAGCTGCACTCATCCAGGCAAGTGGAGAGTATTCCATCACACTCCTGACTCGTGCCTTGTAGATGATGGTCAGAATTTTGGGGGTCAGGAGGTGAGCTGCTCACCACAGAATGCCCAGTCTCAACCCGTTCTTGTTAGTTTCTGGTCACATGATGTTGATGTGGAGGACTCGGGACTTCCGGGTGCGGCTATGCAGAGCTAGGTCGCATATTCGGTAGCTCCCGCTTGGAACGGACTTTTGGGCTCTTTTACAGGGCCCCCACAGCATTTGTTTGACATTTCCCGGTGTGGGAAGAAGACTGCAGCATTCCCCTGACAGTGTCCCCCAGGAGTGTTGTGTCTTTTGGCTGCCAAACCCGGCAGAAACAGTAAAGGATTTGGCTTTGGCTGCAGGTTTAGACAAGGGCCTCTTCCAGCATGCAGGCGGGGGAAGGGCAAGCTTAAAGCTGCAATCTGACTTGACTCTATCAAAGGTGAATTCTAGCAGCAGAGGGAACAACTGTGAAAGGATCTACCAGGGCCATTGAAGAAGCAGGGACAAGGCTTCCGGTGGCGGCCATGGAGGAGTAGGTCGCACATTCGGCAGCTCCCTTCTGGAACTGACTCTCAGACCTTTTTCAGGAGTTTCCATAGACTTTTTAAACGGACCAGAAGTGTAACGGCCAGAGGAGCGGCACTGGAGCGACGGGGGAAGCGAGGGAAAGAAAACACAATGGCGGCGGCCAGGGACAAAGGGGAGCTGCAGGAGTTCATCAAGCGCTGCTTCGAGGAGCAGTGCGAGGAGATGCGCAAGGAGATGTTGGCGCCTATGCTTTCGGCAATTGAAGGACTCGGGATCACCCAGAAGGTCCACGAAGCTAAGATCCAGGAGGTACAGAAAAGAGTCAGTCAGAACGAGGACGAGCTCGTGGGCCTGGCAGTGAGAGTGGAGCAGAACGAGGCGCTACACAAGAGGTGGGCGGGAAGACTCTAAGTCCTGGAGAACAGGTCAAGGAGAAAGAATCTGTGAATCCTGGGTCTCCCTGAGGGAGTGGAGGGGGCTGATGCCAGGGCATACGCGAGCATGATGCTCGAGGCGATGATGGGCACGAAGGCCCCTTCGAGGCCGCTGGAGTTGGACGGGGCACATCGGGTGCTGGCGAAGAAGCCACAGGCAAATGAGCCGCCAAGGGCGATGGTGGTGAGGTTCCACCGGTTCACGGACAGAGAGTGGGTCCTGAGATGGGCCAAGAAGGAGCGGAGCAGTAAGTGGGACAATGTAGAGATCCGAATATACCCGGACTGGAGCACGGAGGTTGCAAAGCGGAGAGCGGGTTTCAACCGGGCCAAAGCGGCGTTGTACCGGAAAGAAGTGAAAATCGGAATGCTGCAGCCAGCGCGACTGTGGGTCACATACAAGGGCCAACACTATTACTTCGAAACGCCTGAAGAGGCGTGGACCTTTGTACAAGCCGAAAAGTTGGACTCTAACTGAGGGTTTGTGAGGGTTGGGGGGATGTTTGAGGTTTGATGTGTGATGGTTGTTGTATATAGGGGGTCAATGACGCGCAGGAAATGTTACATGGGCTGGGGGAGAGAGACAAGGCCGCGGCAGGAGCTGCGCCAGAGGGGGCGGAGCGGGCTTTGGAAAGCGCGGGGTGTTTTCCCGCGCACGGGAAGAAAGGCAGGAAGGGGAACGAAGGAATGCATATGGATTGGGAGACTCCCATGCGGGGAGGTCAATGGGACAGCGGGGGAAGCCGGGGTCAGCAGGCGTCAGCTGACTCACGGGAGTGACATGGGGGAGCAAAAAAGCTAGACAGGGGTCTAGCGGGGGGGAGGGGAGGGGGGGAAGGGGGGAAAAAGGGTCGCTGCTGCACTGGCCGAAAGGGAATGGGACACAGAAGAGGTGGTCGGGACGGGGATCCCCCCCTCTGGGGGACTGGAGGGTGAGGGAGGCGTGGACACGGGACTGGCCCAGAAAAGGAGATGGCTAGTCGGCGGGGCGTGGGGGGGTGGGGGTGAGAGCCCCTCCAATCCGGCTGATAACGTGGAATGTGAGGGGCCTGAATGGGCCGGTGAAGAGGGCTCGAGTGTTCGCGCACTTAAAGGGACTGAAGGCGGACGTGGCCATGCTCCAAGAGACACACCTGAAGGTGGCGGACCAGGTCAGGCTAAGAAAGGGATGGGTAGGGCAGGTATTCCACTCGGGACTGGACGCGAAGAATAGAGGGGTGGCAATATTGGTGGTAAGGCGGGTGTCATTTGAGGCCAAGACTATTGTAGCGGACAATGGAGGGCGATATGTAATGGTGAGCGGTAGGCTGCAAGGGATGTGGGTGGTGTTGGTAAACGTATACGCCCCGAACTGGGATGATGCAGGATTCATGAAGCGCATGTTGGGGCGCATTCCGGACCTGGAGATAGGAGGCCTGATAATGTGAGGGGACTTCAATACAGTGTTGGATCCAGCACCAGACCGCTCCAAATCAAGGACTGGAAAGAAGCCGGCGGTGGCCAAGGTACTTAGGGGGTTTATGGATCAGATGGGGGGAGTGGACCCATGGCGGTTTGCAAGGCCGCAGGCCAGGGAATTTTCTTTCTTCTCCCATGTACACAAAGCTTACTCCCGGATAGATTTCTTTGTTCTGGGTCGGGCGCTCATCCTGAGGGTGGAGGGGACGGAGTATTCGGCTATAGCCGTTTCGGACCATGCCCCACACTGGGTGGAACTGGAGCTGGGAGAGGAGAGGGACCAACGCCCGTTGTGGTGGCTGGATGTGGGACTGCTGGCGGACGAGGTGGTGTGTGGGAAGGTGAGGGGGTGTATCGAAAGGTACTTACTTGGAGGCCAACGACAACGGGGAGGTGTGGGTGGGGGTGGTATGGGAGGCGTTGAAGGCGGTGATCAGGGGAGAGCTAATTTCCATTAGGGCTCATAGGGAGAAAGCAGAGGGTATGGAAAGGGAGAGGTTAGTGGGGGAGATTTTGAGAGTGGACAGGAGATACGCAGAGGCCCCGGAGGAAAGATTACTTGGGGAAAGACGACGGCTCCAGACGGAGTTTGACCTGTTGACCACAGGGAAAGCGGAGGCACAGTGGAGGAAAGCGCAGGGGGCGACCCACGAGTATGGGGAAAAGGCTAGTCGGATGCTGGCACACCAGCTCCGTAAGAGGATGGCAGCGAGGGAAATAGGGCGAGTCAAAGATGGAAGGGGAGCCACGGTTCGGAGTGCGACGAAAATAAACAAGGTATTCAAGGCCTTTTATGAAGAGCTGTACAGATCCCAGCCCCCAGGGGGGGAAGAGGGGATGAGACGATTCCTAGATCAGCTGAGATTCCCGAGGGTGGAGGAGCAAGAGGTGGCTGGTTTGGGGGCACCAATTGGGTTGGAGGAGCTGAGCAAGGGTTTGGGGAGCATGCAGGCGGGGAAGGCCCCGGGACCGGACGGATTCCCGGTGGAGTTCTACAGGAAGTACGCTGACCTGTTGGCCCCGCTACTGGTGAGGACCTTTAATGAGGCAAGAGAGGAGGCGACCCTGCCCCCGACAATGTCGGAAGCGACAATTTCTTTGATCCTAAAGCGGGACAAGGACCCACTGCAATGTGGATCGTACAGGCCGATCTCGCTCCTCAATGTGGATGCAAAGTTGCTGGCAAAAGTGCTGGCCACGAGGATCGAGGACTGTGTCCCGGGAGTAATTCACGAGGACCAGACGGGATTTGTAAAGGGCAGGCAACTAAACACCAATGTGCGGCGGCTCTTAAACGTGATAATGATGCCATCGGAGGAGGGAGAGGCGGAGATAGTGGCAGCTATGGACGCGAAGAAGGCCTTTGACTGAGTAGAGTGGTAGTACCTCTGGGAGGTGCTGCGCAGGTTTGGGTTTGGGGTAGGGTTTATCAATTGGGTTAAGCTCCTTTACAGAGCCCTGATGGCAAGTGTAGTGACGAACTGGCGGAGGTCGGAGTACTTTCGACTGTACCGAGGGACGAGGCAGGGGTGCCCCCTGTCCCCCCTGTTGTTCGCATTGGCGATCGAACCATTGGCCATGTCATTGAGGGAGTCTAATAAATGGAAGGGGGTGGTCCGAGGGGGAGAAGAGCATCGGGTGTTGCTATATGCGGATGACCTGTTGCTGTATGTGGCGGATCCAATGGAGGGGATGGTGGAGGTCATGCAGACTCTAAGGGAGTTTGGGGAGTTTTCGGGCTTTCAGCTCAATGTAGGGAAGAGTGAGCTCTTTGTATTACAGACCAAGAAAGAGGGATAGGGGACCTACCGCTGAGGAGGGCGGAGGGGAGCTTTCGGTATCTGGGGATCCAGATAGCCAGGAGTTGGGGGACCCTACATAAACTGAATCTGACGAGGTTGGTGGAGCAAATGGAGGAGGATTTCAAAAGATGGGACATGTTACCGCTCGCGCTGGCGGGTAGAGTGCAGTCGGTCAAAATGGTGGTCCTTCCGAGGTTTCTGTTTGTGTTTCAGTGCCTTCCCATCGTGATCACTAAGGTCTTTTTTAAGAGAGTAGGCAGGAGTATTATGGGGTTTGTGTGGGCGAATAAGACCCCGAGAGTAAGGAGAGGGTTCCTGGAACGCAGTAGGGACCGAGGAGGGTTGGCGCTGCCAAACCTGGGGAGCTACTACTGGGCAGCAAATGTGGCGATGATCCGCAAGTGGGTTATGGAGGGAGAGGGGGCGGCATGGAAGAGGATGGAGATGGCGTCCTGTAAAGGAACGAGCCTGGGGGCGTTGGTGACGGCACCGCTGCCGCTCTCGCCGACAAAGTATACCACGAGCCCGGTGGTGGCGGCAACGCTAAGGATCTGGGGCCAGTGGAGACGGCACCGGGGTGCAATGGGAGCATTGGTGTGGTCCCCGATCAGGGGTAACCACCGGTTTGTCCCGGGGAAGATGGACGGGGGGTTCCAGAGCTGGCATCGGGCAGGGATTGGAAGAATGGGGGAACCTGTTCATCGACGGGACGTTTGCGAGCCTAGGGGCACTGGAGGAGAAGTTAGAGTTACCCCCGGGAAATGCCTTTAGATATATACAGGTGAGGGCTTTTGTGAGGCGACAGGTGAGGGAATTCCTGTTGCTCCCGGCACAAGAAGTTCAAGATAGGGTGATCTCGGGTGTATGGGTCGGGGAGGGCAAGGTGTCGGAAATACACCAGGAGTTGAAAGAAGAGGGGGAAGCGCTGGTAGAAGAGTTGAAGGGTAAATGGGAGGATGGGCTGGGGGAGGAGATCGAGGAAGGTCTGTGGGCTGATGCCCTAGGTAGGGTTAATTCCTCCTCCTCGTGTGCCAGGCTCAGCCTGATACAATTTAAAGTGGTTCACAGAGCGCACTTGACGGGGGCGAGGGTGAGTAGGTTCTTTGGGGTAGAGGACAGATGTGGAAGGTGCTCAGGGAGCCCGGCGAACCATGTCCATATGTTTGGGTCATGCCCGGCACTGGAGGGGTTCTGGAGAGGAGTGGCGGGAGCAATATCTCAGGTGGTGAAAGTCCGGGTCAAGCCAAGCTGGGGGCTAGCAATATTTGGAGTAGTGGACGAACCGGGAGTGCAGGAGACGAAAGAGGCCGGCATTCTGGCCTTTGCGTCCCTAGTAGCCCGGCGAAGGATCTTGCTAATGTGGAAGGAGGCGAAGCCCCCCAGCCTGGAGGCCTGGATAAATGATATGGCTGGGTTCATAAAGTTGGAGAGGATTAAGTTCGCCTTGAGAGGGTTTGCGCAGGGGTTTTACAGGCGGTGGCAACCGTTCCTAGACTATCTCGCGGACCGTTAGAGGAAGGTCGGTCAGTAGCAGCAGCAACCTTGGGTGGGGGGGACGGGACGTCCTGGGAGGGGGGCGTGAGAGGGGGGACTGCCTGGGAGGGTGGATGAGCAAGAGATAACATGAAGGGTTGGGGAAACTGGCACGTACGGGTGAGGGCCAGTGTACAAAGCTGTGTAAATATATCATTTTGCCATGTATATATCTTGCTCTGCGCGATTTCTCGTTTTTTTTTGTTATGGGGGGGGTGGTGGGGGGTTATTGTTTGTAAGGGAGAAAAATTGTGTTAAAAAACTTTAATAAATATTTTTTTTAAAAAAAGATGTGGAGGACCCGGCAATAGTAATGTCACTGAACTCGATTATTGATTATCGATTATTATTATTATGAGCGATTATTGGCTACTGTGGCAACTGTGGGGTGCGAATGCTACTGCTACTTAGCAGTCCAAGCCTGCATGTTGTCCAGGTCTTGGAGTATGTGGCATGAACTGCTTCAGTGTCTGAGGAGTTGCGAGTGCAACTGAATTTTATACGAACATCAATGAATATCACCACTTCTGACCCATACTGATCTTCGGCTTAGGGGAAAGTCATCAATGAAGATGGTGTTGAGATATGTTGCAACTATCACCAGCAGGGATTGTCAATGAATGTAGACAGGCCAAACATTCAAAAACTGCATGTAGGAGATGGAGCCCCCTTTCAGTGATTCCCTCAGGAACAGCCAGCTGATACTGAGGCATCAATCTCTGTTGCGAACAACACTCTGCCCTGCTCCACAAGTGGAAATGTGGTGGAGCAGACACAGAAAACCTCTCTCTCTGACTGTGCCAGGATTAGACATCATTTTAACTTTGGCTGATCATTGAAGACAATGCAAATGAAATTTGAAAGAGATGTATGATGGGCAGCTAATCTGATAGCCAAATTTACTATATAATTCAAAGTCAAAATGATCTCCATTGAGTGTGCTGCCTACAATTTTCCCATCCAGTGCCATTAATGTAAGAAAACGTATGTGAGGCATCACCTGTGGTCTTGTATCTGCAATTATGAAGCAATTTGGAGTTTCATATTTTTTTGGCATGCAATTGACTAGAGCTAGATAAACAATTTCTCTTTAATACTTTGAATTATTCAGCAACTTCGTAATAACCTCACTAGCTGCATTTTTGAGGTAATTGTGACTTTTAGGAGGAAAGAATTGCAAAAGTAATTTGGGCCTGAATTTTCCGTCTTTGGTGCACCTGGAAGAAGGCGTAAAATGCACTTCCTGCCGCAGTCGGTCTGTAAACTTGATTTTACGCTGGCTGGCCAATTAACGGGCAGCCAGCATGAAACGCACACTGGGAAAGGCTCAGCACTGCCGGGGAGGGTGGCAAGAGGACAAGCGCCAAGAAAAGAGAGGGTATGGTCTGGTGCTTCTAACATGCGCCCTCAAGGGGAACTGTCTCAGGGAGCTGCTGACCTGTAAATAATAAATTGCGAGAAAAACAATGCAAAGTGTGTCGGAGACAGAACATTCAAATACTAACCTCAATCCTGACACCTTTTAAAATTTTATTTCAGCCCTGACATTTCATCCTGCCTGGATCAAGGTTACAACTAAAATGTGAAGGCCACCTGGCCAATCGGCCTGCCTAAAATTGCATCAAATTGGCCCCCTAATGTGTCCAATTGGTTTGCTTGATTGTTGCCGGGCACGTTTCCTACACTTCTGCCCACCGGCCAAAATATTGCACAAATGCCCAATGAGGATATGACGTGCCTGACGTCATCTTACCTGCTTTCCATCGGTCACGTGCCCACCCAAACAACGTAAAATTCTGCCCGTGGGTTCATGGCCCTTTTAGGTACTTTTGAAAATTAGGTCTGAAGTTATTTTTCCCTGAGCAATCTTAGCTTCTGCTGAGCTGCGTGCTCTTCATCAGCTCAGAGATTGGTTGGAGCTAAGTGCCTAACTCCCAAGCCATTGCCAATGCAGCTCTGTAACCAGACACTGAGTGGTATGTCTCACAATTTTCCCCTTGCTTATATGAGGAAGTGCTTTGTGCTCAATGGATTCTATCAACAGTTTGGATCAGATTGAGAGTTCAGTTTGTTAACACTCTGGCACAAACACAGACACCACTAACTCTATTACACACTGAATTCACGTTAAAGTACTATTAACAGATAGTAGCACAGCTAAGTTTTAATACTGATAATTGTGCATCTCAATAAACAGATAATTTAAGAAACAAAAACATAAATATTTCATTTGTATTTATTTATGGGGTAATGATCAGTTTTACAACTTAGCTGTACCACCATCTGTTATTATAATTTATAATACTAACTATCAGAAATGTGTAGAATTTCTTCTTTTAATTCAAAGAATATTAAAAAATCCATGTCAAAAGTGTATAAAAATTTAATTATTTATCAAGGTGACAACTTGATAAAATTATATGAATATATTATGTCAGAAACATAAAGATGGTAGAAGTATAAAGAATGTGTTAGCGGTGTTGGAAGTATTTTTAACATAAGCAACATTCCACAGATATGTACTGACTCTCAGCTCTCGTAAACATGTGTTTCTTTTGCGTTCAACACAACCAACTTTCCCATAACTGTGTACCAGTACCTTTACGATGCGTAAATCATTACAGGCCTGTTTAGTTAATCAGATCCTGTTTTAAAATAAATAACAAAGATTTCAGAAGGGATCGGAGTGCATTTTGCAGCTGCACACACTAAAAAGAGCTTGCCGGCGTCAAACTGCAAAAGAGAAACTCAGCAGGTCACAGGTTTGGTGCAATTTTGGACATAATCTCAATGGCAACATTTTGTGATGGGAAGAAGAGGTATTTTGCAATGCTATGAGATTATTGTATGGTTGGCCAAGTACAAAGGATAACACTGAAATAATATCCTCTGCTTCCCTGAAAAATAACACCCACCTCGTGCACATTCCAAAGCAACAACATGTATTTATAATTGTTGAATTATAAAGGAAAGTTCATTTTCTCGTTAGCTCTAATTTGCATACCATAACAAAACTTTAGCCACCTGGCACCATCATTGAACATAAGAACATAAGAACTAGGAGCAGGAGTAGGCCATCTGGCCCCTCGAGCCTGCTCCACCATTCAATGAGATCATGGCTGATCTTTTGTGGACTCAGCTCCAATTTCCGGCCCGAACCCCATAACCCTTAATCCCTTTATTCTTCAAAAAACTATCTATCTTTATCTTAAAAACATTTAATGAAGGAGCCTCTACTGCTTCACTGGGCAAGGAATTCCATAGATTCACAACCCTTTGGGTGAAGAAGTTCCTCCTAAACTCAGTCCTAAATCTACTTCCCCTTATTTTGAGGCTATGCCCCCTAGTTCTGCTTTCACCCGCCAGTGGAAACAACCTGCCCGCATCTATCCTATCTGTTCCCTTCATAATCTTATATGTTTCTATAAGATCCCCCTCATCCTTCTAAATTCCAACGAGTACAGTCCCAGTCTACTCAACCTCTCCTCGTAATCCAACCCCTTCAACTCTGGGATTAACCTAGTGAATCTCCTCTGCACACCCTCCAGTGCCAGTACGTCCTTTCTCAAGTAAGGAGACCAAAACTGAACACAATACTCCAGGTGTGGCCTCACTAACACCTTATACAATTGCAGCAGAACCTCCCTAGTCTTAAACTCCATCCCTCTAGCAATGAAGGACACAATTCCATTTGCCTTCTTAATCACCTGTTGCACCTGAAAACCAACTTTTTGCGACTCATGCACTAGCACACCCAGGTCTCTCTGCACAGCAGCATGTTTTAATATTTTATCATTTAAATAATAATCCCTTTTGCTGTTATTCCTACCAAAATGGATAACCTCACATTTGTCAACATTGTATTCCATCTGCCAGACCCTAGCCCATTCACTTAGCCTATCCAAATCCCTCTGCAGACTTCCAGTATCCTCTGCACTTTTTGCTTTACCACTTATCTTAGTGTCGTCTGCAAACTTGGACACATTGCCCTTGGTCCCCAACTCCAAATCATCTGTGTAAATTGTGAACAGTTGTGGGCCCAACACTGATCCCTGAGGGACACCACTAGCTACTGATTGCCAACCAGAGAAACACCCATTAATCCCCACTCTTTGTTTTCTATTAATTAACCAATCCTCTATCCATGCTACTACTTTCCCCTCAATGCCATGCATCTTTATCTTATGCAACAACCTTTTGTGTGGCACCTTGTCAAAGGCTTTCTGGAAATCCAGATATACCACATCCATTGGCTCCCCCTTATCTACCGCACTGTTAATGTCCACTAAATTAGTTAGGCACGACCTGCCCTTTATGAACCCATGCTGCGTCTGTCCAATGGGACAATTTCCATCCAGATGCCTCGCTATTTAGATATGAGATAGATATTCTGTGATGGATGTGGATGAAACTGCAACAGTGCACTGCAGACTTTGCACCTGTCCTCGGAGCGCACGGGCTAAACACAATGATTTGTCCAGGGTTAGCCCTTATTAGATATTCATTGTGAGCTCTCCATTGATGGGAGCTTGCAGATTTGGCAATCGGAGATCTGGCATTAAGGAGCTATTTAAAGAATTACAGTGGCTCTCAGACAATTTTTGGTAAGCAAGGGATTTAGCAACGTAGTTAAATTTAAATTATAGTATGGACTTGGGTAAAGAGAAGCTGGATGATAGTTCAAACTGACTATTGAAATTAAGTTTTTGAACAATCCTACTGGTCAGTAAATCAGTCTCCAAGTCTTATAAAGGCTGCATTTTGCTTTCTGAATTCATGGAAAAAAATGTCAACTTCTGAATACTGAACAAATGAACTTTCAGACAAAATTAGTTAAATGAGTATATTGCATTAAATCGATTATCCATAGAAGCATAATAAACATATTGTAGGTATGTTTCCTGAGAAAAGGTCAGCTTGCAATTTTACAGCTCTCTTAATTTTCAAGTTATTAAAACCTGTCCGACAAGGCTATTAGATGTATCAGCACACCGATCTTTAATAGCCCTCACTTTAATAAGAATTATTGCTAAAACTGTTCAGAAAACAAAACATGTGCGAGTAGAAAACTCAGTGGTAATTTGCACCTATTGAGTTATCAGGGCGTTGTCATTTCTAGAATTGCAATCTCTAACACAGCCCCTGAATGAGCTTTGAAGTGGGTGTGGTTAAAAGAAACAAATAAAACGGACCTGCCAAAATGACGAAAGTCAACTTCTTAGCGCGTGATGTAACGGCAAAATTTCTAAATGCCATTCTAGGTGCGATTAGCTGGCTGTTCTTCAATGAGATTGTGGCCTGTATTTAACAGCACTTAAATGAGTCCCATTGGGCTTCTCGGGATTACTGGCTGTCTTGCCATCTGATTTGCTGCACTTGTGCCTCAGCACCCGCCGCTTGTCGATGTGAGATGGGGCATCCTGTTCCCCCAGAGGAGTCAGAGGACCAGCAGCAGGGTCAGCAATGCCGCCTAGGAGACAGTGGCAGCGGCTGTCAGTGCGGGCAGCATGACCAGGAGGGCTGCCGTCCAATGTTGGAAGAAGATCAATTACCTCCACCGACCTGCAAGGGTAAATTGCCACCTCTCTCCTGGCATCAGTTCTCCTGCCAGCCCTCAAATTCCCAGACACGCCTCGCCTCCTCCCACCACACACGCACAATTCACCGGCTGATACCTCGCACTCGCCCCACATCTGATCTTTGTGTGTGTTCCTCAGCACCCACTGGAACACACCAGAACAACCGCTTCATGTCCAGATGCGGTACCCACACATGTCACCTGTTATAGATGCCCTTGACTCATCATGCATGTGGCCCACAAAGCCATCTTGTTGTCCTCGCAGAAGATAGCCATCCGACTCCTCCCCCCCTATGAAGAATAGGCCCTGGAAATCGCAGGGTCAACAGAGGAGAGGGCAGTCACTGACAGGGAGGTTGGCCTGCGTCACAGAGGTGAGGATCCACTTCCCCTTCACCCAGATGATCTGACTTCAGTGAGTAGTCCATACCAGACAAAATGATTTTTCCCTCTCACTGACAACATGTCCATTGTCTCACAGAATCTCCATCTGATGAGCCCGGGCCATCCATAGTCGTTCCCGCCACACCACCCAAGCGAACACCTCGTAGGAGAACTCCGAGGAGAATACCACTGAGGCGTCACAGCTATCACCCCTACTTTGTACCAGTGTAGAGGCACACACCTCGGTGGGCTATAGTATTTGACAGGTTTCTGGGGCACAATCTGGTGAGCAGCACACAGTTGGTGATGTACATCAGCTGGATGCAGGAACATCCAAGGGAGGCAGCAGTCGGAGGTCTGCTGGATCCCAGGACTCAGTTGGGTCCCAATCAGATGCTGGAGTCGATGCAGATGATAGGACACAGCAGTGGCATTCAGGAGGGGATGTCGGCGACATTCCAGCGAGTGCATAGCTGATTGGAGGTGTCCCAAAGGCTACTGACACAGGCGATGATTTTGACAATGTGTGGCACTGAGGTCGCCAGCCTAACACTCAGTGGAAAGCCTGAGCGCGACATCAGCTTCTTGAGTGGTGATGCACAAGGCATGTCCCAGTCTGTGATGACCATGGCTGAGGGCCTTGACATCATGGGCGGGATTCTGTGATCCTGAGGCTAAATGTTGCCGCCATCGGAAATGCCGTCGCGTTTCTTGACGGTGTCAACACGGCCTCAGGATCAGCAATTCTGTCCCCTACAGGGTGCCAGCACGGCACTGGAGTGGTTCACACCGCCGCGGGATCCGCACATGCGCAGTGGCACTGGCGCCAACACGCACATGCGCAGTGGCACCGGCGCCATCGTGCGCAGTGGCATCCTTCAACGCGCTGGCCCCGACGCAACATGGCGCAGGACTACAGGGGCCGGCGCGGAAGAAACGAGGCCCCCAGCCAGAGATGCCGACCTGCCGATCGGTGGGCCGCGATCGCGGACCAGGCCACACCGGAGGCCCCCCCTGGGGTCGGACCCCCCTTCCCCCCTACAGGCCACCCCCCCGACCCTTCCACGCCGAGTTCCTGCCGGCTGAGAGCAGGTGTGGACGGCGCAGGCGGCACTTGGCGTTTTTACGACAGCCACTTGGCTGTTCGGCACATCACGGGCCGAGAATCGGCGGGCTGGCCGCATGGAGCGGCCCCCCGACTGGCGCCACTCCAACCATGCCTGCGCCAATGGCGCCGATTCTCCGCGCCGTCGGGGCGGCGTGGTGCGATTTGCGCCGGTCGCAGAGATTCTCCGGCCCGGCCCCGGGCTGAGAGAATCCCGCCCCATGTCCCAGTCACAGGTGGACATTGTCGAGGCACTGTAGAGCATGGCCCAGTCACTGAGGAGCATCACTGAGGGCGTGGACATCATGCTGCAGACAATGGAAAGCCACCAAGACTGGCAGTGCAGCATGACTCAGAGGATTCTGAAGCTCACTCCAGCTGCCCCTCCATCCCATGGAGACCCCCAGGGCCTGATGAGCATTATCAGGGAGGAATAAGCATGGGAGGCCAACCTGGGGCCTGCCACCAAGGAGACTACAGCTGAATCCCTCCTTCTGACACTGACGCTTCTCAAGGGCTTCAGGCAGAACAGAGTGGCATGGCGACGCCTGTCGCACCAATAAGTCACAGCGGCCCTCCGGCGCCAAACCCTCCAGAGAATGTCCATCAAAGGCATCAAAGGCCTCAAGAAAGCAGCAGGCTACCTCCACTTCTGATGTGCATCCTGGGGACACACCTAGACATAGCAGTAGACCATGAAAGATCACGAAGAGCGAGGAGCACCGAGTGTGGCTAGCGGGAATGGAAATATAAAATGGTCTCCATTAAAACATGTTACACGTGATACATGCGCAGCCTCTGTCACGTTAATCTTCACAGCAGATATGCCTACACTCCAAACCCTGCTGCACTCTGCTTCTCCTCTCCCCCCCACACCCCGGCACAGTTGTCCAGGATCAAACGCCCCCGATGCAGACCCCATTCTGAGGATGAGTGCGAGTGCGTTGACAGCAGAAAGAGAGCAGTCAGACTTGGGCATAAACTGAGGAGCACCAGAGCTAATCTCACAGCGAGTTATCATCACTCTCCTGCCTTGTATATTGACCCGCTGACAGTGCTGACATGGGCCCATCACCCTGGAGTGATGTTTCACATTCCCTTGGAGGTGGAACAGGGTTGTCGAAGGTGGTGTTTGTGGGGTGGTGGGGGGATGGAGGAAATGAGGGAAATGGGGGGGATGGGGGAAGGGGAAGGAGGGGACAGGGGGATGGAGAGATGGGGGGGAAGGAGGGAAATTCGGAGATATGGGGAGGGGGTATTGGATGGGGAAGGAGGGTTCGGAGGGGCGGAGGGAAATTCAGGAGGGGAGGGGGTGAGCTGACAGACAAAGCCTCATCCAATGAGAATCTGGTGAGGATGAGGGCCTCCCTGGTCCTCCGGGCATGTTGGACCCTTGCCTGCGCCTGCCTTCCATCCTCCGACTCCTCCTGCAACTCCTCCTCAGGGTCATCCTCCTGCCCCTCATGGTCCGCCTCCTCCTCAGATGAGGCCGCATGCCTCCTCCTCCTCCAACATGTCACCCCACTGCTGTGCCTTATTGTGGAAGACACAGAGACCAGCATAAAGCAGGATACCTTCTGGGGGAGTACTGCAGGGCACGACCAGAGCGGCCCAGGCTCGGAAATGCATTTTGGGCAGCCCGATGCAACGTTCAATGACAGCATGGGTGGCATCATGGGCCTCATTATATCGAGTCTGTACTTTGGTCTCAGGGCTATGCACTAGTGTCACCATCTAGGACCTCAGCGGGTATCCTTTGTCCCCAAGGAACCAACCCGCTATCCTGGGGTAGTCCTCGACGATGCCAGGGATCTCCGAGTGCCCCGGGATGCAGCTGTCATGCATGCTCCCTGGCTAGTGCATGATACGGAGGTGGTGGTTGCACACAATCTGAGTATTCATGGAGTAGTACCCCTTCCTGTTAACAAAGGGCATTTCCCGATGCCCTAGTGTGTGCAAGTGACATGTATGTCATCAATTGCCCACTGGAGCTGGTGCATCCTGGCGATGGCGGAGAATCCTACAGCCTGGGCATCTTGGTAGGCGTGATCCAGCTCAAAAGTGATGCAGTTCGCTGCCCAGGCATACAGAGCATTTGTGACATCTCGGATGCACTTGTAGACTGTAGCTTATGAGATGCTGCACAGGTCCTCGCTCGAGGCCTGAAATTAACTGCGTGCATAAATATTCAGAGTTGCGGAGATCTTTACGGCCACCAGAAGCGGGTGTCCTCCTCCTCCATGGGGTGCCTAGTCTGCAAGGACCTGTCCCAGGTGCCGCACTGTCTCTTTGTTCAGATGGAGTCTCCTGCGATACATGCTCTCTGTCGTCTCATCGAAAGACCAATGACGCCTGTACACCTTGGGCCTTCGCTGGCCTCCGTGACCCCCCCCCCACCCAAACCAGGTTCTCCTCCGGCTTGATGGGTGGCCGGGTCTTCAGGGTGTGTGGCAGCCCCCTGAACATGGGGTGCCGTCTCCAGCCTGCTTTGTCGCTGCTGCCTTCACTGGCATCTGGCCACGTGGGCTTCCACCATCAACATGATGGCAGCCTCTGCGGACCAACAACACCATCCATTTTGGTACCTGTGAGGAATTGGCGAAGGAGGTAGACCGACAATCAGTTAGAACTTCCATCCCAGGACCTTCTAATCCCCCAAGCTTCCCCCACCCTACATCTCCCACCTTCTCTCAGAGTGCCATCCAGTCAGCCAGTTGTGCTGGAAAACCTCACTCTGCTCACTCACCCCCTGCAACAGCAGGAGCCCCTAGCCCCCAACCCCAGGAATGTTAGGGAGACTGTGCTCAGGTGCTGTCCCCTGACCCACACTCTTTCCCTTTGGTCACGAGGATATCCCCAGTGTTGAAGCCCGGCTCTTGAATGTTTGATTGTTGGCTGCTGCCTCTTTGGTGCTGACGCTTCGAGAGTTCAGGCAAACTGTTCAGGCCTTAATGTTTGATTGAAATGCTGTGCACTGATCATCCTTTGAGACATGGCACTTGAGGAGCCACTTGAGAGTTGAGAATATTTTGTTTCTTAAATGGTCAACAGTAACAAAATTTTGAAAATCAACTACGTAACATTCCACATATCACACTAACCACTCAACACCAAGGAAACATCACAGTTCCATATTGGTATCAATACAAAGATATATCCGCTCATTTTCACTAAAAGGCCAAACACACAGTATCGCCCTCACAGGTTCCTCAACAAAAACGGAGGATAAGCCTGAGAATGCGTTTTCATGTCCAGAAATTTGTTGTAGAAATGATCTGTCCATCAATCTGTTATTTGTTCCTCGTATCAGTGCCATTCTCCATCCAGGAGCCACAGGTGTGCAGGCCCTTCGACACGGCTCAATCTCACCAGAACCAAATCCTGGCATCCACATATTTCACTGGCACTCAAGGTGCAGTTGAACATCCTTGACTTCCAGCGTGGTTAACCCGCGGTGATGTGCCAGTTACGTGCAGCGCTCACCACACCAGCAGCAAAAGCATCAGCAATGTACAAAAGCATTTCTTCAATGGCATTAACAGGTGGTCCATTGGATCAATGCCACGCACCAGGTCCCACAGAGCCTTCTTGCTTCAAACCGGATTGTCTTCTGGACTCATGTTCCCCCTGAGCCAGGTGTTCCACGACCCAGATGTCTTAAGAAAATGTCCTTCTTTCCGGCTACAGAAAAGGGAAGGAAACAGCAACTGCAGCCTCCAGGCATTTGCATTCACAAGCAGCAGCAAATACAACCTGCAGCAGTGAAGTTCTCTCACAACTAACAAGGCCAATTTCTCATTTGCAATTGCCTTCAGCTGTGAAGCTGGAGGCTGCTCGCAGTCAAAGGGAGTTAAAGTGACCTTCAGCATACAAGACAAAGCAAGCTCTGTCCTGGGAGAGTTTGGTTGGACAGACAGGCTGCAGCTGTAGTTGCCCCTGTTATGGGTCTCCACAATATTTAAAGATGGCTTGAAGGCCTCCAATGCAATGCCCCTTACCCCCCCTGGCCCAAGGGTGACCCCTGAACTAGAATGTTTCAGCCATCGGAAATTGAGATTGGAACTCACCATCGGGTGCAGGCCGGTTAAATTGCAAACTAAATCGCGCCTGGAACAAATTTCGATTTTTCGCCTTTCCCACTATTTAACCGATGCGCCCAGATCTGTGCTGGGCAGAATGCAGTGGTTAAATCATACCCTTGGGGTCTTCTCATTGGAAGAATGGTGGGTAAGATGAGACAGGGGATTTTGCTTCACAGATTTGGGTAATGTATTTCCACTTTTTGGTGAATACGTGAATTTGGAGCATAAATTTGGGGTTGTTATCAAAAATAGCAAGGGAGCGGTTAGGGAATATTTCATTATCCAGCTGGGCTGTTCGGATCTACAATTCTCTACCATAAACAATTGTGAAAGCACAATCTGTAATAGATGTTCAAAGATAAGTAGTTTCACATTTGAAGAACAGGGCAGCAGGAAGGGACTGAACTCATTCCAAGAGTTGGTTCTAGTGCAATGAGCTGCTAAACCTTTACAATTCTAACTATAGTAGAAACAATGGGTGGGATTCCACCCATGAAATGTAAAGCAGGAAAAGATCTGAAAGATCCCGCAGGTGTTTTCAGGACCCAGGAGACGCAGTCCTTTCGCTTCTGACTCCGCAAAATATGTCGGAGTTTCTACATTTTTGAGTGTCCACGAGAGGTTCCTTTAAGGACCACTGGATAGGCTGTTTAAATCCTGCGAATGGTAAACTCTGTCAAATGCAAACAAATTCAAGTGTTCGGATCCAAAATGAGTGCAGGAGCTTTATTTCTATATTGAAATTAGGCCTGTGCTCACTTCAGTCATAACAGTCAATTCAGCAATGGCCTGAATGCCTGTGCTGATTAGACATGGGCATCTGCCTTGGTAAATTGATTATAGCACATTACATGCAAGCAATAAGGCTAAATTGGAATCCCAGTAATTTAATCTGCAGATCCAGAACCACAGATTCTCTAACACTATATCATCTCTCACTAAACATGCAGCGATTCTATACCACTTCAAATGAGCAGACCCCCACAAACAGACACATAGCCTCCTCTTTTCACCTATTATGGTTCTTCACACCCGCTTGCTTTCCGTGTTCCTCTGCCTACTGTTTGGCACCATTTGATATCTCACTCCAGGACAGCCAGCAGGAGAACCCAGAGCCTTGCTAGCAATGTTACTGTCAGACCATGGCCCAGCTGCACTAAGACATTCACAGTTGGTGGGCACTTTAAAAGAGCTGGAAACAGCAGAGATCATCAATTTTTTACTTGCGGCCATCAGTACGGATGACATGACTTTCAATTATTCAGAATGAGCTGACAGAATTTTGAAAAAAAATCAAGCCTCAATATGTAGTACAAACCAATGACATCAATATAATTCCAGCGTGAAGTTCCCACTGTAGCTTTCCCTGCTGCCTTTATAAAGCATAAGTGCTGAACTTCTCATTTTCACTAGCTCGAGACACAATAGCACACCTCTGTCCACACCCAAAGGTCACCCAGGTTGGACAGCACCCAGATAAGATAATTTGATATTTAATTGATGACTCATATCTCAGGTTTAGGTATACATTTATTTATGTTCTCCCCCACCAGTAGGTATAGCAATATCTTTGAAAATGTTACTTATATTGACATAATCACTGATGAACTAAATCGTTAATGAGTTCTAATGAGAGGACGTGGACCTGAACTTGAACTTTGCTACTCTTTCCAAGGATACTGCCAGGCCTGCTGAGTATTTCCAGCAGTTTCTGTTTTTTTTATTTCAGATTTCCAGTAATCACCATATTTTTCAATTGCCTTATGATATACATGTGTCTTCACAATCAGGGAGAGCCATCAACTTTTCAATGCATATAGCTCAAAGCAACAAACATCTGTGGTCCAATACTTACTGTAGTATATTTCCCCAGCTGGCAAAGAGAAGGGAAGGTTTCCTGGTGAGCTTTGCAAATCTTTTCAATTAGATCCTCTAATTCTGCTGTCATTGTGTAGCTTTCTGAACATTCTTGCTTTGGCATCTCCTTTTTCTTTTTGTTTCTGTCATTTCTTACAGCTAGAAGCAGAATGAATCACAATTAGGCATACTTAATGCAATTTATGCAACATCTTTCAAACCCTGCAGCAAAGGATTGCCCACTGTGATCTGGAGCAAGTGTTCCTGCCCGTCAGCCATTTTCAGAGGTACATGCCACAAAGTCAGTGTCTCAAGCCAGAAAGTGGCAACAACGTTGTATAAACTCTCCAATTATAACAGGCTTAGAATAAAACAATGAAAGGCTCTATGCAGATCCTTAGTGTGGGCATACTGTGCTTATGTAACAGAAAACCAAACGGTTCAGCTTTGTTCGTACGAGCTCTCAGTATAAATATTCATGGATGTATATGCATATCATTGCAACATTCACGTGACTAGCAATCCTGTCACTCCCCTGAAGACAACTGGCAGAGAGCTTGGTAAGCCAATTTTACAAAGCATTTCAAATGCGATGATAAAAAATAAGCGGTAAATCTACACAGAAATAAAACAGGAAGCAGGTAAGATTGGTGTACGGTAAGTAGCAATGAGGATTTTAGAACCACTGTAACAAACGGGAATGGCTTTGACAAATGTTTTTTTCTGTTTGCTTGACAAATGCAAGATCAAATGGCTTGAGAAACATTATACGGCCTGCCATTTGGTGAAAATGTACAATGATTTTGGATGGGGTCAGCAGTGGGCAGGCAGAACTTGCACTTTGCTCCTCCAGGAGCTCCTGCCCTATGTATTTATAGATACTAACATCGCTGATATTTAACAATAAGGCTGTTTTGAAAATGGACCGTGTTGTTGAAGACAAGGAGACAGGAAACGAATAAGGAAGGGGAAGCGATTCAACTCATTTTATGCTTGAAAATAAAAGGGGTATCACAGTGACCTGGGGCGAAATTCTCCTACCCGCCCCGCCACATTTCTGCGCCGACTGGCCGGCGGGAGTCTCCGTAACACCGGCCGGTCAATGGGGTTTCCCATTGTGGGGCAGCCCCACGCCGTCGGGAAACCCCCGGGCACCGGCAAAATGGAGACTCCCGCCGGCGGAGAATGACGCCCCTGATGTTCATGGCCCATCTGATATATCCAGGTGAGACCTGTAAATGGTGAGTAGCCCAACTGGCTGAACTAGGCATAAGACTGATTAAATATACCATTTGTGATCCTTAAAGAGAGTGTTGTAGATCACTAAGCAGTACATATTGAGAATTTATTTTTGTGGGCCCGGGAGGAGCCTTGTGCTCTTCCTGGGTTAACAAAAATCTCTGAACCTACTATCCGCCCATCGAGGATCCTCCCCAAGACCACTAGAGTAGACAACTCTCCTCGGTGGGTCAGGTGCATCAGCACTTTGTTTGACAGCCCTCTGGTGGTATTTAACTTTAAACCAAATTTCTCCTGTAAGAAATCTAAGGTGAATATTTTTTTTGCTCAAGGCATTCCTTCATTGTCAAATGAAGGGAAAAATTATAACAAATTTATGACGCTTGTGATTTTCCTCAAGCAAAATTCATCTGTAGGTCAGGTTTCCTCATCTCAAAACTGACTTGATAAATATTACAGACAGGAAAGCATTTCAGGGTGCTCCCCTGATTGGGAAAAAAACATTTATTTAGGATTGTGAATTCATTGTGTATGATTGTCTTTTTAAGTGCTCCTGATTTGCATACAAATTTGTCCTTAAACAATGATTCAAAAGAAATTAATTACCAATAACTAATGGTTAGTGGACTTAAGAAAAAGGATTTAAGGTCATTGGGGCATGGACAGTCAATGACGCTTAACAATTCATGATTAATTGATAGTGCATTTCTTTGTTAATTTTATAAATGCATCTTTTGAAAATTGACATAACACAGTCATGTTTCACAAACACAGCCAAAACTAATTATTTCAAAATTGTAGAAGCCAATTCTTCATTTCAAAGGTTAATTCCTCTTTCTTTTCAACATTTCTGTGCTCATCAAGTTAAGGGATGTTAGTGCTGGGAAGTAGAACTTTTTCTATTTCAGTGTCAAGCATCTCGAGTGCAGGATAAAGTTCTCTTTATTTTGCCATGATCTTAGAAACGCCCTAGTGGCTCAGTGTGATATTTGTTTCCAATTCTCATACCAGCCGTCCTGTGGTCTCTCTCAGTGATACTACGAATTAGTGCCAGGTTAGGTTGAATCAATTTGTACTGTAGGGTCCATGAACTAGATTGAGGCTGTACAAAATTAATTTTACATAAGGCAAGACCTTCACCTTATCTGGCATGAATTTGAACCCAGGTGAAAGAGGCAAAAGACCAGAATTAAGCTCATTGTTCCCCCTACTTCTCAAACAGCTCATTTAATGGAGATCTAGAGACATCTTTTTAAAAATTCATTTACGGGATGTGGGCGTCGCTAGTTAGGTCGGCGTTTATTGCCCATCCCTAGTTGCCCATCAGAAGGTGGTGGTGAGTTGTCTCCTTGAACTGCTTCAGTCTCTGAGGTGCAGGTGCACCTACAGTGCTCTTAGGGAGGGAGTTCCAGGATTTTGACCCAGCGATAGTGAAGGAACGACGTTATAGTTCCAAGTCAGGATAGTGAGTGACTTGCAGGGGAACCTCCAGGGTAGCTGCTGCTCTTGTCCTTCTAGATGGTCGAGGTAATGGGTTTGGAAGGTGTTGCCTAAGGAACTGTGGCAAGTTCCCGCAGTGCATTTTGTAGATGGTACACCCGGCTGCCACTGTTCAATGGTGGTGGAGCGATTGAATGTTTGTGGAAGGGGGAGCAACCAAGCAGGCTATTATCCTGGATGGTGTTGAGCTTCTTGAGTGTTGTTGGAGTTGCACTCATCCAGACAAGTGGAGAGTATTCCATCACACTCCTGACTTGTGCCGTGTAGACGGTGGGCCACCCCAATAAACATACAGATTAGTTCAAAAACACAGAACGGATGCAGTGCACATCCCCACAGAGAAGGAAACCTGGAGAAAGAATCTTGCAGGGCGTTGTGTGCACATCCAGCAGCTGGTTATGAAGTAGCTGTGTCATCCATGCACCTGCTTTTGTGATGGTGAATACTGTAAGGTCTGGAAAAAACTCACTTTCTTTACTGAAATGAGTGGGCATGAATTTATGGAATAATCTCACAATGTTGCACTATTATCAGTTCCGCGAAAGAAGCCACAAATATTGCTGGCACGAGAAGTAGAAATTTCACACTGGGGCAGTCAGAGGCATTCTTATGAACTTAGGACCAGGAGTTGTTGCAAGGACACCATTTTTGCTGTACATCTGGCTAATGCCTTATCAAACCTCACAGTGCATAATTCTGGGTGAAAAATGAATGTCGATAATCACCAAATGAATTAATAATAACTAAAGGTCAGGTGTTTACAACTTTAATGATCATAAATCCTCCAGAGTGCACTGACCTCTGCACCCATACATTTCCTACTCCTGGTATGTGAAGGTCAGCTCAAATAAACCATAATAAATCAATGAAGATATAACACTTGAAAAGACAAAATCTAAAACTTCTCCTAGCATGTAATTAATTAAGAACTGTGCTCTTTCCCATTGTTTATTATGGCTTGGCGTATAAAACTATGAATTAAATATATAATTCAAACACAGTTAATTACATGCGCAGGGTTTGTGGCCTCTCTCTTGACTGGCAAGACATGATGAATTGCACCTTGGAAAAGGCTCTTGAACAGCTATCGAGTACTAAATCCATAGAATAATGTCAGGTTCAAATATTCTTTCATCTATGAGACAGAAATATTAGCTTCAGGATTTGATATAAAATGTAAAATATATTTTCTATTGGCCACCTATTGGTTGGGAGGTGATAAATGGAGTTCACCTTCACCGCCTGAATGGTAATCTAGCAGAGCAGATCACTGTTCATTATAGAATCAGCCTGCTTTTCATCCCATTGATTTCTGGGAGTCTCAATCTTCAGGAGCAGAAAATCCAGACTCACATTGGACATAACTTCCCAACTATTTAAATGATCACAGGCAAAATCTCTCACATATACCATGAAAGGATACAAATTCAGCAGAACAAATTCATAAAATTGCTCCTTCATTAGATTGATGCAAACATCCATTATTGATAAAGCCTTTAGTTCCAAGCCCATACAACTTGGTGCAAAATCACTTGGCCATAGAGATTTAACATTAAAATACTTGTTACAGAAACAGTATTTTCAAAAATAGTCAAAATGTTTTCATCAAGAAATAAATGGGATATACTTTCATTACTCAAATACTGCTCATCCTAGAGTGAACATATTGTTGGAAGCAAATGGAAGCCTACAGCAAAGGCCTAGAAAGTACTTTCAGCTCCTGCTTAGCAATGTTAGAAAGTTACTACCTGTGTAACACAATGTAAAGAAGGCACTCAGTAGAGTGCATACCTCCATCATGTTGTGTTAACCTAACAATATTAAATTAGAGGATGTAGGAAAATCTCACCAGACCTGGCAGCATTTCGAGTCCTTTCGGCTCATCAGAGCTCAAGAGAGGGCGAATGTATGAGATTTTAAAGTAGCTGTGAGAAGTTACAACAGAATGTGGCAACTTAAGAACAAAGGAAAGATGGCCCCATGTTGAAGGGGGCTTGAGACAATCTATGTATGGGATAGTTTATAAAAGGGATTTAAGATAGAGGAGAAAAGTCACAATCTAAAGCTGCCAAACTCAACGTTGAGTCCCGAGGGGTGCAATGTTCCCAGTGTGTCAGTTCTGATGAAGAGCCAAAAGTAGTTGAAACGTTGGGTGCGATTCAGCGGACGTGATTTAAAGACCGCTAAATGGCACGTTTAGTGGGGTGTTTCTTGGCACAGCAGGGCCATAAAAGACCCAGCTATTCAAGGGCGCTTTGCCATTTTTGTTGGCCATGGTAGGGAACTCTGTGTTGAGGCCACTCTTTAAGTAATTTCCTGCACTGGTGAGAAGACTACTTGTGGATCGGGTGCCATTTTTAAAGGCAGTCACGATTTTTCAATCCCCCTCAGCATCTCTCGCAGCTTCAGGACACCCCCCACCCACGTCAACCAACGTACCTCTTCAGAGATGCTCGAGCACCGACCCTCACCACAACTCATGGGCAAGGCCCCCCGGCACAGGCAAACTGGCACTGCACCCGAGCACCCTGGCAGTGCCATGCTGGCACTGCAAAGTGCCTGGGTGGCAGTGCCTAGCTGCCAGGATGTCCATGTGCCAGTGGTGCCAGGGTACCACCCTGTCCAGTGCCCAACCACATAGGGGCCTCAACTCCCCAGCGAAACCGCCTGAGGTGTCATCATGACTATTTCACGACTTTGTGAACCGGTCCCAAACAGTGCCCGGTTGAGGCTTCTTGCTGGTGAGAGGCTTCTCGCGAGAGTCGTTAGCCTTGTGCCAACACCAAGTCTGGCGCGATGAGGCCTCTGAATTGTGCCCCTTAACTGCTTTCTCTCTTTACAGCTGCTGCCAGACCCGCTGAGTTTTTCCAGCATCCACTGTTCTTGTTTCAGATTCCAGCATCCGCAGTATTTTGCTGATGTTATTACAATTAGGCAGCTCGTCTTTGAGGTTTTCCCCTGTCTGGTTGAAGCCCTGCAACTAAAAAGCTGAAAAATATTTTTTTTAATTAAAAGAGACATTAGAGCAATCCACAGCAAAAAGCTGCCCTGAAAACTCTGCTCATATTTTGACAGCTGTCACAAATTCCACTGGAATCGCTGAGACACCCCACAACATTCCGAAACAATCAACAACATTCTAAATAAACAACCCGCGACATTCTAAAGAAAAACTCAATTTGCCCGATCCCTCCATGTTAACAAATCTTTGAAAATGTCCCAGAATCTGGATACGGATCATTCACAAATACGAATCAGTCCTCCTTGAGTCATACCCTATCTGTGTACCAGGTTGTACTGAAATCTATCTGTTAGTTTTTGAGGTATATTGTTTTCAGACAAACAGTGGTGAAAACATTGCCTCTCCCCATCTTAACAGACGGAGGTAATAAAGGGGACCAGGACAGATAGAAGAGAACTCAGTCTGTTTTCTTGATGCTGGGTTTCCTGATTATATACGTAACAAACTCAAAATCCAATTTGCATCACCAAGAGTTGAAACCTGGCCTAAATGCAAACACTGGTAAAATGAAATATATGAATAAATTGCACTTTTGTTCTCGCACAGCATGGGCCTATATATTATTCCTTTCATGTAGTTTTCCAAAGAAAACAAAGGCATTTGGCATTTAGTCTATACCAGATGTCTCAACTTAAAGGGAGGAGATCCTAAAAGCAGAAAATAGGGAGCTAGGAAGTAGGTTGAAAAGTAGAACCTCAAAGGTAGTGATCTGAGGATTATTACCAGTGCCATGTGCTAGTCACGGTAGAAATAGCAGGATAAATCAGATTAATACATGGCTGAAGAGATGGTGTGAGGGAGAGGGTTTTAGGTTCCTGGGACATTGGGATCAGTTCTGGGGGAGGTGGGACCAGTACAAACTGGACGGATTATACCTGGACAGGACCTCGACTGATGTGTTGTCTAGAATGGTTGGGAAGTGTATAAACTAAAATGGCAGGGGGTTGGGAATCTATGCAAGGAGTCAGAAGAGAGGGAAACACGGACAAGAACTAAAGGCAAAAAAGGGGAATGAGATAAGTGATAGGCAGAGAAATCAAGGGCCACAATCAAACAGAGCCATCGTTAAAAATAATGGGAATGGGTCGAGGAATGTGAGCACTCCCCTCTTACTTTCACCTCCATCTCCTTACCACAAAATGACTTGTGTGCCTATTTCCTTTCAGAGAGCAAAGAAGTGCAAGCTGACCAGATAATCGAGGAATATCATGAAGACAGTAATCGTGAAGACAGAACTGTCACTTGATATCGCTCTTGCAGCAACCAGTTCAGATAATGGTACAGTGCATCATTTAAAGGATAGCATAACGGCGGAAGCTTCACATGGTGAGCCACTGGGCACACAGGAGAAGGACCTCTGCAGACATAGGCCCTACTCCAAATCCACCTCTTACAGCAAACAAACCCTTGAAGCAAATCCAGGCCAAACTATTGTCAAGGCCTTGCTGTTTTGATCAATGTAAAATTCCAAAGTGAAACAGAAAGTGTGTAAAATTTTGCTGAAATTAAGGGAAGTATCTTGCATGTGAAGCAAGCATTCTAAATATCTGCCAATTTTTTTTTACAAGCTTCTTGGGAAGTTTATGAAGCACAACTTTCAGATTAATTTATCCTTGCTAGTGAATTGGAACTGCAAACATTCCTGAGGTTTGGTGTTTATTTATCACTGTTGAATCTGAATTCCAATCTTCAATTCAGTCTTCAATTATCTGTTGCATGGAAAATTTACTATATCTACCATTAAGCCTTCACACATCAGCAAAGAAGGAAAAAAGCCTTTCCAACAGAAAGACACATTTACCTCCATTTTAAGGTTGGATGACGGATTTGTTTAATGTTAAAACACATTGGCTCCTTTGCTCAACAGCTTTAAACTGTCTGAAGAACACAAACACATTGTTATTTACTGCTGTCTTATGAACTGTCGCCAAGAACTCCAAGATACAAGAGATAATTCACACGGGAATCAGCATACTCCTTCTCCACTACTGGCTTTCCTCGTCTTGCAGATTTTATATTAGCAAGTTGTAACTAAAACAGCACATGTTGTTTTTGGGAATGTAGCTCAAAATAAAGCTTTAAGATCTGCAATTGTTTTTATTTGTTCATTTACAGGATGTGGTGTCGCTGGCTAGACCAGCATTTATTTCCCATCCACAACGGCCCTTGCGAAGGTGGTGGTGAGCCATTTTCAGGAACTGCTGCAGTTCCTGTGATGCAGGTACACACATAGTGCTGTTAGGAATGATGTTCCAAGATTTTGACCCAGCGACAGTGAAGGATCAGAAGATGGTGTGACTCAGAGGAATCTTGCAAGTGGTCATGTTCCTCAGTATCTTTCTCGTCATTCTTGTCATTCTCGGAGATAGAGGTCGAGTTTGGAAGGTGTTGTTGTGTTGGTTATAGTGCAGTAGTTCTGAAGAAGTCTTCATAGTCAGGTGTAAGTTAACTGTAAGTCTTTAATCACTCTTACAACTATTTACAAATATACGGTAATGGGTACAAGCTAGGAGATATCTGAATGCTGCTGGTACACACGGCTCTGTCCAACACTCCACTGACCCTGGGTTCAGGTCATGTGCTCTCTGGCATCACTGTGAGGGTGGTACTCAGTCCCACATTATCCATATAAGTGCCAGATCCTTATACACCTCCACCCAAGCCTTTATGCAATCAGGGTGATTTTGAACCCTCGCTCGCCGTGAGAGAAAACAGGTGGAGAATCTCGGCCGAGTGCCGCCGGTGTGGGTTACTCAGGTCCCACACGGCGGGACCTGGAAGGTGTGTCTGCGGGGGCCATCCTGGAAGGGGAGGGCAGGGGGCCTGACCCCAGGGGGGGGGGGGCACGGTGGCCTGGCCCACGATCGGGGCCTGCCGACCGGCGGGCGGGCTCACTCTGTGGGGGCCTATGTTCCTCCGCACCGAGCCACTGTAAGGTTCCGCCATATTGCCTGGGGGCCGGGGCGGAGAAGGCGGCCATTCCGCACATGTGCGAACTCGTGCCTGCCGTTCTGGGCCTGCTGAAGCTGCGGGGACCACTCCGGCACTGACCTAGCCCCCTAGGGAGGGGAGCATTCCCCATTATCATGGACTGTTGACGCCAGAGTGGTTAGTGCAGCTTTTCACACCGGCGTGGGGACATAGCCCCATTATTGGAGAATCCCGCCCCTCATTTCCCGATTCTCTTCGGAGATTGTGTTTCCCCCAAGTTTCCCCGCCCGTCGTCCGCAACGTAACAGGTTCCAGCCCAAATGGTTTTAGTAAATGTTAATATTATTCACAGGTCTCCCTGCCACTTATTCCCTCCTCACTAAATATTCATTAAAAAAAAAATTTAGAGTACCCAATTCATTTTTTCCAATTTATCGTGGCCAGTCCACCTACCCTGCACATCTTTTTTTGGGTTGTGGGGGCGAAACCCATGCAAACACGGGGAGAATGTGCAAACTCCACAAGGACAGTGACCCAGAGCCGGGATCGAACCTGGGACCTCAGCGCCGCGAGGCTGCAATACTAACCACTGTGCCACCGTGCTGCCCTCTCACTAAATATTCATAGGCAATGTTTATAACAGCTTTTTAAAAAATGAGATGCAGTCTTGGGGATCCCCGGGGGAGAGGGACATGTACTGCCAGGCTTCGCTCCACCAGAGTGATGGCGTAAGCCATACACACTCATTTTTTTCAGAGAGGCTCAAGATGAAACTGGTCTCTGCAGCAATGCTAACGTTACAGTGCCAACCTGTGTCAAGGGGTAGTGCCAGGAGTGAGCCCTCGTCAGAGCCTCATGAGGGGGAGGGGTTCCACTTATGTGTGGTGAAGGGTGGGGGGAGTGGGAGCGGGCAGTGAGGGTGGGGTAATGCCGAAAATACTTCTGCGGTGGTGTTGGTAGAGGGAGCCCCACCCCCCCCCCCCGATGATTGTCCGGGGGGGAGGGGTGGGGGCGATACCTCCATGGTGGGAGAGTTACACTTTACGTCCGATCAGGGCACCCTGTAAAGATGGCCGATTTTCCTGTCGTGAAACTCCCGCGGATTCTCCGTTCGTGCCGGCCCTTAGCCTCAGGAACGGAGAATCCAGCCCCCTCTATCAGCATAAGCAACATAAACAGTGGGGATCTGCAGTGAAAAACTCGATTCTCCGTTCCTGAGGCTAAATGCCGGCGCGAACGGAGAATCCGCAGGTGTTTCACGACAGGAAAATCGGCGCTAACCCTATCATCGATTCCAGTACCTGTAAGGGGCTAGCACCGGTGCCGCGGGAAACACCCGCGGAATGCGCTGAAAAAGACCAGAGAATTGCCGGTCCACGGGCCGCACATGTGGAGAGCTGGCAACCAGCACCGGTCCCGCCGTAAAACATGGCGCTGGCCGTGCTTGAATCCCAACGATCTGGACCTCGCCCTCGATGGGCAAAATCCTGATTAGCATGTTTGAATGAGCCATCAGGGCCACTTAAACATGTCTGTGCCGGATTCTCCCGGCATCCGGGACCTCAGAGCCTTGCCTGGGAGAACTCGCCAGGGCGCCATTTAGCACTGGTCCACACAAACATGTACCAGTTATAACGACACCTGGGGGGGGTTTCCAGACTATTAGAGACACCCGGGTGTACCCTGGCACTCCTGATGCCACCCGGGCACCATGGCACTGCCAGCTTTGCCATTTTTCTTTTGTGCTTTTTCAGGTCAGAATGCTTTTCGGAATTTTACCTCAGTCTTCCAGCATTTCGGATTTCTCTACATTTTAGTGAGGTTTTGGGGTTTTTCCATGAGCTGTCACCATGTTGTGAGGTGTTGGTATAGTTTGGTAAATCTGAAGAGGTCTTTGTAGTCAGAGAGTTTAACAGTAAGTCTTTATTGACTCTTAGAATTATTCACAAATATACGGCGTAGGGTACAAGATAGGAGTGTCTCCATGCTTGCTGGTACACATGACTCTGGCGAACACTCAACTACCCTGGGTATGGGTCATGTGCTCTCTTACATAACTGTATGTTGGTACTGTACTCAGACCAACATTAACTCTATATGTGACAGACCCTTATACTACAGAAGATGCTGTTGAAGGTGAGTTTCTGCAGTGCATCTTTTAGATGGTACACACTGCTGCTTCCAGCTGTGCATCAGTATCGGAAGGAGTAAATATTTAAGGCAGTGGATGGAGTGCCAATTAAGTGGGCAGCTTTGTCCGAGGTTGTGTCAAGCTTCTTGAGTATTGGAGCTGCACCCATCCAGGCAAGTGGAGAGTACTCCATCACATTATTGACATGTGCCTTGTAGATGGTGGACAGGCTTTTGGGAGTCAGAAAGTGAGTAACTCGCCACAGGATTCCCAGCCTCTGACCTTCTCTTGTACCCACAGTATTTATAGCTGGTCCAGTTCAGTTTCAGGTCAATGGCAATCCTCAGGATGTTAAGAATGGCGGATTCAGCAATGGTAATGTCATTGAATGTTAAGGGGAGATGTTAGATTCTCTATTGTTGGAGGTGGTCATTGCCTGGCACTTGTGTGACAGGAATATAACTTGCCACTTGTCAGCGTAAGCCTGGATCTCACAGTAACTTCATTTGAAGTCTACTTGTGACAATAAGCGATTTTCATTTCATTTCATTTCTATTTGGACATGGACTGCTTCAGTATCTGAGGTGTCATGAATGGTGCTGAACATTGTCCAATCATCAGTCAATGCCCCACTTCTGACCTTATGATGGAAGGCAGGTCACTGATGAAGCAACTGAACATGGTTGGGTCTAGGTCATTGCCCTGAACTCCGAGTAGTGATGTCCTGGAACTGAGATGATTGCCTCTAACAACCACAACCATCTTCCTTTGTGCTAGGTATTATTCCAACCAGTGGAGAGATTGCCCCCTCATTCCCATTGACTCCAGTTTTGCTAGGGCTCCTCAATGCCATACTCGGCCAAATGGTGTCTTGATGTCAAGGACAGTCAATCTCACCTCTGGCATTCAAATGCTTTGGTCCAATTTTGCACCAAGGCTGTAATGAGGTCAGGAGTTGAGTGGCCTTGGCAGAACTCAAACTAAGCGTCAATGCATAGGTTATTGCTGAAGAGGTTTGGAAAGATCTGAAGATGCCCTGCATGAGTAACTATACAAATGCTATCATCCTATTTCCTCTTTGTCATTATTTTTAAATTGAGCTACAAAAGCCATGAATCATAGTGCACAATACCAAGTGTGCAAAGAGTAAGAGAGGTGGCATGACTTGTGGAGCAGCCATTCGAGTACTTCATCACACTAAGTGACACCGAGCTCGGCTTTTAAAAGTTTGAAAATCTCAGGGATTGAACTTACTGTACGAGATAAGGAGCTCCACATTCCAAATGTCACAGGAAAGGGTGAACAAAAGTGATGAGGTTTGAACTTAATACATTGGGAACGTAAGGAGAAACAAACTATGAGACTGAATTTCTGCAGCCTAACACCTACTCTGCCATATCTTTGGCAAAGGTTCAGTGGATAACTAGTTCAGGATTCCTCTGAACTTGCACTGCTGCAGTAGCAGGGTAGAAGTCATGAGGAGATTCACCCTGTATTTATAATTGCCACTGAGATGGAATGAGATAAAACTTCACAGAAATTAGTTGGTATAATCGAGGGGGAGATGAGACTTACCACCTGCCTCAGAAAACAGTATATAAAACCTTCCCCATCACTCAGCAAAGATCCTGACTGCACAATCCCTGACAGCCGCACCCCACTCCAGCCACAATAAAATAGTGGTGGGCTGGAGAAAAGTAAGAAGGAAATTAGCTACCTGAAGGCATCGTTATTGAAAAAGATATCTTTCTGCTGAAAAGTAAATGGGTGCTATGTGATTAGAATGGCATCTATTAAAGCACACAATTCCGAAGACTGTTTAGAAACTATGCTGAGAAAATATCCTGAAATGAGAAAGCAGTGTTGGGAGACGGCACGGTAGCACAGTGGTTAGCACTGTTGCTTCACAGCGCCAGGGACCCGGGTTCGATTCCCGGCTTGGGTCACTGTCTGTGCGGAGTCTGCACATTCTCCCTGTGTCTGCGTGGGTGTCCTCCGGGTGCTCCGGTTTCCTCCTACAAATCCCGAAAGACGTGCTTGTTAGGCGAACTGGACATTCGGAACTCTCCCTCTGTGTACCCGAACAGGTGCCGGAGTGTGGCGACTAGGGGATTTTCACAGTAACCTCATTGCAGTGTTAATGTAAGCCTACTTGTGACAATAATAAAGATTATAAAACATTAGCTGCTCTCAGTTTCATTCTTCTAGCGCCATTGCCAAAACACTGCTCTCCATACTCTATGCTTTTCATCAGCTGTCATCCTCCCAATGTGGTCTACCCATTTTCAATCCCTTTTCCCTCCGTAATGTTTACTTATTTTAAAGCTTTGTTTTATACAGTGGCAGTTCATTGGTAGCTGCCTTCTTTTTAAGGTTGTGCCCTTCCTCGGTATGTAACCTCTATACTTTAACAGAAGTTATTTGCTGTTTCTCATATTTACTGCTGACTCATTCATCGCTTAAGATGTTAGGAAAAGAAAAACTGAGTGAGACCAATGAAAGTACATAAAACAACCACAGAGGACAGATAGAAAGAAACATAAAATATGTGGTTAAAGAAACAGTACTGTTTGCCTCTGTAGTACAATACTGGGCAAGAATCACCAAGGGTCATCTAACTACTGCTATACGCTCTTACAATCACAATACCCGAAGCACTACTTGTTTGACTCCCAATGAAAGAGAATGGTGCTTAGCTGCCAACCTTGGCTCATTAATGAGAGTGAAATTTTAGAAGCAGAATGAGTGAGACGGATTCCAAGCCCAACAAAACTTACAGCAATGTGTTTATTTCAAAGAGCCGGGAGTATTGAAACAGGTTATATTTTCCAACCTAAACGATTGAGACTTGGCACAGCTGAAAGTGTCAGAGGAGTCAGCAAAGGCCCACTGAGTGCTTTGATTTAAAAACGAAAAGTAAAACTTGGCTTCAGGTGTTGTATTTTATAGACCTGAAGCCAAACCAGCAATCCTCTGTTGCAGCAGCCAAAATACATTTCTCTTCAAGTTAAAAATGGCTCCCAGGCCACAGTTTGTCCATTTTTGAAACTAATGTCGTTTTCTGCATTTACACACTCATTCCAAGAGCTCTCCTAGGTTATTTTACTCCCTTTTTAAATTCACATTTTGGTGGTAAAAGTAGGATCCATTTCAGTTATCCTCTTTTCTCATCAAACCTTTTCAGTCCATTTCTAAAGATCAAGACTTCCTTTATTTCTCATAACAGAGGATTTAATATGAAGGGAGGAACAATTTTATCACTCACAGTAAAAATACTGACTAGATTGCAAATGCTCTAAAACATATTCCACCTACTATTTTCCATCCTCCACAGCTGAATGCTCTTAAAGTTCCACGGGCACTGGCCAGCCACCTCACGTTAGGAAACATGAATTTAACAAATCATTTTTTTTTTGCCTTACAAACATTTAAATTTGATGCCATATGTTCAAGGTTCAGTTTGTGCAAGGCCAATTTTTCTACACATTAGAGAGATCTCTAATCTGTTAATCGATTCGGCACAACGGTTGATTAAAACATTATTGCAGGAAATGATTGAGCCAAAACATTCAAATGAATATAAATGAATATAAAATGCTACAAACTGCACGTGATTAATAAAATATTTTTTTTTAGAGCAGTTTTATGTACAATCCGGTGGATTCCTCCTAACCCCATGTACTATAACGGGATTATTCATTATATTAAAATATAATTTGATGCCAGATCCTGTCCATTATTTTTAAAAGTTCCCCAACATTAAGCGGTTAGGACCAAATGATTATATTGCTAATGAAAACATAAAGAAATAGCAGTTTTTGTAAGTAGAAGGCAGAATTTGTGCCTAACACTGATCAATGAAACCAGTGCGAATCAATCTCATATTTTAATGATGACCTTTTTAGCTCAACATATTTGTTTCAAATGTCATAAGTTGAGTGATTTTTGCCTCCAGGGTTTAAAAGGCATGCAAGTGTTCCAGCTATGCTGAATAATTTGCTCCCAATACTAAAAGTTTCTTGTTTTTCTGGATACTGTCAACTCTTTCTCATACTAGCCTTTACCAAGAATCATTACAGCTGAAGAAAATTACACTCGGGAATGTTAAAGAGAGAAGTTTCATTCATAGTTACTAGAATATCCCTCTGAACTCTCACTTGAACCACCACTTGCACAATAATCCACTTAGATCAATTGCAACCTGAGATTTCAGGAAAATGCACAATTTGTGCATCCTCCATATGGATGGTGTTTCCTCTTCTTTCCCCTGAGACTGGCCTCTTGAACCAGCTTTCTTCAGGATAAAAATTGAAAACAGGAGGGGGTTATTTTGTCCTTCTACAGGGGTGTAAAACTGGTGATATCGATTCAGCCGCTCATTATACAACTTTCCTGATTTTCACTTATATGGACTTCAATGGAAATATAAAATGGGAGAGCTGTAAGATACTATCACCAATTCTACACACAAAAAAATTCACAATTACTCCCTATCGTCTCTTTACAATTCACAATAAATAATAAAAGACAAACAATTTCAATATGATTATTACAAGTTTGTGGGGGAAAAATTGCTTCCTAAGTGAGTCATGGAGAAATCATAGCCCTCTTGACATCATTAAGAAAGCTTCAATGAAGGCCAATGATCCCACGTGACAAAGCTGTTGTTTTGAGACAACAGGTCCCGGTAAATTATCACTGGCTGGTGTTAGTACTGGAACGTCTCATTGTCGAAATTTTGCAATTTGAAAGCACCGATATGTTTGTCCACGAACAAGAGTGGTATACATAATTACAGGTCTGCACAGAAACAACAGCACACAGCAGTGATTATACAAATGGTGATAACATCACCTTGTCATGTTTTCCATGGAGTTAATCACCAATAATCACATACTTCATGCGCATATTTGTTCTTGGAAAATGTAAATAATGAGGTGCAAAGTTAGTATTAGTCAACAAAATTCACTGATCTATTATTAGCTAAAGTTTTAGTCCATGAACTGGTCAATGCTTGCAGAATGGTGAAGATAAGCAAACAATTCACATTTACTAAGAAGAGCTACTTTAACAAACTTGGCATCTCTCATGCTTTCAGGGGTTTCTAAAATGAAGAAAAGCGTCAGTAGATTTTTAGACCCACAGAAATACAGAGGGGGTTGAAATGTATTCATGCAGTGCTACTGCAGACTTATTTCTTTTTAAAAAAATTTAGAGTACCCAATTCATTTTTTCCAATTAAGGGGCAATTTTGCGTGGTCAATCCACCTAGCCTGCACATATTTGGGTTGTGGGGGCGAAACCCACGCAAACAAGGGGAGAATGTGCAAACTCCACACGGACAGTGACCCAGAGCCGGGATCGAACCTGGGACCTCGGCGCCATGAGGCAGCAGGGCTAACCCACTACGCCACCATGCTGCGCTATTACTGCAGACTCATGTCGATTCCCCAGGGGCAAGCGGAGCTGTAGCCCACTACCTGCATGGCTTTTGCCATTTATATTGTTACATGAATGAGCATCTACCCCAAAAAACTGAGTCCGTTTGGCTAATGTCAACTTTGCATCAGTTAGTGGCACGTTCACCTTTGACACAAAGGTTTGTGAGTTTCAACCCAAAACCAGGATTCAAATATATAATCTAAACACGGAATTGTATTGTTGGAGATGACCTTGTGTCGATTATCATTAAAGTAAGGTGCTGGCTGCATGCACAGGTGAGCATTAAAGCCGTAATGTAATAATGCTGGCATTCTGTTATGGGCCAGGGTTTAGAGAAACCCAAAGTGTATCATGGAATTCAGCTGACCCACAACTTTTAATAGATTGTGGTATGGGGAGCACACAGCCCACTCTACAGGTATGGTACAGCAGAAATGGAAAGGTATTTTGTAAAGCAAAACAATGTTTATTCTATGAACTCAAGTTAACCTTTTAAAACATATAGTGAACATCTTAGTAACCATTAATTCAAATACAACCCCCAAAGAATACAGCATTAAGTAATCCTTAATAACTTCCCAAACAACATCCAGAAGACAAAAGAAACACCTTTTAACAGAAGCACATTAGGTTTACATTCACTACTGAGAACATTTAGAATTCTGAATTCACCAAATGATCAAGAGATAGTCTTTTCATGGCAGAGAGATCAACAGTACACCTGCTCTGTCTGGCTTCAGCTCCAACACTGAAAACAAAACTAAAACACACCCTGCAGCAAACAGCCTAAAACGAAAGTAAAAAGCTGACAGGCAGCCCAGCTCCACCCACATTCTGACATCACTGATAAACACCCATTTCTTATAGGTACATTTCTTAAAGACCCATTTCTTAAAGGTACTCTCACATGACAATTCTGTAAGCAAGAAATATATTGAACTGAATGGTCTTCTCTTAGTAAACCTTTCTGATATATTTTGCACCAACAATAACATTTTGATTCAAACGCAACTATCCTTCCACCCAACACCCGTTCCTGTTTCCCAGTTTGCCTGCAGCATTTTCAGGGAAAATACATTTCAGTCGATAATGTGCGACAAGCAGTGAAGAGCTTTTGGGTGGAATTTTCCGATATTTTGTCAGGGTGTCAGGCTCGGGTTTACGGGGCGGGATCTGATAGAGACAGCAAGGCTGGCTCCACAGAGTTCGGATCTCCATCTTTAAAAGGTGCCCTGATCAGCACAGAAAGAATAATCCGCCCCCCACAAGCTTTGGGACTACCCCACCCCGGTTGGGAAACTTGCCCCTATGGGGCCCCCCAGAAGGTCTGCCCCAGAACAGGTTGGTAGCCTGCTGTACCAACCTAGAAGTGATAACCTATGCCGGGGGAAGTGCCAGGGCGCAGCCAGGTGTGTCCCTCTCCCCCACGCCTTATACTTACCTTTGTGCCCCCGGGGGGATGTTATCCGCTGAATCTCGCTTTCAAAACCTGTTGTAAATCTTGCTGATGTGGCATCATGTTGTCGAGATTTGAATAGTCAAAGCGGGAGAACATGTGGCGGGAGGACTCGCTAATTATATGTAAAAGCGTTAAAATCTATTAAAATGTGGTTCTCTCCTTTTGTGGTTGTGACCCTCGTTACATCACTGACGAGAGGCGTGGAAAATCAGGAAATGAGACCTCGCTGGCGAGATTCTCATTTTCTGATTCTCATGAGATTTTCATTCACATAAGACCATAAGACATAGGAGCAGAATTAGGCCACTCGGCCCACCAAGTCTGCTCCGCCATTCAATCATGGCTGATATTTTTCTCATCCCTATTCTCCTGCCTTCTCCCCATAACCCCTGCTCCCCTTATCAATCAAGAACCTATCTATCTCTGTCTTAAAGGCACTCAGTGATTTGGCCTCCACAGCCTTCTGTGACAAAGAGTTCCACAGATTCACCACCCTCTGGCTGAAGAAATTCCTCCTCATCTCTGTTTTAAAGCATCGTCCCTTTAGTCTGAGATGGTGTCCTCTGTTTCCAGCTTTTCCTACAAGTGGAAACATCCTCTCCACGTCCACTCTATCCAGGCCTCACAGTATCCTGTAAGTTTCAATAAGATCCCCTCTCATCCTTCTAAACTCCAACGAGTAAAGACCCAGAGTCCTCAGCCGTTCCTCATACGACAAGCTGTTCATTACAGTGATCATCTTGTGAACCGCCTCTGGACCCTTTCCAAGGCCAGCACATCCTTCCTTAGATTCGGGGCCCAAAACTGCTCACAATACTCCAAATGGGGTCTGACCAGAGCCTTATTCAGCCTCAGAAGTATATCTCTGGTCTTGCATTCTAGCCCTCTTGACATGAATGCTAACATTGCATTTGCCTTCTTAACTGCCGACTGAACCTGCACGTTAACCTTAAGAGGATCATGAACAAGGACTCCCAAGTCCCTTTGTGCATCTGATTTCCTAAGCATTTCCACATTTTGAAAATAGTCTATGCCTAAATTCCTCCTTCCAAAGTGAAAACTTCACACTTTCCCACTTTGTATTTCATTTGCCACTTCATTGCCCACTCTCCTAGCCTGTCCAAATTCTTTTGCAGCCCCCTTGCTTCCTCAATCTCCCTCTACAGATCTTTGTATCATCTGCAAACTTAGCAACAGTGCCTTCAGTTCCTTCTTCCAGATCATTAATGTGAAAAGTTGTGGTCCCAGCTCAGACCCGTGAGGCACACCACTAGTCACCTGCTGTTATCCTGAAAAAGATCCCTTTATCCCCACTCTCTGCCTTCTGCCAGTCAGCGAATCCTCTATCCATGCCAGGATCTTACCCTTAACACATCGCCATTCAAGCTGATGACGGATGTGGCGGCAAAATCACCCCCTCAGTTTGTGCCAATTGTCTCAACTGAATTACAAAGAAAAATTTAAGAATGTAGCACTGAAATGACTGAAACATTAAGTGACAGTGCCACAACATTACTTATGTAATACTAATACAAAATAGGATATTTTCAGAATTTGTACAGAAAGTCACAAATAAGCTGTGAATGATACACTTCTAAGTGGAGTTAATACTTTTTCTGTTTTTAAATAGAGGTGGCAGGGTAAGTTCAACAATGGTCTTGAGGGGATTGAACACTGATCTTTGCCTCTGGGATTCAAGTTTATTCCAGGTTGATTGGTAGAAAATCTCCTCTGTCTCAGCTGTAAGAGTTTCTTCAAAAGAATGGGCTCCACTGATTTCAGGCCAAATGTCTGCACATCGACAGCAATAATTGGCACATTCACCCAAGCACAAGGATGGTCGATGTAAGAAATGGAAACAACTCACACTGGCCAATAGTGAAACTCTTGCTAACTCTTGATTTTGCAGGTGGGGTGGGATGAGGTGAGCTGAATTTTGTGTTATCGGCAACTAGCATAAAATGTGCCGATAATGGGTGGCCAAGTTGCCAAAAGCAAGTTTCACCAATCAGAATGGTGATCTGAAAATGATTCCCTTGTCCCCAGTTCCTTTCCAACACCACCCGCCCCTCAAAAGATCACTAAAAGCAAAAAGACAGAAAAATTAAGTATTATACAGCATCATTAGAGGAAAAGGGAGCCGCAATAAAAAATTGCAATTTAAAGACTATTCTGATTAGATTTAATAACCATGATTAAATAAGCTTCATTCATTTTTGAATGTGTATAAGTGAGTCAAAATTGAAGTTTCAACTCACTTGGAATCAGCAGGCCTCTGCCAAAGCTCCTTTCAGAACCTCCTTTGCGGCATTGTGACGTCACATCGTCAGCTCCCTGCTGTCTGCTTGCTGAAATAGCGGGAATCAATGCTTCAAGTACAGAACTTTGTGAAACACAGTACTGGTCATTTTACTTATAAAAATGGTACCAAACCAAAGAATGCATGTGATGACTTAAAAAAAATGACGGTTAACATTGTTTCTACTCATTTGCTTTAAAGTCACATTCCTCCACTGACCAGTTGCCAGACACACAGGATGGATTTTGTGGCAAGGTGCATTGTCACAGACTTTGTAAAAATGAATGTAAACCAAGGCCCAGATTTTCACTCTCGAGTAGGGTGCGGCGAGATGGGAGACTTCCTGGCTCTGCAAACCCCACCTTTAAAAATGGCTACCCACATGAGTGGAGGTGTAGGGGAGTGGTGCGGGCTGGACTAGAAGATGGGCACATCACTCCTGGAACAAATGTGGAGATTGCCGAGTGCGGGTTAAAAATTAAAACAAAAGACTGTGCTCACCCCTCCCTCACCATGCCTAATTCATGCCAGTCTACACCAACCCATGCCTCCAAATGCCATGTTTGGGGGCCGGACTTCGAATTTCTTGACTCGTTTGCCATTTTCACCACAACAGAGGCTCTCAATCGTGGTGAAAATCCAGGCCAAGATTTCTCTCAGTGGACCCAGTATTGATGGACTGGAAGGCAGTGTGTCGTACCAGCTTGGTTGATGCTTTCACACTCACCAATGTACTGACACAGTGCACAAGGCCAATCATATATTCCTCACAGTATTCCTTCCAGAGTGCATTTGTGAATCTAAGAAAAATCTTGTAAATTGGCAAATGCATTATTCATGATGTAGAATTGAGATAGAAATATACAAAAGTAAAAAATAAAGCTAAAAGGAGGACATTTTGACACAGTTTAGACTTGACATATTCATACAGAGAGTGGTGAATGAGTGGATCAAAATGTTCACAGGGAAACAAAGGCAGCATTAGCTACTTCAAGCGGGAATGAGTTAATCTTCTGGAAAATATTAAGGGACATGAGATTCTCTGGTATTTTTGGAACTTTTGAAATGAGCACATACCACAAAGTCCATTCATCACCTCATACATTCCTACGTTTTTTTAAAAAAAGGTACATATTGCAAGGCTCTTCGCAGTGCTGTGTGAAGCGTATTATAGAGTAAACTTTCTGCTTGAAGTTCAAGGGAGTACTGCATTGATGGATGGGTTATCTTTCAGATGTTAAACTAAGGCCTCACCTGGTTGCTCAGGTAAAAGGTCCCATGGCACTATTTAGAGAAGAACAAAGAGTTTTTGTGGGGCAAAAGCAAAACAGTCTGGATGCTGAAAATCTGAATTAAAGACAGTAGCAGTTGAGGTTGACAAGAGAATTCTCTGCTCCACTCGCACTGTAACCTCTCTATCTTCGGCCTCCAACACTGTTCCAATGGAACTCAATGTGAGCTTAAGGAACAGCACCTCATCTTTCAATTAGGCACTTTAGAGCCTTCTGGTCCGAACACTGAGTTTGACAACTTCAGATCCTAACCTCTGCTCACATTTCTTTTTCGCTTTTTGTGTTTTATTTGTTTTTGGACAGCAGCTTTGGATGTGATGGTGTTTTCCCCTTTACACCTCCTCAAGACACATTCTTTACTTGCTCCTTACTCCTTCCACTTGCTTTGAACCATCACCCTTTTGTCATTTAATGATTCTTGTCTTTCATCCTGTCATCGACCCTCCTTTTTCGTCTTCCCACATTCTTCCTCTGCCTCTCTATTTGCTTAAAACCTGTTCATCTCTAACTTTCTCCAGCTCTGACAAAAGGCCATCGACCCAAAACAGTTTCTCGCTCCACAGACGCCACCAGATCGGCATTTCTTTTTTGAGTGCGTCTGATGCGCAGGCTGACAGGCCTATCTAAGCCAACAACAGTTAAAAAAAGAATCACTCATTCATCTCATTGGCTGTTTAGGGGATTTTGCTGCATGCAGACATTTCCCTGCATAACAGTGAGTGTACTTCAAAAATTACTGATTGATGTTTGAATGTTACAGAACTGAAGGAGGCCATTCAGTCCATTGTAACAATGCTGCCTCTTTGAAGGAGCTATCCAATTAGTCCCACTCCCTGACTCATTTCCCATAGTCCTGGAAACCTTTCCTATCCAATCCCCTTTTGAAATTTATTACTGAAGTTGCTTTTACAGTGAATTCTAGATTATAATAACAGGCCTTGTAAAAATAATTTATTTTCATATCTCCCCTCTGGGCCTTTTGGTAATTATCTTAAAGCACGTCCACTGCCGCCTCCTGCCAGTTTCTCCCATCTACTAGAATTATACCTCCTATAATTTTGAATACCTCTCTTGATTTTCCCCATAACCTTCCCTGCTCTCAGAAGCTTCTTCAGATGCAAAGCCATCAGTGTTTTCCAGCACTTTTTAATTTTAATAACAGCCCCCACCGCCCCCCCACCCCCCGGCCGGGATTTTTGCTCCCTGGTCAGGTGGCAGGAGTTGGGAAATTTCCCTGCTCGCCATACCCAACGTGGCAAAAAGTGGTACAAATGGCAGAATCTTCCATCCTGGGGCGGGAGGGGAGGTGAGGGACAGAGTCAGGCCGGCCATCCCCAGACCCACATTGGAGACAGCAGCAAGGGCTGCCTAATCCTGAGGTTGGCTTTTAAAAACCCTGCCTTGGTCCTCTAAGACTTAATTTAAGTTGTTTTCTTCAACATTGGGCACTCCAGCCCTCACATCACGTTATCCAACAAAACATACCCCATTGCCCATATCTGCAAAACCATGCTAATCCATGCCCCTCACCCACTCCCAAAGACCTCTCATAACCTCCGCGTAAACTCCTGCCCTCCCACCCACCGCCATGGCTGCTTACAGCCCCTTTGCCAACTTAGCATCAGCTCATGATCCCCATCCATCCTCATGGCCTGTTATAGCCTCAATTCCAACTTAATGATAACTCAAGCCAACACATACCTCCCACTACCCATCAGCCTCAGCCTTTCCCATTGCACCCTCTAGGCCAATTTACAGAATACGCAATAGACAGACCTCAGGAGCCCTGCTGAGATGAAATAAGACAAAGTTCTGGTTTCCTATTACAGACTTGATTTTTTTTAAAAATATACCCATTTATCCAAAGTCCAAGATGTGCATGTTAGGTGGATTGGCCATGCTAAATCTCCACTTAGTGTCCAGGGATGTACAGGTTAGGTTACGGGGATAGGGCAGGGGAGTGGGCCTAGGTAGGTCCTCTATCAGAGGTTTGGTGCAGACTCGGTGGGCCGAATAGCCTCCTTCTGCACTGAGGAGTTCTATGATTACATGATTTAGCCAAGCCCATTCAATACATTTAAATCCCCTCAAGTACTTCATGCCTGATAAAAGGAAACATTTGTATTCATCATTCACATCAAAGGCAGTTACTCCTTTAATTACATATTTGAGTTGTCAATTGAACTGTGAATCTGCAAGCCCCCACTGTGATAATGATAGGTTGTGGAAAACATCCAAGCATTACAATGCGACAATGATATCAGTTATGATTGTGTAACCAATAAAAGAGAATCGTATTATCTAAATAGTGAGAGATTACAGGGGGATCTGGGTGTCTTAGTGCATGAATTGCAAAAGGCCAGTATATAGATACAGCAAGTAATTAGGAAAGCTAACAGAATGTTATCATTTATTGCAAGGAGAATTGAATACAAAAGTAAGGAGGTTATGCTTCAGTTATACAGAGCACAAATGAGACCACATCTGGAGTTCTGTTTCTCGTATTGGTCACCTTATTTAAGGAAGAATGTAAATGTGTTGGAAGCAGTTTAGTGAAGGTTTACCAGACTAATACCTGGAATGGGAGGGTTGTCTTATAAGGGAAGGTTGGTCAGTCTAGGTTTGTATCTGCTCGAGCTTAGAAGAGTAAGAGGTGACTTGATTGACACATATAAGATCCTGAGGGGTATTGACAGGGTGGATATGGAGAGGATGTTTCCTCTTGTGAGAGAATCTAGAACTAGGGGATCACTATTTAACAATATGGGGTTGCCCATTTAAAATGGAGATGAGGCAAATGTTATTCTCTTACGAGGGTTGTGGGTCTTTGACTCTCTTTTTGAAAAGGCATTGGAAACAGAGCCTATGACTTTTATAAGGCAGAGGTGGATAGATTCTTGGTAAGCAAGTGGCGATAGGTTATCAGGGGTGGGCGGTTTGCAGATTTGAGGTAACTATCAGATCAGCCCCAATCTTATTAAATGGGGGAGCAGGCTCGAGGGGCAAAATGGCCTGCTCCTTTTTTGTATGCCAGAACAGATTGTTTACAATTCCCACAGATGCAGGCAGATTTTAAACGGATGGCCATTTAACTAATTTGACAGCTTGAATTCCTGCAGACCTTGGTCTGGATTCTCCGTTCCTGAGACTAAGTGTTGGTGTATGGCAGGATTTGTGGGCTTTCACAACAGCGAAACTGGCACCGAGCCTGGGCCGATTCAGTGACTGTGGAGGTCCGGCGTCACGTGGAACACAATCATTCCCAATGAAAAAGGATGCGAGATTCGCTGGTACCGTGATCGACACTCGGGAGGCTGACAAGCTGCAGCCGCATATACACATTGCAATCCCCACACACACTCATCCCAGCCAACAAGATGGCACTGCTTCTGCTGGAGCATGCTCATCCCACTGATGGGTCGGCTGGGGCCAGAGCATACCTAGGGAACTGCCCTGGGGGGACACCTATACGACCCGTGGCCTTAAGTTCACAGTGGGCAGTCAGTGGCGACGCAGCAGCATGGCTGCTTTTCCGGCTGCGGCAATAGTGTTCCGTGCCTGTCCACCCCGGCCCCCCAGCCCACCTACTGACCATACCCCGCTACTCCCCTCGGCCCTGGCTGAAGCCCCCCCCCGGGCTAGCAGCACAACTGTCAGCAAACTATGGCAAATGTTGGGCACGTTCCGTACCCCCTCTCTCTCCCTCAGTAGCCATAGAACATAGAACATTACAGCGCAGTACAGGCCCTTCGGCCCTCGATGTTGCGCCGACCTGTGAAACCACTCTAAAGCCCATCTACACTATTACCTTATTGTCCATATGTCTATCCAATGACCATTTGAATGTCCTTAGTGTTGGCGAGTCCACGACTGTTGCAGGCAGGGCATTCCACACCGTTACTAATCTCTGAGTAAAGAACCTACCTCTGACATCTGTCTTATATCTATCTCCCCTCAATTTAAAGCTATGTCCCCTCGTGCTAGACATCACCATCCGAGGAAAAAGGCTCTCACTGTCCACCCTATCCAATCCTCTGATCATCTTGTATGCCTCAATTAAGTCGCCTCTTAACCTTCTTCTCTCCGACGAAAACAGCCCCAAGTCCCTCAGCCTTTCCTCATAAGATCTTCCCTCCATACCAGGCAACATTTTGGTAAGTCTCCTCTGCACCCTTTCCAATGCTTCCACATCCTTCCTATAATGCGGCGACCAGAATTACACGCAATACTCCAAATGCGGCCGCACCAGAGTGTTGTATAGCTGCAACATGACCTCATGGCTCCTAAACTCAATCCCTCTACCAATAAAAGCGAACACACCGTACGCCTTCTTAACAACCCTCTCAACCTGGGTGGCAACTTTCATGGATCTATGTACATGGACACCGAGATCTCTCTGCTCATCCACACTGCCAAGAACCTTACCATTAGCCCAGTACTCAGTCTTCCTGTTATTCCTTCCAAAATGAATCACCTCACACTTTTCTGCATTAAACTCCATTTGCCACCTCTCAGCCCAGCGCTGCAGCTTATCTATGTCCCTCTGTAACTTGTAACATCCTTCCGCACTGTCCACAACTCCACCGACTTTAGTGTCATCTGCAAATTTACTCACCCATCCTTCTACGCCCTCCTCCAGGTCATTTATAAAAATGACAAAGAGCAGTAGTCCCAAAACAGATCCTTGTGGTACACCACTAGTAACTGGACTCCAGTCTGAACATTTCCCATCAACCACCACCCTTTGTCTTCTTCCAGCTAGCCAATGTCTGATCCAAACTGCTAAATCACCCTGAATCCCATGCCTCCGTATGTTCTGCAGTAGCCTACCATGGGGGACCTTATCAAACGCTTTACTGAAATCCATATACACCACATCAACTGCTTTACCCTCATCCACCTGTTTGGTCACCTTCTCAAAGAACTCTATAAGGTTTGTGAGGCACGACCTACCCTTCACAAAACCGTGTTGACTATCTCTAATCAAATTATTCCTTTCCAGATGATTATACATCCTATCTCTTATAAATCTTTCCAAGACTTTTCCCACAACAGAAGTAAGGCTCACTGGTTATAGTTACCGGGGTTATCTCTACTCCGCTTCTTGAACAAGGGGACAACATTTGCTATCCTCCAGTCTTCTGGCACTATTCCTGTCGACAAAGATGACTTAAAGATCAAGGCCAAAGGCTCAGCAATTTCCTCCCTAGCTCCCCAGAGAATCCTAGGATAAATCCCATCCGGCCCAGAGGACTTATCTATTTTCACACTTTCCAGAATTGCTAACACCTCCTCCTTATGAACCTCAAGCCCTTCTAGTCTAGTAGCCTGAATCTCAGTATTCTCCTCGACAACATTATCTTTTTCCTGTGTGAATTCTGACAAAAAATATTCATTTAGCGCCTCTCCTATCTCCTCGGACTCCAAGCACAACTTCCCACTACTGTCCTTGACTGGCCCTACTCTTACCCTAGTCATTCTTTTATTCCTGACATACTTACAGAAAGCTTTAGGGTTATCCTTGATCCTACCTGCCAAAGACATCTCATGTCCCCGCCTGGCTCTTCTTAACTCTCTCTTTAGGTCCTTCCTAGCTAACTTGTAACTCTCGAGCGCCCTAACTGAACCTTCATGTCTCATCTTTACATAAGTCTCCTTCTTCCTCTTGACAAGTGTTTCGACTGCTTTAGTAAACCACAGTTCCCTCACTCAACCACTTCCTCCCTGCCTGACAGGTACATACTTATCAAGGACATGCAGTAGCTGTTCGTTGAACAAGCTCCACATTTCCATTGTGCCCATCCCTTGCAGTTTTCCTCTCCATCCGATGTATCCTAAGTCTTGCCTCATCGCATCATAATTGCCTTTCCCCCAGATATAACTCTTGCCCTACGGTATATACCTATCCCTTTCCATCACTAAAGTAAACGTAATCGAATTGTGGTCACTATCACCAACGTGCTCACCTACCTCCAAATCTAACACCTGTCCTGGTTCATTACCCAGTACGAATCCAATATGGCCTCGCCTCTCGTTGGCCTATCTACATACTGTGTCAGGAAACCCTCCTGCACACATTGGACAAAAACGGACCCATCTAATGTACTCGAACTATAGCGTTTCCAGTCAATACTTGGAAAGTTAAAGTCCCCCATAACAACTACCCTGTTGCTTTCGCTCCTATCCAGAATCATCTTTGCAATCCTCTCTTCTACATCTCTGGAACTTTTCAGAGGCCTATAGAAAACCCCTAATAGGGTGACCTCTCCTTTCCTGTTTCTAACCTCAGCCCATACTAGCTCAGAAGACAAGTCCTCATCAAACGTCCTTTCTGCCACCGTAATACTGTCCTTGACTAACAATGCCACCCCTCCCCCTCTTTTACCACCTTCCCTGAGCTTACTGAAATATCTAAATCCATGACGCCGGTTTCATGACTTTTAAAAGCACAAGTGAACCGCAACATCGGGAACTCGGCCCATTGGAGGCGGAGCATCCCAGCGGCCCCGGAGAATACCGTCTTGGGCCCGCTAATGATATGCAAACAGTGTTTACCGTATGTGCGTTCCGGGCCGCATTGACGCAGCTGTCGAGGTGACGGAGAATTACAATTTGGCGCCCGTCGCGATTTTGGCATAGGAACCTGGGGCGGGATTCTCCAATCCTGGGGCTAAGTGTTGACGCCGTGGTAAACGCCAGAGCGTTTTACGATGGCATTATCTGGCCCCTAGGATTAGCGAACCTGTGCCGCACAAGGGGCCAGCACGGCACTGGAAAGCCTCACGCTGCTCCAGCTGCCGATACAGGCGCCAGCATGGGCGGCGCGAGTTTGCACATGTGCGCCAAGGCTGGCGCGAGTTCGCGCATGCATGTGGGTTGCCGTCTCTGAGTCGGCCCCAAAACAACATGGTGGAGACCTACAGGGGCCAGGCGCGGAGGAACATAGGCCCCCACTGGGATAAGTCCGCCTGCCGATCGGTAGGTCCGATCGCGGGCCAGACTACTGTGGAGGCCCTACCCGGAGTCGGATCCCTCCTCCACACCACCAGGCCGCCCCCCGCAGCATGAACGGCGCGCTCCCGTGGGGTAGGACCACATGAGAACGACATCGGCGGGACTTGGCTGAACTCGGCGGTTACTTGGCCCATTGCACGGGGAAAATCGGCGGGGTGGGATGCGTTGAGCGGCCCCCGACCGGCGCCGCGCTGACCACGGCAGCGCCATTGACACCGATTCTCTGGTTGCCAGAGAATCGGCAGAGCGGCATCGCATAATTCGTGCCACCCCACACCCCCCCCGACGATTCTCCGACCCGGCGTGGGTCGGAAAATCCCGCCCCTATTCTCCGCCCAATCGCATTTCCTGATTTTGGTGTCAGAAAAATGGAGAATTCCGCCCCCTTATCTTTCCTTCTGTAAAATTTCATAATCTCCATACTGTTGGATGAGGCCATTGCTCCAGTGAAAAAGGTCCATTTGAACTTAGCACACAGTTCAAATGGTTCTTATGAGTTCAGTGTGCCCACATATGGTAATGATGATCCCACCCTGTTCTCCTATGGTGAAAATGTGATCTGTTGGAAATGGAGGTGGGACTTCTGGATTGGAGTCTCGTCCGCCACTTTGGAATGTCCTTGGAGTCTCCTCGACTTTGTGAAAATCGAGGCCCTGGTCTGTCCTTATAACTGATGTCCCTCATCTATGGTACATTCCAGGAGATCTCCTTTGCACCTTTTCAAAGGCCGTAACATCTTAGTCAGTGAAACATTCTGGGACACCTTCATGCTGTAACAAGATGGTAAATAAATGTAAATGATTGATTAGACTTTTAGTGCTCTTTATTCAATTGAAATATAAGGCAAATAAACTGGAGAGATAGGGGGTGATTCTCCGTGCCCTGTGCTGGGCCGGAGAATCGCCGCAACCGCGCCACGACGCCCCAACGCTGGCGCGCGATTCTCCGAGGCGTGTTTTGACGCGGTGCTGGCCGCTGGCCGCGCCGATTCTCCAGCCCGGATGGGCCGAACGGATACGACAGAGTCCCGACGCCGCCGTTCACCCCTGGTCGCTGCCGGCGGGAACTCTACGCGAAGGGTCGGTGCGGCCTATGGGGCGGGGGAAAGCGCTCCTTCACCGAGGGGGGCCTCCGATGGGATCTGGCCCGCGATTGGGGCCCACCGATCTGCGGGCCGGCCTCTCCTCCCCCCCGGGCCTACTTTGTTGCGCGACCGGCCCCTGAATCCCCACGCCATGTTGCGTCGGGACCGGCGCACTGAAGAAGTCGCCCGCACATGCGCAGCTTGGCGCGGCCCAACTGCGCATGCGGGGGTTGGCGCGGTGCCCATTTGGCGCCGGGACGGGAGGCTGGAGCGGCGTGAACCGCTCCAGCACCGTGCTGGCCCCCTATGGGGGACAGATTCGGTCGTCCACGTGCCCGTTTCGCGCCATCGTGAAACGAGACGGCGTTCATGATGGCGCAAACTCTTGCTCTCCATTTTGGAGAATCGTCCCCATAATTCTGTGAATTCAAATCAGGGGTTTGTGAAACAAATTACGAATTTCAACTCATCCAGTCATTTCAAATGTTTCAGAAATGTTATCGGGATGTTCCTCATCCACTTTTTACTTTTCCTTTCAATTCTTTAATTTCAAATTCATAACGAGATTTAAGCTACAGTGCAATCAATACCATATTTTCAAATGAACTAAAAGGTAACTAAAGACTGCAAACATCTGCTCCAAATTCAAGAACTTATTGATTTACTTCCTGCCATTCAAACCTTGACCATTGTAAAATTCTTCAAGTCCAGCCTACAGTTTTTGATCAGAGTTTCTTGGCAAAGTTTTACTTTAAATGTTATTATATATATATTAGTATTATTGCAAAGTAGGTTCTGGAAGGAATTATAGCTGTGGCCTACTGACAGCAAGTGAGCTGAAAATACTTTTCACTATTCAGTTGTGAAAGTTAAACTTAAATCGTGATTAAATACAACAACCAACTCTATATTAAAGATTTATTTCTGGGGACCCACACTTTTCCCCTTAACAGTGAAGGCAGTTAAGTTGTTTTATGATCCCATTAGAAGCATAAAATGACAACAGAATGGTTATATCATGAACTGTTAACAATCTTTGCTGTGGAAGTGAATTATATAAGGTATGATATTTTTCATGGAACATAAGTTAGTCCATTAAAATATAATTAACGGTCATCTAAAACAATTTTTGCTTTATTCTCTAAGTATGCTGTTGGGATTTTAAGGTATACATTTACTTGGTATTTTGTGACAGGCAGCACAGGAACCGACAGTGTAAAATGTAAATCATTTGATTGAACCACAAAATAAAATGATGACGATGGGAAGAATCAGAGATCGAGAGTGTTTGATGTACAAGGGGAGATGATGGGGGAGTGGTAATGTCACTGGACTAGTAATTCAGATGGCCTGGTAATTACTCTGGAGACATGGGTTCAAAATGGTGGAATTTGAATGTAATTAATAAATCTGGAATATAAAGTTAGTCTCAGTAATTGTGACTATGACAACCATCATTGATTGTAGTAAAAGCCCATGCGGTTCACCTAAAAGCTGGTTTAGCTCAGAGGGCTAGATAGCTGGGGCGGAATTCTCCGACCCCCCGCCGGGTCAGGGAATCGGCGCGGTGCTGTGCGAGTCACGCCACGCCGCCCCAACGCCGGGACGCAATTCTCCGCAATGCGGAGAATTGTCGCCAGCGTGGTCGGCGTGGCACTGGCAGGGTATGCGCTGACTCTGCGGCCCGGGCTGGCACAGGCCGACGCGCTGATTCTCCAGGTCGGATGGGCCGAGTGGCCGTCAACAAAAAGCCGAGTCCCGCAGGCGCCATTCTAACCTGCAGTGGGCCGGCGGGACCTCGGCGTTGATGAGTCCTGGTGCGGCCTGTGTGGGGGGGAAGGGGGTCCGACCCGGGGGGGGGGGGGAGGCCTCCGTAGTGCCTGGCACGCGATCGGGGCCCACCGGTCGGCGGGCCGGCCTCTCTGCCCCCCGGCCTCCTTTCCTCCGCGCTGGTTCCTGTAGCCCTGCGCCATTTGGCGTCGGGGCCACTGCAGGGAAGAAGGCCACTGCGCATGCACTAGTTGGCGCTGGCCCAACCGCGCATGCGTGGACCCCGCGGCATCGGGTGGGATCCAACGCCGTCGTAGCCCCCTGTGGGCCGCAGAATGGGGTCCCAGAACGGGCGCCGACGCCGGAGTAAAACACTCCCGTTTATACGCTGGCGTTGGCACTTAGTCACCCGTTGGGAGAATCCCGCCCCTGGTTTGTGATGCAGAACGAGGCCAACAGCGCGGGTTCAATTCCGTACCAGTTTACCCGAACAAGCGCCGGAATGTGGCAACTATGGGCTTTTCACAGTAACTTCATACTTGTGACAATAAAAGATTATTATTAATGTCCATTGGGAAGGCAATCTGCCATCCTTTCCTGTGACTCCACATACACAATAATGCGGTTGACTTTTAAACTGCCCTCTGAAATGGGCTTGAAAGCCACTAAAATGCTTGCCTTGCCAGTGACACCCATATCCCATGAAAGAATAATCTTGGATCATAGAATTTACAGTGCAGAAGGAGGCCATTCGGCCCATCGATTCTACTCCGGCTCTTGGAAAGAGCATCCTACATAAGCCCACACCTCCACCGTAACCCAGTAAACCCAGCTAACCTTATTTTTTTGATGTGGAGATGCCGGTGTTGGACTGGGGTGAGCACAGTAAGAAGTCTTTCAACACCAGGTTAAAGTCCAACAGGTTTGTTTCAAACACTAGCTTTCGGAGCACTGCTCCTTCCTCAGAATCTCCAAGAAGATCGTTTATATAGACACAGACATTAAGTTTCTACAAAAGTTCAAGAAAGCAGACAAGATCCCGAAAGGGATCACAAACCCACTCAAGTCGACCTCTCCACCTGGACCTGTAAAGACTTAATTACCTGGAAAGACTCACATTCAAAGTATCATCTTGCATCTTTGACTTTGTCTCGATATATATATGTGTTTCTGGAACCCACCTCTTCATTCACCTGAGGAAGGAGCAGTGCTCCAAAAGCTAGTGATTCGAAACAAACCTGTTGGACTTCAACCTGGTGTTGTAAGAGTTCTTACTTATTTTTCTGGACACTAAGGGCAATTTATCATGGCCAATCCACCTAACCTGCACATCTTTGGACTGTGGGACAAAACCGGAGCACCCAGAGGAAACCCACACAGACACGGGGATAATATGCAGACTCCACACAGAAAGTGACCCAAGCCAGGACACTGGGACCCTGGAGCTGTGAAGCAACTGTGCTAAGCACTCTGCTATCGTGCTAAAGGAGATTTGATGACCCGCATCAAATCCAGAGATAGTTTAGAATCCTTTAACCATAGGCGTGATTTAATTAAATAAAAGTCCCGTTTTGGACGGATATAGCGGGGTGTTTCCCGATGTTTACAGCGCCGAGAATTACCCCGCTATTAAATGGTACTCTGCTTCTTTTTCAGGCGTCAGCGAGGAATGCCCCGCCAAGGCCGCACTTAGACCCAATTGAAAATGGTGCCCCAATCTCTCAACCACACGCCCCCCCCACCTCCAGTCCCCCAACGCCCAACTTACCAATTAGGGTGGCCTCGAGCCGCCGCACCCCACCTCATAAGGGCAGGGCACCCCCAGGCCCAATCCTCAGTACAGGCAAGATGTCACCTGAGCACCTTAGCACTGCAAGCCTGGCAGTGTCACCTGGGAACCCTGGCGTTGCCAGGGAGGCACCCAGGTGGCACTGGCAGAGTGCAGGGCTGCCAGTGCCACAGTATCGGGGTGCCTACCCAGAGCCTAACCACACATGGGCCCCCGATCACCTGGGAGACCCCCCAAGTGCCATTATGCCGTTTGTGGAGACCAGTGCTAAACGGCGACTGGTGAAAGCCTCCGAGGCGAGGTCATTCAATCCAATTGCGCCTTGGGTAAATCCGACGCAAACATATTTAAGTGAGCTTAACTGCTCACTTGAATATGCAAATCTGACTCAAACCCAGTGAGGGCGAGATCCAGATTCCGACACCTCGCAACATCTTGTTCGATCTTGCGAGGCATAACAACCGTTGTACATCTTGTGAAAAGCCACTCGTGAGATTTACTGGCCTCATTGCATCCCGTGTTGGGCAGAATGAGGCCGTTAGATCGCTTCACATCACACCTTTATGAAGGTGGAGTTGACTGGTTGGGGATGATTTTGCACCAGTGTCGGCCTTCAGTGAGAACGGCAAAGCGGGAGTAAAATCTCACAAGCGATCTCTGGCGAGGTCTCTTATCCTGACTTTCCATACCCCTCACCGATGACATAACCCACAAAGGGCGAGAACCTCTTTTTAACAGATTTACATACATTTTAATCTCATTACCGTGTCCTCCCACTCTCCCACCACATGATCCACCTTCACTGAATATTCAAACCTCGCCGATGTGACGAGGTTTACAACAGTGTGAAAATACGCGAATCAGCCAAGGAGATCCCTCCGGGGCCGCAATGGTAAGTACAGGACAGAGTGGCAGTGCCACACACAATGACACAGTAAACCACACCCTCTGAATTACTTTCTTCAGAGTGGCTCAAAATCTGGACGAAAGACCTGACCCTGTAGGTGGAGAGCTCCATGCCAGGTTTCAGTCGGAGCCTGAAGCTTTCAAAAAATATAGGAAAAATCCACCCATAAATTACGGTTAATGGTCCCAGAACAACAGCCATCAACAATAATTATTTACATATACCTAAATACATACACCCTACACAAATAAAAATGTATGGATTGGAGATCACTATGGGAATGGGGATTGAGCCTCTTATATGATAATTACTTTAACAAAATGTTTCTTTACTTTGCACAATTGTCATGTGTGGATCACTCTGCTCCCCCATACAGTGATAGCAGCAATGCCAATCAAGCATTGTCTTTAACTAATGTAAACATTTTGCTCACACCATCTCAGTAGCATCACTGAGTAAAGTATCCATTTCACACTGCAACATTGGGCAGAATTCTATGCACTGCCCTATGGCATGTTTGCGGTGAGAGTGCATCTATTCACAGTGGGAAGGTGGCAACACCAACACCATGCTGCCTCCACCCCGATTAAGTCTGCGAGAGGAAGACCAATGGACAGCCTTCCAATCCCGCCGCCAATTAATGCCCTGCCCACTTCAGGGCCTCATCCTGCCGCTACTAGTTTTAACCCATTGGTGAGTGTGTGGCTGGTCATGTGGGGAGCACGACAAGCAATCCCGGTATGTTATTTTATAGGTTCCCAGGGTGAGGTGGGTCCCTCTTTCAAAAGTACTAACGCCTGATTGAGGGAAAGGGGGAGGTCCCTGCTGAGAACTACCCCCATATCAGTGTTGGAAACTCCACTCTCCACTCCCCGCCCTCAATCAAGACCGCCACCCACAACCCCTTTCTTGCCATCACTCTGGCTGGGTCGCCTCTCGATCCGAGGGTTCAGGTGGGTGCTGCCTCCTGTGTGGCACTGCTGACCACAAAGCAGCTCCCTCCCAGCCTCTGATTGGCCAGCTGCACCTCTGCCCCAGGGGAAGGCCCATCCTTGGCTTGTTAGGTGCCTGAATGGAACAAGTTGCAGTGGGCCTTCTTCAAAAGAGGAGGAGCTGGGGTATGGTGAGGCTCAGCAGCTGACTGCTAAGAGTCGTGTCGCCTCTCCAAGATACCACCCATCAAGAGTCAAGAAACAGTTCTGCACGAGATACGTAGTAAATAAAAAATAGTTTGCAATTATTTTGTAGTCGGTAAACAAGAAAAGTGATTTCATCAACTTTGCCAGAATTAGCTACGAACTGTTACTGCGGTACTTAATTTGTGTAACTGAAAAAAAATCAAAAATCTACAGTGTAGCATTAAAAATTAGTTGGAATAATCTTGATTGGTAACAGATTGTGCAGTACTTAATCAAATTTCAAAAATCTGTTGAAGAGCATCTGGTTCTACAGCTCTGACTATGAATGGCTAATAATTATGTATTGTGCTAATCTCACACTGCTGTCCATTTGCTGCCTGCTACTGCACTGGCACCCATCCTTGAACAATAAGTACTTTAGCTGCAGCTGGCTATCCATCAAAGAGGACCCTGCCACCGATCTGATTTAATACAAAATAGATTTAGGACCAGAATAGATTAGTATAGATGCTGGTTTCCAGGAAATGATTGTTCCTATTAAAAGGGAATATTTTTAACTCCTAGCCAAGCAGCAATATGTATGTTTGCTGTTAAAGCTTTGAAGAAAACCGTGAGAATTATATCTCTTTTCGAAGTTTGTTAGCTATGCCAAGTATAGAAATATCTAAAACTTACTTCCACAGGTAATTATCCTATTATTACCGATTAACTTTTTAAAATTGTATAGACATTAGAATGTAATTCTGACTTGTAAGCATGGAGCAAATTCAACGCAGCAAAGGGTTAACACCTATCCGGCTTCCCATCCCTCTCCCTAACAATCTTTAGCTCTTACCACACAAGAAGACCGGTCCCAAACAACACAAGGGAGGGGCTCTATCCTCTCCATAATCTCTTTGTGTTTACAGTATATTTTATTGGCTACAACTGATTTAGGAGTTGCACCAGCTCTAAGTTATGCATATTAAATTTAGGCATTTATCCGCTTGGCTGTTATAGTTTTCATTGGTAGTTTTCTAATCCTACACAATAAAAATCGAGGGCGCGATCTAACAAAATTGGAACAGATTCCAGTGACGAGACATTTAGCCAGGTGTTTCCCGACACTCGCAGCGCCAAGAAATGCCACACTGTCTATCAGGACACTTTTACGGGAATCCGCCGGCCGAGGCTAAATTTAGTCCCAATTTCTGCACAGAGGAGCTCCGCTCACCGGAACTTTAAAATGGCGTCCAATCTCTCGATCTCCCGACGCAACCCCCAAGCCCCAACTCACCTAGAAGTTGGTCCATGGGCCGCCCAGCACCCAACCTCACATGTACAGGGCACCTCGGGCCCGTCCCCTCCATGGGAAAAATACCAGATGGCACCTTGGCACTGCCAGCCTAACCCCTTCTCCACGGAGACCTTGAGCGAGCGCCGTTCCCTTAAATGGGGACCAGACAGAATGGCACTTGGGGGGTCACCCAGGGGATCTGGAGCCCTAGGGTGGTTGACCTCGGAGCAGGGTGCCACCTGGGCACCATAGCACTTCCAGCCTGACACCATGGCACAGCAGCTTGGCACCTTGGAAGTGCCACCTGGGTGTCAGCCAGGCAGTGCCCAGGTGGCACTGCCAGGCTGCCAGTGTCATGATGCCAGGCTGCCAGAGTCACGATGCCAAGCTGGCATTTTGCACGTGGCGGAGATCGGGCCAGGAGGTGCCCTGACCTTGTGAGGTGATGTGCGGGGGGGGGGGGGGGGGGGCGGGGGGGTAGCCCGAGGGCCCCTTTATGGGTGAGTTGGGGGGGCTTCGGGGCTTGCATCAAAGGGGTAGTAGATCGGGGCACCATTTTAAAATGGTGTCCCAATCTCTTCCTGCACTGAGGAGTTCCAGCGAGCCGAGCTCCTCAATGCAGGAAACGGGACTAATGCGGCCTCAGTGGGGAGTTCCCCACTGAGGCACTGAATTGCAACAAAGTCCCGATAGATCGCATGGGGTTTCCCGCCACTGCCAGTGCCAGGAAACGGCCAACTAAATGCGCTGTTGCAATTTGGTTAGATCGCTCCCTACATATTTCAATCAGATCACCTCTCATTCTTCGAAACTCCAATGAGCATATAGGCCCAGCACGCTCAGCCTTTCCTTTTAAGATAACTCCTTCATCCCTGGAATCAGTCAAGTGAATCTTCTCAAGAGGCAGGACCTGAAAGGGCAGCCTGGGGGTGAGGGAGGAGTTGAATGGGGGTCAGGGGAACTGAAAGGCCACTCTGATCTCAGAGGTGCAGGACCTGTCAGAGAGATTAGGTCCCACCCCTCTCAGTTCCAGCCCCGATCCAGGCGTGCCATGGAATGGCATGGAAAACACGATTTGGAAAACAAGAATTTCCCAAGTGCCATGGAATGGCAAGTCAGGGGTGCGCCTAACCAGTCCCGATTATCCGCTGGTGGGAACACTTAGAGACTCCCGAATGGAGAACCCCAGCCTTTATGTCCTCTTGGCAACTTATTTTCCTACCTATCTTTGTTATCAGCGAATTTAGCATCCATATCTTCAGTCCCTTCATCCAAGTCATTGATATAGATTGTTAGTAATTGAGATCCAATCACTGATCCCTGTGACACTCCACTAGTAATAGCTTGCCAACCCAAAAATTACCCAACTCTCTGCTTCCTGTTACCTAACTAATCTATTCATGCTAATATTTGACCCCCTACACCATGAACTATCATTTTGTGCAGTAATATCTGATGTGGAGCCTTAATGAATGCCTTTTGGAAATCTAAGTACACCACACCTACAGGTTCCCCTTTACCCCCTTGCTTGTTACCAGATTATTGTTAATGATTATCAGCCTGCAGCTCAGCAAATTAGATATACCACTGTAGGATAAGACTGCTTCCTCCTGGTTACAAATAACTGTGCAATCCAGTCGATAGAGTGGAAAACCTTGCAATTCTAGCCAAAACACAACTGTGATAATGCACAAGATGTGAGCTTTTTTGTGAAGCCATTTCAGGCAACCTCTCATGCGCAACTGTTCCTGAGACAATGTACATTGTCTTAACATATCAACAGGGGGAAATTGTTGCCACTCCCGACAATTGCTTTGGCAGTGCTCCAATGCCAATGTAATGTCAAATGGAAATGGAAGTACCCTCTCAGCCCTTTGACATGAATCGCAATGAAATAATGTTATTTTTCTGTACAATAATGTTATCTTTATGAGGCTCACTGCTGCAACTCCTACTCCTACACACACAAATGGAATTGTGTACTGCACTGCCATCAAAATGAACTGCTTCACCTCAGTATGAATGTATTCATGACTCTTTAAATTCAGCGCTGGTCCTTTTGTGGACAACTAATTAACAGCAGAACCAGCAGCTTTCTAATGGCAAGGAACACCTTGTGCAGGAAAATAGGAAGTATAGAAGGGAAGAAACTTCTTCGTCAGAGAAATGAGGCCAGGCTCAAAAATACCATATGGTGAGATGGTGGTGTGGTGGTAACGCCACTGGCCTTGTAATCCAGAGGCCCAGACTAATTTGCTGGGGACACAGGTTCCAATCCCACCATGGCAGCTATTTAAATTCCTTTAATAAATCTGGAATTGGATGCTCATCTCAGTAATGGTGGCCATGACTTTATCATTGATTGTTGCAAAAACCTACCTGGTTCACGAATGTTCTTTAGGGAAGGAAATCTGCAACCCTTACCCAGTCTGATCTACGTGTGGCTTCACATCCACAGCAATGTGGTTGACTCTCAACTACCCTCTGAAATTGCCCATCAAGCCACTCAGCTTCAAGCGTAATTAGGGATGGGAAACAAAGACTGGCCTTGCCAGTGATGCTCACATCCTGTGAATAAATAAAACTATAGGTCGCAGTGTAGAAATCAACCTGGCATATAAGACTACTTCTTTCAGCCCCCAAAATTGTGTTTTTGCATATTCTCGGCAAATAACACAACATTCCCCTCCCCTCATTCACCCCCTTTTCAGTTATGAAATGCTATACTGGCATTAGTAGTCAGCCTCAATTATCCCCTCATAATTGCATATTTTACATACAATATAACTGGGCGCATGGGATCAAGTAGGCGATACAAGCTGTGTAACAGAGACAGGAATTTAAGACACACCCACACTGAGCAGACCCCATGTTCTCTCTGTGTCTGCATAGGTTTCCTGCGGGTGTTCCGGTTTCCTCCCATAGTCCAAAGATGTGCAGGTTAGGTGGATTGGCCATGCTAAATTGCCCCTTAGTGTCCAATGGTTGAGTGGGGTTACGGGGATGGGGTAGGGATGTGGGCCGAGGCAGCGTGCTCTTTCAGAGGGTCGATGCAGACACGATGGGCCGAATGGCCTCTTTCTGCACTGTAGTGTTCTATGATGAACAACAAATAGAAATGAGAACAAGTGGGTGGTTGACAGAGAGAAATGCTTCATAAAGAGTGTAAATGCCATACTTGATGTTTTGCGTGGTTTCATCATCAAATCGTGGGATGCTATTAATGCACAACGTGTCATCAGATTGTTCAAAAAATGCAGAATATCCAATTCAATAGATGGAGAGAAAGATGATTTGTTGTGCAAGAATGATTCTGAAACCAGACCCAGGTGGGATCCTTGCGATTTGCCAAAGCCAAAGTGACTCAGAATGAATTTGATTAACTTTTTCATCAGATCCCAAAGACAATTAATTTGGTGGTTTTAAATCGCTTTCATTGTGATTAAAGGCCTCTTTGTACAATTACTTTATTCAATAAACCGTGCCACATTAGTTTAAAATTAATTCCAGTGTTTCTTTTTCGCATTTCAAAATGGCTACCACACTGGCGGGTCATAGGAACAGGGGTAGGCCATTCAGCCCCTTGAGTGTGTCCCACTATTCAACGACATCATGGCTGACCTGTGGCCTACCTCCATATACCTGCCTTTGGCCCATATCCCTTCATATCTTTGCTCAACAAAAATCTATCTATCTCAGATTTAAAATTAACAACTGTTTTAGCTTCAACTGCTGTTTGTGGAAGAGAGTCCAAACCTCTAGCACCTTTGATTGAAGAAATGCTTCCTATCGTCTCTGCTGAATGTGGGTAGCATGGTAGCACAGCGGGTAGCACTGTTGTTTCACAGCTCAAGGGTCCCAGGTTCGATTCCCGGCTTGGGTCTCTGTCTGGAGTCTGCACGTTCTCCCTGTGTCCTCCGGGTTTCCTCCGGGTGCCCATGTTTCCTCCCACAAGTCCCGAAAGACACGCTGTTAGGTAATGTGGACATTCTAAATTCTCCCTCAGTGTACCCAAACAGGTGCCGGAATGTGGCGACTTATTTTTATCTATTCTGTCTTTTCCTGTTAATATCTTGAACATTTTGATCAGATCACTCCTTAACCTTTTAAATTCCAGTGGAAACAGGCCTAATTTGTGTCATCTCTCATCGTAACTTAATCTCTGTAGTCCAAGTGTAATTTCTGTAAACCTACATTGCACTCCCTTCAAGGCCAAAATATCCTTCCTAAGGTGTGGTGCCCAGAACTACTCACAGTACTCCAAGTGGGGTCTAACTAGGGTTTTGTATAACTACAGCATAACTTCTGTGCCTTGATACTCCAATCCTCTAGATATAAAGGCTCACATTCCATTAGCTTTTTGATTATTTTCTGAACTTGTTTGTTGTATTTTAAAGATCTATGCACCTATCCCTGATTATCGACTCCAGCAATTTCCCCACCACAGATGTTAAGCTAACCAGTCTGTAATTCCCTGCTTTCCCCTTTTCACCCCTCTTAAAAAGTGGAGTGACATGTGCTATTTTCCAATCCAGGATTTTCCTGAATCTAGGAAACTCTGAAAGGTTATAGTTAGGGCATCTACAATGTGTTCCCCTACTTCCTGTAATACCCTGAGATGGAAACCGTCAGGTCCTGGGGTTTTGTCACTCTTTAGCTCCATTGACTTTCTAGTTTTTGATGCTGTACTTATATTAATTGTATTAAATCTCCACCTTCTATTGACTATTAATTTTTTAAAACGTCCGGCAAGTTATCTTCCTTTTCAACTGTAAATGCTGAGGCAAAGTAATTGTTCAACATGACTGCCATTTCCCCATTATCAATGACAATAGTGGGCCCTCATTGCCCTTGATCACCTGCTTTCCCTTTATATAACTATAACATTTCTTCTTATTGATTTTGATGTCCCTTGCAAGTTTCTTTTCATAATCCCTTTTAGTAGCTTTTATAAGCTGCTTTGCTGGTCTTTGTATCTATCCCATTTGTCTGGATCTATGTTTTGCATTTTTGTAAGCCCTTTCTTTTAGTTTTATGCTGAACCTAACCTCTTTAGTTAGCTGTTCATTTTGTGGAGTGGAGTTTTTTCCTCTCAAGGGTTTATACTCACTCTGTATCACATTAAATGTTTCTTTGAATATTTTTCACTGTTCTTCAGCCATTTGACCCATTAACAGACCTTCCCAGTTTACCGTGGACAATCTCCGTCTCATCCCGCTAAAGTTTTACCAAGTCTAAAATTCTGGTCGCTGATTCATACTTTCAAACGCGACATTGAATTCAATCATATTGTGATCACTATTTCATAAATGTTCATGCCCAGTTAGGCCACAAATTAAATTTGGCTCATTACTCATAACTAAATCTAATATTGCCTGTCCCTTGTTACATCCAGAACATATTGATGTCGGAAACTATCCCGGACACATTCCAGAAATTCGCAACTTTCTGCCTCTCCCAGTCTATGTGGACGTTAAAATCCTCCATTAATACTACTCTGCCTTTGTTACACACTTGCCCAATGTCTGTAATTGTACAATTTAACACCTCAGAACAACTGCCAGGGGGTCAATACACAACACCCATTAGTTTTAGATCATTTTCTGTTCCTCAGTTCCACTCATATGGGGCAGGATTCTCCAACCCCCCCACCGGGCTGGAGAATCGCCGGGGGGCAGCGTGAATCCCGCCCCGCCTTTGGCTGCCGGATTCTTCGGCGACGGTTAAAAGCCTGCAGGCAGTATTCAGGTCTGTGGGACTTTTAAATCTCTATTTTGGAGGGTCGGTAATGTAAAACACTCTTTCTCTCAGCTGAGGCTAGCAAAGTACCCTACAGCCGACCTTTGAATGTTCCACTTCTGAGTTAAAGGCTGAAGCCGACTTTTCTCAACTGATGACCTGTGGTTAAAGACCTTTCTCTCTGCAGTCAGTTCAACCTGTGGAAGGACCTAGTCGAGCACTACCTGCAGGAAGAAGGGGTTGTTTAAAAACCTAGTGAAATCCTCAGGTGAAGAGTTCTAATATTTACCTCAGTGGATCTGAGGGTTAGATGACTCTCTGGGGGAATTCTACCACCTCCATGCTCTCATTGAAGACAATCATTAGGAAAGGCAAACCAACCGAGGAGTTTGACACTTCATGTCCTTGGAAGATCGCAGACCACAAAACCACAACCTCAGCAGCGAAGATCCTCAAATCTCTCATACCTCTTAATCCCTGTTATTTCTGAACCTTTCCTACCCCTTCACTGCATATATGTTTTGTGTGGGTCTGGGTGGAGTGTGGGACGGCTTTTTGGGAGTTATTTAGACAAGTAGACCCTTGTTCCATTATTTCCATTGTATGTTCATCTTTTACTCTTATTATAAATAAACTTTCTTTTTACTATTTTATCGATACATCTGGTGCCTGTAACTCACTGGAACAGTCAAAGGTTAAGGATCTCAGGAAAATACCGGAATTATTGGTTAATTCACTTTTGTTGGGATTCCTGGGTCTGTGGGTCTGGAATTGACCTTGCACTCACCCAGTGTGTCATAATAGTCCGCCTCTCTCCACGCTGTTTCTCACTCTGAATCTGCTCTCCCTCGTCCCGCTGCTTTAACTGGCCAGGTCCGCCTCTCTCCACGCTGTTTCTCACTCTGAATCTGCTCTCCCTTTCACCGCTGCTTTAACTGGCCAGGTCCGCCTCTCTCCACGCTGTTTCTCACTCTGAATCTGCTCTCCCTTTCACCGCTGCTTTAACTGGCCAGGTCCGCCTCTCTCCACGCTGTTTCTCACTCTGAATCTGCTCTCCCTTTCACCGCTGCTTTAACTGGCCAGGTCCGCCTCTCTCCACGCTGTTTCTCACTCTGAAGCTGCTCTCCCTTTCACCGCTGCTATAACTGGCCAGGTCCGCCTCTCTCCACGCTGTTTCTCACTCTGAAGCTGCTCTCCCTTTCACCGCTGCTTTAACTGGCCAGGTCCGCCTCTCTCCACGCTGTTTCTCACTCTGAAGCTGCTCTCCCTTTCACCGCTGCTATAACTGGCCAGGTCCGCCTCTCTCCACGCTGTTTCTCCCTCTGAAGCTGCTCTCCCTTTCACCGCTGCTTTAACTGGCCAGGTCCGCCTCTCTCCACGCTGTTTCTCACTCTGAATCTGCTCTCCCTCGCCCCGCTGCTTTAACTGGCCAGGTCCGCCTCTCTCCACGCTGTTTCTCACTCTGAAGCTGCTCTCCCTTTCACCGCTGCTTTAACTGGCCAGGTTCGCCTCTCTCCACGCTGTTTCTCACTCTGAATCTGCTCTTCCTTTCACCGCTGCTTTAACTGGCCAGGTCCGCCTCTCTCCACGCTGTTTCTCACTCTGACGCTGCTCTCCCTTTCACCGCTGCTTTAACTGGCCAGATCCGCCTCTCTCCACGCTGTTTCTCCCTCTGAAGCTGCTCTCCCTTTCACCGCTGCTTTAACTGGCCAGGTCCGCCTCTCTCCACGCTGTTTCTCACTCTGAATCTGCTCTCCCTCGTCCCGCTGTTTTAACTGGCCAGGTCCGCCTCTCTCCACGCTGTTTCTCACTCTGAATCTGCTCTCCCTCGTCCCGCTGTTTTAACTCACCGAATCCCCCTCTCTCCACGCTGTTCCTCACTCTGAAGCTGCTCTCCTTTTTGTAAATCAGATGGTTTTTTTATGACATTCGACAACGGTTTCATGGTCATGATTAGACTTTTAATTCCAGATTTTTATTGAATTCAAATTTCTCCATCTGCCACGATGGGGCTCAAACCAGGGATCATTACCTTAGGTCTCTGGATTACTAGACCCGTGATAATAAAACTACACCACCGTCTCCCAATGATAGTACTCACTGCTGCCGCTGTTCAATGGTAGTGAAGGAAGTTAATGTTTGTGGAAGCATGCCAATCATGAGGGCTGCTTTGTCCTGGATGGTGCCCGGGCATGAGTGGCTGGCAGCCAAGCAGGGGACGAGGATTGCGTAGATGACAACCCACTGGATGGTAAGATTCTGGGTTCTGTATCACACTTTGATCGGGCTGAGTACAGAAGGAGGCTGATGGGTCTGCACAATAAAATGCTAGGTGCATTGGGAATCCAGAAAGTATGCTGCCACTGTCAAGGAGCATGGAGGAACCCTGCACCAATCTGAGACAGGGCTTTCTGCAGGAGCATCTGTTGCAGGGTGGTTAACATTATCAACAAACCTGGGGATCAAACCATGATGCAATAGCCAATGGCCGATATCTCAGCTTCCATTGCAGATTCCACCTGAAGTCTGAGTGTTGCAATGGAAGCTCAGACTGGGGTCATGCAAGGTCAGCTTGCTGTCATCATGGCTTTGGATAATAATGTGAAAGGGAGCTTGCAGGGCAGCCCAACAACCTTTAACAGATTATTTGGACTGCTGAAGCACTGCCCTGCGGGAAGTGACAGTAGTAGGGGCCTAAACCTCTTGTTCTATCACTGCTTGGGAGCACTACGTCAGGTAAAGCCACATGGAAGACAGACATTGTATAAGGGCGAATAGTTGATTTTGAGTGCAATATGGAATGATTTGATTGATAAATTTGGTCTGGAACAAATATTTTGTGATGGTTTGTATTTTTGATTACCTCATCTCTTCCTCTTCACCTTTCCTCCTTCACTTCGTGTTCCTGCCCCTGAGCTGGTCACTCTATATCTGGTGGCTACGGCTATTCCCTCTTAATGGGGAGGTTGTGCAGAAAATGTGGCCTCTGTTCATTCTCCACGTCATTCTGTATTCTAACTGTAATGCCTCTTCAAGTACCCATTTCTGTCAGCACAGTGAAGCTTGGCACCTGCTTTGCTAAGTGCTGCAGGGGTCCTCCAGAGCAGTCCAGGCAGTGGAAACACTGTTGGGATAAGGAGCTGGAGAAGGGTTGCCCTCTGAAGCTGCACTTGTAGCTACAGCATGTAACAGACATCTTATTGAAATGTAGTCATCGTACATAGTGCTCCTCACTGAGGTTCAGGTAGCAGGATTGTTCCCTGGGCAGGTATGGCCTCCTGCTGAAAACCCTTCTCCACCTCCTTATCCCAACAACTTGTCTTGCTCTGTGTAACCTCGGTTCATTTTTGAGTCATTCTGTATGCCAAGTGCAATGCCTATTAGAGTGTCCATTTCTGGGAACAACTAGTTTGTACGTGAGCTTTGAAATCACAAAAGATCTTTCACCACCTGCCACACTACTTCCTGTAGATGTCTGCAAACTTAAAACAAATTTAGAAAGTACAACGCACTTGTAGAATGTAAGCAACAGCCAGAACAAACAATCAGAGACTCAGTTGAGAGTAGTTGATGATTCCTTTGAATAGGACTAGTGGGGGTTCTTCCTGCAGCTGAACATGTGTTCAACTGTATGAGGTTGAGAGGGAGAATACTTTGGAGCATTAAGCATTGTGCCCTGATGATGTGCCTATTCTGCACTTCCAGTGGCCATTCACTGAGAGTCTACTCTTGTGGGAATGTCTATCCACATTAGTTAGTATTAGTTCAAGCAGCAGGACTCAGGAAAGCATAGTCTGAAGGGAGTAGAAATTGGCGAAAGGGAAGTGAAGAAGGGGAGAATCTGACAGTGCTACTTTCTATGAGTGAGAATGATGTTGAATCTGAATACACTCTCGAAGAATCGTAGGGTCTTTCTGGGTGGATCAAGCAAAATGGACCTTCTGATCTGAAAAATATCTGTAACTTTGTAAAGATGGTCTAGTCAATGCTGATTTCCAACCAGTTGGAGCAGATTCTCAAACTGCTAATTGTTTGCAATTGCTTCTACTGCATGAAAACATCCAGAGACAGGATGCACAACGTTTAAAAAAACTAGCTGTCGCCAACAACGTCTTGCATTTATATAGCACTTTTAATGTAAGAAACCATCCCTACATGTTTCACATTGGATGTGTCATTGGGAGAAGACTTTAATCAATGCTACTAAGCCTCCTCAAGACAGTATGTTTAAACGGAAGATGGTAATGTGAATAAAATCAGATTATAACAATGAAGTGTCAAAGCCAAAACATTAGGATATAAAGATGATGAAAACACATTACAGTAGCAGGCTCAATGCCATCAAAATTTACTTGCAAACTAAATGGATTGCAAACATGGGTTGGAGAAGTTTCTTCTCTTCCAGATTAGCAACAATTTATTTGCCGCTGTGCAGTTGAAGTAGGTCATATTTTCTTTGCATTGATGGCATGTCTAAATAATCCCATTAAAGCTGTCACATAACAGGCCAAAACAGCTTAAGTGCATACATGTTCTCCGTTACATTCCTGATTCAGGAAATATAATAGATTCAGCAGTTAAGAAAAATGATACAATTCATTTTCACCAAACTTCTGCTAGTCTGCTAGTTGTTCTATTTTCATCCAGCACTTGTACTAATGTGATTTATTTGGAACCATGGAACAGAATTTATGATAGTGGCTTTTAAGTCTGTAGATTTGATACCCTGGGGCACCAAAGGTTGCGCTCAACATGAACATTGATGACTAAAAAAAAAGATTGCCATTTCAGCCTTATTTTGACAATGGAATTAAGAAATTATTCACCACCCTCAGACTGAACTTGGAGTCTACATTTTACATCAAGCATTGGAAGATTTCTGCATATTATTAACTTTGAGGACATTCATTTAAAAATGTTCGACAATGATATGCCTTTCTCTGATTAAATTTCACAATATTGGGTATTTAGGAAACTTACAGAAAATCAGGTGCATAGGTGTTACCTGAGCTGAAGCATGTATGTGCTTTGAAAGACATACTCCAGGGATTATGTAACTTCTTGTACTAGGTTTCAGTATAACAGCTTTATAAATGTTTAATGGACTTTTCATTACATTTGAAATAAAATATTAAGAGTACACATAAAATATTTACAATATAGTAATAGCCGGCTTTTGAAGAAACAGGCTGACAAAGTAAATAAAATGTTTGAAAAACAAACATACAAAAATATTTTAAAAACAAAATCAATAAACTGGAAGCTTACGCACCAGCTTTTCAACTTGTCAAACATCTGTGTTGCACAAAGCATGACTTATATTAGCGGGAAATGTTATGCTGAGAAGATTAATAGTTTCAGAGCATGAACATTTTTGCTTTACTGTGGTGGTTTCAACATTTTTTCCTTTCTTACTCTTTTGCACCCTTTCTGGAGTTTTTTTCTCGACCAATTCTCTCTTCTCTGGTTCTTTTTTTTCAAAACTGTTCTTCTGTTGCCTTGTTTCACTGGTGTTATGATCTGGTTCGGGACAGTTAACATTTAAAAAGAAGTCCAAATACCTTGCTTTACCCAATAAAATTACGCCACAAGATTTCTTTTTCTTTTAACAAAATAAACTTGATTGTATACAAAAGACTTCAACCAAAGCAAGCATTATTAACTTAACAATATGGTTCATAACTAGGCATGTTATACACTTGCCTGGATGAGTGCAGCTCCAACAACACTCAAGCAGCTCAACACTGTCCAGGACAAAGCAGCCCACTTGATTGGCACCCTATCCACCGCCTTCCTCATTCACTCCCTCCACCATTTTAGGAGCAGTGTGTGCCGTCTACAAGATGCACCACAACAACTCCCTAAGATTCCTTTGACAACACCTTCCAAGTGATGACCTCTACTACCTGGAAGGAGAAGAGCAACAGAACGTGGGAACACCATGTTTCAAATTGCCCTCCAAGCCACACACCATCCTAATCGGAACTATATTGCCATTCCTTCACTGTAACTGGGTCAAAAGTTTGAAACCCCCTCCCTACAGCACAGTGGGTGTACCTACACAAAATGTACAGCGGTGGTTCAAGAAGGTGGTTCACCATCACTTTCTCAAGGAATGGGCAATAAAAATGCTGGCCTGGCTAGTGGACCAGTACTAAACCAGACAATATTCCTCAGCTCTAGCCTTTCTCAAAAGTAAAGTTTCATTCATCCTCTCTTGATTGTGGAAGACCAGTTCCTTGTCCTGGTTACATTTTAATTTTTCCAAGCTAATTCAGCTGATTACCTTCTTTTACAATAAGACACTACAAGGCCCACTGTAGGTTCTCCCACTAGCTTCAACCTAGCCAATCTTCCAATTCCGTTTTCGCACAAGATTCAAACTGAGATTAAGCCTCACACACCCTCCATGCAGTCAATGCGGAAGTTAATATTCTAGTCAACTTACAGTGCAAGTTTGTTTAACTGTCATTTAGTTTGGTTATTTCTCACAGTAAGCTGCAAACCACATGAGGTCTAAACTGCAATTAAACTCTCTGCCACCAAACATCCAGATAAACTGAAACCAGAGAGCCTTCCTGAGATCCATCCATCTCCGTGACAACATAACCTGTCTATACTATCCTCAAACTGACCTCCAAGCCAATTATTCCTCATTTTAAATTTCCTCTTTGATCTGGTGAAGAAAATGGGTTTTACTGAATGTTTCTAAACTAATTTAGCTATACTTCCCAAAACAAAAACATCTCTCTGGACTGCCAGACTTGCAAGGATTAGCAGACATCTTGGGCATGATTCAGCCGAGTTAAAGTCCACTGAACGGCATATTTAGCGGAATGTTTCACGGCGCCTGCAACGCCAAAAATATCTCAGGTATTCAATGTCACGTTACAGTTTCTTTTGGCTCTGTGGAGATTCTCTCCATCGAGGCTACACTCGAGGGGTTTCCTGCTGCCCAGCTTCAGCTCCCGACCAGGAAAGACTCCTCGCACAACGAAGCGCCATGTTGGAAGGCTGCCCCGATATTTCTCTGCTCCCCCCCACCCCACCCTACCCCCCATTTCTGTGACTCCCCTCAACCCCCAACCTTGGTGAGGGCCCGGGGAACACTGCCCACCTCTATCTGGCAAGGCTCCACCGCCCCGACCCCGAACCCTGGAGCATTGGCTGATGACTTGCTGTTATACGTGTCGGAACCGAGTGTGTCGATAGGGGGAATATTGGAGTTGCTTCGGTGTTTGGGTCTTTCTCAGGGTACAAACAAAATCTGGAAAAGAGTATTTTGTGGTGTCTCGGCCGGGGGTGGGGACAGGGGTGGGGGGGCTGCCATTCCATAGGGCAGGGACTCACTTTAGGTACCTGGGGGTGCCGGTTGCCCAGGAGTGGGGGGGGGCTCCGCAGGTACAACATTTCTAGTTTGGTGGGGAGAGTGAAAGCTGATCTGGCAAGGTGGGATGGTCTCCCTCTGTCACTGGCGGGTCGGGTACAGACGGTTAAAATGAACGTGTTGCCGCGATTTCTGTTTATTTTTCAATGCCTATCGATTTTTCTGCCAAAGGCTTTTTTCAGAGCGATTGGGGGAAGGATTACTTCGTTCATATGGGGAGGGAAGGTGGACAGAGTTAGAAAGATGCTGCTACAGAGGGGAAGGCAGGCAGGGGGTTTGGGTCTTCCGAACCTGATGTATTACTACTGGATGGCAAATGTGGAGAAGGTGCGGAGCTGGGTAAGAGGTGTTGATTCCCAGTGGGTCAGAATGGAGGAGAGTTTGTGCAGGGGTTTGGGATTAAAAGCACTAGCAACAGCGCCGCTTCCGATAGCCCCGGGGAAATACTCAGGGAGTCCGGTAATAATAGCTTCATTGAAAATTTGGAGGCAGTTTCGCCAACACTTCGGGTTGGGGGCAAGGTCAAGGGAAATGCTGATTCGGGGAAACCACAGATTTGAGCCAGGGAGGTGGGATGACATTTTCGGAAATGGGAGGAGAAGGGGATTAAGACACTAAAAGATTTGTTTCTTAGGGGTCGGTTTGCAGGACTGAAGGAGCTGGAAGTGAAGTATGGGCTGGAGCAGGGGGGAATGTTTAGATACATGCAGGTTCGAGATTTTGCCAGAAAGGAGATACAGAGCTTCCCGGTGGAGCCGGCCTCCACATTGCTGAAGGAGGTGCTGACGACAGGGGGACTGGAGAAGGGGGTAGTGTCAGCGGTTTACGGAGCTATTTTGGAAGAGAAGAAGGCACCGCTGCAAGGGATCAAAGCAAAGTGGGAGGAAGAGTTGGGAGAGGATATGGAGGAGGGATTCTGGTGTGAGGTGCTTCGGAGAGTGAATGCCTCCACCTCGTTCGCGAGGTTGGGGCTGACAGTGCTGTAGGTGGTATACAGAGCACACCTCACGAGGGCGAGGATGAGCCGATTCTTTGAAGGAGTAGAAGATGTGTGTGAATGTTGCGGGGGGCCCCGTTTATCACGTTCATATGTTTTGGTCCTGTCCCCAAAGCTAGAGGATTACTGGAAGGAGGTTTTTAGGGTAATTTTGAAAGTGGTGCACGTGAAACTGGATCCAGGCTCCCGGGAGGCCATATTCAGGGTGTCGGACCAGCCAGGGTTGGAAACGGTTGCGGAGGCAGATGTCGTAGCCTTCGCCTCGTTGATTGCCCGAAGGTGGATCCTGATAGGTTGGAGAGCAATTTCTCCACCCTGTGCCCTGGCGTGGCGGGGGGGCCTGTTGGAATTCTTGACTCTTGAGAAGGTTAAGTTTGAATTGAGGAGAAGGATGGAGGGGTTCTACAATTCATGGGCATTATTCATTATGCACTTTCAAGAACTGGATAACATGGATTAGTTGGGGTGGGTGGGTGGGAGGGTCGGGGCGAGGGGGGCGGTGTGTGTTAATGGTGACTATGGGTGATTCCTGATTCCTTTTTGTCATCTGTTTATGTGAACATGCGGGCTAATGTTTGGAGTTTGGTGGATGGGCTCGATGTTATTGTTATGGGGATTGACATATTTGTTACTGATTATTGTTTATTGTTGGTGGGTGTAAATCTGGGAGAAAATGTGAAAAAGGAGGAGAATAAAGAAATATTTTTAAAAAAAATAATAACACCTGGGCACCCTGACAGTGCCACCTGGGTGACATTACCACGATGCCAGGTAGGCAGTGCCATTATGCCTATGTGCCGGGAGGAGCGCTAGGGTGACATCTGTGCTCGACCACCCAGGGGTCTGCTATGGCCTGGGAGATCCGCCCAAGTGCCACTGCGACTGATCCACGTTTGTGTGGACCAGTACTAAAAGGCGCCCTGGCGAGGTCTCCCAGGCAATGGGTGAATCCAGGGTCTGAGTATTTAAATTCATTTAAGTTCATTTAAATATTCTGATCTGGATCTCGCCCTGATTTGCTCCGGCACAATGGGGTTGCTGAATCCCTCCCCATATCACCAGCTCTTTAGCTAAGTAAGCCCACCTACTGTTTTATAATCTTTCTAGCAATTATTCTCTTACAATATGGCCCCAAACTTGTAAATTTAATGGACTCCAAGCTTGCTTTAATTTTTTTTTTAATAAACATTTTACTGAGGTATTTTCGGTATAGCAACAACAACAAAATAAACAATATACATGAAACCATAAACGTAGTGCAAAAGCCTTTCATACAGGTCCCACCCTTATTAACCCCCTACTCTAATTTAAACTACTCCCCCCCCCTCCCACCCCCGTCTGCTGACGATTAATTTTCCGCAAAGAAGTCGACGAACGGTTGCCACGGTGAACTCTAACAGTGACCCTCTCAAGGCGAACTTGATTTTCTCAGCTTGCTTTGATCCTATTTTCTATGGTTAAACTTAAATGTCGAAAAGTGAAAATTGTATTCCAGAGCATGAGTCACGAAGATATTTGCTACACATCTCTAACCTTCAATGCTTGCTGACAGCAATATTAAGCATTATGTTCAAATTGACACGTATTCCAATAACTACAGTAAACACTAACTTGGTAATGTAATTATGTTGTATAGAGTTTAGCAAATTCTAAGTGAACAGATTAAGTTTCTATTTTGAATTTTGTAAACTGAGATGTCAATCTCGAAAATGTGTACTATAAAATATAAATGCAATATTTAATTTGAATAAATGACACTGTTTTAAATATTCATGTGTAAAACTGAAAATAAACTGATACATTAGTGGGTGTTGTAAACCAAACTTGAAGTTCTGCCCATTTTCAGCAATACTGTGGCTCTCACTGCTAAAAGAAAATTCCATTTCTATCATTTCATTGACTAATAAATTGCTGACTGAGAATTTATCCTGTGGGGTTTTTTCCTGATTATTTCCTATAACCTCAGCCCAGATTGGTGCAAACTCCGGAGAAACGTCTGTGTACACTGTTTCGTGAGGGCTTCTCAATCTTCCATTGATGTTATCGTGATGGATTGAGAGAACCAGAATCACCATGATTTCTAGGTGATTGTACCAATAGTGGAACCTTTCAAAATGCAATAAATAATTGTTAGCCATTACCATCCTTCTGTTTTCTTTTGTTCTGTACACTTCAATTGTTTTTTTATTCATAGATTTTTTTCTTAACTACTGGGGCGGCACGGTGGCACAGTGGTTAGCACTGCTGCCTCACAGCTCCAGAGTCCCGGGTTCAATTCCGGCCTCGGGTGACTGTGTGAAGTTTGCACTTCCTTCCCCTGCCTGCGTGGGTTTCCTCCGGGTGCTCCGGTTTCCTCCCATAGTCCAAAGGTGTGCAGGTTAGGTGGCTTGGCCATGCTAAATTACACCTTGGTGTCCAAAAGGTTGGGTGGGTATACAGGGTTACGGGGTGGAGGTGTGGGCTTAAGTAGGGTGCTCTTTCCAAGGGTCGCTGCTGACTCGATGGGCCGATTGGCCTCTTTCTGCACTATAAATTCCATGAGATCTATGAAAACTGATGACCTTATTGAGAGTGCTGTCTTGAACGGATTACTGAACTGTACACTATAAAGACGTTGAACAGAAAGCCATGGTCGATGATGAAGCACCATTTAATGTTGATTCCATGTTAATTCAATTCCTTTACACTGTTAATCTCAGTGACTCTTATATATTAGTGTGCCCAATAACAAAGATGGACAGAAATGGGTGTCGTAAATATTAATATTAATTGTAACATTCACCTTGAGTGAGAGATATCTTCGGTCACTGCTCCAAATAATGTTCCCTCACCACCAACCTTATTTTTCTTCCCAGCCTCAAGCTGAACATGAATGCTAATTTATCCTGTCCAATCCTGAGTTGAGTTCCAATGCATATTCCTTCCTTTTGTGATTAATGTAAGAATTTTTAATATAGATTATATATATATATCTGTTGCAGTAATATCATTAAAGAACCTAGGTTAAGGCAGCCAATCTGTGTGTCTGCTACGGCTGCAATTAAGATGTCGTAAAAGCGAGATAATCTTTCATTCCAACCAAGCACTTGTATACCTATGTGGGGTTAATGGAATATTGTGGGCGGGATTCTCCCGCAATTGGCGAACTGGCCCGATGCTGGCGCCAAGAACGGTGCGAAGCACTCTGGCGTCGGGCCAACCGGAAGTTGCAGAATCCTCCGCACTTCCTGGGGCTAGGATGGCGCCGGAGGGGATGGCGCCACTCCAACCGGCGCTGAAGGGACGGCATGGTCTCGCGCATGCGCTGAACCGCTGGCGTGGTCCCGCGCATGCGCAGACCGGCCAGCATGTTCTGGTGCATGCGCAGGGGGGTGTCTTCTCCGTGCCAGCCATGGCGGAGCCCTACAGAGGTCGGCGCAGAAGGAAGGAGTGCTCCCAAGGCACAGGCCCACCCGCAGACCGGTGGGCCCCAATCGCAGGCCAGGCCACCGTGGGGGCTCTCCCTGGGGCTGGATCCCCCGCGCCCCCCCGAGGACCGCACCAGCCAGCCTACCAGCCAGCTCCCGCTGTGTGGGACCATGTAGATAATTTGGGACATTGGGTGAAATTCTCTGCTTCACAATGCCGGAAACGTTAACCGTGATTGGGCGGGGAATTAAGCATCTGGCCAAAGCCGGTGTCCACGCCCGGCGCCAATATGTGCACCATGCTCCGGTCCCTCGCTGATGCCGATAATGAGGCTTGCATCCCTGGCCGGCAGCGGCATGCAAAACCGGTATTTGCATGCATTTAGGTGTGATTAGCGGTTTGGACACGGTATGCTCCACCCTTCCACTATGCTCTGTTCCTCTCAGGTGGAAGTCTCATGGGAGGGAATTACTACAAGTATTTACAAACACGGACTGGGTTCTATGGCTGCGAAGGGGAAGCAGTAGGCTAAAAGAACACTGAAAAACTATTGAAAACTGGCGAGCTTGCTGGGGTGGTTGCCAGGAGCAGTAGTGGGTAATGACTTGGTGCCGAGTCCGTGGACTAGGCTTGTCCCCCGTGGGATCAGGGTGGCCTGGCTCTGACCGCCATTTTACTGACCTGTCATATTTTAAACCCACCCTCTTACAGGCTCCTGGCTGCTCACGCAGTTGAGTGCTGCCTGTGTCCTTTAAATACTCAGTGGGCCTCTAGTCATCTGGGAGCCAACCCAGACCCCCCCCCTCTGGAAGCCATCATACCCCAGCAGCATCATCAAGGGTCAAGCTCAATCAGGAGCCCACTAGATGTTGGCACTCCTCAGAAGAGCTGCTCCATTGCAGAGAAAGCATGGGATCAGCTGAGCTCACCCCAACCAGAGCTCACCCACACCGCAGCCTTTGGAACCCCTGGACACTGCCCCTCTCAGTACAGAGGATCCACTCGTGACCCCCACCCCTCCGGATAGCCAGCTCTCTCCTTCTGCTGAGACTGGCAGCGTTGACTGCCTCTGCCATCACCTCCCAAGCAGTTCAGGAGGGCAGGCTTGAGTCTACAGCCCACACCGGGGGACAGTGTATCCCTCCACTCCTCACTGTCATGGAGCTGTGGGTCCACCTCGGACTCCAACCTCCGGGGGAGGGGGGGGGAGGGGTGCAGGGCTTCTCTGCACTGCAGTGAGTGTGTGGTAAGCGGAGCACTTAAAAACAGCTCCAGCAGCCAGGCTCTTTGGCGCTAACTCTGGCCCCACCAGTTACAACGCCCGTTGGGTCGGAAATTGCTCGGAATTTGCGCCAGAGTGCTGGCCCATCAGCATGGCTGGAATTGCTCCACGAAGAGAAGCCGCAACGGGAATGTGAGCCACACTCAATGCAGTCCTAGCATCAACACTTATGGCGGGATTCTCCGATCACCGATGCCGAAATTGGTTTCGCTGATCAGCCGGAGAATCCATTTTTCCGGCGGATAGGAGTCGGCGCCATTCTTCCGATGCTCCGCCCCCTTAAAAACGGCGTACCGAGTACACCGCATGCTTATTGTCACAAGTAGGCTTCAAATGAAGTTACTGTGAAAAGCCCCTAGTCGCCACATTCCAGCGCCTATTCGGGGAGGCTGGTACGGGAATTGAACCGTGCTGCTGGCCTGCCTTGGTCTGCTTTCAAAGCCAGTGTTTTAGCCCCTGTGCTAAACAGCCCCTGTGCTAAACAGCCCCTGTGCTAAGCAACCCATGCCATCAGGATGGCCTTAGGATGTCACCTGAGGCCCTCCCCCAATGCTCTATCCCCGATGGGCCAACTTCCCGACGATGTGGGACACATGCCCTCTCACTTTTCGGAAGCCTGGCATGGCAGCTGCGGACTGTGTCCGGCGCCGCCAGTCGGGGGGGGGGGGGGGGGTGGAGGAGCCATTCCATTGGAAGGGGGCTTCGACAGGGGCTGGGGGACTAGTGGGGGTTGGTCCGGGGGTGGCGGTCACGGGCCTGGCCATTCTGCCTCCATATCGGCAGGTAAAGCCGGGAGCTTTACGTGGCACGGCTGCTAGCCCCTCACCGGTCCCGGAATCGGTGAGGGTTTGCCACCAATTTTGGCGTTGTAAAACGCCTGTGAATTCTCCGTTTGAGTCGGCACATAGCTGCTGAAACAGAATCCAGCCCTTAGCCTCCCAAATGGAGAATTTTGCCCACTGTGTTTAGATTTAGGCAAGCTGGTCATGGATATTTGAGTGGGATACAGATGATGTAATTAATGTCGCAAGCAGTTTGGCTGTCGGATTTTCAGTCTCACAAGGACAGCAGGCAGTTCCTGAAAGGATCTCTCTCTACCTTTCTGAAAGGAATTCTCTACAAAACAACATCCTTGGGTTTGCTAACTTTATTTACAAGTGGCTTTTGACCTGTATTGTGCTTTGCTTAATTGGAGATGACATTAATGTGTTTAATACTATGTTAATAATAATGTTTGTTTTAATATAAAAGATCCCTATTTGCCAGTGGAATCACTCTTGGAGTAAAGTATCCTTTCCTCAGTTTACAAACTGAAAGATTGTTGGGGTTTCTCGTCTGGTTTCCTTTATAAATTGGAGTCTGGTCTGGTACCATAACACCTTCACCAAGGTTGCCTACTTCCATCTCAATACCTTCAGCACATCTCAGTTACTCTACATTCACATATGCTTTCAACATCAGGCCTAATTACTCCAATAAAAGCAAAGTTGCTGCAGATGCTGGAAATCTGAAATAAAACAGAAAATGCTGGATAAACACAGCAGGTGGAGACAGAAATAGAAACTGAGTTAATGTTTCAAGTCCAATATGACTCGAAGAAGAAGTTCCGAAGAATGTTAAAATCCACACCTTTTATTGAACTTTTGATCAACCTTTCTAATCTCATCCTCTTGTACTCAGTTTCAGTTCTCTCCTGGCCCCTGGGAAAAACCTGATTACATTTTTCAAAGTTGGAAGAACTATGTGATTTTAAATTATTGCTGTTAACTTACATTTTAAGATCTTGATGGGATATTCATTTTATTTATTGTTTCATTGATTGATGTAGCTTGCAGAATAATGGTAGAGTTGGCTCATTTTGGATGTGTCCAGCATTCTTTTACTTGTGCTATACACCAATTATTCAGCAGGACCCAAAACCTTCGAATGTTACTGAGGGGTACGACTTGCTAAAAGGCATATTTCAAAGCCTTTGTATCACAGTGTTAGCAGACTACGCTTCAGGAACTATGTGCGATTGACATGGAGAATTTCTGGGCACAATATTGACAGTATGACTAAAAGTGATCTTCTTTGGTGATAAAATTAGACAGGACTTGAAAACGAGCATAGGGATTGTGATCCAGGATTACCCATTAACATTGCTCCCTATGCAAGCAGCAGGCACACTTCTTTTTGCTCACTAATTTAAATGATTGTAGCATACAGTCAGCACTAAACATGCGACTGAGATGCAACAAAGAGAAAGCCAGCCTGCACTTCTGAAAGCCAATCTGCACCTCACCAGGGGGAGTGTATTGTGGCCGGATAAGGTGGTAGAATTCATTCTAAAAGTGATTTTGTTGATGGGAACAAACCAGAATGGCCCAACTTGACCAAGAGGTGGCTCAGAGATACTTCAACACTCAACTGAAGGCTTTAGTGCAGGGTGTGGTGAGGAGGAGAGGTGTGGCAGCGGGATTCTCCGTCGCACCAGCTGGCCACTAGGGTTTCCCATTGTGGGCACCCCCTCGCCATCGGAAATCCCCGGGAGTGGGTGCACTGCCACCGTAACGGAGAATCCCAACAGCGGAGAATCCAGCCCATGATCTATTCCTAGGGGGTCAGGAGGCCGCACAGACAAACTTAATGAATGGAACCAGATCACCATGGAGATCAATGCCAAGAGTGAAGGCCAGAACTTGCATGTAATGCTGCTGAATGCTCATCGACCTCACACATGTGGCTAAGGTCAGTGAATGGTTCTTCAAATGCCATATCCCACCAACTGGCCCACTCAGTGCACCACATCCCCATCATTCACAATCTATCAAACATAACTCGTAAGTAACATTTACAGCTTTATTTTACACTCACTCACTTGGTACTGCTGCAGGCCCCACACACATATGTACAGCAAGACCTAATCACAGGGGCAGGCATGCCTGCATTCCCGAGCCCAGATGGAGAAGATGGAGTGACCATGGCTTGGGCCTTGTCTGGCAGAAAGCATCAAAGCTGACGGTATCCTCATCCAACGGTATCCTCATCTTCCTTCTCAGACATCATTTCCTCCTGGCCCAACAATGTTTTCTGATTTGCAAACTGTAGATGGTTACCCCAATCTCTGGCACCTGGCCACCTTGGCACTTCCAGCCTGGCATTCTGATGATGCCCGGGTGCCAGGTCTGCACAGCCAGTGGTTGGGCCGGGGTGGGGTGGGGGGCTTGCCAATTGGAGGGGTGGTTCGCTGGGGCTTCCCAGGGCCCTGGCTTAGGTTCGGGCTGAGGGCGAGGCATAAAGCAGGGGAGGACTGAAAGGGGGGAAACATCAAGGCTGGCGATCAAAGTGCCGCCCCGATCTGCAAAAGCCGTTCCTGCTGGTGAGATCAGCTCACCAGCAGGAAATCACTCTAAGAGCAGCCAAAAAAAACCCAGCAAAATGCCGTTGAATAGCAGGATGATTCTCGGCGCTGCAACTGCCGAGGATCACCCCAGCAAACGAGCTCGACAAGAGGACTTAGTTTTAAGTCCACTGAACCGTGCCCCATAACTCATTCGCACCAGTTCACAAGCTCAGACCATGACACTGCATGAACTTTAGAAGGTAGCTTAGAGGGGAGGGGGCCTGTACCTGGCATGTATAGCCTTCAGGCAGATGAGGATAGAGGCACGAATTGTGTAGGTTCCAGTTCGCTGGATGGCGAGGTTGCGGATGAGTTCCAGTACAGAGGACTCCAATGAGGACTTCAGTGAGGTTGCTTATAGAAGGTGGTGATGGGTATGCAGAATGAAATGACTGGTAGATTGTCAGACCTGTCAGAAAGTCTGCTGTCAATGTCAAGAAGCATGGAGGAGTCCCAAATTACGGTGGTTCAAATGCAGGTGGGTACAGCGGACTACCGCAGAACGAAGACATCATGACTGCTGCCAGAATACCGGGCATGGCTCTATATCATTTTCTGCTATGGTTATACAACAGCTGGAAGTTGGGGAAGAAAAATCCCTCTCAGTTCCAGTGTAGGTTAACGGTGACTTCTGTCACCCACAAATCAACATGTGTGCAGCTGATGCCACCTTGCATCATGGAGAACCCTGCAATCCTAGCGATGCCGAGAGCTCACTTTGCCTAATTCTCTCTGGTAAGAAAGAATGTAATGCATTCAGCTTTCTTGCAATATAGAGCCTTAGTGACCTCCCTTATGAAACAGCTGATACAAACGGGGAGATGTTGCAAATATTGTCTGCTCCAGGTTGGAAAGAACCAGATGACTGAAGGTTCATACCAGGTTACTGGCAAGGAGGTCCTTGTCCTGCTCGGAAGCTGCAGTTGTGACTGCAGTAGGTAGTAGTTTTCAGTGAGGGTATCCTCAGTGAAGTGGAGATGTCTGACACAGTGTTTGTTACTGAGGTTCAGGTCAGAATTACTGCTGGGGGAGGGGACAATGTGATGCAGGTGTGGGAAAGCAGCTTTTCCCCGAACTTTGGCACCACTCTTTTTGTGATCCTTCTTTTATCCTGTTTGCGCAGCACATGTTTGCCTAATCCAGGAGTTAGTACTCCATTGCATGTCCTTAGAAGATTTTTGGCTGAGTGTTGGAGAAAAAGTGCCAAGGATTCCTAAGAAATCTGGTGATAAAAGGAAGCAGTTGGCTGCAATGAGCGTTGAGCCACCTTTGCAATACGGCGACCTAACCTTTGAATGAGGTCTCAGCTCTTGCAATACGGCGACCTAACCTTTGAATGAGGTCTCGGCGCTTTCTAAGGCACCGTATGTGATGACTGCAAATATTATCAGAGTACTTGATGGAAAACCCAGCTTGTTGACATACAATCTGAATGCTTATGAGACTGAGCTACAAAATACTATTAAAAGGCTCGATGAAACGGAGGAAAGAATCTTGAACTTTGATAATGGTGCTTCCTCCGCAGAGGTTCACATTCAATACTTGGAAAACCAGCTGTGTGGTATGTCGGATAGCCAGGAAGATTTGCAGAACCGAGTCTGGAGAAAGAATGTCCGAGTCGTCAGTCTGCCAGAAACAGTGGAGGGTAAAGCTGTTGCTAAGTCCTTTGAGAGCTGGCTTTCGCGTTTCCTTGAGCTGGATGTGAAGGCTGTGCGCTTCAAGTTGGGACGGGTGCACTGTATCCTGTCTTTGAAGCCTAGGGACAATCAACGTCCCAGGCCCATAAATATTCACTTTTATAACTTTAGAGGCGTGAGGGGACCAGGCTCCATGAGAGAGTGAGGATCTCTTTTTTCCAAGACTTCTCAGCAGCAACGTAGCAGAAGCGCAGAAGTTTCAATGAAGTTAGAAAACAGCTCAAGGCAGCTGGAGTGAATTATACCCTGCTTTGTAGTGCGACCCTGAGGGTGATATCCGACAACTCCTTTAAGTCTTTCGACTTTGTAAAGTCCATAGAAGGCGAGGACTAGGACTGACAATCTGTAGTTCATTGAAATTTGAATTGTCGACTTTCTCTCTGCTATTTTTTAAAATCTGATTTTATTTTGTCATCTATCCTGTTTATTGGGTGTTAATGTTTGAGCAGTATACTGAATGTCTTAAACTTAAGAATCCCAGGGACATTTATTTGTGGTAATTGTGCCACATGCTAATTATCTGTCTTTTTCTCTTCTTATCCGTCGCTTTGTGATGGTAAGACTAGTTGTATTATATCCTTTCTTTACTCATGATAGAATTGAGTAGTGTCATTGCCGGGAGGTGGATGGAAGGTTAAGGTCTTTGTGGGTGGATCCAAAATGTGGGAGGGACATTTGGCTCCCATTCCCTTGTTGGCCTTTCTCTTCTCTTTTCGGAGGACTATGTCTCCTGATGGTAATGATGGTATGGCCGTAGGGTTAACCTTACGGCTGTAGCCACCTGGGTTGGTCACTTCCCGACTTTAAAATGGAGATCCGCTAAGAATGCAGGGAAATTCAGTCAACGCAGGAAAAACAAGCAGGTGCAACGTTTCCTGTATATCAGAACTTGCAGGAACCCAGACAGCACTGAAACTAACAACCATCTACATATCGATGAGCGATCCCCGGGAACAATTGGAAACAGTTAAGGTAACAAGGCCAAGCCAGACTCCTCGGCGCCAGCAGTAGCCAAGACAAAGGAAGGCCAACGGACACTTAGGAACCGGCCAGCGATCAGGGAACAGCTCCAGTATTGGAGAAATCGATCCAAGTGATCAGAACTTAGTCCAATCACTTGGAACCAGGTACAGGGTCCGCCCCGAAGGGGCGTGAAGCCCCTGGGGACTATAAAATAGAGTCCCCAAGTTCAATTTGTCCTTCTTGGCAGGGTCTCTCAGCAGCTCGAAACAACCCTTGACCGTGACCCGCCTAGTCGCTGCACCAACCAAGTAATTCTCCAGTCAACGCACGCTACGAGATAGGCGCTCCTAGCTACCAGTCTATACCAGCTATGAAGCCTGCAGACTCAGAATCGGACGAAAGGCCATTTGTTCCCCTGACCTGGTGGGCCAGTTCCAAAGTTAAGTATAGGCCTTATAGTGTTAGAGATAGTCCAGTAAGTAGAGTTTTATACATGAGTAGTGATTGACTGTGTATAATAAATGTGTTTTGATTTGAAACGTACTGACTGGTGTATTGAGTTATTGATCAGCACTTGAACCTGAACCTCGTGGTGGTATCATAAAGATACCTGGCGACTCTAAAGCAAAGGTTATAAAACAGAGCAAATTAAGTAAAGACACAACAAGCAACATTTACTAAGAGCCAACCAAAAGTTAGCAACATTTACTGGCGAACTCTGACGGGACTCGACTTAGAAGTGGCCTAACCACTCCGAGAGAATCCAAAATTTGAATTGAGAATCCAATTGGGAACAGAAACATTCACACGTGTTCAAGCAGTTCTGATCAATCCTCATAATTCGGAAGCATGTTAATGCATGTGTAACCAACAGGGCCATAAGCTAAAACTGATAGATTTTGTTGCAAAAGACTGTCAGGAGTTTGTATTCCGGAAAATAGCGAACGCCGTACCCGTGTTTACAGCACCGCCTTAGTACCCCTCATTCCAAATTTTAAAAGAGAATTCAGATAGGAAAAATGGTAATGAAGGCAATGGAACGCCTCATGAACCCTCAAGAATTCGTGGTCGCAGCGACCAGCAGCAGAGTAGGTCAGTGTCCCGTTTGGGAAGTTGAGATTAGAAAGTACCTCAAAGGGAAGGGATGACTTTGGAGCGACTTTTGTTCAAATTAGGAAACAGGTCCCGGGAGTATAGGACATACTTGGTGGGAGAACCTGAGTGAAATCCATAAGAAGAGCTTAGGGAAAGCTCGCAAGCCGATGGCAATCGTGTCCTGTCCAATTACAAGGCACAGAGGAGGTTGTTCGGACGCTCTGCAAAGAGATAGAAGAGTGTCATCGAATGAGCAAGGTCGATGTTAGTGAGATCGAGAGAGAGAATGTAGAATTGAGAAGGAAGTTGGCAGCAAAGGACGGAGAGGTGGATGATGCCAAGTGGGCACACCAGCGCATCTGAGCAGCTTCCAAACCCAATACGATAAGGCCTATCAAGACACGCAACGTGCAGTCCTGATAAAAGAGACAGAGAAACAGGTAGAGGCATTGCAAAGGCAGTGCAGCGATCTAAAAGCAGCGTTAAGAGCACTCCATGCTGCCAATACAGAGCACAGACAAAGCTCAGTGGATCATGCAAAGTGTCGGAAGCAGATTGCGGAACTGCAGTCTTGGCTTTCAGTGCAAAATGGATTTCAAAGCACCTTTGAATCCCAATTAGATGAAGAAGAAGGCCCTGGTTGACAAGAACTAAACAAAACCACGCATAGATATGTACAGGGAACGTGTGCGCAAGGAAGGCCCCAAAGGAGAAAAGCACCCTAACCCCCCACAGAGCAGATAGATCAGGCACCCATGAATCCAGTAACTACCCACCGCACAGTCACATCGGACGGAGACGCGGAATTCCTTTCCACCATCCCCTTAACTGTGGCCCAATTACGGGACGCGTGCAAAAAGATCACACCGTTCCTCCCCACCTCAGACCCCCACCACTTCTTTGCTAGAGTGAAGCAGCAGGCGACCATGTACGGCCTGGATGAGCGTGAGCAAGTGAAGCTACAGTTTTAAGCTTAGACCCTTCTGTTGTAGCAGCCCTTCCCGACCCACAGAATGTAGGAGGAGACACCCTTGCAGAGATGCACACGGCGATCCTAGACGTGATCGGTTATAACAGAGGTGACCCAGTAGAAGGCCTGAATAAGTGCAGGCAGAAGAAAACAGAACACCCCACAGCACTTGCTGGATCCATTTTACAGCCGTTTTTGGAAACTTAGACCGCGCCCATTTGTCCCCAGACAACATGGCCAAATGGACCCGCACCCTTATCTCCCATGCCAGAGGCAGGACAAAAAACTTGTACTAATTATGACCCCTCGGAAGAAACGTACAACGAAAAGTGGGTTTTTAAAAGGTTGTCCCGCTGCTGGGAGCAATCTGTCCACAACAAACCCGCGATTAAAAAACCCGAAGAACAGCAGGCAGAGGCAGATATTCAAACAGTTAAAGCGCACCAGAACCCCGCATGGGTGAACGAAGGCATGAACAGCCCCCCACAGAAACCACAGTAGTGTTACAACTGTGGATAATTAGGTCACTTTGCACTCGTGGGGCATTGCACTTTGAGAGTGCAATGCCCAACGAAAGCCACAGACAGCCCAGCAGGCAGGCACTCTGAATAGAAACAGGACAAAGCCCATACATAGTGTAAGCACCCGTTCAGACCAGACAGACATGAACGGAACAGACTGACGGTATTTGGGCTCCCCACCTGGGTCTGCGACACCCTTTGGGATAGTACCGGCCGACCAGTCGTTGCAGCGAAAATACGGGGACAGCCCATCGAATTTCTCTGGGACACAGGAGGGTCCCGCACCACAATTAATTCCTCCACCATGTTCCAAAAAGATACGTGGCCCACTACAGCCACAATCACCCTCAGCGGCTTCACAGGCCACTCACAACAGGGACACATCACAGCCCCTGTACCCATTCAAATTGGCAACAATACAACAAAACACCCCCTAGTTTTGGTCGATCTGTCCCACTCAGCAGAACACATTTTGGGCATCGATTTCATGAACTCCCACTACCTGTCATTTGATCCAGTAAATCAATGTGTCTGGAAAATGACAAAGTCAGCAAGAGCCCCCGCAACGCTCACAGTAGGTGAGTATGCTAATAAGATCAGCGCAGTCAGCGATTTTTGGTTTGACCCCACCACGATTAGCACAGACAAACAGGTTAGGGCAGTTCTCCAGAAAAACAGGACCGCATTTGCGAGTCATAAACATGACTGCGGCAGGATGGCTGGTTCGGTTCAAATAACAGGACCTGACCCTACACCCCAGAAGCAATATGGATTTCCCCAAGAGGCAGAGGGAGAAATCTCAGAAGTTATTGATAGTATATTAGAACAAGGTGTACTTAGATCAGTAGCCTCTACTAATAATGCCCCGATTTGGCCAGCGAGGAAGCCCGATGGATTATGGCGACTGACCATCGATTACCGGGAACTCAACAAAGTCACCCCCGCAGCAGCCCCCACGGTAGCCACAAGTCCTGAGACCATGCTCAAACAGGGACTCAACTCACGATATTTTACGGTTTTGGACATCAGTAACGGATTCTGGTCCATTCCATTGGCAAAAGCGTGCCAGTACAAATTTGCCTTCACTTTTAAAGGTCAGCAGTACACGTGGGCATGCCTTCCACAAAGATTCCACAACTCCCCCTCCATTTTCCCCGAATGTCTGGTCCAGTATGTAGACGACCTATTACTGCAGACAGACACCAAGGCAGAGCACATTGCGCTTCTGTCCAAACTTCTGGAACTCCTACAGCGAATTGGATGTAAAGTGAACCCCAAGAACGCCCAACTTTTGGAAAACAAAGTGGTATGTTTGGGAACGATTATCACACATGGTAAACGCGAGATCGAGCATAAAAGAATTGACTCGATTGTCAAATTGCCCCTTCCCCGGAATGTTTCAGCCCTCCGGTCGTTTTTAGGACTGGTTCGCTGCTGCTGAAACCATATTGACGGTTTTGCCACCAAAGCAGCATCCCTCTCGGAACTCCTAAAGAAAGGAGCCCCTTGGGAATGGCTTCAGCGGCACACGGATGCTGTAGATGCTTTAAAGCGTGCACTCATTGCAGCCCCCGCACTACAGGTTCCAGACCCGCTTTCCCCCTATGCGATAGAGGTAGAAAGCACAGACTGCACCCTTTCGGCCGCGCTCCTCCAGGAATGGCATGAACAGTTAAGACCTGTGGCTTATGCCTCCAGAGTTTTAGATCCTGTGGAGCAGGGATATTCGGCCTGTGAAAGGCACCTGCTCTCAGTTTTCCGGGCAGTTCAATACTTTTCATATATCACCGGACTAAACCCCATCACAATCCTCACGGAACACACCCCCACCCAACTTTTACTAGACGGACGACTTAAGGACGGTACAGTAAGCCAAATCAGAGCAGCCAGATGGACGTTTCTTTTGCAGGGACGGGACATCACTGTTAAAAGGACCAAGACCCACATTTTCCGAGCCGACAACCTTCAGTACCCAGGCACCCCCCACGAATGTGAAATCATCTCACCGTACCACAGCACAGGCCCCTTTATTGCAAAAACACCCCCCAAAAAGATAGGTTGTTCACCCCAGAGCCACCAGCACACAGACACGTGCGCACCCTTGAGAATATATGTGGATGGTTCTTCCACTATATTAAACGGGAAGCGCATTACAGACTGCGGCATCTATGTTGAGGACGCACAGGGACGCGCCCTAGAATAAATCTCGTTAAAACTGCCAGGACACTTAGGCGTACAGGCGGCAGAACTAGCAGCCACTGCACACATTGTAGATCACCCAGATTCCTTCCCCAGCCCAGCAGACATATACTCAGACAGCCTCTATGTCTGAAACAGCCTCACAGAATTCCTACCCCTGTGGAAAGCAAGAGGATTTGTTTCCGCGGACGGAAAAACCCTCCCTTCAGCCCCATTGCTCCGGCACATTTTGGACAAAGCACAGGGCAGGATATTTGGTATCATTAAAGTACGAAGTCACCACCATTCCTCCCCACCTGGAAATGTAAAAGCCGACGCACTGGCTAAAGCAGGTTCCAGACATGGATATTTTTGGAAACCCCCCCGAAGCGCCCCAGTGAATGCAGTTCATGTCTCACAGACAAATATCGAAGATTTAGTGCAGGCCCAGAAGCAAGATAGTAATCTCGGGGAGATTTTAAAAGGAACATTTCCAGCCCCATACGATAGGTTTAAAAATGCACTGACCACACATGACGGTGTGGTCCTAAAAGACACCCTTTATGTGGTCCCTGAACAGGACAGGAATCAGCTTATTTGTTTGTTCCATGATAGTCAAGGGCATCAGGGAATTGACCCCACTACAGCCCACCTCAGGCAGCTCTGTTGGTGGCTGAATTTAAAGGAAGACATCACGCACTATGTTGAAAATTGCCTTATCTGTGCCCAAAACAATCTGGACAGATATGTGAGGAAAGCTCAGCTTAGCCACACCCGCCCCGTTAATGGCCCCTGGACTAACCTCCAGGTTGATTTTATAGGACCATTGCCCCCTTGCAGGAATGGTCACAAGTATGTGTTAGTTGTTATAGACACGTTTATGAAATGGGTAGAAACATTCCCATCTAGAACAAACACGGCAAAGACTACAGCTATGATTTTAACCCACCACATCTTTACGAGCTGGGGACTCCCCCGCAGCATTGAATCCGACCAAGGTTCCCATTTTACGGGACGCGTCATGAAGAACATCCTCACGATATTTGGCATTACCCAAAAATTACACATCGCATACCACCCCCAGTCAAGTGGTATCGTGGAGCGAATGAATCGGACCCTAAAAGCAACCCTCAGGAAAATGGTCCAACAAAACAGCACCACTTGGGATTCAGTCCTCCCTTTTGCACTAATGTTTTTGCGTAACACTGTTTCGACATCCACAGGATACACCCCACACACTCTCATGACCGGACGCCCCATGAAAGGCACAGAATTTTTATTAGGACTTGACTTGACCAGCCCCGAAGTGACGGCCCTCACACACGAGAACGCAGTGAAACAATTAGTAGAGAATGTAAAAACGGCTCAGCCAGCAGCCGCAGTAAAATTAGGCACCAGGAAGAAACAGAGCAAGGCCTGTTTTGACAAGACAGTGCATGCGACTGAGTTTGATGTAGGACAGCAGGTCATGCTCTCCATTTACAACCCCAGCACGTTCCTGTCACCTAAGTATTCGGGTCCGTACTCCATTGCGGACAAAGTGAGCCCCTCCGTTTATAAGATTAAGTACCCCAACGGGAAGACCGCGTGGTTTCATATTAACCAGCTCAAGGCATATGTCTCGCAGTCTAACCATGCACACCACGTCATACTCGACGCAGCAGACCACGCCCCGCCCACAGCCAACGTATCCCTACCCTCCCCCAACACGTCCACCCCATCAACGGACTCGACCATGACTCCACCCCCGAACTCTAGACTCTGCCCCGGAACGCCCACAGACAACAGCGGCAGCGCTTACTATCCCAATGCAACACGCCCCACACCCAGCGAATCTGAACACGATTCAAGTGATCCCTTCCTGATCACATTCCTTAACAAACCTCACCAAAGACCACCGCCCTATGATGACGATCCCGACTCCACCTCCACAGAATTAGACACAACTATTTGGCACCGTGACAATTCGTACAGGCTCGTCCGAAACGACGAGATGGACCCTAAGTCACACCATGCAGCTTTAGCAACCCTCATCCATTCAAGAGTATGGTATCCCGGAGAAGATGATGACATTGCGTCTGACTCCCAAAACGAGAACCCCTTTGCGACCCTGTTCGCAACTGATAACTGAGGTGTCCAGATGATGTTTTAAAAGGAACCGCTTGGGAGAAACGGTGTCCTTTCTGATGGAACCTGCACCCTGTTTGTTGAATGTTTGTTCGTTAATGTTATCGTTAAGTGTTGTGTGTAAACCGAAAGTTTTCACGGCCCCACATCACCACTCCTTTAATGCCCCCCGGCTGTTAATGGAACAAGTTTGTCCCAGACAATAGTTCAGAGGAACTAGTCTGTCGACAGAAAATTCTTAATGTAACAAGTTAGTCCCAGACAATAGTTCAGAGGAACTAGTCTGTCGGCAGAAAATTGTTAAAGGTACAAGTTTGTCCCAGACAATAGTTCAGAGGAACTAGTCTGTCGACAGGACCCGACTCATAGTTGCTCTCCTAATTCGAGAGGCAGCCCCCCATGACGACCACATTCTTACCCGTTCTTGCCGGTTGATCAGGCAGTGGAGAAACGGCATTGGTCCCCGCCCTGCCTGAGGACCCCCCTCTGGTCAGCTACGCTCGGGTAGAGCACATACGGCATTGATCACCGTCCTACCCGGGGATTCCATCCAAATCTTACCCGCCGCGGCCCATACGCACTCCATTTTGGCTCGTTACGTTCAAAATTCTTTTGTTTGGTTTTGGCAACCCTTAGGTTGTTTCCCTGTGCTATTTACATCCTCAAACACTGGGATGATAAATCACACAGGCTGCGAGATTGCTCGCAGTACGGCAATATTTTCTCAGATGTTTAGTCCAAATATTCGGTTTAAAAAATGTTTTTTAAATGAGGGGGTCACACAAGGTGACCAATTATAAAGGGAAATTGGCACTAAAAGACAGACATGCTAATGTACAAGATTTAAACAAGATAGTAACAGAAACTATGCTTGATCCACAGAATTCCAGAAGCTCCAGGAAGAGAGAAGAGACGAAAAGGAAAAGAGAAGAAAGAAGAGAACAATGAAGACATCATACGTGTTTTTCGTTACCATTATAATTTGTATTCGGTTAATGATTCACTTCCCCATAGCACCCAGAGCCCAGTGACAAGTAACAACACACCATTATGGTGTGATAGGTTTATAACGTGGTACTCCCTTTCATATGTAATTGAATCCCTTTTAGCACTGCCGATATCCTGCAGCATCGTGCAGACTAGCCGCATGAAAAAATGGCGAAGGAGAGCCTACCGCTCTCGCACCCCGGTATACAGGATAAGATCCCCTATTTTCGGTTTTCACCAGGCCCCCGAACCCCTTGATCTACAATAAAGGACATTTGTTTTGAGTCATTTGTGAATAAAGAACTATGTCTCATTTGCAACTGAAAGATTGTACAACTCTGTGCTTGACCGCCAAGCCAGAGCAAAATGTGAATGCTGCTATTATTTTTGTATTGTTAGGAAGTTAGTATGATTGGATGTTTAAGTGAGTGTAGTTTATGGAAGATAGTTAGAGGTACCGTTTTTTAATATGTTGTACTGCATGTACCTGTTGTGACATAGCGCCACTTAGAATTGTCAGTTAAAATTTTTGTGCATAGTTATGGTCAGTGGAGAGGGCATGGAAGAGTGCTCACTGGGTCAGGGAGTGAAGACGACGCAGTTATGTGATCCTTCATGCTTCGCGTTAGGGATCACAAGGAGGGTGTGTAGCCACCTGGGTTGGCCACTTCCCGACTTTAAAATGGAGATCCGCAAAGAATGCAGGGAAATTCAGTCAACGCAGGAAAAACAAGCAGGTGCAACGTTTCCTGTATATCAGAACTTGCAGGAATCCAGACAGCACTGAAACTAACAACCATCTACATACTGATGAGCGCTCCCCGGGAACAATTGGAAACAGTTAAGGTAAACAAGGCCAAGCCAGACTCCTCGGCGCCAGCAGGAGTCAAGACAAAGGAAGGCCAACAGACACTTTGGAACCACCCCGCGATCAGGGAATAGCTCCCGTATTGGAGAACTCGATCCAAGTGATCAGAACTTAGTTCAATCACTTGGAACCAGATACGGTGTCCGCCCAAAAGGGCGCAAAGCCCCTGGGGACTATAAAATAGAGTCCCCAAGTTCAATTCGTCCTTCTTGGCAGGATCTCTCAGCAGCTCGAAACAACCCTTGACCGTGACCCGCCTAGTAGCTGCACCAACCAAGTAAGTCTCCAGTGAACGCACGCTACGAGATAGGCGCTCCTAGCTACCAGTCTATACCAGCTTTGAAGCCTGCAGACTCAGAATCGGACGAAAGGCCATTTGTTCCCCAGACCTGGTGGGCCAGTTCCAAAGCTAAGTATAGGCCTTATAGTGTTAGAGATAGTCTAGGAAGTAGAGTTTTATACATGAGTAGTGATTGACTGTGTATAATAAATGTGTTTTGATTTGAAACATACTAACTGGTGTATTGAGTTATTGATCAGCACTTGAACCTGAACCTCGTGATGGTATAAAGATACCTGGCGACTCTAGAGCAAAGGTTATAAAACAGAGCAAATTAAGTAAAGACACAACAGCCAAAAGTTAGCAACACGGGTCCTCACTTGTGATGCGGAATGTCCCCTAAGAACTATTGTGGTTGTGATTCTTTTGTACTTTTGTTGTGTTAGTGTTTGTGTGATGTTGACTGTATCCTATAATAGTATCGACAGGTGTTTTATCTGAGAAAAGAGTGTTTTAGGGATATTTTGTTGCCTCTGGGGCAATTCAAAATGGAGGCGGTGTTTTTTGGTTCGTGCCCAAATGTAGCATGAAAATCCTATCCTATATTTCTTCTGCTGGGCCGAGCCATGGCAGTAACTAATTTTAAGCTTTGCTCCTGGAATGTACGGGGAATTCATCATCTTATCACCTGTCTTTTCTTAAGGTGAAAGTGGATGTAGCTTTGTTACAGGAGACTCATTTGGAGGACAAGAAGCACTTAAAGTTAAAGCAGGAATGGGTCGGGGCAAGTTTGTTTTTGCCTCATTTTTGACTAGCAGTGGGGAGTAGAAATTTTGGTCAATAGAAATGTACCATCCCAGGTTCGATCCTGGCCCTGGGTCCCTGTCCGTGTGGAGTTTGCACATTCTCCCCGTGTTTGCGTGGGTTTTGCCCCCACAACCCAAAAGATGTGCAAGCTAGGTGGATTGGCCACACTAAATTGCCCCTTAATTGAAAAAAAATGAATTGGGTACACTAAATTTAAAAAGAAATATATAGAAATATACCATTTAAAGTGGCTGGATGTTTCAGTTCCCACTATCATTGATGTCGGGCTGGATAGATTTAATGCCTTCTCCAGTTATAAGATTGACTTCACAAACTCGGAAACTATGCCAGTGGGAGAGTTAAGGAGTAAACCACCACACCCCATCCCAACCCCAACCCCAACCTCCGTTAATTTTTCTCTTCGGTGGTACCCATCGGGGTTCACTTATCTGGGTGTCGTAATTACCCTCCTCTTTTCAAACACTACATCGGACTAAGTTTCCTTAGTAAATTGCATCTATTAGATGGGCCCTGACAAATTGGTCCTCCCTATCGGTATCGCGGCTGGGCAGGACTGTTTTGATTATGGTGAACGTGTTGCCATGATTTCTATATCCCTGGTAGATGTTGCCAATCTTGTTGTCTGCTAGAACCTTAAAGGAGATTAATGGAATGATTAGTTTGTTTATTTGGAATAAAAAGAAACTTAATCTAAAGATTACCAGGCTGCAGCGCCCAGATTCTAAGGAGTTTCTGGGGGTCCTGAATATTAGACTGTACCAGTTAGCTTCTCAAGTTTGATTCATAAGGGACTGGGTTAGGAAGAAACCTACCTCCATTTGGCTTTATATTGAAGCAGCCCAGATGGCTTTCCCCCTTCAGGTGTTGTTATCTTATGGGGACTTTAAGTTACATTGTTGCTCGGTGTGATAGTCATATTATTATTAATACTCTTAGAGCATAGAGCATGGTCCATAAATTAGAAGGGAAATCGACATCGACTTCCACTCTGACATCTATCCAGGGTTGCCCGGACTTCCCACCAGGTCTTATGGACCATGGGTTCGATACTTGGAGAGGTGGAGGCATTTGTAGGCTGGGAGATATATTCAGTAGTGTTTCCTCGTCATCCTTTGAGCAGCTATGCCAACAATTTGACATTCCGTGGCACTCCATTTTTAAATACCTGCAACTTAGAGACTTTATTCTTTTTTTTATAAAACATTTTATTAAGGTATTTATAATTTTATAATAATGACAGTAAACAGTATAAATACAAATATAAACATAGCGCATAAACCATCTCCATCTCTAACAAATCCCACCTGCCCGAAACAGAAAATAGCCTAACTCCGCGCCCCCCCGCTTTTTTCTTACTGCCTCGGCTGACAGTTATTTTTCCCCGAAGAAGTCGACAAACGGCTGCCACCTCCGGACGAATCCTAGCATTGACCCTCTTAAGGCAAACTTAATTTTCTCAAGTCTGAGAAACCCGGCCATGTCGCTAACCCAGATCTCTGAGTTCGGGGCTTAAACAGGGGCTGTTTAGCACAGGACTAAATCGCTGGCTTTGAAAGCAGACCATGGCAGGTCAGCAGCACGGTTTGATTCCCGTAACAGCCTCCCCAAATAGGTGCCGGAATGTGGCGACTAGGGGCTTTTCACAGTAACTTCATTTGAAGCCTACTTGTGACAATAAGCGATTTTCATTTTCATTCGAGTCCCTCCACGCTAGCAATATCCGTCCGGTCCGGACTACCAAGGAGGCAAAGGCCAAGACGGCGGCCTCTCTCGCCCCCTGGATCTTTCGACATTCCAAAAATCATCACCTCTGGACTCGGCACCACCCTTGTTTTTAGCATCGTGGACATGACCTCTGCAACTCCCTGCCAGAATCCCCTAAGACCATATAAGACATAGGAGCGGAAGTAAGGCCATTCGGCCCATCGAGTCCACTCCACCATTCAATCATGGCTGATTTCAACTTTCAAGCTTTGGACATGCCCAACATGTGGACATGGTTTGCTGGCCCTCCCGCACACCTCGCACACCTGTCCTCTATCCCAAAAACTTGCTCATCCTTGCCACCGTCATGTGTGTCACCTTGAATTGTATCAGACTAGGCCTGGCACATGATGAGGATGTGTTGACTCTGCTCAAAACATCCGCCCACAGACCCGCCTCTATCTCCCCCCTCCTAGTTCATCTTCCCATTTGCTGGAGACTTTATTCTTAACAAGACAACTTTGCGCCACAACTCCAGTGTTTCCCTGGTGGAATAAATTCTGATTTATGCGGAGCCTAAACAGTTGATTAGCAAGTTTTATGATACCTTGTGCTCTAGATCCTGTGCTAGTAGTACATTGGGTACCTTGCAGCCTTGGGAAAGAGACTTAACAACTAATATTGATGAGGAGACATGGGGTAGTATATGGGATTCTGCCAATAAAAATTCAATATGCAATAGAATCAAGGAGACTCAATTTAAGATACTGAACCATTTGTATATCACTCTGAGTCTGAGACACAAGTTTGATCCTGCTGTATCCCCGAAGTGCCTAAAGTGCATGCTAGTCGAGGGTGATTATCTCGACTATGTATGGATCTGTGTCGAGATTCAATCTTACTGTGCTGGTGTAGTTAAGGTGCTGGAGAGGATATTTGACAGAGTCTTAGAATTTGATACATTGTTCCCAATTTTGGGTCTTCCAAATAGGAGAATTTTTGAGGTCAATGAAAAAAGGCAGTATAACATCCTAACCGTAGCGGCTCGTAAAAATATTCTCTGCTCCTGAATTAGTGACAAGTATCCTTCAATTCAAAATTGGCATAACCGAGTCATGGAATGTATCCCGATGGAATTCTTGATGTCTGTGGTCTGTTCTAAGTCCAATACATTCCGTAAAGACCCCTATCTCAAATGTATAGGCTCTGCTTTGTCTGACCTGCTCCTGCAAGTCACGGTCTCGCCATACAAGAAGGCGTGCATCTTGGTACATTATCTTATCCTGCTTATTGGCCTTATCGCCCCTCTCTCTCCCCCTCCCCCAATTTTCTGATTGATCCTGTCTATATAGAGGCACTTATTCTTAAGAACTGTTGTTCTGAATTTATCCTGTCTTTCTCTGTTCTTATATTTGCAGAAATGTTTGTTCTGTACTGTACCAGTTGTGCATTGAAAAGTTTGTTGCATTTTCTGTAAAAAGGTTTTATAAAACTCTAATACAAATACATATTTTTTTTTAAAACTGCTGCATGAACTCCCTAGGTGGACATAACCGCCTGCTGGGATCTCTTCTCCACCTCCTCCTTCTCCTCCTTACTCTTCCAGCAACTTGTCCTGCTCTGCATCATCCCTGCTCATTCTGCCTGTCATGCTGAAGACCAAGGGAAATATATATTACTGTACTAATGTTTGAGCCCAAGTGGTTTCTGCAGATTCCTTGAAGTCAGGACAACATTTTCCAGCACTTGCCACAGTGCTTTCTGCAAATCTCAGTCACTTTAAACAACTTTTGAAATCACCATAACATTCTCCAATTGCAGCAACAGTCAGTAGAAATCAATCAGCAACTAACATGAAAGTAGTTGACGATCGTTTTAAATAGTGCTGATGGTGGGTGGCAGCAGGGCAGAGGGGGTCTTTCCTGTTGTTGAACATATGTTCAGTTGTGTGAGGTTAGCTGCCATGTTCAGCTCAAAAGCGCAATGTTGGCAACAAAACAGTGTTGCACAATGACTCATGTTTCTGTATGCTGTCAACAGATACTCTCTATGTACCTCACCAAAATGTATCCGTCACTGCTCCAATAGAAGTGTATGTATGTGTGTGCTTGCGCACCTTGGACATCAATATTGGGATAAAACATCAACCTAAATGCCAAAAATCTGCTCGGCCAGGAACTGACTTTTGTGACCAAAGTAGCTACTGCACTTGGAACTTCTGCAGCTATGAAGGTATTCTGAGAATGAGTCGGAAAAAGTCAGTGAATCTAGCTTTTACCCTAGCGACTCTATTTCCTTCCAGAATTCTCCAACACCATCGTTGTCAATGCAGGCTTTTCACCACAGGGTGAATTTGGAGATAAACTGGACTTTCTATAAAATGGGACAAAAAATAAAGACTGAAATGTGTACTTACATTCTTTAGACATGCCCACTTCAAAGCACTTCTGCAATCGGCAGTACTGGCAGCGATTTCTAGTAACTTTGTTGATGACACAGTTTTTTTCTCTGTGACAAGTATAAACCATATTTTTCTGGATACTTCTCCGGAAGAAACCCTGCAAAAATACAACAAAACAGAAGTGTCAGAGTTTCCCCCAGAACCTGTAGCAGATGCTTTTTCGATACAGAATATCTGTAATGAATAGAGGTCATATTTTAATGATCCAACTGTAATATAATTCCTCTTCCTTCTCATTTATTCTAAATGGAAGTATCCTGGCATCATGCTGCGTGTGACAGTGGAGAAGAGGAGGAAGTGGTCCATCTTCACAATCTGCTTTCTGGTACTGGCATTAAAGTTCTGATGAAAGGTACCAGACCTGAAATGCTAACACTATTTTTCTCTCCACCGATGCTGCCAGACCTGCTGAGCATTTCCAGGCACTATAGATCGGCCTCCTCTCATTCTCTCTTCACAAGACAATTCCCTCACTCCAAGAATCAACTTGGTGAAGCTTGGTTTCACTGCATCCAAGGCCAGTATATCTTTCCTTAGGTAATGAGAGCACAACTGTACATAGTACTCCAAGTGGTGTCTGGCCAATGCCCTATATAATTGTAAGACATCTTCACTGTTATACTCTCATCCATTTGTATTGGAGACTAACATACCATTTGCCTTCTTAATTGCTTGTTTTATTTGCAGGTTAACCTTTTGCAATTCAAATGCATTGACACTCAAGTCATTCTGAATACAAACATTTCCCAATCTCTCACTAACTATTTAAAAATATTATACTTTACCATTTTTCCCTCCAAGTGGAAATCTTCAATCTTCCCCAGAATAAATTCCATCTACCATATTTACACCCATTGATTTAATTTATCAAAATCCTTTTGCAGCCTTTTTGTGTCCTCCTAACCACTTATTTTGCCACCAACATTTGTATCATCAGCAAACGTTGATACTTTAAGCTCACCGAAAGCATTGATATAGAGATTGTAAATAGCTTAAGTCCGAGGACACATTCTAGTGATACTCCACTGATTACAACCTGCACATCCAAAAATGCCCAGTCGGTTGCCAGTCTCCATTTTTAGTCTGTTCATGAATCCTCAAACCATGTTAATTAAAAATGAATGGACATTAGCATTTGTAAAATAATGTTTCTGTATGGTACGGTTGGTTGAACACTGGGGGAGAAATTGGTAAGTGCCTAATTATGGATGCGAGACAGGCAACACCACTGCCGCGTCCACCCGAAGTTATCAATCCAAGGTTTGCCCAAAATTGAGCTGTGTGGGGCAATCGTTAGTCTGCTGCCGTGCAGAATTTGCTGGTTTCTAGACCATACCAACAGCCCTCAGGTCATCCTATTGGGGGTGAGATGAGGAATAAAAGGGAGGTGTGTAAATGCTGGCTTGCAATGGATTGCAGTAGTCCTTTGGTAGCCAAAGGAGCACCTCTGCTTTTCCACATAAGAGACGTTTACTTTGCTCATTTTTGATGGTTTCCAACAGTCCCTTTAAGGATCAGTGGTTAGGCTGCTGTCAACTCGAGAAAACTAGCTGGACATGGCCTGGCAAATATGGCACTGGAATTATTTTAGGCTTCCGGATACGGCCTTGAAAATCCGGACCTTTATTGCACTGTTTGATGCCAGGAAAATGGGCAAAACAAGGTTCGATTTTGTCCCCACTGCCTTTCCACCTCTCAAATGAAGTTCAAATGCTGTCTGACATACTGAAATAGAGCTGCCCGATGCAGTCCAGACACAGAAAAGTTTCCCAGCAGTGGATGGACTGAATGCGGGACAACTGCTAGCTGGGGACATTCTTGTGACCCGAATGGGCCTGCTTAGTCGCCCGATCTTAAATTTAAATATTACCTTTCCTTTCCAAGGGTGCCTCCATGTTGAGGTGCCCTCTTGATCCCCAAGCTGCCTCAGCACAGCCCACCTCTCCCATTGGGATCATCAAGGCTGTGGGGCTGTCAGCCCATTAATTGGGCCAGCAGCACCTAGATACCATCCTTCATCCTTAACTGGGTGGCGAGCCTGGAGGCTGTCTCTGGGAAAGTTACTGAGCTATTCCCCCTGCTGGCTCAGTACCCCCATTTCAGCCCGGCACCGGAGTTCAAACGTCCTAGATAAAATCCTGCCTATCAGCTCGCGCTGCTATACCTGAACGAAGGGAGAGCAGCCACCATTGAACCACCTACTTTGTTAACCTTGATGGAGGTTCGGCAGAAAGTTACTAGCAAGATTCAGCCAATCTTAAAGTACAGTAAGGATATTAATTCACTGGAGGCCTCTTTCTTAGTATTAGGCCCACCAGAGCAATCATTAGAGAAGATAAAAACATGCATGAGCTAATGGTGACTCTTTTTAAGAACTCTTATGGTACCAGTCTGTGAAATTAAATTTTAAGAATTTGAGCTGTCCATTACACATCAATACCCATTTGCCTCACAAATCAGTTCATTTAATTTAAATAATGTGGCTACTAATAGCAAATAGACAGTACTGCTCGTGTGTGTGTGTGTTTGTTCAGAACACTTTCAATACTGACAAAAGTGAGCTGCTCATTTTTAATCCTTAATTGTCATGAAATCTTATCTTCAGTAAAGAAAGTGGAAAGTGATATGTGGAACCTTGAGTACAAAAGGTATTAGATAGGCAATTTACCCAATGCATTATTTAAACATAGAATAGTTTACAGTATACCCTGTATAACATTAACTCTTCAGAAGAATGCTGCTTACTGTTGTATGTTCGGTTCATTCAGCATTAAGCTACCAATTCAACAGCAATGTCACACTATAAATGTACAAATACTTATTTAAAATATAACGTAGCCCTGACTTTAGTGACAAACATTGGGCTAGCCTTTTTTCCTCAATTTGCCTAGTGTTGTATTTAATGAAGTTGTTTATGTTGAAGCAGATCATTGCTTCACACAAAGATCATGGTCATGTGTGCACAATGTCATGAACTTATTTGAATTTCTTTTTGCCAATTCGCAATTTAGCATGGCCAATCCACCGACCCTGCCCACACAGGCACCGAATGATCTGGGGCCGGAATTGAACCCAGGTCTTTGGCGCGTGATGAAACAGTGCTAACCACTGCGCCACAATGCCACCCGTGCACAATGTCATGATGGTAAAAGCAATATGATCTTTCCAGATCATAGAATTTACGGTGCAGAAGGAGGCTAGTCGGCCCACTGAGTCAGCACCGGACTTGGAAAGAGCACCCTACTTAAGCCGACACCTCCACCCTGTCTCCGTAACCCCACCAAACCTTTTTGGACACTGAGGGCAATTTATCATGGCGAATCCACCTAACCTGCACATCATTGGACTGTGGCAGGAAACCGGAGCACCCGGAGGAAACCCACGCAGACAGGGGGAGAACGTGCAGACTCCACACAGACAGTGGCCCAAACCAGGAATCGAACCTGGGACCCTGAAGCTGTGAAGCAACAGTGCTAACTACTGTGCTACCGTCCACCCTCCTGTGATAAGAAAGACAACGCCACATTCAATCCACTCCTATCTGAGAAACGCCATTCCCACCAGCACAACTGGAGACTTTCCAACAATTGAAAAACATAAAATTGTTTGACAATGATTATGAAAGAAGTAAATGCAAAAAATGATCTATTGTTGAACAGGGTTTGAATAATCTTTAATTTGTTGCCTCTTTTGCTGTTGAATTTATTTTGTGTTGAAGAGTTGGGGGGTATAATTTGCACGTTCAATGTTTGCTCACTTTCCAGGCTGAGCAAACTGCTGGCCCACGATAAAACATGCCCACTTTTCCCTTTTCAGTTCACCTCAATAATGGTGAAGGTGGAAATTTCTGTCAGAGTCAGTTAGAGAGAAACTGTTCTGAACAAGACGGCAGTTCTTGAGGTGATTGGAAAAAGAAAGACGACGCCATGAGGGAAAAGCTTTTTGGAAAAGCACGAGGACCTGGAATGTATTGTCTGAGCTTGTGGAGGAGGCAGATTGATTGTAGCTTTCAAAAGAGAATTGGATAAGCACCGGAAGAGAAGAAATGGCGATGGGGAAAGGGGAGGGGAGTGGGCACAGCTAAGTTGCTCTTGCAGAGAGCCAGCATGGACTTGAATCGCAATGTTAAGATCACTGAAGTATTCTCGGATAAAGCACATAGTTGTTGGCTTCCGGTGGTGGCCATGGAGTGAGTGGTCGCACATTTGAAAGCTCCCGCTCGAGGCTGTTTTTATGACCTTTTCCCCGTTTGTAGGATGGATGTTTTGTGTGAAAAAAGGTGCAGGGGTGACTGGAGAAAAGTTTAAATCCACTGGTGGGGCTGGTGGATGGATCCACGGACCAGAAGTGGGTCGAGAAGAAGGGAGCAGTTGGAGAAAGAGAATTTTTGTGTGCCACAGGTCAAGGTGGCGGAGGGTAAAGGGTCTACCTTACCTGCCCAATGGTCAACGGAGCAATTGGTAGACTTTTTAAATGAAAGGTTTAGCCGCCAGAGCAGGAAGGCCCAGGAGGATCTCGCCAAGGCGGTGGAACCATTAAAAGCAGGAATTGACCGTGTGAAGCAGAGGCTGGAGCCACAGGGCCAGGCTATTCGGAAAGTGGAGGAGGCGGTGGGGGAGTACGAGGAGCAACTCGCCTCGTTAGTGGCTGAAATGGGTCAGATGCGAAAGACCAGAAGCAATTAAAAGAGAAGGTGGAGGGCCTGGAGAACCGCTCCCGGAGACAGAACATAAGAATCGTGGGGATGCCTGAAGGCATCGAGGGAGCGGATGCTAGCATGTATGTAGCCAAGATGTTGGAGAAGTTGATGGGGGAGGGGGCCTTTGACCGGCCCCTGGAGGTCGACCAAGCGCACAGGGCGCTGATGAGGAGGCCGCAGGCGAATGAGCTACCGAGGGCGATGGTGGTGCGTCTTCACCAGTTCCTGGACAAGAAGATACTGAGATGGGAGAGGCAGACGAGGAGATGCACCTGGGAGGGGAGCGAGCTTCGGGTGTACCAGGACCTGGGCGCACAACTGACGAAGAGGAGAGTTGGGTTTAATTGGGTGAAGGCTGCCCTCTTTAAAAAGAGGATGAAGTTTGGGATGCTGCACCCAGCCCGCCTCTGGGTGACTTTTAATAGCCGAGAACATTATTTTGTAACACCAGAGGAGGCGATGGAGTTTTTAAGAGACAATGGACTGACAGGAGAAGGAGAATATTGTGGAGGAGGTGTAAGGAGATGGGTGCTTTTTCTGTCCGTTTTTTACTGTATCTTTTTTTTTGTTGGTTGTTGGAGAACTTTTCTCCTTCGAGACGTTTTGTTGCGATTGAGGGTGAGTGCACCTTTTTGTTTGTTTCATTTTTGTTTGTGAGGTGTGCGATGGAGGGAGAGGGCAAGCAGTGGGGATAGGAGGCTTAGGCGCCTTGGACGGGGGCTGCCAGGCTAGCTGGGCGGGTTAGTTAACGGGAGCGCAGTGGGGGGGTAATCAGGTGGTTAGTGTAGCAGAGGGGGAGTTGTTTTGTTTAAGGGAAGTGGGGGAGGGGGGGTGCTGCTGACAAAGGTGTTGTTGCTGTGGCATAGCATGGGAGGGAGTGGTGACGGTGGACATCTAAGGGTGGGTCTGAAGGGTCGCGTGGCATGGGCCGGATGCTGGCCTAAGAAGGAGTATGGTTGATCGGCAGGGGAGGGGACAGGGTGTCTCTGACCAGGCTGGTCACATGGAATGCGAGGGGGCTGAATGGGCTAGTTAAGTGGTCGTGTGTTTTCGCGCACCTGAGGAGCATGAAGGCGAATGTGGACTTTTGACAAGAAACACACTTGAAGATCGGGGACCACACAAGGCTAAGGAAAGGGTGGGCAGGGCAAGTCTTCCATTCAGGATCAGACATGGGAGGCTGAGGGCGAAAATCAGGTTGGAGTTCCCCAAGTAGAGGAAGGCTTGGTCGAGGGGTTGGGAGCACCCATTGTACTGGTGGAGGTAATGGAGGGTATGGGGGCGATGCAGGCAGGGAAGGCCACGAGTCCCGATGGTTTTCCAGGAGAATTTTAGGAAAGGATTTTGGGTGACCTGGGGTTCCTGATGATTAGGGCATTGAATGAGCTGAGGGAGAAGGGGGGAGTCCCCCCCCCCCCCCCCCCCCCACATTATCGCAGGTTTGAATATCTTTAATTTTGAAGAAGGATAAGAATCCGGAGCAGTGTGGGTCCTACCGCCTGATATCACTACTGAATGTAGGCGGCAAGTTAATGGCAAAGATCTTGGCCTTGCGGATTGAGGATGGTGTGCCGGGGGTGATAGGGGAAGACCAAACGGGGTTTGTAAAGGGGAGACGAGTGAGTTTCGGGTATTTTAGGCTGCATCGTGGGACGAGGCTGGGATATCCACTCTCCCCATTGCTCTTTGTCTTGGCACTGGCAATGGTGCTTAGAACGTCATGGGGTTGGCAGGGGATAGTGTGTGTGTGGAGGGGGTGGGTGGGTGGAGCATAGGGTCTCATTATATGCGGATGATCTGTTGCTCGATCGGACCCATTGGAAAGTATTGGAAAGTACCCATATTGCAGGTATCATGGGCATTTTGGTGGAATTCGGCTGATCCTCTGGGTATAAGATAAACATGGGGAAGAGTGAGGTCTTTCCAATCCAGGCGAGGGGGCAGGAGAGGAGGCTGGGCGAGCTGCCGTTTAAGGTAGTGGGGGGAGAGTTTCAGTATCTGGGCATCCAGGTTGCACGGGGATGCGAGCAATTACATAAATTGAATTTGGTCCGGTTGGAGGGACAAATGAAGGGGGATTTTAACAGGTGGGACGTGCTCCCATTGATATTGGCGGGGCGGATGCAGTCTGCGAAGATGACGTACTCTTGAGATTTCTATCCGTATTCCAGAACCGTCCTCTTTTTATTTCAAAGGTTTGTGTGGGTATAAAAGGTACTGTTGGAGCGGGAATGGGCTGGCCTTGCCAAATGTAATGAACTATTACTGGGCAGCAAATATAGCCATGGAATGGAAGTAGGTAGTGGGGGAGGGATCGGTATGGCAGTGGATGGAGGCAGCCTCGTGTAAGGGTACTAGCTTGGAGCACTGTTGATGGTGCCTCTGCCATTCTTGCTGACCAGGTATTCTACAAGTCCATTAGCAGTGGCAGCCCTCAGGGTGTGGGGACAGTGGCAGCAACACCTGAGGCTGGAGGGGACCTCGGTTTGGGGTCCGATTTGTGGGAATCACAAGTTTGTTCAGAGGGTGGCGGCGGGCGGGGATCAAGCGGTTTGGAGACCTGTTCGTGGGGGGCAGCTTTTCGAGCTTAGAGGGACTGGTAGAGGAGTATGAGCTGCCCAGCAGGAATGTGTTCCGGTACTTACAGGCCCGGAATTATGTGAGGAAACAGGTGCCATCTTTCCCTGACCTGCCACCCCTGGGGTTGCAGGACATAGTGGTGTCGAAAACAGGGGTCGGTGAGGGCAGGGTTTTGGAGGTTTACAAAGAATTAATGGACTGGGAGGGCGCCCCGATAGGAGAAGTTAAGCGGGAGTGGGAGGAAGAGCTGGGGAGGGTGTTGGAGTAGGGTTATGGGAGGAGGCTCTGAGAAGGGTGAATGCATCCTCTTTGTGCGCGAGGCTTGGCATCATCCAATTTAAATTATTCCACAGTGCATATGACGGTGGCCAGAATAAGCAAGTTTTTTGAGGGGGTGGAGGATAGGTGCGGATAGTGCTTGGGGGGGGGGGAGGGGGGGGGGGGAGGGGAGGGGACCCACAAACCATGTCCACATGCTTTGGGCCTGACCGAAGCTGGAAGGATATTGGCGGGGGTTTGCTGATGTGATGTCTGAGGTGCTGAGGGTCCCGAGTCCAGAAGTGGCAATTTTTTGGAGTGCCGGAATACCCAGGAGTCCAGGGGGTGAGAGAGGCCGACGTTTTGGCCATTGCCTCTTTGGTAGCCCAGAGGTGGATCTTGTTGGAATGGAGAGACTCGGGGCCCTCGAGTCCGGGGGTGTGGGTGAGCGACCTCACGGAATTCCTCGAGTTGGGAAAAAATCAAATTCGCGTTGAGAGGTGGAGGTGTTTGCCCGGAGGTGGAAACAGTTTGTCGATTTCTTCCAGGATAGTTAAGTCAGCATAGGGAGTGGGCGGGGAGGTTAAATGACCCTCTCAACCACCTGGAACTGTTTCTGACCACCTTAGCCAGGACCAGGTTAACAAGAAGGTTTTCTGCTCTGCCTGCCTCGCTCCACACCAGTTGGCCAAAGATCAGAATCATGGGGCTGAAGTGTGACCAAAAATTGAGGAGCCGCGTCAAGTAATCAAAACGGGGCTGCAGTTTTGTACAACCTACATGGAACAGAGATTCCTCAAGGCTGCAGGAGTAGACAGCCTGGGAGTCCATGAACCATTATCATCATCTATTGTGCAGAACTGCTATGTGCAACAGCCCCTCACCCCCCCCCCCCCAAATCCCCGATGGCAAAGTGAACCCCTTTTTGTATTCTTTTGAATATACTAATAAATTAAACTCACCAAACAAATTAACTCATTAACAGCCCCTTAAAGGGGCCCTGTAACAAAAAGTAATATTTGGAGAGTCTGATGCTTCACTCCAGCCCCTGCATTGCCCACTGGTTGTGGAAGGCGTCAAGTGTACAATGCGTGGACACCACATGCTCCCTCCCCCAAGGACACCTGGGTGCGGACAGAATCACTGAAAAGGAAGTCCCATTTTACACACTTTTAATAAAACAATAATCAATAAATTAAATAAAAATGATAGGTATGGCAGTCCCTGGTGCGCACTGTAACTAAATTAAAACATCAAAAGGAAACTTAATAAACTAAACTAAAATGTCAATTCCAGGGATGATGATGCACCCCAGCTGTCGATCGCGGAAGGCTTTAAGTGTGCCAGTGGACACTGCATACTCCTTCTCTAAGGTGTGGACGTAACCAGAAAAAAAGGAATCCCCTTTTATTTGCGCTCAATCAATACCCTCCACTCATCTATCCTTAACCTTAACAATATGATTGGCATGATACTAACAATAGTCACTAATGTTAACTCAGCTCCTTCAAACTGGCAGATTCTTATAAAGTAGTCCATTTACAAGGTATCATCAACTGGATTCAGTAATAAGCATTTCAAGAAAAAACACCTCAGGGATGGCTAACCAGAATTTTTTTTTTTTGTAAATGATTACCATTAAAAGAAACTTATAATGAGACTCCCATTAATCGGACAATCAATTAACAAGTCAGAGGAGTTTTAATCTAAAACAGGCTTGCTCAGAGGCAGATGTTTTCAATAAAAGGGTGTCAACCTTTGCTATGAAACGGAACTGCAGCAGATCCCTTGTTTCATCTACTATTTTCCTTTGAAGTTTGGGGGACTTGTATGGAATAATTCTGTGTTTCTGGCGGGGAGCCATGCCCACCAGTAGCACATATTAAAAATTTAGGTGAGCACTACACGCAATCTTCTGGTTATTCAGTCAAATGAAAAATCATGTGGTATACGTATGACTAAATCTCCTGTCTGCAATAAAATTAACCCATTAATATGCTTTTGCTCCAACTTTCCTTTTAATAGCAAGTATAGAAGTTTACAATACAGTACCCTGCATATAATGGTTTAAGCATCAATTGACTGCCGTTACCAATTTTAAACTTGGATCTTAATTGGAAATGTTCTACTTTCACGCTCCTATATGAAGAAAATGATTAGTCATAAATAATTTGTGAAAAGCAGGCCAACATTTTGGGGGTTGACTGTTCAAAATAAAATCTGCAGACAGGTTTTTATTTCAATGAACAGCGAAGGTGGAAACCACCAACATTCAAATCTTCAAATAGAATACTCTACAGAATCTTCAATACAGAAAGCCTGTCCAGGATAGAGCTGTGTTTATTAGGAGAGGATTATGAAAGATACAACAAGCATGGGGGGGAAAAACTTTTAAAGAAACACAAGCAGCATCATGTCTCAGATGGGCTTGAGATTCAAATTAAACCTTGATCTTTATCAATTATGTAAACTGAACCGTCCATTTCTGACAAGTTAGATATCTGTCTGCTGACAATATTAGTGGACGCATGCTGCATACTTGGATGATATTCCCCTGCCTGCTGCTTTAATTGAGACATTAGCTTATTTATTTTGAATGGCTTATCTCATTCCTTAAAATTGTGAACAGAGGACCACCATACCAATGCATTCAGGATTTGTCTGCTGACTTTGCCAACAGTAATTTTGAAATTCTCAACAAATTGCCCAATTATTGTCAATAAGACGAAAATTAAATCTCTCTTAACCATTGTACTAAATACTCGAGTTGGTCTGTGCCAAGTTTGCCACTGTGCATTATGTTCCTGCAAATAGCTCCTGAGTGTAGCTCTTATCATTAGTAAAGCACATAGTCCAATGTCTGAAGCAATACTACACTAAAAATGAAACACCTACAATTTAAAATCCAAATATGAGCTCACACAAAATAATCCATGAAGATTGATGTCGTTGGGACATGTATAGTCTACCAAAGGGAGGATGTTGGACAACTCATTCACCCATTATTCAAAAGATGTATGATGGGAGGAAGAAAATTAAGAGTGGGGGGGCCAGGTGGGAGGGGGGTGGATATCAGAAAATACATTGTGAAGACATTCTCAGCCCAGAAGAAATAAAAACAAGTTTGTAACAACTTTAAGGCATCAGTCTACTTTGCTTAAGTTATGAAAATTAAATGGATATACAAGTACAAACCGTGCCATTCTAAACAATAATCATTGTAGGCATACTTAGAAACATTCATTCAAACAGCATCATTTTTAATTCATTCAGATTGAAACTATAGTAACGGATCTTGAAAATATTCCACTAAAGTCATGCACAATTGATCGAGAACCTTTAAATAGAACTACGGCAGGATCCTCAATCCCATTTTCTGGCGCGGCACACCCCCACCGGCAGCGGGATCCTCCGTCCCAGCAGCCAGCCAATGGGGTTTCCCATTGTGGCCCACTCCCATGCCGAAGGGAAATCCGCGGGCGTGTGTGCGCTGCCGGCGAAGCGGAGGATCCCGCCCCTGGTAATTAGTGTGGGAAAGATGGCTTGTGTGTAGCGCCTGCTATTTCGATGTTATGAATGGACATAGATGTCTAAAATTACATCTATGCCTGTGGCACCTCTCTGGTGCAAGTCGCATGGGATGCAATATTGTTGAGGGCATTAGCTTGTGCATTATGAACATCTGCTAGAAATATGCAGAATAGGTAGGCCATCACCTCAAACAAGGTGTAACATTTACTTGAAGCCAGGCCTGTCAGTTTGAAGCTCTAGCTCATATACTCTCCCAATCACACATGGCTTCAGGTGTATTTAGCAGCCAAAATGAACCCCCCCCCCCATTCCCCATCCACTCCCAAGCACACTCGCACACACACACATACACACCTGTGCTAGATAAAGGTGTAATTAACTAATTTCAGGCCAGTTGCTGATTGATTTCTACTGGCTGTTGTAATGATTGTACAAATATTTGGTGATTCCTTTAGTTATTTAAAGTTGCTAAAATCCGCAGAGAATGAGATAACAGATCAGTTACTCTCAGACCTGAGGACAGTCGTAGGCTTTCCCCTCTAGGCAGCATGGTAGCATTGTGGATAGCACAATTGCTTCACAACTCCAGGGTCCCAGGTTCGATTCCGGCTTGGGTCACTGTCTGTACGGAGTCTGCAGATCCTCCCCGTGTCTGCGTGGGTTTCCTCCGGGTGCTCCGGTTTCCTCCCACAGTTCAAAGATGTGCAGGTTAGGTGGATTCGCCATGATAAATTGCCCTTAGTGTCCAAAATTGCCCTTAGTGTTGGGTGGAGGTGTTGACCTTGGGTAGGGTGCTCTTTCCAAGAGCCGGTGCAGACTCAATGGGCCGAATGGCCTCCTTCTGCACTGTAAATTCTATGATAATCTACAACATGACTTGAAAAATAAGCAGAGGTGACACAGAGGAGGACAAGCTGCTGGAAGCCGGAGTTGGAGAACAAAGAGGGGAAGAAGGAAGTTTGAAGACATCTGAACCATGGCGAGTTCAAGGACAAACCTCTTGATTTTTTAGTAATATCAGCAGCTGAAGTCATTATCAGAAATGCAACATTAAATAATAAACCAAGTGAAGTCGTGAGGACCAAGCAGGCTCACCTGTCACATTAAAAGTAAATGAAAATGGTGGGTTGCGATGTTCGGCCGGCGTGGGTCGCGAAGTTCGGCCGGCGTGGGTTGTATAGGTCGGCCGCCGTGGGTCCCGAAGGATGGCTGGTTAGTGAAAATGGGTCCCGTGTAAAAAAGTTTGAAAAACACTGATCTGACATGAACCTCAGCATGGACCAATATTTGTGAGTTCTGTGCTTCAGAAAGTTTAATTAGGCACGGGGAGTCCGAAATAAGCAAAAAGTAAAAAACACAAGTGGGGTAAGCTATCCCGCCCCTAGCAGGGGGTCTCATACTCCTCAAGGAGCAGGGGGACAACAATCATCCCCGTACCGTATGTCCCGTGCAGGTTATTACAGATTTTCTCACTGAAATCTTCCACCTGCTATAACCACAACTGCAACCTGAGAGTAGGGCATGGACAACATTGCCAGTGCTGAAATGATTACTGCAGTGATGATCTTCTGCATATCTGGCTCTTTCCAATTATATGCAGAAGATATTTGCAACATTTTATAATCTGCTGTCGACCGTTCCATAAGGGGAATCACTGGTCTTCTTCGCTGAGAGCCACAACTACATTTCATTCTGTCTTTGCAGAGAGGCACAAGTAGAGTGAGCACTTGTTTTTACAAGAATTGGCGTCTTCCCCGTGTTGCAGAGTGTCATTGATCATGCATACGATGCTTTGTGGGCATCGCATGTCAACTCTGAGTTGGAACATAACCAAAAGAGATTCCACTTGCTAAATGCCCAGCTAGTGGGAGACCAACGTGTCATGCAAGTCAATGAGCAGTATCTGGCAGCAATCATGATGCCTTTGTCCTGTAATGGTGTGCTGTAACATTTATATTTGAACTTCCATCAGAAACCAAAGTATTGCTCCTGGATGACAAGGGCTATCTACTGATAATATGGCCCGGGACTCTACTGTGAAACCCATGCATACTTGGGCAGCATGCACAAAATGAAAGCCATGATGCAATACAAAATGTGATAGGGTAGACTGTTGGTACGCTGAAATAACCCCTCTACTGTACAGGATCTGGAATACTTCATAGCGCAAGTTTCAAGATTTGTGGCTGACAGCTGCAGACAGCACAACGTCAGGCCACCCTAAGGGCACAGTCCTTGCCATCAGCCATAGAGCAATCAAGAGGAAGAGGAGGAGTAGAAGCAGGAGGAGGATTAGGAAAAGGAGGAGCAGGAAGAAGCGGAATAGAAGAGGATATAACTAACCCAACCTCTTTCTGGTCGGGCTTTCCATGAACATCTCATCCAACTGCAACAGCAGTAAATGCAAACCCAATTCCTCACTCGCCATCAGTCCCGCACGTTAAGCTTCTCTCTGTCACTGACCCTCAGAGCATGCACTTGGCTACAGTGCAAAAGTAAAACCTGCCTCAAAATAAACATCCCAAACCAAAGTTATAACTCAAATCGTGCCACATTGCATACAAAAGTCAACTCACCACCCTTCCCTGAGTGCCTGGCTTTCATGTGGCTTTGTCTGTCCTATTTCTCCTGTGCTTGCTGCATGGCTGTGAAAGATTGCTGACGTTCAGTTTCTGAGACCACACTTTGATTGGACGGTGTGGCGGTGGTGGTTAGATAGCTGTCATGTGTGAAAGCTGTGATATGTGGGTGTGGGCTTGCAGTAGTGCTAAGTGTGTGAGAGTAAGGTGAAGCTCTGAATGTTAGGGGTGAGTTGTGATTAATAGAGATTGTTGGTAGGCAAGCGAGAGAGTTTGGTGTATTGAGCTGTGTGTGAGGCTAGTGGTACAGCTGGTAGGATACGGCATTTGAAGATGCATTCACAGACCTTGACCAATCATGCAAGTTCATTGAACCTTTTGTAGCATTGCATCCAGGTCCTTTCCTGGGACTAAAAACCATGGTTATCTGGTCCCATTGCCTGCTAAGAGTTTTTCTGGTGGGTCTCCATGCCAGGTCTCCTTGGATACAGCACATCTCTCCTCCTCTGCACCACCTTGTGCAAGGCCCCTAGTGCAGTGTCAGAAAATCTTGGAGACCAATGGTTCCCATATTCTGCCATTTCCTTGGTCAGAAGCAAGTTGTAGAATGACTTCCAGTACCTGTTCCAGCCATAATGCAGCCTCCCTGCCCCCCAGGAGATCCATGCTTCAAGTAGTGCAGTCCAACTTTAATTGGTGCTGGCGCCTCAGAATGTTGGGCCCCTGCTGAGGTATGCAGCCATTCAACTGTTCAGTTAGGGATGTCTTGCTGCAATTATGCAAGGCCTTGGTGAGGTCACACCTAGAATATTGTGTGCAGTTTTGATCTCCTTATCTGAGGACGGATGTTCTTGCTCTAGAGGGATGACAAAGCAAAGGTTTACCAGACTGATTCCTGGGATGGCGGGACTGACGAATGAGGAGAGATAGAGTCAGTTAGGATTGTATTTGCTGGAGTTCAGAAGAATGAGGGGGGATCTCACAGAAACAACTGAAATTCTAACAGTACTAGACAGGGTATATGCAGGAAGGATGTTCCCGATGGTGGGTGTGTCCAGAACCATGGGGTCACAGACTGAGTGTATGGGGGTAAACCATTTAGAACAGAGATGAGGAAAATTTCCTTCACCCAGAGAGTGGTGAACCTGTGGAATGTGTTCCCACAGGAAGTAGCTGAGGCCAAAACATTATCTGTGGGATTCTCCATCAGCTGGATCCTCTGCCCTGCCGGCAGTGCACCCACACCCTCGCGTTTCCCAGTGGCGTGGAGTGGCCCACATTGGGAAACCCCTGGGCTGCGGGAACGGAGAATCCCGCTGCCGGCAAGGGCGCACCTCGCAGGAAAATGGGGCTGACGGGAAGGAGCATCCCGCCCTATATGTTTTCAAGAAGCAGTTCAATATAGCACTGAGGGTGAAGGGGATCAAAGGATTATAGGGGGAAAGCGGGATTAGGCTATTGCGCCAGATGATCAGCCATGATCATATTGAATGGTAGAGGAGGCTCAAAGGGCTGAATGGCCTCCTCCTACTCCTATTTTCGATGTTTCTCAGTTAGTGCTAACAGCATGCTGCAATCATTTTACTTAGGAGGCAGCATGAAAACAGTGTGCTGCTTGCATCGGAAGCACCGGGCACTGGTTAATCCCCCATCGCAACACCGGCACTCCTTTTGTTTACAGGTATTTTGAATTTAGCCTCCACTAACTTTTCAGTACAGAAAGTTTGTCTGCCTTGTTAACATGAAATTAAAATGATGCCAATTGCACAAATGTATAGAGCAAGCTTATTTTGATACAATGCAATAAATTTTACTGAGCAGTAAGATATGAATTGATTGTACTAATAAGCAGGCTGCACCAGTTGAGAAGACTGGCGGCGCTTATAATTAAACAGAATGGATGAGTGAAATCAGAAGATGAAAATTATAGGTTTATTCCCCTTCCCATTCTGAGATATGAATGTTGAAATTACAGTTCTTTTTAAATACAGTAGCTTGTTATCCTACATAAAGTGCATTCTGCCTGGAAAGACAGTAATTTCAAGATAGCAGCTGACAATCCATCGAGAGAGAAGAAGAATATATTTGCAGGATCATGTGATGAGATTTCTTGATGACTCAGTGCGTGATTATGCCATATGTAACAGGAAGAACTGTTTTGGTCACTGCATTGTAATGAGAAATTGCATTTAAGAAAAGATTACAAATGAAAGTGGAATTAAGATTGCCTATTTCTCGCTCTGTAATGCCCCCACATTTAATTATTCATGAAGTCTATGCTGTTCAAGACTCAGTTGCCTATTACTGTCCCACACTTAGTTCATTTACACATTTCCTCTGTCCTTACTGATCTACAAAATCAAAATCCTGAGCTGCATCTTCAAATTCCTATAAGTCCTCACCTCATCCGTTCTTTCCAACTTCTTCAGTATTATATCCCATCGCACGTTCTACAGGATAGCAAGGATACCTTCTCCAAAATCTACCACATGCTGTAGCCACAACTACAATCTCGCAGCAGGAGAATGACTGCACGTCTAGTGCCTGTGAAGGTAACCGTGGCAATGAGACTTAACATGTTTGGCTCATTTCAGGCTGGAGTTGGAGATATTTGCAATGTCTTCCTGGTTGCCTGTTGTGTAAGGGAGGTTACTGAACCTCTCTGTTCATGGGCGGGTAACATTACTTTCTGGGTACTTCTTATCAAATCTGCCCTACACAGAAATCAAAACGGATTTTAAGGCGATTTCATTCCCCCAACACCCAGCTAATAGATGGCAGTGAAACAAGCAGCCCAATATATCCTGGCAGCTGTCCTGATGCATTATGTTGCAGTACCAGCTGCAGTTGAGCCATCACAGCAAATCAAAGAGTAGTTACTGGGCAGCGAGGGCCATTCACTAATGACATGGTTGATGGGTCCAGTGTACAACACACACACCTCCTTTTGCATAGAATGAAAGAAATGCTGCCACATGAAACATCATTTAGTAGACCTTAAACAACAATTTCATGGCCTGGCCTTTCTGGAAGAGCCCTGCAGTACTCGCAGCGACTATCACTTCATTGCCTGTTCCAGGCTGCAAAACCTCACCATCATCAGGGGACAGTCCTTGCCACCAGCTATAAGGCCAAATAATTGTTTTATTTTCTTTATTCTGGTATTACTGGCAAAACCAACATTTGTTGCCCATCCCGAGTTGCTGAATATTTCAGAGGGCAGTTAAGAGTCAACCACATTGCTCCTGGAGTCACAAGTGGGCCAGACCAGGTAAGGATGGCAGATTTCCTGCCCTAAAGGGTTTTAGTTAACCAGATAGGCTTTCACAACAATCCGTGATAATGTCATGGTCACCACTACTGAGACGAGCTTTATATTCTAGATTTATGAATTTAATTTCAATTCTACCAGTTTCCATGGTGGGATTTGAACCCATATCCGCAGAGTTTTGGCCTGCGCCTCTGGAATCCTTGTTTAGTGACATTACCACCATCTCTCCCATATACCACCATGAGGAGGAGAAGGTGCAGCAGGACCACAGTGAAGAGGAAGGGAGAAGGCAACCTAGATAGTCCCTTTCTGGTCATGCGCATTGCAAACAACTAATCCAAGTGTGATACCTTTAAATATAAATCAATTCTCCATTCACCAACAGTCCCACAATCTTTACCTTCACCCTATCACTGCCCATTATTGTTCACTTGGTCCTAATGCAAAGAGAAGTCACTGTAAAATAAAGACTCCAAACCAAGTTTATAAATTAAATCATGCCACATTACATACAAAAGTAGACTAATCACTATTATGCATTCCTTTAGTATCTGTCTTCCATGTACCTTTGCCGTCCCCAGTGCTCCTAAACAGAGATAGCCCAGTGAACCAGGCTGCAGCATGGTGATTTTCAGTGGGGGAGATTGGAGGTGGCCTTGGAGGATGTCCACAGTAGCACTGGATCTGGAAGATGCGATCGCACCATCTCAATCTAGGGTGCAGCTCTCTGGGCTGACTGGCAGTAGTAAGAACGCAGGCAGGGTGGGAGGGGTGGAAGGATGATTGCTGTTTTGAGAAAGAACAGCCGCTCTGTGCTGCATTGAATCCCTGCCAATCCCCCGGGTTGGCACCTCTGTAATCTTAGTAACCTGTTGGAGAATGAGGGTCTGGACATAGAATGGCACTTGTCCCTCTCTGGTTAGCCCTGTCCTGCTCCCATTGTGCACTACCTTTTCCTGCAAGACAGAGATAAATGTGTCTGAGTGTTGAGCAATCTGGTTGAAGTTGCTGTCAGGTTGAACAGCTGGCAGTGAGTGGAAGCTGTGAGATCCAGCTGGGAGGCATGCAGCAGTGCTAGGTGTGACAGGGTCCAGTGGAGCACATCATATTTTGGTATAAATCGTGATTGACAGATCTTGTTAGTTTGTGAGGTGAATACAGGAGTGTCTGAGGTTAATGGTACAGTTGGTGGGAGGTGGCATTTGAATGCTTTGACCACTGAGGTGATGTTATTGATCTTCTTGCAACACTGTGCCCGGGTCCTTGGGGTTGGACTCCTGCCATTGACCACCATAGTTATCTATTCCCGTCACCTTCTGAATATGTGCCAGAAGGGCCTCTCAGACTCTTGTGGACAGAGGGCATCTCTCCTCCTTTCCACTTCCGCCACTAAAGCCGCCAGTTAGTGAAAACCTTGGAGGCTGCTCTCCCTTCTGCTGCACCAGTATTCAGTGTTTCACAGATCAGTGTCACTTCATGGACAACTGCCAGCATCTGCTACTGTCACAGTGCACCTTCTCTTTAAGAGGAGAGCTTTAATAACTGTTGTTGGCCACTCAAGATACTGGTCCCCTGATTTCAGCCAATCAACACTGCAGTTAGTGGTGAAGGGATACTGAAACCATTTCAAACAGCAAGCAGTACAAAATCTGCCCACAGTATATAGAACAGGTATGGGTTAATCAAAATCCCTGTACCATTTTCAGGGACGATCGAATTTATCCCACTTCACAATTTGGAAAAAGATTCTCATCTGTGAGATTGATCCATCTAAGGAAATACTTCAGTCCTTCTGTATCTGGACGCAGGTCACAAAGTGGTGAAAGGAAGGGACTAATTTACCTCATCCTTTACTTTTTTTGTTGCCCACTGGGCGTCCTTATGCCCATCATACGATTACTAATGGGCTCCAAATGGTAATGCTGAACATTTCCAAGTTAATTTGTAGAATCGGTAAAATGAATTCCACTGTCATATATAAAGTAAGAACAAGGGAAAGCGCTCAAGCTCCTGCCCCTCCTCCTTCACCCAGATATTTTACCATTTGCACAATATTGGCTTTTCTCACTAATCCTTGTACTTAAACCAAACATAAAAGCTGGAGCTGGTAAACATTAGTGGGACAGATTATGAAATGAAATGAAAATGAAAATTGCTTATTGTCACGGGTAGGCTTCAATGAAGTTACTGTGAAAAGCCCCTAGTCGCCACATTCCGGCGCCTGTTCAGGGAGGCTGGTACAGGAATCAAACCATGCTGCTGGCCTGCCTTGGTCTGCTTTAAAAGCCAGCGATTTAGCCCAGTGTGCTAAACCAGTTGTGTTCCAACAAGGGAAATTTACTGAAATACCAGAAGATAGTTGGTGCAAACATAAGAACAATCTGTTGAATGATACTGATTGCTACTGAAACATACTTTGGCAGTTCCATTAGGCTAGTTTAATGACTTTAATGATAATTCTGTGCAGAAGAAAACTGGCACGATTCAAATGGGATTCTTTACTGTGCTACTATCAACATATTTGTTTGTTAAATTGTTCTTTTTTGGCTGTTACAAACCCGGCCTCCAAAATTCCTAGGAACCAGGAATTTGGGGTGGGTCCAGGTTATGCTAGGATTCCGTCCTATTTGAACTAGCCTTTTAAATTCCAAAGGATTTTCCACTAAGCCCCTTTTTTCACATGAAGGGGACTGTTTGGATGGATTCTCAGGAATTTGGAGGCAGGCCCAGGAAATTCCTTAAAGGGTCCCAGAAGCTGTCACTTGAAAATTAATTTCCTTTAAAAATTTCCTTTACAAGCTGCACTCTTCAGAATAATAAAATGATTCCTAGGAGTTTCATTCTGGCTCAGATAGGGTCTTGGGATCTTCTGCAGGAGTGGTTGGGTGCCTCTCTGACACCTCTCTGATTGGTAGATTGGGCAACTGCCTTTGACAGCAACACAGGAATTGGGAGACAATTGAAGACTGTGGCAAGTATGATGATAGAAGATTTTGTTAGTGTGCGTTTCTGTGATCCCTACTGATCTCAAGGTGCTTTTCACAGTAACTTCATTGCAGTGTTAATATAGGCCTAGTGTGACAATAAAGATAATTATTATTAAAAAATGTCTGCCTCCAGAGGCTGAACCAAATGGCATGGTTACATGACCATGGAAAACCTGAGGAATCAATCAAACTGGTTACATTTCAAAACCTAAACATCTTGGACGGGATTCTCCGACCCCCCGCCGTGTCGGAGAATCGCCGGGGGGCGGCGTGAATCCTGCCCCGCCACTCCGATGCCGGCTGCCGAATTCTCCGGCGCCGGTTTATTGGCGGGGGTGGGGATCACGTCGCGCCGGTCGGGGGCCATTGGCAGTGCCCCCACCCCCTGGCAATTCTCCGGGCCCCAATGGGCCGAGCGGCCGCCCGTTTTCGGCCGGTCCCGCCGGCGTCAAATACGCAGGGTCCATACCGGCGGGACCTGGCTCTAAGGGCGGCCTGCGGAGACCTCGGGGGGGGGGGGGGGGGGACGGCCCGGGGGGGCCACAGTGGCCTGGTCTGTGGTCGGGGCCCACCGATCTGCGGGCGGGCCTGTGCCATTGGGACACTCTTTCCCTCCGCGCCAGCCTCTGTAAAGCTCCGCCATTGCCAGTGCGGAGAAGAAACCCCCTGCGAATGCGCAGGGATCACGCCAGCGGTTCTGCCCAAGCGCCAGAACATGCTGGCGCTCCCACGCATGCGCCAACTTGTGCCAGCCGGCCCTTTGGCACCGGTTGGCACGGCGCCAACCGCTCCAGCGCCGACCTAGCCCCCGGAAGTGCGGAGGATTCCGCAACTTCCGGGCGACCCGACGCCGGAATGGTTCACGCCGCGCTTTGGCGCCAGTACGCCCGCCCGCCGGTTGGGGGAGAATCCTGGCCCTTCTCTTTCATATTGAACTAAAGATACAAACATCCCCTTCTTCAAATTAAAAAGTATACAACCATCCCCTTTTCCCCAGCAAGCAAGACACATTTATTTGCATGCACAATCCTGTCTGACTGCGAGTTGCATAAAATTACCCACTACATACCCCAATGTTTTCAAGCACCGGCAACTGTTTGATCTACTAGTCAGCCTCTGCACGTTCAGTACTCTTAATGGAACGCGAGCAGGCTGAAATTGGCTGTTCTTCCGAGTGATGTTCTTTGTCCAGAGAGTGCCATTCCCATGGCCATTGTTGTCTTGGTGGCTGTTGTTGTTCCATTGCAGATGTTGGGGACACGTGGACCTCTGGGACTGATATTCTATACTCAGTACAGCTGTTGAGACCCCTTCTCCCTGACTGCCCGATGGCTGCGAAGGAGCAGCTTTGCTAGTTGAGCGTACATGCCTGCGGTTACACCTGTATATCTGGTTCAATGTTTTCAGCTCCTGCTGTGAGTTGCCAACTGTGGAGTTTTTGGGTCATCCTTTCCTCCTGGTACCTTAGTGTTGTCCCTGAAATTTGTTCAGTTAGATCTCACATAGCTTGGTTCATTGAAGATTTCTGTTTATAATGCATTTCCAAAGGTATGCTTGCAGTTAGGATCTTGCCTTTCAACTCTTACAATCCAGCTCTGATACAAACATTTTCCTGCAGAACATTCACCTTCCGCTCATGCATTTCATTGCACTGACATGGTCAGCAACCACTTGTGGTGTACTTGAATTTTGGGCATGATTTAATGCCCATAAAAAGAGGCCCATTTTGGGCATGAATCGCACGGTCTTGATCGGCGTTGACCCCGCTATCAAACGGTTTTGATGGCCCCAAACAAGTATTCGATGAGTCCGGTGGTGGAAACCCACGCAGACCACGGAGAATGTGCAAACTCCACACAGTCACCCAAGGCCGGAACTGAACCCCGGTCTCTGGCGCTGTGAGGCAGCAGTGCTAAACACTGTGCCACCCAGTTTGGGGCTGAAGGTGATGGAGGGAGACCAGTGAACTGGCCTGGGGAGGCCAAAGGCTTCCTTGAGGCGTCTGAGGGAGCACACCACCTCCTCCTCATTCATCAAATGTTGGCCTCAATATTAATCCCTGCCAATTCCCCCTACCAACCTCCACCGCTGACCCCCCTCCCACCTGAGATGGGGTGGAATTAATATCAAGACCAACATTTTTACAGATTAGCCTGAAATTTACCTCTCCACCCCCTCCCCCTCTAGCGATTCCCTCCCCCACCCCAATCAGCACAGGCCCTGTTCTCTGGTTCTACTAGATGAGGTGAAACAGCTTGTTAGAATCTCTCATGGTCCTTTTAGGATCCTAAAAAATGCAATTATATCACCTCTCAACTTCCTCTTTTCCAGTGGGAACATGCCCAGTTAATGGACTACCAGCCCACTGGGGACAGGTTGGAAGCTGAGAGGGTCCGTAAAATAGTGAGGGAAGGCAGGGGGTTTGGAGGTAAGGATGGAGGCAGGCCCATGCAGGGGGTCAGAGTTGCAGGTGCTGGCAGCCGCGCCAGTCCCAATGGCCCCAGCGAAGTATTCAGTGAGTCCGGTGGTGGTGGCCATGCTGATGATTTGGAGGCAGTTTCAGCATTTTAGATTGGGAGCGGGGTCTGGAGGGATGGCGATCAGGGGAAATCACAGATTTGAGCCGGGGAGGATGGGTGCGAGGTGCCGGGGATGGGAGGAGAACGGGATTAGGGAGGTGAAGGATTTGTTTCTAGGAGGGCGGTTTGCGAGCTGCTGAATGAGAAGTTTGAGTTGGTGCGGGGGGTGAATTTCCAGTATAGGCAGGTGGCGACTTTACGAGGAAGGTGTTCCCGAGTTTTCTGCTGGTGCCTGCCTCCTCGTTCCTGAAGGCGGTGCTGTCAGCGGGGGTGTTGGAGAGGGAGATCGTCTCGGCGATTTATGGGAAGGTTTTGGAGGTCGATAAGATGTCCATGGAGGGGGTTTAGACGAAGTGGGAGGAAGAGCTGGGGCGGCGCTGGAGATGGGATTATGGTGTGAGATGCTGCGGAGGGTGAATGCCGCGACTTTGTGTGCAAGGCTGGGCTGATACAGCTCAAGGTCGTGTACAGAGTGCACCTGACAAAGTCAAGGATGATCCGGCTGTTTGAGGGGTTGGAGGACATCTGTGAGCGTTGAGGGCGGGGCCCTGCGAACCATGTACATACGTTTCAGTCCTGCCTGAAGCTGGAAAGATAATGTGTTGGGTGGGTTTGCTATTGTTGTAAAATGTAAAAATGTTGAAAATTCGGTATAAAAATACTTTTTTTTAAATGGTGAGGGAAGACCTATTCAGGCACTCTGATCTATGGATGGGTCCCCTGCAGACCCTCAGCCCATTACCCACCCCTACAGGCACTGGTCACACTAGATCCCAATTCCCTTGCTGGTAGAGGAAACCTGTTTCCATGGCATCCTGGTCTTCCAGTTACAATCTCAGCAGTGGTCGCTGCTCCCAGAGAGTTGCCGGCCCATAATTGCCCTTCGGTGTCCTGTGCAGGGCACCTGTCTTTTAAGGGACATGAGTCCCGATGACAACTAATTAGTTGCCAGAGAGCTGAAAGATTTTGCAAAGAGTCCCACAAATGGCCGAGGCGGAGTTGCCCCCGGCGTCTCGGCCCAGTCACACCAATAAAAGTTTGGCCTCAATAATCATTCGCCATAATCCTCATGATCCAATTCCCTCAATCATTTTGGTGCCTCTTCTGTATAATCACGTCAGCTACAAACAAGCTCCTTTCTGTGGTGCACCAACCAGGACAGAACTCAGTATTCTCAGTGTAGTCGCACCAATGATTTATGAAGTGGCAAGAGTACCTCACTATTTCAGCTCAATATTGACCTTTTCATACATCCCAATATCTGACTTGCTCTCCACACTACCGTGGAGTATCGCTGTGGCAGCTTGAATTTATTGCCAGTCAGGACCCCAAATCTCTTTAATTTCAATACACTTTATCTTTTGATATAAGTAACTGTCCCTTCCTGGATATTTTTGTCCTGATGTGAAATATTTCTCTAAATTGCGTTTCATTTGCCAGTACTCATGCTCCATTCTCTAGCACATTCAAATCTAACTGTAGCTTATATACTCAGCTTTGGTATATATCACCTTCATTGTTGTGTATATTCTGCAAATTTAGTCATTGCATATTCTACGCCGGGCTCTAGGTTATTTATAAACAGATTTGCCTTTCTCCAGAGCCTGGCTGTCTTACTGCATCAGCTGTATAACACACAGTATCGCTAGATACCATACAATTAATTACAGCACTTAAGCTTATGTTTCTGCTTTTTAAAAGGTTAAACTTAACAACCACATTTTTGACAGCTGCATTTAAAAAAATCATAACAATATCAACAATTTTGAAATAACATGATAAAAGTTTGCTTGTCATAAGAGGATACAAAAGTCATAGAATTTACTATGTGACCCCACATAGTGACAAACCGTTTAGTTATGAGGTATTGTCTGCCTGATCAAATAGTTAACTGTAAATATTTAGTAGTGGGTCCAGATATTTGTAACCTGCATAATATTTAATGCATTTCCTCAAAAAACAAAAAGTACCAGTGTTTTTGAAACTATTATGGATAGTTCACCAATGACTAGAACTTGGTACTTTGGTAAGTTACTGACACTGCACCATAATTAGGGAGATGTGTGCAGTAGGAAATATTTATGTACAACATTAATCTTTTATTTGCACTCATGTTAAACATCAATAAAGGAGCCTTTTATGTCCACAAAGCTAGAAAAAAGTCCACAGTTGCCAGATGATGATAAATCATTGCCACATTCATGCAGATCATAAAGGAATGATAAATGTCAGTCACAGTGAGGGACCAGATTATTTATTTAAACTGAGGACTATTCCCCATAGTCAATGGCACAGCAATCACTAAGACCCAATATCAATATTCTTCAAGGACAAGTTTAAGCAGAGGTTTAGAAGTGACTACAATGGCCATGGCTTATTCAATCAATGGTATCAAATCCCACTTGAAACATTTGGAAACCCATCTAAACTCCGCCTTGTGTACTCAAATTGGGTCTTTATCTTCATGAACTGTGCAGTAAGACAACAATAAATAACTTGAACACATTTGCAATGGCATGTGAATAGATTGCAGTAGTTACACTGACTTTTCGTTACTGCAGAAAAGCAGTAAATGTTATTTATCTGGAACTCAATACAAAGCTCCAGGCACATTAGAATGCAGTACTCATCCAATCAAAAATCAATGTCCTTTTATCAGAGCTCGAGAATGTGGGAAATTTCAGACAGCAGTAGCAGTGTCAAAGGGAGGATTTTTCTGATTCTGAGTTGGAGGTTTTTGGTGGAAACACAATGGGATCTGGTAAAAAACAATAAAACAAATAAGTGACACTGAACATATAACTCAGGCTCATTGAACAGGTTATATGTGACTTTATGGGAGCTTGTTTTTCTAGAAGCATGTCACAGATCTGACTTGTTACACACCTTCTGCAGGCAAGAAGAATTTAAAGTGAGTTAGAGTGAGCACTTTTGTTTTTTGCAGAGGTTGACTGAATGCATTTCACCATTGGGCATCAGGAATGTCCATCTGAAGGGATACACAGTAGGAGAGTTTAAAATGAAGGACAGCTGGTGATAGATAAAGGGTACATGACAAGAGGCAGAAACCAGGTACAGAACGGTGAGAGAGGGGCAGAAACCCTGTTAAGGATGGTATGAGAGAAGAAAATAATTTGCTTTTAATTAGTGTTTTTTTTTAAACAGAAAATTTTGGAAATATTCAACAGTTCTCGAGGAAGAGAAACAGAGTTAATGGCCGGGATTCTTGGGCCCACCTGCCACAGGTCTTTGGCTGGTCCGTCAAATTTTCTGTCCCACCCGTGACGAATGCCGCCACAGGCCGGACCAATGACAAAAGGGATAATGGTCCAAGGCAAAAGGAGATGGTAAGAAGACAAATAAAGATGTGTCTACAGGAAGTGTAAATGGAAAAGCAGAATCATCACCAATAGCCGACATCAAAACAAAAAAGCTTGGGTGCATTTTGCGAACCAACCGTGTTACTGTGTCAAAGCTAAAGCTGTAACTACCATGAACTCGAAACTATGTTTCAGTGGCTTATAAAAAAAAGCAAGTAGCTGCATAGAAAAAAATAAGGGAAACGTTTCTGCAAAGTTTCTCTTGATCAGGGATTTACTGCCTATGACCTGATCCTTTATGGAGCACACTTTACACCTCCGATTGTGTATGTTACAACATCCTGGGCTAGTGTGTGGTCAATTCCAGCCCCATTCATCACAGAGCCACAACACAAGTAAATTAACCAATAATTCACATTAAAAAAATTGACACCTTTGGTCCTTGGCTGCCCTTAAGTAGTCACCAGGTTTATAAGTTTAAACACAATTACTGTTTATTTACAATTTAAACAAAGAACTACAATGAAATATGCAGTAACAACAACTGGTTAATTATTAACTAATTCCCAATTTAACTTGCCCCCACCCTCTACACACATATACAAGACAGACCAACACGGAGAGGTGGAAAGGGGTAAAAATTATAAGTGGAAGGAAAAAGAGTCTTTGTTTCAGATGATGGTCTTTCAGCCCACCTTCCTTCACAGTAAGCTTGTAGGTTCTCGTCTTCTTTTTGCAGCCTGTGATGGTTTATCTGGAAGTTCAGGAATACAGTGCTCACAGCAGCTTTCCTGGAGAGGCACATTTCTCTTCAAACTTTGCTTTCAGTTTGTGGTTTATATTCAGGTGTCAATAGTTTCAGTAATATAGCACTCACAGTAGGCTTTCTGGAGACAAATTTGGAAGAGAGTAGCAGAACCCTTATTTGTGCTGCCAGGATCATAACTGAAACTCCTTGGGACTCTGAAAAGCATTCCACTGGGACATCATCCAATCACCACCTGTTATCAGGTAGAGCACAGCCTTTGGGCCACTTCACTGGCCACCAGCCAATCAATCAAACCGATTTCCAACCCATCTAACTCACCGGTGAGTGCAAGTCTGTGGTCTCCTGTTTAAACTAGCACAGGCTAGCAAAGTGATCTCTCCTGTAACTTCTGGATTCTTCTGCTTGAATTAAAGATACGGGCTGCTTCCCATTAGAGACATGTCCATTAATCATCAATGGATCAAAATAAGAACAGCAAAATAAAAGACAGGGGAAGTAAGGGGATAAACAGGAGGGACCCTTACATATAGCTGAGGTTGTGCGTTTGCTGTGTGGAGGCAGAGGGGTCACGAACATACATCCTTGTCCTACCACCCAAACTGTGAACGTACAGCGTGGGACCACTGACATAGATCCACATCCAGCCATTGAAACACAGGGCAATGGAGGCCTGGCATTATCAGCTTTTAGATATTTGATCCATCAGTCCTGACCAGTAAGTAGATATCGAGTGTAGGGATGCGGAAATTTCAATTACTGCTTAAATTAATAGTCAGTGAACAGTGTTTTACTTTCCCACTATAAAATTGTGACTACACTTCAAAAAGACTTCATTGGCTGCCCAGCACTTTGAGACATCCGGTAATCAGGAAAGCAGTATGCAAGCTTCTTTCTTTTTTTGTGTGGGCCCTGTTACTTATACTTTCACTCTTGAGAGGATTAGCAGCTTATTTTTAATTCTTAATTAGTTGAAACGCTATCTTGGTAAAGAAAGTGAAAATTGATACATAGAACCATGATTGTAATTTAGCTGCTGCATTATTTAAACGTAGAACAGCATTTGTCCAACATGCCATGTAGAGTATGGCATCCTGCATTGAAAAGATACAGAAGGCAGGAAATGATTGTCATAGCAATTAGTAAATCAGTTTTCAAAATTGTTCTTTGTCTTGCCTTTTGACCAGAAGGGTTCAAGCCCCTCTCCAGAGACATGAGTACATAATCCAGGCTGACATCTGAGTGCAAGACAAAGTTAAGTACTGCACTGAGGTGCCACCCTTCGGAATAAGATGTTAAACTGAGGCCTCTTCTGTCCTCTCTCTCACAAGTGGATGTAAAAGAACCAATGGCTCTACTCGAAGAAGAATAGTGAAGTTTAACATCAATCCCTCAATCAAAACCTAAATTGAATTGGGCTAAGAATTGGGTATGGGGATCACGATGTGCAATTAGCCACACACCACTCGAGGTGAGGCAGGCAGCATGCAAACCTCCTGCTGCTTGTTCATCCCAATGATGTGGTGTGCAGCCCAGCCTGAAACATGCATGCGGGAGGGACTAGATTCACAGCTGTCCCGAGTTGACACTAGCCAACACTTCTTAAAGGCAGCCTTCCCCACTTAAAGAGAAGATGCATTCTGGCTGCAGGCGCTGGCAGAACTGTCTACAAAATGCATTGGTGGAAGTATTGACACGATCAATGGAGCAACAAATCAGAGAAAGGAGTCTCAGGTTCTTTGAATCTGCATTGGAAGCCTTCGCCCAGGAGGGGGAAAACAGAAGAAAAGTTATGTTTCCATAGCGGACTATCCAAGCCAATCCTGTGCAGTGAACGAGAGCAGGTAACCTTTGGAATCAATTCCAGTCGTCTGACTTCAAGGACCTCACTACATCTTCAAATGACATTTTCTTTCCCATTGTACCAGCAATCTCTCAAGCTGTTCAATGCACCACAACTTCATCACTCAACCATATGTAAATCTCTTGCAACCAGGACTTAGGCTTAACATTCAGATGCTCCACCTCTTTTATCACTGCTGAAAGCCTCACACCCACATCGCGCAACTTCCATACATCTAGCTATTCAGCTGTGGCAGGCACATCACCTCAACATATTGCAACATATTCACTGAAACTCTTTCCTCTCTTTTACAGGACAAGGACACATATAACAGAAGGCAACAGTAGACAATCAACAGGGGGCAGGGACAACTGCATTATTTGAACTCCCTGGAGGAATCAATGCCTCTTATTAAAGGACAATAATGTTTGGGCCATTGCAATCGCCAAGATCACTAAGGTTGACAGGATGTTTTTGTCTTATGAAATTTCTCAAATCCCACTTCACTCTCATCTTCCTTTCTGTCATGAAGCACAAGATGCAGGTAGTGTGGCCATGGGCCCCCTGTTTATCACCCTGTCCTCCCTCCCTTCCCTCACACCAGCCTTCTGTATTTCTGCTTTCCGGTCAGCCAGTGCAGCCTCAAGATAAAGGACAAGAGCAAGAGCTATGAAAGCTGGAGAAGCAGTCACTTTTTTTCCCCTTTTTAAAAAATAAATTTAGAGTACCCAATTCTTTTTTTTCTTTCAATTAAGGGGCAATTTAGCATGGTCAATCCACCTAACCTGCACATCTTTGGGTTGTGGGGGTGAAACCCACGCAGACATGGGGAGAATGTGCAAACTCCACAGGGACAGTGACTCGAACCCGGGTCCTCAGCGCTGCAGTCCCAGTGCTATCCACTGCGCCACATGCCACCCTGAGAAGCAGTCACTTGATCTGAGATGTGCGGTCACCAGCTCATATATTGGCATTATACATAGAGTCACCAAGCATATGTGGGCTGCAGCCAGGCCGGGTGGAAAGGATAGTATGTGTGCCAGTCACAGCAGGGCAAGGCTGCAGTCTAGTTCTACTGCAGCAGATGCACATGATGACTTTGACAGGGTATATAGTACAGGAGGAAGCTGAGAAACATGTATGTTCACAGAAATGCTCGGTGCACTGGCTATCTTAGCTAGGGGCTGTTTAGCATAGGGCTAAATCGCTGGCTTTGAAAGCAGACCAGCAGCACGGTTCAATTCCCGTAACAGCCTCCCTGAACAGGCACCGGAATGTGGCGACTAGGGGCTTTTCACAGTAACTTCATTGAAGCCTACTTGTGACAATAAGCGATTTTCATTTCATTTCATTTCATTCATTCATCTGCCACTGTCAAGGAGCATGTAGGTGCCTGGCTCTCACTTGGTGCACAGATTCACACAAAGTCCATCCTTGCAGTGTGAAGGTGGTGGACAACTCAACAACAGCACTTGTGTACACAGCTGTGATGCAATGTCTGTGGGCAATGTCTCAGCTCCATTGCAGCCAAGGCAAAAGCTATCCAATGTTTGAGTGCAACAGTGGAAGCTCAGACTGAGGTCCTGAGATCCATGCCTGTCGCCTGTAAGCTCAGCGTAGCTCCATGCACACTCAGACTGCTGCCATTCTGGCTGTGGGCGCCAGTGTTCAAAGGGGTTTGCAGAACTTAGACCACACTTGGAATATTGTGTCCAGTTCTGGTCGCCTCATTATAGGAAGGATGTGGATGCTGTGGCAAGGGTGCAGAGGAGATATACCAGGATTCTGCCTGGACTGGAGGGCATGTCTTATGAAGAAAGGTTGAGGGAGCTAGGGCTTTACTCACTGGAGTGAAGAAGGCAGAGAGGTGACTTGATAGAGATGTACAAGGTGATGAGAGGCATGGATAGAATGGATAGACAGAGACTTTGCCCCAGGGTGGGAATGGCTGTCATGAGGGGACATAATTTTACAGTGACTGGAGGAAAGTATAGGGGAGATATCAGAGTTAGGTTTTTTACACAGAGAGTGGTGTGTGTGTGGAATGCACTGCCAGCAGAGGTGGTGGAGTCAGAGTCATTAGGGACATTTAAGCGACTCTTAGACAGGCACATGGACAGCAGTAAATTGAAGGGGTGTTGGTTAGGTTGATCTTAGATTAGGATAAATAGTCTGCACAACATCGTGGGCTGAAGGGCCTGTACTGTGCTGTACTGTTCTATGTTCTATGATCCCACAGCAACCTATGCTCCATCCAGCAGATTTTTGGGCTTACGGAGGGTCCGATGTGGAAGAGTAGCAATGACTTTGTCTGCCGGTGCCCTTGCTGTTGCCTTTCAGCCAGCCAGTCTGGAATTCTTCTGTCTACCCATGCCAAGATGGTGCAACATGAAGCTGGCCCAGAGCTGCTTGAAGTCTTCCAAAGATGTGTAGGTTAGGTGGATTGGCCATGATCAATGCGTGGGGTTATGCCGGTGAGTGGGCCGAGATAGAGTGTTCTTTCGGAGGGTCGGTGCAGACTCGATGGGCTGAATGGCCTCCTTCTGTACTATAGGGATTCTATGATGCCCCAGTGAAAGCCCATACCATACGATTGCACTGGGACTGTGATGCATAGGGGCATTAGGACAGGAAAAAATATCCATAAGACAGGCATTAAGGGAATGTATAAGTGTAAACAGTTTAAGTTTGCATGTATTCTTGGAAGTGTCATTACATAAAGTTATAATGGAAAGTTTTTTGTCACGTCTTTTATTTAAGAATTTGCTCAAGAAGGTACTGTGATGGCCTGTAGCAGAGAAGAGGAAAGTGGGGGATTGTAAAGCAATTAAAGGTCATGAGAATGAAAGTAGATATATGGGGTGGTCACAGATCAGCCATGGTGAAACAGGCTTGAGAGGCTAACTGAGATTTTAGAGAAATCTAAAGTCTGATTAGCTGATCAGAGACAACTTGTTCAGATCAACGGGATCCCGGATGCTTCCTTCCTTCCTACTCCTCCAGGCCCTCTTTCTAAAGCTTGGTAGCAGGGCCTGTGTCCTCATGGAAGCAAGGTTACAAGGGATGCAATAGACCCTCATCAATTTGGGCTCTCATTCATCTGAATATTACAGGTTTCCCTCAAAGGGTTCAGACAGTGGAGCCATTGGTTCAAAACACCAATGGACTGTTCCATGGCAGTCCTCGTGGCATCTTGGCTTCACAGTTGTAAGTAAGTTGTACACACATGGTTGGGTGGGGGGGTGGGTGGCTGAGAGAACGGTAGTCATGATTCACTTGGACAACAGGTGCCCCTTGCCACCAAGCCATCAACATCATGACTCAAACAGCTGAAATTGCTGGCTGGCACAGGATGAAAAGATTGTGGCAGTTGCCGGCATAGTGAGCATGATGAACATGATGTCCTGTGCATGGTTGCACACCAACTGCAAGTTAGGGATTGGTTTGTCTTGTGGTTCTGTTGTATGTATGGCACCTGCAGGGCCACATGCACAAAGTCGATTGTTTCCTGCACCACTGAAACTCTCACTAGCTGACAAATGCTTGTGGCCACTCCTGCTTCTCACAAATTGGAGGATAAAGTTGAAGTCTTCTCGTCTGGGGCTCTGTCATCTCCCGAATGCAGTGAAGCATGACACATTATGGTATGTTGGCAATGCCACCAACTCCAGCCTAGTAGGATCTACTTGTGTAGAAATTGGAAGTGATGGTGACTTTAATGTCTACACTGTGTCCGTGTACCCTTTGCTGTGCAGTTACACATCCAGTTGCAAGATGGCGGCAGTGTTCGGTAACCATCACCTTGATGAACTATAGACACTCGGTCAGTGCTCCTCACTCACTTTGCGAGCATCTTACATTTTCTAAAAGGGATATTTACAACAAAGACTTTAATCTCGTGTGAAGGCACAAATATTGATATTTTTCCACTGTATCTATCACTGTTTGTTGCAAAACAGAATCAAAAGGAGAGGACAGCATAATTTGGTGCTACTGCAAATACAATGGGCTGGATTCTCCGTTTCAGCAGGTAAGTGCCGGCTGAAACGAAGGATTTCCTGGCGTTTTTTGATGGCAAAATCGGCGGCGAACCCTGACCGGTGAGGAACTAGCAGCGGCACCGGGTAAAACTCCCAGCTCCCGTGCCTAAAACAGACGGAGAATGGCCGGGTCCATGGCCGCGTATGTGCACGGCGACGACCTGCAGGGGTCACGCCTTACAACAAACGCCGGCCATGTGTGGACCCCACCCGCCTTCAGCAACCCCTGAGGCCACCCCCTGGCCATTCCCCAGCCCCCACGGAAGGCCCCGTACCGTACCGCGAGAGGCACGGATTCCTGCCGAGTGTGGCGGTGCTGGACACAGTCCGCAGCCTCCACGTCGGGTTCCCGACCGCTCAGACGACACGTCAACCGCTCGGTCGGGAACTCGGCCCATCAGGGCTGGAGCATCGCGGGAGGGCCTTCCAATGATGCGCCAATGCCGTTGCAACGGCATGCGGCATGCAACACAATTACACACATGTGGGGGGCGGAGCTTGGCTGACCGACGACAAACTGCCGCCAGCCCCGATTTGGGCATTGGAATGGATTCTCCACTCGATCGCCGATTACGATATCGCAGTCGGGTAGCGGAGAATCCCGCCCAATATTTATTGTATTCGTTACTGAAACGAGCTTTCACTTCTGAATGCCTGCATGAGACAAGTTGGTTTTGTGACCTTTTTAGAGAAAAAATCCTTTATTTCCTGCCCTCTGTCCCTTCTGCTTTTCCCTCTTTCCTTTCACCCCACCATATTCCCAATCGCTTCCCCCATCCCGCCACACTCCACACACGATCGCTATCAAATACTTCAAACATTGCGTTCCAGGATTAGGATCTGCGATCCCTCAAACTGCTCACAAAGAAATGTTCAAGAGTATCCTCCATAATGGCAGGCTTCCTCAGTGACCTTATACAGGGATTGCGGACAGTTACCATTCTACCCGGTTGTAGTAGTCGGTATTAGAGGTATTAATGTACACTGTAATGCTGTAAGACCATTGGTGTAGAAGGTACTGTTTTCACTGGTTAAGCCTGCCTGCTGGTTCCGCCCAGTAAGGCGGAGTATAAGAGCCTGTGTCGCCCCAGCAGCTGCCTTCTGTACCTGTGCTGCTGGGGGAAACATCGAGTGTAATAAAGCCTTCAATTGTCTCCAATCTCGCTTCTGGAGTTATTGATCGAGCATCAATGTATTACATTAGATTTTAAAAGAATGGAGCTCCGAATCAAGCCGGAGTGTCTGCAACTCAGCCCCCACGCGGCAAACCCAGCGGCAACCTTCAAGCACTGGCTGGTGTGTTTCAATGGATATCTCAGGACGGCCGTAATTACACGCACAGAGCACCAGAAAATACAAGTTCTGCACTCGAAGGTGAGCCCAGAGGTCTACACTCTCATCGAGGACACGGACGATTTCAAGGCCGCAATAAATCTGCTGAAAGGACACTATATTCGCCCTGTAAACCAGGTCTACGCCCGACATCTACTAGCGATGAGGTGATAAATCCCTGGGGAATTGCTGGAGGAGTTCTACCGTGCGCTCCTGGTGTTGGGGAGGAACTGTAACTGCCTGCAAGTTTCGGCCAGCGACCACACAGAACCTTTGATCCGGGGCGCATTTGTTGCAGGTATGATGTCCTCCCAAATCCGCCAGCGATTGCTAGAGAAAGAGACACTAGGACTCAGGGAGGCACGGGCCCTTGCTAGCTCCATGGATGTGGCCTCCCGAAACGCCCGCGCTTATGTCCCCGATCGCGCGGCAGCGTGGAAACCAACCCCCCCCCCGCGACCGACTCGGATGCATCCCCCCACAAGCCTGTGCTGCGGGACTGCCAGGCAACCCCGGGGGGCCCCGCTGTTATTTTTGCGAGCAAGCCAAGCACCCCAGACAGCGCTGTCCGGCCCGCTTATTCCTCTGCAAAGGATGCGGCAAAAAGGGCCACTTTGTGGCGGTATGCCAGGCCCGGGCGGTCGCTGCAGTCTCCGGAGGCAAATCAGGCCCGCCATCACAACCCTCTCCATGGGCCACGTGCGGCCAGCAGGCGCCGGCAACTTCCTCCTTCAGGGCCATGTTTGGCCTCCGGGCACCGCCATCTTGTCTCTCAAACACCACGTGTGATGGATGGGCGCCACCATCTTGTGCACCCCCAGCCATGTATGACCAGTGGGCGCCACCATCTTGGCTGGACTCTCACGACTCGGATGACCACACACCGCCCGAGGAGAACATCCAACTTCTGCCACGACTAGCCTCGGTAACCCTGGACCAGTCTCAGCCCCGAACACTATCGACTGCAACGACGACCGTGCTCATCAATGGGCATGAAACATCCTGGCTGATCGACTCTGGGAGCACGGAGAACTTCATGCACCCCAACCCGGTAAGGCGCTGTTCTCTCCCCGTTCACCCAGTTAACCAAAATATCTCCCTGGCCTCCGGGACTCATTCAGTGGAGATCAAGGGGTTCTGCATAGCGAACCTCACGGTCCAGGGAAGGGAGTTTAAAAATTACCAGCTCTACGTCTTTCCCCACCTCTGCGCTGCCACACTCCTAGGGTTAGATTTTCAATGCAACCTCCAAAGCGTAACTTTTAAATTCGGCGGCCCTATACCCCCCCTCACTGTCTGCAGCCTCGCGACCCTCAAGGTCGATCCGCCTTCCCTGTTTGTGAACCTCACCCCAGATTGCAAACCCGTCACCACCAGGAGCAGACGGTACAGTGCACAGGACCGGACCTTTATTAGGTTGGAGGTCCAGCGATTACTGAGGGAAGGTGTCATTGAGGCGAGCAACAGTCCCTGGAAAGCTCAAGTAGTGGTTGTAAAGACCGGGGAGAAGCATAGGATGGTCATCGATTATAGCCAGACCATCAACAGGTATACGCAGCTTGACGCGTACCGTCTCCTGGTCAACAGGATCATACAATACAAGGTCTTTTCCATGGTGGATCTAAAGTCTGCCTACCACCAGCTCCCCATCCGCCCTAGCGACTGCAAATACACTGCTTTCGAAGCAGATGGGCGGCTCTACCACTTCCTAAGGGTTCCCCTCGGTGTCACTAATGGAGTCTTGGTCTTCCAACGAGAGATGGACCGAATGGTTGACCGGTACGGTTTGCGGGCCACGTTTTCGTACCTCGATAATGTCACTATCTGCGGCCACGACCAGCAGGACCACGACACCAACCTCCGAAAATTCCTCCATATTGCAAAAATCCTTAATCTCACATATAACAAGGATAAATGCGTGTTCAGCTCCGACCGTCTAGCCATCCTCGGCTACGTAGTGCATGATGGAGTTATAGGCCCAGACCCTGAGTGCATGCGCCCCCTCATGGAGTTCCCCCTCCCTCACTGCTCCAAGGCCCTGAAACGCTGCCTGGGATTTTTCTCTTATTATGCCCAGTGTGTCCCCAACTATGCGGACAAGGCCCGCCCGCTGATCCAATCCACGGTTTTTCCCCTGTCAACAGAGGCCCGCCAGGCCTTCAGCCACATCAAAGTGGACATCGCAAAGGCCACGATGCATGCCATCGACGAGTCCCTCCCCTTCCAAGTTGAGAGCGACGCGTCCGACGTAGCTATGGCGGCCACACTCAACCACGCGGGCAGACACGTGGCCTTCTTCTCACGTACCCTCTACGCTTCAGAAATCCGCCATTCCTCAGTTGAAAAGGAGGCCCAGGCCATAGTCGAAGCTGTGCGGCATTGGAGGCATTACCTGGCCGGCAGGAGATTCACTCTCCTTACTGACCAACGGTCGGTGGCCTTCATGATCGATAATGCACAGCGGGGCAAGATAAAGAACGACAAGATCTTACGGTGGAGGATCGAACTCTCCACCTACAACTATGAGATCTTGTATCGTCCCGGGAAGCTAAACCGGCCTCCTGATGCCCTATCCCGCAGCACATGTGCCAACGCACAAGTGGACCGCCTCCGAGCCCTCCACGAGGACCTCTGCCACCCGGGGGTCACTCGATTCTTCCATTTCATTAAGACCCGCAACCTGCCCTACTCCATCGAGGAGATCAGGACCGCCACCAGGAACTGCCAAATCTGCATGGAGTGCAAGCCACACTTCTACAAGCCAGAGAAAACGCACCTGATAAAGGCTTCCCGTCCTTTTGAGCGCCTCAGTATGGATTTCAAAGGGCCCCTCCCCTCCACCGACTGCAACACGTACTTCCTGAACGTGATTGACGAGTACTCCCGGTTCCAATTCGCCATTCCCTGCCCCGACATGACCGCAGCCGCCGTCATAAAAGCCCTCCACAGCATCTTTCTGCTGTTCGGTTTCCCCGCCTACAGACACAGCGATAGGTGGTCCTCCTTTATGAGCGACGATCTGCATCAATTCCTGCTCAGCAAGGGCATTGCATTGAGCAGGGCGACCAGTTACAACCCTCGGGGAAACGGACAGGTAGAGAGGGAGAACGGAACAGTCTGGTACACCGTCCTACTGGCCCTACGGTCCAGGAATCTCCCAGTCTCCCACTGGCAGGAGGTCCTCCCGGATGCCCTCCACTCCATCCGGTCACTGCTGTGTACCACGACCAGCCAAACACCTCACGAACGTCTCCTTGGAAGTCCTCATCCGGGATTTCGCTCCCAATCTGGCTGGCAGCTCCTGGACCCATCCTGCTCCGCAAACACGTGCGACCGCACAAGTCGGACCCATTGGTCGAGAGGGTCCATCTCCTCCACGCTAACCCTCAGTACGCATATGTGGCGTACCACCATCGGCCGACAGGATACGTTCTCCCTACAGGACCTGGCGCCCGCTGGATCCCCACACACACCCCCACCACCAATCCCACCCTCCCTCCCACTGGCGCACCCCACAGCCGCCCCCTTCCCAGGTGGGTTGGTCCTCCCACCGGTCCCGACTAGGGGTGATGAAGCTGCCGAAGAAGCCAAAGCCACGCTCCCGGAGCCACAGATGCCCGAGCCGGCGCCTGCATCACCACCGAAGCTACGACGATCGCAGAGGACGACCAGGGCCCCCGATCGACTAATTGCTTCATTCTGAACTGTAAATACATTTTGTAAATAGTTGCGATGTAACAAGGCAAAACCACTGTACTGATGTATACCAGGTACCTCTATAACCTTAACCTCTACCACTGTGTAATGCGAGAACACCACCCCCGCCAGACTCTTTTTTTTTAACAGGGGGTGAATGTGGTTGTCGGTATTAGAGGTATTATGGTAAACTGTAATGCTGTATGACCATTGGTGTAGAAGGTACTGTTTTCATTGGTTAAGCCTGCCTGCTGGTTCCGCCCAGTAAAGCGGAGTATAAGAGCCCGTGTCGCTCCAGCAGCTGCCTTCTGTACCTGCGCTGCTGGGGGAAACATCTAGTATAATAAAGCCTTCAATTGTCTCCAATCTCGCTTCTGGAGTTATTGATCGAGCATCACTGGTCAGCACTATTTTCTGTTCCTTTCTACAATTGACAGCCACTACTTAATTGGAAGTATCGAATAATGTAAATTAGAGATGGTCAATTTGAGTCAAGCTTGCGCACGTGATGTCGAGACAGACTGAGTGAGACAGCCAGAGTGGGGATTGGAACTTGTTAATTTGGAATAGTGTGGTAATTCGGTGCAGAGTGGGAGGAGGTGCTTTTCCCTTTGTTTTGTTTTCTTTCTTCTGGCTTTGTAACTGGTAATCTGCAGGGAGAGATACAGAGAGCATCCTGGGAAGGTAAGTGATGCACATACCTTTTCAAATTGCGGGGGGAAAACTGAAGTGACATCACAGTAAAGCTGTGACCTGGTTAGCTGGTAGGGAAGCTGTTAAATTTGAGACAGAAAACATTGAAAAAAATGAATAAAACTTATTAATTAACTAGGTAGAGGAGTAACAAAACCTGAGGACAGAGATTAGTATTTAGCATTTAACTTCACAGTAAAAATCTAGCATCAGGGCCATCTAGTTAATTGTAACTTAATATAATAATAATTTCAGTATTTATTTTAAATTAATTAACTAGTGTTTAAATGTCACTCAGCGGGGTGCAGTGCTCTAACTGTGAGATGTGGCAGATCTGTGATGCTTCCAGCGTTCCGGTCGGCTACCTCTGCAGGAAGTGTAACTGATGGCAACTCCTCACAGTCCGCGTGCTTCGGTTGGAGCAGCAGTTGGATGCACTTAGGAGCATGCAGGTGGCGGAAAGCGTCATAGATAGGAGTTAGAGAGATGTGGTCACAGCCAAGGTACAGGCAGACGGATGGGTGACCGCTAGAAAGGGCAGGCAGTCAGTGCAGGAATTCTCTGTGACTGTTCCCCTCTCTAACAGGTATACCGTTTAGGATACTATTGGGGGGGATAGCCTATCAGCGGAAAACAACAGCAGCCAGAAAAGTGGCACCACAACTGGCTCTGTTACTCAGCATGGGAGGGCAAAGTGCAGGAGAGCAAGAGTTACAGAGGACTCTATAGTAAGGGGCACAGATAGGCGCTTCTGTGGAAGTGGAAGAGACTCCAGGATGGTGTGTTGCCTCCCTGGTGCCAGGGTCCAGGACGTCTCTGAATCAACACAGGAGGTCCTGAAGGAGGAGGGTGAACAGCCAGAGGTCGTAGCACACATAGGTACTAACAACATAGGCAGGAAGAGCGATGAGGTCCTGCATAAGGAGTTCCGGGAGTTAGGCAGTAAGCTAAAAAGCAGGACCTCTAGGGTTGTAATCTCAGGATTACTCCCTGTGCCACGTGTCAGTGAGGCTAGAAATAGGAGGATAGTGCAGCTAAACACGTGGCTAAACCAGTAGTGTAGGAGGGAGGGTTTCAGATTTCTGGACCATTGGGATCTCTTCCGGGACAGGTGTGACCTGTACAAGAAAGACAGATTGCATCCAAACTCGAGGGGCACCAATATCCTGGCTGGGAGGTTTGCTAGTGTCACTCGGGAGGATTTAAACTAATATGGCAGGGGGGTGGGAACCAGAGCGTTAGCTTAGAAGATGTCATAACTGAAGGGGAAGTAGATAACAAAAATAATAGAACACCACCCTCAGGCAGAGCACAAATGTGACAAGTGTGAGAAGGGAGGTGGTCAATGCAGGACTGAGGGTGTTGTACCTTAATGCGCGCAGTATACGGAACAAGGTAAATGAGCTTGTTGCGCACATTGAAATTGGCCGGTACGATGTTGTGGGCATCACAGAGACGTGGCTGCAAGGGGATCAGGGCTGGGATCTAAATATCCAAGGATATGTGTCCTATCGAAAGGACTTGGGCAAAGGGGGCAGGGTTGCATTGTTAGTAAGGAATGAAGTTAAATCGATAGCAAGGAGCGATATAGGATCAGAAGGCACAGAACCTCTGTGGGCAGAGTTGAGGAATCGCAAAGGTAAAAAGACCCTAATGGGAGTCATGTACAGGCCCCCTAGCAGTAGTCAGGATGTGGGGCAGAAAATAAATCAGGAGATAGAGAAAGCATGTAAAAAAGGCAATATCACAATAATTATGGGGGACTTCAATATGCAGGTGGACTGGGAAAATCAGGTTGGTAGTGGATCCCAAGAAAAGGAATTTGTGGAATGGTTAAGAGATGTTTTTTTGGAGCAGCTTGTGGTAGAGAGCACTAGGGAACAGGCAATTCTGGATTTGGTGATATGTAATGAGGCAGACTTGATTAGGGATCTTAAGGTGAACACATCCTTAGGGAGCAGTGACCACAATATGATAGAATTTACCCTGCAGTTTGAGAGGGAGAAGCTGGAATCAGATGTAACGGTATTACAATTAAATAAGGGTAACTACAAAGACATGAGGGAGGAGCTGGCCAGAGTTGAGTGGAAAAGGAGCCTAGCAGGGAAGACAGTGGAACAGCAATGGTACGAGCTTTTGGGGGTTATTCGGGAGGCACAGCAGAAATTCATCCCAAGGAGGAGGAAACATGCTAAGGGGAGGCATCCATGGTCGACGAGGGGAGGCAAGGACAGCATAAAAGCAAAAGAAAAAGCATACAAAGTGGCGAGAGGAATAGTGAGAAGCCAGAGGATGGGGAAGCCTTTAAAAGCTAGCAGAGGACAACTAAAAAAACAAGAAGGGGAGAGAAGATGAAATATGAGTGCAAGCTAGTTCGTAATACAAAAGAAGATAGGAAGAGTTTCTTTCAATATATAAGAGGTAAGACATGGGCAAAAATAGACATTGGACCACTGGAAAACGTGGCTGGAGAAGTAATAATAGGAAACAAAGAAATGGCAGACAAACTGAATAGTTAGTTTGCATCAGTCTTCATGGTGGAAGACACCAGTGGGATGCTAGCGCTCCAGGAGAATCAGGGCTCAGAGGTGAGTGCAGTGGCCATCACTAAGGAGAAGGTTCTGGGGAAACTGAAAGGTCTGAAGGTGAATAAGTCACCTGGACCGGATGGACTACACCCCAGGGTTCTAAAAGAGATAGCTGGACAAGGTTCTGCTCAGACCCCATTTGGAGTATTGTGAGCTGTTTTGGGCCCCATATCTCAGGAAGAATATGCTGGCCTTGGAAAGGGTCCAGAGGAGGTTCACAAGAATGATCCCTGGAATGAACATTGTCGTTTGAGGAACGGTTGAGGACTCTGGGTCTGTACCCGTTGGGAGTTTAGAAGGATGAGGGGGGATCTTATTGAAACTTTCGGGATACCGCGAGGTCTGGATAGAGTGGACGTGAAGAGGATGTTTCCACTTATAGGAAAAACTAGAACCAGAGGACACAATCTCAGACTGAAGGGACGATCCTTTAAAACAGAGATGAGGTGTCCTGTGTATGAATCGCAATAGCTAGGGTGGTGAATCTGTGGAACTCTTTGCCGCAGAAGGTTGTGGAGGCCAAATCATTGAGTGTCTTTGAGACAGAGATAGATAGGTTCTTGATTAATAAGGGCATCAGGGGTTGTGGGGAAAAGGCAGGAGAATGGGGATGAGAAAAATATCAGCCATGATTGAATGGCGGAGAAGACTCGATGGGCTGAGTGGCCTAATTCTGCTTATATGTCTTATGGTCAAGTATGTTTCAAATTCAGTTTCACAATTAAAGATTTTCTGTACTTGAACTTTTCATTGTCACCTAACTGTAAAAATGCAATTTATTTCAAAGCATAGAAACTCTGGTGAAGTGCACCATGATAACATTGGGCCTGATACAGAGACAAGGAGTGAGATTCTCCGTAGTGAGTCCGCCTCGCTACCGCTGCCAGTGAGGACGCTAAGCCAAATCTCCATTCACTGCAGCGGGAATGGAAAATCCCGTCGGCATGTAGGAATGGAGAATCAAAGTCAAGATCTCATTTCATTAGAATTGCAAAGAAGAAAGATTTTCAAATTACATTAGCACTCCAGTCAATGATAGGAAGGCTGCAGCATTGAGAGAAAGTGGATTCTAAGTACAAAATCTTTCTTTGAAACTTCTGTGAATTAAAAACAAAACTATGTAAGATTGGCGATTGGTAACTATATAATAAGGACTAATAAATAAGTCTTGACTTATTCCAAGCATATTATGTTCAGTAATTACTTCTCCAACACAAAACAGTGCCACCTGTGTCCCCTTTATATATTGGTGCAGTCTGTTAAACAATAAGTGCAATCTATTAAACAATTAATACCCCAGTTCTAACTTAAGTACGAGGGAACATTAACTCTTTCCTAACAGAGATCACTGTTGCACTATTATATCGAATGTTTTCTGAATCAAATAACATCCATTTGTCTATTGAATAAATACTCTCAATTGGTTAAAACTGTCAATAGGTTAAAGCCTCCATTAAAGAAGCAAATTAGGAATTTAACATTAATATTGTAAGAATCCAGTCATTAATATGAGCGACAGTCATTTCTTGACTGTAGTTTGGTACAGGGTAAAGGGGTAAGTCTACAATCCTGTATTGCTTGTGGGAGCTGAGTTTAAAGAGATTGGCTAGCTGTCTTGACAGAGATTGGGATGGGAATTAAGGTTATGGTTAATAGGTGTTGCTGGATGCCAATGAATTGGCCAAAAGGCCATATTCTGCCTGGTAACAGGTAGTGATTGGATCTTTCCTGAGTGGGCTGATTTCCAGAGCCTAACAAAAGCGGAGTCTGGTCCCTGGACACTCAAGGGAAAAACCTGCTCTCTCTCTCTTTCTCTCTCTCTTTCTCTGTCTCATGTTTTCTCCACAAAAGCTGTTGTATTTCTGAAACTCAGGGACCTGAATGAATCTTCAGTGAAAACTAAAGAACTGAAAGCAATGTTTGAAGAGAAGAAAGATGTTAGAAACAATCATCTGAAACAAAGACTCTTATTTTTTTACTTTCATCCTGATTATTTTCACCCCTCTCTTTCCTTCTGTGTTTGTTTGTCTTAAGTCTGTGTGTGTGTGTAGAGAGTGGGGCAAGTGGAGGGGGGAGGGTAGGGTTAAGAACTAGATGATAATTGACCAGTTGTATTTGCTGCATATTTCATTATAGTTTCTGTAATAAATAAAAAGTAACTGTGTTCAAATTTACAAACCTGGTGACTGTAATTATGGGGTTGCCAAGGGCCAAAGACTTCAGATATTTTTCTAAGAATTGCTTGTTAATTCAATCGTGTTGCGACTCAGGATCAAGGGGGGGGGGGGGGCTGGAATTGACTGCGCTTTAGCCCAGGGTGTTGTGGCAATAGTTATTTTTAAACGTTAAGAATTAACAACATGAGCATGGATCCTTTTAGAAAATAAGTTTGGGGAATTAATAATGGAAAGTAAGAAGACAGCAGATGAACTGAACAGGTATTTTGCATCAGTCTTCACTATGGAGGATACAAGTAACATTCCATAAATAATTTAAATCAGGAATTGGAAAGGAGGGAGGAACTCAGGGAAACTACAATCACCAGGGAAGTGGTACTGAGCAAATTGTTAGAGCTGAAGGTTGAGAAGTCCTCGGGTCTTTATGGACCCGAGGACATAAAAGAAGTGGCTGGTGAGATAGTTGATACGATGGTTTTAATTTTCCGAAGTGTTTCAGGAAAAGTTCAATTAGATTTGAAAATAACAAATGTAACTCCTTTACTCAAAAGAGATGGGAGACAGGAAGTAGGAAACTATAGGCTAGTTAACTTACCTGTCATCGGGAAAATGCTAGAAGCTATTATTAAAGACATTATAGCAGGGCACTTGGAAAAATTCCAGGTAATCCGGCAGAGCCAAGATGGTTTTGTGAAAGGGAAACATGTTTAAGCAATTTATTGGAGTTCACTGAAGAAATAACGTATGCTGTGGATAAAGGGGAACTGGTGGATGTACTGCATTTAGATTTCCAGAAGTCAATTAATAGGATGCCACATTAAAGGTTATTGCAAAAAAATAAAAGTTCATGGTGAATAGAGGATTGGCTAGCTGACAGAAAACAGAGGGTAGGCATAAGTGGGTCTTTTTCTGGTTGGCAAGATGTAATGAGAATTGCGTCTCAGGGATCAGTGCTGGGGCCCAAACTTCTTACAATTATATAAATGATTTGGGTGAAGGGACTGAAGGTATTGTTAAATTTGCTGATGACACAAAGATAGGCAGGATAGTGAGATGTGAAGAAGACACAAGGAGGCCAAGAAAGGATAAAAATAAGTTTTGAGTGAGTGGGCAAACCCTGGCAAATGGAGTATAATGTGAGAAAGGGTACAATTGTCCATTTTGGCAGGAAAAATAAAAATGAAGCATGTTATCTAAACGGTGAGACGTTTCAGGGCTCTGAGATGCAGAAGGATCTAGGTGTCCTGTGTATGAATCGCAATAGCTAGTATGCAAGCGCAACAATTAGAAAAGCTAATAGAATGTTACCATATATTGTGAGGGGAACTGAATAAAAAAGTAGGGTTATGCTTCAGTTATTCACAGCACTGGTGAGACACATCTGGAGTACTGTGTACAGTATTGATCTCATTATTAAGGAAGGGTGTAAATGCGTCAGAAGTAGTGCAGAGAAGGTTTGCTTAACTAATACCAGGAGTGGGCAGGTTGTCTTGTGAGGAAAGGTTAGGCAGGCTAGGCTTGTATCTGTTGCAGATTAGAAGAGTAAGAGACGACTTGTTTGAAACATACGAGTTCCTGAGGAGAGTTGACAGAGTTGGTGCTGACAGGATGTTTCCCCTAGTGGGAGAAACCAACTAAGGGACACCATTTACAAATAAGGCTTTGTCCATTTAGGACAGAGACGAGAATTTTATTTTTCTCAGAGATGTGTGAGTCTTTGGAACTCTCTTCCTCAAAAGGTGGTGAAAGCATGACTCTTGAATATTTTTAAAGTAGAGATAGATGGATACTGTAAGGGGGCTGTAGCAAATGAGAGTTCATCCCGTGTCTCTAAACTCCATGATTAGTCCATTCATTGGCAGGTCGCATCAGCTCTCTGTCAGGTAGGAGTCAGACATGTCACTGAGGATGAGAGGAGCATCGCTCTGTCCGCAATGCAACCCCCTTATTCTCCCACAGAGTCCGGCTAATTGCCATGGAATCGGGCAGCATCACAAAAACCTACCACTGGCACCACAGCAATGATGAGATTACAATCCCCACTCCACTGTCCTGGTTGTCCTCAAACCGAGAGGCTATGAGGACGTCCCCTAGCTTGATGGCCCATGTGGGCCCTGGCCATGGCATGAGGTAATTCCTCCTCCTCCTCTGCGAGTTGCCCTTCGCCTTCCTCCTCGACTCCCTGCTCTTCCGAGGAGATGTGGCGCTCCTCAATATCTTCCTTGGCCGGGTGGTCTCCCCTCTGCAGTGCCAAGTTGTGGCGAGCGCAGCAGACCACAATAATGTGGGACACCCTCTGAGGCCTGTATTTTCATCTCCTCTCACCCACTTTCCAGCTCCCACTAAGGACAGGCACTCTCTCAGCACAAGTCCAGCAAAGAGGACACAGGAAGCGATGCATGAATGCCAGCCTCCGAATCCCCTTTAACCAAGGGACACCCCAAAATGAAGAGAAGAAAAGGCCTCCTAAACCTCACCCAGAGATTGAGAGACTGAATCCCAGCCCCGGACCGGAGTTGAACTCATTTGTGTCCCCCATGTCCTCTCCAGTGCACCCTGAGTTTTGAAGACGCTGGAGATTTATAGCTGCCTGAGCACTCACCTCCGATATCCCCTTCGGAGGGGAGACTGCCATGTTCATGTTTATGTAAACCATAGAATTCCTCCAGTGCAGAAGGTGGCCATTCGGCCCATCGAGTCTGCACTGACCCTCTTAAAGACCACCCTAACCAGGCCCCAACCCTATCCCTCTCACCCCATAACCATACTTAACCTGCACATCTTTGGACACCAAGGGCAACTTTAGTATGGCCATTTCACCTAATTTGCAGTTCTTTGGACTGTGGGAGGAAACCGGAGCACCCGGAGGAAACCCACGCATACACGGGGAGAAAGTGCAAACTCCACACAGTCACCCAAGGTCGGGATTGAACGCTGGTCCCTGATGCTTTGAGGCAGCGGTGCTAACCACTATGCCGCCGTGCCGTCCCCGTTGTAAATGGCACCAGCACCCGCAGAGTATTCCATGTGGGGGAAAAGTCTGGACTGAGTGTGTTTTATTGTTCTAATTCTCTTTTGTAATATTCAGCTTTAGATATTTAGAGGGTTAGCAGTCAGCCAGGAATAGTAATTTTCACGTGTGACATGGGAGGGAAACTATGATACTTCACAATTAATATTGCTAGAGTTTCAAATTGCATCAGTTTTATTTAATCTTAACAGCACTGTGGACTTGTAGAATTGCTACTTATTTTTTAACTTCCTCGAGCATCTTTTTGATTTTAATCTTTGCCATCAGCGAACACAAAGTTGCACCATTATAGTTTTGATTATCCACGTAAACAGGTTTGTTTTAAGTGCCATTAAAATGCCACCATTGCTTTTCACATTCTGCAGCTTACTGTTTTTGCCAATAAAAAGCCCTAGGCAACTGTACTACCCACTGCAGCACTTGCCAAAAAGGCTCCAAAGCACACCGCTGGCAATGGAATGTCGTCTTTTCAGTGCAAGTACAAGTAACAAGACTTAAACAGACAGCAGAATCTGCCAAAGCACTAGTTTCTCTCCACACACACAATACCAGTATTGTTCAGGAGTCATCACACAGGGCACACTAGGTTTTCAGAAACTGCGACAAAGACCATGAAGTCACTTCTCTTAGCCGCTTTTGAAAAATCTTCAAGATCTTTTCACAAACTGTTTGCTGCCCGCTTAACTGAGAACTGCTCATTTTGCAAGCAGTTATGGGAAAGCTTAAACTGCAGAACGCCTCCTGCATCTCGTCAAAGGGTGGAGGGGAGGTGGTAAAGGGCAGGAGAAGATTCACAAAAAGATACAGAGGTCAATTAACAGTCATCACAGGGAGGGAAACAAGCACATTTACATAAACAATGCAACTTAAAAGAGAAATGCTTTATATAATTTGTTTAATGAGAGAAAACCAGGACTATATTAATATCTATCTTCCATTTTCAAATTGAGTTCCCAGAAAGTATTTTGTTGGGCCACTGATATTTTCCTGTTTGATGGGAATTACAGATAAATTATTCCCTGTTCCGTTAACTATCCACCCTTCGTATTGCTATACACTGTGCAAATACCCCAGTATTTCCTTTTAGCAGTTTTGGATTGTCAAGCAGCCTTGTGTATGGCTGCTTCTGATATTGACTTGAATTTTCCCATTCCTGTGGAGGTGAGATTTGCGCACGTGCGGTGGGGGGGGGGGTGATTTTCTGTTCGGCAAATATGAAGGCGTCGCACAGGCTTTCACTCTGTCAGATGGATAGCAACACAGTAGAAATGACATCAGGGCAATTGGTCGAAGCCTTATCATATGATCATGCATGTGCAAAGCAGAAAGGCTGTACGCAGCACACCTACAGACATTTGGAGCCAGTTCCCTGACAGACTGATTCCCGAGATCGTTCTGGTAGCTGTTTATAGGATGCTGATTGAACCTTTAGGTGAGCACCTCCATCATATGATGCCCTCTCACTCTCCGTCTGCCTCAGTAGCATCACACTTCCCAATGGGGCTGCCGACCAACACCCCCTTGGCCCCCTCTCTTTGAGCCTCCCCTATCTGTGTGCTGCCCGCTGTCCCTAATTAGAATTCTTACAGTGCAGAAGGAGGCCGTTCAGCCCATCAAGTCTACACGACCTTCTGACAGAACATCTTACCTAGGCCCACTCCCCCACCCTATCTCCATAACCAAATAACCCCACCTAACTTACACATCTTTGGACACCAAGGGGCAATTTACCATGGCCAATCCACCTGTGGATTTTGGATTGTGGGAGGAAACCGGAGCTAATTGGACAGCTAATGCAGAAGCAGCCTGTTAATTGGCTGCCTTGCGTCAGATAGTGCAGAAGGGTGGACGGCTGACATGGGTAGAGCCAGGACCCAGGAATGATCCTGCCAGTCAAGAAGATCCCAACCATTATCCTGATTCCTCCATTTTCTGACAATGGGTTAACACAACATGTAAAAATTATTGATCTTGAAAAACTTTAACCAAATGTAATGGAAAATTCCAATTAACTTAAGTACATCTGCCATTTCCAATATTTTAAATCTCTTACATCACCTCATTACAACTCAAATTGAAACCAGTCTTTTATTATTTCTTAAGTCAATGCATTTAATTTCATTTTTATTTAATACACGAGGAAATTTACAATGTAAAGTAAATGTATGAAATTATACCAATAATATTTTTCTGACACCACTAATTGCTTCAATACATGCAGCAAAAGCTATTAGTATTGTAATCAGGCGCTTTCAATGGATACTCAGCTAACGTTTACAATTGTAACATTTTTCTGGTGAATTTTAATTGTTTCAATGTGCACAAACCAAATCTCCCTCCAGAAGTACACAGCAATGTCCATACATGGGCATTTGTTACAGATATATTGATCCTGCTTTGCTCAGGAAGATGATAATGCTTGCAATCCCTTATGATTTATTGATTCTGCACTATTTTAATGTGCCCAATTCAATTGGTTGGCGGGGGAATGAGAGTTTCTCTCTCTCACTATTATCATGAATCATGGAGATTAAAGTAATGCAAAAACAATAAATCACTAAGATATGACAAAGTGTTTGGAATGTTCTGAGCAGAGCAAATATTATGGATTTTTCTCAAAATCACAAACGTTGACAGTGCTTTGTATACATTAATAGAAGGCCGGACCCGAAAAAATGAGCACCGCCTGTGACATAAAATTCAAACAACTGCCTAAAAGGTGAAATGGCAACATGCCGCAGGTTTACATTGTGTCTAAAGAAAATTGCAGTGGGCAAATTGTAGTGAAAAATAACTATCACAAATTTTCAGACAAATAAGTCATTCAAAAATATACAAATGAAATTTCTGATGGTTACATCCTATAGACCACAAGATTATATGTAAGATGTTGGGGCAGAAGGATACCACTCAGCCCATCGATTATGCTCCACCATTCAATGAGATCATGACTGATCTGATATAATCCCCAACTCTACTTTCCCACCTTATCCCCATAATCCTTGATTCCCTTACCAATTAAAAATCTGTCTATCTCAGACTTGAACATACTTAATGACCCAGCTTCTACAGCCCTCTGCAGTAAAGAATTCCACAGACTCGCTACCCTCTGAGAAGAAATTCCTCCTTAACTCCTGTCTTAAATGGGATTGCTCTGAGATTATGCCCTCTGTCCTGGACTCTCCCACAAGAGGAAACATCCTCTCAGCATCTACCCTGTCAAGTCCTTGAGAATCCTATATGCCTTAATAAGGTTGCCTCTCATTCTTCTAAACTCCAATGGTCCAACCTACTTAACCTCTCCTCATAAGAAAATTCCTCCATACCTGAGATCAACCTAGTGAACCTTCACTGGACTGCGTCCAATGCCAGTATATCTATCCGTAGATAAGGGGACCAAAACTGTTCAGTTCTCTATCTTTCTCTTGTAGTTATTGACTGGTCTTCAGAGGATTTGAGAGCTCCAGATGGTTACATTACATAGTCAGACCTGTGACCATTTCCAGTTCCTGTGTTTTTTTCAAATGTCAGTTCCACATTTATGGATTTTTCTTTCATGCGGGTCAGTAAGCATCACTGTGCTCCTTATTGAAATGACATAAAATATCAAACTTTCATTCCCAGGGACTTTGTGAAATGAGGCAGCAGTCCACTAAAAATTAGGAAACTACAAGGAAAAGGAGATATTTTTCAATAATTAAATGTGGCCATGGGAGGACACCAGAATGCTCAAAACACTGACATTCCAGAGCTGCAAGCAGCAGACTGACTGCATTCTGAACTGTTGGTAAAGAGATTCACTACATAGAATCATAGAATCCCAGTGCAGGGGGCCATTTGGCCCATCGAATCTGCACTGATCTCCAAAAGAGCACCCGACCCATGTCCACCCTGCCCTATTCCCGTAACCTAACCTGCACATCCCTGAACACTAAGGAGCAATTTAACATGGCCAATTCAGCTAACCGGCACGTCTTTGGACTGTGGGGGGAAACCGGAGCACTCGGAGGAAACCCACGCAGATGCGGGCGAAACCGCAAACTCCACACAGTCACCTACGGTCAGAAGAAATTAACCCAGGTCCCTGGTGCTGTGAGGCAGCAGTGCTAACCACTGTGCCATCGTGCTGACCTCCAGAGCCCATCTCATTCACCAAATGCATCAGCTAAATTATGTACAGTAATGTTGTGTTAACATTTAGATGTGATAAAACAGATTGCACAATCACACAGACATTTAATAGATGTTGAAATTTCAAGTCGATTCAATCTTTCTGTGTATAGTGATGGTGATGAAGGCCCAGGAACAATTAACTATGGCTGGCGTGCTTCTACTTGTAGCAGCAGAAGACTCTCCAGCTTTCGATTGTGCTTCAGAGGAAGAGAGGTGTTGAATCCCCCCTATGCAGCAGCAGCAGTGTACAGGTTGAACTCCAGATCCCTCCTGGTCTTTGGGCGGTGAAATGTGTCCCTATTCCAGATGTCTCGTTGTCCTGCTCCTCCAAGGCCATGGTGACAATGTTGAAGTGGTTTCAAGGATATGGATGTGGAAGTACCATCTACGAAGATATGACTCTTTTAAGTGACTTTGGAGAGTTTATGAATTATAGATATTTTTACAATAAGTTGTGCCCAAAGAAAACTGAATCGGCAATTAAAAAATACACATCAAACAGAGACATGTTATGGGCAATAAAACATTGTTTTCATTTTTCTCAAGAAACTGCAAATGTCACTCACCAGAATTTCATGTATCAAAAGGGCTGATGCTGTTCCCATCACCCAGAACGTGGTGCAGTTTGGCAATTTTGGTTTCTGTTCATGCCAATCCTTTGCCTTTTGAAGAATTTCACCTTCTTTGCAGTGACAGATGAACCATTTAAAAACAGGTCTGCCCAATGGAATTGGAGTCCTAGATGTCTACTGGAGCTGCAGCCCTGCAGACTAGCGAGCTTGCAAAGTGTTCCACGCCAATTCTGGCGTGAGGTCATCTCCACTCATTGTTGAAACAAAATACAAATTGACAGAAGCAGGTAGAAAAGAACAAAAGAATATCACAGATAACTGCATTAAAAAAAAAACGTTTGAATGCCAAAAATGGGTACTAAGGGTGAGGCTTGCTTATTAAGTCACTAAATTTGTTAACATGTCAACAGGTCTTCAGGTAGCACATTAGTCTAGTCACTATAGGTGGACATGGTTTGACTAAAAGAGACTCAATAGAGAATACAAATACTCAGGAGTAATATCTACCTGCGGAAAGGTACTCAGTGGAGTATTCCATGGATCAGTGTGAGGACCCTTATTGCTCCCGATCGACATATGCCACCTGAAATGTTTTTTTTAATTGCAAAGTAAGCTAGTCAAATCGGCCATGCAAGCAAAACTAAACTGGAGAACAGGATAATAGTCACCATGACAGAAGGAAACGTCTGAGCCATGGAAATGGTGCAGGGAAGGAACAGAAGGATAGTCCCAAGTATTGGAGAGCTGAGTTAAGAGGAACAGCTGGAAGAATATTAACTTTTCAACCTTCACAAGAGCTGACTGAAAGAGGACCGTATAAAGGTACACAAGCTATAAATTGAGATGAAAATGTTAATGATGTGGATTATTCCCAAGTGAAAATATGATTGTGCACAATTGGACAAAGATAAAAACTATTCAAAGGAAAGTTCAGAGCTGTTGTCAGGAAACACATCTTCTTGGGAAAAGTGATCAATACCTGGAATGGTAATTCCGCATAGGGGAGTAGTGGAAAAAATCTGGAGTCATTCAAAAAGTACAGTAAGAAGTCTTACAACACCATGTTAAAGTCCAACAGGTTTGTTTCGAATCACTAGCTTTCGGAACACTGCACCTTCCTCAGGTGAATGAAGAGGTGGGTACTAGAAACATATATAGAGACAAAATCAAAGATGCAAGATGATACTTTGAGTGAGTCTTTGCAGGTAATTAACTCTACAGGTCCTGTAGACTTAATTACCTGCAAAGACTCGCATTCAAAGCATCGTCTTGCATCATTGATTTTGTCTGTACGTATGACGTTCCTGCGCATGCGCAGACTTCCGCCGACCGGCGGAGTCCCTTCGGCCCCAACTGGCGTGCGCCAAAGGCCTTTCCCGCTGGCCGGCGGCGCGCCAACCACTCCGGCGCGGGCCTAGCCCCTGAAGGTGAGGGCTTCGCCCCTAAAGGTGCAGAGAAATCCGCACCTTTGGGGCGGGCCGACACCGGAGTGGTTCACGCCACTCCCTCCCACCGGGACCCCCCGCCCCACCGGGTAGGGGAGAATCCCTATGAGATATTTCAAAATGACTATCTAGCCCGTCTATGCAAATTTAAGGTATAATTGAGCAATCCTGCAAAAGAAGTCAGCCTCATTTGATGTTGGTATGAAAAGTACTGGCGTATCCAAGATGCTCAACTGGCAAACAGTTGCGGCAGCGGTTATGGGTGGTGATGGAAAGTTAATCCATGTCAATGAATGATACCACTGAGCTTAGCATGTGGATGAAGAGTAAGAGGGAACTCTGGTGCACACCGCTGAGGCCACCCTCAGGAACAGGAGATATGCTTTCGCCATCTTCAGACAATTACAATAGGTAGGTGGGCCATCACAATGGCTTTTTTCCCCCTCTCTGGTAGTTTCATAAGTAATTGGTGCCGGTCTATTCTGGATCAGGCCTAACTTAACAAATAAATATCTCTATACAGATGCTGGTACTCAAATGCTGGGCTCCTGCAATATTACTAGCCTCTCCAGCAGCAGTCTGTAAAGTATGTACTTGGAAAGCTTACATGTTGACACATTGATAGCTTCAATTCCACAGACCAGAAACAAACAAATAGTAATCATTAAATTAAAAACTTTGATTTATAAAATGAATTCTCTTTACAGCATTCGGCAGCCCTACCTTGCATCCTTCACAGGCACTGACTCCATAGTGATAGCCTGATGACTTGTCCTGACAGACAAAGCAAGGTTTGTATATCCGTGGAGGTGGAATTGGGGATGGTGGGCTTGGTACAATCTCTTCAGAACTGGTGCTCTGTGTTTCAATTGCTGAAAACAAAACAAAATTCTTGTGTGCATATTTTTAAAAAGTAAGACTTACATTGCTAGATAAAGAAAATACTGCAGTTAATCAGACATATAAACTACCTTTCTCATAATCCCTTCCCCACCAATGTGCTAATAACCCCCAGTAAGAATGAAAGGATCAGGGTGACCATCATAATAGGAGTAAATAGGCAAAATGTGCCGTCCCAAACAGTAGAACAGATGGCAACCTAATCTCATGTGTCAATGTCCCTCAGGCCACAGCCAATAAACTGCAACATTAACATACCATCCACATATATATATATATATACAATATTTGGTCCAGTGAAGGCAGTGAACACAACCTACAATGAAATTTGTCATGAAAATACATGTAAAGGGGATTAATTGTTACTCACTCCTATCTCAGGAATGTATTCCTTCCATAAAATAATGAAAAACTTGTTGAAAAAATAGAATACTCTGAGATAAGAATAATAATGACAACTGAGCCTACAATTATCATAGCTATAAATGCTTTGTAATCATTTTTTCTTCATTTGAAGAGCTGGTATTTGCAAGGAAACGATGAGTCAATTGATTTACTTCTAGGCTTTAAATTCATGGATCTATGGGGCTGATAATATAAATGACAAGGATTCCTCTGTGAATGAGTCAATATATATTCCAGTAAGCAGATTTCCACGTCATACAACTGTTCATAATTCAACATGAATTGGCAGTATCAATCAGAACAATGGCTGATGTGGAAAATTCAGAAGTTCACACTGATGCAGTAGAAGTCTGCTTTGAGGTACATTGTGGGGGCAAAGTGTAGGAAGCTTCATTCAGCTCCAGTGTGCCAGGCCTGGGAGTGCTTGATTGTCTATATTGGGTGCCAAAGTAGAATAATGCTCTACGGCCCAATGTAATTATCTTCCACTATAAAAAATCCAATTGAAAAAATAATTCAAGTGAAGTAATACTGACTATTCACAGATGCATTTAAGATTGCTAATACAGTACAAATACAAAATAGAAAGAAAGGTATCCATTACAATTACACAATTTGTTTTAACTTGAACTAAAGATAACAGGATAACAAGCAAGAATAATGTGTATGATACTTCAAATAAGTCATGACCAAGTGGAATAGTTCTAGTGCATTTTACTTCTGGTGCTGTTGTTCAGATGTAGCAACTTACAACGCACTTTAGAAATCACTTGTGGTTTATCCAAAAATGCAGATGTCCCCTTTAAATGCTATTTCCTGAGTATAAACACTTCTACTTTCATCTAAAGATTACTGTCATCTTGGAAATATAATTACAAAGGAATGGGCACTGAGGAACAGATTACAGCACAAATCCTGGTATACAATGGATTTGACAGATTTGGAATTTGGTGGTAATGTAGTTTTACTGGCACCAAACGAAGAGAACTTATCGGAGCCCACTGGTAATTTCGACCACATTTCAACATCTATTGGATTGTACATCAAAGAAAAGACAGAAACCATGAAATGTGGTGTAATACCTAACCTCATTGCTAAATTCAATCGTCAGTCAGTCAGTACTCAATCAGGATTTATCCAACTAGGCCAGCAGTTACAAATGATGGGATGGGGATGGATTTTCCTGAAGTTTTTTGTTGAACTCGATTGCAGCAATATAGGAGAGTAAAGATGGAAAAATCAATAGGAAGAATGAGTGGGGACGTTGAAATGGTTGAGCCACAGGAAGGTCAGAATGTACTCACAGACAAAACTGAGTGAGTAGGCAACGTGATCACTCAATCTGCATTCAATTCGATCACAAGAGGTGCTAGATGCAAAGAGTGGGATTAAAAACTTGGAAAAAGAAACACCCACTGTAAAGAAATTAATTGGACATGATTATGTAATGTATTGCTGAAAGACTGTCTATATAAAAATAAATAACAGGATAGCATTAGGTGCATTAAAATATTTCCATGATAAATAAACATGGCAAATGGTAGAACTATTGAATTCTTATCATCAGTAGGAATAACTGCATTAATACTGTAAGAGGTCAAAACAAACAGCGCAGATCCAAAATAGATTGAGAATTAATTTCAAAGGAGCATTGAATCGGAATAAAGAGTATAGTGGCAGACTTGGCCCCTCCCTCGCCCAACCCTCACACACATACAGTGTGACTCAGTAATGCATGTCCTAGTGAAACATCAGCTAAAATCCAACCCAAGTAAATGTGCTGAAAACCTACTCTCTGATGACAGAAGAATCTTGGGCGGGATTCTCCCCTACCAGGCGGGGCGGGGGGTCCCGTCGGGCCGCCCCAAAGGTGCGGATTTCTCCGCACCTTTAGGGGCCAAGCCCTCACTTTTAGGGGCTAGGCCCGCGCTGGAATGATTGCCGTCCCGCCGGCTGGCGTGGAAGGCCTTTGGCGCCACGCCAGCCAGGGCCGAAGGGACTCCGTCGGGCAGCGGAAGTCCGCGCATGCGCGGGAGCGCCAGCGGCTGCTGACATCACCCCGCTCATGCGCAGGGGAGGGTCTCCTCCGCGTCAGCCATCGCGGAGGCTATGGCCGACACGGAGGGGAAAGAGTGCCCCCAAGGCACAGGCCCGCCCGCGGATCGGTGGGCCCTGATCGTGGGCCAGGGCACCGTGGGGGCACGCCCCGGGGCCAGATTGCCCTGCGCCCGCCCCAGGACCCTGGAGCCCGCTCGCGCCGCCTGGTCCCGCTGGTGAGGGAGGTGGTTTAATTCACGCCAGCGGAACTGGCATTACAGCAGCGGGACTTCGGCCCATTGCGGGCCGGAGAATTGCCGGGGAGGCCCGCCGACTGGCGCGCCAACTGACGCGCCGCGATTCCCGCCCCCGCCGAATCTCCGGTGCCGGAGAATTCGGCGGCCAGTGGGGGCGGGATTCTCGCCGCCCCCCCCCCTCCCCCCGGGCGATTCTCAGACCCGGCGGGGGGTAGGAGAATCCCGCCCAAGTGTGAAATAAGCTTTCACTTAAGCTTTTGATGGGCATTGATCCATAACCCAAAACTATCTACAAACTAGCACTTTCTTTTCATTCTCAGAGAACGGTGAAGCAGTTAAAATTTGCACTAATATAGGATTGTGTGCTTTTCAGAGATCAAGATTAATGTAACCACCTATGATAATCTAATGGATGGAACGGTCTTGTCTACTCCTGTTCCTTTGTTGCCACCTTCCTTATTGGCAGACACTTGGCCAGGATGAGAGAAAATTGACAAATAAAATTGCTTCAAATGTGCCACCAGGTTAAATTGGCTTGGAGGTTTCTTCTTAATATTTGCATATGTGCAGTGCTGCATTATGCCAATTTGATATCTGTGTATAGTTTTGAATTTGAGTTTGTATTGGAGAGTAAAGTATACACCGGACAAATTTAATACAGTCATGCTGTCACAAGAGATACACTATTTGTTGTGCTTGTTGACTTTAGCTGTTACATTGAAGCCAATCTGGCAATAAGCCATTGTCCTGGGCACTCCACTTCAGCTGCTCTTGTTGACAATTTTACACACTAACATTGAGATATAATTTGGCGCAAAAACTGTAATACAATACATGCATAAGGAATATTATGGTGGCATAGCAGTTAGAGCTACATTATGGATCTGGTCATGTTTTTCCAGATTTCTACTGACCAGGGTATCCACTGCTGATACCAAAGGGGCCAATGAAAAGTGCAGCACATGGTACTGTAATCCTTCATTTCAATGATTAATTCATCTCCAAGAAACTATGAAACCTAATACAATTATTGTCCCGCTGAACCTGTATGGTGCAGATCAATTTATAGAAATGCAATATCTTATTACTTTGTTACATTATCATATTAGGGCAAAATTGCAACATAATTGTATGTCCTTTTTGTTGCAATATCCAGTAAAAAGGCTTAAATTTTCAAACAAGGCATCTTTACTACTGATGCTGGAAAATACATACACTTTGGGCGGAATTTTATTACCCTGTGGCGAAGGAGGGGGGGGGGGGGGGGGGGGTCTTAAAATGAGAAGAAGAGTTCAGCAGGACTACAAAATGCTGCCGGCAGAGGAACCATAAAACCCCACCCAATGGTTATTACTGCAAGACTACAGGGTCTGAAAGAATGGTTGAAGCAGATTCATTCATAAATTTCAAAGGGTAGCTGGATGTATACTTGAAAAGGAAGCAACTGATCCTGGCCCCGGGTCACTCTTCATGTGGAGTTTGCACATTCTCCGCATCTGCATGTGTCTCACCCCCACAACCCAAAAAATGTGCAGGGTAGGTGGATTGGCCAAGCTAGATTGCCCCTTAATTGGAAAATATATAATTGGGTACTCTAAATTTATAGGAAAGAAAGAAAAAGAAACAACTGTCGGGCTATGGTTAAAGAGCAGCAGGGTGGAACGGATTGAATCCCTTCCTTGAGGAGCCAGCATACCTGTGATGGGCTGTATGATCATGATTATTGTACGACTATGAATAAAGGACCAATCTCTACTTTTGTAAAAATTGCACTTTATGCATTTGAAATGTTCACACACATTTGGGCACAAGTCAGCGGCCTCGCGGCGCCCGACTTGGTGTCGGGACGAGGACATTGAATCTCACGAGAGGCTCTCCCAAAGTTCACGACACTCGAAACGTCTCGTGAAATTCAACGAAATCTCGCGAGCTGTCGCGATCCGGATCTCGCTCTCACTGGGCGTGATCCAGATCAACATATTCAAATGAGCAGTATGGCTCATTTAAATATACATTTGCCAGATTCACCCGGCCCCCTGGACTCACCGGCTTTCTGTCCACATCTTTGTCAATCTCCAACTATCACTCGCCCCCTATCCAGCCTCACTGCTCCACGCACCCACTACAGTATAAATCTGACCCTATTTCCAGTTCTCTCTAGCTTTGACAAAGATGCATCCAGGCTCAAAACGTTAGCTCCCTTCTCTCTCCACAGATGCTGTCAGGTCTGCTGAGATTGTCCAGTATTTTCTGTTTATGTTTCAGATTCCAGCATCCACAGTAATTTGCTTTTATCTTCGAGCCAAAGTCATACCTTATTCAAGATTTGGAAATTATTTTGACTGATTAATAGTTTGTTAAAATCCCAAAAGAATGCAGGAACAGTGGGGTAGAAATTCATTTTGGGATTGGCACAGAACAGGCAGTATTGGGATCAGTTGCCACTTACACATAATGCCCAACGTTTAATTCCATCGACTTTAATGGAATTGAATATCAGGCACTGTGAATAACCGACAGTTGATCCAACAATGCCCATTTGCACTATTGTCCGAGACAAGTTTCTAGCCCATGCAATTGCGAACATAAAAACACATAAGGTGTGATTCAACCAAAAATGTCGAAGCGTCATTTATGGTGAGTTTGGTGTTTCTCCCCCGGCTTTTTGAGTGAGATCCACATCACTATTCAACCACATGTCGGGCAGGATTCTCCACCCAGTGACAACCGTTCGAGAAACCCTATCAGGTGGAGAATCGCACGTCAGTCACCAATTGAGGCCAGCGTCGGGCGCCTGACAGAATGCCATGCTCCGGCGCCTTGGCAGTGGCATGAATGTGTTCCATGCCGCGTAAATGTGCAAATTGTACTGTAACAGTTGTTGGCATATCATTAACAGGCCCGACCTGCCAATTTCCGGGCTTCCCGCGATGCTCCAGGAGAAATTACTGACTGCGAGGTTCACTTGTGGTATTGAAAATCGGGAAACAGCCGCCGTGGCTGTTGAGGGAGAGAGAGGGAATACAAAAGGTGTCCAACGTCGCTATAGTGTGCTGACAGTTGTGCTGCTGGCTGGGGTGGGGGGGGGGCTTCTGCCAGGATTGGAAGAGAAGCGGGTGACGGCCAGGAGGTGGGCCGTGGGTCAGTGTGGACAAGCATGTACCACCATTGCCACAGCCTGCAAGGCAGCCACGTGACTGCGCATGCCACTGGCTACCCATTGTGAATTTAGCACCACAGGTCGCATAAATGCCTCTCCAGGCCACCCCCCCTAGGTACCCTCTGGCCCAGCCAACCCTTCACGGGTTGGGCATGCTCCAGCGCAACCACTGCTATCATCTTGGCTGGGATGAGGGTGTTGGGGAGTGGCGCGCTTATATGCAGTTCCTGCCTCTCCAGTGCCAAAAGCAACCCCGACGAAACACATGCCAGCGTTCATTGGAATTACACTAGTTCCACGTGGCACCTGTGCTAGCCCTTTCTTTGGTGCATCTGTAAAAGTTGGTAAGAGTCAACATGGACATGCTGAATTTCCTTAGTTTCCTGAGAAAGTATAGGCACGTTCTTGGTCAAAGATTGACGTGGGTGAGAGCCAGATTACGACATCTCGCTAGATGCCTCAAGCGTCATGAATCTCGCAAGAGGCCTCTCGTGAGTTTCAACGTCCTCATCGCGTCACCCATTCGGGCATGGTAAGGCCAGTAAATCGCGCCTACCTTTAAGGAAAGTGAATTTAATATGATCGTTTACAAGAAGCAAAGCAATGCTACAACTGGAGTTCCTTTCAAACACATCTTAGATGTGTTAAAGCAAAATTTACAACCCACTTTATATTCCCAACAGCTTCAATGCAAAAATCAACTGTCAGCAACTTTTAAACTAAACTTCAGCACTCAAACCATCAAGAAGAGATTGTGATTCGTTCCTAAAATAATTAATTTAAAAAAATAAATCATTACTGAAAGAACAGGCGGTAAAAATGATCACAACGGGGGTAATTTTGAACTTTGAAATCTCAGGATATTGAAGGCAGCATCTCAGGTTAATAAATCTGTAAAAAAAAAGCTAATGTCATTGCAGACGGTATTACAAGAAATGCAGAATATTAAAAAGATATGAGTTAACGACCGGCCTATATATATCTTACTGGCCTGGAATTTGTAATTGTAATTACAATGAAACAGTCAGTATTCACCATCATTACCACTATGAAACAGGCAGTAATTTCTGGCATCCCGCATATACGCATTAAATGCAGAAATCCACAAGTTGCTGCCAGTAATTTCCTCACCCCTTGACAGGATACTCTGTTACCGTCCCAGCAGGTGGAAATCATCCATTAAATGAGTGAACTAATGAGAGCTTCCCCATTTATATTGTAATATCACTGTTAAAAAAAACTCCCCAAAAATGTTACACCTTGTTAACAAGGTGTATCTGTGTTTTTGACATTTTACACAGTCATGATTACCACTGAGCTTCCTTTCTGGCCCTGAAAACTAATATATTTGTGTATTACGAATTTTTTCAAAATTATAAAAATTCCGTAGTTTAATTGAATAAAAGTTTAGATATTGCAGTTCCAAATGTTTACCTCCAATATTTACTTTTCTCACTGTAAAATTTGCAAAAACTGAAGGATAATCAGTGCATTTTACTTCCTGGTTTGCTGGCTGCGTGAATTTGTCAATTTGATTGGCTGCTTACTGGAACCATGGAAGGCCCCTTGGCACCAGGTTTAAACTAGTATCGGAAAAGAAGAAATCAATGCCAGAAAAATTGCTAGATCTTTGTGGACCGCTTTCTTTGAAATCTATGGTGACCATTAACGCTGCACACCTGAAAATCCAGACCATTAAGCCCTCAGTTACAATATTGGGCGAAACACTATAGAAAGAATAGAGATGTTTAATGGATATAGAAATTATAGGGGCAGATTCAGTAGGAGGCTGTCTTGTATAAATAAATACAAATGTTTGTTTTTTTGTTTAAAAAAGTTGCTTTTGTTGCAATAAAATAGAAATATTTAAAATTATGATGGGACGGAATCAGATGAACATGTACTTACTGTTTTCAAAGGTTTGAGAGATCGGAAGAAACCGGAGCGCCAGGAAGAAAACCACGCAGACACGGGGAGAAAGTGCAAACCCCACACAGTCAGTCACACAAGGCCAGAATTAAACCCAGGTCCCTGGCGCTGTGAGGCAGCAGTGCTAACCACTGTGTCACCATGCCACCATTCCCATTCTTCCTCCTTCCTGCACGTTGGCTGACTTCTACTGGTACATCTAAGACTACTTAGCCTAGTGGGTCCTGTTGTCATAATACAGGTCTCCAGGCAATTTCCCTGGTTGCTTGTCCCTTATTTGTACTGTAAAAGATTGAATCTTAAGAGATTTAGAGTAGAGAGGGCAGGAGAGAGTTGGGTGACTGTGGGATTAATTTTCTAGATTAGTAGTTGAGGCGGGAATGATGTCAATATCCATGATTATAGTGGCTAGTGCATTGAAAAAGCAAAAGATAAACAGATATGGGCAGTTAAATGCAATTGTGAAAACATGCTGGAGTGAAGGGTAAATGCTGATACAGATGTTTGGGCTGAATGGCTGGTTTCCACATTTTAACTGCTCTAAAAGTAGTTGTCTGTAAAAATGTTGCATAGAACCAGTTGGTACGGTTCCAGAAAATGTGGCCAAAAGGTTTATACGCTTGCATGCAATTTCTCAAACAAAACAGGTTTCTTAATTTCAAACCAGCACAAAAGGTGCTTTTAAGTTTCTGAACAAGAAGGGAGCGGCCAGTTTATTCAACTGTTTGTTTGCAAACTCCTTTTAAACTTCAATCACATAAATAAATGAAAAACATTAAACTCATTCCCCTTTTAAAAGCAGTATTCTTTTGGTAATTCTGACAATGTGCAGTCGCAACATGCAATGTGATCGATTATATGCACTTGAATGCATTTCACATTCAGACCAAATGAAACAACAGCTCAATAAACAAACCACTATCTGCACAGGATTTCCTTAAAAGGCCAAGATAGTCAGATATCTTTGTGGATGGAGCCATTCTGTAACAGGGAAAATGTCCTGCCAGATAACAGCTAATTCTTGTTGACAACCTTATGGTAAATATTATATACTTTACCGCTTCAGTCACTTCTCTCCGCTATTCTCTTCAAGAAAGTAACGCTTTCTGCGATATGGGACTGGATTCTCCCCCCCGCCATGCCACATTTCTGCGCCGACCCGCCGGCGGGATTCTCCGTTACGCCGGCCGGTCAATGGGGTTTCCCATTGTGGGGCAGCCCCACACCATCAGGAAACCCCCGGGCGCCAGCAAAACGGAGCATCCCGCTGGCGGAGAATCCCGCCCATGGTTTCAGAAGTGCCAGTTATCTGTAAACTCACCCAAAAAGCGTGAGCCAAAACTGCCAACGGGCGACTTGGTTAGGGAGGGGCTGCCGGAGTTGGGGAGAGGGTGGCGGAATTCAATGTAGTTGGCAATCGATATCCATATGCACACATTTTCAACAATGGCTACTGCCCAGCAATCAGGGGCCAGCACTTGTTACACTATGGGTACAGCAACAAAGTGGGAGACACCAATGTCAGCACGGTAGCACAAGTGGCTAGCACTGTGGCTTCACAGCGCCAGGGTCCCAGGTTCGATTCCCCGCTGGGTCACTGCCTGCGCAGAGTCTGCACGTTCTCCCCGTGTCTGCGTGGGTTTCCTCCGGGTGCTCCGGTTTCTCCCACAGTCCAAAGACGTGCAGGTTAGGCGGATTGGCCATGATAAATTGCCCATAGTGACCAAAAAGGTTAGGAGGGGTTATTGGGTTACGGGGATAGTGTGGAAGTGAGGGCTTAAGTGGGTCGGTGCAGACTCGTTGGGCCGAATGGCCTCCTTATGCACTGTATGTTCTATGTTCTAAGATGCTGAAGGGATGTCGGCATCCATGGAACTGGACTCCAAGAAGAGCCAGCACCATCAGTAGAAAGGGGAGAACACTGCAAAACATGAGGAGAAAAACTGTAATCTCCAGAAAAGAAAGAAGTTGTAAAGCAAAAGGCATTTCCTGTACCGCCCCAGGGGGAGTTTTGAGTACTAAGCTGCAAGCCGCATATGGAATGGAACAACTTTGTTTAATTAGGGTATATCGCAAAGTGTTGCATTTGGTCAAAACACTCTGTTATTCCTCATTTTTGTTGGCACAGAAAGGAGTCAGACAGGATTTTTTTTATGAATTCACTGTTGGAGCAAAAGACATGCAGTTCGCATATATTAGGCAGCATGTCAAAGGAAACGCGAAAGTTCAACTGAAGTACAAGTAATTAGGAACAGATTTGCTACATACCTCAGTGTACATTCAATACTGCATTTATTTATAAGACACCTAAAGTTAGGAAACAAAAGCAACCCCTTTTTAATTCCAGGCCACAGAACCAGGGCAGGTCTGTTTTTTATCAATCCAAGAAAAAAGAATGAACTTCAGCAGTTTTCAGTTATAATTTGAATGTAACATGTCCTGATGACCTGCCTCAAAGTTTATTTTTCACTCCAGGACTCACTAGCCACCAATTTATGGCCACTTTCAAGACGCCTCCAAATTTACTCCTCCAGAATACCTACTTTAAAAGTGTTTTGTGCAAGAACAAGTTGCTCTTCTGGAGGAATTGATTTTGTTTAGTATTTTATGGGCAAACTTTCTTTTCATAAGCGAGGTCTGAGCTAATGTATCAGAAATGCATTGATAGCACATAGCAGTATTATTGGATAACTTCCAAAGTCTTACTGATCTCTGAATGTTTCCTTAGCTTCTTTAAAACTAGATTACAGTGTCAGTGCAATGTCACAATGTTCAACTCTCCAATAAAATGACGACAATAAAATCTTAGTGGGGACTAGGGGACTAGGTGCTGCAGAGGAATGTATCTGGAGACACACAAAACTGGTCAGAGAGGGACACTAACAGAATGTATTAGCTAAAACAGGAAACCAACTAACAACTAACAGTGCCGCAATAACCTGAGCACAGACAGGCCTACACATTCGGTTGTCCTGCTATGGCAAACAAGGGCAGCATTGATCCAGCCATAATTAGATCAGGACGGTGAAAACAAATGAAAAATTAAAAGTTCCTTATCTTATAAGTCTGAACACAAATGCTCCTGAATCTTTGAGCAGAATTCCCCCATCCCAACTGAGGGTTTTGTGGTGGGTGGGACCAGAGAATCTATTGGAGCTAAAAAAAAGTTGGAATGCCGTTGGTGTAAAATTGCACTGCAATTCTCCCAGTGGAAGTTAATGGCAGGTTGGCCCTCCAATTTGCAGGTGGCAAGAACACCATTTGCATTCTTTTTCAATTTCATTCGGGGGCGGGGGGGGGAAGGATTCAGTGTTGAACAATTGGAGTTCAATGAGGTCGAGAATGCAGTTTTGGGTGAATTGACATTTCGGGAAGGTGACATTCAAAGCTTCACAAAGGATGCCATCAAGCATCAAGTTTTCCCCTTCTGAAGAGCATGCACGATTCACTCTCAGACAACTCCTTTTTCATTCATTTCCACAATAATTCCTTTCTGATCCCCAAAATAATCAAGCAAATCACACTCTCAAGGAACCTATCTCTCCCACATCACACTATTCAAGTCTCGTCTACCCTCTAAAGGAGAGGTTTGTTCTTTTGTGGCAAAACAAGAAATAATCATTTGCTAGAACCGTTGACTATCTCAACAACAACTTATATTTCAAGGAATGCCTTAACGGAGGGAAACCAGGAGCAACATCGAGGGCCGAAGGGCCTGTACTGCACTGTAATGTTCTATGAGGGGTGTGGGGAGGTTATTCTGGAACTTGGGGACGCACAAGCGTTAAAATTAGAGGAGCACAGATTGTGGGGCTGGAGGAGATTACAGAGATGGTGAGACGCAAGGCCACAGAGGGATTTGAAAACAAGGATGACAATTTTAAAACCCAAGAACTTGCTTGACTGGGAGCCAATGTAAGACAACAAGCAAGGGACTGATGGGGGCTGCTATTGAGAGTTGATACATGGAGCAACATTTTAGATGACTTCAAATCTGTGGACGGTATTAGTAAATATTCAGCCAGCTATTTTTTTTAAGAGTTACTCTGAAAATTTGAGTGAATGCATGCTAATTACAGAGGTATATATGATTTAATGTTAGCATTAATGAAACATTGTTATATTTTTGTGGATGTTGGTAAAACTCCTCCTGGGTCGGAAATCAGTTTAAAACTCTCTTTTCTGTGAAAGAGAGAGAAAAAATCCTTTGAATAGTTCGACATTATATGCTTTCTGGTCTTATGCTAGGATTACATGAATATAAAGTATTTTGGCTACATATAGTGTGTGAGAGTGAATGAAATGTGGGCCAAATGCGTCATGTTCTTTTGTACAACTATAGTCCGTCTTCAATTTTTTTCAGTTTCAATACTCTTGGATCTAATTTTTGGTTCTGATGGATTACTTCACAGTCATGTTCAATCTTGCTCGATGTTGTATTTGAAGCAGCCTGTTTCTGAAATCTGATTAGCTCAGATTACGATTAAACAAATTCGAACAACAACTGTAACACTTCTATTCCGATCAGTGTCCACCTACACATTTGGTACATTTCATTTATTTATTTTTAAATTCAGAGTACCCAATTCATTTTTTCCAATTGAGGGGCAATTTAGTGTGGCTAATCCTGCAGAGAGCTCTTCTCTATGCCTCCGAAAACAAGTCAGCAATCTAGATGGAACCTTGGTTAATATCTTCAGTGCGCATTTCTCTGGGAAACGGTGGCCTCTACAGCTGGCTCAGCCTGCTCTGCATTATTTAGCTAGTTGAGCAGCATTCCTGCCGGTCTTCCATTTGGGTATTCGATCTATTTGTGTCATTGAGCTGCCAAAAGGGTTGCATGTGCCTGTGAGTTAACCTAAAAACAAAGCTGACAAGTTCACTCCCAGAGTGTGGGCTGTGAGTAATTTCACCTGGACTCCTCTGGAGAACTTCTGTAGAAATCAAACCAGTGGAATTAATTCTCGCCAGGTAAGGAACAGTGGATTTGACAGAAAAGAACCTATTGGCTTGTTTATTAGAATATGTGCGTGTTATTTTTAATGATACTATTGAATATGTAACAACAAAAACACTTAATCCTTTGTTTAAATATACACAGACAACTTTGGGAATCAACTTCATGCACTGATTATTTTCTATTTTGGTCACGAGTGGGAGGAAACAAGGGAACAGTGGGTGGTGATGTAATAAGTCATGGGTTTCAAAATATATAATAAACTGCGCAAAGAGGCCACCGATCTATACCACAGAGAATCATGGTTATTGTGGTTTCTAATTGTATCCTCAGGTTTGCAGTTTGATTACAGTAATAAAACTTGTGATATTAATATCCCCCATAATTAAGATCAATAATTAAGAGCAATATGATAGACAAAACTATAAACCAGTATTTACAAAGTGCATACTTTAATAGGTATCTCAACATTTGATTTGGATGTCAGTTATCTATAGATTCCTAGGTTTATGCAGGTAACACTTTTACTGTCAGGAAAAGTAAGACTAGTAGCTCACTAGCCTTATCTTTATCATCGGTGGCACTGAGTCATTATAATGGAAGGCTGGCAGTGGCTATGATTCACCTCTTCTTGACAGTACTTGGAGACTGAGGAAAAATATGAAGCTAACAGTAAGGTACATTTACAACAGCTGCCAATTCAAGATTTCAACAGTAGATACATGTCTTGCGATCACCACTGACAGGGGCGATCACACCCAGATGTTCCCCTTTATCTAACAGTTACATAAAGCAACCAATTGTACTTCACGTTCGAAAATATTCTTTTTATCAAGCTGCCAAAAGTGATGCAACAAGTGATTTCTGCCACTTGGGCTGAAAATAAATTTCAATAATAATCTCCTCTTCCTTTCTCCCTTCAAGCCCCTCTTTCTTGAAGACACAGTGGGAGCTTTTTCAACTTGCTGCTCAGGCATAAAACTGGCATTGGAGATTGGGAATCAATGGAAATAAAATTCTGGCCATTTCCATAGTAGGCTGATCCACAACATGGGTGGGCGAGCCATGCAAAATACCATAGACATCAGCAGGACAGGAAGATCCCATTGGCAGCCAATGGTGAGCTGCCTGTACTGCTGGAAAACACACCATAGGGGGGGGGGGGATCCTGCCCAACTGTTTCCTCCACTGTGTTGCCTCTGCTCATTCTCTCTGTAATGCTGCAGGCCAGGAGGGTTGGCAACTCTAGCACACATGACTAGGAGCAAGAGGTCTGAACAGGACTTTTCAAGTGAGAACTAAGATCTTCACCGCATCCTATACACACCTCCCTCTAAACTCTGACAACTTTAAGTAGCAGTACAAATCTCCAAACACTTCCACTAATAATTCAGCAACAGCTAATAGGAATCAATCAGTGACTGAGCTGAAAGTAGTTGACAATCCTTTTAAACAGGATTGGAGTGGGGTATGGGTTTCTTCCTCCTGTCCAATGAATACCCATTTGTGTGAGGTTACATCCAGTGGCTGCGTAATGACCTACTTAAAATGGCAACCCACATGGCCCACACCATGGGCGAAATTCTCCCCAAACGGCGCGATGTCCACCGACTGGCGCCCAAAACGGCGCCAATCAGATGGGCATTGTGCCGCCCCAAAGGTGCGGAATGCTCCGCATCTTTGGGGGCCGAGCCCCAACTTTGAGGGGCTAGGCCGGCGCTGGAGGGATTTTCGCCCCGCCAGCTGGCGGAAACGGCCTTTGTTGACCCGCCAGCTGGCGTGGAAATGACATGTCGGGGCGGCGCATGCGCGGGAGCGTCAGCGGCCGCTGACAGTTTCACGCGCATGCGCAGTGGGGAGAGTCTCTTCCGCCTCCGCCATGGTGGAGACCGTTGCGCAGGCGGAAGGGAAAGAGTGCCCCCACGGCACAGGCCCGCCCACGGATCGGTGGGCCCTGATCGCGGGCCAGGCCACCGTGGGGGCACCCCCCGGGGTCAGATCGCCCCGCGCCCCCCCCCAGGACCCCTGAACCCACCCACGCCGCCTTGTCCCGCCGGTAAATAGGTACTCTAATTTACGCCGGCGGGACAGGCAATTTATCAGCGGGACTTCGGCCCATCCAGGCCGGTGAATCCAGCGGGGGGGTCCGCCAACCGGCGCGGCCCGATTCCCGCCCCTGCCCAATCTCCGGTACCGGAGACTTCGGCAACCGGCGGGGGCGGGATTCACGGCGGCCAGCGGCCATTCTCCGACCCGCTGGGGGGTCGGAGAATGACGCCCCATAAGTGTGCAGTGTGGGTGGATGCCATTTTAGACATAAAATGGCACCAGAAGTGCAAAAAGTACAGCTGCTAGGCATCCAAATTTTGCAGCCAAAATTCTTAAAAGGGATTTTTTTGTCATTTTGGAGCTACATAACACAATGGTATTGGGCAAAAATACATTTTCATTATATAAACGTCATCATAACACAAAAAACATTAAGCAATGATGTCATACGTTCACCATATAAAGTGAAACGGTTTTGTCAATAATTGTATAGATGCAATGATGCCCTTTGAACAGTGAAAATGACTGTGACATTCTGACAATCGATTTCAAATTGCAAACAAAGAATTGAACTCATGTACAGCCTACTAGAATTCATTATTCCTATAATGTATTCCTGGTCAGTTTCCCACATTCTATCCTCCGTAAATCTGAGCTCATCCAAAATTCTACTGCCCAATTCTTAACATACACCAAATCCTATTCATCCAGCACCCCTCTGTTGACTGACCTAAACTGGTGCCTGATTAAGTTACGCCTTCATTTTCAATTTCTCATCCTGGGGCGAAATTCTCCGTTATCGGCGGAAAGTCCGCCGATCGGCGCAAAAAACGGCACAAATCCGACTTGCGTCACGTCGGAAAAATGGGTCGATAGTCTCCGGCCCGAAATGGGCTAGCAAGGACGTAACGGGGTCCGCGGTTGCGCAGTGGTTCACGCCGTGCAGCGTCATACGCGCTGGACGGCGTGACGGCTCATGAGGCCGCGCTGCTCCCCCCCACCCGACCGGAACACCCAACCGCAACACCCGACTGGATGGCTGGCCGTCGCTCAACCCCGAGGTTAGAGTCACGCGATGTGGAGGCGCTCCTGGACGCGGTGGAGCAGAGGAGGGACGCCCTGTATCCCGGGCACGGCCGCAGAGTTGCCCCACGCCACAGCCGGCGTCTGTGGAGGGAAGTGGCAGAGGCCGTCACCGCTGTGGCCCTGACACCACGGACAGGCACCCAGTGCCACAAGAAGGTGAACGACGTCGTCAGAGCAGGCAGGGTGAGCCTCCCCATATCCCCCCCTCCCCATATCCCCCCTCCCCCATATCCCGCCCTCCCCCATATCCCCCTGCCCCCATATCCCCCCTCCCCCATATCCCCCCCTCCCCCATATCCCCCATATCCCCCCTCCCCCATATCCCCCATATCCCCCCTCCCCCATATCCCCCCCTCCCCATATCCCCCCTCCCCCATATCCCCCCCACCCCCATATACCCCATATCCCCCATATCCCCAAGTGAATCCAGCCCTAACCTTAACCTCTGCAATGCACGCGCAACCAATGGCGTGCATTCATATACCTGCCTAACACTGTTGCCTTTTACCCCTGCCCCCCCCCCCCCCCCACAGGAGAAGCGCGCACACAACAATAGGGAGCATGTGAGGACTGGAGGAGGGCCCGCTGATGAGAGGCCACTGACCGTACACGAGGAAAGGGCCCTGGAACTGGCTGGCGGACCCGAGGACCGGGAGGTTGCTGATGCAGAGGTCGGGGGCGTACTAGCGAGTGAGCCACCGACAGCCAGTCCCCATATCCCCCCTCCCCTATATCCCCCTCCCCCGTATCACCTGATCACTGCCTGATGTCTAACCATGCATGCTTCATTGTGTATCGCAGGACCAAACGTCCAGGCACCCATCCCCGCAGATGCAGACCGCCCGCAGGATGCCCCTCGGGGACCACAGGAGACGGAGAGACCCGCACCCTCCAGCATGCGACGCCCGCAGGATGCCCCTCGGAGACCACGGGAGACGGAGAGACCCGCACCCTCCAGCATGCGACGCCCGCAGGATGCCCCTCGGAGACCACGGGAGACGGAGAGACCCGGACCCTCCAGCATGCGACGCCCGCAGGATGCCCCTCGGAGACCACGGGAGACGGAGAGACCCGGACCCTCCAGCATGCGACGCCCGCAGGATGCCCCTCGCACACCACGGGAGACGGAGAGACCCGGACCCTCCAGCATGCGATGCCCGCAGGATGCCCCTCGCACACCACGGGAGACGGAGAGACCTGGAGCAACAGGGAGACGACACCCCCGTCACGTGCAGGAGCGACCACCCAGCGACGAGGGGGGCAGCCACAGGCCCCCGTCACATCCGAGCCAGGACACCACTACCCAGGACACCACTACCCAGGACACCACTACCCGGGACACCGCTACCCGGGACAGCACTACCCGGGACACCCCTACCCGGGACAGCACTACCCAGGAAGACGAAATACCGGACAGTGACTCAGAGTGGATGGGTGGAGACGAACCCCCACCCCAAAGTGCCATGGACTCAGAGTGGGACGAAGAGCACGACACAACGCCACTGCTGTCACCAACACCCTCCACCATCGCAGAAACACTCACCACGGTTGGGCACTTTAGTGATGAAGCGTCTGGTACACTCAGTGCGCACAACACAGCCGTCCCGGTACAGCAGGTGGAGGTAGGAGCAGCAGAGGGACCGGGCGGTCGGAGGGCAGCCCAGCCCAAGCGAACATCTGCCGCCCAGATGGATCCCGGGTTCCCGCTGTTACCACACCCACACATAGATCCGATGCAACCACAGACCCGGAGACGAGCGAAGAGGGTGACGGGCGGCTTGCGGCGGCTGCGGTCGCAGGTGGAGGAGTCCACCCGCGTCCAGGAGCTGGGAGTGGTGCTGGTCATGTGTGCCACCCAGGCTGACACCGCACGGGTGGCGTCCGCGGTGGAGGCAATGGGTGCGACGGTGTCAGACATGGGGAACGGTTTGCGAGGCCTGGGGCCTTCCGTGCAGGCAGCGTCTGTGGCCCAGGAAATGGCTGCCCTCTCACAGGAGGCCATGAGCCAGTGCCAGCGCCAGATGGCAGAGGCGCTCAACGCCATAGCCCAGTCTCTGCAGGCCATGGCCCAGTCTCTGCAGGCCATCGCTGAGGGCATTGGCGCCAGTGGCCATGTGCGAGCCGGCGTCGCACTGTCACAGACAGGGTTTGCCAACACCCTGGGCTCCATAGCTGCAAACCTGCAGACCCCTGTCGATACCAGCACGGGCCTCCAGGACTGGCAGCGCCAGATGTCGGGGGGGGCGTCGGATGGCCAGTCCGTTCGCATCCCCCACCCATGTAGAGGCCTGGGGGCCATCGGGCACCCCGAGGGAGGAGGAGGTGGTGTGGTCCGTCCCGGCTCCCTCTGTAGGGGAGGTCCCGGTACACCGCGACACCTCGGACTCCTCCCCCTTCCGTCCCAGGTGCATCGGGTGGGCAACGGGCAGGACAGGCTGGCAGCTCGCCATCCCAGTCGCCCGGGCCGCAGCCTGGCCCATCTAGCCAGGACGCCCCAGGAAACGGCCGCCAAAGGGATCCAGTGTCAGAGGGCAGGAATCACAGGAGTCCACCTCCAGTTCTGCTGTACCGTCTGGGGAACCGCGTAGACGTAGTCAAAGGGCCCGTAAGGCCAAACAATTAGACACTGAGTAAGTTGGCACGGGTGCAGGGCACAGATGAGTTTTAGGGGCTAGGGCACGTGCATGAACTCCTTTGGTTATTAAAGTCAATGTTACACCTACCGAAGCTGGCTTTGTGCTCTGTCCAAAGTGTGCGGGGGTGTCATGTACGTTGAGCGCAAGTGTGTGTGTGAGGGGTGGTCTTACCTCAGCCCCAGGTGAGTCTGCCCCCTTCCCCCTGGGCCGCCATCAACATCCCCCGGGCAAAGGACGGGACCATGCGCTGCAGTGTCACAGCCGCATGCAGGGATGGTCCGGGTGGATGGTGGTACTGTGGCCATGGGTCAGACAAAGTCCAACGATGTAGAGCCAGGAGCTCATCGCAAGGCGGGTTGTCATCATCCTCCATGGCCTGCGATAGACACGCGTCCATCCGCAACTGTGTGAGCCCGGCCCGTTGTGCTGCAGGTGGATCGGCAATGGGGGTGGGTGGATGGGTGGGGGGTGTGGGTGGTCGGCTGTTGCCATGGTGTGCGGTCTGTGGCCATACTACCCGATTCCCACGCCCATCTAGTCAGTGAAGCGGGCGTCTATCAGTCTGTCCCGTGCCCGCTGGGCCAGCCGGTAACGGTGGACAGCCACCCGCCTGTGTCTACCCCGTCTGCCCTGACCATTGCCCCCATCCCCCTCATCTGGGGAGGACTGGGCCTCTTCCTGCTGCTCCTCCACTCCGCCCTCCGCTGCCTGCGGCACATCGCCCCTCTGCTGGGCTATGTTGTGCAGGACGCAGCACACCACAATGATGCGGCCGACCCTATCTGACCGATACTGGAGGGCACCCCCAGAGAGGTCCAGGCACCTGAAACGCATCTTCAGCACGCCAAAGCACCTCTCGATCACTCCCCTTGTCGCTACATGGGCATCATTGTAGCGGTTCTCCGCCTCATTGCGTGGCCTCCGTATAGGCGTCATCAGCCACGATCGCAATGGGTAGCCCCTGTCGCCCAGCAACCAGCCCCTCAGCCGGGGATGGCGTCCCTCGTACATGCCGGGGATGGATGACCGCGACAACACGAATGAGTCGTGTACACTGCCTGGGTGACGGGCGCAGACGTGCAGGATCATCATGCGGTGGTCGCAGACCACCTGTACGTTCATCGAATAGGTCCCCTTCCAATTAGTGAACACGGCCCTGTTATCTGCAGGTGGCCGCACGGTGACGTGCATCCCATCGATCGCGCCCTGGACCATGGGGAACCCGGCCACGGCAGAGAAGCCCACGGCCCGGGCATCTTGGCTGGCCCGGTCCACGGGGAAGCGGATGTAGCGGTGCGCCATGGCATATAGGGCATCTGTCACTGCCCGGATGCACCGGTGCACCGATGTCTGCGATATGCCGGACAGGTTCCCACTCGGTGCCTGGAATGACCCCATTGCATAAATGTTCAGGGCCACCGTAACCTTGACGGACACGGGGAGAGGGTGTCCCCCGCCAGTGCCACGAGGTGACAGGTGTGCCAGCAGGTGGCAGATGTGTGCCACGGTTTCCCGGCTCATCCGGAGTCTCCTCCTGCATTCCCGGTCCGTGAGGTCCTGGTATGACTGCCGGGGCCGGTATACACGGGGCGCCCTCGGGTGCCTCCGTTGCCGTGGGGCCGCGACGTCCTCCTCCCCCTCCTCGTCCTGTCGGTCAGGTGTCCCTCCAGCCTGGGCGGCTGCTGCCTGCCCCTCTGCGGCAGCCTGCGCCGCCTCTCTGGCACGCTCCTCCTCCTCCTCCTCCCCCTCCTCATCCAGGGCAACATAGACATGAGCGGCTGCCACCACGGCGGCCAACATCGCTGGATGATCTGAAAACATGACGGCCTGGTTGGGGGGGGGGGGGGAGGGGAACGATGACATATCATCATTGCCCATATACCCTCCTCCCCCCAGCCAGGTGGCATGGACCGCATGGGTCCAACTGTTGGAGGCTGGCACCTGGCCAGGGGGACCAACTCACTTGCCCTCCCATCCCCCTCCTCGGCACGGACACCCCCCCAACCTCCACCCCGGCACGGCACGGACCCCCCCCAACCTCCACCCCAGCACGGACCCCCCCCCCCAACCCCCAACCTCCACCCCGGCACGGCACGGACCCCCCCAACCTCCACCCCAACACGGACCCCCCCCAACCTCTACCCCAGCACGGACCCCCCCCCCAACCCCCAACCTCCACCCCGGCACGGCACGGACCCACCCCCAACCTCCACCCCAGCACGGACCCCCCCCAACCTCCACCCCAGCAGGGACCCCCCCCCTAACCCCCAACCTCCACCCCGGCACGACACGGACCCCCCCAACCTCCACCCCAGCACGGACCCCCCCCCCCAACCTCCACCCCAGCACGGACCCCCCCCAACCCCCAACCTCCACCCCGGCACGGCACGGCACGGACCCCCCCCAACCTCCACCCCAGCACGGACCCCCCCCCAACCTCCACCCCAGCACGGACCCCCCCCAACCCCCAACCTCCACCCCGGCATGGCACGGACCCCCCCCAACCTCCACCCCAGCACGGACCCCCCCCCCCAACTTCCACCCCAGCAAGGACCCCCCCCCAACCTCCACCCCAGCACGGACCCCCTCAACCTCCACCCCAGCACGGACCCCCCCCCCCCCAACCCCCAACCTCCACACCGGCACGGCACGGAACACCCCCAACCTCCACCCCAGCACGGACCCCCCCCAACCTCCACCCCAGCACGGACCCCCCCCCAACCCCCAACCTCCACCCCGGCACGGCACGGCACGAACCCCCCCCCCAACCTCCACCCCAGCACGGACCCCCCCCCAACCCCCAACCTCCACCCCGGCATGGCATGGACCCCCCCAACCTCCACCCCAGCACGGACCCCCCCCCAACCTCCACCCCAGCACGGACCCCCCCCAACCTCCACCCCGGCACGGCACGGCACGGACCCCCCCCAACCTCCACCCCAGCATGGACCCCCCCCCAACCTCCACCCCGGCACGGCACGGACCCCCCCCCCAATCTCCACCCCAGCACGGACCCCCCCCCCCCAACCTCCACCCCAGCACGGACCACCCCCAACCTCCACCCCGGCACGGACCCACCCCCCCCCCAACCTCCACCCCGGCACGGACCCCCCCCCCCCTCCAACCTCCACCCCGGCACGGACCCCCTCCCGGCACTCCCCCGGAGCCCAGCCTACTCTAACCACCCCCCCCCCCCACCGCACACACACACACACACAACCCGAGACACACCTCTCCTCATGCAATCAGACTGCGGCCACGCCATTGCCTGCCCAGAGCCAACCCCCCAGGCCGTCACTCACCTCCACGCTGGTCGGCGTGAGCCTGGAGCACCGGGTCACGCCGATGAAAAGGAGGTTTGATTCACGTCGACGTGAACGGTCATCGCGTCGACGGGACTTCGGCCCATCCGGAAGGGAGAATATCGGCAGGCCGAAAATCGGCTGCCTTGCGCAGACACGTGACATTCTCCGCGGCAGCGGCGCCATTAACGCCCCACCGACTTTTCTCCCTTCGGAGACTTCGGCAACCGGCGGGGGCGGGATTCACGGCGGCCAACGGCCATTCTCCGACCCTCTGGGGGGGTCGGAGAATGACGCCCGTGGTTTTTGAATCGCTCCAGTGCTTTGTCGCTTCATATCTCCGTAATCTTCTCTCGCCCCACAACCCTCCAATTTACCTGCACTCATCTAATTCTGGTCTCTTAAGCATCACCAATTATCATTGCTCCACCATTGGTGGCTGCACCTTCATTTTCCTCAGCCCGAAGCTAGGAATTTCCTCCTTAAAACTTCCCTTTTGTCCATCCTTCCCTCTTCCTTTAACGCTTATGAAAATTTACCTTTTTGATTAACCTGTGGTATCTGCCCTAAAATTTTCTTATGTGACTCAGTGGGACATTTTATGACATTAAAGGCACTATATAAATGCAGGTTATTGTTCTCCTCATATCTCTCAGTAATTTTCCATGCAATGCACTGGGTGGAATCTTACCATAATTTGGCAAAGTTCCAGGCTCAGGCTGAAAACTGGTGTGCAGCCCTCCAGTTGCATTGACCAGTTTTCTCACCAGATAATGAGCCTCTTTAAAGAAACAAAATGAGTGGGCGGGGTTTACACCATCACTCCAGCGGGGCAGGTCTTGATAGAGCTGGAACCCGGCTTCACAGAGATCAGGGGCGGGATTCCCCCCCCCCCCCGCCGTGTCCCAAAGTCTCCGCCACCAGACATTCGGCAGGGGTGGGAATCGCGCCGCGCCGGTCGGCGGACCCACCCCCGCCGATTCTCCGGCCCGCGATGGGCCAAAGTCCCGCTGCTGCAATGCCTGTCCTGCCAGCGTGGATTAAACCACCTTTGGAACGGCGGGACAAGGTGGCATGGGCAGGCTCCGGGGTCCTGGTGGGGGCCCACCGATCCGCGGGCGGGCCAGTGCCATGGGGGCACTCTTTTTCGTCCGCCTTCGCCATGGTCTTCACTGTGGCAGAGGCAGAAGAGACCCCCTCCCCTGCGCATGCGCGGGGTTGACGTCAACAGCCGCTGACTCTCCCGCGCATGCGCCGACCCGCATCGCCCAGCGTAGACCTTTTGGCCCCGGCTGGCGTGGCGCCAAAGGCCTTTCCCGCCAGCCGGTGGAGCGCAAACCACTCCGGCGCGGGCCTAGCCCCTCAAGGTGAGGGCTTGGCCCCTAAAGGTGCGGAGACTTTGGGGCGGCCCGACGCCAGAATGGTTCCTGCCATTCCATTACGCCAGAACCCCCCACCCCGCCAGGTAGGGGAGAATCCCACCTCAGATTTCCCCTTTTATGACGGTTTAAATCTGGTCCCAAGTCAAAAGGATCTCCAGATGTGCAGCAATAGTAACGTGAGCAAATGGGGGTAGTAGCCAATCATATTGAAGTATTTTCACAGACAGCCAACTGGAAAGTTAAAAGCACTAATGCCCTTTACTCCCAGTTTAAAAATTCAGGTGGCAAAAAAATAATGACAACTGGATTTAGATAAAAGCTAAAATATCAGTATGAACAAACAAAAAAAGTTTAAAATATGTGAATCTTATCACCTGATGGAGAAATTTGACATTCCAAAAATATTTGCTTTCAGAGTCAATGAGGTTGTTTAGCAATAATTCTAAGAGTTAGTATGCCATTAAAAACACAAAGTTTATTATCAAGGTGTATGTTTTGCAAAGGTATTTACAGCATGATAAACAGTATAAAAGTGGTGATTTTTCAGAATTTACGGGTTGCTTAGCGATTGCACACTTGAGGGACCTCAACAGTGCACACTCTCTGGAAGAGAGTAGAATACTGACAGCCACTTTGAGATTTCCGTGTTTATCTGTGCATTTTTGAAAATTCTTCAAGTATCTGTTAGCTTCAGTGTAGTAATGTTGGCAAATGCTGACAGTTCCACTGTCATTGTGATTGCAAACTCCAGGCTGTTGACTTGAGGAAAAAGAACTGCCCACTCTTCCCCAAATATCCACTTGAACATGTAGTCAGGGACTCCTTGAACGTTCAATTCAAAAGACAGCACCTGAAAATGCAGCAAGCATTCTTTCAGTGCTGCATCATTAGTGCTCCAGTCAAGAAGAGGTACTTGAACCCATAACCTTCTGGTTCAGAGGTGGCAACTGAGCCAAAGTCACATAAAAAGGACAATAAAAATATTTGAACAAAAATCTTGAACCTAAAATATTGAAGGAATCTCAGACTAATTAAAGCAGTCAGCTCTCACAACACACTTCCATTCATTATCCCCTCTCCCCACGTAAATCCTATTAGTTCATTCACTATAAATTTCATGTGTATGTGCCTTGAAAGAGAACCATGCTTAGTTTTGACACTGTAAACCAAGCTTATAGTTTCAAGAACTGTTCAGGTTACATTTTCCTTGGGAGAATGTCATTTGTTTTTGTGAGCAGGCAGTGAAGGAGCTTAAGCTCTTTAAAGAAGTAGGTTTTTGCCACTTACCAGACCTGACTCAGTGAACTGCCAACGACCCTCAGTAGGTATGTTTGACCCAGGCATGCACATAGGTCTGCCTATGCAGTGCTGCTGGGATCGGGCTCTCTGTGATACATGGTTCAAATACATGGCTCAGAATTGTTTGGGAAACAGGTGCACACAATAAGACTCCAAGTTAGCTTATTTGACAGTACGCAAAGTTTTGATCAAATGGGGACCCTCAGCTAACTGCCAGAAAGCAAATAGGTGTATGAGTCACAAACCTCTAAGCACATTGATCAATTAAATGTTTACAATGTAATAAAGCTGGGGATGTGGATGAAACAAAGGTACTTTAGCCAAATTGACACTGCCTTGACACCTCTGCCACTGAACAAAATTGTTTCAATCACTTAATCTGTAAATGGATGTAGTAATGATAAAGGTGAGCAAGATTCTATAAGGTGTACAGAATGGACAATGTTTTAGGAAGGGGTGACGAAGGGGGGCATAACAAAGCTACACAGGATCACATCACCAGGAATACTAGTTAGAGTGGCTCCCAGCTGGCTACAATAACAGAGTGCTGAGCTTTAACTAGGAGACAGAGCTTGAGATGCAGTCATTAACAGCATTTGCACACAGACTTCCGGAAGAGTTTATAGGGTGTGCTTCCTTTCCAGGTTCTGATGAGACATCTGGTCGCAAAGTTGAGGTGGGGGTGGAAAAGTGGGAAAATTGGCTGGAAAGGGATCCCTACGTTGTTAAAGCCACCTTTTCGGGGAAACAATGTATCATGATGTCTGTGAAAGTGTTGATGAATTCAGACCAGCCCATCCCAAGAGGAGCATGTTGATGTGAAAGGCTGACTTGAGGAAAGGAAGCAAAGTAAAATATCTCAAATCAAATAGAAAAGAAGTTAATCATGAATTGTGCTTTTCTGAAAAATTGGGAAGAAAAAAAGATGATTTTGTCTATCCTTGCAAAGAATTCCAAAGCAATAGACTGGAGGCTGTATGTTTCAGTCACTAGATATGATTCAATAATTCAGATGTTCATAGGTCAGTGCAGTGCTGATGCTGGCATTGCTCGTTTAACATTGAGTCAATTAGCAATGTCAGTTGTCAGCCTAGTAAGGAGCTCTGTTTGATCACACTTGTTACTGTGCTAGTATGGCTAATTCCAAACAGGCATGGTCTGCAGCTTGAATTGGTAAACATCAAAAGCCAAGCATTATAACAAAAAGAAAATTAAATATTCATAATGTGAAGCACTCATTGCCCGTTCTTGCTTGCTTATTCTTTTAGTTCATCTGTAAGCAAGCTTATAGTTAAAATGGTGACCCACCTGTTCACCGTAGTCAGTTTGTACAAGCAGAAAGGAAATGAATTTTTGGATTCACTAATCCTGATCACCATTCATTCAGCCGTAAAGTAATATCCATCTGCATGCTTTATTTTTCACCTTGAGGATCTTTTTAGCTGAGCTTTGAGACTTTCCATTGGAAAGTATGTTATTGGCATTTGAAAATACACAATGTGCTGTGTAATTCTGTCATTCCAGCAGGTGATTAAATCTGAATTTGATGCAACCTATTTTGTCTAAAGGTTTAAAAAAATCAAAATTCTATTTTCTAATGCAGTGTATAGAAGAAAAACAAATTCACTACACTGTTTGAGGTTTCAAATACGAAAGCTGAATTAGCACAGCAAAGTTATGCATCAGTCAATTTGTTTAAGAAATTAATTTCTGTATTATTTCTACCCAAGTCACCAGATCTCCAATTATTGAGCTGCATAAGATACAGCCAATACGTGATATTAAGGGTTATAAGCATTTCAGAGAGAAGTATGACTATTGTAATATTCAACACTAAACCCATCTCTTAATAATTGTCATTTTTAAATACTCCATTTTTCTGGTAGTCGTCCATCCATCTGGCCCGAGTGCAGATTATTATCCCTACAGCTTTAACAGTAACAAGTACCACAACTAGAAGATGGCCTTTAATACACAGCAAGAGTTCACTTACAAAATATAGCAAAAGACACTTGTTTGCAAAATATGTGCACTTTTTGATTTGGTTCATTCTGAAATGCAGTTAATAATTTATAAATGATTGTAGCAGCCATGAATAACCAGCATCAAACCTTCAATGAGTGAAGAGGTGCCTACAATGTGAGCTCTCAGAGTACATCCAGCTCCCATGGCCCCTCTCTTGTTGCTCTGAGCCAATTCTAAATTATATTACAAGAGCAGTCTCTATCTGTGTTGAAAGTGCTTCCATTAATTCTTTGAAAGTCTGCAAGCAAAATTCTCACAAAAGGTACTCTCATGCTAGATGTAGATGTTTCCCAGTGCTGTTCCATAATTACAACACAATACCAGCATTGTCATGAGGATTTCAATAAAGTATAATGGCGGGCACATCAAATTTTCATCCGATGTCCACTTCAGCAGTGAAAACAATCCAGCAATGTAATAATAGACTTTGTCCTCCCAACCTCGGGTTGCGGCTCTGTGCTATTTAACACAAGGGTGAAATACTGTGATTACCATCCAGTGCTCAGAGTAATTAGAGGTGATGAATTAAAAGTAGCAGAGAGACCATTGAAATAGTTAGACCGTAACTGCAGCAATGGGGCAAAACACGTTTGCCACACACCAATGTGCAGTTCCTGTGTACATGCAGCTGATTCCCGTGTCAATTGAGGAGGGAGTTCACCCTGCTTTATTTTTGAATCAATTGGAGCCTTCCACACCAATTCCAATCCAACTTTAACATATGATACATAAAGCTTTTCCTTCAGACTAGAAGTCTCAACTTGTGGAGAGTGAATGCACCATAAGAGCAGCACGGTAGCATAGTGGGGGCAGCACGGTAGCACAGTGGCTAGCACAGTTGATTCACAGCTCCAGGGTCCCAAGTTTGATTCCCGGCTTGGGTCACTGTCTGTGCGGAGTCTGCACGTTCTCCCCGTGTGTGCGTGGGTTTCCTCCGGGTGCTCCGGTTTCCTCCCACAGTCCAAAGATGTGCAGGTTAGGTGGATTGGCCATGCTAAATTACCCTTAGTGTCCAAAAAGGTGAGGTGGGTTACTGGGTTACGGGGATAAGGTGGAGGTGTGGGCTTATGTAGGGTGCCCTTTCCAAGGGCCGGTGCAGACTCAATGGGCCGAATGGCCTCTTCTGCACTGTAAATTCTATGATCTATGATAATAAAATTCCACATCAATTTATTTAATAAACCTAGTGATAACACTGAAGTAAGTGAGCTGATAAATAACCTTTGGGTTGCCTTCCCTCCTGATACTACATTACAAGGTAAAAGCAGTGTCATTTAAGCATAGGAGTAATTCATTGAATTAAAAATAAATAATTTAAAAATCCAAAGTTTAACAATGTGAACTAAATTGTACAAAATTATCTCCATCCAGGCCCAAACATTTCCAACCAAAGATTTACTGGAGCTGTTCCTGAACAAGTTCTTTAAAGCATGCTCTATAGACTAGAAGGAGGGTGGTTGGAGCAGCAAATTATACAACCTTTGAAGAAAATAAGTATTAAGAACTTTGTTTGATTGTCACCATTGAATTTTAACCCATTGTATCTGTTTTTAACCTTGTAAAACTATTGGTTTGACCACCAAAACTTGTCAGCAACTTGAAGTTGGTAACTCTACCACACATATCCAGGCTTGACCGTATAACTAGCAATTAATATTCATGCCACAGGAGTGGCAGGTGACGACCATGTCCAACAAAGATAGTGTAACAACTGCCGCTTGACATTCAATGGCATTACCATAGTCAACTTCTTGGGGTTACCACTGAGCAGAAACATAACTGGACAGGTGGCATAAATACCGTGGCTACACCAGTAATTCAGAGGCTGGGTTTTTCTGTGGCAAGTAACTCACCTCCCATCTGATGGAATACTCTCTCTCTCTAATTGTCTGGATGAGTGCAACTGTAAGACCATTCAAGAAGCTCCACGTCATCCAGACCAAAGCAGCACATTTTATTTGCACCCCAAGCACTACCTTAAACATACAGTCCCTCCACCCCCGATATAAAATGGCTACAGGGGGTACCATTCACAAGATGCACTGCAGCAAAGCACCAAGGCTTCTTCAACAGAACCTCCTAAAGCCACAAGTTCTATCACCTGGAACGATAAGGGCACGTGATGGATAGAAACACCACTATCTCCAAGGTCCCCTCCAAGTCACACACCATCTTATGTGGGAAATAAATCGCCTTTCTCACACAATCACTGGGTCAAAATCCTGGAGGCCTACCCAACAGAATTACAGGAGCACCTTCGCCACACAGACTGCAGCAGCTTAAGAAAACAGCTCACCACAACTTTCCCAAATGCAACCAGTGATGGGCAACAAATTTTCAAAATATGGCTATATCCTGTGACTGAATTTTAAGAAACAATTTAACAGAAATCGCAAAATAAGCAACCTGTTTTTTAATTTGCTTTCCTTTAATGTACCCTTTGCAATTTCTGTGTGTTAACTTGACTGTCAATCTGTCCATTAAAGCACATACATCTCTCACCGATATCGCTTGTCAGAAAATAAATAATATCATATTCTAGTATATTATCTTGATAAAAAGCATGTGGTTAGTTGTAAAGGGGAGCTCTGACCACCTGGCTCGCTACCAGTAGTTCCCTGCATTTTTATAATTAAATATCAATGTCAAAACAGTACCCTGAATTTTTTCAAAGAACTGTGCATCATGGCTGTTCAACATATTTACTAATGATTATCGCATATGTACCCCAGAGTAGAAAGCCTCTAAGATGATTAAACCATGGTAATTGCCTATAATGTTAATCCCATCCCATCCCAGCAGTTTGCTCATCTAATCCATACTCTGATATGTGATGCACAACACACAACCCTCATCAGTTTTCCATTCATGCCACTTTCTAGCCTGCATTTTTATAATGAGAAACATATTTGCTTTCGATAAACAGTAACCCTTTGAACTTCAATCACCTAATGCACATACTTTATGTCATACAAACAAGCACATACGGGTGCTATCAAGTTAAACAGAAAAACAGATCAATTCTTTATCCATTGTAGCTATTGGTAAACTAAAAGTTATATCAAAATTAGTCAAACAGTCCTTAATTCTGAATGAAACCTTTCCCCCTAAGGTGCTGAGATATTATACTGAAGAAGCTTCCCACATCTAGTGATACACGAGGCAAAGCACATAGCTATGTCTGTTAGTATAGCTAGTTTTCTTCCTGGAACAGTTCGTCAGCCTGTCACCAAAGGCTACAAATTGACACATGCCATTCCACATCAGGTATGGCTGACCAGGAGACCCACCCGCTCTTATCACTTGCCCTAGGCATATTAGCAGGATTTACATGTTTGGCCATTTTAAGAACACATCTTCCGTTGCCATCGCACTCAAGAGTGAGACTCAAACCCAGAGCTTCCGGTTCAGAGGCAGAGACGCTACCTACTGCACCAAAAGACCTCACTGAAGGTATTATACAGGCTGATCTAAACTCAGCAGGGTGTGACACTGACTAAAATCCTGCTGCTATTATGATTACAAAAAATTGGAAATTACATCCTCATTCCATTTTGACGCTGATACGATCACAATCTGTCAGTCATTGGGTATCAGGGAAAAATGGACTGAAGTGCATGAAAAGGAGTGTTCTTTTTTTAAATGCTACCCTATAAACCTTCAAATACAATCTGAAAGATCAAAACTAAATCCTCACATATTTCAAGATTATCTTCTGAAACATTTTCCACAGGGCACCCTCCAATCATTAAGTTTCATTGGAATCTACTTACTTAAGGTTGCAACCTGGACTCTGTATGGGTCACCTATGGGGTCAACTGAGGAAATGAGAAGATTGCATTTGTACAATATGTTGCCTTGGTAATCAAAGTTACGAAGTTGGGATGATTGGAGTTTGGGACTTGGAAATGAGAATATGAATTTACAAATGCAGCACCTTTAGTTTATTCAATTCCACAGTGAGAGGTCTGAAGCATAAACAAGCAGCATTTTGTTGATGTTTTTTTCTTATAAATAAGTTGCAATATTACACAAAATTTAACTTAATTTCTCATAATTAGTGGCAGAATTTCATTTTTCAATAATAATTCGATCTTGGGCTTGGTAGCTTATTTAATTTTCTTTTCAACATCAAGATTTGGGAATTCTAACAATAATGAACAGAAATATATTGTCATTCATTAATCATTATAGTACTAATGAATGTTCAGCATGATTTATGCCTGAATTGGTCTCCCATTGCAACATAAAATATGCTCCTTATTATCACTGATAAATCACCATCAATTTAGGGAGCACAATTTTGTAATGTATTCAAGCTGGCTCATTCAGTCAATCCAATTGCTCATTTAATTTAATCTATCTATTGATGACCACTTACACCATTGTTACCTGTTTTCACCCATAGGCGGAGTTAACATACAGTTCAAGCCACGCATTCTACCACATGTATAAGAACGGAATCAAAGGCGATTAAGCATCGTGAGACCCAAATAATTGTTGTTACATTCTTGTTCAGAAGCACTTGGTATTGCAGCAGCTCATCATTTTGAAGCCCCAAAAATACTGATACCAGAAGCTGAGGAAATAATCTTTTGAGCACCTGTGATAGCCAAATAATGATAGTTTATCTCAGCATTTCCATCACGAGAGGCCTCTGAGCAGAAACCAAACACTTACTCAGAGATAGGGAGGAATCACCTATGGGATGGTCAGCTGGGCTAGATAACACACCTCCTAGTGGATGGTGTCTCAGCAACATTGAGAGTCCAGATTTGTAAACTATAAGTCAGGGGTTCTCCAAATAGCAGGTCCTCGGAGACAGCAAAGGTGGTAATGGAGCTTTGACTGACTTTTGATAGTTGTGAGACCCCTTTTAATGTTAGTTTTTTTCTGTTGCTGAGTGTAAGCTTAATCATCTGTTCTCTGAAATTGGTCGCTGCTACAACCACAGTATATAAAAAGGTGCGCCATCACCTTTTTCAGTGTAAACCCTGTAGTTCTAAAACCCCCACCCTGGTCAGCAAATATTCCCTCACCCATCGGTCAACCTCCCACCTGTCCCCTGCCCAGCAATTCTCCCCCCCCCCCCCCCCCCACCCCCACCCCCCGCCAATTTTCACTCTGGATCCACATGAAGTCTGAGGCAATAATACGGGGTTACATTAGAAAAAGGTTTGGGAAGCACTGCTCAATATGTAATTGTTATCAATTAACAAAGAAAGCCCAGTACTGGTGAGGAAAGGTATATCTCAGTTACAGATGAAACAGACTTTGTCCAAGACTTTAATGTCTACAGATACTGCTCCTGCTTATTTCAAATAAGTCTGAATATATTGGGTTGGCAGTTTGTCAGCTTAGACTGTGGCACAAAACAGATTTACAAACCAAGACAAGGCTGGATAATGAGGAACAGCAGATCAGGAAATACTAGAGCCTGTGGTCACTGAGATTCATGAGGCAATATTACCTCCAGACTTACCCTACATAAGCTGCTCTTACACTGTAAGTGTTCCTTATGCATTAAGTTACTCCAAGCCATCATTCCACAGTCCAGCCTTGTCTTGCTTTGCATTTTGCTGAATGCTATCGGTAAATTGAAAATTACAGTTGTACTGCAGTAAATGGCATTAAATATTAGGAACTGTGTATTACAGGCAGCTGATCTGATACGGCCCATTTTACATACCCACCGAGACAAATTTCTATCCCATTTTGTTCTCATTGTATGTGTGATACCTGTGGTATATTTGTTATAAGCAACAATTACTGCTGATTGAATGATCGTGTTTAATTAGTTACAACAGTACAACAAATTAATAATTTGACGTGGAGAAATTTCAAAAGGCTGTGTCCGCACTAAAACCATAATGGAATTAAGTTATATTTGCATCAATTTTCATTCTATTAACAGAATTAAACCTTAAAAACACTGAGATCTGCCCATAAAACTTTGAAGTGAAAAGTGCTTAAGGAAAGCAGCTGCTATCAGCACACAGGGGACAAGTTACTGTACCATGGATTGATTTTTTTCCTTTAACAGCTGAAATTGCTGAATGTACATCAAACAGGTAATTTAAGTGTCTCTTACAACATTATTACATTACTAAAACCTTAGTATTGTCAGCTCCCTCAATCTCCTTTTCATTACACTGGCACAATCAAAAAAAGGTTTTTCAGATATGTGGCAGGTCAACGCAATCAATCTGCAGTCTCTGTTAGCCACTAATAAACACAGGACCACAAAGTGCTTAATGAGGAACAGCAGACCAGGAAATACGAGTCTGTGGTCACTGGTACTCTCATGAGGCAATATTACCTCCAGATTTACCCTACATAGCGCGCTCTTATAATGAAGGTGCTCCTTATGCGTTAAGTTACAATAAAACCATTATTCCACAGGCCAGCCATGGTCTTGTTATCTGCAGATTGCAACATAGACGCGCGTCAAATTTTGTTTCCCCAATTTGCCTGAAAAAGCTCCAAATTTCCTCAGAAGGGGAACCCACAACAGAAAGACAAAATAAAATGTTGAAAGCAGAAGAGGTTATTTTTGGCGGGGAGAGGTGAAAACGCGATCGCAGTTCGGATCTTATTACAATAGGATGTCGAAGAAGAATCAAATAATGAAATGTTAGATGTGAATAAACGGAGGAATCTTCGCACTGAAAATTGTTATTCGACAAATGAGGGAAACGTCCTGGCAAATCTAACGACAAACAAACAAAACATTCGAGTAAAGATGGTCGAACCGAAGAGGGTAAAAACAATAGAAACAAAATCGATGTTTGTCTGTTGTTAATTGAAGTGCTCGTTTCTTTGACTATTTGCTTCTAATCTTTTATCCGCAATTCTCGGGTTACGAGACCAGAAGCAGAGTTTGGTTTCTGATAAAGTAAAATCCGTATTTGTTTTCCTCTTCGAGCGCAAATAATGCTTTATTTGTTTAAAATAAAACAAATGTTTGATTTTACGAGAGGAAACACGACCATGAAATATTTGCTTAACGTCATTGGAAATAATTAAGATAAGACCTCCACATCCCCCCCCCCCCCCCCCCAACTAACTGGAGAGCAACTCTTGCCCCTATTCTGCTTCAATACGGCGCCAGCAATTAAAATAAAACATCGAAACAAGAACCGGTGGAAATGAATGAACAAGAGTGACACTTCCCTGGTCAATGTTGACGGTGCTGCAGACAGACAGCTGAGGAGGGACTGCTGGAGATTTATTGACCAGCCGCAGCACCCTCTCGGCTCCTGCCCTACCTACCCTATCAAACAGCAACACACAGGGCGAGGGTCAGGTTTGCCATTCTGATGTCTTTCCTCACTTTTAGCGCTTGTGCCATTGTTTACCAACCGCATTCCTCGGCACATCGTGCAAAGATAGGGGCACAGAGTTGAAGTGACAAAAGTATCCAGTTACTTTCCACCACTGTCAAGAGAGCTCCTGCCTGCCATCCACGGCGAAGCACTGATGGAGATTCGCAGCTACACGCAGACAGTTCAGGGGGCAATGTGAGGGGAGGGAGTTGTAGTTTCGAGATAATAAAGGGAGAAAACGCAAGATTTTCTATCATATACAGTATGAATAATAATGATAAAGAGACCTACATTGAGTGCTGTGCCTCTGTTGCCAGTCCCTGTGTGTCAGTCCATTGAAGCATGCAGTCAGAGCTTTCTCCTGCAGCATGCAAGAGGACGGGCTCGGAGTGTAGAAATCCAGCATTTGCCCAGGGCTGACTGCGAGAACATCCATACAGTCAAACATGACGAGAGGCTGTCCACAACCTGCGAAGCAAAGTGTTCCTCCTCTCTCTCTAGGTGTGGGGAAATTTGCAAAGAAAAAGTTGTTCGAACTCCCATCAAAACTCTGCCCTTATATTTTTTTTTCGCCCCTCTTTTTCTTGGCACGTTAAGAACTGCTGATCTGTTCCCCAGAGCGGATTCATGAATTATGACAGACAACACAACTAGAAGCCTGTAATTGATCCAAATGATCATTTACCATTTTTCCCCCAAAGTCAGATACGGCGCTCAATTCTAAATGAGAGAGGGCGCAGGGGAGGAGAGGGGGAGTCAGGCTGCCTAATGTTCAGCCTTGGCAGCTGCCCTTTCGTTGAAAGTCTCTTTCGCTCTTGGCTCTGTGGGACCCGCGGAAATCTCCCGATCCCTGGCACAATTTGCACGATACAAATCTGCAGCCGCAAAAATAGCTCCGCTCACCCCTCTTGTTTTCCAAAATGGCTCGTCCTGCTTTTGACCAGCTTACTTCCTACTCCTTATGTCACAGAAGCACAGTAAAAGATTGAATTGCCTAATATATGCAAGTGAACTTTCTCTGAACCCTACCCAGGCTGCTAACCTTCAAATGACCCAACCCAGCCTGACATCACCAGCTCCCAGGATTCCCACAGCACTTCATATTTCCAGAAACCAAGCAAAGCAGATACAAGCTGCATCTAACAACTATTAAGCAGGAGAGGGAAAATCCGATGCACACAGCGACTGAGCGAGAAAGCAATGGCTCACAATATTCCCCCCACAAAATCATGCACACGAAACTTGCTGCATTTTAATATCGGCAGCAATGGATTGTTATCCCAGTGATTGGGAGAATTAATTAGTCTTTTAAAAACAGGAAGATTAATATAACACTTTTTCACTTGAACTCCTGCGTTGTGTTGGTGAGTCAGATACTTTATATTGCACTAATTGTGGGTAAATGTATTCTGCACAACAATGCAGATCAATGATCCAAATACAGTTGCGGCAGTTTAAATACCCAGTTTCTGCAATTGCAATAAATATCTTTTTTACATAAATCCGACACATCAGTGCACCAGCTTGGACTGCACATTAATATTAAGATTTTTTTTGGCATGTCAATTTGAATTTTACATTTGATATTTATGGACACGGGATAATAATACAGTGGAATTTATATGCATCACTCGAGCTTTTACGGAATTGTCCGCAAGCAGAAGATAAACAGGAGCTGTTTAATGCAAGGACAAAAGTATGTTGCAGATGCTGTAAATCTGAAATAAAAAGAGAAAATGCTGGAGCTCCTCGGCAGTGGGCAGGCCCCTGTGCTGAGCGTGGCAAAAGTGTGACATCATTGGCACAATCCATCACTGCTCACTGGAACAAAATCGATCAGTCAATGCCACAGGGAGCATCTCTGCTCAAAGGAAAACTTCTTTTGACAAACACTTCGATGTTTCGACTGTTTTGGAAAGTGATCTACAAGCTAATTCACTTTTGAGAAAATAGATGGACTTTATGTAGATTTTTCTCACCTGCATACAAACATAGCACATACATCATCACCAAACAGTGAACGGGATGCATTCAATCCCATTATTCCCCACCCATTTCCCTTGAGTAACCATTAAAGCAGAGCCAAATGGTAATTGATGAGTGATGGACATTTATTCTAAAAGTAGGGACAATGCCAGTCCAACATTTTACAGCTAGGACAAGTGGTGTCTCTGAGACCCTGCCGCCGGGGCTGCCTGCTACAAGGACAGAAAATGCCTGCATGTCTGTTATGGGAGAATTAAACGAAGGAACAACAGCATTTTTTTTAAAAATTGCCTATTACTCAAAGGCTTTCTCATTTCAGAATATAATTTTATGGTACGTGCAGGGATACTCCTAAAGCTACCAGGATTGCTTCAACTATGAGCCAAAACACTTCTCTGAATGCAGGGATGAATTAGGTAAAGAAGTTGCTCTTTAGTACCTGCATGCCATGAAATGCAGCACATCTGACTTATGGGGCGAAATTCTCCGTTATCGGCAGAAAGTCCGCCGATCAGCGCAAAAAACGGCGCAAATCCCACTTGCGTCACGTCATAAAAATGGGTCGATAGTCTCCGGCCCGAAATGGGCTAGCAGCGACGTAACGGGATCCGCGCTTGCGCAGTGTTTCACGCCGTGCAGTGTCATACGCGCTGCACGGCGTGACGGCTCATAAGGCCGCGCAGCTCCCCCCCACCCGACCGGAACACCCAACCGCAACACCCGACTGGATGGCTGGCCGTCGCTCAGCCCCGAGGTTCGAGTCACGCGATGTGGAGGCGCTCCTGGACGCGGTGGAGCAGAGGAGGGACGCCCTGTATCCCGGGCACGGCCGCAGAGTTGCCCCACGCCACAGCCGGCGTCTGTGGAGGGAAGTGGCAGAGGCCGTCACCGCTGTGGCCCTGACACCACGGACAGGCACCCAGTGCCACAAGAAGGTGAACGACCTCGTCAGAGCAGGCAGGGTGAGCCTCCCCATATCCCCCATATCCCCCCTCCCCCATATCCCCCCTCCCCCATATCCCCCCTCCCCCATATCCCCCCTCCCCCATATCCCCCCTTCCCCATATCCCCCATATCCCCCCCTCCCCCATATCCCCCCACCCCATATCCCCCTCCCCCATATCCCCCCTCCCCATATCCCCCCTCCCCCATATCCCCCCTCCCCCATATCCCCCCTCCCCCATATTCCCCCCTCCCCATATCCCCCCTCCCCCATATCCCCAAGTGAATCCAGCCCTAACCTTAACCTCTGCAATGCACGCGCAACCGATGGCGTGCATTCATATACCTGCCTAACACTGTTGCCTTTTACCCCTGCCACCCCGCCCCCCCCCCCCCCACAGGAGAAGCGCGCACGCAACAATAGGGAGCATGTGAGGACTGGAGGAGGGCCCGCTGATGAGAGGCCACTGACCGTACACGAGGTAAGGGCCCTGGAACTGGCTGGCGGACCTGAGGACCGGGAGGTTGCTGATGCAGAGGTCGGGGGCCCACCAGCAAGTGAGCCACCGACAGCCCGTCCCCATATCCCCCCTCCCCTATATCCCCCTCCCCCGTATCACCTGATCACTGCCTGATGTCTAACCATGCATGCTTCATTGTGTATCGCAGGACCAAACGTCCAGGCACCCATCCCCGCAGATGCACACCGCCCGCAGGATGCCCCTCGGAGACCACAGGAGATGGAGAGACCCGCACCCTCCAGCATGCGACGCCCGCAGGATGCCCCTCGGAGACCACGGAAGACGGAGAGACCCGGACCCTCCAGCATGCGACGCCCGCAGGATGCCCCTCGGAGACCACGGGAGACGGAGAGACCCGGACCCTCCAGCATGCGACGCCCGCAGGATGCCCCTCGCACACCACGGGAGACGGAGAGACCCGGACCCTCCAGCATGCGACGCCCGCAGGATGCCCCTCGCACACCATGGGAGACGGAGAGACCTGGAGCAACAGGGAGACGACACCCCCGTCACGTGCGGGAGCGACCACCCAGCGATGAGGGGGGCAGCCACAGGCCCCCGTCACATCCGAGCCAGGACACCACTACCCAGGACACCACTACCCAGGACACCACTACCCAGGACACCCCTACCCGGGACAGCACTACCCGGGACAGCACTACCCAGGAAGATGAAATACCGGACAGTGACTCAGAGTGGATGGGTGGAGACGAACCCCCACCCCAAAGTGCCATGGACTCAGAGTGGGACGAAGAGCACGACACAACGCCACTGCTGTCACCAACACCCTCCACCATCGCAGAAACAGTCACCACGGTTGGGCACTTTAGTGATGAGGCGCCTGGTACACTCACTGGTGCGCACAACACAGCCGTCCCGGTACAGCAGGTGGAGGTAGGAGCAGCAGAGGGACCGGGTGGTCGGAGGGCAGCCCAGGCCAAGCGAACATCTGTCGCCCAGATGGATCCCGGGTTCCTGCAGTTACCACACCCACACATAGATCCGATGCAACCACCGACCCGGAGACGAGCGAAGAGGGTGACGGGTGGCTTGCGGCGGCTGCGGTCGCAGGTGGAGGAGTCCACCCGCGTCCAGGAGCTGGGAGTGGTCCCGGTCATGCGTGCCACCCAGGCAGACACCGCACGGGTGGCGTCCGCGGTGGAGGCAATGGTTGCGACGGTGTCAGACATGGGGAACGGTTTGCGAGGCCTGGGGCCTTCCGTGCAGGCGGCATCTGTGGCCCAGGAAATGGCTGCCCTCTCACAGGAGGCCATGAGCCAGCGCCAGATGGCAGAGGCGCTGAACGCCATAGCCCAGTCTCTGCAGGCCATGGCCCAGTCTCAGCAGGCCATGGCCCAGTCTCAGCAGGCCATGGCCCAGTCTCTGCAGGCCATGGCCCAGTCTCAGCAGGCCATCGCTGAGGGCATCGGCCCCAGTGGCCATGTGCGAGCCGGCGTCGCACTGTCACAGACAGAGTTTGCCAACACCCTGGGCTCCATGGCTGCAAACCTGCAGACCCCTGTCGATACCAGCACGGGCCTCCAGGACTGGCAGCGCCAGATGTCGGGGGGGTCGTCGGATGGCCAGTCCGTTCGCATCCCCCACCCATGTAGAGGCCTGGGGGCCATCGGGCATCCCGAGGGAGGAGGAGGTGGTGTGGTCCGTCCCGGCTCCCTCTGTAGGGGAGGTCCCGGTACACCGCGACACCTCGGACTCCCCCCCTTCCGTCCCAGGTGCATCGGGTGGGCAACGGGCAGGACAGGCTGGCAGCTCGCCATCCCAGTCGCCCGGGCCGCAGCCTGGCCCATCTAGGCCAGGACGCCCCAGGAAACGGCCGCCAAAGGGATCCAGTGTCAGAGGGCAGGAATCACAGGAGTCCACCTCCAGTTCTGCTGTACCATCTGGGGAACCACGTAGACGTAGTCAAAGGGCCCATAAGGCCAAACAATTAGACACTGAGTAAGTTGGCACGGGTGCAGGGCACAGATGAGTTTTAGGGGCTAGGGCACGTGCATGAACTCCTTTGGTTATTAAAGTCAATGTTACACCTACCGAAGCTGCCTTTGTGCTCTGTCCAAAGTGTGCGGGCGTGTCATGTACGTTGAGCGCAAGTGTGTGTGTGAGGGGTGGTCTTACCTCAGCCCCAGGTGAGTCTGCCCCCTTCCCCCTGGGCCGCCATCAACATCCCCCGGGCAGAGGACGGGACCGTGTGCTGCAGTGTCACAGCCGCATGCAGGGATGGTCCGGGTAGATGGTGGTACTGTGGCCATGGGTCAGACATAGTCCAACGATGTAGAGCCAGGAGCTCATCGCAGGGCGGGTTGTCATCATCCTCCATGGCCTGCGATAGACACGCGTCCACCCGCAACTGTGTGATCCCCCTCATCTGGGGAGGACTGGGCCTCTTCCTGCTGCTCCTCCACTCCGCCCTCCTCTGCCTGCGGCACATCGCCCCTCTGCTGGGCTATGTTGTGCAGGACGCAGCACACCACAATGATGCGGCCGACCCTATCTGACCGATACTGGAGGGCGCCCCCAGAGAGGTCCAGGCACCTGAAACGCATCTTCAGCACGCCAAAGCACCTCTCGATCACTCCCCTTGTCGCTACATGGGCATCATTGTAGCGGTTCTCCGCCTCATTGCGTGGCCTCCCTATAGGCGTCATCAGCCACGATCGCAATGGCTAGCCCCTGTCGCCCAGCAACCAGCCCCTCAGCCGGGGATGGCGTCCCTCGTACATGCCGGGGATGGATGACCGCGACAACATGAATGAGTCGTGTACACTGCCTGGGTGACGGGCGCAGACGTGCAGGATCATCATGCGGTGGTCACAGACCACCTGTACGTTCATCGAATAGGTCCCCTTCCTATTAGTGAACACGGCCCTGTTATCTGCAGGTGGCCGCACGGCGACGTGCATCCCATCGATCGCGCCCTGGACCATGGGGAACCCGGCCACGGCAGAGAAGCCCACGGCCCGGGCATCTTGGCTGGCCCGGTCCACGGGGAAGCGGATGTAGCGGTGCGCCATGGCATAAAGGGCATCTGTCACTGCCCGGATGCACCGGTGCACCGATGTCTGCGATATGCCGGACAGGTCCCCACTCGGTGCCTGGAATGACCCCGTTGCATAAAAGTTCAGGGCCACCGTAACCTTGACGGACACGGGGAGAGGGTGTCCCCCGCCAGTGCCACGCGGTGACAGGTGTGCCAGCAGGTGGCAGATGTGTGCCACGGTTTCCCGGCTCATCCGGAGTCTCCTCCTGCATTTCCGGTCCGTGAGGTCCTGGTATGACTGCCGGGGCCGGTACACACGGGGTGCCCTCGGGTGCCTCCGTTGCCGTGGGGCCGCGACGTCCTCCTCCCCCTCCTCGTCCTGTCGGTCAGGTGTCCCTCCAGCCTGGGCGGCTGCCGCCTGCCCCTTTGCGGCAGCCTGCGCCGCCTCTCTGGCACGCTCCTCCTCCTCCTCCTCCTCCTCATCCAGGGCAACATAAACATGAGCGGCTGCCACCACGGCGGCCAACATCGCTGGATGATCTGAAAACATGACGGCCTGGTGGGGGGGAGGGGAACGACGACATGTCATCATTGCCCATATCCCCTCCTCCCCCCAGCCAGGTGGCATGGACCGCATGGGTCCAACTGTTGGAGGCTGGCACCTGGCCAGGTGGACCAACTCATTTGCCCTCCCATCACCCTCCTCGGCACGGACCCCCCCAAACCTCCACCCCAGCACGGACCCCCCCCAACCCCCAACCTCCACCCCAGCACGGACCCCCTCCCCAACCTCCACCCCAGCACGGACCCCCCCCAACCCCCAACCTCCACCCCGGCACGGACCCCCTCCCCAACCTCCACCCCAGCACGGACCCCCCCCCCAACCCCCAACCTCCACCCCGGCACGGACCCCCCCCCAACCACCACCCCAGCACGGATCCCCCCTAACGCCCAACCTCCACCCCGGCACGGACCCCTTCCCAACCTCCACCCCAGCACGGACCCCCCCCCCAAACCCCAACCTCCACCCCGGCACGGACCCACCCACCCCAACCTCCACCCCAGCACGGACCGCCCCCCCAACCCCCAACCTCCACCCCGGCACGGACCGCCTCCCCAACCTCCACCCCAGCACGGACCCCCCCCCAACCCCCAACCTCCACCCCGGCACGGACCCCCCCCCAACCTCCACCCCAGCACGGACCCCCCCCAACCCCCAACCTCCACCCCGGCACGGAGCCCCCCCCAACCTCCACCCCGGCACGGACCCCCCCCCCCAACCTCCACCCCAGCACGGACCCCCTCCCCAACCTCCACCCCAGCACGGACCCCCCCCAACCCTCAACCTCCACCCCGGCACGGACCCCCTCCCCAACCTCCACCCCAGCACGGACCCCCCCCCAACCCCCAACCTCCACCCCGGCACGGACCCCCCCCCCCAACCTCCACCCCGGCACGGACCCCCTCCCGGCACTCCCCCGGAGCCCAGCCTACTCTAACCACCCCCCCCCCCCCCGCCGCACACACGCACAAGCCGAGACACACCTCTCCTCACGCAATCATCTGCGGCCACGCCATTTCCTGCCCAGAGCCAACCCCCCAGGCCGTCACTCACCTCCACGCTGGTCGGCGTGAGCCTGGAGCACCGGGTCATGCCGATGAAAAGGAGGTTTGATTCACGTCGACGTGAACGGTCATCACGTCGACGGGACTTCGGCCCATCCGGAAGGGAGAATATCGGCAGGCCGAAAATCGGCTGCCTTGCGCAGACCCATGACATTCTCCGCGGCAGCGGCGCCATTAACGCCCCGCCGACTTTTCTCCCTTCGGAGACTTCGGCGGGGGCGGGGGCGGGATTCACGGCGGCCAACGGCCATTCTCCGACCCGGCGGGGGGTCGGAGAATGACGCCCATGATCTGCAGGTCAAAGCACTCATATGTATTTTCCCCTTACATTCATATGATGGTTCCTGTGCTCGGAGCTCCTGAAATGCTGAGATAATTGTGGAATTTAACTGCATCTTCTACACCTATCGCAATGTTGCTGCAACTTTAGTGGGAAATAAAAGCGATTGTTGAAGGAATCGTACAGAAACTTGAATAGTACAGCAATCTGAGATTTCATTCTGTATGAAAGCTTAATTTAGAAGAAAGTCAATGCTAGTAGGAAAAGCTAAAGCAGTTCACTCAATACACAAGGCTTTATTCTGAATTAAAAAGAATCAGAAGTTAACATTTTTAAGCTTACTTAGGCAGGTATCCTCAGTATGTGGGTTTTACAATGTCTCTATTAGTTGCATCAAGCTATTTGGCAGAACAAACTTAATTTAAAAAAAAAAAAATTCTATGATTTCAGTGGCAAAACATGAAGTTAACAGTATTTGTTTATTGTTTTCCATTTATCTTTACACATTTTCTATTCTTCTTCGCTGAAGACATTGAGGGGCTGAGGGTACAATTCCACAGGTTTCAGAACTGTCAAACATTCACCGAAGAAACCATTCTTCATGTGTGAGCTGAAAATGTGAATGCCAGGATGTCACCAAGAGTGGTGCAGAAGTACCACCACAGACCGAGCTGACTGAATCCTAAAGGACATAGCAGCCAGACTGAATCTGCAGCAGGTGGTGAGGGAACCAACAAGAGGGAAAAACATACTTGACCGCATCCTCACCAAACTGCCTGCCACAGGAACATCTGTCCAAGACAGTATCATTGGAGTGACTACTGCACCTTGTGGAGGCAATGCCTGTCTTCACATTGAGGATACTCTCCATTGTGATGTGTGGCACTACCACCATGCTAGATGGGATATACTTCGCATTGATCCAGTAATTCAAGGCTGGACATCCATGAGGAGTTGTGGGCCATCAGCAGCAGTAGAACTGTACACAACACAATCTGTAACCTCATGGCCCAGCATATCTCGCACACTACCATTACCACCAATCCAAGGGACCAAACCTAGTTCAATGAAGAGTGCAGGAGGGCATGCCAGGAGCAACACCAGGCATACCTAAAAATTTGGTGTTGACCTGGTGAAGCTACAACACAAGACTACTTCTTCGGCGATCACTCGCTAAGGAGTATGATTGCCCACCTAAGAAAATCCATGTTACTGGTCATGATTTCTGTGGGTTCTAGCATGGCTGATGAACCGCCTCTTCGATCGCGCACTTAGCAGGGGTTTCTGGGAGGTGGGATTGGTCCTTGGACTCTAGTTTGCTGGTACCCCTTTCTCAGGCTCATTTTCCGGGCCTCCTCTTGCCGTCGGATGTTCTTGAAGAATTGTGTCCCTTAAATCAGGAGGTTCCTCCAAATAGGTCTCTTCTGAGCAAGCATTTCCCAGGCATTGATGTCAATGTTCCATTTCTTGAGGTAAGCCTTCAGGGTGTCTTTGGAGTATTTCCTTCGTCCTCCTTTTGTTCGGAAGCCTTCCTTGAGCTGGGAAAAGAAGATTTGTTTTGCCAGTCATGACTCCTCTCAGCACATGGCCGGCCCACCGGAGTTGGTTTTGGATGATTATGGCCTCAATGCTTGTGCGCTTGAATCCTTCAAGGATGCTGGTGTTAGTACGATGTCCTCCCAGCTTATGCAGACAACCCACCTCAGACAGCATTGATGGTACTTCTCCTGGACCTTGAGGTAACATCGGTACGTAGTCCAAGTTTCTGAGCCATACAGAACAGTTGGGAGGACGACTGCCTTGTACACAAGGATCTTGGTGTCAGCATGGATGTCACAGTTGTCAAAGGTTCTCATCTTTAGGCGTCTGAAAAAGGTGCTCATAGATTGGATACAATACGACACAGGGCTACTTACGTCCTGGCTAGCATAAGTAGCAAGTCATTGACAGAGCTAAGCAACTGTGCAATCAACAGATCGGATCAAAGCTATGCAGCACTGCCACAATGAGCTGTAAACAGTGGTGGACAATGAAACAACCCACTGGAGGAGGAGGCTCCACAAATACTCCCATCCTCAATGATGGAGGAACCCAGCACGTCAGTGCAAAAGATAAGGCTGGAGCATTTGCAACAACCTTCAGCCACAAGTACTGAGTGGGTAATCCATCTCGGTTTCCTCCTGCGGTCTCCAGCATCACATGGGGAGGCAGTGCCATTGTGGTATTGTCCCTGGCAATCCAGAGACTCAGAGTATTGCTCTGGGAATCCTGGTTCAGATCCCACCACGGTAGATGATGAAATTTTAATTTCTTACAAAATTTGGAATTAAAAGTCTAATGATGACCATGAAACCGTTGGTGATTGTTGTAAAAACCCATCTGGTTCACTTATGTCCTTTAGGGAAGGAAATCTGCCATCCTTACTTGGCCTCTACATGTGATTCCAAATCCACAGCAATGTGGTTGACTCTTAAAAAATGCCACTCAGTTCGAGGAAGGGCAACAAATGCTGGCTTTGCCTGCGACGACCACATCCCATGAAAGAATAAAGGAAAAATATCACAGATGTCAATCTTCATCCTATTTGTTTCACTCCATGCGATACCTAGAAATGGCTGAAGGCAATGGCTATGGGCCTTGATAATATTTCGGCAATACTGAAAACATGTGATCCAGAACTTGCCATGCACCTAGCTAAGCTGTTCCAGTACAGTTAAAGCATTGGCATTTACCCACCATGGTATCAAGGAACCCTAGCAAAACAGGAGCCAATGGGAATCAGGGGGAAAACTCCCTGCTGCTTGGAGTCATACCTGGTACAAAGGAAGATGTGTGTGGTGGTTGGAAGTCAAATATCTTGTTCCAGGACATCATTGCAGGAGTTCCTCAGGGTAGGTCCAACCATCTTTAGGTGCTTCACCGTTACCGTCCTTCCATCATAAGGTCAGAAATGGGGATGTTCACTGATGACTGCACAATTCTCAGCACAATTCGCGACTCCTCGGATATTGAAGCAGTTCATGTCCAAATGCAATAAGACCTGGACAATATCCAGGCTTGGGCTGACAAGTGGCAAGTTACATTTATACCACAAGTGCTAGCCAATGACCATCTTCAATAAGAGAGGATCTAGCCATCACCACTTGACATTTAATGGCATTGCAATTGCTGAACCCTCCACTATCAATATCTTAGCGGTTACCATTGACCAGAAGCAGAACTGGACTAGCCATATAAATACAATGGTTCCAAGAGCAGGTCAGAGGCTAGGAATCCTGTGGCAAGTAACTCACTTCCTGACTCCCCAAAGACTGTCCACCATCTACAAGTGCAACTCCAACATAACTGAAGAACCTTGACACCAACCAGGACAAAGCAGCCCACTAGATTGGTGCCTCTTCCACAAACATCCAATTCCCCATCTACCAGATACACTGCAGGAGCTCAACAAGGCTCCTTAGACAGCACCTTCCAAACCCACAACTGCTACCATCTAGAAGGACAAGGGCAGCAGACACAGGAACACCACCACCAGGAGATCCCCTCCGAGTCACTCACCACCCTGATTTGGAAATATAACACGGTTCCTTCACTGTTGCTGGGTCAAAACCCATCCCTAACAGCACTGTGGGTGTACCTACTCTACATGGATTGCAGGGTTTCGAGAAGCCAGATCACCACCACCTTTTCAAGCGCAACAAGAGATGGGCAATAAATGCTGGACTTGCATTTAGCTTTACTAATGTAATAATGGGGAAATTTAAAAATGAAAGGGCCACTTTGCAATTTAAAAAAATTCCAGTCCTAGGTTCCAAACCAAATAACTGCAGGTGTTAGGCCAAGTACAATGAATAGAGTCTGCCATAAAGTTTGGGGTTGAGAATGACACAACAGGAATTAGCTTGGCGCAACGTAACTGAAAATGGCAATGAAAATGAATTTCATAACCAACACTAAGTACAGGGTACTTTTAAACTACTTCATCTTATTGCTCTCATACATTTTGTCTCATAACAAGGGTTTTTCATAAGTACTTGACAAGATAACAGCACAGTGACAGAAGAATTAATGCGCAACAGATCATTTTGCAGATTTGCTGGCATTTACTTGTCTTCTACTTGTGTGGCCTGAAAACCAGAGAGGTATTTTTTCTCATCTCTGCCCCTGCATTGTCATAAAAACATAACTATGTTTGAATATCATATTTGAAATGTGTTGTATAAATAGAGCACATCATAGCTAGGTTGTGATAACTATCTCAACTATGAAACTGACCATAATTCCCACATAACTTCTTCGTTCATGAGCTGTCCAGCCAGAAACACTGGTGGAGATATGTATCATGTGTCAGTGCTGATCACAAAATAACCTTATTTTCATATTATTTCCATGATCACTGTACACCACAGCCCAGGATTATTGGATGAAGCAGAGTAATATCCTTGTAATAGGACTACTGGACTTTGGTTTCCAAATTTTCATATTAAATTTTCTCCTATCCAAATGATATTCCCTCTGCCACACTATAATGAACACAGGGTTTGATCCTTGGTAACTCTGTTAAGGTGTGGCTAGTCTACATTCACAATGGATGGCCAAATTTTTGTAAGTAAGTGACACAATAGAAAGTCATCTCCAAAATGAACAGTTTCGCAAAGAAAACACCTTGAAAATCCCCTTGAAAGAGACAATCAATAAACTGAAATCTCTGACCCTGCTTTGTAAACAACTTACTTTGTGATAATACGCAGTATTAATATGAATAGTTAGTTTTATGACAGCATATAAACATACAAAATGAGAATGTGTTGTCACAATTATTAAATACTCTTTGAAAAGAAATAACGCTTGTGCTTTTACTATTGTACGAAAAAAGTGCATTACTAATGTGACACAATTTGTCACCTGTTCGAGTTCAAATGTTATAATCTGTGATGAATTTGATAATACAAAGAAACAATTTACATTTATATAGAGCTCTTCATGACCATCGGACATCTCAAAGCATTTTAAAGCCAACAAAGTAGTTTTAAAGTGTAGTGACTATCAGAATATAGGAAACGCAGCAACCAGTTTGCACTCAGCAATCTCCCAGATACCACAACTTCCCAAATACAGAAAAACCCCATGAGTCCCACATACAGCAAACACCCACATAAGGTAATCTCCCAGATACCGCAACCTCCCAAATACAGAAAACACCCATGTACAGCAAACATACACAGACGGTAATCTCCCAGATACCGCAACCTCCCAAATACAGAAAACACCCATGTACAGCAAACAAACACAGACGGTAATCTCCCAGATACCGCAACCTCCCAAATACAGAAAACTCCCATGTACAGCAAACATACACATACGGTAATCTCCCAGATACCGCAACCTCCCAAATACAGAAAACACCCATGTACAGCAAACATACACATACGGTAATCTCCCAGATACCGCAACCTCCCAAATACAGAAAACTCCCATGTACAGCAAACATATACATACGGTAATCTCCCAGATACGGCAACCTCCCAAATACAGAAAACCCCCATGTACAGCAAACATACACATACGGTAATCTCCCAGATACCGCAACCTCCCAAATACAGAAAACACCCATGTACAGCAAACAAATACATACGGCAATCTCCCAGCTACCGCAACCTCCCAAATACAGAAAACTCCCATGTACAGCAAACATACACATATGGTAATCTCCCAGATACCGCAACCTCGCAAATACAGAAAACAACCATGTACAGCAAACATACACATACGGTAATCTCCCAGATACCGCAACCTCCCAAATACAGAAAACTCCCATGTACAGCAAACATACACATACGGTAATCTCCCAGATACTGCAACCTCCCAAATACAGAAAACACCCATGTACAGCAAACATACACATACGGTAATCTCCCAGATACCGCAACCTCCCAAATACAGAAAACACCCATGTACAGCAAACATACACATACGGCAATCTCCCAGATACCGCAACCTCCCAAATACAGAAAACTCCCATGTACAGCAATCATACACATACGGTAATCTCCCAGATACCGCAACCTCCCAAATACAGAAAACACCCATGTACAGCAAACATACACATACGGTAATCTCCCAGATACCGCAACCTCCCAAATACAGAAAACTGCCATGTACAGCAAACATACACATACGGTAATCTCCCAGATACTGCAACCTCCCAAATACAGAAAACACCCATGTACAGCAAACATACACATACGGTAATCTCCCAGATACCGCAACCTCCCAAATACAGAAAACACCCATGTACAGCAAACATACACATACGGCAATCTCCCAGATACCGCAACCTCCCAAATACAGAAAACTCCCATGTACAGCAATCATACACATACGGTAATCTCCCAGATACCGCAACCTCCCAAATACAGAAAACACCCATGTACAGCAAACATACACATACGGCAATCTCCCAGATACCGCAACCTCCCAAATACAGAAAACTCCCATGTACAGCAAACATACACATACGGTAATCTCCCAGATATCGCAACCTCCCAAATACAGAAAACTCCCATGTACAGCAATCATACACATACGGTAATCTCCCAGATACCGGAACCTACCAAATACAGAAAACTCCAATGTACAGCAAACATACACATACGGTAATCTCCCAGATACCGCAACCTCCCAAATACAGAAAGCTCCCATGTACAGCAAACATACACATACGGTAATCTCCCAGATACCGCAACCTCCCAAATACAGAAAACACCCATGTACAGCAAACATACACATACGGTAATCTCCCAGATACCGCAACCTCCCAAATACAGAAAACATCCATGTACAGCAAACATACACATACGGTAATCTCCCAGATACCGCAACCTCCCAAATACAGAAAACTCCCATGTACAGCAAACATACACATACGGTAATCTCCCAGATACCGCAACCTCCCAAATACAGAAAACACCCATGTACAGCAAACATACACATACGGTAATCTCCCAGATACCGCAACCTCCCAAATACAGAAAACTCCCATGTACAGCAAACATACACATACGGCAATCTCCCAGATACCGCAACCTCCCAAATACAGAAAACACCCATGTACAGCAAACATACACATACGGTAATCTCCCAGATACCGCAACCTCCCAAATACAGAAAACACCCATGTACAGCAAGCAAACACAGACGGTAATCTCCCAGATACCGCAACCTCCCAAATACAGAAAACACCCATGTACAGCAAACACCCACATACGGTAATCTCCCAGATAGCAACCTCCCAAATACAGAAAATCCCACATACAGCAAACGCCACAAACAGCAAACTACCACATACGGCAAATCCGCATATTCAGCAACCCGCACGTACAGCAAATCTCCATATTCAGTAATCTCCCAAATACTGCAAACCCCCACATACAGCAATATCTCACATACAGCAATCTCCCCCATACATCAAACCCCACATACAACAATATCCCACATATAGCAAACCCCCACATACAGCAAATCCCCATATGCAGTAATGTCCCACATACAGCAAACCCCATATACAGCAATATCCCACATACAGCAATCACCCATATACTGAAAAACCCACAGACAGCAAAGCCCCAACATACAGCAAATCCCCATATTCAGTAATCTCCCACATACAGCAAACACACACATACAGAAAGCCCAACATACAGCAATATCCCACATACAGCAAACCCTCACATACAGCAAACACACACATACAGCAAACCCCCACATACAGCAATATCCCACATACAGCAAACCCCCACAGACAGCAACCCCACACATACAGCAAACACACACATACAGCAAACACACACATACAGCAATATCCCACATACAGCAAACCCCCACATACAGCAAACACACACATACAGCAAACCCCCACATACAGCAATATCCCACATATAGCAACCCCACACATACAGCAAACCCCCACATACAGCAATATCCCACATACAGCAACCCCCCACATATAGCAACCCCACACATACAGCAAACCCCCACATACAGCAATATCCCACATACAGCAACCCCCCACATACAGCAAACTCTGACATACAGCAAATCCCCACATTCAGTAATCTCCCACATACAGCAATCTCCCACATACAGAAAACCCAACATACAGCAATATCCCACATACAGCAACCCCCCACATATAGCAACCCCACACATACAGCAAACCCCCACATACAGCTATATTCCACATACAGCAACCCCCCACATACAGCAAACCCTGACATACAGCAAATCCCCATATTCAGTAATCTCCCACATACAGCAATCTCCCACATACAGCAATCTCCCACATTCAGAAAACCCAACATACAGCAATATCCCACATACAGCAACCCCCCACATATAGCAACCCCACACATACAGCAAACCCCCACATACAGCAATATCCCACATACAGCAACCACCCACATATAGCAACCCCACACATACAGCAAACCCCCACATACAGCAATATCCCACATACAGCAAACCCCCACATACAGCAAACCCTGACATACAGCAAATCCCCATATTCAGTAATCTCCCACATACAGCAAACACACACATACAGAAAGCCCAACATACAGCAATATCCCACATACAGCAAACCCTCACATACAGCAAACACACACATACAGCAAACCCCCACATACAGCAAACCCCCACATACAGCAAACCCCCACAGACAGCAACCCCACACATACAGCAACCCCACACATACAGCAAACCCCCACATACAGCAATATCCCACATACAGTAACCCCCCACATACAGCAAACTCTGACATACAGCAAATCCCCACATTCAGTAATCTCCCACATACAGCAATCTCCCACATACAGAAAACCCAACATACAGCAATATCCCACATACAGCAACCCCCCACATATAGCAACCCCACACATACAGCAAACCCCCACATACAGCTATATCCCACATACAGCAACCCCCCACATACAGCAAACCCTGACATACAGCAAATCCCCATATTCAGTAATCTCCCACATACAGCAATCTCCCACATACAGCAATCTCCCACATTCAGAAAACCCAACATACAGCAATATCCCACATACAGCAACCCCCCACATATAGCAACCCCACACATACAGCAAACCCCCACATACAGCAATATCCCACATACAGCAACCACCCACATATAGCAACCCCACACATACAGCAAACCCCCACATACAGCAATATCCCACATACAGCAAACCCCCACATACAGCAAACCCTGACATACAGCAAATCCCCATATTCAGTAACCTCCCACATACAGCAATCTCCCACATACAGAAAACCCAACATACAGCAATATCCCACATACAGCAAACCCCCACAGACAGCAAACCACCACATACAGCAAACCCCCACATACAGCAAACTCCCACATACACAAACCCCCACATACAGCAAACCCCCACAGACAGCAAACCGCCACATACAGCAACTCCACATACAGCAACTCCACATACAGTAATATCCCACATACAGCAAACCCCGACATACAGCAAACCCCCACATACAGCAAACCCCCACATACAGCAAACCTCCACACACAGCAACTCCACATACAGCAACTCCACATACAGCAACTCCACATACAGCAACTCCACATACAGTAATATCCCACATACAGCAAACCGCCACATACAGCAAACCCCCACATACAGCAAACCTCCACATACAGCAACTCCACATATAGCAAACCTCCACATACAGCAACTCCACATACAGCAACTCCACATACAGCAAACCCCACAAACAGCAATGTGCCACATACAGCAACCCCCAACATACAGAAATATCGCACATACAGGAACCACCCCCATACAGCAAACCCCCACATACAGCAAACCCCCGCATACAGCAAACCCCATACAGCAAACCCCCACATACAGCAAACCCCATACAGCAAACCTACACATACAGCAACTCCACATACAGTAATATCCCACATACTTCAAACCCCCACATACAGCAAACCTCCACATACAGCAACTCCACATACTGCAACTCCACATACAGCAACTCCACATACAGCAAACCCCCACATACAGCAAACCCCCATACAGCAACTCCACATACAGTAATATCTCACATACAGCAAACCCCACATACAGCAAACCCCCCACATACAGCAAACCCCCACATACAGCAAACCCCCACATACAGCAAACCCCCCACATACAGCAAACCCCCCCACATACCGCAAACCCCCCACATACAGCAAACCCCCACAAACAGCAAACCCCCACATACAGCAAACCCCCACATACAGCAATCCTCCACATACAACAAACCCCCACAAACAGCAATATCCCACATACAGCCATATCCCACATACAGCAAACTCAACATATAGGAAACCTCACATACAACAAACCTCCACATACTGCAATATCCCACATATAGCCAACCCCCACATACAGCAAATCCCATATTCAGTAATCTCCCACATACAGCAACCCCCCACATACAGCAAACCTCCACATACAGCAAACACACACATACAGCAAACCCCAACATACAGCAACCCCCCACATACAACAAACCCCCACATACAGCAACCCCCCACATACAGCAAACCCCCACATACAGCAAACCCCCTCATACAGCAAACCCCATACAGCAAACCCCCACATACAGCAAACCCCCACATACAGCAAACCCCCACATACAGCAAACCCCCACATACAGCAAACCCCCCACATACAGCAAACCCCCACATACAGCAAACCCCCACATACAGCAAACCCCCACATACAGCAAACCCCCACATACAGCAAACCCCATACAGCAAACCCCCACATACAGCAAACCCCCACATACAGCAAAGCCCCACATACAGCAAACCCCCACATACAGCAAACCCCCCACATACAGCAAACCCCATACAGCAAACCCCCACATACAGCAAACCCCCACATACAGCAAACCCCCACATACAACAAACCCCCACATACAGCAAACCCCATACAGCAAACCCCCACATACAGCAAACCCCCACATACAGCAAACCCCACATACAGCAACTCCACATACAGCAACTCCACATCCAGCAAACCCCACATACAGCAAAACTCCACATACAGTAATATCCCACATACAGCAATCCCCCACATACAGCAACTCCACATACAGCAAACCCCATACAGCAAACCCCCCCACATACAGCAAACGCCCCCACATACAGCAAACCCCCCACATACAGCAAACCCCCCACATACAGCAAACGCCCCCACATACAGCAAACCCCCCACATACAGCAAACCCCCACAAACAGCAAACCCCCACATACAGCAAACCCCCACATACAGCAATCCTCCATATACAACAAACCCCCACATACTGCAATATCCCATATTCAGTAATCTCCCACATACAGCAACCCCCCACATGCAGCAAACCTCCACATACAGCAAACACACACATACAACAACCCCCCCCATACAGCAAACCCCCACATACAGCAAACCCCACATACAGTAATATCTCACATACAGCAACTCCACATACAGCAACTCCACATACAGCAACTCCACATACAGCAACTCCACATACAGCAACTCCACATCCAGCAACTCCACATATAGCAACGCCACATACAGTAATATCCCACATACAGCAAACCCCCACATACTGCAAACCCCCCCACACACAGCAACTCCACATACAGCAACTCCACATACAGCAACTCCACATACAGCAACTCCACATACAGCAACTCCACATACAGCAACTCCACATACAGCAACTCCACATACAGCAACTCCACATACAGCAACTCCACATACAGCAACTCCACATACAGCAACTCCACATACAGCAACTCCACATCCAGCAACTCCACATACAGCAACTCCACATATAGCAACGCCACATATAGCAACGCCACATACAGTAATATCCCACATACTGCAAACCCCCCCACACACAGCAACTCCACATACAGCAACTCCACATACAGCAACTCCACATACAGCAACTCCACATACAGCAACTCCACATACAGCAACTTCACATACAGCAACTCCACATCCAGCAACTCCACATACAGCAACTCCACATACAGCAACTCCACATACAGCAACTCCACATACAGCAACTCCACATCCAGCAACTCCACATACAGCAACTCCACATACAGCAACTCCACATACAGCAACTCCACATACAGCAACTCCACATACAGCAACTCCACATATAGCAACGCCACATACAGTAATATCCCACATACAGCAAACCCCCACATACTGCAAACCCCCCACACACAGCAACTCCACATACTGTAATATCTCACATACAGCTAACCCCGACATACAGCAAACCCCTACATACAGCAATCCTCCACATACAACAAACCCCCACAAACAGCAATATCCCACATACAGCAAACCCCCCACATACAGCAACTCCACATACAGCAACTCCACATACAGCAACTCCACATACAGCAACTCCACATCCAGCAACTCCACATATAGCAACGCCACATACAGTAATATCCCACATACAGCAAACCCCCACATACTGCAAACCCCCCACACACAGCAACTCCACATACAGTAATATCCCACATACAGCAAACCCCACATACAGTAATATCTCACATACAGCTAACCCCGACATACAGCAAACCCCCACATACAGCAATCCTCCACATACAACAAACCCCCACAAACAGCAATATCCCACATACAGCAAACCCCCACATACAGCAAATCCCATATTCAGTAATCTTCCACATACAGCAACCCCCCACATACAGCAAACCTCCACATACAGCAAACACACACATACAGCAAACCCCCACATACAGCAACCCCCCACATACAGCAACCCCCCACATACAGCAACCCCCCACATACAGCAAACCCCCACATACAGCAAACCCCCACATACAGCAAACCCCCACATACAGCAAACCCCCACATACAGCAACTCCACATACAGCAACTCCACATACAGCAACTCCACATACAGCAAACACACACATACAGCAAACCCCCACATACAGCAAACCCCCACATACAGCAACCCCCCACATACAGCAACCCCCCACATACAGCAAACACACACATACAGCAAACCCCCACATACAGCAATCCTCCACATACAACAAACCCCCACAAACAGCAATATCCCACATACAGCAAACCCCCACATACAGCAAATCCCATATTCAGTAATCTTCCACATACAGCAACCCCCCACATACAGCAAACCTCCACATACAGCAAACACACACATACAGCAAACCCCCACATACAGCAACCCCCCACATACAGCAACCCCCCACATACAGCAACCCCCCACATACAGCAAACCCCCACATACAGCAAACCCCCACATACAGCAAACCCCCACATACAGCAAACCCCCACATACAGCAACTCCACATACAGCAACTCCACATACAGCAAACACACACATACAGCAAACCCCCACATACAGCAAACCCCCACATACAGCAACCCCCCACATACAGCAACCCCCCACATACAGCAAACACACACATACAGCAAACCCCCACATATAGCAACCCCCCACATACAGCAAACCCCCACATACAGCAAACCCCACATACAGCAATATCCCACATACAGCAAACCCCCACATACAGCAACCCCCCATACAGCAAACCCCACATACAGCAACTCCACATACAGTAATATCCCACATACAGCAATCCCCCACATACAGCAAACCCCCACATACAGCAAACCCCCATACAGCAAACCCCCACATACAGCAAACCCCCACATACAGCAACTCCACATACAGCAAACCCCCATACAGCAAACCCCACATACAGCAAACCCCACATACAGCAACTCCACATACAGCAAACCCCACATACAGCAAACCCCCACATACAGCAACCCCCCACATACAACAAACCCCCACATACAGCAAACCCCCCACATACAGCAAACCCCCACATACAACAAACCCCCACATACTGCAACCCGCCACGTACAGCAAACCCCACATACAGCAATATGCCACATACTGCAACCCCCCACGTACAGAAATATCGCACATACAGGAACCCCCCCCCATACAGCACACCCCCACATACAGCAAACCCCCTCATACAGCAAACCCCCACATACAGCAAACCCCCTCATACAGCAAACCCCCTCATACAGCAAACCCCATACAGCAAACCCCATACAGCAACTCCACATACAGTAATATCTCACATACAGCAAACCCCCACATACAGCAAACCCCCACATACAGCAAACCCCACACACAGCAACTCCACATACAGCAACTCCACATACAGCAACTCCACATACAGCAACTCCACATACAGCAAACCCCCCATACAGCAAACCCCCACATACAGCAACTCCACATACAGCAACTCCACATACAGCAACTCCACATACAGCAACTCCACATACAGCAACTCCACATACAGCAACTCCACATACAGCAACTCCACATACAGCAACTCCACATACAGTAATATCCCACATACAGCAACTCCACATACAGTAATATCCCACATACAGCAACTCCACATACAGTAATATCCCACATACAGCAATCCCCCACATACAGCACACCCCCACATACAGCAAACCCCCATACAGCAAACCCCACATACAGCAACTCCACATACAGTAATATCCCACATACAGCAATCCCCCACATACAGCAAACCCCCACATACAGCAAACCCCCATACAGCAAACCCCACATACAGCAAACCCCTCACATACAGCAAATCCCCCCACATACAGCAATATCCCACATACAGCAATATCCCACATACAACAATATCCCACATACAGCAATATCCCACATACAGTAAACCTCCACGTACAGCAAACCTTCACATCGAGCAATATCCCACATACAGCAATATCCCACATACAGTAAACTGATAACAGGAAGATAAACTGTTTTCTGTGATGCTGGTTGTGGGGGTGAGTATTGGCCACAACATTGGCAATTAAGCTCCTGCTGTTCTTTAAAATATTGCCATGGGAGCATTTATATCCACCCAACCAAACAGTTGGGGCCTCAATTTAACTGTACGGTTGCACCTCCAATTTTGCAGTGCTATGTCTGTACTCCATTGTGCTCTCAGCCTTTATTTCTCTTGTGCTCAAGCCGTGGAGTGGGAGCTGAGCTCAGAACCTTCTGATTCAGAGGTGACAGTGCTACCAACTGAGTCATGGCTGACACACAAATGACAGCCACTCTAGCTTCCCACAGCTCTTCGTAATCCTATCACTATCTTTAAATTGTGCGGCTTCCACGAACATTCAGTACTACATGAGTTCCAATTTCTTGCAACCTCATACTTACACGCCCCATACCTTTGCCACAGATTTATCCCCTCCCTTACCATCATTGCAGGCTGAATCAGACTGCTTGAAAACTCAGTACAGAATTCAACGCCCAGCTGAATATCTGACATCATATCCTCTTCATCCCAAAGACTGGGTATTTCCACCTCCTTAGCATCACCCACATTTACCCCAACTCAGAACGTCCATTATTGAAATCCTCATCCATGCTTTGTAACTCTAGACCTAACTGTTACAGCACTCTCATTACCAAATTTCATTCATCACTTCCCATAAACTTCAGCTCATCCAAAACACAATCCGATCCCATGCCAATTCATTTTACCCATCAGTATTGCCCTTGTTGACCTACAATGGTACAGGTTTCCCTGCATACCCAATTCTCATCCTTGCATTTAAATCTCTTCCATGGCGTTGCCTTTCCCTATTTCTGTATGCCTGTCCAATACCATAATCCCAGCTCACTGTACCTCTGATTCTTGTCTTTTGTGGACCCCCTTATTTACACTACCATTTTCCTTTATCCAGCTTTTGCTCTGGAATTGCTTCTTAAAACCCCTCTGCTTCTCCACATTCCTCTCCTCCTTTCTGAGCCGCCTTAAAACACACCGCTTTGACCAAGGTTTTGATTGGCTCCATCTAATTGCATCTTCTTTGGCTTGGCATCCTTTGCTTTCCTTATGCTTCTCTGAAGAGCTTGAGATTTCTTTCTCCATTCAAGGGGTTGTTTAAATGCAAGTTGTCGCTATTTTTGTAAATCATGACAGCTTGACAATGTTCTGGACCTTCCTGGTGCAACTGGTGGCCTGAACTGTTTGCTAGACTTTTTTCTGCAGCCTTCAGTTCAAAACATTTTTTCACAGTAACCTGCTAGAAATGCAAGCTGACAATGGTGTGACAAAGGATCGGATTCTGGACCTCAGTGAATGGTGAGATATAGTATATCCTTAATTAATGTGGGGCAGGATTCTCCGTTACCCGATGCCGATATCGTAATCAGCGATTGTGCGGAGAATCCCTGTTTACGACTGAATCGGGGGCGCCGCCTGTTTTTGCATGCTCTGACCCCTCCAAAATGGCGTCATTGAGGAGTATGCCGCACGCCGTTGGGACGGCCTCAGGACGTTACCTGAAGGCCCTCCCCCGATGCTCCTCCCCGATGGGCTGAATTCCCGATGGCGCGGGACACGTGTGCGCTCAGTATACGTGAACCCAGCGTGGCGGCTCCAGCGCCGCCACAGTCAGGAGGGAGCCGTGCTGCTGGCCAGGGGGGCTTCGGAGAGGTCTGAGGGGATTGGTTGGGTGTGGACCGGGGGTGGCGATGGGGTGTTCAGGGGGGCATTATCTGGCAGGTCGAGTCCCTGCATGGACGGCGCCATGTTGTACAGCGCAACCGCTGCAGGTCATCGTTGTGCGCATGCGCGGCCATGGACCCGGCAATTCTCCAGGCATTTATATTGGGAAGGCCGTGCGCTTTACGTGGATTGGGTGCGAGCCCCTCACTGGTCGGAGGATCAGTGCTGGGGCCTCGACGATTTTTCCCACGTAAAATCAGACACTTCCTCCGGACATAGCCTCAAAATCGGAGAATCCAGCCCCTGGAATTCTCTGCCGCCGGTTTTCGGGTGGGGACGGGGACCGCGCGCGCCGGTTGGGGGCCATTGGCAGCGGCCCCCCTGGCAATTCTCCGGGCCCCGATGGGCCGAGCAGCTGCCTGTTTTTGGCCAGTCCCGCCGGCGTGAAATAGATATGATACATCCCGGGACCTGGCTTGGAGGGCGGCTTGCGGAGTCCTCGGGGGGGGGGGGGGGGGGCTTCCACAGTTGCCTGGCACACGTTCTGGGCCCACCGATCTGCAAGCGGGCCTGTGCCGTGGGGGCACTCTTTCCCTCCTTGCCGGCCTCTGTAAGGCGCCGCCATGGCCGGTGCGGAGAATCAATCATAGAATTTACAGTGCAGAAGGAGGCCATTTGGCCCATCGAGTCTGCACCGGCTCTTGGAAAGAGCACCCTACCCAAGCCCATACCCCCCACCCTATCCCCATAACCCAGTAAACCCACCCCAACGAGAAGAAACCCCTGCGCATGTGCAGGAATCACGCTGGCGGTTCTGCACATGACGCCAACCCCTCCGGCGCCGCCCTAGCCCCCGGAAGTGCGGAGGATTCCGCAACTTCCAGGCAGCCCGACGCCGGAGTGGTACATGCTGCTCTTGGCGCCAGCGTCGGGCCATCCTGCCGATTGCGGGAGAATCCTGGCCTCTGTCTCCAGTTTAATTTTTTCAATTTCTGGACCAGAAAGGTTGATTGGCATTAGATTAACAATTAATTTGTCTTTAAAAAGGCACTCACACTGTTAATTACCAGTCTTAATTATCCGTGGAGATTTAACAGTGATTAATGTGAAATTCCAGTAAGTTGTTAAAAATAACTGGGAGTTAAGGGTGTGAGACTGCTCGTGCAAAGCAAATGGTGGAGCTTGATAAATTGACCCATACATTGTCGCAAATCGATGGTAAATGTCATATCTATTAATGTGCTGAACTTGCCAGCCAATTTGTGCATTAATAATGGTGTGCTTCATTAACACACCATATAGCAAGGTGTGGTCAGATATCTCCCTGTAAAGCCTTATCCAACTGAAACTCCTCTCATTTAAACCAATAGTTTTATTTCAATTCCAGTTTCTAAAATCCCAAAGGAATCCTTTTTATACTGAATTAAAAACTATTACCTCAAATCAAGCATGTATGTCCGCACCAACCATATGGCCAGGAAATTGCTGAAAATGCATAATTATAACAATTTAAAGGAAGCAAAGTACATTTTGTTTTTCTTATTTTCTAAAATTCTTCAACAAGCAGGATGGCATAACACTGGAAAACTAAATAAGCAATTTGAAAAGCACTTACAATGTTGAAAAACCACTTACAATACATATTTGTATCATTGTTTTTCTCAGTCATTCACACAGTGAAAAGCCCTAATTTGCAAAGTTGCAAAGAGTCCATGAAAATTGCTTGTAGATCATAGAGTCATAGAGGCTTAAAGCATGGAAACAGGCCCTTCGGCCCAACTTGTACATGCCTCCCAGTTTTTACCACTAAGCTAGTCTCAATTGCCCGTATTTAGCCCATTTCCCTCTATACCCATCTTACCCATATAACTGTCTAAATGCATTTTAAAAGACAAAATTGTACACGCCTCTATTACTGCCCCTGGCAGCTCGTTCCTGATACTCACCACCTTCTGTGTGAAAAAATTGCCCTTCTGGACCCTTTTGTATCTCTCCCCTCTCACCTTAAACCAGCCCTCTAGTTTTAGGCTGCCCTGCCTTTGGGAAAAGACGTTGACTATCTACCTTATATATGCCCCCCATTATATTATAGACCTCTATCAGATCACCACTAAATCTCCTACGCTCCAGGGAAAATGGTCCCAGTCTATCCGGCCTCTCCTTATAATTCAAACCATCAAGTCCTGGTAGCATCCTAGTAAATTTTTTCTGCACTCTTTCTAGTTTAATACTATTCTTTCGATAATAGGATGACCAGAACTGTACACAGTATTCCAAATGTGGTCTTACTAATGTCTTGTATAACTTCAACAATACGTCCCAACTCCTGTATTCAATATTCTGACCAATAAAACGTCACATGCTGAATGCCTTCTTCACCACCCTGTCCACCTGTGACTCCACCTTCAAGGAGCTATAAACCTGTACTCCTAGACCTCCTTGTTCTATAACTCGCCCCAACTCCCTACCATTAACTGAGTAGATTTCATTTACCAAAATGCATCACTTCTCATTTATCTAAATCAAACTCCATCTGCCATTCATCGGCCCACTGGCCCAATTGGTCAAGGTCCCGTTGCAATCCGAGATAACCTTCTTCACTGTCCACTATGCCATCAACCCTGGTGTCATCTGCAAACTTACTAACCATGCCTCCTAAATTCTCATCCAAACCATTAATATGAATAACAAATAACAGTGGACCCAGTACTGATCCCTGAGGCACACCGCTGGTCACAGGCCTCCAGTTTGAAATACAACCCTCTACAATCACCCTTTGGCTTCGGTTGCCAAGCCAATTTTGTATCCAATTGGCTACCTCACCCTGGATCCCGTGAGATTTGACCTTATGCAACAACATATCATGTGATACCTTGTCAAAAGCCTTGCTAAAGTTCATGTAGACAATGCCGACTGCACGGCCCTCATCTACTTTCTTGGTTACCCCTTCAAAACTCTACCAAATCGTGAGACATGATTTTCCACTCATAAAATCATGCTGACTGTCCCTAACCAGTCCTTGCCTCTCTAAATGCCTGTAAATCTCAGAGTGTCTTCTAACAACTTACCCACCACAGATGTTAGGCTTACCGGTCTGTAGTTCCCAAGCTTTTCCCTGCGGCCCTTCATAAACAAAGTGAGGCACGATCAATGTGGCTAAAGACGAAAGTTGAATCCAAACTGAGGCTTTATTGCTATCAGATGTGTGGCCTCCCACAGCAGCTGGCGAAATGACTGCGAGCAGGAGGACACGCATATTCATACCCCACCTCCTGGGCGGAGCCAGCAGGCAGGGGCCACAGGCGACCTGTAGTCCAGGTTCTACCGTACATCCTCTAATAGAGGTACAACAGCGGTTTACCACATTCACCCCCTGTTAAAATTGAGTCCGGCGGGTGTGGTGGATAACTATATACAATAATGACTTTAATATTTACAAAGCAAAACAAATGTCCTTTGACATCCGGTGGACGGTCAGAGGTTCAGCCGGTCCGCGGACTTGATGGTCCTTTGGGAGCGATGAAGTGGTGACGGCGATGTTGGTGCTGACCTGGTTGAAGGTGCCGAAATCCTCTTCATCGACGGGCGTGGGCAGGGGGGGGGGGGACGGTCCTGGGGGGTGGGGGCTGGTGTTGTGAGCGGCGGGGGAGGGGAGGGTGGCACCGGGGGCGACAGGGGGGTGTGGGGGTGGAACCTGCCGGTGCCAGGTCCCTGAGGGAGACAGTATCCTGGCGGCCATTGGGGAATGCCACAAAGGCGTACTGGGGGTTTGCCTGGAGCAAGTGTACCCTCCCCACTAACGGGTCCGCCTTGTGGAGTCAGACATGTTTACGGAGAAGCACGGTTCCCGGAGCTGTGAGCCAAGTCGGAAGCGACACCCCGGATGTGGACTTGCTGGGGAAGGCAAAAAGACGTTCATGGGGTGTATTGTTCGTGGCAGTGCAGAGTAATGAGCGAATGGAATGTAGTGCATCAGGGAGGACCTCTTGCCAGCAGGAGGCCGGGAGGTTTCTGGACCGTAGGACCAGCTGGATGGCCCTCCATTCCGTCCCATTCTCCCTTTCTACCTGTCCGTTTCCCTGGGGGTTGTAGCTTGTTCTGCTGGAGGCGATACCCCTGCTGAGCAGGAACTGACGCAGCTCATCACTCATGAATGAGGATCCCCTATCACTGTGGATGTAGGCGGGGAAACCGAACAGAGTGAAGATCGAATTGAGGGCTTTAATGACTGTGGCAGACGTCATGTCGGGGCATGGGATGGCGAAGGGGAACCGGGAGTATTCGTCGATCACACTGAGGAATTATGTGTGACGATCGGTGGAGGGGAGGGGGCCTTTGAAGTCCACGCTGAGGCATTCAAAGGAGCCGGAGGCCTTCACCAGGCGTGCGCGGTCCGGCCGGTAGATGTGCAGCTTGCACTCTGCACAGACTTGGCAATCCCTGGTGATTGTCCTTACTTCCTCGACGGAGGAGGGCAAATTTTGTGCCTTAATGAAGTGGTACAACCGCGTAACTCCTGGGTGACAAAGGCTGTCGTGCAGGGTCCGGAGTCGGTCTACCTGTGCGCTGGCACATGTACCTCGGGATAGGCTCATTGAGTTTGCCAGGGCGATACATAATCTCGTAATTATAGGTGGAGAGCTCGATTCTCCACCGCAAGATTTTATCGTTCTTGATCTTGCCCCGCTGTGTGTTGTTGAACATAAAGGCTACCGACCGTTGGTCAGTGAGGAGACTGAATCTCCTGCTGGCCAGGTAATGCCTCCAATGTCGCACAGCCTCAGTGATAGCCTGGGCCTCCTTTTCGACGGATGACTGCCGAATTTCTGAAGCATGAAGGGTGCGGGAAAAGAATGCCACGGGCCTGCCTGCCTGATTGAGGGTGGCGGCAAGGGCGACGTCTGATGCGTCGCTTTCTACTTGGAAGGTCAGTGTTTTATCTACAGCGTGCATTGTGGCCTTGGCAATATCAGCTCTGATCCGGGCGAAGGCCTGTTGTGCCTCGGCCGTCAGGGGAAAGTGGGTGGACTGGATGAGTGGGCGGGCCTTGTCCGCATAGTTTGGGACCCACTGAGCGTAGTACGAAAAGAACCTCAGGCAGCGTTTGAGGGCCTTAGGGCAGTGGGGAAGGGGGAGCTCCATGAGGAGGCGCATGCGGTCGGGATCGGGCCCCAGAACTTTGTTCTGGACCACTTAGCATAGGATGGCTAAACGGTTCATGCTGAACACTCACTTCTCCTTGTTGTAAGTGAGGTTTAGGAGAATAGCAGTGTGGAGAAATTTAGCAAGGTTGGCGTCATGGTCCTGTTGATCATGGCCGCAGATGGTGACATTGTCTAGGTACGGAAACGTGGCCCGCAAACCGTACCGGTCGACCATTCGGTCCATCTCCCTTTGGAAGACCGAGACCCCGTTAGTGACACCGAAGGGGACCCTAAGGAAGTGGTATAGTCGGCCGTCTGCCTTGAAGGCGGTGTATGGACGGTCCGATTTACGGATGGGGAGCTGGTGGTAGGCGGATTTCAGGTCTACCATTGAGAAGACCCGGTACTGTGCAATCTGGTTAACCATGTCAGAATTGCGTGTGAGGGGGTACGCGTCGAGCTCCATGTATCGGTTGATGGTCTGGCTGTAGTCCACGACCATTCAGTTTTTCTCCCCAATTTTAACTACTACCACTTGGGCTCTCCAGGGCCTGTTGCTGGCCTCGATGATGCCTTCCCAAAGCAGCTGCTGGACTTCGGAGCTGATGAAGGTCTTGTCCTGTGTGCTGTACCGTCTGATCCTGGTGGTGACGGGTTTGCAATCTGGAGTAAGATTGGCAAAGAGGGAAGGTGGGTCGACCTTTAGGGTCGCGAGGCTGCACACAGTAAGGGGTGGTAAGGGTCCTCCGAATTTCAGGGTTAGGCTCTGGAAGTTATACTGGAAATCCAGGCCAAGGATTAGTGCAGCGCAGAGGTTAGGGAGAACGTAGAGGCGGAAGCCGTGGAAGTCTATGCCCTGGACCGTGAGCGTGACCTTACAGCATCCGCGGATCACTACGCAATGGGATCCAGAGGCCAGGGAGATTCTTTAGTTGGCGGGGTGTTTCGTGAGGGAGCAGCGCCTTACCGTATCCGGGTGTATGATGCTTTCGGTGCTCCCGGAGTCCAGCAGGCAAGAGGTCACATGGCCGTCGACTTTCACGCTGGTGGATGCGTTGGTCAGGTTATGCGGGCAAGACTGGTCGAGTGACATGGAGGTGAGCCTTGGTTGGTCGTCGGTTAATGGGGTGGCTGTTAAGTTTAGGCCCTGAAACGCTTTTGGTGCCCATGTGCTGAGGGGTAGACAAGATGGCGGCGCCTGAAGATCTTGCGGGTTACAAAATGGCGGCGCCGTTTTGGGCGCCAGTCGGCGGACATCGCGCCGTTTCCAGAGAATTTCACCCCTTAAAACTATTGGAATTATGGGGCGCGCTTCTCCGACCCCCCACGTGAATCCCGCCCCCGCCGTGTCCCGAATTCTCCGCCACCAGAGATTCGGCAGGGGTGAGAATCGCGCCGCGCCGGTCGGCGGGAATCGCGCCGGTCGGCGGGCCCACACCCGGCGATTCTCCGGCCCGCAATGGGCCGAAGTCCCGCCGCTGTCAACCCTCACCCGCCGGCGTGGATTAAACCTCCTTTTTAACGGCGTGACAAGGCGGTGCGGGCAGGCTCCGGGGTCCTGGGGTGGGGGCGCGGGGCGATCTGGCCCCGGGGGATGCCCCCACGGTGGCCTGGCCCGCGATCGGGGCCCACCAATCCGTGGGCGGGCCTGTGCCGTGGGGGCACTCTTTTTCTTCCGCCTTCGCCGTGGTCTTCACTATGGCGGAGGCGGAAGAGACCCCCCTCCCCTGCGCATGCGCGGGGATGCCGTGAGCGGCCGCTAACACTCCCGCTCATGCGTCGCCCGGCGAAGACCTTTTGGCGCCAGCTGGCGTGGCGCCAAAGGCCTTTCCCGCCAGTCGGCGGAGCGGTTACCACTCCGGCGCGGGCCTAGCCCCTCAAGGTGAGGGCTTGGCCCCAAAAGGTGCGGAGAATTCCGCATCTTTTGGGGCGGCCCGATGCCGGAGTGGTTTCCGCCACTCCATTACGCCGGAACCCCCCGCCCCGCCCGTAGCGGAGAATCCCGCCCATGGTCACTGGTCCCAAAGTGATCTCTCACTAACACTTCTGTCACCTGCTCTTCCTTATTTCCCAAGAGGAGGTCAGGTTTTGCCCCCTCTCTAGTCGGGCCATCCACATACTGAGTGAGAAATTCCTTCTGAATACACTCAATAAATTTCTCTCCATCCAAGCCTCCAATGCCCTGGCTGTCCCAGTCAATGTTGGGAAAATTAATCCTCAACTGTTACCACCCTATTTTTCTTGCAGCTATCTGTAATCTCCTTACATATTTGCTTCTCATTCAAATCCAATCCCTAATTTTAATGGTTTAGATTTTGTGGTATAATAATGAGCTCGGGACATATGATGTGGGGATGATTACTTTCCCTGTACTCCTTGGTGAGTACAAGCTCCCCCTCCAGGGCGGGGTAGCTTATCCGTACTTCTATAAAAGGTCGGCCAGAACTGACCGATAAGAGGGCACACCGTGAGGTTGACCGGGCCTCATGTATGAACTATTGTAAAATAAATGGGCGAGATTCATCATTTTCTGGTACAGCGCGCGCCCCCCCCCCCCCCCCCCCCCCCCCCCCCCGGCAGCGGGCTCCTCCATCCTGGCAGCCAGCCAATGGAGTTTCCCATTGTGGGCATGCCAAGCCATCGGTGAATCCATGGGTGTGAGTGCGTTGCTGGCGAAAGGGAGGATCTCGCCGATGGAGAATCCAACTGAATGTCTTTATTTTAATTTTGTTGTGGACTCCCCGTGCCTCATTAAAGTGGTCAGTGGCTAAGCAATGGCACTCGACCCAGACCTTAAGGAAAGTAGCCCACATTGATCTTGCAATATCTATGGTGTGGAGTTCCCATTTTCTCACAACAATTTAAACTTGGTGCAAGTCAAGAAGATCTCCAGTTGTCCAGCAGCAGTGATGCCAGAAAGCAAGGTTAAATAGCCAACCACATTAAATAATTCCCACAAGCAACAAAGCAGGAAGATAAAAGTACTGAATGACTTCACCTGTAATTTAAATGGTCAGCTATCAAAAATATTATGACAATTATAAATTAAAATAGAAACTAAAATATAAACAAACTTCAAAAATGTTAAATATGTGGAATTTTTACCATAATGAAAAATTAGACACAAATATAAAATTCGCTTTTCAGGACCAGTGAGGAGTATTTTGCAGCAATTATGAAGTTAGTACACCGTTAAAAACTCTGTTAACACCATGTTAACCTAGATGTAACCTTTTCATGGGTTGTTACAGCAAAATTAATAGTGTGGAAGTGGATGCCTTTGTCAGTTCACCAATTGTTTGAGGATTGCGGTCTGGAGAACATCAACAGCACACTGTCTGGAGCAGCGTCGAATCACTGACAGCATCCTCTGGATGGGTGGCACAATGTCACAGCGCCATGGACCTGGGTTCGATTCTGATCTCAGGTGACTGTGTGGAGTTTGCACATTCTCCCCGTGTGTGCGTGGGTTTCCTCCAGGTGCTCCTGTTCCCTCCCACAGTTCAAAGATGTGCAGGTTAGGTGGATTGGCCATGTTAAATTGCCCCTTAGTGCCCAGAAAGGTTAGGTGGGGTTACTGGGATAGGGCGGGGAATGGGCCGACGTTGGGTGCTTTTACGGAGGGTCGCTGCAGACCCAATGGGCCAAAAGGCCTCTTTCTGCACTGTAGAGATTCTATGGATTCTATGGATGTCCTTGTTATTCTGTGCATGTGTTGCTTCCCAAAGTTGCTGTCAGTTTCAGAGGAGCAATGGCAATGAACGCTGACAGTGTTTCTGTCATTACTGCCATTAAATCTGGATAATTATGTTCTTGAGCAGTGAGGATGGCTGGTAAGGTCATTTTTATTACCAATCCCCTGTTGTTCTTAAGTAATGATTATTTTTACACCTGATTGCATCAATGATCAGCCACATCTGCTGAGAATTGTTTCAGGGCTCCTTACTCTGCTTCCATAACTTTGGTGGAAGTTCGGAGAAAACTCTATTTACACTTGTATACATCTTGAGAAACTCCAAACAAATTAACCTCCATCATGCGGATCTGAAGTCACACATGGAGCAGACTAAGTTAGGGTGGCACTTCTTCTCTGAGAGACACTAAGAAACTAGGTTGGTTGGTCGAGCGAAATAAAAGCGAAATACTGCAGGTGCTGGAAATCTGAAATATAAATGTGCCGGAAAAACACAGCGGGTCTGGCAGCAGATCTAACAGCAGATGTGGAGACAGAAACAGAATTAACCTATCGAGTCCAATGACTCTTCTTTGTTTTTTTGTGGCTTGTACAATTTGCTGGGTTGCTAGTCCAACTCCAAAATTGCTACACTATTACTTTTACTTTAGACTTGCAAACCCTCGGATTGTGGCAATCTCCTCTGGTCCAAATCATGTTGCAAAATAAAGCTTGTTTAAAAAAAACAAATTTGATAAATAGGGAAGAGCTACCTCCTCCTGGATGTTCACGGAGGAGGTTTTGGAATAGAACATGAGAAAAATGGTTTAAATTATGTGCGTTTTACAGTCAGGAAGATAAGATATCTTTATGTACTCACACAATGCCTCCCTTACCAATTGTGGTAAATGGCTATAGTGCTGAAAATGCCTCCCCTCCGGTGACCAACAAGAATGTTGATGGCATATGAACCAACACCTTGGATATGACATTTAGCGTGCAGTCATAAATGTTTACAAAAAGATGTACATTTAAGAAACTTCAAAATTATTTGAAATTAAGCATAAGATTGTTTTTAAAATTCACATTGGGAAAGTTAACTTGCCAGAGGGAGGAAAAGAAATAGTAATATGACTTAACTCACTTGCCTTCACCTTTGGAAACCTCACTTGATAAAAACAAAACTAGGAATTACAGTTCCTAATAATAGCTACCAATAATATGAAGCTACTACCAATGCATTCCTCAACCCAGTGGATGTATGTTCAAAATGCAAATTATCTCTGATTTTAATGGTCATGGCTGAGCAAGTTGAAACTGCAAATGTCTTCAGCAGCAAAGGACCCCATTGTAAGGTTGAGATAATAGGTGTGTTATGAACATTTTAGAATCTCTACGTACAGAAGGAGGCCATTCGGCCCATTAAGTCTGCAGCGACTCTTGGAAAGAGTACCGCACCAATGCCCCATCCCCACCCCGCCCGCACCCCAATCCTATCCCCATAACCAAGTAACCCCATCTAATATTTTGGATACTAAATGAAATGAAAATCGCTTATTGTCACAAGTAGGCTTCAAATGAAGTTACTGTGAAAAGCCCCTAGTAGCCACATTCCAGCGCCTGTTCGGGGAGGCTGTTACGGGAATCGAACCGTGCTACTGGCCTGCCTTGGTCTGCTTTCAAAGCCAGCGATTTAGTCCTGTGCTAAACAGCCCCTTTAGCATGGCCAATCCACCTAACCTGCACATCTTTGGACTATGGGAGGAAACCCACGCAGACACGGGGAAAAAGTGCAAACTCCACACAGACAGTCACCCCAGGCCGGAATTGAACCTAGGTCCCTGGTGTTGTGAGGCAGCAGTGCTAACCACTGTGCCACCATGTCACCCTGGGGCTGTAAAATCCGTGGCGTGGTAGTCACAGTTCCATTGCTACTGCGCTCCTAATTACTTCACCCAAAATGAAACCGTTCCTTTCTCACCCGACCCTCCGACTCTAGCTGGGTGATCAAAGGTGCAGTGCAGCAAATTCCTGAGGTCTTGTGTTGAGGGCAGGTGAGTCAGAGGTAAGTAAGCCATGGACCCTCTTCTACAGCACTATCTACCGTTAAGCACGTCCCACCCCCTTTGAGAAGCCAGGGAGAAGGTAAGTGTATAAGGTTAGTAGACAGGGTTGAAGGTGGCGGATGGGGGGTGGTGGCAAGATGGTTGGGGGGGGGCGCGTGGGAGGGGGTGGGTAGATGGTCAATAGGGAGTGATTGCGGGTGGTCAGTGGGGTGTGTTCAGTAGGGGAGGTCAGGTGGTCACTTGGAGGATGGTCAGAGGTGGCCATGGTCATTGGCTGGGGTTGGGTGGTGAGTGAAGGGGGTGGTTATTGGAGGGCCGGTCAGTGAGGAAAGCTCCAGGTGGTCAGTGAGAGGATGATTAGTGTGGGCAGTGGTCTGTGGGAGGGTGGTCAGTTGTGGGTGCTGGTCAGTTAGGGGGTTGGGTGATCAGGGGGTGGGTAGCCAGTGGGGTGTGGTCAATGGAGGATCAGGTAGCCAGTGGGATGTGTTCAGTGGGGGGGGTGGGAGTTTGTGGGGAGGTGGCAAGTGGGCAGCTTGGGAGGGTGGTAAGGAGTTGTGAGGGTATAGCCAGGGGAGGCAGTAGATGGGGGCAAGGAGAGGGGAGTCAGGGTGGGCTCGTAGAGAGTCAGAGTGGGGGGTGTCCTGTGTGGGGTCAGTGTGGGTAAGTACTACAGGTACATAGAAGCTTGAAGTGGTTTTAATTATTTTAAATTCCCTGGGTAACTATTGCTGTTTGACAGATTGAAATCGCACTATTGGATGGCTCCCAGGGCAGGGCAATGAATCAATGGAACTTTGAACATCCTGGGCATTTGTTGTGCAATCCTGACCTGGGAACCTCTGGCAGTGGGGATTGGGGAGAGGGGGTGGGGGTGGGGTCTCTCCAATACATCTTTGAGGTAATTCCCCCCCCCCCCCGCCGACCCAGTTACGATCCTCCCCCACCCAGTTACGACATCCTGGATCTCAGACGTTATGAGCCCATGAAACACTATAAATACTATTTTTTTGATCTCTAATCAAAGGTTAAATAGTGTTCTCATTAGATATTAGATATTGTTAAGATCACAATTCTATTCGGCAGGTCGAGGGAATAAAAGTATCAGGTCTATTCTGTAAGAATAGAAAAACCCAGAATTACCTTACCGTGCAAAAGATGATGCGGATCTACAATGATTTCACAGCCACAAGACCTTAAACAAATGTTCCTCCTTGCCCACACTTAGCAGCGTTGACTGCACTAGTCTCTGTGTAGTCTGGGGTTGTGACTTTCCCAAATTAAGTCACATGTATAAATACCCAAGTACCAAACAAATAATTATGGTGTTCATGAAGTTCTTAGCTGCTCACCATCTGTCACAAGCAAAGATACTCAGGAAGTCCTTTATTGTGGAACTGGACTATTAGAACTCAGGGCTATAATTAACTGCAACACTGTAACGAAAATAAATCTGCAACAATTAAGTTGTTTTAATCAGAAAACTATTCACAGTTGAAATGTTTTAACTGGAATGCTGCATTGCACTTCATGAACAAGTCTTAGCCAATGAACACTGTTACAATGGGTCAGAGGTTAGAACACTTCCTCCAAAGCAGTTTTTTTCAAACCTTTTTGCCTGGGGTCCATTTTTACCAACCGGCCATCTTTCGGGGCCTGCGCCGCCCAACCGTCGTGTCCCGCCCCACCCGAATTTCACATCCCACCATTTTCACTTACCTTTAATGTGGCAGGTGAGCCTGGTTGGTCCTCACAATCTCACTTGCTTTGTCATTTAATGCTACATTTCTGCTCAGGGCTTCAGTTGATGATTTAAGTTCCCGCTGCATCCGTTGAAAAAATTAAGAGGTTTGTCCTCGATCTCGCCATGCTTAGTCTTGAAATGCCTTTGAAGTTTTGAGGGTTTTAAACTCTCATTTGCCAGTACTTCCCTGCATATAACACACATGAACTTTGCATCCTGATTTGCATTGGCACAATTAATAAACCCATACCTGAAGAAATCATCTTTATACTGCTTTGTTTCTATTTTCAGCTTCTTCCTCATGGGTTGTGCACCAGAGGCCCAGGAGCTCATACCAGCACTGCTGGCAGTTTCAAAATGGAGGAATGTCTCTCGCGCCCAGAGCATGTAATGTCAGTGTATGGGATGCGTGACCTGCTCTCTGCTGTCGCTTCTAAAGATAAGACTCCATTGATTTTTAAAAAGAATCTGCTCCTGGGTCAGCACGCTGACGTCAATAGGAGGCGATCTGCCTCGCTGGGCTTCGGGCCTGCTCACTGCTGAGGGGACATGCTTGCGTGGGATGGCTGGAATTCTGAAAATTGGTTGCGGCTGGCATTTTTAAAAGCCGGTTGTGGCCATTGGGCTCTTCCTCCCGCGATTGGGAACGCTGCGACCAATGGCCCTGCGACCCTCCCGCGACCAGCCTGTGACCCACCTATGGATTGCGACCCTGACTTGAAAATGACTTCTCCAGAGTACAGAACTCCTCAGAAGACACACCACCTGTATCCCTAAGTATCTAAAGCTGTCCCCTACTAACCTGAATGGCAGCCCCCTTAACCTACCCTCCTGGCCCCTCGCCTGGACTACAAACAACTCACTCTTTGCCATGTTCAGTTTGTACTCCAAGAACCGGCCAAATTCCTTCAGGGTTCCCATGATTTCATCCATCCCAGCCACTGGATCCGTGATGTATAAGAGCAGGTCGTCGGCGTACAATGGAACTCTGTGTTCCACCCCCCCCCCCCGCCCCCCCCCCCCACCCACCCCCGTACCAGCCCCTAGATGCTCTTAGGGCAATTGTCAGCGTCTCTATTGCTAACGCAAACAGCAGTGGGGAGAGGGGACATCCCTGCCTTGTCCCACGGTACAGTCTGAAAGTCAGATGTCGTCCTGTTCGTCCTCACACTCGCCTCTGGAGCCTGGTACAACAGTCTGACCCAGTCGATAAAGCCCTCCCCGAACCCAAATCGTCCCAGCACCTCCCATAGATAGTCCCATTCTACCTGGTCGAAAGCCTTCTTGGCATCCGTTGCCACAACTACCTCTACCTTCCTACTCTCCGGGGGCATCATGATCACATTCAGCAACCTTCTTAGGTTGGCCACCAACTGCCTACCCTTGACGAACCCGGTTTGATCTTCCATAATAACATCCGGCACACAGTCCTCAATCCTAGCCGCCAAGAGCTTGACCAGTATTTTAGCCTCTACATTGAGCAGAGAGATCAGCCGATAGGACCCACATGCCTCCAGGTCTTTGTCCCGTTTCAATATCAGGGAGATGGTGGCCTGTGACATCGTCGGGGGTAAGAACCCTCTGTCTCTTGCCTCATTAAAAACCCTAACCAGCACCGGCCCCACTATCTCAGAGAACTTTTTATAAAACTCCACCGGATACCCATCCGACCCCGGGGCTTTACCCGATTGCATGGCCCTCAAGCCCCCCAATATTTCTTCAGTCCTGATCGGGGCCCCCAACCCGTCTACCAATCCCCTGCCCACTTTTGGGAAGGTCAATCCATCCAGAAAGCGCCTCATCCCCTCCTGCCCCGGGCGGGATTCCGAGGTGTAAAGCTTGCTATAGAAGTCCCTGAACACCTTGTTCAGCCCCGCCGGATCCCCTACCAAGTTTCCCCCCCTACCTTCCCTATTTCCCTGGCCGCTTACCTCTTCCCCAGTTGCTGTGCCAGCATTTTACTGGCTTTCTCCCCGTGCTCGTAAATCACACCCCTCGCCTTCCTAAGCTGCTCCACAGACTTACCTGTGGACAACACCCCAAACTCAGTCTGTAGCCTTCATTGTTCCCTTAATAGCTCTGCCCCTGGGGTCTCCGCGTATCTCCTGTCTATCTGTAAGATCTCCCTTACCAGTTGGCCCATTTCTGCCCTGTCCGTCCTGTCCCTATGTGCTCTGATCAAAATCAGCTCCCCTCTCACCACTGCCTTCAGCGCTTCCCAGAGCACTGAGCTGAGACTTCCCCTGTGCCATTGACCTGCAGGTAGTTTTGCATACATTTCCTCACCCTCTCATACACCGCCTCGTCCGCCAACAAGCCGATCTCCATTGAGGGCGCTGAAAACTTTCCTTGCAGACCTGCAGATCAACCCACTGCGGGGCATGGTCTGAAATAGCGATCGACGAATATTCTACGTCCGTCACGCCCGCTAGCAAATCCCTGCTCATGATGAAAAAATCAATTCGGGAATACACCTTATGGACATGTGAATAGAACAAAAACTCCCTCCCCGTCGGCCGACTAGCCCTCCATGGATCAGCCCCCCCATTTGCTCCATGAACCCCCTCAGTTCTTTCGCCATTGCCTGCATCTTACCCGTTCTTGAACACGACCGGTCTAGGCCGGGGTCAAGGACTATTAAAATCCCTCCCATAATCAGCCTGTGCGAGTCCAGGTCAGGTATCTTCCCCAGCTGCCTCTTAATAAACTACATCATCCCAATTTGGGGCATATACATTGACCAAGACTACCCTCATCCCCTCAAGCTTGCCACTCACCATAACAAATCTGCCTCCCCCATCCGAGATTGTGCTGCCTGCCTCAAATTGCACCCATTTATTGACCAGAATCGCAACCCCTCTGGTTTTAGTGTCCAGCCGCGCATGGAAGACCTGGCTGATCCAGCCCTTCCTCAATCTGACCTGGTCAGCTACTTTCAGATGAGTCTCCTGAAGCATTATTACGTCCGCCTTCAGCGCCTTCAGATGCACGAACACACGTGCCCGTTTTTACCGGCCCGTTTAACCCTCTAACGTTCCAGGTGACCAGCCTGGTTGAGGGCACCATGCCCCCCTCCCCGCCGATCAGCCATCCCCTTTCTTGGGGCCGCCCCCAGCCCCTGTGTCACGCTTCCCCCGGCCTGCCTTCTGGCAGCCCCCACTTCCGACCTTCTCCATGATCCCCCACCCAAGTCCCTCCCTTGTCAGCAGAACAACTACCCCCCCCTTTGCCCCATAGCAACAACACCCTGTAACCTAACCCCTGCCATAAACTAACTAAATACACACCCCCACCTGGCTTCACTAGACCAGCTCACCCAGCTAGCCTGGTGACTCTCGACTCCGGTGCCAACAAGTCTCCCACCTATTGTTTCCTCTGACCCATCCCCCCCACCCATCAACACCACTCCCCCAAACCAGCTATCATCGAGCAATTGCTCTGAAAAGAAACAAACAAAACGAGAAACAAAGAGAACCCCAACGCTAGTGCAAATCAAATAAAACAGAATAAGTAACAGGCACTTCCAACCTCCCCAATCTGAACACAAAAAGCCCCCAGCACCACATACCTTAACTTCCCTCTTTTATCCCAACAAAAACTCAAGTACAGGAGTGTGGTGAACCACTGTAATAGGAGATGTAAGGTAGGACCTGCACTAAAGGTTCACCGGTAGCTCCTGCCGGCTGGCTCCGCCCACGGAGAACTGTATAAATATGCATGACCTCCAGTGCCCTGCCATTTCGCCAGCTGCAGCAGGAGGCCACACATCTGACTGTAATAAAGCCACAGTTGTACCCAACTTTAGTCTTTGTGCAACTGACCGTGCATCAAAGAGGGAAACAGAAAAACCAGGAAGAGAAAACGAAAAACACATAGCATCAGAAAAATGTGTAAACATCGCTCAGTGTCTTTTTAACACAAGTCCAAAAAGTCTTCAGTTCAGCACCAGCCCTTCTCTCTTGGCGAAGTCCATCGCATCCTCGGGCTCCTCAAAGTAATGGTGCCGTCCCTCGTGTGTGACCCACAGGTGCGCCGGGTACAGCAGCCCAAACTTCGCCTGCTTCTTAAACAGAATCTCTTTGACTTGCATGTAGCCTGCCCTCCTTCTGGCCACCTCCATGCTCAGGTCCTGGTAGGTGGCCAGGTTATTCCAATGGCAGCTCCGCGTGCGTTTGGCCCACTGTAGCACCCACTCCTTGTCCAGGAACCTGTGAAACCGGACCACCATCGCTCGGGGGGGGGGGGGGGGGGGGGGGGGGGGGCGCTCGCGGCTGCCTCGCCAGCGCCCTGTGCACCCTGTCCACCTTCACCGGGTGCAGGAAGACATCATCTCCCAACAGATTCTGGAACATGCCCGCCACATACGCTGCGGCATCCTCTCCCTCAGCCCCCTCCAGGAGACCAACGATCCTCAAATTCTGCCGACGAGACTGATTTTCCAGGTCCTCCACCTTTTCCAGGAGCCTTTTTTGCTGATGCTTCAGCCTCTCCACCTCCGCCTCCACCACCGTTTGGTGATCCTCCTGCTCCTCCAGCGCCTTTTCCAGCTTCTGGATCGTCTGATCCTGGGCATCCAGCCTATGCTCCTGGCGCTCGATAGACTTCTGAATCGGGTCTAAATTGTCCCGCTTCAAAGCGGTAAAGCCCTCTTGGGTGACCTTCAACAGATGCTCCGTTGTTGGCTGGGCTGTCTACACCGCGGTCAGGACATCGGCCATATTGTCCTCAGCAGCAGCTTCTGCACTGCCCTTGTTTGCCCATTTCTTCAACTGTTTGCGATTCTTTCTGCTTCTTAATTCCATACACCTGTGTCTGGAGTCAGTGCCTGAGTGCCTATGCCTTCCGAACTAGCACTCAAAAGTACAAAAATGTCGGGGAAAAAGATCCAAAAGTCGAGAGCGACCAAATGTGAGACTTACTCCTCCATAACTGCCACCGGAAGTTATAACTGGATTTTTAATGGTGTACTAAGTTCATAACTGAATAACAGTTCTGGCTCTGAAGAACAAAGTTTACATTTGTGAAGTGTCAAATTTCCCATTATGACAAAAAAAACAGAGATAGTTAAGAACAATTTAAAAGTTTCCTTGTGGTGTTTCTGCATTTACCTTAACACCATGGATCTCAATCTTTATTCTACTCTGTAAAATGATTGGAAAGTGAAGGATAATCTGTCGTTTTTACTTCCTGGTGTGTTGTCTGAAAATTCTTCAATATGATTGGCTGCTTAGCCTGTTTGATAACAAAGATTGCTGGATGTTCTGTTGCAGAATGTCAGAGATTCTATTGAGCTGACAATAAATTAAATTGGGGGGGGTTTCGGGTATGTGTTTATTATTGTTTCATGGGGGGGGTTGTACATTGGGGGAATTCGCGATATAAGTGTACGATGTTGATCTGTGTGTTTTATGCTTTTCTTTTTTCTGTAAGGGGGGGTTTGTTGAAAATTTGCTAAAATTTTTTAAAAATTAATTAAATTAGCACGAGGAAAGGTGAAATCCATGCGGCAAAGATCACAAGAACACAAAAGAAACAGGAGCAGGGCCGGAGAATCCAGGTTTACAACAGAATTGGGGGCACCGCCGCTTTCGCGATGCTGCCCCCTCCAAAGTGGCAAACTCTAGGAGTACCCCGCGCCACGTGTCGACGGCCTCAGGACATTGCCAGTCCAGTGCCGCCACAGTCGGGGGAGGGCCAATCCGCGGGCAGGGGGGACATTATTCGGGGATGGGGGCACTGTGGGAGGTGGTCCGGGGCACGTGAGTCAGCCAAAGGGGGGGGGCACTGTTTCGCGGCCCGGGCTGCATCCGCCATGTCGCACGGCGCGGCTGCTGCAGGCCGCCACCGTACGCACGCGCGGCCACAGACCCAGCAATCCTCCAGGGCACATCGGCAGCTACAGCCGAGTGCTCTACGCATCCATCCTGCTAACCCCCAGCAAAACGGGGCATCGGTCGTCATTTTGCACCAGTGTTTCTGGTGTAAAACAGCACCGTTCCCATGCCGGCATGGGGACAAAGCCCCAGAATCGGAGAATAAAGCCTCACATGTCTCAATCAGCACTTCCACCATTCAAATATTTCATGGCTGATCTTCGGCTTCAACTCCACTTTCATGTCCACTCCATATATCCCTTGATTCATTAATATAGGGTGCGATCTAACAAGAGAAGCACTAAGTGCGGTAGAGAGTGAGAATTGCTAGGTTTTTCCCGACAGTGAGACCGCGACCGTCAATTAGGGCCGGTAAGGATGCCCATGGGCTGCACAGTGGAAATGGCTGTGCTTCCAGCTGCATTACATGGACCGCATCCGGCAGCTCCTCGCTAACGAGGGTGAGCAGTTCTTAAACGATTCCTCTGAGCAAACCACAGGCAGCACGCAGCCATGCCACCAAGGAGACCTACACCACAATTCGGAGGTGCCGCCTCAGACAGCTGAACATGATGGAGTTGCAACGGGACACCCTGGGCGGGATTCTCCCATTCGGCGGCAGAGTGTCCATGCCGCAGGAGCGTTTCACGACGGCATGAACGGGCCGCTGGGAGTACCGATTCTGGCCCCTATAGGGGGCCAGCACGGCGCTGGAGTGGTTCACGCTGCTCCAGCCTCCCATCCCGGCGCGAACTGTGCGCCGTGGGATCTGTGCATGGGCAGTGGCGCCGGAGCCAACCCGTGCATGAGTGGTGGCCTCCCTCAACGTACCAGCCCCGATGCAACATGGCGCGGGAGTTCAGGGACCGGCGCGGAAGTAAATAGGCTTGGGGAGCGAGAGGCCGGCCCACCGATCGGTGGGCCTTGATCGCGGGCCAGGCCCCATCGGAGGCCCCCCTCCAGGGATCAGAGCCTCCCCACAGGCCGCCCCCCCGACACTGCGTGCAGAGTTCTTGCCGGCTGCGACCAGATGTGGAAGGCGCCGGATGGACTCTGCCTTTTTCAAGCAGCCGCTCGGCCCATCCTGGACCGAGAATCGGTGGCCCGGCCGCGTATAGCAGCCTGCGACTGGCGCCGCGCCAAACGTGCCAGAATCGCGTGCCGACGTCAGGGCGCCGTGGCCCGGTTGCGGGGATTCTCCGGCCTGGCCCCGGTTTGGGAGAATGCCGCCCCCTTTTCCACCGAGGGTGTCAGCCACCGGTCAGCTGGTGCCGCCTGGGAAGCAGTGGCAGCGGCCGTCAGTGCGGTGAGTGCTACCAGGAGGACTGTCACCAAATGCTGTAAGAAGCTCAATGATCTCCACCAGGCACTGGGGCAGTAATTCCAGGGTCCCCAGGCTGATTGCCCAATTTGGAAGATGCCTATTCACCTCCTCCGATCCACACAGCAGCCGTTACGCTAGTTTCATGGTTTTAAGTAGATGTGCTAAAGGGCGCCCGTGTGACCTCTCGCTGGGGAGGCGGTCAGATAACGGGAGGCCCTTCGATAGCGGGGTCATCCCGTTAACAATATGGAGATTGACCTTAATTGCCGATTATTTCTAGCCATATCTAGGCAGGATCCGGATCCCGCCAATGGGAGCAGTCTGGTTATATCGGAAACCGATCGGTGCCCAGCGTGGATCCCGATGTCAGCCTCCCCTGCGATCTAAATGGCTTGCACGGATCGCTGCCGGGTATAACACGACCATTAGATCATGCCCATAGATTGTAAATAGCTGAAGCCTCAGCATTGATCCTCCACACTAGCTGCCAACTTGAAAATGCTCCATTTATGCCCACTGCTTCCTGTCTGTCAACCAATCCTCTAGCCATGCTAATATATTACCCCTTAACTCCATGAGCCCTTCTCTTACCGACTAACATTTTGTGTGGCACTTTATTGAATGTCATTTGGAAATCCAGGCAGACTGCATCGATTGCATCTTCCCCTTTATCCACCCTCCTAATTACATCCCACAAAAACGTGAATACATTTGTCAAACAGGATTTTCCTTCAGTAAGATCATGTTAATTTGTTCTAATTATACAATGCTTTTCAAAGTGCATTGTTAAGGCTTCCTTAATACTTTCCAAACAGCTGGGGCGGGATTCTCCGACCCCCCCCCGCCAAGTCGGAGAATCCCCGCCATATTCTCTGGCGCCAGTTTTCGGGCGAGGGCGGGATTCACGTCACGCCGGTCGGGGGCTGTTGGCAGCGGCCACCCCCCCGGCATTTCTCCGGGCCCCGAGGCCGAGCGGCCGCCCACTTTAGAACATAATAACATAAGAACATAAGAACTAGGAGCATGAGTAGGCCATCTGGCCCCTCGAGCCTGCTCCGCCATTCAATGAGATCATGGCTGATCTTTTGTGGACTCAGCTCCAATTTCCGGCCCGAACACCATAACCCTTAATCCCTTTATTCTTCAAAAAACTATCTATCTTTATCTTAATCTTATCTTTATCTTTATTTTAAAAACATCTTAAAAACTGGCGTGGGTTGGACATGGTCCCACATGGTGGGACCTGGCAGGTAAGTTGGCTGGTGTGGTCCTCGGGGGGGGGGGGGGGGGCGTGGGGATCCGATCCAGGGTTTGCCCCCCACTGTGGCCTGGCCCCCCCACCAATCTGCGGGCAGGCCTGTGCCGTGGGGGCACTTCTTCCTTCCACGCCAGCCCCTATAGGGCTCCGCTATGGCCGGCGTGGAGAGGACAACCCCCTGCACATGCGTCAGAATACGCCGGCCGGTCTGCGCATGCGTGGAACCACGCCGGCGGTTCTGCGCATGCACTAACCCGCGCAGTCCCTTCGGCGCCGGCTTGCGCGGCGTCAACCCTTCCGGCGCCAGCCTAGCCCCCGGAAGTGCGGAGAATTCCGCTACTTCCGGTCGTCCCGACGCCGGAGTGGTGCACGCCGTTCTTGACGCCGGCATCGGGCCATCGCGCCAATCACGGAGAATCCCGCCCCTGATGTTCGGCTGACTGGCCTCTAGTTCACTGTTTTCTCTCTCCCTCCTTTCCTGAAAAGTGATGTAACATTTGCCAATTTTCAATCTGATAGGACTGTTCCCAAGGGTGGAATTCTCCCATTTTGAGACTAAGGGTGAAATTCTCCATTTGGGAGACCAAGGGCAGGATTCTCCATCCCGGGATGCCAGAGATGTGGGGCGAGATTCTCCGACCCCCCGGCGGGGGCTGGAATCGCGCCGCGCCGGTTGGCGGGCTCCCCCCCCCTGCGATTCTCCGGCCCGGATGGGCCGAAGTCCCGCTGCTAGGATGCCTGTCCCGCCGGCGTGGATTAAACCACCTACCTTACCGGCGGGACAAGGCGGCGCAGGCGGGCTCCGGGGTCCTGGGGGGGGGTGCGGGGCGATCTGGCCCTGGGGGTGCCCCCACGGTGGCCTGGCCCGCGATCGCTGCCCACCGATCCGCGGGCAGGTTTGTGCCGTGGGGGCACTCTTTTCCTTCCGCCTTCGCCAGGGTCTCCACCATGGTGGAGGCGGAAGAGACTCCCTCCACTGCGCATGCGCGGGAATGCCGTGAGCGGCCGCTAACGCTCCCGCGCATGCACTGCCCGGAGATCTCATGGGCGAAATTCTCCGGTATCGGAGCGATGTCCGCCAACCGGCGCCAAAAATGGCGCAAATCAGTCGGGCATCGCGCTGCCCCAAAGGTGCGGAATCCTCTGCATCTTGGGGGGCCCAGCCCCAACCTTGAGGGACTAGACCTGCGCCGGACTAATTTCCGCCCCACCAGCTGGCGGAAAAGGCCTTTGGTGTTCCGCCAGCTGGCGCGGAAATGACATCTCCGGGTGGCGCATGCGCAGGAGCGTTAGCGGCCGCTCACGGCATTCCCACGCATGCGCAGTGGAGGGAGTCTCTTTCACCTCCGCCATGGTGGAGACCGTGGCGAAGGCGGAAGGAAAAGAGTGCCCCCACGGCACAGGCCCGCCCGCAGATCGGTGGGCCTGATCGCGGGCCAGGCCACCATGGGGGCACCACCGGGGCCAGATCGCCCCGCGCCCCCCTCAGGACCCTGGAGCCCACCCGCGCCGCCTTGTTCCGCCGGTAAGGTACGTGGTTCAATCCACGCCGGCGGGACAGGCATCCTAGCAGCGGGACTTCGGCCCATCCGGGCCGGAGAATCGCAGGGGGGGGGGGGCCGCAAACCGGCGCGGCGTGATTCCCGCCCCCGGCGAATTTCCGGTGCCGGAGAATTCGGCAAGCGGAGGGGGCGGGATTCACGCCAACCCCGAGCGATTCTCCGACCCAGCGGGGGGTCGGAGAATCTCGCCCCAGGTGTCGGGGGAAAATCGGTATTGGCGCTGAGGTTATCCCATGTGTGGCGGCCCTGGAGCACATGAAGGGCGGACTGCCATAACAGCCCGTGCTCTATGTCCCGTTCTTCCTGGCCATCCTCCTTGTCGGATGAGGCCTGACATTTTTCCTCCTCCTCCACTATGCCCCCCCTGTGTTGCGCGCGATGTTGTGCAGGATGCTGCAGGCCACCACAACATTTGAGACCCTCCTGGGGCTATATTGGAGAGCCCCATCAGAGTGGTCCAAGCTTCGGAAGTGCATCTTTAGGATGCCCATGGACTCCTGATTGCTGCATGGTCGTCGTTATAGTGGTTCTCCGTGTAGGTCTGGGGCCTCCGGACAAGTGTCATTAGCCAAGACCTCAGCACAAGAGCCAGCCCTTTCACCCAAAGGAGCGCCTCGAAGGTGGGAGCTCAGCTGCTGTGTGATGTGTGTCCAGGGTGTGAAACATAAGTTGTGACAACCTGCCCAGGGGCAGGATAGCTGGGAGCAGGAGCGCAGTGGGAGACATTTGGTGGGCAAGCTGATATTGTCACTGGTGAGGCCTCTGCCCTGAGAGGGGCAGTGTGCCAGGGAGGCTGCCAAAGGCCTCGGTGCATGTGTCCTTTGTTTGAGGTGAGCTCTGCTATTCCCCTGCTTCCCCTGCAGTGGGGCTGCATGTCTGATGATTGCACTGAGGAGCGGCAGCATCTGGTGTGCCACTGATTGAGCTTGGCCACACCCATCCCGTTGATGGATCAGCTGGGGTCTGAGGGTTTCCAGAGGGGCCGGCTGGGTGGGCTCCCACATCACCGAGAGGCTCTGTGAATATTTACAGGACACAGTGTGCAGTCAGGAGATTGAACAGTCAGGGGCCTGTGACTTGTACGAAAGGAGTGAGTTTAAAACAAACACTGCAGCAATGGCGGCCTGAACCAGGCCATCCCGATCCCGAGGTGGACACTTTTGTCAGATGGTTCCCAGTCCAGCGCAATTGTCCAGAGGAAGTTGGAATTTCTGGGCAATTGCCAGATAAACTCTTACGTGGGAACCTCTGAGAGGGATTTCACAGCGCATAATTGAGTATCCCCTAAATGCTTCCCTCCCCTAAATGGGGAACCAGTAAGTTATAGGCAATGTGGCTCTGACCTCCACTTATTGAATTGGCATAACTATGAACACTCGTTGCTTCTGGAGAATGAATGGGATCCGTTTGGCCACTGATGAATGGTATTAATTGTTAACCCATGACTCTCCTTCACTGATGAGATGGCATAATTGATGCAGGCCTGCCCCTTCAATATAGCCTTCACTCTTCGAGGCTGCATTACTGTCCTCCACTGTGTATCTTTTCCAATTCTGGGGTGAAATTCTCCCCCAACGGTGCGATGTCTGCCGACTGGCGCCAAAGACGGCGCCAATCAGACGGGCATCGCGCCGGCCCAAAGGTGCGGAATGCTCCGCATCTTTGGGGGCCGAGCCCCAACATTGAGGGGCTAGGCCGGTGCCGGAGGGATTTCCGCCCCGCCAGCTGGCGGAAATGGCTTTTGTTGCCCCGCCAGCTGGCGGAAATGGCGTTTGTTGCCCCGCCCGCTGGCGCGGAAATGCGGCGCATGCGCAGTGGGGAGAGTCTCTTCCGCCTCCGCCATGGCGGAGGCAGAAGGGAAAGAGTGCCCCACGGCACAGGCCCGCCCACGGATCGGTGGGCCCCGATCGCGGGCCAGGCCACCGTGGGGGCACCCCCCGGGGTCAGATCGCCCCGCGCCCCCCCCCCAGGACCCCGGAGCCCGCCCACGCCGCCGGTCCCGCCGGTAAATACCAGCTTTGATTTACGCTGGCGGGACAGGCAATTTCTGGGCGAGGCTTCGGCCCGTTCGGGCCGGAGAATTGAGCGGGGGGTCCCGCCAACCGGCGCAGCCCGATTCCCGCCCCCGCCCAGTCTCCGGTACCGGAGACTTCGGCGGGGGCAGGGGCGGGATTCACGGCGGCCAACGGCCATTCTCCGACCCGGCGGGGGGTCGGAGAATGACGCCCCAGATGTGAGGCTTTTTATTAGTGCCAACCCTTTAAATGCGCAAACTTAGAAACCTGGCTTGCTGTTTCCTCCAGGCCATCGGTGTGTGCATCCTGTGTAATTAACATGTACCCTGTCCACTGGAGCATTATCAACAAGTGAGCATGTATTCCAAGAAGGAGCCCCATAGCCCAGCTTTGCTATCCTCCCACATTTCTAACGTAAGACTGAGGTACACATAGCCCCTGGGCTGTCTATCATCTATGACTCCTTTTCATTTTGCAGCAGGAATGTCTGCACTTTGAGACTCCTATCTGCCAGCTCTTGAATGTGGACAGCAGTAACCTTCACAAAGCATTGTAGTCCCGACCTGTTTAGTGTTCGTGCGAACCTTCCCTAATGTTCACACTAATGATCACCTAATCTGCAGTCTGTGTGCACCCCTTCCATTAATACATGTTCTAGCCCTTAGACCCCCTTGTTTGTCTGCATTTCATGCAGGCTTGTCGGGATCCAGCTGCTCTCTCCTCTGTCTTCCCTCGGCCTTCCATTGTTCAACCTCTTCATCCATTGTAGCGCACAATGACTTACGAGAGAGACGAGAAGTGATGAAGTCGATTCAGGCTTTATTAAGCGAGACTTGTCCCCAGCAGCTCAGCAACAGAATGAAGCTGCGGGGAGAAGCTCGGGTTCTTATACTCCGCCTTCAGGGCGGAGCCAGGAGTTGGCAGCCAACCAGGACCCGGGATCTGTCAGCCAATAGCATCACGGCTTCACAGTCCCACATGACCCCTAATACATACCACCACATTCACCCCTTGTTAAAAAGGAACCCGGCGGGGTGGTGGTTCGCATGGTGGTAGGGGTTTACAAGGCTGGCCCTGGAAGGAAAATTTCGGACATGTTACTACAGTTTTAGCCCTACACTGGGCTATGTACAAGTTTGTGAAAACTATTTTCAATATTAGCAAAAAATTCTTTTGTTACAACAACATTCTTGGTGTCACGCGGATTCCACGAGTCGAGCGGGTGGTCTGGTCTTCCTCGTCGATCACCTCAGCCCCGGTGGTGGTGCAGGTGCTTGTTCAGGCGTTGTCGTCTCCGGGAGCGTTTCGGTGTTTGTTCCTGTTTTACTCCTGGGTGGGCACGGGAGGAGGACCGATCCCCCCGGGAAGGGGGCGGTCGCGGGGTGCGCCGGTGGCAGGGAGGGGATGATCGGTGTCGGGGGGGTGTGTGTGTTGCCGGCAGGCGCCAGGTCCCGCAGGGAGACCGTGTCCTGTCGGCCGTCGGGGTACGCCACGTAGGCATACTGCGGGTTCGCGCGGAGAAGGTGAACCCTCTCGACCAACGGGTCCGATTTGTGCGCCCGCACATGTTTCCGGAGCAAGATGGGTCCTGGGGCTGCCAGCCAGGTCGGCAGCGACGTTCCGGAGGAGGACTTCCTGGGGAAGACAAGGAGGCGTTTGGTTAGTGGTGGTACACAGCAGCGACCGGATGGAGCGGAGAGCGTCCGGGAGGACCTCCTGCCACCGGGAAACTGGGAGATCCCTGGACCGTAGGGCCAGTACGACGGTCTTCCAGACCGTTCCGTTCTCCCTCTCTACTTGCCTGTTCCCCCGGGGGTTGTAGCTGGTCGTCCTGCTCGAGGCTATGCCCTTGCTGAGCAGGAACTGGCGCAGCTCGTCACTCATGAAGGAGGACTCCCTGTCGCTATGGATATACGCGGGGCAACCGAACAGTGTGAATATGGTGCCAAGGGCTTTAATGACTGTGGCCGCTGTCATGTCGGGGCAGGGGATGGCGAAGGGGAAACGAGAGTACTCGCCCATCATGTTCAGGAAGTATGCGTTGCGGTCAGTGGAGGGGAGGGGCCCTTTGAAATCCAAACTGAGGCGTTCAAAGGGGCGGGAAGCCTTGATCAGGTGCGCTCTATCCGGCCTGAAAAAGTGCGGTTTGCACTCTGCGCAGATGTGGCAGTTCCTGGTGACTGTACGGACCTCCTCCACAGAGTAGGGGAGGTTGCGGGACTTTACGAAATGGTAGAATCGAGTGACCCCCGGGTGGCAGAGGTCCTTGTGGTGGGCTTGGAGGCGGTCTATTTGTGCGTTGGCACATTTGCCGCGGGATAGGGCATCGGACGGCTCGTTTGGAGAGCTCGATCCTCCACTTTAAGATCTTGTCATTTTTAATTTTGCCCCGCTGTGCATTATCGAACATGAAAGCTACCGACCGTTGGTCGGTGAGGAGAGTGAATCTCCTGCCGGCCAGGTAATGCCTCCAATGTCGCACAGCTTCCACTATGGCTTGGGCTTCCTTTTCCACTGAGGAGTGGCGGATTTCTGAGGCGTGGAGGGTCCGGGAGAAAAAGGCCACGGGTCTGCCCGCTTGGTTAAGGGTGGCCGCCAGAGCTACGTTGGATGCGTCGCTCTCGGCCTGGAAGGGGAGGGACTCGTCGATGGCGCGCATCGTGGCCTTTGCGATATCCGCTTTGATGTGGGTGAAGGCCTGGCGAGCCTCTGTTGACAGGGGGAAGGTAGTGGACTGTATTAGCGGGCGGGCCTTGTCTGCGTACTGGGGGACCCACTGGGCATAATATGAAAAGAAACCCAGGCAATGTTTCAGGGCTTTGGAGCAGTGGGGGAGGGGAAATTCCATGAGGGGGTGCATGTGTTCGGGGTCGGGGCCTATTATCCCATTGCGCACTACGTATCCCAGGATGGCCAACCGGTTTGTGCTAAAAACGCACTTTTCCTCGTTGTATGTGAGGTTCAGGGGCATTAGCGGTCTGGAGGAAATTTTGGAGGTTGGCGTCGTGGTCCTGATGATCGTGCCGCAGATGGTTATGTTGTCGAGATACGGGAACGTGGCCTGCAACCCGTGCTGGTCAACCATTCGGTCCAACTCCCGTTGGAAGAACGAGACCCCGCTTGTGACACCAAATGGGACCCTTAGGAAGTGGTATAGACGCCCGTCTGCCTCGAAGGCTGTGTACCTGCGGTCAGCTGGGCGGATGGGGAGCTGGTGGTAGGCGGACTTGAGGTCCACGGTGGAGAAGACCTTATACTGGGCAATCCGATTGACCATGTCGGATATGCGGGGGAGAGGGTACGCATCTAGCTGCGTGTACCTGTTGATGGTCTGACTATAGTCTACGACCATCCTTTGCTTCTCCCCGGTCTTTACTACTACCACCTGGGCTCTCCAGGGACTATTGCTGGCCTGGATTATGCCTTCCTTCAGCAACCGCTGGACTTCAGACCGAATAAATATCCGGTCCTGGGTGCTGTACCGTCTGCTCCGAGTGGCGACGGGTTTGCAATCCGGGGTGAGGTTTGCAAACAAGGACGGCGGTTCAACCTTGAGAGTTGCGAGGCCGCAGATAGTGAGTGGGGGTATTGGGCCGCCGAATTGGAATGTTAGGCTCTGCAGGTTACACTGAAAATCTAATCCCAGTAATGTGGGCGCGCAGAGTTGGGGAAGGACGTAGAGCCTGTAGTTCTTAAACTCCCTCCCTTGCACCGTTAGGTTCGCGATGCAGAACCCTTTGATCTCTACGGAGTGGAATCCTGCAGCTAGGGAAATCTTTTGCGTGCTTGGATGGAAAACAGCGTCTTACCATGTCTGGGTGAATAAAACTTTCAGTGCTCCCGGAGTCGATCAGGCATGGCGTCTCGTATCCGTTGACCAGCACCGTTGTTGTCGTCGTCTGGAGCGTCCGGGGCCGCGATTGATCTAGTGTCACCGAAGCCAGTCGTGGTAGTAGTGTCGCGGCGTCTTCTTCGGACCCCGAGGAGCCGTCGATGCTGGGGTCCTTTGTTGTCAACCAAGATGGTGGCGTCCATGAATCGCACGCGGCCAGGGGTGGACAAAATGGCCGCCCCCATGGATCGCACGTGGTCGGGGGTGGACAAAATGACCGCCCCCATGAATCGCACGTGGCTGGGGGGTCACAAGATGGCGGCGCCCATCCTCCCCTCGTGGTGCCCGGGACCCAAAATGGCGGCACCCCGGGTCGCACATGGGACGCTGGGGGGGTTGGGGAGCGTTTGGGATGTGCTGGGCTCGTTCTTCTCCGGGGATTGCGGCGACCCACCGGGACCGGCACACTGCCGCGTAATGGCCCTTCTTGCCGCAGCTTTTACAAATAGCTGCGCGGGCCAGGCAGCGCTGCCTGGGGTGTTTCGCTTGTCCGCAGAAATAGCAGCGGGCCCCCCAGGAGGGGGGGGGTTTGTCGCGACGGGGGTCCACGGAGCCCAAGGGGCTGCCGCGCGGTCGGGGCCGTAGGCGTGGGCGTTTTGCGAGGCCACATCTCGGGAAGCTGCAAGGGCCCGTGCCTCTGAGAGTCCTAGCGACTCTCTTTCTAAATGTCGTTGGCGGATTTGGGGAGAGTTCATACCTGCCACAAATGCATCGCGAATTAGCATGTCCGTGTGTTCAATCGCGTTCGCCGGCGGGCAGCTGCAGCCCCATCCCAAAATTAGCAGCATGGCGTAGAATTCTTCTAGCGATTCTCCGGGACTTTGCCGTCTCGTCGCGAGTTGGTGGCGCGCGTAGCCCTGGTTAACGGGCCGAACGTAGATGCCCTTCAGCAAGGCGAGCGCCGTCGGGAAATCCTCTGCGTCTTCTATGAGAGGGTAAATTTCCGGGCTTACCCTCGAATGCAGGACCTGCATTTTCTGGTCTTCTGTGATCCGGCCGGGGGCCGTTCGGAGGTAGCCTTCAAAGCATGCTTGCCAGTGTTTAAACACTACTGCCGAGTTCGCTGCGTGGGGGCTGATCCGCAGGCATTCCGGGGCGATCCGGAGCTCCATAGTCTTTTAAGCTCGCTTAATAAATTGTAGCGCACAATGACTTACGAGAGAGACGAGAAGTGATGAAGTCGATTCAGGCTTTATTAAGCGAGACTTGTCCCCAGCAGCTCAGCAACAGAATGAAGCTGCGGGGAGAAGCTCGGGTTCTTATACTCCGCCTTCAGGGCGGAGCCAGGAGTCGGCAGCCAACCAGGACCCGGGATCTGTCAGCCAATAGCATCACGGCTTCACAGTCCCACATGACCCCTAATACATACCACCACATCCACCTCATTGTCTCTGTCTGCCATCGAGGGCCCCCGCCCTTTCCCCAACTTTGCACAAAGAGACCCCTATCTGGAAGCTAGAGGCAGTGAAAGAATTACTGTTGTAACACTCACCTGGACAATTGCACAGTCCTTCATCCACATTGTCTTCCGAGCCTTCACTTGTCTTTGTCATGCCCCCCCCCCCCCACCCCCCCACCCAAGGCCTCATCTCACTCTCCAGTCCTGGCTGAACATTGGACCGTTGTTGTGGTGGGTGCATGAGTCCCACAGCACAATGCTGTCCAGGTAGATACTAATTTCTTTTTCATAAATCTTTTTATTATCCTAATTTTCAACATTTTCATCAAATAAACAACAAAAAAACAAAAAAACAAATACAACACCAATCTCCCAAGCAACACCTCATTCGGTATACAGACCAAAACATCACCCGTACATTCCAAGTAAAAAGAGAAAATTAACAATTAATCAGTAAACACTGTAATCAAGATCAACAACCTCAACCCCCCGCCTTCCTGCCCTAATGTTCGATGGCAACCAATTCTCGAAAGTGCATAATAAATAGTCCCCAAGAATTGTAGAACCCTTCCTTCATCTCCCTCAGATAAAACTTCACTTTCTCGAGAGTCAGAAATTCCAGTAGATCCCCCCCGCCAAGCTGAGGCACAGGGCAGAGAAGCTGACCTCCACCCAACAGGACCCGCCTCCGGGCAATCAGCGAGGCGAAGGCTAAAACACCCGCCCCTGCAGCTGCCTGCAGTCCTAGCCGCTCCACCACCCCGAAAATGGATTCTCGGGTCCCTGGTTCCAAGTTCACGTGCACTACCCCCGAGTTGACACTGACAACCTCCCTCCAATATTTCTCTAGCTTCGGGCAGGACCAAAATATATGTTCATGGTTTGCACTAAACATCGTTCACATACATCCTCCACTCCCTCAAAGAGTCGGCTCACCCTCGCCCTCATGAGGTGTGCCCTACACACAACCTTCAGCTGTACCAGCCCCAATCGTGTGCACGAGGTGGAGGCGTTCATCCTCCGGAGCACCTCACACCACAAACCATCTTCCATAACCTCCCTCAACTCTTTCCCCCACTTGTCTTTGATCCCCTCCATGGACACCCCGTCCTCCCCCCAAATCTTGCCGTAGATTGCCGACTCCACCCCCTTCCCCTTTCCCCCTGCCATCAATACCTCTTCCAACAATGAGGGGGCCAGCTTCTCCGGGAAGCTCTGAACCTCCTTCTTCGTAAAGTCCCAAAGCTGCAGGTACCGAAACCAGGTAGATACTGATGTTTGGCACCAGGGGACGAAGACCTCAGTACTCCCTAACTGCAGGCGCAGTACAGAACTGAGACGGTGACACAAGAGAGTCCATGGGCCCAGCAGCACAGTGCTGTCTAGGGATACCGGCTCGGCATGGAAATGTAGGGCAGGGACCGGTTTATCTCGGCAGAGTGGTGTAAAGCACATCAGGAGCAGCGCAGCAATATGACAGGTAGCTTTTGTTGCACTCAACTCAAAGTCTCTGTTGAACTGAGGTTCATCTTTTGCCCGGCAATCTTCATCAATCGGGCTTGACACCAACATGACTTTCTGTTGGCCTGATAGGATGCTGATGGGCAGCTGTTTAAATGAGCATTCATGAGATACAAATTAATGCAAATGGCATTCATGCCACCTGCCAGCAGGAAAATCGTCCCGCCATTAACCCGCCATTGGAAGAATTGTAACGAGATTTTACGCCGGCCGATTTCTGACTTTTGGGCCCCCACCAGACTCTCCATGCTCGCCCACCACCAATCCCGCCATGAGTTGGTTGGGAGAATTCCACCCCATACATGTAGTAAATCCCGCCCACTTGATTCCCGGCCCAGAGGCGACAAGAGCAGGTCAGAGGCTAGGAATCCTGCAATGAGTAACTCACCTCCTGACTCCCTAAAGCCAGTTTACCATCTACAAGGCACAAGTCAGGAGTGTGATGGCATACTTGCAACTTTCCTGAATAATTGCAGCTCCAACAGCATTTAAGAAGCTTAACTGCCACCATCTGGCAAAGCAACGCACTTGATTGGCACCCTATCCACAAGCATCCACGTCCTCCATCACCAAAACACATTGGCAGCAGTGCATACCATCTATAAGATGCATTGTAGGAACTCACCAAAGCTCCTTAGATTACAGCTACCAAACCCACGAGCACTACAATCTAGAAAGACAAGTAAGAAGTTTTACAACACCAGGTTAAAGTCCAACAGGCTTGTTTTGAATCATTATCTTTCAGAGCTCAGCTTCTTCATCAGGTGAGTCAAGCGAAAGCTAGTGATTCGAAACAAATCTGTTGCACTTTAACCTGGTGTTGTAAGACTTCTTACTGTGCCCACCCCAGTCCAACGCCGGCATCTCCACATCATAGAAAGACAAGGGTAGCAGATACATGGGAATACCACCACTTCGAAGTTCCTCTCCAAGTCATTCACAATCCTGACTTGGAAATATATCGCCGGTCCTTCAGTGTTGTTGGGTCAAGGATTCTCCTTGCAGAAAATGTAGACAAGGCAACGATGATACTTTATTTCATTCTAAACAGAGATGTGCAAGCTGTGACAAGAGATATGAACATGTTACTTGCCGGAATACTCTGACTCCTGACCACTCTATACTAGATTTTCTGAGATCTTGCATGACAGCTACAAGAAGCACATGATCGATCAAAAACTAATGAGGCCTCAGCACCTTCCTTTTCTTCTGAAAGGACCATGACTCATTTTGTATCATTGAAGCCTCCGGCTCAATTTCCCCGACATTGACAATAAATATTGTTACTCAAATAGACAGGACTATGTAAGACCTTAAATATAAAGATTAGCTGCTGCACTGTCATGTGTAATGTAGCATTTGATAACATAGCTTGACTTCAGAAAGTAAAAGTTTACCAAAGGGAAGATCCACACCAGAGTTAATAGTAGAGGCTCCTCATCAACTTCTGACACCTTGGGCGGGATTCTCCGATATCGGCGCGATGTCCGCCGACCGGCGCCCAAAAACGGTGCAAATCCCACCTGCATCGCGCCGCCCCAAACGTCGCAAGGTCTCCGGCCCAGAATGGGCTAGCAGCGACGTGACGCTATCCGCGCTGGCTCACGTGGTTCACGCCGTGCGGCGTCATGCACGCTGCACGGCGTGATGGCTCATAAGACGCGCTGCTCCCCCCACCCGACCAGAAGACCCGACTGGATGGCCGCCCGCCGCTCAGCCCCGAGGTTCCAGTCCTGCGACATTGAGGCGCTCTTGGATGCAGTGGAGCAGAGGAGGAAGGCCCTGTATCCCGGACACGGCCGCAGGGTGGCCCCACGCCACAGCCGGCGTCTGTTGAGAGAGGTGGCAGAGGCCATCAGCGCTGTGGCCCTGACACCACGGACAGGCACCCAGTGCCACAAGAAGGTGAACAACCTCGTCAGGGCAGCCAGGGTGAGCCTCCCCCCCCCCCCCCCGCCCGATATCCATATCCCCCCTCCCCATATTCCCCATATCCCCCTCCCCATATCCCCCCTCCCCCATATCCCCCCATATCCCCCCTCCCCATATCCCCCCTCCCCCATAACCCCCCTCTCCCATATCCCCCCTCCCCCATATCCCCCAAATCCCCCCTCCCCGTATGCCCCATAACCCCCCTCCCCATATTCCCCCTCCCCATATCCCCCCTCCCCCATATCCACCTCCCCATATCCCCCCTCCCCATATCCCCCACATCCCCCTCCCCCATATCCCCCCTCCCCATATCCCCCCTCCCCATATACCCCCTCCCCCATATCCCCATATCCCCCTCCCCCATATCCCCTATATCCCCCCTCACCCATATCCCCCCTCCGCCATATCCCCCTCCCCCATATCCCCCCTCCCCCATATCCCCCCTCCCCCATATCCCCCCTCCCCATATCCCCCCTCCCCATATCCCCCCTCCCCATATCCCCCATATCCCTCCTCCCCATATCCCCCCTCCCCCATATCCCCCCTCCCCCATATCCCCCCTCCCCCATATCCCATATCCCCCCTCCCCCATATCCCACCTCCCCCATATCCCCCATATCCCCCCTCCCCCATATCCTCAAGTGAATCCAGCCCTAACCTTAACCTCTGCAATACACGCGAAACCGATGGCGTGCATTCATATACCTGTCTAACACTGTTGCCTTTTACCCCTGCCACCACCCCCCACAGGAGAAGCGTGCACACAACACCAGGGAGCATGTGAGGACTGGAGGAGGCCCAGCTGATGAGAGGCCACTGACCGTACACGAGGAAAGGGCCCTGGAACTGGCTGGCGGACCTGAGGACCGGGAGGTTGCTGATGCAGAGGTCGGGGGCCCACCAGCAAGTGAGCCACCGACAGCCCGTCCCCATATCCCCCCTCCCCCATATCCCCCCTCCCCCATATCCCCCCTCCCCCATATCACCTGATCACTGCCTGCGTGTCGAACCATGCATGCTTCATTGTGTATCGCAGGAGCAAACGTCGAGGCACCCATCCCCGCAGATGCAGACCGCCCGCACGATGTCCCTCGGAGACCACGGGAGACGGAGAGACCAGGACCCTCTGGCATGCGACGCCCGCAGGATGCCCCTCGGAGACCACGGGAGACGGAGAGACCTGGAGCAATAGGGAGACAGCACCCCCGTCTCATGCGGGTGCAGTGTCGCAGGCGTGTGCCACCCAGCGACGAGAGGGGCAGCCACAGGCCCCCGTCACAGCCGAACCACGAAACCACAACCCAGGACACCCCTACCCAGGACATCCCTACACAGGAAACTGAAATACAGGACAGTGACACAGATTGGATGGGTGGAGACGAACTGCCAACCAAAGTGCCATGGACTCAGAGTCGGACGATGTGCACGACACAACGCCACTGCTGTCACCAACACCCTCCACCATCGCAGAGACGCTCACCTCGGTTGGGCACTTTAGTGATGAGGCGTCTGGTACACTCACTGGTGCGCACAACACAGCCATCCCGGTACAGCAGGTGGAGGTAGGAGCAGCAGAGGGGCCGGGCGGTCGGAGGGCAGCCCAGCGCATGCGAACATCTGCCGCCCAGATGGATCTCGGGTTCCTGGAGTTACCACACTCACCCATAGGTCTGATGCAACCACCGAACCTGGGACGAGCGAAGAGGGTGCCGGCCAGCTTGCGGTGGCTGCAGTCGCAGGTGGAGGAGTCCACCCGCGTCCAGGAGCTGGCAGTGGTGCCGGTCATGCGTGCCACCCAGGCCGACACCGCACAGGTGGCGTCCGCGATGGAGGCAATGGGTGCGACGGTGTCAGACATAGGGAGCGGTTTGCGAGGCCTGGGGCTTTCCGTGCAGGCGGCGTCTGTGGCCCAGGACATGGCTGCACTCTCACAGGAGGCCATGAGCCAGCACCAGCGGCAGATGGCAGAGGGGCTCAACTCCGTGGCACAGTCTCTGAAGGCCATGGCCCAGTCTCAGCAGGCCATGGCCCAGTCCCAGCAGGCCATGGCCCAGTCTCTGAAGGCCATAGCCCAGTCTCAGCAGTCCATAGCCCAGTCTCAGCAGGCCATGGCCCAGTCTCAGCAGGCCATCGCTGAGGGCATCGGCGCCATTGCCCATGTGCGAGCCGGCATCGCACAGTCACAGACAGGGTTTGCCAACCCCCTGAGCTCCATGGCTGCAAACCTGCAGACCCCTGTCGATACCAGCACGGGCCTCCAGGACTGGCAGCGCCAGGTGTTGGGGGGGCGCGTCGGATGGCCAGTCCGTTCGCATCCCCCACCCATGTAGAGGCCTGGGGGCCATCGGGCACCCCGAGGGAGGAGGAGGTGCTGGGGCCCGTTCCGGGTCCCATTGTAGGGGAGGTCCCGGAACACCTCAACACCTCGGGCTCCCCCCCTTCCGTTCCAGGTGCATCGGGTGGGCAATGGGCAGGACAGGCTGGCAGCTCGCCATCCCAGTCGCCCGGGCCGCAGCCTGGCCCATCTAGGCCAGGACGCCCCAGGAAACGGCCGCCAAAGGGATCCAGTGTCAGAGGGCAGGAATCACAGGAGTCCACCTCCAGTTCTGCTGTACCGTCTGGGGAACCACGTAGACGTAGTCAAAGGGCCCGTAAGGCCAAACAATTAGACACTGAGTAAGTTGGCACGGGTGCAGGGGACAGATGAGTTTTAGGGGCTAGGGCACGTGCATGAACTCCTTTCGTTATTAAAGTCAATGTTACACCTACAGAAGCTGCCTTTGTGCTCTGTCCAAAGTGTGCGGGGGTGTCATGTATGTTGAGCGCAAGTGTGTGTGTGAGGGGTGGTCTTACCTCAGCCCCTGGTGAGTCTGCTCCCTTCCCCCTGGGCCGGCATCAACATCCCCCCGGGCAGAGGACGGGACCGTGCGCTGCAGTGTCACAGCCGCATGCAGGGATGGTCCGGGTGGATGGTGGTACTGTGGCCATGGGTCAGACATCGTCCAACGATGTGGAGCCAGGAGCTCATCGTAGAGCGGGTTGTCAGCATCCTCTATTGCCTGCAATAGACACGCGTCCACCCGCAACTGTGTGAGCCCGGCCGTTGTGCCGCAGGTGGATCGGCAATGGGTGGGTGGTGTGCATGCGGGTGGGGTGGGTGGGGTTGGGGAGGGGGGTGAGGGTGCTGGGTGGGTGGATGGGTGGGGGGTGTGGGTGGTCGGGTCTTGCCATGGTGTGCGGTCTGTGGCCATACTACCCGATTCCCACGCCCATCTAGTCAGTGAAGCGGGCGTCTATCAGCCTGTCCCGTGCCCGCTGGCCCAGCCGGTAACGGTGGACAGCCACCCACCCATGTCTAGCCCATCTGCCCTGACCATTGCCCCCATCCACCTCATCTGGGAGGACTGAGCCTCTTCCTGCTGCTCCTCCACTCCGCCCTCCTCTGCCTGCGGCACATCGCCCCTCTGCTGGGCTATGTTGTGCAGGACGCAGCACACCACAATGATGCGGCCGACCCTATCTGACCGATACTGGAGGGCGCCCCCAGAGAGGTCCAGGCACCTGAAACACATCTTCAGCACGCCAAAGCACCTCTCTATCACACCCCTTGTCACTACATGGGCATCATTGTAGCGGTTCTCCGCCTCATTGCGTGGCCTACGTATAGGCGTCATCAGCCACGATCGCAATGGGTAGCCCCTGTCGCCCAGCAACCAGCCCCTCAGCCGAGGATGGCGTCCCTCGTACATGCCGGTGATGGATGACCGCGACAACAAGTATGAGTCATGTACACTGCCTGGGTAACGGGCGCAGACGTGCAGGATCAACATGCGGTGGTCGCAGACCACCTGTATGTTCATCGAATAGGTCCCCTTCCTATTGGTGAACACGGCCCTGTTATCTGCAGGTGGCCGCACGGCGACGTGCATCCCATCAATCGCGCCCTGGACCATGGGGAACCCGGCCACGGCAGAGAAGCCAACGGCCTGGGCATCTTGGCTGGCCCGGTCCACGGGGAAGCGGATGTAGCGGTGCGCCATGGCATGAAGGGCATCTGTCACTGCCCGGATGCACCGGTGCACCGATGTCTGCGATATGCTGGACAGGTCCCCACTCGGTGCCTGGAATGACCCCATTGCATAAAAGTTCAGGGCCACCGTAACCTTGACGGACACGGGGAGAGGGTGTCCCCCGCCAATGCCACGCGGTGACAGGTGTGCCAGCAGGTGGCAGATGTGTGCCACGGTTTCCCGGCTCATCCGGAGTCTCCTCCTGCATTCCCGGTCCGTGAGGTCCTGGTATGTCTGCCGGGGCCGGTACACACGGGGCGCCCTCGGGTGCCTCCGTTGCCGTGGGGCCGCGACGTCCTCCTCCCCCTCCTCGTCCTGTCGGTCAGGTGTCCCTCCAGCCTGGCGGCTGCCACCTGCCCCTCTGCGGCAGCCTGCGCCGCCTCTCTGGCACGCTCCTTCTCCTCCTCCTCATCCAGGGCAACATGGACATTAGCGGCTGCCGCCACGGCGGCCAACGTCGCTGGCTGACCGGAAAGCATGACAGCCTGTGGGTGGGGGGGAGGGGAGGGGGGGACGGGACCGACATGTCATCATTGCCCATATCCCCTCCTCCCCCCAGCCAGGTGGCATGGACCGCATGGGTCCAACTGTTGGAGGCTGGCACCTGGCCAGGTGGACCAACTCACTTGCCCTCGCATCCCCCCTCCCCGGCACGCACCTCCCCGTCCCGCACCTCCCCGCCCCCCCTCCCCGGTACGCACTTCCCCGTCCCCCTCCCCGGCATGGACCTCCCCATCCCCCTCCCCGGCATGGACCCCCCCCCGTCCCCCTCCCCGGCACGCACCTCCCCGTCTCCCTCCCCGGCACAGACCCCCCCCCCGGCCACCTCCCCGGCACGGACCCCCCCCCCCCCCCCGTCCCCCCGTCCCCCTCCCCGGCAGTCATCCTCCCGTCCCCGGCACTCATCCCCCTCCCACACATACAGACTGCGGCCACGCCATCACCTCCCCAGTGTAAACCCCCCAGGCCGTCACCCACCACCACGCTGGTCGGCGTCAACCTTGAGCACTGGTTGACGCCGATTGAAAGATGTTTTCATTTGTCGGCGGGACTTCGGCCCATCCGGACGGGAGAATATCGGCAACCCCGAAATCCATTGCCTCGCGCCCATCCGTGCCATTCTCCGAGGCGTGCCTCCGATTGACGCCTCGCCGACTTTTCTCCCTTCGGAGAATTCACGACGGGGCGGTGGGGGGGTCGGAGAATCTCGCCCCTTGTCCTAATATTCTCGGATAAAGAGTTGCGCCGCCCTTCCTTCAACATTAATTTGGCCTTTGCACTCCTCCAATCAGTGTCTTGTTTTGGTGATTACACAGCATCCTCTATGGCAGATTTCTTCATATCATTGAAGCACCTTTTTGACCTCTTAACAAAATGTTTTACTCCGAGAGACTGAATTCAATCTCCTCACAAACTATTCTTAGGCAGTTCATCTGATGCTGGAGTCCTGCAGATTGATGACAATTATCAGTAATAAGGGCTTTTTGGTTATCGTCTCCTGGTGCTCCAAAAACCAGGTTGCGGCTTTTTCGCGAAACAGTTGCCATATTCCAAACAGCTCTGCCAACATAATTACCATGCGGTGACGTATTGGGGTCAAGTGCCATATTTCCTGTTTGTTTAAGTACTTCAGTGTAATTATTGCAGCTGTGAAACAATTGGAAATTTTAATTCAGTGCTGTGTATTGGAATATGCAGTGTTAACCACTCGGCATAATTGTATACACTACCACCGAAAATTAAAATGAAGGGTCTAAACACCTGCCAGTCCCATGAAGCTGTGTTTATTTTTTGAGAGGCTAATACAAATACATCACATCTTTAAACCAAAAGAAATGATTTTCCATCCTGAAAAATGGTGCCTGGCCAGTCTTGAACAAGCAATCCAAATTCAAAACAGCTTTTCATCTGATTCATATTATCCAACTAAACCAGTGAAATAATCTGTCATTAGTCAAGAAACAAACACCATTACTTATCTGTCAAGGAACATATTCCTTTTGTGTTATCTGACTAAAAAAAAAATGCAAGCAAATAAATTGTTTCTAAAACAAACATAAATCTAGGTCCACACATTTTGCTTACCTATTAGTTTTGTGAATTTTTCAGTAATGTTCACAAACACCAGTAACTGCCATATTGTACACAGGGTAAGCTTTGGCATCAACATGGTATGAGTATATTTGTACATCTATTTGTTTTGTATTTCAATTTTGATTAACTTCAATCCCAATAGAAATTTATGAAGTACGAAATCTGAATCCGTTTGGAAAACAGCTCTTATGTTGATCTGGGAGCCACTTTTGTTTCAGCACATCCAGTGTATATCATTGAATTGTAATCCAATCAAAATGAACTAATAATATATTAAAAAGATCTGGAGATACTGTACTTTTTCCACTGTAACAAAGTGAGTAGCTGCGGCTTTCTCATCGCCCTTCCATAATGCCAGGCAATACTCAAAACACTCCAAGAAAATCTACTCAAGCTTTGCACACCATTTTCTCTTCCTGCATCTAGAGACACATGAGACAGACAAAGCACATGTTAACATTTATTTCCACAGCTAACCTTTCCCTGGAGCAGGATGCTAGCCTGTCACCAGGCGCTATAGCTTGAGGGGCACCATTCTACACCAAGCATGATTTACTAGGCAACTCTTACCATCTGTCGTAGACATTTTGGAAGGTTAATAATCAATGGGCCATATTATGAATGTACCTTCCTTGGCTATCAAGTCCTAGAGCGGGACTTAAAACTTGAGCTCCTGTCTCAGAGGCTTTACCAATTCCAAAAAGTTGTATGATAACATTGGCAAAATCTATACATGGTACAGATTGTATATTGCAGAGTAACTGTGAGACATATATTTTCCAGTGTTAAAACATTTCTCTCCTTAATATATTTATTTAAGTCTTTTGCATCATTGCCATTTTAGCAAATGCTTTTTGATGCCATGTGTCACGATATTTGGGGGTGATTACTCTTGGGTGACTGGCACACAACATGATTAGAAAGGTTATTAGGCACATTTTCAGGCAGATTAATGTTAATAGTGGTACTTCAAAGATGAGCGCACTCTGGTTAAAATTCAGTGCACAAGAAGTTTTTCTCTCTGTGTTAGATGCAGCAAAATTGTGACTGTACTCTTTACCAAAGATTTTATGATTTTCTTACAGTTATTGCACAAGTTATATCTTCCCGCCACTGAATCCACTTACTTCCTATACCAGACAGAGTTCCCACCAATTATGTTATGATTTGAGCTCTGTAAGAGGAATCAGTTGAACAGATTCCATCTACCTGTAAGCCATTATCAATCACTTACTTTAAGATTTTTCCTGATAACTGGTTCTGTGGCTAATGACAATATGCCTGCATAGGTGAGAAAGTAACATAATTTGAAACTGAGACATTTGAATGTCCCATTTTGTTCATTAAACATTTTGTTCCAATGAGTAAAAATAACTCTCCCAGAAATAACTTGATTTCAGCAAAAGATTGGATTAGCAGGTGAGTTCTCAGTCCCCACCTGGAATATTCAAACATCATGCTAAATCCTGCTGTTGTCACCTCAGAGGCTTTCCCCCAAAATATTAACATCAATACAAAAATTATAGCGTGAAGCTAATACTGTGACTTCAGCACTCAAAACGTTGGTGTTCCAGCGAAGAGAGAGGTACACATTTGAATCTTTGGTTTGAGCAGGTGCTGTGGCATTGCCCTGCCAGGGGAGCACATGGCAGAGGGGGATGTGAGGTAACTGCTGGCACCTGGCAACAGTTGGTATATATGGGAGTGTGGCACGCAGAGATCTTCTCAGCTATACTGGATTCAGGCGAGAAGGCAAACAAAAAAAAGAAAATAAGCTGCATGAAAAAAAGTGGAAAACGTACCCACCCAAAACATAAAAAGTTGTTTTTAAATCTGTGTCATGCATGAATTAAAAGGTCTGCACATTTTTGTGGGCTGGGTGGTTGTTGTGGGTATTGTGCATTCACATAGGTCAATCTGATTCTACAGATTAACAAGATCCCATTACTCAAAAGAAAAAAGAAATCTTGAAAGATCTCTAATTCCATGCACCAAGCCTGTCTCCATATGGGAATATTTCAGCACTCACAGTTCAGCACCCTTCAGCATCTGCAAATCACAGCAGTATCCTTCCTATTGAGGCACCATAACCTTGACTCATTCCCTTCTAAATTAAAAGGCATTGAGTCAGACTTAGATGGTATCTTACAACATTCATCAGAAAAATATGTAATTAAAGATGCTTGCAAGCTGATAAATGCAGAAAATAAATATCATATTCCGCCGTCAAAATACCTATCTCCATTCAATCTGACTTTTTTTTTCCCAGCCTTTTCTTTTTCAATCCTGGCTTAAGAATTTATGGTAAATTCACCATCTCCACGGTTCCTGCAGGAAACCCAGCTTTAAAGGAGCACATGCAGAAAGTACGGTCACAACACTGTCATCTCACTATTGTCACCTGTGCTTCTTTTTAGCTCAGCTTCATGCTGGGAGCAGGGGACTTGTGAACATGCCCTGTAGGATTACAGAACCCTTGACATGACATGCAGCATTTTGCTTTGCTGGGATGCACAGCGTCAAAGATTGAAATGGGGCATGTCAATGTACCATGGTTACAACAAACTAACAAAGCATGATCCATTACTGCCCCAGTTGAAGATTCAGGCAAGGCCAACATCTAACACCCACTGAGTGGCTAGCTAGACTGTCTCGGAGGGCAATTAAGAATCAACCACATTGCTATAGGTTTGGAGTCAGGTGTAGGGATAAATACAACTGCTGGAAAACTCTGGCCACTCACTAGCTCTCTGGTCCTGCTGGCAGCATACCTCCATCCGTAGGTTTCCCGACGGCGTGTGATAGTTTTAATGGAAATTCCCATTGACAGCAGTAGAAACAAAGAATTCCACCCCCCGGGAAACACATCCTGTCGTCAAGAAACACGCGACTGGGATGTTGGTGAATCCCCTCCAACATATTTCATCCCCTATAGACCATTAATGAACCAAATGGGGTATCACGGAAATCTAATGGTTTCACCAGCTGCGGTGACTGGATTTGAATTCACATTGCTAGAATATTCGGCAAGCTCACGGCTATTAGTCTGGCAACATTATCACTATGCTACCAAAGTCCCATGTAAAATGAAAGGGTTAGGTACAAATGTACACTTGTTTATGTCAGTCCTACAAGCCCAACACTGAACTCCCTTGACGGTTCAGTGGACAGTTGAATCATTGACTAGAAGCTTTACAATGCAGAAGGAGAGCATCCAGTCCCTCGGGTTTGCATTGAAACTCCGAAAGAGCACCCTACCTAGGCCCACTGCCCCACCCCATCCCCATGACCCTGCAACCCCATCTAACCTGCACGTTTGGATACTAAGAGGAAATTTACCATGGCCAATCCACCTAACACATACCCCTGTGCACATCATTTGACTGTGGGAGGAAACAAGAGCACCCGGAGGAAACCCACGGCAGACACGGGCAGAAAGTGCAAACTCCACACAGACAATCACCCAAGGCCGAATTGAACTCGGCTCCTTGGAGCTGCAAGGCAGCAATGCTAACTACTGGGCCCTTGTGCCACCCCCAAGACAGCCAGATGTCGAATTTAATTTCCCTTCACGCTTGAATGAATATTGGGTACCCTGCTGTGAAACTAACCACAATGGCTGGGATTTTCCAGTCACGTTTGCCAAGAAACTGGAGAATCCTGCCCAAGGTCAATGGATTTTTCCATTGTTGGCGTTTCGGCCCTGGCGTTCTTGTGGTGGGCGGGGTTGGCGAATCCAGCCCAATATTTCTAAACATCTAACTATCATTGGCAGCTCTTGACTACATCAAAGTGCTTTCTACTGAGTTGTGATATTATATATTAGCACATGAAAGTTCTTAGGTTTGAATATTGGTATGTGCTGCTTTTGCTGCTTCCATGTTAGTTCCTTATGCCAGATTGATTTTCCATGAATTCTCCTGGAAAGTGGGCATGTTGATGTTTGATGGGAACAGGGGCCGGAATTCTCCAAAGTCCCAGCGAAGTGTTGATGCCGGCATCAAAACCGACGCGAGCAATGCCGGCTTCAACAGGCTTCTAGGCCCAGTCATTCTCCCCTTCCTTGGGGCTAGAACGGCGCCGGAGTGCTGTGCGTTGCTCCAGCGCTGAAAGTCGGCCCGCCACGGCCTGCGCGAGTCAGCGCATGCTCTCCATGCCGGCCCGCGGGGCAACATGGCAGAGCCCTACAAGGGCCCGGCATGGAGGAACATAGACCCCCCCCCCCCCCGGAATTAGCGCGCCCGCCGATCGGTTGCCCCCAATCGCGGGCCTGGACACCGTGGAGGCCCCCCCAGGAGTCGGCTCCCCCGCCCCCCCCGACCAGGACGGCCCCTGCAGCCAGAACACTAAGGTCCCATCGTGTAGGACCATACGCAAACGACGCCGGCGGGACTCAGCGAAACTCGGCAGGCACTCGGCCCGTCGAGCGCGCAGAATCGCCGCGGGGGCTGCTTTCAATGGCCCTCGACCGGCGCCACGGCAACTGCGGCAGCGCGATTGCCGCTGATTCTCCAGTAGAATCGACGGCCTGGCGTCGGAGTGGCGTGGCGGGATTCATGCCCCCGCCCCCCCCCCCCCCGGTGAGTCTCCGACCCGGCACACAGCACAGACAAAACACTTCACTTGTGGTCTAAAGGGTAGCCAGCTCAGAACTCCACTCAAAAGCTTTCTCAAAATGTCTGAATGCTTTAGCTCTACCCAGAATTGACATCATCCACTCAGGCTGAAAAATAAATTAACTTCCCAGCCTGAAAACACGTGAACTCCCCAGAGAACCCCCCTAGTCAAACAAAAGTGCATTAGCCCAGATTTGTTTAACTCTGGTCAATTTCACCTCTGGCTCCTAAAAGCTTTCTGGTCTTGCAAAACAAGATTATTTTAAAAACATGACGACTACAGTCAAACACACTCCAACCCAGGCTGTTTTAAATTGCCAAATGTTTATAATACACTATATCTAAAGTCTAGCATTTGCCACACCTCTGGCACTTGTAAGCTGCTGCTTTGAACACATCTGTCTGAGGCAGCAGATGTTAGGAAAGGGTAAGCGAAAATGCAATGGAACTGCCTGGACTGCTCTTCAACTTTCAGGCAGAGTTTCGAATGGGGGTGTCTGATGGGGACCTCTGATGGGGGATTTCTGTTGGTGGTCTGATGGGGGGGTCTCTTGGAGGGGTCTGATGGGGAGTCTGATGAGGATCTAACAGGGAGGTTCTTTGTTGGGGGTCTGATTGGGGGGTCTCTTGGAGGGGTCTGATGAGGGACTGGGGGAAGGATTTGCATTGTGAGGGCAGGAGGGCCCTCTGCTGGACATTGGCAGGGGACCCATATTACGCACTTACCTCCTTGATCCACCGTGGGGTCACTGCATCAGGACTACTGTTGCTAATTGAGTTTCTCTCTTTATTTGGCTCTGAATATGGTGGTCAATATGGTTGCCTTCCTTAACTCTAATTACGTTTCGCTCTTGAGTCGCCAGGCATCTTTCGATACCGCCACAAGGTTCAAACGGAATACTGATCAAAGACTCGATACACCAGTTAGTTAGTTCAAAGTCAAATGCTTATTTATTTACACACACAGTTAAATATACTCATGCACAAACACTGCAGACTAAGCTATCTCTACTGCTAAAGCCTATACTTAGCTTCGGGCGCCCACTCAGTCAGAGGAACAATGGCCGTTGTTCGGTTCTGAGGCTGCTGGAGTCGAAGTGGTGAAGGGGAACAGCTAAGGTCGTCTGGCTGGTAGCGTGCGTTGACCTTGGACTTACTTGTTCTTGAGCCGTTGTTGGGCAGGTCTCTCCTTGGTGAGAGCCGGAGCCAAGAGAACGATTCTATCTTGGGGGTTCCTTCTTATACCCAAAGGGGCTTTGCGTGCTTTTGGGTGGGCCTTGAACTTGGCCCCAATTAATTGGGCCGTTTCTCGATCGTTCCTATCAAATTCCTTCAATAAAGGGGTGGGTGCCCTGATGGCTGGGCGTGTCCTAGGTGGCCGTTGGCCTGCATTGTCCTGGTCTCCTCTGGTGCCGGGGTGTCTGCCTTAGTAGCGGTTACTCAAATGTTACTCTTTTGTTCCTGGAGATGGGTCATTAGTATGCTAATGGGTTTGCAGTTTTGGTCTTGTCTGGGAGCTGTGGCTCCAATATGCAGACAATATGCTTGTCTTCCTAGCACCGTCCATCTTCCCTGCAATCCCCGCAAAGTGTCCATTTTGCAATCGGGAAGCGGCCATCGCAGATGGCTACACTACTCTTGGAAATACCTGCACCAATCCATGTCCACGTGAATTCTGGCCGAGATGCCTGGAATATCATGGGGGCATGGAGAATTAAGATACCAGTTAATCAGATGCAAATGACCTATCTGCATCCTCCTATCGGCCTGGTGCGTGCAGCTCCCTGTCACCATTGGTGGGGGACTGGAGTATCGGAACGGGATCGGAGCTCGGCGTCTGCCATCGATTCTCCGCTGGATTGGGAACCCTACTACCAGTGACAGAGAATCCAGTCCATGGTGTTTGTCCTCTTTATGGTGTGATCTGCCGAGGCATTCACATGACCCGGGTTACCAACCAGGGAGCAGGATGGGGATCACCCTAGCAAGTGCAGGTTTCTGTACCAGTTTGATCCTGGAATCTGACTTGCAGTCACGAGGCTGCGAGCCTCTGCATCATAGTTATATGTAAATAAACGTTGCAGTTGTCATTTACCTAACTGGTGAACAGGAAACATTGCAGTGATCTCACTTCTCTCTAGTTCTGTAACCTCCTTCAGCCCTATAACTCTCCTTCAACTCTATGTTTCCGCCACTCTGGCCTCTTGAACATCCTGGACATCTTCGCCAACGCTGAGTGTGCCTTGTGCTTTAGGCTCTGGAATCAAATCTCTTTGTAACTCCATCTCTCTCTCCTACTTAAAATGTTCCTTAAAATCTACCTCTTTATCCACATGTTTGGTCTCATGTTTAATGTTTCTTTCTTTATCTTGGTGCCATTTTGTTTGTTAAATGACCTTCCTGACAAGTGCCTCGCCAAATTTTACTACGTTAAAGGTATTATATAGATACAAATTGTTTTTGTTGTCAGCAAACTAAATTGCTGAAACACATCTTTGTTATCTTCAAACTTAAAACTATTACCTTTCTGTTACCTTCCTGAGTTTCATTCTATATAAACTACAGCATACCCAAAAGCCAGTCACTCGCCTTCTATTTCACATGAAGTCCTATTGCCTTATCACCCCTTTCCTCATCAATACCCATTGATACCCCAGTTCCTGAGCATTGAGTTCAGAATGACTGCCCTCATTTATGAATCTACCCATAGGTCATCTTTCCCAGCCCTCAAGACAGTGCGTGTCACCATCATGCACCTCGCTCTCACACTGCTTCAAAAACGTATTTCACCAAGCAAATCATCACTTTCCTTTATTATTCCACTTGTGATGCTTAGTGAAGCACTTTGGGATATTTCACTAGATTAAAGATGCTATATAAAAGCAAGTTGTTGTTGTTTCTTAATGCGACTTGCATCATAAAACTCTTGCAACCAACATAGAAAATCACTCCAAAATTGAAAATAAATTGCCTCTTTATTTCCAGAAACTGCAATTAAAAGAAATAAATGGGCCAGGTTGAAGAGACATCGTAATGATGTGTTTTAAGAGAGAATGAAAGGATTTCTGTGTGGAATGTAGGTCGACAGCATTTATTGCGTTCCTAGCCTGATTGTGTTTTCATGTTTGGCAATCTTGACTCTCCCCAGGAGCAATGAGCAAAGGCAAGACATTTTATTTCATCATCCAAAATCCTGCGTGTAGGAGACCACTTTGTATATTCTTAAATAGATTGCCACGCTTATTACATTAAAGCTGTAGCCCAATATAATTTAAATACGTGTTTCCTACATTTATTTGTCATTTGAAAACACATTCCCAGCACAAATTAATTGTGCTTAACTTGGCGAGTGTTATATTCAAGATGGAAATCACCAGCCCCAAACTTGCGTCAGCAGGCTGATTACATTGAATGGAATAGTACAGCTGTATCACTAGTAGCAATGTAACAATATCATGTCCGGATCTTTTCCTGGAAAAACTCATAAAATGGTGCGTTATGAATTATTAATGAATTTGCTTTTCTGTAATATTTTTAATTAAACACATAAGGCAGCGTCCTGCTTCCTAAGATGATCATTTTCACTGTCAACTCTGTGGCCAATTTTTGCTCCCAGGTTGGTTGCACAAAGACAGGAGAATTCACAGAGCTTTTTTCAAACATTCCAGGTGGGAGTGATTCTCCGGCTGCGTTGCGTCCGATGCAAATCCTGCTATATTAGGAGAATTCCGAGAGAAGCTCGATGTGGGATTTGTGCCGGGCGTTAAAGTTTCCAATGTTCCCGGCCTGCTCCAGCTGGTGTGATCAGGACTTCACCCAGAAAGGGTGGGAACCTGATCAGGACTCATTTGCATTCATTTAAATCTGATTCGTGAGATTAAAGTTGAATGCAGTGGCCTCCTGGTATGCTCCTGCCCTCACGACAGGTGCAACTCCCTAAAAGTGAGGACCAGACACAATGGACTCCAAGGGGGAGCAAGGAGGTGAGTATGCCTCTCCACTTACCTCCAGGGAGCACAAGGGCTCAGCAGCCACTGGTCAGATGTGGGGTGGGGTGGTGGGGGTGGGGGGCTGCGGCTGTCCTTCAAGGGAGCTGATGGTTGGGGGGCTCAGGCTGGGCTGAGGGGCCAGGTCGAGGCTCTCCCCAGGGTGGGGTGACTTTGGGCCTGTGAAGCCTTGAAGCCTGCTTTCTTTCATCTTTAACATCCCATAACAGGGCAAAGCAAAGCACACCTCGAGACAACTCCATTGGACAGCTCCCTGAGACAGCTCCCCCAGACAGCTTCCCGAGACAGCTCCCCGAGACAGACCCCCGAGACAGCTCCCCTAGACAGCTCCCCCAGATAGCTCCCCGAGACAGCTCCCCTAGACAGATCCGCGAGACAGCTTCCCGAGACAGCTTCCCGAGACAGCTCCCCTAGACAGATCCGCGAGACAGCTCCCCGAGACAGCTCCCCGAGACAGCTTCCCGAGGCAGCTTCCCTAGACAGATCCGTGAGACAGCTTCCCGAGACAGCTCCCCCAGACAGCTCCCCTAGACAGATCCGCGAGACAGCTCCCCTAGACAGCTCCCCGAGACAGCTCCCCTAGACAGATCCGCGAGACAGCTTCCCGAGACAGCTTCCCGAGACAGCTCCCCGAGACAGATCCGCGAGACAGCTCCCCTCGACAGATCCACGAGACTGCTTCCCTAGACAGATCCGCGAGACAGCACCCCGAGACAGCTTCCCGAGACAGCTTCCCGAGACAGCTCCCCTAGACAGATCCGCGAGACAGCTCCCCGAGACAGCTCCCCGAGACAGCTCCACGAGACAGCACCCCGAGACAGCTTCCTGAGACAGCTCCCCTAGACAGATCCCCTAGACAGATCCCCTAGACAGCTCCCCGAGACAGATCCCCGAGACAGCTCCTCGAGACAGATCCCCGAGACAGCTCCCCAGACAGCTCCCCGAGACAGCTCCCCGAGACAGATCCCCGAGACAGCTCCCCTAGACAGATCCCCCAGACAGATCCCCTAGACAGCTCCCCTAGACAGATCCCCGAGACAGCTCCCCTAGACAGATCCCCGTGACAGCACCCCGAGACAGCTTCCCGAGACAGCTTCCCGAGACAGCTCCCCTTGACAGATCCCCGTGACAGCACCCCGAGACAGCTTCCCGAGACAGCTCCACGAGACAGCTCCCCGAGACAGCTCCACGAGACAGCACCCCGAGACAGCTTCCTGAGACAGCTCCCCTAGACAGATCCCCTAGACAGATCCCCTAGACAGCTCCCCGAGACAGATCCCCGAGACAGCTCCCCTAGACAGCTCCCCCAGATAGCTCCCCGAGACAGCTCCCCTAGACAGATCCGCGAGACAGCTTCCCGAGACAGCTTCCCGAGACAGCTCCCCTAGACAGATCCGCGAGACAGCTCTCCGAGACAGCTCCGCGAGACAGCTTCCCGAGGCAGCTTCCCTAGACAGATCCGTGAGACAGCTTCCCGAGACAGCTCCCCCAGACAGCTCCCCTAGACAGATCCGCGAGACAGTCCCCTAGACAGCTCCCCGAGACAGCTCCCCTAGACAGATCCGCGAGACAGCTTCCCGAGACAGCTCCCCCAGACAGCTCCCCTAGACAGATCCGCGAGACAGCTCCCCTAGACAGCTTCCCGAGACAGCTCCCCTAGACAGATCCGCGAGACAGCTCCCCGAGACAGCTCCACGAGACTGCTTCCCTAGACAGATCCGCGAGACAGCACCCCGAGACAGCTTCCCGAGACAGCTTCCCGAGACAGCTTCCCGAGACAGCTCCCCTAGACAGATCCGCGAGACAGCTCCCCGAGACAGCTCCCCGAGACAGCTCCACGAGACAGCTCCCCGAGACAGCTCCACGAGACAGCACACCGAGACAGCTTCCTGAGACAGCTCCCCGAGACAGATCCCCTAGACAGATCCCCTAGACAGCTCCCCGAGACAGATCCCCGAGACAGCTCCCCTAGACAGATCCCCGTGACAGCTCCCCGAGACAGCTCCTCGAGACAGCTTCCTGAGACAGCTCCCCCAGACAGCTTCCCGAGACAGCTCCCCGAGACAGATCCCCGAGACAGCTCCCCCAGACAGCTCCCTGAGACAGATCCCCGAGACAGCTCCCCGAGACAGATCCCCGAGACAGATCCCCCAGACAGCTCCCCCAGACAGCTCCCCCAGACAGCTCCCCTAGACAGATCCCCGAGACAGCTCCCCCAGACAGCTCCCCTAGACAGATCCCCTAGACAGATCCCCCAGACAGCTCCCCTAGACAGATCCCCGAGACAGATCCCCTGGACAGATCCCCGTGACAGCTCCCCGAGACAGCTCCTCGAGACAGCTTCCTGAGACAGCTCCCCCAGACAGCTTCCCGAGACAGCTCCCCGAGACAGATCCCCGAGACAGCTCCCCCAGACAGCTCCCCGAGACAGCTCCCCGAGACAGATCCCCGAGACAGCTCCCCTAGACAGATCCCCTAGACAGATCCCCTAGACAGCTCCCCTAGACAGATCCCCGAGACAGCTCCCCTAGACAGATCCCCGTGACAGCACCCCGAGACAGCTTCCCGAGACAGCTTCCCGAGACAGCTCCCCTAGACAGATCCCCATGACAGCACCCCGAGACAGCTTCCCGAGACAGCTCCACGAGACAGCTCCACGAGACAGCACCCCGAGACAGCTTCCTGAGACAGCTCCCCTAGACAGATCCCCTAGACAGATCCCCTAGACAGCTCCCTGAGACAGATCCTCGAGACAGCTCCCCTAGACAGATCCCCGTGACAGCTCCCCGAGACAGCTCCTCGAGACAGCTTCCTGAGACAGCTCCCCCAGACAGCTTCCCGAGACAGCTCCCCGAGACAGATCCCCGAGACAGCTCCCCCAGACAGCTCCCTGAGACAGATCCCCGAGACAGATCCCCGAGACAGCTCCCCGAGACAGATCCCCTAGACAGATCCCCCAGACAGCTCCCCAGACAGCTCCCCCAGACAGATCCCCGAGACAGCTCCCCCAGACAGCTCCACGAGACAGCTCCCCGAGACAGCTCCACGAGACAGCACCCCGAGACAGCTCCCCCAGACAGCTCCACGAGACAGCTCCCCGAGACAGATCCCCTAGACAGATCCCCCAGACAGCTCCCCCAGACAGCTCCCCCAGACAGCTCCCCCAGACAGCTCCCCTAGACACAGCCCCTAGACAGATCCCCTAGACAGCTCCCCTAGACAGATCCCCGAGACAGATCCCCGTGACAGCTCCCCGAGACAGCTCCTCGAGACAGCTTCCTGAGACAGCTCCCCCAGACAGCTTCCCGAGACAGCTCCCCGAGACAGATCCCCGAGACAGCTCCCCCAGACAGCTCCCCCAGACAGCTCCCCTAGACAGATCCCCGAGACAGCTCCCCCAGACAGCTCCCCTAGACAGATCCCCTAGACAGATCCCCCAGACAGCTCCCCTAGACAGATCCCCGAGACAGATCCCCTAGACAGATCCCCGTGACAGCTCCCCGAGACAGCTCCTCGAGACAGCTTCCTGAGACAGCTCCCCCAGACAGCTTCCCGAGACAGCTCCCCGAGACAGATCCCCGAGACAGCTCCCCCAGACAGCTCCCCGAGACAGCTCCCCGAGACAGATCCCCGAGACAGCTCCCCTAGACAGATCCCCTAGACAGATCCCCTAGACAGCTCCCCTAGACAGATCCCCGAGACAGCTCCCCTAGACAGATCCCCGTGACAGCACCCCGAGACAGCTTCCCGAGACAGCTTCCCGAGACAGCTCCCCTAGACAGATCCCCGTGACAGCACCCCGAGACAGCTTCCCGAGACAGCTCCACGAGACAGCACCCCGAGACAGCTTCCTGAGACAGCTCCCCTAGACAGATCCCCTAGACAGATCCCCTAGACAGCTCCCCGAGACAGAACCCCGAGACAGCTCCCCTAGACAGATCCCCGTGACAGCTCCCCGAGACAGCTCCTCGAGACAGCTTCCTGAGACAGCTCCCCCAGACAGCTTCCCGAGACAGCTCCCCGAGACAGCTCCCCGAGACAGATCCCCTAGACAGATCCCCCAGACAGCTACCCCAGACAGCTCCCCCAGACAGATCCCCGAGACAGCTCCCCCAGACAGCTCCACGAGACAGCTCCCCGAGACAGCTCCACGAGACAGCACCCCGAGACAGCTCCCCCAGACAGCTCCACGAGACAGCTCCCCGAGACAGATCCCCTAGACAGATCCCCCAGACAGCTCTCCCAGACAGCTCCCCCAGACAGCTCCCCCAGACAGCTCCCCTAGACAGAGCCCCTAGACAGATCCCCTAGACAGCTCCCCTTGACAGATCCCCGAGACAGATCCCCGTGACAGCTCCCCGAGACAGCTCCTCGAGACAGCTTCCTGAGACAGCTCCCCCAGACAGCTTCCCGAGACAGCTCCCCGAGACAGATCCCCGAGACAGATCCCCGAGACAGCTCCCCCAGACAGCTCCCCGAGACAGCTCCCCGAGACAGCTCCCCGAGACAGCTCCCCTAGACAGTTCCCCTAGACAGATCCCCTAGACAGCTCCCCTAGACAGATCCCCGAGACAGCTCCCCTAGACAGATCCCCGTGACAGCACCCCGAGACAGCTTCCCGAGACAGCTTCCCGAGACAGCTCCCCTAGACAGATCCGCGAGACAGCTCCCCGAGACAGCTCCCCGAGACAGCTCCACGAGACAGCTCCCCGAGACAGCTCCACGAGACAGCACCCCGAGACAGCTTCCTGAGACAGCTCCCCTCGACAGATCCCCTAGACAGATCCCCTAGACAGCTCCCCGAGACAGATCCCCGAGACAGCTCCCCTAGACAGATCCCCGTGACAGCTCCCCGAGACAGCTCCTCGAGACAGCTTCCTGAGACAGCTCCCCCAGACAGCTTCCCGAGACAGCTCCCGAGACAGCTCCCCGAGACAGCTTCCTGAGACAGCTCCCCTAGACAGATCCCCTAGACAGATCCCCTAGACAGCTCCACGAGACAGATCCCCGAGACAGCTCCCCTAGACAGATCCCCGCGACAGTTCCACGAGACAGCTCCTCGAGACAGCTTCCTGAGACAGCTCCCCCAGACAGCTTCCCGAGACAGCTCCCCGAGACAGATCCCCGAGACAGCTCCCCCAGACAGCTCCCTGAGACAGATCCCCGAGACAGCTCCCCGAGACAGATCCCCGAGACAGATCCCCGAGACAGATCCCCCAGACAGCTCCCCCAGACAGCTCCCCCAGACAGATCCCCGAGACAGCTCCCCAGACAGCTCCACGAGACAGCTCCCCGAGACAGCTCCCCGAGACAGATCCCCTAGACAGATCCCCCAGACAGCTCCCTGAGACAGATCCCCGAGACAGCTCCCCTAGACAGATCCCCGTGACAGCTCCCCGAGACAGCTCCTCGAGACAGCTTCCTGAGACAGCTCCCCCAGACAGCTTCCCGAGACAGCTCCCCGAGACAGATCCCCGAGACAGCTCCACCAGACAGCTCCCTGAGACAGATCCCCGAGACAGCTCCCCGAGACAGATCCCCGAGACAGATCCCCCAGACAGCTCCCCCAGACAGCTCCCCCAGACAGATCCCCGAGACAGCTCCACGAGACAGCTCCACGAGACAGCTCCACGAGACAGCTCCCCGAGACAGATCCCCTAGACAGATCCCCCAGACAGCTCCCCCAGACAGCTCCCCCAGACAGCTCCCCCAGACAGCTCCCCTAGACAGATCCCCTAGACAGATCCCCTAGACAGATCCCCCAGACAGCTCCCCCAGACAGCTCCCCTAGACAGATCCCCTAGACAGATCCCCTAGACAGCTCCCCTAGACAGATCCCCGAGACAGATCCCAGTGACAGCTCCCCGAGACAGCTTCCTGAGACAGCTCCCCCAGACAGCTTCCCGAGACAGCTCCCCGAGACAGATCCCCGAGACAGCTCCCCCAGACAGCTCCCCGAGACAGCTCCCCGAGACAGATCCCCGAGACAGCTCCCCTAGACAGATCCCCTAGACAGCTCCCCTAGACAGATCCCCGAGACAGCTTCCCGAGACAGCTCCCCTAGACAGATCCGCGAGACAGATCCGCGAGACAGCTCCCCGAGACAGCTCCGCGAGACAGATCCCCTAGACAGATCCCCTAGACAGATCCCCTAGACAGATCCCCTAGACAGATCCCCGAGACAGCTCCCCGAGACAGCTCCACGAGACAGCACCCCGAGACAGCTTCCTGAGACAGCTCCCCTAGACAGATCCCCTAGACAGATCCCCTAGACAGATCCCCGAGACAGCTCCCCGAGACAGCTCCCCTAGACAGATCCCCGTGACAGCTCCCCGAGACAGCTCCCCCAGACAGCTTCCCGAGACAGCTCCCCGAGACAGATCCCCGAGACAGATCCCCGAGACAGCTCCGCCAGACAGCTCCCTGAGACAGATCCCCGAGACAGCTCCCCGAGACAGATCCCCTAGACAGATCCCCCAGACAGCTCCCCCAGACAGCTCCCCCAGACAGATCCCCGAGACAGCTCCCCCAGACAGCTCCCCTAGACAGATCCCCGAGACAGCTCCCCTAGACAGATCCCCTAGACAGATCCCCTAGACAGCTCCCCTAGACAGATCCCCGAGACAGATCCCCGAGACAGCTCCCCGAGACAGATCCCCGTGACAGCTCCCCGAGACAGCTCCTCGAGACAGCTCCTCGAGACAGCTTCCTGAGACAGCTCCCCTAGACAGATCCCCTAGACAGCTCCCCTAGACAGATCCCCGAGACAGATCCCCGTGACAGCTCCCCCAGACAGCTTCCCGAGACAGCTCCCCGAGACAGATCCCCCAGACAGCTCCCCCAGACAGCTCCCCGAGACAGCTCCCCGAGACAGCTCCCCGAGACAGCTCCCCCAGACAGCTCCCCCAGACAGCTCCCCCAGACAGCCCCCCGAGACAGCTCCCCTAGACAGATCCCCGAGACAGCTCCCCGAGACAGCTCCTCGAGACAGATCCCCGAGACAGCTCCCCGACACAGCTCCCCGAGACAGCTCCCCGAGACAGATCCCCGAGACAGCTCTCCTAGACAGATCCCCGAGACAGCTCCCCGAGACAGATCCCCCAGACAGCTCCCCCAGACAGCTCCCTGAGACAGCTCCCCCAGACAGATCCCAGTGACAGCTCCCTGAGACAGCTTCCCCAGACAGCTTCCCGAGACAGCTCCCCCAGACAGCTCCCCCAGACAGCTCCCCCAGACAGATGCCCCAGACAGCTCCCCGAGACAGCTCCCCTAGACAGCTCCCCGAGACAGCTCCCCGAGACAGATCCCCGAGACAGCTCCCCTAGACAGATCCCCGAGACAGCTTCCCGAGACAGCTTCCCGAGACAGCTCCCCTAGACAGATCCCCATGACAGCACCCCGAGACAGCTTCCCGAGACAGCTCCACGAGACAGCTCCACGAGACAGCACCCCGAGACAGCTTCCTGAGACAGCTCCCCTAGACAGATCCCCTAGACAGATCCCCTAGACAGATCCCCTAGACAGCTCCCTGAGACAGATCCTCGAGACAGCTCCCCTAGACAGATCCCCGTGACAGCTCCCCGAGACAGCTCCTCGAGACAGCTTCCTGAGACAGCTCCCCCAGACAGCTTCCCGAGACAGCTCCCCGAGACAGATCCCCGAGACAGCTCCCCCAGACAGCTCCCTGAGACAGATCCCCGAGACAGATCCCCGAGACAGCTCCCCGAGACAGATCCCCTAGACAGGTCCCCCAGACAGCTCCCCAGACAGCTCCCCCAGACAGATCCCCGAGACAGCTCCCCGAGACAGCTCCACGAGACAGCTCCCCGAGACAGCTCCACGAGACAGCACCCCGAGACAGCTCCCCCAGACAGCTCCACGAGACAGCTCCCCGAGACAGATCCCCTAGACAGATCCCCCAGACAGCTCCCCCAGACAGCTCCCCCAGACAGCTCCCCCAGACAGCTCCCCTAGACACAGCCCCTAGACAGATCCCCTAGACAGCTCCCCTAGACAGATCCCCGAGACAGATCCCCGTGACAGCTCCCCGAGACAGCTCCTCGAGACAGCTTCCTGAGACAGCTCCCCCAGACAGCTTCCCGAGACAGCTCCCCGAGACAGATCCCCGAGACAGCTCCCCCAGACAGCTCCCCCAGACAGCTCCCCTAGACAGATCCCCGAGACAGCTCCCCCAGACAGCTCCCCTAGACAGATCCCCTAGACAGATCCCCCAGACAGCTCCCCTAGACAGATCCCCGAGACAGATCCCCTAGACAGATCCCCGTGACAGCTCCCCGAGACAGCTCCTCGAGACAGCTTCCTGAGACAGCTCCCCCAGACAGCTTCCCGAGACAGCTCCCCGAGACAGATCCCCGAGACAGCTCCCCCAGACAGCTCCCCGAGACAGCTCCCCGAGACAGATCCCCGAGACAGCTCCCCTAGACAGATCCCCTAGACAGATCCCCTAGACAGCTCCCCTAGACAGATCCCCGAGACAGCTCCCCTAGACAGATCCCCGTGACAGCACCCCGAGACAGCTTCCCGAGACAGCTTCCCGAGACAGCTCCCCTAGACAGATCCCCGTGACAGCACCCCGAGACAGCTTCCCGAGACAGCTCCACGAGACAGCTCCACGAGACAGCACCCCGAGACAGCTTCCTGAGACAGCTCCCCTAGACAGATCCCCTAGACAGATCCCCTAGACAGCTCCCCGAGACAGAACCCCGAGACAGCTCCCCTAGACAGATCCCCGTGACAGCTCCCCGAGACAGCTCCTCGAGACAGCTTCCTGAGACAGCTCCCCCAGACAGCTTCCCGAGACAGCTCCCCGAGACAGATCCCCGAGACAGCTCCCCCAGACAGCTCCCTGAGACAGATATCCGAGACAGCTCCCCGAGACAGATCCCCTAGACAGATCCCCCAGACAGCTACCCCAGACAGCTCCCCCAGACAGATCCCCGAGACAGCTCCCCCAGACAGCTCCACGAGACAGCTCCCCGAGACAGCTCCACGAGACAGCACCCCGAGACAGCTCCCCCAGACAGCTCCACGAGACAGCTCCCCGAGACAGATCCCCTAGACAGATCCCCCAGACAGCTCTCCCAGACAGCTCCCCCAGACAGCTCCCCCAGACAGCTCCCCTAGACAGAGCCCCTAGACAGATCCCCTAGACAGCTCCCCTTGACAGATCCCCGAGACAGATCCCCGTGACAGCTCCCCGAGACAGCTCCTCGAGACAGCTTCCTGAGACAGCTCCCCCAGACAGCTGACCGAGACAGCTCCCCGAGACAGATCCCCGAGACAGATCCCCGAGACAGCTCCCCCAGACAGCTCCCCGAGACAGCTCCCCGAGACAGCTCCCCGAGACAGCTCCCCTAGACAGTTCCCCTAGACAGATCCCCTAGACAGCTCCCCTAGACAGATCCCCGAGACAGCTCCCCTAGACAGATCCCCGTGACAGCACCCCGAGACAGCTTCCCGAGACAGCTTCCCGAGACAGCTCCCCTAGACAGATCCGCGAGACAGCTCCCCGAGACAGCTCCCCGAGACAGCTCCACGAGACAGCTCCCCGAGACAGCTCCACGAGACAGCACCCCGAGACAGCTTCCTGAGACAGCTCCCCTCGACAGATCCCCTAGACAGATCCCCTAGACAGCTCCCCGAGACAGATCCCCGAGACAGCTCCCCTAGACAGATCCCCGTGACAGCTCCCCGAGACAGCTCCTCGAGACAGCTTCCTGAGACAGCTCCCCCAGACAGCTTCCCGAGACAGCTCCCGAGACAGCTCCCCGAGACAGCTTCCTGAGACAGCTCCCCTAGACAGATCCCCTAGACAGATCCCCTAGACAGCTCCACGAGACAGATCCCCGAGACAGCTCCCCTAGACAGATCCCCGCGACAGTTCCACGAGACAGCTCCTCGAGACAGCTTCCTGAGACAGCTCCCCCAGACAGCTTCCCGAGACAGCTCCCCGAGACAGATCCCCGAGACAGCTCCCCCAGACAGCTCCCTGAGACAGATCCCCGAGACAGCTCCCCGAGACAGATCCCCGAGACAGATCCCCCAGACAGCTCCCCCAGACAGCTCCCCCAGACAGATCCCCGAGACAGCTCCCCAGACAGCTCCACGAGACAGCTCCCCGAGACAGCTCCACGAGACAGCTCCCCGAGACAGATCCCCTAGACAGATCCCCCAGACAGCTCCCTGAGACAGATCCCCGAGACAGCTCCCCTAGACAGATCCCCGTGACAGCTCCCCGAGACAGCTCCTCGAGACAGCTTCCTGAGACAGCTCCCCCAGACAGCTTCCCGAGACAGCTCCCCGAGACAGATCCCCGAGACAGCTCCACCAGACAGCTCCCTGAGACAGATCCCCGAGACAGCTCCCCGAGACAGATCCCCGAGACAGATCCCCCAGACAGCTCCCCCAGACAGCTCCCCCAGACAGATCCCCGAGACAGCTCCACGAGACAGCTCCACGAGACAGCTCCACGAGACAGCTCCCCGAGACAGATCCCCTAGACAGATCCCCCAGACAGCTCCCCCAGACAGCTCCCCCAGACAGCTCCCCCAGACAGCTCCCCTAGACAGATCCCCTAGACAGATCCCCTAGACAGATCCCCCAGACAGATCCCCCAGACAGCTCCCCTAGACAGATCCCCTAGACAGATCCCCTAGACAGCTCCCCTAGACAGATCCCCGAGACAGATCCCAGTGACAGCTCCCCGAGACAGCTTCCTGAGACAGCTCCCCCAGACAGCTTCCCGAGACAGCTCCCCGAGACAGATCCCCGAGACAGCTCCCCAGACAGCTCCCCGAGACAGCTCCCCGAGACAGATCCCCGAGACAGCTCCCCTAGACAGATCCCCTAGACAGCTCCCCTAGACAGATCCCCGAGACAGCTTCCCGAGACAGCTCCCCTAGACAGATCCGCGAGACAGATCCGCGAGACAGCTCCCCGAGACAGCTCCGCGAGACAGATCCCCTAGACAGATCCCCTAGACAGATCCCCTAGACAGATCCCCTAGACAGATCCCCGAGACAGCTCCCCGAGACAGCTCCACGAGACAGCACCCCGAGACAGCTTCCTGAGACAGCTCCCCTAGACAGATCCCCTAGACAGATCCCCTAGACAGATCCCCGAGACAGCTCCCCGAGACAGCTCCCCTAGACAGATCCCCGTGACAGCTCCCCGAGACAGCTCCCCGAGACAGCTCCCTGAGACAGATCCCCGAGACAGCTCCCCGAGACAGCTCCCTGAGACAGATCCCCGAGACAGCTCCCCGAGACAGCTCCCCGAGACAGCTCCCCGAGACAGCTCCCCGAGACAGCTCCCTGAGACAGATCCCCGAGACAGCTCCCCGAGACAGCTCCCTGAGACAGATCCCCGAGACAGCTCCCCGAGACAGCTCCCCGAGACAGCTCCCCCAGACAGCTCCCCGAGACAGCTCCCCTAGACAGATCCCTGAGACAGCACCTCAAGACAGCTCACCCAGACAGCTTCCCGAGACAGCTCACTGAGACAGCTCTCCCAGACAGCTCTCCCAGACAGCTCTCCCAGACAGCTCCCTAGACAGCTCCCCATACAGCTCGCCGAGTCAGCTCCCCGGGACAGCTCCCCCAGACAACTCCCCTTGACAGCTCCCCCAGACAGCTCCCCGAGACAGCTCCCCCAGACAGCTCCCCCAGACAGCTCCCCCAGACAGCTCCCCCAGACAACTCCCCGAGACAGTTCCCCCAGACAGCTCCCCGAGACAGCTCCCCCAGACAGCTCCCCCAGACAACTCCTCAAGACAGCTCTCCCAGACAGCTCCCCCAGACAGCTCCCCCAGACACAGCTCCCCCAGACAGCTCCCCGAGACAGCTCCCCCAGACAGCTCCCCCAGACAACTCCTCAAGACAGATCTCCCCGACAGCTCCCCTAGACAGCTCCCCGAGTCAGTTTCCTGAGACATCTCCTCTTGACAGCTCCCCTAGACAGCTCCCCTAGACAGCTCCCCTTGACAGCTCCCCTAGACGGCTTCCCTAGACAGCTCCCCGAGGCAACGTCCCGAGACAGCTCCCCTAGACAGCTCCCCTAGACAGCTCTGCGAGACAGCTCTCCTTGTCTGCTCCCCGAGACAGCTCCCTGAGACAGCTCCCCTTGTCTGCTCCCCGAGGCACATCCCCGAGACAGGTCCCCGAGACAGCTCCCCGAGACAGCTCCCATTGTCTGCTCCCGGAGTCAGCTCCCCATACAGCTGCCCTACGCAGCTCCTCTTGACAGATCACCTTCACAGCTCCCCTAAACAACTCCCCCAAACAACTCCCCAAGACAACTCCCCTTTACAGCTCCCCCAGACAGCTACCCTTGACAGCTACCTTCGACAGCTCCCCCAGACAGCTACCCTCGACAGCTACCCCAGACAGCTCCCCTTGACAGCTACCCTCGACAGCTCCCCTAGACAGGTCCCCTTGACAGCTACCTTGGCAGCTCCCTGAGACAGCTCCCCGAGACAGCTCCCCCAGACAGCTCTCCTAGACAGTTTCCGCTTCAGAGCTCCCTTTGACAGTTCCCCTTGACAGTTCCTATCAATCATGGCTGAAATATTTCTCATCCCCATTCTCCTGCCTTTTCCCCATAACCCCTGAACCCCTTATTAATCAAGAACCTATCTATCTCTGTCTTAAAGACATTCAGTGATTTGGCCTCCACAGCCTTCCGCGGCAAAAAGCTGTCCAGACTCATCACCCTCTGGCTGAAGAAATTCCTCCTCATCTTTGTTTTCAAGGATCATCCCTTTAGTCTAAGATTGTGCCCACGGTTTCAAGTATTTCCTACTGGTGGAAACATCCTCTCCACGTCCACTCTATCCAGGCCTCGCTAATCCTGCAAGTTTCACGGTAGCACAGTGGTTAGGACTGTTGCTTCACAGCGTCAGGGTCCCAGGTTCGATTCCCGGCTTGACTCACTGTCTGTGCGGAGTCTGCACGTTCTGTCTGTGTCTGCGTGGGTTTCCTCCGGGTGCTTCGGTTTCCTTCCATGAGTCCTGAAAGACGTGCTGTTAGGTGATTTGGACATTCTGAATTCTCCCTCAGTGTACCCGAACAGGCACCGGAATGAGGCGACTAGGGGCTTTTCACAGTAATTTCATTGCAGTGTTAATGTAAGCCTACTTGTGACAATAAAGATTATTACTAAGATTCCCCTCTCATCCTTCTAAACTACAATGACTACAGACCCAGAGTCCTCTACCGTTCCTCATACGACAAGCACTTCATTCCAGGTATCGTCCTTGTGAACTTCTTCTGGACCCTTTCCAAAGCCAGAACATCCTTCCTTACATACAGGGCCCAAAACTGCTCACAATACTCCAAATGGGGTCTAACAAGAGCCTTCTACAGCCTCAGAAGTACATCCCTGCTCTTCTATTCTAGCCATTTCGACATGAATGCTAACAATGCATTTGGCTTCCTAACTGCCGACTGAACCTGCACGTTAACCTCAAGAGAATCGTGAACAAGAACACCCAAGTCCCTTTGTGCTTCTGATTTCCCAAATAATTCGCCATTTAGAAAATAGATAGCTCCCCTTGACAGCTCCCCTTGACAATTCCCATGACAATTCCCCGTGACGCCACCCCATGACAGCTCCCCTTGACAGCTCCCCTTGACAGTTTCCTGAGACAGCTCCCTTTGACAGTTCACCTTGACAGCTCCCTGAGACAGCTCCCCGAGACAGCTCCCCTTGACAATTCCCCTTGATAGCTCCCCTTGACAGCTACCTTGACAGTTCCCCTAGAAAGCTCCCCAGACAGCTCCACGAGACAGCTCCCCTAGGTAGTTTCCTAGGACAGCTCCCCATACAGCTCCCCGAGACACCTCCCCTGGACAGCTCCCAGAGACAGCTCCCAGAGACAGCTCCCCTAGACAGCTCCCCGAGACAGCTTCCCAGACAGCTCCATGAGACAGCTCCCCTTGATAGTTTCCTGAGACAGCTCCCCATACAGCTCCCCGAGACAGCTCCCTTCGACAACTCCCCTAGACAGCTGGCCTAGACAGCTCCCCGAGACAGCTCCCCAGACAGCTCCACTAAACAGCTCCCCTAGATAGTTTCCTGAGACAGCTCCCCATACAGCTCCCCTTGACATTTCCCCTTGCAAGCTCCCCTAGACAGCTCCCCTTGACAATTCCCCTTGACAGCTCCCCTAGACAGCTCCCCTTGACAATTCCCCTTGACAGCTCACCTAGACAGCTCCCCTTGACAATTCCCCTTGACAGCTCGTCTTGACAGCTCCCCTAGACAGCTCCCCGAGACAGCTCCCCAGACAGCTCCACGAAACAGCTCCCCTAGATAGTTTCCTGAGACAGCTCCCCATACAGCTCCCCTTGGCAGCTCCCCTTGGCAGCTCCCCTAGACAGCTCCCCTAGACAGCTCCCCTTGACAGCTCCCCTTGACAGCTCCCCTTGGCAGCTCCCATTGACAGCTCCCCTTGACAGCTCCCCTAGACAGCTCCCCTTGACAGCTCCCCTTGACAGCTCCCCTAGACAGCTCCCCATACAGCTCCCCTTGGCAGCTCCCCTAGACAGCTCCCCTAGACAGCTCCCCTTGACAGCTCCCCTTGACAGCTCCCCTAGACAGCTCCCCTTGACAGCTCCCCTAGACAGCTCCCCTTGACAGCTGCCCTTGACAGCTCCCCTTGACAGCTCCCCTTGACAGCTCCCTGAGACAGCTCCCCTAGACAGCTCCCTGAGACAGCTCCCTGAGACAGCTCCCAGAGACAGCTCCCAGAGACAGATCCCCTAGACAGCTCCCCGAGACAGCTGCCCTGGACAGCTCCACGAAACAGCTCCTTTTGACAGGTGCATCCAACAATTTTGTCAGCTGCCTTTGACAACGTTTTTGACCGTTAATTTTGAAAAGTCTGTGGACTGTGATTTTATATAGATTTTAATTCATACAGAAGTTACGGTGCAGGAGGAGGCCATTTGGCACATCGAGTCGGCACTAGCTCTTACTTAAGCCCACACCTCCACCCTATCCCCATAACCCGGTCACCCCACCTAACCTTTTTTAGACACTAAGGGCAATTTATCATGGCCAATCCACCTAGCCTGCACACCTTTGGACCTTGGGAGGATACTGAAGCACCCAGAGGAAACCCACATAGACACGGGGAGAACGTACAGCCTCCGCACAGACAGTTGATGCAGCAGGGAATCAAATCTGGGGCTCTGGTGCTGTAAAGGGGAGCTGTGTTTCCCATGACAGCTCCCCTTGACAATTCCCTCTGACAGCTCCTCTAGACAGCTCCCCTTGACATTTCCCCGTGACAGCTCCCCGTGACAGCTCCCCTGACAATTCCCTTTGACAATTCCCCTAGACGGCTCCCCGTGACAATTCCCCTTGACAATTCCCCTTGACAATTCCTCTAGCCAGTTCCCCTTGACAGCTCCCCTTGACAATTCCCTTGACAATTCCCCTTGAAAGCTCCCCTAGATGGCTCCCCTTGACAATTCCCCTTGACAATTCCCCTTGACAGCTCCTCATGACAATTCCCCAAGACAGCTCTCCGAGACAGCTCCCCTTGACAATTCCCCTTGACAATTCCCCTTGACAATTCATCTAGACAGTTCCCCTTGACAGCTCCCCTTGACAATTCCCTTGACAATTCCCCTTGAAAGCTCCCCTAGATGGCTCCCCTTGACAATTCCCCTTGACAATTCCCCTTGACAGCTCCTCATGACAATTCCCCAAGACAGCTCTCCGAGACAGCTCCCCTTGACAATTCCCCTTGATAATTCCACTTGATAATTCCCCTTGACAGCTCCCCATGACAATTCCCCTAAACAGCTCCCCTTGACAATTCCCCGGACCAGCTCTCCGAGACAGCTCATCTTGACAATTCCACTTGACAATTCCACTTGATAATTCCCCTTGACAGCTCCCCATGACAATTCTCCTTAACAGCTCCCCTTGACAGCTCCCCTTGACATTTCCCCGTGACAGCTCCCCGTGACAGCTCCCCTGACAATTCCCTTTGACAATTCCCCTAGACGGCTCCCCGTGACAATTCCCCTTGACAATTCCCCTTGACAATTCCCCTTGACAATTCCTCTAGACAGTTCCCCTTGACAGCTCCCCTTGACAATTCCCTTGACAATTCCCCTTGAAAGCTCCCCTAGATGGCTCCCCTTGACAATTCCCCTTGACAATTCCCCTTGACAGCTCCTAATGACAATTCCCCAAGACAGCTCTCCGAGACAGCTCCCCTTGACAATTCCCCTTGACAATTCCCCTTGACAATTCCTCTAGACAGTTCCCCTTGACAGCTCCCCTTGACAATTCCCTTGACAATTCCCCTTGAAAGCTCCCCTAGATGGCTCCCCTTGGCAATTCCCCTTGACAATTCCCCTTGACAGCTCCTCATGACAATTCCCCAAGACAGCTCTCCGAGACAGCTCCCCTTGACAATTCCCCTTGATAATTCCACTTGATAATTCCCCTTGACAGCTCCCCATGACAATTCCCCTAAACAGCTCCCCTTGACAATTCCCCGGACCAGCTCTCCGAGACAGCTCCCCTTGACAATTCCACTTGACAATTCCACTTGATAATTCCCCTTGACAGCTCCCCATGACAATTCCCCTAAACAGCTCCCCTTGACAATTCCCCGGACCAGCTCTCCGAGACAGCTCCCCTTGACAATTCCACTTGATAATTCCCCTTGACAGCTCCCCATGACAATTCCCCTAGACAGCTCCCCTTGACAATTCCCCTTGACATATTTATGTTTATTTTTGATAGTTCCAAAATATACCTGACATTTCCAAAGTGCATTTGACGAGCCCCTAAGGGCACTCAACCTTCATCAACAGGCACTGTGGGGACCATTCTCCGATATTGAGGCCAAGTGTTCGCACCGCGACGGCGCGAACAGGGCCCGGGCACGACCTATTCTGGTCCCCACAGGGGGCCAGCACGGTGCTGGAGCGGTTCACCCTGCTCCAGCCTCCTTACGGAGTGCCAAATGGGCGCTGCGCCAACCCGCGCATGCGCAGTTGGGCCAGCTCAAACCTGCGCATGCGCAGTTGGGCCGCGCCATCCTGCGCATGTGCAGGGAACTTCTTACGCGCGCCGGCCCCGACCCAACATGAGGTCGCTGTTCAGGGGCTGGCCATGCCGGTAAGTAGGCCCGGGGGGGGAGAGGCCGGCCCGCCGATCGGTGGGCCCCAATCGCAGACCAGACCCCATCAGAGGCCCCCCCCCTGGTGAAGGAGGCCCCCTTCCCCCCCACAGGCGGCACCCCGAGCATTCACGCAGAGTTCCCGCCGGCAGAGACCAGGGGTGAACGGCGCCGGCAGGACTCTGTCGTGTCGGAGCGGCCGCTCGGCCCATCCGGGCCAGATTCCAGTGGCCCGCGGCCGGCCCCGCGCCAAACGCGCCGGCGCAAATGCCGCCGATTCTCCGTACCTCGGAGAATTGCGCGCCGACGTCGTGGCGCGGTTGCTCCGATTCTCCGACCCGTCACGGGGCTCAGAAAATCGCCCCCTTTACCTCCCTCATGGTGTTCAGGGACCAGATCCAAACAGGTATCTGGGGTGGGATTCTCCGCAATTGGCGCGATGTCCGCTGACCGGCGCCAAAAACGGCGCGAATCAGACCGGAATCGCGCCGCCCCAAAGGTGCGGAATCCTCCGCCCCTTGAGCGGCCGAGCCCTAACCTTGAGAGGCTAGGCCCGCGCCGGACTGATTTCCACCCGCCAGCTGGCGGGAAAGGCCTTTGGTGCCCCGCCAGCTGGCGCAGAAATGACATTGCCAGGCGGCGCATGCGCGGGAGCGTCAGCAGCCGCTCACTGCATCCCCGCACATGCGCAGTGGAGAGAGTCTCTTCCGCCTCCACCATGGTGGAGACCGTGGCGAAGGCGGAAGGAAAAGAGTTCCCCCACGGCACAGGCCCGCCCGCGGATCGTTGGGCCCCGATCGCGGGCCAGGCCACCGCCAGATCGCCCCCCGCCCCCCCCCCCCCAGGACCCCGGAGCCCACCCGCGCCGCCTTGTCCCGCCGGTAAGAGAGGTGGTTTAATCCACGCCGGCGGGACAGGCATTCTAGCAGCGGGACTTTGGCCCATCCGGGCCGGAGAATCGCCGGGGGGGGGGTCGCGCCAACCGGCGCGGCGCAATTCCCGCCCCTGCTGAATATCCGGTGCCGGAGAATTCGGCAACCGGCGGGGGCGGGATTCACGCCAGCCCCCGGCGATTCTCCGACCCAGTGGAGGGTCGGAGAATCGCGCCCCTTATCTTCCAAAGGGGTACCCCAGCTATCCAAATGAATCCACCATGTCGAGACTAGATCTTACCTGATCCAATCTGCGCACTTCGAGTTTCACACACGTGGCCTAACAAAATCCCACTTCAGTGGAAGCAGCTGGTGATTTAAATCACCAGCTGCCTTTGTAAACCAGGCGTGTGCGAAACGTGCACCGCCCTCAATCCCATCACTGTGAAAATGGGAAGGGCTGTGCTCGGGGTTGGATTTTCAGGCATTTATGGTATTTTAACCTCTCGGAAGCAGCAAAACTCTGGGCCTGTGTTATGCACTGCCTGGCATGACTCAGGAGCCCCACTCCAGCATGGCAGTCTCTGCTGCATTTGCTGCAGAGGAAGACAGCGGGCTGAGAAGGTGCGCAATTCACTGGCCTCTGATTTCTCTGGGCCCTCTTGTTGGCCAGCTAAGTTTTTAGTTTCTGCCTGCGTCTTCCAATATTCCTCCAAACACTCAGTCTCCGGATGTGATGGGTGTCAGCGGGTGTCACTGAGTTCTCAGTGTCAATGTCTGCAATCTTTATATTTTGCTTGCAGGCATCCTTGCACTGGAGGTATGGACTACGTCAATCATAAACCAATGAATATGGTCGAGCCAGTGCAAACATGACATAATAAAAGTGAACCTGATGTAAGGCCATAAACCAACGAATGAGGACCAGTGTGACCCAGTAACCACACTGTTAGAACATTCTGGGGGCCTTTTCCGTCTCCAGTGCAGGCAGTAGGTAAACTAACCACTCCAACTGCCCACCTGATGTCATCGAGGGTGCTCCAATCAATTTGAATAGTCGGGGGTCATTTAAATTACTTGGGAGCTGTCAGTGCGAATCTCACGGAGCATGGGTATTAATTCAGGAGGGTAGAATCAAACAGGATGCTGATCATCATGGGCTGGTAGCAGAATCTTAAAAGGAAAGGCTGAAAGCATCAGTAGTACAACAATTATTCATAAATTGAACCTTCACCAATAACACTGGTGACTGTTGAGACATGTCCTGCAGTTGTATGTTGAGACCCTGGGGAAGTCCTGACTCATGCACATGCCTGGTATTTACCTGGGAGTTTTAAACCTCTCATGGGAGAGTTATGCTGCTCGGGCTTATCTGAGGTGGTCTCTGATATTCAACTGAGCATTGGGCTTGATGCCCAGATATTTACACTATTCATCTTGCACTGGGACAGTGATTAACAGCAGAAACCATATTGAGAAGGCCAAAAAACCATCCCCCCATATTCCCAGCACTACTCGTACACCGTATCTCCCACCCAAACACGTACCCATGCCCTGCACCAGAGAAACCCCACATACCTTCCAACAATACTAATCTTCCTCACATCACTGATGGTGATGATGGGTGACGATGGCAAATTTGAAGGAGAGTGACACCACCTGAAGAATGAGAAATGTTTACGATATTGGCTAACATGAGGTCCAGGAGGGGATGTTGGATGGTCAGCGCTTTAGCAGGAATAGGATCGAGGGAGCAAGTAGGAGTTGGATCACATGGTCAAGATGACCTCAGATAGGGCACGAAGGGAGCTAGGTGAGAAACAAGAGAAAAATGATGCTTTCAGCCAGCGGGGAGGGTGGAGGGGGGGGGGGGGGGGAGGTGGGGGGGGGGGGGGGGGGGTTGGCAGGGACAGGTGGCCTAGTGGAGGGGCAGTGGGCAGCTGATTGGATGGTTTCAGTCTTAGTGGCAAATAAATTTGTGATCTCCTTGCATGCATTGTTGGAGCTGAGGGTAGAGGAGACAGGGAAGAGGGGTTGAAGAAATATTTGCAGTAGAGCAAAGAAGTGAGGGTCATCTTTGCATTCCAGGATGATTCCTATTGGAGTTTCTTGTCATCCAGCTAGATCTCATGGTGGATGGTAAACTACTTATCCACCATGTCCATTTATGTCTGTGCCATCAGTGTGACTATCAGAATTTACCTGACACTATCAGACAATAGCACATTGGCTAATATATGTTTGTAAACTTATCAATGAAGTTGTAATTAATTAAGAGATACTGAGTCATTGGGGTAAATTTTAACTCCCAATGCCTGGCAGAAATTAGGAGGAGGGGGGGGGGGGGGGGGGAGAGTGAAAGTGGAGTGCAGACCTTATCCATTCCTTTCCTGCCCAATTGAGCCTATTGCAATTTTAAATTGCAGGCACACCTACTGCAAACTGGCAGGGTACTATTTAAATATACAGATCATCGATGATAATCTTACTGGGCCGGATCTGCTATTTTAAACTGAGGCCTGAGTGAGGGAGTGGTGTTGACTTCTGTGGCACTTTTTTATATTATGACCTTTCTCCTCCATCTTAAACCCTTTAAAAAAAATCTCCCGTTCATATATTGCCTCAGCACAAACCTCCCCCTCCCACATGGGGCCATCTTGTGTTCTTAAAGTTGCCACATTTTGTTGCAATCTCTCACAGCTACACGTTAATATCTAAGACATTCTTCAAAATCTCTTCAGTTCTGACGAAGAACCAAAAGGACTCAATACGTTAACTCTGCTTTTTCTCCTTACAGATGCTGCCAGTCTTTCCCCAATTCTCTGTTCCTATAAATTGAGTAACTGCTAAATTGGTCAGTCTACTCTGCTAATTTATTGATAAGCAGCCTGTGACCAGGTAAGTATATCTACATGGCCCTGTCACCATTCCTTCAACTTGTCCTATCTCCCTGTAGACAAGTTCAGCTGTGTACCCTGTTCCAATGGCATAACTGAGATTAGTTCTGTGAGAAATTATAGAGTTGACCCTCCATAATAAGTCACTCCACGACACCATATTATCCTGGCCCAGCTTTGCAGTCAATGGCAAACAAATCATAGAATCATAGAATGCCTACAGTGCTGAAGGAGGCCATTTAACCTATTGAGTCTGTACTGCCCCTTGGAAAGTGCACCCTACCAAGGTCCATGCCCCCACCCTATCCCCGTAACCCAAGCTACCCTTTTGGACACTAAGGGACAATTTATCATGGCCAATCCACCCAACCAGCACATCTTTGGACTGTGGGAGGAAACTGGAGTACCCGGAGGAAACCCACGCAGATACAGGGAGAAAGTGCAAACTCCACACAGGCAGTCACCCAAGGCCGGAATTGAACCTGGGTCCCTGGTACTGTGAGGCAGCAGTGCTAACCACTGTGCCACCATGCCGGTTATTCATTATACTCACACTTACAGACTTTCTATGAATGTTTGCACTGGGCTTGCAGTGGTTAAAAATCTAAAACAGCACAACATCCTCGAAAGGTGATCTGGGGCCTGTGTGAAAAGGACAAGCAATGACGTGTCTCCTTAACCGATCAGATTGTAGTACTCTTCTCTGCAGCAAGCAGTTGGAACCAGGAGGTATAAATTATAATATCTAATTCAATACCAAATAATGTGCAGACAGCAAAATAGAGAAATAAATAAAAATGGGACAATGAGCAAGAGAAAGAAGCAAAAACGCGTTCCATTTTTTAAAAGAATTCTCCAGCAATAATTAAAGTCTGAAGGATTGAGACTGCTTACTTGCAGAAGAAAATTTCAGTGCCAGTAAGGTTGTTTGATAATGATGAAGACTTACCATGCCTTTAAAAATGCACTTATTTGACTTCCGTGGGCGGCCATGGAGTGAGTGGTTGCTTATTTGGTAGCTCCCGTTCGTAATGGACCTTTGAGACCTTTTTCCCCGATTTACAGTGGATTTGATCGACAAAACAGGAGACTGGTGAAGCAGAGGAGAAGGATTCCCCACCAGTGTATGGATTCGTGGACTAGAAGTGGTCTGAAAAGAAGAGATCATTGGTCGAAGAAGGGAGTGGAGTCTGCTGCACAGGAGAATATGGCGGAGGGTCAGGGACCAAAACTGCCGGCCCAGTGGTCAATGGAGCAGCTGGTGGCCTTGCTCCAGGAGAGCTTTGCTCAGCAGAGAAAGGAATACCTGGATCTGATTAAGACGGGGTTTGATCATGTGGAGCAGAGATTGGAAGTCCAGGGCCAGGCGATCCAGAAGGTGGAAGAGGCGGTTGTGAGCTTGATGAGCAGCTAGCCACAATGGCAGTGGGGATGGGGCTGATAAAGGACCACCAGAAGAGGCTGGAAGAGAAAGTGGAGGATTGGGAGAATAAGTCAGGCAGGCAGAACCTGAGGATTGTTGGCCTTCCGGAGGGCAGCGAGGGATTGGATGCCGGAACATATGTGGCAGGTATGTTCGAGACGCAGCTGGGGGAAGGTGCGTTTGCTTGACCCTTGGAGGTGGACAGGGGGCACAGAGCGCTGATGAGGAAGCCACTGAGGAATGAGCCACCGAGGGCAATGGTGGTACGAATGCACCGGTTCCTGGACAAGGAACAGATCTTGAGGTGGGCCAGGCAGACGAGGAGCTGCAAATGGGAAGGCAACGAGCTGCGTATTTACCAGGACCTGGGTGCGGAACTGGCCAAAAGAAGGGCACGTTTCAATAAGGTGAAATCGGCCCTCTTTAAGAAGGGGGTGAAGTTCGGCATGCTGTACCCAGTGCGTTTGTGGGTCACTTATGAGGGCCAGGAACTTTATTTTGGATCGCCAGATGAGCGATGAACTTTGTTAAGGACGGGGGACTGGCAGGTGATGCAGGACATTGAACTTGGGAGCGTGTAGTTGTGTTCTTGATATGCTGCTAAATTTCTTTTCTCTTTGGGTTTTGTATGTATTGTTTTGCATTAAGTTTGGGGCCATTGCTCTGTTTTGTTTGCGGGTTAACTTTGTTCTTAATGGGGGATGGTGGATGGAATTTTCTTCTTTGTGTTTGTTGGAGATTGTGATGTTTTGCATATATATGTATGTTCGAGTGGGGGGGGAAGGGAGATCAGTGAGGGGTAGGATGCATGGCACCATGGGCGGGGGCTACCAGGCTAGCTGGGCGGGCTAGCTCACGGAAGCGCAGTGGGGGGTGAGCAGGTGGTCAGTTTCTTGAGGGAAGTTGTGATTATTATTTTGTTATTGTGGGGAGAGGGGGGGTTTGATCTGCTGACAAAGGAGGGACTGGTGCTTTGAGACAAATTGGGGGTCGAAAACGGTGGGCGCCCAAGGGGGTGCCTGAGGAGGCACGGGACGCGGGCTGCAGGCTGGCCTAAGAAGGGTTATGCTGATCGACAGGGGGGGTTGCCCCCCGATCAGACATGTCAGATGTCTGAATGTGCCGGTCAAGAGGGCTCGTGTGTTTGAAGAGTTTGAAGGCAGATGTGGCAATGCTACAGGAGACACACCTGAGGGTGGTGGATCAGACTAGGCTGAGGAAAGGGTGGGTTAAGCAGGTATTCCATTCGGGGCTAGACCCTAAAACTAGGGAAGCTGCGATCTTGATCAATAAGCGGGTATCATTTGAGGTAGGGAGCATAGTGGCGGACTCGGGGGGTAGGTACGTTATGGTGAGTGGGAAACTGAGAAAATGGAGATTCGATGTAGGACTGTTAGTGGATGAGGAGGTGTGCGGGCACGTGAGGGAGGCTATCCAGAATTATTTGGAGATAAATGACACAGGGGAGGTTTTGGCAGCAATGGTATGGGAAGCGCTGAAGACAGTAGTTAGGGGGGAGCTGATTTTGGTACAGGCTCATAGGGAATAGGTGGAATGGGCAGAGATGGATAGGCTGGTTAGGGAGATCCTCCAGGTGGATAGAAGGTACTCGGAAGCCCCGGAGGCGGCGTTGTAGAAGGAGCGACAGAAGGGCGGCATGTGGTGCAGTGGTTAGCACTGGGACTGCGTTGCTGAGGACCCGGGTTCAAATCCCGGCCCTGGGTCAGTGACCGTGTGGAGTTTGAACATTCTCCCCATGCCTGCGTGGGTTTCACCCCCACAACCCAACGATGTGCTGGTTAAGTGGATTGGCCACACTAAATTGTCCCATAATTGGAAAAAGAAAAATAATTGGCTGCTCTAAATTTATAAAAAAAGGAACGGCAGAAGGTGCTGATGGAGTTTGGTCTGATATCCACAGGGAAGGCGGTGGGGCAGTTGAGGAAGGCGAGATGGGCGATATATGAGTATGGGGAGAAGGCCAGTAGGATGCTCGCACACCAACTCAGGAAAAGGGAGGTGGCCAGGGAGATAGGAAAAGTGAAGGATAGAGGGGGAACACGATTTTGGACCCAGTGGGGGTGAATGGGGTGTTCAAGGAATTTTACAGTCGGCTGTATGTGTCGGAGCCCCCAGCTGGGGTAGAGGGGATGAGTCAATTCTTGGAGGGTTTGGAGTTTCCGAAGGTGGAGGAAGGGTTGGTGGAGGGGCTGGGAGCGCTGATTGGGATTGTGGAAGTAGTAGAGAGATTGGAGGTCATGCAGTCCTTTCCGCTTCGACCTTTCCGCTTCTACCGCCACAGGGCATACAGGATAAGGTAGTTTTTAAAACGGCGATGGGGAGGGGAAGGTCTCAGAAATTTAGAAAGAACTTATGGAGTGGTAGGGAACCCAGATCGGGGAGGTGAAGTGCAATTGGGAAGATGGGCTGGGTCAGGAGCTACAGGCAGGTCTGTGGGAGGATGCTTTGAGTAGAGTGAACACGTCCTCATCATGTGCCAGTGATACAATCGTGATACAATTCATGGTGGCTAACCGGGCATACATGACAGTGGCCCAGATGAGTAGGTTTTTTGGGGTAGAGGACAGGTGTGGGCGGTGTGCGGGAGGGCCGCAAATCATTTTCACATGTTCTGGGCATGTCCGAAGCTGAGGGGGTTCTGGCAAAGATTTGTTGATGTCATGTCCATGGTATTAAAGACAAGGTTGGTACCGAGTCCAGTGGTGGCGATTTTTGGAGTGTTGGAAGATCCGGGAGTCCAGGGGGTCGAGAGAAGCTGATATTTTGGCCTCTGCCTCCTTGGTAGCTTGGAGACAGATCTTATTAGTGTGGAGGGACTCGAAGCTCCCAAAATCAGGCTTGAGAAAATTGAGTTCGCCCTGAGAGGGTCAATGTTAAGATTCGTTCGGAGGTGGCAGCTGTTTATTGACTTCTTCGGGGGAAACTAAACTGTTAGCCGATACAATAAGGGGGGGGGGGGTTAGGGAATGAGGGGGGTAGGGGGAGTTAGTTCAGTTCAGTTTAGGCGGATCAGCGAGAGAATATGGAGGGACTTGGGAAGTATTTGTATACGCTATGTTGGTGGGGTATGGTTGTTGGTAGGGGGGGGTGTTACGTACTGAATTATTTTTACATTTGTATATTTGTATCTTTTGTTGTTATAAAACCATAAATGCCTTAATAAAATGTTTGTTAAAAAAAAATGCACTTACACTTAAATGGACAAGCCCCAAGTTTTTGTAGAATCATAGAATATCTACAGTGCAGAAGGAGCCCATTCAGCCTATCGAGTCTGCACTGACCCTTGGAAAGAGCATTCCACCCAGGCCCATGCCAACACCCTATCCCCATAGCCCAGTAACCCCACCTAACCTTTTGGACACTAAAGGGCAATTTTGCATGACCAATCCACTTAACCTGCACATCTTTGGGCTGTGGGAGGAAATCGGAGCATCCGGAGGAAACCCACGCAGACATGGGGAGAAAGAGCAAACTCCACACAGACAGTGTGAAGGCAGCAGTGATAACCACTGTGCCACCATACCGCCCTGATTTCTGGCAAGTTTAGTGAGTAATCTATCACCTAAGCACCACATTTCATGCCATTGCATTATGTTCCATGTCAGAGTCTCTCGACAATTGAAGCTTCGAGAGAAGGAAGGAAACTCAAACAATAATGTCCTGGTTTAGGGTTTAACTGTTCACGTGTGGTGGTTAGAAGTTGCAGTCTGCTTTACTCCTTAACATTCGTGATGTTTACCATTACTTTTACCACAGAATCCTGGCCATTGTGTTCACTGTCCAGTCACTCATGCCATTGTATAGTCAACGTGTTCAGTTACTGTTCAGTCTCTCTGCTAACTCCCCTGAAGCACTAAGTCACTTTAAATAACATTTCAATGGTTCAAGGATATAGAAAATGTAGGAGCAATGCTTAGGAAAGTATTTTTTACAAATAGACGAGTGTCAAAATAGATTTGCTGGCAATTGGCTGGAAATTTCCTCAAGCAGTCTTTTGATTAGTCACCATGGCTTTGACAGAAAACCTGTTAATGTTTTGTACCTATGGTTTCTTCTGATTTTCTGTCCAACCGGACTAACCTGAGAACGTACAAGGAAATTCCCAGGAATAATGCATGCTGAGCTTGACAATATACAAGGGTTCTATGTACTTCTGGACCAACAACCCTGGGGCTATAAATTCATATGCACCTCGGCAAGTTATGAAATTGAATTTAAATCAAGTAACATGTGGGTTATGCTGTTAAATCTTAAACCCTTCATGGCAACTAATACTGCCTGGTCAGATATCACCAAGATCCCAAGAACAAATAAAAAATACCGTTAAACTAATCATCAGTTAAGTTGTCATTGAATAATATAGGGCTGATATCCAGCTAGTGAAGGAATTATGCTGACTTTCTGGAATAAAACTTGGAATAAAAGTAACATTATATTGCCAAAGATGAATATAAAGGACCAAGCAATCTTAATGCAGTTTTAAACTCATGGGACAAATAACTTTTTCATAATATGTACAAATGTTTTAATATGAAATGCTATTTAATGTTTTGGCTGCTTTGCCATTTATTGTTGCTATTTTAAATGAGGTTAATTTCTTATCCTTAAAGCAAATGTACTATTTATTCTTTCCAAACTCTAAAACTATGTTGATTTTCCAATATAATTTTCAACATGTTTAGATTTCCTGATCAAGCTCAGGGTTGCCTTTAAGCAACTCCACTTAAAATATTTACAAATGAACAAGCCAGGACAAAGCCCAGAAATGCTGACTCTATGCTGGTTGACAAGTTAGTCCGTACTCAACGTGTCTCAACAGTGTCAATGCTCATCACAGTATCATATTTGTCCAAAATAACTATCTCACAGATTTTTACAAAGTATGTTGAAACAGGCCATTAATCACCTAAACACACACGCATATGCAGAGAGAAGGACTACAATTTCTTCAATAAGCCCAGGTGGTTCGAAGTTTCCAGACAACCCAATAACTACCGCTGAAACTAGGAGTACTGATTGAAGCATGTTTAAACATATTTCCTTGGACGGGCAGCAGGGTGGCGCAGTGGTTAGCATTGCTGCCTCACGGCGCCGTCCCAGGTTCGATCCCGGCTCTGCGTCTCTGTCCGTGTGGAGTTTGCACATTCTCCCCGTGTTTGCGTGGGTTTCGCCCCGACAACCCAAAGATGTGCAGGGTAGGTTAATCGGCCACGTCAACCACGCCCCATAGACCATCTCCTGAATACCGGATCAGGCCTGCTAATGATATGCAAACGGTGTCCACTGTACTTGTGTTCTAGTATGCATTGACGTCGCTGTCGAGGTGACAGAGAAATGTGAGGATTCCCTCTTCCACCACCACTTCAGGCAGTGAGTTCCAGATTCCCACCACCCTGTGAGTGAAAAAGTATTTTTTCACATCCCCTCTAAACCTCCTGCCCCTCCCCTCAAATCTGTGCCCCCTGGTTAATGACCCCTTCGCGAAGGGCATAAGTTCCTTCCTATCCGCCCTATCCACGGCCCACATAATCTTATACACCTCAGTCAGGACCCCCCCAGCTTTCTCTGCTCCAAGGAAAACAACCCCAATCTATAAAGTCTCTCGATATCGGAAACATTCCAGCCCAGGCAATGTTCTGATGAATCTCCTCTGCATCTTCTCCTGCGCAATCACTTCCTTCCTATAGCGTGGCGACCAGAACTGCACACAGTGCTCCTGAAGGGGACAGAGGTGCGACATGAAACTCTTCCCATTTCAAAATCCCTTTCTCGATGTCAAACACTCCCAGGGCACCTATGCCATAGCTAGATGTGGATTAAATTATTCTACTCTGCTCACCAAGTGCTTCACTCATTGCTGCAACGGTGCATCATTTTGTCTATTTCACACACCAGCCATCCTGAAAGATTGTCATAGTATTAATATAGGGAATGTTTTGTGCTGTATGCCCAAGCCCACAAGTAACTGGATTCAGGCTGTGCTAAACCAACTGACCTTAGATCCTTATATCCAATGGACAGGAAAAACTTTCATCCCATCAAGCTGGACTCAGTTTAAATCCAAGTTCCAATCTCAATTCAATACACAACCCAATGTCCCTATTGTAACGGTTTTAATTCTAAATAGCTGTGCACCAATGTTGCAAAAATAATCTTGTTTCAAATTTTTGACCTGCAAGATAGGAATTCCTGATTACAATCATAGAACATGTGGACATTCCATAGACACAGGGCGAGGTTTAGCGAACCCGTTAGCTGCAGGCGCAAATCCCGTCATAAGCCCATAAGACATAGGAGCAGACTTAGGCCACTCGACCCATCGTGTCTGCTCCGCCATTCAATCATGGCTGATATTTCACATCCCCATTCTCCTGCCTTCTCCCCATAACCCCTAATCCGCTTATTAAAGACACTCAGTGATTTGGCCTCCACAGCCTTCTGCGACAAAGAGTTCCACAGATTCACCACCCCTGGCTGAAGAAATTCCCCCTCATTTCTGTTTTAAAGGATTTTCCCTTAAGTCTGAGATTGTGTCCTCTGGTTCTAGTTTTTCTACAAGTGGAAACATCCTCTCCAGGTCCACTCTATCCAGGCCTTTCAGTATCCTGTAAGTTTCAATAATCTCCCCCCTCATCCTTCTAAACTGCAACGAGTACAGATCCAGAGTCCTCAACCGTTCCTCATGCGACAAGCTCTTCATTCCAGGGATCATTCTGGTGAGCCTCTTCTGGACCCTTTGCAAGGCCAGCTCATCATTCCTTAGATACAAGGCCCAAAACAATTCACAATACTCCAAATGGGGCCTGACCAGAGCCTTATACAGCCTCAGAAATATTCTAGCCCTCTCGACATGAATGCTAACATTGCATTTGCCTTCCTAACTGCTGACTGAACCTGCATGTTAACCTAAAGAGAATCGTGAACAAGCACTCCCAAGTCCCTTTGTGCTTCTGATTTCCCAAGCATTTCCACATTTAGAAAATAGTCTATGCCTCCATTCCTCCTTCCAAAGTGCATAACCTCACACCTTTGCATACTGTATTCCATTTGCCACTTGTCTGCCCACTCTCCTAGCCTGCCCAAGTCCTTCTGCAGCCCGCCTGCTTCCTCAATACTACCTGTCCCTCTACATATCTTTGTATCATCTGCAAACTTACCAACAGTGCCTTCAGTTCCTTCTTCCAGATCGTTAATGTATATTGTGAAAAGTTGTGGTCCCAGCACCGATCCGCGAGACACACCACTAGTCATCGGCTGCCATCCTGAAAAAGACCCCTTTATCCTCACTCTCTGCCTTCTGCCAGTCAGCCTGTCCTCTATCCATGCCAGGATCTTACCCTGAACACTATGGGCTCTTATCTTATTTAACAGTCTCCTCTGTGGCACCTTGTCAAAGGCCTTCTGGAAATCTAAATAAATCATGTACACTGGTTCTCCTTTGTCTAACTTCCTTGTTTACTCCTCAAAGAACTCTAACAGATTTGGCAGACATGACCTCCCCTTGACGAAGCAGTGCTGACTCAGTTCTATTTTACCATGCACTTCCAAGTACTCCGCAGTCTCACCTTTAATAATGGACTCTAAAATCTTACCAATGACCAAAGTCAGGCTAACCGTCTACTACCTCCCTCCCTTCTTAAACAGCAGTGTTACATTAGCCACTTTCCAGTCCTCTGGGACCCTCCCTCCCTCCAGTGATTCCTGCAAGATCACCACCAAATCCTCCACAATCTCCTCAGGTATCTCTTTTAGAACCCTGGGGTGTAGTCCATCCGGCGAGCGGTTGAAACGGGATTTGCGCCGGTGAGATTTATAATCATGATGTTCCTGAGCCCTCCCCGATGACGTGATCAAGTTCACGCCCAAGAAGGGTGCAAACCTGATTCGCATCAATTTGAATGCATAATAATGTAATTATCTTCACACCACAGTGAATCTTCCCAGCCACCAGGCGTGATGTCACATGGGCATAAATTACTACTGCTTTCCAAAAACCGGACCCATGCACCATGACCTCCAAGGGGGGGGGGGGGGGGGGTGAAACCCCCCTCTGCACCGAGTCCAAGGGGATAGATCCTGCTGCCCAGCTGCAGAGATGGACGGGGGGGTGGGGGTGTATTGAGGGTGGGAGACCCCGAAAGAGAAGGCAACATGGTGCTCAGCCTTGGCAGGGGCGGGGGGGTGGGGGGGGGATTGTTAGGTGTAAAGGCCTGACAGCAATGAGATCTTGGGATGATGCAGCCTGGGTAGCAAGGATGCTTATTAGCCTAGCCTATTCCTGATGCAGAAAGTAATTGTGCCCTTTAACATTCCTGAGACTCATGACTGTCAAACTAATTGGCCCTTATGAGTTAATCCTTATCAATGTCAGTTGCATACATTCTCAAAGTTCAGGAGTGAGGTGATAAATCATGGTTCAAGGATAAATGCTTGGGTGCACGGGATCGAGAGGGGCTGTGTCTACATAAGTGCCAGACCCCAGCGTCTTCCATTAAAGATCCATTAGCCCTCAAGGTGGACACAACTGTCCAGTTGACCCTGCCCATGAGGGATGGGCGACCATTCAAACCTCTTTTCAGAACCCCCAGTGATGTCGAGATTAAGGGAGAGGATGACCAGATGGGAGGCCTGAATTGACTCTGAAAAGGCGAGTGCATTGACCGGGGTGTGTGCAAGTAATGGAGGTGGAAAGGCATCTGATATGTGAGTGAGCGGTAGCTGCTGGATAAAGTATCAGACTGGCTGCTTCCCGGTCTAGGAGGGCAAAGGGTGAGGAAAGGTACTGAAGTTAAGTGGCTGTCACACTAACCTGACTACCTCACTCTCTCATCCCCCGCAGCTTACCGATCGAGATCGGCATGGAATTCAGCTAATTACTGTGATTGAGGAGCACAGACTCCAGCAGAAATGAGTGGTGGTGCCCAGGGAACACCCAGTGTCAGGAGACCAGGTCTTGGCTGTTGACACCAGTGTGGATGCCAGAGACTGAAGCAAAGGCCCAGTACAATAAGGCTCACAGTGCCACGCGGTCTGTGATTCAACAGTGCATGGGCTCTTTAAGATGCGCTTCCGCTACCTTGGCAGATCTGGTGGGGCCCTACAGTAGAGTACCCTGAGGGTCTCTGACAACATCGTGGTCTGCTGTGCTCTACATAACTTGAAACAGCAGCGGGGCGACAATCTTACTGATGAAGACCTGGAGGAGCGGAACGTCTCTTCCAATGAGGAGGAAGACTAGGAGGGTATGAAAGAAGAGGCCGGGGAGGTGCTGGAGGATGGAGAACAGGCGGGGGTGAGGGTTCGTATGGACAGAATCAGCCTCATTGCTTTCTGCTTCACATTACAGAAACACCATGTTGTCCGAAAGCTCAAGGAGCACCACGCCCCCCAAGACAGTGCTAACCCCTCCAGAACGATGGAAAAAGGGTCTCAGTAAATCTTAATCATCAGGGCACAGGGCCTGGTGAGTCCTTGTGCCTGCTAATCAGAAAATGCAGGATGGTGATGATGACCCGTAGTGAGGAAAGTTCTGTGATGCACCTCAGCTATAGCTTATGTCTGACTCCAATCTGTCTGTTGTCAGCATGTTGACTCCCCGACTCATGTTAGGTTCAGACCTAGATCCCTTTGTTGCACAGCACTAGAGAGGGACTGGGGTGAGGGTCTAGGGCTCACTGATTAATGCCCCAGTCCCTTTGGTAATTATGTTATTTTCACTTTGACTGAGTTTAACCGTTTGCCTGACTTTCAGGACCTGTGAGAAGAGCTCTGTCGAAATGGGGTGAAGCACTATCCCATTGGGAGGAATGTTAACGACAGTGAGACCTTAAGTTTGTAAATAACAAGAGTTTTTTATGTGATAACATGTGCAATTGTGACATTTGATGAAGACCCCCAGCTACCTGTGTCTAACTTCACCTGTGTCCACTCTGTGTCCCTACAATTACTTAGCCTTGTGAACCCTCCCATTATGTTTAGGTGTATTATCAGGATGCACATCAGAAGTGGAGGTGATCTGCTGCCTTCCACTCCCTGTGCCTGAGATGTCCTTGCCGGGTGTCCTTTGGAGGGCACCGGCCTGCTCTTGGGTGGCACTGGTGTTGCCGCATCATTCTGTTCAGCCCGCTGCCCGAGGTGGAGTGTGGTGCTCACCAGAAAGTGACCCAGAAGCTTGCCCGATACGTTCGCCCACCGAGGTGTGTGAGTCTGTGATGGTGGCTGTTACGGGTGAAAACGGCGACACTTCAGCCATGTACTCCTCTGATATCTCCTCGGAGGTGCTTTAGAGGGCGGCGGTGGGGCACAGCTGGTTGACGGGCCAGGCTCTTTGTTGATGTTCCTGCAAGGCAAGCGATGTGGCCGTACATTGCCTGGTCAGGGGTTTGGACTACAAAGCACTCACTAGAGACTGATTGTCTGAATGAAGGTCCTCACTTTCCTCCTGCAGGTCCAACTTGCTCTCAGTGCAAGGGGAGGGAGGGGGGGGGGGGTTTGAGGATGATGCTGGAAGGTCGGGAGCTGGGAACCTGCGAGGTGGCGGCTTTTGGCTCCTGGGTGACATTTTGGGGGCGATGGAAGGGTGGAGTGCCAAGAGACAGGGAGCACTTACCCTTGTTGATCGCAGTAGGTCATTCATCTTCTTCTGACACTGCATTCTCATCCTCTGGGCTGCCACCATCTCCCAGACGGTTACCTTGCTGGAGAGTCTCCTGCCAGCCCGAGGGTATATTGTTGCCCGCCTCTCCTCCATGGCATCCAGCATACGGGTGATGGCTCCCTCCATAAATTGAGGAGTTGGTTTCCTTGCTGCCATCCTCCTGGCTTGAATCAGATCAAAGTGGTGTGGACCCGCTTAAATGCAGCACCCTCTTGATTAAAGTGCATCGATGACTCCTGGGACAGCCGAATCAGATGCTTTGTGCCTCAGGCATGGACGTTTTACATGTGGGGGAAAAAAATGTTTGAAGTGCCTAACGGTTGCAATACGGATCTCGCTGCTGGGGAATCGCACCGGTTTTGGGGAAAATTTCAACCCACTGAGTTTGCGAAACACTCTCAATTGATTAAAAAAGATATACAATCCTAACAAAGAGAAACTCTGAATCAAATTAAAAATGAGAATCTAGCCAATTTCTGCATTCAGCAAGTCTCTGTGCTTATTTGGATAACTTGGGTGGGTTTGCCTTTTCATCATGAAGCATATGTTAATAGTTTGCTGCTTTCATCCTGTGCACACAAACACATTATTATTGGATACATTTCTTGGTGCCTGGGTGTCCAGCTGAAATTAATGGAAATGACTATTTTAGAAATTATTATATGGGCTGTGAGCATCGCTGTCTAGGCCAGCATTTGCTGCTCATCTCTGATTGCCCTTGAGAAGGTGATGACGAGATGCTTTCTTGTATTGCGGGCGCTCCATCTGGTAGATCTACTGGATGGCGAATCCACAATGCATTTTACACTCAGGTGGTAGTAAAAGCAGAAAATGCTGGATAAACTCAGCAGGTTTGGCAGCATCTGTGGAAAGAAACAGAGTTAACATTTCAGATCTAAATGTTCCCTCTACAGATTTTCTACTGTTCTGGAGAAGGGTCATTTAGACTTCTAACGTTAATTCTAGACCTGCTGAGTTTATCCAGCATTTTCTGTTTTTATGTCAGATTTCCAGCATCCACAGTATTTTGTTTTGATTTAGGTTGAAAGTGGTGCCCATCTTGCCATACCACAGTAACATGCAAAAGTGAATTCATTGCCAAATCTTTTTGTTGATTTGTCATGGTGACAGTTAGAAGGAGAGACAAGCAGGTTTCCCTTCTCTGTGTTTTCTGTGGTTTGGCCCAGGAGCATCATATCATTGCAGTCTTGGGCATTGATATCCTCTGCAGTCTGGCCGGCAAACCTCATCCATGAAAGTCAATGCCTTTGCCCCTGGCAGATTAAGTAATGACTGATTTGAACCTTAATGTGGCTGGCTCCTTTTGAATTGCGGAGCCAACATCTGTGGGATCAGTCAGTCCGAAGGCATTGGGTCACTGACACATTAGTTACCAGCACAAACAATCTTTTTTGGAATAATTTCTCCAAGGGAAAACAACCATGAATCAAGTCACTGGATGCCCGGGGGTCCAGGGTCACATCCATGGAACCTGTTTAACCCCATGGGTTCCAGACAAGAATGTTACAGCATTTTCAGATAGGGAGGGTTGCATTTAATTAACATGTAGGTCAATGACAATGAAAATTAAGAATGATGCATGGTAGGGTAATCTTGCAATGGAGGTGTCAAAAAGAACATCTTCAGCAGTTGGATACATGCTGTTGACTGTTGGGTGGAAGGACTGGGATAAATATTAACTATTAACAGACAAAGACTTAAATTGTCCAGCTAAGTTGTCTTCAATTAGCTTCTGAACAAGTCCGACAATGGTTAATGACTCAAATTCTTCCACTTTTTTCATTATGCTGCATGTCATTAGTGTCCTTGCTTTATCATGCTGAAGACCCTCTTTAAGTGGTGGCAGGTAAATGTAGAACATACAACATGGAGCACACAGTGTTTATGTCGGACTTTCTCGGTGAACTGTCTTAGAGAAAGGCACCAAACCTGGCCAGGTAGCTGACTGGAATCATTGTTCCAAACCTCCAACGATCTGTTCAATCAGTACTCTAGTCAAACAATGGATTTGATTGTAGTGGAGCTTCACGGCCCAGGGTGGGTTCCAAAGAGACAGATAAGCAAATGAAAGCTCTTGCTTTTAGAGAAACCAGCTGTTAAGCTCATTGTGCAAATTAATTGGGAGAGGAATGGTCAGTTGCTGCAGTCTGAAGTGTGGGAATGTGAGCAGTTTCAAATTGCTTTAATTGACCATTCCCCCGCTTTCTGACCTCACAAAATACGTTTAAGAGCTACTTGCGTGACATGCTGCTCATCATTACTCATTAATTACACACAAATTAAGTGATATTGTTGAGATGCATGCAGGTGGTTACATTGTGAGGATGTCGTGGACGTGACCAAGATGCCATGGATGTGAGGGCATCCTGCAATCTGTGTGAATCCCTGAGGCCTATTGTACTGTTTTCAGATGTCCATAGAGAAAGTGAAGAATCTGGGGCGTCATTCTCCGACCCCCCCGCTGGGTCGGAGAATGGCCGTTGGCCGCCGTGAATCCCGCCCCCGCCCCTGCCGAAGTCTCCGGTACCGGAGATTGGGTGGGGGCGGGAATCGGGCCGCGCCGGTTGGCGGTACCCCCCGCTCAATTCTCCGGCCCGCATGGGCCGAAGTCCCGCCCAGAAATTGCCTGTCCCGCCGGCGTAAATCAAACCTGGTATTTACCGGTGGGACAAGGTGGCGCGGGCGGGCTCCGGGGTCCTGGGGGGGGGTGCGGGGCGATCTGACCCCGGGGGGTGCCCCCACGGTGGCCTGGCCCGCGATCGGGGCCCACCGATCCGCGGGCGGGCCTGTGCCGTGGGGGCACTCTTTCCCTTCCGCCTCCGCCACGGTCTCCACCATGGCGGAGGCGGAAGAGACTCTCCCCACTGCGCATGCGCGGGAAACTGTCGGCGGCCGCTGACGCTCCCGCGCATGCGCCGCATTTCCGCGCCAGCTGGCGGGGCACCAAACGCCATTTCCGCCAGCTGGCGGGGCAACAAACGCCATTTCCGCCAGTTGGCGGGGTGGAAATCCCTCCGGCGCCGGCCTAGCCCCTCAATGTTGGGGCTCGGCCCCCAAAGATGCGGAGCATTCCGCACCTTTGGGCCGGCGCGATGCCCGTCTGATTGGCGCCGTTTTTGGCGCCGGTCGGCGGGCATCGCGCCGTTGGGGGAGAATTTTGCCCCTGTTCTAGCAATTCAGGCATTAGTCATCTGTTTAATACAAATACAAACAGCAAATTGGTTAATGCTGTCATCACATCACAAGGGGCTGGTTTAGCACAGGGCTAAATCGTTGGCTTTGAAAGCAGACCCAGGCAGGACAGCAGCACGGTTCAATTCCTGTACCAGCCTCCCCGAACAGGCGCCGGAATGTGGCGACTAGGAGCTTTTCACAGTAACTTCATTTGAAGCCTACTTGTGACAATAAGGGATTTTCATTTCATTTCATTCTCATCTGGCAACATAGCAGGAGCTGGAGGCAAAGTGTTAAAGGCTGCAGTGACCTTGACCACAACAGACAAGGCTGTGCTGCTTTTGGCAACTGGCTGCAGGTTTTCTTGTAAGATCTGACACATCTCTCTGGAGAAACATTTTCTTCTTCTGCATTGTTCCTCAGAAAACTGCAGGGATATCCTCTTAGACCTAGAAACTCTGTTGGGAGGGTAAGCATCATTCGCAACATGCCTCTTTCTACTTGCTCTGTGTCCAGCTGTAGTTGTGTTTACTCCCCCTTCCTCCGAGAATAGAATTCTTAAATATGCTTCCATGAAGATATGCCCAATCCCTTTCAGGTCCAAGGCCCACAACAACAAATAACAAGCTTGAAAACAAAACAGTTTTTTGCAAGGAAATCACAAGCAAAGATTTACCTAATTTATTTCCATTTTCCATTTCTGCAGTATGAGGTGATTTTAAAAAAGATTTAGAGAACCCAATTCTTTTTTTTTACCAATTAAGGAGCAATTTAGCGTGGCCAATCCACCTAACCAGCACATCTTTGGGTTGTGAGGGTGAGACTCACGCAGACATGGAGACATTGTGAAAACTCCACATGGACAGTGACCCGGGGCTGGGATGGAACCCGGGTCCTCAGCGCCGTTAGGCAGCAGTGCTTCCCACTCCATCACCATGCTGCTTCGTGATTTATTTATTATTTTTCAAATATTCAAAATTTCTTTCAATAGCTGGGGCTTTCTTTACAAACGATCAGACACAACGCTGATCAGTTGAAATTCTGCACAAAGTTTACAACCAATTGACACTAAAGGATGAAGAGTCCCACTTATGTCTATTGATCAGTGCCTCGGATATGCATATCAGCAGTTTGGCACAGCTTCAACCCGCAATACACATTTTGGTCTATTTCATTCAAAGCACCGAATTGATTCTTCCAATCAGAAGCGAGCAGCATTTTCCTAAACCCCAATCTTGGTGGGATTATACAGCCTGTTTTGTGATACAACGGCCTGGATTTTCCACTCGGGGACTGGCTGGATTCTCCCGCCCCGCAAGCCGCAAGAACGTCATGGGCGAGCCGCGCACAATAGAGAACTCCATTGACCTCGGGCGGGATTCTCCGGTCGCTGGGTGGACGCGGCTGGAGGATTCCGCCCTAAGTGAGGTGGGCGGGTGTGGGAAGTCAGAGTGATGTCCGCAGGAGAGCGGGGCAGGTGAATGTGCCAAATCATGTGCGGTTCACCTCAGTAATTGTACAGCCGCAAGGTTCACGTAGGCTCTCATCATGCGGCAAATAGCAAGTTACGTGTCCCATCGTCCTGTCAGGGTGACCTATTTAAAAGGCATCCAGACAGCAATTCAATCATCACACGAGCACCTTCAGATTTTGGCATGCTGTCAATGAAAAGGCAGCAAACTCCGACCTCACACTGCAGCAATGCCTCCCTGGAGATTTTCCGCCAGGCCATCAAGGAAAGGCCTCTCTCCAAGGGATAGCAACAGGATGCCCTCCTGTCTGATCACACTGGACTGGGAAGAGGTTGTCAGGCTGGTTAGCGCCTGTGAGGTTCGCAAGTGGGCAGCCCTGCAGTGCAGGAAACTGGAGCTGGGGTGGGGATCTCAGCTGCTCTGCCAGGGTATTTATTTAAACCTTTCACAATCCAAACTCAATTCAGCATTGCCCTTTTCCTCACCTTTCTCTGGATGTAGGTGTCGCTGCCTAGGCCAGCATTTTCTCTGCATATCCATAATTGCTCTTGAGAGTGGTGGTGAGCTGCCTTCCTGAACCGCTGCAGTCCACGTGGCCGAGATACACCCACAGTGCTGTTAGTAAAGGCGTTAGTGTTGAACGTGGTGGATGAGGTGTTAATCAAGTGGAATACTTGGTCCTGGATGGTATCCATCCTCCTCATTGTGGTTGAAGCTGCACTCATCCTTGCAAGCGGAGAGTATTCTAGCTCACTCCTGGGGTGAAATTCTCCGGTATCGGCACGATGTCCGCCGACCGGCGCCAAAAACGGCGCAAATCAGTCGGGCATCTCGCCGCCCCAAAGGTGCGGAATCCTCCGCATCTTGGGGGGCTGTAGAAGCCAAGTATTTACTTGGCTTCTACAGGGGCCCAGCCCTAACCTTGAGGGGCTAGGCCCGCGCCGGACTGATTTCCGCCCCGCCAGCTGGCGGAAAAGGCCTTTGGTGCCCCACCAGCTGGCGCAGAAATAACATTGCCGGGCGGCGCATGCGCGGGAGCATTAGCGGCCGCTCACGGCAACCTCGCGCATGCGCTGTGGAGGGAGTCTCCTCCGCCTCCGCCATGGTGGACACCGTGGAGAAGGCGGAAGGAAGAGAGTGCCCCCACGGCACAGGCCCGCCCGCGGATCGGTGGGCCCCGATCACGGACCAAGCCACCGTGGGGGCACCCCCCCGGGGCCAGATCGCCCCGCGCCCTCCCCCAGGACCCCGGAGACCGCCTTGTCCCACCGGTAAGAGAGGTGGTTTAATCCACGCCGGCGGGACAGGCATCCTAGCAGCGGGACTTCGGCCCATCCGGGCCGGAGAATCGCGGGCGGGGGGGCCCGCCAACCAGCGCGATTCCCATCCCCTGCCGAATCTCCGGTGCCGGAGAATTCGGCAACCGGCGGGGGCGGGATTCACGCCAGCCCCCGGCGATTCTCCGACCTGGCGGGGGGTCGGAGAATCTCGCCCCTGATTTGTGCCTCGTAGATGTTGCACAGACACTGACGAGTCAGAAGGTGAGTTACTCTCCACAGAATTTCCAGCCTCTGACCTGCTCTTTCTTCCATTGTGTTTGCACTCAATCCATCCGTCCTCTTGCAGGACATGATGAGCTACAATAGGATAGAGAGAAGACAGGAGGTGGAATGGCAGAGCTGGAACACCTCACACAATTGGAGCAGCAGGCTGCTCAGCTGGCAGGGAAGGACAGAGACTTCTCCTACGCCAATGGGGAGCTTGGTCACCCTTAACAATGCAGTGAGGAAGCAGAGACTTTGAACAATAGCGTGTGTGATGTCTGTAAAATCCATGCCAGCTTATGCAGTCATTCATTCTCTCTGTTTTCCATTCCAGGTGCCAGCAGTAAGAGGGGGAGGCCAGCCTCCTCCAGTGAAGAAAGTTCCAGCCCTCAGGCACTAGGATGAAGAAGACCCGTTCACACCTGCCGAACCATCATTGTTTTCAATTGCGCCCTCCACTGATGCAGAGACACACACATTAGTAGTTCATAGTTTGAGAGTAAACTCTGGGCCACTCACTGCTGGTCACTGAACTGACAGGTCTTCACAGTAGCAGGTGGAGACAGTGAGAGCGAGAGGTCTGGCACTCAGAGGACTGCGGGAGAACAGGCCCCTGTAGAGACCGAGTCAGATGAGAAGCCTGTGCAATTGGCCCTTGGACAGATACTGCAAGTTCAAAGAGATGCAGGGGAACATCAGGCAGAGCTGTTAGAGACCTGCAATGGAGTGGCATGAGAGTTAGTGACTCTGACAGGCGGACGCTTTGAGGTCTCCATGTTATGGGCGGCGGCTGCCCTGGAGTCAGGTCCAGCAGAATGTACAGTTTCTAACTCTGACTGAAGCCGATAGCAAATGGCTCAGAGTGAATGGGAGCTCTACACCTTGCTCGTTGTAATGAGAACTGTCTGGGCCAGGCCAGCTAGTGTGTGGGTTTCACAATACAGTGAAGATTTCAAAAGCCCAAAGCTCTCCTAAAGTCTCCAAATGATTATTTAGGTTTTTTTCAGTTGTCCAGTTGTGCTGACGCACCCAAGAAGATCCTCCTGCCACTTTAACCTTTTTGCAGTTGGACAACAAGGGTGTTGCTTTCCAGGTGAGCTTCCTTCACTTGGAAACACAGTGGTTAGCACTGTTGCTTCACAGTGCCAGGGACCCGGGTTCGGTTCACGCTTGCATCACGGTCTGTGCGGAGTCTGCACCTTCTCCCTGTGTCTGCGTGGGTTTCTACCGGGTGCTCCGGTTTCCTCCCACAAGTCCCGTAAAACATGCTTGTTATGTGAATTGGACATTCTGAATTCTCCCCCTGTGTACCTTAACAGGTGCCAGAGTGTGGTGACTAGGAGATTTTCACAGTAACTTCATTGCAGTGTTAATGTAAGGCTACTTGTGACAATAATAACGATCATTATTATTTTACCCAAGCCCTATCATCCACAAATTAAACCTCCATCACAACTGACCCACTCCCAATGTGGCCTTTACTGTCCCCTCTGTAATCTTTGCACCTCCCCATCACCCTGGACCTGATAACTATTAACCTGCACATGCCTTCCTTTCCAAAGAGCCCAAACCAGTCACAATGCCCATGCCCACCCTGACCCTATACACTCCTTTCATTCATGCCAACATTCCTGTACCCTCCAGTGACTCTCCTGATGAGAACTGCACCTACCACTCGCTAGCACATGCCACTTCCGCCTCTCACTGTCACTATCCTTTGTCTCCATCAACACCCTCTTTTCTCCTCCAGGACTTCCCGCTTCCCAGCTAACAGAATCCCGACAATGCAGAAGGAAGCCATTCGGCCGATCGAGTCTGCTCTGACCCTCTGAAAGAGTACTCCACCCAATCCCACTTTCCTGCCCTATCCCAATAACCTCTTAACCTAACCTACACATCCCTGGACACAAAGGGGAATTAGCATGGCTAATTCACCTAACCTGCATATCTTTGGACTGTGGGAGGAATTTGGAGGAAATGCATGCAGACATGGGGAAAATGGGCAAACTCATCACAGAAAGTCACCCAAGGCTGGAATTGAACCCAGGTCCCTGGAGCTGTGAGGCAACAGTGCTAACCACAGTGCCGCCCTACCCGCCTTTCATCTGACTTTCCCACTCACACCCCCTCTTCCCGGTTCACACCCCTCTCTTCATGCCTTAAACACCTCTCTTCCCCCCCCCTCCCCGTCCCCACTGTATACCATCTCCTGCAGTCCTCACCAATGGTGCAGGAAGTAGTGTTAAGTCCCATCAGTCTCCCTCACCCGATGCTCAGCACATCTGTTAAGTCGGGTAACGGAATGATTTAACTTCCCGCTGGCAGGGCGGAAGATTTTACAGGGACACAAGATTCCAGCCTATTGGCCTGGTGGTGAGCATTCATGAGATCTTCAGCAGGAAAGCCATTAATTTGCCATAAAAGTCAGGAGAACACAATTCCGATCTGATTTCCCAATATTAGGAAACGGATTTTTTTTTTTAATAAACATTTTATTGAGGTACTTTTGGTCTTGTAACAACACAATAAACAATGTACATGAAACTATAAACATAGTGCAAAAGCCGTCTCCCTCCCTTACAGGTCCCACCTTTATTAACCCCCTACTCTAAGCTAAACTAACACCCCTCCCCCCCTTCGGCTGACGATTAATTTTCCGCGAAGAAGTCGACGAACGGTTGCCACCTCCGGGTGAACCCTAATGGTGATCCTCTCAAGGCGAACTTGATTTTCTCCAAACAGAGAAAGCTAGCCATGTCCGATAGCCAGGTCTCTGACTTCGGGGGCTTTGAGTCCCTCCAAGCTAATAGTATCCGTCTCTGGGCTACCAGGGAAGCAAAGGCCAGACCGTCTGCCCGTTTCTCCTCCTGGATTCCATGGTCTTCCGTCACCCCGAAAATCGCCACCTCTGGACTCAGTGCCACCCTTGTTTTTAACACCGTGGGCATGACATCTGCAAACCCCTGCCAAAATCCCCCAAGCTTCGGACATGCCCCGAACATGTGGACATGGTTCGCTGGTCCTCCCGCACATCTTGCACACCTGTCTTCCACCCCAAAGAATCTGCTCATCCGGTCCACTGTCATGTGAGCCCGGTGAACAACCTTAAATTGTATCAGGCTGAGCCTGGCACATGTTGCGCACCCACCCTCTGGAAACTACCCTGTCCTGAATCCCCCTTAGCGGTAGGAGCGCGAAGGTTGACACCTGTTTACGTAGGAAGTCCCGCCCCTGCAGATACCTGAATTTGTTTCCCCTCGCCAACCCAAACTTCTCCTCCAGCATCCTCATACTCGGAAAGCTCCCCTCTAGAAACATATCCCCCATCCTCTCAATCCCTGCTCTCCGCCATATCCGGAACCCCTCATCCATACTTCCCGGGGCAAACAGGTGATTATTACAGATTGGGGACCAGACCGATGCTCCCTCTGCTCCCACAGGTCTCCTCCATTGTCCCCAGACTCTCAGGGCCGCCACCACCACGGGGCTGGTGGAGTACCGTGCCGGCAGGAATGGCAGAGGCGTGGTTACCAATGCCCCCAGACTGGTGCCCTTGCATGAAGCCGCCTCCACACGCTCCCATGCCGACCCCTCCCCCACCACCCACTTCCTGATCATGGCTATATTCGCCGCCCAGTAATAGTCACTAAAATTTGGCAGCGCCAACACGCCCTCTCCGACTCCGCTCAAGCATTACCTTCCTTACTCGCAGGGTCTTGACCGCCCAAACAAAGCCAGAGATCACTCTGTTGACCCGTTTAAAAAAGGACCATGGAGACATTGAAACACGAACAGGAATCTCGGGGGCACGGTCATCTTCACCGTCTGCACCCTCCCAGCTAATGACAACGGGAGCGCGTCCCATCTCCGAAAATCGTCCTTCATTTGGTCCACTGGCCGGGCCAGATTTAATTTATGCAGCCGGTCCCATTCCCGGGCCACGTGAATGCCTGGTACGTAAAGCTTCCCCCTACGAATCTAAACGGCAGTTCCCCCAATCGCCTCTCCTGTCCCCTCGCCTGGACCGCAAACATCGCACTTTTCCCCATATTTAGCTTATACACCGAAAACTGGCCAAATTTCCCTAAAATCCTCATGATTTCTTCCATCCCCTTAATGGGTCCAATATGTACAGAAGCAGGTCGTCTGCATAGAGCGGGACTCCGTGCTCCAACCACCCCCCCCCCCCCAGACAAGCCCCTTCCAGCCCCTTGAGGCTCTCAGAGCAATTGCCAATGGCTCTATAGCTAGCGCGAACAACAGTGGGGAGAGGAGGTATCCCTGTCTCGTCCCCCAGTGCAGTGTAAAATAGTCCGATGTTGTCCTATTCGTCCGTACGCTTGCCATTGGAGCCTGATACAGCAACCTGACCCAGTCAATAAAGCCCCGCCCAAATCCGAACCATCCCAGTACCTCCCACAGATAATCCCATTCTACCCGATCAAAAGCCTTTTCTGCATCAATTGCGATCACTGCATCATGATCACATTTAACAACCTTCTTATATTGGCCACCAACTGCCTTCCCTTAACAAACCCAGTCTGGTCCTCCCCAATAACGACCAGAACACAAATCCTCAATCCTGGAGGACAATATTTTAGCCAGCAGTTTGGCATCTACATTGAACAGGGATATCGGCCTGCAGGACCCACACAGTTCTGGGTTCTTGTCCCGCTTCAGAATCAGCAAAATCGTGGCCTGTGACATCGTCGGGGGGTAGCACCATTCTTTCCCTTGGGCTGTTTAGCACAGGGCTAAATCGCTGGCTTTCAAAGCAGACCAAGGCAGGCCAGCAACATGGTTCAATTCCCGTAACAGCCTCCCTGAACTGGCGCGGAATGTGGCGACTAGGGGCTTTTCACAGTAACTTCATTTGAAGCCTACTTGTGACAATAATCGATTTTCATTTCATTTTGAACATCCTGATCAATACCGGCCCCAATATCCCAGAGAACTTTTTATAAAACTCCACTGGGTACCCGTCCGGCCCCGGGGCTTTACCCGCCTGCATGGCCTTCAGACCCTCCACTATCTCTTCCAACCCGATCCGGGCCCCAATCTACCAGCTCCCCGTGCACCTTTGGGAAATTCAGACCCCCAAGAAGTGCTTCATCCCCTCCGGCCCCGTAGGGGGTTCCGACCTGTACATCCTACTGTAGAAATCCCTAAACACCATATTCACCCCTGCTGAATCTCCAACCAGTTTCCCATCTCCGTCATTTACTTCCCCTATCTCCCTGGCTGCCTCCATCTTTCTAAGCTGAAGTGCAAGCATTCTGCTGGCCTTCTCTCCACACTCATTGATCGCCACCCTCGCCTTTCTCAGCTGCTCCACCGCCCTCCCTGTGGTTAACAAGCCAAACTCCGCCTGTAGCCTCCGCCGTTCCCTTAAAAGCCCTGCCTGTGGGGTCTCCGCATTCCTCCTATCGATTTGTATTATCTCCTTAGCCAATCGGTCCGTCTCTGTCCTGTCCACCTTCTCCCTATGGGCCCGCACCGAGATCAGCTCCCCTCTGACCACCGCCTTCAGTGCTTACACCATCGCTGCTGAAATTTCCCCCGTGTCGTTGACCTGCAGGTAGTTCTGAATACATTGCCTCAGCCGCTCGCACACCGCTTCGTCAACCGAAAGTCCCACATTTAACCTCCAGTGCGGGCGCTGGTTACTGTCTTTACTAACCTGCAGGTCAACCCAGTGTGGAACATGGTCTGAGATTGTGATCACCGAGTACCCAGTGTCCACCACCCCTGCCAGTAAGGCCCTGCTCAATATAAAGAAATCGATCCGGGAGTACACTTTAGGCACGTGTGAGTAGGAGATCTCCTTCACCCTCTGCTGCCCAAATCTCCATAGATCCACACCCCCCATCTGCTCCATGAACCCTCTTAGTTCCTTTGCCATTGCTGGCACCCTGCCCGTTTTTGAGCTTGACCGGTCCAAGCCAGGGTCAATAACGGTGTTAAAGTCTCCTACCATGACCAACCTGTGCGAGTCCAGGTCCGGTATCTTCCCCAGCATCCTCTTTATCAACTCCACATCATTCCAATTTGGCGCGTACACATTTACTAATACCACCTGCACCCCCTCCAGTTTCCCACTGACCATAATGTACCGACCTCCCACATCCGAGACTATTCTACTCGCTTCAAACACCACCTCCTTATTGATCAGGATCACGACCCCTCTAGTCTTTGAGTCTAGTTCCAAGTGAAAGACCCGACTGACCCAGCCTTTCCTCAATCTAATCTGATCAGTTACTCGAAGGTGTGTCTCCTGCAACATTACCACGTCCGCCTTCAATCCCCTAAGATGTGCGAACACACGTGTCCTCTTGACCGGCCCATTTAACCCTCGAACATTCCAGGTGATCAGCCTAGTTGAGGGGCTCATTGCCCACCCCCTCCGCCAATCAGCCATCTCCTTTTTGGGCCTGCCTCCAGCCCATGCTCCGCGCCTCCACCAGTCTGCCCCCAGGCAGCCTCCGCCCCCAACCTCCTCTCTGTCCCTTGGCACAAGTCCCTCCCTCGTCAGCAGAACATTTTCCCCCCCTCCCCCCCCCCCCCACAATAACAACACTCTGTAACCCAACACCTTTAATAAACCGAACATATGCACACCCCCCACTGCGCCTCCGTGAGCTAGCCCGCCCAGCCAGCTTGGTGGCCCCCGGATAGTCTCTCCTATTGTTCCCTTCCCCCCCTCCCCCCCCGCTCATGTAACACACTCCAATATCAAACAATTCCCACACAATTGCCCGACAGAAAAACACCAAAATCTAAACAAGCACACTTCCATCCCCCAACAGTGCAAATGAAAACCTTAACTCACTCAGCTCTGCCACTGGTCCCAAATCAACACAGAAGGCATTACAAACAGCTTCAACAAAACGAAAAACGAGAAACTTTTTTTTAAAAGAACAGAGAAACAAAAAGAAAAAAAACCATGGAACATTGCAGCAAAGTTCCAAAGTTCTCAGTCCACCACCAGTCCGTTCCTTTTCACGAAGTCCAGCACGTCCTCAGGCGACTCAAAATAAAAGTGCTGTTCCTCGTACGTGACCCTGAGGCGGGTCGGATAAAACAGGCCAAACTTCACCTTTTTCTTAAAAAGGATCGACCTAATCTGGTTGAAGCCTGCTCTTCTCCTGGCCACCTCCACACTCAGGTCTTGGTAGACCTGCAGGATACTATTGTCCCATCTACAGCTCCGCGTCTGCTTGGCCCACTGTAGAATGCGCTCCTTATCCAAGTACCTGTGGAAGCTCACCACCGTTTCCCTCGGGGAGTCTCCCGTTCGCGGCTTCCTCGTGAGTGCTCTGTGAGCCCTGTCCACCTCCAAGGGCCGGGAGAATGCCCCATCTCCCAGCAGCTTCTCAAACATATCTGCGATGTATGCCCCAGCAACCGCTCTTTCGGACTCCTCCGGGAGCCCAACGATTCTCAACTTCTGCCGGCCGGACCTATTCTCTAGGTCCTCCACCTTCTCCAGGAGCTTCTTCTGCTGGTCTCTCAGCATCCCCACCTCCAACTCCACCGCAGTTTGATGTTCCTCCTGCTCAGCCAGCGCCTTCTCCACCTTCTGGATCGTTGATCTTGGGCTTCCAATCTAAGCTCCAGCCGTTCAATCGACTCTTTTATCGAGTCCAAGCAGTCCCGTTTCTGCTTAGCAAAGCCTTCCTGAATAACTTGCACCAGCTGCTCCGTTGACCGCTGGGTCGACAAACCAGAGGTCCGGCCCTCTGCCATGCTGTCTCCTGCTGCAGCTTCAGCCCAAGCCTTCTCTGTCTTTCTGTTTCTGCCTTTCCGAGCACTTCTAGTCCTTCTCTCCATGCACTGATGTGGGAATTCAGTACACAATTGCCTCTGTCTTCAGTTTTACAATTCAAGTCTGGTAGAAAATCGGGGGAAAAGGTCCAAAGTCCGACCCGAGCGGGAGCCACCAAATGTGCGACCTACTCCTTCATAGCCGCCACCGGAGGTCTCAGGAAACTGATTTTTGTACTCCAGCCACATCTTCCACCCCCACCCACCATGATTTTTCACTGACATCAGATGGGGAAGATTCCGCTTATTGTCCCTTAACTAGATGGTAAGGTAGCAGAATGGTTATATAACTCAACCAGTGTTCTACAAGCTTGGACTAATTCTTCAGAGAAAGTGAGGTTAAATCCCATTCTAGCAATTTAAAAATGTTTAATTAAGCTGATGTCAGTAAAAGTAACCATGAAGCTGTCAAACTCTCAAAAAATTTGACTGTTTCATTAATGTCCTTTGGAGAAGGAATCCTACTGTCTTTATCCAGTCCAATGTCAATATGCTTGACTCTTGACTGTCTTGTGAAGTGACACAGCATACCACTCAGTTATTGCAAACTGTTACAAAGAATAACCTCACCACATAGGCTGCAGCAGTTATAGAAGGTGGCCCATCATCACCTTCTCAAAATAAACTCGGGATGTGCAACTCATGTGCCCTTGGCAGTGACGAAAATCCCAAGATTTAATTAAAATAGACTTTCCAATGAAGACATTACATGTTAAAAAATGGTGTCTCTCACAGTGACACCCAAGTAGGCACTTGGGCTAAAATTCCAATTAGCCTGATCCATCAAATGAATTGTGGCAGATAAAAACTGCGGATGCTGGAATCTGAAACCAAAACAGAAAATGCAGGTCTGACAGCATCTGTGGAGAGAAAAGGGAGCTTTCGAGTCTAGTTGACTCTTTGTCAAAGCTGGCAGAGCTGATCATTAGTGTCCAAATGGGGAGATCTGGACCTGAGCATTTCAATAGCTTCTACCCAAAATAATGGCCACCGCTTTGGCATAGTGCTATGTTTCTCTGATGGGCTAAAGGAAGAATTTACAGTGAGTTCATCTTCATATTTCATTGGAGTAAGTAGGGCCATATCGGAGGTGATTTGATCCCTTCCAAGATTATTTATCTCTCACTATGAAAGTCTTCAGCCCATGCCGAGGACCTTAGCTGGACTCATTAGAAGTGGACAACGGTTTAACAGAGGTCTTTAAAGTGCTAACTGAGTGGAATTCAAAGGGACGCCCGCACCCAGATATACGTTCTTGTTAACGGACCAGCGAACGGAAGACTTTCTGTGCTTCTCGACGGAAAGCATATGTAGAGCAGAAGCATATTGGATGCCTGACAGAAATGGATTCTACCCCATTTCTAGTCCTCCGATTGATCTACCCAGTTTATTCTTGAAGTCCGATTGGAACTTCAGAGCCTTTTGTTTCTATGTAAACAGATTGATTCATAACAAAGTTGGAATCTCAGTTCTGAGTATTGTGTTTGAAAGTAGGATTAAGGCAAGGGGAATCTCATGACAAATATCTATTTTGGCAATGCATGTGCATTTACACTCTTACCCTGCTACTTTCAACTTGGTGCTGTATTGACTTAACTTTCATCCATTACTTGAGATACATTCCTCTGTTTTTTGTTGCATGTGCAGGCAAAAGCTTCCGCAGTGGCGAAATGGAGCTTTCTGAACCCCCCCCGCTGAATTTTGTCAGGGGGCAGTCTTCAATGATGGGAATCATCGATTGGGGTGCACCACAGCTGCAGTCTGGGTTCCCTTCAAGGCCTCACTTGTGCCGACCTGCTGCACAAAGGCCTTGGTCAGTGCGGAAATGGTTGAGGAATGCCCAATGTTGGGGTGGCAAGTTGAAGCTGGGTGGACAGGGTGTGGGATCTGTGACAAGGAAGTGCTTTTTAGTGATGACGCGGAGGTTCTATTCCTGCTGCTGTTGTTCCTTAGCATGGTGGTCTTAGCCATTCAGCCTGGTGCGATGGGAGGCGAGCAGCAGATGGATTGGTAGTCCTTGTGTCGCGGCAGGCTTGGGCTGATGTAAACATTCTCCAGGTGTTTCCCTGTTGCAATCTCCCTCCTTTTGTGAGGGGGTGGGATGTTGCTCAGGACTGGGAGCCAGGGGAGTTTGAGTTGATCAGAGGGTACCCGAGATTATGTACACTGTTGTGTTGAGCTGGCTATCTACAAGACAAGTAAGGGATGAGTTGTACATACTGGTGTACGGTACTCTGCAGTTGAGTAGATGCTGGCAAGAGCTGAGGCCCTTAAGGTTTAAGCATCTGCATGCCATGGAGAGACAGCAAGTTTGCTGAGGAGTTTGTTTCATATCTTGATCATTGCTGCTGTCTTGCACAGATATTTTCTGTATGTCAATATTTGATCAAGTATAATATCATACAACCGTAGAAAAGTTACAGCACAGAAAGAGACAATTCGGCCCATCTTGTCCATGCAAGCCCGAGGGTACCCAGGTTTCATTTCTCATCCCACCACCCTGCCCACAGCCCTGTAGCTTAGAGCACTTAAGGTGCAGATCCAGGTACCTTTTAAAAGAATTTAGGATCTCTGCCTCCACCACCAACTCGGGCAGCGAATTCCAGACTCCGACTTCCCTCTGCGTAAAAAAGTTAGTCCTCATGTCCCCTCTACACCTTCTGCCACTTATCTTGAATCTATGTCCCCTGGTTCTAGAATTCTCTGCTAAGGGAAACAATTTTATCCTGTCCACTCTATCTCTTCCCCTCATAATTTTGTACACCTCATTCAAGCCACCACACAGCCTTCATTGTTCCAAGCAAAATAACCCCAACCAATCCAATCTCTCCTCGTAGCCACACTTTTCTAGCCCTGGTAACATTCTTGTAAACCTCTTCTGCACTCTCTCTGGAGCAATTACGCCCTTCCTGTAATGCGGTGACCAGAATTGCCCACAATACTCCAGTGTGGCCTCACCAGTGTCTTACATATTGACAAAGAGAAGATGCTGTGGACAGAATCGCAAAGGGAATGTAAATCATGGTAAATGGTAGTGATTAAGGTGAAGAAGGGTGTGGTACATTAATAGATTAGAATGTGTTAATGGCAGAACAAAGATTAACGGTGTGTCAAAGGACAATTAGGAAGAGAGAACAGATGGCCCTAGTGGGGTGGTGTGTGGGAACACAGTGAGGGAAAAATGGACCAATTAAAAATGCATTGGTAGAAATAAAAATGGGGTGAAGGTGGAGGAAAGAGTTCACAGCTTGAAGTTGTTGAACTCAATGTTAGGTCCGGAAGGCTGTAACGTCCCTAATCTTCGTCAGTCTCCACCTATCGCAGGCCCTTTATCCAGCCCCACTGCTCAATTCACCCGCTGCCCAACAACAACAGTATAAATCTGATCATATTTCCAGTTCTCTCTAGCTCTGAAAAAGAATCACACAGACTTGAAACGTCAGCTCCCTTCTCTCTCCACAGATGCTGTCAGACCTGCTGAGATTGCCCAGTATTTTCTGTTTTTGCAACACCGTTGTTTAGTGTTGCCTCTAGTTAGAAAATGTCCAAGCCGGAGAAGCAGATATCATCAGCATGGATTAACCTCCGAGACAGGGTTGGAGGCAGATCGTTGAAGTAGAGATTGAAACGGGTTGAGTTTAGAACCGCTCACTGGGGAAGCCCGTTTCCTCCAGGCGCTTGTCTCATCACCTATGCACACCCTGAACCATCTATCTCTGACTAATAGTTTGGTGGCATCAGTAACCAATGGAGGGAGGACCCTTGAGATTTTAACAATGACACCAGTGTGCCAGACCATGTCATGTGCTGCAGTGAGATCGAGAAAGATAGTGCCTGTTTTGAGGTTATATACAAAGGCATTTTCAATGATGGTGGTTAGGGCAAGGACCTGGCCGCAAGTGCTTCACCCTCACCGAAAGCCAGCTTGTTCAGCTTTCAAGATGTTCTCTCCCTCTGGCTCTATCAGCTGTAAGATGCGATGATCTAAGACCTTGCAGCACACGGAGAGCAGAGATATGGGTCAGCAGTTTGAAGGTAAGTTTGGGTCTTTGCCTTGTTCTGGGTGGCTGATGAATTTGGACATGCGCCAGCATTCAGGCAGTGTTTCTTTGCAAAGAACCCTTGCAAGGAATTGAGCCAACCAGCAGTGGGCACGAGGGCCAAGGCTTTTGAGGAACTCAGGAAGAGTGTTGTCAAAGCCGACAGCAGTGCAAGGATTGATTTTTTTGTAGCATGTTATCCAACTCCACTGCAGTGAAGGGTTCAGGGCATGATTTGGAATTCTAATGACTTCCAAAGGCTCTCCACTCAGTCTTGATTTGTTTTTTCCACTTCTTTCCCCAGAGGTGCCTTTCCCATATGGAAGAAATGGGACACTACTTTATTGGCATTTACAGATGTTGAGCCTGGTGCCAGTGTTTTAGGGCTGCTCCAAGGTGGTGTGGGAGCCTCCAGCAATCCTGGCTGGAACAGGTGATGTTCAAGTTTCTGGTGGTCTCTCCCACCTACCTCAGCGGGCAAAGCCCAAGGATCAGATACATCTGGGTCACCAGTTTCCTTGTAGCATTGAAGATGAGAAGCACATTCTCTGTGGTATTGAGATGAATGCCTTTCAAACTTGTAGTGATGTAAAAATCCTCAGTGACTAGTAGAAAATATATACACTTCTAGCATGCCCTATCCATTATTTGATCCAAGGATTTGATCCACCATAGTGTGTGATTTTTCCATCTGCAAATATTTCTTCATGTTTATCAACAGGTAAAAATTCATACAAACATATAAACATGCAAATTAGGAGCAGGCAACTCGGCCCTTCGAGCCTGTCCAGTCACCCAGTCTCATCCAAGCTGTTCTGCCATTCAATAGATCCCATATTCCTGTCAACCCTTGTAACCTTTCACCCCCATTGTCAATCAAGAGTCTATCTAGCTCTACCTTAAAAATATCCAAAGACTCTTCTTCCACTGCCTTTTGAGGAAGAGAGTTCCAGAGACTCATGACCATCGAAGAGAGAAAATTCCTCCTCATTTCAGTCTTAAATGTGCAACTCTTTGGGCGGAATTCTCCGACCCCCCCCCCCGGACCCCTGGCCGGGTCAGAGAATCGCCGTGGCGCCGCGCGAATCATGCCACGCCGCCCCGATGCCGGGACGCGATTCTCCACAGAGAGGAGAATCGGCGCCACTGGGGCCGGCTTGGTTGGCGTGCCGTCGGTTGGGGTATGCGCCAACTCTCCAGCCCGGGCAGGCATGCCAATTCTCTGGCCCGGATGGGCCAAGCAGCCGTCAACAAAAAGTCGAGTCCCACCGGCGCTGTTCTAACATCCTCTGAGCCGGCGGGACCTTGGCGTTGAAGGGTCCGTGGGGGGCCTGTGGGGAGAAGGGGGTTCCGACCTTGGGGGGGGGGGGGGCCGACCTGGGGGGGGGCCTCCGTAGTGGCCTGGCCCGTGATCGGGCCCCACTTATCGGTGGGCCGGCCTCTCTGTCTGGGGACCTCCTTTCCTCCGCGTTGGCTCCTGTAGCCCTGCGCCATTTGGCATCGGGGCCGGGCCCAACTGTGCATGCACGGACCCCGCGGCACCGAGTTCACACCGAACCCGGTCCCTGGCGAGAGATGGGAGATGATTTCCCAATTGAGTTTGAGAATTAGCTACCATGCTTTGGTAATCTTGATTTGGAGGCTGGATGAATCAGATTCTATGAAGCACAACACATCTTGTCTGCGAGGCCAGGGGACGCTAGAGCCCACCGATCACTGGTCCTATTTTTTCCGTTTCTCAATGATCTTTGTGAGGGGTTAGAGGTGGCCGAGTAGGTCATTCATTCCCCTTGGTCAGGTCCTGTGCTGTGGACCATCTGGGTGTAGGGAAGACAGCATAGTGGAAGCGGTGGTGTCTCGTGCTTCGATTGATAGAATCCTTGAGAGATCGTGCAGAGTGCTCAATGATCCTGCTTTATCCTTTGGCATCTCGTGCAACTTAGAAGATGTCTTTATCTGGAAGTTTAGCCGACAGTTCTTCTATAGTCCTGATCGTTACTCCCTGTTGATCATGTTGTTGACTTTTTGTAAATCAATGTCTTTTTTCCTGTAGGGGAGTGCGAAGTGTGAGGGTGATGGCCTGTGCCATTGATTATCCTCATCTTATTACCCTGTGTGAGCAAGATCAGTTTGAGTCACTGATAGAAAATATGAATTGTACACAGTTTTACTCCTTTTGGTTATTCTGTCATATAAGCCTTGTGGTTGCGGGGAGTGCTTTTTTGTCACTCTCTTGCCTTGTTTATGAAGAAGACGAATGGAGCCAGGGCGGAGTGAAGGATGGATGGATAGGGTTGGTAGGATTAATTCAGTCCTCAGAGATTGAAGATAGTGCCCTCACCATCCTCGCCGCCCAGTTAGAGCTGATCAGTTCGGGATTTTCCTTTTGGATTTAGATTTTCTTTCAATTAAGAATCCGGGTCTTCATCCTTCTTTGGGTAGAGATTGTATCCTGGGAGGATCGTTTTCCATCTGTCTCCTTCCTGAAGTTGAATTTTTCCTTTCCTCTGTTAGGGTCTCTCTTCATGTTCTTCCGCTGGGCTATTGTGGTGGTAGGGTTGTTGAGGAGGGAGGTTGCTCTGGATATCTTTTCTGTGATGGTGGTCGCTTTGAACTAGGCTGCGTGTCCCCGCTTTGGGGGTTCTTTTCTCCTTTTCTTCTTGGGGGTGGCAAGGTGACACAGTGATTAGCACTGCTGCCTCACAGCGCCAGGTAACCAGGTTCGATTCCGCCCTTGGGTGACTGTCTGTGTGGAGTTTGCACGTTCTCCCCGTGTCTGCTCCGATTTCCTCTCACAAGTCTCGAAAGTCGTGCTGTTAGGTGAATTGGACATTCTGAATTCTCCCCGTGTACCCAAACAGGCGCCGGAGTGTGGCGATGAGGGGCTTTTCACAGTAACTTCACTGCAGTGTTAATGTAAGCCTACTTGTGACAATAATAAATATTATTATTACTCTTCCTGAGTGGTACCCACCCCTTCCCCCTCCCCCCCCTTCCCCCTCCCCCCCCTTCCCCCTCCCCCCCCTTCCCCCTCCCCCCCCACCCCTTCCCCCTCCCCTTCCCCCTCCCCCCCCACCCCTTCCCCCTCCCCCCCACCCCTTCCCCCTCCCCCCCCCACCCCTTCCCCCTCCCCCCCCACCCCTTCCCCCTCCCCCTCCTCCTCCTCCCAGGCTGAATAATTATCCTCTTATGGTGCGTTGCCCTGGATGGGGTTGGAAATGGATATGGCACGACGGGGGTGCAGGATTTTGAGTGTGGTGGAGGACCTGGGGGTATCGTTTCTTATGTGTCGGCTGGTGCTGAGCTAGGCCAGGCTCAGTGCTGTGGCTGTTGCCCATAGGTGCTCGGGATGTTTTCTTGTCTCTCTGGTGCAGGGAGGGGTCAGGTTCGGTTTCTTGGTGGATATCCTGATGTTTCTCCTGGCAAGTGCGGGGGGGGAGGTCATGGGGTGGCTCACCCTCTTGTAGATTGAACAGTTTGTTCTCTCCTTCACTGGGTGTGTGTTGTCATCTGGAGGGAGGCTCGGGTAGGTCTGGTTTCTTTCATTTTTCTTTTCCACCTTGGGAGGCCCTGCAGGCTCGACCATAGTCTGAATATGTTATTATTGTTTTCATTCCTCTTTCCACCTCCTCCCTTTATAATTGTGGTTCTTACCTGGGCCTGCCTGTCTTCTGGGCTTTAGTTGTATTGTGTAGTATGAATGTAACTCCCTGTAGTTCTGGGATTTCCATGTATTTTCTTTTGTTTTTGCAAGGGTGGGAATGACAAATCCATTCCTGGCTCCAACATAGGTGCAGGTGGTCTGGAATTCAGAAAGAGGAGGCTCTGATAGGTCATTGATGCCATTGGCGCAGCTGGAATTGAGGGGGACACATATAAAACAAAGAACAAAACAAAGAACAAAGAAATGTACAGCACAGGAACAGGCCCTTCGGCCCTCCAAGCCCGTGCCGACCATACTGCCCGACTAAACTACAATCTTCTACACTTCCTGGGTCCGTATCCTTCTATTCCCATCCTATTCATATATTTGTCAAGATGCCCCTTAAATGTCCCTATCGTCCCTGCCTCCACTACCTCCTCCGGTAGTGAGTTCCAGGCACCCACTACCCTCTGCGTAAAAAACTTGCCTCGTACATCTACTCTAAACTTTGCCCCTCTCACCTTAAACCTATGCCCCCTAGTAATTGACCCCTCTACCCTGGGGAAAAGCCTCTGACTATCCACTCTGTCTATGCCCCTCATAATTTTGTATACCTCTATCAGGTCGCCCCTCAACCTCCTTCGTTCCAGTGAGAACAAACCGAGTTTATTCAATCGCTCCTCATAGCTTATGCCCTCCATACCAGGCAACATTCTGGTAAATCTCTTCTGCACCCTCTCTAAAGCCTCCACATCCTTCTGGTAGTGTGGCGACCAGAATTGAACCCTATACTCCAAGTGTGGCCTAACTAAGGTTCTATACAGCTGCAACATGACTTCCCAATTCTTATACTCAATGCCCCGGCCAATGAAGGCAAGCATGCCGTATGCCTTCTTGACTATCTTCTCCACCTGTGTTGCCCCTTTCAATGACCTGTGGACCTGTACTCCTAGATCTCTTTGACTTTCAATACTCTTGAGGGTTCTACCATTCACTGTATATTCCCTACCTGCATTAGCCCTTCCAAAATGCATTACCTCACATTTGTCCTGGTTAAACTCCATCTGCCATCTCTCCGCCCAAGTCTCCAGACAATCTAAATCCTGCTGTATCCTCAGACAGTCCTCATCGCTATCCGCAATTCCACCAACCTTTGTGTCGTCTGCAAACTTACTAATCAGACCAGTTACATTTTCCTCCAAATCATTTATATATACTACAAAGAGCAAAGGTCCCAGCACTGATCCCTGTGGAACACCACTGGTCACAGCCCTCCAATTAGAAAAGCATCCCTCCATTGCTACCCTCTGCCTTCTATGGCCTAGCCAGTTCTGTATCCACCTTGCCAGTTCACCCCTGATCCCGTGTGACTTCACCTTTTGTACTAGTCTACCATGAGGGACCTTGTCAAAGGCCTTACTGAAGTCCATATAGACAACATCTACTGCCCTACCTGCATCAATCATCCTAGTGACCTCCTCGAAAAACTCTATCAAGTTAGTGAGACACGACCTCCCCTTCACAAAACCGTGCTGCCTCTCACTAATACGTCCATTTGCTTCCAAATGGGAGTAGATCCTGTCTCGAAGAATTCTCTCCAGTAATTTCCCTACCACTGAAGTAAGGCTCACCGGCCTGTAGTTCCCGGGATTATCCCTGCCACCCTTCTTAAACAGAGGAACAACATTGGCTATTCTCCAGTCCTCCGGGACATCCCCTGAAGACAGTGAGGATCCAAAGATTTCTGTCAAGGCCTCAGCAATTTCCTCTCCAGCCTCCTTCAGTATTCTGGGGTAGATCCCATCCGGCCCTGGGGACTTATCTACCTTAATATTTTTTAAGACACCCAACACCTCGTCTTTTTGGATCACAATGTGACCCAGGCTATCTACACCCCCTTCTCCAGACTCAACATCTACCAATTCCTTCTCTTTGGTGAATACTGATGCAAAGTATTCATTTAGTACCTCGCCCATTTCCTCTGGCTCCACACATAGATTCCCTTGCCTATCCTTCAGTGGGCCAACCCTTTCCCTGGCTACCCTCTTGCTTTTTATGTAAGTGTAAAAAGCCTTGGGATTTTCCTTAACCCTATTTGCCAATGACTTTTCATGACCCCTTCTAGCCCTCCTGACTCCCTGCTTAAGTTCCTTCCTACTTTCCTTATATGCCACACAGGCTTCGTCTGTTCCCAGCCTTTTAGCCCTGACAAATGCCTCCTTTTTCTTTTTGACGAGGCCTACAATATCATTCGTCATCCAAGGTTCCCGAAAATTGCCGTATTTATCTTTCTTCCTCACAGGAACATGCCTGTCCTGTATTCCTATCAACTGACACTTGAAAGCCTCCCACATGTCAGATGTTGATTTGCCCTCAAACATCCGCCCCCAATCTATGTTCTTCAGTTCCCGCCTAATATTGTTATAATTAGCCTTCCCCCAATTTAGCACATTCATCCTCGGACCACTCTTATCCTTGTCCACCAGTACTTTAAAACTTACTGAATTGTGGTCACTGTTACCGAAATGCTCCCCTACTGAAACATCTACCACCTGGCCGGGCTCATTCCCCAATACCAGGTCCAGTACCGCCTCTTCCCTAGTTGGACTGTTTACATATTGTTTTAAGAAGCCCTCCTGGATGCTCCTTACAAACTCTGCCCCGTCTAAGCCCCTGGCACTAAGTGAGTCCCAGTCAATATTGGGGAAGTTGAAGTCTCCCATCACCACAACCCTGTTGTTTTTACTCTTTTCCAAAATCTGTCTACCTATCTGCTCCTCTATCTCCCGCTGGCTGTTGGGAGGCCTGTAGTATACCCCCAACATTGTGACTGCACCCTTCTTATTCCTGATCTCTACCCATATAGCCTCACTGCCCTCTGAGGTGTCCTCTCGCTGTATAGCTGTGATACTCTCCTGAACAAGTAGCGCAACTCCGCCTCCCCTTTTACATCCCCCTCTATCCCGCCTGAAACATCTAAATCCTGGAACGTTTAGCTGCCAATCCTGCCCTTCCCTCAACCAGGTCTCTGTAATGGCAACAACATCATAGTTCCAAGTAGTAATCCAAGCTCTAAGTTCATCTGCCTTACCCGTAATGCTCCTTGCATTAAAACATATGCACTTCAGGCCACCAGACCCGCTGTGTTCAGCAACTTCTCCCCGTCTGCTCTGCCTCAGAGCCACACTGTCCCTATTCCCTAGTTCTCCCTCAACGCTCTCACCTTCTGACCTATTGCTCCCGTGCCCACCCCCCTGCCATACTAGTTTAAACCCTCCCGTGTGACACTAGCAAATCTCGCGGCCAGGATATTTATGCCTCTCCGGTTTAGATGCAACCCGTCCATCTTATACAGGTCACACCTGCCCCGGAAGAGCTCCCAGTGGTCCAGATAACAGAAACCCTCCCTCCTACACCAGCTGTTTAGCCACGTGTTTGTCTGCTCTATCTTCCTATTTCTAGCCTCACTGGCACGTGGCACAGGGAGTAATCCCGAGATTACAACCCTCGAGGTCCTGTCTTTTAACTTTCTGCCTAGCTCCCTGAACTCCTGCTGCAGGACCTCATGCCCCTTCCTGCCTATGTCGTTAGTACCAATATGTACAACGACCTCTACCTGTTTGCCCTCCCCCTTCAGGATTCCCTCTACCCGTTCGGAGACATCCTGGACCCTGGCACCAGGGAGGCAACATACCATCCTGGAGTCTCTTTCACGTCCACAGAAGCGCCTATCTGTTCCCCTGACTATAGAGTCCCCTATAACTATTACTCTTCTGCGCTTTGACCCTCCCTTCTGAACATCAGAGCCAGCCGTGGTGCCACTGCTCTGGCTGCTGCTGTTTTCCCCTGATAGGCTATCCCCCCCGACAGTATCCAAAGGGGTATATCTGTTCGAGAGGGGGACAACCACAGGGGATTCCTGCACTGACTGCCTGCCCTTTCTGGTGGTCACCCATTTCTCTGCCTGCACCTTGGGTGTGACCACACTTACATAACTGCGATCTATGACGCTTTCCGCCACCTGCATGCTCCTAAGTGCATCCAATTGCTGCTCCAACCGAACCATGCGGTCTGTGAGGAGCTGCAGTTGGGTGCACTTTCTGCAGATGAAGCCATCCGGGACGCTGGAAGCCTCCCGGACCTGCCACATCTCACAGTCAGAGCACAGCACCCCTCTAACTGACATTGCGTCAATTAATTAAAATTAAAATTTGTCTTTTTTTTTTTATAAATACTTTTTTTAAATTACAAAGTTACTGTCAACTATCTGTTTCCTAGCACTAGATTTCTAATAGAAATGCGATAGCTAACTATAATATCCTCCGATCTCTGGCTTAGATATCCTCTAAATTATAATTAAGTTATTATGTTTAATTAGTTCCCAAATACTCAAAAAAATTTAGGTTAGAATCCCAACCAGCCACTCAGGTCACAGCTTTTCTGTGATGTCACTTCAGTTTCCCCCCGACACACACAATTTGAAAAAAAGGTATAAAAGTAAAAATCACTTGCTTACCTTCTGAGATGTTCTCAGGTTCTCTCGCTGACAGAGACTGCTCCAGAGACAGAAATCCAAAGGGCTGCTCCTGTAAAGGTAAGAGCTTTTAAACTAACTACTCACCTCCCAGAAGGCCCCTGCGCACCGCTGCCGCCGAAATCCAAAGGGCTGCTCCTGTAAAGGTAAGAGCTTTTAAACTAACTACTCACCTCCCAGAAGGCCCCTGCGCACCGCTGCCGCCGAAATCCAAAGGGCTGCTCCTGTAAAGGTAAGAGCTTTTAAACTAACTACTCACCTCCCAGAAGGCCCCTGCGCACCGCTGCCGCCGAAATCCAAAGGGCTGCTCCTGTAAAGGTAAGAGCTTTTAAACTAACTACTCACCTCCCAGAAGGCCCCTGCGCACCGCTGCCGCCGAAATCCAAAGGGCTGCTCCTGTAAAGGTAAGAGCTTTTAAACTAACTACTCACCTCCCAGAAGGCCCCTGCGCACCGCTGCCGCCGAAATCCAAAGGGCTGCTCCTGTAAAGGTAAGAGCTTTTAAACTAACTACTCACCTCCCAGAAGGCCCCTGCGCACCGCTGCCGCCGAAATCCAAAAGGGATTGGTGCGCATCTGACCATGGTGCAGGAAATATATCCAGATCTCCCGTGATGATTGCAGGGTTGTGTGAGAGGCTGTGTGCTATTTTGTCATGATCTTATCCCGGCGGGGGGTCGGAGAATGACGACCATGGTTTGTGGGTCCTCCTGTACACCTTACACACCTGTCCTCTACCCCAAAAAACCTGCTCATTAAGGCCACCGTCATGTGTGCCCGGTGAACCACCTTGAATTGTATCAGGCCGAGCCTGGCACATGATGAGAACGTGTTGACTCTGCTCAGAGCATCCTCCCACAGGCCCGCCTCTAACCCCTTACCCAGCTCGTCTTCCCATTTATGTTTTATCTCACGTATCTGGGTTTCCTCCCATTCCATAAGTTCTTTATAGGTTTCCGATACCTTGCCCTCCCCCACCCCCTTTTGAGACCCTTTCTAGAAACTACCTTGTCCTGTATCCCCTGCGGCGGTAGAAGAGGAAAGGTCAAAACGTGCCTTTGCACAAAATCCCTTACCTGCAGATACCATTCCCTCCTGGCAATTCAAACTCCTCCTCCAAATCCTCGAAACAGGGAAAGCTCCCATCAATAAGCAGATCCCCCAGCCTCTCAATCACCCCTGAAACCCCCCCATCCATCCCCCCGGGACAAAATGGTGATTACCACAAATTGGAGCCGACACCGACGCTCCCTCCACTCCCCTATGCTTCCGCCACTGCCCCCAAACTCTCAGGGGCGCCAATACCACTGGGCTTGTGGAGTACCGGGCCGGCAAAAACGGCAGAGGAGCCGTTATCAATGCCCCCAAACTTGTGCCCTTACATGAGTCCGCCTCCACCTGCTCTCACACCGAGCCCTCCCCACTACCCACTTCCTAATCATGGCTATATTCGCCGCCCAGTAGTAGTTCCTAAATTCAATAGTGCCAGCCCTACCCTCCTCGGCTTCGCTCCAACAACACTTTCTTTACTCACGGGGTTTTACCCGCCCACACAAAACCCAGAGATCACCTTGTTCACCCACTTAAAAAAGGTCTTTGATATAAAAATAGGGAGGCACTGGAAAACAATCAAAAATTGCGGAAGGACCGTCATTTGTTCAAGTAAACAGGTCAGATTTAATTTATGTAGCTGCTCCCAACCCCGTGCCACCTGAATAACCCAGTAACGAAAACTCCCTCCCACCACTTTACACGGCAACTGCTCCAGTCTCCTCCCCTGCCCCCTCGCCTGGATCACAAAAACCTCGCTTTTACCCATATTCAATTTGTACCCCGAGAACCGGCCAAATTCCCCCAAGATCCGCATAATCTCCTCCATTCCCCCCAATGGGTCAGAAATATTTAGGAGTAGGTCACCTGCACATAGCGAGACCCTGCGTTCCAGCCCCCCCCCCCCCCCCGCCCCCCTGGACTAGCCCCTTCCAGTCTTTTGACGCTTTCAGCGCCATCACCAATGGCTCGATAGGCAAGGCAAACAACAGTGGGGAGAGGGGACATCCTTGTCCCCCGGTGCCGTCTAAAATAGTCCAAACTCACCCGGTTTGTCCGCACACTCGCCACTGGAGTCTGGTACAGTAACCGAACCCAGTTAACAATGCCCTGCCCAAAAAATGCTTCCGTCCACATGGAGTATTTTCCCAACCAGCCTATCCATCTCTGCCCACTCCACCTTTTCCCTATGATCCCGTATCAAAATTAGCACCCCCCCAACCATTGACTTCAGCGCTTCCTATACCATTGCTGCTGAAACTTCCCCCGTATCATTTATCTCCAAATAATTCTGGATGGCCTCCCTCACCTGCCCACCCACCCCCTCATCTGCTAACCGTCCTACATCCAATCTCCATTGTGGGCGCTGCCCCCTCCTTGCTCACCCTCAAATCCACCCAGTGTGGGGAATGGTCCGACACAACAATCGTCTAATACTTGTCATCCATCACCCGCCAGAAAAGCCCTGTTCAAAATGTAAAAAAACAATCCGGGCGTACACTTTGTGAACGTAGGAGAAAAAAGAAAATTCCTTCGCTCTTGGCCGTCCGAACCTCCACGGATCTAACCCCCCCCCCGCCCCCCATCTGTTCCATAAACCCCTTTAGCTCCTTTGCTGTGGCTGGCACCCGACCTGTCCTTGAACTTGCCCATCCAACCTCGGATCAATGACCGTATTAAAGTCACCCCCCCCCCCCCCCCCGTCACCCCCCCCCCCCGTCTGCCACATATTCCATACCTCAAATAACACCCGCTTATTTATTAAGATTGCAACCCCCCTAGTTTTAGAGTCCAGCCCCGAATGAAATACCTACCCAACCCACCCCTTTCTCAGCCTAGTCTGATCCACTACCCTCAAGTATGCCTCCTGTAGTATTGCCACGTCCGCCTTCAACCTCTTCAAATGCGTGAACACGCGAGCCCGCTTGACCGGCCCATTCAGCCCTCTCACATTCCATGTGATCAGGGGGCCGGGCCGGGCCGCCCACCCCAGCAAACAAAACTGAGCAACGGCCCAAAAAATTGGTTCAAAAACACTACATACACAGCCCAAAAAGGAAAGAAATTTAGCAGCATAGGCACAGTATTACTCGCCCCCAGGTTCAATGTCCTCCATCACCTGCCAGTCCCCTGTCCTTAACAAAGTTCATCGCCTCATCCGGCGATCCGAAATAAAGCTCTTGACCCTCGTAAGTGACCCGCAACCGAGCGGAGTACAACATGCTGAACTTCACCCTCTTCTTGAAGAGGGCCGATTTAACTTTGTTGAAGCTCGCCCTTCTTTTGGCCAGTTCCGCACCCAAGTCCTGGTAAATGCGCAGCTCGTTATTTTCCCATTTACAGCACCTGATCTGCCTGGCCCACCTCAAGATCTGTTCCTTATTCAGGAACCGGTGCATTCGTACTACCATCGCCCTCAGCGGCTCATTCATCCGCGGCTTCCTCGCAAGGGCCCTGTGCGCCGTGTCCACTTCCAAGGGTGGAGTAAACGCACCTTCCCTCAGCAACTTCTCGAACATGCGCGCCACATGTGCCCCTGCATCCGATCTCTCGATGCCCTCCGGGAGGTGAATGATCCTCAGATTCTGCCTGCGCGACCTGTTCTCCAGATCCTCCATCTTCTGCTGCAACCTTTTCTGGTGGTCCCTCATCAGCTCCATCTCCGCCGTCATCGTTGTTCGCTGGTCCTCATGCTCAGCCACCGCCTCTTCCACCTTCTGATTCGCCTGTCCCTGGGCTTCCAATCTTTGCTCCACCCGGTCAATCTCCATCTTAATCTGGTCCAGGTACTCTTGTCTTTGCTTGTCAAAGCTCTCCTGAAGGAATTCCACAAGCTGCTCCATTGACCACTGGGCCGGCAATCCCAGTCCCTGAGCCTCCACCAGGTTTTCCTGTTTTGCAGACTCCACTCCCTTCTTTGCCCAACAATCTCTCCTTTGCAGACCACTTCTGATCCAAGACTCCGTAAACTGGTCGGGGATTCTTCTCCTGTACCTCACCAGTCTTCAATTTTACTGATCAAATCCCGCATAAGGCGAGGAAAAGGTCCCAAAGGTCCACCATGAGCGGGAGCTACCAAATAAGCGACCTCTCGTCCATGGTTGCCACCGAAAGTCATGGGTATCTAGTTCTGTTTAATGGTGGTATTAAGCCTGTAGTAATGTCGTTATCCTGCTCCATGCAGTGCTCAAGTCAGTCAAGCAGTTTCTGTTTTTTTTGCTCGCTTGCTTTTCGTGATAGATTATGTATTGCATTATTTTATAAAATGTAAAATCTCAATAAACATAATTATAAAAAAAACAGTGACTCCTAGTTCTATATTCTCCCACCTGAGGAAACATCCTCTCTACATCCACCAGTAAGGATAGGCAACAACACCTCCTCTACGACCATCCTCAACACCGGTGCCCCTCAAGGTTGTGTCCTCAGCCCCCTACTATACTCCTTATACACCTATGACTGTGTGGCCAAATTCCCCTCCAACGCGATTTTCAAATTTGCTGATGACACCAGCGTAGTGGGTCGGATTTCAAACAATGGCGAGACAGAATGAGATAGAGAATCTGGTGCGACGACAATAATCTCTCCCTCAGTGTCAACAAAACGAAGGAGATTGTCATCTACTTCAGGAAGCGTAGTGGAGAACATGCCCCTGTCTACATCAATGGGAACGAAGTAGAAAGGGTCGAGAGTTTCAAGTTTTTAGGTGTACAGATCACCAACAGCCTGTCCTGGTCCCCCCATGTCGACATTATAGTTAAGAAAGCCCACCAACGACTCTACTTTCTCAGAAGACGAAGGAAATTTGGCATGTCAGCTACGACTCTCACCAACTTTTACAGATGCACCATGGTAAGCATTCTATCTGGTTGTATCACAGCTTGGTATGGAGCCTGCTCTGCCCAAGACCGCAGGAAACTACAAAAGGTTGTGAATGTAGCTCAATCCATGACGTAAACCAGCCTCCAATCCATTGACTGTCTACAATTCCCGTTGCCTCGGAATGGCAACCAGCATAATTAAGGACCCCATGCACCCTGGACATACTCTCTTCCACCTTCTTCCGTCAGGAAAAAGATACCAAAGTTTGAGGTCACGTACCAACTGACTCAAGAACAGCTTCTTCCCTACTGCCATCAGACTTTTGAATGCACCTACCTCGTATTAAATTGATCTTTTCTCTACACATTGCGATAACTGTAACATTATATTCTGCAGTCTCTCCTTCATTCCCTATGTACGGTATGCATTGTTTGTACAGCATGCAAGAAACAATACTTTTCACTGTATACTAATACGTGACAATAATAAATCAAATCAAAACAAATACCCCTCAGGATCTTATATGTTTCAATCAAGTTGCCTCTTACTCTTCTAAACTCCGGTGGATACAAGTCTAGCCCGTCCAACCTTTCCTGATAAGACAACCTGCCCATTCCAGGTATAAGTCTGGTAAACCTTCTCTAAACTGCTTCTAATATATTTACATTTTTTCTTAAATAAGGAGATCAATACTGCATACAGTTCTCCAGATGTGGTCTCACTCGTGCCCTGGAGAACTTTTATAATCAATTCCCCTCACAATAAACAATAACATTCTATTAGCTTTCCTAATTACTTGCTGCACCTGCATACCAGCCTTTTGTGATTCATGCACCAGGAGACCCAGATCTTTGAATTTCAGAGGTCTGCAATCACTCAGCATTTAGATAGCAACTTTATTTTTAAATATTTCCTGCCAAAATGGACCATTTCACATTAGACTCCATTTGCCAGATCTTTGCCCATTCACTTAACCTATCCTATGTCCCTTTGTAGCCTCCTTATGTCCTCTTCACAATTTACTTTCCTATCTAGCTTTGTGCCCCCTTCTAATTTCACAAGATTTTGCAGGTTGTGCACTGATCTTATCGGCCACCTCAGAACTCACTGATCTGGAGTGGAAGCAAGTCACCCTCGATCTGAGGGACTGCTTAAGGTGTCTAAGAAGACCGATGTTTCAACACATAAAAAACAAAAGTGCTGGAAGTACTCAGCAGGTCAAACAGCATCTGTGGGGGCGAACAAAGTTAAACTTTCAGATTGATGACCTATCATCAGAATTTTACTGTGTTTCAGCATAACTGTGTTTACAGAGAGGATACAGGCAGTCACGGAACTGCTTGCTTAAGATCTTACTGTAAACCTTAAAGGACTTAGTCAAAAGTGTTAAAACTGTTGCCTGCTGATTGCAATGAAATGTATTTCCAATCTAGAGGTTTCCCACTATTACATACAATTAGCATCTGATTTATAGAAATACAATTAGAATCTGATTTATAGAAATACATAGAACGTAAACTCAGAGCCTGGGGCAATCAGCCCAACAAGTCTCTGCCCGCTCCAAGCAACCCTCTCTCCATCTCTTTTCATCTAACCCTATTTTCACCAGAATCTGCTATTCCCCTTTCCCCCCCACGGGCAGGATTTTACAGTCCTTCCTGACGAGGCAGGATCTCTTGGTCCCACTCAAGGTGAACCCCCGCACAATGGGTCCCTTGTTCCGGGGCAGCGAGTCATACAAAATACCACAGACCTCAGCGGGACTAGAAGATCCTGTTGGCAGCCAAAGGTGAGGCATCCCCACCACCAGAAAACACACTGCGCAGGGGGGTGAGGAAGAGTGGAAAATTCTTGCCCATGCATTTACCTCATCTCCCCTTGAATATATTTGTGATATTTTCCTCAACTGCTCCTTGTCCCACATTCCAACCACACCCTGGGATTCCAGACAACACTTTTTTTTTCAATCTCTTTTATTTGCTGCAGAAGAATATAATGTATTCCAAATGGAATCCTACATGGAAACACAACAAATAACCTGGTGCTTCTCTGAACGCTATAGGCCTGGTTTATTAACAGAATCAAATGATAACGTCATAAACCTGGTTCTATTATTTCATAGGTTCCTTTTAAAAAATAAAAATAAATTTATTAAGAATTTTTCAACAAAAATTTTCAGCCATACAAACCCCCACCGTAACAAAAAAGAAAAGAAAAGTCGCATAGCAAGACATAAACATATCAATTCAACATAATACAGAACTTTGTACATTGGATTCCTCCCGCACATATCAACTTTCCCAAGCATTTATGTGTTTTCTTGCTCAAGTGCCCCTAGGAAAAAAAACTCTTCCCCGTCCACCCTTCTTCCACCCCCCCCGAAAGAGATGCCCCCCCCTCCCCTCCCCCCATGGGTTGCTGCTGCTGCTGACCGACCTCCATCTAACACTCTGCGAGATAGTCTAGGAACGGTTGCCACCGCCTGAGGAACCCCTGCGCAGACTCTCTCAAGGCAAACTTTATCCTCTCCAGCTTGATGAACCCTGCCATGTCGTTTATCCAGGCTTCCACACTGGGGGGCTTTGTGTCTTTCCACACTAGCAAGATCCTCCGCCTGGCTACCAGGGACGCAAAGGCCAGGATACCGACCTCTTTCGCCTCCTGCACTCCCGGCTCGTCCGCCATTCCAAATAGTGCTAGCCCCCAACTTGGCTTGACCTGGACTTTCACCACCTTGGATATAGTTCTCGCAACTCCCCTCCAGAACCCATCCAGTGCCGGGCACAACCAGAACATATGGACGTGGTTCACCGGGCTTCCTGAGCACCTCCCACATCTGTCCTCCACCCCAAAGAACCTTCTCAGCCTTGCCCCCGTCATATGCGCTCTGTGAATAACCTTGAACTGTATCAGGCTAAGCCTGGCACATGAGGAAGAGGAATTAACCCTACTCAGGGCATCAGCTCACAGACCCTCTTCAATCTCCTCCCCCAACTCCTCCTCCCATTTATCCTTCAGCTCCTCTACCAAAGCCTCCCCCTCTTCTTTCATCTCCTGGTATATCGCCGACACCTTGCCCTCTCTGACCCATACACCCGAAATCACCCTGTCTTGAATCCCCTGTATTTCATAGATTCCTAATGATTAAGATAGTGATATAGGTGCTGCTGAGCACCATGCCAAAAAAAAGCAATCAAAACCAATCAGGTAAAGTTTCAACGATCAGATCTCATCTGGGAGAATTAGTTCAATGGACAGAATATTTCCTAATCTGACTATTTGTTGGAATAAAGTCAACAGTCACCTATATTAGATTTTTTAAAAATCCCTCCTTTCGTATTTGCACAAAATTTACAGCACAGAAAGAGGAAATTCATCCCCACTGGGCTGTGCACAGAAACCCCTCATACTTTACTTCATCTAATCCAATACCAGTTCAAATCGTCTGTTTGAGAAGAATGCCCATGTCACTGAATGGTCGACTTCCAACGTTGCTTTTACTCGGTTCTCCAAAATCATTTGTACTGCTAAGGAAGTACTAAAGACACCACCATTCATAAGAGTATTGAAAGTCAGAAGACAATTTATCCATGGTCTCTCTCTTAATTCCAACATCCAGCTCAGAACTCCTCAGAAGCAATTCATACTCTTGTCCTTAATTGCAATGCAGACTGAATCACTGGGGACAAAATAAATGGTTTTCATACTTTCAAAAATAAATTAAAATTGAAAACAGGTGGTTGTTCAACTATATGTGTGTCACTGTAAGGCACTGACTAAAAGTAGCTATTTTGGAATTTATGTAAAATCATAAGGCAATTGATAAAAGAGGCAGGAATAAATCACTTGTAAGTTTTCTCCTTTGGGGTTTGCATTTTCTGCTTTAAGCCAGTGTTTAATTTGAAAGGTAATTGTATACATCTGCAAATGAGTTGGTAATTAGGAGGTAATGATTCCATCCTTCAAGATAAGGAATGTGTTTGTTCAGCCCTGTGCACACAATGGATTTAAACCAACTTCAAATCAATTCAATTTAGGTGTATTCCACTCCCTTAGGGATAACATTGGTTCAGACCAATCTTCAGCAAAGGTAACGTGTCACTTTACCAGTCAGGTAGACTGTTGAAGAGCAGTTCAAATTAAGCTGCTCCCCTTGCGTTAATATTGAGAGGAACTAATCGCACAGATTTACAAAGTATGCTTTCTGCACAAAGCAACCTCAATCAATTTCACTCAGTGAGGAAAGCTAATTGAGGAGCTGGAGTCGCAGATGCAGCTGCAGTTACAAATCGTCATTAATGGGTGCACTTTAGTGTCAGAGTAAATACCAGGAATGGTAATAGTTACCCTAGATAAGTCGCAGCTGTTTATTAGGCTTCAAGAGAACAAAAACAAACCTAAAATATTGAAAACAGAAAACCCACAAGCCAATCAGTGTCTTAACAATCTGCTGTTGATGGAAGCTTCCACCTAAAATGTTGATCTTTTCCTTTGAGATGCTGCATTTTCATCAGTTTTTTTAGTATGGTTGTTAGTTTGGTTACACCCACTATTACTCTAGTATCTCACTCATCTTTTCATCAAACAAGAAGTTGGTTTTACGGGCATTTATCTAATTTCAGTGTGCTAGATCTCTGGGTTATCAACTATCAAATCTATTTCCCTTATCCTGGTGCCAGATTGTATACCCAGTACCCCAAATTTTGCTCGGGCTCTCTGGTGAAGAGAGTACAGTGGAGCAAACCTGAAGTGAACAGCAGCACCAAAATGGCCCGAATGTCAATTCAAAAGGAGAGTGGAACCAATAAAAGGTCAATGTCTTTTTTGATCTTTTCCAAAAGTGGTTTGTCAAAAGAACAAAGAAGAACAAAGAACAATACAGCACAGGAACAGGCCTTTCAGCCCCCCCAGCCTGTACTGGTCATGATACCAACCTTGGCCAAACCCCTCAGCACTTCCTTGTGCCGGATCCCTCTATACCCATCCTATCATGTGTTTGTCAAACTTGACTGACTTCTGATAAATGATTTACTCCAGGATTGATGATCTTTTCAGGGACCTCAGCCAACTCTCAGCTGATGTGTTCCGAAGACCTATGAGGTTGAGTGAGTCGAATCCCTGGGTTAGCCCAGAGGCTCCCTCAGAAATGTCATATTGATATGCCATGGACAGGGGGAAGATTTACCTGCCCCACTACACCTTCTTCCCCCCCCCCCCCCCCCCAATTTTTTAAACTCTTCTTCATGGGACAAAACCCTGGTGGAACTGGGCTCAGTCTCATTTTTGGTCCTTCCCTGACAGTTCTACTGGAGAAGTGGCACATTCCAGTTGGAATTTTAGATCCTTCAGGAGAGGTCATGGATGGTGGTTTTCTGATACAAAAAATGTCAGTATAAAAGCAAATGATGTTGGAGTGGACTATTTAAGCATAAAGGGCCATCACAGTCAAACCCTACTCTGTCAACATCTGACATTTCCACATGTAAACTTTAAGTAGACACCATTAAGTAGGAAAGACCTTGCATTTATATCACAGCTGTCACCACCTTAGCATGTCCAAAGGTGTTCGACAGCCAATGAAATGCTATTGAAGTGTAGTAACTCTGCTGTAAACAAGTAGCAATCAGATAAAACAGGAAGTGTTTCAAATACAGAGCAGGTACTCCAGTCATTGAAATGAGAAAAGACAGTTTGATGTTGCAGAACTCTTTCTGTGCTCTGACAAAGGGCCTACACCTGAAACGTTACCCAGCCTTTTATTTAAATGAGGCTTTGGATCCCTGATGTATTTCCAACATTTTCCCTTTCTGTATCAGATTTTATGGCATTCAGACCTTTGTTATTTTTCTGCATCCTAGTCAGAGAAACTAGCATTAGTTGTTTTGTTCACCACCAGCCCAGGTATGATCAGCTACACTTTGAATACAGGATAGATAAAGAGTGGAATTTCCCCCCAAAATGGCAAAGTGCCATTTGATGGGGGGACATATGATATTCTGGGAAGATACAGCCTTCTGCCATTTAGGTTTATTTAAATTGATGGTAATTAGGTTCACACTCTCATTCTGAGATCGCCCCTGCACAAATCTCGTTATGCCCCTTTCATGAGAGTGAACGGCCATAGTGGGATTTTCACCCATGGTGAGTGGACCTTGAAAATTTCTGCCCCAAATCTAAGATTTTCCTAGTTACTTGACTCAATATCAGTGACTCCAACCCCTTCCTAACCACTTTCTCATTTGTGGTAGACCCTTCATCTACCATGTCCCAATATCTCACCAAGCTTTCTCTGAACCACTCTATCGACCTCCCCACCACTTTCAAACACACCTTCAAAGCTACTTTTTACAGTTTATCATCTGACAGTTTGTCATCCCCCAATTCACCTACAACATTCCATGGGTCAGTTACTCATGACCTGAATTCATAATATGTGATTAAGTAAATTGGGTTCCATTTAAAACAAAATGGAGTAAAACAGTAAAACAAAATGTTTAGGGTTAGATGTGATTCTGTGATTGAGCAGCATTTGATGAACAATCCTGAGTGCAAATAGGTACACCAACAACCAATTTCAGATAATCAGTTGAGTTTATGATGGATATTATTTATTCTTGCTTGAAGTGACATACATTCATGCGCAGGGGCCTGTTCTCTACAAACAAATGGAATAAGTCCAGGTCTTGTGCCTTTTCTGAATTACCCAGAAGCATGAGGAGCCTATGGTTCCCTGTGCTTTCTCCGTGGCAATTTCTCAGCCAGAGTCTACTTGTCAACCAATCAGCACTATGGTTTCTCAGTATAAATTGTTGTAATTGTTTGAAATTCAGCATTCTTTTCTTTGTCCTGATGAGTATAAGATGAAAAGCTTCCCCGACATGTCTCTCTTTTCAGCAATATTCAGTTTGACTGTAACACAATCTGCTAATAATTTTATAGCTACCTCATCCTGATATAAGAATGATCCTTCATGGTTTAGTTACTTTATGGTTTCTTGCTAATACAGGGTTAGATTTTACCTTGGGTTGTATTTCAGGAGAGTGATCTCATTCGGCCAAACTCGGGCAGCGAGGAAAGAACCAGATTCCTGAATTTATCGGAAAGAAATTGGCTCCAATTTTCATTAAAGCTGAATAAGGGTCACAATGTTCTTTCCAGCAATATCCTTTAACTTGCTTTGCCTCAGCTCTCGTAAAAACAACTTGAGATAACGATAGATATTATCAACTTGAACTATGGCCCCCTGGGCTAGTGGACAGTCAATTCCAGCCCCACTTGACTTGGAATCGCAACACAATTGAAATTCACAAATAATTCTTAGAAAAACATCGGAGGGCTTTGGCTGCCCATTAACTACAGTCACCAGGTTTGTAAGTTTAAACACAATTGATTTTATTATTAGCTATAATTAAATATGCAGCAAATATAACTGGTTAACTATTATCCAATACCTACCCCCCTACTTAAATTTGCCTCACCTTCTACACACAAGCACAAGATAGACACACAAACAAAGAGGAGAAAGAAAGTAAAAGGATAAGAGTCTTGGTTTCAGATGGTTGTTTTTCGCACACCTTCCTTCAGTACAGATTTTCAGTTTGAGGTTTCTTTCAGTCTGTCATGGCTTCCACTGCAGATTCAGAAATACAGTAGCTATGTAGCTTTTCTGAAGAAAGAGAGAGAGAGAGAGAGACTCACAGCTTCTGCTCTGAGTGCCCAGAACCCAACTGTCCTACTCTTGGCTCTCCGACAACTACCTCAATTGGGTAGGACTCAATCACCACCTGTCGCTGGGCAGAATACGTCCTTTTGCCAATTCATTGGCCACCAGCCAACCAATCAAACCAAATCCCTCCGATTTCTCCCAGGTGCCAAAAAGTCAGTGTTTTGCTGTTCCAAAAGCCAGCAGTGTACGATATTGCAACTTTTGGAGTTCCTCACTCCCTCTGCTCAACTTAAAGGTATACGTCCATTAAACATCTATGGATCAAAAGTGATAATGGCAAAATCAAAGAAATGGGAAGGGCTCTTACACTTGGATTAACATATGTTTTGTTGTGCGTAATCAAGATTTTCCGAGTTAGTTGCTGAATTGGACCTATAGCATTATACTTCAGTTAACTAAGCCATAAAACACTGGAAAATACAGACACATATTAAGCAGCTATGATTTCCAAGGGGCCCAGAAACCAAAATTACCAAACAACCCAATAATGAAGAAATTACCAACAGGATTTCACTTTTCATAACTTTTACTTTATCATAAATCAAATCCAAAGCAAATTAAACATGAATTAACAGATAAATCATAAATCCAATAAAAAGGTAAATTTCACTTTCAATAGCCGATACAAAAAAGATACTTCTTACATAATCTCAAGCACCTGCATCACCCTCTCAGACCTGTGGCATCATGCACAGTTCTAGAGTTATCTAACTCAGCCTTTTGTACATCGGGGGCTGGATTCTCCGTCCCGCCGCACCAGATCAGCATGCGAGCGGGATGCTCCATTACGCTGGCCGGTCAATGGGGTTTTCCATTGTGGGGCAGCCCCATGCCGTCGGGAAACCCCCGGGCTGCCGGCAAAATGGAGCATCCCGACAGAGAATCCAGCCCAGGATCTTTCACTTGCCCACTCAATTGATTGAGCCCTCAAGTCGCGTTCACCAGCAGTTGTATTCCATTTGAGGTCCCAGAAGACAGTCATCATCAGTATGGCATTTGCCTCCAGTACCTCCTTAGCTAGGTTCACAACAGTCTGATAACACAGATTCCCCATAGACTCATTTATCTTCCCCTTTAATAGGCTACATTAAAATAAACTCCATTAAATGGCCGGTTATTGCAAAACTGAAGCTGGAGCAGTAAAATTGTCCAATTTACAATCCCCGCTCTAACCCTAACTTTGTTTTTTTGTCCAGTTTAACTAGAGTGCATACTTAGTTCCTTTAAATGTGCCTTTTTCCCCTCTCTGCTGCAGATTTCTTTTGTCTTTAGCTTTCCTTTGTGTCTGGTCATATGGTGTTCATGTTAACTTCTTCCCTGTTGGTACTGCTTCCAGGTCAAAGGTTGTCGGGTCACATAGACCAATATTCATTATTGAAGAAAATTACAATTAACCTTTTTACAATTGATGTAAACTCTTAAAATTCCTTTTTAAAAATTCTTGAAATAAACTACAAATTCCACAGAAATTTTAAAGATATTACAAATTTTCCTTACTGTACCTCTTCTGGGTCAAAGTTTGTCACAACGGATATAAATTAAACAGGTGCTGAAACCACAATGTTAGTGGACAATAGCATTCATGGTTCTTCTATGAATTCTTCAGATTTGACCTACTTAAGGAGTTTTGAAAAGTGGTCACAAAGTAACAATAGAAAAATAATAGTCAGCAATTTGGACTTTTTCAAAGTCCTATCACATCGGAAAATGCTATCTACCTGATATGCCATCAATGAACACACGACGAGTGGTGAACGTAACTGAGGCTTTAATACACTAAACAGAAAGCCTCCTGGCCTCTGATCCCGAACTGGATCAGAGGTGGAGACCAGCCACCTTTATACATGAGCCCGAGGGGAGGAGCCACAGGTGGAGCCAGCAGGGACAAGTTCAGGCATGTAATAATACAACAGTACAATACAATACAATACAGTGGTTTACCACATTCACCCCCTGTTAAAAAAAGAGTCCGGCGGGGGTGAACTGGATGGGTTGAGTTATAGATCGGGTCTGTCGGGGGCTCTGACTTTCTGCTGCGACCGCCTCAGTCCCGACTGTGGTCTGGACACTGGTGTTGGATGAGGTGTCGAGGCCTGTGTGTCCGGGAGCGTGTCGTCTTCTGCGTCTCGTAGTAGATGAGTAGCAATGGCGGGAGAAGGTGTAGGGTCGGGGGTAGTGGTGATGGTCACTGGGGAACCTGCGGGTGCCAAATCCCGAAGGGAGACTGTGTCTTCCTGCCCGTCATGGTGTGCCACATAGGCATATTGGGGGTTAGCAGGGAGAAGAAGGACCTTTTCCATCAGTGGATCCGACTTATGGCTCCTCGCATGCTTCCGGAGGAGGACAGGCCCTGGGACCGTCAGCCAGGACGGGAGTGAGACCATTGAGGTGGACGTCCTGGAGAAAACAAACATTCTCTCATGAGGGGTCACTTTGGTGGCGGTACACAGGAGCGACCAGATGGAGTGGAGCGAATCGGGAAGGACCTCCTGCCAGTGGGAGACAGGGAGACTTCTAGACCATAGGGCCAGGAGGACGGCCTTCCAGACCGTCGCGTTCTCCCTCTCCACCTGTCTGTTGCCCCGGGGGTTGTAGCTGGTCATCCTGCTGGAGGCAATGCCCTTGCTGAACAGGAACTGGCACAACTCGTCGCTCATGAAAGAGGAACCACGATCGCTATGGATGTAGGTGGGGAACCCGAACAGGGTGAAAAAACTTTGCAGGGCCTTGATGACGGTGGCGGAGGTCATGTCAGAGCATGGGATTGCAAAAGGGAATCTTGAGTATTCGTCAACGATGTTGAGGAAGTACACGTTACGGTCAGTGGAGGGGAGGGGCCCTTTGAAGTCGATGCTGAGGCGCTCAAAGGGGCAAGAGGCCTTTACTAGCTGCACCCTGTCTGGCCGATAGAAGTGCGGTTTGCACTCTGCGCAGACCTGGCAGTCCCTGGTCACGGTCCTGACCTCATCGATGGAGTAAGGCAGGTTGCGAGCCTTGATAAAGTGAAAAAAACGGGTGACCCATGGTGACAGAGGTCGTTGTGGAGGGCCCGGAGTAGGTCTACCTGTGCGCTGGCACATGTACCGCGGGATAGGGCATCTGGGGCTCATTGAGCTTCCCAGGTCGATACAAGATATCGTAATTATAGGTGGAGAGCTCGATCCTCCACCTCAGAATCTTGTCGTTCTTGATCTTGCCCTGCTGTGTATTGTTGAACATGAAGGCAACCGACCACTGGTCAGTGAGGAGAGTGAATCGCCTGCTGGCCAGGTAATGCCTCCAATGTAGCACAGCTTCTACAATGGCTTGGGCTTCCTATTCAACGGAGGAGTGTCGAATTTCGGAGGCCTGAGGGTACGGGAGAAGAAAGCCATGGGCCTGCCCGCCTGGTTGAGGGTAGCGGCCAGAGCAAAGTCCGACGCATCGCTCTGCACCTGGAATGGAATGGACTCGTCCACAGCGTGCATCGCGGCTTTGGCAATATCTGCCTTGATGCGGTTGAAGGCCAGGCGGGCCTCAGCCGTCAGGGGAAAAATGGTGGATTTTATAAGTAGACGGGCCTTGTCCGCGTAATTGGGGACCCACTGGGCATAGTACGAGAAGAACCCCGGGCATCTCTCCGGGGCCTTCAGGCAGTGGGGGAGGGGGAGTTCCAGGAGGGGGCGCATGCGGTCGGGGTCGGGCCCTAGGACTCCGTTTTCCACAACGTAGCCAAGGATGGCTAGGCGGGTTGTGCGGAAAATGCATTTTTCCTTATTGAGGTTCAGGAGTTTAACGGTGTGGAGGAAGTGTCGGAGTTTTCCGTCAAGGTCCTGCTGGTCATGGCCGCAGATGGTGACATTATCTAAGTATGAGAATGTGGCCCGCAGCCCGTACTGGTCAACCATTCGGTCCATTTTCTGTTGGAAGACCGAGACCCCATTGGTGACGTCGAAGGGGACCCTAATAAAGATGGCGGCTCCCATGGGTCGCACATGGCGGCTGAAGTCGAAGATGGCGGTGAAGATGGTGGCACCCACGGGTCGCACATGGCGGGTGGCGCAGCAGCTGGGTGCGGTCCCAACAGGCAGCAGGCAGCGCTGCTGGGCCTAGAAGTTTTAGGGAGAGATCGGGCCTGGCAGGTTTTCGCAAAGTGGCCCTTCCTCCCAGACCCGTTGCAAGTCGCGTTCCGTGCAGGGCAGCGTTGTCTGGGATGATTCCCCTGGCCACAAAAGTAGCACTTCGGGCTTCCGGTGTTGGCGGGCTGCTGCGCGGCACAGGCTTGCGCCGCACCCGGGTCGGATGATGGCTGCGCCCATGAGGTCCACGAGGGTGCCGTGCGGTCGGAGGTGTAGGCCTCCATATTCTGGAAGGCTACCTCCAGCGAGTTTGAGAGCTGCACTGTGTCTGGGAGGCTCAGTGTACCCCCTTCTAGCAATCGCTGGCAGATGTAGTTTGATTTCATGCCTGCGACATAAGCGTCCCTGATCACCAGCTGCGCGTGTTGGGTAGCTGATACTGCCTGGCAGTTACAGACCGGCAGAGTACCCACAAGGCATGCAGGAATTCTGCTAGTGATTCCCCAGGGCGTTGTCGTCTCGTGTCGAGAAGGTGCCTAGCATGTACCTCGTTCACAGACTTAACATAGTGTCCCTTCAGCAGCATTATCGCCTCCGTATACGAGGGGGCGCCCTGATGAGAAGAAAGACTTGCGGGCTCACCCGTGCATGGAGGATCTGCTTCTTTTGGAGGTCGGTGAAGTGTTCGGTGAAGGATCCGAGGTACACTTTGAAGCAGCTTAGCCAGTGCTCGAAAGTTGCAGTGGCGTCGGCTGCCTGTGGGTCCAGCTCCAGGCGATCAGGCTTGAGTGACAAATTCATATTAGATGTTTAGTGTATTAAATTGATATGCCATCAATGAACACACGACAAGTGGTGAACGTAACTGAGGCTTTAATACACTAAACAGAAAGCCTCCTGGCCTCTGATCCTGAACTGGATCAGAGGTGGAGACCAGCCACCTTTATACATGAGCCCGAGGGGAGGAGCCACAGGCGGAGGAGACAGCAGGGACAAGTCCAGTCATGTGACAATACAACAGTACAATACAATACAATACAATACATACAGTGGTTTACCACACTACCCAGCCAGGTTTACAGGCAGCCAGTAAAAGAGTGACAGGTTGATTTGGTCTGGATGCTGGTTTAATTGATTTTTCAGAGTCTGAATTCAAATCTTTTTCTTTCCTCCCTCTTGTCCTGAAGTTGATGCAGGGCAATGAATCTATGAGATTTCTCTGGTAACCTGTCCAAATGGCTGTTCCTCACCAAATCAAGTAATTGAGTGCCAGAAAAGTAATCCCCTATGAAGAATCAAGTCCAGTCCTTACTTACTCAATATCCCCAGATGTGAACTTTCTACACATCAACTCTTTCTAGGAAGTGTCATTGGGTAGTAATCAAGAGTAAGACCTTTGGTCTGAAGCCACGTGCCGTGTCCCAACCGTTGCTGTGACCAACTAACTTCGTACAGAGCAAGAATCAAACCTGCAAGCTACTGGCTTCTACGATAGCTCTAATGAAACAACTCAAAGCACGTCACACAATTAGTTAGTTTTAAAATCCAGTGACTGTTGTTATTTAGACAGAGCAGTCATTCTGCTCCAGAAACGTCGCATAAACAGCACAAGATGAGTGAGCAGCTAATCTAATTTCGGGAGTATTGAGTGAGTGAAAAATGTTGGCTAGGACGCCCCGCTGCCCACTATTTTAAGCAAATAGCAATGTGGGAACTTTATTGTCCACATGAATCATTAGAACAGAGAGGTAAGGCCTGAGTTTACCGTTTTAGCTGCTGGATGGTATCTTCAACAGGACACATTTTTTGACTGTTACACTGGAATGCCAGCCTCGGTTATATGTAAGCTGCGCAACTGCCCCGGATTTTACCGGATTGTCCTGAAATTGAGGCAAACGTCCCATGGCATGGGTGGGAAGCTGTGGGGACCCTATTTCTTCTATTTTTGAGACCTGTAAATTCCATGAATATGCATTACATGTTTCAACTTTTCTCACTCCCTCACAGGTTTGCCAACCTCTCCGCTAATTAAGTTCACAAACTGCGCCCTCTCCACTCGCATAGATTCCCCTCCCCCACTTGCACAGACTCCCCCCCTCCACTCTCACAGACTCCCCCCCCCACTCGCACAGACTCTCCCCTCCACTCGCACAGACTCCCCCCCCACTCGCACAGACTCCCCTCCTCCACTCGCACAGACTCCCCCCTCCACTCGCACAGACTCCCCCCCCACTCGCACAGATTCTCCCCCCACTCGCTCAGACTCCCCCCTCACTCGCACAGACTCACCCCCACTCGCACAGACTCCCCCCCACTCTCACAGACTCCCCCCCCACTCGCACAGATTCCCCCCCCCCACTCGCACAGATTCCCCTCCCCCACTCGCACAGACTCCCCCCCCACTTGCACAGACTCCCCCCCACTCGCACAGACTCCCCCCCCACTCGCACAGACTCCCCCCCCACTCGCACAGACTCCCCTCCTCCACTCGCACAGACTCCCCCCCCACTCGCACAGACTACCTCCCCACTCTCACAGACTCCCCCCTCCACTCGCACAGACTTCCCCCCCCACTCGCACAGACTCCCCCCTCCACTCTCATAGACTCCCCCCTCCACTCGCACAGGCTCCCCCCTCCACTCGCACAGACTCCCCCACCACTCGCACAGACTCTGCCCCCACTCTCACAGACTCCCCCTCCCCACTCTCACAGACTCATCCCTCCCCTCTCTCACAGACCCCTCCTCTCACAGATTCCCCCTTCCCCACCCTCAAAAGCTCACCGCGGCCCACTCTCACAGGTTTATTAGCCCCTTTGCTGTCCCCACTCTCAATTGGCCAGCAACCCCTGCCCATTTGTATGGTCCTCCATGTGAACTTTTCCACGCGAGTTGGTCACTCTGTTTATATGCTCACATGCTGCAGTGATACTTGAACCCACAACTCAGAGGCAAATGTGAAATAATTGAGCCAAGTCACTGGGTCTTGGGATGGTGTTATAACCTGCCTGCTTACCACTGGCTGGCGACTAATGGCAATCCCACAATCCTTTGGGAGTATGAGCTTCCCCAGTGAGGGGGGCGGTGAAATCATTAGCAGATTCCCTGCATAAATAAAGCTGGCCAGTTTGGAACCAGCTAGAGGATTGTGAGTAGCAAGGGAGTTGCTGCTGCTGCTGCAGTATATATATGTTATTGTAAATAAATGTTATTTCTTTCTATCCTTCAACTCTTGCTGGAATCTTCGTGGCCCTCACAAAACTGGCGACGAGGGTTAAAGTGAATAGCTGTCAACACTGCTGAAGCCACCTCCCTGGATTTTTGTTGGATACAGGTTGGAAGTTGTTTTCTATTATACCATGCCTCTGTATGGACATTTGGATGTTTTTGATGCTGCGCTGGAAAGCTGGAACCAGTACGCACAATGGATGCGTTACTATTTCCGGGCAAACAACATCCCCGAAAAAGAGCGGCAGGTGGTAATATTGCTCACCGCCTGCAGCCCGCATACGTTTGGGGTGATTAGGAGCCTTACGTACCCAGCTGCGCCAGACACCAAGACGTTTGATGAACTTGTGAACTTAGTGGAGCAACATTTTAACCCAACCCCGTCCACGATAGTCCAGCGTTACCGGTTTAATACTGCTGAGAGGACCCCTGGAGAATCCCTTGCCGATTTTCTATCCAGGCTACGCAGGATTGCGGAGTACTGTGACTATGGTGAGACCTTGTCAGAAATGTTACGTGACTGTTTGGTTTGCGGTATTAACAATGCGGCCACCCAGAGAAAGTTGTTAGCTGAGCCAACATTGACTTTTCAGCAGGCCATTCAAATGTCCCAAGAGAGCGCAGAACGGGGAGTGCAGGAGCTACAGGGAATGAAGGTGCATGCCTTGGGGTGCAACCCCTTCCGTCCAAAAGCATCCCCCCTGCACCCCTGCGGTACCTTGGGCAAGGCGATGTCCGGATCGACGCCAGTGGCCGTCGGACATTCCTCCCCGAAGAGAGCCTTCCCGGAGCCTTCTCCAGAACCAATGGATGAGGAGCCATGTCCGTGTCAGACTTGTGGGCACCGACCCCATCATGGACGCCGGTCCTGGGGACGCCAGAGGCGCCGTCGTTCCAACAGAAATTGGAACCAGCCCAGGGGCCGTACCTTCCATTTGGATGAACCTGCGGCGACTACTCCCGAGGGTTGCCTGCAGCTGCATTGTCTGGCAGCTCTCCGTGTGGCCCCCATTAAGGTGACAGTACAGGTCAATGGTCACCCGTTTCAGATGGAGTTGGACACTGGCGCAGCGGTCTCCGTGATCACCCAGAGGACATTCGACCGCATCAAGCAGGGTATACAGACCCTTATATTAACCGACACACAGGCCAGGTTGGCCACCTACACGGGGGAACCATTGGACATTGCAGGAACTACAATGACCCCTGTTGTTCCTGGATGCCAGGAGGGGCGTTTCCCACTTATCGTGGTGCACGGCCACGGGCCCAGCCTGTTGGGTCAGGACTGGTTGCGCCATTTGCGGTTGCAATGACAGCACATCCTCCAAACAGTTTCTGGAGGGTTGACTGAGGTGCTAGGACGATACCCAGATGTATTCCAGCCCGGGTTGGGGAAAATAAAAGGGCCGTAGCCCGTATCCAAGTCGAACCAGGAGCCACGCCGCGCTATTTCCGGGCGTGCCCGGTGCCTTACGCCTTGCTCGAGAAGGTAGAAGGGGAGCTCACTCATTTGGAGACTTTGGGTATTGTCAGGCCCATCCGTTTCGCTAACTGGGCAGCACCAATTGTACCTGTAATTAAGCCAGATGCCACAGTTCACTTGTGCGGCGACTAGAAACTTACAGTGAATAGGGCTTCCCGGCTCGACCGATATCCAATGCCTCTCATAGACGATCTCTATGCGAAGCTTGCAGGCGGACTCTCGTTCACAAAATTAGATATGAGTCACGCCGACCTACAGTTGGAGCTGGACCCTGCCTCCCGGACATATGTAATGATTAATACACACCAGGGCCGCGGAGATAGTGGTGGCGATGGACGCTGAGAAAGCCTTCGATAGGGTAGAGTGGGGGTACCTGTGGGAGGTGCTGAAGAGGTTCGGGTTTGGGGAGGGGTTTGTCAGGTGGGTTAGGCTGTTGTACGAGGTCCCGATGGCAAGTGTGGCCACAAATAGGAGGAGGTCTGAGTACTTTCGGTTGCACCGAGGGACGAGACAGGGGTGTCCCCTGTCCCCCCTGCTCTTCGCACTGGCGATTGAACCCCTGGCTATGGCACTGAGAGAGTCGAGGAACTGGAGGGGGTTGGTGCGGGGTGGGGAGGAGCATAGGGTGTCGCTTTATGCGGACGACCTGCTGCTGTATGTGGCGGACCCGGTGGGAGGAATACCAGAGGTAATGAGGATGCTTAGGGAATTCGGGGACTTTTCGGGGTACAAGCTCAATATGGGGAAGAGCGAGCTGTTCGTAGTTCAGCTAGGGGACCAGGAGAGGGGTATTGGCGAGCTCCCACTAAAAAGGACGGAGAGGAGTTTCAGATATTTTGGGGTAATGTGGCCAGGAGCAGGGGGGCCCTGCATAGGCTTAACTTTACAAGGCTGGTGGAGCAAATGGAGGAGGAGTTCAAGAGGTGGGACGCGTTGCCGCTGTCCCTGGCGGGTAGGGTGCAGTCAATGAAAATGACGGTGCTCCCAAGGATTTTGTTCCTGTTCCAGTGCCTCCCCGTGTTTATCCCGAAGGCTTTTTTCAGGTGGGTTAACAGGAGTATAATGGGGTTTGTGTGGGCGCAAGGGACTCCGAGGGTGAGAAGGGTGTTCCTGGAGCGGAGTAGAGATAGGGGGGGCTGGCGCTGCCCAACCTCTGTGGGTACTACTGGGCCGCCAATGCGACAATGGTGCGCAAGTGGGTGATGGAGGGGGAGGGGGCTGCATGGAAGAGGCTGGAGACGGCGTCCTGTGTGGGTACGAGTCTGGGGGCGCTGGCAACGGCACTGCTGCCACTCCCTCCAAGGAGGTATACCATGAGCCCCGTGGTGGTGGCGGCCCTCAAAATTTGGGCACAGTGGAGGCGGCATAGCGGGGAAGTTAGGGCCTCGGCGTGAACCCCATTACGGGGGAACCACCGGTTCGCCCCAGGAAGAACAGGTGGAGGGTTTTTGGGGTGGCACAGGGCAGGCATACGAAAGTTGGGGGACTTGTTTGTGGACGGGAAGTTCGCGAGCTTGGGTGAGCTGGAGGAGAAGTACGGGCTCCCCCCCGGGGAACACCTTCAGGTACTTACAGGTAAGGGCGTTTGCCAGACGGCAGGTGGTGGAATTCCCATGGCTACTGCCACACACAGTACAGGACAGGGTGCTCTCGGAGGGGTGGGTGGGAGTGGGGAAGATCTCGGAAACTTACCAGGTGATGCAGGAGGAGGAGGAGGCCTCGGTGGTGGAGTTGAAAGGTAAGTGGGAGGAGGAGTTGGGAGAGGAGATCGAAGAGGGGACGTGGGCAGATGCCCTAGGGAGGGTGAACTCTTCCTCTTCATGCGCGAGGCTCAGCCTCATACAGTTTAAGGTGCTGCACAGGGCACACATGACCGGGACAAGGATGAGCAGGTTCTTTGGGGGTGAGGACAGGTGTGTTAGGTGCTCAGGGAGCCCAGCAAATCACACCCATATGTTCTGGGCATGCCCAGCACTGGAGGAATTTTGGAAGGGCGTAGCGAGGACGGTGTCGAGGGTGGTAGGATCCAGGGTCAAACCGGGCTGGGGGCTCGCAATATTTGGGGTGGCAGAGGAGCCGGGAGTGCAGGAGGCGAAAGAGGCCGGAATTCTGGCCTTTGCGTCCCTGGTAGCCCGGCGAAGGATTCTCCTTCAGTGGAAAGATGCGAGGCCCCCAAGCGTGGAATCCTGGATCAGCGCTATGGCAGGGTTCATTACATTGGAGAGGGTGAAATTCGCCTTGAGAGGGTCGGTACAAGGGTTCTTTAGGCGGTGGCAACCGTTCTTAGACTTTCTGGCAGAACGCTAGACATTGGTCAATGGCAGCAGCGGCTCGGGGGGTGGGGGGGGGGGTTACTTTATTTTTGTTTATGTTATTTACACTGGAGGGTCTGAGGGGGTGTAAACACCTGTTGTCTTAAGTCGGGGTGTTAATGTTAATTTACTATTTAGGTACGGGGGGAGGGGTTTGGGAGGTTGCTTTTTTAGATTGTGTTTTGTACTTAACCCTGCTGGGTTCGTTTTTCTTTCTCATTTTGTTATTGATATTTTATGAAAATCTTTAATAAAAATTATTTTTAAAAAAAAATACACATCAGGGCCTGTATGAATATACACGGTTGCCCTTTGGGGTATCTTCTGCCTGAGCTATTTTTCAACGCGTCATGGAGGGCATTTTGAGAGGTTTACCGTGTGTCGCTGTCAACTTAGATGACGTTTTGATTACAGGGAAGTCGGAGCAAGAGCATTTGGAAAATTTGGAGGCTCTCCTTAGACGCTTTTCAGAGGCTGGAGTCCGTTTACGTCACACAAAGTGCGTCTTTCAGGCGAAGGAAGTAGTCTACCTGGGTTATCGGGTGGACCGCGAAGGTTTGCACCCTGTCGCAGAGAAGGTGCGTGCAATTCAACAGGTCCCCGCCCCGACTGACACTTCTTCGTTCTTTTCTCGGCCTCGTAAACTATTACGGGAAGTTCCTCCCCAATCTGGCAACTACGTGGCCCCGTTGCACCTTCTGCTAAAGAAGAATCACAACTGGGTTTGGGGTCAGCCGCAAGAAACCGCTTTCCGGTGGGTAAAACAACAATTGTCGTCGTCTGGGTTACTAACCCACTATGATCCTGGAAAGCCTTTGTTCATCACATGTGATGCATCCCCGTATGGTATTGGGGCCGTCCTGTCCCACAAGGTGGAGAACGGGGCCGAGTGGCCAATAGCTTTCGCCTCCCGCACATTGACTGCAGCGGAGAAAAAGTACGCGCAGATCGAGAAGGAGGGCCTGGCAGTGGTTTTTGCGGTGAAACGCTTCCACCAGTACGTGAATGGCCGCCACTTCACTATCGTGACTGATCATAAGCCTCTGCTGGGCCTTTTCCGAGAGGATAAGCCAATACCACCCATTGCTTCCGCACGGATCCAGCGCTGGGCTTTGTTGCTCGCTGCATACGAGTATTCTCTGGAGCACAAACCAGGAACGCAGATAGCGAATGCCAACGCACTGAGCCGATTGCCTTTATCGACCGGCCCCATGTCGACCCCCACGACCGGTGAGGTGGTTGCAACCCTAAATTATATGGATGCCTTGCCTGCCACGGCATCACAGATCCGTGAGTGGACCCAGACGGAGCCAGACCTGTCAAAGGTTCAGCACATAGTCCTGTATGGAGGGCGTTTTCCTCCAAGCTGTCAGAATTTAGTGTGGAAGACGGTATCCTCTTGTGGGGGACGCGTGTGACTGTCCCGGAAAAAGGACAGGAGCTGATACTAAGAGACTTGCACGATGGGCATCCAGGTGTGACCAAAATGATTATGTCTGGTGGTCAGGCCTCGACACCGACATTGAGAAGGTGGCCCAAAGTTGCTTCATTTGCCAGGAGCATCAGAAGCTTCCGCTGGCCACGCCCCTACATCACTGGGAATGGCCAAGGTGGCCTTGGGCGCGCTTGCATGCGGATTTCACTGCCACTTTTCAAGGATCCATGTTCCTTCTATTAATCGATGCCCAGTCTAAATAGTTAGAAGTGCATAAGATGGTAGGCACAACGTCCTGCGCAATGATCGAGAAGATGCGTTTGTCTTTCAGTACGCATGGCCTCCCCGAGGTGCTGGTCACGGACAACGGCACTCCGTTCACAATTGAGGAGTTTGCGAGGTTGTCTTCCGGGTCGATGGACACGAGACTGGCTCGTTTTTTGTTTTCATATAGGACCACCCCACATGTGGTGACTGGGTTGGCTCCCGTGGAACTCCTAATGGGCCGGAGACTTCGCACCCGCCTTAGCATGGTTTTCCCGGACATTGGCGCAAAAATAAGCTGCACACAAGAACGGCAGGGACATGGTTTTTTCTCGGCATCGGCCGAGTGTTCTTTCGGAATTTTGCTGGTGATGCCCAGTGGGTCCCTGGCATAATCTTTCACCAAACGGGCCCTATCTCTTACCAGATGCAAGCCCAGGGTTGTCTCCAGCGCAAGCATGTAGACCACGTTCAGCCCAGAAGACCATCCCTTCCAAAGATTCCCCGACACCTGAGCTAATTTCTACAGCCACAGACACCAGACACAGTGGAAAGTATTCCTCACAATCTTGCTTTGGTGCTGCACTCAAAGCCTGCTCAAGTCGTTGCAGAACCGCGTGGAGATAGCGATGCCGAGATGACAGAGTCAGCGGACTCCGACTCCGAGATAGAGACACAGGACGCCTCAGAGAAGGAGTCTTCAGGCACACGGGCCGTAGATGTACAACCGTTACGCCGTTCATCACAGAAGCGCCGTTCTCCGTCTCGTTACATGCCACCCGATCCAGCGCCTCGTGCAAATAGTGTCCGGCCTGCGGCAAAACGAGTCCGACGCCCTCCTTCGCCAGGATCTTCGGTGGATTCCTTGGACTTTGGGGGGGGGGGAGGGATGTTATAACCTGCCTGCTTACCACTGGCTGGGGACTAATGGCAATCCCACAACCCTTTGGGAGTTTGAGCTTCTCCAATGAGGGGGACGGAGAAATCATTAGCAGATTCCCTGCATAAATAAAGCTGGCCAGTTTGGAACCAGCTACAGGAGAGTGAGCAGCAAGGGAGTGCTGATGCTGTTGTGTATATATATATATATATATATATATATGTTATTGTAAATCAATGTTATTTCTTTCTATCCTTCAACTCATGCTGGATTCTTCGTGGCCCTCACAAAAGAGAGCCTGAGTTAAATTCCAATCTGAACTTCACGGCTCCTGATTGTCTTGGGTCACCAATAATGAAGTGTTAATCAGAAGAAATTTGGAATTGGGGTCAACTGGATTAATTCTGGAAGTGAAATTCCAACACCCAGTTCACAATCTCCTTTGTTACCTTTGAGCTGTTTGATGAGAGCTGAGTCAGAATGTAGCAGGCAGAGGTTTGGTAACTGCATTGAAAGTTCAAAGGCAAAGACAACTTCCATTCCAATTAAATTACAAGTAACAAGTGTTTAAAAATAGCTTGTTATATACATCTCAAAACGTCAACAGGCATATGTCCTGAGGTGAAAACCTGAAGCAAAAGCAGCCATTGCTGAGCTCCAGCGGTTTTAGTACTTGGCAGCGTTAAATGCTAATGAATGTATTTTCTGTCATGGTTTTAAGGGCCATGTGTCATCAGGAGTTCCAGTTTCCAAAAGGTAATTTGTTTACACAGTGTCAGTCTGCTAATATTACGGCCGAGTTGGCAGTTCGGTAAAGTTAAAGATGGCAGTTTGAGGCTGTCAAAATTGCTATGTTGCACACTACTTTGAACTGTTTTAAGAGTAACGAATGTCAGACCTTCCTCTTTATGATAAACATTATGTCCAAAATATAAGATAATGCAAGAACAGCAGCAGAAATTTTCATTGGATTGGATTGGATTTGCTTATTGTCACGTGTACCGAGGTACAGTGAAAAGTATTTTTCTGCGTGCAGCTCAACAGATCATTTAGTACATGAAGAGAAAATATGTAATGGAGCAACACAAGGTACACAATGTAAGTTCCTAGACACAGGCATCGGGTGAAGCATACAGGAGTGTAGTATTAATCAGATCAGTCCATAAGAGGGTCGTTTAGGAGTCTCCCTCAACCAGGCCATAGGCAAACACACCAGGGTTAATCTGGCGATTTGTCCACATGGTGTAGCCCTCACTTGCCACTGGTTAAATACCAGTAATAGCAGGATGAGGCTATTAAGCGGCCACTATGGCCTCAATTGGCCTCCATCCTTGACCCTTTCCGCCCCAAACTTAATTGGTCAGTGGGGAAGGTGTCGATTGTGCACCTTCTCGTCTGATTATAGGACACCTCCTGCCTCCCAGCCTGCCTCTGAGTGTACATGAAATCCTGTCCATGGTGTTTGTTTGACTACCCTTGTCGGCCTCTTACTAGTTGGCTAAAAAACAAATTAGATGGGGACAAACCATTCAACTTAGTCGGGTTGACCGTTCAATTTAGGTGACATCCAAGTGAAAGTAGAAAGAAGCAGATTTTGGAGAAAACAATTAGAGGATCACAAACATATTTTATTTTTAAAGAAAATGAGTTTACTAAAATTACAATCTGAAGAAAACCCATACTGGGTGTCCCTGGTTGTATTAAACAGTGTTGTCAATCCTATCTTTTTTTAATTTATCCTTCAATTTCTCTCAAATCCAGCAAATGATAAACTATAAATGCCTCAGGTTGTATTTCTCTATGTCCTGTGCTAGCTAGCTCCCTCATTTTCTTGGAGAATATGATCGTGACTATTACATTTTAAAGCAGCATTTTAATATGCCAATAATTGCATTCAATAAGGTTATGGTACCTTGCAATCAATCATTCAAACCATCCATGGTAAATAACACACATTTACTAGAATATTAGACCATTTATAACAATAACATAAGGGAAAAGCACCCCAAGGAACCCCAGCAATGTTCACATATAAAAGGCACTTGTATTTTAGATATGTCCTATTCCTTCCAATTATACAAGAGTTGAAACGGTCATTTATCTCGCTGTACAAATCAAGATTAAGCAGAACCGCCCCCCCCACCCCCCCCCCGCCCCCCCGATATCAATGCATCATTACGGAAGCACAGAAATGTTAGCATTTTACATTTAGTAATCGCCAATGATACATTTCACTGATATTATTCCAACTAGACATCAAAATACGGCAAAAAAGTAAATGTAAATAAGAAAACGTTTGCACAATTTGATGTACAAAAATATTGTTCAGAAATTTCCATTCAAAAATCAACCTGTAATTTTGAAGACTGATGCCTGGAAATATGCAAAGACAATTAACTTTTATAATGTAAAGGTAAAATATGTTTAGCGTCGCTTTAGAAAAAAACCTTAGAGTAACATAGCGAAAGTGTGTTCTCAAGTGTCGGTTACAGACTGAGTTTGGAAATCATTCAGTGATTCAAGTTACGCTAAGGGGCCTGATTTTAACTGGAAGTGAACGGGTTTTGAGTGAGTTAACATTTCGCCCCCAAGTTGTCGTACATCAGAATTCTCATAAGGGCCTAAGGTTTGAATATTTTTCCTTTATGACAAATTAATTCTACACAAATTAGGATAACATATAGTTCGCAATGTTTTGTAATGTTCTACCAGATTAATGATAACTGACATTTTTCAGTCTCAACTAAACACTGACATGTGGCATTGTTTGAAACATGTTTCTATATATAATACTTTTAGTAGTGACAGAAATAAAAAGTGCAAACGTTTATAGTTTAAAGAGTAGGACTGAGTAGTTAGCTCCTGAATGTGAGAAAACAGATGGATAAAAGACAGCCGCAAGGTAACAGGAGCATGGTGTATGATTTAAACTGCAGTAATATGAACTTCTAGTTGATTGAATGACACTGGAAAATAATATACCTCATATGTCTGAGTTAAATAACAGCCAAGCAAAGCTGACAAAAGATATTGTCACTGTGAACTTATAAACTTGTCTTCAGAGTCATTTTATGTTAACAATACCACAATGAAAGAGAAACAAAGTGTCCTCAACCTGCATGGGTGGAGTCACTGCTCTGTGAGAACATAGTTTTCTAAATTTAGATCTGTCTACATTTCATGCCTCTTCCCATTCAGAATGAAAATTTAATTAAACTAAAAATCTCAATTTACTTTTCAAACACAGTTGTGAATATCCTTTGATTTAGAATGGTACTGTAGCTGCAAAAATAATTGTCTCTATTTTTCTAAGGAAGTACGTTGTTAAGTGAAAGTAGACAAAGATTTATGGGACATGAGAATTTTTCTCGGACTCAGATTTTATTGACAAATTCCCCCCCCCCGCCCCGCCCCTCTGAAAAGTTAAATTATAGAGCAATAATTGAGTAGATCATGAAATAAATCCCCAGCGCTACATTGGGCCTGTAGAAAAAATGATGTCTTTCTGGGACTAAACTAAACAAAACTCTTTTGGTTTTGATCTTGTTACTGCTGACATTTTCCACAACTTTCGCTAGGTCCCTGCTCTGCTTGCTTACGAGTTTTAGAGCAGCCTGTGTTCATCTTTGTTTCTTTCCCCAAATGGGGAACCACAGTGACTGTGCCTGCACACGTTTGAAGGAAAGAAAATCTCATCAGAGTAGAGCATGACACTGAACTACATCTGAACCACACGGCATTGAGTGCTTCAGCCTCATGCTCTTGCGCTTCTAATCTGAAGAAGTCAGATGCCAGAAAATCAATATCTTTCAGTTATGCTCTTCCAGTGCAATTTTCTATATGTAACAGGATCTTTTTTTTAAGTAATGAATTTCCAGGCTACCTCCCAACCAGATGTATGAAGTCATCAATAACACATTACATGTAAACAGAAAAGGAACAAAAAAATCATTCAAGGCTTTTCAAATGTTCCCCTTTTCATCAGCCCTATTACAGGTTCCATTCACATTATCGGATTGAACCCATGCTGCATAACCAAGGTGCTGACAACTCTTGATTACCCAATAACTCCTGTATTCCTTTTCAGGCAGGTTCACCAAAAGGACAGGAATGCAAGGCCTTCCTGTGGGGCAGACTGCCTTCCACAGCTTTCTGTCAAAGAAACAAGTCAGTCTCTCCTCGCTCAAACAGGCCCTGCATTTCCTGAAATTTAATTATGCCCTTTCCTCCTTGATTATCAACCGTTCCAGATAACAACAATTTATTGTACATCAGAGAGGCCAATCTAAACATTTTAAACAGTTTTCATAACACTTGAAGGGGATGGCTGAACCATCTATCTAGTAAATCTGTTGTCAGCCCTTTCCCATGCTGCAGAATCAACAACTCAGCTCCTTATTGAATGCAAGCACTAGAAAAACAGTGGAAAATAACTGTGATTTTGGAGCCAAAATCAAAAGACTCCAAAACAGTCAGCTGTACTATTTTACTCCTAAGGAAACTATCCAGTCCTTTCTCAGCACATTGTTGACAGACATTTTGAACTATCCTATCAGGCGACGTGCAGCAGTTTTCTGATCTCCTATTATATCTAAGTGGATATAAAAACAATAAAATTATTTTTGTATGCCTGAATACATTTGTAATAGAATCAACAGTTAAATGTTCTCTCCCCATGGTTTAGCTTACTCTGAACATTTAGCATCTCTGGAACTAAAAGTAAAAAGACTGGAAAAGCTGATACACTTTAGTCCTAACAGCATGCCTAATCCTCCCCTAAAAGTTGCATTTTTTTTCTTTCTATCAATGGGCTTTCTTTGAAATTATAATGCTTTACTACATAAGGTTAAGGCTTTTGACAGCACTGCCACATTCCTATCAAAATGTGAGGCTTTTCCCTTGGAACACAATTGTGCTTCAGTTATATTAGATTTGGTCAACCCCATCTGAAATACTGCATTCAGATTTGGGGAGCGCACATTAGAGAGGATATGTTGGCCTAGAGGCAGCACAGATTCACCAGAATGATATCATGCTTAAAAGATCAGGGGCTGGATTCTCTCAGCCCAGGGCTGGGCTGGAGAATCCCTGCGACCGGCGCCCTGACACGGCACGAGCGGAGAATCGGCGGCATTGGCGCTGGCGTGGTTGGCGCAGCGCCGGTCGGGGGCTGCTCTACGTGGCCGGCCCGCCAATTTTCGGCCCAGGATGGGCCGAGCGGCCGTCGTGAAAACGGCGAGTCCCGCCGGCGCCGTCCACACGTGCTCTCAGCCGGCAGGAACTCGCCGTGGAAGGGACAGGTCTGTCCCCTGGGGGGGCCTCCGTTGTGGCCTGGCCCGCGATCGGGGCCAACCGATCGGTGGCCGGCCTCTCTGGCTGGGGGCCTCGTTCCTTCCGCGCCGGCTTCTGTAGCCCTGCGCCATGTTGCGTTGCATATGCTACGTCTCTCTTTATAAACCCAGGCGCATGCGATAATCACGCGTCGCCCAGTTCGTGCCGGGATCAGCAGTTGGAGCGGCGTGATCCGCTCCAGTGCCATGCTGGCCCCTTTTGCGGGCCAGAATTAGTCGTGGGGTCGGCCTGTCCACGCCATCGTAAATGCGATGGCGTTTACGAATCCATGGACACTCTGCCGCAGGATTAGAGAATCCTGCCCCAGATTATATGGACAGGTTGCATTATTTTGACGTGTATTCCTTTGAGTACAGAGCATTGTGATGGGGGGGGGGGGGGGGGGGGGGGGGGGCTACGGATGATGTGATCAAGATGATTAAAATGTCAAAAGGATTTGTTAGGATAGGTAAGAATCGTGGAATCATAGAATTTACAGTGCAGAAGGAGGCCAATCGACCCATCCGAGTCTGCACCGACCCTTGGAAAAAGCATCCAAGCCTCCACCCTATCCCCACAACCCAGTAACCCACCTGACGTTCTTTGGACACTAAGGGAAATTTATCATGGCCAATCCACCTTACCTGCACATCGTTGGATTGTGGGATCAAACCGGAGCACCCGGAGGAAACCCACGCAGACACGGGGAGAAGGGCAGACTCCGCACAGACAGTCACCCGAGGCTGGAGTCGAACCTGGGACCCTGGAACTGTGGAGCAACTGTGCTAACCACTGTGCTACCCTGCTGCCCGTAAGGCAAAACTATTTTCTCTTATTGGGGAGCAAGCGATATAACCTTAAAATTAGAGCTTTAGGCTACTCAGGCGGGAAACCAGGGAGAATTCTTTACCCAAATAGTAATGGAAATCTAGAACTTGCTCCAGCAAGAGGTGAGAATGCCAGGAAAATTGGTGCTGTCAAGACTGAGATCGATAGACCTTAGTTAGATAAAGATATCATGTTCCTATATTTTGAGTTTATTATCCTTCTACTCAAACTTTGAACCTTCTTCCCAATGCGACTATTCATCAGGGCTTGTGCTTGCTTCACACCGCTGTTGCTGCATCTCCAAAGGCCACTACTTTCTTCTCCAATGCCCTCCAATGTCTTTCTCTGACCACAACAAGTACAATCAGCACAATCAAAAATCAGCCCAAAATCAAAAATCAGCTGAGTCAATATTCCTGCAGATTTGTTCATGGTTTTTCAATCAACCAGTACACCTGATGAATATTTTGTGTACAATATTTAAGTGTCAGCTTAGCTCAGTGGTGGAACTTTTGTCTCTGATTAGAAGGTTCTGGATTCCAGCAGCACACACAAAATTTGAGCATGTAATCAAATCTGCCACTTGAGTGCAGTACTGCAAGCGTGCTGCATTGCCTGAGGTACTATCTCTCTGATTAAATACTAAACAGAGCTGCCTATATTGGTGAACGTAAAAATGGTCCCATGGCACTTTTTTTTGAAGAAGAGCTGGACGCTTTCTGTGTCCTGGCCAACATTCATCTTTCAACCAACACCTACAGCATGGACCGAGCAATGCACCGCTGTCTGTGGGATCTTGCTGTGTACAAATCAGCATTTGTCTGTGTTATGAGTGATTACTCTTCAAATGTAATCCTCTGGTTGTGAAGTGTTTTGTGATGCACTGAGGGTGTGAAAGTTGCTATATAAATGCAGGTTCTTTCTTTATATATTCAACTATTATTGATCTGAAAACCCACTATAGATTAATCATTCCTCTTAACATCTACGTCCCTCACATGTGCATTTAGCCTAACAGTAGAATGTGTTTTAATCTTCAGATAGTTTCGACAAATTTATTATAATAGTAACAGCGTCAAAATGATCGGTAATCCAGATTAATGAGCAAGACGCAATGATTGTGCCATGAGTTACAAATGTCATAAGTAATGGGCCATAGTGCATCTGGTTCTACTGGGTTACCTTTTAGGAGAGGAAGCTAATATACATAACCTTTAGCAAGGGCATTTGCTGAACCATGTGCTTGCCAAGGTTTCATTGGAGATGATGTGGAACAAAGAGAATTTAAAGGTTGACATACTGGCAGAATTTTTTTATAGTCTAGATATAGTCTCGGATTTTGACTAGCAAACATTATCCTGCCTATAACTACACCTGCAATTTGCAAAAACCCCGTGGAATTGCCCCCTTTGGGCAGTCCTTTTTATGCAGAGTTGTGCGGCTGTAAAATTCACTTCCAGGGTATTGGTTAAGGCAGGACATTTTTCAACATTAAATATTGATTAGCTAGGTCGATGAAGGAAAAGGGGTTGGGGGGGAAGGGGATATGGGAGCAGGGTGGTTAAATGTGATTTAAACTATTTATTCAAGTGGAGGGTGAACACCATTATTTGCATTGTAACTTCTATGTATTTCAGTGACAGGGGGCGAAATTCTCCCCCAACGGCGCGATGTCCGCCGACTGGCGCCCAAAACGGCGCCAAATCAGACGGGCATCGCGCCGCCCCAAAGGTGTGGAATGCTCCGCATCTTTGGCGGCCGAGCCCCAACATTGAGGGGCGAGGCCGACGCCGGAGGGATTTCTGCCCCGCCAGCTGGCGGAAATGGCGTTTGTTGCCCCGCCAGCTGGCGCGGAAATGACATGTCCGGGCGGCGCATGCGCGGGAGCGTCAGCGGCCGCTGACAGTTTCCCGCGCATGCGCAGTGGGGAGAGTCACTTCCGCCTCCGCCATGGTGGAGGCCGTGGCAGAGTCGGAAGGGAAAGAGTGCCCCTACGGCACAGGCCCGCCCGCAGATCGGTGGGCCCCGATCGCGGGCCAGGCCACCGTGGGGGCACCCCCCGGGGCCAGATCGCCCCGCGTCCCCCCAGGAACCCGGAGCCCGCCCACGCGCCTGGTCCCACCGGTAAATACTAACTTTAATTTACGCCGGCGGGACAGGCAATTTCTCGGCGGGACTTCAGCCCATCCGGGCCGGAGAATTGAGCGGGGGGTCCCGCCAACCGGCGCGGCCCGATTCCCGCCCCCACCCAATCTCCGGTACCGGAGACTTCGGCGGGGACGGGATTCACGGCGGCCAACGGCCATTGTCCGACCCGCTGGGGGGTCGGAGAATGACGCCCAGGATCTTTCTGGGTGGATGAACCAAGATTGCCTGAATGACTTTCCTGATCAGTAATTATCTTATGATATGGAACAACCAACTTGGAAGATTAGGGAAAATAATGTGATTACAAATATTAGCTCAGATAGGGAAGAAGATAAAGCCCTGAAGTTAAAATATTGAAATGTAGCGATGACTTAATACCTTCCAGCATTCCAAAAACCTTCATCATTCAAAAAACCAGCCACTCTGGTTATAAGTATGTGATTGTCACTTCCCAGTGAAGTTCCGCAGTAGTGAGTGTGGACATTATGAAGAAATAATATCATTTCTTATTATTGCAGTTATTTAAACCTATATTCTATTTCATATGTGAATATAGATTCATCTGAATGCTGCCCCTTACTTCTATGATCGAAGGATGTCAGTTGAAGAATATGATATAAGCAGAGCGTACTCTTTCGAGAGCGCCTCGGACAGAGGACAACAAGCAGATTTACATTGTTTCTGCTTACATTGACCAAAAGTGAATGAATGCTCCATTGTTTTATAGGGGAGAAGCCCAAGTAATGAACAACTTTTCCAGACAGTGGGTTTCTTCAAAGGTGCTTGACTAGTGGTGTTTTTTGGTGATTTTCGTTCTGGAGAAATCCCTCAAAGCTCCCGCAAACCACAACTTTTGTGGCGATAGTACTTGTTGTAAAGAAATCCATGAGTGAGGATTGGGCAAATTGCCGCATGGTTCTGTAAACTATTTACCAAGGTCTGCATAATGCTGCATATTGCTTCCAGTGCAATCTTCGCTGGGAGGACTAACTGCACCTGCTTTTATGTTAGCTCATAATGAGCCCCAGGTGGTTGTCATCTACGTGGGGAGCTCATACTCCACGAATCCCACGGGGAGATCAATAATGATTTCCCCATGGTCCTCATGGGGTTATGACACCTCTCCCCAAGTCCGAAAAGCTACCTTCAGCTGCCAACGATGGAGGCCTTCTGCGCCACTTCGCCCATAGCTGCGTTTCCACCTGTGGCAGCTCTGGGTCGGATGGAGTGTATCGATTAACCGAGTGCTGTTTCCTGGTTGACTGCCAGGACCTCAGTTCCCGACACATCATCATCCGCCAACCCAGACTCCTCTGCGACCATCTCGGATCCCGAATCATCTTCCTGTTGGACCGGGTGTGGCGATCTGGACGGCTGGGCCCCAGACCGAGAGGCGGTCCCTGGTGTGGCAAAGGCGCTGCTACCATCGGCTGGGTGTCCTGAAGGATGGATTTACCCTTCATCAAGTGGTCAGGATCCTTCCCTGAACCCAGACATTATACTAAACTGGGTCTGCACATTCTAGTATCACACCCGGGAGCCACAATGCTCCATCACCAAAATTGTTAGCATAGATGACATATCTGGTGTGAAACGTCCGCTCCAGCACCCTCAGGCTGTGGTGCATCTTCTGCATCTCCTGTTGCCCCATAACTATGTCGCTGGGACTCGGAACGGTCAGACTCAGCAGAGTCCTACAATTTCGGCCCATCAATAGCTCCGTAGGGGCGATTTCCGTCATCACATGCGGATTGTGCGATAACTAAAAAGGAACCCATGGACCTCGTTGATTGCTTTTTGAAGCCACTTTTCACTAGTCCATTGGAGGAGGGATGATACGGGGCGGTTTGAATACGCCGGATGCTGCTCTGCCACAAAAATATGGCAAATTCCTCACGAGTGAACGGCATCCCCTTATTCGTCACTCGGACCTCTGGGATTCCACGGGTACAAAAAGTATCCAGAGCTTTTCAATCATGGCCTTGGTGGCATGAAAGTCATCCTGCATACCTCGAGTCACTTCGAGTGGGCGTCCACAATCACAAGAAACATGGACCCAATGAACGGTCCTGTAAAATCCACGTGGAGGTGAACCCATGGGTAGCCCTGCCATTCCGAAGGGTGAAGGGAGGCCATCAGTGGAAGTTTCTCAAGTTCCCGGCATGCCAGGCAGCTTTGCACAATGCTCTAGATGTCCCCAGCGATAGTGGCCCACCAGACATAACTGCAGGCCAACATTTTCACTTTAGATTAAATTGGATTGGATTTGATTTATCGTTACGAGGTACAGTGAAAAGTATTGTTCTGCGTACAGTCTAGACAGATCATACCACACACGGAAAAACATAGGACATACATAAACACACAATGCAAATACAGAGGCACAGGCATCGGGTGAGCATACAGAGTGTAGTATTAGTCAGTAGAGAAGATGTGTGAAGAGATCAGTTCAGTCCAGAAGAGGGTCATTCAGGAATTTGCTAACAGTGGGGAAGAAGCGGTTTTTGAATCTGTTAGCGCGTGTTCTCAGACCCTTGTATCTCCTGCCCAATGGAAGAAGTTTAAAGGGTGAATAAGCTGGTTGGGAGGGGTCTTTGATTCTGCTGAATGAAATGAAAATCGCTTCTTGTCACAAGTAGGCGTCAATGAAGTTACTGTGAAAAGCCCCTAGTCGCCACATTCCGGCGCCTGTTCGGGGAGACTGGGACGGAAATCGAGCCGTGCTGCTGGCCTGCTTTAAAAGCCAGCGATTTAGCCCAGTGTGCTAAACCAGCCCCTTTCCCAAGACAGCGGGAGGTGTAGACAGAGTCAATGGATGGGAGGCGGTGTCAAGTGATGGACTGGGCTGTGTTCACAACTCTGTAGTTTCTTACGGTCTTGGGCCGAGCAGTTGCCATACCAGGCTGTGCTGCATCCTCCAGATAGGATGCTTTCTATGGTGTATGTGTAAAAATTGATAAGAGTCAATGTGGACATGCCAAATTTCCTTAGTTTCCTGAGGAAGTATAGGGGCTGTTGTGCTTTCTTGGTCATAGGGCAGCCAGGTAGCATAGTGGCTAGCACAGTTGCTTCACAGCTCCAGGGTCCCAGGTCACTGTCTGTGCGGAGTCTGCACGTTCTCCCCATGTCTGCTTGGGTTTCCTCCGGGTGCTCCGGTTTCCTCCCGTAGTCCAAAGATGTGCAGGTTAGATGGATTGGCCATGCTAAATTGCCCTTAGTGCTCCCCCCAAAAAGGTTAAGTGGGGGTTATGGGGATAGGATAGAGACGTGGGCTTGAGTAGGGTGCTCTTTGTAAGGGCCAGTGCGGACTCGATGGGCCAAATGGCCTTCTTCTGCACTGTAAATTCTATGATTCTATGAGGGTCGATGTGGGTGGACCAGGACAGATTGTTGGTGATGTGCACACCTAGGAATTTGAAGCTGTCAACCATCTCCACCTCAGCACCATTGATGCAGACAGGGGTGTGTATGATACTTTGCTTCCTGAAGTCAATGACCAGCTCTTTAGTTTTGCTGATATTGAGGTGGAAATTGTTCTCATCACACCACTCCACTAGGTTCTCTCTCTCCCTCCTGTGCTCTGACTCATCGTTGTTCAAGATCCTACCCAGTACAGTCGTGTCATCAGCAAACTTGTAGATGGAGTTGGAGCCACATTTTGTCACACAATCGTATGTTGAGAGGGACTATAGTATGGGGCTAAGTATGCAGCCTTGTGGGCCCCCGGTGTTGAGGACTTTATTGGAGGAGGTGTTGTTGTTTATCCTTACTGTTTGTGGCCTATGGGTCAGGAACTCGAGGATCCACTTGGAGAGGGCGGAGCCAAGTCCTAGGTTTTGGAGTTTGGACATGAGTTTAACTGGGATTATGGTGTTCAAGGCAGAGCTGTAGTCAATGATTAGGAGTCTGACGTAGGAGTCCTTGTTGTTGAGATGCTCTAGGGATCAGTGTAGGGCCAGGGAGATAGCGTCTGCTGTGGACCAATTGAGGCAGTATTCGAATTGCAGTGGATCTGGGAGTATGGAGTTAATGGGCGTCATTCTCCGACCCCCCGCCGGGTCGGAGAATGGCCGTTGGCCGCCGTGAATCCCGCCCCCGCCGAAGTCTCCGGTACCGGAGATTGGGCGGGGGCGGGAGTCGGGCCGCGTCGGTTGGCGGGACCCCCCGCTCAATTCTCCGGCCCGGATGGGCCGAAGTCCCGCCCAGAAATTGCCTGTCCCGCCGGCGTAAATCAAAGCTGGTATTTACCGGTGGGACCAGGCGGCGTGGGCGGGCTCCGGGGTCCTGGGGGGACAAAAATTTTGTCTAAAATTTTGGCGCGGGGCGATCTGACCCCGGGGGGTGCCCCCACGGTGGCCTGGCCCGCGATCGGGGCCCACCGATCTGCGGGCGGGCCTGTGCCGTGGGGGCACTCTTTCCCTTCCGCCTCCGCCACAGCCTCCACCATGGCGGAGGCAGAAGAGACTCTCCCCACTGCGCATGCGCGGGAAACTGTCGGCGTCCGCTGGCGCTCGCGCGCATGCGCCGCCTTTCCGCGCCAGCTGGCGGGGCAACAAACGCCATTTCCGCCAGCTGGCGGGGCGGAAATCCCTCCGGCGCCGGCCTAGCCCCTCAATGTTGGGGCTCGGCCCCCAAAGATGCGGAGCATTCCGCACCTTTGGGACGGCGCGATGCCCGTCTGATTGGCGCCGTTTTTGGCGCCAGTCGGCGGACATCGCGCCGTTGGGGGAGAATTTCCCCCTATCGTGTCTCATGACCAACCTCTTGGGCGGGATTCTCCGAGCCCCCGCCGGGATGGAGAATCACCGGGGGCTGGCGTGAATCCCGCCCCCGCCGGTTGCCGAATTCTCTGTTACCGGATATTCGGCGGGGGCGGGAATCGTGCCGTGCCGGTGGGCGCCCCCCCCCCCCTCGCCCGGTGATTCTCCAGCCCGCGATGGGCCAAAGTCCTGCTGCTGGAATGCCTGTCCCGCCGGCGAGAATCAAACCACCTCTCTTACCGGTGGGACTAGGAGGCGCGGGCAGGCTCTGGGGCCCTGGGGGGGGGTGGGCGATCTGGCCCCAGAGGGTGCCCCCACGGTGGCCTGGCCCGCAATCAGGGCACACCGATCCGCGGGTGGGCCTGTGCCGTGGGGGCACTCTTTTCCCTCCGCATCGGCCACAGTCTTCACCATGGCCGACGTGGAAGAGACACCCCACCCTGCGTATGCGCGGGGATGACGTCAGCAGCCGCTGACGCTCCCGCGCATGCGCGGACTTCCGCTGCCCGGCGAAGTCCTTTCGGCCCTGGCAGGTGTGGCGCCAAAGGCCTTTCCCGCCGGTCGACGTGCGCCAACCACTCCGCCGAGCGCCAAGCTGCTCACGGTGAGGGCTTGGCCCCTAAAGGTGTGGAGAAATCCGCACCTTCGGGGCGGCTCGATGCCGGAGTGGTTCACGCCACTCCATCCTGCCGGGACCCCCCGCCCCGCCGGGTAGGGGAGAATCCTGCTCCTTAAAGCATTTCATAATGATAGATGTTAAGGCCACTGGATGGTAGTCGTTGAGGCACATTGCCCAGTTCTTCTTTGGCACCGATATGATAGTGATCTTCTTGAAGCAGGTCGGAACCTCGGAACTGAATAGGGAGAGGTTGAAGATGTCCTTGAACACACCCAACAGTTGGTTCGTGCAGGATCTGAGTGCACGACCAGAGACTCCATCAGGACCCGTTGCTTTCCGAGAGTTCACTTTCAAGAAGCCGATATGACTTTTGAAGATATGACAGCAGTGTTATAGGCGAGGCGTTTTCAGAACCCCAAAATGTATCATGCAGTTCAACCAACCTCTCCCTTTAATGGATTTGTTGCTTTTCCTAGCACACGGCTTGTTCCCTAGGTGTGGGATTACAATTATGGACACGTGGATTTTTAAACACAAAACACTGTTTATTCCATGAACTCAACTTAACATCTTAAATAAACATTGGATCTCTTAACACCCCTTACTACAAAGATAACTCGGAAAATATTGCAACAGTAAATAATTCCTCAAAATGTTCCTTCAAACTTCCAAGAGACTTAACACCTTTAAACAGAATCACATCAGGTTAAAGGCTTTACTATTATGAGTTTAAATCACCCAAATGGTCGAGAGATAGTCTTTCATGGCAGAGATCCAGCTCACTGCAAACACAGACACTCTTTTCAAGCTGCAAAACTAAACTGCAGCTCTCTGGAAACACACAGACACACACAAGCTGCTTTTCCAAACTGAAACTAAAAACTGCCAAAATGGCTTATCTAAAGCCCAGGTCCACCCACTCTCTGACATCACTGTTTTCTTAAAGGTACATTGCTTAAACATCCATATCTTAAAGGTACTCTCTCATGGCAGTAGGTATGGGTGTGTTGGGGCTGCTGGGGCAGCAGTTTGATGGTTTCCTGCATAGATTGCATTGAGTTCATCGGGGAGGGGGGGCGCTGCTGCCAGAGATTCTACTCAGCTTCGCTTTACAGCCGATTATGTTGTTTAAACCTTGCCACAAGTAACGAGAGTCAGTGTCGTTAATCTGTGACTCTAGCTTAGTCTGGTTTTGTCTCTTGGCATCACTGATAGCTTTTCAGAGGTCGTACCTGGATTTCTTGTATAGGTCAGGGTCTTCTGACTTGAACACCTCAGACCTGGCCTTCAGTAGGGAGTCAATCTCCCGATTAAACCATGCTTTCTGGTTGGAGAATGTACGTACTACTTTCTTTGGCACCCAATCGTCTACACATTTGCTGATAAAGTCTGTGACGGTGGTGGCATACTTGTTTAGGTTGGCCGCTGAGTTCTTAAATATGGACCAGTCCACTGACTCCAAGCAGTCACTTAGGAGCTCTTCTGCTGCCTCAGACCAGCATTGCTCGACTTTCTTAATCGGATTCTCCCGCTTGAGTTTCTGCTTGTATGCCGGGAGAAGGAGCACCGTCTTATGGTCTGATTTTCCGAAGTGCGGTTGTGGGATTGATCGGTAGGCGCCCTTAATTTTTGTGTACTAGTGGTCAAGGATGTTGGCGGTCCTGGTAGGACATGAGATGTGTTGGTAGAATTTTGGCAGTACACTCTTGAGGTTGGCCTGGTTGAAGGCCCTGGTCACGATGAACAAGGCCTCTGCGTACTCTGTTTCACTGTTATTTATAACTGTGTACAATTCATCAATTGCTCTCTTCATTTCCACCTGGGATGTAAACCACTGTGATGATGGCAGAAGTGAACTCCCATGGAGGAAGTACGGGTGACATTTCACGGTCAGGTATTCCAGGTTCAGGGAGCAGCAGTAGGTCGCCATGTCCGAGCACCAGAAGGAGTTGACGAAGAGGCAAACCCCTCCACCCTTGGTTTTGCCCGATGACGCTGTGCGGCCATCAGGCACAGTCCGGTGAGACCGGGTGAGCCATTTCTCCATGAAACAGAGCACACAGCATGCCCCCAGATGGCCACAGGCTTCCTGATCCTGTGTTGGGATGACAACATGGGCTTCCCACAATATAACGCCATCTTCCAAACTGAGTTCGGAGAATTGCCAAGCAAAAAACAGAAGGGTCACCGGAAGGGCCTCCTTTTGCCCGCTGCTCAACAGCATGAGGCGTAGCTTCCGGGTCCTGCTGTGTCCACCCACGCACCAGCAATGTGCCCATGAGGTTGAGTGCTGCAATCGCCTCATCATCCATTTGTGGGGAAGCGGATTCACAGGCAATGGCAGGCGGCTGAGGGCATCCGCATGGGCAATTTTCAGACTCGGACAATATTGGAAGGAATATTCATACGCAGCGAGCAGGAGCGCCCAACGCTGGATCCGCGTCAATGTGATTGGCGGAATGCCTTTATCCTCCCTGATGAGGCCGAGCAGCAGCTTGTGGTCCGTTACAATAAATAAATGTCGCCCGTAAATGTACTAATGGAAATTCTTCATTCCAAAAATCACAGCCAAGCCCTCCTTCTCTATCTGGGCATAATGATGCTCTGCGTCTGCCAGCGTCCTTTAAGCGCAAGCAATGGGATGCTCTATGCCGTCATTATCAATTTTTTTTCATAGAATTTACAGTGCAGAAGGAGGCCATTCGGCCCATCGAGTCTGCACCGGCTCTTGGAAAGAGCACCCCACCCAAGGTCAACACCTCCACCCTATCCCCATAACCCAGTAACCCCACCCAACACTAAGGTCAATTTTGGACAGGGGGATTGGCCATGATAAATTGCCCCTTAATTGGAATCAAAAATGTTGAAAAACGTAACAGTTCATCAGGCCAAAAAATGATCGGTGTTTAGTGCCGTTCTTTGGGGTTGGGGACCCCTTTATAGAGCGAACCTTATCCTCCACTGAGTGTAGACATCCTTGTCCACCCTATAACTGAGAGAAGTTACCACTCTAGCACGGAAAACACACTTACTGTGCTTCAGCCTGGTGCCCAGATGGGAAAATGGAGTACTTCCTGCAGGCTCGCCATATGTTCCTTCTCTGAAGACCCCTTAATAAACACGTCGTCCAACAAAACGGCCACCTTCGGTAGGCCCTGCAGGATATTCTCCATCACCCGCTGAAAAATTGCTGGGGGGAGGGAACAAACCCCGAATGGGAGGTGGGGGTACTCAAACAATCCCTGATGCATTTAATGATTGTAAACCTCCTGGACTCCGGGTAGAGCTCTACCTGCAAGTAAACATGGCTCATGTCCAGCTTTGTGAAGGAACATCCCCCAGGCAACTTGGCGTACAAATCCTCAACCCAGGACATCGGGTACCTGTCCTGACGTGAAGCCCTGTTCACATGAACTTAAAATCGTGGTTTTATCGGGCTCTATCATCGGTACCATGCGTGAGACCCATTCCGCAAACTGACCAGGGCATATGGCCCCCAGATGCTGCAGGCACCTTAGTTCTGGGTCAACATTTGTAAGGAGTGTAACAGGGACAGGCCTCGCCCTGTAGTATTGGGGATGACAGCAGGATCCACATAGATATGGGCATTAGCTCCCTTTATCCTGCCCAGAACCTCCTGGAACACCTCTAGATATTTACCCAGCATGTCATAGAGATTCCCGATGCCCATCTGGAAGACCTGCTGCCCAGTTGAAACGGAAGACTCTTAAACAGTTCTCCCCAACATGTTTGGACCCAGTTCCTACACGACAACCAAAGGAATGCAGACCGACTGCTGTCCATATGTTACCAGAGTCACGGTGGTTTCTATAATCTTCAAAGGCTCTCCCGTGTAGGTTTCCAAACTCACTTTGGTGTCCTGCAATGCCAGTGGCAGGATCCCTGTACAAAGCGGCTGAAATATGCAGAGGTTGACAATGGAGGCAGCAGTCCCAGTTTCCATTTCCATTGGCACCGGATGGCCATTGACCTGCAAGGTGATCTGGATTGGTGCAGCTCTCGGAGCTGATACACTGTCTAATTGCATTAAACAATCCTCCTCTGGGTGTCCATCTGTAAGGCACAGGTTCGTGACCACCTCGCTGCTTGTTATGGGTGGCGTTCGCTCCACCGACCCACCCGAGTACTTCAACCAAACAGTAAGCAATGCAGGTGGCTCTCTCCTTTATCCTCGGGTGAGGGATCCCACCAGGTGTTGGCAGCGCCCGAGATCAAAACTCATTTACGGAATTGTCTCGGGGACTGATCTTTCGGAGCAAGTCTGGCTGGACCAGCATCGCCCCATGACCTAGACGGAGGTCGAAAGGGTGAGCGGCCCAACGATGGATGCCATAGTTCCTGGAATCCTGCAGCTCTTGTAAGTGGGTGGAAGTATGGATAGTCAGGTTGGGTCAGGGGGGTTGGTAGTTGGGTTAGGGCATCAGGGTTGATAGTTTCACAAAGATTGTATCCATTGTCTCTTCAGTACAAGAAGGCGATTCTCTCGTGCAGTTAACATAATTCAACATCATTCTTTGGTAATGTGTGGACAATGAAGTCATATTATTTTAAAATAACGATTCTGTGTACATGTATTGTTTGCGGCCAAAATGGGATTTGTGCCCGCGACGAACAGGCCTTAGAAATTGGGACTGGCAACTCCATAACTAATGAGTTGGAACGTCAGGACCATTACATTAGGATTGATAGACGACTGGCCGCTGATCAATAATGTGAACAAGACTATTGTGACCGACATGGAACTTGATAGGCTGAGTATCGACATTGTTTCCCAACAAGAAACCAGGTTTGCTGACAGCGGACAACTGAAAGAAACACATTGCATGTTCTACTAAAACGGGAAGAGCTCCGAGGAAATGCATGGACAGCATTTATATACCGCTGTAAGGAACTCGTTGCTCTCATTGATAAAATCCCCACAAATGGGGCGGGATTCTCCGACCCGCCGCGGGTCGGAGAATCGCCGGGGGCTGGCGTGAATCCCGCCCCCGCTGGTTGCCGAATTCTCCGGCACCGGATATTCGGCGGGGGTGGGAATCGCGCCGCGCTGGTTGGCGGGCCCCCCCCCGGCGATTCTCCGGCCCGTGATGGGTCGAAGTCCCGCTGCTGGAATGCCTGTCCCGCCGGCGAGAATCAAACCACCTCTCTTACCGGCGGGACAAGGCGGCGTGGGGGGGCTCCGGGGTCCCGGGGGGGGCGCGGGGCGATCTGGCCCCGGGGGGGTGCCCCCACGGTGGCCTGGCCCGCGATCTGGGCCCACCGATCCGCGGGCGGGCCTGTGCCATGGGGGCACTCTTTTCATTCCGCCTTCGCCATGGTCTCCACTATGGCGGAGGCGGAAGAGACCGCCTCCACTGCGCATGCGCGGGGATGCCGTGAGCAGCCGCTGGCGCGACCGCGCATGCGCCGCACGGCAAAGTCATTTCCGCGCCAGCTGGCGGGGCACCAAAGGCCTTTCCCGCCAGCTGGCGGGGCGGAAATCAGTCTGGCACGGGCCTAGCCCCTCATGGCGAGGGCTCGGCCCCTCAAGATGGGGAGAATTCTGCACCTTTGGGGCGGCGCGATGCCGGACTGATTCGCGCCGTTTTTGGCGCCGGACGGCAGACATCGCGCCGATTGCGGAGAATCCCGCCCATGGTTCAGGACCAGGGGCGGGATTCTCCGACCCCCCGCCGGGTTAGAGAATCGCCGGGGGCTGGCATGAATCCTGCCCCCGCCGGTTGCCTAATTCTCTGGCACCGGATATTCGGCGGGGGTGGGAATCACGCCGCGCCGGTTGGCGGGACCCCCCCCCGGCGATTCTCCGGCCCGTGATGGACCGCAGTCCCGCTGCTGGAATGCCTGTCCCGCCGGCGAGAATCAAACCACCTCTCTTACCGGCGGGACAAGGCGGCGCGGTCAGGCTCCGGGGTCCTGGGGGGTGCGCGGGGCGATCTGGCCCCGGGGGGTCCCCCACGGTGGCCTGGCCCGCGATCAGGGCCCACCGATCCGCGGGCGGGCCTGTCCGTGGGGGCACTCTTTTCCTTCTGCCTTCGCCATGGTCTCACTATGGCGGAGGCAGAAGAGACCCCCTCCACTGCGCATGCGCGGGGATGCTGTGAGCGGCCGCTGACGCTCCCGCGCATGCGCCGCATGGCAAAGTCAGTTTTGCGCCAGCTGGCGGGGCACCAAAGGCCTTTCCCGCCAGCTGGCGGGGCGGAAATCAGTCCGGCGCAGGCCGAGCCCCTCAAGGTGAGGGCTCGGCCCCTCAAGATGCGGAGGATTCCGCACCTTTGGGGCGGCGCGATGCCGGACTGAATCGCGCCGTTTTTGGCGCCGGTCGGCGGGCATCGCGCCGATTGCGGAGAATCCCGCCCCTTATTTCTCCATCTGCCTCTCAACTCAAACAGGGCCAGTTAACTTCACGAGTATTTGCGCTCCACTGCAGAGGCGAGGAGCTTGACACCATTATCAGCAAAATGCTGAAGTGAAAATATCTTTCCGTAGACCGGATTTTGAAACTAGAATCAGTGTGGATGAGGAGGTAAGACCCTCCTGCCTCAGACCTGCGTCGGACCTCATACCCTGGGAAAGATAAATGAGGATGGCCAGAGAATACTTGGGTTTTGATGTTACCACAAGCTTTGTGTAACTGATACTTTTGCCCAGATTTCTGTCTTGACCGTGAACCTCATGGTGAAAATGATTATTTTCCCATAATATTGCACGTCCAGTCAGGAATATTACACTTCCCATTTTCAGAAGAGTGGGAATGGGAGTAGTTCGCCTTTTATGCATACATGGTTCATGGAGACATTTGGCCATTTAAATCATCAGTTGCCTCCACTGAAATCAGATGATTTGTACCCCAGGAATGTGAAACCCAAAGTGTGCAGCGAAGACCTGGTAAGAGCAGCTCAGAACTTTGTGTACTCTTTGAAGAGCCAGGTACCCTTTTGGAGAGGCAAGGTGTCTCTTTGGATTTGATCGCAGAACACCCTTAGGGGAGGTTAGGTGCCCTTTGGGGGAATTAAGATGCCCTGAAATTTGTAAAAGCAGACATGAATGTGTGTAAAAAGTATATAAAGTTGTTACCTATCAAGCTCATTGCAACTGTCAACAGACTCATCAAAATCAACTGTCAAAATGGGCAAGGGAACCTGTCAAGAGGACCTATTACAAGCACATGTCTAAGGGGCCTGCCAAGTTGTTAAGGCATTTAAAAGTCTTTCGCTTTAAACCTTTGAAAAAGATATCTGGAGTGTTAAAACAGCGTATTGCTTTCTCTGTTGACATAATCCTGGAGGTTTTCATTACTGGATTTCTGCAGCAAAACTGATTTCACTATCGCCCATTACCACAGTAGGGTGCCTGCCAGTTCACAGTTTGATTGACACGTACAAGTGGTTATGGACTCTTTGAGATGAGACCATGAATTTGAAAGCATTTTGTTATAAAGGATCGTGTACTTGAATGAAATGTTTGTTGTTTTATGACTTTCTGTAGTTAAAGGAATATAAATGTAGTAAATGGGTTTTTATGAAAAATATGTTTTTTCAACACAGTGAAATCTGTAATAGGCACTTTGAACTTTATTTTGTAGAACTTTATTTTGTCTCATCTCTGCATGGATCCTGAGGTCTGCCCACGGTGGATAATGGCTGAGTTGGCATGGTAGGTGTAAGGGCAAAAGGTGAAGGACAGGGAGGCATGGATTGGTATTCTTTAAAAAAAATATTTGGATGCAGTGCTCTAGCCCCAAGGCAGGTCTTCTGGCCAGCCTACCTTCACACCTCGACCTGAGTACCTTTGGAGAGGCCTGGGGCATGAGGTAGCCGGAGCAGGCGGTGTGAGTGTGGTGAACCACTATACACCTGTATTAGGGGATGTAAGGTAGGACCTGTACTACAGGTTCGTCGGTAGCCCTTGCCTGCTGGCTCCGCCCAAGAGGAGGAGTATAAATATGCATGTCCTCCATTCAGCTGCCATTTTGCCAGCTGCTGTAGGAGGCCACGCATCATACTGCAATAAAGCCACAGTTGTATCCAATCTGAGTCTTTGTACACGAACAGGGTCTCGGTCTTCCAATGGGAGATGGACCGAATGGCCGACCGGTACGGTTTGCGGGCCACGTTTCCGTACCTAGACAATGTCACCATCTGCGGCCATGATCAGCAGGATCACGATGCCAACCTTGCTAAATTCCTCCACACCGCCACTCTCCTCAACCTTACTTATAATAAGGAGAAGTGTGTGTTTAGCACGACCCGCTTAGCCATCCTTGGCTATGTGGTCCAGAACGGAGTTCTGGGGCCCGATCCTGACCGCATGCGCCCCCTCATGGAGCTTCCCCTCCCTCACTGCCCCAAGGCCCTCAAACGCTGCCTGGGGTTCTTTTCGTACTACGCTCAGTGGGTCCCAAACTACACGGACAAGGCCCGCCCACTCATACAGTCCACCCAGTTTCCCCTTACGGCCGAGGCACAACAGGCCTTTGCCCGTATCAGAGCAGACATAGCCAAGGCCGGGATGCACGCAGTAGACAAGACACTGACCTTCCAAGTAGAAAGCGACGCATCAGACGCGCCCTTGCCGCCACCCTCAATCAGGCAGGCAGACCCATGGTATTCTTTTCCCGCACCCTTCATGCCTCAGAAATCCGGCACTCGTCCATCGAAAAAGAGGCCCAAGCTATCGTTGAAGCTGTGCGCCATTGGAGGCATTACCTGGCCGGCAGGAGAATCGAGCTCTCCACCGATAATTATGAGATCTTGTATCGCCCCAGCAAACTCAATAAGCCCTCAGGCGCCCTATCCCATAGTACATGTGCCATCGTACAAGTAGACCAACTCCGGGCCCTACACGTCATCAAGGCCCTCAACACAATCTTCGCTCTGTTCGGTTTCCCCGCCTACATCCACAGCGACAGGGGATCCTCATTCATGAGTGATGAGCTGCGTCAGTTCCTGCTCAGCAGGGGTATCGCCTCCAGCAGAACGAACAGCTACAACCCCCGGGGAAACAGGCAGATAGAGAGGGAGAACGGGACGGTATGGAGGGCAGTCCTGCTGGCCCTACAGTCCAGGAACCTCCCAGCCTCTCGCTAGCAGGAGGTCCTCCCTGATGCACTACACTCCATCTGGTCACTACTGTGCACCGCTACGAATAACACACTCCATGAACGTCTCTTTACCTTCCCCAGGAAGTCCACATCCGGGGTATCGCTCCCGACTTGGCTCGCAGCTCCAGGACTGGTCCTGCTCCGTAGACACGTCCGACTCCACAAGGCGGACCCATTGGTCGATAGGGCACACTTGCTACATGCCAACCCCCAGTATGCCTATGTGGTGTACCCCGACGGCCGCCAAGATACTGTCTCCCTCAGGGACCTGGCACCAGCAGGTTCCAACCGAACACACTCCCCCGCCATGGCGCCATCCTCCCCTTCCCCGGCGCTTCCAACATTAACCCCACAGGTCAAGCTCTCCTTCCCTTGCCCACGCAAGAGGATGAAGAGGATTTTGGCACGCTCCCGGAGTCATCCAACATCAGGCTGACACCGACGTCGCCATCATCGACATCGCCGCCACCGTTACGTCGCTCCCAGCGGAACGTCAAGGCACCAGACCGGTTGAACCTTTAACTGGCACCGGACTTTCAAGACGACATTTTTTCTCTCACTTCCTTTTAATAAAACGTTGTACATAATTTTCAATACTGTATATAGTTCTACACCACCCCCGCTGGACTCATTTTTAACAGGGGGTGAATGTGGTGAATCACTGTATACCTGTATTATGGGATGTAAGGTAGGACCTGTACTACAGGTTCGCCGGTAGCCCCTGCCTGCTGGCTCCACCCAGGAGGAGGAGTATAAATATGCATGTCCTTCATTCAGTTGCCATTTCGCCAGCTGCTGCAGGAGGCCACGCATCTTACTGCAATAAAGCCACAGTTGTATCCAATCTGAGTCTTTGTACAATTGATCGTGCATCAGTGAGGTCTGGAGCAGGTGGTGTGAGGCCAGGATTAGGTGGTGTGAAGCCTGGAGTGTGAGGCAGCTGGAGCAGGCAGTCTGAGGCCTGGAGCCCATGGCAGCCAGAGCAGACTAGTGGGGTCTGGGGCGTGAGGCAGCTGAAGCAGGCGATGCAGGGCCTGGAATATGAGGCAGCTGGAGCAGCGATGCGGGGCCTAGAGTATGAGGCAGCTGGAGCAGGCGATATGCGGGGTCTGGAGTATGAGGCAGTGAGGCAGCCAGAGCTGATGATATGGGGTCTGGAGTGTGAGGCAGCTGGAGCAGACGATATGGGGCCTGGAGAGTGAGGCAGTGAGGCAGCTGGTGCAGTGATGCAGGGTCTGGAGTGTGAGGCAGCTGGTGCCGACGATGTGGGCCTGGAGTGTGAGGCAGCTGGAGCAGACGATATGGCGCCTGGAGCTTGAGGCAGTGAGGCAGCTGGAGCAGCGATGCAGGGCCTGGAGTGTGAGGCCGGGAGGCAGCCAGAGCAGTGATGCGAGGTCTGGGGTGTGAAACAGCTGGGGCAGCAATGCGGGGCCTGGAGTGTGAGGCAGGGAGGCAGCTAGAACAGGCGATATGGGGCCTCGATTGTGAGGCAGGGAGGCAGCCGGAGCAGGCGATGCGGGGCCTGGAGTGTGAGGCAGCTGGAGCAGGCGATATGAGCCTGGAGTGTGAGGCAGCCGGGGCAGGCGATATGGGGCCTGGAGTGTGAGGCAGGCGATATAGGGCCTGGAGCGTGAGGCAGGGAGGCAGCTGGAGCAGACTCTGTGGGGCCTGGAGTGTGAGGCGGGGAGGCAGCTGGAGCAGACTCTGCGGGGCCTGGAGTGTGAGGCAGGGAGGCAGCTGGAGCAGACTCTGCGGGGCCTGGATGTGAGGCGGGGAGGCAGCTGGAGCAGACTCTGTGGGGCCTGGAGTGTGAGGCAGCCGGAACAAGACTGCTCCAGTGACGACATGATCCCGAAAGACAAGAACAGTTCAGTGACCCATCACTGGAATGCTTTTTAGAGGTCCACTATGATGTCCTCTATCCCCCACTTTCGCTGCAGGAGGTCTAGCAATCTCACCACTCTGGCTTGGGAGGCAGTGGCAGTGGTGCTCAAAGCCAACGCTGCACAGAAGAGGCCAGCCATCCAGTGCAGAAAGAGGACAAATGATCTCATACATGCCACCAGGGTAAGGCAACCATCACATCACTCTACACGCACACATTCATAAGGCCATCACACATTCACGGACATCTCACTCACTGCCAGCTCACACTCACTCTGTCACGCACACACTTACATCTCCACCAGGCCTCATCTCCTCTGGCGACTCCCTCCTCAGCCCTCACCACCTTGAGGTCACTTGCTCAGATCAATATGTGCCCCAAAACACACCTTGGAGCGCGAGGCAGCTGGAGCAGGCGATATGGGGCCTGGAGTGTGAGGCAACTGATATAGGGCCTCCTCCCTTGCTTGAGACCACTTTGACCCCTCTCCCCAAGCAAACCCTAGCTCTACAGCTGTTGAAAAGCCACCCTACCTTACAGCTAGTCTACTTAGTAGATACCTTCTCATGAGCCCCCTAATGGTGGAATGCTGCTGCCTGCAAAGCCTGACACTGGTGTCCACGAGTGCCACTGGCAAATAAGGCAAACTCTACTCAAAGCCCTGAGTGAAGTGCAGTTCTTTATATGCACATCGGTTATGTATGGGCGTGAACCATGTCTCTGTGTGCCCGAATGATCCAGTGTATGGGGGGTGGGTGGAGGGACAGATTCCAGGAAGCAAGGCTAATAATAAGATGCTAACTTGCTGAAATTAGGTTTGTGACGTGTGGCGGTGGTGGCAATTCCGGCCCGTCATTGAGGGTGGAGCGGTCGATTGTAAACGTTTCACGATGGCGTAAAACCAATTTTTGGCTTTCTTTCTATATTGTCCGCTTACGCCCATCGCCAATGGGGCAGAAAATTCAGCCTCTTTCCAGTTTTCTGATGGAGGGAGCGATTTTGCGAGTCCATTAGCTGCGGGCACAAATCTCCTCATGGCTGGAAAATATGACGGGAGGCCGGATTTGCGCAGGCGGTATTTCTGAACGCGATCTTCCTGGCCCTTGCCGCTAACGTAATCATGTTGACACCCAGAAAGGGTGAGAATTTGATTTGAATCCATTTTGCTGTAATTAACGAGTTTAAAGTCTGATGTTCCAGCCTCACTGAATCTTCCTGCCCTCCAGCGTGATGTCACATGGGCGTGAATAACTACTGCTCTGTAAAATGTAAACCAGGTGCCTTGGATTCCGAGCGGGAGTAAGAGGTAAGTATTGGTCTCCACCTTGTGCATGGTGTACAAGGGAAAAGTTACCACTGGACAGGTGTGGAGAGTGGGGGTGAGGTGGGGTGCGTGCAGGGTCTTGGGTGTGTCATGCTGGGGCTGAGAGGGGCAAATCGGGGGTCATCCCTGGGCCGGGGGTTGCGGTGGGTCTGTGTTGCTAATAGGCCTGCTGTGTGTGTTTTAAATTCAGATCTCCGCCATGAGCAATTGTGCAACCTGTCTGTTTTAAAAGCGGTTCACAGCCCAGGTGAGTGAATGGCTTTTTGTTTACAGAGCACTTCAAAGGCCAGAGTGAATGAAAGGTCCTTTATTTCCACAGCTGCTGACTGCCCTCAGAGATTCTAGTGAAAAGCTATTTTCTCCCTAATTGCTGACTGCCCTCAGAGATAACAGAGCAATGATCTGGGTGGCACGGCAGCACAGGGGGCAGCACGGTCGCATAGTGGTTAGCACTAGTGCTTCACAGCGGCAGGGTCGCAGGTTCGATTCCTGGCTTGGGTCACTGTCTGTGTGGAGTCTGCACGTTCTCCCCGTGTCTGCACGGGTTCCTCCGGGTGTTCCGGTTTCTTCCCACAAGTCTCGAAAGAAGTGCTGTTAGGTGAATTGGACATTCTGAATTTGCCCTCTGTGTACCCGAACAGGCGCCGGAATATGGCGACTAGGGGATTTTCACAGTAACTTCATTGCAGTGTTAATGTAAACCTACTTGTGACAATAAAGATTATTATTCTAATGGAACGAGTAGAGCTCACAATAATTCTAATTCCCGCACTGGAGACAAACAGGCAGCACCAATTCCAAGAATCTCAATCCAGGGAGGAGGCTGTGTCTGGGAAATAGGAGGTCACTTGTCAGGCTCAAGACCTGGCCGGTCACCGGTCTCAGGAGGGGGGTAGAAGACTTTGGAGAAGAAAACCTCATGTTTAGAGGACCCGCATCTCATTCCTGGAGCTGTCGGACACCATGTGCCACAGAAGACTCTGGCTGAACAAGGAGACAGTGCAGCACCTCTGCCATGTCTTTGCAGACCTGGCATCACTTGGGGAAGGAGGGCACCCACTTCCTGTGGCCGTGAAGGTTTTGGCAGCCCTGAACATCTTCACCAGTGCTAATTCCAGGTTTTGTCTGGTGATTTCTGTGGTCATAATCATATTACGCCCAGTGGGTCCCCCAGTATGCAGACAAGGCCCGCCCGCTAATACAGTCCACTACCTTCCCCCTGTCGACAGAGGCTCGCCAGGCCTTCAGCCGCAGCAAAGCGGATATCGCAAAGGCCACGATGCGCGCCATCGACGAGTCCCTCCCCTTCCAGGTCGAGAGCGACGCATCCAACGTAGCTCTGGCGGCCACCCTTAACCAAGCGGGCAGACCCGTGGCCTTTTTCTCCCGGACCCTCCACGCCTCAGAAATCTACCACTCCTCAGTGGAAAAGGAAGCCCAAGCCATAGTGGAAGCTGTGCGACATTGGCGGCATTACCTGGCCGGCAGGAGATTCACTCTCCTCACTGACCAACGGTCGGTAGCTTTCATGTTCGATAATGCACAGCGGGGCAAAATTAAAAATGACAAGATCTTAAGGTGGAGGATCGAGCTCTCCACCTTCAACTATGAGATCTTGTACCGGCCCGGAAAGCTGAATGAGCCGTCCGATGCCCTATCCCGTGGCACATGTGCCAACGCACAAATAGACCGCCTCCAAGCCCTCCACGAGGACCTCTGCCACCCGGGGGTCACTCGATTCTACCATTTCGTAAAGTCCCGCAACCTCCCCTACTCTATGGAGGAGGTCCGTACAGTCACCAGGAACTGCCACATCTGCGCAGAGTGCAAACCGCACTTTTTCAGGCCGGATAGAGCGCACCTGATCAAGGCTTCCCGCCCCTTTGAACGCCTCCGTTTGGATTTCAAAGGGCCCCTCCCCTCCACCCACCGCAACGCATACTTCCTGAATGTGGTGGACGAGTACTCTCGTTTCCCCTTCGCCATCCCCTGCCCCGACATGACAGCGGCCACAGTCATTAAAGCCCTTGGCACCATATTCACACTGTTCAGTTACCCCGCGTATATCCATAGCGACAGGGGGTCCTCCTTCACGAGTGACGAGCTGCGCCAGTTCCTGCTCAGCAAGGGCATAGCCTCGAGCAGGACGACCAGCTACAACCCCCGGGGGAACGGGCAAGTAGAGCGGGAGAACGGCACGGTCTGGAAGACCGTCCTACTGGCCCTACGGTCCAGGGATCTCCCAGTTTCCCGGTGGCAGGAGGTCCTCCCGGACGCTCTCCACTCCATCCGGTCGCTGCTGTGTACCACCACTAACCAAACGCCTCATGAGCGCCTCCTTGTCTTCCCCAGGAAGTCCTCCTCTGGAACATCGCTGCCGACCTGGCTGACGGCCCCAGGACCCATCGTGCTCCGGAAACATGTGCGGGCGCACAAATCGGACCCGTTGGTCGAGAGGGTTCACCTTCTCCACGCGAACCCGCAGTACGCCTACGTGGCATACCCCGACGGCCGACAGAACACGGTCTCCCTGCGGGACCTGGCACCCGCCCGCAACACACACACACCCCCGACACCGATCATCCCCTCCCTGCCAACGGCGCACCCCGCGACCGCCCCCTTCCCAGGGGGATCGATCCTCCTCCCGTGCCCGCCCAGGAGTAAAACAGGAACAAACACCGAAACGCTCCCGGAGACGACAACGCCTGAACAAGCACCTGCACCACCACCGGGGCTGAGGCGATCGACGAGGAAGACCAGACCGCCCGCTCGACTCGTGGAATCCGCGTGACACCAAGAATGTTGCTGTAACAAAAAAAACATTTTTTTTTGCTAATATTGTAAATGGTTTTCACAAACTTGTACATAGCCCAGTGTAGGGCTAAAACTGTAATAACATGTCCGAAATTTTCCTTGTAAACCCCTACCACCATGCGAACCACCACCCCGCCGGGTTCCTTTTTAACAAGGGGTGAATGTGGTGGTATGTATTAGGGGTCATGTGGGACTGTGAAGCCGTGATCCTATTGGCTGACAGATCCCGGGTCCTGGTTGGCTGCCGACTCCTGGCTCCGCCCTGAAGGCGGAGTATAAGAACCCAAGCTTCTCCCCGCAGCTTCATTCTGTTGCTGAGCTGCTGGGGACAAGCATCGCTTAATAAAGCCTGGATCGACTTCATCACTTCTCGTCTCTCTCGTAAGTCATTGTGCGCTACAATTCATTCAGCGAGCTTAAAAGACTATGGAGCTCCGGATCGTCCCGGAATGCCTGCGGATCAGCCCCCACGCAGCGAACTCGGCAGCAGTATTTAAACACTGGCAAGCATGCTTTGAAGGCAACCTCCGAACGGCCCCCGGCCGGATCACAGAAGACCAGAAAATGCAGGTCCGGCATTCAAGGGTAAGCCCGGAAATTTACCCTCTCATAGAAGACGCAGAGGATTTCCCAACGGCGCTCGCATTGCTGAAGAACATCTACGTTCGGCCCGTTAACCAGGTCTACGCGCGCCACCAACTCGCGACGAGACGGCAAAGTCCCGGAGAATCGCTAGAGGTATTCTACGCTGCGCTGCTAATTTTGGGACGGGGCTGCAGCTGCCCGCCGGTGAACGCGATCGAACACACGGACATGCTAATTCGCGATGCTTTTGTGGCAGGTATGAACTCTCCCCAAATCCGCCAAAGACTTTTAGAAAGAGAGTCGCTAGGACTCTCAGAGGCACCGGCCCTTGCAGCTTCCCTAGATGTGGTCTCGCAAAACGCCCGCGACTACGGACCCGACCGTGCGGCAGCCCCTTGGGCTCCGTGGACCCCCGTCGCGACAAACTCCCCCCCTTGCAAGCTTGCGCGGTTAAAGCGCCAGACCATCCCGGGGGGGGCCCGCTGCTATTTCTGCGGACAAGCAAAACACCCCCGGCAGCGCTGCCCGGCCCGCGCAGCTATTTGTAAAAGCTGCGGCAAGAAGGGCCATTACGCGGCAGTGTGCCGGTCCAAGGGGGTCGCCGCAATCCCCGGAGAAGAATGAGCCCAGCACATCCCAAATGCTCCCCAAACCCCCAAGCGCCCCATGTGCGACCCGCGGGCGCCGCCATTTTGGGTCCCGGGCACCACGAGGGGAGGATGGGCGCCGCCATCTTGTGACCCCCCAGCCACGTGCGATTCATGGGGGCGGCCATTTTGTCCACCCCCGACCACGTGCGATCCATGGGGGCGGCCATTTTGTCCACCCCCGGCCACGTGCGATTCATGGACGCCACCATCTTGGTTGACAACAAAGGACCCCAGCATCGACGGCTCCACGGGGTCCGAAGAAGACGCCGCGACACTACTACCACGACTGGCTTCAGTGACACTGGATCAATCGCGGCCCCGGACGCTCCAGACGACGACAACAACGGTGCTGGTCAATGGATATGAGACACCATGCCTGATCGACTCCGGGAGCACTGAAAGTTTTATTCACCCAGACACGGTAAGACGCTGTTTTCTGACCATCCATCCAAGCACGCAAAAGATTTCCCTAGCTGCAGGATCCCACTCCGTAGAGATCAAAGGGTTCTGCATCGCGAACCTAACGGTGCAAGGGAGGGAGTTTAAGAACTACAGGCTCTACGTCCTTCCCCAACTCTGTGCTCCCACATTACTGGGATTAGATTTCCAGTGTAACCTACAGAGCCTAACATTCCAATTTGGCGGCCCAATACCCCCACTCACTATCTGCGGCCTCGCAACTCTCAAGGTTGAACCGCCGTCCTTGTTTGCAAACCTCACCCCGGATTGCAAACCCGTCGCCACTAGGAGCAGACGGTACAGCGCCCAGGACTGGGTATTTATTCGGTCTGAAGCCCAGCGGTTGCTGAAGGAAGGCATAATCCAGGCCAGCAATTGTCCCTGGAGAGCCCAGGTGGTAGTAGTAAAGACCGGGGAGAAGCAAAGGATGGTCGTAGACTATAGTCAGACCATCAACAGGTACACGCAGCTAGATGCGTACCCTCTCCCCTGCATATCCAACATGGTCAATCGGATTGCCCAGTATAAGGTCTTCTCCACCGTGGCCCTCAAGTCCGCCTACCACCAGCTCCCCATCCGCCCAGGTGACCGCAAGTACACCGCCTTGGAGGCAGACGGGCGTCTATACCACTTCCTAAGGGTCCCATTTGGTGTCACAAACGGGGTCTCGGTCTTCCAACGGGAGATGGACCGAATGGTTGACCAGCACGGGTTGCAGGCCACGTTCCCGTATCTCGACAACGTAACCATCTGCAGCCACGATCAGCAGGACCACGACGCCAACCTCCAAAAGTTCCTCCAGACCGCTAACGCCCTGAACCTCACATATAACGAGGATAAGTGCGTTTTTAGCACAAACCGGTTGGCCCAATAGCATCACGGCTTCACAGTCCCACATGACCCCTAATACATACCACCACATGTGGTATCTCTCAATCGTCAGCCCACAAGTGCATCTGAGAGGTCACGGATTATCGGTATGCCTGGGCCTCCGACTTCATCCATTTTGACCTCAACCAGGCCCACCCATGCCGGGCTGCAGGATTTGCCACTATTTCTAGGATGCCACATGTCCAGCAGGCCATCATGGGATGTATGTGGCCTTGAGAGCACCGAGGCATCAGGGAATGCCCTTATAACTCATAAGGGGTTTCATTCCCTCAACATCCAACTAGTCTGCGACCATCAGATGAACTTAATGCTTGTGTGCACAAGCTTCCCTGGGAGTGTGCATGACAGCTTCAAACTGGGCATTCGCAGATAAGCCTGGAATCTTCAAGGACGATCCCAGACTGCTGGGAAAGCTCGTGAGGTCATGGCTGATGACACCCGTACGGAGGCCTGAGACTGAGTCGGAGTACTGTCATATTGAGGTTCACAGTGCCACCAAGTCATAAAGGTACATAAGGCTGTCTTGACCGGTCCGCTGTGCTCATCAGTATAGCCCCAGAGCATGTCCTGCATTGTCACTGTCTGTTGTGTCATCCACAACCTGGTGCAGCAGCGGGGTGACATGTTGGAGGAGGAGGAAGAACGGGCCATTTCCTTTGAAGAGGAGGAGGAACAGGAGGGAATGGAAGTAGAGCCTGAGAATGACAGTGAGGAAGGCAGACAGGCAGCCAGGGTGCGCCAGGCAAGGGGAGTCAGGATGCCCTCATTGCTTTCAGGTTGATGCACGATCAATTGCACAGACACAAGAGTTGAATACAACTGAGGCTTTATTACTCTAAGATGTGTGGCCTCCTACAGCAGCTGGCGAAATGGCTGCTGTAGAGGGAGCATGCATATTTATACTCCGCCTACTGGGTGGAGCCAGCAGGCAGGACTACCCCCGTACCTGTAGTACAGGGCCTTACCACACAGCTTCTAATATGTACAACAGTGGTGATTACCACACAGGTTCACGCATTAGGAGCCTTGGTGTTCGCCAGGTCCACAACTGCCCCCTCCAAACCTTCAACATTCCCCCCCCCACAAGCCTTCCCACCCCAAAACCTTCCCCCCCCCCAACCCTTCTAACCCCACACACGCCTCCAAACGTCTAATGGATATATTACCAGGGTGATGGGCCTGGGTTGGCCATGTGAGTGAGTCACTAGTCGAGGCAGTAGGATGATAATGACTCGTAGTGAGGAAAGTTGTGATGCTCCTCAGGTTTTGCTTATGTCTGACTCCTGTCTGTCTGCTGACTGTGCATTGACTCCCGGGCTCATGTCAGAGGGCGAGGGCCACATTCCTTTGTCTCACAGCTGCAAGGGGGGAGATTGGGCAACGTTATATGTTCACTGAGTGATGAGACAATCTTTCCTAAGAGTCTGTCCCTGAGGGTTTCATGACGGTCTAACTGTTGGGATTGCTTGGGGGACCTGCAGGGCGTTCTCAGATTAGATGGGGAGATGAGCCATCCATGTGGGAGAGGGGTCAAAGATAACGGCATTATGGCTTTGTGGTGCAATACTATTTAATACAGTGATTTATGAAAGTGCGACATTATCAATGCCCTTGCTAACGGTATTTAACTTCACCCGTGCCCACTTTGTGCACCTAAAACTTCTCAATTTTCCGTGGCCAACTGCTACACCTAGATGGATTCCCAGGATGCACATCAGTTGTGGAGGTGGCCTGCTGCCTTCCGCACCCTGTGGGCTGATATGCACGAAGCAAGAGTCCTCCGGAGGATCTGAACTGGAGGGACCCGGCTGCCTTTGGGTGTCACTGGTGCTGCCGCATCACCCTGTGCTGTCCGCTGTCCCTGAGATGCGCTGGCATCAGGAAGGAGGAATTCAGAAGGGTTAGAGACTGCTACACACTCCATGGTGGAAGGCTCTGGCATGGGTTCCAATGCTCCCTTCTCCCTCAGGGTGTTTATGTACCCCTGGACTACTCCATGGGATGTAGGGGAACTGGAGTGAGTTCTAGAAGCCTCAGTGTCATTTGATGCTGCCAGTCCTGGAGACCCACCATTGTCTGAACCATGCTGTCGAAGCCCTTAACAATGGTAGCTTATATATGGAGCTCCTCGGCAATGGACCTCTGTGGCTGGGCCATAAGAACATAAGAACATAAGAACTAGGAACAGGAGTAGGCCATCTGGCCCCTCGAGCCTGCTCCGCCATTTAATGAGATCATGGCTGATCTTTGTGGACTCAGCTCCACTCTCCGGCCTGTACACCATATCTCCGAATCCCTTTATTCTTTAGAAAGGTATCCATCTTTTTCTTAAAAACATTTAAAGAAGGAGCCTCAACTGCTTCACTGGGCAAGGAATTCCAGAGATTCACAACCATTTGGGTCAAGAAGTTCCTCCTAAACTCGGTCCTAAATCTACTTCCCCTTATTTTGAGGCTATGCCCCCTGGTTCTGCTTTCCCTGACCAGTGGAAACAACTTGCCCGCATCTATCCTATCTATTCCCTTCATAATTTTATATGTTTCAATAAGATCCCCCCGCATCCTTCTAAACTCCAATGAGTACAGTCCCAGTCTACTCAACCTCTCGTCATAATCTAATCCCCTCAACTCTGGGATCAACCTCGTGAATCTCCTCTGCATTCCCTCCAGTGCCAATATGTCCTTTCTCAGGTAAGGGTAAGGAGACCAAAACTGAACACAATACTCCAGATGTGGCCTCACCAACACCTTATACAACCTTATGCTCTCAGAGACTAAGCTATGCCATGGACTCGGACGTCCTGCTCCAGGCTTTCCATTGTAGGTGCCACCCTTACAGTTTTGGCCTGTGTGTCATACAATTCTGGGAACATCTCCTGGCACCCGAAGGCTTTGGGGCTCCTCCAATCAGCCATGTAGTTGCAGCAATGTTGTTGACAACACCTCCTGGTCTTCCCGGCTCTGCCTTCGCATCTCTAGCAGCTGAGTGGGGACCTTTTCCAGCTGGAACACAGCTGAGTCCTGGGATTTAGTAATCTTCTGACTTGTTCCTGTCTCCACTTGATGTGCATCATAAGCAGTGTGGTGCTCATCAGATAGTGGCCTGTCTGCTAAGATTACCCACTGTGGTCTTTGTCTCTGCAATGGTGGATGGTATGGGTGACAGGTGTGACGCCTCTTCCGTGTCTTCCTCAGAGGTGATATCGAGAGTTGCAGGGAGGACTCTGCCTCTGGATGGCCCAGCCTCATCGGATGATGACCGTGCAAAACAAGGCACTAGGTTTCAGTTAATGGGAAGGGCAAGGGTCTGGGCAGTTGACAACTCACTTCAGACAGGTCATCTGGATGAAGTTGCAGAGGATCCCCACTTCTCTGGAACAGGCCAGCCTCGCTGTCGGTGACGGCTCGCTGATGGTCCTCCCTATGATCTACATTGCCCTTTCTTCATGGGGGTGAGGATTCCCCTCTCTCTCTATTTTATTACGGGCTATGTTCTCCTGCGAGGACACAAAGAGGATATTGTGAGCCAGACTCCTGGCGGGATGTGTCCATAGCAAGTGGCATCTGTGGTCACCGCGCCTAGATTCTAAGGGGTTGTGATGATGAGTTCCAGGGGTGACGATGAGGTCTGGAGGAAGATGCTGAGATGTCAGGTGATGGGTGGCTGTGAGGTGGCATCAGGTGGATTGAGGGTGACGTGCCGGGGGTGGATGACGGAAGTGATGCCAGGGGGAGACTGGTGGTCACTCACCCTGGCAGCACATATGACGTCGTTCATCTTCTGGCATTGGACCACCGTCCACCTGGTCATAATGCTGGCACTGACTGCAGCTGCCACTGACTCCCAGGCAGTGATGGTAATGTTACTTTGGGGGGGTCTCCTGTCAACACGTGGGTAGATGGTGGACTGCCTTTCCTCCACCATGTCCAAAAGCCTGCTTAGATCACCCTCCAAAAATCGTGAGGCCGTTCTCCTTGTGGCCATTCTCCAGGCTTGCCTGGGAGTGAGCGCTGAGGAACCGTTTAAACACAGCTACAGCCTGATTGCAGTGCTCAGCTGAGCCCTGGGTTGGGTGAATCAGACACCTGGCGAGTCAGGCATGGCATGTTTCATGTGGGGGAGCAATAATTGCACTAAACGGGGGAAGATTGCAATCGGAATCGTGCCTAAAGTGCACCGATTTTCACGCCCAAAATGACACTTAGTCACTTTTCGGAAAAATTCTGCCTGGAGTTTCATTTTTTTATGATGGAAAGTAAAACTGGTCCCATGGCCGATAACCTAAATGATCCCATATAGTTAGATGACACGTGCTGCGTAAGTTGGTCCTTCTTTAGAAGGCATGCATGTTACATGTCAGCTTTAAATGTTGACAGCCAATGGCTATCAAATGAATGCTAGTTTTCGCAAAGAGTCGGGCATCGCTGTCTCCTGTGAGCAAGAATTTCTAGTTTGGTGCAGTACGAAAGCTGACTAGAGGGGCTCCTGCCCATAGTGAGCAAGCATGTTTCCTGGGAGGCTGACAAAGAATAACATTGATGATATCTATGTTTGAATAATCATCTATCCAGACAGATAAGCGAATAATGTAGATATGTGAGTTATTTCTGTATGCTGGCCACAGCAAAACTAAGCTGCTGTTTTGATGTAACTTGTTTTTCAAATGTAACCATGATAGAAAAAGTAAAAGGGACAGATTGGCTTGCTTAAGTTTGTTGTTCGATGGATCTCTGTGCTTTATAATCTTAAACCATTAATTTTGAGCTTACATAAGCTTTCAATCAATATTAACTCATACTTTATGTTGTGACGTTTGCTTCTCTATCATTCCACACCTCCAGCATATTAAGCTTGTGCCTTGTCTGGTTGCATACTCAACCAAAGATCCCAAACGTATCTGTAAGAAAACCTTTACCGGGTGCAAACTAAGGGCATTGCTGCATCACAAAAGATGTTATTATCACATAGGTGTAAACCGAATCTCTCAGCCAACAGCAAATGTTTTTCTAAAGAATCTAATAACAGAAGAATAGGAGAGGAACCTCCAAATGAACCGTCAGATTATTAAATGTTTATACAGTGAAAAATTCTTTGCATCTGAACAAATAAATGACATTTGCTTTCTTTGAAAAAAAAGATGTGTTTGTTTAACAACCTTTTGTCCTGTGTCACAAAAAAACTTTTGTGGAATATTTGAATCTCTGACTGGCAGTCTTCCAAGTTAAACACTGTAAATTAAAGAAAGGCTGTGTATCCAATGGACCCTGGCAAATTATGAACTGCTGCATTTGGCTACCAAACCTTACATTAGGTTTGTGCATATCAATCAATGAAGTAAGCAACTAAAAAGCAGAAATACTTTACAGGCACAACCAGCCCTGATACTGAGAAAACAACCCAGCATAAGGCGGATGAACTTCTAATCATTGGTCTCATGAGTTTTGCTGTATTTATATTTGGGAAGGAGTGGGTGGGGGTAAAGGGAACTGGATACTAAGTAAATTAACTGTATGTTGTAATGCCTCAGAGGCCATTACAAGAACCTACATGTTGCCTTCCAATTACGGGAACCACATAGTCACAGTTACCACTCCTTAAGCAACAAACAGTTGCTGAGGGATACTGATGTGGCTTTATGCCGAACCTAAATAATGTAAGACATTAAGCTATCAGTCATGTACAGATTATTGCTGGCATATAATAGGAATTTTGTTTCATCGTTGTGTTGCGGCAGTTGTCAACTCTGTGAAAGTTGACTGGTGAATCAAACGACTTTGCAAAACTCTGGGTGGCCTGTTTAAATTCCAGGGTGTGGACTTCAACATCTGCTACTCTTTCTCTTCAAGGCCCATTGAGGCTTTGACAGCAAAATTGAAGTCTGCTTTTGGGTTGATAATCAGACTTCAGGGGCGTCATTCTCCGACCCCCCAGCGGGTCGGAGAATGGCCGTTGGCCGCCGTGAATCCCGCCCCGCCGGTTGCCGAAGTCTCCGAAGGGAGAAAAGTCGGCGGGGCGTTAATGTCGCCGCTGCCGTCGGAGAATGTCATGGGTCTGCGCAAGGCAGCCGATTTTCAGCCTGCCGATATTCTCCCTTCCGGATGGGCCGAAGTCCCGTCGACGTGATGACCGTTCACGTCGACGTAAATTAAACCTTCTTTTCATCGGCGTGACCCTGTGCTCCAGGTTCACGCCGACCAGCGTGGAGGTGAGTGACGGCCTGGGGGGTTGGCTCTGGGCAGGCAATGGCGTGGCCGCAGTCTGAATGCGTGAGGAGAGGTGTGTCTCGGGTTGTGTGTGTGTGTGTGCGGCGGGGGGTGGTTAGAGTAGGCTGGGCTCCGGGGGAGTGCCGGGAGGGAGTCCGTGCTGGGGTGGAGGTTGGGGGGGGGGTCCGTGCCGGGGAGGGGGATGGGGGGTCCGTGCCGGGGTGGAGGTTGGGGGGGGGGGGGTCCGTGCCGGGGTGGAGGTTGGGGGGGGGGGGTCCGTGCCAGGGTGGACGTTGGGGGGGGGGTCCGTGCCGGGGAGGGGGATGGGGGGTCCGTGCCGGGGCGGAGGTTGGGGGGGGGGTCCGTGCCGGGGAGGGGGATGGGGGGTCCGTGCCGGGGTGGAGGTTGGGGGGGGGGTCCGTGCCGGGGTGAAGGTTGGGGGGGTCCGTGCCGGGGTGGAGGTTGGGGGGGGGTCCGTGCCGGGGAGGGGGATGGGGGGTCCGTGCCGGGGTGGAGGTTGGGGGGTTGTCCGTGCCGGGGTGGAGGTTGGGGGGGGGTCCGTGCCGGGGAGGGGGATGCGAGGGCAAGTGAGTTGGTCCACCTGGCCAGGTGCCAGCCTCCAACAGTTGGACCCATGCGGTCCATGCCACCTGGCTGGGGGGGAGGAGGGGATATGGGCAATGATGACATGTCGTCGTTCCCCTTCCCCTCCACCAGGCCGTCATGTTTTCCAATCATCCAGCGATGTTGGCCGCCGTGGCGGCAGCCGCTCATGTCTATGTTGCCCTGGATGAGGAGGAGGAGGAGGAGGAGCGTGCCAGAGAGGCGGCGCAGGCTGCCGCAGAGGGACAGGCGGCAGCCGCCCAGGCTGGAGGGACACCTGACCGACAGGACGAGGAGGGGGAGGAGGACGTCGCGGCCCCACGGCAACGGAGGCACCCGAGGGCGCCCCGTGTGTACCGGCCCCGGCAGTCATACCAGGACCTCACGGACCAGGAATGCAGGAGGAGACTCCGGATGAGGCGGGAAACCGTGGCACACATCTGCCACCTGCTGGCACACCTGTCACCGCGTGGCACTGGCGGGGGACACCCTCTCCCCGTGTCCGTCAAGGTTACGGTGGCCCTGAACTTTTATGCAACGGGGTCATTCCAGGCACCGAGTGGGGACCTGTCCGGCATATCGCAGACATCGGTGCATCGGTGCATCCGGGCAGTGACAGATGCCCTATATGCCATGGCGCACCGCTACATCCGCTTCCCCGTGGACCGGGCCAGCCAAGATGCCCGGGCTGTGGGCTTCTCTGCCGTGGCCAGGTTCCCCATGGTCCAGGGCGCGATCGATGGGATGCACGTCGCCGTGCGGCCACCTGCAGATAACAGGGCCGTGTTCACCAATAGGAAGGGGACCTATTCGATGAACATACAGGTGGTCTGCAACCACCGCATGATGATCCTGCACGTCTGCGCCCGTTACCCGGGCAGTGTACACGACTCATACGTGTTGTCGCGGTCATCCATCCCCGGCATGTACGAGGGACGCCATCCCCGGCTGAGGGGCTGGTTGCTGGGTGACAGGGGCTACCCATTGCGATCGTGGCTGATGACGCCTATATGGAGGCCACGCAATGAGGCGGAGAACCGCTACAATGATGCCCATGTAGCGACAAGGGGAGTGATAGAGAGGTGCTTTGGCGTGCTGAAGATGCGTTTCAGGTGCCTGGACCTCTCTGGGGGCGCCCTCCAGTATCGGTCAGATAGGGTCGGCCGCATCATTGTGGTGTGCTGCGTCCTGCACAACATAGCCCAGCAGAGGGGTGATGTGCCGCAGGCAGAGGAGGGCGGAGTGGAGGAGCAGCAGACGAGGCGCAGTCCTCCCCAGATGAGGGGGATGGGGGTAATGGTCAGGGCAGATGGGGTAGACACAGGCGGGTGGCTGTCCACCGTTACCGGCTGGCCCAGCGGGCACGGGACAGACTGATAGCCGCCCGCTTCACTGACTAGATGGGCGTGGGAATCGGGTAGTATGGCCACAGACCGCACACCATGGCAACAGCCGATCACCCACACCCCCCACCCATCCACCCACCCAGCACCCTCACCCCCCTCCCCAACCCCACCCACCCCACCCGCATGCACACCACCCCCCCCCCCCCATTGCCGATCCACCTGCGGCACAACGGGCCGGGCTCACACAGTTGCGGGTGGACGCGTGTCTATTGCAGGCCATGGAGGATGATGACAACCCGCCCTGCGGTGAGCTCCTGGCTCCACATCGTTGGACTATGTCTGACCCATGGCCACAGTACCACCATCCACCCAGACCATCCCTGCATGCGGCTGTGACACTGCAGCGCACGGTCCCGTCCTCTGCCCGGGGGATGTTGATGGCGGCCCAGGGGGAAGGGGGCAGACTCACCTGCGGCGGAGGTAAGACCACCCCTCACACACACACTTGCGCTCAACGTACATGACACCCCCGCACGCTTTGGACAGAGCACAAAGGCAGCTTCTGTAGGTGTAACATTGACTTTAATAACCAAACGAGTTCATGCACGTGCCCTAGCCCCTAAAACTCATCTGTGCCCTGCACCCGTGCCAACTTACTCAGTGTCTAATTGTTTGGCCTTACGGGCCCTTTGACTACGTCTACGTGGTTCCCCAGACGGTACAGCAGAACTGGAGGTGGACTCCTGTGATTCCTGCCCTCTGACACTGGATCCCTTTGGCGGCCGTTTCCTGGGGCGTCCTGGCCTAGATGGGCCAGGCTGCGGCCCGGGCGACTGGGATGGCGAGCTGCCAGCCTGTCCTGCCCGTTGCCCACCCGATGCACCTGGGACGGAAGGGGGGGAGTCCGAGGTGTCGTGGTGTACCGGGACCTCCCCTACAGGGGGAGCCGGGACGGACCACACCACCTCCTCCTCCCTCGGGGTGCCCGATGGCCCCCAGGCCTCTACATGGGTGGGGGATGCGAACGGACTGGCCATCCGATGACCCCCCGACATCTGGTGCTGCCAGTCCTGGAGGCCCGTGCTGGTATCGACAGGGGTCTGCAGGTTTGCAGCCATGGAGCCCAGGGGGTTGGCAAACCCTGTCTGCGACAGTGCGACGCCGGCTCGCACATGGCCACTGGCGCCGATGCCCTCAGCGATGGCCTGCAGAGACTGGGCCATGGCCTGCTGAGACTGGGCCATGGCCTGCTGAGACTGGGCCATGGCCTGCAGAGACTGGGCTATGGCGTTGAGCGCCTCTGCCATCTGGCGCTGGCACTGGCTCATGGCCTCCTGTGAGAGGGCAGCCATTTCCTGGGCCACAGACGCCGCCTGCACGGAAAGCCCCAGGCCTCGCAAACCGTTCCCCATGTCTGACACCGTCGCACCCATTGCCTCCACCGCGGACGCCACCCGTGCGGTGTCAGCTTGGGTGGCACGCATGACCGGCACCACTCCCAGCTCCTGGACGCGGGTGGACTCCTCCACCTGCGACCGCAGCCGCTGCAAGCCGCCCGTCACCCTCTTCGCTCGTCTCCGTGTCGGTGGTTGCATCGGATCTATGTGTGGATGTGGTAACTCCAGGAACCCGGGATCCATCTGGGCGGCGGATGTTCGCTTGGGCTGGGCTGCCCTCCGACCGCCTGGCCCCTCTGCTGCTCCTACCTCCACCTGCAATACTGGGACGGCTGTGTTGTGCGCACCAGTGAGTGTAGCAGACGCCTCATCACTAAAGTGCCCAACCGAGGTGAGTGTTTCTGCGATGGTGGAGGGTGTTGGTGACAACAGTGGCGTTGTGTCGTGCTCTTCGTCCCACTCTGAGTCCATGGCACTTTGGGGTGGGAGTTCGTCTCCACCCATCCACTCTGTGTCACTGTCCGGTATTTCGTCTTCCTGGGGAGTGCTGTCCCGGGTAGGGGTGTCCTGGGCAGTGCTGTCCCGGGTAGTGGTGTCCCGGGTAGTGGTGTCCTGGGTAGTGGTGTCCTGGGTAGTGGGGTCCTGGGTAGTGGTGTCCTGGCTCGGATGTGTCGGGGGCCTTTGGCTGCCCCCCTCGTCGCTGGGTGGTCGCTCCCGCACGTGACGGGGTGTCGTCTCCCTGTTGCTCCAGGTCTCTCCGTCTCCCGTGGTGTGCGAGGGGCATCCTGCGGGCGTCGCATGCTGGAGGGTCCGGGTCTCTCCGTCTCCCGTGGCCTCCGAGGGGCATCCTGCGGGCGTCGCATGCTGGAGGGTCCGTGTCTCTCCGTCTCCCTCGGTGTGCGAGGGGCATCCTGCGGGCGTCGCATGCTGGAGGGTGTGGGTCTCTCCGTCTCCCGTGGCCTCCGAGGGGCATCCTGCGGGCGTCGCATGCTGGAGGGTCCGCGTCTCTCCGTCTCCCGTGGTGTGCGAGGGGCATCCTGCGGGCGTCGCATGCTGGAGGGTGCGGGTCTCTCCGTCTCCCGTGGCCTCCGAGGGGCATCCTGCAGGCGGTTCTGCATCTGCGGGGATGGGTGCCTGGACGTTTGGTCCTGCGATACACAATGAAGCATGCATGGTTAGACATCAGGCAGTGATCAGGTGATATGGGGGAGGGGGATATAGGGGAGGGGGGATATGGGGACGGGCTGTCGGTGACTCACTTGCTACTACGCCCCCGACCTCTGCATCAGCAACCTCCCGGTCGTCAGGTCCGCCAGCCAGTTCCAGGGCCCTTTCCTCGTGTTCGGTCAGTGGCCTCTCATCAGCGGGGCCTCCTCCAGTCCTCACATTTTCCCTATTGTTGTGTGCGCGCTTATCCTGTGGGGGGGGGGGGCAGGTGTAAAAGGCAACACTTTTTGGCAGGTATATGAATGCACGCCATCGGTTGCGCGTGCATTGCAGAGGTTAAGGTTAGGGCTGGATTCACTTGGGGATATGGGGGATATGGGGGAGGGGGGATAAGGGGGAGGGGGGATATGGGGGAAGGGGGGATATGAGGGAGGGGGGATATGGGGGATATGGGGAGGGGGGATATGGGGGAGGGGGGATATGGGGAGGGGGGGACATGGGGGAAGGGGGGATATGGGGGAGGGGGATATGGGGGAGGGTGGATATGGGGGAGGGGGTATATGGGGGAGGGGGGATATGCGGAGGGGGATATGGGGGAGGGGGGATATGGTGGAGGGGGGTTATGGGGGATATGGGGGAAGGGGGGATATGGGTGATATGGGGGATATGGGGATATGGGGGAGGGGGGATATGGGGGAAGGGGGGATATGGGGAGGGGGGATATGGGGGAAGGGGGGATATGGGGGAGGGGGGATATGGGGAGGGGGGATATGGGGGAGGGGGGATATGGGGGATATGGGGAGGGGCGATATGGGGGATATGGGGGAGGGGGGATATGGGGGAGGGGGGGGATATGGGGGAGGCTCACCCTGCCTGCTCTGATGAGGTCGTTCACCTTCTTGTGGCACTGGGTGCCTCTCCGTGGTGTCAGGGCCGCAGTGGTGACGGCCTCTGCCACTTCCCTCCACAGACGCCGGCTGTGGCGTGGGGCAACTCTGCGGCCGTGCCCGGGATACAGGGCGTCCCTCCTCTGCTCCACCACGTCCAGGAGCGCCTCCACATCCCGTGACTCGAACCTCGGGGCTGAGCGGCGGCCAGCCATCCAGTCGGGTGTTCCGGTCGGGTGGGGGGGGAGCAGCGCGGCCTTATGAACCGTCACTCCGTGCGGCGCGTATGACGCTGCACGGCGGTGAACCACTGCGCAAGCGCGGATCCCGTTACGTCGCTGCTAGCCCATTTCGGGCCGGAGACTTTCGACCCATTTTTCCGACGTGACGCAAGTCGGATTTGCGCCGTTTTTTGCGCCGATCGGCGGACTTTCCGCCGATAACGGAGAATTTCGCCCCAGATGTGAAGGAAAGCCAGAATTGCACAGCACTATCTTGGGCCACCTGCCTTAATGTGATTTGATTTTGAAAGGAATTGACTGAGACACATTCTTCGCACCTAGCTCAGTGGGAAAAAGGTGGCAGTCTAACAGCAGTGAAATCGGGCCTATTAAAGTGTCTGAAAATGCAAATTGGATGTCAGAACCACGTTAAAGTTTTCCTTGGTTTTAAATGTTTACATCATTTGTGATTGGCATCAGGATAGATTTACATTTTATTTTACTGGAGTTTGACCTATGGAAACTCTGTACTAACTGACTTCATGAACACTTGACTCAATTCAAAGCCTGCAGTGGGCGGTCAGGCAGAGCCAGTGTTTGTGGGGTGAAGGTAAATGCTGTCAAAAAATATTGCAGATCCTTTAAAACCTCCTGGTTCCATTTATAGGGATGCAGTTGGAATGCTGAACAATGACTAATGTGGACATATAGCCAGACACATTCTACTAATCATTGCTGGTTCAAGAGGAGCAATGTATCCTCCCCATTCATGTGGTTCTCAGAGGTCTTTCCTTGATCTGTCCATAAAAGGCTATGTCTGGTCAAAAATTAGAAGCCACAACAGATTATATATTGCAATTATTAAAAGATTTGAGCGAAACCCAAAGTTGAGAGCTAATAATGAACAAATTATTGACCCTGCTCAAAAGACAGACTGCTATTTTTATGTTTTTATTAGCTTTTGAAAGCAAAGTTTTCCTTGGCCCAGGACCTCTGTTACCCGGGGAGGGTCGTACCTGGGGAATATCCCAGAAGGTGCACTGGGGGACATCCCAGAAATCCCTAGGCAAGGACTGAATGGGAATTGCCCGGAAAGTTAGCCTGCACCAGGAACCATCCGAAATTCCTATTTAAATTGGACACTTTGGATAGTTCTATTTCTCTTAGCAGAATAGTTACCCAGGGAAAGTGAATTTAAACCACTTCTAACCCTCTCTGGACCCCTTTACCCTCCCCATCCCCTCAATTACCACCCCCCCCCCCCCCCCCCCCCCCCCCCACTCGCCGGCTACACTCACCACCTCCCTGACTACCCAAGCTCCAACTAACCCCCACTCATCCTACACTGGACTACCCTCTTGGCTCCCAGCTACATCCCTGACTAACCCCCACCCCAACTACCCATCAACCCTGACTACCCCCCAAAACCCGCTGACTGCTCCACAACTTCCTCGACTATCCTCTCACCCCTTCAACAACCTACATCTGTCCCACATACCTCAGCTACCCAAACTACCCCACCCCCAATTACCCTCTAGACTCTCTAACAACTCTCCCCACACCCACGACTATCCTCTCATCCCCACAATGACCCTCCCGACCCTTGATTAATTTCCCATCTCACCGACTAATCTTGAACCACCTCCCCAACTATGCACTGTCCCTCTCAACCACCCCCAAATATCCCACACACCTTGACTACCCCCTGCTACCCCAATCTCTAACTACCCTGCCCACTCCTAACCACCCTCCTGACCCCCAATTACCCTTCCCATCCTCACAACTATCTTGCCACCCCCGTAATTGCCTCCCCTGACTAATTTCCCACTGTTGACTAGTCCCCAACAATCCCCTGACTACCTCATATCCTCCGACTACCCTCCTGACCCTCAATTATCCTAATGTCCTGACTACTCCCTGACTGCTCTCCTGACCGCCTAATTATCCTCACGGCCCCCACGACTACCCCCATGCCAACCCTCTCCATCCCTGATTAGCTCCACCCCTCGCACCACCACAACTACCCATATGATCCCCCATCCTGACTACCCTCCCCACCCCCACAACTACCCACAGTCCTTTGATTGCCTCCTCAACAACCAAATACCCCCCATCCCCCTACTGCTGCCACACCCCAGCCAGAATGATAACTTGACCGTTCCCCCTCCAATCTATCATACCCTCGCCTCACCCACTTACCTTATATACACCTACTCCCTGGCTTTTCAAAGTGGCTTGGATCTTTAAACTTACCATTTCACGGCTGAGGGCGTGGCTTCACTTCCCCCAATGCTGCTGCCCTGCACTGGAGAGTCCCAGGAGCTGGTACAATTCTTAGTCGGCTCAAGTTGGAAGGGGAGTGGGGGTGAGAAATGTGCAGATCCCGAGTAAAGTAAGTAAAAAGGAGCGGAGTGGCGATCCGACTCTGATTGCCACTCCTCGGAATCTGGCCCGATCATAACCTTGCAACACATTCCAGAGCTAAGAGCTATTAACCTTATTAACCTACTCCTGGTCTGTGAGTTCTGCGTTCACTTATGTGTTTGTGCGGATGCATTGATTCTCTACCCTCTTCATCTTAGGAACAAAACAAGGATTGCTTTCCAATCAGGAAAAGGAGAAAAGTCTCTTAGGTGAAATAGAAGCAATTACCATTGATGTCACCCAATTTCAGTATCAAACACTCTCATATCATAGTCAGGTGCCAGGGTCGGTTTAGCTCACTTGGCTAGACAGCTGGTTTGTGATGCAGAGCAAGGCCAGCAATGCGGGTTCAATACCCATACGGCTGAGGTTATTCTTGTAGGCCTTGCCTTCTCAACCTTGCCTGAGGTGTGGTGATCTTCAGGTTAAACCCCCACCTGCTCAAAGGGGAAAGCAAACTATGGGACTATGGCGACTTTACCTTACCTTACCTAGTCAAGTGCAGAGCAAAACATCTTTCTACCAGCTCCATTAATGCTTTAAAAATCAACACTGTTACAGATTCGCATTTCCCCCAGAAGCCATTTATACAGCAAATTTGCACAAGGCTGTCAACTTGCTCAATTTTGGTCAGTTGCGCTGTGGATTCACGCACAGTGGGAAGTGCATTGGAATTGTCCAAACTAGTTGACCATTGGAACTTCACAGTCAACACTTTCATCCCATCAGTCGAGGACAGATTTAAATAGACAAAGGCATCAGTGTGCAGTCAGGATTAGGGCCACTGCTCATAAGAACATAAGAACTAGGAACAGGAGTAGGCCATCTGGCCCCTTGAGCCTGCTCCGCCATTTAATGAGATCATGGCTGATCTTTGTGGACTCAGCTCCACTCTCCAGCCCGTACACCATATCCCCGAATCCCTTTACTCTTTAGAAAGGTATCCATCTTTTTCTTAAAAACGTTTAAAGAAGGAGCCTCAACTGCTTCACTGGGCAAGGAATTCCAGAGATTCACAACCCTTTGGGTGAAGAAGTTCATCCTAAACTCGGTCTTAAATCTACTTCCCCTTATTTTGATGCTATGCCCCCTTGTTCTGCTTTCCCCGACCAGTGGAAACAACCTGCCCGCATCTATCCTATCTATTCCCTTCATAATTTTATATGTTTCAATAAGATCCCCCCGCATCCTTCTAAACTCCAATGAGTGCAGTCCCAGTCTACTCAACCTCTCGTCATAATCTAATCCCCTCAACTCTGGGATCAACTTAGTGATTCTCCTTTGCACTCCCTCCAGTGCCAATATGTCCTTTCTCAGGTAAGGAGACCAAAACTGAACACAATAGTCCAGATGTGGCCTCACTAACACCCTATACAATTGCAGCATAACCTCCCTAGTCTTGAACTCCATCCCTCGAGCAATGAAAGACAAAACTCGATTAGCCTTCTTAATCACCTGTTGCACTTGCACACCAGCTTTTTGCGACTCGTGCACCAGCACACCCAGGTCCCTCTGCACAGCAGCATGTTTTAACATCTTACCGTTTAAATAATAATCCATTCTGCTGATATTCCTCCCAAAATGGATAGCCTTACACTTGGCAACATTGAATTCCATCTGCCAGACCCTAGCCCATTCACCTAACCTATCCAAATCCTTCTGCAGACTTCCGGTATCCTCTGCACTTTTTGCTTTACCACTCATCTTAGTGTCGTCTGCAAACTTTGACACATTGCACTTGGTCCCCAACTCCAAATCATCTATGTAAATTGTGAACAACTGCGGGCCCATCACTGATCCTCGAGGGACCCCACTAGTTACAGGTTGCCAACCAGAGAAACACCCATTTATCCCCACTCTCTGCTTTCTGTTAGTTAACCAATCCTCTACCCATGCTACCACTTTACCCTCAATGCCATGCATCTTTAGTTTATGCAGCAACCCTTTGTGTGGCACCTTGTCAAAAGCTTTCTGGAAATCCAGATATACCACATCCACTGGCTCCCCGTTATCTACTGCACTGGTAACGTCCTCAAAAAATTCTACCAAATTAGTCAGACACTTCCTACCCTTTGTGAACCCATGCTGCGTTTGCCCAATGGGACAATTTCCCTCCAGGTGCCCCGCTATTTCCTCCTTAATGATAGATTCCAGCATTTTCCCTACAACCGAAGTTAAGCTTACCGGCCTATAATTACCCGCTTTCTGCCGACCTCCTTTTTTAAACAGTCGTGTCACGTTTGCTACTTTCCAATCTTCTGGGACCACCCCAGAGTTTAGTGAATTTTGATAAATTATCACTAGTGAGTTTACAATTTCCCTAGCCATCTCTTTTAACACTCTGGGATGCATCCCATCAGGGCCAGGAGACTTGGCTACCTTTAGCCCCATTAGCTTGCCCAATACTGCCTCCTTAGTGATTACAATCATCTCAAGGTCCTCACTATCATATCTTTATTTCCATCAGTCACTGGCATGGTATTTGTGTCCTCCACTGTGAAGACTGACCCAAAAAGCCTGTTCAGCTCCTCAGCCATTTCCCCGTCTCCTATTATTAAATCTCCCTTCTCATCTTCCAAAGGACCAATATTTACCTTAGCCACTCTTTTTTGTCTTATATATTTGTAGAAGCTTTTACTATCTGCTTTTATGTTCTGAGCCAGTTTACTTTCATAGTCTACCTTACTCTTCTTTATAGCTTTTTTAGTAGCTTTCTGTTGTCCCCTAAAGACTTCCCAGTCCTCTAGTCTCCCACTAATTTTTGCCACTTTGTATGTTTTTTCCTTCAATTTGATACTCTCCCTCACCTCCTTAGATATCCACGGTCGATTTTTCCCCTTTCTACCGTCTTTCTTTTTTGTCGGTATGAACCTTTTCTGAACACTGTGAAAGATCGCTTGGAAGGTTCTCCACTGTTCCTCAACTCATCTCAGTATGTAGTAATGGTTTGGTTATATGGGACATCATTTCAAAGTTTGTTGATGTCATACAACTCAGAAAAGTAGCAAGCAGTGAGGAGAGCAGCTCACCTTAAGAAGATATAAAAGCAAAATACTGTGGATGTTGGAGATGTGAAATAAGAACCGAAAGTGGTTTAGCACAGTGGGTTAAATAGCTGGCTTTTAAAGCAGACCAAGGCAGGCCAGCAGCGCGGGTTCAATTCCCGTACCAACCTCCCCGAACAGGCGCCGGAAGGTAGCGACCAGGGGCTTTTCACAGTAACTTCATTTGAAGCCTACTTGTGACAAGAAGCGATTTTCATTTTCATTTCAAGTGCAAGAACAACTCAGTTGGTCTGGCATGGCAGCATCTGTGGGGACAGAAAGAAAGTTAACGTTTTGACTCCAATGTAAATCTTCTTCTGAACTCTCAAAATGTTAACTCTGTGTCTCTCACCGCAGATGCTATCAGATCCGATGAGTTTTTCTAGCACATTCTGTTTTTATTTCAGGAAGACAGTTTTTGGGTGAAATGGGAAGACACAAGCAGATTATATTCATAGAATCATAGAATCCCAACAGTGTAGATGGTGGCATTTTGGCTCCTCAATCTGCACTGACCCTCTGAAAGAGCACTCCACCCAAGCCCACTCCCCCGCCCTGTCCCCTGTATTGAACACAGACTTGTAGAAATGAGAAGAGGCAATATAAATGAAACTTTGCAATTTGAAAGTTGGTGCAGCTGCAGAGAGACCTGTGGCTTTATGTCTTGGCATCATTGAAAGTAACACGGCAAATTGTGAAAACTATTAATAAAAGCTTGTGAAATCACTCATTTTATTAATAGATGCCAGGGTTGGATTTTTCCAGGTTTGCCAGCACCCTTGTGTTGGGACCATTTGACAGTCCTGCTGGAAGTTGGAGTGTGACTTGCGTCGGCATTTTGTGTGGGGTAATCAATTTCTAGGTGATCTTCGTGATATCTGTGCCATTATGGATGGCGGGCCGAGCAGGAGGTGGAAGATTGATGTGACGGGCACAATTTAAAGGGTACCCTTTCAGATTCCAGGTGGACGCAGCCACAGAGAATCAGCTTTGAGGGAACAGGCTTTCAGCGCAATAAAGTGACAGCCTCTCATGGTAGGGCAGCTCCACGTTTCAGTGATGCCTTCCTGGAGTTGACGTGAGAGCCAGTCTGCACCAGGAAAAACATCTTGGGCGGAATTCTCTGAAAATGCAGCTCTGCCCCACGACCACAGGAAAATGGGCACGAATCACTCTGGACTTTCCTGGAGAAAGTCCAGAGTGATTCTCCATTTTGAAGGGGACGGACGCCTGTGGCTGCGGCCCCGTGCAACATGGCGGACCCACACAGCAAGCCGGCCCCAACAAAATTGGCCCTCCCCAGATTGTGCGCGCCTGCCGATCGGTGGCCCGCGATGGCGAGCCTGGCCGTCCTGGAGGCACCTCCCCCCCACCCGGTGACAGATCCCCCGGTCCCCCACCAGGGCAGCTGCAGACTGGGTCCGCAGCCGCCACTCCGAGCTCCCGCCGGGTGGAACCATGAGTGAACCACGCTGGCGGGAACTCGGCCAGCTGCCGGCTGAGAAACCCCGTGGGAGCCTCTTTCAATGGCCCCGACTGGCGCCGCATCGACTGCGCGCGTGACTGGCGGCGATTCTCCGGTCCGTGGAGAATCGCGGGTAGGCGCCGGACCCGATCACGGGCCTGACGCCCCATTCTCCGCCCCTGCGCCGAGCTCGCTTACGGCGCGTAGGCTCGGAGAATCTCGCCCCTTATTTCCAGAGAGTGGCAAATGGAGGCCTGCTAGGCAATGAAAGGAGGCATGGCTGGATAATGTCAGAGAGGTCAGAAAGCATAGTGTGGTTAGCAGGATTTAGGTTCAGTCTTGGAATTACTTCACTGTCCTTATTTTTTCTGGCAAGGTGAAGGTGAAGCAAGCCAAGCTGTCAGCAGTGGGGCAGCACGGTAGCCTTGTGGATAGCACAATTGCTTCACAGCTCCAGGGTCCCAGGTTCGATTCCGGCTTGGGTCACTGTCTGTGCAGAGTCTGTACATCCTCCCCGTGGAGGGGAGCAGAGACAACCCCGGCAACTATAGACCGGTGAGCCTCACGTCAGTAGTGGGTAAAGTCTTGGAGGGGATTATAAGAGACAAGATTTAAAATCATCTAGATAGGAATAATATGATCAGGGATAGTCAGCATGGCTTTGTGAAGGGTAGGTCATGCCTCACAAACCTTATTGAGTTCTTTGAGAAGGTGACTGAACAGGTAGACGAGGGTAGAGCAGTTGATGTGGTGTATATGGATTTCAGCAAAGCGTTTGATAAGGTTCCCCATGGTAGGCTATTGCAAAAAATACGGAGGCTGGGGATTGAGGGTGATTTAGAGATGTGGATCAGAAATTGGCTAGCTGAAAGAAGACAGAGGGTGGTGGTTGATGGGAAATGTTCAGAATGGAGTACAGTCACAAGTGGAGTACCACAAGGATCTGTTCTGGGGCCGTTGCTGTTTGTCATTTTTATCAATGACCTAGAGGAAGGCGCAGAAGGGTGGGTGAGTAAATTTGCAGACGATACTAAAGTCGGTGGTGTTGTCGATAGTGTGGAAGGATGTAGCAGGTTACAGAGGGATATAGATAAGCTGCAGAGCTGGGCTGAGAGGTGGCAAATGGAGTTTAATGTAGAGAAGTGTGAGGTGATTCACTTTGGAAGGAATAACAGGAATGCGGAATATTTGGCTAATGGTAAAGTTCTTGAAAGTGTGGCTGAGCAGAGGGATCTAGGTGTCCATGTACATAGATCCCTGAAAGTTGCCACCCAGGTTGATAGGGTTGTGAAGAAGGCCTATGGAGTGTTGGCCTTTATTGGTAGAGGGATTGAGTTCTGGAGTCGGGAGGTCATGTTGCAGCTGTACAGAACTCTGGTCCGGCCGCATTTGGAGTATTGCGTACAGTTCTGGTCACCGCATTATAGGAAGGACGTGGAGGCTTTGGAGCGGGTGCAGAGGAGATTTACCAGGATGTTGCCTGGTATGGAGGGAAAATCTTATGAGGAAAGGCTGACGGACTTGAGGTTGTTTTCGTTGGAGAGAAGAAGGTTAAGAGGAGACTTAATAGAGGCATACAAAATGATCAGGGGGTTGGATAGGGTGGACAGTGAGAGCCTTCTCCCGCGGATGGATATGGCTGGCATGAGGGGACATAACTTTAAACTGAGGGGTAATAGATATAGGACAGAGGTCAGGGGTAGGTTCTTTACGCAAAGAGTAGTGAGGCCGTGGAATGCCCTACCTGCTACAGTAGTGAACTCGCCAACATTGAGGGCATTTAAAAGTTTATTGGATAAACATATGGATGATAATGGCATAGTGTAGGTTAGATGGCTTTTGTTTCGGTGCAACATCGTGGGCCGAAGGGCCTGTACTGCGCTGTATTGTTCTATGTTCTATGTTCTATGTGTGCGTGGGTTTCCTCCGGGTGCTCCGGTTTCCTCCCACAGTCCAAAGATGTGCAGGTTAGGTGGATTGGCCATGCTAAATTGCCCGTAGTGTCCAAAATTGCCCTTGGTGTTGGGTGGGGTTACTGGGTTATGGGGATAGGGTGGCGGTGTTGACCTTGGGTAGGGTGCTCTTTCCAAGAGCCGGTGCAGACTCGATGGGCCGAATGGCCTCCTTCTGCACTGTAAATTCTATGATAAAGTGCTGGCGTACCTCTGTGCTGGGGCATCTCAAGGCAGGAAGTGTATTGGTACATTGAGGAGATGTGTGCCCAGTGCCAATCCTCATCTGAGGGAAAGGATCATACCTACATATGTTTTGGAGGATGTTAATGTAAACCCTGGGCAAATGCAATGATAGGATTATCACTTTGTCGTGTGGAATATGATTGACAAATGGGAAGGTAAACTGTCGCTGAACTCTTCATCCTCATAATTGCAGGAGAAGAGATCACACAATGCTTTAGGAGGAGTCATTCAGGAGTACTGTGGCCTGACAGTATTGACACCCATGGAGGAGGAGGAGGCCCTTGACAATGAAAGGGTAGTGGCAAAGCAGGCAGTTGATGATAGCAAGATTGGTATATGGTAGACAGAGGGTGAATGTTTAGAAAATACTGTCCAGGGTCCCAGGTTCGATTCCCCACTGGGTCACTGTCTGTACGGAGTCTGCACGTTCTCCCCATGTCTGCGTGGGTTTTCTCCGGGTGCTCCGGTTTCCTCCCACAGTCCAAAGATGTGCAGGTTAGGTGGATTGGGCATACTAATTTGCCCTTAATGTCCAAAAGATTAGGAGGGGTTGTTGGGTTACGGGGTTAGGGTGGAAGTGAGGGCTTAAGTGGGTCGGTGCGACTCGATGGGCCGCATGGCCTTCTGCACTGTATGTTCTATGTTCTTTGTTCTATGGATGCATGTTGGAGCAACTTCCAACTGTGGGAAGTTGTTTCCAGCGGACGCCACTTGATGTGCAGACAGATGTCTCGTGAATGAGCTGCTGAGGCAAAGAGGGTGAGGGTTTTTATCTTACACCAGGGTGAAGCAGGAGGATCATCAACAGCCACGTGTGGAGACCTGTGCCACCTCGAGGATGAAAAATCACTGTCACAGAAGTAAAGCCACACACATCTCGGTGGGGTCTCAGGCAACTTTGGAATAGGCAGCACAAGGTGTGCAGCATGGCACTTGCGAGCAGTAGTAGGTAATGAAAGCAAAGGCCGCATCTGGACAGTCCCTCTTGGATGATGGAAGAGAGCTCCAGCCATGCTTACCAGGCTGGTGATGAAGAGCCAGGGGGCCTTGGACAAAGTAGCTGCTAATGGAGTAGTAAAGGGAAATGCGGAGACAGCTGGCAGTTTCCCCAAGGCAGTTGAGTTCTTTTGTGTGAGAAGTTGAGAGTTCACATGGACACTATAATGTCTCAGACTGCTTGACCATTGGAAACGTGGTCACCCTCATGTTGGATCAGATGCAGCAATCCACCGAATGGATGCAGGAGCAAGACTGGCATGACCAGATTGTAGGAGGCATTCTGTGGTATTGACTGGTTTATTTCAGTGATGGTGGCTGGATGAATGTCATCCAATCAGGCGCAGGTTCTCCTGCAATTGGTAAATGTGGGTGTGCAGCTGGACCATGAACGGGTTGAGGGAGGGAGGGATGGTGCAGATGGCAGCACTATGCCAGGGACCCTATGTTTTGAAGTTGACCCCTCAACTCTGCTGACTCAGACACGTGAGGAGCTCAAGTCCAATGACCGAGGCTATCTCACCAGTTATGGTCCCATCATGGCATTGTGAGCCAAAGGAGCATCCTCCCGAGTGACCTGCCTCCACATCTGCTCCACAGAGAGCAGGAGCACCACACAGGGGCTCTTGCAAGAGAACAGAGAAGCAACAGTCGCATCACATTGGGTTTCACTTGGGTGCATGCCATAAGACTTTTGTTTGATACTTCACCGTGGATGAAAACTACCATGTCCCTTCTTATTTATTCAGGAAAATTGCAATCTTTTCACTAAGTGCTACCTGAGTGTGAAGTCTAAAAGTGCCATGTGGCCACCGTGCGCAGAGAAAACCTGCTGCTTCATGGCTGATAAGCCCCATGAAAAGTGGATCAGTTGTACTCTGGAAAGATCTACTCTGTATAAACTGGCAGCCCAGATTAGGTACTTCCATTGGAGAATCTGCCAACCTCAGGAGAATTATTCTTGGATCTGGGCCTCCTGGGCTCCCCCACCATCCCGATCAGAGCAATGCCTCCGGAGTCTTATCGCTGGGGTCCCTTCTTGTGCCTCTGTTTGAGCCTCATCAAAATCATCATCCAATGAAGAGATGATGCTGTCTTCATAGATATGTCAGGAATAAAAGAATGATTAGGGTAAGAGTAGGTCCAGTCAAGGACAGTAGCAGGAAGTTGTGCGTGGAGTCCAAGGAGATAGGAGAGGTGCTAAATGAATATTTTTCGTCAGTATTCACACAGGAAAAAGATAATGTTGTCGAGGAGAATTCTGAGATTCAGGCTACTAGACTAGAAGGGCTTGAGGTTCATAAGGAGGAGGTGTTAGCAATTCTGGAAAGTGTGAAAATAGATAAGTCCCCTGTGCCGGATGGGATTTATCCTAGGATTATCTGGGAAGCTAGGGAGGAGATTGCTGAGCCTTTGGCTTTGGTCTTTAAGTCATCTTTGTCTACAAGAATAATGCCAGAAGACTGGAGGATAGCAAATGTTGTCCCCTTGTTCAAGAAGGGAAGTAGAGACAACCACGGTAACTATAGACCAGTGAGCCTTACTTCTGTTGTGGGCAAAATCTTGGAAAGGTTTATAAGAGATAGGATGTATAATCATTTGGAAAGGAATAATTTGATTAGAGATAGTCAACATGGTTTTGTGAAGGGTAGGTCGTGCCTCACAAACCTTATTGAGTTCTTTGAGAAGGTGACCAAACAGGTGGATGAGGGTAAAGCAGTTGATGTGGTGGATATGGATTTCAGTAAAGCATTTGATAAGGTTCCCCACGGTAGGCAACTGCAGAAAATACAGAGGCATGGGATTCAGGGTGATTTAGCAGTTTGGATCAGAAATTGGCTAGCTGGAAGAAGACAAAGGGTGGTGGTTGATGGGAAATGTTCAGACTGGAGTCCAGTTACTAGTGGTGTACCACAAGGATCTGTTTTGGGGCCACTGCTGTTTGTCATTTTTATAAATGACCTGGGCGTAGAAGGATGGGTGAGTAAATTTGCAGATGACACTAAAGTCAGTGGAGTTGTGGACAGTGCGGAAGGCTGTTACAAGTTACAGTGGGACATAGATAAGCTGCAGCGCTGGGCTGAGAAGTGGCAAATGGAGTTTAATGCAGAAAAGTGTGAGGTGATTCATTTTGGAAGGAATAACAGGAAGACAGAGTACTGGGCTAATGGTAAGATCCTTGGAAGTGTGGATGAGCAGAGAGATCTCGGTGTCCATGTACATAGATCCCTGAAAGTTGCCACCCAGGTTGAGAGGGTTGTTAAGAAGGCGTACGGTGTGTTAGCTTTTATTGGCAGAGGGACTGAGTTTCGGAGCCATGAGGTCATGTTGCAGCTGTACAAAACTCTGGTGCGGCCGCATTTGGAGTATTGCGTGCAATTCTGGTCGCCGCATTATAGGAAGGATGTGGAAGCATTGGAAAGGGTGCAGAGGAGATTTACCAGAATGTTGCCTGGTATGGAGGGAAGATCTTATGGGGAAAAGCTGAGGGACTTGAGGCTGTTTTCGTTAGAGAGAAGAAGGTTAAGAGGTGACTTAATTGAGGCATACAAGATGATCAGAGGATTGGATAGGGTGGACAGTGAGAGCCTTTTTCCTCGGATGGTGATGTCTAGCATGAGGGGACATAGCTTTAAATTGAGGGGAGATAGATATAAGGCAGATGTCAGAGGTAAGTTCTTTACTCAGAGAGTAGTAAGGGTGTGGAATGCCCGGCCTGCAGCAGTAGTGGACTCGCCAACACTAAGGGTCATTGGATAGACATATGGACAAGAAGAGAATAGTGTAGATGGGCTTTCGAGTGGTTTCACAGGTCGGCGCAACATCGAGGGCTGAAGGGCCTGTACTGCGCTGTAATGTTCTATGTTCCCCATGGACACCCTCCAATTAGGGCACCCCAGGAGCGGTCAAGCCACTGGCAGGTCTGCATCTCCAGGGGGCCAATGGTCCATTCAGTGTTGGCCTTGTGCTGGCATAGCAGTGGTTATATTGCTCCTGTACCTCAGTTGTGGGATTTTGCACTGGGTGTTCAGCTTTAGCAGATCTCCCATGTCTGATGGGAGCTATGCACGAAGGCTGTCTGTGGTGGGGTGAAGAGCTGTACCATGCAACACTGCCTCAGGCTGAAAGAATCATGATAGTTGCCACGTAAACTAGAACATTCCTGAAGGATGTTGCTTGTGATGGTCACGGTTAATGAGTGGAAACCCTTCCTGTTACTCCAGCCTGAGACAACGGGACTTTGATGTGCACATGTTCACTGTTGCTCTGACAGGCTCCGGACATTGGTCCTCTGGCAGTGCACTCCATTCTGTGGGCATTACTTCTGGCCCCTCCCATCCCTTGATCCACACCTTTGCATCCATGGGCTTTTATTGCTGGGGCTGCAGCACCTCCCCACTGCTACAGCTAGTAGGTCACCCCCAATATCAGATAAGTCGAAGCCACTAGGCTAAATATAGATCTGTCTGAAATGGGGTTCTGGCCTTCAGGATCCCGCCCACCATTTTTAAAGATCCCTGGCACCTTCATGTCTCCACGACATTCCAGCCCTTGATGCTGAAGTGGCAGGAGGAGAAAGGTTCTCTATCAAAGGAGACCGGGGAGCCCTGCAGATCAGGTGGATGAAATGTTTAAGAAGGAAAACGGAATATTGTCCTGTATTAGCTGAGGCTTAGAATATAAGAGCAGGTAGTTAATAATAATAATAGTCGCTTATTGTCACAAGTAGGCTTCAATGAAGTTACTGTGAAAAGCCCCTAGTCACCACATTCCGGCGCCTGTTCGAGGAGGCCGGTACGAGAATTGAACCCGCGCTGCTGGCACTGTTCTACATTGCAAGCCAGCTGTTTAGCCCACTGTGTTAAACCAGCCCCTGAGTATAAACCAGCTTATACTAGAAATGCACAAAACACGCGTAAGGATACAGCTGTAGTCTGCAGCTCTGGTCACTATGTTACAGGAATAATGTGATCGTGACAGAGAGGATACAGAATAAATTTAAGAGGACGTTACCTGGAACAGAGACATTTAGCTATGAGGTAAGATTTTTTTATATGTGTTGAGGGTTTCTGCCTCTGCCTCAGGCAGTGCATTTCAGACACCCAACAGCTTGTGGATGAAATAAACTTTTCTCAACTCTAATCCCTTAACCAACTACTTTAAATCCATGTTCCCTGGTTATTGACCCCTCTGCAAAGGAAAATATTATCCATTCCATCCAGGCACGTCATAACTTAACGCACTTCAATGAAATCTCCCTCAGCACATCCAACCTCACTGATTATCTATGTGGTAATACCAGGTATTGCGGTACCTGAGAGGTGGATAACCATTGGCTAGACCCAGGAGGTTACCATTGGCTGATGTACATAGCTCCACCCTGAGAGGCGGAGTATAAGAACCAATGCCGTCCCAGCAGCCTTCACTTTCTGTATCGAAGCTGCTGGGGAACAGTTCTAGCAGATTAAAGCCTATAGTTATGATTCACCTTGTCTCGAGAGTAATTGATTGCGCATCAATTTAATCTGCTACAACTTCAGTTGAAAGGATGGATCTCCGTATCAAACCGGAGTGCCTTCAGCTCAGCCCCCAAGCGGACAACTCTGCTGCTATCTTCAAACATTGGCTGAAGGGCTATCTCGACACGGCCGCCGGCACCCCCACGGAAAGACAAAAGATGCACCTTCTACGCTCGCGGGTCAGCCCTGGGATCTACCCTCTGATCGAGGAGGCGGAGAATTATGCTGCAGCGATTGAACTGCTAGAAGGATATTATATCCGCCCTGTGAACCAGGTCTACGCTCGTCACCTGCTGGCGACTAGGAGGCAAAGCCCCGAGGAAAGGTTGGAAGACTTCTACCGGGCGCTGCGGTGCTGGGCCGAAACTGTGGCTGCCTGCCTTTTTCTGGGAACGAGCACACGGAACTTTTGATCAGGGATGCTTTCGTGGCAGGTATGACCTCCCCTGATATCCGCCGAAGGCTCCTAGAAATGGACACTCTGGGACTTACTGAGGCACGGGCCTTGGCGGGGTCCATGGACGTTGCCTATAAAAACGCGCTGGCCTTTGCTCCCGGACACGCGGCGACCCCCTGGGCTGCATGGCACCCCGTTGCGGCAGCCCCTCAGACTTTTCCCCTGACCCCGCAAGCCTGGCAGCGAGACGGCCCGCTACCGCCGCCGGACAACGCTGTTTCTTCTGCAGGCAGGCGAATCATCCCCACCCGCGCTGCCCGGCCTGCACCGCCACCTGCAAAGTGTGCGGCAAGAAGGGCCACTATGTTGGGCCATGGCCGCGGTCTCCAGCGACTATCGGCAGTCCCCCTTTCAGGACCCGGCCGTCCAGCGTTCACCGCCACTCCCCTATCCTCAGGCCACGTGCAACCCGCGGGCGTGGCCATTTTGCCCCACGGCCACCACGCTGGACGGGTGGGCGCCACCATTTTGTCCCTCGCCACCACCATCTTCTTCATCCCCGGACTCCATGTGCGACCCATGGCTGACGCCATCTTGGATGGGGCCCCAGGCCCCCAGCACAGCCGACTACACGCTGCCCGACCAGAACTCTCCATTACTGCAGCTGGCCTCGGTGACTCTGGACCAGAGTCGGCCCCGGACGCTTGTGAAAGCTACAACGACGATCTCCATCAACGGCCACGAGACGTCGTGCCTGATTGACTCTGGGAGCACGGAAAGCTTTGTTCACCCTGACATGGTAAGGCGCTGTTCTCTTGTCACCCATCCCGTAAACCAAAGGGTCTCCCTGGCCTCCGGATCACACGCAGCGGAGATAAAGGGGTTCTGCCTAGCAAACCTCACTGTACAAGGCAGGGAATTCCACAATTTCCGTCTGTACGTCCTGACGCACCTCTGCCTGGAAATCCTGACATTTAATTTTGGCGGCCCTAAACCCCCCCTTACTGTCTGCGGCCTCGCGACCCTTAAGGTCGACCCGCCTTCCCTGTTGCGAACCTCACCCCGGATTGCAAACCCGTCGCCACCAGGAGCAGACGGTACAGTGCCCAGGACCGGACCTTCATCAGGTCGGTGGTCCAAAGGCTGCTGAGGGAAGGGGTCATCGAAGCGAGCGACAGTCCCTGGAGAGCTCAAGTAGTGGTGGTAAAGACCGGGGAGAAACATAGGTTGGTCATTGACTACAGCCAGACCATCAACAGGTTTACGCAGCTGGATGCGTACCCTCTCCCCGTATAGCCGATCTGGTGAACAAGATTGCGTAATACAAGGTTTTCTCCACAGTGGATCTCAAGTCTGCCTACCACCAGCTACCTCTCTGAAGTACACTGCCTTCGAAGCAGACGGGCGGCTCTATCACTTTTTAAGGGTTCCCTTCAGTATCACGAACGGGGTCTCGGTCTTCCAACGAGAGATGGACCGAATGGTTGACCGGTACGGCTTACGCGCAACGTTCCCGTATCTTGATAACGTCACCATCTGCGGCCATGACTAGCAGGACCACGACACCAACCACCGAAAATTTCTCCAGACCGCAAATATCCTTAATCTGACTTACAATAAGGATAAATGCGTGTTTAGCACCGACCATCTAGCCATTCTAGGCTACGTAGTGCGAAGCGGAGTCATAGGCCCCGACCCTGAGTGCATGCGCCCCCTCATGGAGTTCCCCCTCCCTCACTGCCCCAAGGCCCTAAAGCGCTGCCTCGGCTTCTTCAGCTGTTATGCACATTGGGTCCCTAATTACGCAGACAAGGCTCGACCCCTGATCCAGTCCACAACCTTCCCCCTGTCGACGGAGGCCCGCCAGGCCTTCAGCCGCATCAAAGCTGACATTGCTAAAGCCACGATGCGTTCTATCGACGAGTCCCTCCCCTTCCAGGTCGAGAGCGACGCGCCCGACGTAGCTCTGGCGGCCACCCTCAACCAAGCGGGCAGGCCCGTGGCTTTCTTCTCCAGCACCCTCCATACTTCCGAAATCCGCCACTCCTCGGTCGAAAAGGAGGTCCAGGCCATAGTAGAAGCTGTGCAACACTGGAGGCATTACCTGGCCGGCAGGAGATTCACTCTCCTCATGGACCAACGGTCGGTTACCTTCATGTACTATAATGCGCAGCGGGGCAAGATTAAGAACGACAAGATTTTGCGGTGGAGGATCGAACTCTCCACCTACAATTACGAGGTCTTGTACCGTCCGGGGAAGCTGAACGAGCCTCCTGATGCCCTATTCCCGCGGCACTTGTGCCACCGCACAAGTGGACCGCCACCGATCCCTCCACGAGGACCTCTGCCACCCGGGGGTCACTCGTTTCTTTCATTTTATCAAGACCCGCAACCTGCCCTACTCCATCGAGGAGGTCAGGACCGTCACCAGGGACTGCCAAATCTGCGCGGAGTGCAAACCGCACTTCTACCAGCCAGAGAGGGCGCACCTGATAAAGGCTTCCCGTCCCTTTGAACGCCACAGTCTGGACTTCAAAGGCCCCCTCCCCTCCACCGACCGCAACACGTACTTCCTGAACGTGATTGACGAGTACTCCCAGCTCCCATTCGCCATCCCCTGCCCAGACAGGACCACAACCACCATCATCAAGGCCCTCCAGGGTATCTTTACACTGTTCGGTTTCCCCGCATACATTCGCAGTGATAGGGGGTCCTCCTTTATGAGTAACGCACTGCGTCAATTCCTGCTCAGCAAAGGCATCACCTCGAGCAGGACGACCAGTTACAACCCCCGGGGAAGCGGGCAGGTAGAGAGGGAGAACGACACGATCTGGAAGACCGTCCTGCTGGCTCTACGGTCCAGGAATCTCTCAGTCTCCCGCTGGCAGGAAGTCCTCCCGGTGGCCCTTCACCCCATCCGGTTGCTGCTCTGCACTACCACAAATCAGACACCTCATGAACGTCTCCTTGTTTTCCCCAGGAAGTCCTCCTCCGGGACCGCGCTCCCAACCTGGCTAGCGACACCCGGACCCATCCTGCTTCGGAAACATGTGAGGGCGCACAAGTCGGACCCGTTGGTCGAGAGGGTCCACCTGCTGCACGCCAACCCCCAGTACGCCTATGTAGCGTTCCCTGATGGCCGCCAAGACACAGTCTCCCTTCGGGACCTGGCGCCCGCCGGAGCCCCACGCGCACCTGCACCAGTGCCCCCACCCCCACCCTCCCCGCAGCACCTGTCCGGAGGGTCAGTACTCCCGCCGCCCCTGTCTAGGCCCGAACAAGCACCGACACCCCCTACAGGCGCCAGTAGCCCCCCCTGCCCACATTTTGCCCCAACAGCGCCGCCTAGGGGTGACAAAGCTGCCTGGGAGGACGACACCACGTTCCCGGAGTCGCAACCGCCGGGACCCCCATCAGGATCACCGCCGAAGCCCAGACGCTCCAGAAGGACGACCAGGCCACCCGATCGACTGATTGCTGCACCATGAACACTTTGCTATTACCCTCGACATCACGGCACCTCCATACCTGGTCCTACCATGCGAAAGGCGACATTAATGCTGGCCATCACCCCGCTGGGCTCTTTTTTTAACAGGGGGTGAATGTGGTAATACCAGGTATTGCTGTACCTGAGAGGTGGATGACCATTGGCTAGACCCAGTAGTCTACCATTGGCTGATGTACATAGCTCCGCCCTGAGAGGCGGAGTTAAAGAACCGATGCCATCCCAGCAGCCTTCACTTTCTGTATCGAAGCTGCTGGGGAACAGTTCTAACAGATTAAAGCCTATTAGTTATGACTCACCTTGTCTCGAGAGTAATTGATTGCGCATCAATCTAAAATTCTCCATTCCTGGCATAATGCTTGTAAATATTTTCTGCATCCTCTATGGTGCATTCATATCCTTTCTGTAATGTGGTGATGAGAACACGGCCTAGTGTTTTATATAGTTCAAGCATAACCTCTCTATTCATGTATTCTATCCATTGGTTAATAAAATAATATTTCCCACATGCCTCCTTAACTGCCTTATCTGCCTGTCCTGCTACCTCTGGGATATTGGACATGTGCTCCAAGGTCCCTCTGGTCTCTTATACTTCTCAGCATTCCAACATTTATTGTGCACTCTCTTGCCTTGTTTATCTTTCCTCAAATGCATTAAAGTAAAGTTACAGTAGTCCCAGATGACCAGAGGCTGCTTTCCCCCTTGAAGGGGAAGAGCTGTCTGTTGGTGATTTAGCCTGAGGATCACCACAACTCAGGCAGGGGCAAGTTTGAGAAGGCAGTGCCTTCATGAATAACCTCAGCCGGCTGGGGGTTGAACCCATGCTGTTGGCGTCGCTCTGCACCATGAGCCAGATATTCAGCCAACTGAGGTAAAGAAATCCCCATGGATTTTTGGATTGAATTCCATTTACCACTCTTCTGCCCACCTGACCAGTCAGTCCATTGATATCATTCTGCAGTCTGCAGCTTTCTTCCTCACTGTCAAACGCGCAACCATGGAGAAAATCTGGAACGTGTTCCCATTGTGATGCCTCTGAAGTTACATAGAGCACCTGCAGAGTGACTCGTGTGTGCCTATCGGTGCCCTGCCCCATGGGGAAGACTGCAATCCTTGTGAAGCCACATGCACACTCTGCCTGCTTCTCCTTGGCAAGAGAGAATGAAATGTATTCAGCTCTCCGTGCATCCAGAACCTGCGTGACATCCCTTATACCACAGGGATAGTGCACTGAGGGATGTTGAAAAGATAATCTAATCCACCTTGGAAGGAGCCCAATGTGAAAAGAGTAATGGGCACAGTCACCATCACAGTCATTGGGAATGCTGTCCTCACTCTGTTCTAAAGTTACAAACTTGTCTCCAACAGGGGACAGATTTCAGCGAGCACCTCCCTAATGAAACCGGGACAGTGCACACTCCATTCCTCATGGAGGTTGGGGGTAAAAGATTGCTCTCTGAAGATCCTGGGTGGATATGACCTCCCACAGAGAGGCCTCCTCCTCCCTCAGTTTATTTAGCCTGTTATGTGATAGGTCAAAGTGGATCAAAACTAGAGCACCCATGTTCAGAAGCAAGTAATCCAATAAACATGAGAATCAAGGCCTTCACCACATGCTTTCCCATTTGCCATTGACTTCAGCAACTTTAAGTAGTAGTACAAACTACCAAACACTTCTACCAACCTAACAGTAGCCGATAGAAATCAATCAGGAGCTAACTTGAATATGGCAAGTGCCAGACAATGAGCCTCAGTGACTACCACCCAGTGGCCTTGACATCTATCATTATGAAGTGCTTTGAGAGGTTGGTCATGAGACACATCAACTCTATACCCCCAGAATGCCTTGATCCTCTGCAATTTGCATACCACCACTACCAGTCCACAGCAGATGCTCTCTCCCTGGCCCTACACTCAATTCTGGAGCATCTCATCAACAATGATTCCTACATCAGACTCCTATTCATTGACTACAGCTCCATCTTCAACACCATAATTCCCATATCAAAGCTCCAAAACCTAGGACTTGGCTCCTCGCTCTGCAACTGCATCCTTGACTTACTGACCCATAGACCACAATCGGTCAGGATAAACAACAACACCTCCTTCATGATAGTCCTCAATACCGGAACCCCGCAAGTCTACGTACTTAGCCCCCTACTATACTCCCTATACACACATGACTGCGTGGCAAAATTTGGCTCTGCCTCCATCTACAAGTTTGCTGATGACACGACCGTAGTGAGTCGGATCTTGAACAACGATGAGTCAGAATACAGGAGCGAGATAGAGAACCTAGTGATGTGGTGTAACGACAACACCCCCTCAACGTTAGCTGGTCATTGACTTCAGGAAGTAAAGTATCATACGCACCCCTGTCTGCATCAATGGTGCTGAGGTGGAGATGGTTGACAGCTTCACATTCCTAGGTGTGCGCATCACCAACAATCTGTCCTGGTCCACCCATGTCGGTGCTATGACCAAGAAACCACAACAGCATCTATACTTCCTCAGGAAACTAAGGAAATTCAGCATGTCCTCATTGACTCTTACCAACTTTTACAGATACACCATAGAAAGCATCTATCTGGCTGCATCACAGCCTGGCATGTCAACTGCTCGGACCAAGACTGTGAGGAACTACAGAGAGTCGTGAACATAGCCCAGTCCATCATGCGAACCCGCCTTCCATTCATCAACTCTGTCTACAGCTCCCGCTGCCTTGGGAAAGCGGGCAGCATAATTAAAGACCCTCCCACCCGGGTTGTTCTCTCTTCCAACTTGTTCCATTGGGCAGGAGATACAAAATTCGGTCACACGCACTAACAGATTCAAAAACAGCTTCTGCCCCGCTGTTACCAGACTCCTGAATGACCCTCTTATGGACTGAACTGATCTCTTCACACATCTTCTCTATTGAGTAGTACTACATTCCATATGCTTCACCCATTGACTGTGCCAATGTATTTACATTGTGTATTTATGTATGTCCTTTTTTTTCATGTATAGAAAGATCTGTGTGGACTATATGCAGAACAATACATTTCATTGCACCTAGGTACAAGTGGCAATAAAACAAATCCAATCCAATATGGTCAATTAACCATCTCAAAAGCACTGGCAGGAGCTCCTTCCTGCTGCTGAATGCATGTTCACCTGTGTGAGGTTAAGGGAGAATGTTTGCTGGATCTTCAGGCTCCTAAATGGCATTATTAGCATCAAAGAAGCTTTACAAATTGACTGATGTCACAATTTGCCTATCCTACAAACCTCTGGCACAGGCTCCCAACATTGATGCAATCCACTTGCTCAAAATTGTGCACAGCGCAGAACATCAGGAATCATAAAATCCCTACAGTGCAGAAGGAGGCCATTTGGCCCATTGAGTCTGCACCGATCCTCCGAAAGAACACCCTACCTAACCACACTCCCCAGAGCTAACCACTGTGCCACCCTACTACCCCAATATGCCCATGAGGCGTGGAGAGCATTTAGATCCAAAATTGTCCCCATGGCAATATGGACATTGCACAACCAAGGCATTTGTTGTTCTGGAACAGATGTGATATCACCTCTTTCCAGAATCTCAAACGTGGCAGATCAGTGATTTGCTTCAGGGTTAGAATGTTGAGCCCTTTATTACGGTTTGAATTATAATCCAGTCTGACACTTGAATGCATTACTGAGAGAGTGCAGTGTAGACAGAGGCCCTATCCTTCGAATGCAATGTTACACAAAATCTCCATTTGTTATCTATACTTCTTTTCTGAGGCGTCCGTGGCTCTCAGGTTGCATTACAACGACAAGCAAGAAAACCTCCATAGATGTTCACTCCCATAGTCTCTTTCATTGTGCATCCGGTTGAAAAAAGTGGACAACCTGCCTTCCTGATTTTCAAATTCCGATCAGCTTGCTCCAATGAGCAACTGAAGAGGAACACCGAGGCATGGAGAAATAAATAGACGGTTGATCACTACTGCATTATATGACTTTGAGGAATTACAACATACATGATCAGGTGTTCTGTAAATTCAAGTCCTTCTTCTTAGCAAGTAAACAAAGAGGCAGGATGCAGAAAGTAGTCTTGTACCAGGCAGGCCATAAAGGGGAATGTAGTGTGTATCTATCCTCAGTCCAAACCAAAGATTTGATGGATTTCTATAAGCCTTTAAAATGTGTTGCATTGGATACCACAGAAATAATCCATTGGAATTTAAAATTATTTAATAGAGGGACGGCACGGTGGCATAGCGGTTAGCACTGCTGCCTCATGGCGCAGAGGGCCCGCGTTCAATCCAGGCGCCAGGTCACTGTCCATGTGGAGTTTGCACATTCTCCCTTTGTCGGTGTGTGTCTCACCCCCAAAACACAAAGATGTGCAGGGTAGGTGGATTGGCCACGCTAAATTGCCCCATAATTGGAAAAAAAAGAATTGGGTTCTCTAAATTTTTATTGTTAAAAATTATTTGAAGGTAGCGCATAATATGTTTGATTTCCAGAACAAATTGGATAAAGGAAAGGATCAAGTATTTGCTCATATTTTTGCCATGTGCCAAATTTACACTTTACATTTGAGAAGTTAGGATGTGGAAAGTTATATTATCTCGCTACCGCAAATGTTATGGTTAGTGTAAGTAATGAAAGCAAAGGAATGTTATTGCCTTGTCACTTATATTGCTGAGGTTTTTAATGTCATGTCAATTATATTGTTACTGTTAAGAGATACAGGTGATGAGTATTCATTGTCTTTAAGCACATCTAAATGGAGCTATTTGGGACACTGGGTTTTGTTGGAGGAGAGCTGTAAGACCAAACAAGACAATAAGGTCCCTCAATAAAGAAAGGCTCTGTGTCTTGGTTTCAGCCTCACCTGGTTTGGATCCTGTTAACCGGGAGCACATTCCAGTTGTTTTAATGGCAGGATCCAATGTGAATACCACAGTATCTATTTGCATTATGCATCAAAGTGGGATAAGAGTGAGACATTGGATGGGATTTTCTGTGCACCTGCTGCGCATTTCGTGGTGGTGAAGGCGGTCGGCCATTGGCCGGTGGTGGGTTTTTTGACCTCGCCATTATCAACGGAGTTCCTGGTTGAATGAATCCCTCGCAGCCGCCAAACCCGTGGCAGGCGTGCGCTGTCAACGGGACCAGAAGATCCCACCAGCATGAGGAGCTGGATGCTGGACATTCCAAAACCAATCCCACTGTCCTGCTCTCACGATAGTTCTGTATTATCCTGTGTTTTAATTATTAATTCAGCTTAAGAAACACAATAGTCCCAGACTTAACCACTCACTGTGACAACGTTCAGGGTTAAGAATTTTCTCCTGCCATCTCTCTTTACTCTCTTAGAACTTACAATATCTTAGCATTCTTTCATCCAATGGAAGTATTCCAAGTAACTCAAGTCTCCCCTCATGGTTTTCCATCCTGACATCAGTCTGGTGAATCTACAATATACTTTTTATGGCTTTGCCATAATGGAACATACAGAACTGCACACAGTGTTATCATTCTCACATAATCAATATTTGCACAAATGACTTATTTTCTATTGTTCTCCATGCCCCATTAAAATATACATTTCACAGGATGTGGTTGTCGCTGGCTGGGACATCATTTGTTGCCCATCCCTAACTGTCCATGAGAAGGTGATGCAAAGCTGCTTTCTTGCTGTCAAAGGAGCCTTAGTTGAGTTTCTGGTGCAGCTCTTGCAGATGGTACACAGTGCCGCCACTGTATGTCAGTGGTGGAGGGAGTGAATGTTGGAGGTGGTGGGTGGGGTGCCAATCAAGCTCCATGAGCATTGTTGGAGCTGCATTCACCCAGGCAACTGGGGGATATTCCATTACATTCCTGACTTGTGCCTTGTGAACAGGCTTTGGGGATCAGGTGATGCGTTACCCACCAACAACTCACACTGCCTCTAAACATAGGAATAGATGTGTGTCAAAATGTGGACATTGTAAAACTTAAGCTCGAGCTTCTGTGTGGCAGGGCAGACCAGGAGATACATTATGCTGAGAGACAGTCCAAGCTGAAAGACCGGAGCGATTGCAGATAAAAGGCAGGATGCAAATACTCTGGAAGACAGCATACACAGGAAAAGAAACTTTGTCCTGCATGGGAAAAGTAGTGTTTTAAATGCAAGAAACAAAATAATTTCACACACAAGTATTTGGCCAGTAAAAGGCAAATCAAACCTATATAGATGGCCACTGGAGAGATATTAGCAGATAAGTCTGATGAAGAACACAGATACAACAGGATTCCTCTACAGGAGACAAATGATTTGTGACTGTTACGATGACCCCAGAAGGTGAGTATTAAATGAATAAGGCATGTCAGATAGACACTGGTGCATCACGCAACATAATAACCTTCACAGATCTGTGTGAAGTAGTTCAACATGACAATCTGAAAATGAAACCTTCAAAAGTAAGGTTGAGGCTATATGAAGGGGCGATGCTCAGACTGAGAGGTTAAATGAGTCTGACAGCCCAATTCAATAGCAAGAAGGAATTTCCAGATCATAGATGGGACAGAATGACCACCCATTTTAGCTGAAGCCAGTCTAAAGCCTGGACTGGTATCCCTGAATGAGCTGACAGGGATTCACAACATGTCACAACACACAAAACCATTGACAGTTGAACAGATCCTGGAGGAGTACAAAGAGATGTGTTTACAGGTTTGGGATGCCTACCAGGAGAATATAATCTAGAAGTAGATGAGCATGTAAGGTCGATACAGCGACTGACTAGGGGAATTCTAGCTGTGTTCAAGTCAAGCCTAAAAGACAAGATAGGAGAGTGGAAAAGAGGGGAGTAATCACAAAATTATCCTTTGTTTTAATTATTCATTCAGTTTAAGAAACACAATAGTCTCAGACTTAACCATTCACAAAATGACAACCCCTACAAATGGGATTAGCAGCATGGTAGCAGTGAAACAACCTGGAATGCTGCAAGTATGTTTAGATTCAGAGGATTTAAATAAATTGCTGAAGAGATCTCACTACCACATGCCAACCGTCAAAGGAATTTTGCCCCAACTTTCCAAGGCAAAGATATTCAGTATCCTGGAATCATAGAATTTACAGAGCAGAAGGAGACCATTTGGCCCATCGAGTCTGCAACAGCCATTGGAAAGAGCACCCTACCTAAGCCCACAACCCCACCCTATCCCTGTAACCCAGTAACCCCATCTAACCTATTTGGAAATTAAGGGCAATTTATCACGGTCAATCCATTTAACCTGCACATCTTTGGACTGTGGGAGGAAACCGGAGCATCCAGAGGAAACCCACGCAGACACAGGGAGAACATGCAGACTCCATTCAGAGAGTGACCCAAGCCGGGAATCGAACCTGGGACCCTGGCGCTCTGAAGCAACTGTGCTAACCACTGTTCTACTGTGCCGCCCTATCTATCCTAGATGTGTAGGATTATCTGGCAATTGAAGTTGGATGAAAGGATAAGTTTGTAACATTCTGGATGCCATTCTGGAGATACAGATAGTTACACATGTCATTTAGCATTTCCACAGCCCCAGAAGAGTATCAATGCAGACAACATGAGCTAGCCAGTGATCTTCCCGGAGTTGATGCCATAGTGGATGATCTACAAGTCTATGGATATGGAGACACAATGAAAGAAACCATAGCTGACCATAATCAGAATTTAATATGACTGCTGGAGAGAACTCGCCAGATGAACCTGAAGCTGAAGAAGAAAAAATTGCAGATGCCTGAAGTCAAGTACATAGGTCCTGCACTAACAGAAAAAGGTATTCGCCAAGGCTCTGACAAGGTGAGAGCTGCAGCAGTAACGCAGCAGCTAACAGATGTGAAAGCAGTGCAACAATTTGTTGCATTCCTGGACTATTTGGCAAAATGCTTGCCCAATTTATCAGCAGCGTATGAACCATTACACAAGCTCACTGCTAAGGAGGCACTGTGGTATTGGGGAACAGAACACAAAGCAATGTTCACCAAAATCAAGCAACTAGTGACAACATTGCCAGTACTGAAGTACCATGATGTTAATGAAGAAGCCACCTTGCAGTGTGACTCCAGTGAGATGGGCCTGGGAGTAACTTGGATGCAGCAAAGACAACTGGTCACATTTGTATCCATGGCATCGATGGGGAGGCAGTGGCATGGTGATATTTTCACTGGACTAGTTAACCAGTGGGCCAGAGTAATGCTCTGGGCACCCAGGTTCAAATCCCGCCACTGCAGATGGTGGAATTAAAAGTCTAAAGAGAACCATGAAATTACTGTCGATTGTTGTAAAAACCCAACTGGTTCACTAATGTTCTTTACGGAAGAAAATCTGCCATCCTCACCTGGTCTGGCCTACATGTGACTCCAGACCCACAGCAATGTTGTTTATTCTTAACTGCCTTCTCAAGGGCAATTAGGGATGGGCAATAAATATTGGCCCAGGCAGCGATGCCCACGTCCCAGGAACAAATTTTAAAAAAAAATGGAATAACCATGCTCAGATTGACAAAGAATGCCTGGCTATTGTTTTTGCCTGTGAGCATTTTCATCAGTACATGCTTGGGAGAGACAATGTGACAGTAAAGCCCAACTCCAAGACGCTTCAAAACATTTTTCTCAACCCGCTACAATGCTCCAAAGCAACTATGTTATTTTGTTTACAAGGATATCATCTGGATGTGACATACAAGCAAGGGAAACAGATATACATTGCAGACATGCTGTTGAGAGCAGCGTATTCCATGAAGAAAGGTGATGAGATGACAACAGATTGTGAAATCTTCCAGATTCAACGTGAAGCAGCAATGAGACACGATCTGGAAGCCACCAACCCAGCAGAGACATTGAATCTGACAGTCAAGCACCTTGCTCAAATCAGACAAACTACTCAAAACAATGTAACTTTACAAATGCTACAAGAAAGTGTGATGGAAGGATGGCCATGAGAATATCAAGCATGCATCTATGGTCACAAGAGCATATTGGGCACACCAATGAATTGGTAGCCCAAGATGACAGCTTGTGCAAAGGAAATAGAGTCATCATCCCTAAAGAGATGGGAGGAGAGGTGCTGAAGTGCATCCATGCAAGCCATCAAGGAATTGAATTCACTTTGAGAAAGGCAAGGGATGTGCTTTACTGGCCAGAAATGAACAATGAAATTAGAGGCGAAATTCACCAGTGCAGTGCATACAACAAGTACCAAGTTAAACAAGCCTGAGAGCCGTTGATATCATCACATCCTGGTCAGATCATCGATGAAGCTGGGGCTAGACATTTTCACTTTGGCAAGAACTACTTATTGGGTCACTGTAGACTACTATTCTGATTACTGGGAGCTAGACCAGCTGACCTCAACAATGCCGAGAGATATAGTAGGATGCCCGAAAACACATGTCAGTCGGTATGACATTGCAGACACAAGGGGCGAGATTCTCCGACCCCCCGCCGGGTCGGAGAATCGCCGGGGGCTGGCGTGAATCCCGCCCCCGCTGGTTGCCGAAGTCTCCGGCACTGGAGATTCGGCGGGGGCGGGTATCGCGCCGCGCCGGTTGGCGGGCCCCCCCCGCTCGATTCTCCGGCCCGGATGGGCCAAAGTCCCACCGCTAAAATGCCTGTCCCGCCGGCGTAAATTAAACCACCCACCTTACCAGCGGGACAAGGCAGCGCGGGCGGGCTCCGGGGTCCTGGGGAGCGCGCGGGGCGATCTGGCCGCAGGGGGTGCCCCCACGGTGGCCTGGCCCGCGATCGGGGTCCACCGATCCATGGGCGGGCCTGTGCCGTGGGGGCACTCTTTCCCTTCCGCCTCCGCCACGGTCTCCACCATGGCGGAGGCGGAAGAGACTCCCTCCACTGCGCATGCGCGGGAATGCCGTCAGCATCTGCTGACGCTCCTGCGCATACGCCGCCCGGAGATGTCATTTCCGCGCCAGCTGGCGGGGCACCAAAGGCCTTTCCCGCCAACTGGCGGGGCGGAAATTCGTCCGGCGCCGACCTAGCCCCTCAATGTTGGGGCTCGGCCCCCAAAGATGCGGAGCATTCCGCACCTTAGGGGCGGCGCGATGCCCGTCTGATTTGCGTTCTTTTGGGCGCCAGTCGGCGGACATCGCGCCGTTTCCGGGGAATTCCGCCCTATGAGAGTGACAATGGACCTCAGTTCACAAAGAATTTAGCCAATTTACAAAGGTTGGGAAATTCAACATTACACATTGTCTCCAATTGAATGGAAAGACTGAGGTGACGGTAAAAATCGCCAAAGGAATCGAGAAATTGAACAAATTTAACACAGACGTAAGCAAGGCAATCCTTGAGTGCAGAAACATGCTGACTGAAGGCATGCAAAGTAGTTTTGTCTAAAGAGTAATGTCTTGCCACACACAAAATGCTCTTCCAATAGCAAAAAGTCTGCTGAAGCCAGAAATAGTGAGAAGCATGAGCAAAAAGATCAAGGTGAAATGACAGCCAAACTTCAGTTTGACAAGGCTGTCAAATTATTACCAGAGTTCAGCATTGGAGAGGCAGTCAGGAGGCAAACCTTAAACACTCTTAACAGGAGTCAACCCAGGTGGAAAATTGACACATGCATAGAGAAATTGTCACCATGATCATATGCAGTGGATATGGACAACCAACTATATTGGCGAAACATATTCGAACAACTAGTGAAACTGTCCCTTCGTAGCACAAAGTTGTTCTTCCATAACAATCAGCCGGTCAGGGAGAAATGATTCCACCAGCTGTACTGAGTAGAGAACTACCATCAATCCCAGAGGTCCATGCGTCCCCAACAATCACAATGGAACAACAACAATCAGTAAACCAACAAGGGCCATGGAAATGACTCTCTCTGGACAAGAACCATCACCCAGATGAACAGACAATGTCAATGCACATGCCTACCATTAAGAAATCTGCACAGTTTGAAGACTATGTGTGAAATGCATAAATGCATGTGCAGTAACAGACTAGTAGCACAATCAGTTGTTAATATATTTGAATAGTGGATGTACAGGGGGTAACTTGGGTAACTCACAGCCACACAGGATAATGCATGCAAATGTGTCTTTTGTTCGCCTGGAAAAATATGTTTATATCTTTTTTAATATGAAAAGTGGGTGTTTGTTTTTTTGAAATACAATTTTACTAGCTGACTACCTGGCTTGTTATAGTCATGTGACTCTACCATGAGGCATTCTGCCTGTAGGTTGCCATTTCTGATCAATTCAATAAAGATTTTCATTGAGACAAGTCATTAATGAAACTCTGCTGTCCTTCTATTGAAAGAGGGGCAATGGTTTTCTTCCTGGAAGGATTTAATGAACCAGTTGGGTGGTAAAAGGAAAACATACGCTACATTTCCTTCATCGATTGCCTGATACTTCTTCAAATAATTGTCAGTTAAACGCAGTCTGGAATTTAGAAATCCGTGCTGCTGTGCTGTGATTGATTGATATTTCTCCAAGTGCATAATAATTTTCAGTTGTTTAACAGCAACTAGACTAACTGGTTTTCCATGGCTTTTCATGGCTAACTCTTGTCCTTTTTATTGAAGAAGAGCGTCAGCCTTACCACCCTCCAGTCATCTGACAGAAGGAACTTTGGAGTGTTATAGTCAGAGCTTTAGACATTTCCTTCTCAGATTCCCTCAGGATCCCAGGAGCACACCAATAGTTCAGGTTAATATATCCATCTTAAAATGGAGTAATTTATTTCGAACCGTTCTCTCTTTGAATAATAACCTCTATTAGCTGTTTTATATCATCATCGAATAGTTATACAAGCCCAATTTCCGCTTTCCGTATGAATATTGAGGCAATGTACTTATTTAGTATTCCTGCCAATTTCTCAATTTCTACTGGGTTTCCTTCATTTGTTAACAGCATATCCCTACATTGACCATCCTCCCATACTAATGTATCTACCAATCTACCAATAGTATTTTATTGCTTTATATGGTTTTTGATCATCTTCACTAATCCTCTTTTTTAGACTTTCTAATTTCTCTTTTTCCGACATTTTCTTTACCTATGTCTCTTTTATTTTGTGTATACTGTGTAGCTGCTAACAATTTGCTTTTTAAATTTAAAATTTTATCTAATCTCCCTATTCATTTATCAAATCGTAGCTTTCAATACAATCTGTTTCCTTACTGTAAAATCATTAATTTGTTTGTTTTCCAATGTTGAAGTTAAGTCCTATTCTTATCATTGGTTCAATTTATCAATTTTCCTTTTGTTTAATTTGCCCAAGGTCCCTTTATATCTCACTATTATTTGTTCAATTGACATTGATAAAGATATATGGTCGAATTAAAGCTACTTGAGTCGAGACGTAGGGTTATAATGTATGATTTACACTTTTCACTAACAACTAAACTATTCAGTGGAGCTTTGCAAATAATCACACAATAAAACAGTTTAAACCTTAGAAATGAGCATCTTTGATTTCATCAATGATTTTAACTGCAATAAAATGAAGATGGTGGACTATACGCAAATGTGTTGAAGTGAACATAAGTGTCATGGTGGCCATGAAGGGGGATTGTCAACAGATCACCCCACGGGAATTCTCCTATGAAGTAGGCAGTAGCTCGCCCAATAGCGAATGTATGGCGGGGGTTTAAAACCCATTGTTGCAATCCAAATCGGCAGCTCAGTAGGTCCCCGGGTTTGGTTGCATGTATTGTAATACGCGGCAGTGGCATTTATCGTTACTGTAATAAAGGGGTTTGCTATTGGGAGACTGGCCCTGGCGAAGTTATTACCTTGGTGACAAGGAGTAAATGCAACCTTCAGATTTGGAAATGAGTGGCTAATCCAATAAGAAACAAAATTACTCTCTTCAGTAAGATTGAACCCTGTGACATTAACGGACAGAACCGGCCCAATACATGGAGTGCAAGTGTTGCCTTTTCCCCGTTGATAACATTGGGCATGATCCTTTGGCCTCTTTGCACTCTCGCTCGAGCTAAATGAGGCCGTTGAATAGCGGACAAGACCAAAAACGAGAACTGCGCTAAGGCCAAACGGTTTGCGATGCAACCGGCCTTCTCCCGTCAGCAAAATCGGGATCTCTCTGTAGCATGGTGAGAAACCAATTATCACCATTTAAACCCTATTTCCCTGCAGTACACCCCCTGGAAGGTCGCCTGATTTGTGGTGGGCTACTAATCGGCGCCAATGTGCCCACTTGCTGGGGAGGCCGCTGAATGACGGGAGGCCATTAGATAAGGGGTTGCTCTCATTAATTGTATGGAAATGGGGCTTACGTGGTGATAATTGATTTCTCGCCACGCTATGGCGAGATCCCGATTTCGCCTACGGGAGTGGGCCGGTTGCATCGCAAGCTGTTTGGCGTCTGGCACAGATCTAGTTTTTGGCCTCTCCTGTTATTCACCGGCCTCGTTGTGCTTGAGCGAGAGCATAACAAGGCCGGGAGATTGCGCCCTTAGAAATATTTTGTGCCCATTGTGGAAATGAGAAGCAAAGGCTGACAGCATGCAGGGCCCTGGCATTTAACGTAATAAAAAGCCTGATCTACACAGATGCCCTGACTTGAAAACTTTTGCAAGCTCATAGGCCTAGTATGAAATCACTATGACCCGAAGCCCTCTGTCATTCCCCAGAGATACTGCTTTAAAACGGTGGGGAGGACCCCAGGAGAACCTGTCACTGAATTCTTGACTTGCGTATGGAAATTCTAGAACATTGTGAATTCAGTCCGTCCCTGACAGAGATGTTGATAGACAGATAGGTGCATAGCATAAACAATGTGACAACTCAGAAAAAGTTACTGGCAGAGCCTAATCTTGATTTAAAAAAAGCCAGAGATAGAAAGGTCCATTGCCTATGCATCCAGTACTCTCTCGGTTGCCGAGCAGAGGTATTATCAAATTGAGAAGGAGGGCTTGGCGGTCGTGTTTGCTGTAAAAGAAATTTCACCAATAATGACCAACCACAAGCACTTATTGGAACTTTCTAAGGAGGATTAGTGCATCCCCCCTATTGCCTCTGCCTGGGCCCTGTTACTGCAGCTTATCAATATCCTCTTAGAGCACCGCCCTGGAATGTGAATAGCTAACGGTGATGCCTTGAGTCGCCTCCCAATGCCCACATGCCCGGCTCCCTTGCCAGCATTCGGCGTGGTCACAATTACCCTCAATTGTTCAGTGATATTACCAGTGTCTGCAAAGCAAATCAAGACCTGGATGCAAAACGACCCAACACTGTCAAAATTGATGCCTGTGATGCCGAATGGCGGAGTCCGAGGGCAGCCCTAGCAAGATATGAAACCATACTTGACCAAGAAAGGTGAACTCAGCCTTGAGGATGGTATCATTCTTTGGGAGTCCTGGGTTGTTGTCCCCTTCCAGGGCAGTGCCCGATTCTCCTGGAGCTGCATAATGGCCTCCCTGGGGTCTCTAAAACGAAAATGCTCACCAGGAGCTAGTCTGGTGGGTCAGTCTCGACTCAGACATCATGGATTTGGTGAAGGAGTGTAATTCATGCCATGAGAATTAGAAACTCCCTACTTCAGCCTCCATACACCCATGGGAGTGACCAGGGAGGCCATGAGTTCAAGTGCACGTGGACTTTGCTGGGCCTTTTATGGGTTCCATGTTTTGATCCTGGTTGATGCCGTACTAAATGGTTGGAGATACACTGCATGGGCTCCACGACCTCCCATTCTACGATCAAGAAGCTACGACAGAGACATTGCACACAATGTATACCGAGTATCCTGGGTCTCTGACATAAGCACGGCCTTCACAGTGTGAGTTCCAAAGCTTCAGGCAATGAACTGGCATCAGTCTCATCAGAGCAGCACCATGTCACCCGTCGCCAAATGCGCTGGCAGGACGGGTGGCACAGACGTTTAAAATTGGCATGAAAAGCAACCGGCAGAATCAATAGAGACAAAATTGACATTTTGATTCTCGGACCACTCCTCATGCTACAACAAGTAATGTCCCAGGGGAACTGTGAATGGGATGGCGGTTTCATAAGAGATTAAGCGTAGTTTTCCAAACCTGGCAGGAGTCCCAACAAGAGAACCAGAAAGAAATGATGACTCTGTGAGAACTGAAAGAATATCCACGATGGGTGATCTGGTCCATGTGAGGAACTTCAGCTGGGTCCCTGGAAACATAATGGAGAAAATGGGATGAGCGTCCAACAAAATGAAAGTCCAGAATAAGGTAGTGAGGAAACATCTTGACCACCTCAGAAGTAGGGAGCCCGTCCCTGAGCAAGCCTCGCTATCGGCCACAGGGGTGGCTGCTGTTAGTGCAGGGCTACACCTTAAGAGAACCCTGCGTCCATCAGGAAGTTTCTGATTCTCCTGGCATGAATTGCACTGTTTCATCAAGTCCGTGATATCTGAGTCAAAACTGACCCACCAGACTAGCTCCTGGTGAACATTTTCATTTTAGGATACCATCCTGAGAAATCAGGTGAACGAGCTAGAAGCAGGAGAAGCAGCTGTTCCGGCCTTAGCAGACACCAAGGGGGAATCCACATCGGCAGCTCTTCGGTGCTCCCTCCGGAAGCGAAGATTTCCAATTCGGTTCACACCTCCTGGTCGGGTTCCACCTTCGACGGACCTCAGACCGATCGTGAAGAGGAGGTAGAGTCCTCCTTGCTGCGGGGGTACTGACGGAGAAACGGAGGGGGGAGGGATGTTATGGTGGCCACAAAGGACATGGGGATTGTCAATAGGCCATGGTTTTCGTGGAATATGAATTCCCCTATTAAGCGGGCAGTAGCTTGCTCAATAGGAAATGTATGGTGGATGCCTGCTGTTCCAACTTGGACCGGCATCTCAGTAAGTCCCCGGGCCTGCATACATGTGTTGTAATTTGTGGCATTGGCCTTTCTCGTTACTGTAATAAAGACGTTTGTTGTTCGAAGACTGGCCTTGGTGAAGTTATTACAATAAGCTACTTAGGGCTGACAATGGAAATGGGCACAGCGGTGCTTGTTCTACTGCTTTTCAGGTGGTGGATATCTCCTAGGCGTATCTAGTTCCAGCATTTCTTAAAGGGCTGTTGGGCATCCAACAAGAAAAACTGGTTACAGCTTTGAAACATGGTGGAAAGAAGACGCAGAGGCCAGTCAGTGCCAAAACAAGATGATGCTTTGGAGGTAAGAGATGCTTCAAAAAGGGGCACTCTTCAGTCAAAGGCATTACTGGGACAACCTCAACTGGGGTGATAAAGCGATTTAATGCAATATCAACTGTGACTCAAACGAGGGAGGAGTCTAGGAAGAAATTTGTTGTGCACCGCACATATGAGAAATGTACTCACATTTTATAAAATTGGCTGAACTGCGTTTCAAAATAAGAGCAATGTAGCATCATAGAGCAATGATGCCAGGCTTTTTGGCAACTATTCATCTACTTTCCAAAAGCAAAGGCATACTGATGTCTTACCGGGACATTCAGCACTGTTGCCATCACAACATATTTGCATTGTGACCAATCAAGTGAGACGTGCAACAAGCATCAAACAAGCTGCACACGACTGGTACCTGCATGCGGAATGGTAGCTGACTCACTTTAGGTGACTTATATCTACACACATGGATTAAGCACATCTACTGAATAATCCAAATTCAATATCTGTCCCTTTTATTATTTACCTCTAGCAAACAACTGTACCTTTTCTTAAATTATGAAGAGTTTCAGTAGAATGACTGTGCATAAAACATTGCCTCCAGTTAGGAAGTCAGTGATGAGTGGCTATCAATTTCAAATAGTCACTGAGAGAGGGAGGATTAAGGTTAGCAAAAAAATACTTACATAAAGGATTGTGAGAGCATTGAATACTTTGCCACGGGGAATGGTTAACGCAGAGACCACTCAATCTTTTAAGTGAAAATTGGATAAATATTTGAGGTTAAAGAAGATGACAGGCTTTGGAGAGGGCAGAGCCATGGGAAGAGCTCTGGATTGCACTTGCAAAGAGCAAATACGGACAAGCAAATGACCTCCTGAGTTGTAAACTTCCATGGTCAATGATCTCTCGCTAGCACCATTGAATAAAAGGAGGTTACATTAAGCTATAATTCTGGACACATTATGAGAAGAGGGATCTAGAAATTCATGGGGAAATTGGTAGATGATCAGTATCACTCTTAACTTTTCAATCTTTCACTACTTATTCTTTCATTCCTATTCACTTACTCTTTCCCTTCCTCATAGAAATATCCTGTAATATTGCAGCATGACATGCTACAATATCTTGCATTTGAGCTCTATTTCAAAGGGTATATTTCTGTGAGCGTTCTAAAGTATGTGCTGCTGTTCTTTTAAGTGCCTGTGCCAAGAACCTCTTAGGAGCCCTGTCCTTCTCGCTCTTACAGTAACAAGCAACCTCACTATATGTGCACACTGGGAGTCTAAGTTTGTGAGTTAAAAAGGGGCGAACTTGGTTTTTGCAACTACTAAATGTTTTAAAATCATTTTGTGTTTACAAGCAAAATATATTTGCACAGTTTAAAGAAAAAGGCATTAAGATGGAAGGTGGTTAAAATGCTAACGCGATCAGTTGGAAGCTATTTCCCCAAACACTGAAAACAAAAAACAAGTCAGTTGCCTGTCTGAATAATCAATGAACACCTCACACTCATTGGATGATCCTTCATCCTCGGTGCTTCGCATCAGCACATTCCCTCTTAGGTTCTAAAATAAATAGAAATTTGACCGATACAGATGACGAATGTGATATAAAATAGTTACTTCAGAGATATTAGTTACTGTAATGTAGAGATAGGCCAGTCTCATCCTGGTGAGTTCACAGACAAAGGATTTCAGACCGCATGGCAAAGCAAGGAGGAGGTGTGTCCAGCAAAGGAGGAGAAAAGGATGCTGGGTAATAGGGGGCCAGAGGAAGGGATGAGAAGTGAGCCAATCAGGATGTATGGCCAGGTCAGGAGGGGTATAGGTTGACCTATGTGAATCGTGTATGTGAAACTTGATGCCATTTGAATGTATTTGCAGAAATCCCTTTGTCTCCTTCTTCATTCGTTTTCCAAGGGTCTAGGAGACTAGTCCTGTGTCCTGTGCCTCTGTGAAATGAATCAGGCTTGCAAGTCAAATAAAATAACTAATGCTGTACCTGCAAATCCATCTCGACTTTTATTGAGGCCAGACTGACGGGTAAAGAAATTTATATTTGTCACAGAGGGGATGATTCTCCGGCTGCATTGTACCCAGTGCAAATCCCGCTGTTAGGAGAATCGCAGGAGAGCCCCGAAATGTGATCAGTTTTCAATTCTCCGGGCCTTCTCCAGCTGACATCGCATTGACTTTTCCAAGCCTCTTGATTGAGAACTGAAGGCTATTTCAAAGGAGTGATTCATTTTGTTGTTTTTATAGCACTTTACGGCCCATTAACTCTGAAGTGCTTCCTCCTTCAAGCAGGTGTCCTGTCTGACCCCATTTTTTCTGTAGTGGATTTTCTTTCTACTTTGAAGTGCTTCCTAGAAAGAGCAATTGTTTTAGACTGGATCTTTCCCCACCTCTGTTGCCTGAACAGCATGCCTGGACTGGAGGAATATTTCCACCATAACTGGCACCATGCAGACATTGAACTGCACGAGTTCTTAAATGAGGACCTTCTCGCAGCCACTCTTGAAGTCCCTATATATACGTGATGACCATGCTGGGGTCTCGGAGGTCTTTAAAGCCCTAGGTGGTCAGAGACATGGCTGGACAGTGGTCTGGCACTGCCCTCTGTCACTTTTAACCTGGCATTGCTAGGGTACCAGTTGGCACTGCCAAGGGGTGGGGCCTAAAGGGGGTGAATGAAGTGGGGGGGCCCTGGCCAGCAATAAGGTGGGGTCTTTGCCAGCGAGAAGTGGGTGGGTCTTTGCTGGTGGGAAGTGGGTGCTTGCCGGCAAGGGGGGTGGGGGATCATTGTTGGCGAGAACGGGAGGAGGAGGATGTAGGGTTATTCTGATATAAAGGGTTCCTTGATCTCTGAAGTTCTGTACTTGCCAGCATCCTCAGGCCCTACACTCCATTTTTGGCGTGATTCGCCCCGGCTCCAAAAAAATGACTAAGCTGGATTCTCCCGCCCTGCCCACCGCATGGAACGCCCTGGGCGAGCTGCGTACAATGGAAAACTCCATTGACCTCGGGCGGGATTCTTCGGTCGCCAGATAGATATGGTCAGAGAATCCCACCCTCAGTGTGGGAAGATCACAATGGTAATCGCTAAGGAATGACCTACGTTATTCGCACCAATTTTCCTGCCTGAAATGACAATTAGTATTTTTTGGGAGAATTCAGCCCAGAGTTTTTAAAACAATTTAAAAACCATTTTAAACCAGCCTGCGAATCAGGCTGACTTCCAGAAGAAACTTATTAATGATGGTATTTTATACAGAGGGTAGTGGGTGGAACTCGCTGCCGGAGGAGGTGGTGGAAGCAGGGACGATAGTGACGTTTAAGGGGCATCTTGACAAATACATGAATAGGATGGGAATAGAGGGATACGGAAGTGCAAAAGATTTTAGTTTAGACAGGCAGCATGGTCGGCACAGGCTTGGAGGGCTGAAGGGCCTGTTCCTGTGCTGTACTTTTCTTTATATTTTGTTCTTTGATGGGAGCACACTGTGGAGTCAGTGTCCATATGAAGCAGGTGTTGTATTGGAGATGTTTTCCTTTCAGTTCTGTCCTTCATACTAAACCTGTATTGCTGTTACTTGTTCAATGAGCTGTCAATCACTGCTTCTGTGCTGTATAACTCTTGTAGAAAACGGTTAGTGAAGCTTATTGAAGACACTGACAGCATTTCAAAGTTATACTGTATCTGTTACCTATATCTGTTCCCCCACAAAACACTGTATTTTAGGGTTTAACAATGCTTGCACAATTTTATTCTACTCACGACAAGTTATGCCCCTCCGCCCTAAAATGACAGTGTTTTGTGGGGGAAATAACACAAATAACAAATACAGTATAGCTTTAGAATGCACAGAGGCAGTGATTGACACCTCACTAAACAGATAACAGCAATGCAGACTTAATATGAAGGACAGAACTGAAAGGAAAATATCTCCAATATAACACCTGCTTCATATGGACACTGACTCCACAGTGTGCCTTCCATCATTAATAAGTTCCCTCTGGAAGTCAGGGCGTAGGACTGGATAGATCCAATCCCTGACCGGTGGGGTGTGGAGATGATTGGCTGGATCCAATCACTGACTCATGGTGGTTGCAGCTGGGATGGGGGGATGGTTGTGGTGGCGAGAAGGGGTCTGATTATGGGGTGTGGAGGAGTTTGATTCAAGGTGTGGCTGGGTTGGGGTTTGTATGGCAAGGGTTTCTGATTGCGAAGGATCTTGGGCCTAGAGGAAGCAATGCTCCTCTTCCTGGCCCACAAGGGGTGCAGTATCCCCAAGTCTGTCCATGCCTCACTGTAGCTGTTAGGTTTACTGAGGCCCAAGAAACCTGGCCACCCACGGTTCAACCAGCAAGGCAAATTAGGTCCAAGGCTAAACGCAAAATACTGAGGATGCTGGAATCTGAAAGAAAAACAGAAAATGCTGGAAAATCACAGCAGGTCTGACAGCATCTGTGGCGAGAGAACAAAGCTTTTGTTTCAAGTCTGGATAACTCTTCAAAGCTGGAGTCATCCAGACTTGACACGTTAGCTCTGCTCTCTCTCCACAGATGCTGTCAGACCTGCTGAGATTTTCCGGCATTTTCTGTTTTTGTGTTGGGTCCAAGGCTTTCAGCCTCATTAACCTATTTAAATGCGAATGCACTTCTGGGGAATGTTTTTTTTTAAATTTAGAGAACCCAATTATTTATTTTTCCCAATTAAGGGGCAACTCCACTTGGACAGTGACCCACTGCTGGGATTCGAACCCTGGTCTTCAGCGCCAGAGGCAGCAGTGCTAAACACTGTGCCACGTGCCACCCCTTCTGGGGAATAGTTTGCCTGCCCACCAGAGTAACATCGTGAAGTCAGTGGCTTGGACAGTTTCCTGTCATGCTTCCATTTATGTTCCCCACATTTTACTTACCCAACTACATGCAATGCCACCTGTGCTACCACATTCACATCCTGATCAGGTCCTGTCTACCCCTTTACTTGCTGATTGATAAATAAAAGATAGGAGCAGGAGGAGGCCTTTTGGCCCTTCGAGTCTGCTCCACCATTTATCACGACCATGGCTGATCGTCCAACTCAATAGCCTAATGCTTTCTCCCCATAACCTTTGATCCCATTTGCCCCAAGTGCTATATCTAGCCACCTCTTGAATATATTTAATGTTTTAGCATCAACTACTTCCTGTGGCAATGAATTCCACAGGCTCACCACTCTTTGGATGAAGAAATGTCTCCTCATCTCTGTCTGAAATGGTTTACCCTGAATCCTCAGATTGTGACCCCGGTTCTGGACACACCCATCATCGGGAACATCTTCCCTGCATCTACCCTGTCTAGTCCTGTTAGAATTTTATAAGTCTCCATGAGATCCCCCCTCATTCTTCTGAACTCCAGTGAGAACAATCCTATCCTAGTCAATCTCTCCTCATATGACAGTCCCGCCATCCCTCTAATCAGTCTGGTAAACCTTTGCTGCACTTCCTTGAGCACAAGAACATCCTTCCTCAGAAAAGGAGACCAAAACTGCACAAAATATTTCAGGTGTGGCTTCATAAAGGCCCTGTATAATTGCAACAACACATCCCTGCTCCTGTACTCGAAACCTCTTGCAATGAAGGACAACATACCATTAGCCTTCTTTACCGCCTGCCCCACCTGCATGATTACCTTCAGAGACTGGTGCACAATGACACCCAGGTCCCGTTGCACACTCCCTTCTCTCAATTTACAACCGTTCAAGTATCTGCCTTACTGCTTCCAAAGTGAATAACCTCACACTGTCATTGATTTATCCATTCACACAAACTTTCCAGATCATGCTGTAGGTTCTCTGCATCCTCGTCACTGTTCACCCTCCCACCCAAATTGGCAAATTGACATTATCTGCGAACTTTGAGATGTTACATTTTGGTCCCTCATCCAAATCATTAATATATATTGTGAATAACTGGGGTCCCAGCATCAGTCCCTGTGGAACCCCACTAGTTACTACCTGCCAATGTAAAAAGGACCCATTAATTCCTACTCTTTGTTTCCTCTCTGCCAGCCAGTTTTCTATCCACTTCAATACGCTTCCCCCAATCCCACGCGCTTTACTCTTGCACAATAATCTCTTATGCGGGACTTTGTCAAATGCCTTCTGAAAGTCCAAATATACCACATCGACTGGCTCCCCCTTGTCAACTGCACTGGTTACATCTTCAAAGAATTTCAACAGATTTGTCAAGCATGATTTTCCCTTCATAAATCCATGCTGACTCTGACTGATCCTGCCACTGCTTTCTAAATGTTCCGCTATAAAGTCCTTGATAATGGATTCAAGAATTTTCCCCACTATCGATGTTAGGTTTACTGGTCTATAATTCCCTGCTTTCTCTCTACATCCCTTTTTGAATATCGGAGTGATGTGAGCTACCCTCCAATCTGCAGGGACAGTTCCAGAGTCTCTCGAATTCCAGAAGATGACTCCCAATGCAACCACTATTTCCAGAGCCACCGCCTTAAGCACTCTGGGATGCAGATTCTCAGGCCCTGGGGATTTATCCGCCTTCAATCCCATCAGTTTTCCCAGCACCATTTCTCTATTAATATTGATCTCCCTCAGTTCTTCCCTCTCACTAAACCTTTCATTCTCCAACATTTCTGGGATCTGATTTTTCTCCTCTTTTGTGAAACTCCCAGTTAAGCAATGCCTTGATATTAAAATTCTCAAGCTTTCAATTACTTCGATGGCCCCACCCCTTCTTATCTCTGTAATCTCTACCAGCCCCACAACCATCTGAGATGGCTGGGCGGCACGGTGGCACAGTGGTCAGCACTCCTGCCTCACAGTGTCAGGGACCTGCTTTAATGTTGGGTAACTGTTTGTGTGGAGATGGACATTCTCCCCGTGTCTGTGTGTGTTTCCTCTGGGTGCTCCGGTTTCCTTCCACAGTCCAAAGTAGTGCAAGTTAAGTGGATTGGCCATGCTAAATTGCCCCTTAGTGTCCAAAGGTGAGGTGGGGTTACGGCGATAGGGCAGGGGCATGGGCCTAGGTAGGGTGCTCTTTCAGAGGGTGGGTGCAGACGTGTTGGGCCGAATGGTCTCCTTCCGCACTGTAAGGTTTCTATGGTCTGTGCCCCTCTAATTTGGTCTCTTGGGCATTCCAAATTTTAATCACTCCAATATTGGTAGCCATGCCTTCAGCAGCCAATGCCGTAAGCTCTGGAATTCCTTCCCTAACCTCATTACTTTTCTACCCCCCCCCCCACCTCTTTTAAAACGCTCCTTAAAATGTTTCTCATTTCCCAAACGTTTGGTCATCTGCTCTATTTTCCTATGCGACTCAGTGTCAATTTCCATTTGATAATGCTCAACTGAAGCGCTTTGGAAAATTTGACGACATTAAAGGTGTTTTACGAAAATTTGATTTTTGTTCTTGATACTGTAATCTACTGTATCCTCATTTGCTTACTGTGTGCAAGTAAATGGTGGCTTACCTAAGCCTGATCTGTTGTTAAAATATAGCAGGATAGAATGCACTGTCCATCAGTGATATGTATTGCTACCATTTAAGTAAATTATTAAATATTATATAAAACATTGGAACGAGACATCTGGTGGCGGCATGTAGGTGGAAGTCACACTTTGAGTGGCTGCTGCTTGAGGCTCTGGTTTTTGGAGTTAATGCCTGGTTCCAGGCACATGTTTTAGAACAAGCTGGTGTATGAAGAGATAAGGAAGGTGGGGAATGTTTAAGACCCAGAAAAAAGCCGTTGGGAAAAATGGGGCGAGCGAAGGTTCGCTGTTGAGCGACCGGGTCAGCCCGGCAGAAGGAAAGATGGCGGAGGCTGGGTCGCTGGGTGGGCCACGCCCTTCACAGTAGAGACTTTGACCGGGCTGATGGCTGGAGAGTTTGAGAGGCAGTTTGCTAAGCACATGGCGATGCTGTGAAAGGAGATGATGGCTGCGATGAAGGAGTGGGTGGAGGAGGCAATGGTCCTATGAAGGTGGTGTTGAGGGGGGGGAGGGGAGGGGGCTGTTCAGAGACCACCGGTCAGAATAGTAACGTGGAATCTGAGGGGGTTAGGGGGACTGGTGAAGAGGTTGAGGGTGTTTGCACATTTCTAAAGGCTGATGTGGTGATGCTGCAGGAGACCCATATGAGGGTGAAGGATCAGGTGAGGCTTAGGAAGGATTGGGTGAGCCAGGTTTTCGATTTGGGGTTCGATATCAAGGCTCGGGGGGGGGGGGGGGGGTGGCGGCTTTGTTAGGCATGAGGGTAAGTTTTCAGATGGAAAAGGTGATAGCGGATCATGGGGGTAGATACGTGATTGTGACGGGGGCATTAGAGGGGAGGCTGGTGGCACTGCTGAGCCTATGTGGCCCCAACTGGGGTGATGGGGGTTTGTGAAGAGGATGCTGGGTGCTATCCCGGATTTGGATACCCAAGAGTTAATAGTGGGGAGGGACTGGAATATGATGCAGGAACCAAAGGTGAACAGGTCCCAGCCGCATTCGCTGGCCCAGTCAGGTGAGGTGAAGGCGCTGGCTGGGCTCATGAGAGAGGTGGGAGGAGTGGACCCGTAGAGGTTCCTGTACCCGAGGGAGCGGGAGTGTTCTTTTTTCTCCCCGGTACATAAAGTGTAGACTTTTCTATGGTGTGGAAGGCATTATTGGCCGGAGTCAAAGGGTCGGTGTATGCAGCGATATTGATTTCGGACCATGCTCCACATTGGGTGGATGTGGTTTTGGAGAAGGGGATGGCACAGAGGCCGGGGTGGAGATTGGAAGTGGGGCTGCTAGGGGACTAGAGTTTTTGCGATAAGATTGGGAAAGTGATCGAGGAATATGTGGGGTGTAATTGCACAGGGGAAGTTTTGCAGTTGGTGGTTTGGGAGGCTCTGAAGGTGGGGGAGGAGGTGATTTTGTTCTAGGCTAAGCTGGACAAGGAGGAGCGAGCGGAATGCCAAAAGTTGATAGAGGAGATGCTGGAGGTGGATAGGAAGTACTTGGGGACCCGAGTCCTGCACTTTTGGCCAGGAGGAAGGAGCTTCAGGCAAAGTTCGACCAGTTGTCCAAGGGGAAAGCAGTGCCCCAGTTGAGAAGGGTGAGGGGGGGGGACAGTCTATGAACTTGGGGAGTTGGCTAGCCAGCTCCGGAGGGAGGCGGCGACGAGGGAGATAGTTCAAGGTGCGGATAAGACGGGGAAGTTAGTGGTGGCCCTGGAGCAGATCAGTAATGTTTTTGAAGAGTTCTAAAAGAAGTTGTATAGGTTGAATCCACCGGGAGAGGAGCGAGAGATGAGGGATTTCCTGGACGTGTTGGAGCACCCGCGGTTGGGGGAAAGAGGACAGGTCAGGGCTCGAGGGGACGATGGGGGAGCAGAAGGTAAAGAAGGCAATTGGGAGGATGTAGTCAAGGAAGGCGGTGGGACCGGATGGGTTCCCAGTAGAATATTATAAGAAGTTTAAGGATAAGTTTGTGCCGCTGAGAGTGAGAATGCTTGAGGATGCAAGAGGTGGGCGGGGGGGTTGGGGGGGGGGGGGGGGGGGGGGGGGAGGTTGGGGGTGGGGGGTGGGGGTGGGGGGGGGGGGTGTCTTGCCACAGTCGTTAGGGCAGGCTTCGATTTCCGTGCTGTTAAAGAAGGATAATGACCGGTGGAGTGTGGGTCATATAGGCCAATATCTCTATTGAATGTAGATGCCAAGATATTGGTAAAGGTGCTGGCGGCAAGGTTGGAGGGGTGCCTCCCGAAGGTACTAGGAGAGGATCAGACAGGGTTCTTGAAGGGAAGGCAGCTACTTTAGAATGTGAGAAGGTTGTTAAATGTGAACATGTCGCTGGCGGAGGGAAAGGAGATGGTGGTAGTGTGTGGCACGTTAGCATTGTCCCCGTGTGTGCGTGGGTTTCCTCCGGGTGCTCCGGTTTCCTCCCACAGTCCAAAGATGTGCAGGTTAGGTGGATTGCCATGCTAAATTGTCCAAAAAGGTTAGGCGTGGTTACTGCGTTGCGGGTATAGGGTGGATGTGTGGGCTTCGGCAGGATGCTCTTTCCAACGGCTGGTGCGGGCTCGATGGGCCGAATGGCCTCCTTCTGCACTGTAACTTCTATGATTCTGTGTAGTGGTGTTTGATCGGGTAGAGTAGGGTTATTTGATGGCGGTATTGGAAAGATCTGAAATCGGACCGAAGTTCGCAGGTAGGTACGGCTGCTGTAGAAGGAGTCGATGGCAAATGTTCACACTAATAATATGAATTTGGGGTACCTTGCTCTGCACCGGATTACGAGGCAGGTGTGTCCTATGCCCCCCCTGTTGTTTGCACTGGCTATAGAGCCTTTGGCCATCGCGGTAAGGAGTTCAGGGTTGTGGAAGGGGATAGTGAGGGGGGTGGTGGAGCATAGAGTATCCTTGTATGCTGATGATCTGTTACTGTATATTTCGGAACCGAGAACGTCAATGGTGAGTATAATGGGGCTGCTCCAAATATTTAGGTTGTTCTGAGGGTATAAATTGAACCAAGGCAAGAGTATTTTATGATTTCCCAGGCGGGAGTGTGGGTGGGGGTGCAGGTGGCACGGTATTGGGTTGGGCTCCGAAGGTACAATTTTACTAGTTTGTTGGGGAACGTGAAGACTAATTCAGCAAGGTGGGACAATGTCCCTCTGTCGTTGGCAGGTCGGATGCAGGCAGTTAGAATTAATGTGTTACCGTGATTTTTGTTCCTATTTCAGTGCCCATCAGTCTTCCTACCAAAATCTTTCTTCACTGAGGTGGACAAATTAGAGGCAGCACAGTAGCACAGTGGTTAGCACTGTTGCTTCACAGCACCTAGGACCTGGGTTCAATTCCCGGCTTGGGTCACTGTCTGTGCGGTGTCTGCACGTTCTCCCAGTGCCTGCGTGGGTTTCCTCCGGGTGCTCCGGTTTCCTCCCACAAGCCTGAAAGACGTGCTTGTTAGGTGAATTGGACATTGTGAATTCTCCCTTAGTGTACCCGGACGGGTGCTGTAGTGCGGCGACTGCGACAGGCGGGGGTGGGGGTGGGGGGGGCGGGGGTGCGGCAATCCCGATGGGCTAAGATGGAGGAGGGCTTTTGTTGGGGTTTGAGGTTGTGGGCGCTGGCAAGGGCGCAGCTCCCGATGGCGCCGGGTATTCAGGAATTCCGGTGGTGGTGGCCACTTTGAAGATCTGGAGGCAGTTTAGGCAGCACTTTAAGCTGGGGGCCGGCTCAGGGGGATGCCGATTAGGGGGAATCATGGGTTTGAACTAAGGAGGATGGATGCGAGGTTTCGGAGATGGGACGAGAGAGGGATTAAGGAAATGAAGGATCTGTTTCTAGGGGGACTATTTACGAGCTTGGAGGAGCTGGGAGAGAAGCATGGATTGGCACGGGAGAAGCGTTTGGGTACCTGCAGGTTCGAGATTTTGCAAGTAAGGTTTCCCCGACCTTCCCGACAGCTTTGGCTTCCTCGTTGTTGGAGGCGGTACTGTCAGCAGGGGGGTGTGGTTGGAGAAGGGGGTTGTATTGGAAATTTATGGAAGGATCCTGAAGGAGGATAGGGTGTCTGTGGAGGGGGGTAAGGTGAAGTGGGAGGAAGAGCCGGGGGTGGGTGATGAAAGAGGAACTAGGGTGTGAAGTGCTGCGAAGTGTAAATGCCTCAATCTCTTGCACGAGGTTGTGGCTGATACAATTGAAGGTTATGTATAGGGCGCACCTCACAAAATCAAAGAAGAGCCGTCTGAGGGGGTGGAGGATGCATGTATGCAATCTCGGAAGGGTCCCGTGAATCATGTTCATATGTTTCGGTCCTGCCCGAAGCTGGAAAGCTTTTGGCAGACAGTATTTAGCACAATCATGGGGATCCTACACTTGGGATGTGGAGTCTGGTCCCCTTGAAGCCATGTTCGGGGTGTTGGACCGGCCCGAGTTGCAGGAGGGTGTGGGAGCAGACATTTTAGTCTTTGCCTTGCTGATCGCTCATAGGCAGGTCTTGTTGGGGTGGAGGTCAGCCTCTCGGCCCTGGATCTTAGCATGGCGGGGGACATGAAGGAGTTTTTGATCCTGGAGAAGGTGAAGTTTAAGCTGAGGGGTACGAAGAAGGAGTACTACAATTGTTGAGGTTTGTTTATTGTGCACTTTCGGGAGCTGGTTGCCATTGAATGCTAACGGGCAAGCTGGAGGGGGTGTGTGGTTTTTTTTGTTCTACGAGTCTATGTTTTAGGTTTTATATTGTTGTGGTTTTTCTGTTGTTTTCTTTCTTTGTATGGCGAAAATGATGAAAATATGAGGAATAAAAAATAAATAAACATTGTAATTAGCTTATGAAAAAAAAAGTTTAAAGGTCTAAAGTTTTTCTGTCATTAAAAAATATCAGGACCTTCATCTGTATATTTGTGACCATATATTTCTATAAAAGAGATGAGGTTAGAAATACATCTGCTCTGCACGTCTTTTAGCCCACCAAAATATCGAGTAGAATTGCTGGTTGACTAATTCTGGTCATGCCTACCCATTAATAATTGGTTCAATTGATGATTTGCTAAGAAGTCAGGTTTTGGATAAAGAAGACCCTTTTACCCAATTTATCTTCTCAACCAGGAAACCAGCTCTATTGTCTTCCTGCCACAAAATCTAACCGTGTCTCTTAAATATAACCGCAACCCTGGTTCTACTTTCATTTAAGAAATAGCAGATCCTATAATTGTTCCAGTTATGTTAATACAGCCTCATCACGCTGTCAAGTTTAGTGATTGCTCCAGGTCAGTTTACCTGATAATGGTATCATCTCACAACATCTCACAGCTAAAAGGATGGGCATTTTCATTTCTCATTTAAAAACATTTCTTTATAGCTGCCAGATTTTTAAATGTCACTGAGATGATAGCGTAATTGCGCTATATTTCAAAGCAGATATTGTTTTGTTGATGGAGATCATAAAGAAAAGACATGTTGATATGATAAAGATTATTATGCTATCAATATTGATTTTCCAATATTATATTTAAACATAATTTTTGAGAAGTAAATTGAGAAAAATAGCAAATATATTTTGGCTATTTAGTACATAAAAGAAAGTGCAAGGAAAGGAGCTCGGCGTCAATAAAAATTACGCACCATTCATTGTTCCCAAAATGATTCCCTGTTTCACCTTGTAGCACATTTATTCATAGCCAGTAGCAATGAGATCTAAACAACACAGATCTTCATTCTCACTGACAACACTGTCAACCTCACACTTAACGTGGAGTTATGTCTGTTTTGAAATCAATAAAATATTTGCTGGTTTACCCAGAATAGCTATTGAAAAGTCTGAACTCGAACTGTGGCGTGACCCCATTATTTTAAGTGCTTCAGCTGACTGAGCCACCAGTAGAGGTGCTGCATCCTTCACTTCCTCTTTGAGTCACATAGCAACAATGGCTAGCTCATAGTAACAGCTGGGTGACACCACTGGAACACTGAAAACGTCTGTAAATGGTTAAAAGATCATTTAAAAAATAAGCTGTGTCCAGATGAGCTGGTTACAAAATGGAGACACATTTAAACAAGCCAACGATTTTCATTTTAATTATGCCTTCACTGAACTGAAGAGATGTTTGCAATGATTTTATGGAAATTATTTAGCAGTTATTCAGTATGTACAGCAAAATTTAGCAACTCCAGTCTTCTCGGTTCAAATGAAGCGACAGAGCCCTGCTGATTGTGTTTCTGGCAATGACTCTTTTTTTTCAATGGTTATTCTTCATATATAAAGCTACATTGTGAGGGGCAGTAGTTTATTTAGTTTTTTGTTTGTGTGTGTTACAGGAGATATGTGGAGGAGGAATCCAGGAGAAGCATATCCAGCCTACACATACACAGTAATCAGTTTGTAATGATCAAGAGTAGCAGCTATGTCTGATTGCCTCCATTGCAAATTCACTGGCATTGAACTCAATTGCAGCACCAAACTGCTGCCCTAGCTTGGTTCAGTAAACTCAGCACAAGTTAGACATCGGGCGAGGTCTTCAGGCTGTTCACACCGGCGGGATCCTCTGCTCCCGCTGACAGCCCCCCCCCCCCTCTCCCCCCCCCCCCCCGCCCCGCTGTAGGCTTCTCAGTGGCGTGGGGTGGATTCCATGGGAAAGCCCATTGCTAGCGACAGGACCAGAAGGTCCCGCTGCCGGCCAATGGCCAGCCACTTTCCGATGCCGAGAAACACGTTGGGGTGGAGGGGGGGGGGGGGCAGAGAATCTTGCCCATTGAGTCAAATCTTGGAACTCACTCCCCAACAGCACTGTGGATGTACCTACAACTCAGGGACTACAGCAGCTCGAGAAGGCAGCTCATTACCATCTTCTCAAGGGCCACTAGGGATGGGCAATAAATTCTGGCATAGCCAGGGACACCCACATCCCGTAAAATTAATAAAGAAGGGGTGGCAGGGTGGCACAGTGGTTAGCACTGCTGCCTACGGCGTTGAGGACCCAGATTCGATCCCGACCCTGGGTCACTGTCCGTGTGGAGTTTGCACATTCTCCCCAGTGAGTGTTTGGGTCTCACCCCCACAACCCAAAGATGTGCAGAGTAGGTAATTTGGCCACGCTAAATTGCCCCTTAATTGGAAAAAAATAATTGGGTACTCTAAATTTATTTAAAAAAAACAAATAAAGAAAAAGAAAACTTACTGGTTTGTATTGTACAGTACCATGCGATGCATACAGCTTTAAGACTTGTGGGGACAAATGTTTTGAATATGTGCAGAAAATTTTAATTTTTTATTGCTCATCTGAAGAGTAAACCTGGCTGCAACATGCTATTCAATGAGTGTCTTTCACTTTTTTAATTTCCAAAGAACAAATTTACAGACAGAACATTGTAATAGGACAAGAGATTTAAATGTTAGTTTGTGTAAAATGTAAATGATTCTGACTGCGAACAAACACCTTTGCCAAGTCACTCCTGTGGTTGCAAAAATGGAAAACTATGCACTGTTTTAGAAATTACGATGTGAAATATTTGGGAGTTGCAATAATGCAGATGTTAACTCAGGTATCACTTGGCAGAATAGAGTGAGTCAATAATTTGGCATCTCATGCCACCAGAAAGAGCAGGTTTTTAAGAAAGAAGTAGTATTTTATATTGAACCTCTCAAGACCTCTGGAAATTCCCAAGAATTTGACAGCCAAAGAATTATTCTTTAAGTGTAATCACTGTAATAATTTTTAAAAATGTATTTTATTCCAAACATATTCAAAGGTACAAAAACATAAATTAATTAAAAAAACATTCTCCACGCCTCAGTTCACAGTTTGTGCAAGTTTTCCCCCTTTTCACCGTCTCCCTCCTCCCCATCCCCTCCCTCCTCTCCCCCCCCCCCCACCCCCGACAAACAATTCCTCAAACATGGTCGCGAACAGTCCCCACCGTGTCTCAAAGCCCTCCGCTGACCCTCAATTCGAACTTGATCTTTTCCTGCCGGAGAAAGTTGTATAGATCCCACAGCCAGGCCTCCACCCCCGGTGGCGTTGTCAACTGCCATTCCAACAGAATCCTTCACCGGGCAACAAGAGAAGAGAAGAACACAATGTCAGCCTTCCCACCCACTCGGTTAGCTCCGGCATTTCCGATACCACAAAAATCGCCACCGTAGGGTCTGGCCCGGCCTCTAACCCCACAATCTTCAATCGTGTCCCAAACACTTCCTCCCAGCATCTCTCCAGCTTCTCGCAGTCGCAGAACATATGCACGTGATTTGCTGGTCCTCGCCCACACTTCTCACACTCGTCTGACACCCCCTGGAAGAACCCACTCATCCTCACCCAAGTCATATGCACCCTATGCACCACCTTAAACTGAATCAAACTCACCCTCGCACATGAGGAGATAGAATTCACCCTGCGCATCGCCTCACTCCACACTCCCCATTCTATTTCCACCCCAGCTTCTCCTCCCATTTCTCCTTAATCCTCACTACCTGCGCTCCACCCTGCTCCCCCAGCCACTTGTATATATCACCAATCATACCCTCCCTTCAACATCCAGGCACAGCAACCGCTCCAACAGGGTACACTCCGGCAACTTGGGAAACCGTCCCTCACTTGCATATACCTCAACTCGCTTCCCTCACTCTCCAGCTCCACACTCTCCCACAGCTCTTCCAGACTTCCAAACCTGTCCTCCAGATATAAATCCCTCGCCTTCACCAGCCCTACCGCTCTCCACCTCCTATACATGCCATCCATCTCCTCTGACTTAAATCAATGGTTCCCACACAATGGTGTTAGCACCGATCCCCTCAATCCTACAGTGTCTCCTCAACTGGTTCCACACCCTAATCGTGGACTGTACCACCGGACTCACTGTGTACCTCCTCAGTGCCAGTGGAAGCACCGTTGTCACCATGACCCTCAGGCTGGACCCCCAACAGGACTCCTCCTCCAAGCTACCCCAGTCTAACCCCAGGCCTTTCCACCACTACCTCACCTTCTCCGCATTCACCACCCTATAGTAATGCAACAGATTTGGTAGCGCCATCCTCCCTTTCTGCCTCTGCCTCTGAAGCAGGGCCCTCTTCACCCTATTTACCTTCCCCGCCCATAAAAACTCCGAAATCGATGCATCCAGTTTCCAAAAAAAAGGCCTTCGGAATGAAGATCGGGAGGGTCTGGAAGACAAACAAGAACCTTGGTAAAACGTTCATTTTTACCACCTGGACCCTCCCCGCCAATATCAGGTGTAACGTATCCCATCTCCTAAATTCCTCCCTAACCTCCTCCACCAGCCTTCTCAGGTTTCATTTGTACATTGTCTCCCACTCCCCGTCACTTGAACCTCCAAATACCTAAGCCTGTTCCTGGCTACTCTAAATGGCAACACCCCAAGATACACCTCACTCTTTCTGACATTCAGCTCATAGCCCGAGAAGGCCCCGGACCTCTCTAGTATTGTCACAATTCTCCCCATACTCTCCAATGGGTCCAACACGAATAGCAGCTGATCGTCTGCGTACAGCGACACCTGGTGTTCCCTACTCCCCCTCACAGTCCCCTGCCACTCTACTGACCACCTGAGGGCCATCGTCAAGGGCTCCATCACCAGCGCAAACTGCCTCGTTCCCCTGTGCACCTCGCTCTCCTCCACACCTTCACTTTCCTGACAAGATTGTCCCACTTTTAGGTAAAAAGAGCTCAAACCAACACCTTTGAGCTGGAGCTGCCTGTGTGCGACCACTCACTCCATGGCCACCGCCAGAAGTCTCCTGGTCACTGTAATAATGGAGGAAAATAAGACAACCAATTTTCATACAGCAATGAATCTCAAAGCATAATTAGGCAAGTTGCTAAGTAATAGAGCTTTACTTCCGGTGGCGGCTATGAAGGAGTAAGTCGCATATTTGGTGGCTCCCGCTCGGGTCGGACATTTGGACCTTTTCCCCCGATTTTCTACCGGACTTGAACTGTAAAACTGAAGACAGAGGCAATTGTGTACTGAATTCCAACTTCGGTGCATGGAGAGAAGGACTAGAAGTGCTCGGAAAGGCAGAAACAGAAAGACAGAGAAGGCTTGGACTGAAGCTGCAGCAGGAGACAGCATGGCAGAGGACCGGACCTCTGGTTTGTCGACTCAGTGGTCAACGGAGCAGCTGATGCAAGTTATTCAGGAAGGCTTTGCTAAGCAGAAACGGGACTGCTTGGACCCGATATAAAAGAGTCTATTGAGCGGCTGGAGCTTAGATTGGACGCCCAAGATCGGGCGTCCAGAAGGTACAGAAGGCGCTGGCTGAGCAGGAGGAACATCAAACTGCGGTGGAGTTGGAGGTGGGGATGCTGAGAGACCAGCAGAAGAAGCTCCTGGAGAAGGTGGAGGACCTAGAGAACAGGTCCCGCCGACAGAACGTGAGAATCGTTGGGCTCCCGGAGGGGTCCGAAGGAGCGGACGCTGGGGCATACATCGCAGACATGTTTGAGAAGCTGCTGGGGGATGGGGCATTCTCCCGGCCCTTGGAGGTGGACAGGGCTCACAGAGCACTCACGAGGAAGCCGTGAACGGGAGTCCTCCCGAGGGCAATGGTGGTGAGATTCCACAGGTACTTGGATAAGGAGCGCATTCTACAGTGGGCCAAGCAGACACGGAGCTGTAAGTGGGACAATAGTATCCTGTGGGTCGACCAAGACCTGAGTGTGGAGGTGGCCAGGAGAAGAGCAGGCTTCAACCAGATTAGGTCGATTCTTTTTAAGAAAAAGGTGAAGTTCGGACTGTTGTATCCGGCCCGTCTCTGGGTCACGTACGAGGAACAGCACTTTTATTTTGAGTCGAATGAGGACGCGCTGGACTTCGTGAAAAAGAAAGGACTGGTGGTGGACTGAGAACTTTGGAACTTTGCTGCCAAGTTCATGTTTTTTTTTTCTTTTTGTTTCTCTGTTCTTTAAAAAAAGTTTCTTGTTTTTTGTTTAGTGGAAGCTGTTTGTAATGCCTTCTGTATTGATTTGGGACCACGAGCATAGCTGAGTGAGTTAAGGTTTCCATTTGCACTGTTGGGGGATGGGTGCTTGTTTAGATTTTGGAGTATTTCTGTTGGGCAATTGTGTGGGGATTGTTTGATGTTGGAGTATGTTTGTACGAGCGGGGGTGGGGGGGTGGGGGGGGAGGGAGCAATAGGAGAGACTATCCGGTGCCAGGGATGGGGACCACCAAGCTAGCTGGGCAGGCTAGCTCACAGAAGCGCAGTGGGGGGTGTGCATATGTTCGGTTTATCAAAGGGGTTGGGTTACAGAATGTTGTTACTAGGGGGGGAAGGGGGGAAAATGTTCTGCTGACGAGGGAGGGACTTGTGCCAAGGGACAGAGAGGAGGTTGGGGGCGGAGGCTGCCTGGGGGCGGGCCTGTGGAGGCGCGGAGCATGGGCTGGAGACGGGCCCAAAAAAGGGGATGGCTGATCGGCGAAGAGGGGGGGGGCCCAATGAGCCCCCCAACTAGGCTGATCACCTGGAATGTTCGAGGGTTCAATGGGCCGGTCAAGAGGACACGTGTGTTCGCGCATCTTAGGGGACTGAAGGCGGATGTGGTAATGTTGCAGGAGACGTACCTTAGAGTAACTGACCAGATTGGATTGAGGAAAGGCTGGGTCAGTCAGGTCTTTCACTCGGGACTGGATTCAAAGACCAGAGGGGTCGCGATTATGATCAATGAGCGGGTGGTGTTTGAGGCGGGTAGAATAGTCTTGGATGTGGGAGGTCGGTACATTATGGTCAGTGGGAAACTGGAGGGGGTGCAGGTGGTATTAGTAAATGTGTACGCGCCAAATGGGATGATGTGGAGTTTATAAAGAGGATGCTGGGGAAGATACCAGACCTGGACTCGCACATTGGAGGGGTTGGTCATGGGAGGGGACTTCAACACAGTTATGGACCCTGGCTTGGACCAGTCAAGCTCAAAAACGGGCAGGGTGCCAGCAATGGCAAAGGAACTAAAAGGGTTCATGGAGCAGATGTAGGGGGGTGGATCCATGGAGATTTGGGCAGCCGAGGGTGAAGGAGTGCTCTTTCTACTCACACGTGTCTAAAGTGTACTCCCGGATCAATTTCTTCATTTTGAGCAGGGTCTCACTGGCTGGGGTGGTGGCCACGGGGTACTCGGTGATCACAATCTCAGACCATGCTCCACACTGGGTTGACCTGCAGGTTAGTAAAGACAGTAACCAGAGCCCGCACTGGAGGTTAGATGTGGGACTTTTGGCTGACGAAGGGATGTGCGAGCGGCTGAGGAAATGTAGTCAGAACTACCTGCAGGTCAACGACACGGGGGAAATTTCAGCAGCGGTGGTCTGGGAAGCACTGAAGGCGGTGGTCAGAGGGGAGCTGATCTCGACATGGACCCACAGGGAGAAGGTGGACAGGGCAGAGACAGACCGACTGACAAAGGAGATACTACAGATCGATAGGAGGTATGCTGTGACCCCAGAGGCAGGGCTTTTAAGGGAACGGCAGAGGCTACTGGCGGAGTTCGGCTTGTTAACCACAGGGAGGGCGGTGGAGCAGCTCAGAAAGGCGAGGGGGGCGATCTATGAGCATGGATAGAAGGCCAGAAGAATGCTTGCACAGCAGCTTAGAAAGAGGGAGGCAGCCAGGGAGATAGGGAAAGTAAATGACGGAGATGGGAACCTGGTTGGGGATTCAGCAGGGGTGAATAAGGTTTTTAGGGATTTCTACAGTCGGCTGTATCGGTCAGAACCCCCTACGGGGCCGGAGGGGGTGAGGCACTTCTTGGGGGGGCTGAATTTCCCAAAGGTGGACAGGGAGCTGGTAGATTGGGGCCCCAATCGGGTTGGAAGAGATAGTGGAGGGTCTGAAGGCCATGCAGTCGGGTAAAGCCCTGGGGCCAGACGGGTACCCAGTGGAGTTTTATAAAAAGCTCTCTGGGATATTGGGGTCGGTGTTGATGAGGATGTTCAATGAGGCAAGGGAAAAAGGGGTACTGCTCCCGACGATGTCACAGGCCACGATTTCACTGAGTCTGAAGCGGGACAAGAACCCGGAGTGTGTGGGTCCTACAGACTGATATGCCTGTTGAATGTGGACGCCAAACTGCTGGCCAAACTTTTGTCCTCCAGGATTGAGGATTGTGTTCCGGACGTTATTGGGAGGACCAGACGGGGTTTATTAAGGGTAGGCAGTTGGTGGCCAATGTAAGAAGGTTGTTAAACGTAATCATGATGCCCCCGGAAGGTAGGGAGGTGGAGGTCGTGATCGCAATGGATGCAGAAAAGGCTTTTGATCGGGTAGAATGGGATTATCTATGGGAGGTACTGGGACGGTTCGGATTTGGGCGGGGCTTTATTGACTGGGTCAGGTTGCTGTATCAGGCTCCTGTGGCAAGCGTACCGACGAATAGGACAACATCGGACTATTTTAGACTGCACCGGGGGACGAGACAGGGATGCCCCCTCTCCCCACTGTTGTTTGCACTGGCTTTAGAGCCATTGGCAATTGTTCTGAGAGCCTCAAGGGGTTGGAAGGAACTGGTCCGGGGGATGGTGGAGCACAGAGTCTCGCCCTATGCAGACGACCTGCTTCTGTATGTATCGGACCCATTAGAGGGGATGGAAGAAATCATGAGGATTCTAAGGGAATTTGGCCGGTTTTCGGGGTATAAGCGAAATATGGGGAAAAGTGAGATGTTTGCGTTCCAGGCGAGGGGACAGGAGAGGTGACTGGGGGAGCTGCGGTTTAGATTAGTAGGGAGAAGCTTTAGGTACCTAGGCATTCAAGTGGCACGGGAGTGGGACCGGCTACATAAATTAAATCTGGCCCAGCTAGTAGATCAAATGAAGGACAATTTCCGGAGATGGGACGCGCTCCCGTTGTCATTAGCTGGGAGGGTGCAGACGGTGAAGATGATGGTCCTCCCGAAATTCCTGTTTGTGTTTCAATGTCTCCCCATCTTTATTCCGTGGTCATTTTTTAACCGGGTCAACAAAGTGATCACTGGCTTTGTTTGGGCGGGGAAGACCCTGCGAATAACGAAGGTAATGCTTGAGCGGAGTCGGGAGATGGCGGCTGGCGCTGCCCTAATTTTAGTGACTATTACTGGGCGGCGAATATAGCCATGATCAGGAAGTAGGTGGTGGGGGAGGGGTCGGCATGGGAGCGTATGGAGGCGGCTTCATGCAAGAGCACCAGTTTGGGGGTGTTGGTAACTGTGCCTCTGCCGTTCCTGCCGGCACGGTACTCCACCAGCCCCGTGGTGGTGGCGGCCCTGAGAGTCTGGGGGCAATGGAGGGGACATGTGGGAGCAGAGGGAGCATCGGTCTGGTCCCCAATCTGTAATAATCACCAGTTTGCCCCGGGAAGTATGGATGGGGGGTTCCGGATATGGTGGAGAGCAGGGATTGAGAGGATGGGGGATATGTCCATAGAGGGGAGCTTTCCGAGTATGAGGGCGCTGGAAGAGGAGTTTGAATTGGCGAGGGGAAACAAATTCAGGTATCTGCAGGTGCAGGACTTCCTACGTAAACAGGTGTCAACCTTCCCGCTGCTACCGCTAAGGGGGATACAGGACAGGGTAGTTTCCAGAGGGTGGGTAGGAGAAGGGAGCGTCTCTGACATTTACTTTTTTAAAAAATATATATTTTATTAAAATTTTCAAACAGAATTTTTCCACTTTACAAATCAACATAAAAATAACACAATAGCTGATAAATAACATTATTGAAATAAAATAGTGAACTAACAAAGTAACAAAAAATAGTGCTCCCCCCCCCCTTCCCTGGGCCGCTGCTGCTGACGGTCAAGGAACGGTTGCCACCGCCTGGAGAACCCCTGAGCCGATCCTCTCAGCGCAAATTTCATTCGTTCTGGTTTTATGAACCCTGCCATATCGTTTATCCAGGCCTTCCCGCTGGGGGGTTTCGCTTCCTTCCACATGAGTAAGATCCTTCGCCGGGCTATCAGGGACGCAAAGGCCAGAATATCGGCCTCTTTCGCCTCCTGCACTCCCGGCTCTTCCGCTACCCCAAATATCGCTAACCCCCAGCCTGGCTTGACCCGGACCTTCACCACCTTTGAGATCACCTTTGCCACTGCCCTCCAGTACTCATCCAGTGCCGGACACGACCAGAACATGTGTGTGTGGTTCGCCGGGCTTCCCAAGCATCTCCCGCACCTGTCCTCCACTCCGAAGAACCTGCTCAGTCTTGTTCCCATCATATGTGCTCTGTGTAGAACCTTGAATTGTATCAGGCTAAGCCTGGCACACGAGGACGAGGAATTTACCCTACTTAAGGCATCAGCCCACAGCCCCTCCTCAATCTCCTCCCCCAGCTCTTCTTCCCATTTTCCCTTCAGCTCCTCTACCAGCGCCTCCCCCTCGTCCCTCATCTCCCGGTATATTTCGGACACTTTGCCCTCCCCGACCCATACCCCGGATATCACTCTATCCTGGATCTTCTGTGTCGGGAGCAGTGGAAATTCCCTCACCTGTTGCCTCGTAAACGCCCTCACTTGCATGTATCTAATAATATTCCCCGGGGGCAGCTCATACTTTTCCTCCAGTGCTCCAGGCTCTCAAACATCCCGTCAATGAACAAGTCTCTCAATTTCCTAATTCCTGCCCAATGCCAGCTCTGGAACCCTCCGTCCATCCTTCCTGGGACAAATCTATGGTTGTTCCTGATCGGGGACCACACCGAGGCACCCGTCACCCCTCTGTGTCGCCTCCATTGCCTCCAGATCCTTAAGGTTGCCACCACCACTGGGTTTGTGGTATACCTTTTCGGGGAGAGCGGCAGCGGCGCCGTCACCAGCGCCTTTAGGCTCGTTCCCTTACAGGACGCCATCTCCAGCCTCTTCCACGCCGCCCCCTCTCCCTCTATCATCCACCTACATACCATCGCCACATTGGCGGCTCAGTAGTAGTCGTCCAGATTCGGCAACGCCAGTCCCCCTCTGTCCCTGCTGCACTGCAGGAACCCCCTCCTTACCCTCGGGGTCTTCCCTGCCCACACAAAACTCATAACGCTCCTGTCTATTTTCTTGAAAAAGGCCTTCGTGATCAGAATGGGGAGACACTGAAACACGAAAAGAAACCTTGGGAGAACCATCATTTTTACCGCCTGCACTCTGCCCGCCAGTGAGAGCGGCAGCATATCCCACCTCTTGAAATCCTCCTCCATCTGCTCCACCAGCCGCGTCAGATTGAGTTTGTGTAGAGTTCCCCAGCTCCTAGCTACCTGAATCCCCAAATATCGGAAGCTCCTTTCCGCTCTCCTTAACGGCAGGACGTCTATTCCTCTTCCCTGATCCCCAGGGTGTATTACGAAAAGCTCACTCTTCCCCATATTTAGCCTATATCCCGAAAAATCTCCAAACTCCCTCAATAGCTGCATAACCTCTGTCATCCCCTCTACAGGATCCGCCACATATAGCAGTAGGTCATCTGCGTAGAGTGACACTCGATGTTCCTCTCCCTCTCTAAAGAAGAGAAAAAGGAGAACTCTTTCGCCAACAGCCTAGCAAATCTCCACGGATCCACTCCCCCCATTTGCTCCATGAACCCCCTAAGCACCTTGGCCGCTGCTGGCCTTTTACCGGTCCTGGATCTAGACCGGTCTAGCCCTGGATCCAGCACAGTATTGAAATCCCCCCCCATTACCAGGCTTCCCACCTCCAGGTCCGGGATACGTCCCAGCATCCGCTTCATAAATCATCCCAGTTCGGGGCATATACATTTACCAGCACAACCTCCTTTCCCTGCAATCTACCACTCACCATCACGTATCTACCCCCATTATCCACCACTATATTCCTAGCCTCGAACGACACCCGTTTCCCCACCAGTATCGCCACCCCCCTATTTTTCACGTCCAACCCTGAGTGGAACACCTGTCCCACCCATCCTTTCCTTAACCTAACCTGATCCGCCACCTTCAGATGCGTCTCCTGAAGCATGACCACATCTGCCTTCAGTCTTTTTAAGTGCGCACTCGGGCCCTCTTAATCGGCCCATTTAGACCTCTCACATTCCACGTGATCAGCCGGATTGGGCCCCCCCGCTCCCCCGCCGACTAGCCATCCCTTGTTCTAGACCAGCCCTCCGTCCGGGTCCCGCGCACCCACTCGTCCCCCAGGCGGCGCCTTCCCGTCCCGACCACCTCTTCTCTTGCCAGCTCCCCCTTGCTCTCAGCAGCAGCAACCCAGTTAGTCCCCCCCACCCCGCTAGATCCCCATCCAGCATGGTTACTCCCCCATGATGCTCCCGAAAGTCAGCTAACTCTAACTGACCCCGGCTTCCCCCGTTCTCTCCTTGACCCCCCTGTGCGTTGACTCTCTTCCTTCCTGCGCCTATCTTCCCGCCATCATCTCCATAGCGCGGGAAAAAACGCGTGCTTTCCTGGATCGGCCCCACCCCCCATGGCGCAGCTCCCCCATTCCCCAACCCCCCTCTCAGACCCTTTTTCCACCGGTGCCCACATTTCTCTGTGTCCCCTCATCAAGTGGAGGAAAATTCCCCGTCTATCGTCTCGATACTATAAACCTCCCATTCCCCAATTTACACTTCTGTTCATCCACCTCGTTGTCTCCACCCCAACATCAGTCCCTCAGTTCTAGTCCAGTTTCTCTTCTTGGATGAAGGCCCATGCCTCATCCGTCGTTTCGAAGTAGTGGTGCTTGCCCTGGTGCGTGACCCACAATCGCGCCGGCTGCAGCATCCCAAATTTTATTTTCTTCCTGTGAAGCACCGCCTTGGCCCGATTAAAGTTCGCCCTCCTTCTCGCCACCTCCGCTCTCCTGTCCTGATACACTCGTATCACCGCATTCTCCCACCTGCTACTCCGTACCTTCTTGGCCCAGCTCAAGACAGCCTCTCTGTCCGTGAAGCGGTGAAATCTCACCACTATCGCCCTTGGTAGTTCTCCAGCCTTTGGTCTCCTCACAAGGACCCAGTGAGCCCCTTCCACCTCCAGGGGCCCCGAGGGGGCCTCAGCTCCCATTAGCGTATGGAGCATCGTGCTCACATAAGCCCCAATGTCAGCTCCCTCCATTCCTTCGGGGAGACCCAGAATCCGGAGGTTCTTCCTCCTCGAGCTGTTCTCCAAGACTTCGAGCCTTTCGATACACCTCTTATGTAGCGCCTCATGCGTCTCCATTTTTACCACAAGGCCCTGTATCTCATTCTCGTTTTCGGCTGCCTTTGCCTTCACCCCACGGAGCTCTATTGCCTGGGCCTTTTGTGTTTCTTTTAGCCCATCGATTGCCAATAACATCGACGCCAGCACCTCCTTCTTTAGTTCCTCCACACACCGTCGGAGGAATTCCTGCTGGTCCGGACCCCATGTCGCTTGGGCTCCATCCGCCGCCATCTTGCTTCTTCCTTCTCTTCTCTGCCGCTGCTCCAGAGGATCCTTCGCAATCTGGCCACTGCCACTGGTCCTTTCCATACACACCCGGGGGGACACCTTCCTTCGTCACCCCACACTGGGTTTGGTCTGAAAAAATTTCCGTTCGAGCTCCCGAAAAGAGCCCAAAAGTCCGTTAGAATGGGAGCTGCCGAAACGTGCGGCTTAGCAGTGCATCGCCGCAACCGGAAGTCGTCTCTGACATTTACAAGGAACTTATGGGGTCAGAGGAGAGGCAGACCAAGGAGCTGAAGCACAAGTGGGAGGCGGGGCTGGGAGGAGAGATAGAGGATGGTCTATGGGCGGACGCATTGAGTAGAGTCAATGCGTCCGCAACATGTGCCAGGCTCAGCCTGATACAATTCAAGGTCGTTCATCGGGCTCACATGACAGTGGCCCGGATGAGCAGATTCTTTGGGGTGGAAGGCAGGTGTGGAAAGTATGCGGGAGGCCCAGCGAACCATGTCCACATGTTTTGGGCATGTCCGAAGCTTAGGGGATTTTGGCAGGGGTTTGCAGATGTCATGTCCACGGTGTTAAAAACAAGGGTGGCGCTGAGTCCAGAGGTGGCGATTTTCAGGGTGTTGGAAGATCCGGGAATCCAGGAGGAGAAAGAGGCAGACGTTCTGGCCTTTGCTTGCCTGGTAGCCCGGAGACGGATACTATTAGCTTGGAGGGACTCAAAGCCCCCGAAGTCAGAGACCTGGCTATCGGACATGGCGAGCTTTCTCTGGAGAAAATCTCGCCTTGAGAGGGTCACTGTTCTGGTTCAGCCGGAGGTGGCAACCGTTCGTCGACTTCTTCGCGGAAATTTAATCGTCAGCAGGAGGGTGGTGGGGGGTGGGGGGGGGCGGGGGGGGGGGGGGGGTGGTTAGTTTAGCTTAAAGTAGGGGGTTAATAAAGGTGGAACCTGTAAGGGTCCCATTGTTTATTGTGTTGTTGTTATAATACCAAAAAATACCTCAATAAAATGTTTATTAAAATAAAAGTAATAGAGCTTTAGTAGTCAAAAGGAATCCGGAACGCAGAGTCAAAAAAATGGTTTGTTTTCAAAAGAATAGTATTTAGAAGTAACAGTTCCAGAAGGGATTACTTCTGCTACTCGGCTCCTACCTGGGCCAGCTTTTATGGTACTGAATTAACCTGCCCACAGAGGGGCCTTTGCCCCTCAGTGGGGGAGCGTGTTCTCCACAAGGCTCATGGGGAGATTAATCTGGTTGTCCCCATGGGTCATCTGGGAGGGACAACCCCCCCTCCCGCTGAGGTCCGCGAGTCCCTCTGAAGAAGGGGGAACGGGAGGACTTCTGCTCCTCTTTACCCAGGGCTGCAATTCCAGTGGCTGCGGTGCTGGGTCAGGGGGGTATAGTGAGTTGGGGAACAACGTTCTCATGATGAGCTTGCTCAAGATTCCGGTCCCCGACTAATCTGGAGACACTCAATCTGCCCCAGCGAGAGAGTCCAAGAATGTTGGGATCTCCTGTGTCCTTCACAACATGGCACTGCACAGAGGACTGGAGCTGAGACAAGAGGAGGTGCAGAGAATGCCTGGCATCCTGGGACAAGGAGGGGCCTGATGTGGCCGTGTGTCTGCAGCTACAAACCTGGCTGCTGGAGAACAGCCTCATCCTGGACGCTTCATTTGAAAAGTGTGTTTGCAACATTCCACACTTTCCATCAAGACCCCACCCATCACAAGATAGCTCCTTCCTCCAGTCACTCAGTCGACCATCACACTCATACTTTCCTCTTCATCAAACCTTCTTGTTCTGTTCACCACAATGACACTGATGAGGATCAGTAAGGCTGCCACAATATAGAGGCCGTGAGAACGAGGTGTTCACAGTAACGCATGCTTTCATTGAAATAAAGAGCATTAATGGAACAGTGAGAAACTGTTAGAAACACTCCTCTTCCTCTTACACTTCCGATTAGTTTCCTGTGCTGCTATGCCTGTGGTTTCAGTAGAGCTGGAGACAGGCTACTCATTCTCCTGCTCTCACACGTCAGCTCCCATAGTGTTTGGCCAAATCCTGCCCACCTGAGCAATGCAGGGCAGACCCAGCACAGATGCAGCTCGTGCTGTCTGAGGCAGGGATGGGGGAAACGGGGTTAGACATGGGTAACTTTATGAAGAACCCCACTGCCATGAACCATTTCTCCATCTTTCCTCTCAAGGCCCACCTGTATTCCCTGCAGCACAGTGGGTGTACCTACACCTCAAGGACTGCAGCGGTTCAAGAAGGCAACTCACCACCGACTTCTGAAGGGCACCTCAGGAAGGAGCAGTGCTCCGAAAGCTAGTGATTTGAAGCAAACCTGTTGGGCTTTAACCTGGTGTTGTAAGACTTCTTATTGTGCCCACCCCAGTCCAAAGTCGGCACCTCCAAATCATGGCTACCATCGACACCACAAACTGCCGGCTCAAAGTGGAGAGGATCTCCAAGAAGATCGTGCATATAGACACTGTCATAAAGTTTCTACATTCACCTGAGGAAGGAGCTGTGCTCCAAAAGCTGGTGATTCGAAACAAACCTGTTGGAATTTAACCTGGTGTTGTAAGACTTCTTACCGAGTTTAAAATTGGACAAAGGATAACACATCAACACCCTGGAATGTAACACACTTTGAATTGTATAAATATTCCAACCAAGCCAACACAATGGATTAGCAGATGTGACGACTGCATCAGCCATCCATGGTCAAAGGTATAACTATTTGTGACTTTCACCTCGAATATTGCAATGGTTCTATGATTACCTGCTCCAAATACAATGGGTTTTACCAAGGGTCCTCGTCAGCTGAATAGCTCGACCTGAAACCACCCTGTCACATGACCGAGACTTGGGCTGTTTGAATTTTATCTTCAGTTGCAGTTTAACCTTCGATGAGAACCAGACTCCGCGGAGGCTAGCAACCTGCCTTTGACCTCCATGTCATTCAAAGTCTGCTTTCCCGAACGAATCCTGTATTTTGCCTACAACGTGAGCTCATTTCCAGCTTATATGAATACTTTGCTGCACTCCAAATCAAGCTCTTTTCAAGTCACTTCTTGAGTTGTTTATTCAGCTTTCCAATTAGCAACCACCTCCATTAGCAACCAAATATGGCTGTTCCCATTGCTATCTGTGTTCTTACCTTCTTGTTGCACCTTCGATATGCAGATATTATGCTTCCTCAATACTTGAACCTTGTAACCATTCTAGTCCTTTTCTTTTTATGGATTTTTGAATATTTCTTGGTGATTTTACGATATGCATCACTTTGGTTTGCCAATATTCACTTTCATTCCAAAGTTCACACTTGCTGTTACTAGGCTACCTCCTGTCCTCCATTTTAGATAGTCATTATCAAATCTAATAAGGAATTCATGTGGAAATTCTCAACCCACATAACGTTAAGAAATTAGAACTCCATCACATGGAGTAGTTGAGGTGAATAGCATTAAAGTATTTAATGGGAAACAAAACAAGTACAGGATTAGATGAAATTGGGTGGGAGGAGATTTGCATGAAGCTCAAACACCCGCATAGACCAGTTGTTCCTAATGGCCGTTTTCAGTGCTTTTAATATTATGTAACTGTGTAAAGTGAGAAGTGTATGTGTGGGTGTGCGAGAAAATATGGGCGTGGGAATTAGTCGCAGGTGGCTTGTTTGTAGCACAGGAGAGATGTGCAGAACTCGGAAATACCCACTGCTTCAAGAGTTGGCGGGAATGGGGAGAAAGCTGAAAGTTTCATCAGACCAATGATTTAATCAGCTAAACATTATACTCCCTGCAGGAATTGATGTGGGATCAACCACTGTCTATTTCTTTGATGGTGAGGCCTTCAGCAGGCCCAAAAGCGGGCCAACTCTTGTTTTCGCCGGGCGTGAGTTCCACTGGGCTTATTCGGTGCTGATCGTGTCCTGAGGTAATTCAGTAACAGGCCCTGGACATGTCCCTAAACTGCTCCAGCAATGAAATGCAGGCAAGACTAAGAAATGCCTGGCCAATTCTGTTCCAGATTGTGACCTTCTCGACAGGGTTCTACTGTATTTCTGCAGCCCCCCCTCCGCTTTGAACTTTGGACCCATGATATTTTAGAAGAAGTGGAAAATGCAGCTGATAAGCACCAGATAATAATATGTGTGCTAAGTAAAGAAAGGATTTGGGAAATGTTTAAGATTAACGTGTTTGAAGGCATGTATGTGTTATGCCAGAATAGCAATTACATATACTATAATTAGAGAGAATGGGAAGTGAATCTTGTACATCGGAATTGTATGCTTGAATTAAGTATTACTTGTGACTATCTGAAGTCAATGACATGTATTGCTTGCTAGTGTCACTGGAATTGCTGTGATGAACAAATTAAAATTTGTTTAAACACTTTTTTTCCCCTGGAAAACAGCTGCAAATAAAGACATTACAGAGCTAATGACAGTGAGGGAGCAGCAGATTGATGTTCGTGGGTGGCAATGTGAAAAGACAAATTTCGTAGCAGATCCTCCCAACCTATTTTTGTTACAAATCTTTTTGTGTAATGCCCCCAAGCACCTTGACTTTGATATTGTGACTGGAAATCTCAAATTTAATGAGTTAAATGGCTACATTTCAAAATGCGGCATTTATCCCTTGATCTATTATCTTGCTTTGACTTGGATGACTATTAAGAGCGCAGAAATAAAGGGAGATAAAGTCGCCATAGTACCAGATGACCATAGGCTGCGTTCCTCTTCGAGGGGGAGAGCTAGGTGATGGTGATTTAACCTGAGGATTACCACACCTCAGGCAAAGGGCAAGGTTGAGCAAATGGGACCTTCATGAATAACCTCTGCCTATAAGGGAATTGAAACCACGCCGTTGGCCTGGAATAAATACCATTCCAACGGTTCAAAACCTATCTGTCTGCTACTGCTTACTTAGGGCAAAGCTTTCTCAATCTCTTAAGGGCAGGCTTGAAGGTCAGACTGGGAGAAAAGTCTGAAATATTGGGGTCGGGTCAGTGGGCTGACACATTCTGTCTGTGGGTGACCTTCGCGGAATTGGGCCATGTGGCCACCCGCCATGTGGCCACCCGCCTGGCCAATCTACAAACTTAATTGTCCATTTGTCGCACAGATTTTCCTGGATGAGAGTAGGTCTCCCACAGACAGTTAAGTGGAATGGGCAGTAAATGTTAGTGTGGGTGTGCGTCTGGCAAAATGGCTTTTATATCGACATATTTCATTGTGATTACTTCAGGATGGCAAAGTGCTAACAATGAAGTCACTTGTTAACTATCATTTGACATCGCAAGTATGGCTCTGTGTGAAGATGAAAATGGTCCGTCCAGAGAGAAAATGAAGTAGAATGTGAACCAGATGATTGCTTGTGAATGCAGGTGATATCAAATGATGACAATGATAGCAATTAAGTACAATTGACGTCAAATGGTGGCAAAATGATTGCAATTGAAAGCAGTTGATGTTAAATGAAAGCTACTGAAAGCAAAAGATGTCAAATGATATGAACAACTTTGGGGTAGGGTAGAAAGGCTCGCAAATTAGAAAACAATTTAAGGTGATTAACAAAAACAACCAAAGATATCATGAAGAAAACTATTTGTATGCAGCAAGTGGTTAGGATCTACAATGCATTGTAAGTGTTGTGGAGGCAGATTCAATTATGGCTTTCAAAGGGAATTGGATAAGCGCCTGAAGAAAAATATTTTCAGGGCTACATGGAAAGGGGGAGAGTGAAAGTAGCTGAGTTGCTTTTGCATGGTGTATCTAATCAACCATGTAGAGGCAGCTTTGGAGGTGGAAGGGTAAGGATGTCTTCAAGAAGTTGTGCCTCCATATCAGTCAGAATTTTCCTAAGCTCCAGCTGATTATTTATGTACTAAATGGCACGGTAGCACAGTCATTAGTACAGTTGCTTCACAGCTCCAGGGTCCCAGGTTCGATTCCCAGCTTGGGTCACTGTCTGTGCGGAGTCTGCACGTTCTCCCCGTGACTGCATGGGTTTCCCCCGGCTGCTCCGGTTTCCTTCCACAGTCAAAAGATTTGCAGGTAAGGTGGATTGGCCACACTAAATTGCCTTTAGTGTCCAGAAAGGTTGGGTGGGGGTTATTGAGTTGCGGGGATGGAGTGGAGATGTGGGCTTAATGGTGCTCTTTCCAAGGGCCACAAACCCGATGGGCCGAATGGCCTCCTTCAGCACTGTACATTTTATGATCAATCTATGATACTGTGGAAGGTCACACTCCTTACCAAACCCCCACAAAACCTTCCACTCTCCTCCCTCTCTCCCCCTCCCTCCCACCACATCCCTTAATCCCCTTCCCCTTCTTCCCTCCCTCCTTTCCACCCCCTCCTTTTCCATAGCCCACCCGTCCACAACTGATGATATCTGTTTACGGCCCTGTGAAGATTTTAAGCCAAAACGGGAGCAGCATCGTGGAATGGGCCTGGGGGAAGTTCAATGCTCAGTGCAAGTTGGGAGGTGAGGCTCAACTCTGTGTGCGCTCAGAGACAAGGTCCCTATGCCTGGAGATTGGAGGGAGGGGAGGGCTGAGGGAGAATAGCTAGAGGAAAGGGTAGGGAGTGTGACTAAAGGGAGGTGGAGAATTGCACGAAGTAGGGTAGAGAGAGGTGGGAGGTGGGGGAGAGAGAGGCGGGAGGTGGGGGAGAGAGAGGCGGGAGGTGGGGGAGAGAGAGGCGGGAGGTGGGGGAGAGAGGCGGGAGGTGGGGGAGAGAGAGGCGGGAGGTGGGGAAGAGAGAGGCGGGAGGTGGGGGAGAGAGAGAGAGAGAGGGAGGCTGAAGGGAGGGTGGAGGGGGAGGCAAGCTGGAGGGAGTGAGAGGGAGGCTGAAGGAGGGAGAGGGAGGCTGGGAGGGAGGGAGATCGAAGCTGGAACAGTGGGGAGGGAGGCTGGACTTTGGGAGAATTTGGCAGTGTGGTAACTGTGGGGATGAAGAGGGAGAGTTTAGACACTGAGACTGGAGCCCGGGCTGGTGGGGTGGGAACCTGCAGTTCAGACCATGAGACCTGGAGATTGTGTGGGAAAGTATAAACCCTGAGACTAAAGTGAGTTCATATCTGATGAGGATTAGCTGGTGCTCTCAAGCATTCAGTGGGTTGTGGAACAATTTTAATGGGTTAAATTAATATCTGAATAAATTCAGACAGTATTTAATTAATACATTTCCTTGCACTTTTCCAATGCAGTTAGTTGAGTGCACAGGGATAGCTTTGCGCGTACCGGTTTAGATTTGATCATGGTGGAATAGTTTTGAGCGCGGTGGGATAGCTTTGAGCATATGGGGATAGCTTTGAACATGGTGGGATAGCTTGAGCGCGGTGGGACAGCTTTGAGCATACGGGGATAGCTTTGAGCATACGGGGTTAGCTTTGAACATGGTGGGATAGCTTTGAGTGCGGTGGGATAGCTTTGAGCGCGGTGGGATAGCTTTGAGCGTGGTGGGATAGCTTTGAGCGTGGTGGGATAGCTTTGAGCGCGGTTGGATAGCTTTGAACACGGTGGGATAGCTTTGAATGCAGTGGGATAGCTTTGAGCGTGGTGGGATAGCTTTGAGCGCGGTGGGATAGCGTTGAGCGCGGTGGGCTAGCATTGAGCATGGTGGGATAGCTTTGAGCATGGTGGGATAGCTTTGAACATGGTGGGATAGCTTTAAGCACGGTGGGATAGCTTTGAATACGGTGGGATAGCTTTGAACACGGTGGGATAGCTTTGTGCGCGGTGGGACAGCTTTAAGCACGGTGGGATAGCTTTGAGCACGGTGGGATAGCTTTGAACATGGTGGGATAGCTTTGAGCGCTGTGGGATAGCTTAGAGCGCGGTGGGATAGCTTTGAGCACGGTGGGATAGCTTTGAGCGAGGTGGGATAGCTTTGAACTTGGTGGGCTAGCTTTGAACATGGTAGGATAGCTTTGGGCGCGGTGGGATAGCCTTGAGCGCAGTGGGATAGCTTTGAACATGGTGGGATAGCCTTGAATATGGTGGGATAGCTTTGAACATGGTGGGATAGCTTTGAGTACGGTGGGATAGCTTTGAGCGCGGTGGGATAGCTTTGAACATGGTGGGATAGCTTTGAACATGGTGGGATAGCTTTGAGCGCGGTGGGATAGTTTTGAACACGGTGGAATAGCTTTGAGCGCGGTGGGATAGCTTTGAACGCGGTGGGATAGCTTTGAACATGGTGGGATAGCTTTGAGCGCGGTGAGATAGCTTTGAACACGGTGGGATAGCTTTGAGCATGGTGGGATAGCTTTGAGCGCGGTGGGATATCTTTGAGCGCGGTGGGATAGCTTTGAGCGCGGTGAGATAGCTTTGAACATGGTGGGATAGCTTTGAGCGCGGTGGGATAGCTTTGAGCGCGGTGGGATAGCTTTGAGCACGGTGGGATAGCTTTGAACACGGTGGGATAGCTTTGAGCATGGTGGGATAGCTTTGAGCGCGGTGGGATAGCTTTGAGCACGGTGGGATAGCGTTGAACATGGTGGGATAGCTTTAAACACAGTGGGATAGCTTTGAGCGTGGTGGTATAGCTTTGAGCGTGGTGGGGTAGCTTTGGGTGCGGTGGGATAGCTTTGAACATGGTGGGATAGCTTTGAGCACGGTGGGATAGCTCTGAGCGCGGTGGGATAGCTTTGAGTGGGTTGGGATAGCTTTGAGCGTGGTGGGACAGCTTTGAACACGGTGGGATAGATTTGAGCGCGGTGGGATAGCTTTGAACATGGTGGGATAGCATTGAACACGGTGAGATAGCTTTGAGCGTGGTGGGATAGCTTTGAGTGCGGTGGGATAGCTTTGAGCGCCGTGGGATAGCTTTGAGCGAGGTAGGATAGCTTTTAGCGCGGTGTGATAGCTTTGAGCGTGGTGGGATAGATTTGAGCGCGGTGGGATAGTTTTGAGCACGGTGGGATAGCTTTGAGCGTGGTGGGATAGCTTTGAGCATGGTGGGATAGCTTTGAGCGTGGTGGGATAGCTTTGAGCGTGGTGGGATAGCTTTGAACATAGTGGGATAGCTTTGAGCACAGTGGGATAGCTTTGAGCGCGGTGGGATAGCTTTGAACACGGTGGGATAGCTTTGAGCGCGGTGGGATAGCTTTGAGCGCGGTGGGATAGCTTTGAGCGTGGTGGGATAGCTTTGAGCGCAGTGGGATAGCTTTGAGCGCGGTGGGATAGCTTTGAGCGCGGTGGGATAGCTTTGAACATGGTGGGATAGCTTTGAGCGTGGTGGGATAGCTTTGAGCGTGGTGGGATAGCTTTGAGCGTGGTGGGATAGCTTTGAGCGCGGTGGGATAGCTTTGAGCGTGGTGGGATAGCTTTGAGCGCGGTGGGATAGCTTTGAGCGTGGTGGGATAGCTTTGAGCGAGGTGGGATAGCTTTTAGCGCGGTGTGATAGATTTTAGCACGGTGTGATAGCTTTGAGCGCGGTGGGATAGCTTTGAGCGCGGTGGGATAGTTTTGAGCGCGGTGGCATAGCTTTGAACATAGTGGGATAGCTTTGAGCACAGTGGGACAGCTTTGAACACAGTGGGATAGCTTTGAGCGTGGTGGGATAGCTTTGAGCATGGTGGGATAGCTTTGAGCATGGTGGGATAGCTTTGAGCGTGGTGGGATAGCTTTGAACATAGTGAGATAGCTTTGAGCACGGTGGGATAGCTTTGAACACAGTGGGATAGCTTTGAGCGCGGTGGGATAGCTTTGAGCGCGGTGGGATAGCTTTGAGTGCGGTGGGATAGCTTTGAGCGCGGTGGGATAGCTTTGAGCGTGGTGGGATAGCTTTGAGCGCGGTGGGATAGCTTTGAGCGTGGTGGGATAGCTTTGAGCGCGGTGGGATGTCTTTGAACACGGTGGGATAGCTTTGCGTGCAGTGGGATAGCTTTGAACATGGTGGGATAGCATTGAACACGGTGAGATAGCTTTGAGCGCGGTGGGATAGCTTTGAGCGCGGTGGGATAGCTTTGAGCGCGGTGGGATAGCTTTTAGCGCGGTGTGATAGCTTTGAGCGCGGTGGCATAGCTTTGAGCGCGGTGGGATAGCTTTGAACATGGTGGCATAGCTTTCAGCGCGGTGGGATGTCTTTGAACACGGTGGAATAGCTTTGCGCGCAGTGGGATAGCTTTGAACGCGGTGGGATAGCTTTGAGCGCGGTGGGATAGCTTTGAGCGCGGTGGGATAGCTTTGAGCGCGGTGGGATAGCTTTGAGCGCGGTGGGATAGCTTTGAACACGGTGGGAGAGCTTTGAGTGTGGTGGGATAGCTTTGAGCACGGTGGGATAGCTTTGAGCACGTTGGGATAGCTTTGAACATGGTGGCATAGCTTTCAGCGTGGTGGGATGTCTTTGAACACGGTGGAATAGCTTTGCGCGCAGTGGGATAGCTTTGAACGCGGTGGGATAGCTTTGAGCGCGGTGGGATAGCTTTGAGCGCGGTGGGATAGCTTTGAGCGCGGTGGCATAGCTTTGAGCGCGGTGGGATAGCTTTGAACACGGTGGGAGAGCTTTGAGTGTGGTGGGATAGCTTTGAGCATGGTGGGATAGCTTTGCGCGCAGTGGGATAGCTTTGAACGCGGTGGGATAGCTTTGAGCGCGGTGGGATAGCTTTGAGCGCGGTGGGATAGTATTGAACATGGTGGGATAGCTTTGAGCGTGGTGGGATAGATTTGAACACGGTGGGATAGCTTTGAGCGTGGTGGGATAACTTTGAGCGGGGTGGGATAACTTTAAACACGGTGGGATAGCTTTGAGCGCGGTGGGATAGCTTTGAACATAGTGGGATAGCTTTGAGCACAGTGGGACAGCTTTGAACACAGTGGGATAGCTTGGAGCGTGGTGGGATAGCTTTGAGCATGGTGGGATACCTTTGAGCGTGGTGGGATAGCTTTGAACATAGTGGGATAGCTTTGAGCACGGTGGGATAGCTTTGAACACAGTGGGATAGCTTTGAGCGCAGTGGGGTAGCTTTGAGCGTGGTGGGATAGCTTTGAGCATGGTGGGATAGCTTTGAGCATGGTGGGATAGTTTTGAGCGTGGTGGGATAGCTTTGAACATAGTGGGATAGCTTTGAGCACGGTGGGATAGCTTTGAACACAGTGGGATAGCTTTGAGCGCGGTGGGATAGCTTTGAGCGCGGTGGGATAGCTTTGAGCGCGGTGGGATAGCTTTGAGCACGGTGGGATAGCTTTGAGCGCGGTGGGATAGCTTTGAGCGCGGTGGGATAGCTTTGAGCGCGGTGGGATAGCTTTGAGCGCGGTGGGATAGCTTTGAGCGCGGTGGGATAGCTTTGAGCGTGGTGGGATAGCTTTGAGCGCGGTGGGATAGCTTTGAGCGCGGTGGGATAGCTTTGAGCGCGGTGGGATAGCTTTGAGCGCGGTGGGATAGCTTTGAACACGGTGGTATAGCTTTCAGCGCGGTGGGATAGCTTTGAGCGCGGTGGGATGTCTTTGAACACGGTGGGATAGCTTTGAACACGGTGGGAGAGCTTTGAGTGTGGTGGGATAGCTTTGAGCATGGTGGGATAGCTTTGCGCGCAGTGGGATAGCTTTGAACGCGGTGGGATAGCTTTGAGCGCGGTGGGATAGCTTTGAGCGCGGTGGGATAGTATTGAACATGGTGGGATAGCTTTGAGCGTGGTGGGATAGATTTGAACACGTTGGGATAGCTTTGAGCGTGGTGGGATAACTTTGAGCGGGGTGGGATAACTTTAAACACGGTGGGATAGCTTTGAGCGCGGTGGGATAGCTTTGAACATAGTGGGATAGCTTTGAGCACAGTGGGACAGCTTTGAACATGGTGGGATAGCATTGAGCGAGGTGGGATAGCATTGAGCGAGGTGGGATAGCTTTTAGCGCGGTGAGATAGCTTTGAGCGCGGTGGGATAGCTTTGAGCGTGGTGGGATAGCTTTGAGCGCGGTGGGATAGCTTTGAGCGCGGTGGGATAACTTTGAGCGCGGTGGGATAGCTTTGAGCGCGTTGGGATAGCTTTGAACATAGTGGGATAGCTTTGAACACGGTGGCATAGCTTTCAGCGCGGTGGGATGTCTTTGAACACGGTGGAATAGCTTTGCGCGCAGTGGGATAGCTTTGAACGCGGTGGGATAGCTTTGAGCGCGGTGGGATAGCTTTGAGCGCGGTGGGATAGCTTTGAGCGCGGTGGGATAGCTTTGAGCGCGGTGGGATAGCTTTGAGCGTGGTGGGATAGCTTTAACTGTGGTGGGATAGCTTTGAGCGTGGTGGGATAGTATTGAACATGGTGGGATAGCTTTGAGCGCGGTGGGATAGCTTTGAGCGTGGTGGGATAGCTTTGAGAACGGTGGGATAGCTTTGCGCGCGGTGGGATAGCTTTGAGCGCGGTAGGATAGCTTTGAGCGCGGTGGGATAGCTTTGAACATGGTGGGATAGCTTTGAGCGCGGTGGGATAGATTTGAACACGGTGGGATAGCTTTGAGCGTGGTGGGATAGCTTTGAGCGGGGTGGGATAACTTTAAACACGGTGGGATAGCTTTGAGCGCGGTGGGATAGCTTTGAGCGCGTCGGGATAGCTTTGAACACTGTGGGATAGCTTTCAGCGCGGTGGGATATCTTTGAACACGGTGGGATAGCTTTGCGCGCGGTGGGATAGCTTTGAACACGGTGGGATAGCTTTGAGCGCGGTGGGATAGCTTTGAGCGCGGTGGGATAGCTTTGAGCGTGGTGGGATAGCTTTGAGCATGGTGGAATAGCTTTGAGCACGGTGGGATAGTATTGAACATGGTGGGATAACTTTGAGCGCGGTGGGATAGCTTTGAGCGCGGTGGGATAGCTTTGAGCGCGGTGGGATAGCTTTGAACGTGGTGGGATAGCTTTGAGCGCGGTGGGATAGCTTTGAGCGCGGTGGGATAGCTTTGAGCGCGGTGGGATATCTTAGAACACGGTGGGATAGCTTTGAGCGCGGTGGGATAGCTTTGCGCGTGGTGGGATAGCTTTGAACATGGTGGGATAGCTTTGAGCGCGGTGGGATAGCTTTGAGCGTGGTGGGATAGCTTTGAGCGCGATGGGATAGCTTTGAACACGGTGGGATAGCTTTGAGCGCGGTGGGATAGCTTTGAGCACAGTGGGATAGCTTTGAACATGGTGGGATAACTTTGAGCGCGGTGGGATAGCTTTGAGCATACAGGGATAGCTTTGGGAAAACGAGAAAAGCCTTGGGTGCCTGGATAGCTTTAGAGTCATGTCAAATTTGATACCAAATTCATTCCAAATGAGATCTATTGAAGTCAAAACTATAATGAGAGCATGAAGTACACATGCAAGCAAAAGCTCTCACAAACGTTTCGGGTAGGAGTGTCTGGAAATGATTTTGAATACTTCCGATAAATCTCCTCTCAATCTTCTCCTTCCTAAGCTGACAAACTCAGGTTCTTCAATCTAGCTACATAACTGCATCTCTCATTTCTGGCAACATTCCCTTAATTCTCTTCTATCCTCTAAACTTTCACACAATCCTTCTAATAATTCTCAATACATCCAGGTTTTCTGCCGGCTGCAAAGTTTGAAATTATGCTACGTACGACCAAGTCTAAGTTATGAATACATTTCAAAAATATATTAGTCCTAGTACCTCACAGCATATCATCCCCCAGCCTGAAAAATAACCATTTACCACTCCGCTGCCACTGTCCCTTTTATTCCATGGGCTTCAACTTTGCTGGCAAGCCTATCATTTTATCAAATGCTCATTAGGAGTCAATGTGCACCAAAAAGAGGATGAATACCCTCATCAACCCTCTCTGTTGCCTGTCAAAACACTCAATCAAATTAGTTAAACATAATTTGTGCTTAACAAATCTGTGATGACTTTTCATAATAAATCTACACCAAGGCACTGCTAATTTTATCCCGAATTATCATTTCTGAAAGCATTCCTGCCACTGAGGTTAAATTGACTGGCCTGTGATTGCTGAGTTTATCTTTACACTTTCATTTGAGCAAAGGGATAGCATTCAGCATTATGCCTGCATTTACCTGAGGAAGGAGCTGCGCTCCGAAAATCAGTGATTCAAAACAAACCTGTTGGACGTTAACCTGGTGGTGTAAGACTTCTTACTGTATTTAAGGAGGTTTGGAAGGTTATAGCCAATACCTCTGCAATTACCTCCTTTACTTCCCTCTGCTCCTGGTGACTGGTGACTTATCAACTAAGTACAGCCAGGATTTCTGATATGAACTTTTTATCAACTTTTAGCCTATCCAATATCTTTACTATTTCCTCATTCACTATGACTCCAGCAGCATCTTGTTCCTTGATCAATCGATCAATCAATCTTTATTAGTGTCACAAGTAGGCTTACATTAACACTGCAATGAAGTTACTGTGAAAATCCTAGATGCAAAGGTTTGTTTAGAACCATAACCATATTCTCTGCCCATATGCATAGATTATCATTTTGGTTCTGAAACTTTTGTTTACTATTTATATGTTGAGAGATGGGGCGAAATTCTCCGGTATCGGCGCGATGTCCGCCGACTGGCGCCCAAAATGGCGCAAATCAGTCGGGCATCGCGCCGCCCCAAACGTGCGGAACGCTCCGCATCTTGGGAGGCCGAGCCCCAACCTTAAGGGGCTAGGCCCGCGGCGGACAAATTTCTGCCCCGCCAGCTGGTGGAAAAGGCCTTTGGTGCCCCGCCAGCTGGCATGGAAATGACATCTCAGGGTGGCGCATGCGCGGGAGCGTTAGCGGCCGCTGACGGCATTCCCACGCATGCGCAGTGGAGGGAGTCTCTTCCGCCTCCGCCATGGTGGAGACCGTGGCGGAGACAGAAGGGAAAGAGTGTCCCCACGGCACAGGCCCGCCCGCAGATTGGTGGGCCCCGATCGTGGGCCAGGCCACCGTGGGGGCACCCCCCCCGGGCCAGATTGCCCCGTGCCCCACCCAGGACCCCGGAGCCCGCCCGCGCTGCCTTGTCCCGCCGGTAAGGGAGGTGGTTTAATCTATGCCGGCGGGACAGGCATTTTAGCAGCGGGACTTCGGCCTATCGGGGCCGGAGAATCGCGGGGGGGCGGGGGGGGGGGGGCGCCAACCGGCGCAGCGCGATTCCCGCCCCCGCCGAATATCCGGTGCCGGAGAATTCGGCAACCGGCGGGGCGGGTTTCACCCGGCGGGGGGATCGGAGAATCTCGCCCAAGGTTTTTTTAATTCCCTTTTGTGTTAGCTGCTATTCTCATCTCATACTTTCTCTTTGGCTCTCTTATTTCAATTTACACCTAGAATTGATACAATGCATAGAATCCCCACAGTGAAGAAGGAGCCTGCAAGAACCCTCCAAAAGAGCACTTTACCTAGGCCTTGTCCTCCGCCCTATCCCCCCATGTGCACTGATCATGGACAATACACCTGACTTGCACATCTTCAGACTGTGGGACGAAACTGGAGCATCCGGAGGAAACCATGCAAATATGGGGAGAACATGCAAGCTAAACACAGTCAGTCACCCAAGGTTGGAATCAAACCTGCATTCCTGACGCTGTGAACCAGTAGTGCTAACCTCTGTGACATCATACATCCCCTCTGAACCTTCTATGTTCAGCTTTGTATAGTATTATTGTAAGATCATACACATCGGGCGGGATTCTCCAGTCTCCGGCGCCAAAATTGCGTTCGGCGATCGGCCGGAGAATCCACATTGGCGCTGGAATTGGGGACGGCGCCGCTTTTGCAATGCGCCACCCCCTCCAAAACGGCAAACTCTAGGAGTATGCTGCATGCCTGATGTTACCAAAGGCCCTCCCCCCGATGCTCCGGCCCTGATGGGCCGAGTTCCCGGCGGCGTGGGTTACCCATGCTATTTTATTTCGGGAACTCGGCGTGGTGGCTGCAGACTGAGTCGAGCACCGCCACGGGAGGGGCTTTGGCAGGGGCTGGGGGCACTGGTGGGGGGTGGTCCGGGGTGGCAAGCCTGGCCAAAGGGGAGCACTATCTGGCAGGTTGGGTCCATGCGCGGCCGGCGCCATGTTACACGGCACGGTGCAGGCCGCCGCCGTGCGCATGTGCGGACACGGACCTGGTAATTCTCGGGCCATATCGGCATGCTGCCTTGCTGCTAGCCCCCCACCAGACGCAGGATCGGTAGCTGTTTTGCGCCGTTTTCTCGGTCGTTAAACACCACCGTTCCCATGTCAGCGTCAGGACATAGTCTCCAAATCGGAGAATCCAACCCAACCTTTATCTGCTTCATCTTATTCTCCATCTCTTTTATCATCCAGGGAACTCAAACTTTGTTTGTCCTGCCTTTCTCCATCATTGGCGTATACCGTGAATATACCTGTTTGAAGACAGCACATAGTTCCATTACATTTGGACCTGCTAATCTTTCATTCCAGTTTATCTGGGGTTGGTTTATTCTTAATCCCACTTAAATTGGTCCTCCTCCAATATAATGGGCGGGATTCTCTGTCCTGGGACACCTGGGGCTAAATTCTCCGTTATCGGCGGAAAGTCCGCCGATCGGCGCAAATCCGACTTGCGTCACGTCGGAAAAATGGGTCGATAGTCTCCGGCCCGAAATGGGCTAGCAGCGACGTAACGGGATCCGCGCTTGCGCAGTGGTTCACGCCGTGCAGCGTCATACGCGCTGCACGGCGTGACGGCTCATAAGGCCGCGCAGCTCCCCCCCACCCGACCGGAACACCCGACCGCAACACCCGACTGGATGGCTGGCCGTCGCTCAGCCCCGAGGTTCGAGTCACGCGATGTGGAGGCGCTCCTGGACGCAGTGGAGCAGAGGAGGGACGCCCTGTATCCCGGGCACGGCCGCAGAGTTGCCCCACGCCACAGCCGGCATCTGTGGAGGGAAGTGGCAGAGGCCGTCAACGCTGTGGCCCTGACACCACGGACAGGCACCCAGTGCCACAAGAAGGTGAACGACCTCGTCAGAGCAGGCAGGGTGAGCCTCCCCATATCCCCCCCTCCCCATATCCCCCCCTCCCCCATATCCCCCTCCCCCATATCCCCCCCTCCCCATATCCCCCCTCCCCCATATCCCCCATATCCGCTCTCCCCCATATCCCACATATCCCCCCTCCCGCATATCCCCCCTCCCCCATATCCCTCCTCCACATATCCCCCCTCCCCCATATCCCCCCTCCCCCATATCCCCCCTCCCCCATATCCCCCCCTCCCCCATATCCCCCATATCCCCAAGTGAATCCAGCCCTAACCTTAACCTCTGCAATGCACGCGCAACCGATGGCGTGTTGCCTAACACTGTTGCCTTTTACCCCTGCCCCCCCCCCCCACAGGAGAAGCGCGCACACAACAATAGGGAGCATGTGAGGACTGGAGGAGGGCCCGCTGATGAGAGGCCACTGACCGTACACGAGGAAAGGGCCCTGGAATTGGCTGGCGGACCTGAGGACCGGGAGGTTGCTGATGCAGAGGTTGGGGGCGTACTAGCGAGTGAGCCACCGACAGCCCGTCCCCATATCCCCCCCTCCCCTATATCCCCCTCCCCCGTATCACCTGATCACTGCCTGATGTCTAACCATGCATGCTTCATTGTGTATCGCAGGACCAAACGTCCAGGCACCCATCCCCGCAGATGCACACCGCCCGCAGGATGCCCCTCGGAGACCACAGGAGACGGAGAGACCCGCACCCTCCAGCATGCGACGCCCGCAGGATGCCCTGCGGAGACCACAGGAGACGGAGAGACCCGCACACTCCAGCATGCGACGCCCGCAGGATGCCCCTCGGAGACCACAGGAGACGGAGAGACCCGCACCCTCCAGCATGCGACGCCCGCAGGATGCCCCTCGGAGACCACAGGAGACGGAGAGACCCGGACCCTCCAGCATGCGACGCCCGCAGGATGCCCCTCGCACACCACGGGAGACGGAGAGACCCGGACCCTCCAGCATGCGACGCCCGCAGGATGCCCCTCGCACACCACGGGAGACGGAGAGACCCGCACCCTCCAGCATGCGACGCCCGCAGGATGCCCCTCGCACACCACGGGAGACGGAGAGACCTGGAGCAACAGGGAGACGACACCCCCGTCACATGCGGGAGCGACCATCCAGCGATGAGGGGGGCAGCCACAGGCCCCCGTCACATCCGAGCCTGGACACCACTACCCAGGACACCACTACCCAGGACACCCCTACCCGGGACACCACTACCCAGGACACCCCTACCCGGGACAGCACTACCCAGGAAGATGAAATACCGGACAGTGACTCAGAGTGGATGGGTGGAGACGAACCCCCACCCCAAAGTGCCATGGACTCAGAGTGGGACGAAGAGCACGACACAACGCCACTGCTGTCACCAACACCCTCCACCATCGCAGAAACACTCACCACGGTTGGGCACTTTAGTGATGAGGCGTCTGGTACACTCACTGGTGCGCACAACACAGCCGTCCCGGTACAGCAGGTGGAAGTAGGAGCAGCAGATGGACCGGGCGGTCGGAGGGCAGCCCAGGCCAAGCGAACATCTGCCGCCCAGATGGATCCCGGGTTCCTGCAGTTACCACACCCACACATAGATCCGATGCAACCACCGACCCGGAGACGAGCGAAGAGGGTGACGGGCGGCTTGCAGCGGCTGCGGTCGCAGGTGGAGGAGTCCACCCGCGTCCAGGAGCTGGGAGTGATGCCGGTCATGCGTGCCACCCAGGCTGACACCGCACGGGTGGCGTCCGCGGTGGAGGCAATGGGTGCGACGGTGTCAGACATGGGGAACGGTTTGCGAGGCCTGGGGCCTTCCGTGCAGGCGGCGTCTGTGGCCCAGGAAATGGCTGCCCTCTCACAGGAGGCCATGAGCCAGTGCCAGCGCCAGATGGCAGAGGCGCTCAACGCCATAGCCCAGTCTCTGCAGGCCATGGCCCAGTCTCAGCAGGCCATGGCCCAGTCTCTGCAGGCCATCGCTGAGGGCATCGGCGCCAGTGGCCATGTGCGAGCCGGCGTCGCACTGTCACAGACAGGGTTTGCCAACCCCCTGGGCTCCATGGCTGCAAACCTGCAGACCCCTGTCGATACCAGCACGGGCCTCCAGGACTGGCAGCACCAGATGTCGGGGGGGCGTCGGATGGCCAGTCCGTTCGCATCCCCCACCCATGTAGAGGCCTGGGGGCCATCGGGCACCCCGAGGGAGGAGGAGGTGGTGTGGTCCGTCACGGCTCCCCCTGTAGGGGAGGTCCCGGTACACCGCGACACCTCGGACTCCCCCCCTTCCGTCCCAGGTGCATCGGGTGGGCAACGGGCAGGACAGGCTGGCAGCTCGCCATCCCAGTCGCCCGGGCCGCAGCCTGGCCCATCTAGGCCAGGACGCCCCAGGAAACGGCCGCCAAAGGGATCCAGTGTCAGAGGGCAGGAATCACAGGAGTCCACCTCCAGTTCTGCTGTACCGTCTGGGGAACCACGTAGACGTAGTCAAAGGGCCCGTAAGGCCAAACAATTAGACACTGAGTAAGTTGGCACGGGTGCAGGGCACAGATGAGTTTTAGGGGCTAGGGCACATGCATGAACTCCTTTGGTTATTAAAGTCAATGTTACACCTACCGAAGCTGCCTTTGTGCTCTGTCCAAAGTGTGCGGGGGTGTCATGTACGTTGAGCGCAAGTGTGTGTGTGAGGGGTGGTCTTACCTCAGCCCCAGGTGAGTCTGCCCCCTTCCCCCTGGGCCGCCATCAACATCCCCCGGGCAGAGGACGGGACCGTGCGCTGCAGTGTCACAGCCGCATGCAGGGATGGTCCGGGTGGATGGTGGTACTGTGGCCATGGGTCAGACATAGTCCAACGATGTAGAGCCAGGAGCTCATCGCAGGGCGGGTTGTCATCATCCTCCATGGCCTGCGATAGACACGCGTCCACCCGCAACTGTGTGAGCCCGGCCCGTTGTGCCGCAGGTGGATCGGCAATGGGGGGGTGGTGGTGTGCATGCGGGTGGGGTGGGTGGGGTTGGGGAGGGGGGTGAGGGTGCTGGGTGGGTGGATGGGTGGGGGGTGTGGGTGGTCGGCTGTTGCCATGGTGTGCGGTCTGTGGCCATACTACCCGATTCCCACGCCCATCTAGTCAGTGAAGCGGGCGTCTATCAGTCTGTCCCGTGCCCGCTGGGCCAGCCGGTAACAGTGGACAGCCACCCGCCTGTGTCTACCCCGTCTGCCCTGACCATTGCCCCCATCCCCCTCATCTGGGGAGGACTGGGCCTCTTCCTGCTGCTCCTCCACTCCGCCCTCCTCTGCCTGCGGCACATCGCCCCTCTGCTGGGCTATGTTGTGCAGGACGCAGCACACCACAATGATGCGGCCGACCCTATCTGACCAATACTGGAGGGCGCCCTCAGAGAGGTCCAGGCACCTGAAACGCATCTTCAGCACACCAAAGCACCTCTCGATCACTCCCCTTGTCGCTACATGGGCATCATTGTAGCGGTTCTCCGCCTCATTGCGTGGCCTCCGTATAGGCGTCATCAGCCACGATCGCAATGGGTAGCCCTTGTCGCCCAGCAACCAGCCCCTCAGCCGGGGATGGCGTCCCTCGTACATGCCGGGGATGGATGACCGCGACAACACGAATGAGTCGTGTACACTGCCTGGGTGACGGGCGCAGACGTGCAGGATCATCATGCGGTGGTCGCAGACCACCTGTACGTTCATCGAATAGGTCCCCTTCCTATTAGTGAACACGGCCCTGCTATCTGCAGGTGGCCGCACGGCGACGTGCATCCCATCGATCGCGCCCTGGACCATGGGGAACCTGGCAACGGCAGAGAAGCCCACGGCCCGGGCATCTTGGCTGGCCCGGTCCACGGGGAAGCGGATGTAGCGGTGCGCCATGGCATATGGGGCATCTGTCACTGCCCGGATGCACCGGTGCACCGATGTCTGCGATATGCCGGACAGGTCCCCACTCGGTGCCTGGAATGACCCCGTTGCATAAAAGTTCAGGGCCACCGTAACCTTGACGGACACGGGGAGAGGGTGTCCCCCGCCAGTGCCACGCAGTGACAGGTGTGCCAGCAGGTGGCAGATGTGTGCCACGGTTTCCCGGCTCATCCGGAGTCTCCTCCTGCATTCCCGGTCCATGAGGTCCTGGTATGACTGCCGGGGCCGGTACACACGGGGCGCCCTCGGGTGCCTCCGTTACCGTGGGGCCGCGACGTCCTCCTCCCCCTCCTCGTCCTGTCGGTCAGGTGTCCCTCCAGCCTGGGCGGCTGCCGCCTGCCCCTCTGCGGCAGCCTGCGCCGCCTCTCTGGCACGCTCCTCCTCCTCCTCCTCATCCAGGGCAAAATAGACATGAGCGGCTGCCACCACGGCGGCCAACATCGCTGGATGATCTGAAAACATGACGGCCTGGTGGGGGGGAGGGGAACGACGACATGTCATCATTGCCCATATCCCCTCCTCCCCCCAGCCAGGTGGCATGGACCGCATGGGTCCAACTGTTGGAGGCTGGCACCTGGCCAGGTGGACCAACTCACTTGCCCTCCCATCCGCCTCCTCGGCACGGACCCCCCCCCCCCCAACCTCCACCCCAGCACGGACCCCCCCCAACCTCCACCCCGGCACGGACCCACCCCAACCTCCGCCCCAGCATGGACCCCCCCCCAACCCCCAACCTCCACCCCGGCACGGATCCACCCCAACCTCCACCCCGGCACGGACTCCCCCCCCAACCTCCACCCCAGTACGGACCCCCCCCAACCTCCACCCCGGCACGGACCCCCCCCCCCAACCTCCACCCCAGCACGGACCCCCCCCCCAACCTCCACCCCAGCACGGACCCCCCCCCCAAACCCCAACCTCCACCCCGGCACGGCACGGACCCCCCCCAACCTCCACCCCGGCACGGACCCCCCCAACCTCCACCCCAGCACGGACCACCCCCAACCTCCACCCCGGCACGGCACGGGCCCCCCCCAACCTCCACCCCAGCACGGACCCCCCCCCCCAACCTCCACCCCAGCACGGCACGGACCCCCCCCAACCTCCACCCCAGCACGGCCCCCCCCCCAACCCCCAACCTCCACCCCGGCACGGACCCCCCCCCCAACCTCCACCCCAGCACGGACCCCCCCCCAACCCCCAACCTCCACCCCGGCACGGCACGGACACCCCCCAACCTCCACCCCAGCACGGACCCCCCCACCAACCTCCACCCCGGCACGGACCCCCGCCCCAACCTCCACCCCAGCAAGGACCCCCCCCCAACCCCCAACCTCCACCCCGGCACGGACCCCCCCCCCAACCCCCAACGTCCACCCCGGCACGGACCCCCCCCAACCTCCACCCCAGCACGGACCCCCCCCCAACCCCCAACCTCCACCCCGGCACGGCACGGACACCCCCAACCTCCACCCCGGCACGGACCCCCCCCCAACCTCCACCCCAGCACGGACCTCCCCCCAACCTCCACCCCGGCACGGCACGGACCCCCCCCCACCTCCACCCCAGCACAGACCCCCCCCCCCCCAACCACCAACCTCCACCCCGGCACGGCACAGACACCCCCAACCTCCACCCCGGCACGGACCCCCCCCCAACCTCCACCCCAGCACGGACCTCCCCCCAACCTCCACCCCGGCACGGCACGGACCCCCCCCCACCTCCACCCCAGCACGGACCCCCCCCCAACCTCCACTCCAGCACGGACCTCCCCCCAACCTCCACCCCGGCACGGCACGGACCCCCCCCCACCTCCACCCCAGCACGGACCCACCCCCAACCCCCAACCTCCACCCCGACATGGCACGGACCCCCCCCAACCTCCACCCCAGCACGGACCCCCCCCCAACCTCCACCCCGGCACGGACCCCCCCCCAACCTCCACCCCAGCACGGACCCCCCCCCAACCCCCAACCTCCACCCCGGCATGGACCCCCCCCCAACCTCCACCCCGGCACGGACCACCCCCCAACCTCAACCCCAGCACGGACCCCCCCCCAACCCCGAACCTCCACCCCGGCACGGCACGGACCCCCCCCCAACCTCCACCCCAGCACAGACCCCCCCCCAACCCCCAACCTCCACCCTGGCACGGACCCCCCCCCCCAACCTCCACCCCGGCACGGACCCCCCCCAACCCCCAACCTCCACCCCGGCACGGACCCCCTCCCGGCACTCCCCCGGAGCCCAGCCTACTCTAACCACCCCCCCCCCGCCGCACACACACACACACAACCCAAGACACACCTCTCCTCACGCAATCAGACTGCGGCCACGCCATTGCCTGCCCAGAGCCAACCCCCCAGGCCGTCACTCACCTCCTCGCTGGTCGGCGTGACCCTGGAGCACCGGGTCACGCCGATGAAAAGGAGGTTTAATTCACGTCGACGTGAACGGTCATCACGTCGACGGGACTTCGGCCCATCCGGAAGGGAGAATATCGGCAGGCCGAAAATCGGCTGCAGACCCGTGACATTCTCCGCGGCAGCGGCGCCATTAACGCCCCGCCGACTTTTCTCCCTTCGGAGACTTCGGCAACCGGCGGGGGCGGGATTCACGGCGGCCAACGGCCATTCTCCGACCCTCTGGGGGGTCGGAGAATGACGCCCCAGGAATGCATTCTCCGAAGGGACGGAGAATCGGATGTCAGGGGAAATTGTAATGCTGACGCATGAATGAGGTCCACTATCTGTGCCGGTGGGCAATGTAAATCCATGTAAATGGGTCTCAATGACCCTTTTGCATCTATTTAGTTGGCCCGGTGTCCTATGCTTCAGTCTTCTGTGATTCTCCCATCCCAGTGGTCGGGAATCATGTGGGAATGGAATACTTGTGGACTCAGCAATCGTGAACCTCACGGTGAGGTCTACCATGCCAGGGCTACACTGGTAGAGACCATCTGAGGACCCCCCAACATTGCACTGCCTGCTCATGCCTCCTCTATTCTCCAGTAGACTCTCCCCTCCCATCCCCCATGCAACCCCCCTCCCGTAGGGACACATGTCCCTGGGGTGGTCCCCCTATCACAGGGGTCCCATATTACAGGGGTCTCTGGTGGGTTCCCTCTATTGCAGGAGTCTCGAGGGAGGCTGCAGTTGGGTCAACCCCATACCTGGCTATGGGGGAGGGCACCCAGGCAAACTAGGGGTGTGGGGGCTGTTGTGCGGTGGAGGGGGTCGGGATCGATTTACAGTGGGATGGCGTGGTTGGGGCCAATATGCGGTGCTGGGGTAGTATCTGGCCGCTGAACCTCGCTGTCGGCCGCCCACTCAAGATAGCAGCCGGATAGCGGAAATTCCTGGGAATCCCTTGTATTCAACACCATGCAGAAATTTGCAGGGCATGGAACATTGAATATGGAGAACATACGGTGGGATTCTCTGTTGCAGTGGCTATGTGCCAGTTTGAATGGAGAATCTGCTGGCGGTTTACATGAAAAAAATCAGCACTAGCACCGGTACCGGTGAGGGGCTAGCAGCGGTGAAATCCCGGCTCCAGCGCTCAAAATGGCCGGAGAATGGCCTGATCCCTGGCAGCGCATGAGCACGGCTGACGACCTTCAGCGGGTGCGCCGTACAACATGGCGCCGGCTGTGCGCGGACCTGAACTGCCAATCGCGACCACACAGGCCACCCGCTGGCCACCCCCCACCAGTCCCCCCAGCCCTCACAAAAGCCACGCCTGCCAGCGGCACGAACCCCGGCCGAGTGTGGCGCACTGGACACAGTCCGCAGCTGCCACGCCGGTTTCCCGACCGCTGAGACCACATGTGCCCCGCGCCGTCGGGAACTCGGCCCATCGGGGGCGGAGCATCGTGGGGTGCGAGCTGTTAACGCGGCAATGCCTTTGAAGTGGCATTCGACTCGATTACGCCATTTCCAACGGGGCGGAGCATGGCTGACCCCCGTCAAACCGCCGCCGGCCCCGATTTAGGCGCGGAGTTGATTCTCCATCTGATCGCCGATTACAATATCGGCGTCAGGCAAGGGAAAATCCCGCCCTAAGTGTTTGACACCGGGGTAGGGTTCGTGGTTTTCTATGACAGCAAAACGGGAGCCGCACCTGGACCGATTCAACAAATGTTGAGGACCTGGCACCGGCGTCACGTGGAACACAATCGATTCCAATGAGAGATGGTGCGGGATTCGCCGGATTCGCGATTGACACTCAAGAGACTGACAAGCTGCAGCTGCATATACACACTTCACTCCCCACACACACCATCCCAGCCAACAAGACAGCAGTGAGGAGAGCGGCACCCATTTTACGGACGCCGTGGGGAAGAGGCGGTGACCCTGTACGGGGTGAGGCTGCCAGCCGCCGCCGTTCACCGTGCCTGGGTGCAGGTGGCAGAGGCTCTCAGAGTCGTCAGCAACACTGTCCGGACCGGCCAGCAGTGAGAGAAGAAACTGCACGACCTCCTCAGGGCGGCCAGGGTGAGTAGGCAGCACAGTGCCCCTGGCACCAACCCCCGTCCCACACACCCGTAACCCAACCCCCTCCTCCCCGAGGGCAGCACAACCCATACCGGCTGTCATGGCCAGATGCCCTGGCCTCTGAAGCCACCAGCTACCCACCCCTTGGGAAGCATGCATCACCGGGCTGCCTAACACTGTGCATGTTCTGTTTCCCCCCTCCACCCAGAAGAAGGCTGCCCATAACCATCGGGATAGTGAGAAGACTGGAGGGGGTCCTCCAGACCTGCGGCCCCTCACAGCGGCAGAGAAGAGGGCCCTGGACGTGGTCAGCGACCTGAAGAAAGGTCAGTTGCTGACGTGGAGGTCGGCATTTGGCAGGAAAGTGAGACCCCTCTGAGTTGCGGTTCCCTGTGACACGTGTGTCACCACCCCCCCCAACACCACCCACACCTACCTCATCCCCAATACCACCTCACACGGCCCTCACTCCCATAACACCCCCACAACACCACCCCCACACCACACTCATACCACCCTCACCAACATCATCCCCACACCACCCTCATACCACCCTCACCCCCACCCTTGTACATCACCACTACCACCCCTACTGCCCCTCCCAAACGTACCACCCTCCTCACTCCCCAACACCTCCCTGGCCCGCGGTCTAATCATCCGTCTTTTGTCTGGCAGGAGCTGCTGGTGTCCCTGAACCATCACAGCCAGAGCCCAAGGTGTCGACCAGCGACGATGGCACCGACATGGACGGGAACCATCGTCCCGAAACACAGGACACCCTGGAGCTCGAGTCTGAGGATGACACTGATTTCCCATCACAGCTGTCTCCAAAACCCTTCACCATCCCAGAGACGCTCACCTTGGTTGGGCACTTTAGTGAAGAGGGACCTGAGGCACTATAATTTTAAAAAATAAATTTAGAGTTCCCAATAATTTTTGTTCTAATTAGGGAGAAAGTTAGCGTGGCCAATCCACCTACCCTGCACATCTTTGGGGTGTGGGGCTTGTAGCGCACAATGACTTACGAGAGAGACGAGTAGTGATGAAGTCGATGAGGCTTTATTAAGCGAGACTTGTCCCCAGCAGTTCAGCAACAGAATGGAGCGGCGGGGAGAAGCTCGGGTTCTTATACTCCGCCTTCAGGGCGGAGCCAGGAGTCAACAGCCAACCAGGACCCGGGATCTGTCAGCCAATAGCATCACGGCTTCACAGTCCCACATGACCCCTAATACATACCACCACAGGGCTGAGACCCATGCAGACACGTGGAGAATGTGCAAAGTCCACACGGACAGTGACCATGGGCTGGGATCGAACCTGGGTCCTCAGCGCCGTGAGGCAGCAGTGCTAACCACTGCGCCACTGTGCCGCCTCCTGGGGCACTACCGGGTGCGCACCACACATATGCTCCATTACAGCAGGTGGAGTTACGACCTCCCGAGGGGGCGGTTGGTCAGAGGGCGTGCCGACCCCACGGACTAGTTGCATCCAGACGGGTTTCAGGCTTCTGGATAGGACCATCCCATCGATTGTGGAGATGCAGTCGCAGAGCCAGGGACTACATATGGGGTTGTCGGCGAGCATCCAGTACCTGCAGGTGCAGGTGGAGGAGTCCCAACTGCCTGTCGGAGAAGGATGTGGTGCCGGCCATGCATGTCACTCAGGCCAACACCACACGGTGGAGGCCTTGAGGGCGAAGGTTTCGGCCATGGATTAGCTTGTTCAAAGCCTGGGCCCTCTGTGCAGGCAGCGGCTGAGGCCCAGGGCAAGGCTGCCCTCTCACAGGCAGCCATGTGCCAGAGCCACCTGGACATTGCAGTGGCGCTCCTCACTATGGCCCAGTCACAGTGGGACATGGCTGAGAGTGTCAGCGGCATTGCCCAGATGCTGGCCGACGTGGCATGGACAGAAAGGGAGTTGGCGCAGTCATTGACTGATATGGCACAACCCAGATGGTGGTGGCAGTCACAGCTTGATGTGGTGCAGTCCCAGGCGGAGTGGTCCACTCCCTGTGCTCCTTGGTAGCTAGCATACAGTCCCTGATCGAGACAGCAGTGGGCCTCCAGGACTGGCAGTGCCAGGTGGCGGGGGAGGGGGGGGTGCAGGTAGAGGGAGCCTCAGCGGTTGTTTCCGCTTGCACCCCCATTCCATGGTGTAGTCCGGGGGGCCATCGGCACCCTGAGGTGAGAGGAGATGTTGGGGCCCGCGCCGGTGACTCCCGCAACGGAGGTGCCGGAACACAGCAGCACCTCGGACTCTCCCCCTTCCTGTCCCTGGCACATTACAGGGGCAGAGGGCAGACCAGGATGGCAACACGGCACCTGGGACACCTGAGCAGCAGCTGGGCCCATCCAGGCCTGGTCGCCCCAGAAGACGGCCGCCAAAGGGGTCCCAGTTAACAAGGCGGGAATCACAGCAGGCCGCCTCCACTCCTGATGTACAGCCTGGGCATCCACCTAGGCGTGGATGGCCTTGGCTCAGTGGCTGCAGTTCAGCTAGGGCACACTGCACTGGTATCCAACCCCCATCCCCCACCCCCTCTCACCCTAGGGGTTCGTGGGCAACGTGTGATGGAATGTCAGCCCGTATTGCAGGGATCACCCAGGTGGGTGGTGGAAAGTGGTACCGTGGGTAGGAGTCAGACATTGTCAAATGATGCGGAGCACCAGAGCACATCGCAGAGCGGGTTGTCATCATCCTCCATCCCGTGGACCAGGACCACTGTTCCTGCCAACTCAGGGACCACACACCATAGTGTGGGAGGTATGTATCACGGGGGGGTTTGCGGGGGGCGGGGGAGGGGTGGGGGGTTGTGGTGTCTGCAATCCAAGCCATTTTCCAGCCCCAGTCGGTGAACCTGGAGGTGATCAAAGTGTCCTGTGCTCGTTGGCCTTGGCGCACATGTTGGGCGGCCTGCAATGCCTACCTAGGCTCTATGTCCTGCCTATCCTTGCCTCCCGCCGCATCCTCCTCGTTGGATGAGGGCTTGCGTTCATCCTCCTCCTCTATCATGACACCCCTCTGCTGCATGATGTTGTGAAGGACGCAGCAGGCCGCCACAATGCAGGCGACTCTCCCTGCGTCAGACTGGAGGGCCCCTCCAGAGAGTCCAGGCACCTGAACCGTATCTTCGGGATGTCGAAGCATGGCTTGATCACGCCCCTGGTTGCTGTATGGGCATTGTTGTAGCAGGTCTCCGCGTCGGTCTATGGCCTACGCGTAGGTGTCATCAGCCATGACAGCAGAGGATAACTCTGTCACCCAGGAGCCAAACCCCTAGCCGAGGGTGCACCTCAAAGAGGGCAGGAACCGTCGAGTGTGCCAGGATGAAGGCGTTGTGCACACTGCCTGGGTATTGGGTGCAAACGTGCATGATGCGCATCTGATGGTTACACACCAGCTGCACCTTCATCGAGTGGAACCCCTTTCAGTTGGTGAAAGTTGGTGCTCATAGGGCGACATATATCCCATCGACCAGCCCCTGGACCTGGGGCACCTCGGCAATGGTGGTGAAATCCACTGCCCGGGAATCCTGGTGGGCTTGGTCCACATTGAAATGGATGTATTGTATCGACTGGGCATATAGGGCCTCCATGATGGCACGGATGCACCTGTGATCCGAACTCGGAGATCTCGGTCAGGTCCCTGCTTGGCGCCTGGAAGGACCCCGCTGTGAAGAGGTTCAGGGCGACTGTCACCTTGTCGGCCACCGGGAGTTGGGGTCCTACAACATAGCCCAGCGGTGCCAGATGTGCCATGATCTGGCAGATATGTCGCACTGTCCCCCTGCTCAGCCGGAGCCTTCGACAGCATGCCTGGTCTGGCAGGTCCTTGAACAACAGGCGCTGCCGGTACACACAGGGCCTCATGCGGCCTGTTGGGCGTCCGGCTCTCCATCCTCAGTGACTGCCTCCTGTTCATCTCAGGCATGCTCCACTGCTTCAGCTCCAACTCGTACAGCCGCAGGCATCCCCCAGGGCTGCGGCGACTAGGAGGAAAGCCACCATTTCTGTTTGTGTTCCAATATCCATTGTCATCATGGGGTGACATGTTACCATGGTGCGCACCCCGTGCCCAACAGGTCCAACAGATTACACGGTGGTCCCGGTTCACACTGGCACTGCCCATGCCAGCGGTACACTCCGCGGCCCCCGTCCGGCACCCCTGTGTAGTGGCTACTGTGGGCGTGCCCTTGGTCAGGCCACGTGATGCCCCGCCTGCAGGTGGCAGCCGGTTGGGCGGAGGTGGTGGTTTGACGGAGTGTGTGGTGTGATGGGGTGGGGGCACCCAAACGGCTGGTGCCACTATGCAGGCCCACGGGCCATGGGGGATAATTAGTGGGCTGTTTAGCACAGGGCTAAATCACTGGCTTTGAAAGCAGTCCAAGGCAGGCCAACAGCAGGGTTCAATTCCCGTACCAGCCTCCCCGAACAGGCGCCGGAATGTGGCGACTAGGGGCTTTTCACAGTAACTTCATTTGAAGCCTACTTGTGACAATAAGCCATTTTCATTTCATTCAGTGGAGTGCACAGTAAGATGGCTGCCTTGCAGGTCACGGCAATGGCGGTCCGTGCCTGGACACCGCCAATGTCCTGTGGGGGGGGGGGGATCACCGCGGCCCGTCCCCCTGTCACCACCCTCTGGCACACCCACCTCAGCCAGCCCGGCTGGTGTCCCTCTCTCCCTCTCTCATCAGTCACGGAGCCTGTTTCTCGGTTTTTAAAAGCGGAAGAGAACTTCGCCATCTGGAACCCCCCCCAGTGGAGGTGGAGGATCGTGGAGGCCCCAGAGAACACCGGGTCAAGCCCGCTAATGATATGCAAATGCCGTTTACTGTACGTGTGGACTGGAACACATTGACGCCGCTGTCGAAGCACCGGAGAATTGCGATTTGCCGTGAAACCAGCCACGTTTTCGGCGTCTAAACCGATCCTTCACCCAATCGCAATTTTGGCGTCAGCCGATGAAGAATCCCGCCCTTAGTCTCCCAAATGGAGAACCCCACCCAATATTTTTATTCTGTATTCCCGTTGCCCATTTACATAGCTACTCTAGATCTTATAGTACTCTGATCACTGTTCCCTGGGTCTTGCCGTTGATTCACTTGACCCACTTCATTCTCCAGAACCAGATCCAACAATGCTTCCTTCGCCATTGGAGTGCAACCATACTGGTTAATAAAGTTCTCCTGAACATACTTCGGAAACCCTTCTCCCGTCCCACCTTTTACACTATTATCCCAAACTATATTAGGATAATTAAAGTTTCCCAATGTCTGTACTCATCTGGTTCATTAATAACCTTCAGGGAAGAATATTTGCTGCCCTTACTTGGTGCAGCCTACATGTGATTCCAGATCCACAGCAATGTGTTTCACTCTTAACTGTCTTCTGAAATAGCCTAATAAGTACATTTGTACAAGGTACTCAGTACATTTGTTGCCCATTTAAGAATGGGCAACAAATGCTTATCTTACCAATGATTCCCGCATCCCATGAAAATAAATTAAAAAAAAACCCTGCCACTCTCCTGCTTTATTTCCTGGCCTATCTCTCCTCAATACCTTTGGCTAAATTTTCTTGTTCCCAATCTAGACCAAAGTGAGACAGTGCCAGAAGAAATGGCAGGTGAGCAGGACAACCAGAACTCCCACCTCTGTTCTTGACCGTGGCCATTTTCACAAGGGCATGGGATGGAGTGGGCCCAAACCCTTGCCAGCTCTTATGATGGAGCCAATGAACAACATTGTGGGCTCATTGACAGCTCGGCCCCAGGTAAGTTTTTTTAATCCTCATGGAGGCGGCCGAACATTAGCAACTATTGAGTTTAACCAGCTGTGTGGAGGCAGGACAAGTTTAGAAAGCAAGAAAAATGTTTTTTGCCTCCTTTACAGTCATTGAATGCTATAGCATGAGTTGTATCTGTGTTCAGTAAGGTGAAGCATGATAGTTCTGTGATTGGAAGATGTAACTACGCTTTAAACAATAACGGGTGAGATTTTCCGTCTCTTACTGACGGTGGGATTTTCTGGTCCTACCCAAGTCGACCTCCCCATGACGGAGTCCCCAGTGGTTTCCCCAAAGGCCCATAGATTTTGGTGGGACAGGAAGATCCCACTGGCGGTCAGTGGCTCACCACATGAGGCATGGGCTGCTGGGGGACCAGACTGTTATTTCTGCCAACTGGCAAACTTTCAAGTCAGTGATAAATATTGTAAATGTGCAGAAGATTTTCAATGGATTAAACAATGGTCATCTAATAGATAGAAAGGTACAGTACATTTCACACGAGGTAGCCAAGTATGATAACCAAGTGTAAATGTTTTAATTTTTCCCATCGCTTTTATGTATTCAGTTTAGACATCTGTTGATGTAGCTGTCCTAAAGTTTGTTTGACTAGTATGTTTCTGTTCCAGCCGGGATTCCCAGAAGATCCCGGCTGCTTAGGTAGTCTTGAGATGGAGGTGGGATCCTGAAAGAGGAATCACTCCCTCTCCCAATCCCTGCTTCTGACTTGAAATCTGACTCCTTCTATCCAGTAATGTTTATTATCCCAGTCTTGGATCAGCACGGTAGCATAGGGCAGCATGGTAGCACAGTGGTTAGCATGATGGCCTCACAGCGGCAGGGTCCCAGGTTTGATTCCCGGCTTGGGTCACTGTCTGGGTGGAGTCTGCGCGTTCTCCCTGTCTCTGTCCGGGTTTCCTCCGGGTGCTCCGGTTTCCTCCCACAAATCCCGAAAGACGTGTTTGTTAGGTGAATTGGACATTCTGATTTCTCCCTCTGTGTCCCCGAACAGGCGTCGGAATGTGGCGACTAGGGGCTTTTCATGTAAGCCTACTTGTGACAATAAACATTATATTAAAAGAAATCTCTTGCCGTTATGAGCCAGGCATTCATTACCGCCAGACCATCATCTTTCCATGTTGAACCTGCAGGTCCCCAATCTTACTTAACATGCTTTGTTGCTTTACACAAATGCAGTGTAATCTTAAATTAGATCTTACTGCATTCTCTCTTAATTGGGTTCCACATAATACCTAACTATTCCTTATTCTAGTGCCACTTATCTCTCCCAATCCTTTGTGCACCTTATTTCCTCTTGCTAATGCTGTATCCTGATTCCCATCCCCTTACCAAATTAGTGTAAACCCTTCCTCACACCATGCGCAAACTGCCCACAAGATTTTCTTTTCTCTTTTAAACTAGGGCATTGGTTTAAACTACGAGCTAGGTAATTAAACAAGGGTGCAAGGGAATTTAGCAAATGTGAAAAATTGGTGAGTTAGAGGGTGATAAGAGGCTCTACTTGATATATCTATCAATCTATGAAACAAATAGGGTTAATACAGAACTGGGGATTAAGTTAAATATCTGAAGCATATGAAATTTAATAAATGAAACAGGGTTACTACCGAGATTAAAAACTATCAATAGACAATTGGGTGATATTTCAAAACTTGTAAATGTAATTATTTAAACTTAATAAAATACAGTGGAGGTAGCAGGGCATGTGATGTGTTGCAGATGTAGCTATGGTGCTGTTAGAGAGGGAGGTGCAGCACTCTGACCCTGAAGCTCCCTCCGTAACATTGGCTGTACCTGCACCATATGAACCGCAATGGTTCAAGAACGCAGCTCACCACCACCGTTTCAATGTTAGTTAGGGATGGCCAATAAGTGCCGGCCGAGCCAGCGATGTCCACATCCCGGGAATGAATCAAAAACGATTAAAACTGAAAATATTTAATTGATCATGGGAGGGGGGGATTTTCCGGCCATTCTCACCAGCAGGATTTTCCCGTCCTGCCGATGGCAAACGCCCGCCGCAGTTTTCTTGGCGACGGTAGTGGATTCAATGGGAAATCCCACTGACAGCGGTGGGACCAGAAGGCCTCGCCGCCAGCTAAAAAAAATGTGCAGAAAATCCCCCTCCATATATTTTGTAGTTAAACCCCAGTTGAAGGGACAGTGAGGTTTCGCTTTCTGTTGCAATTATGCTTTTTGCATAACAAGTAGCTTTCATAAAAGTCGATGCAAAAATGATAAAACAAACACATTAAATCAAAATTCAATGTATGGAAGTGGGTATTGTTCAAGTAGATTCAAAGAAGATACTTTCAGCCTTACAGTGCTGGTGAATGCAAATTTAAACGCTTACAAAGCATTCAGCCACAGAATAATCTTTAAAGGCTAATAAATTAGCTCTTAGACAGCCATACAAACTGCTACTGGATGTGAATGAGAATGTGCTGGTTAAAAAGGCCCGTTTTCAATCAAAGTCTGTTGAGAGAATAGTCGAATTTTCTAAAGAAGCATGTTGTGCCTGTTAACAAGTTAAAGAAAGACAATTTTCTTGATTTATGAACTTGCTATAGAAATCTTATAGTGTTGATTAGCAGGTGAATCATTCAGTGGAGAATGCACACAGTCCTCTGCCTTTACTGAAGAATTATTTATTGTGTCAGACAATAAATACAGCAAGTGTGCAATATAATACTGAAACGAAGAAATGTAAACACTCGATAGCACTAAGTTAAGAAAGTTATACTAAGATGAGTCCATTGGACAGCATGTAAAATACCTGCCCTTTACTGAGGAGTAAATTGAGCCAGGAGCGAAGACACCCGTCTCATGGTTGTTAAGTGTCCTGAGCAAAATAGCATTGGTCGGTATCAACTCAGTTCTCAGTAGACACCAATTCAAAGGTCAGAAAGAGATGTTATGGGAATGCAGATCATTCATTGATCAGAGAGTGCTTTTCTGAGGTTGAGATTGAGCAAACCTGTTGAGTTGTGTAGAGTTACCCCATGGTAACTTGAGGGTAAAGAAGGAAAATACATTGTATGCATCACTATTTCCTTCAACTTCATTAGCAAAATGTGCTTCACAAAAATACATTTTTTTAAACGTCAACGATTCTCACACGATAAATGGAATAAAGCCTCAACTATTCCATTACAAATACCAGTTTACCTTTTGGAAATACAATAACAACTTGCATCTATATCATGTATTTAACCTATTAAAACATCCCAAGGTGTTTCACAGGAGTGTTTTTAAATCAATATTTAACACTGAGTCATGTAAGGTGATATTATGGCTGATGGCCAAGTGTTTGGTCAAGTTAGTTAGCACTGGGACTATGGCGTTTAGGACCCGGTTCGAATCCCGGCTCTGGGTCACTGTCCGTGTGGAGTTTGCACATTCTCCTCGTGTCTGCGTGGTTTTCACCCCCACAACACAAAGATGTGCTGGTTAGGTGGATTGGCCATGTTAAATTGCCCCTTAATTGGGAAAAAAAAAAATTGGATACTCTAAATTTAAAAAAAAAAGTAGGTCGCATTTTCATTGAATCATAAAATGGTTGCAGCACAGACAGGCCATTTGGTCCATCATGTTTGTGCTGGCTCTCTGCAAGAGCAAGTCAGCTAAACCCAGCCACCTACACTTTCTCTGTAGCCCTGCATTTTTTTTCTTTTCAGCTGCTAAACGATTCCCTTTCAAAAGCTATGATTGAATCTGACTCCACCCACACTGTTAGGAAGTGCATTCTTCAGATCCCAATAACCAACGTGTAAAAAAGGTTTCTCCTTATGCCGTCAGTTGTTCTTTTGCCATTCGTCTAAAATATTGGTGTCCTCTCGATCTCGACCCTTCTGCCAATAGGAACAGTTTCTCCTATTTACTCTTTGTAGACCCTTCATGATTTTGAATACCTCTGTCAAGTCTCCTCTCAATCGTCACTTCCCAAAAGAAAACAACTCCAGCTTCTCCAATCTACGCATGCAACTGAGGTTCCTCATCCCTGGAGCCATTCTTGTAAATACTATCTGCACACTCTCTCATGCCTTCACATCACATGGGTACCAGAACTGGCCACAATGCTTCAACTGAGGCAGAGCCAGTGTATTACAAAAGGTTCATCATAACTTCCTTGCTTTTGTAGTATATGCCTCAATTTATAAAAATCAGAATCCCAATGGCCTATTTAAACACGTTCTCAACCTGTCCTGCCATCTTTTTTAAGTTTAGAGTATCCAATATTATTTTTCCAATTAGGGGGCAATTTAGCATGACCAATCCACCTCGTTTGCATATCTTTGGGTTGTGGGGGTGAGACCCACACAGACACGGGGAGAATGTGCAAACTCCACATGGACAGCGACCCAGAGCCGGGATCGAACCCGGATCCTCAGCACTGTGAGGCAGCAGTGCTAACCACTGCACCATTGTGCTGCCCTGTCCTGACATCTTCAACCATTTGTGCGTAGGTGTCTCTGGTCCTGCATCCACTTTGGAATTGTACCCTTTATATTACCTCTCCTTGTTCTAATGACTAAAATGTATCACCTCACAATTCTCTGCATTAAATTTCATCTGCCATGTGTTCACCTATTCTGCCACCTGTCGACATCCACTTGATGCTTATCTCCATTGTGCCCTGCACACGCAAGTATAAATTGTAATATGTATAAGGGAAAGCAGTGATCATAGTATCAATCCATGAGGAAACCCACTGCATACGCTTCCACCAGTCCCAAATCAACAGTCCCCAACTACTTACTGCTCCCTGTCACTGAGCCAAATTTGCATCCATGCCGGCACTGTCCCTTTATTCCATGGGCTTCAACTTTGCTGGCAAACCTTTTAGGGAATGTCTTAAAGGAGGAATGAGAGAGAGGCAGAGAAGTTTAGGGAAGATATTCCAGAGCTTGGGGGCTAGGCAGCTGAAGGCAAAGCCACCAATGGTCCAATTAAAATCAGGGGTGCTCAAGAGGCCAATGTTAAGGAGCACTGATATTTCAGAGGGTTGGGGGACATCACGCTGATATCTCAGAGGGTTGGAGGACATCACACTGATATTTCAGAGGGTTGGGGGACATCACGCTGATATCTCAGAGGATTGGAGGACATCACGCTGATATCTCTGAGGGGTGGAGGACATCACGCTGATATCTCAGAGGGTTGGAGGACATCACACTGATATCTCAGAGGGTTGGAGGACATCACACTGACATCTCAGAGGGTTGGAGGACATCACACTGATATGTCAGAGGGTTGGAGGACATCACACTGATATCTCAGAGGGTTGGAGGACATCACACTGATATCTCAGAGGGTTGGAGGACATCACACTGATATCTCAGAGGGTTGGAGGACATCACATTGATATCTCTGAGGGTTGGAGGACATCACACTGATAGCTCAGAGGGTTGGAGGACATCACACTGATATCTCTGTAGGGTTAGGGGACATCACGCTGATATCTCTGAGGGTTGGGGACATCACACTGATATCTCTGAGGGTTGGAGGATATCACGCTGATATCTCAGAGAGTTGGAGGACATCACACTGATATCTCAGAGGGTTGGATAACCTCATGCTGATATCTCTGAGAGTTGGAGGACATCACACTGATATCTCAGAGGGTTGGAGGACATCACGCTGATATCTCAGAGGGCTGGGGGATATCACACTGATATCTCAGAGGGTTGGAGGACATCACACTGATATCTCAGAGGGTTGGAGGACATCACGCTGATATCTCAGACGGTTGGAGGACATCATGCTGATATCTCAGAGAGTTGGAGGACATCACACTGATATCTCAGAGGGTTGGAGGACATCACGCTTATATCTCAGAGAGTTGGAGGACATCACACTGATATCTCAGAGGGCTGGAGGACATCATGCTGATATCTCAAAGAGTTGGAGGACATCACGCTGATATCTCAGAGGGTTGGAGGACATCACACTGTTATCTCAGAGAGTTGGAGGACATCACACTGATATCTCAGGGGGTTGGAGGACATCACATTGATATCTCAGAGGATTGGGGGACATCACACTGATATCTCAGAGAGTTGGAGGACATCACACTGATATGTCATAGGGTTGGAGGACATCACACTAATATGTCAGAGGGTTGGAGGACCTCACACTGATATCTCAGAGGGTTGGAGGACATCACACTGATATCTCAGAGAGTTGGAGGACATCACACTGATATCTCAGGGGGTTGGAGGACATCACATTGATATCTCAGAGGATTGGGGGACATCACACTGATATCTCAGAGAGTTGGAGGACATCACGCTGATATCTCAGAGGGCTGGGGGACATCACACTGATATCTCAGAGGGTTGGAGGACATCACACTGATATCTCAGAGGGTTGGAGGACATCACGCTGATATCTCAGAGTGTTGGAGGACATCACACTGATATCTCAGAGAGTTGGAGGACATCACGCTGATATCTCAGAGGGCTGGGGGACATCACACTGATATCTCAGAGGGTTGGAGGACATCACACTGATATCTCAGAGGGTTGGAGGACATCACGCTGATATCTCAGAGTGTTGGAGGATATCACACTGATATCTCAGACGGTTGGAGGACATCATGCTGATATCTCAGAGAGTTGGAGGACATCACACTGATATCTCAGAGGGCTGGAGGACATCATGCTGAAATCTCAAAGAGTTGGAGGACATCACGCTGATATCTCAAAGGGTTGGAGGACATCACACTGATATCTCAGAGAGTTGGAGGACATCACACTGATATCTCAGGGGGTTGGAGGACATCACATTGATATCTCAGAGGATTGGGGGACATCACACTGATATCTCAGAGAGTTGGAGGACATCACACTGATATGTCATAGGGTTGGAGGACATCACACTAATATGTCAGAGGGTTGGAGGACCTCACACTGATATCTCAGAGGGTTGGAGGACATCACACTGATATCTCAGAGAGTTGGAGGACATCACACTGATATCTCAGGGGGTTGGAGGACATCACATTGATATCTCAGAGGATTGGGGGACATCACACTGATATGTCATAGGGTTGGAGGACATCACACTGATATGTCATAGGGTTGGAGGACATCACACTGATATGTCAGAGGGTTGGAGGACCTCACACTGATATCTCAGAGGGTTGGAGGACATCACACTGATATCTCAGAGGGTTGGGGGACATCACACTGATATGTCAGAGGGTTGGAGGACATCACACTGATATGTCAGAGAGTTGGAGACCATTAAAAGGTGGAGAGGAGAGAGGCTATACAGTGATACGAAAACAAGGATGAGAAATATAAAATTGAGAACTTGGAAACTAGGAGCCAATGTTGGTTAGCAAGCACAGGGCGATGGACAAACCTGAGTTGGTGCAAGTAAGGAAATAGGCGCCAAACATTTGAGTGGACTTCAAGTCAATGGAGGCTAGAATGTGGGAGGCAGGCCAGGAATTGGTTTTAAGACAAAATTTAGTTGTTTTGTTTTGAGGTGTGGGCATCTCTGTTTTCAAGAGATCCTACAAGTCTGAAGAGTTGTCTTTTAACAGTTGTTTCCAGCAATGAAAGTTGGATCCAATATCAACAATGGGCATGAAAGAGTTTCCTCCAGCTAGATTACTAAAGAGATAAATCGACATATATTGTAGTGTCAAGATCACTAAGACTGGCATTAGTATATATAACACGATATGACAAGCACAAAAAGATGGCCTTACCAACGTTGAATCCCCACTAACAACATCTTGGGGGTTATTACTGGCAAAAACTGAACTGAACTAGTCATGTAAATACTGTGGTTATGAGGACAGGTCAGATGCTAGGAATCCTGTCGCATGTAAACTCACTTCCTAACCCCCCTAAAGCCTGTCCACCATCTATAAGGCACAAATCAGGAGTGTGATGGAATGCTCTCCACTTGCCTGGATGAGTGCAGCTCCAACAAAACTCAAGAAGCTCAACACCACCCAGGATAAAGCAGTTCACTTGATTGGTATCCCATCCGCAAACATGCACTCCCTCCGCCACCGATGTAAAGTGGAAGCAACATGGACCATCTACTAGATCCACTGCAGGAACTCACCAAGGCTCCTTAGACAGCGTCTTGTAAACTCACAACTACTACCATCTAGAAGGACAAGGACAGCAGAACCATGGGAACTCCGCCACCTGCAAGTTCCCCTCCAAGCTCCTCACCTTCTGACTTGGAAATATATTACCATTCCTTCAGAATTGCTGGGTCAAAATCGTGAAACTCCCCCCCCGCACCCCCCCCCCCCCCCCAACAACACCACTGTGGCACAGCACATGGACTGAAGCTGTTCAAGAAGGCAGCTCACCACCACCTTCTCAAGAGCAATTAGGGATGGGCAATAAATGCCGTCCTGGCCAGCGATGCCCACATCCCATGAAAGGATTTTTAAAAAAAATCCATGGTGCAGTTTTCAAGTGAAAAAAATAAAGCTACAGATACATTCAAAGTTGAACTGGTTGTATCTTGAAGGCTTACAAATATGCCTGAAGAAATGCAATTCTCTTGTGGCCTGCAGTATATTTTGGCATTCCAATCTATTTTTTATTGTACAACTCAAGGTACAGAATAGGAATGTAGGCTGTATGTATATTATGAATGCATTCACTTTCTAAATATAGCATGCCACTCTGTTTTTTTGGGTGAGCCACAGCATGCTATTTCTGTGACACCTGGGTGCCATGTCTGGTTATTTGCTGTAAGAGTTATATTCATATTTAACATTATGCTCAATTTTCAGTCTTGCCAGTTCCTGAGTGCATCACAAAGCTAGCTGGAGCCAGGCTACACTCCAGCATGCACTTCACGTTGCTTTCTGTGCTGCCATAATCCCTTCAATTCCTGATTCCAGATTTGATCCCTTCCCCGGCCACCCCCTCCCCTTGCATTCGGAAACCCAAAACTGATCTGATCTACTCACCAGATCATTCCCACACACATTCACTGCCACATGTGACCCAGAAGGCATCTATTGACCTCCACAGACCATCACCACTGAAAAGTACAATAGGTACCCTGCCTTGACTGATGCCTTATAGCCACCATACCAAAGTGCAGCCTGCAGCCACCAGTAACTTCATTCCCTCTCAGGCAATACGTAACTCCCAAGTAAAAGAACTGAAAAAAATAACGGAACAGAAAGGGAAAGAGAGCAAACGATTTGACAAATCACTGACGATGGCAAATATGAAACAATGGGGAAAACCTTGGACAGCTTGATGTTATTGTTTCGTTATGCTTAAGGATGGATAGAGGTGAGTGAAGGCTCTAGATTTTGTTCTGAAATAATGCATATTTAATTCCCTAAAAATAAGATTTTCCGTGGATTTTTTAAAACCCCAACCCTTTAACAACTTCCAATTCGATGCCTAACTACTTTATTAAAATAGCAGACGCAGCATTTTGAAATAGAAGGGTTAACTATTCATTAAATACAGCATATAGGACAAGTTCAACTCCCTTCCTATTACATGGTAATCCAATTTCGTAGACAGCCTCAACCCCACCTCACAAGCAGCTGCATTTAGGCTGAACTCCTGGCACTTTCGCAATATTACATGTGGTATCTGCTGAATAATTCCAGTTATCCCCAGCAATTCCTCACAGTGGGATCTTTTCTGGAATCTCAGACAGTACTTTTTTCCCAGCCAATTTTCTTCTCTAACAGAAACCTTTGTCACACAGACGAACTGTCAATTAGCGTCCTCTTTTTGTTGACAATGGGCTTTTTCTTTCAGCACTGTTTCTTATTGATACATAATTTAAGCTGCTTTATTGTTGCCATTTCCAAGGATCTTAAGGCAGTTGATTTGGTGCACAATTTGTAAACCTGTTTACAAGTTATCAACCAAGCGCTTGCTGTATCTTCATTATGTCTCTGTAATCTCATTTGCCAACAATGCTTGTAATCATTTCAAATGTTACTTTCAAAAATCTTCTTGAAACTTCACCCTTCTTTCGATGAGCCAACAACTTAATTATCATTGTATTGTGCCACTACCAGTATGGTGGAAGCAAATTAGGTGGACCTTGGTAGTTTCTCATGTAGTAATTATATTATGCTGTTTCATTTCTCCTGGCATTTGTAATCTGCCTTGAGCAGAGATTTAGGGCGCAATTCACCCAACAAATGACTAAGGGCGCGATTCTCTGGCTTTGTTGCGCCCTCGCTCGATCAAGAAGAAATCTAGGCACAGGTGAAATCGGGATCTCGCCGCAGCGTGGCAAGAAACCAGTTATCACCACTTAAGCCCTTTTTCCATATAATTAATGGGAGCCACCCCATATCCAACGGCCTCCTGTCATTCAGAGGCCTCCCCAGTAAGTGGTCACGCTGGTGCTGATTAGTACTCCATTTTAAAAATGTGAACCTGGTGGATGGGCTGTTGTGGGGAGCCAAGGAGGTGAGCAGCCATCTTTGCTCACAGGCAATGAGCCTGGGGGCACTGGGAATGCTGCCCCTGTGCTCGGGGGTGGGGTGAGGGTGGGGGTGGGCATCCGGGGGGGGGTGCGGCCCTGTTTTGGGGATGGGCCACCATGGGGGGCTGGGGGTATCGGGGCTGGCGGGGGTCCTCCGGTGTGGTGAGGGTGCGGGCGGGTGCGCAATGCGAACCCCTGTACCGTGTGTTCCCGTACCGGGGGGGAAACACTAGCCCCTGCCTGTCTGCCCCACCGACCAACCACAACTCTCACTGACCGCGTAGGCCTCTGGCCTTGCGGCACATAGGGAATTGGCAATCGTGGTTAAGTGGAGCACTTCAAACATCCCAAGTGGATCCCCGAGGGTGGGCGGGCCATGTAGCATGTGGGAGTCATTGCTTAGCACCCCAATCACACCTTGATGCCTGGACACTGTGATTGATACAACAGCCGCAACAACCAATTTCCAAATACCTAGGGGATGGGGCCCCAGCCCCGGTCACAAATGCGCTGCTGGGTGTGCATGGGCAGAGTGTGTTGGGTGGGGGGAGGGGGTCATGTCTTGGGGGATGGGGCATGGGATTGGTGGTCGGCCCCCATCCCGGAACAAAGAGCCAGAGGCTTCTTACTGGTTGTGGTGAGGATATTTTAATGTTCCTTGTCCACACCAGTGCTCCACGGCCCCAATGGTGCCACTCCGCTATCCCCACCCTCCCTCCCTCACCCCCCAAACCCCCCCCCAAAGCCCCCCCCCCCAAAGTACACTCCACCCCTTACCCCCCTTCCTACCCTTGCCCTCCCCAGTGCCCTCAGTGATCCTCAATGTGCTTTGCCTCCCTAGATGTGACTCCAGAATGCACATCAGAGGTGGAGGCAGCCAGCTGCTTACCACATCCCATGGCCTTCAGTGCCTCTGGCGGGCGGCCTCTGGGGGCTCTGAGGCTGAAGGGCCCTGGGGCACTTGATGGCGCAACACTGTTCCGGTTGCTGGCTGTGAGACACGGCCTCATCAGAAGGGTAGAACTCGGGGGAGCTGGTGGCCACTGTTGACCGTCCATAGTACGAGTCCGGGTTACCACCCTCCTCCTGGTCGGTGCCCATAGGGATGGAGCGGCAGCTGGATTGAACCCTGGCTGCCCCTGCGTCATCTGGCTGTGCCAGCCCTGGCAGCTCCCCATTGTCTGCACCCTGGTATCGGCGCCCTCGGCGATGCTCCTCAGTGACTGGGACATGCTCTGCAATGCCTCGGCAATGTCCACCTGCGACTGGAACAAGCCCATCTCGACCATTCCCATCTGAGAGTGGGACATGTCCTGCAGCACCTCATCAAGGTCAGCCTGGTACTGGATCACACCTCGACCACCATCACTTATGCTGCCGATGCCGTGCACCAGGCTGTTCACTGTTGTCGCCACCCTAGCAGTGCTGGCCTCGCTGCCATGCATTGCTGTCGACATCTACCTCCCCAGGGGATACAGGACAAGGTAGTTTCGAAAACGGAAGAGGGGGGAGGGGAAGGTCTCGGAAATTTATAAAGAGCTCATGGAGTGGGAGGGAACCCAGAGAGGGGAGGTAAAGCAAAAGTGGGAGGAAGAGTTGGGCAAGGAACTAGAGGCGGGCCTGTGGGAGGATGCCCTGAGTAGAGTCAACACGTCCTCGTCGTGTGCCAGGCTCAGCCTGGTACAATTTAAGGTGGTCTACTGGGCCGATATAACTGTGGCCCTTATGAGCAGGTTCTTTGAAGGAGTGGAGGACAGGTGTGGGCGGTGTGCGGGAGGGCCTGCAAACCATGTTCACATGTTTTGGGCATGTCCAAAGTTTAGGGGATTCTGGCAAGGATTTGCTGATGTCATGTCCACGATATTAAAGACAAGAGGTGGCGATTTGTGGAGTGTACCCGGGAGTCCAGGGGGCAAGAGAGGCTGACGTTTTGGCCTTTGCCTCCTTGGTAGCCTGGAGACGTATCTTATGGCGTGGAGGGACTCGGAGCCCCTGAAATCGAGGGTATGGGTTAGTGGCATGGCTGGGTTTCTCAGGCTTGAGAAGATTAAGTTCGCCCTGAAAGGACCAGTGTTAGGGTTTGTTCGGAGGTGACAGCCATTTATCTACTTCTCTGGAGAAAACTAAACTGTCAGCAGATACAATAACGGGGTGGGGGTTATGGAGGGAGAGGGGGTAGTGGGAGATAGTTTAGGCGGAATCAGTGAGTGGAGGAGGGGGGCTGGGGAACTGTGTGTTACCCATGTTGGCTGGGTATGGTTGTTGGTTGGGGGTGATGTTACTTGCTGTGTCCTGTTTGCATTTGAAATTGTTGTTTAAAAATTACAAATGCCTTCATAAAATCTGTTTTTTTTTAAATGGATGCGAGGCGGGGCACCCTCTTCCTCCAAGGGGGTTGATGATCCAGCAGCAGGGTTTGCATTGCTGCCTGGGAGACAGTGCAGCTGCGGTGTGTGTCAGCAGCATGACCAGGAGGACTATCATCCACTGTAGAAAAAGGAAGGACCTTCTACAAGCTGCAAGGGTAAGTTACCACCTCTCTCCTGACATCATCCCGCCTACCACCCTTCAATCCCCCCCCATCCCCCCCACCATCCACTGGCTGACACCTCACATCCTCCCAACATCCAAACTCCATGCTCAGCACCCCCTGGCACACACCATTACAACTCCTTCATGTCCAGGTGCAGTGCCCACACATGCCAACTGCTATAAACCTCCCTGGCCCATCAATGCCCTCTCTTTGTGCCTGCAGGAGAAGATAGCTCATAGTAAGAGAGAAAGGGTGACGATGGGGGCAGAACCCTAGAGATCCGAATCCTCACCTTCAATGAGGAAAGGGCGTTAGAGATTGCGAGGTTTCCCCCGGAGAGAGGAGTGATCGACAGTGGGGTTGGCCTGCGCCAGAGAGGTGAGGATCCACTGCCCTTCACCCAGATGACTTGTGTCAAGTGAGTTGTTGATGTTCCAGACAATAATCCTTCCCTTTCACTAACCACGGGCGTGATTCTCCGATCCCCTGCCGGGTCGGAGAATCGCCGGGGGGGGGGCGGCGTGAATCCCGCCCCCGCCGGCTGCCGAATTCTCCAGTGCTGGGGATTTGGCGGGGGCGGGAATCGCACCGCGCCGGTCGGCAGCCGCTGGCAGTGCCCCCCCCCCCGACGATTCTCCGGCCCGCGATGGGCTGAGTGGCCGCCTGTTTTCAGCCGGCCCCGCTGGCATACATTAGAGTAGGTCCTTACCGGCGGGACCTGGCTGCGTGGGCGGCCTCCGGGGTCGTCGGGGGGGGCGGGGGGGGACACGGGGCCCACCGATCCGCGGGCGGGCCTGTGCCGTGGGGGCACTCTATTCCTCCGCGTCGGCTGCTGTGGACCTCCGCCATGGCCGACGTGAAGATGAACCCCCCTGCACAAGCAATGAGATGATGCCAGCACACGCTGGCGCTCCTCCGCATGCGCCAACTCGCGCCGGCCGGCGGAGGACCGTCGGTTCAGGTTGGGGTGGCGCCAAGCCCCTTCCCCACCGTCTGGCGTGGTGCAAACCACTCCGGGGCCGGCCTAGCCCCTGAAGGTGTGGAGGATTCCGCAGCTTTGGGGCAGCACGATGCCGCAGTGGTTCACGCCACTCCTCGGCGCCGGGCCCACCCCCGCCCCGCCGGGTAGGGGAGAATCCCGCCTCACATGTCCACGTCTTGCAAGATCACCATCTGATGAGGCCGGAGCCATCCCCCCCCCCCCTCCCCCCCCGCCACCCAAGAGAATACCTCAGAGGAGAGTCTTGAGGAGAACACTGGCGATGCATCACAGCTATTACCCGCACCTTCCACCAACACAGAGACACACATCTAGGTGGGCGACATTATAATAATAATAATCTTTATTGTTGCAAGTAGGCTTACATTACCACTGCAATGAAGTCACTGTGCAAATCCCCTAGTCTTCACATTCCTGCGCCTGTTCGGGTTCACAGACGGAGAATTCAGAATGTGCAATTCACCAAACAAGCACGTCTTTCGGGACTTGTGGCAGGAAATTGGAGCACCCGGAGGAAACCCACGCAGACACGGGGAGAACGTGCAGACTCTGCACAGACAGTGACCCAAGCTGGGAATCAAACCTGGGACCCTGGCACTGTGAAGCAACAGTGTTAACCACTGTGCTAATTAGTGAACAGGCACCACTTCCGCCGACGCGGAATACCACGAGCCCGGTGGTGGCGGCGACACTGAGGATTTGGGGGCAGAGGAGACGGCATAGGGGGGAGGTAGAGGCCTCAGTCTGGGCTCCGATACAGGACAACCATAGTTCATTTCAGGTAGGATAGATGGTGGGTTCCTAAGCTGGCACGGGCCGGGAATTAAAAGGATGGGGGATTTATTCATCGATGGGAATTTTGCCAGTCTGAGGGCGCTGGAAGAGAAATTTGGGTTACCTCCGGGAAATGCCTTTAGGTACATGCAGGTTCGGGCTTTCGTGAGAAAGCAGGTGGGGGAATTCCCGCTGCTGCCTGCCCGGAGGATACAGGACAGGGTGGTTTTGGCGTGTTGGTCGGGGAGGGTAAGTTATCGGAGATATACCAGGAGCTGCAGGAGGTGGAGAAAGCCTCGGTGGAGGAGCTGAAGGGCAAGTGGGAGGAGGAGCTGGCTGAGGAGCTGGATGAGCCTGTGGGCTGATGCCCTGGGCAGGGTTAATTCCTCCTCACCTTGCGCCAGGCTCAGTCTGATCCAGTTTAAAGTAGTGCACCGGGCGCATATGACAGGGGCGAGGATGAGTAGGTTTTTTGGGGTGGAGGACAGGTGTGTGAGGTGTTCGGGGAGCCCAGCAAACCACGCCCATTTGTTTTGGGCATGCCCGGCACTTATGGAATTTTGGAAGGGCTTCGCAAAGGCTATGTCCAAGGTCTTGGATACTCAGGTAAAACTGAGCTGGGGGCAGCGATATTTGGGGTATCGGACGATCCGGGAGTGCAGGAGTCGAAAGAGGCTGGAGTTCTGGCCTTTGCCTCCTTGGTAGCCCGGAGAAGGCTCTTGTTAATGTGGAGGGACGCGAAGCCCCCAAGTGTAGAGGCTTGGGTCAACGACATGGCAGGGTTTCTTAGGCTGGAGAAGATAAAGTGTGCCTTGCGAGGGTCCTTGCAGGGGTTCTCCGGGCGGTGGCAACCGTTTCTTGACTTTCTCGTGGAACATTAGGTGGAGGTCAGCAGCAGCAGCAGCAACCCGGGGGGGGGGGGGGCTGATTTCCTTTCCTTTTTGTAAGGGGCGCATGCCCCATTTTGCTTTGAGATGGGTGTTAAATTGTTAATCGTTTAGAGGGTTAAGTTGTTTTGTTTTGTTGGCATATTGCCCTGTTTTCTTTGTATTATTTTCCTTTTTGAAGTGTTTTGTAAAAACTATTGAAAAACCTTGGCTAAAAACATTTAAAAAAAACATTAGTGGACTGGCTTCTGGGGCACTAACTGGTGAGCACCACACAGTTGCTGATGCACATCAGGTGGAGGCGGGAACATCTGGGGAGACAACAGTTGGCGGTCTACTGGATCCCAGGACTCAGCTGGGTCCCAGCCAGACGCTGAGTCTCTGGTCAATGTTCTCCTAGAGCTGCTGCAGATAATGGGCCACAGCTGTGGCATAGAGGAGGGGGTGTCAGCGAATTCCAGTGACTGCGAGGCTCGTTGGAGGAGTCTCAAAGCCTTCAGGTGCAGGAGATGGTGGCAGCATTACGTGGCACCAAGGCCAACATTGCTAGGGTGGTGACCGCACTGGAAAACCTGGAGCACGATGTCCGAGCCATGAGTGGTGGTGTACAAGGTGTTTCTCAGTCTGTGATGACCGTGGCTGAGAGCTTCGACATCATCCCCCAGTCGATGAGTGACATGTCCCAGACACAGGTGGACATTGCCGAAGCATTCCAGAGCGTGGCCCAGTCACTGAGCACCATTGCTGAGGGCATCTACATCATAGTGCAGACAACACCTCCAGGACTGGCAGTGTCGGATGGAGCTCACGCCAGCTGCCCCTACATCCTATGGTGTCACGCAGGCCACCACAAGCACCCTCAGGGAGGAAGATGCACTGGAGCCCGTACCTGGGCCTTCCACCAAGGAGATTTACGCGGTCTCCAGATCTTATGAATCCCCCACTCCTGACACCGGCTCATCTCAAGGGCAGTGGGCAGAACAGGGTTGTAGGGTGACGCCTGTGCCACTGGTAAATCAGCTGGGGTCTGCTGGCTCCAGGCCCTCCAGAGGTCAACTACCATGAGCATCAAAGGCCGCAGGGTGTAGAAGGCAGCAGGCTGCCTCCACCTCTGATGTGCATCCTAGGGATACACCTCGATGTAGCATTAGACCACGAAGCTCAAGAAGAGTGAGGAGCACTGAGTGGGCACTGGTGAGGTCACTGTCCATAGTTAGGGCAAATGGAAATCTGTCACATTAAAATGTTCACTATTGAAACACCTCACACCTGATACATGTGAAGCCTTTGTCACTATAATTTTCACAGCGGGCCTGCCCACACCCCCCTCCTGCCCTCCTCCCCACCCCTCTCGGCACAGTGGTCCAAGATCAAAACTCCCCCACTATGTAGACTCCGTCATGAGGATGGGTGTGAGCGCGCTGTCAGCAGAAAGACAGGAGTCAGACTTCATCAGATCCTGAGGAGCACGAGAGCTTTCCTCACAGCGAGTGACCATCACCCTCCTGCCTTGTATAGTGAGCCGCTGACAGTGCCAACACAGGCCCAGCATCATGGAGTGATGGTACATAATCCTTGGAGGAGGAACAGGGATGTCGGGGAGGAGGTGGTGTGATGTGTGGGGTGTAGGGGCTGGGGTAGATCTGACGGACACACAGCGTCGTACCATGAGAAATTAGAGATCACGAGGAACTTCCTGATTCTCTTGCATGTAGGACCCTTGTCACCTCCTGTCCTCCATCCTTCTGCTCCTCCCCGGTATCATCCTCCAGTCCCTCTTGGTCTTGGTCCTCCTCCTCCTTAGATCAGGCCGCATATCCCTCCTCATCCAGCATGTTGCCCAGTTGCTATGCCAGATTGTGGAGGGCACAGCAGACCACCACAAAGCAGGAGGCCCTCTGGGGGCTGCACTGTATAGCCCTGCCAGAGTGGTCCAGGCAGCTGAACCACATTTTCAGCAGCCTGATGCACTTCTCAGTGACAGCACTGGTGCCAGTGTGGGCCTCGTTATATCAGGTTTCCCGCCTCAGTCTCAGGCCCTCGCACTGGTATCATCAGCCATGACCTCAGCGTATGTCCTTTGTCCCCCATGAGCCAACACATCTTCCTGAGATGGTCCTCGAAGACACCGAGGATCTCAGACTGCCCCAGAATGTAGCTGTCATGCACATTCCCGGGGTAACGTCCCAACACATGCTTGATCTTCAGATGGTGGTCGCTCACGATCTGAACATTCAGTGAGTGGAACACCTTCCTGTCAATATAGGACAGTCTCTGATGCCCGGGTGCACGCAGGGTGGCATGCATGCCATTGATGGCCCCCTGGACATGGAAACATCCTGGCGATGGCAGAAAATCCAGCAGCTTGGGCAACTTGGTGGGCCTGGCCCAGACATATGGAACATCCGTCACTTTCCAGATGCACCTGTGAGCTGAAGATTGGGAAATGTGACCCAGGTCCCTGTTCAAGCTCTGGAATGACCCAGTGACATAGAGATTTAATGCTGCAGTTGCCTTCACAGCCACCAGGAGTGGGTGTCCTTCTCCTCCACAGGGTGCCATGTGCGTGAGGACGTGGCACAGGTGCCGCCCTGTCTCTCTGTCGAGACCCAATCTTATGTGGCATATATTGTCGATCAGCTCATTGAATGACTTTCAACTCCTGTACACCCTGACACGTTGTTGGCCTCCCGTTCTGGGCCCTCCTCAGCCTGATGGGCAGCTGGGTCTTCAGGGCGTGCAGGGGCCGCCTGCACATGTGGTACCACCTCCAGCCTGCGTTGGCCTCACTGCCTTCTTTGGTATTTGCCCTCATCGACTGCGACGAGCTGAACAAGAGCAACCTCCGTGGGATTAACACCAACATTCATTTTTTGCACCTGGAAGGAATTGGAGAAGGCGAGAAACTGACAGTCAATTAGGTCATCCATCCCGGGATACTCAAATTCCCGAGCCTCCCCCACCCTTATCATAACTGGCCCACCTTCTCTCGGAGTGCCATCCGGCACTCAGTTGTGGACAACTGTCCTCCGCTCATCCACACACTTACCCTTTGACTGCGAGAGAGTCCTCATTGGCGAAGCCCGGCTCTTTAGTGTTTGATTGTTGGCAGCTACCTCTATGGTCCTGATGCTCCTAGAGTTCAGGCACACTCAGGCTTCAAAGGTTGCAGGACATCCAGTCCACTTATCATCCTCTCAGACATGGCACCTGTTCCTACAAGGAGGCACTTGAGTGTTCAGGCACATGAAGTGCTTTCATAATTAACAAGGCTAATCCCTCCTTTGAAATAGCCTTCAACTGTGAAGGGAGTGAAACTGACTTTCAGGAAAGAAGACGCAGCAGGGCTCTGTCCTGGGAGGGTTTGGTAGGACAGACTGGAGCTGTTATGGGTCTCCACAATATTTAAAGATGGCTTGAAGGACTCACGGACGCAAACCATCACCCCACCCCATCCCCGGTCCAGGGGCGACCACCGACTTCACCCCCCTCCAGCTCCTCTGAACAACCCCAGCTGCCCTGAAGGACCCCCCCCCCCCCGCCCCCCCCTGCCAGAGCATTGGGGCAGCAGCTCCGGTGCTTTGAGTTGCATGCCTGTGAATGGGGAGGGCTACTCACCTCCTCACTTCCCTCTCAGTGTCCCCTGCGCCAGGTCCTGTTTTTATACAGGAGTACGAAACAAAGTCTGTGTGATTTCTTGCTGGGAGGTTTGGTGACTCCCGGGAGGCCACTGCATTTGGCTTAAATCTCGCTAATGAGATTGAAATGAATGCAAATTAGGCTTAATGAGCTTCTCGATATTATTGGGCGCGATCCAGATCTTGTTGTGGGGTGTGGGCCGGCTGAATGGCAAAGCGATTTGCACACGACGCAAATCCCGTTTTTGGCTTTTCCTGCTATTCACCCGGCACAACAAGATCGGCGCCGGATGCAACATATTGGGAACATCGTGCCTTTAGACTCTGCTTGTGGGTCACTTGTAAAATGGTGCATCAGAAATTTCAGTTCATTGGTGTCATAGAAAGAGAAGTTCACACACACACACACATATCTTGTTAAATATCTATGTTGACAAAGGAATTTGTGGAAGAGCAACTCCAGCCAATTTATTAGGAACATCCATCTGTTCCTCCTCCCCTTTAATTTTTTGGGGGGCTATTCCTAAATTGAAGGTACTCTTACAAAATTATATAACTCAGCCAGAAACACCCTGGACTGGACTGACATACAATCTAAACTGATACAATTATCGCCACTGTCTCCAGATCTGCCAGTTGCTCAATGCTTTTAATAGCAGTTGGAACAAATTTGCATCCCCTACCCACCAACCCGATGGTATTCCTATTTTACACAAGATGCATCGCTTCATAATTAATTAGGGTGTAAATGTACAGGCATCCCACCAGCCACCCGACGCCTGGGCCTATGGTGGGCTTGGCGCTTCTACACATTGGTGCATAAAAATTCAATTTTTGTGCAGAAGAACTGGCCAAATAGGGAGCTGAAATTTTGCATCATTATCTGGGTAATGGAGTCAGGTTCAGGACTACACCAACTGATTTGAGATCATTCTTTCGAGCTATAAGAGCACAACTGGGTGAATCGCCTAAAGAAAGTGGTTTGCAAAGCAAACTGTGACAGCAGGAATTTAGTGAGAGTGGAAATTTGGTGCAGGGGGAAGGAAGTGTTAAGTGTTTTGACTGGGGACAACAGTAAAATAATTAACTACATCAAAGGGCTAAATTTAAAATTGACCAAAGGGAGGATACTAACGCTAAAAGGATCTGAAGTGCAATAAATTAAAATCTGATACACAGAATTAATAAACAGGTGGTAAGGGGATACAAAAATAAATGGCAAAATTCTCCACCTTGTGCCACCAGTAGCGGAGTTATCGATGAGGCGTTGTTGAATCCAGCACTGTGAAGGAAACAGGATTGGCGCCGGGCCAATGTACTGGCCCCCCCGCTGGCGTCAGGATCGAGGTTAACGGCCTGCAGCAGCGGACCGGGCAATATATTCTCCGGGCGCACATGATTCTCCGGTCCTCTGGGCCGGGAATCATGTGGGTGAGAATCACTACTGGTCCAGACAAACGTGGCCCTGACACGTGGACCTTGCGGTGGGCCATGGGGATAATTCTTTAAGGGAGTAGCCCCCAAATTCCATCCGATGACTACCCTCTGCCCCACAACGCAAGACCTGCCCATTCCACTCCCACCGAAACTCCCACCACTTCAAGAGACCCCCTAAATAAAGAGACCCCCTACAGAACCACCGGAAAAGTAGCCTCTGGCAGGAAGCCCACCCGAAGAGAAACCTGGTCGCGAAGCCCCCCAGAAGAGTGACCCCCTGTCAGGAAGCTCCCAATAAGAGAGGCCCCCTGTCAGGAAACCCCCAGAAGAGAGGCCCTCTGTCACGAAGCCCCCCAGAAGAGTGACCCCCTGTCAGGAAGACCCCAGAAGAGAGGCCCTATGTCAGGAAGACCCCAGAAGAGAGGCCCTCTGTCAGGAAGACCCTCCCCCCCAGAAGAGAGGCCCCCTATCTGGAAGTTGGAGAGCAGTCTAGACAGAGGCAGTGAAAAAGAATACTGCTTTACCATGCATCTGGGCAATGCAGCTGCTAGTTCAGGCATAGGAAGCAGCACCTGTCATCCTGGAAAGAGAAAACTAGTCAGCTGGGTTTAATTCCCCTTAGACTTTTGATCTGCAAGACTTTCATCATTTCTCTTTGATGTTGATTTTATGAGGTTGTGATTGACAGCTTCCACACAGCCCAACTGTCAGCATTGTTCCATCCATCTTCCTTCATGGGTGAGTAACTGAAGTACTCTAACCGCAATGTGTATAAACATTAGGCTGTGATTAACAGCTCCTGGACCACTTCAAACAGAGTTAAGTGCTGTCAATTTCTAGCTGACAACTTCAAAATCACTCAACTGTGAAAGGGGGCTTGCTGACAGGGGGTCTCCTTTCTGAGGGATCTGTGGGGGGTCTCTTTATTTAGGGGGTATCTTTATTTAGGAGGTCTCTGGGGGGGGGGTCTCTTCATGTAGGGGGTCTCTAGGGGTCCCTTTATTTAGAGGCCTCTGGGGGTCCTCTTTATTTAAAGGGTTTCTGGGGGATCTCTTTATTTTGGTGGTCTCTGGCAAAGGGCCTCTTTATTTAGGGGGCTCGTGGTGGGTGTCCAGCCATGGAACTTCATTATCGGGTTGCCCGCTCAAAATGGCAGCCTGATAGTGGGATTCCTTCAGGAACCCCTCACAATCCTTGCCATGCATAAACTTGGATGCTGAGGGATTAGGAATTTCTTCCTGATTTGGCACAGCCAAATCAGCCCCGGTCGCAGAACTTAATGTCCTTGTGGTGAATGTATAATTACTGATAATTCACCAGTGCACTGTGTTATGTTATTAACCGTGTGGGCTCTACCTATGGGCCATTGTGTGGCTTCACCCACAGGGGATATGTTGGGGCATGTACGGGCTCCGCCCATGGCTCCACCCCCTTTACAGGAAGTATAAGAGCTGTTGACCTGCGGGGCCGCCTTCAGTGTTGTACCGGTCACAGGCAGGCTCAGTTCTAAGCTGATTAAAACCACGGTTTACTTCTCCACGTGTCTTCGAGTGAATTGATGGTCGCATCAATTTATTCAGCTTAATATACTACTGTGGAATCAGCCGTCAAACCTGACAGACTGGAACTCGATCCACAGGCCGCGGAGGCGGAATACATTTTTTCACATTGGCTTCGATGCTTCAAGGCCTATCTCACTGCATCGTCTACGCCATCCGTCACTGATGAACAGAAGCTGAGCCTCCTCCACGCACGGGTGAGCCATCGCATTTCTGTCTCGCTCGACGAAGCCGCTTCCTACACAGAGGCCCTCGCACTACTCGAACGCCTCTATGTGCGGCCTGTGAACGAGGTATACGCGCGACACGTCTTCACCACTCGCCGCCAGCGCCCCGGGGAGTCGCTAGATGATTACCTACGCGATCTCAAAGCCCTCGCGCGCAACTGTAACTACTTGGCCGTTACGGCCACTCAGCACATGGAGCTCGCCGTCCGAGATGATTATGTGCGGGGGTCCGATCAAACTATGTGAGACAGCGCCTGCTCAATAAAGGGGCCCAGGACCTGGACGACACGGTAAAACTGGTTACCTCTCTGGAGGCCGCTTTTCAGAGCCTTACTGCATTCCCGGCCGATCACACGACCCCCTTGTGGGCCCCTGATCCGAGACTACCCCAGGCCTGTGCCGCGCGGCCGCCCGCCCATCATGGGGAGCTACCCTGCTACTTTTGCGGCCAGTCCCAACACCCCCGACTGCACTGCCCGGCCCGCAACGCGAACTGCAGCAGCTGTGGGGGAAAAGGACACATCGCCAAGGTCTGCCTGGCCAGGTCTAAGAACTCGAACTCACAGGCCCAATCTACAGACTCACAGGCCCGCAGACCCCGCAAGGTGGCAGCGTGTCTGCCGACTCCGCCTCCGCATAACATGTACGACTCATGGGGGCCGCCACCTTGGCCATCCTCCTCCACATGGCCGGCCACGTGCGATCCATGGGGGCCGCCATCTTGGACACCATCTTCCTCACTGCCCGCCACGCACGACCAACGGGGGCCGCCATCTTGGCCGCCATCTGCTACGCCGCTCGACGCGTACGGCCTACACGGACAGACATCGCGGGGCCGCCACAGAACCTCCGATAACGCCGCCGGCTACCCACATCTCAGCGCGGTCACCCTAGACCAGTCGCGACCTAAGCACCTCCGGAACTGCATGATGGACGTCCGGGTTAACGGGTACGAGACACCTTGCCTTTTCAACTCCGGGAACACAGAGAGCTTCATTCACCCGGACATGGTAAGACGCTGCTCGCTCCCAATATTCCCGATGCAATAAACCGCATTCCTCACCTCTGGGTCGCACTCGTTGCAAATCCAAGGGTGCACGACTGCAACCGTAGCGATACAGGGCGCTGAGTACGCTAATTTCCAACTATTTGTGCTCCCAGACCTCTGCGCTCCTCTCCTTTTGGGACTCGATTTCCAGTGCAACCTCAGGAGCCTAACTCTTAAGTTTGGGGGCCCCCTGTCCCCGCTCACCATATGCAGCCTCGCGACCCTAAAATTCGACCCCCCACCCCCCCCCCACCCCCCACCCCTCTTCGCAAACCTCACCGCCGATTGCAAGCCAGTAGCCACCAGAAGCAGGCGGTATAGCATGCAGGACAGGACGTTCATTAGGCCCGAGGTCCAGCGTCTCTTGCGGGATGGGGTCATAGAAGCCAGCAATAGCCCCTGGAGAGCTCAGGTGGTGGTCGTCAAGACCGGGGCAAAGTTCCGGATGGTGGTTGATTACAGCCAGACCTTTAACCGGTTTATGCAGCTCGATGCGTACCCACTTCCCCGGATTGCAGACATGGTAAATCAGATTGCGCACTACCGCGTGTTCTCCACGGTGGATCTGAAGTCTGCATACCACCAGCTCCCAATCCGCCCGGAGGACTGCCACTGCACGGCCTTTGAGGCAGACAGCCGCCTTTTCCATTTCCTCCGGGTCCCCTTTGGCATCACGAACGGGGTTTTGGTGTTCCAACGAACGATGGACCGAATGGTGGACCAGTACGGGCTGTGGGCCACGTTTCCGTACTTGGACAATGTCACCATCTGCGGCCATGATCAGCAGGACCACAACGCCAACCTCCACCGATTTCTCCAAACCGCCCAAAATCTAATCCTCACCTCCAAGGAGAAATGCGTTTTCTGCACAACCAGGCTAGCCATCCTCAGCTACGTTGTGGAAAATGGGGTCCTAGGACCCGACCCTGATCGTATGCTCCTACAACTCCTTCTCCCTCACTGTCCCAAGGCCCTGAAGAGGTGCCTTGGAATTTTCTCCTATTACGCCAAGTGGGTCCCCCAGTATGCGGACAAAGCCCGCTCACTATTTAAGGCCATCCTCTTTCCACTGGCAGCCGAGGCTCGCCAGGCCTTCAACTGCATCAAGGGGGACATCGCCAAAGCTGCGATGCGCGCGGTGGACGAGTCCGTCTCCTTCCAGGTGGAGAGCGACGCATCAGAGGTCGCTCTCGCCGCCACCCTCAACCAAGCAGGCAGACTGGTAGTGTTTTTTTCACCACCTCCGAAATTCGACACCCTCACCACCTCCGAAATTCGACACTCCTCAGTCGAAAAAGAAGCCCAAGCCATCGTGGAAGCCGTGCGGCACTGGAGGCACTACCTCGCTGGTAAGAGGTTTACCCTCGTCACCGACCAACGATCAGTTGCCTTCATGTTTGACAATACGCAGCGGGGCAAGATCAAGAATGATAAGATCTTGAGGTGGAGAATCGAACTCTCCACCTATAACTACGATATAGTATATCGTCCTGGGAAGCTCATGAGCCCCCAGATGCCCTGTCCCATGGCACATGCGCCCAAGCGCGCAAGATGACTGACTACGGGCTATCCACGATGACCTCTGCCACCCGGGGGTCACCCAGCTCGCCCACTGCATCAAGGCCCGCAACCTGCCCTACTCCACCGAGGAGGTCAGAGCTATAACCAGAGACTGCCAAATCTGTGCGGAGTGTAAACCACACTTCTATCGACCGGGTAAGGCCCACCTGGTAAAGGCATCCCGGCCCTTTGAATGCCTCAGTATCGATTTCAAAGGGCCCCTCCCCTCCAATAACTGCAACACGTACTTCCTTAACATCATAGATGAGTTCTCCCGCTTCCCGTTTGACAACCCCTGCCCTGATATGACCACCCCCACTGTCATTAAAGCCCTGCATAGTGTCTTCACCCTGTTTGGTTTCCCCAGTTATGTCCACAGCGACAAGGGCTCGTCATTCATGAGCGACGAACTGCGTCAGTACCTGCTCAGTAAGGACATCGCCTCGAGCAGGACTACCAGTTATAACCCCAGGGGAAACAGGCAGGTGGAGAGGGAGAACGCGACGGCCTGGAAGACCGTCCTACTGACCATGCGGTCCAGGAATCTGCCAGTTTCTCACTGGCAGGAGGTCCTCCCCAATACGCTCCACTCTATTAGGTCCCTCCTTTGCACGGCCACAAACCAGACTCCTCATGCCTGTTTGTTTGTTTTCCCTATGGGAGCTACCTCAGGGGCCTCGCTTCCACCCTGGCTGATGACACCGGGTCCGGTCCTCCTCCGAAAACATGTTCGGAGTCATAAGACCGACCCCTTGGTAGAGAGGGTCCAGCTCCTGCACTCCAACCCACACTATGCGTTCGTCGAACACCCCGATGGCCGGCAAGATACCGTCTCCCTCCGGGACCTGGCGCCCGCAGGCTCCACCACCACTCCCCCTACTGTATCTCCCACACTATGTCCCGTCCAACCTCCCATGTTCAGCGCCCCCACCCCTATATGGTTCCCGCGCTCCCTCCCACCCGCCGCACCGGTCCACAGGAATGAAGCTACAGAAGAGCCGCTCCCGAAGTCCACGCCTGTGCCTGCTCCGGACCCACTTCCACAGCCACCCGAAGCGGCTGCAACACCAGTGCTTCGGCGGTCGCAACGTACGATCCAGGCACCGGACTGACTGAATCTATGAGCCTGTCACCCCCGCCGGACCAACAGGTTTCTGGGGGATCTCTTTATTTTGGGGGTCTCTGGCAAGGGGCCTCTTTATTTAGGGGGCTCGTGGTGGGTGCACAGCCATGGAACTTCATTATCGGGTTGCCCGCTCAAAATGGCAGCCTGATAGTGGGATTCCTTCAGGAACCCCTCACAATCCTTGCCATGCATAAACTTGGATGCTGAGGGATTAGGAATTTCTTCCTGATTTGGCACAGCCAAATCAGCCCCGGTCGCAGAACTTAATGTCCTTGTGGTGAATGTATAATTACTGATAATTCACCAGTGCACTGTGTTATGTTATTAACCGTGTGGGCTCTACCTATGGGCCATTGTGTGGCTTCACCCACAGGGGATATGTTGAGGCATGTACGGGCTCCGCCCATGGCTCCACCCCCTTTACAGGAAGTATAAGAGCTGTTGACCTGCGGGGCCGCCTTCAGTGTTGTACCGGTCACAGGCAGGCTCAGTTCTAAGCTGATTAAAACCACGGTTTACTTCTCCACGTGTCTTCGAGTGAATTCATGGTCGCATCAGTCCTAACTGGAGAATTTTGTCCACGAAGTTAAGAAACAAGAAAAGACTAATCAGTTACAAATTGACCTGAAATAAAGTTAAATCCATCTCTTAAATATCTTACCAGAATTTGGCCAAGTCTCAGGCTCAGACAGAAATCTTGTGCAACACTCCTGTTGCACAGACCAGGGGCAGGGTTCCCTATTTGAGAGACTAAGTGCTGACACTGGGATGAATGGCGAGTGTTCCACGGTCCCAATGGCAGAGCCGGTCCTGGAGTAATTCAGGATATGCTAATGGGCCAGCACTCACGCCATGTGGAACTAGTACAATTCCAACACACGCCGGCATCAGATTTGCTGCGGTGGGGATTTGCACTGGAGATCCTGACAAGCTGGAGCTATATACAAGCACTCCGCTCCCCACACACTCTCATTCCAGCCAAGAAGATGCCACCCCAGAGAACGGCCCCGAGATTCACAGATACAGAGCTGAAGATACTGCTGGATGCGGTGGAGGAGAGGTGGGACATCCTGCCCCCGGGGTGGGACGGTGGCTGCCACCTACTGACATCAACCGTGCCTGGGAGCAGATGGCAGAGGCCATGAGCATCATGGGCCCTGTTATGTTCTACGATTGAGACAATAACTAAGTTGGCGTACCAAAGAACATCTAGTTCTAGACTAGTCAAATTTATTATTGTATAGCAAACTGTGGGTTGGAAACTAATGCTAACAAACTGGAGCAGAGACACAACTAACCATGACAAATTCTCCTTCAGACTCACCCTAGGTTACAGTGTCACATGGTATAACTTTCCTGACATCTAGTGGTCGGAGGCCAAACATATTTCCATGTACAATTGCTTATGCTTATCACTACATCCCCTTTCCATGAGATTTTGAGAAAAACATATTGTACATCATTTCAATAAATATTATATATGATATGCATAGCATATGAATTTATATCATGTGCAGTTATATTGTCCATTCACAGATCCAATCGTTCAGGTTTCTTTCTATGCCTTGTTGGTCTCCTTAACTTTGGAAGATCTGATGTATCTGATTGACAATCCTGCATTTCTGGAGGTGCAACTGATATGACCACATCACTGTTCGGAACTTCAGACTGTCCAATGATATTTGATTCATCCTCTGGTTGTGTTGGTTTTGAAGAATATAAGTTTTCATAGACATCCTCTGCTTGCAGTTGAGCAACAGGTTGTTTAACTTTTAGGAGTGCTTGTCTATTTCTCCTTAGTACCTGTCCCTGCTCTGTGATTGCAGTGTGGATCTTGGACCTATTTTCTGTAATACTGATGCACATTTTGACCAGCCATCAGGATCCTCCACTCTCATGGCATCATTTGGTTTTAAAGGTTCCAGAACCCTGGTTGACTTGTCATAGTACCTCTTCTGCTTCTTCTCCTGAGATTGCAACAGATCCCTTATCTTCTCATTTACTTGTTGTTTGGAACGGCATGGCAGAGTTGTTCGTAGCTTTCGACTCACCAAAAGTTCTGATGGTGACAAACCATAACTTGAAGGAGATGCTCAATAGCTGAGCAGTGCTAAGGATCATCTTGATTGTCCATCGCCTTTTTCAGTAATTGTTTGACTATCTGCACACCTTTTTCTAATTGGGGATATAATGGACTTGATGCTACATGCCTGAAGTCATAATGCTGTGCAAATGCCTTCCATTCTTTGCAGTTGAAACACGGTCCATTATCACTCATAACTACCTGAGGTGTTCCATGTCATGCAAACATTGCTTTTGTGTGCATAATAACACAATTTGCCATAGAGTGCCATAGATTGGCATGGAGTGTATGAGAGGCCAGGGGTGGATGGGAGGCATGGAGTGGCATGCGTTGGCATGGATGGGCATTGGGGTGAGTTGATGGGGTGTGAAGGGTGAGGGCCAGAAAGATCTTCATTGTTTTGGTCTAATTATTGCAATTGATACAACATCCCAGAGCACAGAGGCAGGTCTTTTAGACTGCCCACCTTGACACTCGGCAGCACCTCTTTTGTCCGAACTCTGTCCACAGTTGACAGGCCTGACTCCAGTCAGCACCTTGAATTAACATCCTATCATTGCTGGCACTTTCTCCTGAGGCAGGTGGGCTGAGCCAGGCCCACTCCCGTTACCCGTCTCTAGGATGAAAATCCAACTCAATATCTCTTTACGTGGTTTGGTGTCATATTTTGTTTAATGTTGTTCCTGTGAAGAACTTTGGGATGCTTTATTATATTAAAGGTGCTATATAAATATAAATTGTCATTGTTGTTGGAAAATGGAAGGCCATATCTAAGTATTACACTCACCCACATGACTGAGATCAGCACCTAATCAAGTATGCATGGTAGCAAATGACTGCTGAGTAAGATCCTGGCAACATCCCAGCCTCTGGTATCAAGCCAGTTGTATCACTGCACAAATCAGAACGGAAATTCATCAAGATACACCTCATTATTAGGCATTACTGCTATTCCTTCTGGTATTCCACCAGTGACCTCCTCGCTTGGAGATTCCACAGGGATACTTCCCAATATCCTGTTGTAATAATGGGATTTCCAGACCATTTTGTACCTTCATCAGTACTACTATATTCTTTATCTGCAGCGAGTGCATCTATATTTCAGATGCGGGTCATGTTAACTGATTAACCTATTCATTGGTGTTGCATTTCTCTGGGTAAAAGTTGTCACACTCCAAAAGTGACTCAAAGTGTGAAACATCTTGGGAGTATGTTAAAGACACGGGGCTGAATTCTCCGTTTCTGACACTAAGTTTTGACGCCGGCACAGAATGTGTGGAGTTCCAGGACAACAAAATCGCGCCGCACATGGACCCATTCCGCCACTGTTACGCGACAAGCTGTAGCCAGTTAAAATGGCTAACTCCCGATTTAGAATGACTAACTCCCGATTTAAAATGGTGAACGGCAAAGGCTGATGGGAAAGTCAGCCAACAGGACACAAATAAGCAGCTGCGGGTTGAGTGTGTATCTACCTCTGGAAAGGCCAGACAAGATCGATACCGGCAACCATCAGCATAACAAAACACCAGCCATCTGCATATTAATGAGCAATCCCCGGGAACAATGAGCAACATTTAGATACATAAAGCCAACCCAGACTCGTCGGCGCCAGCAGAAGCCAACACAAAGGGAGGTGAACGACCATCTCAAGACCGCCAAAGTCCAATCACTTGGAACCAGGTGCAGGGTCCGCCCCAAAAGGTGGGAAGCCCCTGGGGACTATAAGAATCAAGCCCAAGTTCAAATCTGCCCTCTGATTCACGTCTTGACCGGGTCACTCAGCAACGCGAACCAACCCTTGACAGTGACCGGTCCAGCCATCGCTGATATCTAGTAAGTCTTACTTCAACACTCGCTACGAGATAGGCGCTCCTAGCTACCAATCTGTACCAACTTTGAATCCCGCAGGCTCAGAACCCGAACAAAAGGCCATTCGTTTCCCTGACCTGGTGGGCCAGTTCCGAGTTAAGTATTGGCCTGTTAGTCGTAGAAGTAGCTTAGACGTAGAATTTATGCATGAGTAGTGATTACTGTGTATAATAAATGTGCTTTGATTTTAATCTTACTAAGCGGTGTAATGGATTATTGATCATTACTTGGACTTGAACCACGTGGCGGTATCAGAAAGGTACCTGGTGACTCAAGAGCAAAAGGACAAAAACAGAGCAATTAAACTAAGGCAAAAGTTAGCAACAAAGCACACAATCGATTCCAATGAGGAATGGTGCGGGATTCGCTGGTTTCGCGATTGACACTCAGGTGGCTGACAAGCTGCAGCCGCATATACCCACTTCACTCCCCACACACACCATCCCAGAAACAAAATGGCAGCAAGGACAGCGGCCCCAACATTCACTGATGCTGAGCTGGAGACTCTCCTGGACGCGGTGGTGGAGAGGCGGGACACCCTGTACCCCTGCCAAGGAAGGAGGCTGCCAGCCGCTGCCATTCGCTGTGCCTGGGCGCAGGTGGCAGAGGCGGTCAGCGCTGTGGGCAACACTGTCTAGAACGGCCAGCAGTGCCGCAAAAATTGCACAACCTCCTCAGGGCGACCAGGGTGAGTAGGCAGCACTGTGCCCCTGGCACTAACCCCCATCCCACACACTCGGCCCGTTTCCCCATCCCCCCCCACCCCCCGCCCACCCAGCCCAGTCAGTGACCGGCCCGGCAGCCTGCAGTCACTCCTCTCCGTGTTCTACCTCCTCTCTCTCTCCCTCCGCAGCCACGATGCCGGTTTCACGATTTTTGAAGGCACAAGTGAACCGTGCCATCGGGAACTCGGCCTATCGAAGGTGGAGAATTGCGGAGGGCCCGGAGAATACTGCGTCAGCCCGCTAATGACACACAAACGCTGTTTACTGTACTAGTGTTGCGGTACACATTGAGGCCACTGTTGAGGCGATGGAGAATAGCGATTTGGCGTCAATTCGGCGCCCTCCACAATTTTGCCATCAGAACCGATTCTCCGCCCTTCGCGATTTTGGCGTAAGCCAATGGAGAATCCGGGCCATGATATGTCAATGTAAGTATCTCTTACTTTTTCCTTATTGATATCAGCTGGTGTTTTGATGAGTGGCATTCTTTAGCCTCATTGCAAACTGATTATATTCTCCTTGCTCTGTGAAGAGACTATGTTGTGGTAAACCACTTTTGCACCTCTATTAGGTGATGTATGGTCGGACCTGTACTACAGGTACGTCGGTAGTCCCTGCCTGCTGGCTCCGCCCAGTAGGCAGAGTATAAATGTGTGTGTCCTCCATGCTGCAGCCATTTCGCCAGCTGTTGTGTGAGGCCACACATCTTAGAGCAATAAAGCCTCAGTTGTATTCAACTCTCGTCTTTGTGCAATTGATCATGCATCACATATAATACATTGTGAGCACCAATTTGGGTACTACATTGTTATGACAATGCTATTGTGTGAAACAATTATGATGGACATGGGGATCCACATGTATATATTGCAGAATGTGAATGTATAGAATATTCCACAAGATTTGAATGCTCTCCTTATCTTTCTGTCACATGCCTTCTATGTTGTCCTGCCCGAATTCACGTATACAGAGTTAAAATCCACCCGATATATGACTTTGGAGGAAGTGCAATACAGATTCACCAGATTTATTCCAGAGCTAAAAGAGTTAAATTATTAGATGGATCGGATAGACTCGGTGTGCATTGTCTTGAATGACGAACTTGTTATAATTGAGATGTGTAAGATGATTATTTTGGGTAGATAGTGGGAAACTATTTTGCAGAAAAGCCTGCACAGAAGGAATGAGCTATTCCATGTTTGAATGGCTGATTATATGCAAATTGAATCGCTATTGGAATGAATAGTGGGAAATGCCACAGGGCGATTTGGTCTGTAAATTATTTTTCATGTCATACATTCTTTCTTTCTGGCATGCGTAATGTAAATTGCATAACTAACAATTCTATTACTTTACTTGCTAACATTTAAGGAAAACTAAAAATAAATCAAGAGGATTGATTTAATTTGAGTAAAAAATGAGTAACGGAGAAAACAATGAGACTGAAGATAACTCAAGCTCTCAGACCTGATAGTTTTCACCCCAGGGTATGAAAGGAAATAGGTGAGAAGATTGTCGATGCTTTAATCATGGTCTTCCAAAGCTCTCATGATTCAGGAATTGACCCCTGGATTTGAAGATTGCCAATGTTTAATTATTTAATGGCAGTGAAAAAAGGGACAGAGATAACCTGGGAAATTATAGACCCATTAGCTGAACATTAAATTACTAGAAGCTGTTAGCTGGGACAGTGATTGAGCACTTGAACCAATGTGAACTGCTCAGAGAGAGCCAGCATTGGCTTCAATAGGGTAAACCATGCCTAAACAACCTGGTTGAATTTTTTGACGATATGATAGGTCTGGAATATGGACGTCACTCATGTGAACTTCCAGAAGACATACAAAAATGTTCCACACAAAATATTGTTTAAAATATTAGAAAACATAGATTGAAGGCAACCTTGGTAGGGAATTAGTTAGCAGAAAGGAGACAGATGCAGAAAAAAATGAGTATTCATTCTAATTTACAGGACACGATTGGTGATGTCCCCTAAGATCGCTATTGGAGTTTTAGCTTTTCACTATATTTATAAATGATTAGATGAAAGAACAGATAATGATATTTCCAAGTTTTCTGAGATAGGTGGTACAGTAAGTTGTCTCAATAGGAGCAGAAGGTTGCAAATGGACATTGACAGATAAATTGAGTGAAAACTGTGGCAGATGGCATTGGACATGGGGACGTGTGATATCATCTGCTTTGGACCTAAGAAGGATAGATTAGAGTGTGAGAAGGTAAGAACTGTGGAAGATTAGAGAGATTTTGGGGTCATGTAAAGAAATCCCTGAAAACTAGTGCATAGGTAAAAAATACAACTGAAACTGCGAATGGAATTTATGGAATTTTAGTTTACTTTTCAAGGGGTCTAGAATACAAAGGGGTGTATTAAATTGGACTCAAGGTGAGTAAATGGAGCCAAGATAAAGGGCAGAATTGTACCATTCCCCTGATGACAGTTTTTTAGGCGTAACATTTCTGAGAGGTTCTTCCCACTGGGTTCCTGACCACCTCCACCCCCCCCCCCCCCCCCCCCCCCCACTCTCACAACCTCTCCACTTGGAGACCGAGGCCAGCCTGCCCACTCTTGCCTCAATTGAGGCCCTTAAAAGACCAATTATTGACCACAAAAGGGCCATTTCCTACGAAGCCTCAATTTTCTCAGCCTAGCAGGAGGTGTTCTGGTGCAGGGGTAAAGATCAAAAAGAAACTGGGTTTAGGTTTAGGCTTTGGGCAGGCCGGAGTGTGGGGGAAGTGCCTGCATCAGCACCTTCCTTCTAACATTTGACGCTCACCCTCAGAAGTTCTGATCCCTGCAGGTCCTCCCTCCCATCTGGTCTCTCCATCAACACCCTCAACCCCCTTCTGTCCAGTCCCCAGGCCTCACCTTACCATCCTCGCCCTGAGACACCTAAAATGTACTTGGTCCTCAACCCTCAGGACTTAGAATCTAGGACCTGCTTGCAGTCCCAGTCATGCCCATTGCAGATTCTGCAGCTGCAGAAACTAGGGAAAGCAGGCCCTGCCATACTAAAAGTCCTGGCCGTGGATTGGCTATGATCTAATTGAATGGCAGAGGAAGTATGAGGGTCTGAATGACTTTTTACTGTTCTTATGGCTCTGTGTAGCAGATTGGTACTTTTTACACATTTCTTTACCGTCTAGTTTCTGTCATGTTCATAAACACCTTATTCACTACTTTACAATAAAACTCAGGTCGAGCACTTTAAGTTGTGGAACTTGTTCTGGACTCTCCTAGTTCTCCAGCTTGTTGACAGTGTGTTGCCTCTTTCTGTGTTGCAATTGACACAATTTTGAAGCGTGCAGCTGAGTAGAGAGAACTTGCTGTCCATGCTCACAAACATTAAACTGGCAGGGTAAGTTGATAAGATTCTTATTAAAAATAACTTATTGGCCTGGCTTTCTGTTCTTGCTTTAGGAGCACAGAGTCAGGACAATTACCAACTCCACAAACCTGACCCGGGGAATATTGTCCTGGAAGTTTGGATTTTCGTTCGAAGAGCCATGGTGAAACAGGACCAGGTCTGCCACCCCCAGAAACATCTCAGAGGCAGCAAAGGGGGTATGGGGTGCAGAGGCGGGCTGTGTGAAAAGGCCCACCTTGGTGCACCAGCATTGAAAGAAAGAATAGTACAGAATACACCCCTCCAGTCCTCGTCCCCCCACCCCCTCACCCACCGCCCACATACCCCCATGCCCGATTCAGGCCAACCTATGTCAACTAATGCCCTCCACCCACTCCTAAAGCCCCACAGACTCTCTGTGCCAACCCAACCCCACATAGCCCTCATAACCCCTCTGCCAACTTACTGTCAACCCATGTTGCCCCATCACCCTTTGTCCTTCCACCCTCTATGCCAACTCACCTAGTATCCACTATGGGCTGCAATCAGGATCAATGCTGAGATTAAATATAGTTTTTTGTTATCTATTGAAGAATTCGCTATTAAAAAAAACTCATGATGAAAACCTATTCACTACATCTAAATTCTTTTAATTCCTTATTATTAAAGCAAGTATTATATTCATAATCCCACTTCAATGCCTTTGTCAGCACTTGGAACTGTCAATCAAACTGCAATATGACAGGCACACCCTGTGATAATGATAGGTTATGAAATCAGTCATCCAGCACTAATCTTGTAATGATAACCCTTATGCTAACAGTAAAAATGAAATAGCAAGCAGCAATTTTTTAAAATGCTGATGACAGTTGTTTCCCCCAAAAAATTTAAAGGGTAGGAGATCTAGGTGTCTTGACATCTTGACATTAAGCCTTTGACAGTGCACTTTCACAGTTCCCTTGATAGCTCCCTTGCCAATTCACTTTCACTGTTCCGATGAGCTGGACATTTCCAGTTATTCATACACTTTTTATGCTCGTTTATGTCTACTTTTAACAAACCTGACAGGCACATTACCTCTGCCAAAGGGCACCTGACGTCTCTCAAAGGGAACCTGACCCTTCACAAGGGTGTTCCTGGACTTATCCAGAAGGCGACTATACTGCCCGACTAATATCTCTCCAAAAGGCTGATAAGTTTAGACCTTCTCCTATTAGGTTTAAAGTGCACAGGCCATGGGCGAAATTCTCCGGTATCGGCGCGATGTCCGCCGACTGCCGCCCAAAACGGCGCAAATCAGTAGGGCATCGCGCCGCCCCAAAGGTGCGGAATGCTCCGCATCTTGGGGGGTCGAGCCCCAACGTTAAGGGGCTAGGCCCGCGCCGGACGAATTTCCGCCCCGCCAGCTGGTGGAAAAGGCCTTTGGTGCCCCGCCAGCTGGCGGGGAAATGACATCTCCGGGCGGCACATGCGCGGGAGCGTTAGCGGCCGCTGACGGCATTCCCGCGCATGCGCAGTGGAGGGAGTCTCTTCCGCCTCCGCCATGGTGGAGACCGTGGCGAAGGCGGAAGGAAAAGAGTGCCCCAACGGCACAGGCCCGCCCGCGGATCGGTGGGCCCCGATCGCGGGCCAGGCCACCGTGGGGGCACCCCCCGGGGCCAGATCGCCCCGCGCCCCCCCCAGGACCCCGGAGCCCGTCCCCGTCGCCTTGTCCCGCCGGTAAGGTAGGTAGTTTAATCTACGCCGGCGGGACAGGCATTTTAGCAGCGGGACTTCGGCCCATCCGGGCCGGAGAAACGCGGGGGGGGGGGGGCCCGCCAACCGGCGCGGCGCGATTCCCGCCCCCGCCGAATATCCGGTGCCGGAAAATCTGGCAACCGGCGGGGGCGGGATTCACGCCAGCCCCCGGCGATTCTCCAACCCGGCGGGGGGTCGGAGAATCTCGCCCCATGTTCTGGCCTTCCCATTGATGAAAATCAGACCTGACTGAAGGCAGCTTCATCTTAATATGTACAATTGTCTCTGTGAACCAGAGATGTGCAAAGTTCGACCGCCCCCATTACTCCGCCTTTGAAAATGGTAGAGGTCTGGCTGGGAGGCAGGATTTTCAGATTTGGGTCTCTGCCATTTTAATAAGGACATGGGGAGTCCACACTGAGTAAAAAGAGCTAAGTTTTATTGACAAACAATATAGAGACACGCCCCGGTAGATCCCTACCGGGTTGCACTCTGTGCCCATAAGACATAAGAGCAGAATTAGGCCACTTGGCCCATCGAGTCTGCTCCGCCATTCGATCATGGCTGATATTTTTCTCACCCCCATTCTCCTGCCTTCTCCCCATAAACGCTGATCCCAAAGAGAACAAAGAACAAAGAAATGTACAGCACAGGAACAGGCCCTTCGGCCCTCCAAGCCCGTGCCGACCATGCTGCCTGACTAAACTACAATCTTCTACACTTCCTGGGTCCGTATCCTTCTATTCCCATCCTATTCATATATTTGTCAAGATGCCCCTTAAATGTCCCTATCGTCCCTGCTTCCACTACCTCCTCCGGTAGCGAGTTCCAGGCACCCACTACCCTCTGCGTAAAAAACTTGCCTCGTACATCTACTCTAAACCTTGCCCCTCTCACCTTAAACCTATGCCCCCTAGTAATTGACCCCTCTACCCTGGGGAAAAGCCTCTGACTATCCACTCTGTCTATGCCCCTCATAATTTTATATACCTCTATCAGGTCTCCCCTCAACCTCCTTCGTTCCAGTGAGAACAAACCGAGTTTATTCAATCGCTCCTCATAGCTAATGCCCTCCATACCAGGCAACATTCTGGTAAATCTCTTCTGCACCCTCTCTAAAGCCTCCACATCCTTCTGGTAGTGTGGCGACCAGAATTGAACACTATACTCCAAGTGTGGCCTAACTAAGGTTCTATACAGCTGCAACATGACTTGCCAATTCTTATACTCAATGCCCCGGCCAATGAAGGCAAGCATGCCGTATGCCTTCTTGACTACCTTCTCCACCTGTGTTGCCCCTTTCAATGACCTGTGGACCTGTACTCCTAGATCTCTTTGACTTTCAATACTCTTGAGGGTTCTACCATTCACTGTATATTCCCTACCTGCATTAGACCTTCCAAAATGCATTACCTCACATTTGTCCGGATTAAACTCCATCTGCCATCTCTCTGCCCAAGTCTCCAGACAATCTAAATCCTGCTGTATCCTCCGACAGTCCTCATCGCTATCCGCAATTCCACCAACCTTTGTGTCGTCTGCAAACTTACTAATCAGACCAGTTACATTTTCCTACAAATCATTTATATATACTACAAAGAGCAAAGGTCCCAGCACTGATCCCTGTGGAACACCACTGGTCACAGCCCTCCAATTAGAAAAGCATCCCTCCATTGCTACTCTCTGCCTTCTATGGCCTAGCCAGTTCTGTATCCACCTTGCCAGCTCACCCCTGATCCCGTGTGACTTCACCTTTTGTACTAGTCTACCATGAGGGACCTTGTCAAAGGCCTTACTGAAGTCCATATAGACAACATCTACTGCCCTACCTGCATCAATCATCTTAGTGACCTCCTCGAAAAACTCTATCAAGTTAGTGAGACACGACCTCCCCTTCACAAAACCGTGCTGCCTCTCACTAATACGTCCATTTGCTTCCAAATGGGAGTAGATCCTGTCTCGAAGAATTCTCTCCAGTAATTTCCCTACCACTGAAGTAAGGCTCACCGGCCTGTAGTTCCCGGGATTATCATTGCTACCCTTCTTAAACAGAGGAACAACATTGGCTATTCTCCAGTCCTCCGGGACATCCCCTGAAGACAGCGAGGATCCAAAGATTTCTGTCAAGGCCTCAGCAATTTCCTCTCCAGCCTCCTTCAGTATTCTGGGGTAGATCCCATCAGGCCCTGGGGACTTATCTACCTTAATATTTTTTAAGACACCCAACACCTCGTCTTTTTGGATCACAATGTGACCCAGGCTATCTACACCCCCTTCTCCAGACTCAACATCTACCAATTCCTTCTCTTTGGTGAATACTGATGCAAAGTATTCATTTAGTACCTCGCCCATTTCCTCTGGCTCCACACATAGATTCCCTTGCCTATCCTTCAGTGGGCCAACCCTTTCCCTGGCAACCCTCTTGCTTTTTATGTACGTGTAAAAAGCCTTGGGATTTTCCTTAACCCTATTTGCCAATGACTTTTCGTGACCCCTTCTAGCCCTCCTGACTCCTTGCTTAAGTTCCTTCCTACTTTCCTTATATTCCACGCAGGCTTCGTCTGTTCCCAGCCTTTTAGCCCTGACAAATGCCTCCTTTTTCTTTTTGACGAGGCCTACAATATCACTCGTCATCCAAGGTTCCCGAAAATTGCCCTATTTATCTTTCTTCCTCACAGGAACATGCCGGTCCTGTATTCCTTTCAACTGCCACTTGAAAGCCTCCCACATGTCAGATGTTGATTTGCCCTCAAACATCCGCCCCCAATCTATGTTCTTCAGTTCCCGCCTAATATTGATATAATTAGCCTTTCCCCAATTTAGCACATTCATCCTCGGACCACTCTTATCCTTGTCCACCAGTACTTTAAAACTTACTGAACTGTGGTCACTGTTACCGAAATGCTCCCCTACTGAAACATCTACCACCTGGCCGGGCTCATTCCCCAATACCAGGTCCAGTACCGCCCCTTCCCTAGTTGGACTGTCTACATATTGTTTTAAGAAGCCCTCCTGGATGCTCCTTACAAACTCCGCCCCGTCTAAGCCCCTGGCACTAAGTGAGTCCCAGTCAATATTGGGGAAGTTGAAGTCTCCCATCACCACAACCCTGTTGTTTTTACTCTTTTCCAAAATCTGTCTACCTATCTGCTCCTCTATCTCCCGCTGGCTGTTGGGAGGCCTGTAGTATACCCCCAACATTGTGACTGCACCCTTCTTATTCCTGATCTCTACCCATATAACCTCACTGCCCTCTGAGGTGTCCTCTCGCAGTACAGCTGTGATATTCTCCCGAACAAATAGCGCAACTCCACCTCCCCTTTTACATCCCCCTCTATCCCGCCTGAAACATCTAAATCCTGGAACGTTTAGCTGCCAATCCTGCCCTTCCCTCGACCAGGTCTCTGTAATGGCAACAACATAATAGTTCCAAGTACGGTAGCCTTGTGGATAGCACAATTGCTTCACAGCTCCAGGGTCCCAAGTTCGATTCCGGCTTGGGTCACTGTCTGTGCGGAGTCTGCACATCCTCCCCGTGTGTGCGTGGGTTTCCTCCGGGTGCTCCGGTTTCCTCCCACAGTCCAAAGATGTGCAGGTTAGGTGGATTGGCCATGATAAATTGCCCTTAGTGTCCAAAATTGCCCTTAGTGTTGGGTGGGGTTACTGGGTTATGGGGATAGGGTGGCGGTGTTGACCTTGGGTAGGGTGCTCTTTCCAAGAGCCGGTGCAGACTCGATGGGCCGAATGGCCTCCTTCTGCACTGTAAATTCTATGGTATGGTAAGTACTAATCCAAGCTCTAAGTTCATCTGCCTTACCTGTAATGCTCCTTGCATTAAAACATATGCACTTCAGGCCACCAGACCCGCTGTTTTCAGCAACTTCTCCCCGTCTGCTCTGCCTCAGAGCCACACTGTCCCTATTCCCTAGTTCTCCCTCAATGCTCTCACCTTCTGACCTATTGCTCTGGTGCCCACCCCCCTGCCATACTAGTTTAAATCCCCTTGTTAATCAAGTGCCGGTGCCTTACTGGTTGACCTTATATACTCTGGGTAACGAGATACCCCACCCCTAAAAGGTAAGGTCATACTCTGCAACAGGCATGGGGAAGACAAGCGTTCCCACCCTATAGCTTCTGTGCGGGATATTCCAGCTGACGTTTTCACAAGATCCAGCAAAGGTACCACCAAATAATAGGATTCATATTTTTCCATAGATTTGGGCAACACGGTAGCACAAGTGGTTAGCACTGTGGCTTCACAGCTCCAGGGTCCCAGGTTCGATTCCCCGCTGGGTCACTGTCTGTGTGGAGTCTGCACGTTCTCCCCGTGTCTGTGTGGGTTTCCTCCGGGTGCTCCGGTTTCCTCCCACAGTCCAAAGACGTACAGGTTAGGTGGACTGGCCATGCTAAATTGCCCTTAGTGTCCAAAAAGGTTAGGAGGGGTTATTGGGTTACGGGGATAGGGTGGAAGTGAGGGCTTAAGTGGATTGGTGCAGACTCGATGGGCCGAATGGCCTCCTTCTGCACTGTATGTTCTATGTTCTTCTCAATGCTTGGTGCCTGGTGAGTGAAAAGACTTTTTAATTCCCTTGAACCTCTGTACCTGGGTGAGAATTCAGGCATATCTGTTATTTGGGTTTACAAATGGAGGAATGGAATTTACTATCAACGGGCTAGAAGTTTATAAATCACTGGTTAGGCCCTAGCTGGAGTATTGTGGACAACTTCAGATTAGTTGTGAAGACCTTAGAAAGATATGGATGTTTAACCAGCATGTTACCAAGGGTGTGGGACTTCTGTAATGAGGGAGTAATTGGAAAAGTTAGGACTGTTCTCCTTAGAAAAGAGAGGATTAAAGGCTGACCTCATCAAAGTTTTCAAGATGCTGAGAGGTTTAGATAGAGTAAGTAGAAAAAAACTTTTACACTGGAAATTGGGCTGAAAACCAGGGGTCATAGATTAAACATTGTGAGATAAAGATACAGGCAGGAAATGAGGAGAATTGTTTTCACTAGGAGTCGTTGGGATCTGGAACACTCTACCTGAAAACATAGAACATAGAACATACAGTGCTGAAGGAAGCCATTCGGTCCATCGAGTCTGCACCGACCCACTTAAGCCCTCACTTCCACCCTCTCCCCGTAACCCAATAACCCCTCCTAACCTAACCTAAAAGATGATTCCAGGAGTAAGTTTAAAAGTGAATTCATGAGTACTTGAGGATAAGGAACTTACAGGGTTATGGACAAAAAGTGAAGATGTGAGAGACTAAACACGACTGCTTTTTTCAAAAGAACCAGCACAGATACCACCCAAAAAATTATATTCAAATTTGTCCATAGCAGATTTGACTAGAATGCTTGGTGCTTGGTCAGCGGAAGAAACCTTTACATTTCCTTGAGCTTATTCCCTGCAAAGTTAGATGCAGCATAGCTCAGTTAAGTGTCTTGTCAGCACATGAGAAATCTTAAAGGATGTTATTAAAAGTTTCAGCGTGATTGTAGCTACTTTCTGAATTCCCACTAATGAAATACATTTTAAGAAAATGCGCCGTTCCAAACTGTGATTGTGTTGGTGGCCTGTAATTTTGGAAGAAGAATTACCATTTTTTATATTTTCCTTTTGAAACCGAAGAAAAATAGCCCATCGTTTGTCATGTGAGCAAAACTGTTAGTTCCAATTTTGTAAATTCTTACAAATGAATGTGATTTGATTATTGAGGCTTTTACTGGGTCTGGCAGACAGCCAGTTCTAACAATGATTGTTAATTGACTGCTCTCTGTGTTAAGCAGCTATAGTCAACAGCACTGTGCTAATCATTTGTTTTGCCCACAGATTTTAAAGCTTGCAAAATCAGATTGTATTTAGTTATTGCACCCTATGCACCTCTTTAAAATTAATTGCAGGTTAAGTGGTTTATCCACTAGAGGACAGGAGATAAAGCATCACTGCAGACAATCTGCTGTACTTTGTGAATAGATAATGGAGAAGTCCCAGTTATTCTGACTTTACTGCCTGTGCTCTGTTTATTTACAGTAAATACGTTGCTAATGTGCTATGATTTGTGAAGTGTACAAGAAATAAAACAATATTTTATATTCCTGTTACAATTCTAAATTCAAAAGAATAGTTTATGGATAATGCTCACAATGCAACATCTAAAATGGGTTAATAGTTGGGGCGGGATATTTAAATACTCGAACTCTTGATCACTACCGGTTGTCCCCCAAGTTGCACCCTCCCCTCTTTTTGTTTGTTCTTGCCCATAATGGTAATCTATGATGAGGAGTATCACCACGATCAAAAAACATTTCCATTTTCAGGTACTGAGCTATCTGCTGACCATTGGCAACTTTTTCTGTTTCTTAGTTTTTCATTTTTTTCTCAGCTTTTTGCTTCATATTTGTACGGCAGAAAACACACAGCAGCTATAAACTGCTTTCACGTTCCCTGCTGTGACTCAGTTGCTAGTCTGCGCTGGATCCATAGTGAGCAGGTGGGTCCCCAAATAAAAGGTGAGATTAATGGCATTAGGTGTAACTGACTGACTGTGATACTGAACGTATGCTCACTCCTATATGGCATCGTGAATACATCAAGCGTAAAACACGTTTTGCCCTGTTTGTAACATGCCGCTTTATGAGCCTTTAGAGAATGTACCCCTTCCTTTATGCTACATCTGAGCATCAATGCTGTGCTCAGAAGTTCAATAGCGAATGCTCTGTTGTTATTTTCCTAACACAATACATTATATGCTGATACCCCTGAAACTCTTTATATTTCCCAGGCACCTCTCCCTGGTGCATTGTTCCACACAATGGTTGCTGGCAGCTCAAGGTTGAATGCAAGTTCAAAGCATTAACCAACCCTTTGATAATAACCGCAGTCACTAGCAATGGTCAGTGATATTTAGATTGATAAAACGGATTTCTACAAGTATTGTTTCATATAATGAATTACATTCTTTACAACTGTGATCTGATTGACAGCTTTGATTAAAATGGTGTGAAAAGACCTCAATGGTTGGTAATATGCATTTTCTGATATATGATATTACTAAGTAACATGAAGATACTTGTGTTTGTACAGATGTATGCAGTATATTAAATGTGGATAAATCATGATGCCTGAAACCATGCAGTGCACAGCTAAAATAGAGAGGCCCGAGAACTTCCTAGATTTGTCCTTGAGTTTACTTGCCGTACATGCAGTGAGCTGGTGTTGGTCATCCCACATAGCTCACTGACTACGCTGTAAACAATTTTAGCTGGTTAGGATTGGGGGGATGTGGGGTTGGGGAGGCTTGGGGGCGGGCTGTGAGTGTGCAGTGGCTGAGATGGTGATGAGAATATCATCCGGGAATGTGCCACAGTCTTAATATGGAAGCTAAAGGAACACTCTTGCTCCTTCTGGCTCCAAACTGAGGTCAAGAATTTTTTTTAATATCCGCTGATTTTGTCACCAGTGCTGTTGGTTAGGCCGCTGCTGCACATCAGGAGCTCCCATTAGTTTAACAGAATGTTGAGAATGGGTCCAGAAGTCAGTGCTTGAGCCTCACCTCAAGGACTGCCGTGGCCACCTAGGAAAAATCCTTGTTGAATTTGTCTGGCGCACATGTAGTCAAAGACCTTCTCATTGCTCCATTTGGCATCATCTCAATGGCTTTGTCCTTGTAAATCAATGCTGACTTAGGCCTTTTGCATCTGCCACAACCTAGACAAAGAATCATAGAACAGCTGCAGCACAGCAGGAGGACGTTCGGCCTGTCCCTTCTGTACTGGTTCGCTACAAGAGAAATATAGCTAGTCCCACTCCCCCACCATTTCCCTGTAGTCCTGCAAACCTTCAGATAATTATCCAGTACCCTTTTGAAAGCCATAAGTAAGTCTGCCTCCACCATACTCCGGGCGTGATTCTCCATCCTTGTGCTCTCGCTGAAGGGCTAGCACCGGCGCCACATGGAACACAATCGATTTCAATGAGAAATGATACCGGATTTGCCAGTTCCGCAACTGACACTCAGGAGGCTGACGAGCTGAAGCCACATATACACACTTCACTCCCCACACATACCATCCCGGCCAACAAGATGCAGGAAGGAGAACGGCTTGAGACCCTGCTGGATGCTGTGGAGGAGAAGTAGGCGAGCCTGTACCCCAGCACTGTGCCCCTGGTACCAACCCCCATCCCACACACCTGTATCCGCCCCCCAACCTCGACGGCGGCTGAACCTCCACCCTGCACCACATGCCGGCACCCATACCGGCCGCCATGACCAGGTGTTCTGGCCAGCAGCTACCCACCCACTGGGCTGCATGCATAGGGCTGTCTCACACTGCGTTTTCTGCTTCCCTCCCCGCCACCCCCCAGGAGAAAGCCGCCCATAACCGCCGGGAGTGGGAGTGGGACTGCCGATCTGGATGTGGTTGGCGGGCCCGAAGGAAGGGCAGTCGCCGTGATGGAGATCGGCCTTTGGTTGTGGTTCCCCTGACACCACCCCCACACCACCCTCACCTCACACCACCCTCACCTACCACCACTATCACCCCTACTCGCTGCTGCCAAACACCCTCCCACCAACACACTCCCACTCCTCCCTCCCCTCCCCCCCGGCTCACGGTATAATCATGTGTCTTGTCCTGTGCCTTGCAGGAGCCACTGGTGATGGGCTCTGTTGTCCCCTGCCCCCGATTCCAGCCACAGCCAGAACCCCAGGTGCCGACCAGCGATGACACCGACACGAACTGGAGCTCTCAACCTGAGACACAGGACATCTGGAGCTCGTGTCCAGGGAGGATACTGATTTCCCATCACAGCTGTATACAACACTCTCCACCATTCCAGAGACACTCACCGCAGTTGCGCACTTTAGTGAGGAAGCTCCTGGTGCACTCTCTGGTGCTTACCACACACATGCTCCTGTACACCAGGTAGAGGTAGGAACTCCTGAAAGGACAGTTGGTCGCAAGTCAACCCCAGGGACAAGCTGCCGTCCAGACAGATTTCGGGCTTCGGGCTTCTGTAATGGACAGTCCCATCGATTGTGGAGATGCAGTCGCAGAACCAGGGGCTACATGAGGAGATGTCAGAGAGCATCAAGCAAATGCCGGAGCAGTTGGAGGAGTCCAACCGCGTGCAGGAGCAGAAAGTGGCACTGGCCATGCGTGCCACCCAGGGCAACACCGCCTGGGTGGCGTTTGCGGTGGAGGCCTTGGGGAAGGGGTTTCGGACATAGATCAACATGTCCAAGGCCTGGGGCATTCTGTACAGGTGGTGGCTGAGGCCCAGGACAGGGCTGCCCTATCACAGGCAGCCATGTATCAGAGCCACCTGGACATCCAGCGGTGCTCCTGAGATGGCCGAATCACAGTGGGCCGTGGCTGAGAGCATCAGCGGCATTGACCACGGACTGGCCGATGTGGCACAGACACAGAGGGAGGTGGCCCAGTCCCAGGGAGAGATGGCACGGCCACTGGCTGATGTGGCACAGACCCAGAAGGTGGTGGCACAGCGTGATGTGGTGCAGTCCCAGGTGGAACTGGTGCACTCCCTGTGCTCCATGGCCACGAGCATGCAGATCCTTTTCGAGACGGCACCCGGCCTCTAGGACTGGCAGCGCAAGGTGGCGCGGTGTCTCAGGGGTTAGCTTCACTCGCACCCCCATCCCATGGAGTAGCCCGGGGACCATCGGACACCCCGAGGGAGGAGGGGGTGATGGGACCACGCCACCACGCCAGTGACTGCTGCAGGGGTGGTGCCGGAACACTGCAGCACCTCGGACTCCACTCCCCCCCCGCCTCGCCCCGTATCCCGCATTCTGTCCCTGCCGAATCGCATGGACAGTGGGCAGAACAGGGCATCATCACGCAACCTGGGACACCTGAGCAGCAGTTAGGCTCATCCAGGGCCGGTTGCCCCAGAAGACGGGCGCCAAAGGGGACCTAGTTTACAGGGCCGCAATCAAAGCAGGCCACCTCCACTCCTGATGTAACATCTGGGGACCCACCTAGAAGTAGCTTTGGGGCCCGTAAGGCCAGAAAAGTAGACAACAGTTAAGTTGGCACGGGTGCAGGGCACAGTTAGCGATAGGGGCTAGGGCACAAATCTGTATTTACGTTGTCACATTTAACAGGCTGTATGGTAGCACAGTGGTTAGCACAGTTGCTTCACAGCTCCAGGGTCCCAGGTTCGATTCAGGCTTGGGTCACTGACTGTGCGGAGTCTGCATTTTCTCCCCGTGTCTGCGTGGGTTTCCTCCGGGTGCTCAGGTTTCCTCCCATTGCCCAAATTTGTGCAAGTTAGGTGGATTGACTATTCTAATTTGCACTTGGTGTCCAAAAAAAGGTTGGGTTAGTTGGGGTTACGGGGATAGGGTGGAGGAGGAGGAATAGGGTGGAGGTGTGGGCTTAGGTAGGGTGTACTTTCCAAGGGCCGGTGCAGACTCGATGGGCCAAATGGCCTCCTTCTGCACTGTAAATTCTATGATTCTATGAAACACCTGTGCACAATGTTACAACCAGCCTGGGTCTCTGTCAGATGCATGTCAGTGGGCTGATCAGGGCTGGCCGCAGAGGGGACGAGGGGGGTTGGGGAGGGGATGGGCGGATGTTGTGGGTGGGCTTGGCTCAGGGACTGCAACACAGCCAGCGGTCACTGCTCTGGGGTCCCCCCCCATCCCCCCTCTCCCCCTCCCCCCTCCCCCCCATCCCCCCTCTCCCCCATCCCCCCTCTCCCCCTCTCCCCCCCCTCACCCCCCTCCCCCCCCCCCACTGTCCCCACCTCTGCCACCCCAGGGATTCGATGGGACTATGTGATGGAAAGGCCAGTTCGCATGCAGGGATCACCCAGGTGGACAGTGGAAATTGCTCCCATGGGCAGGAGGCAGACGATGCGAAGCAGCAGGGCTCATCGCAGAGCGGGTTGTCATCATCCTCCATCCCATGGGCCCGCACCTCGTAGTGCGGCAGGTATGTATCATGGAGGGGGCTTCAGGCCAGGGAAGGGGGGGTGATGCAGTGTCCATGCCCCTGGCCCATGCCCCTCCCAGTCGATCTAAGTCGATCTAATTTACAGTGCAGAAGGAGGCCATTCAGCCCATTGAGTCTGCCCCGGCTCTTGGAAAGAGCACCCTATCCAAGCCCACCCCCCCACCCCCACCCTATCCCCATAACCCCACCCAACACTAAGGGCAACTTTGGACACTACGGGCAATTTATCATTGGCCAATCCACCTAACCTGCACATCTTTGGACTGTGGGAGGAAACCGGAGCACCCGGAGGAAACCCACGCACGCACGGGGAGGATGTGCAGACTCCGCACAGACAGTGACCCAAGCCGGAATCGAACCTGACACCCTGGAGCTGTGAAGCAATTGTGCTAACCACGATGCTACCCTGCTGCCCGTATGTGGTGTGCCATGATCTGGCAGAAAGGTCACACTGTCTCCCTGCTCAGTTGGAGTCTTCGACAGCATGCCCAGTTCTGCAGGTCCGCAAATGACAGGCAGGGCTGGTACACGCGAGGCCTCATGCAGCGCCTCCTTTGCAACTCCTCCTCCTCGACATGTTGGGTAGCTGGCTCTCCATCCTCGGCGGCTACCTCCTGTTCCTCTGTGGCACGCTCCGCTGCTGCAGCTTCCTCCTCTTCAAGCAGGGCCCGCTCGTACAGCTGCAGGGCATCCCCAGGGCTGCGGCGACTAGGAGGAAGGCCAGCATTATTGGTTGAATTACAATATCCATTGTCTGCAGGGGGGAAAGGCCGACATGTTAGCATGGTACATACCCAGTGCCCAAACAGTTCCAATGGGCTGTGCCCCCGCATGTCCCCCCCCCACCTCCTGTTCCCTCATCCACGCACCCCTGGCCCCGTCGGTATTGTGGGGGCCTCTAACAGGTGTACAACAGCTGGTGCTGCCCATGCCAGCGGTACGCTCTGTAGTCCCCATCTGGCGACCACTTGTAGGGGCACATGCCTGGACATTGCCCCAGTCCTGTGAGGGAGTCACCCCGGCCCCACGGCATGTGTCCCTGTTTCCCACCACACCCGGCCCCAGCAGAGCCGCCCCCCTCCCCCTCCCCTGCCCAACCCAGCCAACCCTGCCACTGTCAGGACTGGTAACCCACGGTCGTGGCTCTGCATGTCCTACCTGCTCTCTCTCCCTTATCGGCCACTACGCCTGTTCCTCGATTTTTAAAGGCACAAGTGAACATTGCTGTAGGGAATTCCACCCACTGGAGGCCCCAAAGAATACCGGGTCAGGTCTGCAAATGATGTGCAAGCAGCTTTGTACGTGCGGAGTGGAACATACTGATGCAGCTATCGAGGTACCAGAGAATTGCGATTTGGCATGAAACCGGTGCCCGCCATGATTTTGGTGTCAAACGGATTCTCTGCCCAATCGCGTTTCGTCAGCTGACGGAGAATCCCGCCCATGATTTCCATTGCATACAAAGAAATTGTATTATGCACATTGCCCATCCATCTGGAGTAAGTATAAAAAGAAGCTTTTTGTACAGAAACTTTAAACAGAGCAAGATACGTTTGATGAGCATTTTTCTCTTTTCTTCAATGTCTTTTTTCTCCTCTCAAAAAATATTTCTTTAAAAAAAAATATTTTTATTCTTCTCCTTCTTCACATTTTCTCCCAAATGTACACCCACCAACAATAAACCATACGCAGTAATGAATACAATGTCAATCCCCATATCAACAACAACAATCCCATCCTCCCACCAAACCCCCAAACAACTGCCCGCATATTAACACAAACAAATAACAAAAAGGAATCAGGAATCACCCATAGACACCATTAACACATACAGTCCCCCTCCCCCCAACCCTCCCAACCCCCTCCCCCCACTAATGTTCGATATTATCCAATTCTTGAAAGTGCATAATGAATAACGCCCATGAATTGTCGAACCCTTCCATCCTTCCCCTCAGTTCAAACTTAACCTTCTCAAGAGTCAAGAATTCCAACAAGTCCCCCCATCACGCCAGGGCACAGGGTGCAGAGGTTGATCTCCATCTCAACAGGATCCGTCTTCGGGTGGTCAACGAGGCGAAGGCAATATCTGCCTCCGCACCCGTTTCCAACCCCGGCTGGTCCGACACCCCGAATATGGCCTCCCAAGGGCCCGGGTCCAGTTTCACATGCACCACTTTAGAGATTACCCTAAACACCTTCTTCCAGTAATCCTCCAACTTTGGACAGGGCCAAAACATATGAACGTGGATTGCAGCCAGCCCCCCCCCCCCGCAACATTCACACATCTTCTACCCCTCAAAGAGGCGGCTCATCTTCACTCTTGTGAGGTGTGCTCTATATACCACCTTCAGCTGTACCAGCCCCAACCTCGCGCACGAGGTGGGGGCGTTCACTCTCCGGAGCACCTCATACCAGAACTCCTCCTCCATATCCTCTCCCAACTCTTCCTCCCATTTTGCCTTGATCCCTTCCAGTGGTGCCTTCTCCTCTTCCAAAATCACTCGTAAATCGCCGACACTACCCCGTTCTCCAGTCCCCCTGTCGTCAGCACCTCCTCCAGCAATGTGGAGGCCGGCTCCATTGGGAAGCTCTGTATCTCCTTCCTGGCAAAATCTCGAAACTGCATGTATCTAAACATTTCCTCCTGCTCCAGCCTATACTTCGCTTCCAGCTCCTTCAATCCTGCAAAACGACCCCCAAGAAACAAATCTTTTAGTGTCTTAATCCCCTTCTCCTCCTATTTCCGAAAATTTCCGTCCCACTTCCCTGGCTCAAATCTGTAGTTCCTCCGAGTCGGCATTTCCCTTGACCCTGCCCCCAATCCGAAGTGTTGGCGAAACTGCCTCCAAATTCTCAATGAAGCTATTATTACCGGATTCCCTGAGTATTTCCCCGGGGCCATCGGGAGCGGCGCTGTTGCTCGTGCTTTCAATCCCGACCCCCTGCACATACTCTCCTCCATTCTGACCCAGTAGGGATCAACCCCTCTGATCCAGCTCTGCACCTTCTCCACATTCACCGCCCAGTAATAATTCAACAGGGGTGGGATTCTCCCCTACCCGGCGGGGCGGGGGGTTCCGGCGTAATGGGGTGGCGGGAACCACTCCGGCGTCGGGCCGCCCCAAAGGTGCGGAATTCTCCGCACCTTTTGGGGCCAAGCCCTCACCTTGAGGGGCTAGGCCCGCGCCGTAGTGATTTCCGCTCCGCCGGCTGGCGGGAAAGGCCTTTTGGCGCCATGCCAGCCGACGCCGAAAGATCTTTGCCAGGCAACGCATGCGAGGGAGCGTCAGCGGCCGCTCACGGCATCCCCGCGCATGCGCAGGGGAGGGGGTCTCTTCTGCGTCCGCCATAGTGAAGACCATGGTGAAGGCGGAAGAAAAAGGGTGCCCCCATGGCACAGGCCCGCCCGTGGATCGGTGGGCCCCAATCGCGGGCCAGGCCACAGTGGGGGCATCCCCCGGGGCCAGATCGCCCCACGCGATTCCCGCCGACCGGTGCGGCGTGATTCCTGCCCCCGCCGAATCTCTGGTGGCAGAGAATTCGAGACACGGCGGGGGCGGGATTCACGCCACCCCCCGGCGATTCTCCGACCCGGTGGGGGGGTCGGAGAATCGCGCCCAAGGTTCGGAAGGCCCAAACCCCCCTGCCTGCCGTCCCCTCTGTAGCAGCACCTTTCTAACTCTGGCCATCTTCCCTCCCCATATGAACGAGGTAATCCTTCCTTCAATCTCTCTAAAAAATGCCTTTGGCAGGAAAATCGGCAGGCATTGGAAAATAAACAGAAATCGCGGCAACACGTTCATTTTAACCGCCTGTACCTGACCCGCCAGTGACAGCAGGAGACCATCCCACCTTGCAAGATCAGCTCTAAAAAAAATATTTCTTTGTGTCTTATTTCTGGATTTTCTTGTTTTGTCTTTTGTACTTTTTGGAAATGTTTGGAAAGATTGCATTGAGCCAAAGGTAGATAATGGACTGGATTCTCCGTCCAGATTGCTGGTTCAGCACGCCAGCAGGATGCTGTGTTTCGCCGGCTGGTCAATGGGGTTTCCCATTGTGGGGCAGCCCCATGCCATCGGAAACTCCTGGGCTACCGGCAAAATGGAGCATCCCGACGGTGGAGAATCCAGCTCATCATCTTCAAAATACCTCGGAAATTAATCAACTCATTGAAACGGCGAGGTTCAGCAAAAACAGGGGAAAGGTAAAACAGTCTCTTGAAGAAATACCCCTATCAGGGAACAGCAACCCATTTCATGGACTGGATTCTCCGATTCTGGGGCTATGTCCCCGCGCCGGCGAGGGAAGGGTGCCATTTTATGCTAGAAAAACTGGCACAAAGCAGCCACCGATTCCCCTTTTTGCTGAGGGCTAGCAGGGCAGCAGCGTAGATCACCCGGATCTAGCTGCCGATTCGCCCCGGAGAGTTGCCGGGTCCATGACCACGCATGCGCATGGCGGCGGCCTCCAACGGCCTCGCCGTGCTACATGGTGGCGGCTGCTCGCTGACCTGGCTCATGAAATAGTCCATTCCATCCCCCACAGTGCCTCCAGCCCCAAATAATGTCCCCCCCTGCCCGTGATCGCCCCTCTCCCTACTGTGGCGGCACCGGACTGAGTCCGCAGCCACCGCGCCTGAGTTCCCGACGGGTGAGACCATGAGAGACCCACGCCATCGGGAACTTGGCCTGTCGGGGTTGGAGCATCGGGGGCGGGCCTTGGGCAATGTCCTGAGGCCGTCGGTATGTGGCGCGCCATACTCTGCGAGTACGTCGCTTTGGAGGGGGCGGCGCATTGCAAACTTGGATTCTCTGGCCGGTCGCCGAACGTGATTTTGGCGTTGCCGACTGGAGAATCCAGCCCCCAGAATTATTGCAAAGTTCCATTTTGATTACAATGAATCGTGCACTTGTTGTACAAAGATCTTCAATAACAAGACCCCATAGTTGAAATAGTATACCATGAAGTTAGATATGCCAGGAGGTAGGTAAACTGTAGGTAAATCAGCAGGTAAACCACCATGTTACCAATATCTGGATCGATTTTGCCAGCCACATTCCAGGTTCGACCCTTAGGATCAGAAATGGAAGCCACGGCCAGTTAGGTGGGTATCATCTGGCTGCAAATGATTTTCCAGTAGGCAGCCAATTACGAGTTAGTGGCTCTTGGGTCCGACCACTAAAGGAGTGAGGTGGGCAGAAAGGCTGTGGCAGGTGGTGGCACCATATGTAAAGGGCACTCAATATCAGGGGGATTGCCAAGGCTTCTGCAGAAGTATAGAAGATTAATTTGGACATTGGAGGAAGGAAGATCCCAGGTGGCCCATGGTTTAATGCTGCCAAGGGCAAGGCGGAAGAATGTCTTTGTTGCATCTTTAGAGTAACAGTACAAAAGAAATAGGTTTGCAGAAGCATGCGGGTTTGATGCAAGATTAACAAAGGTTTATTGAATAGGTTTTCACTGTACAAGATTTGGCACTAGACACCCAATAATCCCATGAAGTAGCTGATTATGTCACACATCTTACGTGACTCGGTTCTTAAAGAGACATTGCACACAATAACCCACATTATAACATCCCTCCCCCTTTACTTCTAAGGTCCAACGCAATTAATAACTAGTATATGAACTAAGTAATTTACATCTATATACAAGTGCAGGCATCATATTATTACATTGTAATAACACAGTCAATAAGATAGATGGTTAGGTGGCTGTTTATTTCTTGCAGATTGCCTGTGCACTTCTGGGACTTTGTCATTCCCGACCTCAGATGTATTTTGAAGTTCTCTATGATGTACCATCAATGACTACGTGACGAATGGTGAACGATTGAGGCTTTATTGTGCTAGATGTTAAGTCTCCTGCAGCTGGAACCAGAATGGGGGCAGCGCAGGAGAGCGTACACTTTTATACAGAGCCTGCTGGGTGGAGCCAGCAGGCTGGGATGACTGGAGTACAATGGCAGTACCGTAATACACGCAGTGTATGATCAGTGGTGTTTACCACATTCACTCCCTGTTTAAAAAAGAATCCAGCGGGTGTGAAGCAACGTTACAGGTCGAGTCTGTCGGGGGCTTTGACCCTCCGCTGCGATTGCCTCAGTCCCGGTTGTGGTGTGGGCGCGATGTGGGTACCTACGACTCTGGGAGCATGTTGTCCTCTTCTTCTTCACCCAGTAGTGGATCCGTTGGGGGGACGGGCGCTGCCTGGATGGGGGCTGCGGTGATAGTCGCTGGTGGGGGGTGAACGGCGCAGGGGTGGGGGTGGTAACCGGAGGGGGAGGGGACGGTACCAGGTTGGAGGTGGTGGTGATGGTGGATGGGGAACCAGCGGGTGCCAGGTCCCGGAGGGAGACTGTGTCCTCTCGCCCGTCATGATGTGTCACGTAGGCGTACTATGGGTTCGCATGGAGGAAGAGGACTTTTTCGATGTGAGGGTCTGATTTATGGCTCCTCACATGCTTCCGAAGGAGGACGGGTCCAGGAACTGTCAGCCAGGTTGAGAGCGAGACCCCGGAGGTCGACTTCCTAGGGAACGCAAACACACGTTCGTGAGGGGTCTCATTGGTAGCAGTGCACAGGAGCGACCGGATGGAGTGGAGCGCATCGGCGAGGACCTCCTGCCAATGGGAGGCCGGGAGACTCTTAGACTGAAGGGCCAGCAGGACGGCCTTCCAGACCGTCGCGTTCTCCCTCTCCACCTGCCTGTTTCTCCGGGGGTTGTAGCTGGTCGTCCTGCTTGAGGCGATGCCTTTGCTGAGCAGGAACTGACGCAGCTCATCGCTCATGAAGGTGTTTTGTTACCTGTCTGGTAGGTAACATGTGCTACTCAAACCTTGGTTAGTGATGAGGTATTCTGAATCCCGATGAAGAAGATTCAAACTCTTCCAGTAGTAACAAAAGGTTTATTGAGTAACTACAACAATATTTACATGAGTTCTTTACTTTAACTTTGATACCAATGATAAGGTTAACAAGATCTAACTATGGTAACTATACGTAATTCCACCGACCATCTAAACTAGTCTGCTGTTGCTTTGAATACAATGCACCCAAGAGAGAGAGAGAGACTCAATGTGGCTGCCTTTTAAACCCCTGTTGGTCCGGTCCTCTAGTGATCATGTGGTGCTACTGATTACGCATTAACCACTTGGGTACATGCACATATAGTGATCACCACATCTCCCTTTTCTTCGTGTTACATATTTTCTGTATGTTGTGAAGAAAATTGAACAAACATAATGAATGCAGTTTGCAAATGCATTTCATAAAATCAATGAGTAAGGCAGTCAAATGTTAATACATTTAGCCTCTTAGGGCTTTTTTTGCTTGCGTGAAATAGGTAGACAAATGATGTTATGTACAAGTTGTGATGATCTTGACGATTATACAAAGCCAATTAATAGTTACGAATCTAATCTTAATAAATAAAATTTGTGAGTCCATGAGTTTGTTCGGTCGAGTTGCTCTCTTCTTCTGTTGTTGAAGAGGTGATGTTATTTCTTTGTGACCGTCGCCAGTGTACCTGTGTTTAAGTAACCAAGAAGTCATCAATGAGGTATTTGAATGGTCGAATCACTTTGTTGTTTTTTTTTTTCTATGTTTGTGGTAGCGATTCTGTGTTACATTTTTGTTGTCTGACATGGACTTTTTCCTGTGTTTGTGGTGTTGATTCTGTATATCATCTTTGTTGTCTGACCTGGACTTTTTCTTGTGTTTGTGGTATAGATTCTGCATGTCATCTTTCTTGACAGCTGGTTTGCTTGTTTGTTGTGGAGCAAATGTGAATTTGTGAGATTTGTTGCCATGCCATGGCATGTTTGTACACTTGCCATTGTTTTACAGTGTGCTGTGGCATTGTCCTTCATGTGCAGAGTTGTACCATGTTGTACAGGTCGTTGTTTCATTGTTGTTTCTGTCTTGGTCGTTTTAGTTGTTGTTGTTCTTGTTGTTGTTTTTGTCATGCTTGTTGTTTCTGTTTTTGTTGTTTTCGCTGTTGTTCTTGTTGTTTTTCTAGTCATGCTCGTTGTTTCTGTTTTTGTTATGCTTCTTGTTGTGTTTGTTGTTCTTGGAGTTTTTGTTGTTGTGCTTGTAGTTTTTGATGTTGCTGTCGTTGTTCTTGTTTCTGCAGCGCTTCATATTGTTGTTGTTGCTCTTGTTGCGCTGCATGTTGTTTTTGTTTTTGCTGTTGTGCTCAATGAGTGTTCCGTTTGGATGATGTGAGTCATTGTCACAGTTATTGGTGTCAGTGTCCTTTGTGGTATCTGCTACATTGAGCGTTTCTTCTTGAGAATTGTGAGAATGATCTAATGTTGCAGTGATGTTGGTGACATCAGTCATTTGTGGTGGATTTGATTCCTCTGTTTTGCTTCCTTGGTACTCCTCTTCTAGAGTCATTTCTGGTTCATTTGAATCATCTGTGATCTCTTTGTGCTCCTCTTCTGGAGTTATTTCTGGTTCCTTTGAATCACCTTTGGTTTCTTGGTGCTCCTCTTCTGGAGTCAAAATCTTCAGGATTTCATTTGGTGTGGTCTCTCTGGACTCTGGGTGCTCCTCTTCTGGAATCAAAATCTTCAGGATTTCATTTGGTGTGGTCTCTCTGGACTCTGGGTGCTCCTCTTTTGGAGTCAAAATCTTCACGATTTCATTTGGTGTGGTCTCTCTGGACTCATGAGTAGCCGTCCTCTGATTATTTAAAAAAAAATTTTAAAAACATGTTTTTCCTTTTCTGAGTTACCAAGCCAGGGCTCAGAGTGTGGGTCAGGGGCGAACCCCTAATCCAGCTCCTCACCTGCTCCAAAAAACTAATTCAAATTGAATCGAATTTATGGTCCCCACAAGAGAGACATACCAGATCTGAACCCAAAGGCTCAATCTACAGACACTTGATCTTAGCCAAAAGGCCAAGAAGCGATCCGTCCTCTAATTATTGAGTGCTTCTGTGCAGACGAGCTGAGAGGTGTCAGTCTTGCTGTGATCCTGCACATCCTGTATGGGAATTGTGATTTCTTTGTTACTTGTCTCACATACAGTGGGTAGACATTCAGTGTCTTCTTGTTGGTTAAATGAGCTGGGTAGACTGTCATAGTCTTCTTCTGGTGGCTCAAATAAGCTGATAGATCTTCATGGCCTTGTTCATGCATGGCGTTCGCTATGGAGTGTTTGCTTGCTTCCATTTTTGAGTCTGTCACCGAGCTGTCCATGGAGGCTTGCGTCACTCTCTTTGTGGAGGCTTGCATTGCTCTCTTTGTGGAGGCTTGCGTCCCTCTCTCTGTGGAGTTTTTCATCGCTCGCTCTGTGGAGTCCTTCATCGCTCTCTCTGTGCAGTCTGTCATCGCTCTCTCTGTGGAGTCTGTCATCGCTCTCTTTGTGCAGTGTTCTCGCTGTAGAGTCGATCTATGCTCTTTCAACGGAGTCATTCTGTGCTCTCTGTGTGGCGCCGTCTTCGTCTTGGGTATTGCTGTCATCCAATGTATGGACGATCTGCCATGGTACCATGGTATTGGATTAATCTACCATGAGAAGAGTCGTGTTGAGCTTTTCAACTGTGTTGCTGATGCTGTGATCAGGATCTCTGAATAACTCAGCCATATCTGAGCAGTATTGAGTGTATTGTTCGATAGACAAATCATCGCTTTTTGTTTCGGAGTTGTGATCGTTCTCTTCATTTTCAATGAACAAATCATCTTTTTTGGTTTCAGATTTTTCATTGTGCTCTTCACTTTGGGCGGTGAAGACTGCTTGTTCCAGGGTGTTGTGAAAGTTATTTTCAATTGCTGGTGTAAGTTTGGGTATTGTTCTGTCTTTTGAGGTAAGAAAATTGGGTTTTGCAGCTTTAAATTTCTTTTTATTCATTTTTGTGCATTTCCCTTTTAAGTGTGTGTGATCCTGGTCCTCTGATGTCATGACACTCAATTGCGCATGCACAATTCGAGTTTCCTTTACTGTGCGCTTTTTGCACAACTGCGCATGTACGGCTCCTTTCTTAAGATTGCTGCCACTCAGAACTTCCGTCTTCTTCTGTTTCAACCCTGCCTCTGCCTCGTGGTAAGTTTTGGCGCCTCTTTTACCGATTTTGTTTTCTAAATAATGATTCTGTGTTGTAGAGTCTCAAAGTATTGATTTTGTTTTTGTTCATAAGCAAGGCATTTTTGTATAGCGATTTCTAGAGTTTGATGCTTATTTTGTGATAGTTCTTCCCTCAAATTTTTATCAGATAGTCCAGAAATTAATTGATTCATTATCACAGTGTCTCTGAAAGCAGCATAATCACAGGCTTGTGGTATTAATTTGATATTTGTCATAAAATTAGTGATGGGCCCTCCATTTCTCTGGCATTTATGACAATTGTTAAACCTTTCCAGCATCTCACCAGACGGATTCTTACAGTGTTCGTCAAATGTTTTGAGTATTACTTCTATTTTGGTGTCGTCTTCACTTTCTAAGTAATTAAAGCATTCAGAGATTTCTCTAACTTCATGCCCTCCTATTGAGAGTAGTAGTGCTATTTTAGTTGCATTAGAGATTGTGCTTAAACCATTAGCTGCAATAAATATTTGATATATCTGTTCAAATCTTTTCCAGTTATAACTTAAATTACCGGTTGTTTCCAGCTGCCCTAGAGGTCCAATGAATCCCATAGTTAGTCGTTGAGGATCCATTTGCTGCAAAGTCTTCCACAGTCGAATGTCCAGTCTTCTCTTTTTCTTCTCTTTTTGTCTAAGCTAATCTAACTAGTTCTGTTAAAGCCACTCAACTGGCACCATGTTTTGGTACCTGTGTGGTAGGTAACATGTGCTACTCAAACCTTGGTTAGTGATGAGGTATTCTGAATCCTGATGAAGAAGATTCAAACTCTTCCAGTAGTAACAAAAGGTTTATTGAGTAACTACAACAATATTTACATGAGTTCTTTACTTTAACTTTGATACTAATGATAAGGTTAACAAGATCTAACTATGGTAACTATACGTAATTCCACCGGCCATCTAAACTAGTCTGCTGTTGCTTTGAATACAATGCACCCGAGAGAGAGAGAGAAACTCAATGTGGCTGCCTGTTATACCCCTGTTGGTCCGGCCCTCTAGTGATCATGTGGTGCTACTGATTACACATTAACCCCTTGTGTACATGCACATATAGAGATCACCACAGTAGGAGGATCCCCGATCGCTATGGATGTAGGTAGGGAAACCGAACAAGGTGAAGATACTGCGTAGGGCCTTGGTGACCGTGGCAGACGTCATGTCAGGGCATGGGATGGCAAAAGGGAAACGGGAGTACTCATCAATGATATTGAGAAAGTACACATTACGGTCAGTGGACGGGAGGGTCCCTTGGAAGTCGATGCTGAGGCGCTCAAAGGGGCGGGAGGCCTATACCAGGTGTGCTCTGTCCGGCCGGTAGAAGTGCGGTTTGCACTCCGCGCAGACCTCGCAGTCCCTGGTCACAGCCCTTACCTCCTTGATGGAGTAGGGCAGGTTGCGGGCCTTGATAAAGTGGAAGATCCGGGTGACCCCGGGTGACAGAGGTCATTGTGGAGAGCCCGAAGCCGGTCTACTTGTGCGCTGGCACATGTACCGTGGGATAGGGCATCTGGGGCTCATTGAGCTTCCCAGGGCGATACAAGATCTCATAGTTATGGGTGGAGAGTTCGATCCTCCACCTCAAGATCTTGTCGTTCTTAATCTTGCCCCGCTGTGCATTACTAAACATGAAGGCAACCGACCGTTGGTCAGTGAGGAGAGTGAATCTCCTGCCGGCCAGGTAATGCCTCCAATGTCGCACAGCTTCCACAATGGCTTGGGCCTCCTTTTCGACAGAGGAGTGCCGAATTTCGGAGGCATGGAGGGTGCGGGAGAAGAAAGCCACGGGTCTGCCCGCCTGGTTGAGGGTGGCAGCCAGAGCCACGTCCGATGTGTCGCTCTCCACATGAAAGGGGAGGGACTCGTTGACTGCTAGCATTGTGGCTTTGGCAATGTCCGCTTTGATGTGGTTGAAGGCCCAGCAGGCCTCAGCCGCCAGGGGCAAAATGGTGGGCTTGATGAGTGGGCGGGCCTTGTCTGCATAATTAGGGACCCACTGGGCATAATATGAGAAGAATCCCTGGCATCGTTTCAGAGCCTTGGGACAGTGAGGAAGGGGGAGTTCCACACTCTAGTAGATGTTTCTACCCCGGATGGCATTACAGTCTCTTTTTCTGAGGGGAGATTAGGAGTAGCAGATACTTCTGATGCAACCCCTTCCTCTTTGATGAACGAGAAGTTTCACAGTCAGATGAAACGGGAACAGTTACCTCTTGAGGTAGTTTAGACCATGTAGAATGTTGGACCAGCCTGAGTCAATAGTGTCGCAGGGACCCACTTCTCACTAGTGGTGTAGCTGCGAGCTAACATTATTTCTCCTTGTTGAAATGAGCGCTTTTTGAGTTACTTTCTCATCTCAAGACCTGTAACTGTTGGTTCCGCTCTACTATGTCAGATGTCACCTCCGGCAAGAGAAAGTCAAAGGTAATCCTCAGTTTCCTTTTCATTAAGAGAAAAGCTGGTTGTCATAATATACACCAGTATATTATGGTGCAGACACACACACACACACTGATGGACTGGAATGGGACCAATCAACATACACAACACCACAGCCAATCATCAGGGAGAGCACACGCACTATAAAGACATTGGACATGAGAGTTCCCACTCATTCTAGTAGCAGCCAGCTCGGAGCACAGAACTCACAGCCTGCAACACAGACATTCACCATGTGCTGAGTGCATCACTTGGTTAGGACTAGGCAAGGGTCAACAGTTAAAGCTGGTATTGCATTTACCCACAGTTCAAGTATGTTAATATAGTTAACCTTATAATAAAATAGAATTGCACCACTTCCAGCGTTGGTGACCTGTTTGTGATCCAGAACACCCAACACATCATGGTACAAGGCATGGTTGCATACTAGCACTTCTGAGACCCACCTGCAACTAATCAGCATTCTGGCATCCTGAAGTATGGAGAACATCAACCCGCCGCCGCCGCTCCGCATCGTCGGCAATCTCGGGGTCAATTGGAAGATTGTTAAACAGCGCTTCCAGCTCTTCCTCGAAGCCACGGACAGGGAGAACGCCTCGGACACCAGGAAGATTGCTCTGCTCCTCTCCACGGCTGGGCAACATGCCATCCACAGCTTCAACTCCCTCACACCAGGGTGCACCACGCAGGACAGCACCGCGCAGGCGCGGTGGCGCAACGAGTGTACTGACATCACGATGTGCGGCAACTGTGGTTCCGCCCATTTATAGCGGCAATGTCCTGCAAAATCGCGACAATGCCTACGGTGTGGCAGACTTGGCCACTATGCTGCATGCTGTCGAGCAGCTCAGCCTGCCAATTCATATCGCTTCAGCCAGCCTCGCAGGAACGTTCAGGCAATTCAACCCACGTTCACTGAGCCCGATTCCGACTTCCCGCAGATCAGTGACATCGAGGACCCGAGGGAGCCTTTTCGAGTTGTTGTTATAACAAAGAACAGGCTGTCCCCAAATCAAAACCACTAGCCGCTGTCGGTGCACAGCATTGATCCAGACGACGAGTGGTGTGCGACCCTGATGGTCGACCAGAATTCGTTGCCCACCTCAGTGACTTGACATATGAGTTTTACAATGTTGGACTCTTTGATCTGTTCTGTTATCCTGTTTCATCGTTCCAGTAGTTTGTGTATAATGTTCATTTCGTTGTTGGTGTGACACCCTATTTCTCTGCACCAGGCGCCTTCCCGTGTAAATAGATTAGCCTCATGTACATAGTCATGTAAATAACATGCACACACATAGTCAGGTACATTCACTACACAATATTTATTGTCACGCAGGCACATGTTCTTTATATAAAAGGGGAGATGTCATAATATACACCAGTATATTATGGTGCAGACACACACACTGATGGACATGCAGTGGGACCAATCAGCATACACAACACCGCAGCCAATCACCAGTGAGAGCACACGCACTATCAAGACAGGGGACAGGAGAGTTCCCGCTCATTCTAGTAGCAGCCAGCTCGGAGCACAGAGCTCACAGCCTGCAACACAGACATTCACCATGCGCTGAGTGCATCACCTGGTTAGGTCTAGGCAAGTGTCAACAGTTAAAGCTGGTATTGCATTTACCCACAGTTCAAGTATGTTAATATAGTTATCCATATAAGAAAATAGAGTTGCACCACTTCCAGTGTTGGTGACCTGTTTGTGATCCAGAACACCCAACACATCACTGGTGAACTTTGTGTTGTTGCATGTGTTGTATTTCAGTGTGATGCTAGAAATATGTTTACATGGTGCTGAAGTGAATCTTGGTCATTTGAAGCATTCAGTGAGTGTCTTAAGGACTGGACAAACCTTTTGGCTAAACCATTTGTGGATGTCTGGTAAGGTGATGACTTAACATGTTGAACTTCACACATCTTTAAGTCATCTTCACACTCTTGGGCTGTAAACTGTGGCCCGTTGTCACTCACAATATACTCTGGTTTTCCGAATATCGCAAAGTCTTGTTGAGTTTCTCAATAGCGTGTTCTGCAGTAGTTGACTTCATTATGACCACCTCAGGCCAATTTGAGTGAGCGCCTACAATGATCATGAACATGTGCCCCTTGACTGGACCAGCAAAGTCAACGTGCAGACGTTGCCACGGCCATGGATGCAATGGGGGCAATAGCGGTGCGTTCCCTACCCACGCAAATGACTGGCACAGTTCTGCTTTTTCTTATATTTGGGCATCAATTCCTGGCCACGAAAAGTAACTTTGTGCTGGTTTCTTCATTTGCACAATGCCTGGGTGTCCTTCGTGTAACTACTCCAAAACCTTTCCTTGTAAATTTGATGGAATAATTACTCTTATTCCCCACAACAGACATCCACCTTCTGTTGTTAACTCAAGTCTCTTGCAAATGTACATTTTTAATTCAGGATGTTTTCCTGTTATCCTCCCCTTTAATATCATTTCCAGTACCTTCCTCATCACAGGATCATTTCTGGTTTGACTTTGGATTTAAGCTGCAGTCACTGGACCATTCCCATTCTGTGCACAGTAGAAAATATTATCATGACTGGGTGGTATTTGACCCGCTGGTAAAGGTAAGCGTGATAATGCATCTGCATTAGCATAATTTTCAGATTGACGGTATTTGATTTTATACAAATTGCCGATAGTATTGAAGACCATCGTTGGAGTCTACTTGCAGCCAATGAAGTGATACATTTGTGTCGCTCGAAAATAGCTGTTAAGGGCCTGTGGTTCATCAGCATTGTGAAGTGATGACTATGTCGGCTTTGGTGAAATTTCCATGCACCAAATTATTATTTTTTTATTTATTCTCCTCCTTTTTCACATTTTCTCCCACATTTAACAATAAACAATAATCAGCAAGGTATGTCAGTCCCCATAGTAACAACGATCCCATTTACCCACCAACCCCCAAACCTCAACCCGCATGTTTACATAAACAAATGGCAAAAAGGAATCAGGGATTACCCGTAGTCACCCTTAATCTTACACAGCTCTCTCCCCCCCACCGCAGGTCTCCAGCTCCTCCTGTCCACTGCCTCTTGTAAAACTCCTCCTCCCAACCTCGGTTCCTTCCCCCCAACTTTCCACCCCGGCTAGACCACTCGGACCCGGTTCTGCCAGGCTCCGGTGGCCGCAGCCCCTCCCCTCACCTCACTCCCGTTCACTGGCCGGCTTAAACCGGCCAGCGTGGAGGCCCCTGCCCGGGTCCCTTTCCCACTTTCCCGGCCCTAGGAAAGCCCAAAGATCCCCTTTTAGCACACAAACCCCGCATATCCACCTACACCCCAAAGAACTCTTGTTTCGAGTGAAAGTCCCGTCCCTTCCCTTGTCCAAATATATACCACATTGGCTCCTTTAATCTCTACACCCGCGCGCAGTGATACAAAAAAGACGAAAATACAGCCATGAGGTTACATCGGCAATTATAATTCCTCAATTTGTCAGTTCTGCCACAGTCCTTCTGCTTTCGCAAACTCCTCCGCTGCTTCCGCCGTTCCAAAATAAAAGTCCCTGAGCTTGTAAGTCACCCTCAGCTTCACTGGATATACAATGCCGCACAGCACCTTGCTAATGTACAGTGCCCTCTTCACCCGGTTGAAGGCAGCCCGCCTCCTTGCCAGCTCCACCGTAAAGTCCTGGTATACACGTATACCAACTCCAGCCCACTGCACCACCCGCTTCTGCTTGGCCCAGCTCAGGACCTTCTCCTTCACCCTGTACCTACGGAAGCACAGAGTCACTGCCCTTGGCGGCTCACTCGCCTTTGGTATAGGCCTCCACGACTGATGAGCCCGATCTAGTTCATATCGGGAGGGATCCTCCCCCTCCCCCAATAACTTTGCCAGCATCGCGGCAAAGTACTCAGTCGGCTTCGGTCCTTCAACTCCTTCGGGCAGCCCCACAATCCTCAAATTCTGTCGCCTGGATCTGTTTTCCAGGTCTTCCATTTTTCCTCGCAGATCCTTGTTAGTATCCATTACCTTCCGCATCTCTTTCCCCATCGAGGCAAGTTGATTACCGTGCTGCAATAACGTCTCCTCCACTTCCTTCAGCGCCTCCCCTTGCTCTCGCACCTCCGCCACTGCGCTCGCCACCTCCATCCTGACCGGGGAAACCGCCTCCTCCACCAGCACACTCAAAACCTCCCTCATCTCCTTCCTCACCGTCTCCATGCATTTCGCAATCTGCGCCAACTGCTTTTCAAATTCCGCAGCCATCACCTTAGTTATTTCTTCAGCCATAAGCAGTGTGGCCTTCCCTGGTGCTCCAGCCTCCATTTTTCCTGGTGACCCTGCGGTGACCTTTCCACTCCCCGACGGACATCCAGCTGTTTTTTTCTCGGCCGTTTTCTTGCTCACCCTCGACATTTTTCTTTGTTCCTTTTTTCCTCCTGTGTCTTCACTGTGCCTCCTCCGTGCCTTCTCCCTTCTTCTGCCGCCTCCGCGGACCCTGGGACCGGGCTTAAAGCCCCGGAAATGCCATTGCCGACCGGGAGCCCTCCATTGTGCGGCCGCCTCCCTCCCGCTGTCACCGGAAGTCCATGCACCAAATTATAATACTCAGTGCCACCTCCTCTAACAGAATGTGACACAGCTCCAACATCGAATGGTGAAACATCACAGGCAAGTTGTAATGGTAACTCCAGGTTGAAATGCACCAATACTTCTGACTGATATGCTTTTTCACATTCTGGTATCCACTGCCATGTCTGCTTTGTGCACAACCAGGTACATAACGGTTTCAATTGGGGTGGTGCCTGTTTTCGGATGCTCCACCCCCTCCAAAATAGCGTCATTGGTGAGTACGCGGCACGCCATTGGGATGGCCCTAGGACGTCACCTGAAAGCCTCTCCCCCAATGCTCCGCCCCCGATGGGCTGACTTCCCGACGGCGTGGATCACATGTGGTCTGAGGTTTCGTCAACCTCACGTGGCGGCTGCGGACTGTGTCCAGTGGTGCCACAATCAGGAGGGAGCCATTCCACTGGCCAGGGGGACTTCGGCGGGGGCTGGGGGGACTGGTGGGGAGTGGTCTGGGGGTGGCGAGGGTGGTTACAGGGTGGCACTATCTGACAGGCTCGGTCCGCACGTGTCCGCCGCCATGTTGTACGGCAGGACCGCTGCAGGTCGCCGCCATGCGCATGCGTGGCCATGGACCTGGCAATTCTCCGGCCGTATCTGCAGGGAATGCCGTGGTGTTTAAGTAGCGTGGCTGCTAGCCCCCACCAGGCGGAGCATAGAAGCGGGGGCGCCACCGACCTTTCCGTCGTAAGATTACACACATGCTCCGGACAAAGCCTCAGAATCGGAGAATCCAGCCCCACATCTCGTAAACAGAGAATCTTGCCCAATGTCTCTAATTATCTACTCCCAGAAATCATAACAAAATCCCATTAGGCTTCTCCTTTTAAACATAAGCATGGTTTGAGATAACTATGGTCTCACTTTTATGTCATCTTAATTGCACCAACTGCAGTCACAGCTTCTGCCTGTCTTTTAAACTAGGATTAAAAAAAATATTACTGCAGAGGATATTTACACACCCTAACCCGGGCTTTTAACCCCATTACTGCACCAGATACATATCATACAATATATGTATGAAATTCCTACATTCATCACACCCGGCCAACAACCTCCTCCATATAATCATTGTTATTGGAGGCATCAAGATCCATGAGATCCTCATTGTTCAATACCTCCCTCCTCTGCAGTTCCAGATTGTGAAGTACACACAGCAGACCACCATGTTATTCAGAACCCTCACTGGAGCATATTTAAGGGCTTCAGTCGATGATCATGGCACCTGAACTCATCTTCAGAAGCTCTGTGGTCTGCTCAATTATTGTGCAGGTTGCCCTCTAGCAGATGTTGTATCTTTCAATTCATCTGTGTGCGTGTTCCTCGCAGGCATTAGTAGCTATATCCTCACTGGATTGCGTTTGTCTTCAAGTACCCATCCTTGAAGACTCATGCAGAGGCCCACAAAAGCTGTGCTTCATGACTGTTTCCCAGGAACCACGTCCACATCTAAAGGATCCATTTGCGGTGGTCACTGGTCAGTTGGACATTGACAGAATGGAAGGCTTCCTGTTGATAAAGGGCGCTGACTGGTCTGTGGGAACCTGAATGGCTACACGAGTGATGCCCATCACACTCTGGACCTGGGGCAATCCAGTAATGGCCCCAAATTCAACTTAAATGTCTGAATTGGTGCAAAAACATGCATAATTGCTGGCCTTCTTGAACTGGGCATCAGTCACTAACTTGATCCATCAATGAACTACAGACTGCAAGATCCAACACATACCCCAGTGGATCCCTGGGAAAATCTGGAGGAGTAAAGATTCAACACCAGGATGACCTTTGCCTCCACTGGCGCTGGATGGTCACCACCTCCCATGGGCTCTGACAAGAACACAAGACTTAAGAGCAGGAGTCAGCCATTTAACTCCTCAAGCCTGCTCTGTTCTTCAATAAGATTGTGGGTGATCTGATTGTGACCAACTCCTACTACCTTTGAAAAAATGATTTCAAGGTATGTGGCAATCATTGGCTCGGCCAGCATTTTTATTCCCCATCCTTAATTGCTTTTGAGAAGTGGATGGGGTGCTCCCTTCTTGAGCCCTGCAGTCCACGTGCTGTAGGTACACACAGTGCTGTTTGGGAGGGAGTTCCAGGATTTTGACCCAGTGATAGTGAAGGAACAATGATTGAGAATATCTGGTTACAATATGAAGACATCGGGCTACCATCTCAATGTCTTCTGTCCCCGATATTCCACCCCCTCATCCTCAAAGGGCTCAGAAAATGATTCCCTATGCCTTTGCGTACATACCTTGGGTGGGTGATTAATTTGGAGTTAGTTACACTAAATCTACTGAAAGGGCAGTTACAAAATGAATATGGCATTGTTAGTGGTAATCAAAGTCATCACTGCCATTAGTTTTTCTACCTCTATCTTTTTCCAGAACATAGGGATCATCTCAGTGTGATTAACTTACTGAACTCAAATGTATTATACAAATGACTGAGATATTTTGGTTACCAACACCAACACAAAAGCATCAGGAAACAATACCAAATGAAATAGGGGAGGAATAGGCCTTAGAGCCCCATGAATTTACTTCCCCCTTTATTAAGATCATTATTGATCCTCATCCTCAATTCTACTTTCTTGTCCAATCCTTACATCACTTGTTTCCCTTAGATTCCAGCCTTGATTATACTCAACAGCTGAGCCACAGCCCTCTGGAGTAGAGAAGATTCATGATCCTCTGTATGAAGAAATTTTCCTCATCTCAGTCAATGCACACCACCTCCTCCTGAGACTATACCAGCTAGTTCTAGACTCACCAGCCAGAGGGAACAATTCTCAGCAACAAGAACCTAAAAAGGAAGGGAGTAGCAAAAATAAACATAGGTCCTTTGGAGGCTGAGACAGGAGAGATTATCATGCAGAATGAACATAAATGTTGTGCTTGTCTTCACCATTCTCCCCCTCTTTCAGGTACCATGCTCTAAGAGGGTATTGACAACCATGACCATCCATTTGACGGGTCCATGATTATGCTTTGCAAAGTGCTGCAGTGGTTTGCCGAAACCTTCTGCAATATGGATGACCAGAAAACTCTCCCACTCTTTAACATCTGCCATCTGGCATATTGGGAGGACTCACAGGTTGATAATCAACCTGTTTGGCTACATTAGGAACATACCTTCCATGCCTATCAAGTCCTGAAGTTGGACTTAACCCTGAAGCTTCTGCAGCTACTGTTGTACCACAAGACCTCCACATCTTCATGGTACAAGATGCAAAACATATAGTAGAAGACGTAGGGAGCCAATAGTCTAATGAGAGTGAAGAACTTTAAGTGATTAATATTAGTAAAATAAATATACTGAAGAAGGTAATGGGACTGAAGGCTGACAAATTCCCTGGACCTGATGGGTTCTAAAAGAGGTGGCTGCAGAGTTTGCAAATGCACTGGTTGTGATCTTCCAAAATTTCCTAAATTTTGCAAGGATCCCAGTGGATTAGTACGCACCAGATGTAACATCACTGTTTCAGTAAGAGGGGAGAGTAAACTGTAGGCTGGTTGTACTGACATCAATCATCAGAAAAATACTGGAATCCATTATTAAAAAAGTGGTAATAGGACACTTCTAAAATCATAATATGATTAGGCAGAGTCAACATGGCTTTATGAAAGGGGAATCACATTTGACAAATCATGCTTGACAAATCTATTCACATTTTATGCAGATGTAAATAGCAGGTGACATAAAGGGGGATGGATGGATGCAGTATATATGGATTTTCAAAATGCATTAGATAATGTGCCACTTAAAAGGTGTTGCACAGGGTAAGGGCTCATGAATTTGGATGCAATTATTGATAATTGGTTCATGGCCAAAAAGCAGAGAGGAGGAATAAGTGAGTAATTTTCAGTTTTAATTAGTGGGACACTGCAAGAATCAACACTAGAGCATCAGCTAAATACAATCTATATTAATGAGTTAGGTAAAGGAACTCAGGGTCCAAGTTGCTGACAATTCAAAGTTGGAAACTCATAGATGGCTGTTTAGCACAGGGCTAAATCACTGGCTTTGAAAGCAGACCAAGGCAGGCCAGCAGCACGGTTTGATTCCCGTAACAGCCTCCCCGAACAGGTGCCGGAATGTGGCGACTAGGGGCTTTTCACAGTAACTTAATTTGAAGCCTACTTGTGACAATAAGTGATTTTCATTTCATTTCATGTGAGTTTGGATCAGAACCAGGAGGGAAATCAGGAAGTTTCATATTACGCCGACAAGTAACCCTGTTGCCACCTCTGGATGCTCTTGCCAGAAATGGATGAACAACTGAAGTGATTGTCCATCAGGCAGCGGTGAGTAACTCAATGATTATCAAATAAGGGCTGATTGAGGGGAATGGGGAGGACTCTGCTGGGACCTTCCTGGTGTTGGACGGGTCCAAATATTCTGCATCCAAATTGTGCCAAATTGCATAAATTTTCTCATTCCAATTAATGTACAATTTTAAAACCCATGGGCCTGGATTTTACACTTGCTGGGCGCGAGGAACAGGGTGGGCCCAGAAGCAGACACAAAATGTGCACCCAGCCGCAATCCCGGAATACAATTTCCAGCTGGCCGGCCAATGAAAGGACAGCCATTGTGACTCACCTGCTGAGAAAGGCTCAGCGCTGCGGAGAAGGGCGAGAAAAGGGCAAGCACCAAGAAGAGGATGTGAATTGGTGCCTCTATTGGGCTCCCTCAAGACAGACAGCTGCTGCAGAGCTGTCTCAGGGAACTGCAGACCTCTAAAAACCAAATGTGCAACAAACTGTGTGTATGCAACAGGGTCAAATACCTGACAACAGTATTCAGTCCCCAGACTTTTTAAAAATTAAATTGCACCCAGACATTTATCCTGCCCTGGATTGAGATTGGAGAAAAACGTAAAGGCTGCCTGACCAATTGACCCGCTTGCTGACTGGAAATGTGGACAGGCCACCCAAAATCACTTTAATTGACTTCTTAATGGGCTCAATTGCCCACTTAATTGTTGGCGGACACGCTTCAGACTCCCAAGCAGGCCCACTGAGCAAAATTTCTCGTGGGTGCTTGATGATGTCAACATGCCACTCAAAGTGTTCTCATGCGATTTCATGCTTGTCAAGTCAACTCAAACCATGTAAAATTCTGGCCATGCCACATGGAAAGTTTAAATGCATGGAGGTAATCGAGCCTTATTGTTTATTACTGCAAAGGCCAGGACATCGGCCTCTTTCGCCCCCTGAACTCCCGTATCTTCCAACACTCCAAAGATCGCTACCTCCAGACTCAGCACCACCCGTGTTTTTAGCACCGTGGACATTGCCTTAGCAAAACCCTGCCAAAACCCGCTAACCTTCGGGCAAGCCCAAAGAATGTGGGCATGATTGCCTGGGCTTCCCGCACACCTCGCACACCTATCCTCAACCCCGAAGAACTTACTCATCCTAGCTGTTGTCATGTGTGCCTGGTGGACTACCTTAAATTGTATCAGGCTAAGCCTGGCGCACGATGAGGAGGTATTAACCCTGCTTCGGGCATCCGCCCATCGACCTGCCTCTATCTCTCCTCCTAGCTCGTCCTCTCACTTGCCCTTAAGCTCCTCCACCGGAGTTTCCTCCGCCTCCGAAAGCTCCTGGTAAATATCCAATACCTTCCTCTCTCCCACCCAGGTACTGGAGACTACTCTGTCCTGCATCCCCCGTGGCGGCAGCAGCGGAAAGGCCGGTACCTGTTTTCTCAGGAAGTCGCACACCTGCAAATACTTAAAACCATTCCCTGCTGGCAATTTAAATGTATTCTCCAAGGCTTTCAAGCTGGGGAAGCTCCCATCTATAAATAGATCCCCCATCCTTCTAATTCCTGCCCTCTGTCAACTCCGGAACCCGCCATCAAACCTACCCGGTAAAAACCTGTGGTTGTTATAAATCGGGGTCCAAATCGTGCTCCCTCCACTCTCTTATGTCTCCTCCACTGACCCCAGATCCTCAGAGCCGCCACTACCACGGACTTGTGGAGTATCGGGCCGGTGAGAACAACAGAGGTGCCGTTACCAATGCTCCCAGACTGGTGTCTTTACATGACGCTGCCTCCATCCGCTCCTATGCCGACCCCTCCCGCACTACCCACTTCCTGATCATGGCTATATTAGCCGCCCAGGCAGCCCCAACCCACCCTCCCCCCGACTGTGCTCCAGCAACACTTTCTTCACCCGCGGGGTTTTAACTCGCCCACACAAAGCCCAAGATAATCTTATCCACCCGCTTGAAAAAGGCCTTAGGGATGAAGATGGGGAGGCACTGAAAGACAAACAGAAATCTGGGGAGGACCGTCATTTTCATGGTTTGTACCCTCCCTGCCAGTGATAGCGGGAGCATGTCCCATCTCTTAAAGTCCCCTTCCATTTGTTCTACCAACCGGGATAGATTTAACTTGTGTAGTACCTCCCATTTCCGGGACACCTGGATTCCCAGATATCGAAAGCTCTTCCCGAACATTCTAAGCGGCAGCTCTCCCAGTCTCTTCTCCTTTCCTCTTGCCTGGATCGCAATCATCTCGCTTTTCCCCATGTTCAATTTATACCCCGAAAAACTGCCAAATTCCCTCAAGGTTCCCATCCCCTCCAAAGGGTCCGAAATGTACAAGAGCAGGTCATCTGCGTAGAGCAAGACCCGGTGCTCCACCCCCCCCCCGCCGAACCAGCCCTTTCCAGTTCCTAAAGGCTTTTGACGCCAGAGCAAACAGTAGCGGGGAGAGGGGGCACCCTTGCCTTGTCCCTCAAAATACCCCAACCTTAGCCGGTTCATACGCACACTCGCTACTGGCGCCTGATAGATAACCGCACCCAATCAATAAAGCCCTCACCAAACCCAAATCTTCCCAGCGCCTCCCATAAGTAATTCCACTCCACCCGATCAAAAACCTTCTCTGCATCCATCGCTACCACCACCTCCACCTCCTCTCCTTCTGAGGGCATCATAATAACATTTAGAAGCCTTTGAACATTGGCCTTAAGTTGCCTGCCCTTAACAAATCCCATCTGGTCTTCCCCTATCACCCCTGGGACACAGTCCTCTATCCTTGTGGCCAGTATCATAGCTGCAAGTTTGGCGTCCACATTCGGTAGAGAAATTGGCCTGTATGACCCGCATTGCTCTGGATCCTTCTCCCATTTCAAGATCAATGAAATCGAGGCCTGCGACATTGTTAGGGGGGGAGGACTCCCTTCTCTCTTGCTTCGTTAAATGTCCTCACCAGCAGTGGGCTCAATATCTCTGAAAACGTCTTATAGAATTCCACCTGGTAGCCGTCAGGCCCCGGGGCCTTGCCCGACTCCATGCCCTCCAGCCCCTTGATTATTTCCTCAATCTCAATTGGAGCCCCTAGCCCCTCCACCAGGTCCTCCTCCACCCTCGGGAACCTCAACTGATCCAGAAATTGCCTCATCCCCTCCACCCCAGCCGGGGGTTCCAACTCATATAATTTACTATAAAAGTCCTTAAACGCCTCGTTCACCCCCGCTGGGTCCAGGACAGTATTACCGTCTCTACTCTTTACTTTACCTATCTCCCTGGCAGCCTCTCTTTTCCTGAGCTGGTGCACCAACATTCTGCTTTCCTTTTCCCCATACTCATAGATCGCCCCCCTTGCCTTCCTCAACTGTTCCACTGCTTTCCCTGTGGTCAACAGCCCAAGATCTACCTGTAACCTCCGCCGCTCCCTCGGTAGCCCCGCATCTGGGGCCTCCGAGTATCTCCTGTCCACCTGGAGTATCTCCTCCACTAATCTATCCCTCCCAGCCCGTTCCACCTTTTCTCTGTGGGCCAGTATCGAGATGAATTCTCCTCTGACTACTGCCTTCAAAGCTTCCCAGACCGTCGCTGCAGAGACCTCCCCCGTATCATTTGTTTCCAGGTAGTTCACAGACCGCCGCATCCGCTAGCAACCCCACATCCAGTCTCCACAGCGGGTGTTGCCCTCTCTCCACACTAACCCGTAGATCCACCCAGTGTGGGGCACTGCGATTGCCGAGTACTCAGTATCCACCACTTTTGGCATTGGCGCCCTGCTCAGAACAAAAAAGTCGATAAGAGAGTATACCTTGTGGACATGTGGAAAAAAAGGTAAACTCCTTCGTCCTCGGCCGTGCAAACCTCCATGGGTCTACTCCCCCCATCTGTTCCATAAAATCCTTCAATTCCTTTGCCGCAGCCGGCCTCCTCCCTGTCCTGGATTTTGACCGGTCCAATTCCGGATCAATGACTGTGTTGAAGCCCCTTCCCATGATCAGGTTATGTGATTCTAAGTCTGGGATCTTACCCAACACCCACCCCATAAATTCCACATCATCCCAATTTGGAGCATATATGTTCACAAGTACCACTCGCACCCCCTCCAGCTTCCCACTCACCATTATGTCCCTACCCCCCTTGTATGACACGATTCTCCCTGCCTCGAATGCCACTCATTTGCTGATCAAGATCGTTACCTCCTGGTCTTTGAGTCTAGTCCTGAGTGGAACACGTGGCTAACCCAGCCCTTCCTCAATCCCGTCTGGTCTGTAACCTTTAGGTGTGTCTCTTGTAGCATTGCCACGTCCGCCTTCAGTTCCCTCAAATGCACGAACACGCGAGCCCTCGTGACCGGCCCATTCAGTCCTCTCACGCTCCATGTGATCAGCCCCGACGGGGGGGCTTCCAACCCCCCCCACCCCCCACCCCCCCGCCGACTAGCCATCACCATTTTTAGACCAGCCTCGAGAGCTAGTCATCTTTCTCTCAACAGGACAAATGCAGGAGCGCTGAATTTCAAACAGTCGCAACAATTTCGACTACAGGAGAAAATGGAGCTGATTGGTTGGCAAGTCAACTCTGATTGATGAGGCATTGCCTTGGAGGGAGCAACAAGGAACAATAGGTCCCTGATGCTCTTGGTAATTCAAAAAAGCCACAAGACTTGAACATATTCCTCTTGTTTTCAAAGACCAGGGGCAGGATTCTACTACCCCCGCCGGTCGGCGGGGGCGGGAATCGCACCGCACCGGTCGGTGAGCCCACTCCCGCCGATTCTCCGGCCCGCGATGGGCCAAAGTCCCGCTGATGTAATGCCTGTCCCGCCAGCGTGCATTAAATCACCTTTTGAATGGCGGGCCAAGGTGGCGCGGGCGGTCTCTGGGGTCCTGGGGGGGGCGCAGGGCAATCTGGCCCCAGGCGGTGCCCCCACGGTGGCCTGGCCCGTGATCGGGGCCCACCGATCCGCTGGCAGGCCTGTGCCATGGGGGCACTCTTTTTCTTCCGCCTTTGCCATGGTCTTCACTATGGCGGAGGCGGAAGAGACCCCCTCCCCAGCGCATGCGCGGGGACGATGTCAGCAGCCACTGACGCTCCCGCGCATGTATCGCCCGGCGAAGACCTTTCGGCTCCGGAAGGGGTGGTGCTAAAGGCCTTTCCCGCCAGCCGGTGGAGCGGAAACCGCTCCGGCACGGGCCTAGCCCATCAAGGTGAGGGCTTGGCCCCTAAAGGTGCGGAGACTTCCGGGTGGGACGGGGGGTTCCGGCGTAATGGAGTGGCGGGAACCACTCCGTTGTCGGGCCGCCCCAAAAGTGCGGAAGTCTCCGCACCTTTAGGGGCCAAGCCATCACCTTGAGGGGCTAGGCCCGCGCCGGAGTTGTTTCCGCTCCACCGGCTGGCGGGAAAGGCCTTTGGCGCCACGCCAGCCGGGGCAGAAAGGTCTTCGCGGGCGACGCACATCTGCGCATGTGCGGGAGAGTCAGCGGCTACTGACGTCATCCCCGCGCATGCGCAGGGGAGGGGGTCTCTTCCGCCTCCGCCATAGTGAAGACCATGGTGAAGGCGGAAGAAAAAGAGTGCCCCCAAGGCACAGGCCCGCCAGTGGATCGGTGGGCCCCGATCACGGGTCAGGCCATTGTGGGGGCACACCCCGGGGCCAGATTGCCCCGCGCCCCCCCCCCCCCAGGACCCCAGAGCCCGCCCGTGCCGCCTTGTCCCGCCATTCAAAAGGTGGTTTAATGCACACTGGCGGGACAGGCATTCCTGCAGCGGGACTTCGGCCCATCGCGGGCTGGAGAATCGGCGGGGGTGGGCCTGCCGACCGGCGCGGTGCGATTCCTGCCCCCGCCGACCGGCGCGGCGCAATTCCCGCACCCGCCGAATCTCTTGTGGCGGAGACTTTGGAACACGGCGGGGGCGGGATTCACGCCAGACCCCAGTGATTTTCTCCGACCTGGTGGGGGCCGGAGAATCCCGCCCCAGGTGCCTATGTATGAATGTATGTTGCTTCTAGCAAGTGTAAATGAACCACATTACAAGCTTGACTGAGAGTCTGAAATTAGTTGTTAGTGTAGCTATTAGCACACTCAGGATTGTTCATCAAATGCTGCCCAATCACAGTAGTCATTTTGTTTTGGGTTTTGCATGCGTTGGCTCGTTGAGTACAGTCTGTACTCTGCCTATTACAAACAACTGAAGAAGCATACTGTTTGATTCAATCAGCCAATCATTGTGACGTATAGCCTAACTATGTGACACTACACCGGCATTGAAATTCACACACAACATTACTCAATTGTGTCATAGGCAGAACACCTTTTCGGCAGCACCCAGTTAGTGGAAAATTCCACTCGCACAGCAACTGCACTGTAGCAGGGTGAAACAGCTTGCTAAACTTGTTGGTCAAATTTTATTGTTCTTAGCTCCTTAATCAACTGTGGATTTATTCCTTACAGATGCAGAACCATGTTCATAGGATAAACACCTGTGGACTCAGAGGTCATGCTCAGCCAACTTATTTCAAACAGTTCCAAGTGCCCATTTTTTCTCAGCAAAACCCATTAGTTCAAGACTGTTCTCAAATAATATGTTTGAAATATTCATTAGTACGAGATATCCAATTCTAGACAGACTTGGCACTGGACCAACAGTTATCATGCCAAAAAATGTTGTTGGGCTCGCCACGGAAATTGGCCTTGACGTGACTCTGTTGATAATTGACATTAGAATGGAATGAGAAGAGCTTGCTATCAAACTTGTTTTCTCAACTATTTCCTGCCTTCCCTGTTTTCCTGGAGGGATTAAACTTTGCTGGGATACAGCTCCAGGAGCACGAGGTGGCCATTATTGATGTGCTAGTCTTGACAATGAGTGTCAGCAATTGAGGAACACAAGAAAGTTCAACCCTGGCCTCACCTGACATCTATGTACGTGCGCTCCCAGCAGGAATTACTACATGATGATCAGGAGCACGAATCCTGGCTGGCTTCCCTCTCTCTAACTCCGGGTGTGCCAAATTTAATTGCGAGGTGCTTGCTAACTCCAGCAATCCAAGCACAGATCACAGATCAAAGACTTTCACTTTTCCAGTTTGTGTGGCTCAGCTATTCACCAGAGAATTAAAATGCATTTCATTTTTGTCACCATAGTCACACATGAGAGGTGTCATTTTAATCTAGCCTGCTCCGCAGTAAAAGGCTTCACTGGAGAACAATTCATTCAAGTTGGGGGGGGGGAGGGGGCGGACTGCTGATCCAAGCCTGCCTGTTACCTGCTGAGTGTGTTGGATTCAAATGACTCCTATCAATTGAACAATTTGAAACATCACTTCACCTTCAAGTTATCAAATAATTCTCTTTCTGGTAAGAGCATTTATTTGTGAAAGCCTTAATTTTTCACAACAACAGTTTATAGTTATAGTGTGCCCTTAATCTAATAAATCATTCCAACGTGAATAAAAAACAGAGTATGACACAGAGAGACACAAATAACTAAAAATATGTAATGTAAATCGCTTATTGTCACAAGTAGGCTTCAAATGAAGCTACTGTGAAAAGCCCCTAGTTGCCACATTCCAGCGCCTGTTCAGGGAGGCTGTTACAGGAATTGAACCATGCTGCTGGCCTGCTTTCAAAGCCAGCGATTTAGCCCTGTGCTAAACAGCCCCTGGTAAATATGGTCAAAGAAACAGGCTTAAAGGAATGTTTTAATGGAGTGAAGCGAGAGGCATAGAGGTGTAGCAAGTGTATTCCAGAGCTTAAGGCATAGACAGGAATGATGGACCAATTAAAATCAGGGCTGTATAAGTGACCAGAATTACGAGAGTGATGATATCTTGAAGGAGTGTGGGGCTGAGAGAGATGATTGAAATAGCGAGGGGCAAGGCCATGGAGGGATTTGAAAACAAGGATCAGTATATTTTAAATCAAGACATTGCTTGACTGGGAGCCAATATAGTGAGCATAGGATAAGAGACCAGGTTAAGACACAGGCAACAGAGGTTTGGATCAACCCAAGTTTATGGACGGTAGACTGGTGGAGACCAGCCAGGAGTGCATTGGAATAGTTGAGTCTCGAGGTAACAATGGCATGAATGAGGGTTTCAGCAATGGATGAGTTGTGGCAGGGGTGAAGTCGAGCAGTGTGACAGTGGTGAAAACAGGCAGTCCAAGTGATACCCCGAATACAAGGTCAGGGACACACCTCAGGGTCAAATCTGCCAAACAGACAGGCGTAATATCAGGCACTTTCCAGGGAGAGGGATGGAGCCTGCAGCTAGAGAATGGAGTTTGGAGCAGGAATCAAAATATTCAGTTGGAGGAAATTACTGGGTGTGGGATAAGCAGGCTGATAATTCGGCCACAGCGGAAGAGTTGAGGTGCCATCAGTGTACATTTGAAAACAAACCCGTGTTTTCGGTTGATGTCGCCATGTCGATCAGAAAAGGGAAGGGGGCCAAAGATAGATCTTTCAGGGAAACTGGAGGTAATGATGCGGGAGCAGCAAAAGAAACCATTGTAAGTGATTCTGGGGTTATGGTTAGATAATTAAGAATGGAACCAGCTGAGAGTAGCCCCACCCACCTGGATAACAGTGGAGAGGTGTTGGAAGATGATCATAGATCATAGACTTTACAGTGCAGAAGGAGGCCATTCGGCCCATCGAGTCTGCACCGGCTCTTGGAAAGAGCACCCTACCCAAGGTTAACACCGCCACTCTATCCCCATAACCCAGTAACCCCACCCAACACTGAGGGCAATTTTGGACACTAAGGGCAATTTATCATGGCCAATCCACCTAACCTGCACATCTTTGGACTGTGGGAGAAAACCAGAGCACCCGGAGGAAACCTACACGCACACGGGGAGGATGTGCAGACTCCGCACAGACAGTGACCCAAGCTGGAATCAAACCTGGGACCCTGGAGCTGTGAAGCAATTGTGCTATCCACAAGGCTACCGTGATGGTGTGGTCAATATGTCAAATACTGCAGATAGGTCAAGACAGATGAGGAGGGATAGTTTACTTTTATTACATTCACCTATTTTGTCAGTGTAATTTTGATAGGATCTGTTTCAGTACTGTAACAGCAGTGGAAGACTGACTGGAGGAATCCAAACATCAATTGTAGGTATGGTGAATGTAGGAATTTCAGATATATTGCATTATATGTATTTGGTGCAGTAAAGGTTAAAAACCTGAATTAGTGTGTATGACTGCTGCAGTCATGTTTTAAAAAATCCTCATTTACAAGACAAGCCGACACTTTCGCTACCGCAGTGCAATTAAAGCATCATAGAAGTAAAATAATTCATTCCAGTCATGTATATTGTTTACCTGAAGTTGGACAAATGGAATTTTGTTTATGTAAGGAAGGTTCCCTGGGGCATAAATAATTAGAGACATTTGTAAGATGATGTAGTTAATGGGAGGAGTCAAAGGCTGAAGCAGTCAGGTGTTTGAGTTCAGTTAAAGATCTGTCTGTGAACAAACCAGCAATTTCTTAAAAACAGTGAGTTAAAGATATGCCTTTGAACTGGACAGAGGCTTTTTGCCAAAGGCTGGCAAGTTGAACAGTAGTCTTAGACAGGCAAGAATCTGTAGCCTGTTTACTGACCGGATTTCTTTCTCTCTCCAATCAGTCTTTTAAAAAGGAACTCTATTCAAGCATACAGCCAGTAACCCTGGGCTGGATTCTCCAAAAATGGCGCTATGTCCCCACGCCAGCATAAAAACGCTGGTGTTTCACTCTGGACTTTCCTTAAGAAAGTCCTGAGTGATTCTCCTGTCTGCAGGGGGCTGGCAGGGCCCCGGAGTGCTCCTCGCAGCTGTGGCTGCGGACACGGGGCCCCGCGCGGGGCCTGCAGCGACTGCGCCATGCACAATGGCGGATTCGGACCGCGAACATTCATCCAAAATGTAGCCCCCCACCCCCCGAGATCGCGTGCGCCCGCGGATACGCGCTGCCCGATTGCTCCCCTGGCCATCCATGAGAATCCCCAGTGATCGATCCCCCCACCCCCCACCCAGTGCGGCGGCGGATTGAGTTTGCAGCCACCACCCGGGGCTCCCGATGGCCGATACGTGGTTAGAACCACGCCGTCGGGAACTCGGCCAGTTTTGGACGGAGAATCGTGGGAGGGGTGGGGGGGCTCTGTCAATGGCCCCCTAGCTGCACCACGTAGATTGCACGCGAGTAATTCTTGAGCGATTCTCCGAGGACCAGCGAATCGCTTCAGTAGTGCCGGTCCCGGTTTCCTCGTAAACGGCCATTCTCCGCTCCTGCGCGGCAGAACACGATTTTGGCGCTGGGCCGTGGAGAATCCAGCCCCCTGTGTTTCATAACTGTTTTTAAGAGCAGAGTTTGACCTGATATGGGTTTTGCTTGAGTGGAGATAAAATATAGCAGTTAGGATTTAGTATTTCATTTTATTGTCAAGCATTGTTTAATTGGTAATTGTAAGCTATTTTCTTTATGATGTTAAATGTAATAATACTATGTTAGTGATAAAGTTTGTTTTAATTTACTATATCCCTATTTGAGAGTGGAATCACTCCTGGAGCGAAGTATCCTTTCCTCACAGTCTTACAAATGAAACAAAATATTGGGGTTTCTGTCCTGTCTCCGAGCAACTGGTGGGGTTTGGTCAAGGATCGTAATAAAGGAAAGATGGAAACAGATTTTGGAAGTGATAACTTATTCACAGATTTTGGAGAGGAAAGGGAGTTTAGGGATGGGGCTGTAACTTACAAGGGTAGTTGAGCCAAGTGTTTTTTATGAGGAAAGAGATTAATTAAAAGAGAAAAGGAGACCATCTGTAAGAGACAGAATTGTTTACAATATTGGCTAACATGGGGACCAGGAAGGGAAATTGTGTCGTAATCAGTTCAATGTAATATGACTGCAATATCCAAATTAAAAGCAGGTAGAAGTCAGGCAAGGTCACATTTTCAGGCACCATCACTAGCTGATATCAATATTGCATTCCAGAAATTTTTATTTCTGGTTATTAATCTTATATTATTCACAATTTTGACTTATATAAGTTCTTTCTTTAAAACATAACGAATAGCTGAGAGCATTTACTGAATCCTACAAAGCCAGGAGGTTTCTTTCTTTTCAAATATCAGACTTTTAACTTCCCACACCAATCTTTTGATGCTACTGCAACAGGCTTCCTCTGTGAATAGAAATCTCACCCAAAGTACACCTTACATGTCAAATGAGCAGCAGTCCAAGATGGGGGAACGTCTGCAAACACCAAACTTGAGAATCCAGCCCAAAGCAGCAATCATAAGTGGAACTCCTATTGCAAACTGGAAAAGAAAAGTTTTGCTGCACCATCTAAACCCCTCCCCCTTCCTCCAAGAAGGAAGAAAATCAGCAACATGGTGAAATAAGTGCGCTGGTCTGAATTGGTCTTGTATATTTTAAAATGGAGAACCAGTAGAAAGGGGAAATAAGAATATTTGGCGGGATTCTCTGTCTAGCGATATCAGAATTGTAAATCGCGATCGGGTGGAGAAACGGGCGTTCGCCGAAAGATGAGGTCGGAACCGGGCGTCCAACGGAGCACCATGCTCCAGCGTCTCGATAGTGGTGTGGGCACGGTTCATGCCCCGCACCAGCATGGGCATGCAAAACGTACAGTAGCACTCGTTAACATATCATTAACAGGCCCGACCCGGTGGTCTCCGGCCTCCCACGATGCTCCGCTCCCGCCAGGCAGAAGTGTCGCCGGCGCGGTTCACTTGTGGTGTTTAAAAATGGGGACTGGACGTCGTGACTGCTGAGGGTCGGAGAGGTGCTAAGAAAGTTTCCAAAGACGCAATGGTGGGTGGACAGTTGTGCCGCTGGCTGGGGGAGTGGTGGGGGGGGTGACCAGATGATGGGCGGTGGGCTCCTTGAGGGAGGGGTGGCCAGGCACTGGTGCGTATTTGATCGACTTCCCACTGTGATCCATAAATGTGCAGAGGGCCACCGGCCATATGTGTGCCCCTCCTCCCACCCCCAGGCCACCCACCTAGGAACCCTCAGACGCCAGGCGCCCCATCAACGGGATGGGCATGGTCCAGCGCAGCCAGTGGTCCACCAGGTCCTGGCACTCCTCAGTGCACCCATCCGAGGTGCTGCCCCACTGCAGTGGGAGTACAGAGCGCATCCTAACAGTGGGTGCATGCACCCTGGACTTTGGCATCCACCCTGGCACACTGCCTCTCTCAAGGCAGAGCTAGCCCACTCTGCAGGACATATAACATAGAAAATACAGCACAGAACAGACCCTTCGGCCCACGATTTGTGCCGAACCTTTGTCCGAGATTAAGAACAAATTAATCTACATCCCATCATTCCACTGTAATTCATGTACCTACCCAATAGCCGCTTGAAGGTCCCGAATGTTTCCGACTCAACTACTTCCACAGGCAGCGCATTCCATGTCCCCACTACTCTCTGGGTAAAGAACCTACCTCTGACATCCCCCCTATATCTTCCACCATTCACCTTAAATTTATGTCCCCTTGTAATGGTTTGTTCCACCCGAGGAAAAAGTCTCTGGCTGTCTACTCTATCTATTCCCCTGATCATCTTGGAAACCTCTATCAAGTCGCCCCTCATCCTTCTCCATTCTAATGAGAAAAGGCCGAGCACCCTCAACCTTTCCTCGTAAGACCTACTCTCCATTCCAGGCAACATCCTGGTAAATCTCCTTTGCACCTTTTCCAAAGCTTCCACATCCTTCCTAAAATGAGGCGACCAGAACTGTACACAGTACTCCAAATGTGGCCTTACCAAGGTTTTGTACAGCTGCATCATCACCTCACGGCTCTTAAATTCAATCCCTCTGCTAATGAACGCTAGCACATAGGGCTTCTTCACAGCTCTATCCACTTGAGTGGCAACTTTCAAAGATCTTTCGGACCACCGGCTGTCACCAAGCCCCGCCTGCCCACTGTACCCCTACTCCCATCCATCCTGCCAACCCGTGCGTCACACAAAGGACCCAAGGCACACTACATCTACGGTCCCAACAGATGCCACCCTCTTGCTCAGCCTCACTCGTAGGCCCTGTTCACATGCATGCCACCAAGCATGGGGCGTTGGTCAGTGGCACATGGTGGCCTCACCCCACTCCCACACACAACCAGGTGCCATCCTGCTGATGGGATATCACATGGCACATCCAAGAAGGACAACCACAGTAGACCCCCACAGGAGGGTGCAGGACAGGGGCCGCAGAGCGCATCGCTGGCATGGGTAGAGCCAGCTAGCGGTACCCCTGCTGGCAGGGATGGGTGGTGAGGTTAGAGGCCCCCCTGTGACAAGCACTGGTGGGGCCAGCGGTGTGGTGCAGAAGGAACAGGGGCTAGCCGACGAGGCTGGAGAGCCGGCCATCCAGCAGGCTGAGGAGGAGGTGGGGAGGAGGCTCTGCATCAGGCCTCGTGTGTACGGGTAGCGCCTGCCACTCGAGGACCTGACGGACCGGGCATGCCGTCATCAACTATGGCTGAGCAGGGAGACCATGTGACATCTCTGCCAGATGATGGCACACCTGGAAATATGGCGGTATGGGGGAGAATACCTGCACCCGGTGGCCGTGAAGGTGACGGTCATCCTGAACGTTTACTCCACGGGATCCTTCCAGAAACCTGTCTGGAATATTGCAGACATCCGTACACAGGTGCATCCTCGCTGTAATGGATGCCCTTTATGACCAGGCACACTATATCAACTTCAATGTGGACTAAGTCCACCAGGTTGCCTGGGCAGCGGGATTCTGCGCTATTAGTTGGACGTCCTATGTCCAGGGTGTGATCGATGGAACACATGTCTCCCTACGAGCACCAAAGCACGAGGGGGCGCCCTTCATCAATAGGAAGGGCTTCCACTCCATGAATTTTCATTTGATGTGTGACCACCGGCTGCACATCGTGCACGTCTGCGTCCAGTCTCCAGACAGTGTGCACAATGCCTTTGTCCTGGCACACTCGATGCCCAACACCTTTGAGGCGTTCCCTCGTGTGAGAGATTGGCTCTAGGACGACAGGGGTTATCCATTGCGGTCGTGGCTCATGACGCCTGTCCAGAAACCCCAGACTGACATGGAGAACCGTTACAACGATGCCAATGAAGCAACCAGGGCCATGATCAAGCGGTGCATCGGCGTCCTGAAGGTGCGGTTCAGGTACCCAGACCATTCTGTTGGGACCCTCCAAAAAACCCTTGGAGAGTCTCCCATATCACCGTGGCCTGCTGCCTCCTCCACAACATTGCGCAGCACCTCCACCCCCCTCCGAGCTTCCCACTAGCTTCCCCACAGGGTGTTGGCCTTGGGTTGGCAGTATCAGTGGGTCTGGTCCATGGGATGGAGGGTGATGATGGCCCACAGTGCGATGAGCTCTGGTGCTCCGTATTATTTGATGGGGTCTGACACCTGCTCTGTTCCACTGTCAAGTTCCACTGTCAGCCCGGGTGATCCCTGCATGCGTCTTAACCAGTCCATCACATGGGCCCACAGACCTTCACGGGAGATTGCGGGGGGTGGGGTGGGGGGGGAATGGTGTCCAGGGAGGAGGGAGAGGGTGCGATGGTCCTCAGGGTGGTGAGCAGTGATGGGTCACTAACAGGGTATGCCATACCACATGGTGCCCCACATCTCAGACCGAGACCTCTGCCGCCTCCGAGGGAGACCTGGGGGTACACCTGACTGTCCTGGGGCCCCTGACCCATGGTGTCCTCCAACACCCGCACCTCACATCACCGGCCTCCCAGCACACTCTCAGCACACAGCCCAGCCCATCCCACACATCCTTCGGATCGAGAACCGAGGCAGCTCGGAACGGCGGTGAACAGGTGTTTATTGGTGACAGTGCTGCGTACAATAACTGTGCCTGAGCCCCCAATGCAATCCTAGGTGCTGCACGCGTGTTAACTTAACTAGTGTCTACCTTCTAATCTTACGTGTCCTAATGCTTCTTCTAGGTGGTTCCCCAGGTGATGCATCAAAAGCGGCCTACTGCGTATCCCGCCCTGTGACCTGGGTCCCCTTTGGCAGACATCCTCTGGGCCTGGATGGTGCTGGCAGTCTTCCGGGTGTCATAGGTGGCGTGTTGCCACCCTGTTCTGCCCACTGCCCATAAGTGCACCAGAGACATGTGGTGCAGATTCAGAAGCACTGCAGTGTTCCAGTACCTCCCCTGCAGGAGGAACCGGCACAGATCCATCACCTCCTCCTCCCTCAGGGTACCTGATGGCCCCGGGCTACTCCTTGGGCTGGGGCCGTGGTCAGAGCAAGCTTTCCGGGGGATCCGCTGCCACCTGCTGCTGTCAGTCCTGGAGGCCCACTTTTGACTAGAACACGGTCTCAATGCTCACAGCCATGCAGCACAGGGACTGTGTCATGTCCTTCTGGTACTGTACACTATCCTCTGAGACTGTGCCACATCACTCAGTGACCATTCCAGGTCCCTCTGTAACTGGCTCAGGTCAGCCAGTGCCAGGCCAATGCTTTTTATGTCTGTAGCCAAAGCCCATTGTGACTGAGCCACGCTCTCGAGCGTCAAAGCGCCAAGGCCCATTGTGACTGGGCCACGCTCTGGAGCTACCCTGACCTGAGCTCAGCCACAGCCTGCACACTGTGCCCCAAGACTTGGCCACACCGATCTGAGCCTCAGCCACAGCCTGCACACTGGCTTTGGACATCCTGACCCATGGCCGTGGCCCTCGTACCAAGGCTTCCATCATGGATGCCACCCATTTAATGTTGGCCTGGGTGGAACGCATTATCGGCACCGCCTCCTGCTCCTGCAGGTGGTTGGACTACTCCAACTGCACGGGCAGGCGCTGGATGTTTGCTGACACCCCCTCATGGTCTCCGGCTCTGTGCCTGTATCTCCAACATTGATGGGCCCACCCTTTCCAGAAGCGCGAGGCCTGCCTGGACGAGTCCCTGGGCCGCCCTCCGCCCCTCGGGCTTCCTACCTCATCCGATGTTCCTCAGGATTTGTGTTGTGCGCACCAGATAGTGCCCCAGGAGCCTCGTTACCAAAGTGCCCAACCGAGGTGAGAGTCCCTGGGGCAGTGGAGGCGACAAGAGTTCGGTGTCGTCCCCTGGCGCTCAGGGGTGTTGCGGGGTTGTGGCTGGGAGCAAAAGACCCTGGACGGTCCGCCTTGTCAACAGGTGAGCTGTGGTGTTGCAGCTGGGAGCGAGGAACACCAGCCGGTCTTGCCTCGTCGAGAGATGACCCTGCAAGACACAAGACAAGACGCATGGTGAAATCGTGGGTAGGCGTGATGTGGGGAGGACGGGTGACTTGTGTGCCATAGGGACATTGCAACGCATCGGGGGCTCACTTGGTTGTCCCATGTCGACCTCCGCTTCTCTGACTGCCTGCTCTCCCACCCCGCCGGGTGTGGGGCTGGGGTGTGTGCGACGGAGGTGGTGACTCGCCCAGGCTGCCCTGAGGAGGTAGTGCAGCTTCTTATGGCACTGCTGTCCAGTCTTCGCAGTGGGGCTCACAGCGCTCATGGCCTCGACCACCTCCGCCATGCCCGGTCGACATTGGCGAGCGTTAGGCCGCCTCCTTTCCCACCCCGGGGGAACAGGGTGTCCTGACTCTCCTCCACGGCATCCAGCAAAATTTCAAGCTCTGCATTTGTGAAGCTCAGGGCCACTCTCCAGGGTGGCATCTTTTTGGCTGGAATGACAGTGTGTGGGGATTGGAGTGCTTATATGCGGCTGCAGCTTGTCAAGGCTCTGGAGTGCCATTCCCATACCCCAGTGAATCACACGCCGGTGTGTGTTGGAATTGCACTAGTTCCACGTGGTGCAAGTCCTGGCCCATTAGTATGTCCTGAATGGCTCTGGCAGTCGCACCCCCATCGGGACCGTGGAACACCCCCATTCAGTCCAGCACTTAGCTCCTCAAACGGGGAATCCTGCCCATTGTTGTGGTGTTGGGTGCTCTGGTGCACAGATGAGCCAACACAGTTGTATGTGGTACAACTCTATTTTATTATAACTCTTATAATACAGTTCGTTCTGGATACTCTGCACGTGCTGTCTCCCTGAGTGTGTTTGGCAATAGATGTGTCCTGGTTCTCCCCTGCAGCTAATACTGACCACCAGGGGTCGTGTCTGTGCTTTTATATCTTTCTGTCATTGGTTGTGGTGTTGTGTGTTCTGATTTGTCTGTTGGTGTGTCTATCATGATGTGTGTGTTTGAATATCATGACAATTGTCTGAACTGGTCTTGTGTACCTTAAAATGGAACACCAGTAAAATGGGGAAATAATAATATTGGTCTGAACTGTTTTTTCCCTATATAAATATCGCACAAAGCATCTACAATATGCCTCATCTATACATGTGTAGTCACTTAATGACGGTTGTGAAACTAACCAATCTCTTTCATAGGGCAGCATGGTAGCACAGTGGTTAGCACAGTTGCTTCACAGCTCCTGGGTCCCAGGTTCGATTTCTGGCTTGGGTCACTGTCTGTGCGGAGTCTGCACATTCTCCCAGTGTCTGCGTGGGTTTCCTCCGGGTGCTCCGGTTTCCTCCCACAATCCAAAGATGTGCAAGGTAGGTGGATTGGCTATGCTAAATTGCCTTTAAGTGTCCAAAAAAGGTTAGGTAGGGTTACGGGGATAAGGTGGAGGTGTGGGGATAGGGTGGAGGTTTGGGCTTAGGTAGGGTGCTCTTTCCAAGACCGGTGCGGACTCGATGGGCCGAATGGCCTCCTTCTGCACTGTAATTTCTATGATTCTATCTTAATGAACTTATTTTCTCTTCGAATGCATGGCTGTTTACACAGGATTAGATGGCCTCATGGTTAGATTGGAGTTTTCCGGTCTGAAGCACTAATAAGTGTGTCACAAAACGCTAAATAATTCAAAGTGTAAAAATCTAAATTAAGTCGACCTGCTCAATTACATTAACTTTCAGTACCATACAAACATTGGCTAGGAGTCTATTGCAATGAGAGTATTTTCTTTTTTTGTTTTATTAATGAAGTGAAAGTGAATAAGTAAAGGTATAATAGTGGAGGTTACAACACAAATTGTTGATAAGCAACTGATTCACAAATAACTAAGAACTATAAGTTGTGTTAGGGTAGAGAGCAATAAAACTTGAAGTGATATGTGCAGTGACTCATGCACACACAAAATTTGTATTCATCTTTTGCATAGAATAAGTAAATATACCTTTTCATTACTAGGCCCGCATTTACTTGCAAATATTAAGCTGAGTCTTTTACTAAACAAATGTGCAAACAAAACATATATCCACAGGATTATATTCAATCACTTTTTGTTTTGCATTTGTGCAAAATCATTGATGGATTAAATTGGATAGCTCCCCAAAATAGACTGGGGAATTGTTATGTGGAATTAACACACACCCGTTCAGTGTGACGCAGGCAGCATGCCAACTTTGCACAGCCTGTTGGTTGACATGAATACAGTGTGCAGACAGCGCTAACTGTACTAACTGAGTGGGGCATCGGACTCAAAATCATGCAAAGTCTGCACTTTTGAAAACTAACCTGTGGCTCTTAAGAGGGAGATGAACAATGACTGAAGTAGGTATAAGTTATTCGACAGCTTAGCCTGATTTAGGAAAGGTACAATAATAGTATAACTTGGGAGGGAAGGAAAACAAAGTTGTAGGAGGAGAGGGTAGGCGAGATGTCCTACATCTCCTGCAGGACCAGGAGGTCCCTGAGAGAATGCTCAGAAAGCAGTGGGAGCATATAATCACCACAGATACATTACAGCAGACAAGCCTGAGGACCTGAACATAGGAACAGTGGTAGGCTCAGAGTTTAGGCCCTCAAGTTTGCTGCACTGTGTGCTGAGATCATGCATGGAGCCTTTGCTCTACATCCCTTAATGCTTTTGCATAATGTCAGTCTTTCAATTTCAGATTTAAATTAAAATGATCTAACGTTAATTGACATTTGAGGAGGATTGTTCTGAACTTGTACCACTCTCTGTCTGTAGAGGTGTTTCCAAATTTCATTCGTGAAAGGTCTGATTCTAATTTTGAGGGAGGGGACATTGCCCTAGGGTTTGCCGCGAGCGCAAACGGCAACATGAATGCAAACTCCCGCGAAAGTCGGCGACCTCAATTCCACGGATGCGATTTTCGCACCACGTTGCGCCTGGCGCCGATCACATTGCGCAGCAGAGGCACAACATCGCAGTAGAGGCACAACACGGGATTCGGGCGGGCACAAAATAGGAGGGCAAGTCACCTGACCCACGGCGCCCAGTGTGATCTGGATCTCGCCCTTTCTGGGCCGTGTCCAGGTAATAATATTTAAATGAACCATTGAGCTCATCTAAAAATGCGCGACTGTGTTGAGGCCGCATTCTCCTGGTTCCCGAGAGTCACCAGCCACGCGGGCGAGGCCTCACCTGGGCGCTGATCAATACTGTTCTCCACAAGTGATAGAAGGTGGGCGAATACCATTTTCGTTTATTTACATCTCGTGAACGTCCATTTAAATCATGGAGGGAGTTCCAGGATGTTGCCCCAGCGACGGTGAAGGAACGGCGATATATTTCCAAGTCAGGATGGTGAGTGACTTGGAGGGGAACCTCCAGGTGGTGGGGTTCCCAGGTATCTGCTGTTCTTGTCCTTCTAGATGGTAGGGCTCGTGGGTTTGGAAGATGCTGCCTAAGGAACCTTGGTGAGTTCCTGCAGTGCACCTTATAGATGGCACACACTGCTGTTTGTTGGTGGTGGTAGGAGTGAATGTTTATGGAAGGACTGCTCATGAAGCGGGCTGCTTTGCCCTCAGTGGCAGTGTCCAGAACTGCTCACTGTATTCCAGGTGTGATCTAATCAGGGCTTTGTATAGCTGAAGCATTACTTCTCCCCCACTGTATTCTAGTCCTCTCGATATAAAGACCAGCATTCCATTCACCTTTCCATTTTCCATACTTGTTCATGACACCCTAATAATCTATGTACTGGGCTCCCTACGTCTCTTTGGTGTGTCACTGTTACTACCTTTTACCATTTAGAAAGTGCTTTATTTTGTTCTTTTTAGGCCTAACGTGGATGACCTCACATTTTTGACATTGAAATTCATTAGCACATTCAATGACTTTATCAATATCTCTCTGCATCTCATGCTTCCATCTACACTGTTTGCAATACTGCCTGTCTGTGTCATCGGCAAATTGGGATATTCAGCTTTCTATCTCATCATTGTCAATAATGCCGAATAGATGAGGACACAACACAGATTCTTGTAGCAGACCATCAGTGATCCCCTGCCAATACAAATAACTCTTCAGTATCCCAACTCTGTCTCCTGCTGCTCAACCAATTTCCTAACCCGGTCCTGTTCGGCTGGTGGTCAGCAGCACCACCCAAAGCTGCAGACTGGCTGTCCGACTTCTCAGAATCTCTCCAAATGGAGAGAATTAAATTTGCCATCCGAGGACCGGACGATGACTTTCACAGAACATGGGAGCCATTCACCCAACTGTTCCGTGACCTGTTTGTGGCCAACGAACAAGCAGAAAATAGCCAAGTAGCCAAGAATCAGGGGAAAGTAGCCAAGGTGTGAGATGGAAGGAAAGACCTGGGATGGTGAGGGTGGGAATAGCTAAACCTAGGAGAAAAGAAGGGTGAACCACAGGGGAAGGGGTGGGGGGGGGGGGGGGGGGGGGGGGGGGAGAGAGAGAGTAGTCGGAGACTATGGACTGGATTCTCCGATTTTGAGGCTATGTCCGGAGGTGCACGTGGTGTAGGTACAGCCACAGTGATGTTAGGGAGAGAATTCCAGGATTTTGACCGGTGGTGATATACAGTGACTGGAATTCTGCGTTTCGGAGACTATGGACTGGATTCTCCGATTTTGAGGCTATGTCCGGAGGAAGTGTCTAGTTTTACGATGAAAAAGTCGGTGCCGATGTTCTACCCGGTGAGGGTAGCAGCCGCGCCACATAAAACCCGTGGCATTCCCGACATAAACGGCCGGAGAATTGCAGCGGTCACGCCGTACAGCATGGCGCCGGCTGCACTCTGACCCGGCCTGCCAGATAGTGTCCCCCTGTACCCCCCCCCCCCCCGACTGTGGCGGCGCTGGACATAGTCCGCAGCCGCCATGCGGAGAATCAGAGAATCCAGCTCATAGTCTCCCAAACAAAAACTCAGAGCGCCCATCAGGAACTCAGCCCAGCAGGGGGTGGAGCATCGGGGAGAGCCTTCAGATGACGTCCTGAGGCCGTCCCAACAGCGTACTCCCCGATGACGCTCTTTTGGAGGGGGCGTAGCCTCCGAAAACAGGCACCGCCACCGGTTTCGGCGTCAAAAGGGATTCTCCACCCGATCGCTGATTACAATATTAGCGTCGGGCAATGGAGAATCCTGCACTATGTTCTTCTGGCAGAGATAAATCACCTTTGTTTTATGCTCACGCTAGGAGCGCACATCAGTGGCGATTCACTATCCTTGCAATGCAAATTTATGCATGGCAGGATTACAAGGGATTCTGTCGTGAATCCTGCTATCAGGTCGCCATTTTGAGTGCGGGTCTTGAACTCAATGTCGCCATTGCACAGACCTCCAACAGAGACCACCCCATAACAGAGACACCCACCAGAAACACCCCCATAAGAGAGGTCCCTGCCTGGAAACCCCCATAAGAGAGACCATTGCTGCGTCCCATTACAGAGACCATTGCCTGGAATCCCCTCCCCCCCGTGAGAGAGATTCCTGCCTGGAAGCTAGACAGCAGGCAGAGACAGTGAAAAAAATCACCTGTGCCATGCATCAGTTGGCTCAGGCAGAGGAAACAGCACCTGTAAATTCCTCGAAATGGAAGACTACATCAGCTGGGTTAAAAACCCTCAGATCTTTTATCTGTAAGATTTTCACTCAAATCAATATGAAATTGATTTTAATAGGCTGTGATTGACAACTTGCACACAGGCAGATATCTGGATTGTTTAATCTTATTTCCTTCACGCTTGAGTGGATTTCAAGTAGCCTGCTTTGAAACTAACCGCAAAGTTTATAAACATCTAGCTATGATTGACAGCTCATGACCACATCAAAAGCAGTTAAGTTGCTTTCTGCTGAGAAAAAGCAGAAGTGAAAACACTTATCTCCTCCGTGTTAAGAGACAGTCCGGATTAACATTGAGGAGGGGAGGGTGCTCTTCAATGAATTTTGAGGACACCTACCTTGAATACTTACCCCCTTGGCTCACCGCAAATCCACACCCACGTGAATCCCGTAGGAGAGGGTCGGAGAATCACGGAGACGTGGAGAATCCAATGGCGGGCTCAGAAGCAAATGAGTTACTTTGACCTATTTGCACCCTCCCGTTGGCGCGGGGTGCGGACCTCAATATTGCTGCAGCGGGGGATCAGAGCATCGGAGGCAGATTGGTGTCTGGCACAGATCCTGGTTTTTCCCCATCATCTCCACCACGACGGGCGGTTGATAATCCAGCTCATTGTGTCCATGGTTGTGTCATGCAGGGTCTGAGCCGGATAAGAGTACCAATCTTCCCTTCACTAGCTGTGGTAGAACATATTATGAATTTCAGGCAGGTAGTAGAATTTGTAAATGAAATGTAACTGTTAAAATAAGTGTTAAACGTATTATTAAGACTAGTATGTCTTGTCATGAGGCTATGCCCCTTTAGTTTTGAAAATATGGGGCGAAATTCTCCGGTATCGGCGCAATGTCCGCCGACTGGCGCCCAAAACGGCGCAAATTAGTCGGGCATCGCGCCGCTCCAAAGGTGCGGAATGCTCCGCATCTTTGGGGGCCGAGCCCCAACCTTAAGGGGCTAGGCCGGCGCCGGACGTATTTCCGCCCCGCCAGCTGGCGCGGAAATGACATCGCCGGGCGGCGCATGCGCGGGAGCGTTAGCGGCCGCTGACGGCATTCCCGCGCATGCGCAATGGAGGGAGTCTCTTCCGCCTCCGCCATGGTGGCGCCATGGTGGCGGAGGTGGAAGGGAAAGAGTGCCCCCACGGCACAGGCCCGCCCACGGATCGGTGGGCCCCGATCGCGGGCCAGGCCACCGTGGGGGCACCTCCCCGGGCCAGATCGCTCCGTGCCCCCCCAGGACCCCGGAGCCCGCCCGCGCCGCCTTGTCCCGCCGGTAAGGTAGGTGATTTAATCTACGCCGGCGGGACAGGCATTTTAGCGGCGGGACTTCGGCCCATCCTGGCCGGAAAATCACGGGGGGGGGGGCCCGCCAACCGGCGCGGTGCGATTCCCGCCCCCGCCGAATATCCGGTGCCGGAGAATTCGGCAACCAGCAGGGGCGGGATTCACGCCAGCCCCCGGCGATTCTCCGACCCGGCGGGGGGTCGGAGAATCTCGCCCAGGATTTTTCAACTTACAACCAACTGGAAATTTTGCAAAATGAAGGGAGATGGAGAAAGCCTAAGTTGAGAAACAGACAAATTACCCTCAGAGGAATGTGAAGAGAGAGAGAGACATATAATCCAAACACCCATCAAAACTTGTAACTGTCCAAGGAAGAAACATTAAAAATGCAAAGTGCTGGATATTGAAACAATGGCTGCCTCAGAAAGACACACCCAAAACCTCTTGGAAATACACAATGGGTGAAGTATTTCTAAGCCAGGCTGCCCAGCTACTTGCGAGAGATTACAAGTGACACAGCCATGTCAAAAAAAATTTCATCTGAGGAAACTGGCTGAAGACTGTTGTCTCTCCCTCTCTCATGAAATAAGCATGACGTCCAGTTTAAGATTCCAACTCCATCAGAAATCTACCAATGAACCAAAATCTCAAAATAATTCTATATCTCACTGCATCAAGAAACCAGCTAACTTAAATGATCGAAGCATTTAAAAACTATGCATTATGGACAATCAAAGGCCTTACCTTTTATAATTTTCCTTAGAGAGAAAGTGCGTGTGTGTGTTTCCACATGACTGCATGAGGGCCAAATGTGTGACTTTCAGTCGTTATTATGTTTCTCAGGCTTAGTGGTTAAAGCATCTTCTTTTTCTCTAACTCAAGAAAACCTTGTTTTATTGGCTCCTTAGTACAACTGCTTAAGGGTGCAATCTAACTAAATTACCACAAAGTCCCTTGCTGAGCACGTTTAGCTGGGTGTTTCCCGATGCTCGCAGCACCGACGAAGACCAGGCTATTAAACGGGACTCTGTTGCAATCCGGGGCCTCAGAGTGCTGATCTCTCAATCCCCCAGACGTGACCGCCCTGGAGCCGCAAAAGCCCTAACTCACATATAAGGAAGTCATTTCCCCCTACCTCACACAGGCAGGGCACCCCGGGCCCGATCCCTGGCGGGAACACAATTCCAGCCTGGCACCTTGGAACTGCCCAGCCTGGCACCATGCAGTGCCCCTGCCAGCCTGACAGTGCCACCTGGCCCGGTCGGGGCAGTTCTGTGCTGGCATTCAGCTGGCATTGCTGGGGTGTCAGGATGGCTGTGCCAGGGTGCCTAGGTGACACCAGCAGTGCCAGGGTACTACCCTACCTGGAGGCCAACCACGCAGGGGCCTCCAATCCCCTGGGAGACCCCTTCAAGTGCTGTTCCTTCTGCCTGGTCCCTGTTTGTGGGGACCAGTACTGAACGGCGCTCGCCTAAGGTCTCTGAGGTAAAGTTGTTAAATCACAACGCCGCGGGTAGTGCAGATGAGCTGAAACTAGCTACTAATGTGCAGACTTTTCAAATATTGATCCCGCCCACAATGAACAGGATTCATATTGCGATGTCTTGTGAAATCCCCTTCGATCTTATGAGGCGTGGTAAATCCCTGAAGAAGCCTCTCCCGGCATCTACTGGCCAAATCGCACCCCCATTCGGGTGCAACGTGGCCAGTTGATCGCGCCCTAAATAGTTAAATAGATTCTTATTTGTAAAAAGCATATCCACAGAAAACAAAACTTCAACCTTCGTTGTGACCAGTTGAGGAGATTGAACAGTGGGGAGCCAGTTCACCTCTTCTCACCTGGTCGGAACAATCTTTAAATACTGCACTCCTGGGCAGACTGGGCTTTTGTTATGCAAACAGCTACTCACAAAGCTCTGCTTACAATGAAGTCAGAGTTTTCACAACCAATTTGTTGCGCGTTTATCGGTGGGCTGTACCAAAATGCTTCAATCACATACATGGCAACCTGCAGTTTGTTTTCAAAAATGCAGGATATAAACACATCTAATAATGTGGTATAATGAATGTTGTGTCAAAATATGGCTTGCAGTCCAAGGGAATTTGACAGGTCATTTCATTAAAATTTAAGTCATGGTACCAAAACAGTACAGGTTTCCAGAACCAAAATACTTGAAACATTCACAATACACCAAATATTCAAAGGATTGTTACTCCTAATTTACATAATGTAAGACATATACTTAAGGAATATCTCCTCCAAATTATTTAAACAAATGTTTTAGCTATTGTGACTTTTCCTTTAAGAGCTTCTTTTCTATTTCAAATAAATGGAAATGCAGAATTAAATATCGGTGGGCTAAATATTTTTGATCATGAGGAACATCGTTCAGTAAACCATGTAAAGATAGAGGCTGCCAAGTAAAAAGGTTCTTTCAGGCACAATCATATTATATAAAGCTCCACTCGTACAATGAGATAGTAACAGTCCTATTAAGTTATAAAGTATCTTTTGTTTTGTATATTTGTTCATGAAGCTGTACTTAAAAATAAACACCAGATGGGCTGCGATGTAGAAAGAGAAAACCTGTCACTAAAGCCAATGGGGTATTTTTGTACAAATAGTTTAGCCAGTATTGTACATATCATGGTAAATACATCATATATGATCCAATTTGTCTCATAAAACTGCAATCTAAACTGAGATGAATGTAGGAATTTCAGTTATAATATATTATCTGTAGTTAGTGCAGTAAGGGTTAAAAGCTTGGGTTAGTGTGTGTATGACTGCTGTTGTCATGTTTTTAAAAACTCTGGTTTGAAAGCCAACAGGATTTTTGGAGTCTGAGGTGCAATTAAATCATCTTGAAAGTTGAACAAATGGAATTTTGTTTATATAAATAAGGTTCCCTGGGGAGTAGATAATTAGAGCCATTGGGCTGGATTCTCGTTGAGAGACTAAATGCAGATGGCGGGATTGAATGGAGAAGTGTTCCGCAGTCTCGATGGGGACGCCAGTGCCGGAGCCATTTAAGACATGCTAATGGGCCAGGAATCAAACCACGTGGGACTGGTGCAATTCCAACCAATGCCAGCGTCGGCTTCACTGAGGTCTGGATTGGCACTGGAGAGTCTGACAAGCTGGAGCCTCATATAAACACACCACACCTCACACACTCTCATTCCAGCCAAGAAGATGGCACCGCAGAGAACGGCCCAGAGGTTCGCTGACGCAGAGATGGAGATACTACTGGATGCTGTGGAGGAGAGGTGAGGCACCCGCTTGCCCGGGGTGAGAAGGAGGCTGCCAGCTGCTAATGTCAACCAGGCCTGGGCGGAGGTGGCAGATGTGATGAGCGCCGTGAGCCCCACCGCAAGGACTGGCCAGCAGTGCTGGACGAAGTTGCTCAGGGTGGCCCGGGTGAATCACCAACTTCATGCCCCTGGTACTATCCCACATCCCTGACCCCTCAATCCCCCAGCCCCCATGTGGCCCATGCCAGGCAGATGGGTTGGTAGTGCCGGGTGAGGATGGGCAACTCCCCAGGCCGGCTAGGGTGAGTCACCACCTCCAGACCCCTGGCACCGCCCCTGCCACACACCCCTCACCAGTCAACTCCAAGCCCGCGCCAGGCGGATAGGTAGGCAGTGCCGCGTAAGTATAGGCAACCCCACAGCCCAGCTAGGATGGGTCTCCACCTCCATGCCCCTGACACCATCCCCGTCCAATCACCCCGCACGCAACCTCCTCCTAGAGGCAATCGAGCCCCACCTGCCGGCAGCCCACCCTGCATCACATGCCAACACCCATATCGTTCGTTATGGCCAGGTGCCCTGCACCCACAGGCCACTGGCCGCAGATCCCCTGTGCTGCCCCTCCAAGTGTCTCACATTGAGCTACCCTCAATAATGACGCTTAGAGATTAAACTGTAAAGAAGGCTTTATTAGACTAATAACTATACTACAGCTAGAGACGAGAGCTGACTGTTACACAGACCATGAGGCAGGCCTTTATGTATGGCTCCCAGATGGACGGAGCCAGAGGTGGAGTCCCCAGAGTTCCAAGCCCGGTCTTAAAGGGGACATCACCTTACATGATGATAAGGCAGTAACCGTTCATTACATTCACCCCCTGTTTAAAAAGGAGTCCGGCGGGGGTGAAGTGCCATCATAGGTCATTCCGTCTCGGTGGCCGGATCGTCCTCCTCGACCTCCTCAATTCGGGCGGTGGTGCGGCGGGCACGAACGTCCCGGTTGAGGGCACATCCGGGAGCACAGCGGTCGGAGCTTCGGTCTGGGTCGGGGCAGAGGAACTAGGCAGGGCCGGGGGTAGCGGAGCCGGCGCCGGCGGGGTGTATAAAGGGGGGGGCGCAAGGGGGGGCGCACGGTAGGAGCTCACCAATGGGTGGTAGGGCCGGAAGGGGGTGTGTTGTAGGGGGCGACGGGTCCTACAGGGGCGCGGCGCGGGAAGGGGCGTCTGTGGTGGAGGATCCAGCGGGTGCCAGATCCCGGACGGAAACCGTATCTTGCCTGCCGTCGGAGTACTCCACGTAGGCGTAACTGGGGTTGGCGTGGAGCAGTCGGACCTGTTCAACTAGGGGGTCCGTTTTATGGCTCCTCGCGTGCCTCCGGAGAAGAACAGGTCCCGGAGCCATCAGCCAAGGTGGAAGCGAGACCCCGGAGGTAGACTTCCTGGGGAAGAGAAACAATCGGTCGTGAGGGGTCTCATTCGTGGCCGTGCAGAGGAGTGACCTAATGGAATGTAGGGCATCGGGTAGGACCTCCTGCCAGCGGGTGGTTGGGAGATTTCACGACCGCAGGGCCAGAAGGACAGCCTTCCACACGGTCGCGTTCTCCCTCTCCACCTGCCCGTTTCCCCGTGGGTTATAACTGGTCGTTCTGCTCGAGGCGATGCCTATGCTGAGCAGATACTGACGCAGTTCATCGCTCATGAACGATGTACCCCGGTCGCTGTGGATATAAGCAGGGAAACCGAACAGGGTGAAGATGCTGTGCAGTGCCTTAATCACCGTGGCTGAGGTCATGTCGGTGCAGGGAATGGCGAATGGGCAACGGGAGAACTCATCGATCACGGTGAGGAAATAGGCATAACGGTTGGTGGATGGGAAGGGCCCCTTGAAGTCCACGCTCAGTCGCTCAAAGGGGCCCGAGGCCTTCACGAGCCGAACCTTGTCTGGCCGATAGAAGTGCGGTTTGCACTCCGCATAGACTTGGCAGGTCCTGACCATGGCCTTAACCTCCTTGGTTGAGTAAGGTAGGTTGCGGGACTTGATGAAATGGACGAGCCGGGTAACCCCCGGGTGGCAGAGGTCATTGTGGATGGCTTGCAGGCGGTCCTCCTGCGCGTTGGCGCATGTGCCGCGGGACAGGGCATCTGGGGGCTCGTTGAGCTCCCCTGGACGATACTTGATATCGTACGAGTAGGTGGAGAGTTCGATCCTCCACCTCAAAATTTTATTGTTTTTTATTTTGCCCCGTTGCGTGTTATCGAACATATAGGCGACCGACCATTGGTCGGTGACGAGGGTAAACCTCCTACCGGCGAGGTTGTGTCTCCAGCACTGCACAGCCTCCACAATGGCTTGTGCCTCCTTTTCGACTGCAGAGTGTCGAACCTCGGAGGCGGTGAGGATTCGGGAGAAGAACGCGACTGGTCTGCCTCCTTGATTCAGGGTAGCAGCCAGGGCGATGTCTGATGCATCGCTCTCTACCTGGAAAGGGATGGTTTCGTCCACCGCGTGCATGGCGGCCATGATGATGTCAGCCTTGATGCGGTTGAAGGCCAATTGAGCCTCAGCCGAGAGGGGAAAAGTGGTGGTCTTTAGGAGTGGGCGGGCTTTGTCCGCATACTTGGGGACCCACTGGGCGTAATAGGAGAAAAGCCCCAAGCACCGTTTGAGGGCCTTGAGGCTGCGGGGGAGAGGGAGTTCCTTAAGGGGGCGCATGCGGTCGGGGTCGGGACCTAGGACCCCGTCTTCCACGACATAGCCGAGGATGGCCAGCCGGGTGGTGTGGAAAACGCATTTGCCCTCGTTATAGGTCAGGTTAAGGGCTCGGGCGGTCTGGAGGAACTTTTTGAGGTCAGCGTCATGGTCCTGCTGATCATGGCCGCTGATGGTGACATTGTCCAAGTACGGGTATGTAGCCCGCAAACCGTACTGGTCCACCATTTGGTCCATCGCCCTTTGAAAGACGGAGACCCCATTTGTGACACCAAAGGGGACCCTGAGGAAGTAGAAGAGCCGGCCGGCTGCTTCGAAGGCAGTATAGGGGCGGTCTTTTGGTCGGATGGGGAGCTGGTGGTAGGCAGATTTGAGGTCGACCGTGGAAAAGACTCGGTATTGGGCGATCCGATTTACCATTTCCGCGATGCGAGGAAGGGGGTACGCATCAAGCTGCGTGAATCGGTTTATGGTCTGGCTAGAATCCACGACCATCCGATTCTTCTCCCCGGACCGGACTACCACCACTTGCGCTCTCCAAGGGCTGTTGCTAGCCTCGATGACCCCCTCTCCCAGTAAACGCTGGACCTCTGACTTGATAAAAGCCATATCTTGGGCACTGTAGCGCAGGCTCCTGGTGGCGACGGGCTTACAGTCAGGAGTGAGGTTAGCGAATAGCGAGGGGGGTGCGACTTTCAGTGTCGCAAGGCAGCACACCGTGAGGGGAGGCAAGGGTCCGCCGAACTTCAGTGTCAGGCTTCGGTGGCTGCACTGGAAATCCAGTCCGAGCAGCAGGGGGGCACAGAGGCGAGGGAGGATATCAAATTTGAAACGGGTGTATTTAGCACCCTGGATCGAGAGATCCGCAATACAGTACCCCGTGATTTGTACCGAGTGGGACCCAGATGCGAGGGCTATGGTTTGGGATGCGGGATGGGTGCGTAGGGAGCAGCGCCTTACCGTTTCAGGGTGGATAAAGCTCTCCGTGCTCCCGGAGTCGAAGAGGCATGCAGTGTCATGCCCGTTGACCTGGACCTGCATCATGGAGTTCTGCAGGTGTTTTGGCCGAGTTTGATCGAGGGTGATCGCACCCAGTCGCGGGTAGTCGGAGTCGTCAGCCGAGTCGGACTCGTAAAATGGCCGCTGCCGTCGGTCGCACGTGTCGGGTCGAGAAGGTGGCCGCCGACCAGATGGCCGCTCCCATGATTCGCACGAGGCTGATGACGCGTCAGAAGAGGGCGTGTTGGGTCGGTGCGCAGCAGCATTGCGAGGCCTGCGGGCCTGATTTTCGGGCCGGCTGTTCTTTGTTTTTTTGGCCCCTGGGTCTGGCCAGGCAGACCCTCGCAAAGTGCCCTTTCTTCCCGCAGTCGCTGCAGATCGCGGAGCGGGCTGGGCAGTGTGGGCGTGGGTGCTGGCCCTGCCCGCAGAAGTAGCATGGTGTGCCCCCATGGTGAGCGGGTTGCCGCGTGGCGCAGGCCTGTAATACGGTTGAGTCTGAGGAAGTCCGGGGGGGGCTGGCAGAGTCCGCGGGGTACGTACCCAAGTTATGTCGGGCCACTTCCAGCGAGGAGGTGAGCGTTAGCGTCTCCTGGAGGTCTTTTGCCCCGTTTTCGAGCAGCCGCTGCCGGATGTAGGTCGAGCGGATGCCGGACACAAAAGCATCTCTGATATGCAGGTTCATATGGACTTCCCCTGTCACATCCTGATGGTCACAGTCCCTGGCAAGCACGGTGAGTTTTTCAACAAACTCGTCGAGCGATTCCCCCGAGCGCTGCCGGCAGGTAGAGAGCAGATGCCGGGCGTGCACCTCATTGACGGGTTTGACAAACCGCTTGCGGAGCAACTCAATCGCTTCCTCATAAGTCGTCGCCTTTTCGAGCGTGGTGGAGATTCTGTGACTCACCCGGGCGTGGAGTAGACGCAACTTGCGTGGCCCCAGGATGGGAGTCTCTGCGGAGTCCAGGTAGGCCTCGAAGCACCGCAGCCAGTATTAAAAAATTTCCTTTGCCTCCGGCGTTCGTGCTTCCAGATTGAGCTTCTCTGGTTTTAGGCCTGCATCCATCCTGAATCTAGTTTCGTCTAATAAATTGAGGTACCCTCAATAATGACGCTTAGAGATTAAACTGTAAAGAAGGCTTTATTAGACTAATAACTATACTACAGCTAGAGACGAGAGCTGACTGTTACACAGACCATGAGGCAGGCCTTTATGTATGGTTCCTGATGGGCGGAGCCAGAGGCGGAGTCCCCAGGGTTCCAAGCCCGGTCTTAAAGGGGACATCACCTTACATGATGATAAGGCAGTAACTGTTCATCACACACATTGTGCATTATCTGTCCCCCCAGGAGATGGCAAGCCAACCTGCTGGGAGGGGGTGAAGACTGGAGGGGCCTGTCAGGCCTGCAGGTCCTCACCGCTGCAGAGCAGAGGGCGATGGACCTGGTTGGTGGGATGGGAAAGAGGGCAGTCGCTGAGTCGGAGGCCGGCATGGGATGGGATAACCAAATGAGGCGTAAATGAATTGCGAGATCCCTATGGCACATGAGTCATGTGCCATAGGGATCTCGCAATTCCCCACACCACACCTATCCTTGACTTCACCAAGCGTCTTCCCTTTTGTCGTGCAGGATCACAATCCAACGACCATCCGGGGTCTCTTTCCCCCCATCCACAACTCACCTGCTGATGTGGCGGGACAGACTGGGGTCCTTCGTCCCCAGCTGCAACTCCCCGGAGCACCTGTCCAAGGACAACACCGACCTTTCGTCACTACTGTCACCGGCACTCTCCATCTTCCCAGAGACACTCACCTCGGTTGGGCATTTTAGTGAAGAGGCTCCTGGGACACTCTCTGATACACACGACACACATGCTGTGGTATATCAGGTGGAGGTAGGAACCCCTGAGGGGGTGGACAGTCGGAGGGCAACCCAGGGACTAACTGCCGTCCAGATGGGTCTCGCGCTTCTGGAAAGGGCAGTCACATGAATGCTGATGATGCAGAACCGGTGACGACAGGAAGAGGTGTCAGCAATAATCCAGCGCCTGCAGGTGCAGTTGGGGGAGGTCAACCACCTTCAGGAGCAAGAGATCATGCCGACAATGTGTGCCATTCAGGCCAACAATGAACAAGTGGCATCCACGGTGGAGGCCATGGTGGAGGCCTCGTAACAATACTGTGTTAGTAATAAAGTTTGTTTAATATACCATATACCTATTTGTGTGTGGAATCACTCCTGGATCGAAGTATCCTTTCCCCACAGTCTTACAAATTAAATAAAAGATTGTGGTTTCTGTCTGGTATCCTAGCAACTCTTGGGTTCTGGTCCGGGATTATAATAACCCATTATCTATAAAGAGTTTACAATTTTACTGTACTTGGTGCAGAGACAAGAGGCTGGATTTGCCAGCCGGTGGTGGGATTCTAAAGTCAGGAACTACTCAAGATCTGAGCCTGCGATTGTTATCAGTGTGCCAGCCGGTACATCCTTATCATAGAATTTACAGTGCAGAAGGAGGCCATTTGGCCCATCGAGTCTGCATCGGCTCTTGGAAAGAGCACCCTACCCAAGGTCAACACCTCCACCCTTCCATAATGGCCTGGGCTTCCTTTTCGACGGAGGAGTGTCGAATTTCGGAGACATGGAGGTTACGGGAGAAGAAAGCCACGCCTGGTTGAGGGTAGCGGCCAGAGCAAAGTCCGACGCATCGCCCTCCACCTGGAATGGAATGGACTCGTCCACAGCGTGCATTGTGGCTTTGGCAATATCTGCCTTGATGAGGTTGAAGGCCAGGCGGGCCTCGGCCGTCAGGGGAAAAATGGTGGATTTAATAAGTGGACGGGCCTTGTCCGCATAATTGGGGACCCACTGGGCATAGTAAGAGAAGAACACCAGGCATCTCTTCAGGGCCTTGGGGCAGTGGGAGAGGGGGAGTTCCAGGAGGGGGCGATGCGGTCAGGGTCAGACCCTAGGACTCTGTTTTCCACAACGTAGCCAAGGATGGCTAGGCAGGTTGCGCGGAAAACAAATTTTTCCTTATTTTCGGTGAGGTTCAGGAGTTTAGCAGTGTGGAGGAAGTGCCGGAGGTTTTCGTCATGGTCCTGCTGGTCATGGCCGCAGATGGTGACGTTATCTAAGTACAGGAACATGGCCCGCAGCCCGTACTGGTCAACCATTCGGTCCATTTCTCGTTGGATGACCGAGACCCCATTGGTGATGTCGAAGGGAACCCTGAGGAAGTGGTAGAGGCGGCCATCTGCCTCGATGGCAGTGGATCGGCGGTCCTCCGGGCGGATAGTCAAATGTGGAGAAGACTCGATACTGCGCAATCTGGTTGACCATGTCAGATATGCAGGGGAGGGGGTAAGCATCGAGCTGTGTGTACCGGTTGATGGTCTGACTGTAGTCGATGACCATCCGGTGCTTCTCCCCAGTCTTGACGACCACCACTTGGGCTCTCCAGGGGCTGGTACTAGCCTCAATGATCCCCTCTCGTAGGAGTCGCTGGACCTCTGACCTGATAAAGGCCCTGTCCCGGGCACTGTATATCTGCTCCTAGTAGCGACGGGCTCACAGTCTGGAGTGAGGTTAGCGAAGAGCGAGGGTGGGGCGACCTTAAGGATCGCGAGGCGACAGACGGTGAGGGGGGGCAGGGGTCCACCGAAATGTAAAGTAAGGCTTTGGAGGTGGCACTGGAAGTCGAGCCCCAGTAATAGGGCAGCGCAGAGATGGGGAAGGATGTAGAGATTAAATTTAGTGTACTCTGCGCCTTGTACAGTAAGGGTCGCGACACAGTACCCATGGATTTCTACTGCATGGGATACGGAAGCCAGGGAGATTTTCTGGGTCGCGGGTAAAATTGGGAGGGAGCAGCGCCTTACCGTATCTGGGTGTATGAAGCTGTCTGTGCTCCCGGAGTCGAAAAGACAGGCCGTCTCGTGCCCGTTGATCCGGACGGTCATCGTAGATTTTGTGAGGTGATGAGGCTGGGACTGGTCAAGCGTGATGGAGGCAAGCTTCGGAAGGTGATGGGTAGGCCAGTCGGAGGTAGCGGCGGCCAGCGAACGACTGGGTGAACAGGGCTCCCGGGAGGCTGCAGAGTGGTCCCAAGATGGCGGCCCCCATGGGTCATTCGTGGCGGGTGGCATCGGAGATGGCACCAAAGATGGCAGCACCCATGGGTCGCGCATGGCGGATGGAGTGCAAGATGGCATCAAAGATGGCGGCCCCCATGGGTCGCACATGGCGGGCGAAATCGAAGATGGCGGCGAAGATGGCGGCGCCCACGGGTCGCACATGGCGGTTGGCGCGGCAGCTGGTGGCGGCCCCGACAGGCAGCAGGCAGCGCTGCTGAGCCGAGAAGTTTTAGGGAGAGATCGGGCCTGGCAGGCTTTCGCAAAGTGGCCCTTCCTCCCACACCCGTTGCAAGTCGCGTTCCGTGCAGGGCTGTGTTGTCTGGGATGATTCCCCTGGCCACAAAAGTAGCACATCGGGCTTCCGGCGTTGGCGGGCTGCTGCGCGGCACAGGCTTGCGCCGCACTCGGGTCGGATGATGGAGGCGCCTACGAGGTCCACGAGGGTGCCGCCCGGTCGGAGGCGTAGGCCTCCATGTTCTGAAAGGCCACCTCCAGCGAGTTTGAGAGCTGCACTGTCTCTGGGAGGCTCAGTGTACCCCCTTCTAGCAATCGCTGGCGGATGTAGTTTGATTTCATGCCTGCGACATAAGCGTCCCTGATCAATAGCCCCGCGTGTTGGGTGGCCGATACCGCCCGGCAGTCACAGGTCCGGCACAGTACCCGCAAGGCACGCAGGAATTCTGCTAGTGATCCCCCAGGGCGTTGTCGCCTCGTGGCAAGAAGGTGCCTAGCATACACCTCGTTTACAGACTTCACATTTTGTCCCTTCAGCAGCATTATCGCCTCCGTATACGAGGGGGCGTCCCTGATGAGAAGAAAGACTTGCGGGCTCACCCGTGCGTTGAGGATCTGCGTCTTTTGGAGGTCGGTGAAGTCTTCGGTGGAGGATCCGAGGTACACTTTGAAGCAGCTTAGCCAGTGCTCGAATGTTGCAGTGGCGTCGGCTGCCTGTGGGTCCAGTTCCAGGCGATCAGGCTTGAGCGATTAATTCATATTAGATGTTTAGTGTATTAAATTGATATGCCATCAATGAACACACGACGAGTGGTGAACGTAACTGAGGCTTTAATAAACTAAACAGAAAGCCTCCTGGCCTCGGAACCCGAACTGAGGCAGTGGCGGAGACCAGCCACCGTTATACCGAGCCTGAGGGGAGGCGGAGCCAGCAGACAGTGGTTTACCACATTACATATAATACAGTGGCAGTTTACCACAATACACATATTATATACTACAGTGGTTCGGAGCCAGCAGGGACAAGCCCAGACATGTAACAATACAGCAGTGCAATACAATAGAGCGGTTTACCACACCCACCCTATATGCTACACCATGGGCAGAATTTTATCTTTTCCTGCCCGTGGTTTGCAGCCGGGTGAGGGAGCGGTAAAATTCCCCTGGTCGCCTTCCCACCAGCCTCCAACCTGTCTGTAATTTTAGTGAGGAGCGGACAAGGTATGGAATGGTTCACCTGTCCTCGGTCCATGAGGCCCATCATTGATCACTAAAGCTTGCTTGCATCTTGTCTTTAGGTGAGAAAGGGGTGTCGCACCTCCCTCCAAGGCTCCCTTTCCACATCAGGCAATCCCCACTCTCCAAAGTCTGCCCTCTGTGGGGTGCTCCCATCCTGCTGGCCTCTCCTTTAAGATCCCCACCCCCATCACCCCCCTGGGCCTCACCTTTCCTTAGCACCTGCAATCTAGGATTTAGAATGTGGACTGTTTGTGGTCCCAGTCCTGCCTACTGCTGTTGTTGGCATCATTGAGACTACAGAGTTAGGTGTGAAAATTCTTACCCCACCGAGGAGCGTTAAATGGCTGCAGGGCTTCTGTGATCATTGAGGATACATTCCCTGCAGGCTCTTTGCGTGTCAAGGCAGGAAACCTTGCCATTCAAAAGATTCTGCCCCTTGATATTACTTAATCAGACACTTTGCATTACACACCACTTATAATCCAACGTGGACTAATAGAAAAGTTTCCCAGCGGCATTTCCCGCTCTCTTTTCTTCTCCCAAATCAAAAAAGTATCCCCCATATCCCCATATCCCCAATATCACCCATATCCCCTTTTCCCCATATCCCCCATATCCCCATATCCCCCGTCCGCCATATCTCCCTTCCGCCATATCCCCCATATCCCCCTTCCCCCATATCGCCCATATCCCCCTTCCACCATATCCCCTTCCCCCATATCCCCCATATCCCCCTTCCCCCATATCGCCCATATCCCCCTTCCCCATATCCCCCACCCCCCATATCCCCCATAGCCCCATATCCCCCTTCCTCCATATTCCCTTTCCCCCATATCCCCTTCCCCATATCCCCTTTCCCCCATATCCCACTTCCCCCATAACCCCCTTCCACCCATATCCCCCTTGCCCCCTTTCCTCGTCTGTGTGTCAAACCATGCATGCTGTATTGTGTATTGCAGGACCAAACGTCGACCCACCCGTCCCCACAGGTGGCGACCGCCCCCAGGACGATCCAGGGCGGCCACGAGCCAGGGACAGACCCGGAGTACCAGGGAGATGACGCCCACATCTAGTGCGAGTGTGGCGACGCCGGCGGGCAAGACCAAGCGACGAGGGGGGGCAGCCTCAGGGACAGGCCCCCGTCGCAGCTGACCCAGGACACACCTATCCAGGACACACCAATCCAGGACATACTACCCAGGACACAACTACCCAGGACACACCTACCCAGGACACACCTACCCAGGACACTGACGCCCAGGACACTGACGCCCAGGACACTGACGCCCAGGACACTGAAGCACAGGACACTGACGCCCAGGACACTGAAGCACAGGACACTGACGCACAGGACACTGACGCACAGGACGCCCAGGACACTGAAGCACAGGACACTGAAGCACAGGACACTGACGCACAGGACACTGAAGCACAGGACACTGATGCACAGGACACTGACGCACAGGACACTGACGCACACGACACTGATGCACAGGACACTGACGCACACGACACTGGCGCACTGGACACCGACGCACAGGACACTGACGCACACGACACTGGCGCACTGGACACCGTGCACAGGACACTGACGCACACGACACCCACACACAGGGGGTGGATGGACACGAATCACCACTCCAGGGGACCCTGGACTTTGGGTCGGATGAGGAGCATGACACTATGCCACTGCTATCTCATACACCCTCCACCATCGCAGAGACACTCACCTCGGTTCGGCACTTTTGCGATGAGGCATCTGGGACACTAACTGGTGCGCACAACACAGCCGTCCCGGTACAGCAGGTGGAGGCAGGAGCAGCTGAGGGGCAGGGCGGTCAGAGGGCAGCCCGGTGCAGGCAACCATCTGCCACCCAGACGGGTCCCGGGGTCCTGGACTTACCACACCCACCCATAGACCTGATGCAGGCACGGACCAAGGGACGATCGAAGGGGGTGGTGGCTGGCTTGCGGCAGCTGCAGACGCAGGAGCAGGGAGTGGTGCCGGTTATGCGTGCCACCCAGGCCAAAAGCGCATGGGTAGCGTCCGCAGTGGAGGCACAGGGTTCGACGGTGTCAGACATGGGTCGCAGTATGCAAGGCCTGGGGCGTTCCGTGCGGGCGTCATCCGTGGCCCAGGACATGGCTGCCCTCTGACAGGCAGCCATGAGCCAGAGCCAGCAGCAGATGGCAGAGGCGCTCAACGCCGTGACCCAGTCTCAGCAGGCCATGGCGCAGTCCCAGCAGGCAATGGCGCAGTCCCAGCAGGCAATGGCCCAGTCTCTGCAGGCTTTGGCCCAGTCTCAGCAGGCCATCGCTGAGGGCATCGGCGCCATTGCCCAGGTGCTGGCTGGCGTCGCCCAGACATAGACAGGGATGGCCAACGCCATGACCTCCATGGCTGCAAACTTGCAGACCCTTGTTGATACCAGTGCGGGCCTCCAGGACTGGCAGTGCCAGGAGTCGGGGGGGCGTCGGATGCTCGGTCCATTTGCATCCCCGACCCATGTAGAGGCCCGGGGGCCATCGGGCACCCCGAGGGAGGAGCAGGTGCTGGGGCCCATTCCGGAACCCCCTGTAGGGAGTGTCCCGGAACACCGCGACACATTGGACTCTCCCCCACTTCCGTCCCAGGTGCATCTGGTGGGCAATGGGCAGGACAGGCTGGCAACTCGCCATCCCAGTCGCCCGAACCGCAGCCTGGCCCATTTAGGCCGGGCCGCCCCAGGAAACGGCCGCCAAAGGGTTCCCTAGTCACAGGGCAGGAATCACAGGAGTCCACCTCCAGTTCTGCTGTACTGTCTGGGCAACCACCTAGATGTAGTCAAAGGGCCCACTTTCACACCTACAGAAGCTGCCTTTGTGCTCTGTCCGATGCGTGCGGGGGTGTGGTGTGAGGTGAGCGCCAGTGTGTGTGTGAGGGGTGATAGAACGTGGGCCTTAGGTGAGTGTGCCCCCCCTCTCCCGGGTCGCCCTCGCCATCCCCCCGGGCAGACGACGGGACCGTGCGCTGCAGTGTCACGGCCGCATGCAGGGACGGTCCAGGTGGAGAGTGGTACTGTGGCCATGGGTCAGACATTGTCCAACGATGTGGAGCCCAGAGCGCATCGCAGAGCGGGTTGTCATCATCCTCCACGGCCTGCAATAGACACGCTTCCACCGGCGACCGTGAGAGCCCGGCCCGTTGTGCCACAGGTGGATGTGCAATGGAGGGGTGGTGTGCATGCGGGTGGGGTGCGGGTGGTAGGCTGGTATGTGGGGTGAGGGTGGTAGGCTGGTGGGTGGGTGGGGTTAGGGTGGTAGGCTGATGCCGTAGTGTGCAGTCTGTGCCCATACTCTGCGATTCCCACGCCCCCCTAGTCTGTGAATCGGGCGGCTATCTGCCTGTCCCGTGCCCGCTGGCCCAGCCGATAATGGTGGGCAGCCTCCAGTCCATGTCCAGCCCGTCTGTCCTGACCATTGTCCCCATCCTCCTCATCTGGGGAGGCCTGCGCCTCGTCTTGCTGCTCCTCCCCTTCGCCCTCCTCTGCCTGCGGCACATCGCCCCTCTGCTGGGCTATGTTGTGCAGGACGCAGCAGACCACAACGATGCGGCCGACCCTATCTGACGAGTACTGGAGGGCGCCCCCAGAGAGGTCCAGGCACCTGAAGTGCATCTTCAGCAGCCCAAAGCACCTCTCTATCACACCCCTGGTCACTGCATGGGCATCGTTGTAGCGGTTCTCCACGTCAGTCTGTGGCCTCCGTATAGGCGTCATCAGCCACGACTGCAACGGGTAACCTCTGTCGCCGAACAACCAGCTCCCACTCGAACATGGTGGGGATGAAAGATTGCGGAATGAGTCATGAACACTGCCCGGGTACAGACGTGCAGGATCATCATGTGGTGGTCACAGACCACCTGAATGTTCATGGAACAGGTCCCCTTCCTATTCGTGAACACGGCCCTGTTATCTGCAGGTGGCCGCACGGCGACGTGCAGCCCATCGATCGCCCCCTGGACCATGGGCATCCTGGCTGCCGCAGCGGAGCCCGCTGCCCGGGCATCCTGGCTGGCCCGGTGCACAGGGAACTGGATGTAGCGGTCCGCAATGGCACATAGGGCATCTGTCAATTTACGGATGCACCGGTGCACTGATGCCTGCGAGATGCCGGACAGGTCCCCACTCGGCGCCTGGAATGACCCCGTGGCACAGAAGTTCATGGCCACCATAACCTTGTTGGCCAAGGGGAGAGGGTGTCCTCCCCCAGTGCCACGCGGTGCCAGGTGTGCCATCAGGTGGCAAATGTGTGCCACGGTTTCCCGGCTCATCAGGAGTCTCCTTCTGCATGCCCGGTCCGTGAGGTCCTGGTACGACGAGCGGGGCCGGTACGCACGGGGCCTCATCAGGCGTCTCCGTCGCCGCGGCACCATCACCAACTCCTCCTCCTCCTTGTTCTGTCATGCAGGCGGCCCTCCAGCCTGGGCGGCTGCCACCTCCCTCCCTGGCGCACTCCTGCTCCAGCACCCCCAGAGCTACATGTAGAAGTGCGGCTCCCGCCACGGCGGCCAACATCGCCGGGGTGATGACCAAACATAATGGCCTGCAGGGGGTGAGGGGTGGGGGTGAGGGGATAGATGACATGTCACCATTGCCCATACCCCCCTCCCCCCCCCCCCCCCCCCCCCCCCCCCCCCCGCAGCCAGGTGCCATGGGCTGCCTGGCCGCGACTGTTGCCAGCTGGCACATGGCCAGGCGGACAGCCGCTCCTCCCCGGCACGCACCGTCCCCAAACCCCCCCTCCTCTCCTCCACGGCACGCACCCCCCCAACCCCCCCCCCCGCCTCCCCCTCCCCGGCACGCACCCTCTCCATCCACCCGCTCCTCCCAGCACGCACCCTCCCCAACCCCCTCCTCCCCTCCCCTCCCCCAGCCACTCCCCCCCAGCCCCTCCCTCCCCCCAGCCCCTCCTTCCCCCCAGCCCCTCGTTCCCCCCCGGCACGCACACTGCAACGGATCCTCCGACCCGCCAGGGTGTCGGAGAATCCCGCCCAGGATCCTATTTGCATTTTAAACAGCCATCTGAACTTGTCCTGTCACCATCAAAATATTAGGTACATAATGTCCTCCTTTTGTGCAGTAACCACCTTATTATTCTATGTGCTTGATTTTACGATGCGGTTACTGTCAGCCAACATAAGTGTCACGAGTGAGCAAGTTGCCAAATTATTATCAACAAATATTTCCTCACCACTGATGTTAGGCTGATTGGTCTGTAGTTATCGAGTTTATCCATCTCAGATTTTTTGAACGGGGATGTTACATTTGTTACCCTCCAGAACTCAGGGAATACTCCAATAATTAGATAAGATTTGACGATTTTGGCCAGAGCCTCTGCAATTTCTATCCGTATTTCAATCGGCAACTTCTGCTACATCTGATTCAGGGGACTTTTCTGCTTCGAGTTCTGCCAGCTTTTTAAACACCTCCTTTGTAATTATTCCTATCTTGTCCAAATTCTCTCCCGCCTTTGCTTTTCCTGTGATATTGCAATGAATGCAGATGTAAATTACTTGCCATGTCTTCTGCCTCCACCAGAAGATTTCCTTCCTGACCCTTAATCAACCTCTCCTCTGTTACTTACTAATTTATTGTCATGCACCCGTTCTTTTCCCACTCATTTCCTCTTCAGTTTTCCTCTGTTATTTTTGTGTTCAGCTTAGTTCTCTGCTGATTTTTTCAGGAATGAAATGTATCTTTGAAAAAAACCCACAGTTTAACTTAGTTAATGATGCGCTAAACACGATTGATTCTCTGGCCTGAAGTGAAACATCTTGAAGCAATCTATTGCTAGTCAAGATTGCAGACAACTTAATGAGATGATCTTACTGTAAGCACACAGCAATGTGTTAAACAGGGATGACCATTTTTGCCCGTTCTCTGGACTGCAGGAGGGAACATGCTTTGTGGAAACTCAGGTGTATTCGGCTGCACCAAATGTAAAACCAAACATAGTGGCTAATCAAAATATGCGCCAGACTTGGTGACGCGACGAGACTATTGAATCTCGTGAGAGGCCTCACGGAAGATTCAAGACGCTTAAGATGCCTTGCGAGATTCAGTGGAAGCTCACATAGAACATACAGTGCAGAAGAAGGCCATTTGGCCCATCGAGTCTGCACCGACCCACTTAAGCCCTCACTTCCACCCTATCCCTGTAACCCAATAACCCCTCCTAACCTTTTTGGACACGAAGGGCAATTTAGCATGGTCAATCCACCTAACAAGCACGTCTTTGGACCGTGGGAGGAAACCGGAGCACTCGGAGGAAACCCACGCACACACGGGGAGGATGTGCAGATTCCACACAGACAGTGACCCAGCAGGGAATCGAACCTGGGACCCTGACGCTGTGAAGCCATTGTGCTATTGTGCTGCCCTGAGATGCCTCAATCTGGATCACATCCAGCCATTATACTCATTTAAATATGTCTGTGCCATATTCTCCCGGTGCCCGATGACTAACGGTCTCCCCAGCGAAGCTTCGTCCAAGCACCATTTAGTACGAGGCTACACAAATATGGACCAGTCATAACGGTACCAGGGGCGATCTCCGAGGCCATTGGAGACCCCCTTGGGGGGGGGGGGGTCAGGGACAGGGTCAGGGATAGGGTACTCCAGTTAGCACCTGCCCATCTTAGCACTGCCAGCCTAGCATCTTGGAATAGCACCTGGGCACCTGGCATTTCAAGGGTGCTTGGATGCCACTGCCAGGCTGGCAGGGGCATTGTCAGGGTGCCAGGCTGGCAGTGCCCATGTGCCAGGTTGCCCGTGCCAGGAATCGGGCTCGGGAAGCCTTGCCCTTAAGAGGGGGTGGTGCTCGAGGACCCTGGAAGAGGTCAGTTGGGTGAAGTAATTGCCGTCTGGAAGCCGCAGTGGGGTCTCTAAGGGGGTGGTCAAAAGATCGGGGTTGCCTTTAAAAATGGCGCCCCAATCCGCAAGTAGTCTTCCTGCGCTGGCGAGCTGAGCTTCTCAGTGCAGGAAATTACCGAAGTGCGGCCTTGAAGGGGCGGTTCTCATCGAGGCCAAAAAATGGCAAAGTGCCCTGCAGCCGCCGAGATAAAACCTGCTTAACGCGCCCAAAAACAGACTCTATTTTTGTTGTTGAATCGCACCCATGGAGTATACAGTATTTGTGCAAAATAGAAAGGATGAACCAAGATTTGTAGATCAGGATCTGAACATGATTATTTTAAAAAGGCAGTGCATATAATGTGATCTGCAGAATAGAGGGGCAAGCTACCAATGCTAAAAGCGAAGTCCGGGTGTGTTGGCAGACACCAGTAAAATGTCTGGAAAACGGTATTAAACCGCACAATGTGAAATTGGACATTGAAGGGAGTGCAAAATGTACAATAATGAGTTGGCAGTCTGTTTACATCCATCCCAAGTTACTTTCCTGAGCTGCCTGTTGTCCATTTTGTATTACCATCAAAGACCGATTTTAATCTCTACCTTTTTTTTATGGCCCACATTCTTTTGTCATAAATCTATCCAGTATTCCTTTGAATGTTCTTTCACCACCTGCCGTCATTGTCACTCTCTGCACAGCTCATTGCACACAATGACCACTTTCTGTATGGCGTATTTACATTTAAATTATCCACATCAATTAGGGACAGAATTTGTCGTTATATTAAACAATTTACCAGGGTTGTGTTTATCCCTAATCCTTCGAATATTGAAAGCTTCGAAAAGGCAGCCCCTTGAGAAAGCTAGCTCGAAATGTAAAAAGATTGGTAGAGTTTCTGCAAGTATTTAAAAAGGAAAAGTTTAACTCAAGTGAATATGGGTCCACTAGAGAATGAGTGTGAGGAAATGATAATGGGAAAAATGGAAATAACTGAAGCACTGTAAAGATAATCTATGTCTGTCCTCACTGCAGAAGACACAAATAAAATCTTGGAAATATTTGTAATTCAAGAGGTGACAGGGAGGGAGGAACTTAAACAATGGCCAGAAGTCTCTGATCATCGGGATTCACTTCTTCCGCTGGCAGTGCACCCTGCCCATAGGATTCGCAGATATGTGAGGAGGCTTCAATGGGAAATCCCATTTACAAGCTGCAGAAGTATAAAATCCCGCTGTCAGTAAAAGGAGCACGGCGAGAAACACGCACTTTGGGGGACTGGAGAATCCCGCCCAATGCCGATATCGGGATTCGAAGAATGGAGTGTCGAGGGAAAAATGGGTTTGGCGCCAAACCCATTGTGATGCCCCGATCTCCTCTCGGCGGCCTTCGTGCGCCACCCATCCTGTGCTGACAGGAGGATTCATATAATCAATTTCCATTTAATTAAAGGGTTGGAAGCCCGATTCAGCCCCCCCCCCCCATTATACCAAACCCCACAGCAGAAATCCTTGGGTGGGCTTGGTGCAGGTTTCCCCAAACATGGCTCTGACTTGGTGGACTCCAAGGTGGGTCAAGGGGGTCAGTGCATAACTGAGGTGTCCCCCAAAGTCCACCGAAGGTCTCCTTCCCCCATAACCAAATCCTACCCCCCACTCCACTGACAAGCTGGGGCATTCTCGTCCCTACCACAGGAATAACCGGTCACCCACGCCCCTCACATCACACACGCATGAGGGTGACCCGACCATCCCCCCATCAGACCCCCCCATCAGAGACCCTGCCAACAGAGACCCCACAACAGAGACCCCCCAATAGAGGCCCTGCAGCAGAGACCCCCCATCAGAGACCCCCTATCAGTGACACCCCCATCAGAGACCCCCAGCAGAGACCCCAGTGACCCCCCCATCAGAGACCCCCAGCAGAGACCCCCCTCCAGCAGAGATCCCCAAAAGGAGATAAGTGCTTTCTGCTGTGAAAAAGATGAGGTGAAACCAATTAACTGCTTTTGATGTGGTGAGGAACTGTCAATCATAGTGAGAGTGTTTATAAACATTGTGGCTAACATTAAAGCAGGGTATTTGAGATACATTCAACAATGAAGGGACAGATAGATCAACCATCCACCAAGCACCTGTCTCTGGAGAAATAAGGCACTCGAACACTGGCTAAGGCAAAGCATTGGGGCTGTTTAGCACAGGACTAAATCGCTGGCTTTGAAAGCAGACCAAGGCAGGCCAGCAGCACGGTTCAATTCCCGTACCAGCCTCCCTGAACAGGCACCGGAATTTGGCGACTAGGGGCTTTTCACAGTAACTTCATTTGAAACCTACTTGTGACAATAAGCGATTTTCATTCATTTCTGTATAAAATTGAATGGCAACCCATTAATTCACTCTCACTATGATTTGCATTATGAAGGTTGTTACGAGATTTGAAGTCCTTTGAAGTGTACTTGGCTTTCGAGGAAGCCTCTGATACTTGTAACAGGTGCTACATTAAAACTTTTTTTGAGGCAGCAGATGTTGGGGAAGGTAAGTGAAAATGCCGCAATTTTTCACTTTACTGCCTGGAATGCTCTTCAGCTTTCAGGCAGGGGTGACTGTAGGTGGGGCCTCTGTTGGTGGGGGGGAGGGTTCTGTTGGAGGTCCTCTGTTGGGGTCCTCTGTTGGGGGTCCTCTAATGGGGGACCTCTGATGGAGGGTCTTTGATGGGGGGTCTCTGATGAGGGAGCTGGGTTTTGGTGGGGGGTCCGGCCACCCTCATACATGTGGTGGTGGGGGGGGGGGGCTTACCTGTTATTTCCATAGTGGTAGGGGAGGACAAATGCCCCTACCTGTCAGTGGGGGGTGGGTGGGGCAGGATTTATAATGAGGGTGCCCGTCACTGGACCTTGGTATGGGGCTGCTGGCTTAAAAACGCAGTTGGATACCAGGGGCGGGATTCTCCGAACCCCCGCTGGGTCGGAGAATCGCCGGGGGTCGGTGTGAATCCCACCCCCGCCCCCCCTCCTAATTCTCCGGCCCCCCAAAATACGGCGCGGCGTTAGTCGCGCCGCCCGCCTTGGAGATTGGCGGGGTCTGCGGCGAGTCAATGGGCGGGACTTTCCTCTACCCGGCGGGGCAGGTGGTCCCAGCGGGACGGAGTGGCATGAACCACTCTGTCGTTGGGCCGCCCCAAAAGGTGCGGAATCCTCCGCACCTTCAGGGGCTAGGCCCTCCCCGGAGTGGTTTGCGCCCCGCCGGCCGGCGGGAAAGGGGTTTGGCACCACGCCAACTGCCGCCGAAGGGCCTCCGCTGGCCGGTGCCAGTTGGTGCATGCACGGGAGCGCCACCGCGTGCTGCTGTCATGTCCGCGCATGCGCAGAGGGCTTCGTTTCAGCACCGGGAATGGCGGACTGCTACAGCCGCCAGTGCGGAACAATAGAGTGCCCCCGCGGCACAGGTCCACCCGCGGATCGGTGGGCCCCGATCGCTGGCCGGGCCACTGTGGGGGCACCTCCCGGGGCCAGATGCCTCCGTGCCCCCCAAGAACCCTGGAGCCCGCCCGCGCCACCAGGTCCCGCCGGTAAGAGACCTACTCCGATTTATGCCGGCAGGACAGGCAAAAGACGGGCAGGATTTTGGGCCATCGCGGGCCGGAGAATTCGGGCAGCCCCGGTGCCCATTCAGTCGCACCAGACCCTGCCATTCTCCAAGGCAGGCGGCGCGACTCACGCCGGGCCGATTTTTGGGTGGCCGGAGAATTAGGAGGACGGCAGGGGCAGGATTCACACCGACCCCCGGCGATTCTCCGACCCGGCGGTAGGTCGGAGATTCCCGCCCAATGGGCGCCGGGGCTGCCCGAATTCTCCGGCCCGCGTTGGGCTGAAGTCCCGCCCGTCTTTTGCCAGTCCCGCTGGCGTAAGTCGGAGTAGGTCCCTTACTGGCGGGAACTGGTGCGCGGGTGGGCTCCGGGGTTTTTGGGAGGGTACGGGAGGATCTGGCCCCGGGAGGTTCCCCCACGGTGGCCTGGCCCGCGATTGGGCCTACCTATCTGCGGGTGGCCCTGTGCCGTGGGGGCACGCTATCCTTCCGCACCGGAGGCTCTACCGGTCCGCCATTCCCGGTGCGGAAACGAAGCCCTCTGCGCTGGCTCTCCCGCGCATGCGCCAACTGGCGCCTGCCGGCGGAGGCCCTTCAGCGCCGGTTCACGCCACTCGGTCCCGCCGGGACCCCGCGCCCCGTCGTGTAGGAGAGAATCCCACCCCAGGATTCCGATGTAATCTGGCAAGCTCTCCCCATTTTGCAAGGGCCACGAAGAATCCAGCCCGAGTTTTAAGGATACAAAATAATAACGTTTATTTACTAGAACAATATATACATAACAGTAGCAGTAACTTCCCTTGCTACCTTCTCCTCCCTGCTGGTTCCTGAACTGGCCAGCTTATTTATACTAGGAGTTTCTCCGCCCCCCTCATTGGGGAAGTTCATACCCCCATAGGATTGTGGGATAGTCATTAGTCCCCAGCCAATCGTAAGTAGGCAGGTTATAACATCCCTCCCCCCCAAAGTCCAAGGAATCCACCGAAGACCCCGGCGAAGGAAGGCGTCGAACTCGTTTGGCCGCAGGCCGGACGCCATTTGCACGCGGCGCTGGATCAGGCGGCGTATAATGAGACGGAGACCGGCGCTTCCGTGATGAACGGCGCGGTTGTACATCCACGGCCTGTGGACCCGAGGATTCCCCCTCTGATTCATCCTGTGTCTCCATCTCGGAGTCAGAGTCTGCTGCCTCCGTCATGTCAACGTCTCTATCTCCATTCGGTCCCGTAACGACCTGCGCAGGCTTCGAGTGAGGCACCAGTGGAAGATTTTGAGGACTACCTTCCCTTGTCTCTGGTCTTTGCGGCTGTTGAACTGAGCTCCGGGGGCGGGGAATCTTTTGAGGGGATGATCTTCTGGACCGGACGTGGTCTACATGTTTTCGCTGGAGACGACCCTGGTCTTGCACTTGGTAAGATATAGGGCCCGTTTGGCGAAAGATTACACCAGGAACCCATTGGGCACCACCAGCAAAATTCCGCACGAATACTGGGTCACCGGGCGCAAACTGCCGAATCGGACGATGCCGAGACAATCCCTGTCCCTGCCGTTCTTGTGTGCGGCGTACTTTTGCGCCAATGTCCGGGAAGACCATACTAAGGCGGGTGCGAAGTCTTCGGCCCATTAGGAGTTCTGCGGGAGCTACCCCAGTCACTGCATGGGGGGGTGGTCCTGTACGTAAACAAAAAGCGAGCCAGTCTCGTGTCCATTGATCCGGAAGACTGCTTCTTTAGGCCTCTTTTGAATGTTTGCACTGCACGCTCTGCCAACCTATTTGAAGCCGGGTGGTAAGGGGCAGTGCGGATATGGCGGATGCCGTTCATCTTTGTAAACCTAGCAAACTCCTCACTCGTGAATGGAGTGCCATTATCCGTGACCAGCACCTCGGGGAGGCCATGCGTACTAAATGATAAACGCATCTTTTCAATTGTTGCGCAGGACGTTGTCCCCTGCATCTTATGCACCTCCAGCCATTTGGACTGGGCGTCAATTAGTAGAAGGGACATGGATCCCTGAAAAGGGCCTGCGAAATCTGCATGTAAGCGTGCACAAGGCCGCCCTGGCCATTCCCAGTGATGTAGGGGCGCGGCCGGCGGAAGCTTCTGATGCTCCTGGCAAATGGAGCAGTTTTGGGCCACCTTCTCAATGTCGGTGTCGAGGCCTGGCCACCAGACATAACTCCGGGCCAACATTTTCATCTTGGTCACGCCCGGATGCCCATTGTGCAAGTCTGATAGTATCAGCTCCTGGCCTTTTTCCGGGACAATCACACGCGTCCCCCACAAGAGGATGCCGTCTTCCACGCTGAACTCTGACAGCTTGGAGGAAAATGCCCGCAACTCGCCTGGGAGCTGTCTATGCTGCCCACCATACAGGACTATGTGCCGAACCTTTGACAAGACTGGCTCCGTCTGGGTCCACTCACGGATCTGTGATGCCGTGACAGGCACGGTGTCCATAAAATTTAGGGTTGCAACCACCTCACCGGTCGTGGTGGTCGACATGGGGCCGGTCGATAAAGGCAATCGGCTCAGTGCGTCGGCATTTGCTATCTGCGTACCTGGTTTGTGCTCCAGAGGATACTCATATGCAGCAAGCAACAAAGCCCAGCGCTGGATCCGTGCAGAAGCAATGGGCGGTATTGGCTTATCCTCTCTGAAGAGTCCCAGCAGGGGCTTATGATCAGTCACGATAGTGAAATGGCAGCCGTACACATACTGGTGGAAGCGTTTCACCGCGAAAACCACTGCCAGGCCCTCCTTCTCGATCTGCGCGTACTTTTTCTCCGCTGCAGTCAATGTGCGGGAGGCGAAAGCTATCGGTCGCTCGGCCCCGTTCTCCATCTTGTGGGACAGGACAGTCCCAATACCATACGGGGATGCATCACATGTGACGAGCAAAGGCTTTCCCGGATCATAGTGGGTTAGTAACCCAGACGACGACAATTGTTGCTTTACCCGCCGGAAAGCGGTTTCTTGCGGCTGACCCCAAACCCAGGTGTGATTTTTCTTTAGCAGCAGGTGCAAGGGGGCCAGCGTAGTTGCCAGATTGGGGAGGAACTTCCCGTAATAGTTTACGAGACCGAGAAAAGAACGAAGATGCGAAGTGTCAGTCGGGGTGGGGGCATGTTGAATTGCACGCACCTTCTCTGCGACGGGGTGCAGACCCTCGCGGTCCACCCGATAACCTAGGTAGACTACTTCTTTTGCCTGAAATACGCACTTTGTGTGACGTAAACGGACTCCAGCCTCCAAAAGGCGTCTAAGGACAGCCTCCAGATTTTCCAAATGCTCTTGCTCCGATGTCCCTGTAATCAACACGTCATCTAGGTAGACAGCCACACGTGGTAAACCTCTCAAAATGCCCTCCATAACACGTTGAAAAATTGCGCAGGCAGAGGATACTCCAAAGGGCAACCGTGTATATTCATACAGGCCCCGGTGTGTGTTAATTGTTACATATGGTCGGGAGGCAGGGTCCAGCTCCAACTGCAGGTAGGCGTGACTCATATCTAATTTTGTGAATGAGAGTCCACCTGCAAGTTTCGCGTAGAGATCCTCTATGCGAGGCATTGGGTATCAATCGAGTCGGGAAACTGTATTCACTGTAAGTTTATAGGCGCCACACAAGCGAACTGTGGCATCTGGCTTCATTACTGGTACAATTGGTGCTGCCCAGTCAGCAAAACGGACGGGCCTGATAATACCCAAACTCTCCAAATGAGTGAGCTCCCCTTCTACCTTCTCGAGCAAAGCGTAAGGCACTGGGCGCGCCCGGAAATAGCGCGGCGTGGCTCCTGGTTCAACTTGGATACGGGCTACAGCCCCTTTTATTTTCCCCAAACCAGGCTGGAATACTTCTGGGTATCGTCCTAGCACCTCAGTCAACCCTCCAGAAACTGTTTGAAGGATGTGTTGCCATTGCAACCGCAAATGGCGCAACCAGTCCCGACCCAACAGGCTGGGCCCATGGCCACGCACTACGATAAGTGGGAAACGCCCCTCCTGGCGTCCATAGACAACAGGGGTCATTGTAGTTCCTGCAATGTCCAGTGGTTCCCCCGTGTAGGTGGCCAACCTGGCCTGTGAGTCAGTTAATGTAAGGGTCTGTATACCCTGCTTGATGCGGTCGAATGTCCTCTGGGCGATCACGGAGACCGCTGCGCCAGTATCCAACTCCATCTCCAGCGGGTGGCCAGTGACCCGTACTGTCACCTTAATGGGGGCCACACGGGGAGCTGCCACACAATGCAGCTGCAGGCAGTCGTCCTCCGTCTCCACGTCCTCAGAAGTGGTCGCCGCAGGTTCATCCACATGGAAGGTACGGCCTCTGGGCTGGTCCCAGTTACGGCCCCTGGGCTGGTCCCAGTTTCAGTCGGAACGACGGCGCCTCTGGCATCCCCAGGACCGCCGTCCGCGACGGGGTCGGTGCCTACAAGTCTGACACGGACATGGCTCCTCATCCATTGGCTCTGGAGAAGGCTCCCTTCGGGGAGGAATGTCCGACGGCCACTGGCGTCGGTCCGGTCGTTGCCTCGCCCAAGGTACCGCGGGTGTGCGGGGGGACGCTTTTGGGCGGAAAGGGTTGCGCCCCAAGGCATGCACTTCCATTCCCTGTAGCTCCTGTACTCCTCGCTCTGCGCTCTCTCGGGACAAGACTATTTGTATTGCCTGTTGAAAAGTCAATGTTGGCTCAGCTAACAACTTTCTCTGGTTGCTGCATTGTTAATACCGCAAACCAAACGGTCGCGTAACATTTCTGACAAGGTCTCACCATAGTCACAGTATTCCGCAATCCCGCGTAGCCTGGATAAAAAATCGGCAAGTCATTCTCCAGGGGTCCTCTCAGCGGTATTAAACCGGTAACGCTGGACTATCGTGGACGGGGTTGGGTTAAAGTGTTGCCCCACTATATTCACAAGTTCGTCAAACGTTTTGGTGTCCGGCGCAGCTGGCTACGTAAGGCTCCTAATCACCCCAAACATATGCGGCCCGCAGGCGGTGAGCAATATGACCACCTGGCGCTCGTTTTCAGTGATATTGTTTGCCCGGAAATAGTAACGCATCCGTTGTGTGTTCCAGCTTTCCAGCGCAGCATCAAAAACATCCAAACGTCTGTACAGAGGCATGGTATAATAGAAAACAACTTCCAACCTGTATCCAACAAAAATCCAGGGAGGTGGCTTCAGCAGTGTAGACAGCTATTCACTTTTACCTTCGTCGCCAGTTTTGAAAGGGCCACGAAGAATCCAGCACGAGTTTTAAGGATTCAAAATAATAACGTTTATTTACTATAACAATATATACATAACAGTAGCAGTAACTTCCCTTGCTACCTTCTCCTTCCTGCTGGTTCCTGAACTGGCCAGCTTATTTATAGTAGGAGTTTCTCCGCCCCCCTCATTGGGGAAGTTCATACTCCCATAGGATTGTGGGATAGTCATTAGTCCCCAGCCAATCGAAAGTAGGCAGGTTATAACACCCCATAAATAAATTAGCATGAAGGGGAGAGGCTCGCATACCGAACCCAACTCCGAATGCCAGCGGAGACCAGTAGCGATTCTCCGCTGAGCACTTAGGCTCCAGAACAGAAAATCCAGGCCAATGTCTTCTTATTTTCTCCTATTCTCATCTCGGCTTTTCATTATTTTTCTTCTAGTCCTTAAAGTCAACCTTTCAATTCTAATTGATTTCTAACATCTTTATTTAATCAAAGGCATTCTGTTTCCTTCTTATTATTGTTCTTTTCTCCCGTGTATCAACTTTCCTTTTCACCTTATCTGGGCTTGCTCACTGTTCTCTTTCTAAAATCTGCTCTGATCCAGGCTAGTGTTCTACCCTTTGTCTGACTTTATTCCCCTTTTGGCTATATTTTAAATGTAATTATGTTGTGACCCGTACTCCCAAAATGCTCACTCACATTAAGCACATCTGCGGGAACATACGAACATAGGAAATAGATGCAGAAGTCGACCATTCAGCCTTTCGAGCCTGCTCCGCCATTAGCTGGTCGGTTGTTGTTTCATATTCTACATCCCCATCTACCCCGGTTATGTCTGATTCCTTTGCCTAACAAGAATCTATCTACCTCCGCCTTAAAAATATTCAATGACCCGACCTCCACCTCTTCTGAGGCGGAGAGTTCCACAGTTGCTCCACTTGCTGAGAGGAAATACTTTCCTCACCTCTGTCCTAAAAGGGTGACCCCTAATTTTAAAATGGTGCCCCTAGTTCTGGCCTCACCCACAAGAGGAAACAGCCTTTCCATGCTCACATTGTCAAGGCCATTCAAGGCCCTATATACTTCAATCAAGTCAATCTATGCCAGATCTAACAACGCCTTCACGGTTATAGGCCTATAACATATTACTTGAGAAAGAAATCCGATCCATTTTAGGAATTACATGGCCTTTCCCCATTTATTGCCTTTCAATTCCAATCAATTAGTGGGTAATTAGCATCTTGAGGAAGTATAATTTTCCTGCGCCTACTCATTTGTCTAATGTGGTTGCAGATTTCCTCTTTCAGTTCCCATTTCTACAATTTGGGAGCCTGCAACGCATCCCAACTAATGTGACAAAACCTTTCTTTATCTTTGACCTTTCTTGTTAGCATTCACTGTTAACAATATTACCACATTGCCTCCTTTCACAAATCTGTCATATCCTGATCTGCTTATTTTCTATTCTTGTCCAGTTTGAGGCCAGGTTCTGTTAATGCTATTATATCTAAAAATTCCTTTAAAATAATTACTTCCAGTTCCCCAGATTATTTCCCACACTCTGCCTACTGCACCATATGCATTTAACCTGTTCTTCCTGTTATTTTTGCCCATGATTGCTCGGTTAACCCCGATCTTTACTCAATTTTCTCTGATTCTAGCTTGTACCAGGGTGTCCAGGTGCTAGGTTGGTACTGCCAGGGATCGGGCCAGGAGGGACCTTACCCATAGAAGGGGGGGTTACGGGGGCTTCCGGAGGCCTCCCCAAGGTTGGGAGGTGAGAGAGGGGTCAAAAACAGAGGGACCTGAAGGGAGGGGAGTGTAGATCGGGGCAGCCTTCCAAAATGGAGCCCCGTTCTGCGAGGACCCTTTAAGGAAATTACTCTGAGTGCGGCCTCGGCGGAAAGAATATCTCCGAGGCCAAAAGAAGTAGCACATTGCCATTGAATAGTGGGATGTTTCAAGACGCTGCATTGAGTGAATTGCGCCCATAATCTTCTCGCTAATTTTTGTTCTACATTGTCCTCATCTGCTTCTTTTTTCATTAAAAGCTGATGTTGGTTCAATTGGTTTTCCAAGCCCCCATACCCCATCCCTTCCATTCCTAGTTCGACATTCAAACTGAAAATTCCAGTTGTTTTGACCAGATGCTGCGTTTGCTGGATGATTCCATTTACCACTGAACTGCAAAGAAAATGGGACAAGGATAAAGTTGACCCATGTGAGAGAAATCTTTGAAGCATGAGTAAAACCCTTTGTGTTAGAATACACAGGAAGACAGAAAAACACGAAAAGTGAAAAATTTCCACTGTCAACACGCACTTCACCAACTTTAGAAAGTGAAACCATTCTCTTGTGACAGTCAAAAGATATTGAAAGCTTAAACACCAAGCTTCAATTTTGGACAAACTTTGTCCCTGGAAGTCACGTCGCTCATTAAGGCGTGAAAAGGATCCCTGATAAGACGGCAAAGTTTGTTACGTTTTTCTTCACTTCGATGTAAACGTGTCAGTTAAGACATGGTACTCCTGGGAGTATCATCAGTGATGACTGGGAGGTTTACCCATTCTGAATTGGTCCTGCAGTGAAATGGCGTTTGCCCGTTCGGAATGGGGTTTGGTTCAAATTGTGCTGCACAGCCTGTTGGCTGACGATCTGCGTTGCAGATGTAGGTAACATTCTCCCATTGCAAGCACAGGGTTTCCAATGGTGCTACTTGTATCCCTGACCCTTGCCAAAATCCTGGATGGTTCCATGGATGGTGACCAAGGACAGATCTTTAAATGCTGGTAAACCTGCCATCACTGGACCTCTGGTTTCGCAGTATGAAGTTCTAGGATGGCCTGGGTGAGATTTTGTAGCGACATTTGACTGTAATCGACCCTCGGGATGGAATCTCTCAGCCATTGTATGTGGTGAGTTTAGCATTGGTTGGGTGAATCGTCACTTGCCACTTCTGTGGGTAAATACATTTCAGTGTGCAAAGTGGAAGGATGTTTACATCTGCACCAGTATCCAGTTTTGCATATAGATTATGCTGACCCTTCATTTTAGGGTTTGTAATCTGGAGTTGGCAAAGGCTTCTATGCACTGTGACAATACATTATGCCAAGCCCCTTGATTGCTTTTCCAATAACATTGGTCCATATACATTATTTGATGTTCAGCATGCTGAATGTTGGCTCATTTTGTGTGTCAATGTGCTCATTGTCCTCATCACTGACTGTATAGCTTGGCTAGACATTTTGTAGATCATGTTTTGATGCTGTTTGGTATGTGCTCTTGATGGTTTAGAATGCGATACCTGTTTGGCCTGTGGATCGAACCTGGGACCTCAGCGCCATGAGGCAGCAGTGCTAACCACTGTGCCACTGTGCTGCCCTCCCAGGCATTGTTGAGTACTTACTGATTTTTCGCAGTTTAACTCTAAACTCCACCTGCAAAACAGGCAGTGGGATTCTCCGCCCGCCGCGCCACATTTCAGCCTCAACCCTCCGGTGGGATTCTCCGCGACGCCGGCTGGTCAATAGAGTTTCCCATTGTGGGGCAGCTCCACGCTGTCGGGAAACCCCCGGGCTGCCGGCAAAACGGAGCATCCCGCCAGCAGAGAATCCAACCCAATGCTTTTTGGTGGGAAAATGGCTGCAGGCTTTAAAAATGAAAGAAAGCATTCAGAAATGGAAGGCCAAAGTCACAGTCTAATTCAGCATAAGGTCATGACCAGGAAAAGGGATCAACAGTAGCTAGGAACATAGGGCGCGATTCTCCGATGCCGCGCGGTTGGGAGAATTGCCTGCCACGATTCACCCAAGCGGCGCGATCGGCCCCGTCAAGTTCTGCGCGGAGATTCGCCCGAGGTACCCAAAAATGGCGATTCTCCGCTACCCATGCTATTCTCCGGCCCGAATGGGCCGCAGTCCCGACGGCGTGACCCCAGTTCACACCGTTGCCGTTCACACCTGGTAAATAAAGTCATCAGCCAGTCGTGCTGGCTGACGCTGAGCACTGAGGAGGTGAGCGGACTGTCCCGGAGTTCCTGCAGACCGGGGACGGCTTCCCCGAAAATGCTGCGGCCAACGGGGGGTGGGAGGGGGCGGAGGGAGGGACTGGAGGTGGGAGGGGGGTGAGGGAGGGAATGGAGGTGGGAGGGGGTGTGGGAGGGAGTGGAGGTTGGAGGGGGAGGGAGGGAGTGGAGGTGGGAGGGGGGTGTGGGAGGGAGTGGAGGTGGGAGGGGGTGTGGGAGGGAGTGGAGGTGGGAGGGGGAGGGAGGGAGTGGAGGTGGGAGGGGGGTGTGGGAGGGAGTGGAGGTGGGAGGGGGTGTGGGAGGGAGTGGATGTGGGAAGGGGGTGAGGGAGGGAGTGGAGGTGGGAGGGGGTGAGGGAGGGAGTGGAGGTGGGGGGGGGTGAGGGAGGGAGTGGAGGTGGGAGGGGGAGGGAGGGAGTGGAGGTGGGAGGGGGGTGTGGGAGGGAGTGGAGGTGGGAGGGGGTGTGGGAGGGAGTGGATGTGGGAAGGGGGTGAGGGAGGGAGTGGAGGTGGGAGGGGGTGAGGGAGGGAGTGGAGGTGGGGGGGGTGAGGGAGGGAGTGGAGGTGGGAGGGGGAGGGAGGGAGTGGAGGTGGGAGGGGGGTGAGGGAGGGAGTGGAGGACGGAGGGGGGAGGGAGTGAGTGGAGGTGGGAGGAGGGAGGGAAGGAGTGGAGGTGAGGAGGATGGGAGGGATTGGAGGTGGGAGGGGGGGTTGAGGGAGGGAGTGGAGGTGGGAGGGGGTGAGGGAGTGAGTGGAGATGGGAGGGGGGTGAGGGAGAGTGTGGAGGTAGGAGGGGGTGAGGGAGGGAGTGGAGATGGGAGGGGGGTGAGGGAGAGTGTGGAGGTAGGAGGGGGTGAGGGAGGGAGTGGAGATGGGAGGGGGGTGAGGGAGAGTGTGGAGGTTGTCGTCCATCCGCGGATGCCACACGTCAGCCGCCCTGCCATGGCAGGACGGTGATGAGGACACGCCTGCAGGTTGTCGTGTGGCTGATGGGCACAGGTGACTGGCACACTGGTGAGGAGGACGGTGTGAACTGACCGTTGGACGTAGACAATGACCAGGGGTTAGGCTGGCTGCGTGTCTGCAGAGCGACCAGGCCACCGGGGCACACAGGTATCCCATACCATCTTGCTGCCGAGGTGTGGAAGAACCTTGGCGTAACATGTCGTTTCTCTGCCCCCCACCACCCTCCTGCAGGTCACCATGGATGCCAACCAGACAGCGATGTTCACCGCCGTGGTTGGAGCCGCAGCACTGCAGGTGGCCATCCGGCAGCGTAGACTGCGACGGCCCACAGTGGCTGCAGATGCAGCGGTTGCTGCTGCAGCAGAGGGGAGGGCCGCGGAGTGGCCCGTCGTCGCCGCGCAGGACGCAGGCGCTCAGGGGGATGCCGAGGGGAACATTGACCCCCCGACGGCGAGGAATGCACAGGAAGCGGGCACTGATATCGAAGTGCTTGGGGGGGGGAGGAGGAGGAGGAGGAGGCGGAGGAGCCACTGATGGTGGTGCCAGGGCGCCACAGGTGTCCAGCAAGGCCGAGGGTGTACCGTGACCGAATGTCGTTCGAGGCCCTACCGGACATTACATGCAGGAGGAGACTACGGTTCAGCAGGGGTGACGGTCGCACATATATGCCACCTCGTGACGCACCTTGCACCACGTGGAACGGGAGGAGGTCACGCTATATCAGTGTCCGTCAAGGTGACGGTGGTCCTAAACTTTTACGCTACCGGTTCCTTCCAGGCGCCGAGCGGGGACCTATCCGGGATCTCACAGGCATCGGTCCACATTGGCTGATGACGCCAATACGGAGGCCTCAGACCAACGCGGAGAGCCTATACAACGAGGCACATGCAGCAACCAGGGGTGTGGTGGAGCGGTGCTTCGGGCTGCTGAAGATGCGATTCAGATGCCTGGACCGCTCCGGAGGGGCCCTGCAGTACCGGCCCGACAGGGTCGGTCGCATGGTTGTGGTCTGCTGTGCGCTGCACAACATTGGCATGCAGAGGGGAGATGCCCTGGTGGAGGAGTCGGAGGGAGGACCCGATGGCACCGGAGCCAACGCAAACGAGGGGGAGGAGGAAGAGGAGGAGGAGGAGGATGGCGTGCATCAGGGTGGGGGGGGGAGGGGTGCAGGACACAGACGCTGCCCGGATGCTGGTTACGTCCAAGAGGCTGCACGACGGCACCGTCGAGGACAGCGGGCACGCGACGCGTTGGTGGTTGCACGGTTCACGCACCGTGCGGGAGGAATTCGCTGAACACTGACACTTGCACCGCCAGTGCTGCACACGGGCACCACACAGTATCCATCACCCCGCCCCCCCCCCACACCCCCACACCCCCGCACCTCCGCACCGCGTACACGGCACCAATTCCACATCACCTTACCGCTGCAGCACTACGGGATTGCACAACAGTGATGATTGGGTAAGCGGGTGTGATCAGTGCCATGTTGAATGATGACAGCCCGTTCTGCGATGAGCTGTGAGCTCAGATTCGCCAGCCAAGGTCTGACTCATGGCTTTGGCTGAACCATCCACTTCGGTGGTCACAGTGTTTGTCACGGACACTTCATCACGTGCCCGTGTGGGGTAGCTGGCGTCGGAGTGCCGTGGACTACGGAGTCCGATTTTGGGAGGCGGAGGGGGGGGGGGGGGGACAGCACATCCGGCACCGACGTTGAACCGCTCGATATCCACAGTGCCACTCGGTCACCCTCACGAGCCCCCTGGCACCGGACATAGCACAGAGTCTTACAAGTTAATTGCAACAGTGAGTTTAATTGTGAAATTCACATACAGATGCCCTACCCCTACATCTAAACTGTGCCCTGCACCCCGGCCAACTTACTATGTTTCTAACTTCTTTGCCTTACGGGCCCTGCCACTATGTCTAGGTGTCTCCCCAGATGTACAGCAAGAGTGGAGGTGGACTGCTGAGAATCATGCCCTGCGACATGGCTCCCCGTCGGCACGCGTTTCCTGTGGCGGCCCGGCTTCGATGGGCCAGGCTGCTCGACGGGCGTGCTGGATGGCGTGGTGCCACCCAGTCTGCCCGCTGCCCACCAGATGCACCAGGGACGGAACGGGGGGAGGCCGAGTGTTCAGGGGACGCCTCTTGCTGGAGGTACCGGGACAGGCCCCAGAACCTCCTCCTCCCTCGGGGAGCCCGGTGGCCCCCGAGCCTCACTGTGGGACGGAGGTGCGATCGGAGACATGCCCCGTCGCACCACCGACACCTGGCGTTGCCAGTCCTGGAGGCTTGCAGCGGTATCAACCACGGTCTGAATGTTCGCAGAGACGGAGCCCAGGGAGTGCGCAATTCCTGCCAGGGACTGTGCTACCTCAACCTGTGAGTGCGCGATGCCATCCATCACATGCGCCAGGCGGTCTATGCTCTCCGCGACTGACTGCTGGGACCGGGCCATGGTCTGCTGGGACCGGGCCATGGCATGGTGAGACTCGGCCAGGGCCCGGAGAGCGGCGGTAATGTCGTGTTGGCTCTGGTGCATGGCTACCTGTGAGAGGGCAGCCCTCTCCTGGGACATGGATGACGCATGCACGTGAAGCCCAATGCCTTGCAGAACCTGACCAATGGCCAAAACCGTTCCACCCATTGCCTCCACCGCGGACGCCACCCATGCGGTGTCGGCCTGGGTGGCTGCGATGAGCGGCACCACTCCCTGCTCCTGGACGCGAATGGACTCCTCCAACTGCGTCTGCAGGTCCTGGAAGATGGCCCTCATCCCGTTATTCAGTCCCTGGGTATCCACATGCATCGGGTGTCCGGGTGGGTCAAGTACATCCAGGAACCGGGGAACCGTCTGGGCGGCAGCTGTCTGCTGGGCCTGGGCTGCCCTCCGACCGTCCAGCCCCTCGGCTGCTCCAAACTCCACCTGCTGTACCGGCTCGGCTGTGTGGTGCGCACCAGACCGTGACCCGGGAGCCTCATCACTTATTTGCCCAACCGAGGTGAGTGTCTCTGCGATGGTGGATGGTGTGGGAGACAGCAGTGCCGCTAGCTCTAGGTCATCGTCCGTAAAGAAGTCTGGTGTGTCCTGGTCCCCCTCATGGCCCGGCGCAGGGTGCATGCGGCCCATGTCATGTTCCGCGCCAGGAGATTCCGTGGACTGTGTGGCCGTCCTCTGTGCGTCACCGTCCACTGTCCCCGTCCTGTCCCCATCACTGTCGTGGCTCATGGCCCTACCTTCGGGCAATGCACGGCCATTACTTTCGTCACTGTCCATCCTGTGCCTCTCAGTATTGTCTCTGTCCGTCCTCTGTGCGTCCCCCTCCAGCGTCCCGGACTGAGAGGGTGGCCCTCCTGTCCGACCTCCTGCACCCTTTGGCGTGCGTCCCTGGGAGCGGTTGAGGTTGCAGATGGTCGGCTGTGTCATGGCCGAGGCGACACTCGACGTTCAGCGGCTGGCCCTGGGGAACACAACGATACGGGGTTCGTTAGACACGCTGGGCCGGGTCTATGGTGGTGGTGGGGGCAGTGTGTGAGGGGGGAGAGGATCGAGGGTGCAGTGGCCAGAGTGTGAGGGGGGAGGGGATCGGGGGTGCAGTGGCCAGAGTGTGAGGGGGGAGGGGATCGGGGGTGCAGTGGCCAGTGTGTGAGGGGGGAGGGGATCGGGGGTGCAGTGGCCAGAGTGTGAGGGGGGAGGGGATCGGGGGTGCAGTGGCCAGAGTATGAGGGGGGAGGGGATCGGGGGTGCAGTGGCCAGAGTGTGAGGGGATCGGGGATCGGGGGTGCAGTGGCCAGTGTGAGGGGGGAGGGGATCGGGGGTGCAGTGGCCAAAGTGTGAGGGGGGGAGGGGATCGGGGGTGCAGTGGCCAGAGTGTGAGGGGGGAGGGGATCGGGGGTGCAGTGGCCAGAGTGTGAGGGGGGCAATGACGGGCTGAGGGGGTGAGGACATGCAGGGTTGTCTCACTTGCTTCTGCGCCTCCGACCTGGCATGTCGCGACCTCCCGGGTGGCGGATCCCCCAGCGAGGTCCAGGGCCCTTTACCCGTGAACGTTTAGGGGGTGCAGCACAGGCGAACCCCCTCCGGTTCTCATACGCTCACGATGGTTGTGAGCTGTCTTGTCCTGGGGGGGGGGGGGGTGGGGTGGATAAAGCATCACAATTAGGCGGGTATCATCAGGGCGTGCAGATATAGGCTACATTAATGCTGGGTGAGGGGACAGTTGGAGACACGCCATGGCATCTCTCCAAGGGGTTACGGTTCTCATGTGGGTCGAGTACAACGTTGCGCACCCTGACACCCCCCCCCCCACTTCCCGCCCTCGTGCCGGTGGGGGGCGAGGGTTGACCCGGGGGCACCCTCGTGGCACTTACCCTGGCAGCCCAAGTGAGGTCGTGCAGCTTCTTCCTGCACTGCTCCCTGGACCGGGGATGTGCCCCACAGCACTCACAGTGGTGCCAACGTCACGCCAGCCGCGCCTCACCGTGCTGGACGGCTGGCGATGCCCACGTCTTGGGCAGAGGGTGGCCCTTCATTGCTCAACCTCATCGAGGAGGGTGTCCAGGTCCGTGTCCCGGAACCTCGGTGCGGCTCGTCGGGGCTCGGCCATCTCTCCTCCTCCTGGGTCCTTCCGTGCGCGGATCACGCCATTTATGGCGCTGCGCGGCGTCATTCGGGCGTCGCGCCCTTACGGCGTTGCTTTCGCGCCACGCCCCCCGAGTTCCTCGCGGCCCTGCTCCTAGCCCATTTTCAGGCCCTGAATCGATCGCGATCGGGGTCGTTTCGCACCGTCGTGAAACTCGACGGCGTTCACGACGGCGAGGGGACTCTGTCGCGACATCGGAGAATCACGCCCATAGTTTGTGCCAGAAGTCAAAGATTACAACGATGACCACACTTTGATAAAAGTACTCTGTCAGCTGTAAAATGCTTGGGATATTGAGGTCATGAAAGGCACTAGAAAAATAATACGCTGATTTACTTTTATTATGGCTTAGACTTTCCCAATTAGTGTAAACACAAGCAGAACCACATTATTCTGCAACATGGGTATCTTTTCATGTAAGTGAGCACTTAATAATAATAATCTTTATTATTGTCACAAGTAGGCTTACATTAACACTGCATTGAAGTTACTGTGAAAATCCCCTAGTCGCCACATTCCGGCGCCTGTTCGGGTACACTGTGGGAGAATTCAGAATGTCCAATTCACCGAACAAGCACGTCTTTCAGGACGTGTGGGAGGAAACCGGAGCACCCGGAGGAAACTCACGCAGACACGGGGAGAATGTGCAGACCCCGCACAGACAGTGACCCAAGCCGGGAATCGAACCCGGGTCCCTTGCGCTGTGAGGCAACAGGGCTAATCACTATGCTACTATGCCGCCCTTAGAGAACTCTCTTCAGGCAAAGTATTGTGTGTTCATTGAGTTAGACGTTGGGACTTCTTAAACGTCTTTACACCACATCATCATTAAACTTTCCCTTTTCTCGTTCCATCCTCAATCAGGATTGTTACCGGACTTGCTTTGGTTTTCTCAGGACCCATGATGATGTTGGTCCTATCCTGTTCCCTGGTGATTAGCCTGTGGAGCTTCACAGTGTTGAAGGAACACTCACATGCAAGGTTCAATGAGATGATCCATGCTTTTCTTCACCAGTGTAACACTTGGATTAAAGTCAGGTCCCCTCATTTAGTATTGCGTTCTTAAGAAAGAGATAAACACGTTTCATTCCTGTTTAACTCTTCCATTTTCAAAGCCCCATGTTGCTTTGTTTCCATTGTTATACGACACTTGGCTATGAAAATTATACTGACATCAGGTGCAAATGCTATTTGCATCACATTTTGTCAAGCTTGTACTGCAGACAGATTAAAAGTTACTGCACCTCATACAGGATTTAGATTGTAGTAAGATCTACCAATGCTGCCTGAAATGGTGCGAGCACAGCTGACACAACAGGAATGGGCAACTGAGCAGGATGAGGTCAGGAAATTTGCAGAATTAGAGGCCTGAAACTTCTGGTCAGTGGCAATGCTGTGCGTTGATGCCCAACTATTAGAGAAATGCAGAGTGCCCCTCGTCCAACAACTGGAGTAGAGTTAGAGGAACGAGAAGAACCCCCCCCCCCACACAAACTTTTTACAGTACTAGCTGCCATGTTCTGGGAAGTTTTAAAGGTCTGGGGTTGGATTCTCGGTTCCTGAGACTAAATGTTGACGCCGGTGCAAGATTCGTGGAGTTCCACAACAGCCAAACTGGTGCTGCACCTGGATTGATTTGGCGACCGTTAATGGGCTAGGACCGGATCCATGTAAAACACGATTAATTCCAATGAGAAGCTGTGCCGGTTTGGCGATTGACACACAGGAGGCCGACAAGCTGCAGCGGAGGAGAGTGGCGCCAAGATTCACCGACGCCGAGCTGGAGACCCTCCTGGACGTGATGGAGGAGAGACAGTTGACCCTGTACCCCGGCCCGGGAAAGAGGCTGCCAGCCACCCCATTCGCCTTGCCTGGGCACAACTGACAGAGGCGGTGACTGCCACCAACAACACCATCCGGACTGGCCAGCAGTGCCATAAAAAATTGCGGAATTTCCTCAGGGCAGCCAGGGTGAGTAGGCAACACTGTGCCCTGGAACCAACCTCCGTCCCACATACCCAAACTCGACCTGACCCCCACCCAGAGGGCGGCCAAATCCCCACCCTGCACCACATGTAGGCACCCATACCGGCTGCCATGGCCGAGTGCCCTGGCCACTGAGGCCACCAGCTAACCACCTTCTGGGCTGCATGTGTCGGACTGTCTAACACTGTTGTTTTCTCCCCCCCCCCCCCCCCCCCCCCCCCCGCCCCCACCAGGAGGAGATTACCCATAACCGCCAGGAGCAGGGGAAAACTGGAGAGGGGCCGTCGGATCTGTGGGCCCTGGACGTGGTCGGCGGCCCGGATGAAGAGAAGTTGCCAGGATGGAGCTCGGCCATGGGCGAGGAAGTGAGATTGCGCTTAGTTGCGGTTCCCCGTGACATGTGTGTCAACCCCCCCTCAACACCACCCTCAACCCCACAACACCCCCACACCGCCCTCACCATCACCCCCACCCCCACATCACCCTCACCCTTACCCTCACACTAAACCCCACACCACCCTCATCCCCACCACTCCTGGCCACGGTCTAATTGTGCATCTTGTCTTGTGTCTTGCAGGACCTGCTGGAGATGGGGCGGGTCCATCGGGTGTCCCCCGTCCCCAGCCAGTGCCACAGCCGGAGCCCCCCTGAGAGCCGAGCAGCAACAAGGAGAGCAGCTCGGACAGCAGCCCTTGACCCGAGACCCAGGACATTCCGGAGCTCAAATCCGAGGATGACACTGATTTCCCGTCACAGCAGCTGCCAACACCCTCCACCATCCCAGAGACACGCAACTCGGTTGGGCACTTTAGTGAAGAGGCTCCTGGGACACTATCTGGTGTGCACCACACACATGCTCCAGTAAAGCAGGTGGAGGTAGGAATTCCCAAGTGGCGGACAGTCGGAGGGCGGGCCGACCCCAGGGACTAACTGCCGTCCAGAAGGGTTTTGGGCTCCTGAAACAGTCGGTCCCATCGATTGTGGAGATGCAGTCACAGAGCCAGGGACTACATGAGGGGTTATCGGCGAGCATCCAGTACCTGCAGGTGCAGTTGGAGGAGTCCAACCGCGTGCAAGAGCAGGAGGTGGTGCTGACCATGCATGCCACCCAGGCCAACGTAGCACGGGTGGAGGCATTGGGGACAAGGGTGCGGCTGTGGATCAAAGATCTGGGGCATTCTGTGCAGGCGCTGGCCGAGGGCCAGGACAGGGTTGCTGCCTCACAGGCAGCCATGTGCAAGAGACACCTGGAAATTGCAGCAGCGCTTCTGAACTCGGCCCAATCACAGCGGGCCAGGGCTGAGAGCATCGGCGGCATTGCCCAGGCGAGGGCACAGAACACAGAGGCAGGTGGCCTATTTCCAGAGTGAGAAGATGCAGTCACTGGCTGATGTGACACAGACCCAGAAGGTGGTGGCACAGTCAATGGGTGATGTGGCGCAGTCCCAAACGGAGATGGTCCACTCCCTGTGCTCCATGGCCGGGAGCATGCAGACTCTGGTCGAGACCAGAGTTGGCCTCCAGAACTGGGAGCACCAGGTAGCGAGGGAGCCTCAGGGGATAGCTCAGCTCGCTCCCCCTTCCCATGGAGTATCCTGGGGACCATGGGGCACCCCGAGGGAGGAGGAGATGATGGGGCCTGTGCCGGTGACTCCCGCAGAGTAGGTGCTGGAACATCACAGCACTTCAGACTCCCCCCTCACCCCCCGTACCTGGAGCATCTGGTGGGCGGCGGGCAGAACACGGTGGCCCCATGCCACCTGGGACACCCAAGCAGCAGCCGGGCCCACTCGGCTGTCCCAGAAAACGCCCTCCAACGGGGACGTAGGTCACAGGGTGGGAATCACAGAAGGCCGCCTCCACTTCTGATGTACCATTTGGGTATCCACCTGGACGCAGCATTAGGGCCTGTAAGGCCAGAAAGTTAGATACCAGTTAAGTTGGCATGGGTGTAGGGCACAGTTTAGTTATAGGGGCTAGGGCACATCCTCTGATCCCCTCAGCAGCTATTGCGTTAAGTTCCTGTTTTGAAATAGGAGTGCTAAACGTCGCTCGCATGACCTTGCGCTGGAGAGCTGGTTAGATCCCGGGATCCCGTTAGATTGGGCTGCCATCTCATTAATGAGATGAAAATTGGTGTCACTTGGTGTCTTGCCACGTCTAGGTGGGGTCCAGAACCCGCCAATGGGAGCGGGCTGGTGAGATTGCGAACCGGTGGTACCCAGGGTGAATCCCAATTTCGGCCTCTCCTCTGTTTTAACCGGTACGCACGGAACCATGCTGGATGCAACATGGCCGTGAAATCATGCCTTAGACAGTTAAACTACTTAATCGAGCTCACCAGCTCCCTCTGATCTGAGACATGCAATGCCGCTAGACAGTCCTTGAGGAGTTATCTGATAGCAGTGACTACAGGCAAATGCCAAGCAGCTGAGAATGTCTAGTCCCAGCAGGGCTTGAGGAAACTTCATCTCATAAATTTTCATATTGTTGTACCGGAGTTGGGTGGGCCTTTCTGTCTCATTTTGCTCCATTGTTTTTTTTCTGAGGGGATGCACTTGCAAGGCTTAATTGACAGCCCATCCCTTCTTGCCTGAAGGCACTGAGTCACCTATATGGTATGGGACTAAAGTTGTACATAGGCCAGGCCAGCTCGATCAGTCTGCTGAATTTTAGTGACAATCCTGCAATTTTTCAAGGTTATTTTATCTGCTGCCAGACGATCACCAGATTTAATTTATTGCATTTTTCAATTTGACACGGTGGAATTTATTTCCTCACTGCGCTATGATTCTATTCTCATGGGGCCAGCTATTCTTTATGAGCATAGACGAGCGTCTCCTTGCAGATCACACAGCTGCACTTGTAGCTTCTACAAGCCAGCACGGAAGCAAGAATTATCTTCTCTATGAACTGCCATTGAACAGTGCACAAAGTCATGGAGCCTTGACAGGGAAGACCGTAGGCACGTACACAGTGAGCAGAGTTGCAGCATCTCAGTGATGATCTTGAGGCATTGAGATTCACACTGCATGATATTATAATGGATGACTTCAGTATGACTTGGGAAGACACTGCAGAACCACAACAGATCTCATTGCAGTGCAATACTTGAACAGAGCAGTAGCTGACATGAATATCCTTTAGATCCACGTGGCTGAAATATAAAAACAACGGGGTAGCTATCAGGTTGTCATTAGTCTTTTTCCTGCAGCTGCCTCTGGACAAGTGACAGGAGAAAACCCCTTAAAGAAAAAGAGCCGTCAGACCATAAGACGTAGGAGCAGATTTAGGCCACTCGGCCCATCGAGTCTGCTCCGCCATTCAATTACAGCTGATATGTTTCTCAACCCCATTCTCCTGCCTTCTCCCCATAACCCGTGATCCCCTTGCAGTTAAAACTGGAAAATCCATGTCTCTTTTTCCAGGTGAGCAGCCAGCTGAATCTGGAGCGTATCTGCAAGCAGACCCTTCAGGAAAGATTCACATCTACACTTTCCCGTAATACAGTAAATCATGGAGGTTATAGCACAGCATGAGTCATTTATCCAGCTGTGCCTGTGCTATGAGTATTTTTCAAACAGACTGCACACTCTAACACTATTCTCTTACACATTTAGAAATCTTTTATATTGTTTTAAATATTTAATTAACCGCACTTTAAATAAATGTTGGTTTCCGACGTAATTGGCACAAGTGCAGAACAAGGCTATTTTCAAAGCCCTGGGCACCAAGAGTATTTGGGTCCCTTCACAGCCATCTCTCCCCAACCCAATATAAACAACATCCCCCAATCCCCACAATGATCCATTAAAACACAAACGTAGTAAAGTGCTCGAAGAATCAGGCCCGTAAATGTGCATACTACATCAATATTAGGCAAATCATAGCATAAGGCTGGGTTTTTTGGAACATCAGTCAGGTACACTACAGGCAATTGATTTGTTATGTTGTAGGTGTAACATAAGCGGCTTCCTTGTGATGCACGTGACAAAGGAAGGTTCAGACATGGAGATAACTTCAACACATTTATTAAACTATTTACACTTCTATTACTCGGGTTCGACACTACTGCTAATCCTACTATAGCTACCCAGACTGACTAACCAGCTGCTGCATTCCAGGTGGTGGGTGTAATATTGAATCAACCCTGTGTCTGTACTCACTGACTGTCTCCACTGGAAAGAGGCAGATCATGTGTGTGGTGTCCTTTATATATGGGTTGGTGTAATGCCCCCCTGTGGTCGTGTCACCTCCTTGTGTATCGTGAATGTCCATTGGTCGTGTCCTATCTAACTTATCTATTGGTTGAGTGTGTGTGTGTAATGTTTCTGGTGCTCCCTCTAGTGTCTAGCTAGCCTACATGCATTTACATTGCTGCACATCACCACATCCCCCCTTTTTTATATGTTCCATATTTTCTGCACACTTTGAGAAAATTAAACAAAGAACAGATAGATAAGGTAAGGTTTTTACAAGTCATGGGAACAGTGATTAAACAATAAGTCCAAATCATTCGTGTGAGTTGGAATTTATTTCCTCACTGCGCTATGATTCTATTCTCATGGGGCCAGCTATTCTTTATGAGCATAGACGAGCGTCTCCTTGCAGATCACACAGCTGCACTTGTAGCTTCTACAAGCCAGCACGGAAGCAAGAATTATCTTCTCTATGAACTGCCATTGAACAGTGCACAAAGTCATGGAGCCTTGACAGGGAAGACCGTAGGCACGTACACAGTGAGCAGAGTTGCAGCATCTCAGTGATGATCTTGAGGCATTGAGATTCACACTGCATGATATTATAATGGATGACTTCAGTATGACTTGGGAAGACACTGCAGAACCACAACAGATCTCATTGCAGTGCAATACTTGAACAGAGCAGTAGCTGACATGAATATCCTTTAGATCCACGTGGCTGAAATATAAAAACAACGGGGTAGCTATCAGGTTGTCATTAGTCTTTTTCCTGCAGCTGCCTCTGGACAAGTGACAGGAGAAAACCCCTTAAAGAAAAAGAGCCGTCAGACCATAAGACGTAGGAGCAGATTTAGGCCACTCGGCCCATCGAGTCTGCTCCGCCATTCAATTACAGCTGATATGTTTCTCAACCCCATTCTCCTGCCTTCTCCCCATAACCCGTGATCCCCTTGCAGTTAAAACTGGAAAATCCATGTCTCTTTTTCCAGGTGAGCAGCCAGCTGAATCTGGAGCGTATCTGCAAGCAGACCCTTCAGGAAAGATTCACATCTACACTTTCCCGTAATACAGTAAATCATGGAGGTTATAGCACAGCATGAGTCATTTATCCAGCTGTGCCTGTGCTATGAGTATTTTTCAAACAGACTGCACACTCTAACACTATTCTCTTACACATTTAGAAATCTTTTATATTGTTTTAAATATTTAATTAACCGCACTTTAAATAAATGTTGGTTTCCGACGTAATTGGCACAAGTGCAGAACAAGGCTATTTTCAAAGCCCTGGGCACCAAGAGTATTTGGGTCCCTTCACAGCCATCTCTCCCCAACCCAATATAAACAACATCCCCCAATCCCCACAATGATCCATTAAAACACAAACGTAGTAAAGTGCTCGAAGAATCAGGCCCGTAAATGTGCATACTACATCAATATTAGGCAAATCATAGCATAAGGCTGGGTTTTTTGGAACATCAGTCAGGTACACTACAGGCAATTGATTTGTTATGTTGTAGGTGTAACATAAGCGGCTTCCTTGTGATGCACGTGACAAAGGAAGGTTCAGACATGGAGATAACTTCAACACATTTATTAAACTATTTACACTTCTATTACTCGGGTTCGACACTACTGCTAATCCTACTATAGCTACCCAGACTGACTAACCAGCTGCTGCATTCCAGGTGGTGGGTGTAATATTGAATCAACCCTGTGTCTGTACTCACTGACTGTCTCCACTGGAAAGAGGCAGATCATGTGTGTGGTGTCCTTTATATATGGGTTGGTGTAATGCCCCCCTGTGGTCGTGTCACCTCCTTGTGTATCGTGAATGTCCATTGGTCGTGTCCTATCTAACTTATCTATTGGTTGAGTGTGTGTGTGTAATGTTTCTGGTGCTCCCTCTAGTGTCTAGCTAGCCTACATGCATTTACATTGCTGCACATCACCACATCCCCCCTTTTTTATATGTTCCATATTTTCTGCACACTTTGAGAAAATTAAACAAAGAACAGATAGATAAGGTAAGGTTTTTACAAGTCATGGGAACAGTGATTAAACAATAAGTCCAAATCATTCGTGTGAGTCCAAAAACCATCAATCATCATGGTCAAATGTCTCTCTTGGTTATGAACGCCATCAACGTCCCTGTGCCACAGGAACCAAGAAGTGGTCAAATCACTTCGCTGTCTGATTTGGAGTCCCTTTCTTTTTCGATGTTGGTGATGGTGCTGTCGTCTGGCATCTTGTAGCTGATAAGGTGTTGACGTTGAAGAGGTACCATCAACAGTATCATTCGAGGTCATGGATGTGCCATATGTTGAAGTTGGATAAGACTGTACATACTGGTTCTGGCCACGTGCTGTGCTGGAAGGGTGATCCTGCTGAGAAACATTGAAGCTTGTCGAATTGGAAACAGAATTGCTGCTCGCATAAATACCTGGTGATGGTGTGAAACTAGAACCTTGCATCTGATAGGAATATGCCGCCTGGCCAGGCTGGGGTGCAGCAAATCCTGGGCTGTAACTAAGGCATCCAGTCTGTAGTGCAGATTGCGCTTGCGGTAGTCCTCCTTCGGTCTTGATTCCATTAGTGGGCAATCCGTAGTGCTGGCCTGTTTGAGAATATGCTGCATAGACTGCTGGCTGCTGCATGCCTGAATACTGGGTTTGTCCAGCATGAGCTGTCATTGACAGCACTTCTGGTGTGGAACAAATGTGTGGATATGGCTGTGGTGAACATTGGTGTATTCCTCTTGGACTGTAGCTGCTGCTTGTTATTACTGACCCAGTGTAATTGTTAAGTGATCCATCTCCTGTCGTTGTGGCATCTGCTGTCACCCTGAGCGTGCCATCACTGAGGTTGCGGCACTCCCTGTCTGGAGTAAAGTCCGGCTTACGTGAATCAGAGTCGGCATTTGGTTGCTCCCCATCTGGAGTCTTGTCTGTTTTAACTGAATCAGTGTTGGTTTGTTGATGCTCCCCGTCCGGAGTCTTAGCAGGTTCACTGGATTCAGCTGCAAATTCTTGAAGCTGCACATCTGGAGTCGGAACATGCAGGAATGCATTGACTTGTGGAGAGGTTTGAGCGAATGAGGGCGGAAGTAGCATGGTGTCACCGGCGTCACCAGTGGTCTCATGGTGATTGTCGAGTGCCTCTGTACACACTAGCTGAGGTCTGTCACTTTGCACATCTTGCATGGGAAGTGGGATGCTGTCTTCACTCGTCTCACATGCCGTGGGTAGAGCCTCAGTAGCTGCTTGTTGTTCACTTGGGTTAGGTAAATTGTCAGAGTCTTCATCTGGTGGTGCAAACAATGTGGGTGGACTGTCATTGTCTTGCTGGTGTCCTTCATTTGGGCTTGGACTGTCATCGTCGCTTTGTTCTTCACTGTATCATGATAGAACGTCATGGTCGCCCTGCTGTGCACTGGAGCATGGTAGACTGTCATAGTCTTCTTGCTGTTTATTTGAGCATGGCAGACTTGCATCATCTGCTGCTAGTTGGTCAGAGGAGGTTGCTAGACCCTCATGATCTTGTTCCTGCAAGGACTGCGCGTCGGAGTCTTGCGTTGCTTCTATCGTGGAGGCTGTCCACGAGCTCGCTGCGGAGGCTTGTGACACTGGAGTCACGTCTTGTGTGTGTAAGGACTGTGCTCTGGAGTCTTGCATTTCTTCTATCGTGGAGGCTGTCCATGAGCTCGCTGTGGAGGCTTGTGACACTGGAGTCACTTCCTGTTCATGCAAGGAGTGCGGTGTGGAGTCTTGCGTGTCTTCTTTTGTAGAGTCGGGAACCCTGAGCGGTGCGTGGACCATGCTCTGTGTGGCAGCAGGCCGCTCTCTGTGGGCTTGCACCGCTCTCTGTCTCTTGGTTTCAGGCTGCAGCATCATCCTGCACTCACGAGTCGGGATGTCATATCTGCTGGGCTGAAGATCATCAAATCATAAGAACGAATCCGTGTCTGCGTCGGATTCAATACGGGGGTTGCCAATGTGCAACATCTCGTTGCGGTTCAGTTTTGGTACTGGGGTAGCCTCCCAAGGTGAAAGGTTCATCCGAGTCGTAGTCTTCTATGACCATATCATCATTGTTTGCGTCGGAGCTGGCATTGGGCTCGCGAGGTCCAGAGAAAATGTAAAGGTTGGTAACAAAGTATTCAAGGTCGGAATCATTGGTTTGGGCGTAGGTAACTGCTTGTTGCAGGGTTCTTCGGAGGTTAATTTCATTTCCTGGTTCAATTTGAGGCATTGCGCTGTCATTCCAGATGAAGGAAGGTTGTTTTACAGCATTAAAAGATTTTTTCTTTGATTTGGGACATTTCCCCTTTAAATGGGCGTGGTCCGGGGCCTCTGACGTCATGAGGCGCGTGACGTAGCGCGTAGCAAGCGATTGCGCATGTGCAGATCGCTGTTCCTTTACGTTGGGCCTTTTTCGTGATTGCGCATGCGCGGCTTCTCGCACATGTGCATACGGACATTCCCGTTCTGTGCGCTTCTCGCGCAACTGCGCAAGTGCAGTCCCTTTAGAAAGATGGCCGCCGATCAAAACTGTTCTCTGCTCCGGGATTTCGGCTCGAGGTGAGTACTGGCGCTTCTCTTACCTTTTCTTGCTGGTTGGAGTGTGTTTTCCTCACAGTATTTGCCGAATTTGTCCAGGACTGCCTGGAAGTCGCTCCTGTTTTGCCCCTTGGAGAACTTGAATTTTAAAAAGATTTCTTCTGCTCTGGCACCGGCGATGGTGAGGAGAAGCTCTATCTTTTCAGGATCGGCCACTTCTTCTAGTTTGACTGCCACCAGGAAGATTTCAAACTTTTGCCGGAATGCCCGCCAGTTTTCACGGAGATCGCCGTGGCACTGGAGCTGCTGCGGAACCCGGATCTCGAACATCCTGCCTGGGTATCGTTGCTGGTTGTCACTGTACGCTGAGGTATGGCTATATGGATTGAAACAGTTCACTGCTGGTACCATGATGTGTTATGCTCTAGGTGTAACATAAACGGCTTCCTTGTGGTGCACTTGACAAAGGAAGGTTCAGACATGGGGATAACTTCAACACGTTTATTAAACTATTTTCACTTCTATTACTCGGGTTCGACACTACTGCTAATCCTGCTATAGCTACCCAGACTGACTAACCAGCTGCTGCATTCCACGTGGTGGGTGTAATATTGAAACAACTCTGTGTCTGTACTCACTGATTGTCTCCACTGGAAAGAGGCAGATCATGTGTGTGGTGTCCTTTATATATGGGTTGGTGTAATGCCCCCCCTGTGGTCGTGTCACCTTCTTGTGTATCGTGAATGTCCATTGGTTGCGTCCTATCTAACTTATCAATTGGTTGAGTGTGTGTATGTGATGTTTCTGGTGCTCCCTCTAGTGTCTAGCTAGCCTACATGTATTTACATTGATGCACATCACCACAGTAATCACTCATCATGGAACTGGTCCATTCACGTTAAGAAATCTATCCACACTGGTATCGCAATGAGAGAGTATTGAGATGGGATCATTCAGTTTTCTGTGGTTGCTGGCTTTTGAAGATTCAGAGTGTAATAGATAGTACCCATGTTTGTGGCTCCAACAGAAACACCTCAATTTCCTCAGTGAGAAAGGTTATCATCCCTTCTACGTGCAATCTGTGTGGCAGCACACAAAGGATTTGATACATCAACGCAAGGTGTGTTGCTAGTTGCCATAATTCATTTATCCTTTGTATTTCCACCTTCCCTGATCTCTTCAAGGAAAAAACATTATGGCAGTAGATAGCTTGTGTGTGATGTTGTATATCCCTCCTACTAACTACTGATCACACTAAGAGTGGCCGAAACAACAGCAGTGAGGCATATGCCTCTACAAAGAGAATGAGAAGGCATTTAGATCTTAAAGATATCCTTTCACTGCCTTGACAGTTCAGGAGGTGGTCTATAGTATATTCCTTTTCACATATCATATGTTGTTATAGCCTGTGGATCCTGAGTAACTTTAGCATCCAAAGAGGTCTGGAAAGATGGCCTAAGCTTCTTTGGAGCCAGAGGTATATGGCGGAGAACACCAAGATGACTTTCAAACAGAGAACTTCTCGATGACTGCTGCAAGTTTTATTATTGTAGTTTTATCGCAGGATTCGTTAGCTTTTTACTCTAAAAGAGATCATGCTGGAGGCAATGGCCTTTTTTAAAACACTTTTATTTACATACAAACTATTTACAAAGATTAAACAAGACAAAGACATACTCTCTAAGATGCTTCACACTAAACTTCCTGATGCACTATCAATTACGACGAGACGTGAGTCGAGAGTAATCGAGGCTTTATTACACAGAGATGTGTGCCCCCCTACAGCTGCTGCTGAAATGGCTGCAGTTCGGAGAGCACACACATTTATACTCCGCCTACTGGATGGAGCCAGCAGGCAGGTATCTACCCCCGTACCTGTAGTTCAGGGGCCTTACCGTAATACCCTTGTACGCAGTGCAGTATATACAATATAATACAACAGTGGTGACTACCACATTCACCCCCTGTTAAAAATGAGTCCAGCGGGCGTGGTGGTAAACGATTTACATACAGGTTGTCATTAAAATTTCAGAGAAGATTACAAATTTAGACGGTCGGGTGCCTTGATCCGTCGTTGAGAGCACCGCAGTGCTGTTGGTGAGTCAGGCGTCGGCTCGGTCGTCGGTGACTCCGGGAGCGTGTCGACATCCTCTTCATCCCCGGGTGGCAGCAAGGGGAGGACGGATTGTCCTGGAGCGGGGGCTGTGGTGGGGTGCACTGGGAGAAGGGAGGGTGGCACCGAGGCAGAGTGGGGGGGGGACCCAGCTGGTGACAGGTCCCTAAGGGAGTCTGTGTCTTGGCGGCCGTCGGCATACGCTACGTAGGCGTACTGCAGGTTTGCGTGGAGTAGCTGTACCCTCTCAACCAATGGGTTCGCCTTGTGGAGCCGCACGTGCTTGCGGAGGAGAACGGGTCCTGGAGCTGCCAGCCACTTTGGGAGCGAAACCCTGGAGGTGGACTTCCTGCGGAAGACAAAGAGACGTTCATGGGGGGTTTCGTTAGTCGCCGTGCACAGGAGCGACCGAATGGAGTGAAGTGCGTCGGGGAGGACCTCCTGCCAGCAGGAGGCCAGGAGATTTCTGGACCGTAGGGCCAGCTGGACGGCCTTCCAGACCGTCCCATTCTCCGGCTCCACCTGCCCTTTTCCCCTGGGGTTGTAGCTGGCCGTCCTGCTCGAGGCAAGTACTGGCGCAACTCCTCGCTCATAAATGAGGATCCCCGGTCGCTGTGGACGTAGGTGGGGAAACCGAACAGAGCGAAGATGGTGTTGAGGGCTTTGATGACGGTGGCAGACGTCATATCGGGGCATGGGATGGCGAAGGGGAATCTGGAATATTTGTCGACCATATTGAGAAAATACGTGTTGTGGTCGGTGGAGGGGAGGGGCCCTTTGAAGTCCACTCTTAGGCGTTCAAAAGGGCGGGAGGCCTTCACCAGGCGTGCACGGTCTGGCCGGTAGAAGTGCGGTTTACACTCCGCGCACACCTGGCAGTCTCTGGTGACAGACCTAACTTCCTCGATGGAGTGGGGCAGATTGCGGGCCTTAATGAAGTGATAAAAGCAGGTGACCCCTGGGTGACAGAAATCGTCATGCAGGGTCCGGAGTCGGTCCACTTGTGCGCTGGCACACGTACCTCGGGACAGGGCATTGGGGGGCTCGTTGAGCTTACCGGGGCGATACAAAATCTCGTAATTAAAGGTGGAGAGCTCGATCCTCCACCTCAAGATCTTATCATTTTTGATCTTACCCCGCTGTGTGTTGTTAAACATGAAGGCTACCGACCGTTGGTCTGTGAGGAGAGTGAATCTCCTGCCGGCCAGGTAATGCCTCCAATGTCGCACAGCTTCAACGATAGTTTGAGCCTCCTTTTCGACGGATGAGTGCTGACTTTCGGAGGCATGGAGGGTGCGGGAAAAGAATGCCACGGGCCTGCCTGCCTGGTTGAGGGTGGCGGCCAGAGCGACGTCTGATGCATCGCTCTCGACTTGGAAGGGGAGCGTCTCGTCGACCGTGTGCATCGCGGCCTTGGCAATGTCGGCCTTAATACGGTTGAAGGCCTTGTGAGCCTCGGCCGTCAGTGGAAAACCGGTGGAGTGGATGAGTGGGCGGGCCTTGTCCGCATAGTTAGAGACCCATTGGGTGTAGTATGAAAAGAACTCCAGGCACGGTTTGAGAGCCTTGGGGCAGTGGGGAAGGGGGAAGTCCTTGAGGGGGCGCATGTGATCGGGGTCGGGCCGTAGAACTCCGTTCTGAACCACATAGCCAAGGATGACTAATCGGTTCGTGCTGAACACACACTTCGCCTTGTTGTAGGTTAGGTTGAGGAGTTTGGTGGTGTAGAGAAATTTGAAAAGGTTAGCGTTGTGGTCCTGCTGGTCGTGGCCGCAGATGGTGACGTTATCCAGGTATGGGAAAGTGGCCCGCAGTCCGTACTCGTCAACCACTCGGTCCATCTCCCGTTAGAAGACCGAGACCTCGTTAGTGACGCCAAAGGGAACCCTAAGGAAATGGTAAAGGCGGCCGTCCGCTTCAAACGCGGTGTATGGGCGGTCCGCCTTGCGAATAGGGAGCAGGTGGTAGGCAGATTTCAGGTCCACTGTCGAGAAGACCCGGTACTGTGCAATCTGATTTACCATATCAGATATGCGTGGGAGGGGGTACGCGTCGAGCTGCGTGTACCGATTGATGGTCTGACTGTAGTCAACGACCATCCTGTTTTTCTCCCCTGTTTTCACCACTACCACTTGGGCTCTCCAGGGACTGTTGCTGGCCTCGATGATACCTTCCCGCAGCAGCTGCTGGACCTCCGACCTGATGAAGGTCCTGTCCTGGACCCTGTCCAGTCTGCTCCTGGTGGCGACGGGTTTGCAATCCGGGGTGAGGTTTGCAAACAGAGAAGGCGGGTCGACCTTAAGGGTTTTGAGGCCGCATACAGTAAGGGGTGGTAGGGGCCCGCCAAATTTCAGGGTTAGGCTCTGGAGGTTGCACTGGAAGTCCAGGCCGAGTAGCAAGGCAGCGCAGAGGTTGGGGAGGATGTAGAGCCGGAAGCCGCTGAACTCTACGCCCTGGATGGTGAGGGTCGCGATGCAGTACCCCCGGATCGCCACGGAGTGGGATCCGGAGGCCAGGGAGATTCTTTGGTTCATGGAGTGTGCCACGAGGCAGCAGCGCCTTACTGTATCGGGGTGGATGAAGCTCTCAGTTGTCCCGGAGTCCAGAAGGCAGGATATCTTATGCCCATTGACCTTCAGCTTTGTCGACGCGGTCGCGAGGTTGTGAGGTCGGGACTGGTCGATCGTGACGGAGGCGAGCCGCGGCTGGTCGTTGGCGGTTACAGGTGATGAGAGGCCCGATGAGGTGCCCGACCGGCAGGGGTCCTGAGGCAGGCAAGATGGCGGCGCCCTCGGGCCGCACGTGTCCTGGCGCAGGCAAGATGGCTCCGCCCATTGGTTGTGAGGCAAGCAAGATGGCGGCGCCCACGGACCGCACATGTTGTAAGGGGAGCAAGATGGTGGTGTCCACGGGCCGCACGTGGTCTGAGGCGAGGAAGATTGTGGCGCCCACTGGCCGCACGCGGGGGGTGCCGGGACAATAGCGGCGATTGAGCGGGCTTGGCACACTGCAGCGAAATGTCCTTTCTTGCCGCAGGCCTTGCAGAGCGCGCTCCACGCCGGGCAGCGCTGCCGGGGGTGTTTTGTCTGTCCGCAGAAGTAGCACTTGGGTCCCCCGGGGTTGGTTGGCTGCCGCGTGCGCAGGCGTAGGGTTGGCTGGGGGCGGTCGCTGATGGGGTCCACGATGGGGTGGCCGCTGGCGGGGTCCTTGATGCCCAGGAGTGGTGGGCCGTGCGGTCGGGGGCATACGCCTGTATGTTGCGTGAGGCGACTGTGAGCAAGAGCGCTAGTTTCTTGGTCGCCGTGAGGTCGAGGGTAGCCCTTTCTAAGAGGCGCTGGCGTATGTAGGCCGACCCTATGCCAGTAATTAACGCGTCTCTCATTCGCAGTTTAGAATGTTCAGTGGCTGAAATGGCCTGGCAATCACAGTCTCTCACCAGGGCGAGCAGGGCACGCCAGAAATCTTCCACAGACTCACCGGGAAGTTGGTGCCGCGTGGACAGGAGGTGCCTGGCGTAGATCTTGTTGGTCAGCTGAGCGTAGTTCTCCTTCAGTAGCGCCATGGCCTCTGCATAGGTAGGCGCGTCTTGGATGAGGTGAAAGACATCGGAGTTCAGCCACGTGTACAGAATCTGGAGCTTCTGTGCTTCTGGGATTGGGTCTGTCGCAGATCGGATGTATGCTTCAAAGCAAGCTAGCCAATGTGCAAAGTCCTTTTTGGCGTTGTCAGCTTGAGGATGCAGCTGCAGGCGATCCGGCCTGATGCGGAGATCCAACTTTGTAAAATCTCTTTGTAATAAATTGATGCACTATCAATTACGACGAGACGAGAGTAGAGAGTAATCGAGGCTTTATTACGCAGAGATGTGTTGCCTCCTACAGCTGCTGCCGAAATGGCTGCAGTTTGGAGAGCACACACATTTATACTCCGCCTACTGGGCGGAGCCAGCAGGCAGGGATCTACCCCCGTACCTGTAGTACAGGGGCCTTACCGTAATACCCTCGTATGCAGTGCAGTATATACAATATAATACAACACTGGTGACTACCACACTTCCTCCAATGAGTGGGATAATTGTGACATTGCTATTCACGGACATACTCAGTAGCTACGACCAGAGTTAACCCTTTATTCTCACAAGGGTCTTTAGAACATAAATAATCACTGAAGTTTTTTATTGCAACCTCCTTAGTCAACCTCTGTCAACAATACCATAACTCATCTTTCCCAATTTTCAAATAAAGAGTCATTCTTTAATGCAGTACCAATCCATCAGCATGCCAACACATCAATGAACTTGCTTTGCAGTATTTTTGAAAAATACATTCACCTCGTTGAATAAATCACCACAAAATATGTACATACTTCTCTGCAGGATTCAAATCTCTACGACCACGTTAGACCATCCCTCCATGTTCTCCTCAATCTCTCTGCAGCTTTTTACAGGATCAATTCAAGCATCCTCGTTCAATGCCTTTCCTCTATTCTCCACTTCAGTGTGATCATTCTCATCTGGTTATACTTTTACCTATATGATCATTGTTCGAGTAACTGCAGCAATGATGCATTCCCCATTCCTGTGCTCATAAGGAATATGAGAGTCTCATGAATATCTACCATTTTTCCCTCCTCACTCTCAACTACATGATGGCAATTAACGCGCCATCTGCAAATATGGGGTCAACTTACATTTGTGTTCTGAGAATGTCCAGCTGCACCTATCACCTTTCTCAACCCTCTACTGCGTTTTCAGTCTGTTTATCTGACATACAGTTTTGAATGAGTTGCAATTTCTCTTATCTTGGGCAAAGCAAAGCCATCATCTTTGGCTCCCATCACAAACTTAGCACCCTTATGATTGATTTAATTGTCTTGGGTGGAACCAAATTACCTCAGCATGCCATTCAACTCTGGGCTGAGCTTTCAATCCCATATCCATCACAAAGGCCACCTACCTCCACCACCATAACATCACCCAAACCTGCCACCTCGTTCGTGCATTTTACATACTTGCCTACTCCAGGACTCTCCAAGTTAGCCTTCTCCTCTACCCTGTGTAAATGTCAACACATCTAATCCTCCATCCTGCATGGAAGCTGAGAAATTTGAGTTTGTTAATTCATCTATAAATCTAGAATAAAAAGCTAGTACCAGTCATGGTGACCATGAAACAACCATATTTGTTGCAATAGCCCATCTGGTTCATTCTGATGCTTTAAGGAAGGAAATCTTCTCTACTTACCTGGTCAGACCTGTGTGTGACTCCGGACCCACAGCAATATGGTTGACTCTGAAATGGCCTAGCAAGACACTACTAGTACATATCCCCACAAGCCTGTTCCACCACTTAATGAGATCCTGGCTGATCTGTAAACTAACTTCATGGAGCCTTTGCCCCATGTTGCTTAATAGTTTTAGATAATAAAAGTCAAACAATCTCAGATTTAAAATTTATAATTAACCTAGCACCAACTGCTGTTTACAGAGGAAAGTTCCAAACTTATTCTATCCTTGTTTTGTTGAAGTGTTTCTTAATTTCACTTCTGAAAGGTCTGTCTCTGATGTGTTGCCTATGCTCTCTAGTCCTAGAAGTTCCGACCAGCAGAATTAGTTTTTCCCGATCTACTCTATCTGTTCTCTTTAATATCTTAAGAACACTGATCAAATCAACGCTGCAACCTTTTAAATTCCAGGAAAAACAACCCTAGTTTGTGTAATCACATTTTAGAATTCAGCCCTTGGAGTCTAGTTATCAGAACCAACACTGCAAACCCCCCAAGGCTAAGATATCCTTCGAAAGGTGTGCTGTTCAGAACTGCTCTCAGTTCGCTAGTATGGCCTAACTGTGGCTCTGTATAGCTGCCCCATTGTATTCTAGTCACCTCAAAACGTTGAAATAAATTCCTTCCCTTGAAATGCACCTATACTATTCACTTCAACCTCTCCCTAGTGCAGCGAGTTCCACATTCCCACTAGTCACTGGTGTCACGTGAGTGTCCCTTTAAGAAAGGTTTTTGTCTTATCACATGGCTTTAGTGATGTCATTTTGTGGGTGGAGCTGGGCTGTGGCTCTGTCAACTGCTTTTACTTTCACTTTCTGTTTTGACTGCTGTGGACTATAGACAGAGAAAATGTCTATAGTCATTTATAGACTATAAATGACTATAGTCTATTTTGGCCTGTCTCTCTCTTTTAATTTTAAAGAGTTATTCTAGTAAATAAAAACATTGATTATACCTGCTTGGTAACCTAAAAGATACAGTTTGCTTTCCGGCAGGGTTTAAACCTGCTGGTGAGATGGGGAATTTCAGGGAAAGCCAGTCTTATTCAAGTGAGAATGCAGAGTGCTGGGCCACAAGCTTGAAAAGGGGTTTTTGGTTTATGGGTTTTGTTTTTGAATTGGAACAGTTAAGGAGGAATTCATTAAGTGTTATATGTAGATTAGTGTAGCTGTGGGATATCTTTTGTTTGTAATTAATTAAAAATTCTTGCTGTTTGTTAACTAAGTTCTTAGAATAAAGCTTGGGCGAAATTCTCCCCCAACGGCGGGATGCCCGCCGACTGGCGCCAAAGCCGGCGCCAATCAGACGGGCATCGCGCCGGCAAAAAGGTGCGGAAGTCTCCGCATCTTTGGCGGCCTAGCCCCAACATTGAGGGGCTAGGCCGACGCCGGAGGGATTTCCGCCCCGCCAGCTGGCGGAAATGGCGTTTGTTGCCGCGCCAGCTGGCGCGGAAATGCGGCGCATGCGCGGGAGCGTCAGCGGCCGCTGTCAGTTTCCCATCGCATGCGCGGGAGCGTCAGCGGCCGCTGTCAGTTTCCCGCGCATGCGCAGTGGGGAGAGTCACTTCCGCCTCCGCCACGGTGGAGGCCGTGGCGGAGGCGGAAGGGAAAGAGTGCCCCCTCGGCACAGGCCCGCCCGCGGATCGGTGGGCCCCGATCGCGGGCCAGGCCACCGTGGGGGCACCCCCCGGGGTCAGATCGCCCCGCGCCCCCCCCCAGGACCCCGGAGCCCGCCCACGCCGCCTGGTCCCGCCGGTAAATACCAGGTTTGATTTACGCCGGCGGGACAGGCAATTCCTGGGCGGGACTTCGGCCCATCCGGGCCGGAGAATCCAGCGGGGGGTCCCGCCAACCGGCGGGGGGTCGGAGAATGACGCCCCTTGTTTTGATCAAATTGTGTAGGAAGACTGTTGAATCACACCTGAAGGGAAGACTATTGTGCTCATCCTAGCCAAATTCAACATAAAAGTTATAGGTCTTGATTAATAAGGGGATCAGGGGTTATGGGGAGAAGGCAGGAAAATGGGGATGTGAAATATCAGCCATGATTGAATGGCGGAGCAGACTCGATGGGCCAAGTGGCCTAATTCTGCTCCTATGTCTTATGGTCTAAGGTCAGGTGAACTCCATAATAAACTTTGGAGTTTGTAAACCCTGGGCGATAACACTGGTTAAAGAGGTTTCTTCTGAATTCCTTGTTTACTTTCTATCTCATATTAGTGGCCTCTAGTTCTGTCCTTCCCACAAGTGGAAACTCTGTCTCTATGTTAAGTAGCATAGTAAGAATGGCCAAGATGTTCCCACCCCGCCATGGTTGGTTCTTCTACAATGGGCGCAGGGAGCCATTCCAAAGACCATGGACTTCGGCAGGGCTGGAAGATCCCGCCAACATGAGATGACAGAAAAATACGACCAATGCTACTGGAGAAGTAATCAAGAGGTTTGTCTTAATGGCAATAAAAACAAATCATATTGCAGCAGATTGTGAATTTAAATTAAATTGATTAAATTATGGAATAAGAAACTAATTCCACTCATGGTAATTACCGGATTGTTCCAAAGACACTTCTTATTCACTAATGTCCTTTCGGGGAGGAGATCCTGGCTGATCTGTAAACTAACTTCATGGAGCCTTTGCCCCATGTCGCTTAATAGTTTTAGATAATATAAGTCAATTTCACTTCTGAAAGGTCTGTCTCTGATGTGTTGCCTATGCTCTCTAGTCCTAGAAGTTCCTACCAGCAGAATTAGTTTTTCCCGATCTACTCTATCTGTTCTCTTTAATATCTTAAGAACACTGATCAAATCAACGCTGTAAACTTTTAAATTCCAGGAAAAACAACCCTAGTTTGTGTAATCGCATTTTAAAATTCAACCCTTGGAGTCTAGTTATCAGAACCAACACTGCAAACCCCCCAAGGCTAAGATATCCTTCGAAAGGTGTGCTGTTCAGAACTGCTCTCAGTTCTCTAGTATGGCCTAACTGTGGCTCTGTTCCCCTTACTCAGTCCCGTCTCTATGTGATCCAGGCCAGCAGCAATGCAGTTGACTCTTAGCTGCCCTCTGAGATAGCCTACCAAGCCACTCAGTTGTATTCAAGAGCAATTGAAAATGAAAATGAATGAAAATTGCTTATTGTCACAAGTAGGCTTCAATGAAGTTACTATGAAAAGCCCCTAGTTGCCACATTCCGGCGCCTGTTCGGGGAGGCTGGTACGGGAATTGAACCATGCTGCTGGCCTGCCTTAGTCTGCTTTAAAAGCCAGCTATTTAGCCCAGTGTGCTAAACCAGCCCCTAGAGTTGAGCTCTTGATGCCACATTCCGAGTTTAAAAAAAATCTTTCAGAACAAAAGAACCTCGATTAGGTCAGCCCTCAGCCTTCTATTTTCAAGATTGAAACCTGGACCTGACCTTTTAAGATGACAGTAGCTTGGCAGGAACACATCCCCACCGACTCTGTCAGTCCCGCTGCCATTTCACGCTCTAATGAGCGTTAATAGGCAGAAGGCGGGATTTCTATTCTCCCTTGAATAGAGATCCTGCCTTGGAGAGCTGCCGGCCAATCAGATTGGCTGGCAGCTCTCCAACCCCTCAGGCACAGGGCTGCAGTAACTGGAAGAGGCACTGCAGCAACATGCCTGGATCGAAGTGCAGGGAGCCAGAGTGAAGGCAAGTGGCAGGGGTCCCTAGGAGGCAGAGTCGGGATACCTGGGTGTTGGGGGGTCACAAGGAGGAGTGTTTTGGGCCCTGAGGGATATGCCAGGTGGGGTGGAGTGTGAGGGACCTCTGGAGGTCTATGGGCCTTGAGGGGACAGCAACTCCAGTCAGAAAGGGGCTTCTGATGGAGGCGGACGACTTCCACCCCCATCTTCTCCAAGCCCCCATCTACCCTCCTGCCCAAGTTGTAGGTTTGGTAATTTTTCTGCTTGCCCCCGGATTTGTCACTTTCCTGCCAGCCTAAAATTGAGGAAAGTGGGAAAAGGCCCTGAAGTTGCGGTTGAGTGGCTTAAATGGGGCCTTAATTGGGGTAAATCGGGCTTTCCCCCTGAGAACCTGCCTACCGTACAACAAAATTGCTTCCAGTTCAGGGCGGATGGATTCCCGGAGGGAATTCCTTTGATGCAATTTCACACTCTTTACCCTTTCTCTCTAAAGTGTGGGGTGGAGTGTGTGTGTGTGGGGGGGGGGGGGGGGGGCAGGGTGGTGGTGAGGGAAGGAGCATAAAATTCGGTCCTGGTCTAATTGTACAACTAACCCTCCCACCTTCCAATCACTCATACTGACCCCCCGACCACCTGACTAGAAACTCTCCCCCCCCCCCCACATTCCCGACACCACCCCACCCCCCACCCTGCCAAACCCCCCATTCCCCCTGCCCAAAACTGAAAACTGCCCCAGCTCTTGTTGTAGGTATCATTGTTTGATTGTCTGATGAATAGGGAATGGAACTGAACATTGTACTATGATTAGCACGTCACCACTTCTGGGGCGGGATTCTCCAAAATGGAGGCAGAGTGTTCGCGCCGTCGTGAACGCGATCGAGGTTCACAATGGCGCGAAGCGGCCCCTATCCTGACCGATTCAGGGCCTGATAATGGGCTAGGAGCGGCGCCGCGTCATTTACACGCGCCAGGCCTTGGCGCTGCATAAAGGCGCGCCGCATGCATGACGCGGCCAGCGCCGCATAACTGGCGTCCCCCCGCATGCGCGGGTTGGCTGGCGCATGCGTGGTTGCCGTCCTCTCCGAAAGAAAGGAGGTCCTCCTTCAGAGAGGACGGCCCGACGATCGGTGGGCACCGATCGCGGGCCACATCCCATTTGAGGCCCCCCGCGGTGCAGGATCCCCCCTCCTCCCCCGCAGGCCGCCCCCCCCCAGCGTTCCCGCGCTGTTCCCGCCGGCAGCGACCAGGTGTGGACGGCGCTGGGGGGAACCCGCCGTTTTGGGCTGGCCGCTCGGCCCATCCGGGGGAGGGGAGCCTGAAAATCACCATTTTGGGTGTCTTGGGCGATTCCCCGGCCTGCACTGCGTGGAACTCAACGGGGCCGTTCTCGCCGCTTGGGAGAATTGCGGGAGGGCGTCGGACCGGCGTCGCGGGAAAATTTGGCAATTCTCCCAACCGGCGCGGGAGCAGAGAATCGCGCCCAGGATCTACAGGCATTTAGACAGACAAGGGCTAATTCGGGAAAGTCAGCATGGCTTTGTAAGGGGAAAATCATATTCCATGAATTTGATTGAGTTTTTTGAAGGGGTAACCAAGGAGGTAGATGAGGGCAGTGCAGTCGACATTGTCTACATGGACTTCAGCAAGGCATTTGACAAGGTTCCACGTGGTAGGTTGTTGCATGACGTTAAATCTCACGGGATCCAGGGTGAGGTAGCCAATTGGATACAAAATAGGCTTGACGACAGAAGATAAAGAGTGGTTGTAGAGGGTTGTATTTCAAACTAGAGGCCTGTGAACGGCGGTGTGCCTCAGGCATCGGTGCTGGGTCCACTGTTATTTGTGATTTATATTAATGATTTGGATGAGAATTTAGGAGGCATGGTTAATAAGTTTGCAGATGACACCAAGATTGGTGGCATAGTGGATAGTGAAGAAGGTTATCTAGGATTGCAATGAGATCTTGATCAATAGGGCCAGTGGGTCGATGAATGGCAGATGGAGTTTAATTTAGATAGATGTGAGGTGATGCATTTTGGTAGATCGAATCGGGGCAGGACCTACTCAGTTAATGGTAGGGAGTTGGGAGAATTACAGGTTCATAGCTCCTTGATGTTGGGACATCTTGTTGAAGTTGTACAAGACATTAGTAAGGCCACATTTGGAATACTGTGTACAGTTCTAGTCATCCTATTATAGAAAGGATATCATTAAACTAGAAAGAGTGCAGAAAAGATTTACTAGATGCTATCGGGACTTGATGGTTTGAGTTATATGTAGAGGCTGGCACTTTTTTCCCTGGAGTGTAGGAGTTGCAGGGGTGATCTTATAGGGGTATATAAAGTAATGATGGACAGAGATAAGGTAGATAGGCAACATCTTCTCCCAAAGGTAGGTGTGTCTAAAACTAGAGGGCATAGGTTTAAGGTGAGAGGGGAGAAATACTAAAGGTTGCAGAGGGGCAATTTATTCACACAGAGGGTGATGAGTGTCTGGAACGAGTTGCTAGCGGCAGTAGTAGAGGTGGATACAAATTTGTCTTTTAAAAAGCATTTAGACAGTTATATGGGTAAGATGGGTACAGAGGGTTATGGGCCAACTGCGGGCAATTGGGACTAGCTTAGTGGTAGAAACTGGGCAAGTTGGGCCGAATGGACTGGTTCCATGCTGTAAACCTCTATAACTCCACAGCATAAGGGAGGGGAGCTGGAGAATGGCAGCTTTGATGCAGGCTTGGAACCAGTAGGGGTGAGTCAGTGTTGGGGGCAAGGGTGTGGGGTGGGGGCAGGGACATGGTGGAGTGAAAGAGGCATCCTGTATGCGGTGGGGGAGGGTGGTGGGGTGGGAACAGTCAATCGAGGTAAGAAAATGGGCGGTGTTGGTACTTTCCTGATTTGGGTCTGTTTCAGGGTGTTGGCTGGCAGGGTCCACACAGGGCTTTGGGTTCTTCGACATTTCATACATCCCACTGAGAATGATCTCAGGGCCAGTTGAGTCTGCAGGTTCAGCCATGTCCCACAGAGTGACAAATGCAACACTCGAGAGGGAGAACAGAAACTGAGAAATACAGGTAACTTACCTATATTCAGTGATTACCTATAATCAGTGAATAGGTAAACTAGTCTGTTGAGAAAGCAGTGGGTTTTTATACTAACAATCAATAACAAAAATTAGGAAACTATCGAACTAAATTTTAAAAGGCACATAAACTGATTTTGCACCCATTTTGAGCAAAGGCTTCATTGGCTGGGCATGTTTCTGAATTAAGGATTGGGGGCAGCACCGCTAAAATCAAGCTCCACCCTTCCATTCTTCTTCCTAAACAACTCCCAGCCTTAAACCTAACCCTGTGCTTCCCTCCCGTACCATCCAATACCCACCCTGCCCAATACCTCGAACGTACTGGCTTTGGGGATCCATGGGCCTTCTAACCCCTCTCCCATCAGGTCTGGCAGTGGCTACAGCTATGGCAGTGGCAGCAGGTCTGATTGGTCAACAGCTCCAGAGGGCAGGACTACCTCTCCAGTAAGGGACAGACGTCCTACATTGCTCTTGTTAAGCCTGCCTGCAGCAACATGTTATGGCTGTTGGAGGCGATGGCATGGAACAAATCAGCTCTACACCGACTTTACCTCCAGGGGGCAATCCTCCCCCCCCCCCCCCACCCCAAACTCCATAAAGTCTCCCTCAAAGTATCAGCCTTAGAATGCTCTGTGTCACAGACCTGATGACCTGAAATATTAACTCTCCTTTTCTTTCCACAGATGCTGCCTGATCTACTGTGTGATGCACTATCAATTACTACAAGGCGAGAGTAGAGAATAATCGAGGCTTTATTAAGTGGAGATGTGTGGCCTCCTGCAGCTGCTACCAGAATGGGAGCAGCTCCGGTGTGCACACACATTTATACACCACCTACTGGGCGGAGCCAGCAGGCAGGGATTTACCCCCGTACCTCTAGTACAGGAGCCTTACTGTACTACATCTAATATACAGTTACTACATTTAATATACAGTTAAGGGTGACTACCACATTCACCCCCTGTTAAAAAAAGAGTCCAGCGGGGTGGTGGAAAAATTTACAGTTCAGGCAAAATTTACAAGTTCAGTTGATCGGGTGCTCTGCTCCTCCGCTGTGATCGCCTCGGTCCCGGTGGTGATGCAGGTGCCGACGTGGTCGCCTGTGACTCCGGGGGCATGTTGTCCTCGTCTTCATCCCCGAGTGGAACCAGTGGGAGGACGGATCGTCCTGGGGCGGGAGCTGTGGTGAGGTGCGCTGGGGGGAGGGTGAGTGGCACCGGGGCAATCTGATGGGGGGGGGGGTGTCAGGTTGTCGGCTGTGGGTGGGATCCAGCTGGTGCCAGGTCCCAGAGGGAGACTGTGTCCTGGCGCCCGTCGAGGTGCGCCACATAGGCTTACTGCGGGTTTGCATGCAGTAGTTGTACTCTTTCGACCAATGGGTCCGCCTTGTGGGTCCTCACGTGTTTGCGGAGGAGGTCAGGTCCAGGAGCTGCAAGCCATGTTGGGAGCGAAGCCCCGGAGGTAGACTTCCTGTGGAAGGCAAGGAGAAGATCATGGGGGGTTTCGTTAGTTGCAGTGCAGAGGAGTGATCGGATGAAGTGAAGCGCGTCGGGGAGGACATCCTGCCAGCAGGAGACCGGGATATTTTACACCGCAGGGCCAGCAGGACGGCCTTCCAGACCGTCCCATTCTCCCTCTCCCTCTGCCCGTTTCCCCGAGGATTGTAGCTGGTCGTCCTGCTCGAGGCAATGCCCTTGTTGAGCAGGAACTGACGCAGCTCATCGCTCATAAAGGAGGATGCCCGGTTGCTGTGGATGTAAGCGGGGAAACCGAACAGGGCGAAGATGCTGTTGAGCGCTTTAATGACGGTGGCAGAAGTCATATCGGGGCATGGGATGGCGAAGGGAATTCGGGAGTACTCATCGACGACGTTCATGAAGTACGTGTTTCGGTCGGTGAAGGGGAGGGTCCCTTTGAAGTTCATGCTGAGGCGTTCAAAGGGTCGGGAGGCCTTCACCAGGTGTGCTCGGTCTGGCCGGTAGGACTCCGCGCAGACCTGGCAGTCTCTGGTGACAAGCCCTGACCTCCGCAATGGAGTAGGGCAGGTTGCAGGCCTTTATGAAGTGAAAGAACCGGGTGACCCCCGTGTCATAATATACACCAGTATATCATGGTGCAGACACACACACTGATGGACACAGAGCAAGACCAATCAACACACACAACACCGCAGCCAATCACCAGTTAGAGCACACTCACTATAAAGGCAGAGGTCATCAGAGTTCCCGCTCTTTCGGGATGCAGCCTGTCATAAGGACAGAGCTCACAGCTTACAGCACAGATCTTCACCATGTGCTGAGTGCATAGACTGGTTAGGACAGGCATAGGTCTTTCGTTTAATCTAACATCGTGTTAACCCACAGTGAAAGTATGTTGAACAGTTTCTAGCTTAATAAAATAGTGTTGTACTATTTTAAGTGTTGGTGGCCTGTATGTGTTCCACGAATCCAGAGCACCCAACATATCATGATACCAGGAGTTGAGGGATGTTAGAACTTCTTAGACCGACCTGCAAGTGATCTGCCTTCCACCAGCACACAGCCATCCTGCAAAATGGACAGCGTCCGCCCGCCGCCGCCGCTCCGCATCACCGGTAACCTAGGGGCCAACTGGAAGATATTCAAACAACGCTTCAGCTCTACCTTGAAGCCACAGACCGGGAAGCTGCCTCAGACACCAGGAAGATCGCTCTCTTCCTATCCACGGCTGGGGAACATGCCATCCACATTTTCAATTCTCTGACCTTTGCTGATGGTGAAGATAAATCTAAAATTCAAGAAGGTCCTCCTTAAGTTTGACAGTCACTGCGACATCGAGGTGAATGAAAGTTTCGAGCGTTATGTATTCCAACAGCGTTTGCAGGGTAAGGATGAACCTTTCCAGTCCTTTCTCACCCACCTCCGCATCCTTGCGCAGTCCTGTAATTACGGGCCCACCTCCGACTCCATGATATGCGACCAGATCGTTTTCGGTGTTCAGTCGAACCCCCTACCCCAGCAGCTCACCCTAGCGATTGCCATTGAGACCTGCGTGCTACATGAACACGGCACTAGTCGGTATTCCCACATCCAAGCGGCTGAAATGGCGCGGCAAGGTCCCCCCGAGGCAGAACGGCTCCAAGCAATCGAGCAACTCCAGGGCCTTAACTTGGATGAGGGCGGCCATTCTGCGCGCTTTTCGCGGACTCCCGCGCTTGTGCGCACTGAACAAGGGGACGTCGACGTCGACGAACGTACTGCGCAGGCGTGCACCATGTATGACCGCACCACGCATGCGCGGTGGCGCAGCAATCGTACTGACGCTACAACATGCGGCAACTGTGGCTCCGCGCACTTAAAGCGGCAATGTCCTGCCAAATCCCGACGATGCCTGCGATGTGGCAAACTTGGCCACTATGCTGCTTTATGCAGATCAGCTCAGCCTGGCAACTCTCGTCGCTCCAGCCAGCCTCGCAGGAATGTCCGGGTCATTCAACCCACGGTCACCGAGCCCGATTCGGACCTGCTACCCGATATTGACATCGAAGACCCGAAGGCGCCTTTTTGAGTCGGTATCATTACAAAAAACAGGGTGTCCCCGAAGCAAAGAATCCAGCCTCTATCGGTATACAGCATCGATCCGGACGATGAGTGGTGTGCCACCCTTACGGTCAACTGATCCCAAATACGATTCCGCCTGGACCCTGGTGCCTCCGCCAATTTCATCTGACCTTCAATACCTTTGTGTCAAACCAGCCATCCTGCCATCAGCCTGCCAGCTATTAGATTATAATGGCAATGCCATTGCTGCCAGCGGCTCATGCCAACTTGAAGTGACGCACAGGTCACGCAAAGCCATCCTTCCCTTTGAAATCGTGGTTTCCTCGAAAGCCTCCCTGCTTGGCGCGCAGGCATGCAAGCTGTTGAACCTAGTTCAGAGAGTTCACTCTCTCTCCTGCTGACGCGTCTGCCTTTTAGGACACTGACTTCAGGGCGCAGCTCGACGCCATTATCAACCAGCACCACGACGTCTTCGAGGGCATGGGCATGCTCTCGTACATCTACAAGATTTTATTAAAACCGAATGCCACGCCTGTGGTGCACGCACCTCGCAGGGTCCCAGCACCCCTTAAGGACCGCCTCAAGCAGCAGCTGCAGGACCTCCAGAACTAAGGAGTGATTTCCAAAGTCACGGAACCGACCGACTGGGTCAGTTCCATGGTATGTGTAAAAAAGCCTTCCGGCGAATTGAGAATTTGCATTGATCCCAAGGATCTAAATCGCAATATCATGAAGGAGCACTATCCAATTCCCAAGCGCAAAGAGCTCACCTGTGAGATGGCTCGCGCCAAGCTCTTCACCAAACTCAATGCCTCAAAAGGATTCTGGCAAATCCAGCTCGATAAATCCAGCAGGAAACTCTGCACATTTAACACCCACTTTGGATGATATTGTTACAACAGTATGCGGTTTGGGATCATCTCTGCATCAGAAGTGTTCCATAGGATTATGGAACAAATGATGGAAGGTATTTAAGGTGTTTGGGTCTATGTCGATGACAGAATCATTTGGTCCACCACCCCACAGGAGCATGTCAGTCGCCTCCAGCGCGTATTCAGACGTATACATGAGCATGGCCTCCGCCTCAACAGGGCCAAATGCCCTTTTGGTCAGACAGAACTTAAGTTCCTCGGGGACCACATTTCCCAACTGGCTGTGCAGCCGGATGCGGACAAGGTAGCTGCCATCACAGCTATGAAAACACCAGAGGACAAGAAGGCGGTCCTCTGATTTCTGGACATGGTCAATTTTCTAGGGAAATTCATCCCTAACCTCGCCTCTCATACCACGGCTCTCAGGAACCTGGTCAGGAAGACGACAGACTTCCAATGGCTCCCTGCCCACGAGCGCGAATGGAGAGAACTCAAGGCAAAACTGACCACGGTCCCGGTCTTAGCTTTCTTTGATCCAGCAAAGGAGACCAAAATTTCGACTGATGCCAGTCAATCCGGCATTGGGGCAGTGCTCCTTCAACGTGATGAGGCTTCATCATGGGCCCCTGCTGCATATCCGTCACGTGCGATGACCCCCACGGAGCAGCGCTACGCGCAGATAGAAAAGGAGTGCCTGGGCCTTCTGACCGGTGTTGTTAAGTTTCACGATTATGTCTGTCATGATATTCAGGTAAACATCATGGTGCAAACATACAGACACACTGATGGACTGATCAACGGACTAATCAATAAACACACAACACCACAGCCAATCACAGGCAAGAGCATACACACTATAAAATGGGGAACACGACACTTCCCATCCATTCCAGCAGGAGACAGCTCAGGGCACAGAGCTCACAACAAGCCACTCAGACAGCCACCATGTGCTGAGTGCAACTCCAAGATAGTGTTAGGAATGGGTCCACAGATTCAAGGGTTATGATCGAACCACAGTAACCAGTTTACCATTGTAAAAATATGTTAGTAATAAAACTGAGTTGTACCATCCGCAACCGTGTTGGTTCGTCTGTGTGGCAGAGCACCCAACACAACATAGTACCAGGATTGGAACCCGGTAACTGTGGGACCTACCTCCGAATCCTCAGGAATCTGCCATTCTGCGCCATGGACACCGTCAGCACGCCGCAGCCGCTACAAATCGCTGGAAACCTCGGTGTCAATTGGAAGCTGTTCAAACAGCGCTTCCAGCTCTTCCTGGAAGCCACCGAAAGGGAGAACGCTTCGGACACCAGGAAAATCCCCTCCTCCTCTCCAGGGCAGGGCAACGCGCCATCCATATCTACAACTCCCTGGTGTTCGCGGAAGGTGAGGACAAGACCAAGTACAAGACGGTCCTTCTCATACTCGACCAACACTTCAGCGTCGAGGTAAACAAGTGTTTCGAGAGGTATCTCTTCCAGCAGCGCCTGCAGGGTAAGGATGAGCCCTTTCAATCTTTCCTTACACACCTCCGTATCCTCGCGCAGTCCTGCGGTTATGACACCACCTCCGATTCAATGATTCGGGACCAGATTGTTTTTAGGGCCACCTCGGGCACCCTACACCAGCAGCTCCTCAAAATTAAAGGCCTCACCCTAGCCTTCGCAATCGAAGCCTGTGTCCTTCATGAAAACGTGACCATCTGCTACTCCCAATTTCAAGCGGCCGAATCGGCGCGGCAGGGGTCCTACGCGGCCGAACGGGTCCAGGCGATCGAGTTCCTCCCGGCTCGCGGCCCGGACGACGGCGGCCATTTCGAGTGCTTTCCGCGGCCTCCCCCGTTTGTGCGCGCCAAAAAAGACGTCGACGCAGAGGGACGTGATGCGCAGGCGTGCTCGACGCAAGACCAAACTGCGCATGCACGGTGGCGCAACGAACGCCATGACATCACGACGTGCGGCAATTGCGGAGCCGCACATTTAAAGCGACAATGTCCGACAAAAAACCAACAATGCCTCCGCTGTGGCAAGATGGGCCACTGCGCTGCCTGCTGTCGAGCAGCTCAACCTGCCAATGCTCCCTAATTCCGACAACCTCGCAGGGACGTGCGGACCATTCAGCCTCCTTACTACGAATCGTGCCCAGACGATATCCAGGCCAGTGACACAGTCGACCGGGACGCCTTCCGTGTTGCAGTCATTGATAGGAACCGGATGTCTCCAGCCAGGACCCACAGCCGATGCCAGTGAACAGTGTCAATCCGGGTGATGAATGGTGTGCCACCCTAACGATCAACCGATCACCGATAACATTCCGTCTGGACACTGGCGCCTCCGCCAACCTCATAGCATGGTCAGCCTTCTACGCCATGAAGGTCAGACCACAAACTCGGCCATCCCGTTGCAAGATTGTCGACTACAAGGGAAACGTTATCCCGGCCATGGGATCCTGCCAGCTCCAGGTGACACACAACACACACACGGCCACACTGTCATTCGAAATAGTCGGATCATCAAAGGACTCCCTGCTAGGCGCACAGGCATGCAAGGTTCTCCACCTCCTGCAGCGGGACCACGCTCTGTCTCCAGAAGGCACATCAGACTTCCCGGATGCAGAATTTAGGACACAGCTTCAATCGCTCCTCGCCCACAACCAGGAGGCATTCGAGGGCATGGGCACACTGCCCTATACTTACAGAATACGTCTCAAACCGGACGCCACCCCGGTCATTCACGCACCTCGCAGGGTCCCAGCGCCATTCAAAGACCGCCTCAAGCAGCAGCTGCAGGATCTCCAGGACAAAGGGGTGCTATCCCGGGTCATGGAGCCCACGCCGTAGGTCAGCTCCATGGTGTGTGTTAAGAAGCCCTCTGGCGAGCTCCGGATCTGCATTGATCCAAAAGACCTCAACAACAACATAATGAGGGAACACTACCCCATACCCAAACGGGAAGAGATCACGAGCGAAATGGCCCGGGCTAAAATCTTTACAACGCTGGATGCCTCGAAGGGTTTTTGGCAGATCCAACTGGTCCAGTCCAGCAGGGAGCTGTGCACCTTCAACACTCCTTTCGGCAGGTTCTGCTATAACAGAATGCCGTTTGGCATCATCTCGGCATCCGAGGTCTTTCACAGGATCATGGAGCAGATGATGGAGGGCATCGAAGGGGTGCGTGTCTATGTTGACGACGCCATCATCTGGTCCACACCACAGGAGCACATCAATCGTCTCCAGCGCGTCTTTGCGCGGATACGGGAAAACGGCCTGCACCTCAACTGAGCCAAGTGTTCTTTCGGCCAAACCGAGCTGAAGTTTCTGGGGGACCACATATCCCGTTCAGGGGTCCGTCCGGATGTCGACAAGGTGAGCGCCATTACAGCCATGCCGCAGCCGGAAGACAAGAAAGCAGTGCTATGCTTCCTAGGCATGGTCAACTTCCTGGGGAAGTTCATTCCCAACCTTGCCTCCCACACGACGGCTCTGCGCCACCTAGTCAAGAAGTCCACGGAGTTCCAGTGGCTGCCCGCACACCAGAAGGAATGGGAGGAGCTCAAAATTAAGCTCACCACAGCCCCGGTATTGGTGTTTTTCGACACATCTCGTGACACTAAAATTTTGACTGATGCCAGCCAGTCCGGCATTGGGGCGGTACTCCTACAGCGGGATGACACTGCGTCCTGGGCCCCAGTCGCCTATGCCTCGCGGGCCATAACCCCCACAGAACAGCGCTACGCGCAGATCGAAAAGGAGTGCCAGGGTTTGCTAACCGGAATAGACAAGTTCCATGACTACATGTGTGGTCTCCCCCAGTTTACCGTTGAGACTGACCATCGCCCCCTGGTCAGCATCATACATAAGGACCTGAACGAGATGACCCTCCGCCTCCAGCGCATCCTACTCAAACTCAGGAGGTACGACTTCCAACTAGTCTACACTCCGGGAAAGGACCTTATCATTGCGGATGCCCTGTCTAGAGCAGTGAGCACACCGCCCGATTCGGAGGGGTTCGTCTGTCAGGTCGAGGCGCAGGTGGCCTTCACATCGGCAAATCTGCCAGCTGACGACTCCAGTCTGGCCCGTATTCGCTGGGAGACTGCAGCTGACCCCCTTCTACAACGGGTGATGCGCCACATGACGGGAGGGTGGCTCAAAGAACAGTGCCCGCAGTTCTACAATGTCCGAGACGACTTGGCCGTCATTGATGGTGTCCCCCTAAAGCTGGACCAGATTGTGATTCTGCACAGCATGCACAAGCTGGTCCTCGACCAACTACACAAAGGCCATCTGGGGGTCGAGAAGTGCAGACGGAGGGCCCGAGAGGCGGTATACTGGCCGGGCATCAGTAATGACATTGCCAATATGGTGCTCAACTGCCCCACCTGCCAGAGGTTTCAGCCGGCGCAACCTCCTGAGACGCTTCAACCCCATGAGCTGGTGACGTCCCCCTGGGTGAAGGTGGGTGTGGACCTTTTTCATGCGCTCGGCAGGGACTATATAATCGTCATTGATTACTTTTCAAACTATCCAGAGGTCATACGCCTGCACAATTTGACATTGTCCACTGTCATAAGTGCCTGCAAAGACACCTTCGCTCGCCACGGCATTCCAATTACTGTCATGTAGGACAATGGGCCCTGCTTTGCCAGCCAGGAATGGTCGTCCTTTGCTGCTTCGTATGGCTTCACACACATGACGTCCAGCCCTCTGCATCCCCAGTCCAATGGAAAGGCGGAGAAGGGCGTTCACATCGTCAAGCGGATCCTCTGCAAGGCTGCTGCTGCCGGATCGGATTTCTGCCTCGCCCTGCTGGCCTATCGCTTGGCCCCACTAGCCACTGGCCTCTCACCAGCCCAGCTGTTGATGGGTCTCGCCCTCAGGACCACTGTGCCATCCATTCTGGTCCCCACAACCAACCATGCTCCGGTACTACACAGGAAACACACAACACCACAGCCAATCACAGGCAAGAGCATACACACTATAAAACGGAGAGCACGTCACTTTCCGTCTATTCCAGCAGGAGACAGCTCAGGGCACAGAGCTCACAACAAGCCACTCAGACATCCACCATGTGCTGAGTGCAACTCCAAGATAGTGTTAGGGATAGGTCCACAGATTCTACGGTTATGATCGAACCACAATAACCAGTTTACCATTGTAAAAATATGTTAGTAATAAAACTGAGTTGTACCATCCACAACCGTGTTGGTTCGTCTGTGTAGCAGAGCACCCAACACAACAATGTCTACGGACTTCCTCAATTCACCGTTGAGACCAACCATCGCCCGCTAGTCAATATAATGCAGAAAGACTTGAACGACATGACGCCTCGCCTCCAGCGTATTCTTCTCACACTCCGGCGATACGACTTCCAGCTGGTATACACCCCAGGCAAAGACCTCATCATTGCTGACGCTCTCTCCAGGGCAGTCAACACTCCATGTGACCCAGCGGGAGTTGTCTGCCAAGTTGACGCCCATGTGGCATTCGCAGCCTCCAATCTACCTGCCTTGGATGAACGCCTCGTCTAAATTCGCCGTGAGACGGCGGCTGACCCCTTGCTACAGCGTGTCAGGCGCCACCTAACGGACGGGTGGCTCAAGGGCCAATGCCCTCAATTCTATAATGTCAGAGATGATCTGGCAGTAGTATACGGGGTTCTTCTAAAACTGGACCGCATTGTCATCCCGCATAGCATGCACCAGGTTGTCCTGGAACAGCTACACGAGGGCCACCTTGTCGTGGAAAAGTGCCGCCGACGGGCCCGAGGCGCAGTGTACTGGCCCGGCATTAATGAGGACATAACCAACACAGTGCTCAACTGCCCCACTTGTCAGCGCTTCCAGCCGGCCCAACCACGTGAGACCCTGCAGCCCCATGAGTTGGTCACGTCACCATGGACCAAGGTGGGCATCGCCCTGTTCCACGCGCTGGGGAGAGACTATGTCATGGTCGTTGGCTACTTTTCGAATTACCCGGAGGTGATACGGTTGCACGACCTCACCTCGTCTGCAGTCATTCGTGCATGCAAAGAAACCTTTGCTCGACACGGCATCCCACTCACGGTTATGTCGGACAATGGCCCCTGCTTCGCCAGCCAAGAATGGTCCAACTTTGCCAGGTGGTACAATTTTGCCCATGTGACGTCCAGTCCCCTGTACCCCCAATCCAATGCAAAGCAGAGAAGGGAGTACATATAGTCAAACGGCTCCTATGCAAGGCTGCCGATGCTGGGTCCGATTTCTGCCTTGCCTTGCTGGCCTATCGCTCCGCCCCACTGTCCACTGGCCTGTCGCCAGCCCAGTTACTCATGAGTCGCACCCTGAGGACGACGGTGCCGTCCATCCATGTCCCAAACCTCGACCACGTTCCGGTCCTTCGCCAGATGCAGCTGTCTCGTGCACAGCACAAGGCGGCTCATGACTCCCGTGCAGCTGATCTCCCTGCTCTGGCTCCAGATGACAACGTCCATCTTCCGGATGGTGCCTGGTCTGCAACCGCTGTTGTCCTTTGGCAAATGGTCGCCCGCTCGTTCCTGGTTCGTCTACCGGACGGCTCTATTCTGCGCCGCAATCGGCGCGCCCTTCGTCTCGTTCCATGCTCGCCACGTGATCCTCCAGTATAGCCTCGCCCTGCTGCTGACCCTGCCACGGACTTTGCAGAGCTCCCTGTCACTCTGCATCCCCCTGACTCTGACGCAGTCCAGCCCGCTCCTGAACCGGTGACTCTTGACCCACCCTTGAGGCGGTCAACCAGAATTCGTCGCCCACCTCAGAGACTAAATTTATGAACTTTGCGAACTAATGGACTCTCTGAATTGTTTTGTTGCTTTGTTTGATCATTTCCCTGGTTTGTATATAGTGTTGATCTCATTATTCTTGTTGCATACTGCTTCTCTGCACCAGGCACCTTCCCATGTAAATAGCTTAGTTCTCATGTATGTAGTCCTGTAAATATGTCTTCGCACCCCACACGTAGTTAGGAACATTCTCACTACATATTATTTATTGCCACACACATTTTTTATAAAAGGGGGATGTCATAATATACACCAGTATATCATGGTGCAGACTCACACACTGATGGACACACAGCAAGACCAATCAACACACACAAAACTGCAGCCAATCACCAGTTAGAGCACACTCACTATATAGACAGAGGGCATCAGAGTTCCCACTCATTCGGGATGCAGCCTCTCAGAAGGACAGAGCTCACAGCTTACAGCACAGATCTTCACCATGTGCTGAGTGCATAGACTGGTTAGGACAGGCATAGGTCTTTAGTTTAATCTAACATCGTGTTAACCCACAGTGACGTATGTTCAACAGTTTCTAACTTAATAAAATAGTGTTGTACTATTTTCAGTGTTGGTGGCCTGTATGTGTGCCACGAATCCAGAGCACCCAACACATCACCCCGGGTGACAGAGACTATCGTGTAGGGCCCGGAGTTGGTCCACTTGTGCGCTGGCACATGTACCTCGGGATAGGGCATCGAGGGGCTCGTTGAGCCTCCCGGGCGATATAAAATCCCGTAATTGTAGGTGGAGAGCTCGATCCTCCACTTTAAGATTTTATCATTTTTGATCTTGCCCCGCTGTGTATTATCGTACATGAAAGCAACCGACCGCTGGTCAATGAGGAGAGTGAATCTCCTGCCGGACAATTAATGCCTCCAATGCCGTACAGCTTCCACGATGGCTTGGGCCTCCTTTTTGACAGAAGAGTGCCGAATTTCGGAGGCATGCAGGGTGCGGGAAAAGACTGCCATGGGCCTGCCTGCCTGGTTGAGAGTGGTGGCCAGAGCGACGTCCGAGGGACTCGTCAACCGCGTGCATCGTGTCCTTGGCGATATCTGTCTTGATGCGGTTGTCAGCCTGGCGGGCCTCAGCCGTCAGGGGGAAAACTGTGGAGTGAATGAGTGGGCGGGCCTTGTTCGCATAGTGAGGGACCCACTGGGCATAATAGGAGAAAAACCCCAGGCATTGTTCAGGGCCTTGGGGCAGTGGGGGAGGGGGAGTTCCATGAGGGGCCGCACTCGGTCGGGGTCGGGCCCTAGAACTCCGTTTTCCACAACATAGCCAAGGATGGCGAAGCGCTTGGTGCGTAACACGCACTTCTCCTTATTGTACGCGAGGTTAAGGAGTTTGGCGATGTGGAGAAATTTGAGAAGGTTAGCGTCGTGGTCCTGCTGATCGTGGTCGCAGATGGTGACGTCATCTAGGTACGGGAAGGTGGCCCGCAGTCCGTACCGGTCAACCATTCGGTCCATCTCACGTTGGAAGACCGAGACCCCGTTAGTGACGCCGTAGGGAACCCTAAGGAAATGATAGAGGCGGCCATCTGCTTCGAACGCAGTGTATTGGCGGTCCGCCTTACGGATGGGGAGATGGTGTTAGGCAGATTTCAGGTCCACTGTAGAAAAGACCCGATACTGTGCAATCTGATTGACCATATCAGATATGCGTGGGAGGGGGTACGTGTCGAGCTGCTTGTACCGATTGATGGTCTGACTGTAGTCAGTGACTATTCTGTGTTTCTCCCCAGTCTTTACCACTACCACTTGGGCTCTCCAGGGGCTGTTGCTGGCCTCAATGATGCCTTCCCACAGCAGCCGCTGGACCTCCGACCTGATGAAGGCCCTGTCCTGGGCCCTGTCCCGTCTGCTCCTGGTGGCGACGGGTTTGCAATCCGGGGTGAGGTTTGCAAACAAGGAAGGTGGATCGACCTTAAGGGTCGTGAGGCCGCATACGGTGAGGGGGGGTAGGGGTCCACCGAATTTTAAAGTTAAGCTTTGGAGATTGCATTGGAAATCCAGACCGAGTAGCAGGGCAGCGCAGAGGTTGGGGTGGATGTACAGTCGGAAGTTGCTGAACTCTGCGCCCTGGATGGTGAGGGTCGCGATGCAGTTCCCCCGGATTTCCACGGAATGGGATCCGGAGGCCAGGGAGATTCTCTGGGTAACGGGGTGTACCGCGAGGGAGCAGTGCCTGACCGTAGAGGGGTGGATGAAGCTTTCCGTGCTCCCGGAGTCAAGAAGGCAGGAAGTCTTGTGCCTGTCGATTTTCACCGTCGTCGTTGCGGTTGCGAGGTTGTGAAGCCGGGACTGGTCAAGGGTGATCGAGGCGAGCTGTGGCTGGTGCTGGTAGACCCCGGGCTGGTCGGTGGTGGTGGCAGGCGATCAACGGCCAGCCGAAGTTCCCGACGAGCACCGTGCAGAATGGCGCCGAAGATGGCGGCGCCCACGGGGCGCACATGGCGGGCGGCTTTAAAGATGGCGGCGCCCACGGGCCGCACGTGGTCTGCGGGGATGAAAATGGCCACGTCCACTGGTTGCACATGGTGGGTATAAGAGCGCTAGAAACAGCAGCGATCGACTGGGCCTGGCACACAGCAGCAAAATGTCCCTTCTTTCCACAGGTCTTGCAGGTTGCGCTCCGCGCCGGGCAGCGCTGCCGAGGGTGTTAGGTCTGCCCACCAAAGTAGCATTTGGGCCCCCCGGGATGGCTGGCTGCCGCGTGGCGCAGGTTTGAGGTGGGCTGGGGGCAGTAGCTGGTGGGGCCCACGCTGTCCATGAGGGTGCCGTGCGGTCGGGGGCATATGACATTACGTTATGGGAGGCTACTGTTAGCGAATTTGCGAGCTGCCTGGTTGCCACACGATCAATAGGCGCTGGCGGATGTACGCCGACCCCATGCCCGTAACAAAAGCATCTCTGATTAAAAGTTCTGTATGCTCGACTGCCGAAATTGCCTGCCAGTCACAGTTCCTCGCCAGGATGTGCAGGGCACACCAGAAATCATCTAAGGACTCACCGGGGAGTTGGTGTCTCGTAGACAGGAGGTGCCTGGCGTAGAGTTTGTTAACCGGCCAAACGTAATGTCCTTTCAGGAGCTCCATTGCTTCAGTGTCAGTGGGCGCATCCCGGATAAGGAGAAAATATCAGAGCTCACCTGTGAATAAAGGACCTGGAGCTTCTGTGCGTCCGAGGGTTGTTCAGCCGATGATCGGAGGTAGCTTTCGAAGCAGGCTAGCCAGTGGTCGAAGGCCGACTTGGCGTTGTCTGCTTGAGGGTGCAGCTGTAGGCGATCAGGCTTGATACGAAGTTCCATCGCTGTGAAATCTCTGCCTAATAAATTGATGCACTATCAATTACTACAAGACAAGAGTAGAAAATAATCGAGGCTTTATTAAGCAGAGATGTGTGGCCTCCTGCAGCTGCTACCAGAATGGGAGCAGCTCCGGTGTGCACACACATTTATACCCCGCCTACTGGGCGGAGCCAGCAGGCAGGGACTTACCCCCGTACCTCTAGTACAGGAGCATTACCGTACTACATCTAATATACAGTTACTACATCTAATATACAGTTAGTGGTGACTCCCACACCAAGTACTTCCAGAATTTGGTGTTTTTATTTTGTGTTTCCAGTATCTGCAGTATTTTGCTTCTGCAAGTGTCAGTCTTGGTTCAATGGCAGCTCACTTGCTGTTGAAAGAGTATCTGGGTTCACTGAAGAATTGAAAATATAATCTAGGCTGATGATTTCTTGTGGCACTGAGAGAATGCTGCACTGTCACAAGCGAGATTTTCGGTTTCCTTTGGTGGAACTAAACATTTTGATGACATTATTTGGTGAGAGGGGGTTTTCCCCCGGTGTCCTGACCAAACATTCATCCCCAGCCAACACCAAACAGACTGGTTTTTAATACCATTGCTGTTTGTGGAACCTACAAATCAAATTCGTTTTTGATGTATTGAGAATGTGAAAAAAGGAAAACAAATATAAGCACCAGATTTTGCCAATCCTCCTGCCACCATGTTATTTAGCCAGCCGCAGGAATAGCGGTGGACAGCCCGCTCACCCAGAGCCCAATTGAGCCAATTAAGTGGCCAATTAAAGGCATCCTCTGGCCTCTGCTGGCACTTGCCCTGTGCTTGAGGGACACTCTGCCGTGTGGGGAAGAGACTGACAGATAAGCCCCATGGCATCCAGGCAAGCACCAGGAGGGCTCATCTTTTCAGGCACTGTTTGACATATGGAGCATCACCACCCCCCAGCCCCCATGGCAGATGCCTATCCTCGAACGAAAGAGAAAATGCTGGAAAATCTCAGCAGGTCTGGCAGCATCTGTAGGGAGAGAAAAGAGCTAACGTTTCGAGTCCGATGACTCTTTGTCAAAGCTAACAGACAGAGAAAGTGGGAAATATTTATACTGTGGAGTGAGATTGAAAGATGAGTCATAGCCACAGAAACCCAGGGAAACCGGGTGCTAATGGCCACAGAAAACAAGGGGAAAGAGTGCTAATGGAAGTCCCCAGAGAGCACAAAAGATGTGAAAGGTCAAACAGCAGATAAACTAACATCAGAAGATGAACTGTAGATGTGGGGGGAGGGGAAGGGGGAAGCAAAGAGGAGAAAGGTTAAGGAAAGATGGATAAGATGGGGGGGAGATTAAATCTATATTAAGAAAGAAAGAAATGGTAAAAGACAATTAAAATAAAATGGGATGAAAACAAATGGGTCGAGGTGGGGTAGAGCTGATCATCTGAAGTTGTTGAATTCGATGTTGAGACCGGAAGGCTGTAGCGTGCCTAACCGGAAGATGAGATGTTGTTCCTCCAGTTTGCGTTGAGCTTCACTGGAACATTGCAGCAGGCCAAGGACAGACATGTGGGCATGGGAGCAGGGTCTTTTGTTAAAATGGCAAGCAACAGGAAGGTCAGGGTCCTGAATGCGCACAGACCGAAGATGCTCAGCAAAGCGGTCACCCAGTCTGCGTTTGGTCTCTCCGATGTAGAGGAGACCACATTGGGAGCAGCGAATGCGGTAGACCAAATTGGAAGAGATGCAAGTGAGACGCTGCTTAACCTGGAATGAGTGTTTTGGACCTGGGATGTTAAGCATGGAAGAGGTAAATGGGCAGGTGTTACACCTTCTGCGATTGCATGGGAAGGTGCCATGGGTGATGGGAGAGGTACTGGGTATGGTGGAGGAGTGGACTAGATTATCTCGGAGGGAATGGTCTCTGCGGAATGCTGACAGAGGGAGTGAAGGGAAGATGTGTTTGGTGGTGGCATCACGCTGGAGTTGGTGAAAATGGCAGAGGATTATGCTTTGCATATGGAGGCTGGTGGGATGAAATGTGAGAATGAGGGGGACTCTATCCTTGTTCTCGGAGGGAGTGGAGGGGGGGAGGGTAGTGGTGCGGGAGATGGACCGCACACTGTTGAGGGCCCTGTCCACAACTGTAGGTGGGAAATCACGGTTGAGGAAGAAGGAACACATTTTCAGAGCACCATTTTGGAAAGTGGCATCATCGGAATAAATGCGACGGAGGCGAAGGAGTTGAGAGAAAGGGATGGAGTCCTTACAGGGTGTAGGGTGTGAAGAGTTGTAGTCGTAGATAGCTGTAGGAGCCAGTGGGCTTGTAGTGGATAGTCTTTTGCTGGAAATGGAGGCAGAAAGATCAAGGAAGGGAAGGGAAGTGTCTGAGATGAACCAGGTGAAAGTGATGGAGGCCTCAGTGACCCCTCCACATGTCCCTTGTCAGGGCCTACCTGGCAGGGCCCACTGTCCCCAGACCTGGCCAATGTACCCTTAACCACCATGTGCAGTCCCTGCAGTGACCTCTAGTGGTGCTGCTGAGGCTGCTGAGTTTCTGGCCATCTGATTGGCCAACAGCTCTTGGTGGCAGGTGACTGTCCTGAATAGAGATTGCAGTCCCAGCTGTTAGATTGCTGCCAACAAGATGCAGTGCCAGATCCTGCTGACTGACAAAGCGGGTCTCCCCATCGCTTTCGTTCCTGACCACAGGACTTATGCTGGCACATATAATCCAGTCCTGGTCCTTTTGTTCTTCATTATGTTTCTGATGGGCAAGGTTCTCCATTGGGAGTAAAAAATCTGTCAGTTTACACTCCTCACGCAGTCTAACTGCAGGACATTTATACTGACCATTATTTCCTCCCTCTGCGTTAACCTACTCACTGCCATTCTTGTTCAAAAGAAATTCAATCACTCAGAACATATTGTCAAATAAACTAGCAACGCTAAATTTTACTGGCATAGAATGTGAAAATTGCCCCAAATCTTTTTTTAAAATTATTATTTTTGTATCAGTTTAGAGTACCCAATTCAGTTTTTCCAAATTAATGGGCAATTTAGCGTGGCTAATCCACCTATCCTGCACATCTTTGGGTTGTGGGGCCGAAACCCACGCAAACACGGGGAGAATGTGCAAACTCCACACAGACAGTGACCCAGAGCTGGGATCGAACCTGGGACCCCGGCGCCGTGAGGCACCAGGGCTACCCACTGCGCCACCGTGCTGCCGCAGAATTGCCCTAAATCTAACCTGCTGTCAAATATTTATTTGTCAAAATGTGTTTAGTATCGTCCAATTCTGATGAAGTCTTTCATGGTGTGATGTTTAGCAAAAGTTAGGCAAGCTAAATTGACATTATTTTTAATATGTGCAGTGACCCATTGTGGGTAGGTAGGACTACTCAGAGTAGCACTGGACATGGACAATGGGTCTGCTTAAATTTCCTTTATACATGCTTGCCTTAAAATTAACAGAGCAAGTGTGACCGGTCAAATCTAATGAGTGAATATTTAAATATCACAATAAATGTAAATGGTTCAGCACTCAGTTGTGTATCTTCTTATCTTGTCTGCAGTTTCTGTTCCCTGAGAATGGGTCTGTTTTAAGCATCACATGTGTGCAGGTGTCTCTTGGACCCAGCTGGAATTCAGCAGTGTGTTGGTGTCCCCGTGGTGCTCTCTCATTGAGCTGTCACACTCAGGCAGTTGAAAACACTCATAGACTATGATAGGTGAAAGCACAGATGACAGGACTTCTTGCCCTTGTGCTATTAAGTCAGTGTTCACAGTTTAACACCAATGGCATTGCCAACCCAGCAACCAGCTGGGAACGGTGTCAAACTCATCATACACATGACTGCATGTTGTCAACTTGCTCTCCGAACCGACATTACAACCTTTGATCATCAAATTGTGAAATGAACATTTCACCATTATACATTTTGACAGACTGTTCTTCCGCTATTATTATATGAAGGGGTCCATTGTACAACAACAAGAATACAAGTGTTAAAAAAACAGTCCGCACACAAATCTATCAGTCCAGGAGACTTTGGGCTGTATCACCAGCACATGACTGATAGTTGGTCAGGTTTTTTTTGAGTGCAAAGATTTAATTCTTATTTAATTATTTTGTTTCAATATTTAATAAAACAAAAGGGAAGTACAATTGGACAATATTTTAAATTTTTGTCTTACCCTGACATTCGACTAAAACCACTTGTACTCTGAGTCTGAACACAGAAATTGATATAGGGCTATAAAATTTGTTGTATTTGGTGCACAGAATCGTTTTGAAGATTTATTGATCTGCATGTATCATTTGTTAACTGACAGACAATAGGATCTACACCTGTGGTTGAGAAATGGAAGTAATGGTAGAACATCTGCACAGTTTCTCCAAGTCAACCTGCCACAGTTATGTTACTGAACTTTAATTAAATATTAATATACTGGCTGGGAAGCTAGCTGTGTAGATATCAAGTGATTTAGAACTTCCGACCTCTAGATGGGCCTATTCCGGAGGCACCCGTCAAGGTGCGCTGGGTGTTCCTACGGTAGTCCCGATGCACTGACTATATGGGAGTAGCCCGGGAAATTTGGACTCCCAATGGGCAATTCACTCACGTCTGCAAAGGTCTGATTTAAAGTCGGAGATTTCAGACGTTTCTGACTCACTTACCAGAATAGGTCTCAGGGAAAATACATATCTTGACAGTGCCATCGTTCTTTCCTGCGGCCACCATTGTTGAAACCGATACCATGGCCTCGCCTATAGGAGTTATGACACCGAATGCTGTCATCCGATGCAGCTCATTAACAACTTTCTACTTCATGGCTACTGGTACTCTTCCCAGAGCACAGATTGTTGGTGATATCAAATCATTGAGTCTCATGTGGTATACAACTGTAGCGTACCAATACTATCATAGTTTTTTTTTAAAAAAATTTAGAGTACCCAATTCATTTTTTCCAATTAAGGGGCAATTTAGCGTGGCCAATCCACCTAACCTGCACATCTTTGGGTTGTGGGGGCGAAACCCACGCAAACACAGGGAGAATGTGCAAACTCCACACGGACAGTGACCCAGAGCCGGGACCTAACCTGGGAACTCGGCGCCGTGAGGCTGCAGGGCTAACCCACTGCGCCACTGTGCTGCCCCAATAATATCACAGTTGATAAAGTCTCTATATGCTGATATCTCAGGGACTTGATATTAGAGAGAAAGTGCTTCTGGACCAAGTTGAATGAACCCTGATGTAATGCTGTTCTGAAGATCTAATATTGGCCTTAAGTTCTGGTCAACCATATGAAACTTGAAACTGCCCTCTGTGCATTCACTGCGGATAGTTTGTCCGCCATAAGCTACAAGGCCCACTTGGATACTATGGTCCGCTGCTGCATATGAGTTCAGTTCCCATAATGTCTGGCTGGGAAATACATTACGCTTTGCTCCAATGTCAATCATTACCTTCATTCTTGCGTTGCTGCGAATTGTGTTGAAGGTAGTGAAGACCTCACCTTTTTCTGTTGCAGTGTGAACACTCTCACAATAGAGTGCTGTTGGAGACTTAGTGGTATCGGAGCTTTGGCTGAGCTCCAGTTCGTTCACTTTGCTGACGCTCCTATCGTCTGGAGGGCTAACCGGCTGCCATGATGCTGATGGCAGAAGAAGGCTGCTGTGGTTTTCGATCTACAGCATTTAGCAAAATGATTCCACTTTCCACATTTGTTGCATTGTTTACCATACACGAAACAAGCTGTTCTGTCCTGAGGGTGCTGGTCACTGCAGTTGGAGAAGGGCACACCCTGTACTGTGAATACTTCTGTTCCCTGCCTAAAATCTCTGCTTCTTCTTTCTGATCGTTCATTTAACATGCAGATATGAGTGGTGTCTGCAGTGTTAAATCTTTCTCTCACGGCAGCTGCTTGCGGACTAGATCGCTGTGGACCCCACAGACTATTTAACCCCTGACTAGCTGATTAGTGAGGGTGCCAAATGTACATTTCTTTGCTAAGCATTTCAAGGTGGCCCTATAAGATTGTATTGATGCAAGGATTATTTTTTTCACTGGAAGACAAATGTTCTTGAACTTTTTTAGAGGGCAGCCCGGTAGCACAGTAGTTAGCACAGTTGCTTCACAGCTCGAGGGTCCCAGGTTCGATTCCCGGCTTGTGTCACTGTCTGTGCGGAGTCTACACGTTCGCCCCATGTCTGCGTGGGTTTCCTCCGGGTGCTCCGGTTTCCTCCCACAGTCCAAAGATGTGCAGGTTAGGTGGATTGGCCATGATAAATTGCGCTTAGTGTCCAAAAAGGTTAGGTGGGTTTACTAGGTTACGAGGATAGGGTGGAGGCGTGGGCTTAAGTAGGGTGCTCTTTCCAAAAGCTGGTGCAGACTCGATGGGCCGAATGGCCTCTTTTTGCACTGTAGATTCTATGATTTCTATTTCAGGGTCCTCTTTTTCCTCCTCCATCTGGAAAACAAACAACTCAAAACTCTCAACAGTTTTTGGGCCTGCCAAGTTTAATAAGGTGTAAGACTATACCTTTTTTGACTTGTCAGATAATGCAGCACCACAACAAATATGCCACTCCTTCTCAAACTTTTCCCAATTGTCTGCAATGCTTTCATCAAAGACAAATGGGCCAATACGACAACGTCCTTGTGCCATTCTGCCAACTCCTGGTGCCATGTAAATGTGTTGGGTTCCCAAAACACTGACAACAAGGACTTACAGCAAACAATATTTTATTCAGTAGCTGAGCAGTTACTTCATGCTTGTACACTGCCCGCATTCCCGGTGAGAGCTCCCCCAATCCCATCACGTGACACCTTTTGGAGTCACGTCATCACATCATCACGTGATTGTTCAGTCTCTCCCTATGCTGTCTCCACTCCCTGCTCTGACCCCTTTCCCTGTGTTGTCCCCTCTCCCTCCTGCTGTTTCCACTCCCTGCACTGCCCCCTAACTCTGCCCATACCCCCTCTCCCAGTGATATCTCCTCTCTCCCTGCACTGCATCCTCACCCAAAATGCCATCCATTGTCTCTGCATAGTTCCCTCACTCCCTACACTGCAACCTCACACCCTGAACTGTCTACTCTCTTCCTGTACTGTCAACTCTTTCCTTGAACTGTCTGCTATCTCCCTGAACTGTCTACTCTTTCAATACACTACTTACCCTCTCCCTGCGCCATCTAAACTCACCCTGAACTCTCTCATTAAACCGTCTACTCTTGCTGCACTGTTGACTCACTCCCTGAACTGTCTACTTTATCAATACACGATTTACCCTCTCCCTGCACCATCTGGACTCTCCCTGAACTGTCTACTCTCTCCCTGAACTGTCTACTTTTAAAATATATTATTTACCCTCTCCCTGCTTTATTGTTTCCCTGCATGGCATACTCTCTCCCTACCCTGTACACTCTGTTCCTGTGATGCCCTCTCTCTCCCTCTGCTCTCCCCTCTCTCATTGCCCTCTCCTCACCAAAAGGAAAAGACAGTAAATCTTAGAAATGAATCATACCAGTAAAACCTGTCCAAAATGGTCATGTATATCTTGGAATAGAGCTCCAGTATTACCGGTGTCCATATTACAGATTTATAATGGGCTTTGAACATTTGGAACTTGGGTTTTCTTTTGTCACTGTGCCTGTCCCTCCCCCTACGCAGTTACTTTTCCTTGGGTTGTATATCTCTCTGCCCTGCAGTTGCATTGTGACCAGCTGTAAAATAGCACTACTGTTGACAGAAGCACTATCTTTCCACCAGTTCGAGACATTGTTCTTGTTAGTTGGAGTTAAGCTTGGTCAGAATTGCAATTGTTTGAAATTGTCATCTACATATGGGAAGTAGGAAAGCTCTGTAATTTAAAGGAGGGGCCATGTTTCACGTCCCAGATAGAGTCGATCTACATGGACACTTTCCAAAATCTCACATTCGCTTTGTTCGTGTCTATCTAGCTTTCAAGATTTATGAGTGGCAAACGGTCGTTGCTCGCTAATGGTAATTTCATGGTTCTGACCAGACTACCTCACATTGCTTTCTCTCATGCACAAACCAAATGCCGCTGATTGACTGAGTGACTTTAAACAGATGTATATGGTGACATAAAAGTTCATTGAGCTGCTTAAGTGCAGAGACCACACGCTGGACGTTCCGCTTCACAGTGGGATTTATTTCTATCACCGCTTAACTTCTGAAAAATGACAAAGTATTTCCTCAGCGAACCATACAAAACAAGAGCAGTGGCCGTGGCGATTGCTACCTGCACCGGATTTAAGACTGGCAGTTAGTTTCTCTTTTATCCTGACTGAGGAATGACACAAATCAGACACAATACATGATACATCTAATGACGATCAGATGCTATTTTATAATTGGATGCCTGTATGAGGATCCTCGATGCTGAGGTGATCTGAGGTAAAATGTAACACCACCATAACACAAAATAGATTCTCATCCAATCATTAATTGCAAAATAAGAAAAATGTGCAATAGCTTCTCCGTTTGTTACTTCCCTTAATCTCCTCTTAAGCAGATGTTCCACACCATATCTGAGTGAACAATTGATTGCGTAGATCACTGCGTCTAAGACAACCCCATTTCCTTAGCACCAAAAATAATGCTTTTGCTTATACTCAGTATATATGTTGATACCACCCCCCCCCACCTCCCCGCCTCACTATAGCTGCAACATGCTATACTTGTATTAAGAGTCAGCCTCAGTTTTGTATCCCAGAAATGAATGTTTTACTTCCTTTGTACTGTAAGTTGACACATGGGATCATGCAACAATAAGGGCTGTGCTACAAAGGAGATGCACGGGAGTTTAAACATGCCCTCATGGAGCAGACGGTGCATGGTATGGTCTGTGAATAGTCAAAATGGGTCCTCCAGCAAAATAAATGGAGTACGAGGTTGCTTAATTTCAAGCTAAAAGTGGTAACAGTACCTAACTCGTCAAATATCTGCTGCCACGAGGGAATTTGGTGTTAGTGATAAATTGGTGTGAGAATGGAAGAAGGAATCCATTCTGAAGAACATACCCAAACCTAAATGCGAAATCAGCACAGGAACCAGCCACTGATCTGGTCTTCTGAAACGGAATGGGTCCTAAAAAATGGTCACAAGAAATGCAATATGTACTCAATATGTACTTAAGTGGACTAAGTCAAACCGAATCCAGAAAAGCTGCATTATGGAAGAAAACAGTATGAGGTTGTTTATTTATTAATTCTTGGGATGTGGGCGTCGCTGGTTGGGCCAGCATTTGTTGCCCATCCCTAATTGAAATGAGTGGCTTGCTAGGCCATTTTCAGAGGGCCATGTCGCTGTGTGGGTCTTGTTATTGAAAATATGGAAAGATGTGTCATTTGAAACATGGAAGTCTGGCAATATCTGGTCTGAGAGAAACATGAGAGGATACAGGGCAAGATCCCACAAAGAGTTAACAGCAGCTGCCAGAGCAGGATTGTAAAATGCAGATAGCCTTGGTCAAGCAGGCTTAGCAAACAAGACAAACAGGATTTTGAATGAAGCCAAAAACAATAGCTCACACCTTCATTGAAAGTAACTATCTTAGTTAGCAGCTGGAAAAAAGGATGAGGTTCAGTTGAATTTGGTGATAATTCTAGGTGTGAAAACTTGCTAAACCAGGTAAATTAAAGAAAACTGGAGACTATCAGTCTACGAGAAACATAATTCAAAGCCAAAATCAAAGTCAAAATTATGAGCTGAGGACACAATTGGAAAATAAAACTATAGAAATGATAGGAATTAAAGGTAACACCTCTTGAAGTCAAAGCATTTTGAACATCACAAAGGAAACAATGTAATCAGATCTATGAGATGAAGTCATGTCAGAATGAGTACTTAGATGGATTAGAAAGTTTAGATCAAAGATACATTTTACAATCAAAGTTAAATAAGAGTTACTTTACAATAACGTCATTAAAACTAGATAACTGTTAGAAAAATATATAAACCCGAAGAAAGGGAACCAGAACCAGAGCTTAGAGAGAATCAGAGAAGGAACAAGAGAAGCAGCTCAGAGTCAGATTACAGTCATCTCAGCCATGGGAAAGGTACAAGGCAAAGCAGCCGAGCTAAAACAGCTAATACATCTAAGGATGACTAGAATTTAAAGAGTATGCAAAGTCAGCTCAGAGTCAGCTCAGAGACAGCCAGCAGAGTCAGCTCTCACAGCTCGGTACATGGGAAAGACAGGACACAGCAACCGAGCTCATCAGTGAATACATCTAAAGAAGACCAGACTTTAAAGAAGATTGATTGTCAAGTTGGGCCCGAAGGTCCCTTCAACCAACCAGAAGGATCCAGAAGCAATATCTTTTTCCTTTCTGTAAAGAAAGTATTTGCAGCTTTTAAAAGAAAAAATATAATAATAAAATAACTTAGTTTAACCTGAAATAGTGGTTATTCCAAAGTCTACTTTACTTACTTAGCAATGCGGGACCCAGGATCGATGCTACTAAGTGGTAAGTCGATGAAATCTTCGGTGAAGGTATGTGTTATACCGGGGGATAACTTGTAAATATAGTTTGCCCTGAATAGCACCCACTGAAGCCTGCATCGGAGTCGGGGAGTGAGAATCCCTGGTCACCATTTAGAATGCCGGCCCTTTTTGGTATAGGGGGAATTCTAAGAATAGTGGTGAGTTTTCAAAAACATGCCGCCCAATGTTTTAATTATAACCGTGTTAATTACGCCTAGCGGGTTGCTTTATTTTCTACATGGCACCCGTCGTGTTAACACCGTGTTAATTACACCCAGCCGGTTGTTTTGCTTTCTCCATGGCATCTAGCGTGGAGGCCTGGAATATTAGAAGTTTCTAGGTAAAGCGAGGCTAGAATATTAGAAGTTTCTAGCTGAGAAGAATGGGGGCTAGAGTGGGAGCTAGAATATTAGAAGTTTCTAGTTCCCAAGAAACGGTTGGAATATTAGAAGTTTCTAATCGGCACAAAGGCTAGAATATTAGAAGTTTCTGGTCTATGTGTGAGTCAGACTTTACCTGCCGAGTTTAGCCTGGAAAGTCATAGTGATTGACTTTTGTAAGGATATTCTGTGGATCGAGGGGACATAAAACTCAGGTTGGGTGTGAAATCAGCAGACTAGAAGATGCTGACCCTGAGAAAAAGATTGCAAGACATCTTGGTGACAGCACTAAAAATCTTGCATCCATTACTGGTAAAAAGAGGCCAAAAAATAAATCATCCTCAGAGTAAGGCAGATTGTGAGGAGACAGCCTAGTGGAGTGGGGATGCCCAGAACCTTTAGAGACCAATAACCAATCGACCCTTAACTAAAACAGGAAGATAGTGCCTTAGTTAGCCTGGATAGGGCCCAGAAAGGGTACTTATCCTTAATGTCAGATTGCAACTGAAAGGGACAACCAGGAACAGAACTTAGAATTCTGAAAAATGGCAATTAGAATAATCCTCTTGTTCTGAAACCCGGTCAAGAGAGTTGAAGCAATGAAACAGAGTGGAAGAAATTAACAGAGGCACAAAACTTCTGCATAAGTTAAACTTTATCAGCATGGAGGAGTCTCAATTTTTGTTAAGAGTAACTAAAACCCTACTGAATAGAGGCCCAAGGTCTCAGTGGATAAACGTGAGTGTGTGTTTAATAAGGATTTGTGAAATCGTACAAAGTAGAGATCCAAGATCTGAGTGGATGAATGAATGTGTGTATGTCTAATAAGGAATTGTGAATTTCCTTTGGTGTTTGTATTTTAAAAAAATGTTGTATTTTGCAAATCCGAGTTTCACATTAATTGGAAGTTATAAATGGCAGGTAGAAATGTGATTAGTATTATGAGGTGGTAAATCAGTATGTTCATAACTAAATTGGTCTCAGAATAAACAGATAAAGAGTTTGTACTGGGCAGCAGTCAGCTGCTTGCAGGCTTTGAAACTGATGTTGAAATTGACACTGCATCCGCATGATCCTAGTGCCCGACAATCACAAGAATGTCACTAGCAAAAAAAAATGATGTTTAGAATGTTAAATACATTGAAGATGGAGCTTTAGAGAATAAAGATATTGGATCAAAAGTTAGATTAAGAGAATTACGAGCAGTATAAGGAAATGAGATACTGATGGCGGGAAAATATTTGATAAAAATAGATGCAGGTAAAATTAAGATATTAAAACAATTGATGACACAGAGGAAATGTGGGTGAAGCTACCAACTAAAACTGCAGGAAAAATAATCAGTAAAGCTGTAAAATGGAAAGACAAGATTGTTCAGAATCTGGGTAAACATACAGTTGAATTAGAGATTAAAATACATGACCCAACTGGTGGGAAGACAGTAAATTAAAACCCGTTAACAGCATTGATTGGACAGATGATAAAGTTAAAATGTCATGTTTGGAACTTAACTTCATAAAAATCCGGCCGTAATCAAAATAAAGTAATTAAAGTAAATGCAGTAGCAATATCAGGAATGTATCAGAGTAAGGTTTCAATGATTGGATCACTGAGTGCGCAAAAGAGGAGGAATTTGAGATTCTTCAAATCTCACTCAGGGGTGCAATGACAGAAGGAGGAGGCTGAACAGGCTTTAATTGTATGAAGGACATAAAGGATAAGGAAAATAAACCAGTTCAAAAAGAAAAAGGAAAGAAATGATAGCAAAAGAAATCCGGAAGTCCTGGAGAGGACACGTCTGGAGAATCCAAACGAAGATAGAAAGTACAAATTAAAGAATAGGGCCCTCTCCACCCTTAACCTGTTCATTTTATTTTTCAGATGGAAAAAATAAATAACAGACAAACCAGTTGACAAGAAGGAAGAGAACTGCACTCCAGAAAATAATGTTTTAGACAGGATTGAGGGGGGGGGGGGGGCACTAATGATACAATTGGCTATATATTTGAGGGAATTGAATGACAGAGCCCATAGGAAAACTTTACGGGTTAGAAACAAATCAAAATATCAAATTATTAATGAACAGTGAAACCTCCGGTCAGACATCTCTAATTGGACATCAGCTGATGGATAATCTGCGGTCTCCACGGGTTATGTACTACGTGGTGGAGTTATTAAGGGTCTCGGCAGACAGCAGCAACTGACGAGGAACCCCAATATGGTAAATTACAAAAGTTTAAGAATTTTTGTAGCTTGATGCCACGGTGGGAAAATTATTACCAATGCAGCAAACAATATTGCATTGACGAGCTGTAAACATTATTAAGGAAGAAATGTCATATAAATTGGTCGGCACTGTTATGTATGTATGATAATGGGGGTATGTGTGCCGTTCGAGAATTTGATCAGCATTTCTAAACTGTGTGAAGGGTTTAATAGAGGGGGAATAGTGGTAGTTTAGTGTGTTTTCTTGATTTAACTGAATAGAACATCACGAATAATATTGATGTTGTTAACACACCATATTTAGTATGTAATGACTATTGGTTCCAAAGCCACAAAGGGATGTGGCGATATTGTACTTTATTTTTAGTATTGAAATTGTGATAACAGTTGCAAATATGTAAAGTTGTAACACACGGTCTATTTGTGTGGTTAGGTGATGAGTAAGGTGTGAAGATAAGACTTAATTTTATCTTTTTTTACTGTGTATTTAACAATAGGGAGAATTTATTTGGAAAAAGTGACAGTTCGATGTGGTTTTGCGAATACTGTTGGCATATTGTATTGGAAATGATGTAAGGGAAATTATAACAGATGAAAGGGATTTGAAGGAAAATTGTCAGAAAGATATTCTCTCATGTACACCAGGGGCTGGCAGACATACATGGTTCAGGACAATATTAGACATTAATATGAGGAAGTCAGGGATAGAAGCAGGATCAATTGATCCTTTTAAATTAATGAAGCAAGGGAATCAGTGGGTGGTACATGGTATCATAATTTACCATTCCGATGAGAAACTGAAAGCAATTTGGATGACAGAAAAATGGGACACTAGACAGCCAGTGATGGACAAAAGACCTTTTTGGTTACTGGTGGACTGAGTTGTGTGCTGTTTCTAAGGGACATGAGGAAGCTTCTACGGTGCTGCTTCCCCAAGGAAGTAAAATGCTTTGGAAGTAGTGGAACACGGATATAGCTATTATGTCACCTTCCTGAGCGTCTGCGGCTGTGGTTCACAGTAATTGGACTTGAGGAAAGAACGAAAAAAGACTCTGGTCTGTGATATGGATACATTTACGAATTGATTTCGGTGCACAATTTAACATCACAACATGTACATACAAATGAGAAAAATCGGTAATAAATGTTAGTCAGTAAAATTAGATGGGGGGAATAATTGACCAAATGGTATAGTTATGTTTCAAATGTCAAGACGGGGTGTTATTGAAAATATGGAAAGATGTGTCATTTGAAACATGGAAGTCTGGCAATATCCGGTCTGAGAGAAACATGAGAGGATACAGGGCAAGATCCCACAAAGGGTTAACAGCAGCTGCCAGAGCAGGATTGTAAAATGCAGATAGCCTTGGTCAAGCAGGCTTAGCAAACAAGACAAACAGGATTTTGAATGAAGCCAAAAACAATAGCTCACACCTTCATTGAAAGTAACTATCTTAGTTAGCAGCTGGAAAAAAGGATGAGGTTCAGTTGAATTTGGTGATAATTCTAGGTGTGAAAACTTGCTAAACCAGGTAAATTAAAGAAAACTGGAGACTATCAGTCTACGAGAAACATAATTCAAAGCCAAAATCAAAGTCAAAATTATGAGCTGAGGACACAATTGGAAAATAAAACTATAGAAATGATAGGAATTAAAGGTAACACCTCTTGAAGTCAAAGCATTTTGAACATCACAAAGGAAACAATGTAATCAGATCTATGAGATGAAGTCATGTCAGAATGAGTACTTAGATGGATTAGAAAGTTTAGATCAAAGATACTTTTTACAATCAAAGTTAAATAAGAGTTACTTTACAATAACGTCATTAAAGCTAGATAACTGTTAGAAAAATATATAAACCCGAAGAAAGGGAACCAGAACCAGAACTTAGAGAGAATCAGAGAAGGAACAAGAGAAGCAGCTCAGAGTCAGATTACAGTCAGCTCGGCCATGGGAAAGGTACAGGGCAAAGCAGCCGAGCTAAAACAGCTAATAAATCTAAGGAAGACTAGAATTTAAAGAGTAGGCAAAGTCAGCTCAGAGTCAGCTCAGAGACAGCCAGCAGAGTCAGCTCTCACAGCTCGGTACATGGGAAAGACAGGACACAGCAACCGAGCTAATCAGCGAATACATTTAAAGAAGACCAGACTTTAAAGAAGATTGATTGTCAAGTTGGGCCCGAAGGTCACTTCAACCAACCAGAAGGATCCAGGAGCAATATCTTTTTCCTTTCTATAAAGGAAGTATTTGCAGCTTTTAAAAGAAAAAATATAATAATAAAATAACTTAATTTAACCTGAAATAGTGGTTACTCCAAATTCCAAAGTTACTTACTTAGCAATGCGGGACCCAGGATCGATGCTACTAAATGGTAAGTCGATGAAATCTTCGGTGAAGGTATGTGTTATACCGGGGGGTAACTTGAAAATATAGTTTGACCTGAATAGCACCCACTGAAGTCGGAGTCGGGGAGGGAGAATCCCTGTTCACCATTTAGAATGTTGGCCTTTTTTGGTATAGGGGGAATTCTAAGAATAGTGGTGAGTTTTCAAAAACAGTCTGGATTCACATGTAGGCCAGACCAGGTAAGGATGGCAGACAAGGTAAGGATGGCAGATTTCCTTGAACCAAATAGGTTTGTATAATAATTGGCAATGGTTTCATTAGACTATTAATTCCAAATTTTTTATTGAATTCAAATTTCACCATGGAGGGATTTGAACCCAGGACCCAGAGCATTATCCTGGGTCTCTGTATTACTAATCTAGTGACAATACCATTACACCACCGCCTCCCTGGTATGTAACAGAAGACCAAGATTGCTCAGAGACTACCAAGCCACCTCAATGCCAAAATGACCAGTTTCCAGCAGTTCATCAACAGACAGAAGTAAAAATAAGAATACCCAATTAGTCACACTAACAAGATGAAACACCAATACATTTTGATGTGCCCAGCAGCCAAACTGAAGTGGAAAGGTTCAAAAAATGTTTCACTGAAAACTATAAGGCATGAGAAGGTTCACGGTGAGTGGTACTTGCTTGCATGGCCGATGCAATTCAATCAAAACCGGTGATAATTTTCAAATGTAAAACCATGCTGCACATCAAATTCCTTGCAGGAGTGTTTGTGCATATCCATGACAACGGATGGACGAATGAGGTTGGAGTGAAATTGTGTGAAATCAGTGTCCAGGTGATAAATGCACATTTCAGTGTGGGGTAGTGGTATTGTCGCAGTACTACAAATCTCAAGACCCAGGATAATGTTCTGGGGATCTGAGTTCAGATCCCACCATGGCAGATGGTGAAATTTGAATTAAATTTTGGGTAGCTTCACAGCTCCAGGATCCCAGGTTGGATTCCCGGCTTGGGTCACTGTCTGTGCGGAGTCTGCACGTTCTCCCCATGTCTGCGTGGGTTTCCTCCGGGTGCTCCAGTTTCCTCCCACAGTCCAAAGATGTGCAGGTTGGGTGGATTGGCTATGCTAAATTGCCCTAAAGTGTCCAAATATGGTTAGGTTAGATGGGGTTCTGTGGATTGGGTGGAGGTAGGGGCTTAGGTAGGGTGCTCTTTCCAAGGGCCGGTGCAGACTGGATAGGCTGAATGGCTTTAAATTCTATGATGATTTCCTTCTGCACTTTAAATTCTATGATGATTCTCTGATTCTATGTTAAGATCCCATATAATTGATGAGATCAAGAGGCGTCTGTGAAGATGTAACATCCACATTGCAGTTATACCAGTGGGGCCTACTGTCAGTAGTTCAACCTTTGACTTGTGCCTCAACAAATCAGTCAAAGCTCATGTTCACACTGAATGGAGTAGGTGAATAGTTGACGGGGACAAAAACCTCCAGAAAGAGTGGGAATATGTGCGCTGCCCTGCATGATATCAGGGGCGTCATTCTCCGACCCCCCGCCGGGTCGGAGAATCGCCGGGGGCTGCCGTGAATCCTGCCCCCGCCGGTTGCCGAAGTCTCCGGCACCGGAGATTCGGCGGGGGTGGGAATCGGGCCGCGCCGGTTGGCGGGCCCCCCCGCTCGATTCTCCGGCCCGGATGGACCGAAGCCCCGCCGATAAATTGCCTGTCCCGCCGGCGTAAATTAAAGCACCTATTTACCGGCGGGACAAGGCGGCGCGGGCGGGCTCCGGGGTCCTGGGGGGGGCGCGGGGCAATCTGACCCTGGGGGGGTGCCCCCACGGTGGCCTGGCCCGCGATCGGGGCCCACCGATCCGCGGGCGGGCCTGTGCCGTGGGGGCACTCTTTCCCTTCCACCTCCGCCACGGTCTCCACCATGGCAGAGGCCGAAGAGACTCCCTCCACTGCGCATGCGCGGGAAACTGTCAGCGGCTGCTGACGTTCCCGCGCATGCGCCGCCCCGACATGTCATTTCCGCGCCAGCTGGCGGGATCAACAAATGCCGTTTCCGCCAGCTGGCGGGGCGGAAATTCCTCCGGCGTCGGCCTAGCCCCTCAATGTTGGGGCTCGGCCCCCAAAGATGCGGAGCATTCCGCACCTTTGGGGCGGCGCGATGCCCGTCTGATTGGCGCCATTTTGGGTGCCAGTCGGCGGACATCGCGCCGTTTCGGGAGAATTTCTCCCCTTGTGTTATTTTATGAGATGCTATTAGTGCCGTCGGATCATTCTGTAGAATGTAGAATATCCAATTCAGTGGATGGCGAGTAAGGTGGTATGTTGTGGTGGGATGATACTGAAACTTAAAGCACCAAATCTGATCCAGAGTGGTATCGTTACGATGATGATATAAACAAAGTGACTCTGAATCAATTTGATGAACTTTTTGCATCAAAGCCAAAGCCAATGGGCGGGATTCTCCGTCCCGCCAGCTCTGTTTTCCAGTACAACGCATCCCCACTGGCAGCCGGATTCTCCATTCCCGCAGTCGACCAATGGGGTTTCCCATTGTGGGCCAACCCATGCCGTCTGGAAACGTGCGGGCGTGGGTGCACTGCCGGCAGGGCGGAGGATCCTGCCGACGGAGAATCCCGCAGAATAAATTAGACTATCATTGTGCAAATAATTCATTCAGGAAAACATGCCACATTAATATTAATTACCAGTGTTATTTTTATTCTCACCATTCAAAACGGTGACTACACATACCCACATCAGTGCATATGCACACTTTAAATCTGCATACAAGTCGGCCCCTGTTTTTAGAACGATTTTGGGGGTTTCAAAGGTCAACTTATCTGCCTCTGTAATATGACCCTGGGTGTTGCAGAGGAGAGGACTTGTCCCCTGTTTACTCTGTCTCCATGTGGCACATCCCCTTACTGGCCCAATAGAGACTATGAATTCATCATATGCACTTCATGCTAATGTACTAATGTACCATATAATCCAGCTGCCAGAATATTTTCAGTTCTATACAACTTAGTATTGCTATATCTTGAACAAGAATCCCACAATCCAGGAGCAAATAGGCATGGCGAAATAGGCAATGCGGATACAATTGAGAGCAAACTTCCGTCTGCATGGCACAGGAATGATTATGTTCACTGAATTGTCAATCATCTCAGCCTGTACCATGATACTTTGATAGGAAATACAGCTGAATGAAGAGCTGAATCTCAATGGTTGCTAATTAAATTCCTTTGGGTTAATTAATTCAATTTCTGAATTCTGCTCAGTTCCAATATTTTCAGTCAGGCCCCAAACAGAGAGAGGGCAGAGCACCCACAGGCAACTGGAATTTGGAGCAGGGTTCAATTCCTGTGGGATTCTGCCCCAATACTTTGGGAAGTTTGAGAACATGGGAAGATCTTTCACCATCTCCAACCCCCCGCCCCCACCCCGCCCCGGCCCCATGCACTGTCCACCCTGTTCACCCATTGCCCCCAATTACCACATGAGGGATTTATATCCTTAGGAGTTCCTATGCTACCCCGGGAATTCTGTTTACATGAGACCTAATACGGAAGCCTTTCAAAAGGCCCTTGACTTTTAACAGAATATGAATGGAGAGAGTCATTAACCAATTAGCGCGAGATTCGCCGGGTGTTTACAGGCGCTCGGAGCACCGAGAAACACCCCACTATCTAACGCCCATCTGGGTAGATCAAGGGGTCTCGGTAGTGAACTCCCCAACGAGGCCATGCTTAGCCCCATTTCCTGCACTGTGGAGCTCTGCTCACTGGAACTCCCCAGTGCAGTGAGAGATCGGGATGTCATTTTTAAATGGTGATCCCGATCTCTCGAGCCCCCTATGCGACACCCGATCACCCGCAAGCCCCAACTCACCATAAGGTGTTCCAAGGTGCCAAGCTGTCATTTTTTGGCATGGGGGTGATTGGGCTGGAATGTGCACTGCGTGGATGGGGGGGGGGGGGGGGGGGCGGGGGGAACGACCCCTTTCTAGTGAGTTGGGGCTTAGAGGGGTTTGAGTTCAGGACTCCATTGAAAAATGGCGTCCCGATCTCTCACTGCACTGAGAAGTTCCGGAGAGCGGAGCTCCACAGTGCAGAAAATGTGGCAGAGTGCGGCCTCGTCGGTGAGTTCCCCTCTAGGCCCACGATCTACCCAGATGGGCGTTAGATAGCGGGGTGTTTCTCGGAGCTGTGAGCGCCGGGCAACACCCGACTAATCTCGTGCGCTATGGGACTCTGACCTCATTTGGGTAGATCATGTCCCTAGTTTCAGCTATTGCAATAACCAACACTAATGTACTGGGGACTTTGCAATGGCAGAAGTAGCATTTATCTCAAAGAAGGAATGAGAGCTTGAAAAGTTGTAAGTCTTTTTTAACACATTGTTTGATGTTCAACCAACCTGATGCTGTTAGTCTTTGGCGCTTTTTTGACAGGAGCTCTGTGATTGCACTGCAGTGTTTAGCAAAAACCACAGAATAACAGCTGCCAAATGATTTTTCTTCAAGATAAATCCTGGAGTTCAGAATTATTAAAAGCAATTACTGAAGAAATGTTTCAAAGTGAGCTGTACCAGCAGTGATATCAAATTGTCCTCTGGTCTCTTTTCAATGTGCAGATTTAATTTTTGATAATGTTTGTGGGGTGTTAAATATAAATGGAATATGTCACTTGCATTTTACAATGTGCCTGAAAACAAAAGTATTACAGTAATAGGGTCATTGTGAGCTTCAACATGATTCATGGGAACATCACCGATGCTATATTGAAAAATAAAAATACCCTAATGGAGAACAGAAAAAAACAGGGCATTATTGTGGTGTCCTTCAGCTGGCCATCTCTCACTGCAGGTTTACACTCTGAAGAATAGCCTTATGGGAAGGAAACTGGAGAACTGCTGGCATGTGTGGAACTAGACATCAATGAGACTTGGCACTTTGAGATTAAGGGTTGAATTTTACATGGGGTGAGGCATGTAAGTCAGGGCACTTGGCCGACTTGTCGCACAGTCATTTAACAATTGTTCGCCCTTCAGGCAGCACTTCCACCCCCATCACGGAGGATGTGCCACCTCTGACAACTGCTGGCCATGCCACCCAGAGCAGTGGGCACCCCTAGAAGAGCGTTGATTCCCCTAAAAACAGGAACGAGGAACTCGGGTGCCAGACTGGACAGGCCAAGGGGGAGGGGAAATGTGGACAAGGGGAAAATCTTGGGAGGATCCTCAGATGGGCACAGGCTGCCCAAATAGGAGGCAGCTCTCCATCACCAGCCGAGCTACCAGGACGTCATCTTTTTACTGGGTATCCTGGACACTCTGTGCAGGAACATCCCAGTACTGGCAGGAGGAGACCCTTAATAGCTGCAACTGGCTTCTGGGTGAGCGGGCTGCCCAACATCTGTCCCATCATGCATAAAATATTCACAGCAGTGAGCAGAGGATGTTCAGCAATGGGCACAGTGCCACTGCCATGGTGTCCAATTTAGTGCCCCCCTCCACTCCCCATCTGCCATCGCACCTCTGGGGCAAAGGAGTAAAAAATTATAGGGATAACTGTGATGGCGAATGGTGAGTGAGAAATGCAGAGCGGGATTCTCCGTTCCCCGAATCCGATTTCGTAATCGGCGATCGGGCGGAGAATCTCTTTTTTTACGACTGAATCGGGGGCCGCCTGTGTTCGAATGCTCCGTCCCCTCCAAAACGGCGTCATCGGGGCCATTGTGACGACCTCAGGACATTACGTGAAGGCCCTCCCCCGATGCTCCGCCCCCGGTGGGCTGAGTTCCCCACTGCGCGGTTGACTCATGGTCTCAATGGTCGGGAACCTGGCGTGGCGGCTGCGGATTGTGTCCAGCGTCGCCAACAGTCGGGCAGGAGCCATGCAGTATCCAAAATCGCAGCCTGCAGTATCCTGTTCAAAGTGAATTTCTAGTGAAACTGTTAAAAAAAACTGGAGCACCTGAGCATGAGATATTTCAAGATGTTTTTCTAACAGACTGGCGTAGAAGTTTATTCCGACCTGTATTTATGAAAATAGTCATAATTCTTACAAAAATAAAAAAAGGACTGTTTTTCATCACAATCTAATTTTACAGCATCTATAGGGAAGCACTGTGCTCAATCCCTAGTCTGTGCTCAGCTTACTGGTCTCACTTAGATGATATCAAGGGAATTGCAATTTGGCTCCTGCCTCTGGGTCAGGGAGAGTTGAATTGGCCAGGGTTCAAATCCCTGATACAATCCATGGTAAAAGTATGTGCATATGGATATTGGTTGTGGATAGGATCAAACTCAGAATATGCAAGTAATATTTATTGTCAAATTTCATAAATCAATACAGCCACTTGGTGCTTAGAACTTTGGGTCCTTATATCTCCAGGCCAGGAATCAGTGACTTCGGGAAATTGGCAAAAATGGCAAGGTATTTTTTTAATTTAGTGTCACAGAAATTGCACAAAGTTCAACTTGAGGAGAAATTTCACAGACCTACTCCTCTCCCACACTGCTACCTACCCCCCTACCACACCACTGCCCTCTCTCCCACACCACCCCTTGCACCTCTCCTCCTCCACTACATTACAAACAAAATTCTAATTGAACCTTATTGGGTCTGTATTTTGTTCAGTTAACAGTTTGAATTTGCACTGCATCTTTACTTTGAACCAAGAATATGTACCAGCTGGTGAAAAGCTACGAGTGCAATGTGAGTTTTAGTGAATGCTTCATGGCAGGAAAGGAACAGAGATTTGAGTTAGATTGTTAATGCTCCTAGACTGATTTGTGATATTTGATGCAACACCCAGGCAATGGAGTCTGAGATATGATCAACTAATGACATTGCTTCAGACTATATAATCACCTTGATCCAAGTTTTATCAGTCATCAACTGTTGGATAAATATTATAACAAATATATTTTCAAAACAATTTTTCTTAATTATTCATTTTGCGGCAGACTCTATCGTTAAGTGACAATAGAGACAAGTAGAGAAATTATCTACCAGGTTTGCAGGGGCGGCACGGTGGCACAGTGGTGAGCACTGCTGCCTCAAAGCGCCAGGGACCTGGGTTCAATCTGGCCTTGGGTGACTGTATGGAGTTTGCACACTGTAGGGGTTCTCTGATTCTATGAAAACAGTGGGCAATCACTCTCTTTAGATTATAACTACAAATATTATAGTGGTCACTCACTACAAGGAGCAGTAACTAGTTGACCTCATTTGAAAAACGTCTCCTGATGTCAGTCTTGCTGATTGCCCAGAGCAGGCCGCTCTCCCGGAGTACCTGACCATCGAGATCCTGGAGCTGGTGGGTAATGCAGCCTGGGAAAACAAGAAAACCCGTTTCACCCCTTGCAACCTGCAGCTCACCATCTGCAAAGATGAGGAGCTCATCAAGCTGCTGAGAAGACGTCATCAAGGTCCAAGGTGATGTCCTGCCCAACATCCAGGATGTGCTGCTGCCCAAGAAAACCCAGACAGGCAGCAAGGTTTACTCTGAAAGGGACAATATCAAAAAGAATGGAGTTATTCTTATCAATTCCTGCTGTGTATACATGAACGGCAGGCTTAACAGCCAGTTAAACTCAGATATTGAACCTTACGAACAATCTTGAGGCTGGTTCATGGTACAGCTGTACAGTTGGATCGGTTTCAACTATCCAGCTGCACTGAATTAATACTCAACTGTTTAAACAGTGCAAATTAAATTACTTGGATGTCAGTTCAGAGACAGTTTAAAAAGATCTGTTCAAGCAGTTTGGAAACCGCCCTTTTTAAAGTCAGAGTGATGCTTTTCAAATGGAAATGAAAGGTCTCCAGAGCTTACATTTTAGTGCTATAATTAACAATGGATCAGAAGCAAGAACCTTGTCAATCACTGTGACGGACACACCTCCGATGATGTCGCTTCCCTCTTACATTGTTAGCACAAACAAAATGAGTCTTTAATGTATATAAAGCTGGCAAACAATTGGCTTTTCCAAGCACCTCAATGCTGCGTTCTTGCTGAGAGTACAGAAACCTCATATATTGAACTGCTCTTCAACATTGGTCTGCACTCCGCTATCTTAAATTGGTGTGTCCCACCAAAAATAAACAAAATAGTATAATTTAAGACAGCTGAACACTGACTAGAATTGCCCACAAATGAACAAAACCTTCTTTATACCTGGAACGTAATTTTTACCACATTTTTACTGGGTCAAATCATGTCCATTAAATACGCAGGAAGGTGACTTTTATTACTGCCGAGATGAAACCGTGCTTTTCCTCATTGTGACATGGAGGCAAATCAGATCAAAGTTGCAATAGACTTCTGAAATGTTCTCCTTTTCTTTGTTGAGAGAGTTGACAGTGCCCCTGATCACATCTGCCTCTGCTCATACCCAGTCTCTCTTCCTTCATGAGATCAAAGGATTTTCTCATACCGATGCACCATCCAGATTATCTTTAAACTGTCCTGCCATCTACAATGTGATCCTAGTGCCGACGGCATCCTTCTCTGTTTTCGGAAGGAATATTTTACCAAACTCAACGGAATCACAAGGAATAGTTTCCCAGCTTGCTCTTTGTCAAACAGTGGGTGAGATCTGGTGTCTTGGCACCGTGAGTGGAATGGGAAATGAGCAGCGTTGCTGATTGGGGCAGGAGTGGATTGCCAAGGTCACTTGTGCAGTGGCTGGCCAATTAACAAGATAGACGCACATGGCTATGTGAATGAAGTATTGAGGGTGGGTAGGAAGGCACCAATCCTGGTGCCAGGCAGTGTGAGGGCAGGTGCTGACGCCATTTCTAAACAGTGGCAAGAATTCCACGCAGGGTGAAGGAGTCTGCAGGATTGCTCAAATGTTATCCTGCCGTGAAAGACATCTCATCATCTGTACTGCCCCTGAAGACCATTCCAACTCTGTACTGTCCGGGAAGACCATTCCAACTCTGTACTGTCCGGGAAGACCATTCCAACTCTGTACTGTCCGGGAAAACCATTCCAACTCTGTACTGACCGGGAAGACTATTCCAACTCTGTACTGTCTGGGAAGACCATTCCAACTCTGTACTGTCTGGGAAGAACATTCAAACTCTGTACTGTCCAGGAAAACCATTCCAACTCTGTACTGTCTGGGAAGAACATTCAAACTCTGCACTGTCCATGAAGGCCATTCCAATTCTGTACTGTCCCTGAAGACCATTCCAACTCTGTACTGTCCCTGAAGACTATTCCAACTCTGTACTGTCCCTGAAGACCATTCCAACTCTGCACTATCCATGAAGACCATTCCAACTCTGTACTGTCCCTGAGGGCAATTCCAAATCAGTACTGTCCCTGAAGACTATTCCAACTCTGTACTGTCCCTGAAGACTATTCCAACTCTGTACTGTCCCTGAAGACCATTCCAACTCTGTACTGTCCATGAAGACCATTCCAACTCTGTACTGTCCCCGAGGGCAATTCCAAATCTGTACTGTCCCTGAAGAGTATTCCAACTCATTACTGTCCCTGGAGACCATTCCAACTCTGCACTGTCCCTGAAGACTATTCCAGTCAGTACTGTCCCTGAAGACCATCCCAACACTATACTGTCCCTGAAAACCATTCCAACTCTGTACTGTCCCTGAAGACCATTCCAACTCTGTACTGCCCATGAAGACCATTCCAACTCTGTACTGTCCCTGAAGACCATTCTAACTCTGTACTGTCCCTGAAGACCATTCCAACCCTGTACTGTCCATGAAGACCATTCCAACTCTGTACTGTCCTTGAGGGCAATTCCAAATCTGTACTGTCCCTGAAAACCATTCCAACTCTGTACTGTCCCTGAAGACCATTCCAACTCTGTACTGCCCATGAAGACCATCCCAACTCTGTACTGTCCCTGAAGACCATTCCAACTCTGTACTGTCCCTGGAGACTATTCCAACTCTGTACTGCCCATGAAGACGATTCCAAGTCTATACTGTCCCTCAAGACCATTCCAACTCTGTACTGTCCCTGAAGACTATTCCAACTCTGTACTGACCCTGAGGCCCATTCCAACTCTGTACTGCCCATGAAGACTATTCCAACTCAGTACTGTCCCTGCAGACCATTCCATCTCTGCACTGTCCCTGAAGACCATTCTAACTCTGTACTTTCCCTGAAGGCCATTCCAACTCTGTACTGTCCCTGAAGAGCATTCCAACTCTGTACTGGCCGGGAAGGCCATTCCAACTCTGTACTGCCCCTGAAGGCCATTCCAACTCTATACTGTCCCCGAAGACCATTCCAACTCTGTACTGTCCCTGAAGACCATTCCAACACCGTACTGCCCCTGAAAACCATTCCAACTCTGTACTGTCCCCGAAGATCATTCCAATTCTGTACTGCCCCTGAAGACCATTCCAACTCTGTACTGTCCCCGAAGACCATTCCAACTCAGCACTGTCCCTAAAGACCATTCCAACTCTGCACTGTCCCTGAGGACCATTCCAACTCTGTGCAGTCCCTGAAGACCATTCCAACACACAGTGTCCCTGAAGACCATTCCAACTCTGTACTGTCCCTGAAAACCATTCCAACTCTGTACATACCCCTGAAGACCATTCCAACTCTGTACTGTCCCTGAAGACCATTCCAACTCAGTACTGTCCCTGAAAACCATTCCAACTCTGTACTGTCCCTGAAGACTATTCCAACTCTGTACTGTCCCTGAAAACCATTCCAACTCTGTACATACCCCTGAAGACCATTCCAACTCTGTACTGTCCCTGAAAACCATTCCAACTCTGTACTGTCCCCGAAGACCATTCCAACTCTGTACTCTCCCCGAAGACCATTCCAACTCTGTATTGTCCCTGGAGACCATTCCAACTCTGTACTGTCCCTAAAAACCATTCCAACTCTGTACTGTCCCAGAAAGCCATTCCAACTCTGTATTGTCCCTGAAGACCATTCCAACTCTGTGCTGTCCCAGAAAACCATTCCAACTCTATATTGTCCCTGGAGACCATTCCAACTCTATACTCTCCCTGGAGACCAATCCAACTCTGTACTGCCCCTGAAGGCCATTCCATCTCTGTACTGTCCCTGAAGCCCATTCCAACTCTGTACTGCCCCTGAAGGCCATTCCATCGCTGTACTGTCCCTGAAGACCATTCCAACTCTGTACTGTCCCTGAAAACTATTCCAATTCTGTACTGTCCCTGAAGACCATTCCAATTCTGTACTGTCCCTGAAGACCATTCCAACTCTGTACTGTCTCAGAAAGCCATTCCAACTATGTAATGTCCCTGGAGACCATTCCAACTCTGTACTGTCCCTGAAGACCATTCCAACTCTGTACTGTCCTTGAAAACCATTCCAACTCTGTATTGTCCCTGAAGACCATTCCAACTCTGTACTGCCCCTGATGGCCATCCCAACTCTGTACTGCCCCTGAAGGCCATTCCAACTCTATACTGTCCCCGAAGACCATTCCAACTCTGTACTGTCCTGAAGGCCATTCCAACTCTATACTGTCCCCGAAGACCATTCCAACTCTGTACTGTCCCTGAAGACCATTCCAACACCGTACTGCCCCTGAAGGCCATTCCAACTCTGTACTGTCCCTGAAAACCATTCCAACTCTGTACTGCCCCTGAAGGCCATTCCAACTCTGTACTGTCCCTGAGGCCCATTCCAACTCTGTACTGTCCCTGAAGGCCATTCCAACTCTGTACTGTCCCTGAAGACCAATCCAACTCTGTACTGTCCCTGAAGACCATTCCAACACCGTACTGCCCCTGAAGACCATTCCAACTCTGTACTGTCCCTGAGGCCCATTCCAACTCTGTACTGTCCCTGAAAACCATTCCAACTCTGTACTGCCCCTGAAGGCCATTCCAACTCTGTACTGTCCCTGAAGACCATTCCAACTCTCTACTGTCCCTGAGGCCGATTCCAATTCTGTACTTCATGAAAGATCATTCCAACTCTGGATTGCTCCTGAAGACAATTCCATCTTTGTACAGCCTCTAAAAACCATTCAATCTCTGTAATAGCTCATTTAAATACCCAGATGCCGGATTCACCCGTCGCCCGGGACTCACCGGCCATGCATGGGAAACCTCGCCTGGACACTGTTTAATACTGGTCCACACAAACGTGGACCAGGCATAACTCCACCTGTGGGGAATTTCCCAGGCCATTGGAAACTGGTGGTCAGGGACAGGTCAGGGTGTTGCCTTGGCACTTCCCCTGGCCCCCAGGCACCTTGGCACTGCTAGCCTCACACCCTGGCAGTGCCACCAGGACATCCTGTCAGTGCCACCCTCGAACTGCTAGTGTGGCAGACTGACAGTGTCTCGGTGCCCAGGTGCCAAGTTGACACTGGCAGAGGTTGTGACTGGGGGGCTTGCCAGGGGCCTCCCAAGGTTGGGGGGTCAGAAAAGTAGGGGGGCTTTAAAGGGCAGAGGGGAAAGATCGGGACTGCTGGAAAAAATGGCGCCCCAATCTGTGAGGAGCCTTTCCTTCTAAGCGCAATCTCCGTGGGGAGGCTGGCACGGTGGCACGGTGGTTTGCACTGTTGCCTCACAGCTCCAGGGTCCTAGGTTCAATTCCAGCCTCAGGTGACTGTCTATGTGAAGTTTGCACATTGTCCATGTGTCTGCGTGGATTTCCTATGGATGCTCCAGTTTCCTCCCTCTGTCCGAAGATGTGCAGGTTAGATGGATTGGTCATGCAAAATTGCCTCTTGGTGTACAAAAGGTTAGGCTGGGTTACTGAGTTACAAGGATAGGGTGGAGGCGTAGGCTTAAGTAGGGTGCTCTGTCCAATAGGCGGTGCAGACTGAATGGGTCGAATGGCCTCCTTCTGCACTGTAAATTCTGTGATTCTATGAAACTCCCTGTTGGATAGCGGCGTGTTTCTTAGTGCTGCAGCCACCAAGAAACACCTGCTAAATGCGCCGATCAGCGGACTTTGACTTCATAATCTTCAAGGTTTTCAATTGATTCTATTAGCTTCTGGTTCTCCCACTTCAGAGTACTTGTTTCAGTCTCCTCGGGGCGAGATTCTCCGACTCCCCACCGGGTCGGAGAATCGCCAGGAGCTGGCGTGAATCCCGCCCCCGCCGGTTGCCGAATTCTCCGGCACCGGATATTCGGCGGGGGCGGGGATCGCGCCGGTGGCGGGCCCCCCCGGCGATTCTCCGGCCCAGATGGGCCGAAGTCCCACTGCTGGAATGCCTGTCCCGCCGGCGTGGATTAAACCACCTCTCTTACCGGCGGGACAAGGCGGCGCGGGCGGGCTCCGGGGTCCTGGGGGGGGGCGCGGGGCGATCTGGCCCCGGGGGGTGTCCCCACAGTGGCCTGGCCCGCGATCGGGGCCCACCGATCCGCGGGCGGGCCTGTGCCGTTGGGGCACTCTTTTCCTTCCGCCTTCGCCATGGTCTCCACCATGGCGGAGGCGGAAGAGACCCCCTCCACTGCGCATGCGCAGGAATACTGTGAGCGGCCGCTAACGCTCCCGCGCATGCGCCGCTCGGCAATGTCATTTCCTGCCAGCTGGCGGGGCACCAAAGGCCTTTCCCGCCAGCTGGCGGGGCCGAAATCAGTCCGGCGCGGGCCTAGCCCCTCAAGGTTAGGGCTCGGCCGCTCAAGATGCGGAGGATTCGGCACCTTTGGGGCGGCGCGATGGCGGACAGATTTGCGCCGTTTTTGGCGCCGGTCGGCGAACATCGTGCCGATTACGGAGAATTTCGTCCAGCCTAAGACCGTTAAACAAGTTTGGGTATTTTGTCCTAAATTCTCTCAGCTTCTTATTTCATCACTTTATAGATGAGTTTTAGATCTGTGCAAGCTTGGCAGTGAAAACCTTTGGTTTTAAACATGTACAAAGTTTCTGTGATTTCTCTTGCTTTGTACTGAAGTGTAACAGTCAGTTGTTCCTTGACTCTCAATTGCTTCCTGGACCGTGGAGTTGTATCGATGATGGCTGGAGGAAGTCTTGCTTTACCCACTGTCCTGTGTCTGAAAGAACTGAAACTTCTGCTCCATTGTCTAATTTGAAGTTTCTCTTATGTCCGTTGACCATAATGTCTGTGTTCCAATGGTTTCCATCCGATCCTGTAATTTCCCCCAAGGAAGGCACTTCATTGTCTTTTTCACCTTCATTATCTGCAATACTATTTGCCTTAATTGGGGTTTCCTTATATTTCTGTGGTATAAGCTTTTTGCTGAGGCAAACAGATTTAAAACATCCTCTCCTCTTATAGGAATGGCGCTCCAAATTTTTGGCATGGTGCTTGTGTCCTGGTGCAACCATTTCCCAGCACAGCGGGAACACAGAGTAATGACGCCGACCTTGCCCTCTTCTCTCTTTTCTTGTTTTTGAGGAGGGGCGCAGCTGCTTCTGTGTCCCTCAAACTGCACGGTGTCAGTCATTTTGCTCCACAAAATCTCCCCCTCACCTTGTGTAAATTGTGCATTTCTTAGAATAAATACACAATTTTGCTGTCTCATTTCAGCCTGCCTCGTTAACTGCATAACCTTTGACTGCGTTAAACCCTCCAATTGATTGTAGAAAATCAGATAAAATCACCTCGAAGACTCAAAACAATCTGATCCCAAATGAATTAATCTTCCAGAACCCCATATCTGCAATTCTCAACTAGGCGATTTAAATTTTACTGAAGGAACCTGCGTCCTCTCTAGGCCTTTGGGTCCATCTATTGAACTTTGCCCCTTCTATGACCGTGTCCTTTCTAAGGCTAAAAATGTATCAAACGTTTTCATGACATCTTTGAGTGTGGCGGTTTCTCACCTTCTGTCCAGTCTGACCATTACATCGTCTGCACTACTACCTATGGAGGACAGAAGGATACTGACCTGTTCCTTGCTAGGCCTCTCTTCTAGTCCGGAAGTGCTTCTGTAGCTGGTGAGCCTATAAGACCCGTGCTGCCACTTCTCAGCTTGATCTGGACCTTTCACATGTGCAAAGCACTCTGGTAAGGGTAAGATTCCTCTGCACAGTCCCTCAGCTCCTCCTCACAGTCCCTCAGCTCCTCCTCACAGTCCCACAGCTCCGCTGCACTGTCCCTCAACCACCCCCCCCCTCACAGTCCCTCAGCTCCTCACAGTCCCTCAGCTCCTCTGTACTGTCCCTCAGCTCCTCTGCACTGTCCCTCAGTTCCTCCGCACTGTCCCTCAGCTCCTCGGCACTGTCCCTCAGCTCCTCCTCACAGTCCCACAGCTCCGCTGCATTGTCCCTCAGCGCCCCACCCCCCCTCACAGTCCCTCAGCTCCTCTCGGAAGGAGCGATCACAATATGGTGGAATTTAAAATACAGATGGAGGGTGAGAAGGTAAAATCAAGCACTAGTGTTTTGTGCTTAAACAAAGGAGATTACAATGGGATGAGAGAAGAACTAGCTAAGGTAGACTGGGAGCAAAGACTTAATGGTGAAACAGTTGAGGAACAGTGGAGAACCTTCCAAGTAATTTTTCACAGTGCCCAGCAAAGGTTTATACCAACAAAAAGGAAGGACGGTAAAAAGAGGGAAAGTCGACCGTGGATATCTAAGGAAATAAGGGAGAGTATCAAATTGAAGGAAAAAACATACAAAGTAGCAAAGATCAGTGGGCGACTAGAGGACTGGGAAATATTTAGGGGGCAACAGAAAGCTACTAAAAAAGCTATAAAGAAGAGTAAGATAGATTATGAGAGTAAACTTGCTCAGAATATAAAAACAGATAGTAAAAGTTTCTACAAATACATAAAACAAAAAAGAGTGGCTAAGGTAAATATTGGTCCTTTAGAGGATGAGAAGGGAGATTTAATAATGGGAGATGAGGAAATGGCTGAGGAACTGAACAGGTTTTTTGGGTCGGTCTTCACAGTGGAAGACACAAATAACATGCCAGCGACTGATGGAAATGAGGCTATGACAGGTGAGGACCTTGACAGGATTGATATCACCAAGGAGGTAGTGATGGGCAAGCTAATGGGGCTAAAGGTAGACAAGTCTCCTGGCCCTGATGGAATGCATCCCAGAGTGCTAAAAGAGATGGCTAGGGAAATTGCAAATGCACTAGTGATAATTTACCAAAATTCACTAGACTCTGGGGTGGTCCCGGCGGATTGGAAATTAGCAAACGTGACACCACTGTTTAAAAAAGGAGGTAGGCAGAAAGTGGGTAATTATAGGCCAGTGAGCTTAACTTCGGTAGGAGGGAAGATGCTGGAATCTATCATCAAGGAAGAAATAGCGAGGCATCTGGATGGAAATTGTCCCATTGGACAGACGCAGCATGGGTTCATAAAGGGCAGGTCGTGTCTAACTAATTTAGTGGAATTTTTTGAGGACATTAACAGTGCGGTAGATAACGGGGAGCCAATGGATGTGGTATATCTGGATTTCCAGAAAGCCTTTGACAAGGTGCCACACAAAAGGTTGTTGCATAAGATAAAGATGCATGGCATTAAGGGGAAAGTAGTAGCATGGATAGAGGATTGGTTAATTAATAGAAAACAAAGAGTGGGGATTAATGGGTGTTTCTCTGGTTGGCAATCAGTAGCTAGTGGTGTCCCTCAGGGATTAGTGTTGGGCCCACAACTGTTCACAATTTACATAGATGATTTGGAGTTGGGGACCAAGGGCAATATGTCCAAGTTTGCAGACGACACTAAGATAAGTGGTAAAGCAAAAAGTGCAGAGGATACTGGAAGTCTGAAGAGGGATTTGGATAGGCTAAGTGAATGGGCTAGGGTCTGGCAGATGGAATACAATGTTGACAAATGTGAGGTTATCCATTTTGGTAGGAATAACAGCAAAAGGGATTATTATTTAAATGATATAATATTAAAACATGCTGCTGTGCAGAGAGACCTGGGTGTGCTAGTGCATGAGTCGCAGAAAGTTGGTTTTCAGGTGCAACAGGTGATTAAGAAGGCAAATGGAATTTTGTCCTTCATTGCTAGAGGGATGGAGTTTAAGACTAGGGAGTTTATGCTGCAATTGTATAAGGTGTTAGTGAGGCCACACCTGGAGTATTGTGTTCAGTTTTGGTCTCCTTACTTGAGAAAGGACGTACTGGCACTGGAGGGTGTGCAGAGGAGATTCACTAGGTTAATCCCAGAGCTGAAGGGGTTGGATTACGAGGAGAGTTTGAGTAGACTGGGACTGTACTCGTTGGAATTTAGAAGGATGAGGGGGGATCTTATAGAAACATATAAGATTATGAAGGGAATAGATAGGATAGTTGCGGGCAGGTTGTTTCCACTGGCAGGTGAAAGCAGAACTAGGGGGCATAGCCACAAAATAAGAGGAAGTAGATTTAGGACTGAGTTTAGGAGGAACTTCTTCACCCAAAGGGTTGTGAATCTATGGAATTCCTTGCCCGTGAAGCAGTAGAGGCTCCTTCTTTAAATGTTTTTAAGATAAAGATAGATAGTTTTTTGAAGAATAAAGGGATTAAGGGTTATGGTGTTCGGGCTGGAAAGTGGAGCTGAGTCCACAAAAGATCAGCCATGATCTCATTGAATGGTGGAGCAGGCTCGAGGGGCCAGATGGCCTACTCCTGCTCCTAGTTCTTATGTTCTTATGTTCTTCTCCACACTGTCCCTCAGCTCCTCTGCACTGTCCCTCAGCTCCTCCTCACTGTCCCTCAGCTTCTCACTATCCCTCAGCTCCTCCTCACTGTCCCTCAGCTCCTCACAGGCGCTGAGCTCCTCTGCACTGTCCCTCAGCTCCTCCTCACAGACCCTCAGCTCATCACAGACCCTCAGCTCATCTGCACTGTCCCTCAGCTCCTCACAGCCCCTCAGCTCCTCTGCACTGTCCCTCAGCTCCTCTGCACAGCCCCTCAGCTCCTCTGCACTGTCCCTCACCTCCTCTGCACAGCCCCTCAGCTCATCTGCACTGTCCCTCAGCTCCTCCGCACTGTCCCTCAGCTCCTCCGCACTGTCCCTCAGCTCCTCTGCACAGCACCTCCGCTCCTCTGCACAGACCCTCAGATCCTCTGCACAGAGCCTCAGCTCCTCATAGTCCCTCAGCTCCTCTGCACAGTCCCTCCAAATCCTCTGCAAAACTCTCAGCTCCCCCTCACAGTCCCTCATCTCCTCCTCACAGTCCCTCATCTCCTCCTCACAGTCCCTCAGCTCCTCTGCACAATCCCTCACCTCCTCTGCACAGTCCCTCAGCCCCTCTGCACTGTCCCTCAGCCCCTCTGCATTGTACCTGAGTTCCTCTGCACAGTCCCTCATCTCCTCCTCACAGTCCCTCAGCTCCTCTGCACAGTCCCTCGCCTCCTCTGCACAGTCCCTCAGCCCCTCTGCATTGTCCCTGAGTTCCTCTGCACTGTCCCTCAGCTCCTCCGCACTGTCCCTCAACTCATCTGCACAGCCCCTCAGCTCCTCTGCACAGACCCTCAGCTCATCTGCACAGCCCCTCAGCTCCTCACAGACACTCAGCTCCTCTGCACTGTTCCTAAGCTCCTCACAGCCCCTCAGATCCTCCGCACTGTCCCTCAGCTCCTCACAGCCCCTCAGCTCCTCCGCACTGTCCCTCAGCTCCTCCGCACTGTCCCTCAGCTCCTCACTGTCCCTCAGCCCCTCTGCACAGCCCCTCAGCTCCTCTGCACTGTCCCTCAGCTCCTCCGCGTTGTCCCTCAACTCCTCTGCACAGCCCCTCAGCTCCTCCGCACTGTCCCTCAGCTCCTCCGCACTGTCCCTCAGCTGCTCTGCACTGTACCTCAGCTCCTCTGCACTGTCCCTCAGCTCCTCACAGCCCCTCAGCTCCTCCGCAATGTCCCTCAGCTCCTCCGCACTGTCCCTCAGCTCCTCCGCACTGTCCCTCAGCTCCTCTGCACAGACACTCATCTCCTCCGCAATATCCCTCAGCCCCTCTGCACAGCCCCTCACCTCTTCTGCACAGACCCTCAGCTCCTCCGCACTGTACCTCAGCTCCTCTGTACAGCCCCTCAGCTACTCTGCACAGACCCTTAGCTCCTTGCACAGTCCCTCGTCTCCTCTGCACAGTCCCTCAGTTCCTCTGCACAGACCCTCAGCTCCTCTGCACAGTCTGTCAGCTCCTCCGTACTGTCCCTCAGCTGCTCTGCACTGTACCTCAGCTCCTCTGCACTGTCCCTCAGCTCCTCACAGCCCCTCAGCTCCTCCGCACTGTCCCTCAGCTCCTCCGCACTGTCCCTCAGCTCCTCTGCACAGACACTCATCTCCTCCACACTATCCCTCAGCCCCTCTGCACAGCCCCTCACCTCTTCTGCACAGACCCTCAGCTCCTCCGCACTATCCCTCAGCCCCTCTGCACAGCCCCTCACCTCTTCTGCACAGACCCTCAGCTCCTCCGCACTGTACCTCAGCTCCGCTGTACAGCCCCTCAGCTACTCTGCACAGACCCTTAGCTCCTTGCACAGTCCCTCGTCTCCTCTGCACAGTCCCTCAGTTCCTCTGCACAGACCCTCAGCTCCTCTGCACAGTCTGTCAGCTCCTCCGCACTGTCCCTCAGCTGCTCTGCACTGTACCTCAGCTCCTCTGCACTGTCCCTCGGCTCCTCACAGCCCCTCAGCTCCTCCGCACTGTCCCTCAGCTCCTCCGCACTGTCCCTCAGCTCCTCTGCACAGACACTCATCTCCTCCGCACTGTCCCTCAGCCCCTCTGCACAGCCCCTCACCTCTTCTGCACAGACCCTCAGCTCCTCCGCACTGTACCTCAGCTCCTCTGTACAGCCCCTCAGCTACTCTGCACAGACCCTCAGCTCCTTGCACAGTCCCTCGTCTCCTCTGCACAGTCCCTCAGTTCCTCTGCACAGTCTGTCAGCTCCTCTGCACTGTCCCTCAGCTGCTCTGCACTGTACCTCAGCTCCTCTGCACTGTCCCTCAGCTCCTCTGCACAGCCCCTCAGCTCCTCTGCACAGACCCTCAGCTCCTCCGCACTGTCCCTCAGCTCCTCTGCACTGTCCCTCAGCTCCTCTGCACAGCCCCTCAGCTCCTCCGCACTGTCCCTCAGCTCCTCCGCACTGTCCCTCAGCTCCTCCGCACTGTACCTCAGCTCCTCCGCACTGTCCCTCAGCTCCTCCGCACTGTCCCTCAGCTCCTCCGCACTGTCCCTCAGCTCCTCCGCACTGTCCCTCAGCTCCTCTGCAAAGCCCCCCAGCTCCTCTGCACTGTCCCTCAGCTCCTCCGCACTGTCCCTCAGCTCCTCCGCACTGTCCCTCAGCTCCTCCGCACTGTCCCTCAGCTCCTCCGCACTGTCCCTCAGCTCCTCACAGCCCCTCAGCTCCTCCGCACTGACCCTCAGCTCCTCCGCACTGTACCTCAGCTCCTCCGCCCTGTCCCTCAGCTCCTCCGCACTGTCCCTCAGCTCCTTGTCACTGTACATCAGCTCCTCTGCACAGCCCCTCAGCTCCTCCGCACTGTCCCTCAGCTCCTCCGCACTGTCCCTCAGCTCCTCTGCACTGTACCTCAGCTCCTCCGCACTGTCCCTCAGCTCCTCTGCACTGTCCCTCACCTCCATGACAGCCCCTCAGCTCCTCTGCACAGCCCCTCAGCTCCTCTGCACAGCCCCTCAGCTCCTCCGCACTGTCCCTCAGCTCCTCTGCACTGTCCCTCACTCCTCTGCATTGTCCCTCAGCTCCTCCGCACTGTCCCTCAGCTCCTCTGCACAGCCCCTCAGCTCCTCCGCACTGTCCCTCAGCTCCTCCGCATTGTCCCTCAGCTCCTCCGCACTGTCCCTCAGCTCCTCCGCACTGTCCCTCAGCTCCTCTGCACAGCCCCCCAGCTCCTCTGCACTGTCCCTCAGCTCCTCCGCACTGTCCCTCAGCTCCTCCGCACTGTCCCTCAGCTCCTCCGCACTGTCCCTCAGCTCCTCCGCACTGTCCCTCAGCTCCTCACAGCCCCTCAGCTCCTCCGCACTGACCCTCAGCTCCTCCGCACTGTACCTCAGCTCCTCCGCACTGTCCCTCAGCTCCTCCGCACTGTCCCTCAGCTCCTTGTCACTGTACATCAGCTCCTCTGCACAGCCCCTCAGCTCCTCCGCACTGTCCCTCAGCTCCTCCGCACTGTCCCTCAGCTCCTCTGCACTGTACCTCAGCTCCTCCGCACTGTCCCTCAGCTCCTCTGCACTGTCCCTCAGCTCCTCACAGCCCCTCAGCTCCTCTGCACAGCCCCTCAGCTCCTCTGCACTGTCCCTCACCTCCTGACAGCCCCTCAGCTCCTCTGCACAGCCCCTCAGCTCCTCTGCACAGCCCCTCAGCTCCTCCGCACTGTCCCTCAGCTCCTCTGCACTGTCCCTCAGCTCCTCTGCACTGTCCCTCAGCTCCTCACAGCCCCCCAGCTCCTCTGCACATCCCCTCGGCTCCTCAGCACAGCCCCTCAACTCCTCTGCATTGTCCCTCAGCTCCTCTGCATTGTCCCTCAGCTCCTCTGCACTGTCCCTCAGCTCCTCACAGCCCCCCAGCTCCTCTGCACAGCCCCTCAGCTCATCTGCACAGCCCCTCAGCTCCTCTGCACAGCCCCTCAACTCCTCTGCATTGTCCCTCAGCTCCTCTGCATTGTCCCTCAGCTCCTCTGCACTGTCCCTCAGCTCCTCACAGCCCCCCAGCTCCTCTGCACAGCCCCTCAGCTCATCTGTACAGCCCCTCAGCTACTCTGCACAGACCCTCAGCTCCTTGCACAGTCCCTCGTCTCCTCTGCACAGTCCCTCAGTTCCTCTGCACAGTCTGTCAGCTCCTCTGCACTGTCCCTCAGCTGCTCTGCACTGTACCTCAGCTCCTCTGCACTGTCCCTCAGCTCTTCTGCACAGCCCCTCAGCTCCTCTGCACAGACCCTCAGCTCCTCCGCACTGTCCCTCAGCTCCTCCGCACTGTCCCTCAGCTCCTCTGCACAGCCCCTCAGCTCCTCCGCACTGTCCCTCAGCTCCTCCGCACTGTCCCTCAGCTCCTCCGCACTGTACCTCAGCTCCTCCGCACTGTCCCTCAGCTCCTCCGCACTGTCCCTCAGCTCCTCCGCACTGTCCCTCAGCTCCTCCGCACTGTCCCTCAGCTCCTCTGCAAAGCCCCCCAGCTCCTCTGCACTGTCCCTCAGCTCCTCCGCACTGTCCCTCAGCTCCTCCGCACTGTCCCTCAGCTCCTCCGCACTGTCCCTCAGCTCCTCCGCACTGTCCCTCAGCTCCTCACAGCCCCTCAGCTCCTCCACACTGACCCTCAGCTCCTCCGCACTGTACCTCAGCTCCTCCGCCCTGTCCCTCAGCTCCTCCGCACTGTCCCTCAGCTCCTTGTCACTGTACATCAGCTCCTCTGCACAGCCCCTCAGCTCCTCCGCACTGTCCCTCAGCTCCTCCGCACTGTCCCTCAGCTCCTCTGCACTGTACCTCAGCTCCTCTGCACTGTCCCTCAGCTCCTCTGCACTGTCCCTCACCTCCATGACAGCCCCTCAGCTCCTCTGCACAGCCCCTCAGCTCCTCTGCACAGCCCCTCAGCTCCTCCGCACTGTCCCTCAGCTCCTCTGCACTGTCCCTCACTCCTCTGCATTGTCCCTCAGCTCCTCCGCACTGTCCCTCAGCTCCTCTGCACAGCCCCTCAGCTCCTCCGCACTGTCCCTCAGCTCCTCCGCATTGTCCCTCAGCTCCTCCGCACTGTCCCTCAGCTCCTCCGCACTGTCCCTCAGCTCCTCTGCACAGCCCCCCAGCTCCTCTGCACTGTCCCTCAGCTCCTCCGCACTGTCCCTCAGCTCCTCCGCACTGTCCCTCAGCTCCTCCGCACTGTCCCTCAGCTCCTCCGCACTGTCCCTCAGCTCCTCACAGCCCCTCAGCTCCTCCGCACTGACCCTCAGCTCCTCCGCACTGTACCTCAGCTCCTCCGCACTGTCCCTCAGCTCCTCCGCACTGTCCCTCAGCTCCTTGTCACTGTACATCAGCTCCTCTGCACAGCCCCTCAGCTCCTCCGCACTGTCCCTCAGCTCCTCCGCACTGTCCCTCAGCTCCTCTGCACTGTACCTCAGCTCCTCCGCACTGTCCCTCAGCTCCTCTGCACTGTCCCTCAGCTCCTCACAGCCCCTCAGCTCCTCTGCACAGCCCCTCAGCTCCTCTGCACTGTCCCTCACCTCCTGACAGCCCCTCAGCTCCTCTGCACAGCCCCTCAGCTCCTCTGCACAGCCCCTCAGCTCCTCCGCACTGTCCCTCAGCTCCTCTGCATTGTCCCTCAGCTCCTCTGCACTGTCCCTCAGCTCCTCACAGCCCCCCAGCTCCTCTGCACAGCCCCTCAGCTCATCTGCACAGCCCCTCAGCTCCTCTGCACAGTCCCTCAGCTCCTCTGCACAGCCCCTCAGCTCCTCACAGCCCCTCAGCTCCTTTGCACTGTCCCTCAGCTCCTCTGCACTGCCCCTCAGCTCCTCTGCACAGCCCCTCAGCTCCTCACAGCCCCTCAGCTCCTCCACACTGTACCTCAGCTCTTCTGCACTGTCCCTCAGCTCCTCCGCACTGTCCCTCAGCTCCTCCGCACTGTCCCTCAGCTCCTCCTCACTGTACATCAGCTCCTCTGCACAGCCCCTCAGCTCCTCTGCACTGTCCCTCAGCTCCTCCGCACTGTCCCTCAGCTCCTCTGCGCCATACCTCAGCTCCTCCGCACTGTCCCTCAGCTCCTCTGCACTGTCCCTCAGCTCCTCACAGCCCCTCAGTTCCTCTGCACAACCCCTCAGCTCCTCTGCACAGCCCCTCAGCTCCTCCGCACTGTCCCTCAGCTCCTCCGCATTGTCCCTCAGCTCCTCCGCACTGTCCCTCAGCTTCTCCGCACTGTCCCTCAGCTCCTCTGCACAGCCCCCCAGCTCCTCTGCACTGTCCCTCAGCTCCTCCGCACTGTCCCTCAGCTCCTCCGCACTGTCCCTCAGCTCCTCCGCACTGTCCCTCAGCTCTTCCGCACTGTCCCTCAGCTCCTCACAGCCCCTCAGCTCCTCCGCACTGACCCTCAGCTCCTCCGCACTGTACCTCAGCTCCTCCGCACTGTCCCTCAGCTCCTCCGCACTGTCCCTCAGCTCCTTGTCACTGTACATCAGCTCCTCTGCACAGCCCCTCAGCTCCTCCGCACTGTCCCTCAGCTCCTCCGCACTGTCCCTCAGCTCCTCTGCACTGTACCTCAGCTCCTCCGCACTGTCCCTCAGCTCCTCTGCACTGTCCCTCAGCTCCTCACAGCCCCTCAGCTCCTCTGCACAGCCCCTCAGCTCCTCTGCACTGTCCCTCACCTCCTGACAGCCCCTCAGCTCCTCTGCACAGCCCCTCAGCTCCTCTGCACAGCCCCTCAGCTCCTCCGCACTGTCCCTCAGCTCCTCTGCACTGTCCCTCAGCTCCTCTGCACTGTCCCTCAGCTCCTCACAGCCCCCCAGCTCCTCTGCACATCCCCTCGGCTCCTCAGCACAGCCCCTCAACTCCTCTGCATTGTCCCTCAGCTCCTCTGCATTGTCCCTCAGCTCCTCTGCACTGTCCCTCAGCTCCTCACAGCCCCCCAGCTCCTCTGCACAGCCCCTCAGCTCATCTGCACAGCCCCTCAGCTCCTCTGCACAGCCCCTCAACTCCTCTGCATTGTCCCTCAGCTCCTCTGCATTGTCCCTCAGCTCCTCTGCACTGTCCCTCAGCTCCTCACAGCCCCCCAGCTCCTCTGCACAGCCCCTCAGCTCATCTGTACAGCCCCTCAGCTACTCTGCACAGACCCTCAGCTCCTTGCACAGTCCCTCGTCTCCTCTGCACAGTCCCTCAGTTCCTCTGCACAGTCTGTCAGCTCCTCTGCACTGTCCCTCAGCTGCTCTGCACTGTACCTCAGCTCCTCTGCACTGTCCCTCAGCTCTTCTGCACAGCCCCTCAGCTCCTCTGCACAGACCCTAAGCTCCTCCGCACTGTCCCTCAGCTCCTCCGCACTGTCCCTCAGCTCCTCTGCACAGCCCCTCAGCTCCTCCGCACTGTCCCTCAGCTCCTCCGCACTGTCCCTCAGCTCCTCCGCACTGTACCTCAGCTCCTCCGCACTGTCCCTCAGCTCCTCCGCACTGTCCCTCAGCTCCTCCGCACTGTCCCTCAGCTCCTCCGCACTGTCCCTCAGCTCCTCTGCAAAGCCCCCCAGCTCCTCTGCACTGTCCCTCAGCTCCTCACAGCCCCCCACTCCTCTGCACAGCCCCTCAGCTCATCTGCACAGCCCCTCAGCTCCTCTGCACAGTCCCTCAGCTCCTCTGCACAGCCCCTCAGCTCCTCACAGCCCCTCAGCTCCTTTGCACTGTCCCTCAGCTCCTCTGCACAGCCCCTCAGCTCCTCTGCACAGCCCCTCAGCTCCTCACAGCCCCTCAGCTCCTCCACACTGTACCTCAGCTCTTCTGCACTGTCCCTCAGCTCCTCCGCACTGTCCCTCAGCTCCTCCGCACTGTCCCTCAGCTCCTCCTCACTGTACATCAGCTCCTCTGCACAGCCCCTCAGCTCCTCTGCACTGTCCCTCAGCTCCTCCGCACTGTCCCTCAGCTCCTCTGCGCCATACCTCAGCTCCTCCGCACTGTCCCTCAGCTCCTCTGCACTGTCCCTGAGCTCCTCACAGCCCCTCAGTTCCTCTGCACAGCCCCTCAGCTCCTCTGCACAGCCCCTCAGCTCCTCCGCACTGTCCCTCAGCTCCTCCGCATTGTCCCTCAGCTCCTCCGCACTGTCCCTCAGCTTCTCCGCACTGTCCCTCAGCTCCTCTGCACAGCCCCCCAGCTCCTCTGCACTGTCCCTCAGCTCCTCCGCACTGTCCCTCAGCTCCTCCGCACTGTCCCTCAGCTCCTCCGCACTGTCCCTCAGCTCTTCCGCACTGTCCCTCAGCTCCTCACAGCCCCTCAGCTCCTCCGCACTGACCCTCAGCTCCTCCGCACTGTCCCTCAGCTCCTCCGCACTGTCCCTCAGCTCCTTGTCACTGTACATCAGCTCCTCTGCACAGCCCCTCAGCTCCTCCGCACTGTCCCTCAGCTCCTCCGCACTGTCCCTCAGCTCCTCTGCACTGTACCTCAGCTCCTCCGCACTGTCCCTCAGCTCCTCTGCACTGTCCCTCAGCTCCTCACAGCCCCTCAGCTCCTCTGCACAGCCCCTCAGCTCCTCTGCACTGTCCCTCACCTCCTGACAGCCCCTCAGCTCCTCTGCACAGCCCCTCAGCTCCTCTGCACAGCCCCTCAGCTCCTCCGCACTGTCCCTCAGCTCCTCTGCACTGTCCCTCAGCTCCTCTGCACTGTCCCTCAGCTCCTCACAGCCCCCCAGCTCCTCTGCACATCCCCTCGGCTCCTCAGCACAGCCCCTCAACTCCTCTGCATTGTCCCTCAGCTCCTCTGCATTGTCCCTCAGCTCCTCTGCACTGTCCCTCAGCTCCTCACAGCCCCCCAGCTCCTCTGCACAGCCCCTCAGCTCATCTGCACAGCCCCTCAGCTCCTCTGCACAGCCCCTCAACTCCTCTGCATTGTCCCTCAGCTCCTCTGCATTGTCCCTCAGCTCCTCTGCACTGTCCCTCAGCTCCTCACAGCCCCCCAGCTCCTCTGCACAGCCCCTCAGCTCATCTGTACAGCCCCTCAGCTACTCTGCACAGACCCTCAGCTCCTTGCACAGTCCCTCGTCTCCTCTGCACAGTCCCTCAGTTCCTCTGCACAGTCTGTCAGCTCCTCTGCACTGTCCCTCAGCTGCTCTGCACTGTACCTCAGCTCCTCTGCACTGTCCCTCAGCTCTTCTGCACAGCCCCTCAGCTCCTCTGCACAGACCCTAAGCTCCTCCGCACTGTCCCTCAGCTCCTCCGCACTGTCCCTCAGCTCCTCTGCACAGCCCCTCAGCTCCTCCGCACTGTCCCTCAGCTCCTCCGCACTGTCCCTCAGCTCCTCCGCACTGTACCTCAGCTCCTCCGCACTGTCCCTCAGCTCCTCCGCACTGTCCCTCAGCTCCTCCGCACTGTCCCTCAGCTCCTCCGCACTGTCCCTCAGCTCCTCTGCAAAGCCCCCCAGCTCCTCTGCACTGTCCCTCAGCTCCTCCGCACTGTCCCTCAGCTCCTCCGCACTGTCCCTCAGCTCCTCCGCACTGTCCCTCAGCTCCTCCGCACTGTCCCTCAGCTCCTCACAGCCCCTCAGCTCCTCCGCACTGACCCTCAGCTCCTCCGCACTGTACCTCAGCTCCTCCGCCCTGTCCCTCAGCTCCTCCGCACTGTCCCTCAGCTCCTTGTCACTGTACATCAGCTCCTCTGCACAGCCCCTCAGCTCCTCCGCACTGTCCCTCAGCTCCTCCGCACTGTCCCTCAGCTCCTCTGCACTGTACCTCAGCTCCTCCGCACTGTCCCTCAGCTCCTCTGCACTGTCCCTCACCTCCATGACAGCCCCTCAGCTCCTCTGCACAGCCCCTCAGCTGTTCTGCACAGCCTCTCAGCTCCTCCGCACTGTCCCTCAGCTCCTCTGCACTGTCCCTCACTCCTCTGCATTGTCCCTCAGCTCCTCCGCACTGTCCCTCAGCTCCTCTGCACAGCCCCTCAGCTCCTCCGCACTGTCCCTCAGCTCCTCCGCATTGTCCCTCAGCTCCTCCGCACTGTCCCTCAGCTCCTCCGCACTGTCCCTCAGCTCCTCTGCACAGCCCCCCAGCTCCTCTGCACTGTCCCTCAGCTCCTCCGCACTGTCCCTCAGCTCCTCCGCACTGTCCCTCAGCTCCTCCGCACTGTCCCTCAGCTCCTCCGCACTGTCCCTCAGCTCCTCACAGCCCCTCAGCTCCTCCGCACTGACCCTCAGCTCCTCCGCACTGTACCTCAGCTCCTCCGCACTGTCTCTCAGCTCCTCCGCACTGTCCCTCAGCTCCTTGTCACTGTACATCAGCTCCTCTGCACAGCCCCTCAGCTCCTCCGCACTGTCCCTCAGCTCCTCCGCACTGTCCCTCAGCTCCTCTGCACTGTACCTCAGCTCCTCCGCACTGTCCCTCAGCTCCTCTGCACTGTCCCTCAGCTCCTCACAGCCCCTCAGCTCCTCTGCACAGCCCCTCAGCTCCTCTGCACTGTCCCTCACCTCCTGACAGCCCCTCAGCTCCTCTGCACAGCCCCTCAGCTCCTCTGCACAGCCCCTCAGCTCCTCCGCACTGTCCCTCAGCTCCTCTGCATTGTCCCTCAGCTCCTCTGCACTGTCCCTCAGCTCCTCACAGCCCCCCAGCTCCTCTGCACAGCCCCTCAGCTCCTCTGCACAGCCCCTCAGCTCCTCTGCACAGCCCCTCAGCTCCTCTGCACAGCCCCTCAGCTCCTCACAGCCCCTCAGCTCCTCCACACTGTACCTCAGCTCTTCTGCACTGTCCCTCAGCTCCTCCGCACTGTCCCTCAGCTCCTCCGCACTGTCCCTCAGCTCCTCCTCACTGTACATCAGCTCCTCTGCACAGCCCCTCAGCTCCTCTGCACTGTCCCTCAGCTCCTCCGCACTGTCCCTCAGCTCCTCTGCGCTATACCTCAGCTCCTCCGCACTGTCCCTCAGCTCCTCTGCACTGTCCCTCAGCTCCTCACAGCCCCTCAGCTCCTCCGCACTGTCCCTCAGCTCCTCCGCATTGTCCCTCAGCTCCTCCGCACTGTCCCTCAGCTCCTCCGCACTGTCCCTCAGCTCCTCTGCACAGCCCCCCAGCTCGTCTGCACTGTCCCTCAGCTCCTCCGCACTGTCCCTCAGCTCCTCCGCACTGTCCCTCAGCTCCTCCGCACTGTCCCTCAGCTCCTCCGCACTGTCCCTCAGCTCCTCACAGCCCCTCAGCTCCTCCGCACTGACCCTCAGCTCCTCCGCACTGTACCTCAGCTCCTCCGCTCTGTCCCTCAGCTCCTCCGCACTGTCCCTCAGCTCCTTGTCACTGTACATCAGCTCCTCTGCACAGCCCCTCAGCTCCTCCACACTGTCCCTCAGCTCCTCCGCACTGTCCCTCAGCTCCTCTGCACTGTACCTCAGCTCCTCCGCACTGTCCCTCAGCTCCTCTGCACTGTCCCTCAGCTCCTCACAGCCCCTCAGCTCATCTGCACAGCCCCTCAGCTCCTCTGCACTGTCCCTCACCTCCTGACAGCCCCTCAGCTCCTCTGCACAGCCCCTCAGCTCCTCCGCACTGTCCCTCAGCTCCTCTGCACTGTCCCTCAGCTCCTCTGCACTGTCCCTCAGCTCCTCACAGCCCCCCAGCTCCTCTGCACATCCCCTCGGCTCCTCAGCACAGCCCCTCAACTCCTCTGCATTGTCCCTCATCTCCTCTGCATTGTCCCTCAGCTCCTCTGCACTGTCCCTCATCTCCTCACAGCCCCCCAGCTCCTCTGCACAGCCCCTCAGCTCATCTGCACAGCCCCTCAGCTCCTCTGCACAGCCCCTCAACTCCTCTGCATTGTCCCTCAGCTCCTCTGCATTGTCCCTCAGCTCCTCTGCACTGTCCCTCAGCTCCTCACAGCCCCCCAGCTCCTCTGCACAGCCCCTCAGCTCATCTGTACAGCCCCTCAGCTACTCTGCACAGACCCTCAGCTCCTTGCACAGTCCCTCGTCTCCTCTGCACAGTCCCTCAGTTCCTCTGCACAGTCTGTCAGCTCCTCTGCACTGTCCCTCAGCTACTCTGCACTGTACCTCAGCTCCTCTGCACTGTCCCTCAGCTCTTCTGCACAGCCCCTCAGCTCCTCTGCACAGACCCTCAGCTCCTCCGCACTGTCCCTCAGCTCCTCCGCACTGTCCCTCAGCTCCTCTGCACAGCCCCTCAGCTCCTCCGCACTGTCCCTCAGCTCCTCCGCACTGTCCCTCAGCTCCTCCGCACTGTACCTCAGCTCCTCCGCACTGTCACTCAGCTCCTCCGCACTGTCCCTCAGCTCCTCCGCACTGTCCCTCAGCTCCTCCGCACTGTCCCTCAGCTCCTCTGCAAAGCCCCCCAGCTCCTCTGCACTGTCCCTCAGCTCCTCCGCACTGTCCCTCAGCTCCTCCGCACTGTCCCTCAGCTCCTCCGCACTGTCCCTCAGCTCCTCCGCACTGTCCCTCAGCTCCTCACAGCCCCTCAGCTCCTCCGCACTGACCCTCAGCTCCTCCGCACTGTACCTCAGCTCCTCCGCCCTGTCCCTCAGCTCCTCCGCACTGTCCCTCAGCTCCTTGTCACTGTACATCAGCTCCTCTGCACAGCCCCTCAGCTCCTCCGCACTGTCCCTCAGCTCCTCCGCACTGTCCCTCAGCTCCTCTGCACTGTACCTCAGCTCCTCCGCACTGTCCCTCAGCTCCTCTGCACTGTCCCTCACCTCCATGACAGCCCCTCAGCTCCTCTGCACAGCCCCTCAGCTCCTCTGCACAGCCCCTCAGCTCCTCCGCACTGTCCCTCAGCTCCTCTGCACTGTCCCTCACTCCTCTGCATTGTCCCTCAGCTCCTCCGCACTGTCCCTCAGCTCCTCTGCACAGCCCCTCAGCTCCTCCGCACTGTCCCTCAGCTCCTCCGCATTGTCCCTCAGCTCCTCCGCACTGTCCCTCAGCTCCTCCGCACTGTCCCTCAGCTCCTCTGCACAGCCCCCCAGCTCCTCTGCACTGTCCCTCAGCTCCTCCGCACTGTCCCTCAGCTCCTCCGCACTGTCCCTCAGCTCCTCCGCACTGTCCCTCAGCTCCTCCGCACTGTCCCTCAGCTCCTCACAGCCCCTCAGCTCCTCCGCACTGACCCTCAGCTCCTCCGCACTGTACCTCAGCTCCTCCGCACTGTCCCTCAGCTCCTCCGCACTGTCCCTCAGCTCCTTGTCACTGTACATCAGCTCCTCTGCACAGCCCCTCAGCTCCTCCGCACTGTCCCTCAGCTCCTCCGCACTGTCCCTCAGCTCCTCTGCACTGTACCTCAGCTCCTCCGCACTGTCCCTCAGCTCCTCTGCACTGTCCCTCAGCTCCTCACAGCCCCTCAGCTCCTCTGCACAGCCCCTCAGCTCCTCTGCACTGTCCCTCACCTCCTGACAGCCCCTCAGCTCCTCTGCACAGCCCCTCAGCTCCTCTGCACAGCCCCTCAGCTCCTCCGCACTGTCCCTCAGCTCCTCTGCACTGTCCCTCAGCTCCTCTGCACTGTCCCTCAGCTCCTCACAGCCCCCCAGCTCCTCTGCACATCCCCCCTGCTCCTCAGCACAGCCCCTCAACTCCTCTGCATTGTCCCTCAGCTCCTCTGCATTGTCCCTCAGCTCCTCTGCACTGTCCCTCAGCTCCTCACAGCCCCCCAGCTCCTCTGCACAGCCCCTCAGCTCATCTGCACAGCCCCTCAGCTCCTCTGCACAGTCCCTCAGCTCCTCTGCACAGCCCCTCAGCTACTCACAGCCCCTCAGCTCCTTTGCACTGTCCCTCAGCTCCTCTGCACAGCCCCTCAGCTACTCACAGCCCCTCAGCTCCTCTGCACAGCCCCTCAGCTCCTCTGCACAGCCCCTCAGCTCCTCACAGCCCCTCAGCTCCTCCACACTGTACCTCAGCTCTTCTGCACTGTCCCTCAGCTCCTCCGCACTGTCCCTCAGCTCCTCCGCACTGTCCCTCAGCTCCTCCTCACTGTACATCAGCTCCTCTGCACAGCCCCTCAGCTCCTCTGCACTGTCCCTCAGCTCCTCCACACTGTCCCTCAGCTCCTCTGCGCTATACCTCAGCTCCTCCGCACTGTCCCTCAGCTCCTCTGCACTGTCCCTCAGCTCCTCCGCACTGTCCCTCAGCTCCTCTGCATTGTCCCTCAGCTCCTCACAGCCCCTCAGCTCCTCTGCACAGCCCCTCAGCTCCTCTGCACAGCCCCTCAGCTCCTCCGCACTGTCCCTCAGCTCCTCTGCACTGTCCCTCAGCTCCTCTGCACTGTACCTCAGCTCCTCACAGCCCCTCAGCTCCTATGCACAGCCCCTCAGCTCCTCTGCACAGCCCGTCAGCTCCTCTGCACTGTCCCTCAGCTCCTCTGCATTGTCCCTCAGCTCCTCTGCACTGTACCTCAGTTCCTCTGCACAGCCCCTCAGCTCCTCTGCACTGTCCCTCAGCTCCTCCGCACTGTCCCTCAGCTCCTCTGCACTGTCCCTCAGCTCCTCTGCACTGTCCCTCAGCTCCTCTGCACTGTCCCTCAGCTCCTCCGCACTGTCCCTCAGCTCCTCTGCACTGTCCCTCAGCTTCTATGCACAGCCCCTCAGCTCCTCTGCACAGCCCCTCAGCTCCTCCGCACTGTCCCTCAGCTCCTCTGCACTGTCCCTCAGCTCCTCTGCACTGTCCCTCAGCTCCTCTGCACTGTCCCTCAGCTCCTCCGCACTGTCCCTCAGCTCCTCTGCACTGTACCTCAGCTTCTATGCACAACCCCTCAGCTCCTCTGCACAGCCCCTCAGCTCCTCCGCGCTGTCCCTCAGCTCCTCTGCACTGTCCCTCAGCTCCTCTGCACTGTCCCTCAGCTCCTCTGCACTGTCCCTCAGCTCCTCTGCACTGTCCCTCAGCTCCTCCGCACTGTCCCTCAGCTCCTCTGCACAGCCCCTCAGCTCCTCTGCACTGTCCCTCAGCTCCTCCGCACTGTACCTCAGCTCCTCTGCACAGCCCCTCAGTTCCTCTGCACAGCCCCTCAGCTCCTCTGCGCTGTCCCTCAGCTCCTCTGCACTGTCCCTCACCTCCTCCGCACTATCCCTCAGCTCCTCCGCACTGTACCTCAGCTCCTATGCACAGCCCCTCAGCTCCTCCGCACTGTCCCTCAGCTCCTCCGCACTGCCCCTCAGCTCCTCTGCACAGCCCCTCAGCTCCTCTGCACAGACACTCAGCTCCTCCGCACTGTCCCTCAGCTCCTCTGCACTGTCCCTCAGCTCCTCACAGCCCCTCAGCTCCTCTGCACAGCCCCTCAGCTCCTCCGCACATACCCTCAGCTCCTCTGCACAGAGCCTCAGCTCCTCACAGTCCCTCAGCTCCTCACAGTCCCTCAGCTCCTCACAGTCCCTCAGCTCCTCTGCAAAGTCCCTCCAACTCCTCTGCAAAACTCTCAGCTCCCTTTCACAGTCCCTCAGCTCCTCTACACTGTCCCTCAGCCCCTCTGCGCTGTCCCTCAGCTCCTCTGCACAGTCCCTCATCTCCTCCTCGCAGTCCCTCAGCTCCTCTGCACAGTCCCTCATCTCCTCCTGACAGTCCCTCAGCTCCTCTGCACAGTCCCTCGCCTCCTCTGCACAGTCCCCCAGCCCTTCTGCACTGTCCCTCAGCCCCTCTGCATTGTCCCTCAGTTCCTCGGCACAGTCCCTCATTTCCTCCTCACAGTCCCTCAGCTCCTCTGCTCAGTCTCTCGTCTCCTCTGCACTGTCCCTCAGCCACTCTGCACTGTCCCTCAGCTCCTCTGACAGTCCCTCAGCTCCTCCTCATTGTCCCTCAGCTACTCTGCACTGTCCCTCAGCTCCTCACAGCCCCTCAGCTCCTCCGCACTGACCCTCAGCTCCTCCGCACTGTCCCTCAGTTCCTCCGCGCTGTCCCTCAGCTCCTCCGCACTGACCCTCAGCTCCTCTGCACTGTCCCTCAGCCACTCTGCACTGTCCCTCAGCTCCTCTGACAGTCCCTCAGCTCCTCCTCATTGTCCCTCAGCTACTCTGCACTGTCCCTCAGCTCCTCACAGCCCCTCAGCTCCTCCGCACTGACCCTCAGCTCCTCCGCACTGTCCCTCAGTTCCTCCGCGCTGTCCCTCAGCTCCTCCGCACTGTCCCTCAGTTCCTCCGCGCTGTCCCTCAGCTCCTCCGCACTGTCCCTCAGCTCCTCTGCACTGTCCCTCAGCTCCTCACTGTCCCTCAGCTCCTCACTGTCCCTCAGCTCCTCACTGTCCCTCAGCTCCTCACAGCCCCTCAGCTCCGCACTGTCCCTCAGCTCCTCTGCACAGTCCCTCAGCTCCTCACTGTCCCTCAGCTCCTCTGCACTGTCCCTCAGCTCAGTGATTTTGACAGCCTCCTCTCTTGTCTGAGTGAATGTTTCCACCCCAGTGGAAGACAGTTCCACAATGGCTGCATTTCCCCCCAGAGCCTAAGGCTGCTCCTTGGTGCTGCTGCGTAGAATGATCAAAACCCTGACAACCTCTGAACCCATGTGCCAGATTTCTAATTGGCAAGGTCCCATTAAATTCTCTCACAACACTGCCAATGGGTTAGAACCTCTTTAATTAGCAGACTTTGCTTTCCGCCACTTCCATGTGGCATCAGCACCTCACTGCCTCCCCACAATTGGCATAATGTGGCACAGGGTTCCCTCTATCGGGTTTCCAAAATAGCACCTCCCATGTGATTCTACCAGGTGCACCACCCCGCTCCCGTTCCAACAGCCTCCATTAATTTCCGCCCAATAACCCTGCGGTCTCAACAGCGGAAATGGAACAATTTCAGAAAAACAGCCCAGATCTTCCGCTCTCCGAAATGAAGCAAGAGTTGGAGACTTCGGACAGTTCCAACTTACTTACCTGGATAGTTATCCAGTAAATGTTCCTACTCGATGTATTGACACTTCAGTCACTCACAATGACCCCACAACACTGCCACAGTAGCATAGTGGTTAGCACTGTTGCTTCACACCGTTCAATTCCCGGCTTGTGCGGAGTCTTCAAGGGTTTCCTCCTGATGCTCCGGTTTCCTCACACAAGTCCCGAAAGATGTGCTCTGAGGTGAATTAGACATTCTGAATTCTCCCTCAGTGTCCCCAAACAGGCGCCGGAATGTGGCGACCAGGGGATTTTCACAGTAACGTCATTGCAGTATAATGTAAGCCTACTTGTGACAATAATAAAGATTATATCGGATTATATATTGTAACACCTGACTCTGCCCCAACCCGACCTCCAGCACCCAGCTTTCCTCTTCAACTCTTCAACTGCCTCCGCCCCAAACTGACTAGCCCCACCACCTGACTATCCATCAAAGCCTCCAACTTCCTTCCTGATCATTCAATTCCTCTCACCCAACCTGGTGAGCATTCGAACACCTGATTCCTCAGCAACACCCAATTCCACCCTGGCCAAACCCAACTAGCCCCAACTTGACAATCTCTCCCAATCCAACTCGCCCCCGACTCAATTACTACCTCACCCACTTGCCACCCTATCACCTCACCCCCCCCTGCCAACTTCCCAACTGGCACCCTACCCACTTGCCACCCTACTCACCTGCCAACCTACCCATCTAATTTTTAAAAATTCATTTACGGGATGTGGGCGTCGCTGGTTAGGTCAGCATTCATTCCACATCCCTAGTTGCCCTTCAGAAGGTGGTTGTGAGCTGCCTTCTTGAACCGCTGCAGTCCTTTAGGTGTAGATACAGCCACTGTGCTGTAGGGAGGGAGTTCCAGAATGTTGTCCCAGCGACAGTGAAGGAACGGTGATATATCTCCAAATCAAGGTGGTGAGGAACTTGGAGGGGAACCTCCAGGTAGTGGGGTTCCCAGGCTTCTGCTGCTCTTGTCCTTCCAGATGGTAGTGGTCATGTGTTTGGAAGGTGTTGTCTAAAGAACCTTGATGAGTCACTGCAGTGCATCTTGTAGATGGTGCACATGGCTGCCACTGTTCGTCAGTGGTGGAGGGTTTGAATGTTTGTGGAAGGGGGAGCAATCAAGCGGCTGTTTTGTCCTGGTTGGTGTTGAGCTTCTTGAGTGTTGTTGGAGCTGCACTCATCCAGGCAAGTGGAGAGTATCTCATTACACTCCTGACTTGTGCCTTGTAGATTGTGGACAAACTTTGTGGAGTCAGTAGATGAGTTACTCGCCGTAGGATTCTTAGCCTTTGACCTGCCCTGGTAGCCACAGTATTAATGTGGCTAGTCCAGTTCAGTTTCTGATCAATGGTAACCCCCCAGGATGTAGAGTGTGGGAGATTCAGCGATGATAAGGCCATTGAATATCAAGGGGCGGTGATTAGATCCTCTCTTTTGGGAGATGGTCATTGTCTGCCACTTGTGTAGCGTGAATGTAACTTGCCTCTTGTCAGCCCAAGCCTGGATATTGTCCAGGTCTTGCTGCATTTGAACACGGACTGCTTCATTATCTGAGGAGTCACGAATGGTGCTGGATATTGTGCAGTCATCCGCAAACATCTCCACTTCTGACCTTATGATGGAAGACAGGACATTGATGAAGCAGCTGAAGATGGTTGGGCCTAGGACACTATCCTGAGGAACTCCTGCAGGATGTCTTGGAGCTGAGATGATTGACCTCCAACCACCACAACCATCTTCCTTTGTGCCAGATATGACTCCAACCAGCGGAGAGTTTTCTTCTTGATTCCCATTGACTCCAGTTTAGCTAGGGCTCCTTGATGCCATACTCAGCCAAATGCTGATTGATGTCAAGAACAGTCTCTCTCATCTCATCTCTGGCATTCAGCTCTTTTGTCCATGTTTGAACCAAGGCTGTAATGAGGTCAGGAACTGAGTCACTTTGGCAGAACACAAACTGAGCGCCATGAGCAGGTTATTGCCGATGGGCCAAGTGGCCTAGTTCTGCTCCGATGTCTGATGGTCTTATGGAGTAAGTGCCGCTTGATAGCACTGTTGATGACTCCTTCTGTCACTTTGCTGATGATGGAAAGTAGATGGGTGGGCCTAGGACACTATCCTGAGGAACTCCTGGGTAATTTTCCACATTGCCGGATAGATTCCAGTGCTGTAGCTGTACTGGAACAGCTTGGCTAAGGGTGTGGCAAGTTCTGGAGCACAAATCTTCAGTACTATTGCCGGAATATTGTCAGGGCCCAGAGCTTTGGCAGTATCCAGTGCCTTCAGCTGTTTCTTGATATCACGTGGAGTGAATCGTATTGGCTGAAGACTGACATCTGTGATGCTGGGGACCCCTGGCGGAGACTGAGATGGATCATCCACTCGGCACTTCTGGCTGAAGATTGTTGCGAATGCCTCAGCCTTGTCTTTTGCATATATGTGTTGGACTCCACCATCATTGAGGATGGGATATTGGTGGAATCTCCTCCTCCAGTGAGTTGTTTAATTGTCCACCACCATTCACGGCTGGATGTGGCAGGACTACAGAGCTCAGATCTGATGCGTTTGTTCTGGAATCGCTTAGCTCTGTCTATTACTTGCTGCTTGTGCTGTTTGGCACACAAGTAGTCCTGTGTTGTAGCTTCACCAGGTATGTTGCTCCTGACATGCTCTCCTGCACTCTTCATTGAACCAGGGTTGATCCCCTGGCTTGGTGGTAATGGTCGAGTGGGGGCTATGCCAGGACATGAGGTTGCAGATTGTGGTTGAATACAATTTTGCAGCTGCTGATGGCCCATAGCGCCTCATGGATGTCCAGTCTTGAGTTGCTAGATCTGTGCAAAGTCTATCCCATTTAGCACGGTGGTAGTGCCACACAACATGATGGCGGGTATCCTCAATGTGAAGTCGGGACTTTGTTTCCACAAGAACTGTGCAGTGGTCACTTCTACCGATACTGTCATGAACAGATGCAAATTGGTGAGGATGAGGTCAAGTATGTTTTTCCCTCTTGTTGGTTCTCTCGCCACCTCCTGCAGTCCCAGTCTAGCAGCTCTGTCCTTTAGGACCCGGTCTGTGGTGGTACTACCAAGCCACACTTGGTGATGGACATTTAAGTCCCCCACCTAGAGCATTCTCTGCATACCCTTGCCACGCTCAGTGCTTACCCTAAGTGGTGTTCAACATGGAGGAGTGCTGATTCATCAGCTGATGGTGGCAGGTCTGTGGTAATCAGCAGGAGATTTCCTTGCCCATGTTTAACCCGAAGCCCTGAGACTTCATGGGGTCCAGAGTCGATGTTGAGGACTCTCAGGGAAACTCGTTCCCGACTGTATACCACTGTGCCGCCACTTTGCCCAATCTTCACCCTACCCACCTGCCACCTTATACATCTACTCCCTACCCATCTACTTCCCTATTCCCACCCACCTGCCATCCTACCCATCTACAACCATACCCAATTGCCACCATTCACACTTACCTGCTTACCTCACCCACTCTACACACCTAAACATTCATCCATTCTCTCGCCCATTTACTCAGTCGCTAACATACTGAAAAACCGGTTGAATATCCTGAAGCTCTTCAGTGATTTAGTTAACCTGAACTAGAACACAGCAGTTAGTGCCACAAAAGGAGGATGTGGCTTGTCTTGCCATCCACCCCTGATAATCCAGTGCTAGGAGAACACATTTGAATGGGAGACCGCTCTGTATATCTGAAGAAGTGGGAATTGGAAGGCCCAGCCAGGATTGCAGAACAGAATCACGGCACAGAAAAGTAGAAGCAGAATGGTATTTGACAGTGATTTCCCCTCTGCGGAAGATTCTGGCCTTAGTTTCTGTAGTCCATGAAACAAAGTAAAAACAAATATCAGCAGGGTGCAAGCTAGACGCAATTTATGAAGTCTTGAATAACATATTGATACTAGATTGAATCAGTGTGCTATTACCGACCAGTTCAGAAGCAGCACCCTACATTGGAACTTCTGATGCTTTCCAGATGCTTGTCACAAAGATCAAGGGGGGGCTTATACTCGCAAATCCTTGATATTTTGCATTATGAAGTCCTTTTTTTTCACTCCACATAATGGAATTGCCCATGCTGGGTCCTCCAATCCTTGGTACCTTTTGTGTCTCTGTCTGAGCAATGTGATTGAAGGGAGCTATCCCAGAAAGTAAAACACTGGAAAAATGAACAAACAAGAATACTGGTCCAAATTGGGCTTGTATACCTTAACATTCAACACCAGTAAAAACCTACAGGTCCAAATTGTTTTTTCCTATTGGGGCGATCAAAGGGAACATCACCCAGGCTATTCCCACACTTAACTAATAACTGAGCAGCATTCTGGGCAGAGAACTTCAATTACTTTGTGTACCTTCCTTCAGTCCTCATATGGTAAATGGTACAAGGGACTTTAAACAGGTGATTAGAGCAATTCTAAAATAATTTCTAGCAACAGGGGCTGGTTTAGCACAGGAATAAATAGCTGGCATTTAAAGTAGACCAAGGCAGGCCAGCAGCACGGTTCAATTCCCGTACCAGCCTCCCCGAACAGGTGCCGGAATGTGGTGACTAGGGGCTTTTCACAGTAACTTCATTTGAAGCCTACTTGTGACAATAAGCGATTTTCATTTCATTTTTTCATTTCAGAAAATAGATACATTTTCCATTATGTGCAAAGTACTTTCATGCCCTGTGAGCAGCGCTGGCTTGGCAAACATATATTGTCCATCACTAGTTGCCGTTGAACTGAATGGCTTGCTAGGTCATTTCAAAGGTTATTATGGACAGCACGGTAGCACAGTGGTTAGCACTGCTGCTTCACAGCGCCAGGGTCCCAAGTTCGATTCCCGGCTTGGGTGACTGTGCGGAGTCTGCCCGTTCTCCCCGTGCCTGCGTGGACTTCTTCTGGATGCTCCGGTTTCCGCAAACAAATCCCGAAAGATGTGCAGTGAGGTGAATTGGACGTTCTGAATTCTCCCTCAGTGTACCCGAATAGGTGCAGTAGTGTGGCAACCAGGGGATTTTCACAGTAACTTCATTGCAGTGTTAATGTAAGCCTACTTGTGACAATAAGAAAGATTATTATTATTATGAAGAGTCAACCACATTGCTATGGACCTGGAGACACATGTCGGGCAGACTAGATATGGACGTTTCCTTCCCTAAAGCACATTAGTGAAACAGATGGGCTGTTACAACACTCAACAATGGTTGATTTGACTTTAAGTTTTAATTTAAATTGTTTTATTAAATGCACATTTCACCATCCGCTGTGGTGAGATTTAAAACTGGGTCTGCTGACCATTCCCCTGGATCTCTGGATTACTAGACCATTGATATTACCACCACCACCCAGAATTGTACTAAACTATCAGTTACTAAACTATAAATGTCGCTCCTGTAAAAGGATACTTTATCCACAGACAAATATATACCTTTAGAAGGGAATATATGTATGTGGAAATTATTTTAGCACATTAGAGATAAATACTTAATGCATTGTTAGGTCATTCTCAAATCATTTATTTTAACATAACTGTTAATCTATTGTAAATGTTAACAGGCAGAGCAATATCTTCAGAACAAATTGTATGTTTGCTTAATCTTCAAATCACCTTTTTGTTAAGTTATCAAGAATACTCATCAATAATGCAAACTCTGAATAACAGAAAAGATAAATTACATATATGATAAGTTGGGGAAGTAGTTTGTCTTGGAAGAGGGAAAGATTTAGCTTTCAAAATGTATGCTATTTTAGGATAGTTGGTTGTACAAAACTAGCATAGTTTTAGATTGTTGCTGACATCACAATTTGTGCCAAGTCTGCTTGTGCAGTAACCCTGAATCTAACAATGGGAAGAATTCAGTTTAATTTCTGACAAGCAAGTAATTACACTGCACAAGACAAGTAAAAATTGAGAGAACATGAATTTTAGAAATTACGGGGAATAATTTCCTAAATTTAAGGTATGTAGCAAAATCAGGGGTCGTCATTCTCCGACCCCCCGCCGGGTCGGAGAATGGCCGTTGGCCGCCGTGAATCCCGCCCCCGCCCCCGCCGAAGTCTCCGGTACCGGAGATTGGGCGGGGGCGGGAATTGGGCCGCGCCGTTTGGCGGGACCCCCCGTTCAATTCTCCGGCCCGGATGGGCCGAAGTCCCGCCCAGAAATTGCCTGTCCTGCCGGCGTAAATCAAAGCTGGTATTTACCGGCGGGATCAGGCGGCGTGGGCGGGCTCCGGGGTCCTGGGGGAGGGCGCGGGGCGATCTGACCCGAGGGGTGCCCCCACGGTGGCCTGGCCCGAGATCGGAGCCCACCGATCCGCGGGCGGGCCTGTGCCGTGGGGGCACTCTTTCCCTTCCGCCTCCGCTACGGCCTCCACCATGGCGGAGGCGGAAGAGACTCTCCCCACTGCGCATGCGCGGGAAACTTTCAGCGGCCGCTGACGCTCCCACGCATGCGCCGGGACACTTTCAGCGGCCGCTGATGCTCCCGCGCATGCGCCGAGAAACTGTCAGCGGCCGCTGATGCTCCCGCGCATGCGCCGCATTTCCGCACCAGCTGGCGGGGAAACAAACGCCATTTCCACCAGCTGGTGGGGCGGAAATCCCTCAGGCGTCAGCTTAGCCCCTCATTGTTGGGGCTAGGCCACCAAAGATGCGGAGCATTCCGCACCTTTGGGCCGGCGCGATGCCCGTCTGATTGGCGCCATCTTTGTCGCCAGTCGGCGGACATTGCGCTGTTGGGGGAGAATTTCGCCCCCCAAAACTGGGGCGAAATTCTCCGTTATCGGCGGAAAGTCCTCCGATCGTTGCAAAAAACGGCGCAAATCTGACTTGCGTCACGCCGGAAAAATCGTCGCGAAGTCTCCGGCCCGAAATGGGCTAGCAGCGACGTGACGGGATCCGCGCTTGCTCACGTGGTTCACGCCGTGCAGCGTCATACGCGCCGCACGGCGTGACGGCTCATAACGATGCGCTGCTCCCCCCCACCCGACCGGAACACCCGACCGGAACACCCGACTGGATGGCTGGCCGCCGCTCAGCCCCGAGGTTCCAGTCACGGGATGTGGAGGCGCTCCTGGACGCAGTGGAGCAGAGGAGGGAGGCCCTGTATCCCGGGCACGGCCGCAGAGTTGCCCCACGCCACAGCCGGCGTCTGTGGAGAGAGGTGGCAGAGGCCGTCACCGCTGCGGCCCTGACACCACGGACAGGCACCCAGTGCCACAAGAAGGTGAACGACCTCGTCAGAGCAGGCAGGGTGAGCCTCCCCCCCCAGCCCGATATCCATATCCCGCATCCCCCATATCCCCCCTCCCCCATATCCCCCCTCCCCTATATCCCCCATATCCCCCTCCCCATATCCCCCATATCCCCCCTCCCCCATATCCCTCCTCCCCCATATTCCCCCTCCCCCATATCCCCCTCCCCCATATCCCCCCTCCCCCATATCCCCCCTCCCCCATATCCCCAAGTGAATCCAGCCCGAACCTTAACCTCTGCAATACACGCGCAACCGATGGCGTGCATTCATATACCTGCCTAACACTGTTGCCTTTTACCCCTGCCACCCCGCACCCCCCCCCCCCGCCACAGGAGAAACGCGCACACAACACCAGGGAGCATGTGAGGACTGGAGGAGGCCCCGCGGACCTGAGGACCGGGAGGTTGCTGATGCAGAGGTCGGGGGCGTACTAGCAAGTGAGCCACCGACAGCCCGTCCCCATATCCCCCCTCCCCTATATCCCCCTCCCCCATATCACCTGATCACTGCCTGATGTCTAACCATGCATGCTTCATTGTGTATCGCAGGACCAAACGTCCAGGCACCCATCCCCGCAGATGCAGACCGCCCGCAGGATGCCCCTCGGAGGCCACGGGAGACGGAGAGACCCGGACCCTCCGGCATGCGACGCCCGCAGGATGCCCCTCGCACACCACGGGAGACGGAGAGACCCGAACCCTCCAGCATGCGACGCCCGCAGGATGCCCCTCGCACACCACGGGAGACGGAGAGACCCGGACCCTCCGGCATGTGACGCCTGCAGGATGCCCCTCGCACACCACGGGAGACGGAGAGACCCGGACCCTCCGGCATACGACGCCCGCAGGATGTTCCTTGGAGACTGCGGGAGACGGAGATACCTGGAGCAACAGGGAGACGACGCCCCCGTCACGTGCGGGTGCGACGACGCAGGCGTGTGCCACCCAGCGACGAGAGGGGCAGCCACAGGCCCCCGTCACAGCTGAGCCAGGACACCACTACCCAGGACACCACTACCCAGGACACCACTACCCGGGACACCACTACCCAGGACACCCCTACCCGGGACAGCACTACCCACGAAGACGAAATACCGGACAGTGACTCAGAGTGGATGGGTGGAGACGAACCCCCACCCCAAAGTGCCATGGACTCAGAGTGGGACGAAGAGCTCGACACAACGCCACTGCTGTCACCAACACCCTCCACCATCGCAGAAACACTCACCTCGGTTGGGCACTTTAGTGATGAGGCGTCTGGTACACTCACTGGTGCGCACAACACAGCCGTCCCAGTACAGCAGGTGGAGGTAGGAGCAGCAGAGGGGCCGGGCAGTCGGAGGGCAGCCCAGCCCAAGCGAACATCTGCCGCCCAGATGGATCCCGGGTTCCTGGAGTTACCACATCCACACATAGATCCGATGCAACCACCGACCCGGAGACGAGCGAAGAGGGTGACGGGCGGCTTGCGGCGGCTGCAGTCGCAGGTGGAGGAGTCCACCCGCGTCCAGGAGCTGGGAGTGGTGCCGGTCATGCGTGCCACCCAGGCCGACACCGCACGGGTGGCGTCCGCGGTGGAGGCAATGGGTGCGACGGTGTCAGACATGGGGAACGGTTTGCGAGGCCTGGGGCTTTCCGTGCAGGCGGCGTCTGTGGCCCAGGACATGGCTGCCTTCTCACAGGAGGCCATGAGCCAGTGCCAGCGCCAGATGGCAGAGGCGCTCAACGCCATGGCCCAGTCTCAGCAGGCCATAGCCCAGTCTCAGCAGGCCATAGCCCAGTCTCTGCAGGCCATGGCCCAGTCTCTGCAGGCCATGGCCCAGTCTCTGCAGGCCATGGCCCAGTCTCAGTAGGCCATCGCTGAGGGCATCAGCGCCAGTGGCCATGTACGAGCCGGCGTCGCACAGTCACAGACAGGGTTTGATAACCCCCTGGGCTCCATGGCTGCAAACCTGCAGACCCCTGTCGATACCAGCACGGGCCTCCAGGACTGGCAGCGCCAGATGTCGGGGGGGGGGGGCGTCGGATGGCCAGTCCGTTCGCATCCCCCATCCATGTAGAGGCCTGGGGGCCATCGGGCACCCCGAGGGAGGAAGAGGTGGTGTGGTCCGTCCCGGCTCTCCCTGTAGGGGAGGTCCCGGAACACCGCGACACCTCGGACTCCCCCCCTTCTGTCCCAGGTGCATCGGGTGGGCAACGGGCAGGACAGGCTGGCAGCTCGCCATCCCAGTCGCCCGGGCCGCAGCCTGGCCCATCTAGGCCAGGACGCCCCAGGAAACAGCCGCCAAAGGGATCCTGTGTCAGAGGGCAGGAATCACAGGAGTCCACCTCCAGTTCTGCTGTACCGTCTGGGGAACCACGTAGACATAGTCAAAGGGCCCGTAAGGCCAAACAATTAGACACTGAGTAAGTTGGCACGGGTACAGGGCACAGATGAGTTTTAGGGGCTAGGGCACGTGCATGAACTCCTTTGGTTATTAAAGTCAATGTTACACCTACAGAAGCTGCCTTTGTGCTCTGTCCAAAGCGTGCGGGGGTGTCATGTACGTTGAGCGCAAGTGTGTGTGTGAGGGGTGGTCTTACCTCAGCCCCAGGTGAGTCTGCCCCCTTCCCCCTGGGCCGCCATCAACATCCCCCCGGGCAGGGGACGGGACCGTGCGCTGCAGTGTCACAGCCGCATGCAGGGATGGTCCGGGTGGATGGTGGTACTGTGGCCATGGGTCAGACATAGTCCAACGATGTGGAGCCAAGAGCTCATCGCAGGGCGGGTTGTCATCATCCTCCATGGCCTGCAATAGACACGCGTCCACCCGCAACTGTGTGAGCCCGGCCATTGTGCCGCAGGTGGATCGGCAATGGGGGGGGGGGGGGGTGGTGTGCATGCGGGTGGGGTGGGTGGGGTTGGGGAGGTGGGTGAGGGTGCTGGATGGGTGGATGGGTGGGGGGTGGGGGTGGTCGGCTGTTGCCATGGTGTGCGGTCTGTGGCCATACTACCCGATTCCCACGCCCATCTAGTCAGTGAAGCGGGCGGCTATCAGTCTGTCCCGTGCCCGCTGGGCCAGCTGGTAACGGTGGACAGCCACCCGCCTGTGTCTAGCCCGTCTGCCCTGACCATTGCCCCCATCCCCCTCATCTGGGGAGGACTGCGCCTCTTCCTGCTGCTCCTCCACTCCGCCCTCCTCTGCCTGCGGCACATCGCCCCTCTGTTGGGCTATGTTGTGCAGGACGCAGCACACCACAATGATGCAGCCGACCCTATCTGACCGATACTGGAGGGCGCCCCCAGAGAGGTCCAGGCACCTGAAATGCATCTTCAGCACGCCAAAGCACCTCTCTATCACTCCCCTTGTCGCTACATGGGCATCACAGTAGCGGTTCTCCGCCTCATTGCGTGGCCTCCGTATAGGCGTCATCAGCCACGATCGCAATGGGTAGCCCCTGTCGCCCAGCAACCAGCCCCTCAGCCGGGGATGGCGTCCCTCGTACATGCCGGGGATGGATGACCGCGACAACACGAATGAGTCGTGTACACTGTCTGGGTAACGGGCGCAGACATGCAGCATCATCATGCGGTGGTCGCAGACCACCTGTATGTTCATCGAACAGGTCCCCTTCCTATTGGTGAACACGGCCCTGTTATCTGCAGGTGCCCGCACGGCGACGTGCATCCCATCAATCGCGCCCTGGACCATGGGGAACCCGGCCACGGCAGAGAAGCCAACGGCCCGGGCATCTTGGCTGGCCCGGTCCACAGGGAAGCGGATGTAGCGGTGCGCCATGGCATATAGGGCATCTGTCACTGCCCGGATGCACCGATGCACCGATGTCTGCGATATGCCGGACAGGTCCCCACTCGGTGTCTGGAATGACCCCGTTGCATAAAAGTTCAGGGCCACCGTAACCTTGACGGACATGGGGAGAGGGTGTCCCCCGCCAGTGCCACGCGGTGACAGGTGTGCCAGCAGGTGGCAGATGTGTGCCACGGTTTCCCGGCTCATCCGGAGTCTCCTCCTGCATTCCCAGTCCGTGAGGTCCTGGTATGACTGCCGGTGCCGGTACACACGGGGCGCCCTCGGGTACCTCCGTTGCCGTGGGGCCGCGACGTCCTCCTCCCCCTCCTCGTCCTGTCGGTCAGGTGTCCCTCCAGCCTGGGCGGCTGCTGCCTGCCCCTCTGCAGCAGCCTGCGCCGCCTCTCTGGCACGATCCTCCTCCTCCTCATCCAGGGCAACATAGACATTAGCGGCTGCCGCCACGGCGGCCAACATCGCTGGATGATCGGAAAACATGACGGCCTGGTGGGGGGGATGGGAACGACGACATGCAATCATTGCCCATACCCCCTCCTTCCCCCCAGCCAGGTGGCATGGACCGCATGGGTCCAACTGTTGGAGGCTGGCACCTGGCCAGGTGGACCAACTCACTTGCCCTCGCATCCCCCTCCCCGGCACGGACCCCCCCATCCCCCTCCCCGGCACGGACCCCCCCATCTCCCTCCCCGGCACCGACCTCCCATCCTCCTCCCCGGCACGGACCCCTCCCCCCCATCCCCCTCCCCGGCACGGACCCCTCATCCCCCTCCCCGGCACGGACCCCCCATCCTCCTCCCCGGCACGGACCCCCCCATCCCCTCCCCGGCACGGAGCCCCCATCCTCCTCCCCGGCACGGACCCCCCATCCTCCTCCCCGGCACGGACCGCCCCGTCCCCCTCCCCGGCACGGACCCCCCCATCCCCCTCCCCGGCACCGACCTCCCATCCTCCTCCCCGGCACGGACCCCCCCCCCATCCCCCTCCCCGGCACGGACCTCCCTATCGCCCTCCCCGGCACGGACCTCCCATCCTCCTCCCCGGCACGGACCCCACCCCCCCCCCATCCCCCTCCCCGGCACGGACCCCCCATTCCCGTCCCTGGCACGGAACCCCCATCCTCCTCCCCGGCACGGACCGCCCCATCCCCCTCCCCGGCACGGACCCCCCATCCCCCTCCCCGGCACGGACCCCCCATCCTCCTCCCCGGCACAGACCCCCCATCCTCCTCCCCGGCACAGACCTCCCATCCTCCTCCCCGGCATGGACCCCCCATCCTCCTCCCCGGCACGGACCCCCCATCCTCCTCCTTGGCACGGATCCCCATCCTCCTCCCCGGCACGGACCCCCCCATCCCCCTCCCCGGCACGGACCTCCCCCCCATCCTCCTCCCCGGCACGGACCCCCCATCCTCCTCCCCGGCACGGACCCCCCCCCACCCTCCTCCCCGGCACGGAACCCCCCTCCCCCTCCCCAGCACGGACCCCCCCCCCAACCCCCTCCCCGGCACGGAGCCCCCATTCCCCTCCCCGGCACGGACCCCCCATCCTCCTCCCCGGCACGGACCGCCCCATCCCCCTCCCCGGCACGGACCCCCCATCCTCCTCCCCGGCACGGACCCCCCCATCCCCCTCCCTGTCACGGATCTCCCATCCTCCTACCCGGCACGGACCCCCCATCCTCCTCCCCGGCATGGACCCCCCCCCCATCCTCCTCCCCGGCACGGACCCCCCATCCTTCTCCCCGGCACGGACCCCCCCATCCCCCTCCCCTCACGGAACCCCCCCCATCCCCCTCCCCGGCACGGACCCCCCATCCCCCGGCACGGACCTCCCATCCTCCTCCCCGGCACGGACCCCCCATCCTCCTCCCCGGCACGGACCCACCCCCAATCCTCTTCCCCGGCACGGACCCCCCATCCTCCTCCCCGGCACGGACCCCCCATCCCCCTCCCCGGCACGGACCCCCCCCAATCCTCCTCCCCGCACGGACCCCCCATCCTCCTCCCCGGCACGGACCCCCCATCTTCCTCCCCGGCACGGACCCCCCCCCCATCCCCCTCCACGGCACGGACCCCCCATCCCCCTCCCTGGCACGACCTCCCATCCTCCTCCCCGGCACGGACCCCCCACCCCCTCCCCGGCACGGACCCCCCCCACCCCCCTCCCCGGCACGGACCCCCCATCCCCCTCCCCGGCACGGACCCCCCATCCTCCTCCCCGGCACGGACCCCCCATCCCCCTCCCCTGCACGGACCCCCCATCCCCCTCCCCGGCACGGACCCCCCATCCTCCTACCCGGCACGGACCCCCCATCCCCCTCCCCGGCACGGACCTCCCATCCTCCTCCCCGGCACAGACCCCCCTCCCGGCACTCCCCCGGAGCCCAGCCCACTCTAACCACCCCCCACCCCCCCCCCCGCCGCGCACACACACACACACAACCCTAGACACACCTCTCCCCACACATTCAGACTGCGGCCACGCCATCGCCTGCCCAGCGGCCAAACCCCCAGGCCGTCACTCACCTCCACGCTGGTCGGCGTGATCCTGGAGCACAGGGTCACGCCGATGAAAAGGAGGTTTAATTTACGTCGACGTGACCGGTCATCACGTCGACGGGACTTCGGCCCATCCGGAAGGGAGAATATCGGCAGGCCCAAAATCGGCTGCCTTGCGCACACCCGTGCCATTCTTCGACGTCTGCGGCGCCATTAACGCCCCGCCGACTTTTCTCCCTTCGGAGACTTCGGCAACCGGCGGGGGCGGGATTCACGGCGGCCAACGGCCATTCTCCGACCCGCTGGGGGGTCAGAGAATGACGCCCCTGGTCTTTGTATTCATTAATATTAAAAAATTAGAAAAAGCAGTGAATGAAGAAAATACTATAATAAGCAAAATATCGTGGATGCTGGAATCAAAGCAAATAGAAAATTCTGGAAAACCTCAGTCAGTCTGGCAGCGTCTGTGGGAGAGTTTGAGTCTTTCGAGCTCTTCATCCGAACAAAATACAGAATAGCGATTTGGTGTCAAATCGGCACCCGCCGCAATTTTAACGTCAGAACCTATTCCCTGTCCACTATGTGTTTAACAATAATCATCCTCACTGACTACAATTTTACAATGAATAGCAGACACGAAGTAATCAAAGGGCCCCTCAGTTATGACCACAGCTGTGAAGGGACCAATAACATTTCAGTTTGTTGCTCGGGGAAGTCATCATATTCATGTCAGCTATGATATCATACTCCTACCACATGTCGCATCACATTAACCCACAATAAATCCATCCTGGCTATATTGCTACTTTCAAACCTACTGTTAAGTGAGTTATTTATATTTTGTTGTTCCTAACAATGATCAGATGCGATCATGTGTCAGGGACCCATTGGAAACAATATCAATGGACTAGTAAAACCAACATTCTAACAACATTGCAACTGCATTGTTCATATTTTATTAGATTGAATTTCTCTATTGGGTAAATAAGATATTCAATACATCCCCAATGTGTATTCTTTATATGACAGGAAACAATCTCAGAAAAATAGTATTGTATAGTTTCTGCAAAACCAATAATAATGAGAGCAAAGCTCAATTGAAACAAAAGGAATTGAATCTGAATGTCACTGTGGCATTGCTCTGAAGTATTTTGCTGCTTTTTTCAAAAAGATGTTTCAGAACAAATGTCACTTTGTTAGATAAGAGTATCAGGGAAATGGTGCCAAGTTGGGAAAATGGAGTTTAGGTGCCAATCCGTCATGGTCCAACTGAATAATGGAGCATGCTTGCTGGCTGACTAACCATCTCCTGATTCTTACTCATGTTCCTATATTCACGTTTGGATAAACAAAATTGTGTGTCCTAGTGTGACGCAATGGCCGGAATTCTCTGGTCGTTGCAATTCAATTTTCCTGCCGGTAGTGCACCCCCGCCCAAGGGTTTCCCGGCCGTTTGGGGTGGTTACAGTGGGAAATCCCATTGACAAGCGGCGGGAAGATAGAATGGCGCTCGGCCGAGAAACACGCAGCTGGGGGATCGGAGAATCCAGCCCAACATTGGAACTTACTGTACACCATATCATGTGTGTGTCATGGTTAAGCCCACTTTTTACTTAAGTGCTCCATCCATGGAATGCCTGTTTGCCATCCTTTATTCATTGTCATTAAACTCTGTTACATGGTACAAATTGTGTTCAGCTATGTTTATCATTTCTGTTGCAGAGTTCTTGGGCGGGATTCTCCGACCCCCCCGCCGGGTCTGCTGGAATACCTGTCCCGCCGGTGAGGATCAAACCACCTCTCTTCCCGGCGGGACTAGGCGGCGTTGGCGGGCTCCGGGGTTCTGGGGGGGGCCGCGGGGCGATCTGGCCCCGGGGGGTGCCTCCACGGTGGCCTGGCCCGCGATCGGGGCCCACCGATCCGCGGGCGGGCCTGTGCCGTGGGGGCACTCTTTTCCCTCCGCCTCGGCCACAGTCTTCACCATGGCCGATGTGGAAGAGACCCCCCCCTGCGCATGTGCGGGGATGCGTCAGCTGCTGCTGACGCTCCCGCGCATGCGGGGACTTCCGCCGCCCGGCGAAATCCTTTTGGCCCGGCTGGCATGGCGCCAAAGGCCTTTCCCGCCAGCCGGCATCGCGCCAACCACTCCGGCACGGGGCTAGCCCCTCAAGGTGAGGGCTTGGCCCCTAAAGGGGCAGCCCGACGCCGGAGTGATTCATGCCACTCCATCCCTCCGGGGCCCCCGCCCTGCCGGGTAGGGGAGAATCCCGCCCCATATATGTACTTCAACCAAGACATGTATTTTAACCTATTGTACTGGTTTGCTGGACAAATCTGAAGGTTTCCATGCGAGACTTGAAGGTTGCAACTCAGCCAACAAAAAGCTTAGCATCATTGTCGCACATTGTGCTATAGATAAACTGTTTCCCATTAAAGTTTCCTGATTGAATATGAATGGGTACCTTTGTTGAATTTATCATAGCTAAAGTTTAGAGTGTCAGGGATACAAGTTGATATCACTCTCAGTTTTGAAAAGAAAACAAACACTGAAGTAATCCATTGATTCTGCTTCACTTTGCTACTGTGAATGTAGAGATTTTGTTACAAAACTCGCCAAATCCAGGAGGCATTAAACCTGAGTCTCTCTTTCATTTTTTGTATTATTATAAACAGCAGCACTTCTGAAAGGCTAAAAGCAGCAGAAGGCTTCTCCCTATACATAAAGGATATTGGTTTCGCCATCACTTACCTCTGCTGAATCTCCCCAGTGATTGAGGAGTCTGCTGGAACAAAACATCTTCAAAAAGCATAGCTATGTGTAAGCTGCAGTTGGGCACACAAACAGAATTTTGTACCCCATTTCTTGCTTCAACAGCTTTCCAATATATAACATCAGGAGGGTCAAAATCTGAATGAAGGGGCAGATTTTTTTGAAGCGTGCATGTACTATCGCAAGGTTATTAGATACTTCAACAGATAATTTGTAAACTTGAACATTGACCCTTGCAAAATTTAAGCAAAATGCCAACAGGAATACTGCTAGTGTGTGGTTGAATAGTTTGTCCAATGAACATGTTGATAAATCATGCTAGACAATAATTGTAGGCATATTACACTACAATATGGTATGAGTCTATCAGGTTCTAACTGGAATTACTCCATTTTTCTTAACTACTATTGCAAACGTGGTTTGACTATGGTCGCTTATGTACAACTTGCTATGATGCAATGTAACCAAGCTAGCCAAAAAACATAGGATGTTAATTAATTTTTTTTAATAAGTATTTTTATTGCCATTTTCAATTTTACACAGTGAAACTTTGCGTCCAATATTTACAATTTATGCAGTTCTTATGCACATACATTCTTTCTTGATATATCTTCAACCCCCCTCCCCTTTTCCTCTCCCTACCCCCTCCCTCTCCCTGATTCCCCTCTGAGTGTTCTATTGCTGAGCTCCAGTTTTCCCCTTTCCATCCCCTTCCTTTTGTGATTTTGTTGCAGTCCTTGTAGGTTCAGGAGAGGGGAGGTGGAGGGCTTCCTGCCCCCTCAGCCTCCCCCTCCTTCCTGTTTCTTCCAGTAGTACCCCTAAGTGTCCTACCCCCTTCCCTTTTTGATGTAAATTTCAACTTGCGTTTCGTTGATGCAATGTTGGATCTGCAAATTCTGTAAATGTAATTGTTAATATTCATCCCAAGTAGAGGATTATTTTTGAGATTGTTATACAAAGAGAATATACAATAAAGACTGATTCCTCTGTTTCTATTATCCATCACATTTTGCATGTGTCAGTATTTCATTTGAAGTATGAAGGACTCCCAGGGCTTTTTGACTCAGTAACTATTGCAGAAGGACTTCCTCTGTTTTCAATTTGTAAAGAATTTTAAGTGCCCACATAAAAAGTATGACCAACATTTCACTAAACTAGTGATCTGAGGATATGTTTTCCCTGGTGACTTGAAGTATGCATCTTAATAGCTATAACATCAAAGTGATTAGTTTATATCAGGATTTTAAGCTGAAAGGACACTGAGATTGAAAATTCATTCTCAAATATTAATTTCTATTTCAACTCATTTTGATCTAATTTTCATTTTTTTCCTTTGCCTTTTTATTGTTTATTTATCCCAGTTTGAATATGTTGCATCAAGGAATAGTGGTTGACTGAACAAATTCTTAATTGAATGTTTGACTTAAACACTCAAAATACATAAATATTAACATTATGTAGATAGTATGCAATAGTAAATGTGTTTTGAAAGGTGCAAAGAACGTTCATGATTCAGTGGGACGAGCCATTTGTTGCAGCAAAAATTATGTTCTCATCCAATTGCCAAATGATCAGACATTTATTTTTTTCATTGAAACCTGACTGCTTCATGTGTGCCAGTCAATGGGCATAGGAGGCTCCAGTAAATTGTTGGTTCTGAGGCAGATATTGTTCCTTTCTAAAACAAAAACATTCTGTGCATCAGAGCTGTGCAAGTAATTCACTCTGAAGCTGACTGACTGGTGAGATGTGATTGGAGACAGGAAAGTATGTTAAATTCTCAGTTACAAGCTTTCCTTAAACATGAAAAAGATTTGTTTCATTTTCCAACTCAGTCCCATGCGCCTGCGGTGACCCTGACCCTGTCTCTGTAGCCTTCCCAATAAGATGGGTCTGCTACTAGTATTTGTTTTACCAGTACTCTTACTCTGCGAATGGGAAGAAGGGCTGCAGAGCTCCAAGATTTGAACAATGACTGGTATGTAAGGATTGTCAGAAAAAGATGTCAGAAGCAGCCTCAAGCAAACATCAATCTTTTTCAACTTCAGAAGAAAGGAAACAACTTCTATTAATTTGGATTAAATCCTGTCACACCTACCCCCATAGAATGTGGGTGGGGTTGGTATTTGTTTTTGTTTTAATTGTGATTTAAATTTCTCCTGTAAACTAGAAAAAAGAACAATGCAGCACAGGAACAGGCCCTTCGGCCCTCCAAGCCTGTACCGGTCATGATACCAACCAAGTATCTAGAAAGCCAATAAATTATTTCCAGCTCTAAAGTAGCAGAAACACAATCAAAAGCGGCTTAGAAGTGGCATAAATGAATTTGAAACCGTATGATTCGTCTTTAGCATTTTCTTCACACATAACACACTTTTTTCCCCTCGAGCGATAATGGAAGAATTATCAACCCGTTGAACTGTGTCCTGAACATCCCTTCCATGGCCAACAAGTCCTGGCACTGGACTTGAACCCAGAGGTACAGACACTACCATTGTGTCACAAGACCTCCGACTGCATCATTGTTCACATTTAAGGTAACCAAAGAAAAAAAAACCTGTCTGGTTGGGTATGCTGAAGAGCTGGCGGTTTTTAACTGCCAATTGATATGGATTGCTGCAGAAGTTCAAAACTTTAAAGTTGACTAAGTTCAGCAGATTATCTCCTTGCTTTGTAAGTTCACAATAGAACTATGAAAAGACACAAAACTACTCGCTCACACCAAAACCCATTAGAAGTATAGCCAAGCTTAGCTAAGACGATAGATTCACTATCCATTAAGCATTTCACCAGTGGTCACAAATATTGTGTCCAGCAAAGTACTCACTTGCAGGAGAGGGGGTACTGTATCCACTGGCTGTTGGGTGGCTTCGAAATCCATTTACTGCAGGAGATGAGAATCCACCAAGTATAGGAGGGAAGATAAAAGGGAATGGAGCCACTGGATAACGACTCATATGGCTGTTAGCAATAGGTGTCCGGCATGAGTGGCTGCTGGTTGTCATAACAGTTGTTTCTTGAAACCAGGATGTATATAGTTTGAGTGCTCAGAAGCTGTGCTCAGCACTGTCAACTGAAACTCCCCAGACTATGTGCTCCAAAGGGAGATATGGAAAAGATTAGAAAAAGGTTTGATCGCTCTGTTTCAGGTTAACTGGAGGCCATGAAACCACAAAACGTACCTTGTGTAGACTTAACAGACTGCTCGGGAAATGATGGTTTTCCCTTTAAACTGCAAAAATAAAACAAAGAAATACAGATGTTAAGGCAGGACTTCAGGAGCTATTCGAAAACAATATAGTCTAATCCTACTGTTTTTTAAACTTAAAATGTGATTTAAACCATTAGAACCGCTGCCATTATAATAATGTGCGGAGGCTAAATTAAGACCTGTTCTAGTAGCTTGGATATCCCAAACTATAAAAGTGGAGATTGATTCACAAATATTGGGAGTGATTTTGAACCCGCCTTAGCCATGCGCGGGATCGACAATGCAGGCGCAACATCTGGAGAGAATTGGAAAATGTGATTTTGCTTTTCAATCCCCTTTGCCGGTGGAGTAATGGGAAATTCACCACGGGAGCCCTGGAACTTAATTTTACTACATTAGCACGGCATTAGTGAGCACTCACCCTGGGACTTCCCCCGCCCACGGCATTAGTGAGCATTCACTCTGGGACTTCCCCCGCCCATGGCATTAGTGAGCACTCACTCTGGGACTTCCCCTGCCCATGGCATTAGTGACCACTCACTCTGGGACTTCCCCTGCCCACGGCATTAGTGAGCACTCACTCTGGGACTTTCCCCGCCCCTCACTAAATATTTATCGGGCGCTGGCATGAAGTCACGTCATTTACAATAGCTTTATAAAAACATGAGCCCAACAACCTCACCTCTGAACAGGATATTAGAGGTGAGTGCTCACGTCACCCTCACCTTCTTGGTGCCAGTCACATGGGGTGGGGGGGGGGGGGGGGGGGGGGGAGGTGGCAATCGAGAATAGGCAGAGGAGCCAGAAAAGTTCAATTCAGGGCCGGTGGGGGAATTCAGTATCGCCATCTCGGGGGGAGGGGTTGCTCGCAGGCCTTACTTTCCCTTCATGTCAGGCCACCCCTTGGTTTAAAGGGGCCTGGCAGCTGGCATGCAGACACCGCCTCCCGTGTCCTCCTTGTTTGGGCTTGTGCCGATGTCACCGCTCAGGGAGTGCCCTTCAAGGGTGGGGCTGGTTGTGAAGTTCTCGTGTGGGATCCCATGTGAGGCCAGACTGCAAGGGCTGAGTGTGGGACTCAGGAAAAGGGTGCCTCCCTGCTGCAGGAGGCTTGAAGACCTTGTCAATGGAGGGACGATGACTCCAGTAAGATTCGAACCCCACAATCAGGCAACAGTGTGACAACAAAGGGAATAAGCTGTGTAGAAGGTCAAGCCCACTGGTTACGGAGGTTTGACTGTCAGGGATTAGTGTTAGGTTAGAAAGCTGTTGGGCAGCACGGTGGCCTAGTGGTTAGCAGAGCTGCCTCACGGCACTGAGGTTCCAGGTTTGATCCCGGCTCTGGGTCACTGTCTGTGTGGAGTTTGCACATTCTCCCCGTGTCTTCGTGGGTTTGCCCCCACAACCCAAAAATGTGCAGAGTAGGTGGATTGGCCACGCTAAATTGCCCCTTAATTGGAAAAAATAATTGAGTAATCAACATTTATTTTTTAAAAAGGTTAGAAAGCTGTTTGAGATGGATGGATCGTTTAATCTGCAGCACTTGTGTGTATTTTGGGCATTAACATTATCAAAATACAGAAGACAGTACAAAAAGTATACCAAACACATGGCACCACAGAACACACTTACCAACCCCCACCCCCACCGGCCCACAACAGTGGAAAGGCGCACAGCCCAACCCACCGGTAAAGGCCGTTCCAACACGGAGCACGGCGTAGGAGAGAGAGAAAGAACAGTTCACCCCTCTCAAGGGGGGCATAATTCAGCCCAGAATAACCCCGGCACATCATAAACCAAACCGCGCCCCCCCCCCCACATTATTGGCGTAAGAGTGTGCACGCGTAAGGAGTATATGCGTAAATGACTGTGCGTGCATGCGTGTCAGAGTACGTGTGCGTGAAAACGAGCAGCCCAACTCACCGGAAAAGGTCTAGCTGACACGGGATAGAACGAAAGAAGGAGAGGGAGTATCCCCACCCTCACCAGTATCAGTAGCGTGCACCGAAAGAAAACACAAAACACAGGCAGAATCATAGCGAAGACACCAGCCCAGACAGTAGACAAAAAAACAGCACAAACAAGCATACGAGCAAACATTAAACAACAATATGCAACAGTACAAAGACACCAGCCACGAACATGGATGTCCCAGAAGTGTAGTCATAATAATAACCTTGTATTGTCACACGTATGAAGTTACTGTGAAAGCCCCTAGTCACCACATTCCAGCGCCTGTTCGGTTAAGCTGGTAAGGGAATTGAACCCGCACTGCTGGCCTTGTTCTGCAATACAAACCAGCTATCTAGCCCACTGAGCTAAACCAGCCCTATCAGGGGTGAAGGTCAGGACACTGTCAGAAATACTCATCACTCACTTTGATGTTCCCTTCCTTTGTTTATAAATCTTGAGAATCATGGACCCAGTCGAGTTGACTATTCTATGGGCCACACGGTGGCACAGTGGTTAGCACTGCTGCCTCACAGCACCAGGGACCCGGGTGAGATTCCGACCTTGGGTGACTGCCTGTGCGGAGTCTGCACATTCTCCCCGTGTCTAGGTAGGTTTCCTCCGGGTGCTCCGGTTTCCTCCCACAGTCCGAAGATGTGCAGGTTAAATTGCCACTTAGTGTCAAACTGTTAGGTGGGGATAGGGTGGGGGAATAGGCCTGGGTGGGGTGCTCTTTCGGAGGGTCAGTGCAGATTTGATGGGGCCAAATGGCCTCCTGCTGCACTGTAGGGATTCTATCATTGTATGACTGCAGCAGCGACATCGACGTGCCATTGCACATGGCCAGGACCAGAGCCCTGCAGATGAGGTGGAAGCCGGGCCTGTAGATCTTCCTGTAGTAGAACCACAGATGGTGGAGCCTCAGACACACTATGGCCAATGGTCTTCCATCATTGAACATCCTACCACCAAGAGTCAGAGCTGCAGTGCCTGTGGCCCTTAAAGTTACTGCTGCTCTGAACTTCTACAGCGGCAGCTTATTTCAGAGCTGCACAGGTGACCTGTGCAGTATTTCCCAGTCTGCCATGCACAAATGGATAAGGAAGGTTGCAGGTGCTTTATGAGCTAGGGCCCGTACGGACATCAACTTGGATCAGAGCCAGGCATGCCAAGTCTCCAGGGCCATGGGGTTTGCACATTTAGAAGCCATGCACAAGTTGCAGGGTATTCACTGACTGCACCCACATGGCTCTGTAGTTTCCAGGATGGCATGAGGTGCCATTCAAGACCATAAGGGATGCCATTCTCTCAATGTCCAGATTGTCTGTGACCACACGATTTGCATCATGCACGTGATGGCAGGATCTCACACTTGTTCATCCCTTGGCATCCTCATCTCCACAGGTGAATGGCAGACATGAGAGGCCTGTGCATTGATGTTTTGTGGGAGGAGGTGTTACCTTCCATGGAAGGGAAGGAGGGAGCAGGGTGGAGGGAAAGGGGGATCCGTGTCAGCAGTGGCATTTCTTTACTGCATCGTCAGTGTGGGAGATGGGAGAGACATAATGCTGCCATTCTCACACTGGGCGGAGGTTCACGGAGCATGGCGCCATGAATGGCAGCGTGGAGGATCTGTATGGGTGAACAGAGTGATTTTAATTGAAGTGTTATATTATAATGGTGAGTTATCTCTACCAGTTCCTTGGTTCGTCTGTGCCAATATGCCGACAGTTTCTTACTCTTCCTCACCCTCCCACCAAGACTTGGTGTATCCACAGCTGAGGTTGAGGCGGCCTGCTGATTTCCACACCCTTTTGCCTGAGATGGCCTTGGTAGACCTTGAGGGTCCAGGCCTACTTTTGGGCTACGTGGGTGTCACTGTGCTGTGGTTGTAGCGCACAAAGACTCCGTGAGACGAATAGAGTGAAGTCGATGAGGCTTTATTAAGCGTGTCTGTTCCCCAGCAGCCCGATAGTAAACTGGCCTGCGGGGGAAGGCACCGGCTTCTTATACTTCGCCTTCAGGGCGGAGCATGAGGTCAACGGCCAACCAGGACCCGGGATCTGTCAGCCAATGACATTAGGGCTTCCAGTCCCACATGACCCCCAATACATACTACCACATTCACCCCTTGTCAAAAATGAACCCGGCGGGGTGATGCTTCGTATGGTGGTAAGGGTTTACAGGGCTGGTCCTGGGAGGATAGAACAGTTACATGAGTATCGTCCTGTTACAACTATTTACAGAGGGTATAGGAAAAACAAATTGCCCTTAATGTCCAAATTGCCCTTGGTGTTGGGTGGAAGTGTTGAGTTTGGGTAGGGTGCTCTTTCCAAGAGCCGGTGCAGACTCAAAGGGCCGAATGGCCTCCTTCTGCACTGTAAATTCAATGTTAATCTATGATTAATCTAGGACAAAGGTTCGGCACAACATCGTGGGCCGAAGGGCCTGTTCTGTGCTGTATTTTTCTATGTTCTATGTCTATGTTCATTGGACAGTCCATCTTTGTTTTACATCAACGCCACGAGTCGGTCGGGCGGTCTGGTCATCCGTGTCGATCGCCTCGGCCCCGGCGGTGGTGGTGGTGCTTGTACCAGTGTTGTCGCCTCCGGGAGCCGCACGGTTTCAGCTGTCGGTGCAAAGGGGAGGGGGACTGATCCTCCTGGGAAGGGGGCGGTCGCGGGGTGCGGCAGTGGCAGGAAGGGGGGCGGTTGGGTTGATGGTGTCGGGGGGGTGTGCGTGGTGCCGGCGGGCGCCAGATTCCGCAGGGAGACCGTGTCCTGTCGGCCGTCGGGGTACTCCACGTAGGCGTACTCGGGGTTTGCGTGGAGGAGGTGAACCCTTTCGACCAACGGGTCCGCCTTATGTGCCCGCACGTGCTTTCGGAGCAGGATGGGTCCTGGGGCCGCCAGCCAGGTCGGCAGCGTCGTTCCAGAGGAGGACCTCCTAGGGAAGACAAGGAGACGCTCGTGAGGCGTTTGATTAGTGCTCGTACATAATAGCGACCGGATGGAGTGGAGAGCGTCCGGGAGGACCTCCTGCCACCGTGAAACTGGGAGATCCCTGGACCGTAGGGCCAGTAGGACGGCCTTCCAGACCATGCCGTTCTCCCTTTCTACTTGCCCGTTCCCCCGGGGGTTGTAGCTGGTCGTCCTGCTTGAAGCTATGCCCTTGCTGAGCAGGAACTGGCGCAGCTCGTCACTCATGAAAGAGGACCCCCTGTCGCTGTGGATGTATGCGGGGTAACCGAACAGCGTGAAGATGCTGTTCAGGGCTTTAATGACTGTGGCCGCGGTCATGTCGGAGCAGGGAATGGCAAAAGGGAAGCGGGAGTATTCGTCCACTACATTAAGGAAATACGCGTTGCGGTCGGTGGAGGGGAGGGGCCCTTTGAAATCGAGACTGAGGCGTTCAAAGGGGCGGGAAGCCTTAATCAGGTGCGCTCCATCTGGCCTGATAAATGCGGTTTGCATTCTGCGCAGATGTGGCAGTCCCTTGTGACTGTACGGACCTCCTCTAAAGAGTATGGGAGATTGCGGGACTTGATGAAGTGGTAAAACCGGGTGACCCCCGGGTGGCAGAGGTCCTCGTGGAGGGCTTGGAGGCGGTCAATTGTGCGTTGGCACATATGCGCGGGATAGGGCATCGGACGGCTCGTTCAGCTTTCCGGGCTGGTACAAGATCTCATAGTTGAAGGTGGAGAGCTCGATCCTCCACCTGTCATTTTTAATCTTGCCCCGCTGTGCATTATCGAACATGAAGGCTACCGACCGTTGGTCAGTGAGGAGAGTGAATCTCCTGCCGGCCAGGTAATGCCTCCAATGTCGCACAGCTTCCACTATGGCTTGGGCTTCCTTTTCCACTGAGGAGTGGCGGATTTCTGAGGCGTGGAGGGTTCGGGAGAAGAAGGCCACGGGTCTGCCCACTTGGTTAAGGGTAGCCGCTAGAGCTACGTCGGAGGCGTCGCTCTCGACCTGGAAGGGGAGGGACTCATCGATGGCGCGCATCGTGGCCTTTGCGATGTCCGCTTTGATGCGGCTGAAGGCCTGGCAAGCCTCTGTTGACAGGGGGAAGGTAGTGGTCTGTATTAGCGGGCGGGCCTTGTCTGCGTACTGGGGGATCCACTGGGCGTAGTACGAAAAGAACCCCAGGCAGCGTTTCAGGGCTTTTGGGCAGTGCGGGAGGGGAAATTCCATGAGTGCGCGCATACGTTCGGGGTCGGGGCCTATTATCCCATTGCGCACTATGTAGCCCAGAATGGCTAGCCAATCGGTGCTAAAAACGCACTTGTCCTCGTTGTACGTGAGGTTCAAGGCTTTGGCGGTCTGGAGGAATTTTTGGAGGTTGGCGTCGTGGTCCTGCTGATCGTGGCCACAGATGGTTACATTGTCGAGGTACGGGAACGTGGCCCGTAACCCATGTTGATCAACCATTCGGTCCATCTCCCGTTGGAAGACCGAGACCCCGCTTGTGACGCCAAAAGGGACCCGTAGGAAATGGTATAATCGCCCGTCTGCCTCGAAGGCTGTGTACTTGCGGTCACTTGGGCGGATGGGGAGCTGATGGTAGGCGGACTTGAGGTCCACGGTGGAGAAGACTTTATACTGGGCAATCCGATTGACCATGTCGGATATGCGGGGGAGAGGGTACGCGTCTAGTTGTGTGTACCTGTTGATGGTCTGGCTATAGTCAATGACCATCCTTTGTTTCTCCCCTGTCTTCACTACTAGCACCTGCGCTCTCCAGGGACTATTGCTGGCCTGGATTAGGCCCTCCTTTAGTAGCCGCTGGACTTCGGAGCGAATGAAGGTCCGGTCCTGGGCGCTGTACCGTCTGCTCCTAGTGGCGACGGGTTTGCAATCCGGGGTGAGGTTCGCAAACAAGGACGGGGGTTGCACCTTGTGGGTGGCGAGGCCGCAGATAGTGAGTGGGGGTATGGGGCCGCCGAATTTAAACGTAATGCTCTGTAGGTTACATTGGAAATCTAAGCCCAGCAAGGTGGGGGCACAGAGTTGGGGAAGGACGTTAAGTTTGTAGTTTTTGAATTCCCTCCCCTGTACCGTTAGGGTAACTATGCAGAATCCCTGGATCTGTACCGAGTGGGATCCTGCAGCTAGGCAAATCTTTTGTGCGCTGGGGTAGGTAGTTAAGGAACAGCGTCTTACCGTGTCGGGATGTATAAAACTTTCCGTGCTCCCGGAGTCGACTAGGCATGGCGTCTCGTGGCCGTTAATTAGGACCGTTGTCGTCGTCGTCTGGAGAGTCCGGGGTCGAGCCTGATCGAGCGTAATCGAAGCGAGCCGTGGTTGTAGTAGTGGGGTGGGGTCCGTTGTTGCCGTCCAAGATGGCGTCGGGGATGGACAAAATGGCCGCCCCCATACATCGCACGTGGCTGAGGGGGTCACAAGATGGCGTCGGGGGTGGACAAAATGGCCGCCCCCATGCGTCGTACAGGTCGGGGGCGGTCCAAGATGGCGGCGCCACTCCTCCCCTCGTGGTGGTCGGGACCCAAAATGGCGGCTTCTGCGGGTTGCACATGGTGTGCTGGGGGGTCTGGGGAGTGCTAGGACCGCGCAGAGTTCCTGCACTGCGAGCGCCAGGGCCGCGGGCGCTTGGACCGCGCGGAGTTCATTCACTGCGAGCGCCGACGCCGCAGGCGCTAGGACCGCGCAGAGCTCCCTCGCCGGGGACAGCGGTGGTCGGGGCCCAGGTCGGCGGCGCCGGCGGGTCAGTCGTGGGGCCGCGAGCGCTGGGACCGTGCGGAGCTCCCTCGCCGGGGACAGCGGTGGTCGGGGTCCAGGTAGGTTGCGCCGGCGGGTCAGGCGTGGGGCGCGGGACGGGGGTGAGGGTGGCGTTCGGGACGCGAAAAAACCCCTTCCTCTCCGTGGAGAGTGTTGGCCGGCACCCAAATCGGGAGCGCCGGCGGCGGGTCGTACATGGACTGCGGGGAGGGGGGTTGGGGAGCGTAGGTGGTGTGCAGGGCTCCCAGTTCTCCCGGGGCCGCGGTGGTCGGGACCCTAAATGGCGGCATCTGCGGGTCACACATGGCGTGCTGGGGGGGTTGGGAGGCATAGACTGCTTGTAGGGCTCCCTGTGGCCCCGGGACGGCGGCGACCTCGCGGGATCGGCACACCACCGCATAGTGGCCCTTTTTCCCGTAGCTTTTGCAGATGGCTGCGCGGGCCGGACAGCGTTGTCGGGGGTGCTTCGCCTGGCCGCAGAAATAACAGCGGGCGCCCCCGGTGCGACTCGGCGTTTGGACTGCGCAAGCCTGTGGGGTGTCCGTGGGGGGGGGGGTAGGGGGTTTGCCGCGACGGGTACATACGGGGCCAAATGGCCTGTCGCGCGGTCAGGGCCGTAGGCGCGGGTATTACGCGCGGCGACGTCTAGGGAGGCTGCTAGGGCCCGTGCCTCTGAGAGTCCTAGCGACTCTTTTTCTAGAAGTCTTTGGCGGATTTGGGAGGATTGCATACCTGCCACAAAAGCGTCGCGCATTAACATGTCCGTATGTTCGTTTGCATTCACCGACGGGCAGCTGCAGGCTCGTCCCAAAATCAGCAGCGCGGCGTAGAACCCATCCATCGATTCTCCGGGAGCTTGCCGTCTTGTCGCGAGCTGGTAGCGAGCGTAGATTTGGTTAACTGGGCGAACGTAGAGACTTCTCAGTGCTGTGAACGCTGTCTGGAAATCGTCGGTGTCTTCAATGAGGGTGAAAATCTCCGTGCTCACCCTCGAGTGCAGGACCTGCAGTTTTTGTTCGTCTGAGACTCGGCCTGTGGTCGATCTGATGTAGGCCTCGAAGCAAGTCTGCCAGTGTTTGAAGGCTGCTGCCACATTCACTGCGTGGGGGCTGATCCTCAGGCATTCTGGACAGATCCTGAGCTCCATAGTCCTTTTTAGGCACGCTTAATAAATTGTAGCGCACAAAGACTCCGTGAGACGAATAGAGTGAAGTCGATGAGGCTTTATTAAGCGTGTCTGTTCCCCAGCAGCCCGATAGTAAACTGGCCTGCGGGGGAAGGCACCGGCTTCTTATACTTAGCCTTCAGGGCGGAGCATGAGGTCAACGGCCAACCAGGACCCGGGATCTGTCAGCCAATGACATTAGGGCTTCCAGTCCCACATGACCCCCAATACATACTACCACAGTGGTCCTCAGAGTCCAGGGCTGAAGGCACAATGCTTAAAGAGAAGAGGGTGTCAGATGGGTTGGTCACCTTCCCTGGGTGGAGGGCCCCGGGCTGCGCTCCTGCTGATCTACATCCTTCGTGTGCCTGGGGCCCCTGGGCTCCACCATGGGATAGAGGGGCAGCTGGAGTAAGGTCCAGAAGCCCCGCCATCCTCTTGTGCTGACCCTCATGGATTTCCGCTAGTGCCTGCACCATGCAGTTGAAACCCTGCACTATGGAGCGCATGCCCTCAGCCATGGAGGTCATGAGCTGAACCGTGAAGTGAACATCCCCGCCAAGGAGTGTACGTCCTGTGCCAAGGTCTCCACTGCGGACGCCACCCTCGCAGTGTTGGCCTCATTACATCGGATTGAAGGTACCATCCCCTCAGTCAGAAGGTGATTGGACTCCTCCAGGCGGCCTTGTAGTCCAAGGAAAGATGTCATCCTTTCCTGATGCTCAAGACTTTGCCTTTGCAGTTCCAGCAGCCCACATCATCAGCCTGGGGCTCAGCAGATGATCTGAGTGCTGGATCCCTGGAATGTCCCTTCCTCCGCCTACTCTGGATCATTAGGTGTGAATGACCCAGAAGGCTGCCTACCAGTTAATCCCACCGAGGTGTGAGCATCTGCACTGGTGATAGCTGTGACCCCTCCTCGAGGCTTGGCTTTGAATTGTCTCCCTCAGAGCTGTTTGGGTCTGTGGTTTCCAGGGGGCGTGAGGATGATCCAGGTGAGGATGATCCGGGAGAGGATGATCTGGGCGAGGATGATCCGTGTGAGGATGATCTGGGCAAGGATGATCTGGGCGAGGATGATCTGGGCGAGGATGATCCGGGCGAGGATGATCTGGGCGAGGATGATCTGGGCGAGGATGATCTGTGAGAGGATGATATGTGTGAAGATGATCTGGGCGAGGATGTTCTGGGCGTGGATGATCTGGGCGAAGATGATCCGGACGAGGTTGATCTGGGCGAGGATGATCTGGGCGAGGATGATCTGGGCGAGGATGATCTGTGAGAGGATGATATGTGTGAAGATGATCTGGGCGAGGATGTTCTGGGCGTGGATGATCTGGGCGAAGATGATCCGGACGAGGTTGATCTGGGCGAGGATGATCTGGGCGAGGATGATCTGGGCGAGGATGATCCGGGCGAGGATGATCCGGGCGAGGATGATCTGGGCTGGTCGAATGATTGATCTGCAAGGGAAGTGAGATGACATTAGTGCATCACAGGAGCAGACTGATGGGAGAACATTTCCTTAAGTGAGGCTTGAACTATGACCACATGTGTTGAGGGTTCTTACTTTTGTCTGCTGCTTCCCTTGGCCCTCTGCGCAGGTGTGGCCCTGCTCCTCGCTAGCCATCTCAAGGGCTCTTTCCTCAAAGGGCATGAGGCATCTGAGTTTGGGCATGCATCCGGCTGGCTGTGCCCTCTCATGCTGGTTATGCTTGAGTTTATCCTGCAATGAGACAGATGGGGAGAGTGTAGGTCGGAGTCCTGCCAGTTCAAAGGTAATGAATTCTGACATGCGTGGGACTTGAGTGGGATCAGAGATATGAGGAGCAGATTAGCTACTGGGGGTAATATTTGGGGTGGGAAGGATGGTGAAGAGGGCCATGTGATTGGTGTTGGGAAGCCGTGAGGTGGCTGGGTGGGAGATTACCTTGGAGGTATGAAGGGAGTGTGAATAGGTGCAGTGGGAGACTTGAGGAGGCAGACCTACCCTGGTCACGCAAGAAAGTCATTCATCTTCTTGCGGCACTGTTGCCCCGCCCTCTTCTGTAGTGAGCTGGCATTCACTAAGGCTGCCACTACCTCTCAGGTGGGGTGGTGACCTTCATAGTAGGACGTCTGCTCTTCTTATAGAAGAGTATTGCATCCACCAACATAAGCACATTGTCTCAAACATCCCTTTATCCATGCGTTTTGTCGAATTAGGCCTTATTCTATACCAATAAAGAAAACGTGATGGCATTTATCATCTATCATCTTTTTTCTTCAGATTGCTACTTTTCTAATATATTCATGTGGAAAAGTACTGTTTTAGTGAGTAGTGCAAAATTGTTTATGTGGGAGTCATTCTGCTTTCAATAAAAAAAGATGTTAGGTTTGTTATGTAACATGGACTATCCAAGTCTTTAATAAAAGTGATCCATACTTTAATGTGTGTTTAACTTCACTTTAAATTTTCCTCCCTCCTGGGTTATCTCAGTCCACATATCCTACTTCTGGGGCAGCATTAACAGTGCGCTAAATTGGTTGGATTGAGGTACATGGTAGCAATCGAAGGATAACCCTCTTCCTGATTTCTTCACCCTTATTGTGGGATGCAACTTGTCTTCCACATAAAGCCTTTTCGTAGCAACACAAGACGAAGGTCAATGCTTTCCAGCGTGTGAGACTGAAGCTGTGGCATACCACTTTTGGAAAGGAAAGTGAGACGATGATAAACTTAATAAGTAAAGTGAAGAGGGTGTATTTTATTTCAAATAAGAATTCAGAAAGTGCTGGCATTCTATGCATTCTATTACCAGTAAGCTACAGTTAAAATGTTTATCGCTCAAAAGAAATACTGTGATTCATTTTCTATGATATACATTAAAGCTTCAAAGCTTTGATTCAAATTACTGCTGTTTCCTGCATATTTATAGCACTATTTCTATTTTTCAGTAAAATTGTACTTTCTTTGATACTTTTCTTTATATAGTGAAAAATTATAAATTTCTTTATATAATAAAAGCAATAATTTTAGCTTTGGGCTTCAGCTGATGCCAACATAAAACTATGGCATCCTGAACCCCCTATTCACAGACACCGGGGATTAAATATAACATTGGCAGTACCACAAAATGGGAGCGTTGTGCCTCAGTAACCCATGTTGCTATCTATCATGTTGCTATCACTTGCGCAGTTGCGTGAGAAGCTCACAGAACGGGAAGGTCCGTTTGCGCATGCGCAATTGCAAAAAAAGGCCACAAGTAAAGGAACCGTCATCTGCGCATGCGCAATCGCTTCCTACGCGCCATGTCACATGCGTCATGACGTCAGAGGCCCCGGACCATGCCCATTTAAAGGGGAAACGTCCCAAATCAAAGAAAAAATCTTTTACAGCTGTAAAACAACCTTCCTTCACCTGGAATGACAGCACAATGCCTCAAATTGAATAAGGAATGAGATTAACCTCCGAAGAGCCCTGCAACAAGCAGTTACCTACGCCCAAACTGATGATTCCGAGCTTGAATACTTCAATACCGACTTTTACCTTTTCTCTGGACCTCGCGAGCCCAATGCCAGCTCCGACGCAAACAGTGATGATATGGTCCTAGAAGACTACGACTCGGACAAACCTTTCACCTTGGGAGGCTACCCCAGTGCCAAATCCGAACCGCAACTAGACGTGTTGCATATTGAAGTGGAATCTCTTGTTAAGAGGAAGAAGGAGGCCTATGTGAAGATGAGGTGTGAAGTTTCAGTTGGGGCGATGGATAGTTACAAGGTAGCGAGGAAGGATCTAAAGAGAGAGCTAAGATGAGCAAGGAGGAGACATGAGAAGTATTTGGCAGGTAGGATCAAGGAAAACCCAAAAGCTTTCTCTAGGTATGTCAGGAATAAGCGAATGAATAGGGTAAGAGTAGGACCAGTCAAGGACAGGGATGGGAAGTTGTGTGTGGAGTCTGAAGAGATAGGCGAGATACTAAATGAATATTTTTCATCAGTATTCACTCAGGAAAAAGATAATGTTGTGGAGGAGAATGCTGAGACCCAGGCTATTAGAATAGATGGCATTGAGGTACGTAGGGAAGAGGTGTTGGCAATTCTGGACAGGCTGAAAATAGATAAGTCCCCGGGGCCTGATGAGATTTATCCTAGGATTCTCTGGGAGGCCAGGGAAGAGATTGCTGGACCTTTGGCTTTGATTTTTATGTCATCATGGGCTACAGGAATAGTGCCAGAGGACTGGAGGATAGAAAATGTGGTCCCTTTGTTCAAAAAGGGGAGCAGAGACAACCCCGGCAACTATAGACCGGTGAGCCTCACGTCTGTAGTGGGTAAAGTCTTGGAGGGGATTATAAGAGACAAGATTTATAATCATCTAGATAGGAATAATATGATCAGGGATAGTCAGCATGGCTTTGTGAAGGGTAGGTCATGCCTCACAAACCTTATTGAATTCTTTGAGAAGGTGACTGAACAGGTAGACGAGGGTAGAGCAGTTGATGTGGTGTATATGGGTTTCAGTAAAGCGTTTGATAAGGTTCCCCACCGTAGGCTATTGCAGAAAATACGGAGGCTGGGGATTGAGGGTGATTTAGAGATGTGGATCAGAAATTGGCTAGCTGAAAGAAGACAGAGGGTGGTGGTTGAGGGGAAATGTTCAGAATGGAGTTCAGTTACAAGTGGCGTACCACAAGGATCTGTTCTGGGGCCGTTGCTGTTTGTCATTTTTATCAATGACCTAGAGGAAGGCGCAGAAGGGTGGGTGAGTAAATTTGCAGACGACACTAAAGTCGGTGGTGTTGTCGAAGTGTGGAAGGATGTAGCAGGTTACAGAGGGACATAGATAAGCTGCAGAGCTGGGCTGAGAGGTGGCAAATGGAGTTTAATGTAGAGAAGTGTGAGGTGATTCACTTTGGAAGGAATAACAGGAATGCGTAATATTTGGCTAATGGCAAAGTTCTTGGAAGTGTGGATGAGCAGAGGGATCTAGGTGTCCATGTACATAGATCCCTGAAAGTTGCCACCCAGGTTGATAGAGTTGTGAAGAAGGCCTATGGAGTATTGGCCTTTATTGGTAGAGGGATTGAGTTCTGGAGTCAGGAGGTCATGTTGCAGCTGTACAAAACTCTGGTACGGCCGCATTTGGAGTATTGCGTACAGTTCTGGTCACCGCATTATAGGAAGGACGTGGAGGCTTTGGAGCGGGTGCAGAGGAGATTTACCAGGATGTTGCCTGGTATGGAGGGAAAATCTTATGAGGAAAGGCTGATGGACTTGAGGTTGTTTTCGTTGGAGAGAAGAAGGTTAAGAGGAGACTTAATACAGGCATACAAAATGATCAGGGGGTTAGATAGGGTGGACAGTGAGAGCCTTCTCCCGCGGATGGAAATGGCTGGCACGAGGGGACATAGCTTTAAACTGAGGGGTAATAGATATAGGACAGAGGTCAGAGGTAGGTTCTTTACGCAAAGAGTGGTGAGGCCGTGGAATGCCCTACCTGCAACAGTAGTGAACTGGCCAACATTGAGGGCATTTAAAAGTTTATTGGATAAACATATGGATGATAAGGGCATAGTGTAGGTTAGATGGCTTTTGTTTCGGTGCAACACCGTGGGCCGAAGGGCCTGTATTGCGCTGTATCATTCTATGTTCTATGTTCTATGAATACCCCCGTATAGAATCCGATATAGTTCTTCGGATTTGAGGATCTTCAGCCCAGCAGATATGACATCCCGACTCGTGAGTGCAGGATGATGCTGCAGCCTGAAACCAAGAGACAGAGAGCAGTACAAGCCCACAGAGAGCGGCCTGCTGCCACACAGAGCGTGGTCCACGCCCCGCTCAGGGTTCCCAACTCTACGAAAGAAGAAATGCAAGACTCCACACCGCAGTCCTTGCATGAACAGGAAGTGACTCCAGTGTCACAAGCCTCCGCAGCGAGCTCGTGGACAGCCTCCACGATAGAAGCAACGCAAGACTCCGACGCGCAGTCCTTGCAGGAACAAGACCATGAGGGTCTAGCAACCTCCTCTGACCAACTAGCGGCAGACGATGCAATTCTGCCATGCTCAAGTAAACAGCAAGAAGACTATGACAGTCTACCACGCTCCAGTGCACAGCAGGACGACCATGACGGTCCATCATGCTACAGTGAAGTACAAAGCGGTGATGACAGTCCAAGCCCAAATGAAGGACAACAGCAAGACAATGACAGTCCACCCACATTGTTTGCACCACCAGATGAAGACTCTGACAATTTACCCAACCCAAGTGAACAACAAGCAGCTACTGAGGATCTACCCACTGTGTGTGAGACAAGTGACGACAGCATCCCATTCCCATGCAAGATGTGCAAAGTGACAGACCTCAGCTAGTGTCTACAGAGGCACTCGACGATCACTGTGAGACCACTGGTGACGCCGGTGACACCATGATACTTCCACCCTCATTCGCTCGAACCTCTCCACAAGTCAATGCATTCCTGCATGTTCCGACTCCAGACGTGCAGCTTCAAGAAATCTCAGCTGACTCCAGTGAACCTGCTAAGATTCCGGATGGGAAGCATCAACAAACTAACATTGACTCAGTTAAAACAGACCAGACTCCAGATGGGGAGCAAACAAATGTCGACTCTGATTCACATAAGCCAGGCTTTACTCCAGACAGGGAGTGCCACAACCTCAGTGATGGCACGCTCAGGATGACAGCAGATGCCACAACGACAGGAGATGGATCACTTAACAATTACACTGGGCCAGTAATAACAAGCAGCGGCTACAGTCCAAGAGGAATACACCGATATTCACCACAGCGATATCCACACATTTTTTCCACACCAGCAGTGCAGCCAATGACAGCTCATGCTGGACAAACCCAGTATTCAGGCATGCAGCAGCCAGCAGTCTATGCAGCATATTCTCAAACAGGCCAGCACTACGGATTGCCCACTAATGGAATCAAGACCGAAGGATGACAACCGCAAGCGCAATCTGCACTACAGACTGGATGCCTTAGTTATAGCCCAGGATTTGCTGCATCCCAGCCCGGCCAGGCGGCATATTCCTATCAGATGCAAGGTTCTAGTTTCACACCATCACCAGGTATTTATGCGAGCAGCAATTCTGTTTCCAATTCGACAAGCTTCAACGGTTCTCAGCAGGATCACCCTTCCTGCACAGCACGTGGCCAGAACCAATATGTACAGTCTAACCCAACTTCGACATATGGCACATCCATGACCTGGAATTATACTGTTGATGGTACCTCTTCAACGTCAACACCTTATCAGCTACAAGATGCCATCCGACAGCATCATCACAAACATCGAAAAAAGAAAGGGACTTCAAATCAGACAGCGAAGTGATTTGACCACTTCTTGGTTCCTGTGGCACAGGGACGTTGATGGCGTTCATAACCAAGAGAGACATTTGACGATGATGATTGATGGTTTTTGGACTCACACGAATGATTTGGACTTATTGTTTAATCACTGTTCTCATGACTTGTATACACCTTAACGTATCTACCTGTTTTTTGTTCACTTTTCTCAAAGTATGCAGAAAATATGTAACATATAAAAAAGGGGGGATGTGGTGATGTGCATCAATGTAAATACACGTAGGCTAGCTAGACACCAGAGGGAGCACCGGAGACACCACGCACACACACTCAGCCAATAGATCAGTTAGATAGGAGACGACCAATAGACATTCATGATACACAAGGAGGTGACACGACCACAGGGGGGCATTACATCAACCCATATATAAAGGACACAACACACATGATCTTCCTCTTTCCAGTGGAGACAGTCAGTGAGAACAGACACAGGGTTGCTTCAATATTACACCCACCACATGGATTTCAGCAGCTGGTTAGTCAGTCTGGGTTGCTATAGTAGGATTAGCAGTAGTGTCGAACCCAAGTAATAGAAGTGTAAATAGTAAAACAAACGTGTTGAAGTTATCTCCACATCTGAACCTTCCTTTGTGAAGTGCACCACAAGGAAGCTGCTTATGTTACACCTACAACATAACAAATCAAGCAGCAGGAGTAGAACTGACACACCAGTGCTAAAAAACACTTCTTCATCACAGATCCCACAACCTGCCCACCCAACCTCAACCTGCCACGTTAACATTGGGCACATCATTGAAGACTGCTCCCTGCCAAAATTCAGCGGAGGACTCAGAGAGCTCCATTTAGTCAATGCAAATCTATTGCCTGGCTTGGTGATTACTGCACACACTAAAAAAACTATGGCCATGGTTTTGTTCTTATTATCGGACATCTGATTTTGAAGACTACTAATTATTACCTGTAGATTTTATTTATTAAGAAACTCTGTAAATGCCTAAAACTATGTAACTATCAGATGCTGCTGAAACTATGGTGTAGTAACTCATGACTAAGTAACAGGGAGGGAGAAGTCCAACCTCATGCAGAGTTCCTAAGATATACATAGAGCTGTAAACAAATAATGATGGTTTTAGCAAACTACAGACTTGAGCAGCTTACTTAGGGGAGATAGACAAACCCTGAAGAATCCCGTCTAGACACTGGACACATAATGAAACAATCTAGACTTCAGACATCACTAAGTCTGAGAAGACAGGAGGAGGTAAATTGGTAAGGAGTGATGTGATCGTACCCAACTTAGGTTATAAAAACTGAAAGACGGTGGGAGGAAATGAACACTTAAGTTACACATTCCACATTTTGCTATCCACAATCTACTGCCTGTGTATATCAGGCAATGATGGGGCGCAATTTTGACCATTTGAGTTTTGACAGCAGCTTACCTTTGACTTCCCAATATGTGTGGCTCATGGGAAAAAGTCCCTACGAACTGTACAAACTACTAAAATTACCCCTTGAGGGCTTTGGTTAGAAACTTAAGGCATCTGCATCACCTCTTTATCGGAAAGCTGCAATCTACAATCTTTGACTTATTTGGTGAACTGCTGCTGCTTTTTGCATATTCAGATTTATCTAAACTGAGAATGTTAAGAACAAAGAACAAAGAACAAAGAAATGTACAGCACAGGAACAGGCCCTTCGGCCCTCCAAGCCCGTGCCGACCATACTGCCCGACTAAACTACAATCTTCTACACTTCCTTCTATTCCCATCCTATTCATATATTTGTCAAGATGCCCCTTAAATGTCCCTATCGTCCCTGCCTCCACTACCTCCTCCGGTAGTGAGTTCCAGGCACCCACTACCCTCTGCGTAAAAAACTTGCCTCGTACATCTACTCTAAACTTTGCCCCTCTCACCTTAAACCTATGCCCCCTAGTAATTGACCCCTCTACCCTGGGGAAAAGCCTCTGACTATCCACTCTGTCTATGCCCCTCATAATTTTGTATACCTCTATCAGGTCGCCCCTCAACCTCCTTCGTTCCAGTGAGAACAAACCGAGTTTATTCAATCGCTCCTCATAGCTTATGCCCTCCATACCAGGCAACATTCTGGTAAATCTCTTCTGCACCCTCTCTAAAGCCTCCACATCCTTCTGGTAGTGTGGCGACCAGAATTGAACACTATACTCCAAGTGTGGCCTAACTAAGGTTCTATACAGCTGCAACATGACTTGCCAATTCTTATACTCAATGCCCCGGCCAATGAAGGCAAGCATGCCGTATGCCTTCTTGACTACCTTCTCCACCTGTGTAGCCCCTTTCAGTGATCTGTGGACCTGTACTCCTAGATCTCTTTGACTTTCAATACTCTTGAGGGTTCTACCATTCACTGTATATTCCCTACCTGCATTAGCCCTTCCAAAATGCATTACCTCACATTTGTCCAGGTTAAACTCCATCTGCCATCTCTCCGCCCAAGTCTCCAGACAATCTAAATCCTGCTGTATCCTCAGACAGTCCTCATCGCTATCCGCAATTCCACCAACCTTTGTGTCGTCTGCAAACTTACTAATCAGACCAGTTACATTTTCCTCCAAATCATTTATATATACTACAAAGAGCAAAGGTCCCAGCACTGATCCCTGTGGAACACCACTGGTCACAGCCCTCCAATTAGAAAAGCATCCCTCCATTGCTACCCTCTGCCTTCTATGGCCTAGCCAGTTCTGTATCCACCTTGCCAGTTCACCCCTGATCCCGTGTGACTTCACCTTTTGTACTAGTCTACCATGAGGGACCTTGTCAAAGGCCTTACTGAAGTCCATATAGACAACATCTACTGCCCTACCTTGCAATTGTCTCATAAATTTGTGTATATTTCATTGATAGGAAATGAGAGCTCCATGAATTTGCTTCCTCTTAGCTCCGAAGAGTTGTTGCAAAACCTGAAACCCACACTATCCCCTTCCTCCATAAAGAATGTGTTTCACCAGATTATCAAAATTATTCTAGATTTATAGCATATCATGGCCGGTACAATTTTAGGTCTTTATTCTAAATATTTTGCTGGGGTTCAATGTCTCAGATCATTCTAGTAAGTGGGCCCTGCTCTCTATTATCGGGGTATGCTTTTATTATTTAATATCTAAATATCGTAGCAAACTGGGGGTGAACAGATAACCGTCCTTACTGAACTTTGGCTACTGGTGATATTACATGCCCTCATATGATCGTCCTCAAATCCAGGATGCAGTAAAATAAAAATAACCACCTTGGCTTAGGCAAATGGCCAGAATCTTGTGGAAGTGTTGGGGTTCTCAGCTGCCGAATAGAGAGCCAGCGGGAACTCTGTCTCGCCTTTTTCTGGGAATGTTGGCCCCATCTTGTTCCACTCAGGCACTTGACAGGACAGGAGCGGGTCTTTCCTGAAGATCAAAAACCCCTGCGGTGGAATTCAGCTTGTCGAGAGCTGACAGCCAATCAGAGGCTGGCAGCTCTATTGGACAGCAGGGCCACTGGAGAGGTGGTGTCTGCTGCCAGTAAGATACGCGCCCAATCATCGCTCGACCCCACGCCCCAGGTGAGTGGTTATAGGAGGGTGGTTGTGGAATGGTGGTCATGGGGAGGGGGTGGTTGGCAGTAAGCATATGGGGTGTCGATCAGGGCACACTCCCTTCCCCAAGCCTTCCTCATGAGTGCCTTTGAACCTTCCCTTCCTAGGACTCCAAAGCAACCCTGTGTGGTAGTATGTATTAGGGGTCATGTGGGACTGGAAGCCCTAATGTCATTGGCTGACAGATCCCGGGTCCTGGTTGGCCGTTGACCTCTAGCTCCGCCCTGAAGGCGGAGTATAAGAAGCCGGAGTCCTCCCCCGCAGGCCATTCTACTATCGAGCTGCGGGGGAACAGACACGCTTAATAAAGCCTCATCAACTTCACTCTATTCGTCTCACGGAGTCTTTGTGCGCTACAATTTATTAAGCGTGCCTAAAAAGGACTATGGAGCTCAGGATCATTCCGGAATGCCTGAGGATCAGCCCCCACGCAGTGAACGCGGCAGCAGCCTTCAAGCACTGGCAGACTTGTTTCGAGGCCTACCTCAGAACGGCCACCGGCCGGGTCACAGAAGACCAAAAACTACAGGTCCTGCACTCGAGGGTAAGCACGGAGATCTTCTCCCTCATCGAAGACTCGGAGGATTTCCAAACGGCGTTCGCAGCACTGAAAAGTCTCTATGTCCGCCCAGTTAACCAAATCTACGCTCGCTACCAGCTCGCGACGAGACGGCAAGGTCCCGGAGAATCGATGGACGAATTCTACGCCGCGCTGCTGATTTTGGGACGAGCCTGCAGCTGCCCTTCGGTGAACGCAAATGAACACACGGACATGTTAATGCGCGATGCTTTTGTGGCAGGTATGAATTCCTCCCAAATCCGCCAAAGACTTCTAGAAAGAGAGTCGCTAGGACTCTCAGAGGCCCGGGCCCTAGCAGCCTCCCTAGACGTGGCCGCCCGTAATACCCGCGCCTACGGCCCCGACCGCGCGGCAGCCCATTGGGCTCCGTACGTACCCGTCGCGACAAACCCACCCCCCCCCGGACACCCCGCAGGCTTGCGCGGTCCAAACGCCAAGTCGCACCGGGGGTGCCCGCTACTATTTCTGCGGCCAGGCGAAACACCCCCGACAGCGCTGCCCGGCCCGCGCAGCGATCTGCAAGAGCTGCGGGAAAAAGGCCCATTTTGCGGTTGTGTGCCGGTCCCGCGAGGTCGCCGCTGTCCCGGGAGAACAGGGAGCCCTGCAAGCCGTTTACGCTCCCCAACCACCCCAGCGCATCATGTATGACCCGCAGGCGTAGCCGCTCTGGGTCCCGACCACCGCGGTCCCGGGAGAACAGAGAGCCCTGCACGCCGCTTACGCTCCCCAACCCCCCCCCCCCGCACCCCATGTATGACCCGCCGGCGCTACCACTTTGGGTCCCGACCACCACTCCCCACGGAGAAGAGGGAGTTCTGGGCGTCTCTAACGCCCCCCTAACCCCCCCCCGCGCCCCACGTCTGACCCGCCGGCGCTACCAACTTGGGTCCCGACCACCGCTGTCCCCGGAGATGAGGGAGCCCCGCGCGGTCCTAACGCTCCCCAACCCCCCCAGCGCCCCATGTGCGACCTGCAGACACCGCCATTTTGGGTCCCGGCCACCACGAGGGGAGGAAGGGCGCCGCCATCTTGGACCACCCCAAACCTGTACGACGCGTGGGGGCGGCCATTGTGTCCACCCCCGCCGCCATCTTGTGACCCCCCAGCCATGTGCGATGTATGGGGGCGGCCATTTTGTTCATCCCCGACGCCATCTTGGACGGCAACAACGGACCCCACTCCGCTACTACAACCACGTCTCGCTTAAATTACGCTCGATCAAGCTCGGCCCCGGACACTCCAGACGACGACGACAACGGTGCTAATAAACGGCCACGAGACACCATGCCTAGTCGACTCCGGGAGCACGGAGAGTTTTATCCACCCCGACACGGTAAGACGCTGTTCCTTGACCACCTATCCCAGCGCACAAAAGATTTCCATAGCTGCAGGATCCCACTCCGTACAGATCCAAGGATTCTGCATAGTTACCCGAACGATGCAGGGGAGGGAGTTCAAAAACTACAAACTAAACGTCCTTCCCCAACTCTGCGCCCCCACCTTACTGGGATTAGATTTCCAATGCAATCTACAGAGCCTTACGTTCAAATTCGGCGGCCCAATATCCCCACTCACTATCTGCGGCCTCGCAACCCTCAAGGTGCAACCCCCGTCCTTGTTTGCGAACCTCACCCCGGATTGCAAACCCGTCCCCACTAGGAGCAGACGGTACAGCGCCCAGGACCGGACCTTCATTCGGTCTGAAGTCCAGCGGCTACTAAAGGAAGGCATAATCCAGGCCAGCAATAGTCCCTGGAGAGCGCAGGTGGTAGTAGTGAAGACAGGGGAGAAACAAAGGATGGTCATAGACTATAGCCAGACCATCAACAGGTACACACAACTAGACGCGTACCCTCTCCCCCGCATATCCGACATGGTCAATCGGATTGCCCAATATAAAGTCTTCTCCACCGTGGACCTCAAGTCCGCCTACCATCAGCTCCCCATCCGCCCAAGTGACCGCAAGTACACAGCCTTCGAGGCAGACGGGCGATTATACCATTTCCTAAGGGTCCCTTTTGGCGTCACAAACGGGGTCTCGGTCTTCCAACGGGAGATGGACCGAATGGTTGATCAACATGGGTTGCGGGCCACGTTCCCGTATCTCGACAATGTAACCATCTGCCGCCTCGACCAGCAGGACCATGACGCCAGCCTCCAAAAATTCCTCCAGACCGCCAAAGCCTTGAACCTCACGTACAACGAGGACAAGTGCGTTTTTAGCACCAATCGGTTAGCCATTCTGGGCTACGTAGTGCGCAATGGGATAATAGGCCCCGACCCCGAACGTATGCGCGCCCTCGTGGAATTTCCCCTCCCGCACTGCTCCAAAGCCCTGAAACGCTGCCTGGGGTTTTTTTCATACTACGCCCAGTGGGTCCCCCAGTACGCAGACAAGGCCCGTCCCCTAATACAGACCACGACCTTCCCTCTGTCGACAGAGGCGTGCCAGGCCTTCAGCCGCATCAAAGCGGATATCGCAAAGGCCACGATGCGCGCCATCGACGAGTCCCTCCCCTTCCAGGTCGAGAGCGACGCCTCAGATGTAGCTCTAGCGGCCACCCTTAACCAATCGGGCAGACCCGTGGCCTTTTTCTCCCGGACCCTCCACGCCACAGAAATCCGCCACTCCTCAGTGGAAAAGGAAGCCCAAGCCATAGTGGAAGCTGTGCGACATTGGAGGCATTACCTGGCCGGCAGGAGATTCACTCTCCTCACTGACCAACGGTCGGTAGCCTTCATGTTCGATAATGCACTGCGGGGCAAAATCAAAAACGACAAGATCTTAAGGTGGAGGATCGAGCTCTCCACCTTCAACTACGAGATTTTGTATCGTCCCGGAAAGCTGAACGAGCCGTCCGATGCCCTATCCCGCGGCACATGTGCCAACGCACAAATTAACCGCCTCCAAACCCTCCACGAGGACCTCTGCCACCCGGGGGTCACTCGGTTTTTCCACTTTATCAAGTCCCGCAACCTCCCATACTCTTTAGAGGAGGTCCGTACAGTCACAAGGGACTGCCACATCTGCGCGGAATGCAAACCGCATTTTTTCAGGCCGGATGGTGCGCACCTGATTAAGGCTTCCCGCCCCTTTGAACGCTTTAGTCTCGATTTCAAAGGGCCCCTCCCCTCCACCGACCGCAACACATACTTTCTTAATGTGGTGGACGAATACTCCCGCTTCCCATTCGCCATTCCCTGCTCTGACATGACCGCGGCCACAGTCATTAAAGCCCTGAACACCATCTTCACACTGTTCGGTTGCCCCGCATACGTCCACAGCGACAGGGGGTCCTCTTTCATGAGTGACGAGCTGCGCCAGTTCCTGCTCAGCAAGGGCATAGCCTCGAGCAGGATGACCAGCTGCAACCCCCAGGGGAACGGGCAAGTAGAGAGGGAGAACGGCACAGTCTGGAAAACCGTCCTACTGGCCCTACGGTCCAGGGACCTCCCAGTTTCACGGTGGCAGGAGGTCCTCCCATCCGGTCGCTATTATGTACGAGCACTAATCAAACGCCTCATGAGCGTCTCCTTGTCTTCCCTAGGAGGTCCTCCTCTGGAACGTCGCTGCCGACCTGGCTGGCGGCCCCAGGACCCATCTTGCTCCGAAAGCATGTGCGGGCACATAAGGCAGACCCGTTGGTCGAAAGGGTTCACCTCCTCCACGCGAACCCGCAGTACGCTTACGTGGAGTACCCCGACGGCCGACAGGACACGGTCTCCCTGCGGGATCTGGCGCCCGCCGGCAACACACACACCCCCCCGACACCATTCACCCAACCCCCCCCTTCCTGCCACCGCCGCACCCCGCGACCGCCCCCTTCCCAGGAGGATCGGTTCCCCTCCCCTCAGGCCCGACCAAGAATAAAGCCCAAGCGGAAACTGTAAGGCTCCCGGAGACGACAACACCGGTACAAGCACCACCACCACCACCACCGGGGCCGAGGCGATCAACATGGATGACCAGACCGCCCGACCGACTCGTGGTGTCGATCTAAATCAATATATGGACTTTTCACAAGAACATTTTGCTTTTCTCCCGATACCTTCTGTAAATAGTTGAAACAGGACAAAATTGTACAATACTGTATTGCCATGTGAATGTTTTTTCCTCCCAGGACCAGCCCTGTAAACCCTTACCACCATACGAAGCATCACCCCGCCGGGTTCATTTTTGACAAGGGGTGAATGTGGTAGTATGTATTAGGGGTCTTGTGGGACTGGAAGCCCTAATGTCATTGGCTGACAGATCCCGGGTCCTGGTTGGCCGTTGACCTCGAGCTCCGCCCTGAAGGCGGAGTATAAGATGCCGGAGTCCTCCCCCGCAGGCCATTCTACTATCGAGCTGCGGGGGAACAGACACGCTTAATAAAGCCTCATCGACTTCACTCTATTCATCTCACGGAGTCTTTGTGCGCTACACCCTGCATGAAGTTTCTTGCAATCCTTCCCACATGGCGAGCCCCCCCCCCCCATCCCCCTCCCCACCAACAGTGGCGGAATCGGGCCCTTAAAGGAGCCCATTTAATAGCCTCAAATGGCAGCAGGGGAGGAAGGCCATCTGTGAGCCTTCCCACCAACTCAATCAGGGTAGAGGCAGAAAGGTGACAGGGTCCCCATCCACCACCCTTCGGCTTGATTAAATGCCCACCACCACCGAACCCGTCTTGTAGGGAGCACATGATTCTACCTCAAGACAAACGGATTGCTAAACCATGAATTGGATTAGTAAACAACATCAGTAGCAACTGTTACAGGTTTAATATTGTCTCTTCAGGAAATCGCACCTTCTGTGCTGAAATATGTTATGAACTGCATTGAATCAAGGTTTTCAATTTCTGTGGTAGTTTACTGATTATCGATAATCTCTCTGGTTTACTTATCTCTCTCAAGCTCAGGTCGATGATTTTATTTGCACAAAAGCATTTAGTGCCCATCCCTAATGGCCCTTGAAAGGTGGTGATGCACTGCCTTCTTGAACCGCTGCAGCCCAGATGATGTAGGCGCACGCAAAGTGCTGCTTGGGAGGGAGTTCCAGGATTCTGACACAGCGACAGTGAGGGAAGGTGATAAAAGGTTAATCACAACTGGGGAATGGTCATCGACCGACGATGTCAACTCCGTTTCTCAATGTGAACAAGGCTGGCTAGAGAAATATTTCTTTCTCTTGACTGGGGCAAAGAAAATTTAAATATGTGTCTTCTAAACTCTGATAAGAGCTACATAAGTATTAACTCAACAAGATCCGCAAATTAACCCAAATGTTTGCCAATTTGCTTCAATACTTCATCAGGTGTAATCGCTTTGCTACTTACAGGAGACGGGGAGGGTGGAGCAGTCATGAAATTGGGAAATGGAGGTCTGTGGAAGTTCTGCTAAATTTATGGGCCTCCATTTGTTCTTGGGCCGGCAGTCAGGCCAATCGAGAGGGAAAAGGGACAGAACACGGTGAAGGGGAAACGTGGTTGAGGATTTCACAGATCAGAGGTGATGGTTGTGGGGCCAGACTGCAAACCTTGGGAATCCTGCCCCCCAACCACCCCCCCGCCCAGCCACTAATCTAAACTAAATTTAAGAATCTGTTAAAATTTGAGGTAGATGACCTCATCAGTATAATTAAATGCATTTATGACTGCCTCGTGAGAGCAGATGAATCATTTGCCTTTGTTCAAAAGAAGTGTTTGCGTTGAGGCGTGTCAGTGTTGAATCTCAGATTCAAATTTTTAACTTGCAATGACTTAGGACAGGCCTTTGAGATTGGCCAATTAGAATACGAGTTCCCTGATTAGTGGCCGAATCAGGGAACCCCTTTCTGTGTATATAACAGGGAGTGTCCGATCCTCTGCACTCCCGGTGTAGGCAGCAGACTGAATGGTCATGGTTGTTCAACTGTTGGGTTTGTAAATAAAAGGAATTCTGGTGACGGGACTTCTGCCTCCGTGGACTTATTACAGTGGCGACGAGGAAAACGGAACGACCCGAAGAAACCTGCTCGTCAGCTGCTGCCGCATATTGAGGGTAAGCCACTGACAGGCAAAATGCCTTTATTCAGAAGATGGACTCTTTTGACCCTGCAGTGGAAGACTGGGCCCAATATGTAGAGCGGATGAAGTACTTCTTTAGAGCAAACGATATAATTCCGGATGAAAAGCAACGGGTCATTCTGCTGACCGCGTTTGGGCCGGCAGCTTTTGCCATTATGCGCAGTCTCACTTTTCCAGAGGCACCGGACACAAAAACTTTCCAGGAATTGGCGGACTTAATAAAAGAGTACTATGACCTTAAGCCGCTGTTGTGTTATGCTGCTTCGGATAACACCGGCTGCTACTTGATGCAGTCTTAACTAAAGGATGCTCCAGACTCTGAAATGAGTTCAATGTGTTTATTGAAGTATTAACACAGTTCTCAATTGAGCTCGACTCTCTGCTAATCTAACTGTAGTAACTCAGTCTTACTGTACCAGCCTTTGTCTAAGCCACTTGCTGGGGTGTGATGCTGCTGATCAACCCTGTCTAACTCTCTAGATGTCTGTCTGTGGAAAGAGGCAGGGTGTGAGTGCCTCATCCCTTTTATAGTGTTTATGTCATGCCCCTTTATGGTGATGCCACCTCTGAGTGTCCTGACTGCTCATTGGTTGTGTTCTATTCTGAGTGTTCATTGGTTGCATGTTTGTATATCATGCCAGCCACCTCTAATCCTGTGAAGGTACCGGTTTTACTCAGCATTCCGAGACACTGGGGAGTCAGTTACAAACTTTTTAACAAGATTAAGGCGATTAGCAGAGGCTTGCAAATTTGGCCTAACGCTAAATGAGATGCTCCGAAACCGTTTAGTATGTGGAATAAATAATTTAACAATCCAGAAACGTCTGTTAGCAGAGGCCGAGCTGGATTGAAAACAAGCATTGCAGCTGGCTTTGTCCTTAGAAAAAGCGGCAAGCGGAGCGCATGAGTTACAGGGTACTTCGATGGAGGTAGACGCCCATACCAGTGAAACTGAGTTAAGGGACTACCGCTGGGGGATAGGCAACTGCAAAGCCACTCTCAGGAATGACTCGGATACTAAGTTAACCAGGCTCACTCGCAGAAGCCCTCCCAAGCAAGGGAAACCTAGGTCCAGACAGACGGCAGCCCCTGCAGCCTTTTGCCCAGCAAAATACTGTAGTTGTTGCCGGAGATCGGAGCCAGAAAGGAGAAGTAGAAGCCCAAGACCATCACCTTGGAGATGGTCACGTAAGCTGGGGTACAGCAGAATGCATACCCTAGCCGCACCTACCTCCGACGAGGAACAACTAAATTGTGTAACGATGGTGAAATCAATATCCATTAAATTATCCATAAGGTTGAATGGACGTCCCACACTGATGGAGGTCGACACTGGAGCAGCCGTATCAGTGGTAGGGGAAACAGTATTCAATAAAATTCGCACTAGACTCCAACCCTGATCCCTAACCAGGACCTTGGCAGAACTGAGGACATACAGAGGGGAACCACTGAGAGTGTTGGGCACAACACATGTAATTGTGGCTTATGGAGCGCAACTATTTAGGCTGCCTTTAATGGTAGTGAAAGGTGTGGGGCCAAGCTTATTGGGGTGAAACTGGCTAAAAGAGATCCAGCTGGATTGGGTATACATTTTCCAGCTGGAAAATGGTCGCCTGAGCGAACTCCTGTGCAAATACCCAGAGGTTTTCCGAGAAGGGCTCGGAACAATAAAGGGAGCAAAGGCGATATTGCATGTAGATCCAGAGACAGTCCCAAAATTCTACAAGGCTCAACCAATCCCCTTCGCATTTAGGCAGAAAGTCAAAATGGAAATAAAACGATTAGAGCGTGAGGGAATAATAAAACCGGTCCAGTTTGCAGAGTGGGCGGCACCCGTGGTGCCTATCCTTAAGCAGGATGGCGCGGACCACCTTTGTGGAAATTTCAAACAAACGATTAATCGCTACTCACAACTGGACAAATACCCAATTCCCCGGATTGAGGATTTGTGTGCAAAGCTGGCTGGAGGACTCCTATTCTCAAAGCTGGATATGAGCCACGCATATCTACAGCTGAAGCTGGACGAAGAGTCCCAAAAATTCTCAACGATAAACACCCTGAAGGGCCTTTTCCAGGATACAACATTACCCTTCGGGGTATCGTCAGCTTGTGCAATATTCCAGAGGACAATGGAGAATATATTGCAAGGGCTGCCACAAGTCGCCATTTACGTGGACGACGTCCTCATTACAAGAAAAACAAGGGCAGAACACCTGCAAAACCTGGAGGAAGTCCTTAGGAGGTTTTCAGCAGCAGGCGTGCGCCGAGAGAGGGAGAAATGTGTTTTCCGAGCATCTCAAGTAACCTATCTGGGGTACAAGGTTGACAAATCAGGGCAACAAAATTTGGAGGATCGGGTGAGGGCGATTAAAGATGCCCCGGCCCCCACCACAATCCAGGAGTTAAGGGGATGGATTCTCCGACTCCCCGCCGGGCGTGAATCCTGCCCTGCCCCTCCGACGCCAGCTGCCGAATTCTCCGGCGCCATTTTTGGGCAGGGGCGGGGATCGCGCCGCGCTGGTCGGGGGCGTTGGCAGTGGCCCCCCCGGCAATTCTCCGGACCCCGATGGGCCGAGCGGCCACCCGCTTTCGGCCAGTCCCGCTGGCGTGAAATGGACAAGGTCCATACCGGCGGGACCTGGCTTTCAGGGCAGCCTGCGGAATCCTCGGGGGTGGGGGGGGGGGCAGGGGCAGGAGGGGATCCGGTCCCGGGGGGCCCCCACCGTGGCCTGGCCCGCCATCGGGGCCCACTGATCTGCGGGCGGGCCTGTGCTGTGGGGGCACTCTATCCCACCGTGCCGGCCTGTGTAAGGCTCCGCGATGGCTGCCGTGGAGAAGAAACCCCCTGCACGTGCGCAGGAATCACGCCAGTGGTTCTGCGCATGCGGCAGAATACGCTAGCGCTCCTGCGCATGCGCCAACTCGTGCCGGCCGGCAGAGGCCCTTCAGCGCCAACCACTCCAGCGCCGGCCTAGCCCCCCGAAATGTGGAGGATTCCGCACCTTCCGGGCGGCCCGATGCCGGAGTGGTTCACGGCACTATTTGGTGCTGGTACGGCCCGCCCCGCCGGTTGCGGGAGAATCCAGGCCAAGGTCTTTTTTAGGACTGGTGACGTATAATGGAAAGTTTATACAGAACAGAGTTTCCATCTTGGACCCCCTACACCAATTACTAAAAAAGGGGCAAGCCTGGAAGTGGTCCGCCGACCAAGACAGGGCTTCCAAAAAGATAAAAGAACAGCTTTCCTCAGAGAACGTCTTGGCACACTACGACCCCAGGAAAGAGTTGGTGCTCACGTGCGACGCCTCTCCATATGACGTTGGTGGAGTTTTGGCACACATAGGGCAAAACCGATAGGAACGACCTATAGCGTTTGCTTCCAGGACGCTGGCAGCAGCAGAACGAAAGTACGCCTAAATCAAAAAGGAAGGACTGGCTGTGATCTTCGCGGCGAAGAAATTTCACCAGTACTTGTACGGCTGGAAATTCACTATAATTACAGACCACAAGCCATTGATGGGTTTGTTGAAGGAAGACAAAGCAATACCATTAATAGCTTTGACCCGGATCCAACGCTGGGCCCTAATACTGGCGGCAAACCAGTATCAACTGGAGCATCGGCCAGGAACCCGGGTGGCAAACGCCGATGCACTAAGCAGGCTGCCATTACCGGACACCCCGCCATTAATACCCAAAATAGAGGAAACGGTAATGACATTACATTTCCTGGACACCCTTCCAGTGGCCGCACAAAACATTCGTTTATCGACCCAAAGGGACCTGGTTTTATCAAAAATAAAACACGGTGCTGACTGGGGAGATGAAAAGACCGGTCCAGGCGGAAATACACCCTTACTGGAGCAGAAGAGTGCAGATCACTGTGGAAGACGGGATCCTGCTATGGGGGGCTCGAGTAATAGTTCCAAGTCAAGGCCATCGAGCCATATTGGCTGAACTACATCATGGGCACCTTGGAGTCTCAAAAATGAAGATGCTGGCCAGAAACTATGTCTGGTGGCCGGGCCTGGACACAGACAATGCGGCATTGGTAGGTCGGTGCCAAGAATGCCAACAAGGGCAGAAGGTGCCACCAGCAGCCCCGCTGTACCCATGGATATGGCCAGGTAGAACATGGTCGCGACTTCATGTCTATTTTGCAGGCCCATTTATGGGTTCAATGTTTTTTACAATAGTAGACGCCCATTCCAAACGGCTGGACGTCTACAAAATGGATTATGCAAATTCTACAACGATCATTGAAAAACTCCGCACCTCGTTCGCAATTCATGGTATCCCTGGTGTTAGTTTCGAATAATGGATCGGTTTTCACCAGCCAGGACTTCACAAAATTTATCAAGTCAAATGGCATTCGGCACATAAGGACGGCACCTTACCACCCGGCATCGAATGGTTTGGTGGAGAGAGCCGTCCAGACCTTAAAAGTCGGGTTGAAGAAAGAGTCAGCAGCTTCATGGGACACCAAACTGTCGCGCTGGCTATTTGACTACAGAACCCCACACGCCACAACGGGAATAGCACCAGCGGAGCTACTCATGGGCAGACGACTCCGAACCCAGCTGAGTCTACTATTCACGAATTTAGGTGACAGAATAGACCGACACCAAGAGGCCCAATGCAGGGACCACGACAACACTCGGGGCTGGTTTAGCACAGGGTCAAATAGCTGGCTTTTAAAGCAGACCAAGGCAGGCCAGCAGCACGGTTCAATTCCCGTGCCAGCCTCCCCGAACAGGCGCTGGAATGTGGCGACTAGGGGCTTTTCACAGTAACTTCATTTGAAGCCTACTTGTGACCATAAGCGGTTTTCATTTTTTTCATTTCAACACTTGCCGAGAAAGGCAGTTCAACACGGGTGAAAATGTATGGGTCAGAAATTATGCAAACGGCCCCACATGGCAGGAACAGTCAAGACCAGGATAGTACGAGATACGTGTGGGAAAACATGTAATAAAGAAACACCTGGACCAGGTGCGGGCCTCCGATTCGTTTCCTCCTCCGGAGTTGAGTCAGACCAACATACCAAAGACTGTGGAGAGTCCTCCCCGACAAACTATTCACGTCCCTCCAACACCACTGGTGAGGACATCAGACTCAGATATGGACACCGTGGATGATGCCACAGCTGTACTCCTGGAGCTGGAGTGGAGGAGCCGGACCCGGCGCATAAACGAAGCAGGAGACCCGTGAGTCACGAGGACCATGGGGCCTTCTCGGACCTTCGGGGGAAGGGGTGTAATGACTTCGGCCAGGCCTTTGAAATTGGCCAATTAGAATACGAGTTCACTGATTAGTAGCCCAATCAGGGAACCCCTTTCTGTGTATATAACAGGGAGTGTCAGATCCTCTGCACTCCCGGTGTAGACAGCAGAGTGAATGGTCATGGTTGTTCAGCTGTTGGGTTTGTAAATAAAAGGAATTCTGGTGATGGGACGTCTGCCTCTGTGGACTTATTACAAACCTTCTGGTGATGATGAGAGATTAAAACTATCCACCAACACCCCCTCTCCTCCCCCACAACCTCCCACCCCTGATTATTTCCAGGAGTTTATGAATGAGAGCAAAGTTAAGCCATTTCCTACGACTGAACTGCTTATTCACCTCAGATGTCCTGCAACAGCAAGAAACCAAAATAGTTTCATTTTTTGTCAGCATTCATTTTGTCAAAATCAATAATGCCTGATAGAGCCTCTTGAGGCAAACTTGCATCAGTCATCATTGAAAATAATATGCAAACATATGTACTATTGTGACAAGCTCTGTGGCTGTCAAGTTGAATTTTTCACAACCTCTTCTTCAATGTGATGATGTATGTCTCAGGGGAAGGAAATATTCACCTGTCCTTTCTATTATTTCAATGTGACTCACCATGACAAAACCTTTTGTTGAATGAGATAAAAGTGGGATGCAGGTTCAATGGATTGGCCCCCTGGTTTTTCACCTCTGGATTTGGACAGGTTAGGCTGTTGCGAGGAAATCTTTAGCTGTAAGAATTTACCTGGTTTGCTGTCAACCAGATTTTCAGCATAAAATTATGTGCTATTGAACAGTAGCCTGAAAACCTGAAATTCCCGTGCCAGCCTCCCCGAACAGGCGCCGGAATGTGGCGACTAGGGGCTTTTCGCAGTAACTTCATTTGAAGCCTACTTGTGACAATAAGCGATTTTCATTTCATTTCATTTTCATTTAATTTGATTTCAAATGTTGGTGTCACAGTTAGTAAAACTCACAATTCTGAGGCTCTTTTATCAGAGTACACAAAGCATTATGCTCTAAGAAATGTCTTTGAAGTGCTTTTATTTATTCATTTACATAATGTGGGATGATTGACATTCATTTCACATCTCTAATCATCATGCAGAGGACATATAAGAGTCAACCCACGTGGGCCTGAAGTTACATGTAGGCCAGACGAGGTAAGCACAGCAGATAGATTTTTACACCAATCGTTTCATGATCATCATTTGACTTTTTGTTCCAGATTTTCTTTGTTATTGAATTTAAGTTTCACCATCAGCCGTGATGGGATTTGAACCCAGGTCCCCAGAGCATTAACCTGGGTCTCTGGACTATTAGTCCAGCGACAATACCACTCCCCAATGCTTGATGTTGTCAAGAATGAACAAAGCTGGTCTTTACTGAAGCAGTGATGTATATTGGTTGCAATTATCCAAAATGGATTCTGGGAAAGTTACAGTGGATTGCAAAACCGCAAACGTAACAATTCTGCTCAAGAAAGGAGGGAGATGGAAAGCAGGAAACTATCGGGGGAATTTTCCCAGGAAAACACAAAGTAATGTAGCAGGCATAAAAACCCATTGGCTGCAATGGCAGTTTTTAGCACCATACTGTGTGCTTCAGACTGCGTTAATTATTCATCCATGTTGAATATGCCATATTGCTGGCAGGCGGCCTCTGATTAGCCTGCCTTGCATGACCTAAGCACTCCCTAACTCCAGGCACCATATTTAAATGGTGCCCCTTGGCAGCATTTGCACTCTCTGCAGCTTAGGACAGCTCCACAGAAAATTGCATCCAAAAGCAAAAAGCATGCAGCGCCAAATCCATCCTCGAATCATTGAGGGTTGCTGCCTCCCAGTTATTTATTCATATTCTGGAATGCTCCTTGTCCTTTGCCGTAGCTAACTTAAACTTTATGATCGAATGATTATTGCCTCCTGAACTTTCCCCTATTGACACTTGATCCATTTGACTCACCTTTAGAGGTCTAGAAGTTTCCTTTCTCTTTGGACAGGAAACATACTGTTGTAGAAAATTCTCCTGTAGACCAGCTAGGAATTCTTGGCCCATTTTCCCCTTACACTACTACTATCCCAGTCTATATTTGGATAATTAAAGACCCCTATTGCATCTACTCTATAATTCTTGCATTTCTCTGTAATTCATTTGCAAATTTATTCCTCTACATCTTCCCCACTGGCGAAACAGGGCCCATTGTCTGACGTGACAGTCATCGGAATGCCGTGGCGAGCGAAGGTGTCTTTGCAGGCACTTATGACAGCGGACGATGTCAAATCGTGCAGGCGTATGACCTCCAGATAGTTGGAGAAGTTGTCAACGATGATGACATAGTCCCTGCCGAGCGCGTGAAAGAGGTCCACACCCACCTTCGCCCAGGGGGATGTCACCAGCTCATGGGGCAGAAGCGTTTCAGGAGGTTGCGCCGGTTGGAACCTTTGGCAGGTGGGGCAGTTGAGCACCATATTGGCAATGTCATCACTGATGCCCGGCCAGTATATCGCCTCTCGGGCCCTCCGTCTGCACTTCTCGACCCCCAGATGGCCTTCGTGTAGTTGGTCGAGGACCAGCCTGTGCATGCTGTGTGAAATCACAATCCGGTCCAGCTTTAGAAGGACACCATCAATGACGGCCAAGTCGTCTCGGACATTGTAGAACTGCGGGCACTGCCCTTTGAGCCACCCTCCCGTCATGTGGCGCATCACACGTTGTAGAAGGGGGTCAGCTGCAGTCTCTCGGCGAGTATGGGCCAGACTGGAGTCGTCAGCTGGCAGATTTGCTGATGTGAAAGCCACCTGCAATTCGACCAGACAGACGAACCCCTCCGAATCTGGCGGCGTGCTCACTGCTCTAGACAGGGCAACCGCAACGATAAGGTCCTTACCTGGGGTGTAGACCAGTTGGAAGTCATACCTCCTAAGTTTAAGTAGGATGCGCTGGAGGCGAGAGGTCATCTCATTTAGATCCTTATTAATGATGCTGACCAGGGGCGGTGGTCAGTCTCAACGGTAAACCGGGGGAGACCATACACATAGTCATGGAACTTGTCTAACCCAGTTAGCAAGTCCAGGAACTCTTTTTCGATCTGCGCGTAGCGCTGTTCTGTGGGGGTCATGGCCCGCAAGGCATAGGCGACCGGGGCCCATGACGCAGTGTCATCCCGCTGTAGGAGCACCGCCCCAATACCGGGACTGGCTGGCATCAGTCGAGATTTTAGTGGTGAGATTTCGAAGAACGCCAACACCGGCTCTGTGGTGAGCTTAAGTTTGAGCTCCTCCCATTCCTTCTGGTGTGCGGGCAGCCACTGGAACTCCGTGGACTTCCTGATGAGGTGGCACAGAGCTGTCGTGTGGGAGGCAATGTTGGGAATGAACTTCCCCAGGAAGTTGACCATGCCTAGAAAGCGTAGCACTGCTTTCTTGTCTGCCGGCTGCGGCATGGCTGTAATGGCGCTCACCTTGTCTGCATCCGGATGGACCCCTGACCGGGATATGTGGTCCCCCAGGAACTTCAGCTCGGTTTGGCTGAAAGAACACTTGGCTCGGTTGAGGCGTAGGCCGTTTTCGCGTATGCGCGCAAAAACGCACTGGAGACGATAGATATGCTCCTGTGGTTTGGTGGACTAGATGATGACGTCGTCCACGTATACGCGCACCCCTTCGATGCCTTCCATCATCTGCTCCATGATCCTATGAAAGACCTCGGATGCCGAGTTGATGCCAAATGGCATTCGGTTGTAGCAGAACCTGTGGAAAGGGGTGTTGAAGGTGCACAGCTTTCGGCTGGACGGATCCAGTTGGATCTGCCAAAAACCCTTCGAGGCATCCAGTTTCGTGAAGATTTTAGCCTGGGCCATTTCGCTCGTGATCTCCTCCCGTTTGGATATGGGGTAGTGTTCCCTCATAATGTTGTTGTTGAGGTCTTTTGGATCAATGCAGATCCGGAGCTCGCCGGAGGGCTTCTTAACACACACCATGGAGCTGACCCATGGCGTGGGCTCCGTGACCCGGGATAGGACCCCTTGATCCTGGAGATCCTGCAGCTGCTGCTTGAGGCGCTGGGACCCTGCGAGGTGCGTGAATGACTGGGGTGGCGTCCGGTTTGAGCCGGATTATGTAGGTGTAGGGCAGTGTACCCATGCCCTCGAATGCCTCCTGGTTGTGGGCGAGGAGCGATTGGAGCTGTGCGCTGAACTCTGCATCCGGGAAGTCAGATGTGCCGTCTGGAGAGAGAAAGTGTACTCGTTGCACGAGGTGGAGAGCCTTGCATGCCTGTGCGCCTAGCAGGGAGTCCTTCGTTGATCCGACTATCTCGAATGAGAGTGTGGCCGTGTGTGTGTTGTGTGTCACCTGGAGCTGGCAGGATCCCATAGCCGGGATAACGTTCCCGTTGTAGTCGACCATCCTGCAACGGGACGGCCGAATTGGTAGTCTGACCTTCATGGCGTTGAAGGCTGACCATGCTATGAGGTTGGCGAGGCGCCAGTGTCCAGGCGGAACGTTATGGGTGATCGGTTGACCGTTAGGGTGGCAAACCATTCATCACCCGGATTGATCGTGTTAACTTGCACCGGCTGGTGGGTCCTGGGTGGAGACATTCGGTTCCCATCAATGACCGCAACACGGAAGGTGTCCCGGTCGTCTGTGTCACTGGTCTGGACATCGTCTGGGCAGGATTCGCAATACGGAGGCTGAATGGTCCGCATGTCCCTGCGAGATTGTCGGAGTTGGGGAACATTGACAGGTTGAGCTGCTCGAAAGTAAGCAGCATAGTGGCCCACCTTGTCACAGCGGAGGCATTGTCGGGTTCTTGCGGGACATTGCCGCTTTAAATGCGCAGCTCCACAGTTGCCGCACGTCGTGACGTCATGGTGTTCGTTGCGCCACTGCGCATGCGCGGTTTGGTCTTGCGTCGAGCGCGCCTGCGCATCACGTCCCTCGGTGTTGCCGTAGTTTTTGGCGCGCACAAGCGCGGGAGGCCTCGAAAAGCGCGTGAAATGTCCACCCTCGTCCGGGCCGCGGGCCAGGAGGAACTCGATCGCCTGGACCTGTTCGGCCTCGTAGGGGGCCTGCCTCGCCGATCCGGCCGGGTAGGACCCCTGCATCGCCGATTCGGCCACCTGAAATTGGGTATAGCGGCTAGTCGCGTTTTCGTGCAGGACACAGGCTTCGATTGCGGAGGCTAAGGTGAGGCCTTTTATTTTTAATAGCTGCTGGCGTAGGGTGCCCGAGGTGACCCCAAAAACGATCTGGTCCCGAATCATGGAATCGGAGGTGGTGCCGTAACCGCAGGACTGCGCGAGGATGCGGAGATGCATCAGGAATGACTGAAAGGGTTCATCCTTACCTTGCAGGCGCTGCTGGAAGAGATACCTCTCGAAGCTCTCGTTGACCTCGACGTTGAAGTGTTGGTCGAGCTTGAGAAGGACCGTCTTGTATTTGGTCTTGTCCTCGCCTTCCGCGAACACCAGGGAGTTGTAGACATGGATGGCATGTTGACCTGCCGTGGTGAGGAGGATGGCGATCTTTCTGGTGTCCGAGGCGCTTTCCTTTTTGTTGGATTCCAGAAAGAGCTGGAAGTGCTGTTTGAACAGCTTCGAATTAACGCCGAGGTTTCCAGCGACTTGCAGCGGCTGCGGTGTGTTGACAGTGTCCATGGCGCAGGATGGCAGATTCCGGAGGATCTTTAGGTAGGTACCAAACCCCACTCCTGGTACCATGAAGTGTTGGGCGGTCTGCCACACAGATGAACCAACACGGTTGTGAATGGTACAACGCAGTTTTATTTCAGACAACTATTTACATTGGTGAACTGTTCACTGAGGTTCGATCATGACCTTTGATTCTGTGGACCTATTCCTAATTCTGTTTGTGGTGGCACTCAGCACATGGTGGATGTCTGAGTGGCCTGCAATGAGCTCTGTGCCCTGAGCCTTCTCCTGCTTGAGTGCCCAGGAAGTGTTGTGTTCCCTGTTTTGTACTGTGTATGCTCTTGCCTGTGATTGGCTGTCGTGCTGTGTGTGTTGATTGGTCCGTTGATCTGTCCATCAGTATGTATGTATGTATGTGCTATGATGTGTGCCTGAATATCATGACATTTTGTATGTGAGGGGGGTGGGGGGGGGGGGGGTGGTTTGCATTAGGGCCAATACATGGATGGATTTTTAGAAAAAGAGTTTAAGATGGAGGAGAAAGGTCACAGTCTGACGTTGTTGAATTCAATGTTGAGTCCTGTGGTCTATCACGTGCCTGATCAAAAGATGAGATGTTTCTCCTCCAGCTTGAGCCGGGCCTCACTGGAGCATTGCACCAGGCCAAGGACGGACATGTGGGCATGAGAGCAAGGTATTGAATTAAAGTGGTGCGCAACAAGACGGTTGGTGTCATACCTGCAAACTAAGCAAAGATGTTCCGCAAAATGGTCGCCCAGTCTGCGTTTAGTCTCGCTAATGTAGAGAGACCACATTGAGGACAGCAAATACCAAATTGAAGGAAGTACAGGTGAAATACTGCTTAAACTATAGGAGTGGTGGTGAGGGAGGATGTAAAAGGGCTGATGCTGCACCTTCTGTGATTGCAAGGGAAGGTGCCATGGGAAGGGAATGGGAAATTGGGCATGATGGAGAGGTGGACCAGGATGTCACGGAGATAAAGTCCAGAACATTTTTGTAAGCCCCCATTAACAGAGTCAATGTTATTTTCCAGTGCAAGTTAACATATATTAACATACAGCTTTGAAAGAATTACTTGTGTCCTTCTTACTGACCAGTATAGCACTTACAGATTGCAAATAAAATATTTTTATTTGCAGTTACATTAACAAGCAAATTCTACCTTTGTCATTATCGCTGCAAGCTCATTTTTGCAGTTAATTAAATTCAGCTGTAATGGATTAAAGCGCATTAACTCAAGAATCAGTTTCACTGTAAATTTCATGTCAATTTAACATGGTTTTCAAGTTACACCAATGCATAATCTGTTCAGTAAGTGCAGTTTAAGGAAACAGAAGTGGATGTGAGTTCTGAAAGGTAGAAGACAATAGTCTGATATTGTTTAAAGCAAGGTTCTTAAACTGTAATATTAAATTTTAAAGTTCCAGGTTATTTCCAGGACCATACGTAAATGTCCAATTTTAGTGAATCGCCAACCATTCACTTTTTATTGACATTGAAACTGCCACTATATTGTGATACTAGTAAGCAGAGCGCTACGCAAACATTTGACAATTCATGTGCAGCGCTCCACTCTGCTTGATAGCATAAGTGTGCGTGTGGGCCAGTTTCACTGGGGACATTCAGTAGGGCATTACTTAAGGCAGGTTTGTTGAGTATGATTACAGCATAAATCACCATCCTTACCAACTGAATTAAATAAACTATAAGTCACTTTCTGAAGTCTGCATGGGTGAGAAATTGGTGTAGCACACTCTGTCTGTGTCCCCCACACTGCCAGCTGCTTACCGCGTCGTCCACATGGCAACGTGCCAGAAAAAAGGCTTGTTCCTTGCATGCACTAGAAAACTCTGCCTTGACACTGTGCCGATGTCACACAGCTCAACTGGCTGATATGAAACCAGGATCACAAATGTCTCGATAATGTCTCCATTATTTACTCAAAAAAACAAGTGCTTAGCTGCAGAATGGACTCTGGAGCAGTGTTATTTTCAGGGCCTGGCATCTATGTTTCAGGTAAGTAAATTCTTTGATTCTTTTTCTGTTTTAAACTGTCTGTCTGGAAGTATTCTCGAGTATTTTTGGAGGTGTTGTGGTGAATTCCTAGATTTGCCAGAGAGGCATGGTTGATTCGTCCAGGAGTGGGAGGGGCCAGAAGCTTTGGTGACCTGTCCATGCAAAGATAAAAGAAGGGTGTGTGCTGGGATTTGGGTACGGGCAACAAAAGGGATATGCCAGCGTCCACAATGTTCTCAGCAATGCCAGATGCCAACAACTTCATTGCAACTGGTCCCATGAGAGCCATCTCCTCTGTAGGGCTCAGGTGATGCAGGTGTCCTGGTCGACCCCCCCCCCCCCCCCACCCTCCACCTCTCCCCCCACCCACACACACTCACACACACACTGGTTCCGCTCTGCTCCCATCATTTGTATGTCATTTTGTTCTATGAGGAGGCGGAATGTTTTTTTAAAATAAATTTAGCGTACCCTATTCATTTTTTCCAATTAAGGGACAATTTAGCATGGCCAATCCACCTACCCTGCACATCTTTGGGTTGTGGGGGCAAAACCCACGCAAACACAGGGAGAAATGCAAGCTCCACACGGACAGTCACCGACATCTGTGATCAAACCTGGGACCTCGGCTCCGTGAGGAAGCGGTGCTAACCACTGTGCCACAGTGCTGCCCCCTAGGAGGAATGTTAGGTATTGTGTTGCACGGTGTTTATATAATGTGTCTGCCACAACTCAATAGTTGGAGCTATGTGGAGGCAGGAAGAGGTGAGTTTGACATTGACAGCATTTCTAAGTTTGTGTGGGTGATGTGGAGTACTTGGATGGTTGGCATATCTCTCCTTGTTCCCAGAAGTGCTGCTGGACAAGAGGTGGTGGTATGGTGAATTGAGAAGTGTGAGAGGTTGGTGGTGTGATGGATAGGAGATGTAATGTGAAGATGCACACACTGACCTTGACCACCCAAATGAGGTCATTAGACTTCTTGTGGCATTGCTGTTAGGTCCTCTGGTGCAGATGCCAGGAATGACCTGCCCGGCCAACTGCTCCCAACCCCTGCTGAGAGTTGTCCTTGTTGGTCTCCCAGCTCCCTATCAATCCATTATGTTTCTTCTTCTGCCCACCTGCAATACTGATGTCTGCACCCATCACTATGGATTCCCCAGTCTGCCCTGGCATTCACTTTGTAATAATTTACATTTCAGTGAGATTTTTCTTCCCCTCATGCTACAGTTTGCCTTTCAGAAGAGCAGATTGGCTATTAACACATGATCTGCTAACAATGTTGCTGCAGGGCCCTCCTGCTGTGTACAGGGACTGCAGGCAACGTTCAGGAGTGAAAGACAGAACGGGAGCTGTACGGGCCAATGCTACAGTCATTTTGATGAAGTAGGTATAAAACGTTTGCCTGCTGCCCATTGCATTATGAAGAAGAACGGGCAGATTGTGAATTGTGATGCCCATGTTCAAGAAAAGGGGCTAACCGATTTCTTGCCCCTTGTGCATGAGAGAGTAGATGAAAATCAATGCAAATCATTCCAGCTGTTCAGACATGATTCTGATCGTGATCTTCACACATTTTTCTGTCGGGGCATGTTTTGCACCAACATTGAGAGGGGTGGGGCCTAAGCACACCACCTGGTCCAACTCCTCAGAGTTTGTTTAGAAACGGCACCCCAATCTCAAAGTTAAGTGACAGGCCCCCTTTCCCAGCCCCAGAGACATCGCAACTCCCTGCAGACAAGGGAAACACTCCCAACCCTTGATTATAGAGGGACAACTCCCTTCTCCACTAAATGTTCAGGCCACTCATCCCAATACCATGCAGTCATCAGCATGAGCCGAACCTCCATTCTCGCATGCATCATTCACCTCTCCTCACCATCCCCGCCCAGTCCATTGGACCATAAGAAATAGGAACAGGAGTAGGTCATTTGGCTCCTTAAACCTGCTCAGCCATTTAGTAGGATCAAAGCTGATCCGACATTCCTCACATCCACTTTCCTGCCCTTTCCCTGTAACCCTTGATTCCCTTACTGATGAAGAATCTATCTATCTCAGCCTTAAATATACACAAGGACTCTACCTCCACAGCTCTCCGTGGCAAGAAGTTCCAAAGAATTACAAGCCTCTGAGAGACAAAATTTCTCCTCATCTCATTGTTAAATTGGCACCATACTGGGGATTATCCGAGTGAACATTCTCTGAACAGCCTCCAATGAAATAATGGGTGGGATTCTCCGTTTCAGAGACTAAGGGCGGGATTCTCCATTGGCCAACGCAGGAATCGAGAATGGCGATTGTTCAGAGAATCGGTCATGAAGCCAAAATCGTGGCCAGCCAGGTGCCCGCCAGAATGCCATGCACCGGTGCCTCGACAACAGCGTCAATGCATTCTACTCCGCATGTACAGCAAATGGCATCCACATATCATTAGCGGGCCTGACAGAGTCTAGTTTTGAGTCCGATTAAATTGGATATTTTTAATTAAAGAATTGTACACTTTAACTCAAACTGCAGTCAAACCTCAGGCAGGCTGTGTTGTGTTGGGCGCTCTGGATCCGTGGAACACATACAGGCCACCAACACTTGAAATAGTGCAACACTATTTTATTGAATCATTAACTGTTTAACATACTCTCACTGTGGGTTAACACAATACTAGCTTTAACTAAAGACCTTTGCCTTGTCCTAACCAGTTGATTCACTCAGCACATGGTGAATGTCTGTGTTACAGGCTGTGAGCTCTGTCCTACTAGCTAGCTGCAGCTCGAATGAGCGGGAACTCTGATGCCCCCTGTCTTTATAGTGCGTGTGTTCTAACTGGTGATTGGCTGCGGTGTTATGTGTGTTGATTGGTCCCACTGTGTGTCCATCAGTGTGTGTCTGCACCATGATATACTGGTGTATATTATGACAGGCTGTTGGGAATTCAGACTTGACCAAAGTCAAATACACAACCGACATATAAACTACCAGAACATGTCTGGACCTGCCCTGTCAATAACCCATTCGGAGATCATCGCACCCTATTGATATTCACCGTCTATTGTCAGTAGCCCAGATCAAGTCAGACTCTTGGGCACCCAGAATTCCTACTGTTACCTTATTTGGCAACAGGTTATGTGCAAGCAACATCACCAGAGATGGACACCTGGGGATGGGCCCTGATGTCCTGTCAAACGGAAATCAAGAAACCCACTGAGTGTGGTGCCTGCTTCCGACTTCATCCTCAGCCTGTTGGGCGGCCGGCTCTCCTTCTTCACCGGGTGGCTCCTGTTCCCCTGGGGCAAGCTTCGCTGCTGCAGGGTCCACCCTGAGCATCTCCTGCTGACACAGTCTCAGTGCATCCCCCAGGGCTGCTGCGGCAAGGCAGATGCCAACCATCCCTGGTTGAATTCCGAAATCCATTGTCTGCAAGGGGTGAAAGTTAGATGTGTTAGCATACCCTCTGTCTAACCAGGTCCAATGGGCTACTTAGTGGCCCCGCCCTGCACTGCAGCCCCTGCCCCCGCAGGGTCCTCCTTCCCGTCTCCCTCCTCTCCCATCCCCACACATTGCCGTTCCCCTGGCACTTTGCCCTCCACACCGCACACCTAGCCCCTGTGGTGCGCAGAGCAACACCGGCCATATGTGTGTCCACAACCCCCCCCACCGGGCGCCATCCTGCCGGTGGGGTATCATGTGGCCCATCCAAGAGGGACACCCACACTAGCTCCTATAGGAGCCCGCCGGACAGGGGCTGCAGCGTCAGCCACTGGTATCCCTGCTAACTAAAGCCACATCCGTCTCGACTAAAACCACAGAGACTGGCTCAGTTAGAGACTGAAATACAATGCACGTTGGATATGTTGAAGAAACAAGCGAAACTGCTGTTTTCCACAGAACACGGAGATCATCAGCCATGTTGGGGGAGCAAACTGGTGCTGGCCACCCTGGACTTTTCCAGACCATAATCTATTTATAACTATGGAGAGGTTTAAGGCGTGGAACACAAGATTATTTTGTTGGGCTTTATTATTACAACAATTCAATGTTAAAATGGTACATATTCCCAGAAAGCACAACGTGATTGTGGATGCTCTGTCACGTATTTAAGTTACCAATGTGGAGACTGGGAAGTGGGCTTGTCCTTGCCCTGAAGTTTCATTCTTTTGAGGGGGGAGGTTCTTCCTATTTGTTCTTGTTTACTTCCTGTGGTGATTGGATCTGATCCCACTGAGATGTTTGTCAGGGTCACAAGGCTGGTGATACTGTCAGTTTGGATTCTGACAGCACAGAGGCAAAAGCCAAATAATAATCATAATCTTTATTGTCACAAGTAGGCTTACATTATCACTTCAATGAAGTTACTGTGAAAATCCCCTAGTCGCCACATTCCAGCACCTGTTCGGGTACACAGGGAAAATTTAGAATATCCAATTCACCTAACAGCATGTCTTTCGGAATTTGTGGGAGGAAACCAGAGCACCCAGAGGAAACCCACGCACAAACGGGAGGACGTGCACCGACAGTGACCTAAGCCGGGAATCGAACTTGGGACCCTGGCGCTGTGAAGCAGCAGTGCTACCCTCTGTGATACCGTGCCACCGTACTCCCCTTTCCAGAAAGCCGTTAAATGAGGTGAATAATGCATTCTTGAAACCGCAGAAAATCTGACTGAATCAATCTACAGGAAAGTCAACACGGGCTGTAGACAAATGCAACCTTTCACTTTTTCTCCAGAGATTTCTGAAACCACACATGCCTGAATGAATCCACAGGAAAAGCCTTGAACTGAAGGCCGGGATTGAAGCAATGCTACTAAAGAACCTACCATCTGAAGCAAAGACTCTTGGGCGGGATTCTCCGACCACCTGTGAATCCCGCCCCTGCCGGCTGCCGAATTTTCCGGCGGCGGGGATTTGGCGGGGGCAGGAATCACGGCGCGCTGTTCGACGGCTGCTAGCAGCAGCCCCCCCCCAGCGATTTTACGGCCCGCGATGGGCCGAGTGGCCGCCCGTTTTCGGCCGGTCCCGCCGGCGTAAATTAGAGTAGGTACTTACCGGCGGAACCTGGCTGCGCGGGCAGCTTCCGGGGTCCTCGGGGGGCACAGGGGGATCTGGTCCCGGGAGGTGCCCCCACGGTGGCCTGGCCCACGATCAGGGCCCACCAATCTGCAGGTGGGCCTATGCCGTGGGGGCACTCTGTTCCTCCGCATCGGTTGCTGTGGTCCTCCGCGATGGCCGACACGGAGATGATCCACCCTGCACATGCGCTGGGATGACACTAGCACACGTTGACGCTCCCGCGCATGCGCCAACTCGCGCCGGCCAGCGGAGACCCTTCGCCGCCGGTTGGCGTGGCGCCAAGCCCCTTCCCCGCTGGCTGGCACAGCGCAAACCACTCCGCCGCCGGCCTAACCCCTGAAGGTGCGGAGGATTCCACCTCTTCAGGGTGGCCCGACGCCGGACTGGTTCACGCCACTCCTTCGCGCCGGAGTTGCCCACCCCGTCGGTTCACGGAGAATCCCGCCCTCTTATCTTTCGACATTATTCCTTATTATTTTTACCCCTTTCCAGCCTTTGTGTATGTCTGTCTTGAGTGTGTGTGGGGGTAGAGTGTGGGACAGTTAAAGGGGGATTTGCGTATTAGCTTGACATTAAGCAGCTGTTTTCACTGCATATTTCATAAGAACATAAGAACTAGCAGCAGGAGTAGGCCATCTGGCCCCTCGGGCCTGCTCCGCCATTCAATGAGATCATGGCTGATCTTTTGTGGACTCAGCTCCACTTTCCGACTCGAACATCATAACCCTTAATCCCTTTGTTCCTCAAAAAACTATCTATCTTTATCTTAAAAACATTTAATGAAGGAGCCTCAACTGCTTCACTGGGCAGGGAATTCCATAGATTCACAACCCTTTGGGTGAAGAAGTTCCTCCTAAACTCAGTCCTAAATCTACTTCCCCTTATTCTGAGGCTATGTCCCCTAGTTCTGCTTTCACCCGCCAGTGGAAACAACCTGCCTGCATCTATCCTATCTATTCCCTTCATAATTTTATATGTTTCATATTTGTTCTAGTTATAAATTAACAGTAATTGTGATTAAACTGACAGACCTAATGACAGGTTTGCGATGTACACTCCTCTTGTTACAATCTGATGCCAGCATCTCCAAACCTTCTGAGAACTTCTTCTAAGCCAGCTAAGTGCTCCTCCTGTGACATTCCTGTCACCAAAATATCATCATGGTGCATAACAACCTTTGGGGTGCCTTGGAAAAGATTTTCCCATTGTACGTTGAAATATTGCACAAGCAGAAGGTACACCAAAAAGATAGCCCGGTGTATTGAAAAAGGCCTTTGTGCATATTGATGGTCACATACTTCTGGGAATCCTCATCTAGTTCCAATTGTAAATAAGTAAAATACGTCAATTTTTGTATACCTGAGGCTTTGCATAAAGGTCTTCTATCTAAGCAATCAGATTCTTATCAAATTGAGCTGCTTGATTAATCGTAGCCATGGTGTGGAGATGCTGGCGTTGGACTGGGATGAGCACAATAAGAAGTCTTACAACACCAGGTTAAAGTCCAACAGATTTGTTTCAAATCACTAGCTTTCGGAGCACTGCTCCTTCCTCAGGTGAATGAAGACGTGGGTTCCAGAAACATATATATAGACGTGCCAGATCATCGCAGAATCGTTGAGCAGAAACTTATAACCAAGTTCCGCACTTGGCCTCAACCAGGACCTTGGATTCATGTCGCATTACGTTGACCCCCCACCATCTGGCCTGGGCTTGCGAAATCCACCAACTGTCCTGCATGAGACAATTCACATGTCTTTAACCTGGATTATCCCTCTATCCAGTTGCTCCGTCTGGACCTGTAAAGATTTAATTACCTGCAAAGAAATGTTTGGCTGCTCATATTACTGCAGTGATGTCAGAGTGTGCGTGGAGCTGGGCTGTCTGTCAGCTTTTTACTTTTGTTTTAGGCTGTTTGCTGCAGGGTGTGCTTTAGTTTTGTTTTCAGTGTTGGAGCTGAAGCCAGACAGAGCAGCTGTTCTGTTGATCTCTCTGCCATAAAAGACTATCTCTTGATCATTTGGTGAATTCAGAATTATGAATGTTTTCAGTAGTGAATGTAAACCTAATGTGCTTCCGTTGAAAGGTGTTTCTTCTGTCTTCTGGATGTTGTTTGGGAAGTTATTAAGGATTACGTAGTGTTGTATTCTTTGGGGTTTGTATTTGAATTGATGGTTGCTAAGATGTTCACTGTATGATTCAAAAAGGTTAACTTGAGTTCATAGAATAAACATTGTTTTGCTTTAAAAATTACTTTTCCATTTCTGCTGTACCACACCTGTAGAGTGGACCGCGTGCTCCCCATACCACAATCTATTAAAAGTTGTGGGTCAGGTGAACTCCATGATACACTTTGGGGTTCTCTAAACCCTGGCCCATAACAGTGGCAGTTGAGAAAGGGCATAAGGCAGGAGCAAACTCTCGTTGTAAATGTTCTCAGCAATGCCAGGTACTGCAGGCTCGTTCACAGACAAGTCCATGATGAAAGGAACCATATCCCCTGTAGGGCTAAGATATAGAACAAAGAACAATACAGCACAGGAACAGGCCCTCCGGCCCTCCAAGCCTGTACCGGTCATGATACCAACCTTTGCCAAAACCCTCAGCACTTCCTTGTGCCATATCCTGCTAACCCAGCCTATCCATGTGTTTGTCAAGATGCCTTTTGAGCGCCATTAATGTATCTGCTTCCGCAACCTCCCCTGGCAACGCATTTCAGGCACTCACCACCCTCGGTGTAACAAAACTTGCCTCGCACTTCTCCTTTAAATTTTGCCACATGGACCTTAAACCTATGCCCCTAGTGACTGACCCATCCACCATGGAAAAGAGTGCCTGCCCATCCACTCTATTCATACCCCTCATAATCTTGTAGACCTTTATCAGGTCACCCCTCAACCTCCATCTTTCTAATGAAAAAAGTCCGCGTTTAGCCTCTCCACAAAGCTAACACCCTCCAGACCAGGCAACATCCTGGTAAACCTCCTCTGCATCCCCTCCAAAGCCTCCACATCCTTCTGGTAGTGTGGCAACCAGAATTGTGCGCAATATTCCAAGTGCGGCCTTACAAAGGTTCTATACAACTGTAGCATGACTTGCCAGTTTTTATACTCGATGCCCCGTCCAATGAAGGCAATCATTCCGTATGCTTCCTTGACTACCTTGTCCACTTTTGTTGCCACCTTCAAAGATCAGTGGACATGCATGCCCAGATCTCTCTGCCTTTCTATATTCCTAAGAGTTTTGCCATTTACGATATATTTCCCTTCTATGTTAGACCTACCAAAATGCATTACCTCACATTTGTCCGGATTAAACTCCATTTGCCATTTCTCTGCCCAAGTCTCCAACCTATGTATGTCCTGCTGTATCTCTGACACTCCTCAACGCTATCTGTCAAGCCACCAACCTTGTGTCATCCGCGAACTTACTAATCAGACCGGCTACATTTTCCTCCAAATCGTTTTTGTACACTACAAAAAACAGAGGCCCAAGCACAGATCCCTGTGGAACACCACTAGTCATAATCTTCCATTCAGAAAAATATCCTTCTACTGCTACCCTTTGCCTTCTGTGACCGAGCCAGTTCTGTATCCATCTTAACACCTCACCTCTGATCCCGTGTGACTTCACCTTTTGTACCAGTCTGCCTTGAGGCACCTTGTCAAATGTTTTTCTGAAGTCCATGTAACCAACATCTACCACCCTACCCTCATCAATTATCTTTGTCACCTCCTGAAAAAACTCGATCAAATTAGTGAGGCACGACCTCCCCTTCACAAAACCATGCTGTCTATCACTTATGAGTCCATTTGTTTCCAAATGGGTAAAGATCCTGTCCCTAAGAATTCTCTCCAATAATTTACCTACATGTAGACAGTGTTTCTCCTCACTAGCCATGTTCCCTTCTAATATTTGCTACCTTCTCCTGCAAGGAAGACAAAATAATGTCAGTGATTATGTTTCACTGTGCTTGGGTGATGTGCCTGCTAAAGTTGAATAGCTGGAGATGTGGGGGCAGCAAGTTTGTGTATGACTGGCAATATTGATAGGTGTGTGAGAATGAGGTGGAGTGCCTGGATGTTAAATGTGAGTCCACTGACTGTCAGGAATTGGTGATGGGAGTTGCAATGCATTGGGCATCATGAGAGGCTGGTGTTGTAATGGGTAGGGCTTGTCTGTACAGATGCATTGACTATGGCTACCCATCTGAGGTTATAAGGCACTAGTGTCAGGTCCGCAGGTCCAGCCACCAGACATTGACCACCTTGGCCACGTGCTGCCAAAGGTAGCACTTGGGGGTTTCCCTGCTTCCGACTAAACCATAAAGTCATTCTCCCTGTCCACCTCCAACACCAGGCCTCCGACAACTGCAACAGCAACCCTAGCTCCCTTCTCTACTTTAATATTCAATATCCTGTGTTTAGGATTGCAGCAAAAGTATTCAGCAGCAACATCCTCAATTCAATGTAACATCCCTTTAAGAACGACAGAATGTATTTAAGAACAGAAGGATGGCTGCATCACATGCTTTAGCACATGCTCCTTGGGTCACTGCTGGGCACTCAGGTAACTGAAAGAGTAGCAAATGATCAACCCTACACTACAATCAAGTAAACTAAATTTGCGTACAGCTTCCTTCCACCGGAACCAACTCGGAAAGTCATGAATTGCAGGCTATGCCCTTGAAACTCAGCACGTACCAATTTTCAACCTGCAACCTTGGGATGATTCCTGTTGTATGGCTTTGTTGTCAAAATACACGAGCTGGGAATGATACACTTTTTGTTTGTGAAGTTCTTTCCATATTGCTGGGGGATATTAGTTATGTGTTGAAGCAGTTGGATACACTTGGAGGTCAATTTTAACATAGAGAAGTTTTGGGATAAGTGAGAGATAGACAAACAGTCGACCACACTCACTGGCCTAAGTTTCATGGCCAATTGGCACTTTAAATAATGTAAATCAGGCACAAAAAAATCAGCCACTCAATACATCTCCTCCAATTTTCATTTCAATAATGATTATCAATTCATGCCCATTTTACACAATGAAAATTATCCCCATTGGTGTCTTTGCATTTTTCCCTCTTCTCTGCAGCTTTCAGAATGTATTGTTTGTTGATTAGCATAAGGACATAGGTTGATGGATCAGTTCAGCAGCAAATTCTCCACTTGATTAACAAAAATGTATTCAGTTATTGCACTCCGTTGGGTAAGGAACGGATTCACCATCTCGAGGTCAAATTCACCTCTTCCTCCCTCGCACACAAAAGAAGCAGTAACTTCAATTTCTGTGTAACTGTCACTTGAAATGAAAATGGGAAAAGATGGATAATTGATGGCTGATTTACTCGTCTATTTTTCATTGTCACCCAAAGTTACTCTTAATAGATGCAGACATGACTGGTTAACTAAGGGGAAATAGGAATAGCGGCCATAACAATAGGGCAGTCACGAAAATCAGGGGCGGGATTCTCCGACCCCCCCCGCCGGGTTGGAGAATCGCCGGGGGCTGGCGTGAATCCCGCCGGTTGCCGAATTCTCCGGCACCGGATATTCGACTGGGGCGGGAATCGCGGCACGCAGGTCGGTGGGCCCCCCCCGGCGATTCTCCGGCCCGTGATGGGCCTTAGTCCCGCTGCTGGAATGCCTGTCCTGCCGGCGAGAATCAAACCACCTCTCTTACCGGCGGGACTAGGTGGCACGGGTGGGCTCCGGGGTCCTGGGTGGGGGGGTGCGGGGCGATCTGGCCCTGGGGAGTGCCCCCACGGTGGCCTGGCCCGTCTCGGCCACAGCCTTCACCATGGCTGACGCGGAAGAGACACCCCCCCCGCGCATGTGCGGGGATGACGTCAGCAGTCGCTGACGCTCCCGCGATGCGCAGACTTCCGCCGGCCGCCAAAGTCCTTTCGGCCCCGGCTGGCGTGGTGTCAAAGACCTTTCCTGCTGGCCGGCGGCACGCCAACCACTCCGGCGCGGGCCTAGCCCCTCAAGGTGATTCTCGCACCTTTGGGGCGGCCCGACGCTGGAGTGGTTCCCGCCACACCATCCCGCCGGGACCCCCCCGCCCCGCCGGGTAGGGCAGAATCCTGGCCCTGGAATGAACTAATAAGTAACTTCCCGATTTATAGAAAAATGAACATTGCATTATGAGGGTTCCAGTTTGGAATTACCTCACATGCATAAAAAATTCAAAAGTGGCCTTTTCTAGATAAACATTGGAATTAACAAATGTCCCCCAAAAGTCATGTATATCTTTTTTAAATTGGATATGAAGTCCAATTTATATCTAATGCCAGCACAGTCCTTCTATAAAGTGGTGACTAAGTACAATCTGAGGAAAGGGTGTTGCTTCGCAAATGTTCAAATCCGGATATGACTAACTTTCTGTCCATTACAGTGAATCATCTACTAGTCACTGGAACATTCCAGATGGTGTAAGTTCATCCCCCGATTGGCTGGGATATGGCTGGGATATGCAGGCAAAGGAGGCTCCAGGTTCAATCTTCAGCCACTGCTGCGTTTGTTGGTCAGGGTCAGGGAAATGGGCTCCTGTGACCCTGGATTAAGCAGGGTGAAATCTGGCATGATTCCTACTCCTAAATATGGTTTAGCAACTCCAGTCAGAAGTATACATATGGGCTGAGAACGCAACAACTTATATTTATATCGCATCTAGTGAACTGGATCCAGATGGTTCACAGGAGCATTAAGAAATCGAGCCAAATAACAAGATATTCGGTCAAATGACCAAGTGCTTGGTCAAAGAGGTAGGATTTAAAACAGGACTTAAAATCAGAAAGTGAGGCAGAGAGATGGAAAGGTGTAGGAAAGGAATTCCAGAGCTTGGGTCCTAGGCAACTGAGGACATGGCCACCAATGGCAAATCAATTAGAATTGCGAATGCACAAGAGACTAAATTGGAGGAGCACAGATATCTCGGAGAGTGTGAGGCTGGAGGCAGAGGCAAAGCCTTGGAGGGATTTGAAAAAATGGATCAGAATTTTAAAGTCAATGGGCTGGATTCTCCGTTTCATCAGCAGCAGATAGACTGAGACGAGGGAGAAGTGTGGTAATGTTATGGAGATGGAAAGAGTTGATCTTAGTGCGGCAGGAATATGAGATTGGAGGGATATCTTGAGATCAAATGTGAGACCAAGGTTATGATCAGCCTGGATTATTCTCAGACTGTTGTCGGTGAAAGGGATGTAATTGGTGGCTAGGGAATGAAATTTGGAGCAGGGGCTGAAAAGAATGGCTTCAATCCTCCCAATATTTCATTGGATGAAATTTCTATTCATCCAGGACGTGGGGCGTCATTCTCCGACCCCCCGCCGGGTCGGAGAATGGCCGTTGGCCGCCGTGAATCCCGCCCCCGCCCACGCCGAAGTCTCCGAAGGGAGAAAAGTCGGCGGGGCGTTAATGGCGCCGCTGCCGCGGAGAATGTCACGGGTCTGCGCAAGGCAGCCGATTTTCGGCCTGCCGATATTCTCCCTTCCGGATGGGCCGAAGTCCCGTCGACGTGATGACCGTTCACGTCGACGTGAATCAAACCTCCTTTTCATCGGCGTGACCCGGTGCTCCAGGCTCACGCCGACCAGCGAGGAGGTGAGTGACGGCCTGGGGGGTTGGCTCTGGGCAGGAAATGGCGTGGCCGCAGACTGATTGCCTGAGGATAGGTGTGTCTCGGCTTGTGTGTGTGTGTGTGCGGCCGTGGGGGGGGGGGGGGGGGGGGGAGGGGGGGGGTGGTTAGAGTAGGTTGGGCTCCGGGGGAGTGCCGGGAGGGGGTCCGTGCCGGGGTGGAGGTTGGGGAGGGGGTCCGTGCCGGGGTGGAGGTTGGGGGTTGGGGGGGGTGTCCGTGCTGGGGTGGAGGTTGGGGAGGGGGTCCGTGCCGGGGTGGAGGTTGGGGGTTGGGGGGGGGGGGTCCGTACTGGGGTGGAGGTTGGGGAGGGGGTCCGTGCCGGGATGGAGGTTGGGGGTTGGGGGGGGGGTCCGTGCTGGGGGAGGAGGTTGGGGAGGGGGTCCGTGCCGGGGTGGAGGTTGGGGGTTGGTCCGTGCTGGGGTGGGTGATGGGAGGGCAAATGAGTTGGTCCACCTGGCCAGGTGCCAGCCTCCAACAGTTGGACCCATGCGGTCCATGCCACCTGGCTGGGGGGAGGAGGGGATATGGGCAATGATGACATGTCGTCGTTCCCCTCCCCCCCACCAGGCCGTCATGTTTTCAGACCATCCAGCGATGTTGGCCGCCGTGGTGGCAGCCGCTCATGTCTATGTTGCCCTGGATGAGGAGGAGGAGGAGGAGGGGCGTGCCAGAGAGGCGGCGCAGGCTGCCGCAGAGGGGCAGGCGGCAGCCGCCCAGGCTGGAGGGACACCTGACCGACAGGACGAGGAGGGGGAGGAGGACGTCGCGGCCCCACGGCAACGGAGGCACCCGAGGGCGCCCCGTGTGTACCGGCCCCGGCAGTCATACCAGGACCTCACGGACCGGGAATGCAGGAGGAGACTCCGGATGAGCCGGGAAACCGTGGCACACATCTGCCACCTGCTGGCACACCTGTCACCTCGTGGCACTGGCGGGGGACACCCTCTCCCCGTGTCCGTCAAGGTTACGGTGGCCCTGAACTTTTATGCAACGGGGTCATTCCAGGCACCGAGTGGGGACCTGTCCGGCATATCGCAGACATCGGTGCACCGGTGCATCCGGGCAGTGACAGATGCCCTATATGCCATGGCGCACCGCTACATCCGCTTCCCCGTGGACCGGGCCAGCCAAGATGCCCGGGCCGTGGGCTTCTCTGCCATTGCCGGGTTCCCCATGGTCCAGGGCGCGATCGATGGGATGCACGTCGCCGTGCGGCCACCTGCAGATAACAGGGCCGTGTTCACTAATAGGAAGGGGACCTATTCGATGAACGTACAGGTGGTCTGCGACCACCGCATGATGATCCTGCACGTCTGCGCCCGTCACCCAGGCAGTGTACACGACTCATTCGTGTTGTCGCGGTCATCCATCCCCGGCATGTACGAGGGACGCCATCCCCGGCTGAGGGGCTGGTTGCTGGGCGACAGGGGCTACCCATTGCAATCGTGGCTGATGACGCCTATACGGAGGCCACGCAATGAGGCGGAGAACCGCTACAATGATGCCCATGTAGCGACAAGGGGAGTGATCGAGAGGTGCTTTGGCGTGCTGAAGATGCGTTTCAGGTGCCTGGACCTCTCTGGGGGCGCCCTCCAGTATCGGTCAGATAGGGTCGGCCGCATCATTGTGGTGTGCTGCGTCCTGCACAACATAGCCCAGCAGAGGGGCGATGTGCCGCAGGCAGAGGAGGGCGGAGTGGAGGAGCAGCAGGAAGAGGCGCAGTCCTCCCCAGATGAGGGGGATGGGGGCAATGGTCAGGGCAGACGGGGTAGACACAGACGGGTGGCTGTCCACCGTTACCGGCTGGCCCAGCGGGCACGGGACAGACTGATAGACGCCCGCTTCACTGACTAGATGGGCGTGGGAATCGGGTAGTATGGCCACAGACCGCACACCATGACAACCACCCACACCCCCCACCCATCCACCCACCCAGCACCCTCACCCCCCTCCCCAACCCCACACACCCCACCCGCATGCACACCACCCCCCCACCCCCAATTGCCGATCCACCGGCGGCACAACGGGCCGGGCTCACCCAGTTGCGGGTGGACGCGTGTCTATCGCAGGCCATGGAGAATGATGACAACCCGCCTCCGATGAGCTCCTGGCTCTACATCGTTGGACTATGTCTGACCCATGGCCACAGTACCACCATCCACCCGGACCATCCCTGCATGCGGCTGTGACACTGCAGCGCACGGTCCCGTCCTCTGCCCGGGGGATGTTGATGACGGCCCAGGGGGAAGGGGGCAGACTCACCTGGGGCTGAGGTAAGACCACCCCTCACACACACACTTGCGCTCAACGTACATGACACCCCCCGCACACTTTGGACAGAGCACAAAGGCAGCTTCGGTAGGTGTAACATTGACTTTAATAACCAAAGGAGTTCATGCACGTGCCCTAGCGCCTAAAACTCATCTGTGCCCTGCACCCGTGCCAACTTACTCAGTGTCTAATTGTTTGGCCTTACGGGCCCTTTGACTACGTCTACGTGGTTCCCCAGACGGTACAGCAGAACTGGAGGTGGACTCCTGTGATTCCTGCCCTCTGACACTGGATCCCTTTGGCGGCCGTTTCCTGGGGCGTCCTGGCCTAGATGGGCCAGGCTGCGGCCCGGGCGACTGGGATGGCGAGCTGCCAGCCTGTCCTGCCCGTTGCCCACCCGATGCACCTGGGACGGAAGGGGGGGAGTCCGAGGTGTCGCGGTGTACCGGGACCTCCCCTACAGAGGGAGCCGGGACGGACCACACCACCTCCTCCTCCCTCGGGGTGCCCGATGGCCCCCAGGCCTCTACATGGGTGGGGGATGCGAACGGACTGGCCATCCGACGCGCCCCCGACATCTGGCGCTGCCAGTCCTGGAGGCCCGTGCTGGTATCGACAGGGGTCTGCAGGTTTGCAGCCATGGAGCCCAGGGGGTTGTCGAACCCTGTCTGCGACAGTGCGACGCCAGCTCGCACATGGCCACTGGCGCCGATGCCCTCAGCGATGGTCTGCAGAGACTGGGCCATGGCCTGCAGAGACTGGGCTATGGCCTGCTGAGACTGGGCCATGGCCTGCTGAGACTGGGCCATGGCCTGCTGAGACTGGGCTATGGCGTGCTGAGACTGGGCTATGGCGTTGAGCGCCTCTGCCATCTGGCGCTGGCACTGGCTCATGGCCTCCTGTGAGAGGGCAGCCATTTCCTGGGCCACAGACGCCGCCTGCACGGAAGGCCCCAGGCCTCGCAAACCGTTCCCCATGTCTGACACCGTCGCACCCATTGCCTCCACCGCGGACGCCACCCGTGCGGTGTCAGCCTGGGTGGCACGCATGACCGGGACCACTCCCAGCTCCTGGACGCGGGTGGACTCCTCCACCTGTGACCGCAGCCGCCGCAAGCCACCCGTCACCCTATTCGCTCGTCTCCGTGTCAGTGGTTGCATCGGATCTATGTGTGGGTGTGGTAACTGCAGGAACCCGGGATCCATCTGGGCGGCAGATGTTCGCTTGGCCTGGGCTGCCCTCCGACCGCCCGGTCCCTCTGCTGCTCCTACCTCCACCTGCTGTACCGGGACGGCTGTGTTGTGCGCACCAGTGAGTGTACCAGACGCCTCATCACTAAAGTGCCCAACCGTGGTGAGTGTTTCTGCGATGGTGGAGGGTGTTGGTGACAGCAGTGGCGTTGTGTCGTGCTCTTCGTCCCACTCTGAGTCCATGGCACTTTGGGGTGGGGGTTCGTCTCCACCCATCCACTCTGAGTCACTGTCCGGTATTTCGTCTTCCCGGGTAGGGGTGTCCTGGGTAGTGCTGTCCCGGGTAGTGCTGTCCCGGGTAGTGCTGTCCCGGGTAGGGGTGTCCTGGGTAGTGGTGTCCCGGGTAGGGGTGTCCTGGATAGTGGTGTCCTGGGTAGTGGTGTCCTGGCTCGGGTGTGATGGGGGCCTGTGGCTGCCCCCCTCATCGCTGGGTGGTCGCTCCCGCACGTGACGGGGGTGTCGTCTCCCTGTTGCTCCAGGTCTCTCCGTCTCCCGTGGTGTGCGAGGGGCATCCTGCGGGCGTCGCATGCTGGAGGGTGCGGGTCTCTCCGTCTCCCGTGGTCTCCGAGGGGCATCCTGCGGGCGTCGCATGCTGGAGGGTGCGGGTCTCTCCGTCTCCCGTGGTCTCCGAGGGGCATCCTGCGGGCGTCGCATGCTGGAGGGTGCGGGTCTCTCCGTCTCCTGTGGTCTCCGAGGGGCATCCTGCGGCGGTCTGCATCTGCGGGGATGGGTGCCTGGACGTTTGGTCCTGCGATACACAATGAAGCATGCATGGTTAGACATCAGGCAGTGATCAGGTGATACGGGAGAGGGGGATATGGGGGAGGGGGATATGGGGGAGGGGGGAATATGGGGGATATGGGGGAGGGGGGATATGGGGGAGGGGGGAATATGGGGGATATGGGGGAGGGGGGATATGGGGGATATGGGGGAGGGGGGATATGGGGGAGGGAGGAATATGGGGGATATGGGGAGGAGGGATATGGGGGATATGGGGGAGGGGGGATATGGGGGAGGGGGGAATATGGGGGCTATGGGGGAGGGGGGATATGGGGGATATGGGGGAGGGGGGATATGGGGGAGGGGGGATATGGGGGATATGGGGGATATGGGGGAGGGGGGATATGGGGGAGGGGGGGATATGGGGAGGGGGGATATGGGGGATATGGGGGAGGGGGGATATGGGGGAGGGAGGAATATGGGGGATATGGGGAGGGGGGATATGGGGGAGGGGGGATATGGGGGAGGGGGGATATGGGGGAGGGGGGAATATGGGGGCTATGGGGGAGGGGGGATATGGGGGATATGGGGGAGGGGGGATATGGGGGAGAGGGAATATGGGGGATATGGGGAGGGGGAATATGGGGGATATGGGGGAGGGGGGATATGGGGGAGGGGGAATATGGGGGATATGGGGGAGGGGGGATATGGGGGATATGGGGGAGGGGGGATATGGGGGATATGGGGAGGGGGATATGGGGGATATGGGGGAGGGGGGATATGGGGGAGGGGGGATATGGGGGAGGGGGGAATATGGGGGCTATGGGGGAGGGGGATATGGGGGATATGGGGGAGAGGGGATATGGGGGATATGGGGAGGCTCACCCTGCCTGCTCTGACGAGGTCGTTCACCTTCTTGTGGCACTGGGTGCCTGTCCGTGGTGTTAGGGCCACAGCGGTGATGGCCTCAGCCACCTCCCTCCACAGACGCCGGCTGTGGCGTGGGGCAACTCTGCGGCCGTGCCCGGGATACAGGGCGTCCCTCCTCTGCTCCACCGCATCCAGGAGCGCCTCCACATCGCGTGACTCGAACCTCGGGGCTGAGCGACGGCCAGCCATCAAGTCGGGTGTTGCGGTCGGCTGTTCCGGTCGGGTGGGGGGGAGCTGCGCGGCCTTATGAGCCGTCACGCCGTGCAGCGCGTATGACGCTGCATGGCGTGAACCACTGCGCAAGCGCGGATCCCGTTACGTCGCTGCTAGCCCATTTCGGGCCGCAGACTATCGGCCCATTTTTATGACGTGACGCAAGTGGGATTTGCGCCGTTTTTTGCGCCGATCGGCGGAGTTTCCGCCGATAACGGAGAATTTCGCCCGTGATGTCAGAAAAGCAGTCTGAAATTTGGAGACAGTCTAGAGAGGTGGTGGTGAGGTAGAGCTGAGTGTTATCAGCGTACATATGAAAACTAATACTATGCCTCCGGATTATGTCAGCGGGAGACAGCAAATAAGTGTGAAATAGGATGGAACCAAGGACAGGTCCGTCGGGGCATCAGAGCCAATGGTGCAGGAACAGGAGCAGGAAGAGAAACCATTGAAAGTGATTCTCTGGCTACAACTAGATAGATAAGAATGGAATTAAGAGGGATCAGTCCCACCCACTGGGCATGGGTGAGAGGAGGATGGTGTGGTCAGTCAGGTCAATGATTGAGGAAGACACGGAGGGAAAGTTTATAACATCGGATGCCATTTATTACTCTGAGAAGAAGGGCCCGGTGGTCCGGTGGCACAGTGGTTAGCATTGTTGCCTCAAAGCACCAGGAGCCTGGGTTCAAATCCGGCCTTGGGGAGTGGTTGGTGTGGCACAGTTGGGAAGGGAGAGATGGTGGCGGACATCCGAAGGAGGGCCTGGAGGGATGCGTGACGCGGGCCAGCGGCTGGCTCAAAAAGGGGTATGGCTATTTGGCAGGAGAGGGAGGGCAGGGAGCCCCCTGACCAGGCTGGTCACATGGAATATGCGAGGGTTGTTTGGGCCGGTTAAACGATTGCGTGTGTTCACGCACTTGTGTTCGATGCGTTTTTGCAAAAGGGGCACCTGAAGTTAGGGAATCAGATGAGGCTGAGGAAGAGGGGCAGCACGGTAGCATTGTGGATAGCACAATTACTTCACAGCTCCAGGGTCCCAGGTTCGATTCCGGCTTGGGTCACTGTCTGTGCGGAGTCTGCACATCCTCCCCGTGTGTGCGTGGGTTTCCTCCGGGTGCTCTGGTTTCCTCCCACAGTCCAAAGATGTGCAGGTTAGGTGGATTAGCCATGATAAATTGCCCTTAGTATCCAAAATTGCCCTTAGTGTTGGGTGGGGTTACTGGGTTATGGGGATAGGGTGGAGGTGTTGACCTTGGGTAGGGTGCTCTTTCCAAGAGCTGGTGCAGACTCGATGGGCCGAATGGCCTCCTTCTGCACTGTAAATTCTATGATAATCTATGAAGAGATGGTTGGGTCAGGTGTTCCATTCGGGGCTGGATATGAAAATGAGGGGGGGGGGGTTCTGGTTTTGGTTAATAAGTGGGTGGCATTTGAGGTGGGGAGCATTATGGTCAATCTGGGGGGGTAGATATGTGATGGTCAGTGGGAAGTTGGAGGGGACGCCGGTGGTCCTGGTAAGTGTTTTCACGCATTGGCTGATTATGGGGGGTGATTTCAATCCAGTCCTGGACCCGGGTCTGGGCCGGTCAAGTCGCAAGTCATCGAGGATGTTGGTGGTGGCTGGGGAGCTGAGGGGTTTCATAGGGCACATGGGGGGGGGGGGGGTTGTGGGGGCCGGACCCGTGGAGGTTCGGGAGGCCGAAGGCGAAGGAGTTTTCATACTTCTCTCAAGTGTATCAGGTATACTCCCAGATTGATTTCTCTCGTGAGGGACAAGGTGCTGCTGGCTGGGCTGGCCGACTCCAAGTGTTCGGCGATTGCGGTTTCTGACCACATGCCGCATTGGGTGCATTTGCAGGTAGTTCAGGGGAGGGCCAGTGGCTGCAGTGATGGTTAGATGTGGGATTGTCGGCGGGTGATTGGGTGATTGAGCAGGTGAGGGCGGCCATTTGGGGTAATGTGGAGTTGAATGATGTGGGAGGCACTCAAGGTGTAGTCAGGGGGGAATTGACTTAAATTTGTGCGCACAGGGAGAGGGTGGCGCGGGAGGAGAGAGCAAGGCTGGTAGATGAGATTCTGAGGGTGGACCGGAGATACTCATAGAATCATAGAATTTACAGTGCAGAAGGAGGCCATTCAGTCCATCGAGTCTGCATCGGCCCTTGGAAAGAGCACCCTACCCAGGCCCACACCTCCACCCCACCCCCGTAACCCAGTCACCCCACCCAACCATTTTGGACACTGGGAAATTTAGCATGGCCAATCCACCTAACCTGCACATCTTTGGACTGTGGGAGGGAACCGGAGCACCCGGGGAAACCCACGCAGACGTGGGGAGAACATGCAGACTGCACACAGACAGTGACCCAAGCCGGGAATCGAACCTGGGACCCTGGAGCTGTGAAGGAACTGTGCTAACCACTGTGCTACTGGGGTTAGTGAAGAAGAGGCAGCGGCTCCAGATGGAACTTGGGTTAGTGTCTATGGGGAAATGGGTGGGGCAGTTGCGGAGGGGCAGAGGGGCAGCGTACGAGTACGGGGAGTAGCTGAGTCGGATGCTGGCCCAACAGGCTAGGAAGCAAGAGGTGGTGAGGGAGATTGGTAGGGTGAAGGGTGAGAGGGGTAAGGTGGTGAGGGACCTGGAGGGGGTGTATGGGGCATTTGAGGCCTTTTCTAGGAGGCTGTTCAAGTCGGAGCCCCTGACAGGCTAAGAGGGGATGCGGCGGTTCCTGGATGGGTTGGAGTTTCCAGGTGGAGGACATGTGGGTTCAGGGCTGGAGTGCCCGATTGGGCTGCGGGAGGCGATGGATGGCATGGGTGCGATGCAGGCAGGTAAAACCCCGGGACCGGGACCAGTAGCGTTTTATAAAAGGTTTGGGGCGGAGCTAGGGGCACTACTGGTGGGGTTGTATAATGAGGCAAGGGTGAGGGGGGAACTTGTTGCAGGCTTTCATCTCCCTGATTTTAAAGCAGGATAAGGACACAGAGCAGTGTGGGTCGTACCGTCCGATATCGCTGTTGAATGTTGATGACAAACTGTTGGAGAAGGTGCTTGTGTCGCGAATTGAGGACTGTGTGCCGGGGGTGTTTTGAGAGGACCAGATGGGTTTTGTGAAGGGACGGCAGTTGTATGTGCGGAGGTTACTTATGTTACCCCTGGTGGGGCAGGAGGTGGAGGTGGTGGTGGCGATGGATGCAGAGAAGGCTTTTGATCAGGTGGAGTGGGCGTATTTGTTGGCGGTGCCGGGGCTGTTTGGGTTCAGGCAGGAGTTTGCTGATTAAGCCCGGCTGTTGTACAAGGCACCGATGGCGAGTGTGTGGACGAACCGAGTGAGTTCAGGATACTTTGGGCTACACCATGGGGTGAGACAGGGGCGTGCGCTCTCCCTGTTGCTTTTCACCTTGGCAATACAGTCGTTGGCAATGCTGCTTAGGGCGTTGAGGAATTGGTTTGCCAAGCATAGTGTTTCACTATATGCGGATGACTTGATATTATATTTTTCCGACCCAATGGCAGCATCGGAGGAATTATGAAGATTGTGGGGGAATTTGGCCGGTTTTCGGGATATAAATTGAACATGGGAAAGAGTGAGGTGTTCCCGATCAATGCCAGAGGGCAAGAAAGGAGACTAGAGGAGCAGCCGTTTAGGGTGGTGGGATCGAGCTCTAGGTACCGAGGTATCCAGGTTGTGGGGAGCTTGGCCCAATGTGTAGATTTAACTTGGCTCGATTGGTGGAGTGGATGAAGGCGGATTTTAAGAGGTGGGATGTTTTGCCGCTGTCGCTGGCTGAGTGGGTGCAGACAGTGGAAGTGATGGTGCTGCCCAGGTTTCTGTTTGTGTTCCAGAACCTCCCTATCTTTGTCCATGAGTCTCTTTTTAGGAAAGTCAATGGGTTGATTTTGGGGTCTGTGCATGTGGGGAAGGTCCCACGGGTGCGGTGGACATTTCTGGAACTGGGGCAAAGCGGGTATGCTGGCGTTGCCGAACTTGGTAAATTATTATTGGGAGGTGACTATTGCAATGGTGAGGAAATGGGCTGTGGAGGAGAGGTCGGTCTGGGGGCGGGTGGGGTGGTGTCGTGTAGGGGAACAAATTTAAGGGCTTTGTTGTTGTACCCTTTGTCATTCTTGCCGGCCTGGTACTCCGTGAGTCCAATGGTGGTGTCGGCTTTAAAGTTGTGGGGGCAGTGCAGGCAGCATTTTGGGTTGGGGGGCATGTCGTTGTGGGCACCTACCTGCGGCAATCATAGGTTTGTGCCAGCGGGGCTGGGTGTGAGGTTTTGGGAGTGGCAGCAGGTGGGGATTGAATATTTCAGGGACTTGTTTATAGGGGGCAAATTCGCAGGGCTGGAGATGTTTGAGGAATTGTATGAATTGCCCAAGGGGATTGGTTTTAGGTACCTGCAGGTTCGGGATTTTGTGTGTGTAAGCGGGTTAAAATGGGAAAGGTGAGATGTAGTGGGAGGCTAGTGTCAGGGGTTGGGGGGGTGGAGGTCTGTGGTTGTTGGATGGGTTGATGTGTTGTTCTTCTGATATTCTGTATTCTGTATATATATGTTAAATGCCCTGAATAAAAATATTTTTAAATAAGAAAGCATTGTTTGGGAAAAGAGTCCAAAGCGAGTTCTTTGAGAGTGGAGATTGGAGACCCTCAAGTGGGAGGTGAAGTCCAGTGAGGCCGGTTGGTTTACGGTGTGACAGCATCTGGGGTGAGTTCATGAGAGCTTCAATGGAATCTGTTTGGGGTGGCACCTGTCATTTGGCTTCCGAGTGTGGTGTGCCTGACCACAGGTCACCTAATGGTTTGGTGGACTGTGTATTTATTATGAACGTTAGTTTTTACAACTTGTGTTATCCTTACAAATCTGTACATATATGTATATATATATATATAAAGGTGGGTGAAAGAGTATTGTAATATAGTTCATATTTTCTTGTTTAATAAATTCTTAATTCTTTTGTTAAAAGTTCATCAGCTGACTGACTCTGTTCAGTAGCCAACCTGCAGGTTTCGAAACAAAAAAAAAAGTTTGGATGTACCAGGGGTTATTCTGCACTAAGGTCTGACTTGTCCAACGTAACACCAGTTGGGATAGAGACGAATGCGAATGAATTATTCTGCTTTCCTTTAAGATTATGTACTTAATTTTCTGTATGGAATTAAATTAAAGTAGTGTCAGAGGAATTACAGGTGCGATTTAACGGCCCCATTGTGCTCTCGCTTGAGCGCGATGCCGCCGTTAGAGTCCAAAATAGGGAAACGCGACAGGTGCGATCGGTTTGCGATCTAACCGGCCCACTCCCAATGGTGAGACGAGGGGCGAAATTCTCCTACCCGCCCCGCCACATTTCTGCGCCGACCGGCCGGCGGGAGTCTCCGTAACACCAGCCGGTCAATGGGGTTTCCCATTGTGGGGCACCCCCACGCCGTCGGGAAACCCCCGAGCGCCGGCAGAACGGAGACTCCCGCCGGCGGAGAATGACGCCCCAGGATCCTGGGGCGAAATTCTCCCCCAACGGCGGGATGTCCGCCGACTGGCGCCAAAGCCGGCGCCAATCAGACGGGCATCGCGCCGGCCCAAAGGTGCGGAAGGCTCCGCATCTTTGGTGGCCTAGCCCCAACACTGAGGGGCTAGGCCGACGCCGGAGGGATTTCCGCCCCGCCAGCTGGCGGAAATGGCGTTTGTTTCCCCGCCAGCTGGCGCGGAAATGCGGCGCATGCGCGGGAGCGTCAGCGGCCGCTGTCAGTTTCCCAGCGCATGCGCGGGAGCGTCAGCGGCGGCTGTCAGTTTCCCGTGCATGCGCAGTGGGGAGAGTCTCTTCCGCCTCCGCCATGGTGGAGGCCGTAGCGGAGGCGGAAGGGAAAGAGTGCCACCACGGCACAGGCCCGCCTGCGGATCGGTGGGCCCCGATCGCGGGCCAGGCCACCGTGGGGGCACCCCCCGGGGTCAGATCGCCCCGCGGCCCCCCCCAGGACCCCGGAGCCCGCCCACGCCGCCTGGTCCCGCTGGTAAATACCAGGTTTGATTTACGCCGGCGGGACAGGCAATTCCTGGGCGGGACTTCGGCCCATCCGGGCCGGAGAATCCAGCAGGGGTCCCCGCCAACCGGCACGGCCCGATTCCCGCCCCTGCCCAATCTCCGGGAGCGGAGACTTCGGCGGGGGCGGGGGCGGGATTCACGGCGGCCAACGGCCATTCTCCGACCCGGCGGGGGGTCGGAGAATGACGCCCCTGGTGTGGCGAGAAACCAAGATTCACCAATTAAATCCAATCTCCATACTATTAATGGGAATGGTCCTCAAAGAACAAAGAACAAAGAAATGTACAGCACAGGAACAGGCCCTTCGGCCCTCCAAGCCCGGGCCGACCATGCTGCCCAACTAAACTACAATCTTCTACACTTCCTGGGTCCGTATCCTTCTATTCCCATCCTATTCATGTATTTGTCAAGATGCCCCTTAAATGTCACTACCGTCCCTGCTTCCACCACCTCCTCCGGTAGCGAGTTCCAGGCACCCACTACCCTCTGCGTAAAAAACTTGCCTCGTACATCTACTCTAAACCTTGCCCCTCTTACCTTAAACCTATGCCCCCTAGTAATTGACCCCTCTACCCTGGGGAAAAGCCTCTGACTATCCACTCTGTCTATGCCCCTCATAATTTTGTATACCTCTATCAGGTCTCCCCTCAACCTCCTTCGTTCCAGTGAGAACAAACCGAGTTTATTCAACCGCTCCTCATAGCTAATGCCCTCCATACCAGGCAACATTCTGGTCAATCTCTTCTGCACCCTCTTTAAAGCCTCCACATCCTTCTGGTAGTGTGGCGACCAGAATTGAACACTATACTCCAAGTGTGGCCTAACTAAGGTTCTATACAGCTGCAACATGACTTGCCAATTCTTATACCCAATGCCCCAGCCAATGAAGGCAAGCATGCCGTATGCCTTTTTGACTACCTTCTCCACCTGTGTTGCCCCTTTCAATGACCTGTGGACCTGTACTCCTAGATCTCTTTGACTTTCAATACTCTTGAGGGTTCTACCATTCACTGTATATTCCCTACCTGCATTAGACCTTCCAAAATGCATTACCTCACATTTGTAAATTAGTCCTCGACTAATGGCCGCCCGTGATCTACCTGCAAATCCAGCCTTGCCCTGGGGGGCTGGGGCAGGGGATTGGAGGTGAGCCCACATTGCAGAATAACGTGCCAGAGGCTTCACATGTCTTGGGTGCAACGTGTTTTAATAATAATAATTAATAATCTTTATTGTCACAAGTAGGCTTACATTAACACTGCAATGAAGTTACTGTGAAAAGCCCTTAGTCGCCACATTTTGCATCGTATCCCGAGTTACTATTTTACATAATTTACCATCATTTGCATATTCATAACCATAGTTTCATAAGTTTAATTCATAAGTTTAATTTCAAATAGAATTAACATGATTCCTGCTGAAAAACTGAAAAACAGGATAACCACCATCAGGAAGGCACACATTGTGCTTTTATCTTTACTTTTGTTCTTCAATAATCTCCATAAGGTTCCTGTTATTGTGCCAAGAGTTTTAAAAAATGAAACCCAGAGGTGCAGTCAGTCCATAAATGGCCATTATTTGCACTACTGGGACCATGCCTATGACAGGTATAAAATTGTGAAATTATTGGTCACGATGTCCTGAATATCCATAACTTTCTCTTCCAAGGTATCGGTGCACTAAAACTAAATATAAAACTAGCAATGTGTTTTGTTTTTACAGTTGTACGGAATTGCAATTGCGTCATTATTATGTGGCAAACAAAGTTCAGCACTGTCACAAAAACATATATTCACTCGGCAGAAATTATCAATCTTCTTGTACAAAGAATCTTTCATGTTGTCCAGAGGTAACTCAATTTGAAAGTATTTTCTTTCACCATGCCTCACACAAGTGGAATATTAGGGCGGAATCTCCTCAGTCCCACAGGGATGGGAGTGGGCTTCCCAGCGGGACTGGGAGGAATTTTTGCAATCAAAGCATCGGCCCCGCTATCAAATTGGCCAATGATTTCACATTTGGCTTGATACTGGGTACCAGCATTTGGAATGCATGTGGAATATGAGGGTCAGGTCTAAGAAAAAAAAAACTGTAGGAGTGAAATGAACAATAGGAGCTTGTGGATTCTTGGATAATCATCCTAAATTGTATTCAAAACTTGTGCAGCCCTTGTTATAACCCCAGAGGACAAGCTAAACTGTTTTTAAAGCACAATTTTGGCTGCTAGAAGTACTCAATGTGTGAAAGAAATAATCATGCAGCAAACATCCTTTTGAGTATTTATAAGCAAGCAAAGGACATCCACTAATTGTCCAGCCCATCCGATTGGTTGATATACAGCAATAACTGTACAATACAAGGAAAAAGGAAATAGCCCTGTGCATCGGCACTGTCTTACAAGCAATTAATGGCAATCTGAATGAAACACCTCCCGATTTAAGACACAAATTTTCGAATACATTCTGCTTCCTCCAGGACACATATTATCCTGAACAGTTTTCCTAAATGTGGTGCACTTTTCCTGACATGTATGCATCCCATTAATGCCATTAAGTAGCAGCTATATTGTAATCCTGAAAATTACGTTGTAACAGCGAAGCATTTTTAACCGGCATCTATTATTTAATATTTTTCACTGCAGCTCTGACATGAATCGCAGAAATTGGAATAATTGAATTCTGATTTAAGTGAAGCAAGGAGTAGAATAAATTAATTAATCGCCATCTGACTACCTGCGCGAGAGACAGGGATCTGTGGCACCCATTGCACTACAAATCCCAGAAGTCTTAAGAATCTCTTCTTCATATGAGAGTTAAGGAGATGTTTATCAAAAGACAAGTCAAAGAATACTCCGGACTAGAACATGCAAACGTCTCTGCTGAGCCAAGAAATATAATTACAAGTCTGCCAAGACTTTGATCCTCACTGGTATTTACAGTTTCCTTCAGATAAGAGATGATTTTTCCACAGGATAACTGGCTATGAAAAATGGAAACTTCTTAGCATTTTCTTTGCCCTTGCTTCTCAATTGCTTTCCCTAATGTGTTGCTCTTTTTTATAGATAACTGATCTTGATTTAAGTAGAATTTAAAATCAGAGGTGGAAGAAGATCATAAAATGTACTGTCTGGGTAGCTTCTAGTGTTCACTGTCTGGCAGATTGCCAGCAGCACCAACAAATTATCAGTGCAAGGACTTATTAGCAAGGCAGCATCAATAAAGAGATACTGAAGGCATGCTTAGATTTCTTACTAATACAGTTCCTCCAAGCTTTTATAAATGAGATAATTGAATTTTCCATCTTAAAATTATGCTGCTATGGGCCTAGATCCATGTTTCTTCAGTCATTTAGAAGCACCGATGTAACTTCGACATTAGCTCCTGCTGACACGTTGGGCTGAATTTTAATTCCAGTTTCCGATCCTAACATTGGATGGCATTCCGGATTGGGTATCCAGATGTAGCCCGGTGGGGACACTGGAGGAGATTTTTTGAGGTCTGCCAATTAACGGGATGCGTCTAGGAACCCTGTCAAATTAAGGTTGCAGGTGGACTCTGCAGCCAGGAGAGTAATGAGAGCACCTGAGGCTCAGGGCGGCCAGCAGCAAGATAGAGGTACCCTTTGAAGATATGGGTCAAGATATACTATGGCCACAGCTGCTAGCTAACCATCATTGCAGTGGGGGAGCCTCTCCACAGGATGGCCTGCAGCTGTTCCTGTGGCCTCCAAGCCCAAGAGAATCATGCCTGGTTATTTTTTTAGAATACACCTCTGTCCCTGCTTGCTATGGGGAAGCTGCCACCATATTGTCTATGGACTTCAGCCACATTGGGAGCTTGATTGCCATCGAGAGAAGCCATAAACTGTGTGCAAAATGCTCGGAACTGGTGCTGCAATTAGCCTAATTGGCCGCTGTTACTCCCACAAGCCAACTCCCCTAGGCCAGAGATGGAAACATGATAGCAGACCAGTGTGCAGATGTACTGAAGAAATTGCCAGCATGCCCACTTCCAAACCAGGCTCTGCCTCACGATGAAAATCCTACCCTGTGTTCTTCTATTGATGTCACGGGCGTCATTCTCCGACCCCCGCTCGATTCTCCGGCCCGAATGGGCCGAAGTCCCGCCGATAAATTGCCTGTCCCGCCAGCGTAAATTAAAGCACCTATTTACCGACGGGACAAGGCGGCGTGGGCGGGCTCCGGGGTCCTGCGGGGGGGGGGGGGGGCGCGGGGAGATCTGACCCCGGGGGGTGCCCCCACGGTGGCCGGGCCCGCGATCGGGGCCCACCGATCCGCGGGCGGGCCTGTGCCGTGGGGGCACTCTTTCCCTTCCGCCTCCGCCACGGTCTCCGCCATGGCGGAGGCGGATGAGACTCCCTCCACTGCGCATGCGCGGGAAACTTTCAGCGGCCGCTGCGCTCCCGCGCATGCGCCACCCCCGACATGTCATTTCCGCGCCAGCTGGCGGGGCAACAAAGGCCGTTTCCGCCAGCTGGCGGGGCGGAAATTCCTCCGGCGTCCCTCAATGTTGGTGCTCGGCCCCCAAAGATGCGGAGCATTCCGCACCTTTGGGGCGGCGCGATGCCCGTCTGATTGGCGCCGTTTTGGGCGCCAGTCGGCGGACATCGCGCCGTTTCGGGAGAATTTCGCCCCACTTTTTGTCATTGGAGATGACTGCAGTGACATCATACAAAAGTAAGGCAAAGAAAATAAAAATACAGATTGAGTAACTGATTATACTAAAAGTATAGAGAGCCATAAAGAAAGGCTTTCACAAACAAAGGGGCGCGATTCTCCACTCCCATGCCAGTTGGGAGAATCGCCTGGGCCGCCAAAATTTCCGGGGACGCCGGTCCGACGCCCTCCCCCGATTCTCCCAAGCGGCGGGATGAATCGTTACACCGGCCGGTCAATGGGGTTTCCCATTGTGGGGCAGCCCCACGCCGTCGGGAAACCCCCGGGCGCCGGCAAAACGGAGACTCCCGCCAGCGGTGAATGACGCCCGAGTTTCGCGGGCCACCGGCCGGAGACACCCAAAATAGCGATTCTCCGGCACCCCCGTGATTCTGAGGCCCAGATGGGCCGAGCGGCCAGGCCAAAACGGCGGGTTCCCCCCGGTGCTGTCCACACCTGGTCGCTACAGTCGTGGGCGGTGCGTGAATGCTGGGGGGGGCGGCCTGTGGGGGGGCGAGGGGGGATTCTGCACCGGGCTTCACCTTGAATGGGCACCGATCGTCGGGCTGTCCTCTCTGAAGGAGGACCTCCTTCCTTCTGTGGCCCCGCAAGATCCGTCCCCCATCTTCTTGCGGGGCGGATTTGGACAGGACGGCAACCCGCGCATGCGCGGATGACGTCCGTTATGCGGCGCCGACCGCGTCATCTATGCGGCGCTGCTTTTACGCGGGCGACAAAGCCTGGCGCGGGTCGATGACGCGGCCCCGATACTGGCCCATTGTCAGGGCCTGAATCGGTCGGGACCGGGGCCGTTCCGCGCCGTCGTGAACCTCGACGGCGTTCATGACGGCGCGGTCACTTCGGCCTGGGGGTGGAGAATCCCGCCCCTATCCCAAAGCACTTTGCAGTGAGTTAAGCACTTTTGTGAAATATAGTTCACTGAGGCAAAATTCTCCCGAAATGGCGCGATGTCCGCCGATTGGCGCCCAAAACAGCGCCAATCAGACGGGCATCACGCCGCCCCAAAGGTGCGGAATGCTCCGCATCTTTGGGGGCCGAGCCCCAACATTGAGGGACGCCGGAGGAATTTCCGCCCCGCCAGCTGGCGGAAACGGCCTTTGTTGCCCCGCCAGCTGGCGCGGAAATGACATGTCGGGGCGGCGCATGCGCGGGAGCGTCAGCGGCCGCTGACAGTTTCCCGCGCATGTGCAGTGGAGGGAGTCTCTTCCGCCTCCGCCATGGTGGAGACCGTGGCGGAGGCGGAAGGGAAAGAGTGCCCCCACGGCACAGGCCCGCCCGCGGATCGGTGGGCCCCGATCGCGGGCCAGGCCACCGTGGGGGCACCCCCCGGGGTCAGATCGCCCCAGGACCCAGGAGCCCGCCCGCGCCGCCTTGTCCCGCCGGTAAATAGGTGCTTGAATTTACGCCGGCGGGACAGGCAATTTATCGGCGGGACTTCGGCCCATCCAGGCCGGAGAATCGAGTGGGGGGGCCCGCCAACCGGCGCGGCGCGATTCCCGCCCCCGCCGAATCTCCGGTGCCGGAGACTTCGGCAACCGGCGGGTGCGTGATTCACGGCAGCCTCCGGCGATTCTCCGACCCGGCAGGGGGTCGGAGAATGACGCCCCAGTTGTACAACAGGAATTGGACTGTGTCGCTTTCAGACAATGGCAAAAGCATGAGGCTTCAACCATCGCCCTCCTGCATTGTCCAATTCTATCATTCTGGGAGAAGCATGAACGTGGACAAATTAAAATTTCAGTCCATAAGACAACTTTCATTTACTAGTGGAGGATGTTCGATTCCAGAAAGCAAGTTGGTGAAGGATAGAGCTAAAGTCGATCTTAACAGTGCAATATTCATTTAGGCAAGCAAACACCTCTTAACCCCTACATTTACCGTTTTAATTTGTGCCCAATTATGTGGCCCCAGTGACAGCCCAGTTCATTCCTGCCATCTGCAAACAATTAAATGCAATTAACTTATAATTAACAGAGGATTTCCTCTTTTCCTTCTTTGCAGTAAAATTATTAATATGTTCATTAGTCTCACAATTTATGATTTCATTGTAAATAGCAGGAATCTTTCCCAGTGACTCACATTACTATAATTGAACTCTGATACCACCTACAATGAATGAAACCTCAGAACACCAGGGCTTAGGTGTATCAGTTTATTGATGTCCTCACCCAAGGACTGTTACAAGCTGTTATCTATGTTGGAGTCTGTGAAAAGAGCAGTTTCACTGCTGATACGACAACTAGCTCTACGAAAATCCTGTCAGACACTGGTCACATCCTGTCAAGCATCAGCTTAAATGCACCACATTTTATACAATATCTTACAAAGGTGATATACTTTAAAATCAGGTGGCGTCTGAAGCAAATTCACATTGAAATACTTTTTATAATCTAACCTCTCATGCATTCAAGTTTGTATATCTTAACTGTGAAGACCACACTGAAAAATAATTGGACATAATGAAGCCAGAATTCCTGCTGAGCACAGCAGAAGCCCCAGAAAATGCCAGAGCTCCATTTATACCGAGCACCAGCCTTTTGCACAACTTTATGACTTGCTCCATAAGGGAAAGAGCATTTGTCTGCCTCAAAAAGGCATATTCAAACAGAGTGGGACACCTTGCAGTGGAGATCCTGCTTCAGTGGTTCAGTCATAAAATAGGCCAGTATTTAATGGAGGTGGTAGGATCTCGCCCACTGGCTGGAGAGTCACTTCATCTCTTTTGGGAAGGCCTGCTGAATTAGGTGCGAAGCCACTTACTGGGTAGTGGTGGGCCTTTTCTGGGATGATGTATCCCAGGTGTGGAATTCCTGAGAGCTATAGGACACTCAAAAGGTCAGTAACTCTTCATTGTTCAGCAGAGCCACTGAGGAGGCAGTAGCTGCTGCCGGTAATGTATTGACCCGAGGCCAGGTGAATGATGGCAGAAGGTCAGTTTGCACTGTGGGGGTCATGGGGAATTAGAGCGAGGTGGTCGGTAGGCACTAAGTGCCTGATATGGTTTGCTTTTTGGGCTCCCTGGATTGGGAGTCCCATGCTCACCGTTGGCAGGATGAGGCCCTTACAGAAACATTAGTTTGCTCTGTTAAGGGCCTCAATTGGTGGCAACGAGGGAAGATCACCCAGGGGTCTTCCCGCCACAGATTTAATCAGGGCAGAGATGTGAAGGTGGCGGGGTCCCCACTTGTCACCCGCCTGCCTGATTAAAGATGTCCACCACCAAACTTGTCAGAGAGAGGGCATGACATTCTGTCCCAAGTGTATCTGTGGAGGGCGAGACACAAGGTGAAGGTGGGAGCACCACCAGTGAGATCCACAATGAGGAAGCCGGAAATGGCCATGTTTGAGGGCTCTAGAAAGTCATTACTTCCCCCCCCCACCTCATCCATGGTACAGAGCAGCCAGGTATCGGTGGTGTGCCTGTGGTTACACTTGTGCCAGCTGCTCATACTGATTAGGTGCCCTCCCATGGACCCCATTCTTAGCAAAGTCGATTGCTGTAAATGAAAAGTAGCTTTAAGATTTCATTATAAAATTGTCCTAAACGTTATCCCAGTTGTGATAAGTGATCAAAGATTCTGGAAGGAATTTCTACTCAATAGACTAGGTGTGATGGCAGGCTTAAAAGTCAGTGAGTTCCCACTGAGCGATGGGTTGGCTGAACATGTGATCTTTTACTTTTCCACTTATTAATTATGCACCAGCGAGGAGCTTGGCATATCTCATGGCGGGGAAGAGAGAAATTTGCTCGTCATGTTGTACCTCATGGGGCCGAAGTTCTTGGTGCCATATTTAACCAGCACCCAGAGAGACATTCACAGGGAATTCATGGTGCTGAGGAGAACCAAGCTCTCAGCACCGTGATTTAGTGAAGCATCCCCAGGGATTTGCCTCCAGGGTGTCCAGAAAAGGTGGGAAATGCTCTTTCCTGGGGATGGAAGCAGGTGGTCCTCCCATCTAATCACATTGGCCTTCAAGGAGGTTGCCGGGGAGATAAGAACCCATGGCAAGCAAAAAAAGGACAACCTGCAGTGCAAGACAGGATGAATAAGCTGATGTGTTCACCAGGGTAATTGAAACTTCTACTCACTCCAAACTTTCACTCTCTTAAGGGCATCAAGTAGTCTAAAGATTAGAGCCCACAGCGATGTCGCATATTACCAGCAGATGGGACATCAGCACTGAATGTCTGACAGCCACTTTAAGCTCAAAGTCTCATGTAAGTTCCTGCACAAACAGCATCTTAATTCTTTACTGGGAAGGGCTCAGCCCACACAACAGACATGCATGCCTCTGAAATTATCTTTCATCCATAGTGCTCGCAATCAATCCATCTGTCTTTAGAGAGGACACGATCTCACATAACAAAAGGGAGAGAGCCATGACTGGAGGGAACCTCAGAGTTGGAGCCCTCTCACCAATCACGGATCATGCATGGCTGCTGAGGATCAGGAACGTTCCTGAGTGGGAGATGAGGTTGGCCTCTCGGTACAAGTCAATGAGAGTCCATCCAGAGTACATCAACAACACGGGGGCAATAACCGAGTGATCTGTAATCTTTGAACTTGCTGAGTCAATCACAAATTCTCTCTATTCCAGGTATCAGCACGAAAAGGGGGAGGATACCCTCCTGCAGACGATTCTGCCTCTACTTCCAGACCACCTCGGTGGGATACTTGACCCGCCATCAAAGTCGGGAGAACAAAATTCCAAATGAATTTTCCGCTGGTGGGAAATTGACTTTTCATTCACTCTAAATTTAGTGCCCACACCTGCGCCGATTCCCACCGCAGGTGGGAGCAGAAAATCCCACCCTCTGGGCGAAATTCTCCCCCAACGGCGCGATGTCCGCCGACTGGCGCCCAGAATGGCGCCAATCAGACGGGCATCGCGCCGCCCGAAAGGTGCAGAATGCTCCGCATCTTTGGCGGCCGAGCCCCGACATTGAGGGGCTAGGCCGACGCCGGAGGGATTTCCGCCCCGCCAGCTGGCGGAAATGGCGTTTGTTGCCCCGCCAGCTGGCGCGGAAATGACATCCCCGGGCGTCGCATGCGCGGGAGCGTCAGCGGCCGCGGACAGTTTCCCGCGCATGCGCAGTGGGGAGAGTCACTTCCGCCTCCGCCATGGCGGTGACCGTGGCGAAGGCGGAAGGAAAAGAGTGCCCCCACGGCACAGGCCCGCCCGCGGATCGGTGGACCCCGATCGTGGGCCAGGCCACCGTGGGGGCACCCCCCCGGGGTCAGATCGCCCCGCGCCCCCCCCAGGACCCCGGAGCCCGCCCGCGCCACCTTGTCCCGCCGGTAAATACCTACTTTAATTTACGCTGGCGGGACAGGCAATTTCTGGGCGGGACTTTGGCCCATCCGGGCCGGAGAATTGAGCGGGGGGTCCCGCCAACCGCGCGGCCCGATTCCCGCCCCCGCCCAATCTCCGGTACCGGAGACTTCGGCGGGCGGCGGGGGCGGGATTCACGGCGGCCAACGGCCATTCTCCGACCCGCTGGGGGGTCGGAGAATGATGCCCTCTGTCTATTTTCTTTCACGTATTTACTTTTGGACAAAATGCATTGAATGTAAAGTTAATTTGAGTCACACATCAGTAGAAATTGTAAACTGGCCGAGTTAAATAGACATCATCGCTCATGCTGTTCACTAATATTCATTTACACCACTCAGCCCAGTAACGCTAATTAAATAAATTACATTTTCAATTTAAAGTGACTGAGGTATGGCTGTGAGATAATTCGCCTTCATTAGTAGACAGAATGAATGAGATTTTTGCTGCAAGCAGTCCTTGCATGCCATGTGCTCCCAACAATGAGAAAGGTTTTTCTGTGGTGTGGCCTATTTAACCAGACAGGGATGTTTCCATGCTCACAACATACATTGACATAATTATCACACTCCGTAAAGGTGAGTCAGTTGCTTGATTTTTTAAAAACAAATATCCGCAGCCGGTATTTCCAATAGGGTTATACAATGTCCGGAAGCTTTGTTCACATGTTTTGGCTACAATCCAATAGTGGCAATTGCCTGCCTGCCAAATTAGGCTTCAGTAATTCAAAGTATTAAGGAGTTGTATCTGTCAACAAAAGCATCTTATACACTGATATCCAGTTAGGGATCAATGACATTTTGTTTGAAGTACACAAAGTTTGAGATTCAAAACACTTTCTCGGTGAAGTAAGCCACAAAATGTTATGAATTTTGAACAAACAAAGATAAACTTTACTATACAGGTCAGGAAGGTAAGGCGATTTACAACATTGATCTTATAATCTTAACATTCAGGGTTAATACGAGGAACATGTTGAGGTACGACACCCTGGGCTTGTGCATGGTCAATTCCAGCCACACTTGTCCCAGAGTCACGACACAAGTGAATTAACCAATAATTCATATAAAATTCCTTAAATCTTCAGCCCTTGGCTTGCCAATAATTTACAATCTCCAGGTTTGTGAGTTGAAACACAAATGCTAGAAATAATAGAAATAAAATTGAAATATGCAGTGATTAATATGGAATAACAGCAAGCTAACCTACTATCTCCTTTTACTGCCTTGGACTCGACCCGCACACACAAGACAGACAAACACAGAGGGGTGGAAAGGGTTAAAAATAATAAGGATTGTGATAAAAAGGATAAGAGTCCTTACTTTTCAAGTTGATTTCTTTGTCACAGGCATTCCTCCCAGCATGTTGATTCATTGAACCACCAGGGTACAGTTGGTGATCACCTTCTAGCAGAAACATTCATTCAGTACTCACAGGCAGTCAGATTTCTTCTGGAGAGACACTTTAGCCTTCACTACACTAGGCCTTCACCTCAAAGGTCCACCTTTGAGTCTACGTCCCTCTTATGACTCTTTGTCTCACTTCAAACTCAGCTTCAAGCCCGAGTGTTAATCTCAATCCTTCGCAATTTCAATAAAATTGCAACCAGACTTACTGGGAAGAGAAGAGTTCTTAAACTGGATTTTTAGAGAGAATTCTTCAGATTTTTGAGATAGGCTTCAGAATCCGAAATGAAACAAAGACCAGCCTTGGCACTGAAAAGCACCTTCGAGGAAAAATATCCAATCACTGCCTGGTTCCGGGCAGAATCACAGCCTTCTTGGCCAGTCATGGGCTACCAACCACATCAATCAAATCGAGTCAGCACTGATGTCAGCCAACCTGCAATCACCAGCCTAAAACAGCACAGCCTTATGGAATCTGCTTGTTTGAATTAAAGGCACAAGCCACTTTCCTTAAAGTCACAGGTTTATTATTCTTCCATATATCACAATTGTAATAGCAAAACAAAAAGAAAGGGGAAAACAGGAACAAACAAGGTTTAAACAGAGGATCCTTACAATGTGAATTAACAGGCAAACATGGTTGAACGCACCACACACACCAAACTGACAACTACGACCAAAACAAATTCCATAGATTTCTCAGCAACCTATTCAGAGTGAGTTAATAAATCTCACTGAAACTCCATCCTTCTCACAAGGGATGCCAATCTCCACCTTCGAAGATCTCTTTTGGAATTTTCTCCAAATGTTGCTCCAACTCAGAAGGCTTCAACATCAGCCCATCTTGGAGGATTTTAATATCACTTGCCGAGGTTCCAGTCCCCTGGATTCCCAAATACTCAAACAAGCACCAATTCACAAGCATAACTTGAGCTCTTTGGCCACGCTGAGCAGGACACTACTGCTCCAACAGGGTACCTTTGCCCCAACGGCCCACAGCACAGAGTCACCAACCTTCAGCTGCCTTCTTGGTTTCTCAAACATGAATGGCATCAACAATGGCCCATGTTGCAGGGTTTCAGTCTCATTCCGCAAATCCATTCTCCTTGATTCCTGAGTGTACACCCAAGCACCAACTCACAAGCACAGTCTCCAGATCTTCAGCCTCACCAAGCAGAACACTACTGTGCCAAAAAGGATACCTCTGCCCCAAAGACCCAGAGCAAGGAGTCACAAGCCTTTGGCTGCCTTTTTCACTTGAAGTCTGCACGATGCAGCCCCTTTCCTGTTTGGAGCATGTTTTTCTGCTCCTCTCCTTTTCCTTAGCTTAACTGGGACCTGTTTCCATTCACTGTCTCCGTCTCCTACCTGGAACCTCCTTTCGGGAACTCTCCCTGACATTCTGCCCTTTTGGGGACCTCTCGCTGTGCCCTCACTTGGACACTAGCCGGCACAGGCCTGTCCTGGACCCAAAGATGCATATCTACTGAATTATACCTGTGCAGCTGGCCCCCCAGTCTGCACACATATGGGAAGACCAAGATCTGTGGCGACTTAGATTTTGCTCTCCAATGAGGTAAGTAAAGTTTCCATAACAACAGGCATTCATTGAGGTTAGAGATAGTGGAAATATTCTCAATATCCTAACAGCTTGCTAACTGAAGGCAGAACTGACTTTTTAAAGATACATGACATGAATGATTAGTCAACTGGATGTCCAAAAGCAGTAGCTGGGTAAATAACCTTATCATGCCTTTGAATCAAGAACTATACATTTTTAGTCTACAAATGATTTTTTCAGGTTGCATCCTTATACTTAGCATTTGTGTTCACCAATTGTGATTGCACCAATGTTAACTTTCAACATGATATTAATAGCTCATTGTAAAATGCCCCATTGCAAAATATTCATGATTTTGTACTTTTAATGAATTATGCTAATTCGGCACAATATATATATATATGCAAAATATGTCACTTAAAATAGACTTTGCTCAACAAAGTAAAACGAAAATAATCTAATTTATGTTGTGAAGAGTGTAATTGATTTTCTAATAGTCATGTTGTATTTTTAGTGGTAATAATTAAATTTAATTTGCAAATCAACTTAGTTAAAAGAGCTCCTCAAACTAAAAACCACTGTGAACTTCAATTTTTATGAAACATGATGGTACTAAGAACAAAGAACAAAGAAATGTACAGCACAGGAACAGGCCCTTCGGCCCTCCAAGCCCGCGCCGACCATACTGCCCGACTAAACTACAATCTTCTACACTTCCTGGGTCCGTATCCTTCTATTCCCATCCTATTCATATATTTGTCAAGATGCCCCTTAAATGTCCCTATCGTCCCTGCTTCCACTACCTCCTCCGGTAGCGAGTTCCAGGCACCCACTACCCTCTGCGTAAAAAACTTGCCTCGTACATCTACTCTAAACCTTGCCCCTCTCACCTTAAACCTATGCCCCCTAGTAATTGACCCCTCTACCCTGGGGAAAAGCCTCTGACTATCCACTCTGTCTATGCCCCTCATAATTTTGTAGACCTCTATCAGGTCGCCCCTCAACCTCCTTCGTTCCAGAGAGAACAAACCGAGTTTATTCAATCGCTCCTCATAGCTCATGCCCTCCATACCAGGCAACATTCTGGTAAATCTCTTCTGCACCCTCTCTAAAGCCTCCACATCCTTCTGGTAGTGTGGCGACCAGAATTGAACACTATACTCCAAGTGTGGCCTAACTAAGGTTCTATACAGCTGCAACATGACTTGCCAATTCTTATACTCAATGCCCCGTCCAATGAAGGCAAGCATGCCGTATGCCTTCTTGACTACCTTCTCCACCTGTGTTGCCCCTTTCAATGACCTGTGGACCTGTACTCCTAGATCTCTTTGACTTTCAATACTCTTGAGGGTTCTACCATTCACTGTATATTCCCTACCTGCATTAGCCCTTCCAAAATGCATTACCTCACATTTGTCCGGATTAAACTCCATCTGCCATCTCTCCGCCCAAGTCTCCAGACAACCTAAATCCTGCTGTATCCTCAGACAGTCCTCATCGCTATCCGCAATTCCACCAACCTTTGTGTCGTCTGCAAACTTACTAATCAGACCAGTTACATTTTCCTCCAAATCATTTATATATACTACAAACAGCAAAGGTCCCAGCACTGATCCCTGTGGAACACCACTGGTCACAGCCCTCCAATTAGAAAAGCATCCCTCCATTGCTACCCTCTGCCTTCTATGGCCTAGCCAGTTCTGAATCCACCTTGCCAGCTCACCCCTGATCCCGTGTGACTTCACCTTTTGTACTAGTCTACCATGAGGGACCTTGTCAAAGGCCTTACTGAAGTCCATGTAGACAACATCCACTGCCCTACCTGCATCAATCATCTTAGTGACCTCCTCGAAAAACTCTATCAAGTTAGTGAGACACGACCTCCCCTTCACAAAACCGTGCTGCCTCTCACTAATACGTCCATTTGCTTCCAAATGGGAATAGATCCTGTCTCGAAGAATTCTCTCCAGTAATTTCCCTACCACTGAAGTAAGGCTCACCGGCCTGTAGTTCCCGGGATTATCCTTGCTACCCTTCTTAAACAGAGGAACAACATTGGCTATTCTCCAGTCCTCCGGGACATCCCCTGAAGACAGCGAGGATCCAAAGATTTCTGTCAAAGGATCCAAAGATTTCTGTATTGTACTTATTGACTTATGTTAAAAAAACGAAGGTGGTTCGCCCAGTGTAAACCCCCCTCGGTCTGGGTCATTAACACTCCAATGTATAAAAGAAACATGACAATGTAAATGTTTAAGAAGGAATTGTAACGTAAAGAGCGATATGTGTGTAAGGTTATCAAAATTGAATGGAAGAAAGTCAAGGGAATGTTTAACTCTGATGGAAATGTACAGTCAAGACAATTCGAAATGTTCTGTAATGTTTATGATAGATTTTATGAATAAAGTATATTTCTTCAAAAAAAAAATGTTTAGTGAAATGGGTTTTCCATCCAGTATAAACACCGGATGGGATTCGCCGACCCCCCGCCATGTCTAAGAATTGGCGGGGGGTGGCGTGAATCCAGCCCCGCCGCTCCAGCACCGGTTTTCGGGCAGTGGGGGGGGAATCACACCGCACCGGTCGGGGACCTTTTGCAGCGGCCCCCCCCGGCAATTCTCCGGGCCCCGATGGGACGAGCAGGCACCCATTTCGGCCAGTCCCGTCGCCGTGAAATGGACATGGTCCATCCTGCCGGGACCTGGCTTGGAGAGCGGCTAGCGGAGTCCTCGGGTGGGGTGCGGGGGGGATACGGCCCCGGGGGGTCCCCACGGTGCACTGGCTCGCGATCGGGGCCCACCGATCTGCGGGCAGGCCTGTGCCATGGGGGCACTCTTTCCCTCCACGCTGACCTCTGTAAGGCTCCGTCATGGCCGGTGCGGAGAAAGAAACCGCCTGCACATGCACAGCAATCACGCCGGCGGTTCTGCGCATGTTCTGCGGGACGTTCCGGCCCAGGGGGGGAGGGCCACGTTGGCCTGGCCTGCGATCGGGGCCCACCTATCTGTGGGCGGGCCTGTGTCGTGGGGGCACTCTTTCCCTCCGCGTCGGCCTCTGTAGGGCTTCGCCATGGCCGGTGCAGAGTAGAAAACCCCTGCACATGCGGCAGAACACGCCAGCGGTCTGCGCATGCGCGGGATCACGGCGGCCCTTCGGCGCCAGTTGGCGCAGCCACTCCGGCGTCGGCCTAGCCCGTGGAAGTGTGGAGGGTTCCACAACTTCCGGGTGGCCCGATGCCGGAGTGGTTCGTGCCGTTCGTGGCGCCGTTCATGGCGCCAACATCGGGCCATCCCGCCGATTGCGGGAGAATCCCGCTCACCAATTTTATGGGCAGCAGGGTAGCACACGTGGCTAGCACTGTGGCTTCACAGCACCAGGGTCCCAGGTTCGATTCCCGGCTTGGGTCACTGTCTGTGCGGAGTCTGCATGTTCTCCCCGTGTCTGCGTGGGTTTCCTCCGGGTGCTCCGGTTTCCTCCCACAGTCCAAAAGATGTGCAGGTTAGGTGGATTGGCCATGATAAATTGCCCTTAGTGACCAAAAAAGAAAGGCTAGGAGGGATTATTGTGTTATGGGAATAGGGTGGAAGTCTGGGCTTAAAATGGTCGATGCAGACTTGGTGGGCCGAATGGCCTCTTTCTGCACTGTAGGTTCTATGTATCTATGTATGTGAAATTAAAGATATTCAAGCAAGGAACAAGAACCATCATGCCAGGGGACACACTCCTTCCAATGACCCACCTACAGTTCACAACGTCAGTGATAAACAAATCAAGCTGCCCAACATTTTGAACGTATTAACAAGCTATCAGGGCCGGGATTCTCCTGTAATTGGTAGGATGGCGCGACGCCGACGCCAAAAGCGGTGCGAACCACTCCGGCGCGGGCTACCCGTAAGTTGCGGATTTCACGTGGGCCGCGTGAGTTGGCGCAAACACAGAACCGCCGGCGTGATTCCTGCGCATGCGCAGGCGGTTTTTTTTCTCCGCACCGGCCATGGCGGAGCCTTACAGAGATCAGCGTGGAGGGGAAAGAGTGCCCCCATGGCACAGGCCTGCCCGCAGATTGGTGGGCCCCGATCGCGAGCCAGGGCACCGTGGGGGCCCCCCCGGGGGCCGTATCCCCCGCGGCGCCCCCCCCCCCCCCCCCCCCCGAGGACTCCGCTAGCCGCTCTCCAAGCCAGGTCCCGGCGGGATGGACCATGTCCATTTCACGGCGGCGGGACTGGCCGAAAACGAGAGGCCGCTCGGCCCATCGGGGCCCGGAGAATTGCCGGGGGGGCCTCTGCCAACCCCCCCCCCCCCGACCGGCGCGGCGCGATCCCCCCCCGGCCCGAAAACTGGCGCCGGATGATGTATAGAGGGCGGGAATCCCGTCCCCACCGGCTGCCGAATTCTCTGGCCCCCCCAAAATTCCACTGACACGAATCGCGGCGCCCGCCTCGGAGAATGGCGAGGACCGGCGCAACGCTATGGGCCCCGGGCCGCCCGGATTTTCCCGGCCGGATGGGCCGAAGTCCTGCTGACGTGACCCGTGGTCACATCGGCGTAAATTAAACCACCTATTTAACAGTTGTGATGGTTGACGCCGGCCAACGCAGAGGTAGGTCTTGGCATGGGGTGGCCGCAGGAGAAGTGACGGTGCTGCCGCAGTTGGTGGAGTGGGGGGGGCGTGTTTCGGTTGGGGGCGGGTGGAGTGGGGGGGGTGGAGTGGGGGTGTGTGTTTGGGTTGGGGGGGTGAAGTGGGGGGGGGGGTGGAGTGAGGGGGTGTATGTGGAGTGGGGGGGTGGAGTGTGTGGAGTGGGGGGGGTGGAGTGGGGGGAGGGAGTGTGTGGAGTGGGGGGGGTGTGGAGTGGGGGAGGGAGTGTGTGGAGTGGGGGTGGGGGTGGAGTGGGGGAGGGAGTGTGTGGAGTGGGTGTGTGTGTGGAGTGGGGAGGTGGAGTGGGGGGTGTGTGTTTGGGTTGGGGGGTGAAGTGGGGGGGGTGGAGTGAGGGGGTGTATGTGGAGTGGAGGGGTGTGTGTGGAGTGGGGGAGGGAGTGTGTGGAGTGGGGGGTGTGGAGTGGGGGAGGGAGTGTGTGGAGTGGGGGGGTGTTTGGGTTTGGGGAGGTGGAGTGGGGGGGGTGGAGTGAGGGGGTGTGTGTGTGGAGTGGGTGTGTGTGTGTGGAGTGGGGGAGTGTGTGGAGTGAGGGTGTGGGGAGGGTGTGGAGTGGGGGGGGTTGTGTGGGGGGGGGAGGGGTGGTGGGATGGGGGGGGTGGGAAGGGGGTTGGAGGGGGAGGTGGAGAGGGGAGGGCGAGTGCCGGGGAGGAGAGGGCGAATGCCACGGAGGGGGCGGGCGAGTGCCAGGGAGGTGAGGGCGAGTGTCGGGCAGGGGGGGGACGAGTGCCGGGGAGGTGAAGGTGTGTGTCGGGGAAGGGGGGGCGAGTGCCGGGGAGGAGAGCGCGAGTGCCGGGGAGGGAGGGTGAATGCCGGGAGGGGGGGGGGGGCGAGTGCCGGGGAGGTGAGGGTGTGTGTCGGGGAAGGGGGGGAGGGGGCGAGTGCCGGGGAGGAGAGGGCGAGTGCCGGGGAAGGAGGGTGATTGCCGGGGAGGGGGGGGACGAGTGCCGGGGGAGGTGAGGGTGAGTGTCGGGGAAGGGGGGGTGGCGAGTGCCAGGGACGAGAGGGAGAGTGCCAAGGAGGGGTGGGTTTGGGGAGGTTGTCCGCCCGGCCAGGTGCCAGCTTCCAACAGTCGCGACCATGCAGCCTATGGCATCTGGCTGCGGAGGGGGGGGTGGGGTACGGGCAATGACGACATGTCGTCTATCCCACCCCACCCCCACCCCCACCCCCCACAGGCCGTTATATTTGGTCATCACCCCGGCGATGTTGGCTGCCATGGCGGGAGCCGCACTTCTACATGTTGCCCTGGGGAGCTGGAGCAGGAGCGTGCCAGGGAGGCGGCGGAGGCTGCCGCAGAGGAGCGTGCCGCAGGGTGGCAGGTGGCAGCCGCCCAGGCTGGAGGGCCGCCCGCAGGGGAGGATGAGGAGGAGGAGGAGAAGGAGGAGGACAAGGAGGAGGAGGTGGTGGTGCCACAGCGACGGAGACGCCCGATGAGACCCCGTGTGTACCGGCCTCGCTCGTCATACCAGGACCTCACGGACCGGGCATGCAGGAGGAGACTCCGGATGAGCCAGGAAACCGCCGCCCATGTCTGCCACCTGGTGGCACACCTGGCACCCGCGTGGCACTGGGGGAGGACACCTCTCCCCCGTGGCTGTCAAGGTTACGGTGTCCTGAACTTTATGCCACGGGCTCATTCCAGGCGCCGAGTGGGGACCTGTCCGGCATCTCGCAGACATCGGTGCACCGGTGCATCCGTGCAGTGACGGACGGATGCCATTGCGGACCGCTACATCCAGTTTCCTGTGCACCGGGCCAGCCAGGATGCCCGGGCAGCGGTCTTCGCTGCGGCGGCCAGGATGCCCATGGTTTAGGGGGCGATCGATGGGAAACACGTCGCCGTGCGCCACCTGCGGATAACAGGGGCCGTGTTCACCAATAGGAAGGGGACCTATTCCATGAACATTCAGGTGGGCTGTGACCACCGCGTGATGATCCTGCACGTCTGCGCCCGGTACCCGGGCAGTGTACATGACTCATTCGTATTGGCGCAATCTTTCATCCCCACCATGTTCCCCCCCCCCCCCCCCCCCCCCCCCCCCCCGGCTGAGGGGCTGGTTGCTTGGCAACAGGGGTTACCCCGTTGCGGTCGTGGCTATTGACGCCTATACGGAGGCCACAGACTGACGCGGAGAACCGCTACAACGATGCCCATGCAGCGACAAGGGGTGTGATAGAGA